>NC_072431.2:122950000-125640000 GCF_028878055.3 Symphalangus syndactylus
TTGCAAGTGTCAGATGATTTGATAGGACTGACATGCAGCTAAATGGAATAGGAAAAGACATTGCAGTGGACTGTTGGTCCATTACTTTGCTCAGGCATCTTGTTTTACTAAGGAGCGCTCTAATGGTTTCTCGGCAATAATTACTATCTCTCTTCTTCATGTTGTTCAACATGACAGGCACTTGCTGAAGTCGCAGCTAATATATTTGCACTCTTAAGTGGCCCCAATGCTGCGTATCTTTGAGGATGTTTGGCTAAGAAATGAATGATAGCTATGTTTTTTTCTTTGAGAAAATCTTTCTCATGTAGAAGACAGTAGTTTTATTTTGGATACTATGCAGGCGTGTGGCGTAACATGAGTGCTTGTGAAAAAAATTGATGCATTAGCTGTGGACTGCTCCACTGCATGTCTCCTGTATACCAGTTGATGATACTGAAACAAGAAAAACTTTTGTGGGCTGTTTTACTTATATAATGATAACTTCAGACTTGAGCCAGAACCACAGGGAAGAAGTTTACACAGAAATGAACCTTGACGCAGCTGTTTTGAAGCTATACAGTAAGAGATTATCCCTTTGTTTCAATTAATTAACTTACAGTTGAGAGGCAGTTTTATTTTTTCTGTGTTTTTTTTTTGTTTGTTTGTTTTTTTTAATGGGGTGTCTTAGAATAAAATATTTCAGCTTTTTTTGTCATGGCTTTCTCACTCCTTTGTAAAGCATGATCAGTTTTGCTTATAGCTGTATTGCTTTTTAAAAGTCACTTGAAACTTCTAGGTTAAGTATTTGAGGTTTAATTGAATGAGCTTGTTTGCTAAAGTACAGCATTTGAAGGTGACAAATGGGGCTGGCCATGGTGGCTCGTGCCTGTAATCCCAGCACTTTGGGAGGCCGAGGTGGGTAGATCACGAGGTCACGAGTTCAAGACCAGCCTGGCAAAGTTGGTGAAACCCCATCTCTACTAAAAAAAAAAAATACAAAAATTAACCGGGCGCGTCCCAGCTACTCGGGAGGCTGAAACAGGAGAATCACTTGAACCCAGGGGGCAGAGGTTGCAGTGAGCAAGATCACGCCACTGTACTCCAGCCTGGGCGACAGAGTGAGACTCTGTCTCTAAATAAATAAAGGTGACGAATGTATTGATTATCAATAGTACTATCATTATTATTTTTGCTAAAGTCTTTGGGAGATTTGAAGGTCATGTGAAAAAGGAGGAAGGAATCAGAAATATGGAGAATTGTGTAAGGGATATACTTTGGATTTTGAAGTCTTGTTTAGAAGTGTATATACTTGTGGGGCAATAATTACAATCATTTTGGGTTCTTTTTTCATCTAGTCAGGTTGAAGATGTCTATTTTGTGTAATCTTTCTTTTGGGAGGAATGAAAAAACATTAGCAACAACTTAGTTTTTGGTTATTATTTTTCCCTTTTGCTTCTAAAACATGTAGTTGCCTGATAGAATAGCTTCCCTTTTTTTTCTACATCAGAAAGGAAAGACAACTATCTTAGAAACATATTTAAAGCACATGATGAAAAAGAAGAGGTTGTTAAAAACTGTTGAAAATACATTTTCTTTGTGCCAGGTACCAGATGTTGATGTTGGCAGTGCCTAAGAAGGTCACAGGGCATTTAAAATTACTAGGCTGTAAGGAGTAAAATTCCAGGTCTCTTGCACTGAAAATTATTTAAAAATTGTGTTTACTTAGCGATAAGTAGTACAAGAGTACTTTTTCTATGAATTCCTGTTAAATAGGTACCTTAGAAATACATGATCAATGAAATTGCCAGAAAAAAAAAGTTCCAGTGCCTCTTAGCATTATAAAAGTAGTGCTTTTACTGGTTAAGTAACTGGTTGCATTTAAGTCTCTATTTTTTTTTGATATGAAAAGAATATCCCCTCAACTTTGTTAGACAGGATTTGCCTTACTTTTGAGCTATCCATTTCAAATTAGAGAGGACAGACGCTGTGCTCCTTGGTTATATACTATGCAAAAAGACATGTATGTGGTACTTAGATAATATTTCGTTTCTTCTAGAAGTGTAATTTTGAGAAGGAAATAAGACCTTTTTTGCATCCACCTCCCACCCCATGCCACCCTTTTCTACATAGTTTCTTTTTCTTTTTTTTTTGAGATGGAGTCTTGCTCTGTCACCCAGGCTGGCGTGCAGTGGCACAATCTCGGCTCACTGCAATGTCTGCCTCCCGAGCTCAAGTGATTCTCCTGCCTCAGCCTCCCGAGTAGCTGGGACTGCAGGTGCCTGCTACCATGCCCGGCTAATTTTTGTATTTTTAGTAGAGATGGGGTTTCCCCATGTTGGCCAGGCTGGTCTCGAACTTCTGATCTCAGGTGATCTCCCCACCTGTGCCTGTCAAAGTACTGGGATTATAGGCATGAGCCACCGCGCCTGGCCTCTACATAGTTTCTTCTCTGTGTGAGCCAAAGTTCCTTTTCTCACTGATAATTAGGGTAAATAGTTTTAGTGCAAAAATAGGATTTTGGAAGGTAAAAAAGTTCTGAAAAAACAAATTCTGACAAGGTTACCGCTTATATTCATTATAGATTATTGTTTCTTCTGGTTTTGTGGGTACTGCAGTAGAAGGACTTGGGTGATTACCTTATTGGGCTTTTCCAAAGGATTTTCATACATTTTTGATGTAGTTAGCATCAAGATTTTACTGGGGAAATTTGAGTTAGTTCTGTAAATACAACGGGATTAATTTTTTTCTGGGCTATTTTGCCCTTCTTGTTATTGCCTGAAGAAAGTAAATGCTTTCTGATGCCAAGGTGGGCAGATCACTTGAGGTCAGGAGTTTGAGACCAGCCTGGCCAATATCGCAAAACGCTGTCTCTACTAAAAATACAAAAATTAGCCAGGTGTTGTGGCAGGTGCCTGTAATCCCAGCTACTTGGGAGGCTGAGGCAGGAGAATGGCTTGAATCTGGGAGGTGGAGGTTGCAGTGAGCTGAGATCGTGCCACTGCACTCCAGTTTGGGTGACAGAGTGAGAGGCTCCATATCAAAAATAAATAAATAAATAAAATAGAAAGTAAATACTTTCTGCAGAAAAGGAAACAGTGTTTTTCAGGAAAAAAAATGACTGGAAGGAAATAGGTCAATATTATCAGTTGTTGCCTCTGGAGTTATGACTAATTTCTGCTTCTTTGTACTTTGTTACGTTTTTTACATTTTCTACAGCTAGAGTGTATTACTTGTAGAATCGGAAAAAAAAAGAAAAATAATATGCATTATAACTGATTTTGACATGCCTAAGGAGACAAGCACTGGCCAGTCAAATTGCAGATCCCAGAACCTTGGTTCTGAGCTATAAAAACTACAGGCGTGTTGATGTTTGTATGACTCTCAGAGCCCCCTGACATTTGGATAGATAGGAAGTGGTGTATTTAGCTGTGGGCCACCTTCCCATGGGGTTTGCTGGTGACCAAAGTCAGCAATTGTGTTTATAGCTTAAGTGGCAGAAAGGGCTCACTATTGTTGCCATTACTTGTGCGTGATTGTTTACTTTCTACTCTCTGTGGGCATATGTTTATTATATTTATATTGCCCATTCAGTGTAGTTGTGCAATGAAAATGGACTTACAGTGTGGTGGGGAGCATAGGGGAATAATTTCAGAATTTCCTCTATAATTTCTACATAGTTCAGTGGAGAATGAAAAATTTACCTGCCTCCTGTCTGAATGGCACTTGATAAAGTCCTTAATGTAGTTTTGAATGTTAATTCTGGTTGGAGGAATTCCTTTAAATTATAAGATACTACCATACTTGGAAAAATTACTTAGAAGTCTAGTGTTTGGAGTCAAGAGAACAAATTCACACATAAGAATATTAACTTTAAATGTAAATGGGCTAAATGCTCGAATTAAAAGACACAGACTGGCAAGTTGGATAAAGAGTCAAGACCCATCAGTGTGCTGTATTCAGGAAACCCATCTCACATGCAGAGACACACATAGGCTCAAAATAAAGGGATGGAGGAAGATCTACCAAGCAAATGGAAAGCAAAAAAAGGCAGGGGTTGCAATCCTAGTCTCTGATAAAACAGACTTTAAACCAACAAAGATCAAAAGAGACAAAGAAGGCCATTATATAATGGTAAAGGGATCAATTCAACAAGAAGAGCTAATTATCCTAAATATATATGCACCCAATACAGGAGCACCCAGATTCATAAAGCAAGTCCTGAGTGACCTACAAAGAGACTTAGACTCCCACACAATAATAATGGGAGACTTTCACACCCCACTGTCAACATTAGACAGATCAGCGAGACAGAAAGTTAACAAGGATCCCCAGGAATTGAACTCAGCTCTGCACCAAGCAGACCTAATAGACATCTACAGAACTCTCCACCACAAATCAACAGAATATACATTTTTTTTTTAGCACCACACCACACCTATTCCAGAATTGACCACGTAGTTGGAAGTAAAGCTCTCCTCAGCAAATGTAAAAGAACAGAAATTATAACAAACTGTCTCTCAGACCACAGTGCAATCAAACTACAACTCAGGATTAAGAAACTCACTCAAAACCGCTCAACTACATGGAAACTGAACAACCTGCTCCTGAATGACTACTGGGTACATAACAAAATGAAGGCAGAAATAAAGATGTTCTTTGAAACCAACGAGAACAAAGACACAACATGCCAGAATCTCTGGGACACATTCAAAGCAGTGTGTAGAGGGAAATTTATAGCACTAAATGCCCACAAGAGAAAGCAGGAAAGATCCAAAATTGACACCCTAACATCACAATTAAAAGAACTAGAAAAGCAAGAGCAAACACATTCAAAAGCTAGCAGAAGGCAAGAAATAACTAAGATCAGAGCAGAACTGAAGGAAATAGAGACATAAAAAACCCTTCAAAAAATTAATGAATCCAGGAGCTGGTTTTTTGAAAGGATCAACAAAATTGATAGACTGGTAGCAAGACTAATAAAGAATAAAAGAGAGAAGAATCAAATAGACACAATAAAAAATGATAAAGGGGATATCACTACCGATCCCACAGAAATACAAACTACCATCAGAGAATACTACAAACACCTCTATGCAAATAAACTAGAAAATCTAGAAGAAATGGATAAATTCCTCGACACATACACCCTCCCAAGACTAAACCAGGAAGAAGTTGAAACTCTGAATAGACCAATAAATAACAGGCTCTGAAATTGTGGCAATAATCAATAGCTTACCAACCAAAAAGAGTCCAGGACCAGATGGATTCACAGCCGAATTCTACCAGAGGTACAAGGAGGAACGGGTACCATTCCTTCTGAAACTATTCCAATCAATAGAAAAAGAGGGAATCCTCCCTAACTCATTTTATGAGGCCAGCATCATCCTGATACCAAAGCCTGTCAGGGACACAACCAAAAAAGAGAATTTTAGACCAATATCCTTAATGAACATCGATGCAAAAATCCTCGATAAAATATTGGCAAACTGAATCCAGCAGCACATCAAAAAGCTTATCCACCAAGATCAAGTGGGCTTCATCCCTGGGATGCAAGGCTGGTTCAACATATGCAAATCAATAAATGTAATCCAGCATATAAACAAAAGACAAAAACCACATGATTATCTCAATAGATGCAGAAAAGGCCTTTGACGAAATTCAACACTTCATGCTAAAAACTCTCAATAAATTAGGTATTGATGGGATGTATCTCAAAATGATAAGAGCTATCGATGACAAACCCACAGCCAATATCATACTGAATGGGCCAAAACTGGAAGCATTCCCTTTGAAAACTGGCACAAGACAGGGATGCCCTCTCTCACCACTCCTATTCAACATAGTCTTGGAAGTTCTGGGCAGGGCAATTAGGCAGGAGAAGGAAATAAATGTTATTCAGTTAGGAAAAGAGGAAGTCAAATTGTCCCTGTTTGCAGATGACATGATTGTATATCTAGAAAACCCCATTGTCTCAGCCCCAAATCTCCTTAAGCTGATAAGCAACTTCAACAAAGTCTCAGGATACAAAATCAATGTGCAAAAATCACAAGCGTTCTTATACACCAATAACAGACAAACAGAGAGCCAAATCATGAGTGAACTCCCATTCACAATTGCTTCAAAGAGAATAAAATACCTAGGAATCCAACTTACAAGGGATGTGAAGGACCTCTTCAAGGAGAACTACAAACCACTGCTCAATGAAATAAAAGAGGATACAAACAAATGGAAGAACATTCCATGCTCATGGGTAGGAAGAATCAATATCGTGAAAATGGCCATACTGCCCAAGGTAATTTACAGATTCAATGCCATCCCCATCAAGCTACCAATGACTTTCTTCACAGAATTGGAAAAAACTACTTTAAAGTTCATATGGAACCAAAAAAGAGCCTGCATCGCCAAGTCAATCCTAAACCAAAAGAACAAAGCCAGAGGCATCACACTACCTGACTTCAAACTATACTACAAGGCTACGGTAACCAAAACAGCATGGTACTGGTACCAAAACAGAGATATAGACCAATGGAACAGAACAGAGCCCTCAGAAATAATGCCGCATATCTACAACCATCTGATCTTTGACAAACTTGACAAAAACAAGCAATGGGGAAAGGATTCCCTATTTAATAAATGGTGCTGGGAAAACTGGCTAGCCATATGTAGAAAGCTGAAACTGGATCCCTTCCTTACACCTTATACAAAAATTAATTCCAGATGGATTAAAGACTTACATGTTAGACCTAAAACCATAAAAACCCTAGAAGAAAACTTAGGCATTACCATTCAGGACATAGGCATGGGCAAGGACTTCATGTCTAAAACACCAAAAGCAATGGCAACAAAAGCCAAAATTTACAAGTGGGATCTAATTAAACTAAAGAGCTTCTGCACAGCAAAAGAAACTACCATCAGAGTGAACAGGCAACCTACAAAATGGGAGAAAACTTTCGCAACCTACTCATGTGACAAAGGGCTAATATCCAGAATCTACAATGAACTCAAACAAATTTACAAGAAAAAAACAACCCCATCAAAATTAGGCAAAGGATATGAACAGACACTTCTCAAAAGAAGACATTTATGTAGCCAAAAAACACATGAAAAAATGCTCATCATCACTGGCCATCAGAGAAATGCAAATCAAAACCACAATGAGATATCATCTCACACCAGTTAGAATGACCATCATTAAAAAGTCAGGAAACAACAGGTGCTAGAGAGGATGTGGAGAGATAGGAACACTTTGACACTGTTGGTGGGACTGTAAACTAGTTCAACCATTGTGGAAGTCAGTGTGGCGATTCCTCAGGGATCTAGAACTAGAAGTACCATTTGACCCAGCCATCTCATTACTGGGTATATACCCAAAGGACTATAAATCATGCTGCTATAAAGACACATGCACACGTATGTTTATTGCGGCACTATTCACAATAGCAAAGACTTGGAACCAACCCAAATATCCAACAATCATAGACTGGATTAAGAAAATGTGGCACATATACACCATGGAATACTATGCAGCCATGAAAAATGATGAGTTCATGTCCTTTGTAGGGACATGGATGAAACTGGAAATCATCATTCTCAGTAAACTATAGCAAGGACAAAAAACCAAACACCGCATGTTTTCACTCATAGGTGGGAATTGAACAATGAGAACTCATGGACACAGGAAGGGGAACATCACACTCCGGGGACTGTTTTGGGGTGGGGGGATGGGGGAGGGACAGCATTAGGAGACATACCTAATGCTAAATGACGAGTTAATGTGTGCAGCACACCAACATGGCACATGGATACATATGTAAAAAACCTGCACATTGTGCACATGTACCCTAAAACTTAAAGTATAAGAATAAGAAATAAAATTAAAAAAAAATAGACTGCTTCGTCACTTTGATCTTAGGGTTAGTACTTTTAACCTCTGAACTTTGTCATACTTGTCTGCGAAATGTGGATACAAATAATATTTTCCTTTAGGGTGGTTGTGGGGATATGTGAAAATCTTTTGTAAATCCATATATATTTAATTTATTGACTAAGCTAATCTTGCCAAATTACCTAAATTAGAATGGAGGTGATTTGGCTAAAGTCCCTGAGTTCACAGCCTAGAGCCAAATTGCATTTGTCCATTCTACTTGGAAGGGGGGACATCAAAGATATATGGTTTTAATCTTATTTTTGTGAGAGGCTGTGCCTACTCGAATCCCCATAGCTTCCGTTAAAAAACTTGAAAATAGTTCATTTTCTCTTCCTAATTGCTTGGCAGAAATTTAGAATAGAAAGAGAGAAACTAGTAACAACCAACTTTTCCTTCACACTTCCAGATCAACAAAAGGGATTCTTGGGTCCTAGAGACCAAAGAAAGAATCAGCAGGAATGCCCAGGGTGAATTGATGGATTGCAGAGCCTAGCTGGTAATTACTTTCACTGAGCTAAAACATTAACTTAATACATGGGATCACAGCCAGATGAAAATCAGAATTTGGATCTCTTCCTTTCCTGTCGACATCCCATACTTTCCTTCTGAAGGCAGTCTTCTCTTGGTGGGATAGGCCTGCTTTGTTTCCTGCGACATGGCATGGATTTTCGTGCCCCACACTGGTAGACTGGAGTTGTGTCATTGATTGCCCTGGGCAACTTTTGGTGGGGATAGGTGACTGCTTAGGTCAGCTGGCTTTCTAGGGTGGCAAGAAACCCCAGTTTCTTTTAAGACTTTTCAGCTGGATACCAGATATTGACAGACTCAATCTCATCTTGGTGTTGTAATTTTAAGTTGCCAAACTTTAGCTTTTGGACTTGTGTGACACTTACTAGAGGCATACCTAGCCTCCAGCTAGGTGATATTGTGTCATCCTTAAGAGGCCAACGAGGTTTCATTTTAAAAGCTATCTCATGTTGATTGTTAATCACTTCCTAGTGTGTTGTGCTGTGAAAGATGGTGAAGTCATAATGAGATTCACTGGCATGATTCTTTAGTGATGTGTGTTTGCCATGGATTGGGAGGGGCATATATGTATTTTCAGAGGGATGTCAAATCTATAGTACAGGGGAGCTCATTTAATCTACAGTGCACCCAACCTCAACCTTTCTATTGTATAGTGGAGAAGTTGGATATGTAGAAAGATGAAGCTATTTCCAGCTTGTTAGAGCCAAGTGTGGACTTGAACTCAAGTTTTCTGAGTTCAACTTGCTTGTTACTTTTTGGGGATAATAGTAGTAGCTACCTTATGGGATTTAGAGAAGGTTAAGTAAAAAAAATCTGTATTAAGCATTAGGAATAGTGACAGACACTGAGAAAGATGTAGTAAATGAAAGCTGCCGTTATTGTCATCATCATCATTTTTACTTTTATCATTCCTGTTACACTTTATTACTTCCAACACCATATTTTGTAAGGTAGTCAGGTAGCTACCTTAACAAAAGCTACCTTGTTTTGTGCCATATTGTAGAAGCCCCACTTTTGCTAACAAACGGAAGCAATTATTCAACTTGCAACGATTTAAGGAAAATTTGATAGTGTTTGACACTTGTATAGAGACCCACAAAAGGCATTAGTTGAAGGTAATGAAATGGTAGTTAGCAATCCTAATTTTTAATTTTTGTACATTTGTGTGTGTGTTTATAGATTATGTTTCCCATTTATAAAGATTTGTCAAATATGATTCTACTCAAGTACATTCTCTTGAAACAGCAGGAATTCTATGGAATCATGATTTCTTTCTTTCTTTCTTTCTTTTTTTTTTTTTTTGAGACAGAGTCTCACTCTGTTGACCAGGCTGGAGTGCAGTGACGTGATCTCGGCTCACTGCAAGCTCTGCCTCCTGGGTTCACGCCATTCTTCTGCCTCTCATGATTTCTTATTAAGCAGTCTCCTATACTTCCTTGCTTCCTGAGACTTCTTCATTAAATGTGTACTATTTCAACTATTTCAAATGTTTTAAATTTCCTAGTCCTGTCAGCACAGGGCCTTAAGTTGGAAGACATCGGTTGTGAAATCTGTTAGGGTGTAGTTATTTAAAGGACCAGACTTTTGTGAAATTTTTAATTATATGGATTTTACTTATGCTATATTAATTGAAAAGAAATGGATGTAAAACTATATAAAGTACTTAAGAAAGAAGCCAAGTTAATTGTGCCTTGGTTAGATAGTGAATGGTTAATGCCATTTTGTGTCATACTGGCTCTGTCTCTGTTTTATGTACCTGCTGTCTCACCAACAGTGTTGCTTAGTAGAAAGAGTGTTGGCTTTGAAGTGAGATGGGTTTGGGGCTTCACTCCATTGTGTTCATTTAAGAGCTTTGAGACTGCGTAAATTGTCTCTCTGAGCCTTAGTTCTCATTAGACTTGGATGCTCTCTCCTTTGCAAGGTTTCTTTATCCTGAAAGTGGCTTGCTCTTGGAGGTGCTTAGTAAATGTTAGCTCTTTTTCTCTTCCTAACCATGACCTTTACCGCCCATCCTCTTTCCCTGGCATTCTGCAAGGATTAGTTCAGGGATTAAAGCAACTTGGAAACGTTTTAGTTTCCTACTATCGTTTTTAGTGGTTTGCCTTTTAAATCATCTCTTTACTGTAAAAGTCTTGGTTCCGATAAATCTCACACCCTTGGGAACCAAACTCATGACAATCATGAAGTGTCTTACTTCAAAGGATAAGAAAACCAAGCAAACCAAAATCATGATATCCTCTCTGGAGCAGTGTGTGTGAGCCTGGGATCAGCCTGGGAATGTTGGTTAATGGTGTCACCATCCTCCTCTCACTGGCAGTGATGTGGAGGGTGTGGAGAGGACATGGGCTGAGCTAGGGTTTATAATTGCATGGCCGTCTGGCCTTCCTTGAGCATTCTTTCCCTTCCAGGATTCCTGTAATTGTCATCAGATGGCTCAGTCTCCCAAATGTTTCCGGTATTGCAATGACTTCTGGAGTGTGTTTAAAAAAAAAAAAAAAAAAAAAGCCAGAATTAGCAGTTAGCAGTCATTTGTTTGTGTCAGTTCTGTTGTGTGTAGAGGCATGCAGATTGGGCGTCTCTGGACTATAGAAAGACCAGTCAGATGTGGAGTTCTCCTTACTGTCTTGTGTTGAACCTTCCTACTTCCTTTGCTTATTCTTTTCCACCTACACTGCTTTAAAGGACTCCCTGAAAAAAAAGTGAGAAAAGATGCAGGCAGTGTTCCTATTTTCAACTCTAGTCAGCCTTCTTTTTAGTCTCATTATTCTGGAAACTTTAGAGGATTGCATCTTTCTTGGATCTGCTAAAGGCCTAGGGAGGTTGAGAGTTGGACTGGATAGTGAGTGAACCCTGCGAAGAATGATTCGAAGTCTTGGGCTGTTCGTGGGCACGGAGGAGGAGAGAGTATTTGTATTTTCCTTTATCATAAGCTTATTACTGAAGGCCCAAATATAGGAATATATTTTGCATGGGTTTTTTTTTTCCCCCATCAGATAGGATGTTGTAATTTGAGCCTGACACTTCTTTTTGAGGAAGGGGAAAATTGTCTAAATGAAAAAGGACAGCTAATTTTTTGAAAAACAGATCTGGAGTGATTGAGAGGTCTAAACCCCCGAAAGTGTAAAATTGAAGAGAACTAATACGGTTTATTTTGCTTCATGGTGTTAGCTGAGGAACTGTGTTTTTTAAAAGCCCCTTTTATTTACTGGCTCTTACTCACCTAACAAGTAAAGTATTATAGTTCATTGCATTCTGGTGCTTTTGTTTGTCAAATGGTGGAGTGTTTTTCTTAAGCTACAGGGACCCAGGCCTAGATGATGATAATGACTATAGTGCATCTTTACAAAAAACAGCCCTTTTACAGTTGTCATATGGATCTTTTAGAATAATTGAGGTAAATTTTAATGCCAACCCTGTTAATAATGATGTCTATCCCACCTCTCTCTTCCCAGGTGGCTGGGGGTGGGGGTTGGAAACAGGAGAGCCTTGGTCTTAATGAACAGACAGGAGATATCTCAAGATTAATGTGAAAAAAGCTCAGTCATGATAATTGCATTCCTCTTGGCAGTAATTGGTTTACGAGCAGTCATGTGATTAAGTTCTGACCAATACTTTGTAAGAGGAAGTCTGCTGGGGGACGGTAGTGAGAGTTTCCCATCTGGAATTTAAAACACATCACTGCTTGAAATGTGGCTGAGATGCTTACAGAGGCGATGGACCTTCTTGGTCAGCCTGAGGACAATACCTTGCAGTGAGAAAGGCAGAGCCATGTCACTGATACCCAGCACTGGGTGCTACCTCTCACTTCTTGTTTTATAACCTATAACTAAGTCACACAATCCACTGTATATCATTTAAATAATTTTCTGTTTCAAGATGTGAAAGGCAAGGCCCTGTGCGGTGGCTCAGGCCTGTAATCCCAGCACTTTGGGAGGCCGAGATGGGAGGATCACGAGGTCAGGAGATCGAGACCATCTGGCTAACAGGGTGAAACCCCGTCTCTACTAAAGAAACAAAAAACAAAAACAAAAAACTAGCTGGGCGTGGTGGCGGGCTCCTGCAGTCCCAGCTACTTGGGAGGCTGAGGCAGGAGAATGGCGTGAACCCGGCAGGCGGAGCTTGCAATGAGCCCAGATCACGCCACTGCACTCCAGCCTGGGGGACAGAGTGAGACTCCGTCTCAAAAAAAAAAAAAAAAAAGATGTGAAAGGCAAGTACCCCTTTTGGTGGGATCAAAATCTAGAATTGGCCAGGCATAGTGGCACCCACCTGTAATCCCAGCCACTTGGGATGCTGCAGCAGGAGAATCCCTTGAGCCCAGGAGTTTGAGGCCAGCCTGGGTAATGATGTAGTGAGACCCTGTCAAAAAAAAAAAGGGCATAAGAAAACTAGAATTGATCCTTCCCAAAGAAAATGTTCATTGGCTTGTAAAGTCATATCCTAACCATGTCATTCTCACCACTGGCAGAACCTTGATGAAAGGCGTGATGGGGTAAATACATTCGTGTTTGGTTTGTATGGTTTGTATTAATTTAATTTGTTTCTGCTGTTTATAGTTGGATTTTCTTTGCTTAGGTAACTTATTTCGGCTTTGGATTGTTATGATTGATAATAAGAGAAAAAAGAGTGTAAAGTGTTGAGAAATAGTCTAAAGAAACGTTGTATTGGAGCAGTTACTCAGTTTTCACAGTATTCCTTTGGGCAATTGGGTTTGTTTTGGTGTCTGACTTTGTTGACAATCCTGTTGTTATATTAAAGCTGTTTCTTGCAGTATATTTTCCCTTTTAGTTAAGAAAACTCACTTTATTTCCTAAGATGAATTATAATTAGGACTATTTGGTATTGAGAATCTTTTCTCACTTAATACCCCTAATGAGATACAAATGTTCTAAATGTATCCTTATGAGTAGATTATATTTAGAGAGGAATCCACTTATTTTAGTTAACTAATCCCTTTGCTTTTGTATCATACATCCTTATTAGGCTCTCACGTTCCTATTCCATATGGAATTCCTTGTGAAATCAGACCTCAGCAAACAATGTTATTAACTTTCAGGGTCAGTGTTACCAAAAATGTCAATGAAGTTTGTTGGTTTTACATACCTTGTTTTTATAGCACTCCAGCTTTTTTATACACTTATGATAAATACGAATTCTTTTCCTCTTCTTGCAAAGTAAACTTTATTTCTTAGTTGGTTCCCCCCTGGTATTTATGCTTCTACTCACTAGAATTAAAGGAATTGAATGTATTTGAACTATTCTTTTGGCCCCTTCTGCAGACTGGGAATGGTCTTTCTAGCTTCTCAGATCTCTGCATATTGTGCATCCTTGTTCTTTTGCCAGAAATCTGAAAATGTCCCAGCAGAACTAACTGGCAATGATCTTTGAATTATAGCGAATCAGGTTTGCCTGGCTTCTAGGAGTCAATATTATACCCTTCTCAATGACTGTATCCTTCTTTCTGAGGAAAGCAGACAAGTTAGTGATGAAGTTTTGAAGAACTTCACTTATGGAGTTACACTTTCTGAGTTCAAATCCTGACTTCACTGCTTACGCGTTGCATGCTCTTGGACAAGTTATTTGACTTCTTTATGCTTTGGTATTCTGCAAAACCGGGTTTATGCTGCAACTGATCATGTAGGTTGTCATGAGGATTGTAAGTGAAAATTTGTAAAATGTTCTTAAAATAGTTCCTGGTGCATACTGAGTGTATAGTTGGTATGATGGTATCTAGTTGAATTTTTTTTGGAGGGTCAAGGTCTTGTTCTATCACCCAGCCTGGAGTACAGCGGCATGATCGTGGCTCCTTGCAACTTCCGTCTCTTGGGCTAAAGGGATCCCTCCACCTTCGCCTCCCAAGTAGTTGGGACTACAGGCACGAGCAACCACACCTGGCTAATTTTTGTATTTTGATAGAGATGGAGTTTTGCCATGCTGCCCAGGCTGGTCTCTAACTTCTGGGCTTAAGTGATCCACCTGCCTCGGCCTCCCAAAGTGCTGGGGTTACAGGTGTGAGCTGCTGTGCCCAGCCTCTAGTTGAATTTTTAAAAGTACTTTTTAATCTATTTTCTCTTTTGGTCCTCACACTCCCTGTGAAGAAGTAGTAGTATTACTTATTTTATAGGGCAAGTCATAGAAACACAGTGTCAGTATGTGACTTTGTTACTAGTAACAGTGTTCGAATTATAATCTAGATTTCTGCTCTCATCTGTTATAGTTGACTGTGAATTGGGTCTTTAGGAAGTTGCTGTGATTCTGTGATGTTATCACTCAGAAGGTGTAATGGGAAGGGCATCAATTTCTGTTTCTTAAATTTGGCCCAGTGGTGAGCCAGTTCATTCTAAAATTATTTGTATTTGCTAAATGCAGATATTTTTCACTTTGCATGATTTTAATATACACAATTTTCCGTTGCCATGGTTGACTAAATAATACTAGTCCCTCAACACAGTCCAAGTTTCAGGTATCATGTTATATTAACTATAATTGTGGGTGGGCGCAGTGGCTCACGCCTGTAATCCTAGCACTTTGGGAGGCCGAGGCAGGCTGATCACGAGGTCAGGAGATTGAGACCATCCTGGCTAACACGGTGAAACCGCGTCTCTACTAAAAATACAAAAAATTAGCCAGGCATGGTGGCAGGCGCCTGTAGTCCCAGCTACTTGGGAGGCTGAGGCAGGAGAATGTTGTGAACCCGGGAGGCGGAGCTTACAGTGAGCCGAGATCACGCCACTGCACTCCAGCCTGAGCGACAGTGCGAGACTGCGTCTCAAAAAAAAAAAAAAACTATAATTGTATAAAATCCCATACACTAGCACTTCCTGTTATTTTGTTCATCAGTAGACAGCAAAGCATGTAGTCATGTTGCCTCCTTGTCTCCCAGTGATAGACCCATGTAGCATTTCATAAAAATGGATAATTAAAGGGGGGAATTGTCAAACAAAAATCAAAGTGCATCAAATAAATGAAGTGTTAAAATTGGAGTAAAATTTTAGCTAATTGTAAACAGGATTCTAAAAAAAAAAAAAAAAAAAAAAGCTGACCAAGGGAATGTTCTAGAGGCTCTATATATGCAGCTAGGAATACTTAGTGAAGGATAACCAACTTATCAAAGTCAGTTATGAAGTGGTTGTGATAAAAAGGTTGAAGATGTAACAGAGGAAAGACGCTGGCAAAAAAAAGCATATGAAAGGAACTCTCACAGATACTGTATAACTGTGAAAACACAAAGGATAAAATGTTGGAAGCAAGTCTGAACTTAGAAAGTATACCTGTCTACCAAGGCATGGAAAGATGCTTGTTTAGAATTGTAAATTAGCAATGAGAATAAGGCATTCCCGTTGAAACTACTATTGACACAGTTTTTTATAAATAAATAAAACAATTCTCAGAGTTTCTGATGTTTTAGAGTACTAAATAAATATACTTTTCATTTTCCTACACATTTATAGCTGATAGTAAGACAGTTTTTACTGTTTTGACAAAAAAATTAAAGGTCTTAGAACAATAATAATATTCCTGTTGATTATTAAAATCATTTCATGGCCAGGCATGGTGGCTCATGCCTGTAATCCCAGCACTTTGGGAGGCCAAGGCGGGCAGATTACGAGGTCAGGAGATCGAGACCATCCTGGCTAACATGGTGAAACCCCGTCTCTACTAAAAATACAAAAAAATTAGCTGGGCGTGGTGGCGGGCACCTATAGTCCCAGCTACTTGGGAGGCTGAGGCAGGAGAATTGCATGAACCCGGGAGGCGGAGCTTGCAGTGAGCCGAGATCGCCCCACTGCACTCCAGCCTGGGTGACAGAGCGAGACTCTGTCTCAAAAAAAAAAAAAAAAAAAAAAAAATCATTTCACATGATTTCAGTGTGCATGATCACTTTTGTGGTATTGCATTATCATGTAAAGTGAGGGCTACCTGTATTTATCGAGCCAAGTAGGCACTCTTGTAAGTGATGAGGATATACCAACAAAGTAGACAGGCCAAACCTGCCTTTAAGAAACATTTATTCCAATAAAGCCTTATTGAGTGTCTGCAGTGTGCCACGCAGCATATACACATGTGAATGAATAGTAGTTCGTTTCTCAGAGAATTTGGATCTTAGTTGACTGGTGAGAGACAAGACCATTATACTATAACGTATGCCTATAACATGTATAATACATTTCTGTGAATGAAATAATAATGAAACACCAGGCATTATAAGAGCCAGGAGGACACCTATCAAACACATAGCCTGAGTGTATGAGAGGTGGGAGAGGCAGGGAGACATGCCTGGAGGACTTAGGAATTAATCTGGAAAAGCTGCATTGAAGAAGGGTACGGTGGTGAGATGCTTCTGCATGGAAAGCACAGGACATTTTAAAAAGTTGAGTGTTGTTGAAGTGTGTAGGGTAAGATATGGGCCAGATCAGGAATGCCATGGAACTTGTAGGCAATGGGGAGGGTCTGTAGGGTTTTCCCCTAGTTTCTTTTAAATTAAGGTATAATTTATACACAGTAAAATGGGCCCATTTTATTATATTGTTTGGTATGCTTGATATAAGTGCCATGGCCACCATGACAATCAAGACAAAGAACATTTATATTACTCCCTAAAACCCCTCAGTGCTCTTGAGTGACTAACTCCTCCCACCCCCAGTCCCTAGCAACCACTGATGTTTTCTGCTCCTATAGTTTTGTCTTTCCCAAAATGTCATATAAATGGACTCATGCAGTATGTAGTCCTTTAATTCTGTCTCTTTCCTTTAACATAATACTTCTGAGATTGATCCATGTTGTTGCATGTAAGAACCTTTGGGTTTTAAGCAGAATTATCTGTGAGATTTGTTTGGAGGATGGATTTGAGAGGAGCAAGACTAGAGACTTTGATTGTATTACAATTTAACCAGGTGCTAATAGAGTAGAGGGAATAGAGATGTCAAGGAGGAGCTTGGTTTGAGGTAGGAGGTGGAATTCGTTTCAACTAAGGTGGGGAATCTAGAAGGAAAGACAGGTGGGAAAGAGGAGGCCCTGCATATTGGACATGTTGAGGCTGAGGAGTGTGGGATTGTCCTACAAGTCAACCTTGGCAGGGTGTGAGGCATATGAAGGAGTTGCTTTCTCTCCTTCCTTATCCTCTGATCTTTGCCAGGATCAAATTTGCTAGGCACTGATCTTGTTAATTAAAGGGCTCCCTTTTCTCTTTGTCCTACCACATCACCACCAAGAATTTGCTCCCAAGGCCTTGCTTTGGATTGTGGACTGTCATTGAATCAACTTGTCATGTTTAAAAGGAATGACCTCTTTTTTTTTTTTTTTTTTTTTTTTTTTGAGAAGGAGTGTTCCTCTGTCGCCCAGGCTGGAGTGCAGCGGTGTCATCTCGGCTCACAGCAAGCTCCGCCTCCTGGGTTCACGCCATTCTCCTGCCTCAGCCTCCGGAGTAGCTGGGATTACAGGCGCCTGCCACCACGCCCAGCTAATTTTTTGTATTTTTAGTAGAGACAGGGTTTCACCATGTTAGCCAGGATGGTCTTGATCTCCTGACCTCGTGATTCGCCCACCTTGGCCTCCCAAAGTGCCGGGATTACAGGCGTGAGTCACCGCGCCCGGCCCAGGAATGACCTCTTTATGGAGTATCTTCAGCCAAGTCAGTTCATCTGCGGTTACCCATTGTTTTTCATTGGTAACGTAAAAATATCTGCAGAGATAGCTATTATTTGCTTGGTCCATGGAACTGGAAGTCAGAGAGTTCAATTGTTACAAATCCAGGCTGGGGATTCTCTTCTGTAAAGATCCTGGACATCCTTTCCACCAGAAGGAGTTTTCTGGAATTGTATGTTTGAGGGTACTACATTTGAACCAGTTTGAACCAAATGTGATGGAATTAGTGATGAAGGGACACAATATTACCCATATTTAGGATGTGGCTGACTCATCTTTTGTGCTATGATTCAGTGATTCTAATTCAATAAGGGTTCTGAAGCTGCATCCTGGCTAAGGAAATAATTCTGTGCTTGATTAATATTGTCTAAGGGCAGGGCGCATTAGCTCATGCCTCTAATCCTAGCACTTTGGGATGCTGAACCAGGAGGATCACCTGAAGCAAGAAGTTTGAGACCAGCCCGGGCAACAAAGTGAGACCCTCGTCTCTACAAAGAAGAAAGAAAATATTGTCTACCTCTTGCCTAGGAGGGGAAGCACTGTAGGAAGCAGTGGCCAGAGTAGTTACCCTCTTTAGGTGATTCACCACAAAAATATACTCAAAAGGTACCAGATATAGAATAAGCCCACTACCATAACTTTAGCTAACAGATCATTTCATCATCAGGATAGCTCCATGATGTAAAGCATGTTATTCTTGTTTCTTACAAGTGAGGAAATTGAGGCACAAAGAGGTCAAGTAACTTGCCCAATGACAGACAGCTAATTCTGGCAGAGCTGGGATTTAAACTCAGGCAGTGTGGCTCCAGAGTCCATACTCTTTCATGCACATCATGCTGTTTTCATAATTCTAGAATGCTAGCACCAGGCTGACTTAGGAAAATTATTTTGTTTCCCCATTCTTCATTTTACAGCTAATAGGAGTAAAGTCTAGAGAGGGCTCTGAGATAACTCACTCACTCAAGATCACAGGTGATGGTGGAGGGAGAACTAGTTTCCCCCTGCCCAGGGCTTCTGTCACTCTTGGAAGTTTTGTACCTTTGTCTTGGTTGCTTGTCAGTTTCACATCAGTGAAGAGAGATGTTGCTGGAGTAGGCAGACTGGCAAAATTGGTGTTTAATTCCATTCTTTACTTTGGCCTCAGCTCTCTCTTGCCTGGGAATGTACTAATTGGCTCTCTTCTTGTCCCATCTGCCATTTATTATTTTCAAGGGAGCCTGGATTCACTGTTACTCGTCTCTAGCCTGTCCTGTTTAATCACTGATTGTCAGATCTTTTGCTCTTTCCAGTCCCTTCCCACTAACAAGTAGGAGAGGGGAGAATCTGCCCAACCACGTGGGTTTGGGCACGTGTTCACATTGCCATTTGTTTTTGTCAAGTTTTTGTGTATTCTTATTTTTGCATACTTTTTTTTTTTTTTTTTTTTCGAGACAGCATCTGGCTCTGTTGCCCAGGCTGGAGTGCAGTGGTACAAGCTTGGTTCACTGATTTACTCAAGAATGGCTGCGCCCAGCCTGCATCCATTCTTTTGTAAATAAATACATAGGTGGCTGGGTTTGGGGTGAGTTTTGGGTTGGGGGAGGGGAATTAGACTGTTGCAGGGTGGGAGTTATTGTGCCACAGATCAATGACCTTCACTTGAGGATGCCAGTCTTTGTGGTTTTGCTCTTTCTGCCCCACCTGTATCACAGTCATCCTGTGGGTTCCCAGCAGGACTCTGCACCCCATATTTGGGGCAGGGCCTCTCCCCCTTTCTGCAGTTGGGGTTCAGAGCTAGAGAGGAAGTTCTGATGAAATTTGCTTGCCCCATGCATGCATTCTCATGGAACCCTGATTATATGGTATCTGTTGTAACTTTATTTTGAAGAGCAGTTTGGGGGATAAAATAATTTTCTATAATATTTGTTGATCTTTCTTTTAAAGTCTCATGTGTGTGAGCTTATTCAGGTAGAGATTGGCTGTTTTTTTCCCTCCTTTTCTTCTATACTGGGTCTTTGTATGTAAAATTTTAAGTCCTGTTCTAGTCTTCTTCCACCTACCCAGGAATGAAGTTGAATATTAATGCACCATGGTCACCATTCTCCAATGGCTCAGTCTTTCGCCACATTTTCTATAATTAAGACTGTCCTTCTCAATTTCAACTCAAAATACCTGAAAAGACTCCTTGTTTAGTTAAGAGAAAGCAAATTTCCCCAGGTAAGTTCCCATATGTTTTCTGTAAAAACTAGCACACACTTTCTTTGTATTTTACCCCTGTCAACTGAGATTCTTAGAAGAGTAATCAGCCAGTCTAAGCCACTCCACTCTTTTCACTTATATTTTCATTGGTAATTTTAACTGTTTGGGTGCTGTCCAGGAAAGTTTACTGCTGCTTCTCACAAGGGAAGGTGTCTGTGGTTCCTGAGACTACCCTCTTCCTACCTTCCTTTCAGCTTCCTCAGAGGACCAGCGAGCTCCAGTTCTTCCAAATAGGTGCAGAGGCCCAGAGGTGGATTTTCCTTCAAGGCCCTGGGAAAAGGCCCCAGCAATGTGTTCCATTGCCATTTGTTTTTGTCAAGTTTTTGTGTATTCTTATTTTTGCATACTATTTTTTTTTAGACAGCATCTGGCTTTGTTGCCCAGGCTGGAGTGCAGTGGTACAAGCTTGGTTCACTGATTTACTCAAGAATGGCTGTCCCCAGCCTGCATCCATTCTTTTGTAATTAAATACATAGGCTGGGCATGGTGGCTCATCCCAGCACTTTGGGAGGTCAAGGTGGGCGGATCACCTGAGGTCAGGAGTTTGAGACCAGCCTGGCCAACATGGTAAAACCTCGTCTCTAGTAAAAAAAAAAAAAAAAAAAAAAAAAAGGCCGGGTGTAGTGGTACAGGACTGTAGTCCCAGCAAGTCAGGAGGCTGAGGCAGGAGAATTGCTTGAACCTGGGAGGTGGAGGTTGCAGTTAGGCAATAACGAGCCACTGTGCTCCAACCTGGGTGGCAGAGCAAAACTCAGTCTCAACTAAAAAAAAAAAAGAAATAAGTAGCAAGAATTTCCATCACCTTAAGTAGTCACCTGATCCCCTTACTTTCCCCTTGGCCTCAGTTTTTGCCGTGGTGATATCTGTGAAATGGAGAACAACTGTTCATCCACACTATTAAATAGGAGGTGAAGGCCCTCGCATAAACCTGCCCAGTGGGATACTTTAAGGCTTGGGCAGTCTTGTCTTGCACTGCAATGACAGCGTAAATGTGGACCCATATTAACCTTGCCTGGTGGGTAGTTGGGTTCAGCACAGGTGGGTTTAAAGTTCCCGTTCTTCTCTACAAAGTGCAAACACATTCCCTTTCCAGAAGGTACACTGGAAACTGTCTTTATAAAATGCTTTGTAGCATAAGCACATACAGAGAATACTGTATTAATACTGTATTAATCAGCCTCTGTAAGTGTCCATTCTCTGGGTCTCATAGGCTGAAAAACTTGAATGATCGTCATCTTATTTATTCTTCCACTCTTGTCATTTACCAAGTCCTGTAAGTAGATTGTTTTACTTTGCATTGCCTTCTGGAACAGTCCCCTCCTTAAGAGAAAAAGTCTCATTATTTTTGCTCCACAGTTGGAGGGCAGGGGAGTGGTTTATACTGTGAGTTCACATCACTCTTTTACTCCTTTTCATTCCCACTGACCTACTATAGGCTTGTTGTAGTACCTGCCCACTTCACCTTTAGACTTTCTCTGGGATACTCTAGTCATTGAGATTAGAGGCTTTTAAAAACACCTCTGACTTTGTCAGTGCCGAGCCCCAAAACTTCATTTATTGCAGACTCTCTGTATTCGGAAGTAAGCCCTTACCTGTGTGCTCAGTATCCCTCCTTGAGTGTAGGCTTGCTTACCTTTCTACCTCCGTCTCTTTCCGACACTCTTTTGATATTGTGTCCTATCCATATTGTTTCCCAGGAATACCTCTTATTTTGCAGTCTTTTTCTTAAGGCACTTATTACTTTGTCCCTTGTGGGACAATTATTTGTACATTTGTATAGTGCTCCAAACTAGATTTAGAAATTCTTGAAAATACTTTATTTACTTTTAGTAGTGGTAGTATAGTAGTAGTAGTGGTAAATAGTTAAAAAGTAGCACCAGTCTACTGCAAAGACCTTAGGGCAGCATCCCCTGAATACTCTGAACCCTAATTATCTGTTTGCACAGCTGTCTTCCCTGCTACATTGTGGACAACTCCGGGACTGGGACTGTGCTCCCAGAATCTCCAGTGCTACAGCAGTGGGGCAGGAAAGTCTCTTTGACTAAAAAGATTACTATCTAGTCACGTTTGTTTCTTATTCATGTAATGCTTTCCTCCATTCCTTGAATAGGAATTTTTTTTCTTGTTTTAACCAGAAATTTAGCCTTTTTCCCAAATTCACTGGAAAAATCAGATGCTATTCCACTGTTAATTGAGGTGTCACTAATTACTTTGCTTGAAATTTTAATTATTCTAAAATCTTCCAACATTTTAATATATGTATCAAAATATTTTAAAAATATAAAAGAATTTTAAAGCTTATATTTGGAAAATTTACCAATACACTTTTGGCTAATTGGGTTGTCAGTTAGCCAAAGGTTAGGGATGATTGATCTAGTTTAAATACAGCTTTGAGATTTCATTGGAATTACTTAAAAAAAAAAAAACATTTCTAGACAGCATGGAAGAAAGGTGAATATAATAGTGGTTTAAATGAAGTAGAAGTTTAATTTGTGAATTAATTTTTGAGACTGTTATAGAGATACTGTGATCAAGTGCTAAGTTAATAATGTAAAGCAGTGCATATCATTTGAAGCTTTTCTCAGCTGTTCCCAAATATATCTTAAAGCTAAATCAATATTAAAACTGTCCTAAATAGTAAAATTGTTTAATCATTAGACAACCTGAGCTTTATGTAAATTTGTAGACTCTTGAAACTTGTCGTATGCAGAAGAGTAAGCGTAGCTATAACATAAGTATAAACCATTATGATTTGCATAATTTATCTCTTCAGCATAAATATTGTACTTGTAGAGTAACAATTTTGTCCTGGAAATCAGATTTTGGTTGTCTGAGTATTTGTGGGACTGGAGGAGGTTTTAGGTTTATGTTTGTGTTTAGATTAAATTTGAATGGTAAGTTAAGATTTATGGTGAGCAGTGTGCAGAATGTTTTATTTACTTTTTCAAAGCTTATGAATAAAAGCAACATCTGAATCTGATCTTTGGGAACCAAGTTCAGGAAATGTGGTATAATCTATTTTAATTGTCTCCCTTAATTTCAACTTACTTCTGTTTATTTGCAAATTGTGTACTTAAGACATTAACATATTTAATACCCTGTTATTGGATATATTTAACTTTCTACTAGCTTCATGCTTTCAGAGTTTTGAACTCTGAAAACACAAGCAGCATTAAGACCTGTCTTTTGCTTAAAGTACTGAGTGATTACACTCCAATGTTTTCGTTATATGAAACACCCTTGCTTTACTTAAGAGTTAAGTGCTTCTAAGGATTAGGCATGCTTAGCTTCTAAGGTAGACTATTCACTTACTCACTCATTCATTAATACATTCACTTTTTCCAAAAATGAATATTCCATGTTCATACTATGTGCTAGGAATAATAGTGGATATAGTAGTGAACAAAAGGGAGACATTTCTGGCCTTCAGAGTATCTTAGAGTCTGGTAGGGGAGGAGAATATGAACCCAAGCAACCACAGTACCATGTACTATGATAAATGGTGTGGAACCTCTAAGCCCAGAGTTCCATCGGCACATATGTGAGTGGTGCCCGAAGACTTCCTGGAGGAAGTGACACCTCTGCCTCTTTATTCTTCAGAGTCAGCCAGAGGAAGGGGTCTAGGAAGGGTTGCTACAAATGCTCCTGGCACAAAGAACAACGTTGGTAAAAGTCCAGAGAAAATAGAGAAGTCAGCACATTAGACTAGGCAACTAGAACTCAAATAAGTAGAACTCTCATTTTGGCTCAGAAAAATTTTCCTCTGCATTTTACTTGATGAGGAGATGAAAAATGACTACAAACTTACTGATTTCTTACCCCGACAGAAATACTCATTTATTCTAAAAAAATTTAATTATATAAAATTATTATTATTATTATCATTATTATTATTTTTTCGAGACCGAGTCTCGCTCTGTCGCCAGGCTTGGAGTGCAGCGGCACAGTCTCGGTTGACTGAAACCTCTGCCTCCCGGGTTCAAGCGATTCTCCTGCCTCAGCCTCCTGAGTAGCTGGGACTACAGGTGCACGCCACCACGCCCAGATAATTTTTGTATTTTTAGTAGAGATGGGGTTTCCCCATGTTTGCCAGGCTGGTCTCGATATCCTGACCTCGTGTTTCGCCCCCCTCGGCCTCCCCAAGTGTTGAGATTACAGGCGTGAGCCACCACGCCCGGCCTATACAAAATTATTAAAAGTTGAAAGTCATAATAATATTATATAGATAATCTTACTTGTCATTTTGTAACTATCCTTACCAGTTTTCTCCTTTCCATCTTTGGTTTTATAAAATTGAGATGATATCAAATATGCTATTTTGTAACTGATATTTTACAGTTAACATAAAAAGCACATTACTTGTGTTCATATCATTGGAAATATTTGTAAAATATCAATTTTAATGGCTGTATAGTATTCTATCATCAACTATTATTCATTTATACATCATTTATTATATATTTTCCAATATACTTACATTGGAAAAGTAGATTGTTTCTAACTTCTTGCAGTTTTAAATATGGCTGCCACGAATGTGTGTGTATTGAAACATTTAATTAAATCTTTCATATTTCCTTTCAGCACTTTGGGAGGCCAGGGCGGGCGGATTGCCTGAGCTCAGGAGTTCGGGACCAGCATGGGCAACACGGCAAAACTCTGTCTCTACTAAAATACAAAAAACTAGCTGTGCCTGGTGGCTTGTGCCTGTAGTCCCAGCTGCTCCGGTGGATGAGGCAGGAGAATTGTTTGAATCTGGTAGGTGGAGGTTGCAGTGAGCCACGATCGCGCCACTGCACTCCAGCCTGGGCAACAGAGCAAGACTCCGTCTCAAAAAAAAAAAAAAAAAAAAAAAAAAAAATATATATATATATATAGATAGATAGATAGATAGATAGATACAGCCTTTCTTCTATGCCCCTGCTTTTTTTTGTAGATATGCAGTCTGCCACCTGCTCCCAATATCAGTCCAGCCCTGATAACATGAGGTCTTGAATCCAGATCTTCAGACCTTCAGCACAAATTTGAAAATGAATCTTTATTGTATCTGTTCAAGTAAAAGCATATCAGCTGAACAAAGTGTTATGTGGCTGGACACAAAACTGAAGGGTAATGTTGTTTTGCATTAATAAAAACATGAAACAATTAGATCCCATTTTTTTAGAGTGCCCACTCTAAAAAAAAGAAGTCCCTGGTTAAAGCGTTTTATCTGGAGATGGCTTCTCTCTCTCTCTTTTTTTTTTTTTTTTAAACAAAGGAATTATATCTTATAGAGAATGTTCTTTAAGTGCATGATTAAGTACTCTTTTTGGTTAGTGAATTGGAATAGATCTGTTATTAAATAAATACCTCTCTAGAGTTAAGAATCACAAGAAAACTGGAATTGTTTCTTAGGTAAACATTTTTTTTTCTTAAAGATGTCAAGGATGTTTCCCACATAACAAGGTATTCTGTCTTAATACTAGAAGCCACTTGGTTTACACGGGTTTTATTTTTTGCAGATGTTTTGCTCTTCTGGGGCTGAAGTCCTGTTGTTTTCATCTGTTTATCCTGTGTTTCCCTTACTGTCTAGTACATCATAGATAATCAATAAGTATAAAAAAACCCTAATACTTTTTAAAAAGCTTTATTGAAATGTAATTCACATAATATACAATTCACCTACTTAAGATTTTTTTTTTTTTAAGGCGGAGTCTTGTCCTGTCGCCAGGCTGGAGTGTAGTGGTGTGATCTTGGCTCACTGCAACCTCCACTTCCTGGGTTCAGGCGATTCCCTTGCCTCAGCCTCCTGAGTAGCTGGGACTACAGGCACCCGCCACCACACCTGGTTAGTTTTTTGTATTTTTAGTGGAGACGGGGTTTCACTGTGTAAGCCAGGATGGTCTTGATCTCCTGACCTCGTGATCTGCCCGCCTCGGCCTCCCAAAGGGGTGGGATTACAGGCGTGAGCCACCGTGTCCGGCCCCTAACAGTTCTTATGAAATAATTTCCCTGAGGTTTGATGATAGATTCAATTCAAATTTGCTCCTCATATTTTTCACAGTTCTTTTGAATATTACAACTCATGTGGCAGAATGTCCCTGTTTCTCTGCTTTTTGCTCTTCATCTGGTACTAGTTTTCTAATCTGTTCATACCCCGACATCCATTTACCTTGGCTAAGACTCTTCTTGCCTTTTTCTGCCCCAAACCACTGTCCTATCGTTTATTTATTTATTTACTTTTATTTTTTAATTAATTATTTTTTTTTTTGAGACAGGAGTCTCACTCTGTCATCCAGGCTGGAGTGTAGTGGCGCCATCTTGGCTCACTGCAACCTCCGCCTCCTAGGTTCAAGTGATTCTCTTGCCTCAACCTCCTGAGTAGCTGGGATTATAGGCGTGTGCCACCATGCCCAGCTAATTGTTGTTTTTTTAGTAGAGATGGGATTTCGCCATGTTGACCAGGCTAGTCTCGAACTCCTGACCTCAGGTGATCCACCCACTTTGGCCTCCCAAAGTGCTGGGATTACAGGTGTGAGCCACCACGCCTGGCTGCCAGTGTCCTATCTTTTAAATAATGATTCCTTCATATTAGTTTCTTTCAATTGACCCTTATTATTAACTTCATTAATTTGTTTCCTTTATGTTGCCCATCACATCACCTCAAATTTGGAATTACTTAAGGGTTTAATTTTATTAATTATTCTGAAAGAGAGTGCTTGCTTTCTTCCAAATAACAGAATTAGTGGAGTGGTTTGTACTGTGCATTATAATTAAAATAACGTCTTTACAATTAATTGGCTGTTGCTCTAAATTGGGATATTTCTGAAGTTATTTTAAATCCAGGACCGTTTTTCTTTCCTTTGTGTCTGTTTCTTGCCTACAGCTAGTTGATTATATCCTTAAGGAGTACTAGCCATTTTAAATAATTTTAATATAAATTTAAATAAATCACAGTGGCTGGGTGCGGTGGGTCACACCCGTAATCCTAGCACTTTGGAGGCCGAGGTGGGCAGATTGCCTGAGCTCAGAAGTTCGAGACCATCCTGGGCAACATGGTGAAACCCTGCCTCTACTAAGAATACAAAAATAGCAGGGCGTGGTGGTGGGCTTCTGTAATCCCAGCTACTTGGGAGGCTGAGAGAGGAGAATCGCTTGAATCCAGGAGGCGAAGGTTGCAGTGAGCCGAGATGGTTCCATTGCACTCCAGCCTGGGCGACAAGAGTGAAACTCCCTCTTAAAAAAATATAAATAAGTAAATCATGGTGTATATTCTAAAGCCATAGTTATAAACTTGAGGGGTAGGTAATATGGAGGAGTTTCCAGCAGGTCCCCGTGGCTGAAAGTCAGCGTAGAAGTGCCTGTCCTGGTTGGGGTTCCACTTCTGGTCTCAGTCCTGCTGAGGCAGCGACTGCATTGGGCAGGTAGGTTTTGGTTTTGGACATGGTGGCCCACCACCGCTGTACATTGCAGGATTATCTCAGTTCAAAATGAACTGATTGCTGAGCTCCTCTGCAGCCTTCGTGTTGCAAGGACTCCAGTTTGTGGAGGCCCAGCACCACCAGCCTCATTGAGGACATTGACAAAAAATACTTGGTCTTGCTTCAAGATGGAAAGACACTTAATAGACTTAAGAAGCATTGATCAATTTGGACTTGGAAAATGAGAGTGACACACCCCTCCAGCAAGTATCCATTGAAGAAATCCTAGAAGACCAAAGGGTGGACCACCAGACCAGGCTGGAAGCAGAAGAACTGAAAGTTCAGGCCCACTGGGATCAAGGTCTTTCCATTCCTTGAGCAGATACTCTTGATGAGTATTAAGTCCTCTGCTCAGAAGCTATTGCTCTTGAAGAGTAAGGGCTGTCACTGAATGAAACTGATACCCTGGTCACCTCACACATTTGACCAGAGACTGTAGTGTTTCTGAAAAATCATTTTTAGTTTTAATTCTAACACACATACAACATGAATAAATCATGTGATTTTTTTTTTTTAATAACAAAATCAGTGTTTAAAGAAACAGTGGTATGGACTCCTTCACTGTGGAGCCAGCAGCTACTTCTGTATATTGCTCTTCTTATCCCAAGTTAGAGTTTATAGGCGACATTCTTCATTTATTTATAAATAAAATATAAATCTCAAAAGATGCCATGAATCTCAAAAAGCGATTAAACTTGAGCATGCATCAATATCACTTGCTTGTCTTGTGTAATCACAGATTGCTGGGCCCCTATCCCCAGGTCTTTTGATTCTGTAGTGGTCAGGGCCTGATAATTTGCATTCCTGACAAGTTCCTGGATGATGCTGTTGCTGCTACTTGTGAGACACTACTTTGAAAACAACTGTTCTAAAGGAACCTAGAAATAATGTTTGGATTATCTGTATCCTTTGTAATTACATGTATTTTTTATCTTTACTGTTGTATATGACAGATATAACAGCATATTTTAGTAAAAGCGAAAACAAATAAAAAACGCTTCATTGGCAAAATACAAGAGGGTCACTGGATAACAGATACACAGTCTTTTGTGGGATAGGCCAGCAGATAAGGCATCCAGAGGCTTAAAGCACTCAGGGTCCTGGGTTGTTCAGCCCAAAACAGGTTTCCTTAAATGTTTTGTAGCCTTAGTTTTTTTGGTAGAAAAATGGTGACTGCTACCAGATCTCTCTGGACCCTTTCACTCCTAAATCTGTAGTCAGATATTCAGTATGTTTAAACAGGCTTACAATATTGCAGGTATCTTGATTAAGAAATACTTGTATGTTTTTAGTAAATGTTCAGAGTAATTTAATAAAAGCCTTATTTATAAGTTTTATCACAATGGAGATTTAAAAGTTGGATGAGGAAATAAATATTGAAATCATAGATATTCCAAATGTCTTTCGAAGCCTGAGCTACAGCAGAAGCTATGGTCTATATGTCAGGCCTGATAGTATGTAAGGTTGAGCCCAGAAAAAAGGAGGTGGTTACAGAAATTTTTAAATGGAATCGAAACTGTCATTGGATGCATTGGTTCATCAGATCCAGATTCAGTTCGATGTGGAGTTCTGGTTCCTTATCAGATGTAACGAATAGTAGTTGTACTTACTAGTATACTGGCAATTTAGGCCGGACACGGTGGCTCACGGCTGTATTCCCAGCACTTTGGGAGGCTGAGGTGGGGTTGATCACTTGAGGTCAGGTGTTCGAGACCAGCCTGGCCAATATGGTGAAACCCTGTCTGTACTAAAAATAAAAAAATTAGCTGGGTGTGTTGGTGGGTAGTTGTAATCTCAGCTACTTGGGAGGATAAGGCATGAGACTCCCTTGAGCCTGGGAGACAAAGGTTGCAGTGATCTAAGATCGTGACGCTATACTCCAGCCTGGGCAGTAGAGAGTGAGACTGTGTCTTTAAAAACAAAACAAAACAAAACAAAATACTGTCAATTTGGACCTTTGGGCTTGAAGTTGTTTCTATTTGACAGCTGAGATTGGGGGCGTGGGATAATACCATCTGCAACTTGTTGGCAAGCACATTATTTGTATTCGAATAGAAAAGACTTACTGTTAGAAAGTGCGCAAGAGGAAAAAGGCTTTTGTAGAGGTCATTTGGCATGTAGGTGTATGAAAGGTGAGGCTACAGCAACACCCAGCAGCTGATAAGACCATACACAGTGTAAGATGAATGGAAAGTTTCCTCCAAGCACCTTGGGCTCTCATGTTAAGACTTGGTAAAAAGGTTGCTGATGCTTCATTTACTGTAGCAACAAGCCCTTTTATCTCAGCGGCTGTCAATGTGAGTTGGAATTTCAAATCTTTTTAGGAAGTCTTTTGGACCATTTTGAAATTATTATTATTGCACTGTCCCTCACCCCCTTTTTTTTTTTCTGATTGCATGACATGTGTAGTCCTCTTTTCTTGTCAGCAATTAGGAGAAAAATCTCAACAGAATGAGAAAACCTTATGACGCTGAAAAGATTTGCCTGAAGTGTTCCCATGTAAGCAGTGGGAATGGACATACACTGAAAGAGAGAGGGGAAAAAAGGCTTTTTGTTGAGAGTGACAGGCAGGCAGGATGAGCAAAGTTTAACCTAAATCCTTTCATTGATATTGCAAAGTCATAAGCCTTCATATGACACTGCCACATTCAACTCACTGTATGATCTGGAGTTCAGTAGCTTGTACCATAGTGCATGTGTGTGTACAGTGTAAACATTTTATGAACTGCAGTGTCTGATCCATCCGTCTGTCTGGGCAAGAGTGTCCCTTGATAGTAAAAAGAACAGCAATCAGGACAGAATTGGTCAATGCGGCATGTCTAATAGTGGGAAGATATTTGAAGGACTCGCTATAGACACAGTAGTCTCTCTAAATAGCCTCTTTGCACCCGGAGTCTTATTGCAAACAGGTTCATTAAGGAGAGACATTCTGACACACAGCATCACAGTAATGAAAGTAGCTCTGTTTTTCTAATATTGTATCTTGCCACTTCAGTTAGGCTGCTAGTACAAGATTTCCCTTGTGTTGTTGTATATTTCTCCAGAAAAAGAATCAGTCTTCATAGAATATACAATTATTTTGTACGGGAATGTATAACTCCTACCTAAGATCCAGTCTTCCCTGTTTATGTGCACTAGTGCAAAAATAATTGGCAAACACATCTTCCAGACCAAAAGATTCCAGCACCTTCAATTTGTTGGGCTTGAAGACGTTGAACCAGTTATAATAAACTTTAAAAAAATGTGTAATGTTCAAAATGGATTTGTGATCAATCATAAAAGACAAAAAAAATTAGTACAGTTTCCCATGAGGTGTGAGGTTTTTTTCCCTAGGTTTTGGCCAACTTCATATAGTATCAGTTCAAAGAGGGGGAAAATGCAAAAGGTTTTCATCTACTAAGCTTTACATATAACTACTATATGATGACTTAAGCTATTGGATTTTCTGCCTGTTAATGTACAGCATGAACATTATGAACAAGGAAAAAAAGGTTATATTGGTTTAAAAGTGGATATGGAAAATTTAATGTGCTCAAGTGGGAACAATGGCATATTAAAAAAAAACACTCATGACACAGATCTAATAATTCACTTGCCCCTGTAGGAGAAGGGTATCAGCTCTGAAACTGGCTCACAGTTTATTTTTATATACACCCCTGGTCCCTGCAGTATACCCCGTGTGTGGGTTCCAGAGAAAAGAAAGAAAATAACCTGTAGGGAAATCAGCCTGGAAACCTTTCATTAAATACATTGTACTTTGTATTGTGTCGTTCACAGACTCTTCAAGAAATAAAGGAAAAACCTGTTATCAGTCTGCATGTGTAAAATATTATATTTGAATACTATCATTTGTTTTAAGATTAAGGTTGAGGCTGCAGACATATTAGTTATTATTCACTTACATCTGGTAGATAATGCAACAGGGATTTAAAAATTCTTTTTCCATTTATAGTCCCTGCCATCCTCCCCCCTACCACGAACTGTAAAGATACTACTTTAACTTAAAACTGTGCTTGCTAAAATATTTCAATGTTGGAAATGTTGCCTCTTTATAGAGGATTAGGGTTGTGAGGGTAATAAAATCAGTCTTAAATTTCTTGGCGGAGTTTATCTGTCATTTAGCAAAAGATGCCTTTCTAGGAAAAATTGAAGAAAGTGTTAAATACATTCTTTTATGAGAAAAAATATAAATGGTAAGAGTGTAACTGTGAATAGTGACACCTTTATCAAGTTGAATGTCCTTTGGAGTGAGGCTTTGTCTTGTCATTATAGTTCATGTATTGCTGTTGGTGGGCTTTTAAAATCTGTAAATGTCTTATCTTTTTTGCTGACTATTCATGCAGGATATGCTAGGCAAGCCAACTGTGACACATACTCTGCCTATACTTGCAGCTGCCTCTTGGATGAAAATGAACACATATCTTAAAACCAAACCTTGGGTGCCATATAGCAGTATTTAATGAACTTCTGGGATTGCAGACAGTAAGAGTTGAGTTTTGATCTCACATACCTGGGAACACATTATCCTACACAGCCTGTTGAAAGATTTATTATTTCTGAAGTAGCTTGTGTTAAAAACCTTGTTTTAAGTATAGAGGGTTGAAAGCCTATCAGTCTCACCAAATTGATACCTTTTTTCACATCTGTTAGACTCAGTGCCACCTCTTGTCCTGAGGACAGATATAGCACATTCCACTCCAAATTAGGTATCCTTGCTAAGAATTCTTTTTTTGGGAGACAGAGTCTCGCTCTGTCACCCGGGCTGGAGAGCAGTGGTGTGATCTTGGCTCACTGCAACCTCTGTCTCCTGGGTTCAAGCGATTCTCGTGCCTCAGCCTCCCGAGTAGCTGGGATTACAGGCATGCAGCAGCATGCTCGGCTAATTTTGTATTTTTAGTACAGGTGGGGTTTCGCCATGTTGGCCAGGCTGGTCATGAACGCCTGTCCTCAAGTAATCCACCTGCCTCGGCCTCCCAAACTGCTGGGATTATAGGCGTGAGCCACTGAGCCCAGCCCTTTTCTTTTCTTTTTGTGACAGGGTCTTGCTTTGTCTCTGAGGCTGGAGTGCAGTGGCATGATCTCACTATCTTGGCTCACTGCAGCCTTCACCTCCTGGGGTTCAAGCGATTCTCCCACCTCAGCCCCTGAGTAACTGGGTCTACAGGCGTGCACTACCATGCCTGGCTAATTTTTGTACTTTTTGTAGAGATGGGGTTTTACCATGTTGCCCAGGCTGGAAAAAAAAAATTCTTGAATGACTTGACGGTAGGGTTTTTGAAAAATAGGGGTGTGCTGTTAGATGTAGAACTTCTCAGGTGAAACAGCCCCTGGGTGATTGGTTACCATGGTCATTGTGGGTAAACTCCTGATTTGGAAGTAGTTGCTCCAGTATTCATATGGGTCATTTTGGTTCCTTTCTGGCTTCAGAAGCCTGTCAATTGAGTTCTTAAGCCACAGACCAAGTTAATTTAGAGATGTCGATGTCAGTAATTTACCTTCTGATTGTCAGTGAATTATTTAAGTATCTTACTATTTTTCTAAGGTGAATGGGCTTTGGGGAGAGGTTTTTCATAACCACCATCTCTGTTTTACCTGAATAGAAAGAGCACAATCAGCCCATATCTGTGACTACACAGGGTTGGCCCTGATCTTAGGGTGGCAGTGGATGAGCATCCACTGTCAACTCTCCTGTATCTCTGGGTGTTCAGTCCCTTGCATTCTGAGATTTGGCCCATACCTTCCAGATTAGCATTGAGCCATGGGACTATGTTAGTTTCCTCTGCTGTTGAACTGCTTTAGGAAGAAAAGACCTCCTTAATTCTGGCGGTGACTGCTGGGCCTGACATTCATTTTGGGTCAAGTAATTCACTGAGCAAAACCGTAGGCTGTAGGTATACAGCCTCTCCTCCCCATAGGGTTTGTGTAAATTTCCCAAGGCCTGGGAAATTTCTCTGTAATTCCGGAGGGCTCCACTTATCCCAGAGCACCCACTTAGAGCCTGAAAATGCCACAGGTTGGTCTATACTTCACAGCATCAGGGTTTTCTCACGTTCACAAACTTCAGTGACAAACTCCACCCGCATGAATCTTGTAAGTGGTAGCAGAGCTTGCTGTTATCCAGTGCTTATTGTGTGCCAGGCATTCTGCTAGATGCTTTACATCCATCATCATTTGGTCTTTACATTAAGCTGGTGACTTGGAGATTACTTACCTTGTTTTGTAGATGAGGAAGCTATGTGACTAGTAAGGGGCAGGCAGCACTGGGATTTTTAGATACAAACCTGGTCTCATTCCCAGGTCCATGGCCTTTGACATCACATCCTTTAAGCTGCATGGCCTCCCTGAGCTCCACTCTCCTTTCCGTTGGCTCTCATGCCTGTACAATGATTCCGTCCCTGATTTGGGGTCCTGTCACATGACCCCCATCACTTATTAACCAGGTGATACTGTTAGTCTTTTCACTGACTGAGTGGCATTTTCCCTGTCAGTAAAATGAGAGAGAATGATCCTTCTTCTTTAACCTGTTGTCGTAAGGAGTAAATGAGATAATGTCTCTGTTATTTATTAGACACCTATTTTATGCTAGGCACTGTGCTAGAACTTCCAGTGCAGCAGTGACACGAACAGACGTGGTCCCTGCTCGTGGAAGCCTGCAGACCTGTAGGCATGGCAAGACACTTAAACAAAAAGCACAGTTACTTAGTTTTGTGCTATATGTCTGAATCATATATAGTTGTTAAGGCCCAGGAACTTTGACTTCAAGTTTAAGCTGCAGCCTCAACAGGCACCATGCTTTGCCAGGGTCCTATTTGTAATTCTTACAGAAAACCCGTTGCTTTCTTTTATATTGCCTACTGATGGATCTTTTTACCTAATCCTCTTCCATTGTTCCCCATTTCAGGTCTCTGGAAGTCAGAAACCTGGAAGTTCTGCCCCCTACCTACTTCTCAACTTCTTCTTCCCCTCTTCTATTCTCCTGCCACTGCGCCATTTGTCTGTTTCTTAAGGTTTCCTGCTCTGTTTTCTGCCTTTCTCTCATTTCTGAACCCTGTTTAAATTCAACCCTTGACTTAATAAGATCTTAGTCCAATCTCCATTATTTCAAGTCATATATCGCTTTTGATAAATTTTCTTTTTAAGCGCTTATCCTAATTTTGCATTTGTTTATGTAGGCAGTTTTTCTGTTTCTCCAATTAGACTAAAAGTTCCTTGAGGGTAGGGACCACTTCTCCGTCTCTCTAGTGTCTATCCCAGCTGCTTGTCTGTTTTCAAATACTTACTGAGTTAGGTTGGATTCCACCCCCCTCATTCTCTTCTCTGGATCAGCTCTTTCTCTTTCATCTCTTTGCCTAGCATTTTCATTTGTTCTACTTACATGTGCATTTGGTCTATCAAATTGAACATATCCCAAACTAAACACATCTCTCCAACTCTGCATTTTTTCCTTATTTCCAATTCTTGTTAAATGTCTCCGTTGCCATTATCCAAACCCCGTTTGCCTCAGTTTCTTGTAACACTCCCCTTTTCTCACCATCTTCTGAATAGGAAGATTGATTTAAGGAAAGATTCCTTGGCATCACTCATAACTTCCCCACCTTCACTGCCACTACTTGGTGGCTCTTACTGACTTCTGTGTCTAAATTGCATAACCTGGCCTGGCACGGTGGTTCACGCCTGTAATCCCAGCACTTTGGGAGGCTGAGGTAGGTGGATCACGTGAGATCAGGAGTTTTGAGACCAGCCTAGCCAACATGGTGAAACCCCGACTTTACTAAAAATATAAAAATTATCAGGGTGTGGTGGTGGACGCCTATAATCCCAGCTACTCGAGGGGCTGAGGCAGGAGAATCGCTTGAACCCAGGAGGTGGAGGTTGCAGTGAGCCAAGATTGTGCCACTTCACTCCAGCCTGGGTGAAAGAACAAAACTTCATCTCAAAAAAAAAAAAAAAAATTGCATAACCTGCCTCTTCACCTCTTGCCCTGATAGATTTGAGCATGTTGGATCTTAAAAGTCTTTGATAGCTACTGAAGTATTCACTAGTGAAATAATGTCATGTTTTGGATTTTCTTTAAAATTATCCAGTGGAGGAGGGAGGTAAAGGGGATTTTGGGAGAGGTGAAACAAGACTGACCATAATTGTTGAAGTTAGGTAGTGAGACTCACAGAGGGGCTATTATACTGTTTACATTTGTATAATACATGTTTGAAAACCTCAATAATAAAAATTTGAAATAAAACACAGCAAATTTTGGCTTTACACTGTCTATAGATAATATATGAACCTCTTGGCAGAGCATACAACCCTCTCATACTTTTTCCCCAATGCCTCATTTGGCTTCTAATCTCCCTCAACTCTATATACGGGCTGACTCTACTCTGAAGCCATTTCTGTCCTCAGCATTGATCTCTGGAAAGGCTCAGCTCTACAAAAAAAATCCTCCCTGGCCTAATTTACTAGCCTGATTTGAGTTTTCTCTCCCATATCCCTTAGCATGTACCGCCCTTAGGGGCCTATCACATTGTATGTAATTGTTTCCTTGTGTCTCTCTGAGCACTGACCCCCAGCCAGTTTTATCCCATTACTGAGGACTGCCCAAACTGAGAAGGTTCTCCCCAGCCCACCAATATTTCAGTTTAATACTCATTGCATGCCTATTGAGTGTTGGGCACTTGATGAATACTTGAGATTTAATTGACTGGTTACTTCTGGTCTATAATATGGAGAGAGTCTACCATCTGGCTTTCTGGGCTGACCTTGGCTGTAGATTTCATCCCTCTCCCTCTCTCTTAAGATCTTCCTAGATTCTCCTTTGGGAATGAAGTATATAATGTTCGGAGATGCTTAGGTAGACTATGCTATGTAAGGTAGCCAGATAGTGATTAGCATGTCAAAACCCTTTGTCCAGTCTCTTCTTAATGGTGACTTTAAAAATTGTTAGGCTCTGTATTTACCCTTGTGAAGTCCCTCTTTCCTCTCTTTGGTTCATCTTTACTCCATAAAACTGGGTGGGGGAGTTGTTTTTTTGTGTGAGGAGAGCAGCCTCCAGCCAGCTTTTTGCGAGAGCCCATTCTAAAGCCCCTACACTAGACTCTTCGGGAAAAGCAAAGTAACCTTCCCAAACCATTTAATTCATTTCACTTATTTCTGGCCATCTGATGATTCCAAACTCCAACAGGACCTGTAGCCCAGAGGTAAAAGTAGATGTTTAAAAGATTTGAGAAATGAACTAATTTTTGTGGTCTGGAGAAGTAAAGACCAAGGTATGAGTTAATCACTGTTTTCAAACACATGAAATTATTTTGCATGGAAGGTAGTACCAGCTGTTAGCCATTTGAGTGAAAATAAACAAAAGGACTTAGATTGCAGCTGGAGGGATTTTAGTTAGATAGAAATTTTTCATTAAGTGGTTCTGGGTGGGAACTGGGTTCCCATCCCAGTAGATTTTTGATTTAGGTCCAGATTGGAGGGCAGTGGGGCAGATTTGAGGAATTTAAGCATCCTGAAAATCAGTCCTCATGATTAAAAAATCAGCAGCTGCGAATGCTCTTCGTGTTCAGAGCTGCAGAATGAGGATTCCTCTCATCCCTCCCACCTTCCCCCAAGTTGAAAGAAATTAACCTCAATTAAAGGAAGGAGTGATGGATGGTTACAGAGATAAGTGTGATATATCACACAGGAAAAACTACATTAAAAGAACATTAAAGTTGAGACAGAAAGCACTAAAAGTGAAGAAATTCACAGTTAAGGTTGAAAAGTGATATCGTTTACATCTCTCCTAATATGTAGACCTAACAGGATACATTAAGAAATTATGAGTGCCAGGCACGGTGGCTCACGCCTGTAATCCCAGCACTTTGGGAGGCCAAGGCGGGCGGATCACGAGGTCAGGAGATCCAGACCATCCTGGCTAACATGGTGAAACCCCGTCTTTACTAAAAATACAAAAAAAATTAGCCAGGCGTGGTGGCGAGCGCCTGTAGTCCCAGCTACTCCGGAGGCTGAGGCAGGAGAATGGCGTGAACCCAGGAGGGAGAGCTTGCAGTGAGCCGAGATTGCGCCACTGCACTCCAGCCTGGGCGACAGAGCTAGACTCTGTCTCAGAAAAAAAAAAAAAAGAAATTATGAGTATGCCCTGTTGTGCTAAGAAGTAAGTTTTTTGACTTGACATACTAAGCTTAATACACAGTTTCATTGCCCAGCTTTAATTAAGGCATCATTCATGACTGATTATAGCCCATGGAAAAAAACCTGTTACTTTTACCAAAAGAGTTTGGGGTTGGTTTTAAAATTTAGTTTTGGAGGGGACCAGGTGGTGATTCTGTGACTCTGTGCATTTCATTATCTAACATATTTCAGCTTTTCTAAAGTCAAATATTTCTATTTAAAAGGTAACTAGTTTTGACTAAAATGTTAATAATAACAGATTTAATAATATTGAGTAATATTGTTTCCATCTGTATAGAAAGCAAAATTTAGCTTTTATCCCTTCATTTCAGGGGTGGATTTTTGCTTCTCCAAAATAGATCTAAAATCTTATGTGTATGTTTTAAGCAAATTATTGCATTTTTGGAGTCTTAGCCAGAATAAAATCCAATTACATTTTCAATTCATAAAATTACACTGTGACCCCAGAAAACATCCTCTAATTGCTTAAGTTTTTACCTAATAAGACTGTCTCTTTGTGTATGTTTACCATATTAGAGACGAAAATCCCTCAAATGGGTCTAGAATAGTAAATATTTGTGTACGATAGAGTGTGGATAGTACAAACATCAGTCCTTAGCTGCTTCATCCCTTGTCTGACTCCAAAGAGTTGTTACTTCTTCCAAAAACCAAGAGCCAAGATGGAAGATATAACCTTCCAAAAAATCAGAGTATATGCCACAGTGGGTTTCGTATCCTTACAGAAGATGTTCTCTCTCTCCTTCTTTCTTCTTCCTTCCCTTCTTCCCCATCCCTCCTCCCTCCTTCCTCCTCCCCTCCCTCTTTCCCTCCCTCTCATTTATTTTTGGGATGATTTTGAGTTCTTTCATTGACCATAAGCTTATTGTGAAGAACAAATTCAGTTTATCAAATTTAGCTACCAAATCTTAAAATTTGATTTTTAAAGTAGAAAGATAATTGCTTCTTATTAAAAAAAAAAACCCAACAAATAAGTAAAGTTATGTCAGTTTGTGTAATTCCACATTAATGAACTAGTACATGGGTTAAAATATTATATTAGTAATTTCAAGAAAGGAAATGTGAGCTATAATTATTATGTGTTTTCTATTTTTGTTACATTTAAGGTGAGTCTTGTAAAAGGGCCAATGAAATTGCATTAAGTAAAATGATTATTAACCAATACAATTTATGGCATATTGACCTGGGTGATATTAATTTGGGTACATGACAGGATATATACTCATGGTCTCTTGTCACAGATTTTTAGGTTGAGTTACTTACCAGATGAATGAGTTTGTGTTTCCAATTAATTTTTTTAAAGTTCAGGAGGCCAAAAATTCAGAGACAGATTTGAAAATAAAAATGAAATTGAGGTCACTTTTTTTCTAGTGGCTACTTTGGTATGCCGTGCATAGACTCTGTTTCTTAATACAGAAAATACAATCTCTATGCCTGTTTGGAGTTTCAAATGTAATATAAATGTCATGTATCATCATAAGTATGCAAACATGTTTTAAAACACAGAATTGTATGGAAGCAATTATTGGCAGTGAGTGAGCTACACACCCCAAGGGTGGGTTGGGGCCAAAAAAATTAAAGTTCCTAAACAGAATTACTTTTGTGTGGGTGGGAAAGAGAGAGCAAGGTTAACTTTTATTCGGAACCAATCCCAGCTCTTATTTTAATTCTCGTCACATACTTGGTAACTCAAATAAGTAGTAAAGGGACATTAAGGGACTTCGTGTTAGGATTAGTTTTTTCCCCCCACTTGCTATAGTCTTCCAGTAGGGAGTGATTAGTGTACAGCAGGAGGGCCTGGTGGACTCTGTAGTTTTCAAACACTAGGCCTTGGTTGAAGATGATGTTGCCACTGTTTGTGACATGGTACTTGAGCATTCTTTTGTTGGGTGTGTTGTGTTCATTTTTAGCAGAATGAATGGGTTGTAGGAAGGTTAGATTTTATCATTGGAAAGTAACATGCTATGTAGTTTTCTGCCACTCACCACTAGCCTGGAGAAGACCTGAATGATAGGTTCTCCCTCTTGACCCCTTCATGCTATATGTTTTATTTGTTTTCTAACTTCATATAAAATCACTATCATCTGAAGGTGATGATGGTTTTTTTTGTTTTTTTGAGACAGGGTCTCGCTCTGTCACTCAGGCTGGAGTGCAGTGGTGTGAACACAGCTCACTGCAGCCTCAACCTCCTGGGCTCAAGTGATCCTTCTGCCTCAGCTTCCCATGTAGCTGGGACCACAGGTGCATGTCACTATGGCCAGCTAAGTTTGATTTTTTGTAGAGATGGGGTTTTGTCATGTTTCCCAGGCTGGTCATGAACTCCTGGGCTCAGGTGATACTCCTGCCTTGGCCTCCAAAAATGCTGGGAATATACGCATGAGCCACCATGCCTGACCCTGAAGGTGATTTTGCATTGTACTATTTTGTGGGGGTATGGACCACAAAAATGGAGGGGAACGGATTGCTCTCTGTAAAAATAAATTTATCTTCTGACATTCTCTGGAGCCCTTTGCTAACAAAGTTTAAGTGGATCTTTTTTCTAAAGCCCTTGTCACCATAACCTCTCAGCTAGAGAGCCGTTTTGGGTTCAACTGCAGGTTGAGCTGAGCAACCATCTAAGCAGCACAGGGACTAGCAGCCCCTTAACTGTGATCAGAACATCACTGTTATTGATGAGTGAGGCTTGGTCAAGTCACTTAACCTTTCTTCCTTGATTTTCTATTATGTACACTGGAAATGATAGTATCTGCCTTTGATCTCATAGGGGTGCTTCAATCCATTAAAGTCATTAAAGCACTTTAAGTAAGGTATAAGGCACTAGATGCAAGGCCTCTTCATTATTGTTATCATTACTGTTATTTTATTACAGTGCTATGTACAAAGGGGGTACTTTTTAATGCTAAACAGTCATCTCAGAATATGTTCTGTGGAATCCAGAAGTTGGCACAGGAGCTTAAGCGGTCAAGTTATCTTTCTCTTTCTTCTTGAAGCCAGGCTCTGTTCCTCGTTGTCTCTGTCTGTTACTTTGGAGAACAAATAGCAAAACCAGGAACACAAAAATGAAAATAGAAAATTGAGACAAATGGGATAGCTATAGTCTACTTCGTGTTATTTCCTGGGAGCTGCTGTTGGTGTTGGGTTTCCTAAAGTGGGAAGTTCATTGTGCCTCTCTGGATACTCATCTCCCCTTTCTGTAACGTGCACATCCAGGGGTTTTGAAGTGGATTGTGGGCTTTGATTCATTCCCACTTGCAACTTTCATTTTCTTTGTTTTTTCGAAATACAGATTTACTAGGAAAGAGGAAAACATTTGGGGGTAGGGTGGGTAAGATCTCTGGATGTCTTTGGATAGTGTTCAAAGGCATTTTGTACAAGATGATTGTATTTCCTACATCAGCCCCTTCTGGCATTTCATTTCAAATACTTCCTCCCTCACACCTCATATAAAATTCCAGAAGGTGATGTACTTCCATATGGCCTTGGATGGCACCAACTTGATGATGTCCATGAAAAAATAGAGGATCAATGCTCAACTTCCAGAGTGAAGAGTTTGCTTCCTGGAGCATGGGTTCTTTTGATCTCACAGATATCACTATTCTAAAGTGATATTTAGATATCACTGTCCTTTATCTTAACATTCTGAAACTGATGTTGGTGACTCTATTGGTTCTTCTTGGTAAAAAGTTTTGCTACTTTCCATGTTCATTCTTTTTAATTTTTGATACTTTGAGTATCATGATAAATTTTCTTCTATTACCTTATTTATGGACTGATTACTCTCCTGCACCATTTACATGTAACTTGGTAGCATTTTCAATTTCATCAGCTACAGAGCACTAATTCCTCAAACATGGGCCTTTGTAGTTAGGTGGAACTTAAGACAGTTGAGTGTCATGGTCTGAAATGTAAGTTATTTCTGTTCATCAAAAATATTATTTAAGGGAGCCCTGGAATAATTATGAGTACTGCATAATTAAGCCATAAATAAATATAGATTGGTAAAGACATCCATCGTTTATTATTTGGTTTTCCAACTTCCATAACTAGAATCTTGAACTTACAAGTATGTTGCTTTATAAATTAAATAGAATGGTTTGCTTTTCTGACTCCCTCTCCCCACAAAAGCATAAGAGTCTAACAGTGGATTTTCTGGTATTGATTTGTTTGGAAAATCTTAGATTATATCATAGTTTTGTATTTTAGAATCAGTTTCTTGAAGAGGAAGAATACAATTATATGAAATTGGGATTGTTGTGGAAAATCAGAGACATATGTTTGCTATAGGTATAATATTAGTTTTTCAGCATCAAGAGTAAAACAAATGGAATTACCTCTGAAACTGCAGCTAACTATTGCTACCTCTATACCAGAAATATTTTTTCTTCATCTTTTCATACCAACAGGTGAAAACTTTTTTTTTGTTTTGTTTTGAGACAGTCTTACTCTGTCTCCCAGGCTGGAGTGCAGTGGCACAATCATAGCTCAATGCAACCTTAACCTCCCAGGCTCAAGTGAGCTTCTTGCCTTAGCCTCCCAAGTAGCTGGGACCACAGGCATGTGCCACCACTCCCAGCTAATTTTTGTATTTTTTTTTTTATAGAGACGGGGCCTCTCTGTGTTTTCCAGGCTGGTCTTGAACTCCTGGGCTCAAGCAATCCTCCTGCCTTAGCCTCCCAAAGAGCTGGGATTACAGGTGTGAGCCATTGCACCTGGCCCCAAAAATTCTTAAGTGGGGATAAAGGATAACAGAACTTCTTGGGTTCAATGTTACCTACTTTTCTTTTTTCTTTCTTTTTTTAAAGAAATGCTGCAGCACTCATTATTTTTTCCCCTGCTTCCCTCTCCTCCCCACATTTCCTGTCAGCAACTTTGTTTTCTGTTCATTAGAATTCAAACACAATTTAAATTAGTTTCCCTCGCCACCTTCTCTGTGGTTAGATACACCTTTGGTGAGTTCACAAATGACTCAATGGACTATGATGATTTTTGTTGATTTCTTACATGGTCCAACTGGGTTATCCTTAGAGATGCCTTAGAACCAGTGGAGGTGTTGGCTGTAGGAGTAGATGGACTTAAAGCAGATTACTGGGGATCTCCTGGTATTCATATCCCTGTAGTTGCTAACCAGGCTTGGATTTATCCTGGATTGGACCTTTTTTTCACTATCAGGGCCTAAGGAGCCTTTTTAGGCATTTTATCCAACCTCCTCCCAGCCAGGCCTTCATTACATCCTAATAATAAGATTTTGTCTGGCAGGGTTGAACTTTAAAGGACCATAAGCCATTGTAATATCTAAATTTTTTCACCCCTATTGAAAATGCATGATTTAGGCCCAATATGTGGATGTACAAATTATTAAATGACTTAGCTATTTATATTCTACCCAATAGTGTGGGTACATTTTTCTGAGAGTTGCTGAAGAGCAGTGGTATTTTGAAAAATACTACTCACCTTGAGGAGGTTACATTGAATTTGTCTTTTTTGGCTTAGTTTTAAAATGAAGCTGATTACTTGGTGGTATACTTAGATGCTCTTTGATAGGACCCTCTCCTGTCCTGCCTTCCCCCATGGAAGTATCATTATAGATATTTCCTATACATTCTCCGTGCAAATAAAATTCAGAAAATACTTAGCTCGTAAGAGTTTCTGTCTCTGGCCCGGCGCGGTGGCTCATGCCTGTAATCCCAGCACTTTGGGAGGCCGAGGTGGGCGGATCACGAGGTCAGGAGATCCAAACCATCCTGGCTAATTCGGTGAAACACCGTTTCTACTAAAAATACAAAAAATTAGCCGAGCGTGGTGGCAGGCGCCTTGTAGTCCCAGCTACTCAGGAGGCTGAGGCAGGAGAATGGTGTAAATCCTAGAGGTGGAGCTGGCAGTGAGCCGGGATCGCGCCACTACACTCTAGTCTGGGCGATAGTGCGAGACTCCGTCTCAAAAAAAAAAATAGTTTATGTCTCCAAAAATTGAGGTATTCTGTGATATTTATGTGACTTTTATCTTCAGTTGTGATTGTAGAATGCCTTCACAGATTTAAAATAGATACCAATAAAACGGAATTATATATAAATGGCATGGTTAAGAATGATCTCTTGATTTGTTTTCAAGCTATGTTTAGTATTCCTTTTTTCCTCCTATGTATTTTGAGGGATTTAACACTGAGTCATATAGATAGTGTTAATTTTCATTTCAGTTTATAAACTTATATTCTATCAAGACGATAAGATTTCAGCATAAAAAAAATTAAGGAAAATATATTTGGTGGTTTTCCTCCTCCTGAAATCTTAAAAATTACTGTACTTTTCATTAAAGTCCTCTCTAATATCTATACAGAAAACATACTGTTCTTGAATAAAACAAAATTAATTTGTGGTCCTTGACTTCTGTGGGAAAAGACCCTTATCATAACAAAGTACAAAAATAGTAAAAGCAATTAATGAAATGAAATTCCAATTGCCTAGATTTTTGTGTGAAATCATATCTTTCTTATTATAGAAGTGTGAGATTATAGCCAGCTGTTGGAGTAGTAACTTGTAATCCATTTCTCTACGTTGCTTTTTGGTGTGAACTGAAAATGATTACCGTGAAGTTAAGTGTTATAACCTACTTTAAATGAATTAGTTTCCTGGAATTTATTACTGGTAAAAATCAGAACAAATTTCCTTAGGAATCTGTGTTTAAAACAAAAACATGAACTTTGACCGTAGAATACTTTTCCCATTCAAATGAAAGATAATTTAAATGATATTTTTTAAAAGGTTGATTTAATTTTACATCTGTGAGTATAAATACAACCAGTTGATTCTTCAAAGATTTTTGATTGTGATAATAAGATTGATGGATATATTGTGCCTTAGCCTTATATTAAATTGGCAGATTTTAAATACTGGATAATTGAAATGCTATTAATTCTCAGTGTAGAATACTAACCTAAAATTTTTGTATGTTTTGTGTGGTCAATAGAATAATGGCCACCCAAGCATGACCAACTTTTAAGAACTTGTGAATATATATGTTACGTAAGAAACGGGACTTTGGGCTGGGCGTAGTGGCTCATGCCTGTAATCTCAGCACTTTGGGAGGCCGAGGAGGGCAGATCATGAGGTCGGGAGTTTGAGAACTGCCTGACCAATATGGTGAAACCCTGTCTCTACTACAAATACAAAAATGAGCCGGTTGTGGTGGTGTGCACCTGTAGTCCCAGCTACTTGGGAAGCTGAGGCAGGAGAATCTGGGAGGCAGAAATTGCAGTGAGTCAAGATGGCACCACTGCACTCCAGCCTGGGTGACAGAGTGAAACTCCATCTCCAAAAAAAAAAAAAAAAAAAAAAAAAAAAAGGAAAGAAAGGGACTTTGCAAATGCGGCTAACGTTAAGGACCTTGAGATGAGGGAGATAATCCTGGATTTTCTAGGTGGACCCAATCTAATCACGTGAATCATTAAAAGCTGAGAACTTTTCCCAGCTGTGGTCAGAGAGAGATGACCATGGACGAATAGTAAGAGAGCTCTAACATTGCTGGCTTTGAAGATGGAGCATCTGGGCCCTAAGCTAAGGAATGCTGGTGGCGGATAGAAGCTGAGAAATACAAGAAAGCCGATTCTCCTTTTGAGTCTCTTAAATGGATGGCAGCCCTGCTGACATCTTGACTTTAGCCCAGTGAGACCTGTCAGGCTTCTGACCAATATAACTGTAAGATAAGAACTTTGTGTTTTAAGCCACTAAATTAGTGGTAATTTTTTAGGGTAGACATAGAAAACTAATATACCTTGCTTTGTGTTTGTAATTTGTTGAATAAAATTATCACCAAACTCTCTAAATACTGTAAAGGAACAAAAAGCTATTTGCTTGCATATAAAATTGTAATTTATAAGACTTCATTATAATGGATTGTTACAATTAATTTTGCTTTTAAATAACAGAATGAACTTGATGCGACCTTGCAAGTATGCTTTTTTTTTTTTTTTTTTTTTTAAATCAAGGGTTGCTTTGCTACCATTGTACAGGAATATAGTAGGCAGTCAATAATCGTTGGAAACAGTAAAATTACATAGTCAACATTTTCATTAGCTATTGTTAATGTTGTTGTTAACAATGGAGTTTTGAGAAAGGGGCTTAAGGAAATGTAGGAATGTAACTGTGTTAGGTCTTCAGAAGTATCTCCAAACTTTTGACAGATATTTCTCACATTTCTGTTTCTGTCATGTTCGACAGTTGTCAAGAAATTGCTCAAGGGTTTATTGGACTCAAGCGCCAGGATTTGAGTGAGTTTATCTCTGTCTTGATAAGCTGGACACTGATGGTAACCAGAAAGTAGTGGTGATGGGGAGTTCTGATTCTTCAGATAATCGTTTCCTATTTAGTTAGAAAATGACAGGATTCAAGATGTTGTACCATATATCAAGAGATTTAAGATCACTATAAATATGTATAATAAATTAGTTAAATCTACATGCTTTTAAATAGCTTTTAAGCTGCTTATCTACTTTCATGGCTAGTATGTTGGAACATTCAATCAGAAGTATTTATTGAGTCTGTCTGTACTAGGCACTGGGGATATAGGTTCAAAGAGCCCTACCATCATGGTGCTTATTGACCCATAAGGAAGATAGAAATTAAATAATTACCAGTGTTGGAAAGTAGTACAGGGTGCTTTAGGAATAGGTAATTGCCTTCTGGGGTCTGGTTTTTTTTTTTTTTTTTTTTTTTTTCATTTTGAGACAGAGTCTCACTCTGTTGCCCAGGCTGGAGTGCAGTGGTATGATCTTGGCTCACTGCAGGCTCCGCCTCCTGGGTTCAGGCCATTCTCCTGCCTCAGCCTCCCAAGTAGCTGGGACTACAGGTGTCTGCCACCATGCCCAGTTAATTTTTTTTGTATTTTTAGTAGAGACAGAGTTTCACTATGTTAGCCAGGATAGTTTCGATCTCCTGACCTTGTGATTTCCCCGCCTTGGCCTCCCAAAGTGCTGGGATTAGAGGCGTGAGCCACTGCGCCCGGCCTAGGTCTAGTTTAAGAAACCATTTCTGAAGGCAAGGGGAGAGGTTCAGGAATAAGGAAAGAAAGAAGCTTTAAAGCAAAGAAAGAATGTCTGGAGCAGAGAAAATCTGAGATCACTGTGAGAAGGTGATAAGATGGTTAGGTTGGAAGAGATCAAATCTTACAGGGTCCTCTTAAATGATTTTGGAACCTCAGCTGCAATTTGAAGAATGTACTGGAAGGGAGAAAAAGGTGACTCCAAGAAGCTGAGGTAGGAGGCTGTTTCAACTGTCAAATTATGATAGTCTGTACCAGAGTAATAGAGAGAGGAATGGAGGATAGATCCAGAGATAGTTAGGAGATAAACTAGAAAGATTTGGAGATTGACTGCATGTGGGGTGTCAGAGGGGCAGGGAGAGGTAGTTGGGGAAATAAAATAATCATGCCAACAAAAAAGACATATTATCCACAGCGAAGAGAGAATATAATTTATTATTGAGTAGGCATAAAAAGATTTTGCAGGTATGTAAGATATCTCAAAAGTGGCTATGAAGTTGGGGACAAAATCACAGTTAATACAGAACAGCAGAAGAAAGTATATTCTTAATAACTTCTCACCCCTTTGAGAGACAAAGAAAAGGTTGTCCCTTGTGATAGTCTTCTGTACATCTCATGAGAGACACTTGAGTTAATCCCAGAGGTTTGTTTTTCACGTATCTAGAGTTGGTTTGGCACATGACTTAGACGTATCTCTACGTTGTAAAAACTGGAGACTGAACTTAATCCTTAGAGAGATTTATCTCTGTTCCAAAGGTTAGAGTAAGGACTCAGATTCACAATGTCTCCAAGGAATCACTACTAAGAAAAGTGGAGAAGGATAAAATGGTCTTTTATAAATGGAGAAAATCATTTTCCAAGCCCTCAATAGCAGATGGTGCCATTTACTGAGGTGGGCAGCTCTGGAGGAGGAGCAGATTTGAGGAGTAATAAGACAGACACTTGGGAAGATGTCAGGTTTGAAGTTTCTATTAGACACTGCCCCGGAAATGACAGGAGTGCATTCATAGTGGAGAAGAGAGATCTAGGCTAAATATAGACGTTTACCAGCTGTCAACAGGTAGTACTGAACCCTGGGAATGTACTGGGTAGCTTAGGGACATGGAACGGTGGGATGGGGAAGAAAGGATCGGAGGTCATCTCTTTTGTCATATAATCACATAGCTGGCATAGGGATATTACCCTAATGGTTAAGTGCAGCAGTGGTTGACATTTTCATCTTTTGACTACTTTTCCTGGATAATGTAGCTAAAAGTTTGCTCTTTTAATCTAGAAGATTACTCTTGTAATCTAGACTCCTGCCCTTTTCTGTTAACAGGGTATGTTCTGAGGTGGTTTCCCCCCACAGCCTCCTTTCCTGTTGTTCACTGATTATGCACTCTCTTCAGTCCCCTGGGTCTCCTGTGGACTGTTTCCTGCACCCAGTGTGCTTCTGCCTCCCTCCATTTGAGGCCATGTGTCTTCTCATGCTGTCTTGCTCTCTCTTTTTGAACAGTTGCTTATTTGGAAATATTTTCAGTTGTTTCCACACATAACTTCTAGATGTTTATACCTTTTTACAGAGTCAGGTATCCTTTTTCTGGTGTATTTATTTGGTCTGGAATGTGTCAGGTTTTGAGGCCACAGCACAGATGCTTTGCTCTCCCATGAGTGTGGGCAATATGCGGAGAATGGCTTTGTGTGACTGGAAATGGAGGTGAAGGGGGAAGTATCTTGTTGGGAAGAAATACCTGTGGCCCTCAAGTGCTTCTTGGGTGGATGCATTTAATAATGATCTTAGTGAATCAGTTGCTGCATATTGAAAACAAGATGGTTGGGGCCGGGTGCGGTGGCTCACGCCTCTAATCCCAGCACTTTAGGAGGCTGACGCGGGCAGATCACCTGAGGTGAGGAGTTCGAAAGCAGCCTGGCCAAGATGGTGAAACCCCATCTCTACTGAAATTACAAATATTAGCTGGGCGTGTTGGTGGGTGCCTGTAATCCCAGCTACTCAGGAGGCTGAGGCAGGAGAATCGCTTGAACCTGGGAGGTGAAGCTTGCAGTGAGTTGAGATTGTGCCACTGCACTACAGCCTGGGCGACAAAGCGAGACTCTGTCTCAAGAAAAAAGAAAAAGAGATGGCTATTTGAACCTATAACTGAACCTATAATTGGAAAATGAAATATGGGTTGGGGGAAAGACCCTCCCATTTGTATTTACAAAAATATTTTGATCTGGATTAAAATAGCAGTGACCTTTGCTCTTTATTATATCGGACAGGTCAGTTTGCAAGTTTGTTGGGTTGGGGGCAACTTTTCTGAATCAGACTCATGTACTGATAAATTCTGCACTTGGTGGAGGAGGCAAAGGTTCTTATCCAGAGACACTTTAGGGAACTGAGGTTTGGCAAGTAGGAAAACAGGTAGAAATTGCACTCAGGGACATTTTATTTTGTGATGACTGACTGTGAGCTGAAGATAAATACATACAAAGGTAGGCAGTGATGCCTTGGACAAAGATTTTACCAACTGGCATTGTGAAATATTCTGTAGACTAACAGTTCTAATGAGTTTATCTTAGTTCTGAGAGTGTCGGTTAATAATTTACCCTTTCTGAGAGGCAGAGGCAGCAATCACAGGCTGTAAGCGGGCACTCTGAGGCTTCTCGCTTTGCTGGAGCCCATCTGGGCTGGAGCCATGGACCCCATTGGTTGTGACAGAAGTACCAAGTTTCTGCGCTTTGGCATATAGAGGCTTCAGAGCGCCCAGTAAGGCACAGACATTCAGTGTGATTCACTTCAAGTGATATCTAAAGTAATGGATTACTATAACTACCCATCTGCTCCACATCAAAAAGAATAGAACTCTGTATAGATATTTTTAAAGTTTATTTTGAAGTAGGATGGTGTTCTATATGGAAGAGAGGGTGGTGGTGGAAAAATAGATTATTTTAAAGAAGTATTTATGAAGCTTCAGAGAAGGGACAAACTGGGCTTGCTGATTGATACCTGGAATATGCTTTTATTGTCTAACAAAATATTGAATCCAGCTGTACATGTAAGACTTATCCGTTGGCAGTGTGATTGATAACTGTTAAAAACTTGAGTCTGTTTATCCCTTGCCATACAATTTGTTTTCATGCAGTAGTGAACACAACCCACTGTAGATTTAAGTACTATTTATATGAATTTTATTTCCCTGTTTAGTCACTGAATCACATTGTAGTGTTGGCATGGTAAGTTTTGTAATTTGCTTTCCCGTGTGAAGAGTGCTTTTCTTGAACCAAATGTTGACTTCTGCATACTTTTAAAAGTTAGGCTTTATGTCATTACAAAGATTTACAGTTATTTAATAATGATTTATTGCACTAATTTATTCTGCCAGCTGTGGCACATTTTCACTGGAATTTGTAAATCAAATTTATATAGAAATTTACCAGGACATGCATTTCAGGATTTAATAAAATACACTCTAAAATCTTTTTGAAGAGTGTAGTTTTATGCTTACACATTTGGGATTAAGCTTTACCTTAACAGCCATTGTTACTATTCAAACTGCTGTGTTTGTCCCACAGTCATTGAAAGGAAGAGTCAATGAGATCTGTTAAAATACACAGTTTCAGGTCATCCACTTTGCTTCCAGACCTTTAGTGTCATGTTATATTTGACCTGGGTATTCATATGATGTTGAGGGACATGGAAACATCCTGACATTAGGCTCTGTGCAGTTCTGTAAGTTTTAATCATATTAAACTATGCATCCAGAATCATAACTGAGAGTGAATGTAGTGCACTGTATTCATTTAGAAACCCTAAGTGTCAGATTTTCTCTCCCTTTTTCAAAACTTACTGGCTAATAACCATGTGGAATACATTTAGCATTGGCTGCGCCAGCTCACACTCCCGTAGTTTCTTTGGAATGTACAAATACGGCAAGTTATTGTATTTTCTTTCTTATTTTAAAAAAGATTGTTGCGATTTTGTTTACTTGATGATATATATGTTTCTAGACAGAGAATCTAGAATAAAAAGAAAACTATACAGATGATTTTATAACTTGTGTGTCATTAAAAAAATCTAGCAATTTGAGAGGCTGTATTTAAAATGTGTGATTGCCAAGTAATTTGTAAGTATGACTTGTTCTCTAAGACTGCGTAAGAATTTTACTTCTAAGATTAAACTACTAATTCACAGCTTCAGTCAGCTGGTTATTTTGTGTACAACAGCATGAAACGTCTCATTTGACTTACTACTGCCCCCCAAACACATTGACTTCATTGATCAGTTGTTTCAATATTGTGAAGATACAGTCTAAATGTGTGCCTTGAAGCTAAACTTTAAGGTTATAGTTAATTGTATTTAAAGCAGTAGGCTTTGGACTATCTAAAAAGGAAGTGAAAGCATTTGCAAATATTGTAGCCTTTAACTTTTCACAGTAGTTTGTATTTGTTTATCATGTTCAAGCACTAGTAAAACATAACTTAACAAAACAAAATGAGCCAAAACAGCTTGCCATCTGAAATGTAAACCCTGTTTATCGTCGGATCTCTTATTTTTTAAAAGATGTAGTTTCTTGAAAGAAATTATTAGAACAGTTAATTTTGTTTTCAGCTAGGAGTTCAAGTTACTGTACATAACAAACTGGGTCTTTATCTTATTAAGATGAAAATATTTTTTTTTTTTTGAGAGTCTCACTCTGTTGTCCAGGCTGGAGTGCAGTGGCGTGATCTGGGCTCACTGCAACCTCTGCCTCCCGCAATCAAGCAATTCTCTTACCTCAGCCTCCTGAGTAGGTGAGATTACAGGCGCCTGCCACCATGCCCGACTAATTTTTGTATTTTAGTAGAGATGGGGTTTCACCATGTTGGCCAGGCTGGTCTTGAACTCCTGACCTCAAGTGATAAAACTGCCTCGGCCTCCAAAGTGCTGGGATTACAGGCGTGAGCCACTGCGCCTGGCTGAAAATAATTGTTAAAAATCTTTAAATATATATATATATATATATATATAATTGTGCTGGGGACAACAGCTTTATATTTCTAGAAAAATTGTAATAACTTTTTATATGATTTGTGACTCTTCACAGTGTTTGATATTTACTTTTATTTTGAGAAAAATTAATCTGCAATGCGAGGGAAGTCGAGAGATAGGGAGATTTCCTAAAAGGGAGCAAAGATAAGACTTTTTCTTGAGAGAGTTCATTGCTGGCCTCTTAGATGTGATGCTATGTTTTCCTTGAAAGCATGTAACATTTATGCGCTGAATGGATCATGGAGAATGCATGAGCTCCTTCGTTTACATTTACTCATCCAGTACTCCAGTGCTCACAATAGACTAGGGGTTGTTTTTTTTTAAACCATTTTCAATGCATTTTAAGAGAATATTTTAGAATTAAGTTTTCCCAGTTTTGTAGTTTTTTTTTATTTCACAGTTTTGTAGTTTTTTTTAGACTTCAGTGATGTTTTAAATGTTTTCCTTGTGTTTATCTGGAAAAGCTTTTTAAATGATACCAATTTGGAATGTTAAAAAAAGGTATAATTCTGGGATGACATATATTTAATCTTGTGGGTGAATTTAGACTGATGGTTGGTGAATGCTTTGAGAGTCTGCGGTGGGCCAGAGAAAAAAGACACAACTCTGTACTTGGTTAGCAATGGCTTTCATTGCCTCTGAAGTACCAGTCAATGGAAGCATCTCCTGAATTCATCTCCCTAGCCCAGAAACTTCTGTGTTACTGTAATCATTCATTTATTCATCTCGTGTTCATTCATTCACCCAAATTTTTCAACATTTCTGAATATGTGGCAGCAAGCCAAGCGTGGTAGGAATATAGTGGTGAAGGAGACATGAATTTGCTTTCAAGCCTTGATGAGTGGGAGGCTTAATCGTTCATTAACAAAGAGTTGAAAACAGGGTGGCAGCGGTTTTGGCAAGAATGTGTTACGGTCTAATTCAGAGATACTGAACTTGGGACCTAAGTAAGAAGGATATTCTGTTGTAGAAATCTGGCAGATTCTAGAGTTTGTTTGAGAGATCTCTTGCATTTGCTCATTGGGTATGCCAGGCATTCTGGGGGGATGCCCATTCCCATCTGACAGGATAGATGATCCTCTGGTCAAATGTGTAGATGATGTCTAACATCTCCATAATGCAAGGCAAAAGTAGGTTCTGTAAGGGGAATGCCATGACATTAGTTTAGAGATGAGTGGTAAAGCCATATGCTGTTGGGTGTGATGCCAGTCAGTAGTAGATGGTAGAGAATTGAAGATAGAGCACAATTTTAGTGTTCAGCCATTTTTAATTTTAGAAAATATTTTTAGGTAGAAATATTTTAACTGTATAGTACATGTATTGGTACAAATATAAATATCAAGTTATATTTCTGCCTTCACCATTTTTTCCAACTAGAAATCTTATAATTGTCTTTAGCTTCTTTTCCCTTAGCGCTAAAATTATTTTAGGCATCAGTTCTCGTAGATTCTTTAAAACAGAAAACAAAACTCTAAATTGTTAATTTATTTCTCACAATTACCTAGTTTAGGTCCTCATGCTCTGTGATGGGCTGTCCATTTCCTATTAGTGTCTACTATAGTTTCAAGTGTAAATGCATGCAGTATAAATGAATATAAAACTGATAAAATTCCTCGTTCTTAGAGCTTATGTTCTAGGGGAGTATTTGAATACAAACAAATCCCCTAATTTAATACTTCTGTTTTCTGCTGCATTCACCATTCCTAGGTGAAACATAACTTCTGTTACTTAACTATTGTGTTCAGAAATTTGAAGTCCAAATTTCAAGGCCTCTACAGTTTGCCTGTATATACGCTTTCTAATCTCATGTCTTATTAATTAATATCTTTCATCTGTCCAAGGAACAGTGCATCCTTACACTTTCTTTTTTTTTTTTAAACACAGAATCTCTTTCTTTTGCCTAGGCTGGAGAGCAGTGGCACAATCATGGCTCACTGCAGCCTCAACCTCCCAGGCTCAAGCAATCCTCCCACCTCAGCCTCATGAGTAGTTGGGACCACAGGCATGTGCCACCACACCTGGCTAATTTTTAATTTTTTTGTAGCAGTGGGATCTCATTCTGTTACCCAGGCTGATCTCAAACGACCGGGCTCAAGCTGTTGAGTTTCCCGCCTTGTTCTCCCAAGGTGCTCGGATTATTATACTTTTATTCGTGCTTCTCCACCCATTTGGAATGTTCTCTTCTCTTTGCCTTTTGATATTCTCTTTAGTCTAAGAATCTTAGCTCAAATTGCTCTTTTAACCAAATAACGTATGCTCCTGGATGTATTATAACTAACAACACATGTACTGATTTGTAGACTTCTAGTTTTGTAAGAGAGTGGTTATTTACATCTTTTATTTAAATTGTACGTTTACATATAGTCTCTCCAGCTATACTATAAATGATGTGAAATTAGAGGACTTTATTTTAAATATTCATACTGGGTTAATATGAGCACAGTTGAAAAGCAGGCAGGAACTGTGCTTTGAGCATCCTGCAGAATGAAACAAGGCTTACAAGCTTACATACTGAATTTCTAAGATAGTTATTCCCCCATATATTGCTTAGAACCTGAAAATTCCAAAACTCTCTTTGGTTTTCAGGGCCATCATTATATATTATTTTTTTTTATTTTGTGAATTTCATATATAGTGTAAAAAGTGAAAAAAATGTACAGAAGCTTACACAGAGAAAACAAATGGTCCATTGCTTTTTTTTTTTTGAGACGGTTTCACTCTGTTGCCCAGGCTGGAGTGCAGTGGCCTGATCTCGGCTCACTGCAATCTCCATCTCCTGGGTCCTAGCAATTCTCTTGCCTCAGCCTCCTGAGTAGCTGGGACTACAGGCGCCTGCCACCATGCCTGGCTAATTTTTGTATTTTTAGTGGAGATGGGGTTTCACCATGTTGGCCAGTCTGATCTCAAACTCCTGACCTCAAGTGATCCACCCACCTCGGCCTCCCGAAGTGCTGGGATACAGGCATTAGCCACTGCACCCGGCCAAATTCTCCTTTTTTTCTGTTTACCAGATTCCTTCTTTTTAAATTTTTAAGACAGTGTCTCACTCTGTCGCCCAGGCTGGAGTGCAGTGGCACGCTCAGGACTCACTGTAGCCTCGACCACCCGGGACTCAGGTGACCCTCCCACCTCAGCCTCTGGAGTAGCTGGGACCATTGGCACGTACCACCATGCCCAACTAATTTCTATATTTTTTGTAGAGATGGGTTTTGCCAAATTGCCCAGGCTGGTCTTGAACTCCTAGGCTGAAACAATCTTCCTGCCTCGGCCTCCCAAAGTGCTGGGATTCAAGCGTGAGAATCACACCCAGACTTATTTGCCAGATCCTTAAAGGTATTTCTAGCAATAGCTTAGCCCCATTTTAGAAGTATTCGTTATGTCCTCAGTTTTTCTTTTCTACTCTCTCCTGTTTTTCTCTTTCTCCATAAATGATAGTACACAGTATTTACTGATCTGCATCTTGCCTTTTACTCATGTTTTGTTTGGAGATGTTATCTGTTCTTACAGTTTTTTTTTCCATTCTTCTTAATGACTACTTAATATTCCATTGGAAAGACTCATAGTAAAATAAAATAGCAAATTCTAGAACTGGGAAGAAGGCAAATATTAGGCAAACAATTAATAATTACAACCAACTATGAAAGGATAAAATGGTAAATTGCTGAATTTAAAAAAACAGAACATTCCCAGAGCTCCTCTTTCCCATGCCAAGTCAAATAGGAGGCCGTAAGCACTTAGGAGCCTGAAGATATTACCAGATATTAATTGATGTTTAATTATCAAGAAAGATATGTCCTGCTTAAAACAGGGTAACAGGCAGCACCTTTTCAGAAAATTCTCGTCTAAAATGGTAGAAACCTGGAGAGGCAATGCTGGATATTTGGATGAGCACATATTTTGAAATCGGACCAACTTGGTCTTGAATTCCCAGTTTGACACTTAATATAAGACTTCGGCCAAGTGACTAAACTCTCTTAGCTTCGATTTCCTTATTGGTAAAATGAGAATAATAATACCTATCTCAGAGGACCTGTGAAGAATGAATGAAAAAATATTTTATGTTTTGCATAGTACCTGGCACACAACAGGTGCTCAATAAATATAAAGTTCCATCTCCCTGACTCTGTGCCGTTCCAGAATGATTAATTTCCTAAGAGCTCAGGATGCTGAGATTTTACTGTAATTGTATCTTTTATAAAACTTACAATGTCTTGTACGTAGTAAGAAGTCCACATTTATGTGTAGATTTTTTCTGTAACTCTTGAGAGTCTGGCTTGGTTTTCTTGAAACTTTTCATGAAATTTCTCAAATCTCTAGAAGTGGGTACAAGGATAAATAATTATTTGTGTACCCTGTGAAGATGCCTAACTTGGCCAAATGTCAGCATCTCAAGCAGTGGTTGTGTTTGTAAAGTTTTAATAATCTATACTTTCGTAGTATACTTTGTATTTCTTTGCGTGGTGTGATATTTTGTATATTTTAAAAATGGAAAAATTCAGATGTTTTAATATCTGTTAGGTGGAAAGTATAATTCTTTTTCAATTACATGGATTAATTATTATTATTATTTTTTAAGATGGAGTCTCACTCTGTTGCCCAGGCTGGAGTGCAGTGGCGCGATCTCTGCTCACTGAAAGCTCTGCCTCCCGGGTTCTCGCCATACTCCTGCCTCAGCCTCCCAAGTAGCTGGGATTGCAGGCGCCCGCCACCACGCCTGGCTAATTTTTTGTATTTTTAGTAGAGACGGGGTTTCATCGTGTTAATCCAGGATGGTCTCCATCTCCTGACCTCGTGATCCACCCGCCTCGGCCTCCCAAAGTGCTGGGATTGCAGGCATGAGCCACACTGCCCTTGGCTGAATTTTAAGTTTAGGCCAGGCGTGGTTGCTCATGCCTGCAATCCCAGCACTTTGGGAGGCTGAGGAGGGCAGATCATTTGAGGCCAAGAGTTCGAGATCAGTCTGCCAACATGGTGAAACCCTGTCTCTACTAAAAATACAAAAATTAGCCGGGCATGGTGGCACATGGCTGTAACCGCAGTGACTCTGGAGGCTGAGGCTCGAGAATCCCTTGAACCCAGGAGGCAGAGGTTGCAGTTAGCAGAGATTGGACCATGGCACTCCAGCCTTGGTGACAGAGCAAGACCCCGTCTCAAAAAGCAAACAAACAAAAAACAAAAACGAGTTTAATAAGGTTCATGGGGTTAAATGTGGGGGGCTCTGACACTGATTGCAGTCAGGTTCAACATGGCCAATATGAAGTCAACTGGCTTGTAAGTTTCCTAAAAATTTAATAGTCAGTTCTCACAAGTCGCAAAGAGTAAATCTGGTATACTACTAGATTACCAACCTCCTGGGTGACTGCTTTGAGCTCCAGTGTATACACAGTTAGGAGGACCAATTCGTGAAAAATGGTCCAGGCTTTGCTACCAGTTTATTCTTTGACTTTGCCTCAGTTTCCTTGATTGTATAGTAAAGCAATGGGATTAGATCTGTTTTCTAAAATTTTTTGGTATGACCTTACAATTCTCTGTGTGTCAGGCTGCAGAAGCCAAGGGGCCCAGGCGTTGTACTACTTATCTCATATATTCACAATATCAATATTTTTTTCTTTTCAAAAAAGATCTCCCCTAGTTAAAGCAAATATATTTGAGAACCACTGTTACTGAAAACATAGCTGTCTCAAAGCCCATGTCTGTACTTGCAGCAGGGCCCCTGATACAGTCACATGTAATGGATTTACTTATTCCTTATATATATACTACAATAAACAATCTAGGGTTTAGGAAAACGCAAAAGTAATGGAATGCAATTCAGTGTTATTTTTATCAGAGACAGGCATAATAGAAAACATTTTGGTACTTGATACTTTATTTAAATATGACTTTCATTTATGTGTCAATGAACTCTCCAGATATACTAATGGATGCTTGTAGCCCAGGCATCATGAACTTGGATGGCAACAGTGGCCAGGCCAGTAAAGGAATTGCGAGAACCTGGTAGGGTATAAAATGAAAGTACGTGCTGCAGAGAGTAGTTTCTACTCCTCCCTTGCTGATTGTTGTCAGGAAGGAACATATGTTTCTGTTACCATATCTTTAATTCTTTAACGCCTCACCTTTTCTTTCCCTGCCCATTCCCTCAGCAGCCGAATATCCATATTTTAATTTAAAATTTCTTGTGTTTTACATGTTTGTCATTGATTAAACATATGCACACTCATACACACTCACTTAGGAGAAGCCAAGCAAAACACATCTGAAGCCAAACTTGGCCCATGGTCTTCTACTTTGAAATCTCTTTTCACACACATACCTAGGCAGCAACTGATATTTTAGTACTTGTATGCCAGGCGCTTGGCTAAACTTTTGCACTAATAAAAATGTTTAACCTTCACAACAATTCTGTGAACAGGTACTTTTATTTCCACTTTAGAGATGAAGAAGTTTGGATAAGTAACTTGCCAAGATCACACAACTAGTAAAAGGTTCTGCAGTTATTCAAACCCAAGAAATTGCGCTGCAGAACTCTGACACTTAACCACTTGGCAAAATTGATTTCCTGAATATATTTCTTTTATATATGCTCTAAGCACACACACAAAATGTAAATAACACTATAAGGGATGAAGAGAAATTGTTTACTATTAGTTCATTCATGTACATATGTTTGCATATGTGGGCATGATGTGATGAAGCTCTGAAATGCTATAAGCTTTCACATTTTACACAGTTTTTCTGATAAAGCTCAGTGAGACCAGTGTAAAAATTTCACAGGGAGTTTATATTTCTCCTTGCCACAAACTAGACATCCTGAGTTTTGGGGCCAACGTTGTCTGTGTCCAAGGGCAAAAGTTCTCTTTCTTCTCATTGTCATATTTAAACCCCACCCATGGAAATGCTCCAAGTCCTGAGTGATGATCACTTCCTCTGGGCAAGGGTATGAAGAATAAAAGTAAATCTAGCAGGAGGAGTAAATCCCAGAAGACAGAGATAAGTACTTGAGGTCAGAGACTGCGTCTTTTATAGTTTGTCTACATACCAAACTCATTAATATGAATAATCATCTTAGCAGTAGTTGTTGTAGTAGCAAAAGTAATACAAGAAACCAGTCTTCTTCTATATTTTTACATTAGCATTCATTATTTGTAGGATTTGGGAGGTCTTTTTGAGAAAGTGATGTGAAACTAAGTCTGCTCATGTTTTTCCTTTAGTTCCACTTTTTCCTACTGACATAAAATATTTTTCAACCTTAAAAACTGCAGTCTAGGCCAGGCGCAGTGGCTCATGCCTGTAATCCCAGCACTTTGGGAGGCCGAGGCAGGTGGATCACAAGGTCAGGAGATCAAGACCGTCCTGGCTAACACAGTGAAAACCTGTCTCTACTAAAAATACAAAAAAAATTAGCTGGGCGTGGTAGAGGGCGCCTGTAGTCCCAGCTACTCGGGAGGCTGAGGTAGGAGAATGGCGTGAACCCGGGAGGCAGAGCTTGCAGTGAGCAGAGATTGTGCCACTGCACTCCAGCCTGGGTGACAGAGCGAGACTCCGTCTCCAAACAAACAAACAAACAAACAAACAAAAAAAACTGGAGTCTGTAGGAATAAAAGTATAAGATGGTAGGGGAAAAAACCGAGAATAGTGTGAACAAAATCTATGTATTTGTCCATTTAGGTTTTTCCCCTGGGTTATTTTGGAATACCCTTTGACACCATAAGCCTCTTTATGGTTTACTCACTTGGTATGGAATGGGGGAGAAAAAAGGAGCCAGTCCATCTGGCAGTATTCCTCTCAACACCCTATACCCATCATGTGAATGGAAAGAACCCCAAACCTTCATTTTCAGAACTGTATCTCAGCCTCTGGCTCCTGAAGAAAACCAGTGTGGTTCAGATGTGGGATGGGAAGAGTGGTTTGCATTGGCATCAGCCCTGCGGGTGCTTTGGGGCTGGAGCACACACAGCTGTGGGTTACAGATGCTTGCTCTCCGGTATTAATGTGGCCAGCATGTGAAACCATGACACCCACAATACTACACAAAGGTCCATGCCTCTGATAGTTTGAGAAATAACTCCTTCTGAAGAAATTCCTTTTTGAAGGGCTGGAATACATTCTAGAATGGAAGGTCCTCTTTCAGAGGAAGTAGAACCAGGAAAGAGATGCCTTATAATGTTGGACAGAGCAAAGGGTGTCTGTAGGCTTAGGAGCTTTAACAAAACGTGGGAAAAAAAAAGTCTGCTCTAAACCTTAGATTCATAAATTCGAAATTCTGTGCTATGCATGTAGCAGAAAGCTTGTATACTCAAGTCATTATGTAGTTTCTTTGGAGATGTCAAATGCAAACCATTGTTGGTGGTTGTCATCTGGCCTGACTCAGGGTGTGTTAGAAATGTTTCCACCGATTTTTATTTACCTGAGCTGTCTCCAAGGACGGTAGAACCAGAGGAATCTATACACGAGAAAAGAAATGAGCATGGGTTCTTTGTAATTTAATAACTAGGACTCTTTTCAGGGTGTGGGGATTTTGTCCTTTCTCACTCATGAGGCCCATGCTTTCTTCTGACAGTACACTTAAGAGAGCTGAGATATTTCCATCCCCCATTCAGTTAGTGAGACAGTTTTCTCATTCAGGTACAATTTCCAGTGAAATAGTAGCTTATAAGTATCCAGAAGTTAGTTTATTGACTCTTATTGCACTTCTGAGCACCTAATAAATAATTTAGTAGTCTGATGGATATGTGGCTACCTAACTATGGGGCATGAAATATGCACTGTTTTTCTAATATACTGTAGGGAGACCTGTTTATAAAGTATTTAGTATTGGTTTTATAATGCACTGTTGACAACAGGAGACCACGAAGCTCAAAGATCAATCTCATTTTGGCCCACAGTATTAATGCTGCTTTATAAAGCTCTATGACAGGTCACTTAGATAGTGGTCTTCACAGAAAGGACTCTGTTAGGAAGGCAGGCTGTAGGGGCTGCCAGTACAGTAGATGAATGTCTTTGTCTGTGTCCCTAAGGTGACTCTGGCGGTTGCTGATGTTGGCCAGGTGATGGAACCCATCATTTGCCTGCTCTCTAGAGGGATTCTGGACTAGAAGTGCTGAGTTCTGCTAATGCAGACCTCGCTAATTGGGCAGAAAGCTGGTGTGACTTTGGACCACAATTGCAGTTCTGGAGACAGGAATCAGGCAATAAGGAGTGGAACTTGGCTGTCTTCAGCTTTGTCTTATGTTTATTAATGAAGTGAAATTATTCCACATCTTTTATGCTTTTTTTCAAATCACATAGGTGACATAGCATAAAGTATTTTGATTTTTGTTGGCTTTGGGGAATTTCCTAGCCAGAAATAAATTCGTAGACATTAGAACACTACATACTAAACACTTCGAATTTGGGAAAACCTAAACAAAGGCTAAGTAATTTCATCCAAAATCAATTCTCAGTGTTTTAGTTTATTTTCTTCACAAGAACTGTACACTATGAGAATGCTGCATAATGACAATGATTTATAACATACTATTGTTCATCAAGGTATATGTGTTGTTGTCGTTTTTTTTGTTTTTTGGTTTTTTTTTTTTTTGATATGGAGTCTCACTCTGTCACCCAGGCTGGAGCTCAGTGGCGTGATCTCAGCTCACCGCAACCTCCACCTCCTGAGTTGAAGCGATTCTCGTGCCTCAGCCTCCCAAGTAGCTGGAACTACAGGCGTGTACCATCACACCTGGCTAATTTTTATATTTTCAGTAGAGACGGGGTTTCACCACGTTGGCCAGGCTGGTCTTGAATTCCTGACCTCAGGTGATCCACCTGCCTTGTCCTCCCAAAGTGCTGGGATTACAGGCATGAGCCACCGCACCTGGCATGGTGTATGTTTTAGAGCAAGGTATTTTTCTCTTTGTGTCGAGAACTCCTTGCTGGTTCTAAGTATTTCACTTCCCAAACTGGGAACTCTGAGCTATACTTTCTTAGACCCAGTCAGTTTGTTTATTACTTCTCACGCTTTTGTGGGAACCCAGGCTGAGTTCTACTATTTGCCATTTCTGTTACTCATTTCTTAGTGATTCAGAGCTTCATTTTTTTTTTTTTTTTTTTTTTTTTTTTTTTTTTTTTTTTTTTTTTTTGAGATGGAGTTTCGCTGTTGTTGCCCAGGCTGGAGTGCAGTGGCGTGATCTCGGCTTACCGCAACCTCCGCCTCCCAGGTTCAAGCGATTCTCCTGCCTCAGCCCCCTGAGTAGTTAGGATTACAGGCACGCACCACCATACCCGGCTAATTTTGTATTTTTAGTAGAAACGGGGTTTCTCCATGTTGGTCGGGCTTGTCTCAAACTCCTGACCTCAGGTGATCCGACCACCTCGGCCCCCCAAAGTGCTGGGATTATAGCAGAGTTTCATTTTACCCTTTCCAGTTGGACCCAATGTTTTCTCCCTTCTAGTACTCCTCGATTCCTTCCTATCAGGTCTCTCTTAGCAGATAGCCCCATCTTTAACTTTTCTCAGATGATTATTTTGTTCATGTAGCTGTCATTTATTGAGCACCCTGTTAGACCCTGAATTAGCAACAAAAAGATAAATTCTATCTCTTTTAAGAAGTGTACAGTTTAGTGGAAGAGATTGGTAATAAATTGGTTTTCTAACATGAGCAGTTTTAATATATGTATTTCTTAACCACAGATTTTTTTTCTGTATCTCTTTCCTTTGGTTTCTGAGGGGAAAAAAAAGGGTTTCTTTTTTCTCCCTCCAGGGGCACCCTTTTCATTTGTGCTCTTGATCATATTCTCTCCTCGGACCCTTTCATACCATTTTCCCTCTGGCTTAGATCTTCAATATCCTTTTCTCTGCTGGCTTCGTCCCCTTTGCCTGTGATGGTCTCTTTTTTCCCTGTAGTGAAAAACAAACTGCCAACTTATGAACACAACCTGTCCGAGCTCCTCTAACTTTTCAGACCACGTTTCTCTTACTTGTTTTCTTTGCAGAATTTCTCCAAAGAATGTTTTATCTTTTCTGCCTCTTTGTCTTCACAGTTTGCTTACTTCTTAACTCCTCTGCAATATGGATTTTGTATACCTATCAGTCTACAAAGACATTCACTCTTATGGCACAAAGCCTAATAAAATATTTCAGCCACAAATATACACGAAGAATGGTATGTTGAACACTCATTGACCCAAGTTTAGGAACTAATAATGTACAAACACATCTGAAGACTAGAGTTACCATTTAAATTATACTGTGTTAGTCACTGTCAATCTCCCTATCTGCCTTTCCCCATTTTCCATCCTTAAGCACTATTCTGATTTTGGTATTTATTATTCCCATGCCTTTTGGTTTGCTCTTACTGTATTTGCTTCTACTTACTATTTCACTTGGTTTTAACCATACCCTAAATATAAGTCTTGTTGTTTTAGATCATTTAAAACTCTCAAGCATCCTATCTCCTGTTAACTGTTTTCCCTTATCATGTGGAACGTTGGACAATCAACGATGCTCCTGTTAACTGTTCCTTCTGTCTTTTCCCCTAATAACCGTGGATATCCCCTGAGATACTAACCTTGGCCACTTGTTTTATCTCCTGTGTCAGGTCTGTGTAGATGGCTGCTGGATGTGATAACTTCAGTATCAATCTGTTTTCTAACATTTCCAGTTGCCTGGTTATCTGCATGATCCGTGGTTCCCCCTATACTAAACTTGCTATATATTCTCACAAACTAGTTCATCCCCCTTTCTGTTGATAATGCTACCATTTTCCTGTGCTCAGACTATTAGAACTGTAGTGTCATTGTTGACACTTCTCATTTGTTGCAGTCATTCTGGTCCCCTTGATTTTATCTTCACAGTATCTTTTGTATCTTGTCCTTTTTTTTTTCTCCAGCCGTATTGCTAGTAATTTACCCAGATTATTGATTGATTGATTGAGATGGAGTTTTGCTCTTGTTTCCCAGGCTGGAGTGCAATGGCACAATCTGCGCTCACTGCAACCTCTGCCTCTTGGGTTCAAGTGATTCCTCTGCCTCAGCCTCCCGAGTAGCTGGGACTACAGGCATGCACCACTGCACCTGGCTAACTTTTTTTGTATTTTTAGTAGAGACAGGGTTTCACCATTTTGGCCAGGATGGTCTCGAACTCCTGACCTCAGGTGATCTGCCCGCCTCGGCCTTCCACAGTTTTGGGATTATAGGCGTGAGCCACCGTGCCCGGCCTATTTTAATGTCTTCCTAATTGGACCCTGCTTTTGTCTTTTCACACTTCAGTCCATCTGTCATACTGTTGCCAGATAAATCTTCTTGGAGTAAAATAATGATCAGACGTTACTGCTGTTGAGAAGCTTTTGGTAGTTTGGACTATTGGTAGATAACAGGCTAAGTAGCAACTCTTTGTAGCAGAGTATAGGACCTTACTTTTATAATAGTTCCTATCAACCACTGCATCCATTTCACTGATTGTTCTTCTATGTACATCTTCCCTTATGTTCCAGTCAAACTGTATTACTTCTCTAGGAATATAATCGACGCTCAGTGTGAGAGTGCCTCGGCGTAGAAGGTTTTTTTTTTTAAACCACACTGGCTGGAAGGGATCTCTTAAGTTGTATGGAATTCTGCTCTTGTTTCTTTTCCTATTCTGTTTTTGTTAAGGTTGTTTTGTTCATGGCTTATCTCCTGTACTAGATTGTAAACTTGTGAGCAAGGAGTATGTCTTAATTTTTGTGTTCTCCACAGCTTCTTGTACTTGGCAAGGGAGCAGGGTGGGGGGCTGGGACGGGAGGATGGGGGGGTGATTAGTATTCCCTAACAGCAGTTAAAAGTGTCATATTAAGTGGAAGAAAAGGGAGTAAGAAATTGAGCTAGGCAGGCCAAAAGTGTATCCATTATCAATTAGCAAATTATTCAGTTATTCCCACTTTGTTACTTTAGTTCTCACCAAAGTTTATTTAGCTGTTGGCTACTATCAGCCTTAGAAACTATTAACTCTTAAAAAATGTGTGTTTAGTTGGTCATTGGTGTGTTATATTTGCAATTTCTTAAAAAAAAAGTTTTGATGTACTCAGTGCTTTTAAGTAATACTTTGTGGGCATATGTAATTTCCTTTCCCAATCTCTCAATAGGCACACCTTGGGCCCACCCCACCTCCACATAGCCTTAATTACAAATCAGAGGACAGGCTTAGTGAGCAAGACTGGCCAGCATATTTCAAGGTCCCATGTTGTGGGGTTGATACATCTCAAATTGAGGTATGTTGGTTTTTTTTTTCCCCTTTAAGTTACTTGGACACACTCGCATGCTTTGATTACCTAGTTAAGATATATCTCTCACCTATTCTTTCTGCCACTCTTTTACTGTCTTTCATACTCATCCTCATTCTATGAAACTCAGGTATTTATTTGCTTCCTAACACTTCCTGCCTCTGAAGAAATCATTGAAAGTAGATTTAATGATGGTTATTTGAATGATTTTGAATGTGATAAAGTATCTGCCTTCTATTGTTTCTCTCCCCACCTGCACTTACTTCTCTTTTCCTTTTTCTATTCTTTGTTTCCTATTGTTCTAGGGCTAGTTTATTGTTATCACTATTTTTAATAATAGTACTATATTAATAGGTCTAGTAGTAAACTTTTAAAACTGAAGTTTAACATACTTACAGAAAAGTGCATAAATAAAAGTGTACAGCCTGATAAATTTTACACAGTGAATATACCCAGGACCACCAATTAGATGGAGATACATAACACTACCTGAACCCCAAAAGTGTCCCTTAGCCCAGCCACTATTCTCCATCAAAGGCAATCACTATGCAGATCTTCTAAGGGACCTGTTAAGTCTTCGTATTTTTAACTTGCTGTTAATAGGTTTCTGGCATCTTTTGGGTTTCTTAATTTGGAAAACAATCTCCAAGTTCATGAACATTTGCTCTGTTTCAACATTTTTCGATTTAAATATGTATGTATATAAATAGTCTCTATCAAGCCCAGTAGATTGCTTGAGAGTAGGAGTTCCCAGACTTGCCTGGGCAACATAGCGAGACCCCATCTTTAAAAAAAAACAAAAAAAAACACGCCAGGCGCAGTGGCTCACGTCTGTAATCCCAGCACTTTGGGAGGCTGAGGTAGATGGATCACGAGGTCAGGAAATCAAGATGATTCTGGCTAACATGGTGAAACCCCGTCTCTACTAAAAATACAAAAAATTAGCTGGGCGTGGTGGCGGGTGCCTGTAATCCCAGCTACTTGGGAGGTTGAGGCAGGAGAATGGCGTGAACCTGGGAGGCGGAGCTTGCAGTGAGCTGAGATTGCACCACTGCACTCCAGCCTGGGCGACAGAGTGAGACTCTGTCTCAGGAAAAAAAAAATAAAAAAAGGCTAGGTGTGGTGGCTGTGGTGGGAGGGTTGCTTGATGCCAGGAGTTTGAGGTTCCAGTGAGCTATGATTGTACACTGCACTCTAGCCTGGGCGATAGAGCAAGATCCTATCTCTTAAAAAATAATAGGCCGAGCTGGGCGTGGTGGCTCTCGCCTGTAATCCCAGCACTTTGGGAGGCTGAGGCAGGTGGCTCTTCTGTGGTTGGGAGTTCGAGACCAGTCTGACCAACATGGAGAAACCCTGTCTCTACTAAAAATACAAAATAAGCCGGGCATGGAGGTGCATGCCTGTATTCCCAGCTACTTGGGAGGCTGGGGCAGGAGAATTGCTTGAATCTGGGAGGCAGAGGTTGCGGTGAGCTGAGATGGTGCCTTTGCACTCCAGCCTGGACAACAGAGTGAAAGAGCTAGGCAGGCCAAAAGTGTGTCCATTATCCATCTCAAAAAGAAAAAAAAAAATAGGTCGGGCCCAGTGGCTCACACCTGTAATCCCAGCACTTTGGGAGGCCGAGGGAGGCGGATCATGAGGTCAGGAGTTTGAGACCAGCCTGGCCAACATGTTGAAACCCCGTCTCTACTAAAAATACAAAAATTACCCAGGCGTGGTGGTGCATGCCTGTAATCTCAGCTACTGAGGAGGCTGACGCAGGAGAATCTCTTGAACCTGGGAGGTGGAGATTGCAGTGAGCCAAGATCGCGCCACTGCACTCCAGCCTGGGTGACAGAGCAAGACTGTCTCAAAAAAAAAAAAAATGATAATAATAAACAATAATAATAAATAGACTCTGTTTCTATAAACATTTTTGAAACTTTAAGTATGCTGGGATTTTATTTTTTAAGTTTATTTGTTAGGTTTGTAAATTGCATATGAGGGAGTATCATTTTTAGTGTTGCTTCTTCCTGTGATAATTCTAAAGGCAGTGTTGAGTTTTTCAATAATTTTGTAAGGTACTGAGCTCTGTCTTGCAATATGGTTATCTTTTTTCTTTCTTTTTTTATTTTTTGGAAACAGAGTGGAGTGCAGTGGCGCAATCTTGGGTCACTGCAAGCTCCGCCTCCCAGGTTCAAGTGATTCTCCTGCCTCAGCCTCCCGAGTAGCTGGGATTACAGGCATGCGCCACCATGCCTGGCTAATTTTTGTATTTTTAGTAGAGATGGGATTTCGCCATGTTGGCCATACAGGTCTTAAACTCCTGTCCTCAAGTGATCAACCTGCCTTGGCCTCCCATAGTGCTGGGATTACAGATGTGAGCTACCGCGCCTGGCCTGCAACATGATTTTCTTGGATGTTGGTGAATCTCAATCTTCTTTTCTGACAGTAATTTAAACCATTATTATGACACCTTTACTGAGGCTGCAAGCTTCTTGGTCCACAGACTTTACAAGGAAGTAAATAAAGAAATTAACATTATCTTGGCTGGGCATGGTGGCTCACGCCTCTAATCCCAGCACTTTGGGAGGCAAGGTGGGCAGATCACTTGAGGCCAGGAGTTCAAGACCAGCCTGGCCTGGTCAGGGTTTGGTGAAACCCCGTCTCTACCAAAAAATACAAAAATTAGCCAGGGGTTGTGGCGCATACCTGTAATCCCAACTACTCGGTAGGCTGAGGCAGGAGAATTGCTTGAATCCAGGAGGTGGAGCTTGCAGTAACCTGAGATTGCGGCACTGCACTCCAGCCTAGAAGACAGAGTGAGATCCTGTCTCAAAACAAAAACAAAAAACAAAAAAATTAACATTACCTTTGTAATTCTTGCAACTTTCATGTTCATGTTAATTTCCCGTTGTGTGTGCCCCCAGCCTGTTTTTTTTTTTTTTTTTTTTTTTTTTAAATTCATTTAAGTAAAGCCATCACTGGTTCTTTCCTGCTAGATTTTCTCATAAAACGTTGAATATAGGTTTGGTAACAAGAAGCCACTGTTACTGTTTGGACTTGAGAGGAGATTAATAAAGTCACTTTTCTTTTTTTAAACCAAAACAAGGTAGGTAAAATGTTTGACCTTTTGTAGGCACAAGATTCATGCTGACCTCAGCTGCTTTTATTATCTGCAAATATCTTCAGTCTAAGGATTCATCATTTCCCTAACATTTTGTAAACTACCTCATCTACCATACCCTACTCAAATCCTTTTATTTTAAAATTTTTGTAGTGCATCAAGGGATTATGGCTTTTGGATATTTCCTTGATATGTTTCTATGAAACTGAGCCCCTGATTAGGCTGTCAGCAGATACTGTATTACATTGATTGTTTTAGTTGGTATAGACACACGTGTCAGCTAGAGCAGTTTCTCGCTTTTGCTGAGAAGGGTGAAGCTTTTAGATAATATTTAGTTATGGAGGATGTTTGTGCCACTGTTTAAAGTGATTTGACCCTGTGTCCTTCTCCAACCTTGTGTTAGAAGGCCTATTTTCCTCTGTTGGTCTAAGGGCATGTAATGAAGTCTTCAGTACACAAGCTTTCTCCCTCCCTGTAGGTGAGTGGTTATTATTTTTTCTTTTGTCACGGGCTTGGATATCATGTTCTTATATGTGAACATTGGACCATACAATACTCACGATACTTTGGCAAAAACCAAACCAACTGAAAACTGAAGGCATGCCTTCATATCTCATTTGCAACTTGGACCATGATCCTGCCCCTTGAAATCTTCAGGCTGTTTTGATGAAGCCTTCTGTATGTTGAAATGCCCAGTCAAGGTGGCCAGAACCCTCTGGAGAAGGTAGAGTTGTAAATATGAAGTAACATGTATAATTCTAATGGACTCTTATAATGAGAGAGGGGCCAGTGATTGAGGCTGGCAATCAGAAATGACACAAGCTTTTTCCTTCCTTATTTGAATCTGTAAAGACCCTTAAGAGCACTTTGAATTTGTTCATCTATAAGCTGTTAACCCAAATTCATGTCCCAGGTTTTTAAGAGAATAAGCAATAGAATATAGGTGTTTCCAAAGAGGAAGACGTATAGAAGCAGATAGGTGTATAGTTCATTCATTCACAGATAGGCACTAGGTTAGATCCAGTAGTTGGCATGCATGCATCAACATGTTAATTGGAATTAAAGGCTGCTACATTTAGGCTTGGCTGGGTCATCTATAAATTGAAACACAAAAGAGAATTGTTAACTAGGAAAGTAGTTGTCCAGGTTCCTTAAAGTTTAAATACAGGGATCCAACTGGTATTCTCCAAAATGTTTCAGGAATATCAGACTTTACTGCTGTGGAACACTTGGCTGTTTTAAGAGGAGTTTTTCATCTCTCATAAGGATAGTAATGAAAGGAAATTAGGAGCCAGTGGGAGAGTGCAGGGACTTAGGTGTAAATGATGGGTGAATCTTTTTTTTTTTTTTTTTTTTTGAGATGGAGTTTCACTCTTTTTGCCCAGGCTGGAGTGCAGTGGCGTGATGTCGGCTCACTGCAACCTCCACCTCCCAAGTTCAAGCGATTCTTTTGCCTCAGCCTCCTGAGTAGCTGGGATTACTGGTGCCTGCTACCACGCCTGGCTAATGATAGGTGAATCTTAATTGTGAAGATGAGTACTTCCATGAGTAGAGATGGCTTCATATCAGAACTTTATCTTACAAGCTACTCTTTACTCTTCCTCCTTCTTCCCACTCCATGCCAACAGAGTTAATGTAAGCATAGTGGAGTAATATTTCATCTTTGTGCGTGTAGTTTTCTTTTTTTTTGGGCGGGAGGAGGTGAACTTTTTACTGTCTTTCCATCTATTTACATAGGTGAGTCCAGGGAAAACAGGCAGCTTAAATTACAATATAATTTTTTACAAAGGGAAAACCTGAATTGAAATTATTGTTTTACTTCTTTTCTATTCATTTCTTTACAGTGAGTCAAAAATTTTTTCCCCTTAACTTCACATAGAAAATGAAACTTTACACAATAAAGTAAGGATGGCAGGTTTCACAAGGGAAAAAGGTTGCTGTCAACTTCTTTCCTCAGGAATATGGAAATTTGGGTGGATTATCTGTTCAGAAGAGGTTTCCTTTATTACTTCTTTTTTCACTTAAGACATCTGTTAACATTTCACACAGCCCAGCAGATGTTGGAAAGCAAAGTCCCATACTTTGTTCTCAAGAAAAATGACATTTCCTCAGTTGGTTCCCCCACTTCTGTGACTGAGTCCAGCCTGCTGCATAATTTGCATATATTAAGTTATATACCTTAATGCCATATGAATTTGTATCTTCAGCATTATTTTTATATGGTAAAGTCTGATTTGATTAGAAACTAGTTTACATGTTGCTCTAGAATTAAGAGAGGGCAAAACATTTTAAAACTCTGCTTTGAGAATGGCAACCTGATTCCACATATAAGATTGGTTAGCCAGTTTTTAACATTTTTTTCTATAAAATAAATGAATTACAAAAGCTTGAGTTGTTTCGCCATAAGGAAGTGCTGATTGTCATGCGATGTGGAGCGTCATTTTTATTATTTTGGCAAGAACAGGGACAGTTTTGTCTTGACAAGCCATTAGATGAATACCAGCATGTGTCACATGAAAAACCACTGATCTTTAACCCAGCTCTGTACTTAACCAAGCCTTGAAAATGAATAGTGAATAAAAGAAGAGCAAAGGCAGAGCACATTACAGATTATAGAATCTGTTAACAGTTGCTGAACTCAACCCAGGGAATTACAGGTATTGTTCTGTGAACCAGCAGAAGTTCTAGAGATGCTTCTTAAATTGTATACAAAAACTACACATTTATTTTATATTTGTGCAGGATTTACATTGTTGGAGACAGAAAAAATAAAAATCCTAGAGTACTTTCTCAGTGCAGTAAATGTATGCTTTTATCATAAAATTATATATATTTACATAGAACTCAATGAGGTTTTTTTGCCTGCAGTTACATAACTTATTTTATGAAAGCAATGTGCTTTTAAATAAATGAAGTAGAAAGAAGAAAACATAGGTTATATCCCCTTCCCTCAAAGAAAACACCCTACAAACATACATGCAAAACAAAATTCTTTGCTCACTTGCGTTTTCATGTATTCATTGTGGCTGATTTTTTTACACCAACATGGGTTTTTTCTTTTTTCTTTTTTTTTTTTTTACAGGAAATGGAGGAAAAAGCCCAAAACCCACCATAATACTCAAGTACTGAAAAGATCAGTAACATTTTAAACAGTTGGTTGTGGGAATTATTGCTTACAGAGCTAACAAGAAAGAACACACTTTTTTACTCTGCTGGTGGAATTGCATTGTGCCTCCCTATAGTCTTGTTATCCCACACTAACTGAAATGCAAATTTTTTGTAACTAATTGGATCTCATTGAGGGTACATGCACAGTGTGTAGTTATATGCAAAAAGGTTTTAAAAAGTAAAATTTTCCTGCAATTACAACTTTTAATTACTATCCAAAACATGGCACCTATAGCACAGGTTTAGAATATATATGTCTGACTTTTTTACAGATTACTCAAAAACATGAGCTATGAAATGCTTAATAAGGTGTCAGCTCAAAAGTTACAGGGAAAATGTTTAATTACAGCAATCTATAAATTGAATTTTACTATAGTTATGTGAAAATAAAGGTTTCTTTTTAAGTTTAGGATTTAGTGTATTAGAGCCAGTATATGAAAGGCATGTTATAGTGCATTCCTTTTCTTGGAAGATTTTAAACGTTAAAACATCATCAACATCAGAAATCACTTTCAGAGCCATTGTCTCTTTTTTCCCCTTCAGTTCTCCAATCTATTTTACCATTGTAAAATGCTTTTGAGTTTCTTTGTGTAAGTCTATTTTTACTTATGTGGTGTGGTGTGGGGGAGGTATTCACATTCACACAATGTCTTTAACTTGGATGCGGTGAAACCTAGTTTGGTGGACTTCATAATTTCCATGGTCCATCTCTCACTATCAGTAAATGTGGGAAAGCCAACATATGGCCTTTAAGTACTTCTGATTCTTTAACCTGAAGTACTCAGAATCAGCAGCAAAAAGCAATTATTGTGGAAGTAATACTTGTCTTCTTCTTTCTAGTTTTAAATAATTTTCATAAAATGATTCCAGAGTTATTCCATAATTGTCAGACCATGTAGCCAGTGAAAAAAACTCAAAAGACATATTTGTGCCTTGTAGGTGTATTTTTTTGTACCTGTGCCTGTAAAACGATACAGATGTCCCACTTGCTAGATAGAAATTATCCTAACATCAAATGTTCTACACAGTATATTATATGTGGAAGTTCAGATCATGTATCTTGGGGATTTATTTCTAGAGGGGTCAAATGTTCCTTTCAAATATTTATTTTAAAATGAGTGTTAGAGAAACTTAAAATTTATTTATTATTGAGTCTGGATTAATTGTTGTCTCTTTTTGTAACAAAGCTTGTCCTCTTTGTAAACTTGTGTTACAAAGTAGTTAAGATTTTGTTTGAGCAAATCCGTTTAGCAGGTGCAGTACTGTGTATTTATGAAAAAATATTTTTTAAAACTTAGAAAGATATCCTGCTGTTTTTAAGGCTTGTGTTGTGGCAATAACATGTTATATTGCAGACCTGTTTCAGCCAGGGCCACCTCAGTCCATGATATCTGAAGGAGCTCAGTTTGCCTATACTGGGTAGCATTTTGTCAGAAGACTGCTGGCTGGGCAGACTAGATTTGGATGTATTAGCTAGTCAGCCTAATAACCCTGTACAGACTGTATTGATTTTCTAGGAGAGAGTTTATGAACTAAATAAACTTGGGGTTGGTGTCTTAATAAACTGCTTCTCTCAGTCTGTCACATTTAGTTACGGAGCTGTGCAGTTTAGGGGGAAAAAAGGCTAATTCTGTTACAGATTGTTCGCAGCAGGGTCTCCAAATTAGCCCTTTGTTTTGTAATGCCACCTTGCTTGGGCTCGCTTTGAGCACATTTCTCAGTTTTGCCCTAATGAGTTGCAACACTGATAATGTGGCTGATGATCTTTCATTGATTTCACTATCACTTGCTTGTCTGGTAATTGATCCGTTGCTGAGCCTCTAGTTAATTATATCGGCTTTGACATGGCCCGGTCCACGGGGAATTTCAAGTCTTGCAGAATAACAGTTTTAATAAAAGAGTCTATTACTGCAGGTGCTTGCTGCTGCATGCCAGTTGATTTTTGTGTTGTTAGTGTGTGTGTGGGGTGGTGGGTAGGATACCTGGGAAAGAAGAGGACTGCAGGACTGAGAAAAAAAGGGGTGGGGGCTAGAAAAAGAGGAAGAGGGAGTGAAGGAGGGGGAGAAAGAGACAAGGAGAGGGCGAGTGAGAGGCGAGAGAGAACACACAGGCAAAAACACACAGGCAAAGCGATACAACAGAGCCTGAGTGGAAGGAGGAGGAAGCCTGCTATTGACAGTGTCCTTAAGCCTCCCACAAATAACAGCCATTAGTGGGAAGGTCAGGAGCTGAGCAGGCAGCTTGACTGAGGCACTGAGTGCCACTTCAGAAATCAAGAGGCTAGCAAATTTTAGAGGGAGTGTAAGTGGGTAATAGCTAGCAGTAAAGGTACAGTCACTGTTGACAATTGACTCGTAGGGGCTTTTCCTGCCCTCCCCTCAGCAAGAATATTTTTATTGACCACAGGTGGACTTAATATATTTTAAGGCAACAATTCTTTGGGTTCTTGTTTGTTTCCTCTCAGATATTGAATTTGCTTCTTTTGAGACTTTTTTGTGCTTAATGGTGGTGAACTGGAGGGAAGTTTAACAGAAAAGCTTTCAGGAGATGTCGGTTCTAGAGGGGAAGGCACATTTGTGTCAACATAGTGTACGTTTTCTCATCTTTTCTCATTGTCCACTAATGACACAGAGCTGCTATTGAAGCTCTTTTCTGTTTCTTCTGTTGTTTCAGAGAGTAAGGTTTATTGTTATTCTTGAGTTAAGAAGGAGCAAGGAGAGTGGTACATTTGTCCTCGATATTTGTAGGTGGTTGAAGATTAATGTTCCTTACATTTTAAGTTTAGGAAGGATGGCTTTTTCCTGCTGACTACTTTTATGAGATGGCATGAATTTAGCTTTCCATTCTGAAGTTACTGTTTATGTACAGTGCATTTTGTTCAGTGCTGCTTTTCCATAAATAAGGCAGACAAATACTACCTAATAAATAGGTGAGCAGTTTTAAGACTTGTTTAATTAAAAATACGACATGTTATCAAGGGTGTATTTCATCGGGCAGGAAAACGTTATAGAATTTTCCACAGAGATCTTGAATAAAAAATGGAGTTCTTATATTCATTACTTTTTACCTGAAATGGGACAGGCTTTTTTTGTTTATCTTTCTCTTTTCTTGTGATTTGAAAGGATATTGCAGATGCTTCATCTAGGAACTTTAACAAAGGATTTTTTTCTACTTTTGAGCTTTAAGAAAAGGTATACTTTTTTCCTTTGCCATTCAGTTTCTCATTAGCTAACATCCAGTTTAGTAATTAATAGCCTGAGGTACTAGATATTAAATAGTATATATTTATATTTGGCAAATGTTTATTGTGCATCTTCTATGTTATAAAAACTGCTAGGCTTATTTACTTACTCTTCAGAGTATAAGGTCACATCTCTATGTACGTTATTTAGGAGTTTCTGTGCAGTTATAAATAGCCCAGCACATACGATACAACTTTCAGGAGCTAACATTTAGACCATAACTGAGCCAACTTTACATTCTCTTACAGCTGAATATTTTACTTTCTTCAGTGTAATTAAAAAAAATTTTAAGTATCACAGTTTTACAAATGTTAAAGCAAAGACTGGTGTCAGATATTATGTGTTATATCAGAAAGCATTGTTGAAAAAAATTACCGGGGAAGGGCCCTAGCTTCCCCTCGCCCTGTGCACTGTGATTGTGGTGCTGCCTGGAGTGTGCATAAGTGTGTATCTATCTGTATATCTGGAGAGGGGTTAGTGCAGGGTGTCATTTGGTGCCTGACAGTGGAACAGTGCAGTTGACTCTTAGCTCTGCTATCCAATGACATGCAGTGGCTGAGAGTTTGAAGCTGATGGTTGGGTCTCCAGTGCCGCCTGCACACCTGACAGGCAGCTGTTAAACTGAGCAAAGACAAGCTTGGGGAGTCACAATCTATGCATAAATGATAGGGATATCTGTGCAGAAGGTGCGAAAGAAGCTCTGACCCCCTCCCTCCCCCAAATCTCCCCCTTCCCAAATGAAATGCACAGTTCAGCCAGCTTCTTAACTACACTACACTCCTGCTACTGGCTGCCAAGAGGCTCAAAAAATCCACCTTCACTTTTCAGTCAGAAGAGGCAGAAGTGGATGTGAGAGAAAGAGAGACACAGAGAGACAGAGAGCCAAAGAGGGCAAGAGACTTGACTTTAAGAGACTCCTGTACTGACAACTCCATGCAGTTCGGAACCAGAACGACTACGGCTGAACCAGGGTTCATGGGGACATGGCAAAACGCTGATACTAACCTCTTATTCAGAATGTCCCAACAGGTAAGTTACTTTCTTTCTTGATTTTTTTTTTTTTTTTTTTTTTAAGAAACCTTGAATTGTTATGGGCACTTTTGTTTCTGGTGTTTTTCTTTCTAAATATTTTTAAAAATGTGGTCACTTCCTAGTTAGGCTCTGCTTTGTCATAACTGTGTTACTGGAATGTGCAGGGTTACTTCGTGGTTTCCCTAAGGGCGTCTTAAAAGAAAAAGGGGAAAGGATACTGAAGTAAAAGAAAGCAGAGACATTTTTGAAAAGTTTCACAGTACAGTCTGGGTCAGGGGAAGACTTAATTTATTTCTTTGTTTTCTGTTGAGAATGAAAAAAGCCACCACCCAACAAATGTATCTTTCTATCAATATGAATCACTTCGTCCAAAGTGTCTGCTCTCTCGGAGTAGGTTCCGCAACCTAAAAAACAGTCATAAAATCTAGGGGCCCCTCAGAACAGCCCTACTGACTTCATGTGGCTGGAGGCAGCTTCGTTCAGACCTGAGAAGAGAGGAGGCTGTGCAGTCTTGGCTGCCAGCGCCGAGAGTTGCTGGAGGAGTCGGCGTGCGTGGCGGGCTGTGCTGCTAGGTCCTCGCTCCTCCGCTCCGCTCCTCCTTGCCAGCCAGCCCTCTGCGCCCGCCCCTGCGTTCCCTTCGCCGGCTCCGGCCCGCTCTCCCGCCCGCCCGCCGGCCCGCCGGCCCGCCGGCGCACTCACTCGGGCGCAGCCTCGGCGTCTTCCGCAGAGCCGCTCCTCCGTCCCGGCCGCGCTGGAGGCGTTCGGCTTGCTGGCTCTGCTGGGAAAGCCGACGTGGTAGCGCGAGGCCATCGGTTACTGATAATTAATCACCGGAGCCGGCGGCTCGTACCATGCGCTCCGTGATACGCGCCCTGTGCGCCGGGCTCCTCTTGCACAATTGCTGGCTCCTTGGCTCCGCGGGGGAGCGAGGGTGAGAGGAAGCGGAGGGGACACAACCCAGAAACTTTCATCTTGGATTGTGCTCAAGTGAGGGAGGGAAGTTCCCTGGTGCCTCCCTCCTAGACACGTCTTGCTTTTCCAAAGCCTACACCAAACCCACACAAAGCAAGTTAGTTTGATGTTATCATCCACACAGCACGAAAGTACTATTGACAAATATACTTGGATTTTAAGTTGATGGAGGTTATTAAGAAATATTGTGCCACTCATGAGGAAAAAAATACTGCAACTGCTTGCTTTTTTTTTTTTTTTTAAAAAAAAAAACCTTTTGTTTGTAAGAATTCACGAAAATTAAATACTTTAGTTAGATATTTAAAGTTGTTGATAATAATAAAAAAAAACAATTTGCCAGGCTGTAAACTACTACAAGGTTAGAAATACATTTGCAAGCGATAATACCTACAACCAGGGTTTTGTAGCATTTAGCTAGAGAACAGTTTTAGCACACAATTCTAGATAGGATAAATGCATTTGAATAAGGTGTATTTTGACATATCCTGTAGAGGGACCCTGATTACTGCTGATACAGTAAGCTGGGATTTAAATGCAATCAACATAAACCCAATAAGTAACTCTTCATGTGCAATTTCCCATTCTTTCAAGTGAAAAGTTCATTTCCACACAGAGATTCTCCTTGTCACTGCAGAGTGCTGTGAGAGGTGTTTTCTGCCACGCGTCCCTGCCTGGGTGGCTCTCTCATGTTGGAATGCAGAGTGTTTTCGCTAACCTTAGTACCAAATAACTTGTGCTTCACTTTAAAAACTAGATGTCACCTTCAGGGTTTTCCTTGAGTTAGTGGAGGTCGTGTGTGTGTGTGTGTGTGTGTGTGTGTGTGTGTGTGTGTGTGTGTTAGAAGGGAAGATTGGCTCACGTCTCCCTCTAGCTAGAAAAGAGTTAATAAAACCAGATAGAGATAATGATCAATTGATAAATGGCTATTGAACCACATAGATGGTGTTAGATTGCTTATTTGGCACTAGCCCATTTCCAAGTAGATTTGAATCTAAGGAGATTTTGTCATGGAAAACATTTTAACTAAAAAACAAATAAAAGTAAATAATATAAATGATGGGTCAGAATTAGGAAAATTTATGATGTCTTTGATCCAGCTGTCTGTGTGGATATTTTGTGTGTACCTGTGTGTGCATATATGTGTAATGATGAGCATCGGTGATTACATGGAGAGAATAGAAATATAGGGAACTAATTTATGCTTAATGGATGCTATTAAAACTGTATAATATTATGCTATTTATGAAATAGAGTAGTACAACAAAGGGAGAGAAATCACAGTTTTAAATATGTTTTCTTTTTTTTTTGGTTTTGATGTAGTTAGCAATCACTCCTATCCCCCCAACCCACCTTTTTCTGTCATGGTCACTGAATGTTTACCTCTTGTGCATTTTTGGAAAGCATGTAAAAGATGATATGAGCTTACATTTTTTTTCTCTTCAAGATGACATTTTAGTTTGTATAAATATTACACAAACTTAAGTTCAAACTATGTGAGTGAAAGTATGTGTGCTGTTCATATTTAATATGTTTGTTTTTCTTACCTATAGTTCATCAGCAATGCTGATTCAGCACGTGTGTGTGTGTGTGTGTGTGTGTGTGTGTCTGTGTGAGAGAGACTTATTGAAATTATATCTGTGATATCTCTTGAAGCCAGCCATTTAAATGAGTATTACTTTCAATATATACAGTTACGCTAGCTTTTGTTACAGGTAAAAGTTTGTCCAGTTTAATCAAATGTGTACAATTCTGTACATCTCATTGCTGAGGCATAAAGAGGTTTCTCTAGATTATGATTATTTTATTTCTAAGTAAAATTTACTTAGCTTGTGAAATGAATAAAATGTATTGGGCTATTTTTCTTTTAAAGTTTTCTTTAATAGTATAAAAACTAATATTTTCCTGATTATTTATTTAGATGTTTGAAAAGTCTGACTAGTAGGGCTGCTATAAAAGGTTTCAAAACTGAGTTACAGATAATTTACCACCAGTATTTAACTAAAGAGAAACTTGTGGGAAATGTCTCATGAATACTGAAATTTAATAATCTAGTTTTATGTGTTCTATTAGTAAACTAGGAAGTAGGGATACAAAAATCTTTGTCTTTTGTTTCATATGAGCAAAGTTGGATCTGCTTAAATGTACATCTTTCATTCTGTCTAATAGTAACAAATAATCACAATCTGAAGCCAATTTAGATTTAGTGGGATGAAGTATGTGCCCCTAAAGTTCAAGTGAAGACTATTTGACTACATTTTCCTGTGCCTGTACATTTTTTCTTCTATACTGAAGTATGATTTTCTCAAATTATTTCTATGGATATAGCTGAGTATTTGAGAACCTTAAAAGGTATGACACTTGTGTAAAGGGAGTTCTTCTTTGGATCAGTTTGATCAGTGACAGGTGGAGAAAGAACCTTGTTTTTGCCTATTTTAGTTTCACAAGGTACTGTTAAAAGCAAAAAATGAGGCTTGCTTTTCAAAGTTTTTTTTTTAATCACACTTGAGGAAGCAATTCTTCTATTTGTATAAATATTTTGTGCATTTGAGAGAATAGTAAATAAAATTCTTGTAGCTATCTCAAAGGATGTAATAGTCCAGTCTATTTAAAAATCTTTTCAGAAAGGAAACCATAAAGGTAAGTAGCTATAGCCCACATTTAATGTGTTACTAGAGACATTTACCTTTTATTATTGGTGAGGTATATTTAACCTGTTTCAAATAAAATGTAGATCCCTTAATAAGGTCTTTTTTCATACTTGAGTGAAATACTAAGTTAGGATTATGAATGACTCTCTGCATCATTATGTAGTAATTTAGGATTCACCCGATGATGTAACAAAATTAACAACATAATTTCATTGTGAAACTGTGTCTTATTAAAGAACAACTGTCTGACATTCTCTTACAGTTGCTTTATTTAACTTCATGCAAATATTATTAGTAGTGACATTTTTCTATTGTGCATTAGATTCTCTCATTAGCATGATGTGTTAGTTATCACCAGAGAAATCATTTTCTAGGTAGGTGAGGGGCAAACCAAGAAAGCTAAAAATTAAATCAACGATTTACATTAATACCAGAGCATCTGCTCACCAGAGATATGACAGAGTAAAAGCAAACTTTCTTACTAATATAAAAATCTAGCACCTTTCAGAGAAATGATAAATAAAATATATTATAAGAAATGTATAATAACATTGCAAGAATCAATTTAAAACACTGCTCAATATGAATTTTCCTCAAGAAATCTTTTTTTTCTATTCATATAGGCCAACAATCTCAGTTTCTGGAATCTATATTTTTAAATGAAAATGGTTTTGTTCCCCCCACCTCATTGTTTTGAGTATTTATTCACTAGCCATTTAAAAGGCATATATATATATATATATATATATATATATATAGTATTACGAGTCAGACGCCTAATTGTACATTGTGGTTTGGGTCTTCTTTATAGTTCATACAACGCATTTTTATTCTAAACTCTGTCCCACTCAAATAGACAGCCCTTTTTACATCAGATGTATATTCTTATTTAATCAAAGCCCTTAGTAAAGCAGCTGATAGTTAATGGTCTTTGAAAACGACTTTCATTGCCAGGCATCATCCATCCCTAGCTTGCTTTCTGCAGTTTTCTCCCTTTTTACTCCCTTCCTTACAGTTGGTATGTTTGGATGATCTTGTCTTACTAAAAAAGGATTAAATTGACTAAACTTGTGGTCTTAATGCTAAAATAAATATTTATATTATATTAAGAGGCATGCAGTTTTAGCCTGTTGAATTACTAGGCTACAACCTCCAGTTTAGGCCCCTCTTAATTTGAGTGGTAATGTTTTATTTTTAACAATAGACATATATTCTAATATAATTCTCAGTATGTTTTCTGATAACGTAACACTAAAGTAGGAATATTTGGGTATTTGTATTTGTTAAGATACAAATTGTAGCATAGAGACAGGTGCTTGGTTTTGTCCTAAACTTTGAAGGTCTATGGATAACATGCAGACTTCACGTAAGAGATACTGTCTCATTTGTAATGCAGTGGGAAAGTAATAGTTTATATATATGGTATTCTATGTACATGTAAATGTTAATGCAAATAAAGCATGCACAAACATATTCTCAGATGTGTATTTTGTATATGTTAAAAATCTGTGCACAAATTATAGTTTATTTTCAACATGATTCATTTAAATGAATTTGAACACAGTAGGTGATCGTTTTGAAATTATTTAATTTTCTCACCTTTCTGTCATCTTCAAACAGGTCCATTATGTTTGTGTAATTTGTAAAGCTTTTTGCTAAGGTGAGTCAAGTAACTGCAGTTAAAAAATAAATCCCTCTAAGGTGCAGATATCTTATCTATAATTGTAGGTATTTTTAATAATTATATTTATGAGTGTATATTCACATTCACTGATAAATCCAATTATTCATGCATAGCTTTATGGAAATCTGATTAATGCAGTGACAGGACAGATTTGGGCTACCACAGCAGCACATCCTTCCACTCCCATGTTAGGGTTAAGAGCCGAGGCAAATCCTCCCTAACTAATTAGGTGCTGAGTAAGGCATCTCTGAGAAGTTGGGGCAGAAGTGAATGGGTCACAACCAAGGCAGGATTGCAAGGACTCCAGTGATAGTGAAAGCATTCAAGTTTGCCAGGTCGTTGTGACACAGGGAGCTGATTCCAAAGGAACAGTCCGTTACAGATAGTGAGCTGGCGTCATCCACTTGAATGAAAAACACAAATTCTAGTGCCTCCGTCTCTCTACCTTGTATGCATTACACACACTCACTTAAAGAAAGTTGCACTGGGCGTCTGCCGTCATCTATCCAAAGCTTTTGAGAGGATTTTCCTTATAAACGTGAATAGCTAATGATTCTGTATAGCCCAAGAGGTATTTTCTGAACTTGGCACTCTAGATTAGCACATATATCAAAAGGAAAGAGGAAAAGAAATTGGAATTTGCTTTTACCTTGTGTCCATAATTTGAACCTTAGTGTTTGAATCGATCTAGGAATTAACTCCTTTTTCCCCACAGAGTGCTGTCAGAGAACTTTGTGGTTGTAGAGAAAACAGAGTGAATCGGGTAGGTTGACTTTTTCAGTGAGAGAAATTTTCTGTGGGATTCCCTGCTTGTTATTATCCAAAGAACATGGAATATAATGGTTCCAAGATTTCCTTTCACGTGAGGTTTGGAGCCTGGTTTGTTATGCGTGTAGAAATAATTCGCCATTTGAAAATCCTCTTGTACCTTTGGTGGTACGCTTTTGTGGTCTGTTTATGGTGCTGCTCAGTGACACCCTTCTCCAGGCCTTGGTCAGAAGGTTGTTTGGGGGTCCTAGGAAATGATGGATCTCACTACTGTCTGCCAAAGCTGATGCCATTTTTTATTTCCAGAAAAGCAGCTGGCTTCTACATTTTGCTGGGTGATCTTCATCTACTGAAGGACCCCGGAGACAGGGAGAAAGGGAGTCAAAGACTCTTTGAAGAAACTCTGACATCTATTTTTAAGCTTTAGAGAAACAAAGGAAAAGAGACATAATTCAGAAACAACAGCCTTTATATCCTCACATAGAAACAAAACATTGGGTAATAGAGGGAATGTTTTCCTATAAGAAAAACTGGTAAAGATGCAGAAAAAATAAAATGAAAAAAATCTGCTAAGGAGCTCAAGGTCTAAGAAGTTTTGAAACGTGCAGATGACATCCCAGAAATGACGTCTGGGGCCATGACATCCAGGGTCCCCACATTTCCTCCTCATTGAGCCTGACCTGTACTGCCATCTTCCTCCCCAGGTTTAAAGAAAGTTTAACGAATAGGAAAAATAAAAGTATTGATTATTTTTTAATTTGTACATTCCCTGTAGGAAGCCTCACAGATTTCACAGTGTACATTCAAACCCTCAGGTGAAAAATTCATGACTGGAGTTCATTTGGGTGAAGACAGTGTGCAGTGTCATTCTGTTCAAATGCTGTATGTAGCATTTCATGCCACAAAGTGCAGAGATCAGGAGAAGAGAGGAATCGCTGTATGTTTTCTTCATTCACAGAGCTTTCTTTAATGGAAATGCTTGTGGAAAAACAACACATTACTCAAACTGGATAGTTTAGGAACCAAATTCTCAGCTTATTAATCATCATTCCAATTAAAAAAAAAGAATCGATCCTTTAACAACCAAATAATATCCTTTTGTTTTTCTTTAATTAAGCCCATCAGTTTTTCATTTCTCTCTGTTAAGAAAATGAAAATAATCTTGAACAGTAGGAAGTTACTCATTGAAACAACTGATTCTCTTGAGCATATCTGACGTCTTATTTACTCAATACTTTTGAACTGTAATGTTATTTCGCTACTGTCTTTAGGGTTTATGTGTCATTGAGTGGTGTTGATTTATAAATCTCATTCCCATTTGGTTGGCAGAAATTTACTTAATGACCTAAATACAAGGTTATTCTGTTCCTATTTCCTTTCTCATAGAGGTAATTTCTTTCTCACTTTATTCTCTTTTCTTCTCATCTCTTATTCTGATTTCCTCCTTACTTTCACTGGCCCCTTTTGCCTTAATAGAAGAGAATCGAAATGCACCTGAAACGTAGCAGTAATTGAATAAATATCCTTTTGCCAATACATCATTCTGGCAGAGGCGTGAGAGAGAGGTGCCACCCTCAGTTGTGGTCCTCTGTGAGTGCTGACAGGACTGTCCTGAGTGTTGCTGTAGAAGGGTTCTTTAAGTAAGGGCATGATAAAAACGTGTAACCAGGGGCCCTGGCTTATCATTCAGAGGTGCTGAAAGGCAGCTCAATTTGATCCTTAGCCTGTATAAGAAAGTACTTAGATGAAGAGAGATTTTGCTTCCCTTTTTTCTTCTTTTAAAAACCTAATTCTTGGACTTATTGTTTTGTGCAGTTAGACTTCTACACGAGCTTACTTCCCTAGAAGAAGGAAAAGATACCAAGGGCAGTGCAGTAGGTTGAAGGGATGACTCTTTCAGACAAACTGCAGCTAATAAGAGTTAACGGAAACATTTAAAAAAGGAATTGAAATGATGTTAGGACCAGTATTAATGGATGGTATTATGAGATTAGAATGTAAAGCATGCAGTATACATAACACATGAGGAGGATTCACTCCTGTTTTGTGTTTAATAAATTTTAACCCATTGTCTAACAAGGTGTAGAGATTGTTAAAATCGACAAGACTGAAACATATTCTGTATGGGAAAGACATAGCTTTCAGTATTGTACCTGCTGTGCTTTTTTGAGACTGTCATGAATTTTTCAACTTTATTAAGGTGTCTTTTAGTGGCTATTGGTTCTCTAGACAGTTCTTCAGAGCTCACATTTTAGGATCGGAGTACCTGAACTGGGTGTCTGAAAAGGAAGATAACAGGTTAGTGAATGTTTTGCATGACAACAAGTAATTGCTTTCAGCTGGCTTAACATAATAACAAAACTAATATTAAAATGAGAATCTCCATTAGAGGATTTTAATTATGTTTTTTTCCCTTTCCATTAACATTTAAATCAAGAAGAATTTCATTGATTTAAATCATTAGGGTGGCTATTTGGGACACCTGATCAGGCAAAGATTAAGAAAGCTGCCCACTACTGTGCCCTTTGCCAGTGCTGGAGGTCAGTGGACATGGCTGTGATGTCACCTGCAAGATATGGGGAGTAATTATACACTGAGCATATTCATGAGAGTGTCCTTGAGTGAGAATGCCTGCAAACGTTCTCTTTGTTGACCTCATGCCAGAACCTAACTTGGAGTCAGCGAGGTTAGCTGCTGTTTAATATTGCTTTTCTTTTATTCTTTCTTTTTTAGGTATAAATATTAGAGTACCAGAAAGAACCAAAACCAAAGTCTGGCTGTAAACTTTGTGGAAGGACTTAACTGTCTTGAAAGTACTAAAAATCCCATATTGCCACATTATGGTAGTGCATTTATATGTAATGTGTAGACATGCAGAAAGTGTATGCCTGCTCCATTGGTTGGCTGGTGACAATTAGGTGACTTAATTCTATGTATGTTGAGGATTTGCTAATGACTTCCTCAGAGGCAGTGAGTGTGTGGATGGCTTTCCCCAAAGAGGCATTCTCCATCCTAAGAATCTTGTTGTAATTATTCCTTATACTATGCTATATAGCCTTTTTTCTTTCTTGACTATAGCTTTTTGGTGAAAGTCAGTGTCATTCATTGGAAAATAGCATGATGGTTTCTTATTTTGCGAATTGCCATTTTCAACAAGTGGGAGACTACAGCTTACTTCAAATAAATTAGAATTACGCTAGGATAGAGACACCAGGATGAGTCTCTCTGACTCAAATTTCAGATGTCTCATAATTTCCCTTTCTAGCCACTTTTCTTTGTTCTCTTGGACAACTTTGGAAAGTAATCATGGGACTGAATGGAGCTTAAAATATGTTACCAGTCCTATTATTACTAAATACTGTTCATTGTGGAGAAGAGTTTTTTCATTTTTACTTTATTTTTGTCATCTATTATAATGTAAGTAGGAAGGGATAAGAAGAATTCAAACTCCAACATCTGGGAGAGCTTGTTTCAGTAGCCAGCCGGGAAGCCAGAAAACTGGCCTCATACAGGTGAGATGTGTTATGGGAATAAGGGCCTTGTGCATTTAATGAACCCCGCCTGCTTGTCAGCTTGGTTTTTCATGTACCATTGTTGTTCAAAAAAGAAAAAGAGAGTGTTCACAGCCTGTGGTGAGATTAGAGTAATGAAAATGAAGTGTTAATCTGTTGATAGGAAGCACATCCCATATCCTGCATCCCGGGCCACATTCATGCGTGTATAATATATTCCAGGTTTTCTCATGACCAGAAAAGCTTGGATGTTCATTATATTGAAGACATCCTTTTAGTAAAAGTGAGAAGTTGGTTGTTTTAACTTGTGTAAACAGTTATTTTAAATAATTTCTTAATAAACCAACTGCTGCTTACCTTCTGAGTATTCTGATAATCCCTGTTCCTGTATGTGCCAGCAGTCCTGTACTTTTGATCTTTTAAATTTTTTACAACTGCAGAATGCCAAAATGAGCTTCAATATAAGCCTACTTTGAGATATTCTTTTCTAGAAAGCAGTGATTAATAGAAGGAGTTAAGTGACAGTAACAGTTTTCTCTCCATAAAACACAGATGAACTAAAACATCCATTATCTCACACTTTATTTTTCATCTTAAAACAATTAAGTAGAAACAAAAATTTGTAAATTGTGAGTCTTCCAGAACTGCTTTACATATTTACAGTCAGCTGCCATGGTGTGAACCTGAGGAGACTAGCTTAAAGCTTTGGTCATCATGGGAGGGAATTGTGTATTTCATAAAATTCCCTTTCTAAGATGGTATAAAAGGCAAATCAGCATGAATGTAATGAAGTATATACTTTCCCTAGAATGTTTGTTTTAATTTTTGTTTTTTTAATCATTTTACTCAGTAATTATTTGAGAAATTTCCATTTTTTTTCCCTAAAGCTATATACTTAAAAAAGAAAGAAAGTAAGTTTAGTCTTGGATTACAACAAGGCATTTTAAAGAAAGTAATGTGAACACTGGTTCAGTGCCCTTTATATGCAGGGCATCCTATAAGATCATATCTTTCAGATGCATCCTAAGAAATGATTTGAAGAAAAGTGTGAAAGGGGTGGGGAGAGATAAATTAACAACTGAGTTCCAGGTGTCTATTTCTAATTGCTCAAATTTCAGTCATAATGGAAATTAGGGAAAAATGTTTCCCATAAGAAATATACTGTCATTCAGGCTTAAGACTGCCTTTATGGAGTTCATGTTTATGGTATTTTCTTTTTTTCTATTCACCTAGGAGTTAAGGAATGCTACAGTATGATCATTACGATTTTGTGAACCGTTTACTTGAAGTTGTTGTGCAAGTTGCTAAGAATCAAGAGAATTTGGGAATTAAAGTCCGATTGTGAAGTAAATTTGGCATATGTTCAGGGATTACATTCTTTAGGTAAAAATGGAAGAAAAATGCTTCCTTTCGGAAGGAAACACTTTAAAAAATAATCTTTCAAGCATGTGGTGCAATGATGAAACATGATGTAAAAACACTATACTATAGTTGATCTAAATTAGTTGGCATATGACTGGTCATAGCGTACGTACTACAGTTTGCGTGATATGTAAGCATTTCTGTACTGTAGTAATATGTCAGAGATAGCCTGTTTTTAATACAGTCGGATGAAATGAAAAGGCCGTTTCTTCCCTCTGCTAAATAGGGTATTTTTAATTTGTTTTAAAAATCCATTAATAGGTAGAAATGCTGTGTCGTTGTGACTGATTGGGAATAATGAAATGTAAAAGATATTCTCCTTGCAATTGCTTTCATTAAAAAAAAAAAGTAAATATAAAGAAGTGCATGGTGACTGTGTCATAGACATCTGCTTTTAGGTGATAATCATTTGTAAAGAAATATGCCATGACTTTTTGGGTCATCTGAACCCATAATAATGTCTATTTAATGTAAATGTAATGTAAATGTCTATTTAATGTAAATGTCTGATGGTGGCATACATGTGGAGTCAGTAAAGATGAATTTTTGCTGTGATAATATTCATGCATCTTAAATGTTGACTTTTAAAATTTACCTTGAAGGCGTATCCTATTTTCATATTACAGTACATTTTCACTTAAGTACATGATAGCTCTAGAAAGGAAGTGTAGAAGTGTTAACATGTGAAGGAACAAAATCTGAGTAATACTTTGACATGAGCATCTATTTTGGGCTTCAGAGAAATAGGTGGCTGATTGAAAACCAATATAAAGATTGTTGAACCACTCTGTAAGGCTGGGTCATCAGTTCTGGATTTACTATTTTAAAAAACGTTTAATTATGAAAATGAGTTTCCTTTGGTTTGCACGAATGTTTCATTGAAATGAAACTTGCTTCCCATTGTCTTATATTCTGTAAACTTGTGAAATATGTATTTTTAAATCTCTGTTCTGAGAACACCCTCTTCTTTTTTCCCCACAAACTCTACAGTAGTATGGCATTTTAAGGCATAGGAGTTGTCTAAAAGGGCCACGTGGAGGTAACAAAAATTAAACAAGTAGAGTGAGTCTAGTGGGGACTGTGGTGGGACAGAAAGCTCATGTCTCAACCACAGTGAGGTAGCTGCTCCTTGGTTCCAGCCAATTGTTACCAGGTGGGAATGCAGGCCCAGTTTGCCAGATCCACTGCTGCTGTTTTTTAATGATAAGCCAAAAATCCAGATTTTTATATGAAATCTCCTGATTTTGAAATCTTGGCAACCTATTCAAATATTTTAAAAACTGTGTGGTCCAAACAAAACTCGTCTGCAGGCTGTATTCAGCCCTCTGGCTGCCGGATAGAAACCTCTGTTTTAGATAATATTTTAATGGATGAAGATAATAGTTTCATTGCATGTGATCATTCATCTTGGGAATTCCCCACTGGGATGAACCAAATTCTTCATTTTTTCCCCTGTAATTAGAAAAAAGTTTAGTAAATATATTTCTGGTGCTGATAGTTTTGATGTATAGCTTTTCTCCTTATGACCCACATTTAAAAAAAAATCACCTATGTGGGCAAAACAAAAAAATAGCCAAATAATTTAAATAAAGGTGGAAGCGTAAGGATTTTAAAATAATAAAAGATTTCTGAATTCTGAAAATAATCCCATGATTTATGTAAGTAATTGATGTAGATGAAAAGCTGAATTCAACTATAAAAAGCTTTTCATCTCACCTTAAAGCGGTAGATTCTTGGCCCTGAATCTTTGTGGGATTGCTATAATTTACCAAGCAATTGATTATGATGTCACAAGGAGGAGATGGACCACAAGGGGGAAAACTTCCCCCTACTAATTCGTGCAAGGCCAATATTTTATACCTGCTTCAAGAAAACATTATTTATATTGTATAAGATGAGGTTTAAAATGCCTGTCTATATTTTTTGAAGGGGCTCTTTAAAAGAAATAATCTATTCATAATTGAAATTCTCCAGGCAAATCAGATATCAGCATTTTCAACAGAACAGGTAATTAATTGGTTTGAATTTCAAATTGAAGGTCATCCTGTTATTGATTTTCGTGGGAAAAGGAAACAAGAACATCCTGTTAAAATGATCTGCAAATGGGGCCTAGGTATATCTAGGCTCTTTTTAGGGTCTTGATTAACAGCATCACTGAACAGTGTCAGAAACCATTCAGAAGGGAGCCATTTCTGTTTTAAACATAACAAGTTGTTGGTTTGCTTCCAAAACTGCAGAGAAGAACTCAACTGTAGAAAAGACCAGAGATTAACAGTTTGTATTAGAGTAAGTCAGATATTTCAAATCAAGTGCTGGTACAGCTTGTAAGGAAACATCTATAAATGTGTCAGAATGATGCTGCTATGCCATGTTCAAGAAGTTCAGCATCAACACAGCTGTGACTTAATGCTTTCAGAAACCTTTCAACTGGGAATTAGATAAAGTATCTTTAATACAAGGGGAGGGAAGCACTGAAGTAAAAGAGGTAGTGAATAATGGAGGATAAAAGAATATACTCCTTCAGATGCTGTTAATTTTGATAAAATAACATTTGTGCTTTCTGTTTGCTAGAGAGTTTTATTGTTACATATGCTAGGCTATTTCAAAGCATTCGTTTCTCTCCTCTGCCGTGTTTAAACTTTTTGAGAATGGTGTAATGTAAAGGTAACACAGATGAAGTGGGTGGCAGACATTTTGCCTTTCTACAGTAAACTGAAATTAGTATCGTTTTGGTGGTTGAGGAGAGACAAGGTGTGGTTCTGTGGCCCAGGCTGGAGCACAGTGGTGAGATCTGGCCTCATGGCCAGCCTCCACCTCTGCTGACCAGGCGCAAGCAATCCTCTTACCTCAGTTCTGGAGTACCTGGAATATAGATACATGCCACCATGCCTAGGTGATTTTTGTATTTTTTGTAGAGATAGGGTTTTGCCGTATTGCCCAGGCTGGGCTCGAACTCCTGAGCTCAAGCGATCTGCCCACCTCGGCCTCCCAAAGTGCTGGGATCAGAAGCACGAGGGCACCACGCCCAGCCAAATTGAGTAAGTATTTTAATTCTAGCTGCACTAGCTAGGTTGGAAACTTGATGCAGCTTCTTCTTATGGTTCAAAGTAAAATTCTTAATAATAAAAAAAAAGGGCGGGGGAAGGCCTTCCATTCTAAATACCCTGGAGCTGTTAGTGCAGTTATTTCTAAGTTGACATACTTTTGTATAGGCATGACAGTGGCACCAACCATCTACATTAAGCCTTAACATTCCACAGAGCCATTTCAAGTTTATTATGAGCTTCAAAGCCTGTACATCCCTAAGAGAATATCAAGTTTAAGCATGTCACTTTGCCATAGTCACAGTTAACTTTCTTGAAAAAAAAAAAGTGCCTATTCCTAGACTGGTTTTCTACAGGTTATCCTTGAAAAATTTCCCAGTTCAGCACAGTCATTTTTCTTACTCATTGTTTCTGCCCCCTTGAGTTCTGTAGATTTATCCTGTTGGTGATGGTTGGAAACTACCTCCAAATAAAAGTAGTATGGGTCACAATTTGTTTAAAGGTCTATGACTATGTCAGTATCCCTTTGCAGATTTATATTCCTAGGGCTCAAGACATTGATCCCATTTTACCCATTTCCACTTGGGTTTCCATTGCAGTCCTTAAAAAAAATGTAGCTGGGGAGAAAAGGAACATGCAAAACTGTAAAATTGCTAATGCTGTCCTAGTACATGAGAATTTCCCACCATGGAAGGCTCCATGGGGAAGACTATGGGCCTGCTTAGCCTGATCTTACGGTACACTGCTTCTCTTCTTAGGGAAAGGAATTCCCCATTTCTTGAATGTGAAACACCTACCCTTTTGGAGCCTCCTAGTCTTTAGTTCCTACCTCAGTTAATAAACCATCCCTGTCTATGCCTTGCATCTCAGAGATGGAATTTGACGGACTAGTCAGCATTGCAAAGGTCACCGTAAAGCTATTGGCAGAATACACTGCCCTTTGTTGCTCAGTGATGATAATGCTACTGTAGCAGTTAACTGGATGTATTAGACTGAGCTACTTTTCCAGAATACCAAATCACCTATTTATTTCTTTTAAACACCTTGATAAAATGCCCATTCACAAGCTGTCTCAAGTGTATTTTCAAAAGGGATCTTAATGATAGTGAAATATCAGTGCTTTGGCCTCAGAAGAGATAATCTGTGCAGCGTGTGTGTCCGTTGTGTTGTTTTGCTTCCATGAAAATACTTCTAAAATTATGCTCATTTTTTAGTGTTTCTGTTATCTGAAACTAATCGTGTTCCAACAAGTTTGAAAATTCAAGGTGTTAAAAACAGTTTTATTTACATTTTGTCTTCTGTTAGTACAATAATACTCTAAGATGTTATGAATTGCTTTATTTTGGAAAAAATCTTATAAAGCTTCATTTCCTTTCCCATTATTTCCCACAAATATAAAATGTGGAAATAGCATTTTTGGCTTTAGGTTATAACTTTACACGTAGTGTAAAAGTGGATTTCACCATCTTTTTATATCTTTAAATCTACTCACAATTTACTTACTGAAATTTATTCAGTATTTATTACTGCTTAAATTATATTCAGAATTACAGAAGAACAATTAATAAATGAACATGCTACTTGAAGCAGGGGAGCTATACTTGACATAGTTTTGTGTTTTGCATGTGTAAACTGATTTTGTGACACCACAGTGCAGTCTTGATATAATTTCTTGTACACAGGTAACATTTTTGTCTTGGTTATCACCTAAATAAAACTGAGTAATGATCCAAAGTGCTAAGGTGTTTGTGACTTTCACTAATTATTTTCACTTATCCGTGTATTTTGTACTAATTACTTTCCTAAATGTGCCACATGCTCTTCTATCCTGTAGTTCTGTTTTGTCCTAATCAGATTGGGTGACCGATTAGGGATTTAAAATTACTACTTCTTTGGTCTCAAAATGAGTAAGTGAAGACTCAGAGAAATACCTTTAATTTACCTTTTAGTATTTTTGAATAAAGCAGACTCTGTCCTGCCTTCCTTTCATGCATGTATTCATTGTTTCTTACTGAGCTAGACAAGCACATTTAAAGTAGAATATATTCCTTCTCTCCAGAATAATAGAATGAAATCAGTGATCAAGTAATTTTTCATTTCAGTAATTCAACAATCAATGGGAACAAAACAAAATGAGTTAGGATAGAATACTTTGCATTAAGCTCAGACATGGAATAATATTTGAAAACAAAGTATCACTGTAGTTTTGTGCTGTAGGTTCTTCCTGACCTAAGTGATTGTTGAAAGGACTTTCTCTAGTTTAGAGGTGTATTTATCTTCGAACAATAATCACTTCATGCTGTTCTCTTTTTTTCCTAGTTGACCCATTCTCCAGACCTTTCAAAAACTTTTTAAGTGGATGTAAATTCCATTTTAATTAGAGCAGTGCAGTCTAATACTGCAACTAGCGAGGAATGGAAGAAACATGCTGGAAGTTAATACAACCCAAATCAACCATAGCCAGATAATTCCCCTGATCTTTGTAACAACCCCCCCTTCCCCACCTCCACAATTAAATGACCCTGTTGTTCTGTAGTTTCAACAAGACATTTAAGGTTCATTTAAAAAAATGATCATCCTTTACAGGATTCTTTGCTCTTGCGTTTCTCTTTCTTTCTTCCCCTTGCCACACAGCTGTCACTGGTATAGGAGAAAGATTGGGGGGAGGGGAGGAGGAGGAAGCCCTGCTCAAATCGTGTCACGTAGCACTAATTCATCTGCTCTCATTAGAGGGAGCGAGGGACAGCAGTGATGGCCAAGAGCTGCACTCCACACATGACACGCGAACAGTTTGGGGAATAGAAAATTGCTTTCTCAGGAAGCCCAGCCAATTAAGGACTTGACCATATTGAATGTCAAGTGTTAATTTAGGTTTTTCTTCATTTTCCCAGTAGTAATGCGGGTCCTGTGATGAGCAAATACATGTCAAGTAAAAGTTGATTGCATGAAGGACCCGGGTATTATATGTCACTGACAAGTCACAAATGTACTGAAGTCTTTTAACCCCTTAGGTGAGTTGGGAGGGGGAGGGGAGAATGGGATTAATGGTACCATAATGATAAGAATAGATAGTTTATGTGGGGGTAGCTTGGATGGGACAGATAGGAATGGTAATTCATGCAAAAACTGGGGATAGGACAAATCCTACTCTGAGGGCATAAATAGAGACCCTTGAAAAGCATACATGCATATATATAATTCCCACTGCAAACACACTGCCCAGAATGTATGTTCAGTCTCCTAAGATTTTATGAAAAGGGAAAATAGTGTACTCTATGGTCATGAACCAGGAAATTCCTTATTAATTATCTCATTTGAAAGAAAGAAAACATTCATTAAGTAATTACACTGTTTTGGATATTTTAGCCCTTTGGCTCAATGCCACTAATATTTCTGGCTATTTACTTATAATTTCAGTCTCTAATATTTATTTTCAATGGACTCTGTGTGATACATGTCATAGGAAAGATGCATAAGACTGAAAGAATGTTTTCTGCCTTGAGTATCTCTGTAAGGTATTGTTTAACCAATAGAAACTGGTGGAAGTCCATCATTGTCATTCATTTCTTTTTGTGCCCAGGTGTAGGAGGGAAGAGATTCAAGCTTCAGCGAGTGAAGTAACTTTTTTTTTTAAACGTTGAATGTTGCCCATCATGTTTAGCATCTCATTTCCATTCATCAGCATTCATTTACATATGAATGTCTTGAAAATAAGAGAATGTCTGTTTCTGTTGCAATTGTACATGTAGCAAATAAAAATGCCCCCAGTTTAGAATACTGCTGTGTGTAGTCTGGGCAATCTTAAACTCAGAAGTTATTCATAATTGGGCCTTGTTTTTCCTTTATACCTATAACCACTTTTCCCCTTCATGTCTTTGAAGGCATAATCTTAATTAAAACACTTTCTTGAAACCTACTGTCTTCTATTTATTCCAAAATTTTAACACTCTTGCCTTTGTATGTTGACAATGCTTAAACTTTGAAAATTTAAGTCTGATAATACTTTAATTTTGGCAACAAAACTTACTAACGTAGTCTTTCTCTGTCTCTCCCACAGGTTAGAAACTGTGCAATCATTATATTAAAAGTTAACTAAATTTTATTAAGGAATAATTAGGAAACAATTCCAAGAATTTGATGTTTAATAGAATAGATTTTTCTTGAGAAAGAAATGGTCCCTCTAATGAGGCTCCTGAATGCTGGGCTGGAATCTTAGTTCTATAACATCTCTCCTCCCTGTCTTAAAACTAACCAAACAAAATCCGCTTAACTCTCTCTTCCCTTCCTATTCTGATAAGCTCTGTGGAACTACGGTGGCATTGCAAGTGTACTGTTTAATTAAAATCCAATTGTCAGCAGGCTGTCTTCCGCTGGGTGTGCTGAGAGACTTAACTAAGTTTCCATAAAGTAAATTCTGACGATGGCAGCTTGGGTTGCTGATTCAAGTTATTCCTTCTCTTCTGTGTCACTTTTGACGGATGGTACCTAATGCAATCAACCACAGGCCGAGAAAGCCTTTTCTTTGGTTGCTTTAGTAACTGGACCAGGAGTTCCCCTCCTCCCTTCATCTCCCCTTCAGTGGCTTGCTCACTCCTTGCTGCCACCCCCACCAACACTTCAGCCCAAATAGGAAAGCAGAAAGAACAGCAGAACTACCTAGGACTGGCTGACAGGCTTTCCCTAAACCTCCATTTCCCAGTGGTGAAGCCGAAGCTGCCTCCCTTTGCGTGCGTTTTTGATAAATTTAAGAAGTCAAATCGCTGACACAGATAGATAATCCAAGTGTATAGGGTGAAGAGTTATAAATTAACACATTATTCCCTCTTAATGTGAAATACTTGAGAATGCATTTTCTCAGTCCCCTGACATCTACCCAGTGAGGGCTCACATTGTACTTTTCAAGTGGCATTGATTTGTTAAAGCGCTGAATTAGCATCTCAGGCCAGCTGCCTGATCCACTGTTTTGTTGTGGGGCTCCAGCTCCTCCTCTCTGCCAGCAATCCCTTTTTTCCTTCGGTCTTCCTTTTCTTTTTCTCTCCCTTTCCCCACTGACTCTTTCTCTGCTTCTTTCCATTTTGCTTCTCTCCATCTCATTCTTATTTCTTTTTCTCTCTCACCCCGCCCTTCCTGTGGCTTGCTTTTCTCTCAATCTGGTTTTCCTCCCACACCATCTCTTTGCTTTTCCTTCCTTCTCTCTTTTGTCCATATACATGTTGTCCTTTCTCATCTCTGAGTGAGTTTTCCCCCACTCAGGGTTGGAGTCTGTTAACTGCCTTTGCTTGCATGTGCATATTGTATGTGTGTGTTGAGGAGGGGGTTGGTTTAGCCAATCCCTTGGCTCCAAATGAATCCCTGCAGAGAAGAATAAATTAACATATGCCTGTTTGCACATGGATGTCCTGTTTTTAATAGAAGTTCGTGAGAAAAATTTCACCTATTTTGCTTTCTAGAAATTAAAATGTAACTTACAGAACTTTAAAACTCTTATTTCTAAATGCCATTTAACACAGTAAAGTTTTCTTTTGGCTCAAGGAAAATAGAAATCACTGCTGGTTATCACAGATTTGATCTACTCACATTGTACCCACCAAAATAAATTAACATTTCTACAAAACTTTGGGATTTTTTGCAACATTTTGAATTTCAGTGAACTTACTGATACGACATTTTTTCTTTAGCAGGTTCTGTATTGTTCTGATTCCACTTATTTGTACTGGTACAATTTCATAGAAAATAGTTTTCATTGTGGTATTTGTAGCATGCTCTGATTTCCGAATATGTGATGCATCGCTATACCATAGTAGTATATACTTAGATTATAAAATTACTTGGGCCAGGCGTGGTGGCTCACACCTGTAATCCTAGCACTTTGGGAGGCTAAGGTGGGCAGATCACCTGAGGTCAGGGATTCCAGACTAGCCTGGCTAACATGGTGAAACCCTGTCTCTCCTAAAAATGCAAAAATTAGCCGGGTGTGGTGGCACATGCCTGTAGTCCCAGCTACTCAGGAGGCTGAGGCAGGAGAATCGCTTGAACCTGGGAGGTGGAGGTTGCAGTGAACTGAAACCATGCCACTGCACTCCAGCCTGGGCAACAGAGTGAGACTCCATCTCAATAATAATAATAATAATAATAATAATAATAATAATAATAATAATAATTACTTGGCAACTTGTTTAGAAATAAAATGAGATTGCTTATCCTTCTTTTAGTGATGTATCCCAAAGTTCCAGAGGTCTTCAGAGGAGATGTATTACCATGGAGAGGGTTACACGTACTGCAGGTGCAACTTCACAGACCTCGTTTCATAGGCCCTGGTTCATCCTTTGAATATTGGTCCAAGATAGTTTGGTGTCACTATGTTGATTAATTTGATATAAGAAGAAAAGTGTATCTGTTTGGACTAAAATAGAAATTAACCTCTGTAATTTTAATCTCATGGCATCACTTGATTCTTCCTTCAATTTTACTGGGTTTCACTCTAGTAACTTCACACTAGTAACATCAAAATTTGAATTTGAATATGCACATTGATAACAAATCAGATTACTTGAAAAAAAATCAAGTTTCTCTTGCTGTGTTTTTTTTTTTTTTTTTTTTTTGAGGTGGAGTCTTGCTCTGTCGCCCAGGCTGGAGTGCAGTGGCGCAATCTCAGCTCACTGCAAGCTCCACCTCCCGGGTTCACACCATTCTCCTGCTTCAGTGTCCCGAGTAGCTGGGACTACAGGCACCCACCACCACGCCCTGATAATTTTTTGTGTTTTTAGTAGAGACGGGGTTTCACCGTGTTAGCCAGGATGGTCTCGATCTCCTGACCTCGTGATCCGCCCGCCTCGGCCTCCCAAAGTGCTGGGATTACAGGCGTGAACCTCCACGCCCAGCCTTATTGCTGTATTTTATGTAGATTAAACTGACAATTTGATTTCAGCATTTACATTTTGAAATGGAAGTGTTTCACATAGGTTTTGGTAACCTTTGCTTCTGAGTTGGATTGATTCTCCCCTCCCCCCAGTCACGTATAGTTCCTTTTTTTTTTTCAAATTAATTGCTGTCCTCCTCTCATGAGTTAGCATGGCTTGGCTAAGGTGAAGGGATTAGAATGACTTTTCTAGGCATGATAATGTCTGTTTAAAGGAAAGAAAAAGAAAAAAGTCTTTTAACTAGGGCTTAAGACTAATTCCAGCTACTAAGGAGACAAAAATTACTCTAAAGAAGACAATTTGGTTTTATTTTATATGTGCATGTTAACTTGCTTTGAGATCATCATTTTGTATTTTAGGGTATTCTCTTAGATGAAGTAAGATGTTCTTCATTTGTTACTGAAAGGGGACATGGCCTCACTCCAGGAGATTAAAGCTGGAACACCTTCTGCCTTCTGTAGGGATAATCACAGCTCACCTGGCTATAGCTCAAGGTCAGGCAAAAAGAGGGGACTTTGTGCTTTTTAGAATTGCCTATGCCTACAGTAGAGAAGAGGAATAATAAAACAATTGGACAAGATTGAAAGTGAATGTGCATCACATGAAGGTAGTTAATAAGATGAGTGATCAGAAAAAGACAATCTGGAAGACATCCTTTAGTGGTAGGAGAATTGGTGGTAGAAGAAAAAGGGGTATTTTGGGGTGCAAAATTATGACCTCTGTTAACTTGCAAAAATTAATACTGTTGTGATTGGTTATAAACGGCTACATGAGAACAGTTTTAGAATTAATAAAAACATTTGTAAACATTTAGTATGATTTTAATTTTTCATTTGGTATACATACTTTTTTTTAATAGTTCCTTGTCAGTTATGTTGCTTGGAAGGCAGAACTCTATGCATAAGAATAAGTCAATAAATCCAGTTTTTTGATCTAATATTGTTGCTTGTTTGTTTTGTAATAATACCTTAGCATGTAAATAGAAATGGTTAAGTGTAGGTGTTTTAGAATTCAATCCCTTTGAATTTTTCTCTAAACTTCTCTGGAGAAATCGGAATTGTTTCTGGCTTTGTGTTTTGTAAATCTAAATTGAATGTCACTTAAATGTGAAAGCACTGGCACCTTTGATAAGTAGTCCCCATACCAAATCATTTTGTCAGTAATCATAACATAATTATCAATGCAAATGTAAAGTTTGTTTTTTAAAAAGTCCAAAACAAACAAAGGAAGGGAAAAAAAAAACCCGAGCCACACTATTATACAACTCAAGGAAAAAGCATCCCTACATTTAAACAGAAGACTTTCAATAGTAGCAGTAATAATAAGAAAAAACCTTTGGCGTCTGCCCAAGAGCCTGTTGAGAGGGAGCAGCAAATGGCCTGCGCAGTGTGTGGCTCTGCAGAAGTTCCAGGGTGACACATGCCTCACAAGCCGGTCACAATGCAAGGGGTCAGGGGTCATGTTCAAGAGCAGGGTGTTGCTGGATAAGGCTGAGGAAGCAGAGGTGGCCCCTCTGTGCTCAGTGTGTGGGTCTGTGTACTCCTTTCCCGTCAAAGCTGGCCCAGAGCGGCCAAAAAAGCGGTTCCTTGGCAGGGTTTAATGGCAGGATGATGTAGTCTGTTGTGACTAGTGCATTCCTTTCAGGTTAAACTAGGGAAATGGCATTGTGTTAAAATTCCAAGTCGCATGAATGTTTTATTGCCACAGTGCATTTAGCCCTCCAGGGGAGTGTGTGTGGCGGCTGGTGGGGGTGGGGGTTGGGGTGACTTAGAGACTCAGGAACTATCAGAAGAACACTTCCCTTGGAAAATTTTACCCACTAGCATGAAGCTGATTTGCTGTGATGGTCACTTAGAAGGGTTTCGCTTTTTCCTAAACTGTGGCTGTTTAAAGTCTTGGAGTCTGGACAATTAACAGCTGAAGAAAATATGACAAGACACACGCAAAGAGGTTGGGAGATAGAGAGGAGGAGTGCGCCAGAAAGGAGCTGAGCTGCCTTCTTGTGTAAACTGCCTGAGAGCGGGCCCCCTCCCCTGGCCTCCGTCCCTGTCCCCCCTTCCCCAAGGCTGTGTTCTGCTGTCTGCCCGAAGGCCAGGACTGATCTGTTAACCTTGCACCACTGGCTGGGAGGCCGCTGCAGCTCATGGTACTGTATGTTACCATTACTACTCCCTCATTCCTTTTCACTGGCTTTTTTTCTTTTTTTAAAAAAAACAAACATTTCTCTCTAATAACGGTTTATATTAGTCAGAGGGATACAATTTTGGAATGCAGAAGATCCGAGTTTAAAACAAAACAAACTTTAGAATGGTACTTTTTTTTTTTTTTTTTTTTTCCGTTTTGGCATTTAGAAGGGCTAAATCCAACCATGCTAATTCAATTGCAGCCAAAGGTTTTCAGTGTGATTTAAAATCAGGAGTTCTGGAAATGGAGCAGTTGAAAGATGCAAGTCGTCTGGGCTGTGGATCTTATAAATGGACTTTGTTGTGAAACCACACGAGCATCTTCAGGTTTTTAGGATATTTTCAGTCTTTGCATTTGTCTCAGTTATATCCATTTTGCAGATTGCCCCCAACCCCTGTCCTTCCTTAGGGAAAACTCTAGCCGTCTCATTCACTGTTGGAGTTGTTTTAGGCTTACAGTTACTGAGGGTGTGTATGATTTGACTTCAGTTGTAATCGTGTGCGTTACATATAACATTTGAACTGACTCAAGTTAATTTATAACAGATTAAAGTGTGGATGTGTGGAACAGCTTTTTGATTTTGCAGTGTGCCTTTATAAAATATTCATGTGTCTGATTTTTCCCCCAATGTATAGGAGAAATATGTATTATCCTAAGATGACCTAAGAAAGGATATATTAATAATAGTTTGAATTTTACTTTTGAACTGCATTTCTCTTCATTTTCAAACCTTAATACTTTCTTTGTTTTCATGTTCCTGTTCAGATGTTATTTTTCTCTTCCTTAATAATACATATATACTTGTGTGTGTGTGTGAGTGTGTGCACATTTTAATAACTGCCAAATAGTTACAAGAAAAAACTTGGAGAGCTGCTAAGTTAGTTTTCCATTGATACATTATCAGTCAGAAAGTCATGTAACAAAAATTCAACTCAAGAATATAGCACAGAAAAGTAAACTATGAGTGGACCCGTGTGCCCTATTTATAGAGTTTTAAGTACATGATTTATATGTTTTATAAAACAATGATTTTGTCAAGATAGACCCTTGAGTTTAATCTGACTAATGGTGTTTGTATGATGGCTTTTTCTTTTTAAACATATATATTGGCATTGTTTATAGGAAGTCTTAAACCAATAAGCGATCAGCTCCATAGGAAAATCAAGCTCTGTTTATGGACTGGGCACTTCAAATTTTAGGTGAATTCATTAGCTATTTTTTTCTTACATTCTAGAGAATACCCACTTTAATAATTATTTATTTTTATTCTATTTGGTCTAGTAACATGATAGTTTTTTTGGTGATTTGTTTTTTAGTTGTAAATTTTAAAATGCGATTTTTCAGGAGAATATTGCTCTGCGCTGGATTTTTATTTCTTTTACTTAACAGCCAATTTTAAAGTTAATTATTTTATTTAAATACTAGAAAAAGTAGTTAATGTTGCCAAATTCAGGAGAAAAATCTATCAATTAATATTTAGATTATCTAACGTTATATTTGTTATCCTAATGATAGAAGCATTTTTTTAAACTGTGAAAAGGATGTTGTAGTTGTGTTCAGTCCTTTCCAATTTGATTTATTAAAAGTTTCCTTTCATAATCCAAGAGGGGAAGAGTGGAATTATTCCAGTATCACATCTCTCTAATAAGAAAATTTCAGCTGATTTAGAAATCTTTTCCCCATAAAAGTAAAATTTTCTTAAAAAATATAATCACTTGTTCTTTTAGTGTTTTTCTGTTCCCATTGTGCCAGGCACAATTGTTTGGCTTTGGAAACCTGGTGGAATAGTGAAAAAATGGGTGGGTGTTGTTTCAGATTCTGATGCTGCTATATGTTAGCCTTGTGACTTTGGATAAGTGACTTTACCCCTGACCTTTATTTTCTTCACTTTTAAAATGGGGAAAAGGACATTTAGCTTACAGATTGTCAGGAAAATGAAATGAGACAACACACTTGAAGTTCAGTACATAGTAGATACTTAATAAACCTTAGCTCATCCTCTTTTGACCTGCTCTGTGGCTTATTCTCCAGTTTTTATCCCTTGGGAAGCTTGAATTTTTGGAAATAGTAGTGTAGGATGGTAGGGGAATAAGTTTAAATAAAATGTTTTAGTTTCTTCATTTATCTCTAGGAAAGGAGATATTAGGCCATCAGCAGATGTCTTTTTTTTTTTTTTTTTAAGTAAAGAAACTGTGGCGTTATGTATTAGTCTACATTTTTACCACTCTGCAAAATTTTCATTAGGTTGATCTTTTGTTGATATCAGAGTGATGCTATTATTTCTGTGTTACCAGTTTTGGTACAGGTAGATTAGAAGTAAAGTTGGCCGATTCTGTTGGATCCTGTTTACTTTTGTATAATCCGTTCTAATCATTTGCTTGAATTAAAGCTTCCTGCCTTATAGTCATTAGCATTTGATAGTAGATCTTGAAACTTGATTTAACAAGTTAGACTCCAGCATCTGTCCCTGGTTTTGTGAAAATCTACTTACAATCATGGAACTAAGACCACACTAAATCTTCGAGTGTTTACACCTCTGTAGAATTAAACAAAACAGCAGCAGTCAACATACATGTATATCTGGGCAATACTATATCTTCATTTAGAGTCTTGCAGAATGCCTAAAGGGTAGTTAAGGACTTAGGAACTATTTGTTGAGGAAAATAATGTGCTTCTTTTTATTGATTTTTAGCCCAGGATTATGTTTTCATAAAAAATAATTGTGTTCCCATGTGAAGTACATTAATATTATTGTAGATGGTCTTTTTTTTTTTTTTTTTTTTGGAGTCAGGGTCTCGTTCTGTCACCCAGGCTGGAGTGCAATGGCGTGATCTCGGCTCACTGCAGCCTCCGCCTCCCGGGTTCAAGTGATTCTCCTGCCTCAGCCTGCTGAGTAGCTTGGATTACAGGTGCTCGCCACCACGCCTGGCTAATTTTTGTATTTTCAGTAGAGACGGGATTTCACTTTGTTGGCCAGGCTGGTCTTGAACTCCTGGCCTAAAGCGATCTGCCTGCCTCAGCCTCCCAAAGTGCTGGGATTACAGGCGTGAGCCACCACGCCCGCCTGTAGATGGTCTTTAATTAGTATTGCTATTTTGCTTAATGTCTAACTTCTTTTAGCCTGCCAAAGTTTGAACATACTGCATCTTAAGATCTAAAATAAATATTTGACTTAGTGTTTACTTTTGCTTGTTAGTAAGCATAAACAAATGAAATTGTTAACTAATAACTTTATTGCTACCTTTTAGCACACATAGTGTGCTAGGGATGGTAGCCATGGTATCTTATGCTTACAAAAGCATTCATGGAAGGTACCCATATTTTCATTTTACAGATGAAGAAATCAAGGCCTAACATCTGTAATCCAGCAAAGTTGATTCCAAATCCCTTGCTTTCCCCCTTGCTGCATTCTTCATATATCATTTAAGCTAGCTATTTAAAAAGAAAAAAGAAAGTTAGTTGTAGAAACCACTGATTTTATTTCCTTTCAAATTAAATTTTACGAGGAAGTCAATATGTAGAACTGATAAAAGTCAGAGCTGTTCTAGATGAAAAGAGATAGAGCCGGAGTCTCATCTTTTAGGCCTCTCCTAGGGATCCCTGGAATACTTGATGAGAAAGCCTTAGCCTAATACCCCCACACCCCAGAAAATGGGGCCCAGTGAAACTCTTCAGTTTCCCCATCTGGGACTTGAAGGTTTTGTTTATCTTGTGCTTGGCGATGTTATTGTGTGGAATTCACCGGAAAAGCTAATCAGTATAATCTTATTTATTATTTATTTATTCATTCTTGAGACAGAGTCTGGCTAGAGTGCCGGGGCACGATCTCAGCACACTGCAACCTCTGCCTCCCAGGTTCAAGAGTCTCATGTCTCAGCCTCCCAAATAGCTGGGATTACAGGTGTGTGCCACCACACCCAGTTAATTTTTTTCTTTTGTATTTTTAGCAGGGATGGGGTTTCACCATGTTAGCCAGGCTGGTTTTGAACTCTGGACTTCAAGTGATCCATCTGCCTCAGCCTCCCAAAGTGCTGGGATTACAGGCATGAGCCACTGCACCTGACTGCTAATCAGTATAATTTTAAAAGTCTATGAAAGACTGTGGGGTAAATACCACCGCAAAAAAAAATTACAAGCCAGGTTGCTGGCACGCACCTGTAGTCCCAGCTGCTTGGGAGGCTGAGTCAGGAGGATTGCTTGAGCCGAGGAGTTTTGAGTCCAGCTTGGGCAACACAGACAGGGTGTTGCTTTGTTGCCTGGGATGGAGTGCAGTGGTATGATCATAGCTCACTGCAGCCTCCAATTCCTGGGCTCACGTGATCCTCAGCCTCCAGAGTAGCTGGGACTATAGTCGTGCTACACCAAGCCTGGCTCATTTTTTGTAGATATGGGGTCTTGCTGTCAAGACCTCAAGCAGTCCTCCTCCCTTGGCTTCCCAAAACACTAGGATTACAGGCATGAGCAGCCATGTTTGGCCTCGTTGTAAATGTTAATTTTCAGGGTATAAATTTTGTTTCACCCGTAGCAATGAAGTAATTTTACTATGGAACGAGTCTGAAAAAACTAAGTCACAGTTTTATGTCTAACTGAAGTCTGTGTCTACAGACTGTACTTCATTTTGAGGGTTAAAGTTTGGGTGCCATATATCACATTATAGCATATCTATTAAAGACATATACATATCATACAGGCATATATGTGTAAACATAAGGGTGGAGAAGATAATGTGGATCAACTTAACTGGGAAAATAATGTCAAAATCACCATTTTAAATAAATTGCTTATAAAACATATTAACGGCCATGATAATTCTGTAATATCTTTATAAACTAGAAATTACAGGTTTTCTCACCAGATAAATTTACATTGGGAATTTATGTAGCTCTTTATTAGAAATATAATGTCTCTTTCATGAATATGGTGAGAAGAGTCCAGACTTTTTAGCTAGATTTATCTACATTTGAACTGATCTCATTCCTATGTGACTTTGTAAAAGTTATATAACCTCTTTGAATCTTAGTTACTTCGTTTATAAAATGGGGCTTAGAAATAAATGATGCCTGTGAATTCTGGCACAGAGAGGGTTAGTTAGACCAATTTCTTCTTCTGTCTGTTACTATTGTAGTTTGCTAGTCTTATGCAGTTTTCACTCGGTATCTGTTTATCAACAGTGCCACAGTGTTCTTTATACTTGCATCATGGACATACTTGGCCTTTTCAATTACTAGTTTAAAAAATACTTGTGTCACTCTTGCAGAAGTCTTACTTTTGCAGAAGAAAATGAGGGTGGAGAGAAATCTCTTCTTACTCTTCACTGAGAATCAGTCACTGAGCAGCATAATTCTAAAATTTTATGTGGCTTTTGGGTACTTTATGAACCTTTTTATGGTAACCCAGAAGCAAGGCACTGATTGAATTAATACATTTCCATCAAGGGACTATTCTGTTAGCCTCTCCTCCTCCTCCTAACCCATGCATGCTTCTATAAGGGACTTTTTTGTTGCATTATTTAGGTTGCCACATATAGTGGGGATGACAGTTTATAGATGGGCAGGTCATTGGTAAGCCTTATAGCCTTTCTGTCTTTAAAACAAAGGGAAAGGAAAAAAAAGAAAAAACAGAATAGCAACAACAAAATCACTATCCAAACCAAAAATAACTTAAAAATACCATCTTAGCTTTCTGGAAAACCCAGTGCTTTATAAAATGTAGAATCTACACTTTGCATACTGATTTTAATTTTTAATAGTTTTAAAACTTTTAAATACAACTACTGTAAAAAGGATATGTGTTCATTGGGCAGATCTGATTAAGAAAACCTCAAAGAGAGAAAACTGCCTGAAGGGCTACCACCAAGGAACTGTTAATGTACTTTTAGTCATCTTTCTTCATTTACAAGTACCTACCAATGTATGAATAGATAGTAGTTTCATAAAGGGATGATGTTACATGTATATGTGACTTTTAAAAAACGCGGTGTTATGCTAAGTATCTTTCCATGTCCGTAAATATAGATATTCATCATGGCTTTGTTTTTTTTTTTTGAGACGGAGTTTCGCTCTTGTTGCCCAGGCTGGGGTGCAGTGGCGCAATCTTGGCTCACCGCAACCTCTGTCTCCCGGGTTCAAGCGATTCTTCTGCCTCAGCCTCCCGAGTAGCTGGGATTACAGGCATGCGCCACCATGCCCAGCTAATTTTTTTGTACTTTTAATAGAGACGGGGTTTTTCCATGTTGGTCAGGCTGATCTCGAACTCCTGACCTCAGGCGATCCTCCCACCTTGGCTTCCCAAAGTGCTGGGATTACAGGCATGAGCCACTGCACCCGGCCCTCATCATGACTTTTAATGGATTCTTAGCTTGCCATTGTGTCATAATTTATTTAATGAATTCTTGGTTTGTGGATTTTTTTTTTAATAAAGAGTAGTGCTTAAATATGAACATCCTTGCTTGCACTTGTATGCTTATTTCCTAAAGGTGAAGACTTAGATGTGATACTGCTAGGGAAGGCAGCGTAATTTTGCACAGCTTAAGAGAGAGATTGGCAAATCTGTTCTGTGCAGTGCCAGATGGTAAATAGGTAGATGTATGGTTTCTGTAGCAATTACTGAAGTTTGTTTTTGTAGGACCAAGCAGCTGTGTATGTAAAAGGATAGGCAGGGCTCTATTTCAATAAAACTTTATTTACAAAAGTAGGCAGCAGGATAGCATTTGGCCCACAGGCTCATTTGCCTACCCTGGACTTGAAACTAAGTAGAAACTAATTTGGGATGAAAATTTATCCCTAGTTTGCTGTAAACTGCTTTTACAGTTTCTTAGAAATGTGTTCCTGTCTCAGGGCAATGTAATGGGCTGATGACTTTCTTTCCAGGTATGTAGCAATCAATACTTAATTTTAAAGAACTTATTAAAGGAGCTTCTCATAGCGGCCTCTACTCCTGAAGCCTAGTAAATGTTAAACTAAGAGGTTATATATACCAGTAAATATTTTTATCATTCTATACTTTTTTTTTTTGGAAATAGAGTCTTAGGCTGGAGTGCAGTGGCAATCTCGGCTCACTTCCACCTCCATCTCCCAGGTTTAAGCAATTCTTGTGCCTCTAAGCCTCCCGACTAGCTGGGATTACAGGCATGTGCCACAACATCCAGCCTTTTAAAATATTTTAGTAGAGACGAGGTTTTGCTATGTTGGCCAGGCTGGTCTTGATCTCCTGGCCTCAAGCAGTCCACCTGCCTCAGCCTCCCAAAGTGCTAGAATTACAGGCATGAGCCACCGCGCCCTGCCACATCATATACTTTAGATTTCAGCATATGTTGACAACTTGTTGGGCAAGGAACAACCTCTTTAATTAATTAATTAATTTTATTTTTCTATATTTTGAGATGGAGTCTCACTCTGTCGCCTAGGTTGGAGTTCAGTGGCGCAATCTCGGCTCACTACCTGGTTCAAGCGATTCTCCTGCCTCAGCCTCCTGAGTAGCTGCGACTAGGGGCATGCACCACCACGCCCAGCTAATTTTTGTAGTGTAGTAGAGACGGGGTTTCACCATCTTGGCGAGGCTGGTCTCAAACTTCTGACCTCGTGATCCACCCGCCTTGGCCTCCCAAAGTGCTGGGATTACAGGCATGAGCCACCGTGCACGGCAAACTCTTTAATTTATATTGCAGGGCAGATGGGTATTTCCCCCTTTCTAGAAGGTTGCTTAGTTGGAGTCATGTTCTAGAGATATTCAGAAGTAAGCTGAAAGGAAAGTCCAATAAGAGGAGAAGAATCATGTCAGCAGAAATATACCACAGATCAACAGGGTGACATTGAGTTAGTTACTGAACCTTAGTAGGCTAAATTATACTCAAAAAAATGCTCTGTGCATAAATAATAACCTTTTTGCATCTTGAGTTTCTATAAAACAGGAATTATTGGCCCCTACTTGCCTTACGGGTATTTGTTGAGGATCTGCTGGAATAATGAAATACTTAAAATCACTCTATTTGTAACATTGTGTCACTGGTGCCCTTATGAATTTTAAGATATTTATTTATTATTTAGTATGTATTTGTTGACTATCAGCTATGTGTAAAGCAGTATGGCGAGTGCTATTGGGAAATACAAAGAGAAATAAGTTAGTTCTTGATCCTAAGGAGAGAAAAACATGTATTTAAGGTTCAAGGTCATGTAGTGCTTAGAGCCCTAAGGAACATAGAGCACTTGGGACGATGAGATCCCTTTCATTCAAGGGTATCAGGAAATTTCATGGAAGAAGTGGCATCAGGAAATAGGGACATTTTCAAAGGGAGAATACAGGTGAGAGTATTCCAAAAAGAGCAGCATGAGGACTATTTCAGGTTAGGAAAGTCCAAATCAGTATGCAAGAGACATAAAATATTCTAATTAGAGTGTCTTATCAAGCATTTTTCATGAAGAAGGAGGAGAAGATAAAGCTGGAAAGGCAGGTTGGAGCTAGACTGTAGAGGGCCTGGAAAGAACTATAATTGGTAATTGGTGGGGAGCTATAAACATGATCTAGGAGAATGTGTTTGACAATTGGAGGGGTGGTATATAGCACTAGTTGGCAAGTATGGAATGATAAAGTCAGGATTATTGCTAAAGGGTTATTGCAGAGGTCTGAGCATGTACTTGTTAGAAATATTCTGGAAGGTGTGTAGGGGACAGCTGAGGGGATTGAAAGGGCAGAATGGACAGGCCATCAGAACTGACTGGGTTTGGGAAATAAGGAGAAGGCTTTTAATAATGATGTATGGCTCTGAGTCTTTGTTAATGGGATTATGGTAATAACATTGAAAAATACAGGAAAATCCAGGGAAAGCTGTAGTAAAGAAAGGAGACCAGTGAACCTATTTGCTTTGCTTGTTTAGCTCGAGATGTTAACTGGACACTTAGAAAAATCTAGTGAGAGTTTGAAAATTCAGGACTGAAATTCACATGAGAGGTAAGGGTTAGGGATTTAGGAGCCCTGTTCATACAGAGGTACGTGACAGATGAAACTTGAGAATAGCTTCACATCACTTAACGAAAATGCATGTAAGAGAGAAAATGCGGCCACATGATGTGGCTCATGCCTGTAATCCCAGTACTTTGGGAGGCTGCAGCAGGAGGATCACTTGAGGCCAGGAGTTCAAGACCAGCCTGGGTAACTTAGCAAGACCCCCATTTTTATCAAAAAAAAGAAAAAGAAAAAGAAAAAAATTTAGCTGAAAAGAATCACTTCTCAGCTAAATTGCAGGGCAGATGGGTATTTTCCCCCTTCTAGAAGGTTGCTTAGTTGGAGTCATGTTCTAGAGATATTCAGAAGTAAACTGAAAGGAAAGTCTAGGAGTTTAAGGTTGCAGCGAGTCACAAATGCACACCACTGCATCCCAGTCTGGGTGACAGAGCAAGACCCTGTCTCAAAAATAAAGAAAATGGTATTTTAAGTATTACTTACCATTGGGTAAGTCAATTACATAAGTAGCTCTGTCTTTTTGTGAGGCAACTAATACCAAAAGAAAAGCAAAAAAGAAAGTCTCATGTATTTTACCATTTATAAAGCATTCTGTGGTCCACTAAGCTTCTCTTCTTAGCTTCTAAAGCTACTAGGTTTCAGGAGTAAAGTATGTTCAGTTTGGGGAAAAAATATTTTTATAAGATCCCCAAGGAAAATATAACGCCCTTTGACTTTATCTTCTCTCCACTTCCTGAGAACCTCAGTAACAAAGATGTTACTGGTAGGAGGGGTTTATATTCACTTTTTACCTGTCTGATACAGACTACTACAGCTTTTCATCTCCCCTAGTTCTCACCCCAGTTGAGATCCATGCATTTGGGTTGGGGGTGGGGGGTATCCCTTAGAAATCAACTTTGTATGCGTTTGCACATTTTTCTGTTTTTAGTCTGGGGTCCTCAGCAGGCTTGGAGGGGGGATTGTGTAGTACACAGTATGACTTATGTTTGACTTCGGAAAATATTTCCTGTATGGAACAGCAGGACTGAATCTGCTTTCTCATTTCCTTTCTTCTTTTAACATTACCTGTGTTCAAGCTTTGCATGCAAAGAAAACCGTGTTGATTCATTGATCTTCGACATGCTACATTATGAGCCTTGGCAGAAGGTAAAGGCTCCCCTGGCTCCCCTGTTTAGAGCAGCCGGAATTCCTCTGGTCTGTTGGTACCATCTGTGGCCTTCCTTCAGGCTCAGTCTTCATAGTAAGTCTAACTCATGTCAAATGGGGTAAGGTGCTAGTCCAGAGTAATTTGCATCTCTAGCCAACCACTGTGCATTTACTCTAGTCCTAAATGCCCATTGTATTTGTCCCTTAAACTGTGTATGTTACTTAAGCTTTTTTTTTTTTTAAATCATAATTGGTTTAATGTAGGTGGTTCATTGAGTAGTTTGTGAAGTTGAATTTTTGGGAACTAATATTTGTTCTTTCCCTTTCTGATGCCACAACACATTCTTCTATCCTATTTCGTTCAAATTCACTATTCTGCTTTTTTCACATACGTTTTTCAATCACCCTTTTCCCTTTGGTGTTGTTTAGCGAGGGAGGAAACCCTTTCTTTTTTTTTTTTTTGGAGACAGAGTCTAGCTCTTTCGCCCAGGCCAGACTGCAGTGGCACTATCTCGGCTCACTGCAAGCTCTGCCTCCTGGGTTCACGCCATTCTCCTGCCTCAGCCTCCCGAGTAGCTGGGACTACAGGTGCCCGCCACCGCGCCCGGCTAATTTTTTTTTGTATTTTTAGTAGAGACGGGGTTTCACCATGTTAGCCAGGATGGTCTCGATCTCCTGACCTCGTGATCCGCCCGCCTCGGCCTCCCAAAGTGCTGGGATTACAGGCGTGAGCCACAGCGCCCGGCCCGAAACCCTTTCAATTTGTTCCATTTTTGTGCCTCTGATGAAGTAAGAGCAACTCAAACGGGTGTATTTTCTTCCTAAGTAAACTCTTTTCTAAAAAAATGCCACACCCTCCCCCCAAAATAAAGCATTCAGTAGCTTGATGGTGATTACTTGAAGGCAGTCTCTTTCCTCATTAGACGTAAATACATCTTCACTCTTGATTGCCTCGGAAAGGTAGGTAGAGAAGCTGAGTGGAGCAAACCCAATGGCTGAGTTCAAGTTGACTTGGATCATTTTAAAGTGCTTTTCATGTAAATGCTACAGTTAATGTCTGTCCCCACATAATTTCTTTCTAATGTTTGCAGCAGATGTGGAGTTGGCCTTACCACTGCTCAAGTTGCTTGCTCATTTTGGCTTTTTCTTGTAAGCTTTTCCTTTCCTGGCTTCCTTTCTTTTCTTTACAGAGTGAGATGTTGGGAGATAAGGATTTTATGTCTTGGTGTATGCTCCTTCTTCTTTCTCTCCGTTGTTTTAAGTTATATCTTTTCTAAAACTAAGTTATGATCTATAGAGCTTTTGCCTTATGGTTCCTTTTTGGTTTTCTAGTTTACATGGGCTAGGGAGCCTCAAACTTTAATGCTTGTCAGCATCACGTGGAGGGCTTGTAAACAGAGGTGAGGGACTCCACCTCCAGTTCTGTCACAGTGGGTCTCAGGTGGGGCATGCAAATGAGTTTCAGACATGCTTTCAGGTGATGATCACAATAATCTTTGGCCAAGAAGCATGCCTTGGGCACTGACCGAGACTATTGGTCTTGTCTGTCAGTGTGCTGCCCACCCCCAGAGGGTTGGGTTCTTCAGATTTTATTCATGCATGTTCTCTGGAAACTCTTTACTTTTTAATAATTTATAGGCCAGGCTGCTAGCATAAGAGAACTCAGAAAATTACCTTATATTTTAATTGTGAAAGGGTTGGTTGCAGGAGGGGCAGATGTGCTGCTTCTTGCCACTCTCACCTCATCCCCCAGTGAAGTCTTTTCTTTTTTTTTCTGAGACTGAGTCTTACTGTGTTGCCCAGGCTGGAGTGCAGTGGTGCGATCTCAGCTCACTGCAACCTCTGCCTCAGAGGTTCAAGTGATTCTCCTGCCTCAGCCTCCCAAGTAGCTGGGATTACAGGTGCCTGCCACCATGCCCAGCTAATTTTTGTATTTTTAGTAGAGACGGGGTTTCTCCATGTTGGCCAGGCTAGTCTCGAACTCCTGACCTCGGGTAATCCACCCACCTCGGCCCCCCAAAGTGCTGGAATTACAGGCATGAGTCACCATGCCCAGCACCCAGTGAAGTCTTTAACAGTAAGTCCCTCTGAGCTGAGAGCGATCTTTTCAGTCATTCTAAACGCAGCATCACTCTAGGAAGCCTTCTAAAAGATGATTGAATTGGCCCTTGGCCCCTAAGTGAGACCAAGTGACTCTGTCTCTTTTTAGTTTCTCCAGTTGCTTATAATATTCCTTTGACCCTTGTGGCTTGCTTTCCTTTCCCCCATGCGGCTTCCATCGTGGTCTCAAAGTTCTCAGCCCTCATTGGATTGGTATGCCGTGGTGCTGCTTTTGTGGGCTGGGGGCAAAGTAGCGTTTACAGATATGCTATGTACCTACTGAATGCTTAGGTGCTTTACATGTGTCATCTCATTCAACCTTGCCAACCCTGCACAATGAATGTAAGTATCTTCGTTTTACAGATGCAGGAAACAAGGCTCTGAGATAAGTAACTGAGCAACTTTACAAGATATTTCAGTAGATGTTTAAACAGAGGTCTAATTGCAAAGCTAGAACTCTTTCAGTATTACCTGTCTTTAAGATAGCTGGAGTTGAGTGTTGAGGATAGAAAGTAAGTTAACCTGGGTGTAGCATACTTGAAATTGCATTTAATGTCAGTTGTCAGAGTTGACAATGTATTTGCCCATGAGCAACAGCCTGTGGTGTTCAATTTCCAAAATAATGTATTACAAGAATGATTGCAAACCAATAGAAAATAATAGAATTCTGTACCTCTTTTTCTTAAATATAAGAACCCGCTGGGTGCTGTGGCTCACGCCTGTAATCCCAGCACTTTGGGAGGCCAAGGTGGGCAGATCACTTTAGGTCAGGAGTTTAAGACCAGCCTGGCCAACATGGAGAAACCCCATCTCTACTAAAAGTACAAAAATTAGCCAGTCATGGTGGCAGGCACCTGTAATCCCAGCTGCTCGGGAGACTGAGGCAGGAGAATGACTTGAACCCGGGAGGCAGAGGTTGCAAGTGACCCGAGATTGTGCCACTGCACTGCAGCCTGGGTGACAGAGTGAGACTCCATCTTTAAAAAAAAAAAAGACTGGGCACGGTGGCTCACGCCTGTAATCCCAGCACGGTGGGAGGCCGAGGCGGGCAGATCATGAGGTCAGGAGATCGAGACCATCCTGGCTAACATGGTGAAACCCCATCTCCACTAAAAATACAAAAAATTAGCTGGGCGTGGTAGCAGGTGCCTGTAGTCCCAGCTACTCGGGAGGCTGAGGCAGAAGAATCGCTTGACCCCAGGAGGCATAGCTTGCAGTGAGCCAAGATCACACCACTGCGCTCCAGCCTGGGTGGCAGAATGAGACTCTGTTTCAAAAAAAAAAAAGAACCCATCCATGGATCTGGTACAAGTGACTTCATTCTCGTTTTCTCCAATGCTAAAACCCAGGCAAAACAAGAATTGCAGGAAGTAAGTGAAATCTGTCCGATAGTAGGATGTTTTTCAAGTAAAGCACTAGCGAAGTCATTGAGAGAACTTTGTCTTAATTTCACTTCTGTCCATTTTTATCAAATGTAGAGGGAGACCGTAGTGATGGGCCTCAGTTTTCTCATTTAGAAATAAAAGGAGTGCAGTGGAAATTTCTCCCCTTCCTTACTTGTCTGATGTGGGAATTAATAAATATTATGTGTAAAGCCCTTTGGGCACTCTGGAAGAAAGTCTGTAATTTTAGCATTATTCATGGTCCATTAGGCTCCTCAGGGTGTCACCAGGGAAGAGAGAATTTTACCTTTTATCCCATATTTCACAGTATAAAAACAAGGTATTTTTGTTGTTGTTGTGGCTGTGAAAATCTCCTGTAATTGTACCTGCAGAGGTTGCTCCTATCACAGAGCCCAGGGCACTGTTCTTTGGCAGCTCACCCCAGAGGATCAGCTCCTGAGGAAGAGCAAGAGTGAACCTTAGTGAAATAGCTCCTGGCGCCTGTGAGGGCATTGTGCCTGCTCCACCCCCTACCCTGGCATCCCCCCACCTCCGTCATCTTCTGTGTCTCTCAACCTGTTGCATAACAGAATCACATACTGATGGACTCTTTTCTGTTTTCTTTTATCTTATGCTGATTCTATAGTTCATTGCTCTGAGATGACTCCAGAGGAGATCTCTGTCTCTTTCAGGCACTGGCAGCTGTCCTATCCAGTTCTTCTCCTATAAAATATCCCCCATTCTTATCATGTTCCTATTGATATAAATCTGCCTCATCTGAGGACTCTATAACAATGAATGTATTTCTGGTCATTCCATATTTGAAAATGGATAAATACTGTGTTTATTTATTTGAGACAGGGTTTCACTCTGTCACTCAGGCTGGATAATAAATACTGTGTTGTTTGTATATATGCATGTATATATGTATGTATGTATGTATGTGAGACAGAGTTTCACTCTGTTACGCAGGCTGGAATGCAGTGGCACACTCATAGCTCCTTTTAACTTTGAACTCTTGGGCTTAAGTAATCCTCCTAGGATTACAGGCACATGTCACCACACCCAGCTAATTTTTCTTTCATTATTACTTTTCTTGCTGCCCAGGCTGGTCTAGAACTCCTGGTCTCCTGCCTTGGCCTCCCTAAGTGCTAGGATTACAAGTGTGATCCACCACATCCAGCTTGACACTGTTTCGATTTACCAGTTGCTTTCTGATCAGTGAGCAGTGGGTTCCTTCTTCGGCCTTAGGTTCTATATTCTTGGTCCTTCTGAGTCTTAGCCGGCGGTCCCATGGTAGAGAAAGTTTAGGCCCAGAATTTTGTCTCCTAGTTAAATTGTAGGCTGAAAAATGAAGATATAATTTAACTGCATACCCTGCCACGTAGCTCACCTTCCTGCGTTTCTGCTTTTGTATTCATTTATTTTGCAGCAGTGTGTTTAGCGTGCATCTTCATCTTTACAGTGTTGGGTAATTTGTTTATTTCTTTATCTGCTCTTTCTCGCAGGGACTCCTGGTGAGCTTATTGTCAAATCTATTTCACTTAATGGTCTTCCTGAACTCTTTGTGTTATCTGAGTGATTTTTCCTCTTGCCGCTTGGCATTGTATAATCACTGAAATTAGGCTGGAGTGCTATTGGGTCTTCCTTTTGGTTTGGAATCTAGCAGTGCTTATACCCTACCCATGTCTCTGAGGAGCCGTCTGATGGGGCTTTATTTCTGTTTATCTCTCTCCCTCTTTTTTTTTTTTTAAACTTAACGTTGTATATCATTCTTTTCCAAGGTCTTTGTCCCTTCAACACTGCCAGACTGAAGCCACCAAAACACATACATTTCAGAACTGATCTGGGCTTGGGGCCAGCTTGACTGAGGAGACTGGAGCTCACGTGGAAGTTAGTTTGTTTATTTAGGCTGTGACTTTCATAGTGTCTATCAGGCAGATGCCTACCTGCATGTTTAATATTTAAAAGTAAAATGGAAATTTCAAGTGGACCCTGGCTCTGCAGGAGGCATCCCTGATTATGAGCCCTTTTCTTCGTAACATGATTCTTTTCTCAAGTTATCATTTCTGTGCCTTTTTCTTTTTTCCTTTGTCCCCTTCCTACCACCCATTTTTCACAGCCATTCATCTTCAAATATTTTCAACGGTAGCTCCCATTTACAAACTGGAGCTTTTTATGTCTTCTTTTCAGAAGTCTGGTCCCTAATAGTTTTTTTTTTTGGTGATCTCAGTAAACAAAGAACGCGTGTATGTGTGTGCGTGTGTGTAGGAAGCCTGCCATATTTCCTCCCTGCCCCACAGAAAATGTGTTTTCTGGAAGCCCTTTTGACACCGAAGTGAGTGCCCACTGGCCCTCCCTTGTTGAATTCTCCTGAGGGGAGAGAGAGAGGCCTTTAAACTTGTTGTCATATCTTTTGTTTCTGCTGGTTATACACAAGGTAAGTTGTAAATAGCTCTCTCACACACCATGATTCCTTCAAGGTATGTATGTACAGGAGAGTAGATATGTACTCAGCCTCCACTTGCCCTGGGGATTTCAGAGGGTCCCTTTCACGGCCTCTGACTTCCTGTTACAGCACTAAGATAATGAAATTTACATCAGTTGTAGACAGTTATTCCATAATTAAACCACGTGGCATAATGTTTAGAAATATTAGCTGAACAGTTCACCATTTTTTTTTGTTTTTAAGTTAAAAGATTTTATTACTTTTAAAGCAACATATACAATCATACAAAAAGAATAAAAAGTACCTGTAATCTTAATTACTGTGAACATTTTGGAAAATCTTTGTAGAACTTTGTACTATATAGTATGTCATTAAAACAGGCACTAGGTGCTACCACAGAGGAAAAGTGGATAAAATGGAATTCCCCAAATCAGTTTAAATTTTATATTAAATAATGGTTAGGCACACCCCACATTTTATTATCCTAATTTACAATAGAGTAATAATAAGGGGTTAGACAATTGATATCTGATTTTTCTTCAATCATTTTTTGATTGCTTATGGCTAACTTCTGAGGCTTCTAAATCAAAAGGTGGAATGAGATGTGCTAAATTACAACTAGTTAGGTTATCAACTTTTGTCTCTTTTGTATCTTCCTTAGTACGTTTTGATGAATTCAGAAAGAGATATGGTTTTCCTTTCCGTGTTGAAAAATTGCCCCAACTGATGATGCTGATTGTGGTGGATGGAGTGAGAGTGTGGTGTATTTTTAGACCATGAACCCTTCAGTGAACTTCGTAAACCAATTTTGATTTGAATCTCTCGTTCCTCATTTTTTAGAATATGGGAGTCAACTTTCAAAGATTCTTATGTATATATTTTTCTGCTCAGAAATCCTAGCACTCTAAGTTTGAAAATGTACCCACTTCCCTACTAGTTCCTTTTTGTGATTATGATTGTTGAAACATACTGGTAGTTTGCCACCGTTTCCTCCCAACTTACTCACAGACTTTTATGTTTTCTCTTAGAAACTGTGTATTTCTAAGTGTCTCAAGTTGTAATTGCGTGTAATTTTAGTTGTTTAACTTTCTTCTTCCCTCTTGAGAATGTTTATAAAGTGCATTCTGTGACTGTGAAGATAAAAAGAACTAGAAACTTAGTGTTTGTGACGTGTTCAAATAATCTTAAGGTAAGTAGCAATTTGTTTTGTGTATGTGAGATCAGGTGAGGTTTACACTTAATTTGCAATATATGGCTTACTGAATCTGCCTTAGTTAAGTCCCATTTATTGAGGTCGTATAAAAAGGTTTTGGGGGGATTCATTTTGATTTGGAATATTCATATTCAAAGGTTTTTTTCTTTTCCCTTCTATTGCTCCCTGGGGAGAATTACTGTTGCAGAACTCATTAGTGGCCCTCCATATGTCAGCTGAGGGGTAGAATCAGCTTTATTTCTATGTGTGACACAGCACAAATGCACAGTGTCCCTGCTTTTCTCCCTCCTGCATTTCTTTCTCATTCCTCAGTTAAGAAGACAAATTCCCTTTTTTGTTGCTTATGTTGTCCTAGACCAAGGAGCAGGTGGTAGGTCTTGATTTCTGTTAGCACCTTTTTCCTTTGTTGTCTTCTTTGTAATTTCTTTCATATGAAACATCAACAAATACCTCTAGAATGGATGCCGCTAAATGTAGTTATTACACTTTTTTTTAAATTAACTTATTGGAAATATATTCTCAACCTTTCTTTTCTTTCTCATTTCTTAAGTTTGAATCCAGGTTTTGCAAATTAATAACATGTGACTCTGAGCTAATTATTTACCTACTGTAAGCCTCAGTTTTTTCGTCCATAGACTGGAGATGCTCATACTCCGTAAGGGTGTTGAGAGGAAAATGCGGGTTTGTCTACACGTAAGATGCCCCATATAGTGACTGGCGCATTGGCCTCTACGTGTGAAACTCTTGGGTAAAGAGTGGTTATAAACTTCAAAGACAGATGACACTCTGTCCATTTCACCTTATGAGCCTAGTAAAGAAGAATAAAAGACTTGAAAAGAATGAGAACTGGACCTAAAAATGTTTGAAGTGTTGACTGAGTGTGTTTTTTTCTTTTCTTTCCAGTGATATTCACTAGTGAACTTGCAAGGTGGAGTATACTGAACGATGTTTAAGTTAGGACGATTGTACCGATTTTTGGGTGAAAAGAAAGAGGGAAGCACCTTCTAAGCTAGCATGCATGGCTGAAAACTGATGTCTGAACAAAGCAAATTGATTAGCACAGATGATCTTAATTGGAGTTTTAAAAAAGTCAAAGAAAACAACAGAGGAGTGCTTTGATAGGGAAAGCAGACAGGTGAGATGATGCTTAGTTGATGTATTGAGTTTAGGGGCTTATAGACAGATACATGATTAGTGAGAGTAGTGTAAGTATGGAAATAATGAGGAACAATTAGAAATTTTTAAAAAGCAGAAAACATGTTTAGGTGGAATCTAAAACCTTGTTTAATCTTAAAATCTGAAATGAAATAAGCAAGGGACAGTAGGCAGTATTTAGGGATGATATTGACTAATTATAATAACTTAGTTTTAAAAAGGGATCTTAGTGGCTTTCAGTGTAGAATTTTAGATATAGAGAAACATTCATTAAGTTTTAACCTTTTTTTATTATTAGGACAGATACATAAAACAAGGTTTTTAAGCTTAAAGATAACATGTTTAAATGAGTAACTATTAATAATAAATATTGATAAATAGAAGTCTGCCCGTGCTAGCCTACACCAGGAACAGGAAAAATAAATTTGAACAAATATTTTAAGAATGTAAAGGAACTTAAGCATTGTTGAATGTATTTTTTTTTAATTCCTACATAAGAAAATTAAAGGAAAGAGGAAAAGAAAAAATTTATGTTACCAATGTGAAACAGAAATTATCTATTTTAGTCTTTTCCCCTCCCTGCATTTCCTTCCTTCTGTCCCCCTCCTCCTGTCTTTGGATATTTATTAGGTGCCTACTGCGTGCTACATGCTGTGAATACAAGGAGGAACAAAATTTATGTTGCTTTTTTTTCTTCTTGGAATTTACCTTCTGGTAGTTAATAAACTTTGTTATATGGTATTCACTATATATTTGACATACTAAGTGTCACATACCATGTCAAGCCATGATGACCTGTTGCAGACCTGCAGTTGGGATTTCCTCTCTCTGTCTGGGTCGAGTGTGACTGTGTGCAATTCTCAGCAGCCTCCATACACAGCATCTAACGTGGCTGTATTCCCTCAGGTTCCATTGGCATGTACTGGCAGAGTGCTGAGGGCAGACTTCTGCCCAAACCTGGAGGAGCCAGACCACAGGCTGGAAGTCCAGGTTGGAGTCTTAACTGTTTTCTCAGCTGGGGGTGGTGTGACAGAAACAGTGGTCCTGGAAAGCCATTTGGGTATATCAGTGTCATCAGGAAAAGACAACCATTGAGATAGGCGTAAAAAGGGACCAGTGTAGTGTGTGCGCAGCCAAAGGTCCTTTTCAGAATGCGTTGTCTGTAACTGTAGATCATTTGTTTGTTCAGTCAAGAAATATGTACATACTATAGTAAGTACATGGTCTCTGAAGGTTGACTACCTAGAGTTGACACAAGTTGCTGTGAGACCTTTGGCAAGTCACTTAATTTAAGTGAACCTTAGCTTTCTCGTCTATAAGATGGAGATTTACCACACAAGGTGATGTTGAGAATTTAAAGCACCTAATAACATATATTCAGCAGTTAGTACAGGACCTGGCACATAACAGGTACCCAGTAAATATTAGCTTTAATCTTCTAAGACTTTCGGGATATATGTGAGTAAGTCATGCTTCCTACAATACGGTCTCCTAGCTCAGGAGAACAGCAACCATTCAACTGGGTGCTTTATAAGAAAAGTAGGACTTAATGAAATATCTCCTGTCTTCATGGTTTGGAAGATATGTCTTGTGGTGTAGTAGGAGTATATTAGCAAAGTACATTTTTTTTTTTTTTTTTTTTGGTGAAACTGTTGGATTGAAATTCAGTTCATTTTGTATGGTTTTGAGGCGTTAGAAGTGATTTGGTGTATTGCAAATTAAAAATGTAAATATGACATTTTGGCTAAAGGCATGCCTTCATTTCCATGTACATAATAATATTTAAGGGATGTGTGTGCCAATGCAAAGATGCAAGCTGAAGTTTCAACATGGGTAGCATTTCCTAGCATGAGGAAACTCATACTTTTTTTTTAGGACCTCCATTTGGCCTCATTTTGTAAATTTTCAGGCGATGAGCATAGTGAGCTCAGTTTTAAAACATTTTTACTGATTTAGAACCACAAATGAGAAAGGAGAACCATTTTAAAAATGGACTTCTACGCAGTGAGAATGAGGGTGGAAGTGGTGGTAGGAGGAGGTTTCAGTTTTTATGGTACCGAAGGGTATGCCATCTCTAGCACCTGCTCTTGGCCTAGGGAAGACCACCTGAGCTCTGCTGTGCCCCAAACTGGTACTGTCTGGGTGGTGTATCGCTGTGATACAGCAGAAAAGCAGGTGGGACGCATGAGACACAATCATGTATCTCCTAGTTCTAGAAAGCTAACAGCTTGTGTGTGACACGCAAATGCAGAGTGATGGAAGACTTTTTGTGGAGAGTAGTCTGATCCTTGACCTTTTTTGGGTAGGACGAGTGATGTTCTTCAAACACATCACCTGGAATGGTCTGTCATGGGTGATTATTGGAAATCTGTTTTTAAACCTTGAATTACAGTGAAAAGAAAAATGGGTTTTGCAGATGTGAGTGTGTAAAATAAAACTGGAAAAAAAAAACCTGTTGAGTACATTGACGTACTATGGGAGAAAATGTAGAAAATGTTATATTTACAGGTTAAAGTAACATTCTGGTTGTAGATGAACCAGATTGTGGGATTGATAGTTCAGCAAGGACCTTGCAAAGAAGAACAAGTTCCTGGACAAAGTAATGAAAGTGATACTATTGGATATTCCTCATTGTGGATCATCATTTTGGTGGACTGCGTGGAAAGATTGAATCTGTTAAAAGATGATCAACTATGGAGAGTTAGTCAGGTAGCTGGGACCCACTTGAAGCATTTCTTCCTCTCTTCTTTTTCCTCTGCCTTCCTAAATGTGGCTTCTTCTGCACATTTTAGAAATACCTTGTACATATCCATATTATGTCTGCCATAATAAACTTGATGCTTGATATACTTTTCACCAGCTATCTATTTCAGGAGTATTTTTTTAGTTTAGACTGCTTTCATTCTTGCCATGGCATGTGTCCTAGTCCTTTTTAAATTTTTTCCTAGAGAATGAGCCATTTCTTATTGTTCAGCACAGCTTTGTACTCTAGGGAACTCACTATAGGACTTGCCAGTCATCTCCTTTTCCTGCTTGTATCATAAGCTTTCCCCCAGGGCTAGGCATTATCATCACTAGAGGATTTGCTGTTTGGCCTCTTGATTCTGAGAATAACCTCCCGTATACCTCAATTTAGGAGCAACGGTTTGTTTATATTCTTTCTTAGAAGGGATTTTTGTTTAGACATACAGCCCTCAAATCTGGTTTACTTTTATATTTTAGCTGACATAAGTTCTCATGATGGGTGGAGCCCCTTTCTGCTCTTTGCCTTCTTCCTTTTAAACCTTTGCCTTTTATTCCTAAAATTTCAGATTTCTTAGCAGCTTTATTTTTCAATAATCCCAAGATCCCCTACTCTGGTCTATGAATGTATCTTTGGTTTTGAATGACTGTCATCCTTCAAGTCTGTGCCTGACTTGACTTTTGCAAGGACTTCTGCTGTGTTTTGTGTTAATATTGCTTGATTCAGAAAAATAACTGGAAATCGAGATTTTGATTCTCTAACTTTATTTACTTTCCGCAATGGCTTTTGAAGTGGGTACTCCAGTTTGGGAGGTTAACTGATGAATAGCAGCAAAGAATTCCACTCTTATGCAATCACCTTCTAAGAAATGGTTATTCTAATTTAGACTCTCCTTAATGGCTGATATTTTACTTTTATCAGAGAAAAGTTACTCTGTTCAGTTGTGCCTCTTCATGTATTAAGTTGTTACATTTAGCTCAGCGCAGTTCTTTTCTTGGTTGGGAATTCAAGATGTGAGGTTTGACTCGGTATTTTTCAACACTGAAGTGCTTAAAAAATTAGAGTAAATAATGAACCAATATTTCAGTACTAGATTAGACACAATTTACTGTGATGTTTTATAAACCACAGACTCCTTTCTTATGTGAATGCGTGAAGGATCACTTTTTTTTCCACACATACTGGGGTGCAAGTGTAAATTTCTATAAAATTTAAATGAGGTGCTTCCTGTAATTAATGAACAATTGTGGCTGCTCTCTGGTCTGCATTGTAATTAACCGTGATCAGGCTTGTTTAGTGATGACACTGTTCCTGTAATAATTTGACAAGCTACTGTGAATTTGCCAGGTTATTAAACAACCTGCAGCATTCACTTCTGGAATCACGGGGATGAGCTCGGCTGCTGCTGCTAGTTAAATGCAGCGTAAGGGTGAACCAAAAGCTGCTCATCGAAGTCTGTCGATCACTGTGAACAGATTTAAATTCCTATGATGTTGGAGAAGTTAATTAATTTTGTATAGGGTGCCTTGAAAACTTTTTATTACATGATAAACCTACTGGGGCAAAGCTGGTCATGTTTATGAACTCACAATGAAGCCAGCAAATTCTCTCTATTTTTTAATGCCAGTATGAACTAAACAAAATCTGAAGTTCCCCTTACCATCTTATTAAGTAGGTATAATTTATTTTTTAAAAAAGGTTGTTTCCTTCACAGATACATCCACAACATCCCTCCAAATAAAAGTTCACTCTCTCTTTTTTTTTTCTGTTCCAAATAGATGACCTTGTGCTAAACAAAGTCGTGTTGCAGGTAGAGCAGTCTAAGTGGACCAGTAGCCTTATATCCTTGGTCACCATTGCACCGGTCCCCCAACCCCCTCTTTCAGGTTAAGATCTGTTCAAAACGTTACTGTCTAGTTACTGTGGTGTCTTTCATTCAGATTCTGTTTATTGACTAAACCGCAAGGATTCCTGCCCAAAGTACCAGGCGGTCTATGCTTGACTGATTTTGATTTTCTAACATCAGCCCTGGGGTTTATTTGAAAAATGTACATACACTGCAGCTTTAACAAGTCAAGTGACTGCATGTTTTTGACCATGGAGTAGAGTATATCTGAAGATCATTAAATTTAGTGGGGGAAGGGAGGGGTAGAGAATAAGTGTAGTAGTCATTGTACCATTGCAGAGTGAGTGAGTGTGTGTGTGTGTTTGTGTGTGTGAGACACATGGTTTTTGTCTTTTCATCTTCTCCTAGAGCCAGAAAGTTTCCTGCAGTTCTCTTTCCAGCTATTGACAAATGATTGCCAGATGTGAGATCTTTGCAGTGCTCTTTCCCTCAGCAAACCTGCAGCGATGGGATATTTGATTCTCCCTTGCCCATTTCATCTCCTTTCCACATCTGCCAGGGACACACAAGCAATACATCCCTACATGAGAGTTTAAAGTTTATTCAGCTCCTTTTTCCCCTCCGATAAAATGTTTGGAGACAACAGAATGAGGTCCATATGACTCTCTCCTGACTTCACCGTATGAAATTAATTGTTTATTTTACTTATCTACCTCTCAGTAATTGAAGTATTTCATTTTAGTTTCGGTCCATGGAAAATTTGACGTAACTCTGGGAGTGCTGAGAGTTTCCTATTGTCTGCTTGCTGCAAGTATGCCACCATCTCAGCTTCCCTTTGAGTGCCTCAATTCTGATAAAAACTAGACTGTTGGTTTCACAGGACTTCCCAGTAAAGTAATTTTAATCAACAGCTGTCAAAATATTAAGTGTAGAGTGTCTGGTAGAATTCAGTAGTCATTTAGAATTTAAAAAGCCACCTAAGAGGGAGAAAATTCAACTTATTCGGTTTGATTGGTTTACTCTGTGTTTGTGTCCATTGTCAAAGTTGATATGGATGAGGCTCTAGTTTTAATCACAATTAGCTTAAAAAAGAGAAAGTACCCTGAGTTTCGGAGGAATCTGAAGTTAGCCTGTGTAGGCCACACACGTAATCACTAACATGCACAGAAGCCTTTTGCATCTGCTTGGAATCTGTATTGATACTGATTTTTTTTTTCTCATCTCAGTTTGAAAATATTTTCCAAAATGCCCTTATAGCTCATGTTCATAGTATAGGGTGGGCTGACACAGGTGGCCTGTCTGTTTTCCTATTACACTTTTTGGCAAATGGAAAGGCCCCTTATTCCCTGAATAAGATCAACGTTTTTTTTTTTTTTTAAACATTTAAAAAATAATCCATAAAATGTCTGCCACATGTTCTCTAGTTTATGGAAATGTTTTCCAAATTAGACTTGTGGAATTGGATTCTTACTGTAAAAGTATCAGTGTGTTTACTATTTCTGCTACCTTCTTAGCTACCTGTGATTATGTGAATTTATATTTTTATATGAAATTTAAATGGGGAATATAATTATTATTTCTGAATTCCTGTACTGAGAAAAAATTTTTTGTTATTAAAGGAGGTAAATGATTATACCCACATCAGAATCAACATAGAAAAAGTGTGAAGTCTGGTTTTTCAATATTTTCTTTAAAAAATTAACAAAACGACAAACAAAGCTAACAAGAACAATAACAAAAGCCCCTGAAAAGATTAAATCCTCCTAAACCTAAGTAAATGGCGGAAAACCATTTACCACAAGTTGCCAAAATGTTGTATGTTTCTATTGGAAGTTTTTACTGAATAGGATAGAAGATAATCACAGTTGAACAGGACAGTGATTTCAAACTGTTTACCCTTAAAAAAAAGATGAAGATCATGATGGAGGGGTTAAGTTTAAACAACACTCCTGCTATGCAAAACAAAATTACTAAGAACCAAACAGATCCCTGTGGAAAAGTTTATATGATTATTGTTCTGACTTTCCCTGAGGACTGACGCCATGGTAGGCACTCAGTGGGTGCCAGTGGTGGAAGGTGGAGGCAAAGAGCCCTTTCATAAAACAACAAGGTTGGGAACTCCTCTGGCAGGAGCCAAGTTCCTCCGAGTTTAGATCACTTCACATAATTTGCCCTCGCTAATGCATTTGCTGGTTTCTCATGCCTTTCTGCCTTTTCCTCTCCATGGTTACTCTGGGAGGCAGAGAGGTGCTAAGCAATGGAGGTGTCATCCGGCCCGCGCACCTAGGGAATGTCCTTCAGAGGACGACTTGTCACCAGCCGTCAAAAAAGAGAGTGGCTTTGTGGTCTCCGAACATCTGGCAGTGCTGCACAGGAAGCTGAGGGGGTGTCATTAATTGTGATGAAATAATTTAAACCATCAGGAATAAATGAGGCTGTTAAGCTAAGTTCAGATTCCATTTGCCATGCACATGTGTCTAGCAGCCTGTGTGCAGTTAAAAAAAAAATTGAATTATATTAGCTCATGAGTAGAAGTGAAACAGATACTGTAAATGAAACAAGTTGCTGTATAGTGATGACATCGTGTTGAACCATTTCACAGAGTTACAGTTTGTAGGATCACTATATCAAAAGTCGTATATTATTTAATGAATTTTTATATTATAAAACATTCCTACGGTATGGAATATAGTAAGGACCAGTGGTTTATGGGTAGGTAGAGAGGATGCGTAGGTGGATGGGTAGAAAGAAGCAAGCCACCAGGTAAAGGTGCAGTGAGGTGGGTGGGAGCTGTTTTGCCAGGCTGAATTGAGGCACAGTGTACCTTTCTATAGAGTCTGGCTGTGATTGCAATATTAGGTGCCCTTGCTCTGTGTACATAGTGCAGCTTGGAGGACAATTTCTCTCTGATGACCAACTATGAATGTTCCTGTGAGAGCTTCTGACACTTTGGGCACATCCGTATTGTTTTCTTGGTATTAAAAGCAAGTATCTTGGGCGATAGAAGATTACTCCTCAAGCAAGGGAACATATTTATAAGGCTTTGCACAATCAGTGAACACTGATTTCGATTGTAATTTTCAGGCACTATGGAAGGAGACATCTCCAATTTCTTTACAAAGGAAAAACTGTTGGGTTTGGAATGTCAGGACAACTCTGAGGTCTTGTGCACTAAACGGATCAATTGTGTGTAGGTTCCAAAGTATATTTGTAAAATAAAAGCTATTCCTTTACACACAAGTGACCTTTCAAAGTTGAACTTTTATGTAAAAACAATCATGGAAATTTGAAAAAAAAAGAGAGAGAGAGACTGTTACTGTTTAGGGACAGAAAGAATTTTTAAAAAATTACTGGATAAGTAATCCCTCTGTCAGAAAACAGATACATGGCCAGGCGCGGTGGCTCACGCCTGTAATCCCAGCACTTTGGGAGGTGGGCGGATTGCTTGAGCTCAGGAGCTCAAGACCAGCCTGGGCAACATGGTGAAGCCCTGTCTCTAATAAAAAAATACAGAAAATTAGCCGGGCGTGGTGGCGTGTGCCTGTAATCCCAGCTATTTGGAGGCTGAGGCACGAGAATTCGGAGACGGAGGCTGCAGTGAGCCAAGATTGCACCACTGCACTCCAGCCTGGGCGACAGAGCAAGACTCTGTCTCAAAAAAAGAAAAAAAGAAAAAGAAAGAAAACAGATACAAGTGATGGTCTGGAACTTCGGCAAGCTTTGGACAAGAGTTGTTTTGCTAAAAATATTTTATCTCCTTTCACCCCTTCATCCCTCCCTTACCTTATTGCCTTTCTTATACACTGTCACGTGCTGCCTCTTTTCTTCCTCCTGTTTCTCCATTTTCTCTTTTCCTTTCCATTATTCTCAATTTTATTTTGCATCCTCTCATTTTTGTTACAGTTGATTCTCATCCTCTACCATCAAAGAAAGTGAAGTGCAATTCCATTTTCATTTATAATGTTGGTTTTCCTGCTACTAGTTAAAAGATTGAGATCTACAATTACTTAGTTTGTAAAATTATAAAATTTAGGTTACATTTTTACATAAAGTTGTGTAGCCGTTGGTGCATTTTTTAAAAGAAAGCAGTTGAACCTTGATTAAGCTTTTTAAAAGGAATGCAGAACACTCATTGAGTTATCCTCTTCCCTGGACCAGAATGAAATTGTTATTGGTGAAAATCAGCTAGAAGTTTGTGGCCCTGGGTTACCCTCTCCCTTTGTACTCTGGACACAAGAGGAAGACAGTCAGGTTGAAACACTTGTGTTTCCCCTAACTTTAGACATGTTTGAAGTTTAATAGAATGACCAGTAGTCAGGATATTGCTACTGTGTGTGTGTGTGTGTGTGTGTTTGTGTGTGTGTGTGTGTGTGTGTGTGTGTTTGAGACAAAGTCTAGCTTTGTCGCCCAGGCTGGAGTGCAGTGGCGCGATCTTGGCTCACTGCAACCTCCACCTCCCAGGTTCAAGCGATTCTCCTGCCTCAGCCTCCCGAGTAGCTGGGACTACGGGCATTCACCACCATGTCCAGTTAATTTTTGTATTTTTAGTAGAGGCGGGGTTTCACCATGTTGGCTGGGCTGGTCTCGAACTCTTGATCTCAAGTAATCCGCCAGCCTAAGCCACCCAAAGTGCTGGGATTACAGGTGTGAGCCACTGTGCCTGTGTTTTTATCTTTAAAATTTATTTTAATTGATGGATAGTATAGAAAGATGAGTTCTTCAGCCTATCTCTTGGCACTGTTGGACAGATTGAAGGAGACTGTGCCTGTGTATTAGCTTTCGGCTAATAGTGAATGCATTGTTATTACTGTGTAAATTACTTTTACTAGCTTCTGTTGGCCAAGCAGATCAAAATTAGACAGAATTTTTTTTCTGAAATTTTCACATATCTTGAAAAATTAAGTATTATTCACTAAAATCAGTTTTATAATTTTTCCTTAAAATAAAGAATCTAAAGCGAACACAGAAAATTTTGGAACAAGATTACTATGTATTTCTTTTTGTCTTTCTTAATTCGCATTCTGTAACACATTTGTTTCTCAAAACAAATAAGAAAATGATAATATATTCAACAATGACTTGTGCTTTCTTTCAGAAGTGTGTTAGTAAATATTTACAGGGAAAAAAACAGTTCATGAACTTGCTTTTTTTTCTCCTTCCTTGTTCTTACTTTGGTGTGGTGTGAATTGGATGCCCCTACATATTTTCGAGACCTTCTTTATTCTGCTGCTGCTGTTAGCATCTGCTTAGGCAGCATTAAATTTGTGAATTCCTGTGTCTTAGGTTCTATATTTCAGATACATTGTGGATTAAGTAAACTTTGGTTGAATGGCCTGAGAACCTAACTACATTTCTGCATTCTCTCTCAATACCAATATTTCTGTGAGAGAATGTTACCTAGATTTTGGACAACCAACTTAACATAAGCTGTTCATGTTGGCAACTGCCAGTATTAATGTAAGAAGTATTAAATAAGATGCTTATGTTTATATACGTTCCTAAGCCACAGCAGCTTCATAGAGGAAGGAAAAAATAGAGAAAAACAAAATATTTTAATTCTTGGCTTAAATAGAATTATGTGTTTGTGTTTGGGTGTGTGCCTATGCATGGATTTTGTATGTACATACACATGTCATATATATATATATATATATGTATATACCCATGCTTTTATATGTTTATAAGAATAGCTAGTGATGTTCTGTTCAAATATTTTGTTGGAGTTAGTCATAATTAATAATTTAAGAGCACACATTCCCCCCTACATGTACACAAAAGAAAAAGAAAAATTATTTTGTTTGAGTAGATAATGGAATCTCAATTTGTGTTTTCAATTCTTTAGGATCAGTATTTTTTCACATGTTTTCAAAATTAAAAGCTGGAATTGATTGATTGATTGACTGATTGAGACGGAGTCTTGCTTTGTCACCCAGGCTGGAGCACAGTGGTGCAATCTTGGCTCACTGCAATCTCTGCCTCCCGGGTTCAAGCGATTCTCCTGCCTCAGCCTCCTGAGTAGCTGGCATTACAGATGCACACCACCACACCCGGCTAATTTTTTTGTATTTTAAAATACGTAATTTCACATGGGTAGCTGAGATTCACCATGTTGGCCAGGCTGGTCTCAAACTCCTGACCTCAAGTGATCGACCTGCCTTGGCTTCCCTTGTGAGCCACTGAGCCCGGCCAAAGCTGGAAATTACTTAAGTTATGTAACCTAATATCTTTACAGATTTGGAAACTGAGGCAGAGAACTTTTAAGAGTTAACCAAAATCACGTAGTTAGTAACACACTCTTCATTGCTGATGTGTCAGAGTCTTTAAGATACAATTTACTAGGTTTTATTCCTTTAGAGTTTAACAAGTATTATATAACAGTATTCTAAATTTTTTCTTTTCATTGAAAATTAGGCCAGGCACAGTGGCTCATGCCTTTAATCCCGCATTTTGGAAGGTGGGCGAGGTGGGCCTATCATTTGAGCTCAGGATTTCAGACCAGTGTGGGCAACATGGCAAAAGGCTGCTTCTACTAAAAATAAAAATACAAAAATTAGCTGGGTGTGGTGACATGTGCTTGTAGTCCCAGCTATTCTGAAGGCTGAGGCGGGAGCATCACTTGAGCCCGGAGGCAGAGGTTATGGTGAGTCGATAACACATTACGACAACACCACTGAACTCCAGCCTGGGTGACACAGTGAGACTTAAAAAAAAAAAAAAAAAATTAACTCAGTTTAGTCCTTGTTTTGTATAATCCAAGTGGACATAAATAAAGGATGTAAATATCAGACCTCAGTAAAGGTGAGGGAAAGGTGAAGAAGAATGCAAGGAGGCTACATTTTTAGGCACTGTAGTAGTTGTGTTGGCAGGTTTCCCTATGAAAATAGCAAATATTCCTGCACTGTGTGTGAAATGTGCTAACTTGATGCTAAGAAATGGAATATTTGGGTCTTGCTTTTATTTTTTCCCTTCTATTTTTCTAGTGTCAGTTAGTTTAGAATTTGGGTGTTGCTCTAATGCCGCTTCTTAAACTTTAAGAATCGGAAATATTCCCATCTAATAATCTGTTTCAAAACTACCATTATAGACAACTGAATAGTGGAATTGCCCAAGAACATAAAAGTGTAAATCTTTACTGTTCATTGAATGCCAGTGGAGAGCTTCAAGGAGCATATACGCAGACCAAGTCCCCTTGAAATCAATGTTATATAAACCATCTTTAAGTGCCTTTTTGGGTATGGTACTATGTTTGCATCTTCTAAGAAGTGAGCTGAATAAATAGGGTCTTTGCCCTCTAGGATTTTATAATCAAAAACAGATGATATAGCTGGCATCTGTTATTGTATTAAAGTCCTGCAAATAAACATCAATTAGATCCATAAATAAAAGTTTCATATCAAAGACAAGTAAAAACCTTTTTGCTTGCCTGATTAAATAAGTAAACACACATCTTCATCCCTACACTGAGACTGTCCATGCGAGTTGTAAAATGACGAAACTAAAATAATCATGACACCAGGATACTCCTTTAGATTGTTATTTTTTTTAGGGGTTTTAAAAGAGTGCTGACATTAATGTGATGTCACTGATGGTGTATTATAAGTGGGTCTGGATTCAGAGATGTTTTTGTCTTTCTGGCTAGGAAATTGGGATTAGATTAGTTTTCCTCCATCTCTGGAATTTCTTTATTTCTAACTATTCAATGGTAGTACTTGCTTTTATAAACCAGCATTCTAGAGGACAGTTAAAAATTTTATCCAGACCCTCACTGTGATTAGAAATCATTTATTTTTAAAATTAGCTGTCCCCTAAGCCTCTGGGAACTGCACTAAAACAAAGATGAGGATATAAAATTGATGCTGTAATGAGATGAACTTATATATCTAAAAGGCTTTGAGTGGAATATTAGTCCGAAAAGGCAGGTTCAGAACTTTGGAATGAACAGTTCTAGTTGTACGTTTGAGTAAAGCTATACCAACTAAAATTAAATGTAAAATGTTGGCAAGAGAGATAGGTATTGAGTTTGATAAAATATTTTCTTTCTGCATGCTTCAATTTTAGTGCAAGGTATTATAACAGTCACTTCATTTTTTAAGTGTAGGGGAACTAAAACAGCAACATTGGGGAGACTAAACATGAACCCGTCTCAAAGTTCAACACATTAAAAAAATGGCTGTCCCTACTGCAGTGTAGGTGTCTGGCTGTGTAAATTAAAGCATGTGGATGCAGAAATTAATTAGGACAGTCAAAGATATAAATCAAACTTATTTGGTACACTGATGAAATGAGCATTGTTTATAAGATTATCTTGTTATTTAATCTATTCTGTATAAACCTGGCTGGTTAGCCTTATGAAGTAATAATACAATTAATGTGATGTGATGATGGTATACTTTTTCTCGGTACAGGCCTGATCCTGCATATCTTTCTTGACTGGGACTTGTGTATATAGAAGACCATAAGAACTGGAAATTTTAATTAGCAAGAATGCCTCCACCTCTCAGTTGTGTGTGTCTGTGTGTGTGTGTGTGTGTGTGTGTGTTTTAATCTCACAATGTTCCCTGGGATTTTTATTCTTTTTGAACCATTCATCTACTCACCCTGGAAGAATGAACTGCTTTCAGATGTTATTTCCTCAAAACTGTGCAAAGTTCATTATAAGAGCTACCTGCTGTCTTCCAGCATACTGTGCTGTGCTACTGGGTCTCAAATAAAGAGAAAGTTTTACTTATAAATGAAACCATTAGGAATTTCTTGAATAAGCGAAGGTTTTTCTCCCTTCGAATTTTGTTTGTAATTATTAGTCATATAAGTCTCTGTCTAATACATGCAAGCATCATTCGTTATCTTTTATATGAGAATGCACTCCTGTCACCTAAAGAGCAGAAAACAGATACACTAAGACAAAACAAAGTAAAAAACCCCCCAAAAACTAAACAGGGATTCCAGCTCACAGGAAAATTGTTAGCGTCATTATTTACTATTTGATTCAGAATGTTTGCTTCGTGTTGTTTACCCTGCTTTCTTTCCCTGTCTCTATTCCTTTGACTCTGTGAAGTTGGTTTCTTTATGTCCCCAAATGAGAACTTTGTTTTTGGAAAGTTAAAGATATAGATTTTATTTACCTTGCTCTTAGATTGCTTCACTACTCCATGATGTTCTCTTAATCTTTAACAGAATTTGGTGACAGTGTCCAATAACGTAACTAATAAATTGTAAGAAAAAAATGTCACATGTAATCTCTCTTGTAAAACCTTTTATGGATGGAGCCTGATGGCTGGAGTTTGTTGTTCCTACTTAATCTCATAAAGAGAATGGATTTAGAACAATGTTCTTTTAGGATTATGAAGAGGGTAATTATGAATGTAATATGATAAAATCGTAATTATGATTTCGTTTTGTCCTGAACAGTTAGGCTTTTTTGCTCTGGATTGGTCTATAGTTGATGTTAAACATTTTCTTTTTTTTTTTTTTTTTTTTTTTTGAGACGGAGTCTTGCTCTGTCGCCCAGGCTGGAGTGCAGTGGCACGATCTCTCCTCACTGCAAACTCTGCCTCCCAGGTTCACGGCATTCTCCTGCCTCAGCCTCCCGAGAAGCTGGGACTACACGTGCCCACCACCACGCCTGGCTAATTTTTTGTATTTTTAGTAGAGACAGGGTTTTACCATGTTAGCCAGGATGGTCTCGATCTCCTGACCTCGTGATCTGCCCGCCTCGGCCTCCCAAAGTGCTGGGATTACAGGCGTGAGCCACCGTGCCCGGCTGATGTTAAACATTTTCAATTTGACATGTCAGATATTTGGATGTATTATTTTAAAGATCTTTTGTCTCATCTTCATAGGAGTGCCCCAGATCTCCCTGTTTCACCTGTGATTATCTATGATGCCATAGCAACACCCCTTGCTGTTAGCAGAGTATGTATTATTCTGGTTTTGTGAATCAGTAACCACTAAAAGATTTGTGACCAATCACCCGAGAATGATTTGTTCAGAGTTTGCTTAATGAGAGAAACTGTGGCGTAAGACAACCTCACAATGTATGTACAGGTATATTTTCACTGTTACACTTGGCTCTGTTCTAGATTATGCAACTTGGATTTTCAGTCATTGTTGAGCTATGTAGATATGTTTGGTGGAGTTTGGGTCTATTTTCTGTAAGCCTTTCAGAACAGTACTTGTCAAACCAGTGTTAAAACCGGGATCTGCTGACCGGAGCTCAGGCATATGGTGAAACAAGATGCCTTCTGGGTTGAAGAGGTGACTAACGGTGGGCCAACTGCTCTCCTTTACTTGCCAACCAGAGCCTGCTCAAATCTCATGGGAGGCAGGCTTCAATGAGCTGAGTAAACAGTATGAGCTCTATGTCCAGCTTCTATTTTGGAAGTGATGCATAGGACCAGAGCTGATGAGAAACTCTGGGATATAGTCTAATTTTCTGTCAAGCAGAACCCCTGGTGGTAAAGGTAAAGGCTGATTTGGGGTAAAGGCACTGTACAGAGATTCTCTCCTGAGTTTGGCTTTTCCATGGGCTGCCTGTTCTTTTGGGTGTGAAAGGCTAGATGTGTTCTCCAGCCTTTCTGCACTTCCCTAGTTCTTTTCTTTTTACCACTTATCCTTTCCTTTTTGCTGTGACTTATTTCAGAGCTTCACCTTTTCCTTCATTTTGGTACAATCAGATATTATTTTATCCGTACATTTTAGGACGTCTTTTAGGAGGAGCCGATGTAATGTGGGCTCTTCTGTAAACAGTTGAGAGAGTGACTTGCATGAAGGCATTCTGTTTAGGGAGGATCCTAGAGTAGAAATGAAGGACCAGGGAAAACCAACACAAAGATGAATTACTGAGATGATCAGTGCCACAACTGATGGGTTCTCATTCTCACTGAGGCCTTCCAAGGAAATATTTAACCATTGGCTCTCATTTCCGTTGATCTGTATGGCCGTCTGAGCATGAACTTCCCACACTTTGGCTTGTGCATGTGCGTCTTGAAATTGTCAGGAAGCATGACTCAGGTGGGGCAAGCTCAGGGGAAGGTGCTAATTAGCGATCAGTGGGGGAAGTTGGTTCATGCAGCTAGAATAAGAGACGTGACAGAGAGGATTTTTGAGTAGTCCAAGGAACCCATACATTGTTTTTGGATTTGGTCTAAAAACGTAGAGAGCTCCGGAGTATTTGCTGTTCTGAATTTCTCTTTTCTTGCATTTGTTGTAGTGTACTTCTCAGGTGAGTTCAGGTATACCTTTACCATCACTTTATTACTTGAAGGGATTGTTTGCATTTCCTTCAATAATTTTATCTTACCTCTTGGAACATTGGTCATTCACCATTAGGACCAGAATGATCTAGAATAGGTAATGCATTTCCCTTTTATTAACACAAGTCTACTGCTTTATCCACACTAAAGCATAAAACATTTATATCCTATATCCTTGATTTTGGAGTGGGAGAAAGTTGTCAGCTATTCAGCCACTCTTAATATTCTTCTTAAATTGGCTGGATACAGTGGCTCATGCTTGTAATCCCAGCACTTTGGGAGGCGGAGGTGGGAAGATGACTTGAGCCCAGAAGTTCAAGGTAACAGTGAACTATGATTGCGCCCTGAATTCCAGTGTGGGTGACAGAGCGTGATCTTGTCTCTAATATATTTTATTTATGTTTATATTCTATATATATTCTAAATTGAGTTGTTTAGCAGAATTCTGCCACAGGGTAATTTGGCTCTTTCAGATGTTCAAAAGTAGACCCAAATCTTTAGTGGGATTTTCCAATGGTCCTAGGAACCCCAATAGGTATAGTTAATGCTTCTATTAAACCATGACATATGATAGATTAGTGAAGATTTAGAGAAGAGTGTAAGGAAAAACTAAAAATAGTACCCAGTGGGATCGAAACATTATGCATGCTTTCAGTACTTATTTGATAGAAGAATCTGTTTCAGAAACCAACTTCTAACAAAAGCAGTTGAATTACACAATTATTATATGTTTTTAAATTGTAGTTACATATTTTTATTGGAGTCATGGTCCACAAATTATAAGGTTAACTATTATCATGGATCATGCAGAGGAGATGAAACCACATCAAAGTTTCCTACCATCCACTCTAAGCTGCAGTTCAAGTTTCTAACACGTTTTGCTTCTTATAAGTGGATGAGCTGATCTTAATTTCTTTTTCTGTGGTATCTGATTTCTTTTCTTTCTGGTTGTTTCTGTTTAAAGAAATATGTACTGCTTATAGGAACGATAATTTAAGCAGGTAGAGAAGAAGTAGTTCTCTATTTGTGCAGGTAGATGGAAGGAACACCTTGCAAATGCATAACATAGTATCTCACATACTTTAATTCCCTCAATAAATTATTGTATTTTAAAGGTAAAAGACCAGGACAGAGAAACAACAGAGGGCCTGATTCTACTAAGAATTTATAACTGTTATAAGATCCTCAACCAATTGGGAGTCACTGTCTAGTGAGCTGTGCATCTGATTTGCTCTTTTGCTCCAATTCAGAATAGCCAGTACTGTTTTCAATAAAGGAATAATTTAGTTTACTCTGCTAGAACTTTCTCTTGATCTGAGGGAGTTGGATAGTTGGATTATTTGAGGTTAACATACCTTAGCACCTTTAGGGCAAAATGTAACCTAGGGGTGTGATAGAATATGCCATCTAGAGGATAAGGAGTTTTAGATTATATGGAAAATTACTCCCTTAGTGGGCTCTTCAGGAACAATTTTTTATCTTGTGGTTGGTCACTTTCAATATATGGCAGTTGCTTTCCATTATATTCTCAGGCTCCAATCAATATGTACAATATTATGCAACTTATAGTTACATTATAACCAAAATATGTCAAATGTGGTTTCTGAGTGGCTGATTTACAGTAAGTCTTCCTCAGTCCCCAAAGTGGGTATTATGACTAATTTAAGCTTTCATACACCAAAGCAATTTTTTTCATATGAAAATCATGTGTCTTGGGGGGGTGGGGTCTGTAGAGACAGAAGGAACAGTAAAGCACTGCGTCAACTTACTCACATACAGATTGATCCATTGTCATCTCCTTTGCATCTCAGGGATTGTTGTGAATTATTTGCTCACTCTGGGAGAGATGTGCTCTGAATTATAATAATTTAAAATCTGTGAATCTATTAAAACCATATTTGTAGCTCTAAAAAAATTGATATTCACTGGGCAGTTTGCCCAACAAGAGAAAGTCAAAGAGATTACATACTTACCCTAAGTAACAGCAACCACCCTGCCAATTCTTCCTTTGAAAGAATACAGCAGACCCCAAATTATATATCTGTGGATAAGGGGAGACAAGAAAAGAACTCAATATATCAAAATCAGAAAGTAAATTCCACAATAATGGCTACAATAATGTTTCAAGATGGTATTTTAGCATAGGCCTAGTCATTGAACTAATCACAGCTTAGAGGGGTTTAAAATTGTTTAAAATACATCCTGACGTTGTTAAGTATGTTTACCACTCACACTTGAATTCAGAATATTCACTCATGTATGATATACCCTGAGATCATATCAGAGAATGACAATGACTGCATTGTTTGGTGGAAAAAGTGAGGCCCAGAGTGTTCCAATGGTCTTCTGATTTTTCTTCTAAAGGTCTTTTCACGGGATACTTAATTAACACATCGAGCTCCTGCGGTATGCCAGGGGCTGGCAGTGTAAAGATGCATAAGAAGAAGCTAAGTGCAGTGGCTTGTGACTATAGTCTCAGCTACTCAGGAGGCTGAGGCAGGAGGATCTCTTGCAGGCTAGCATGGGCAACACAGTGAGGTCTCCCAGTAAGGTCTCCTTTCTTTAGAAGAAAAACAAGGTGAATAAAAATAAGCTGGTGTTTCCATGGGAGCTTCGCTAAATGTGATCTTCCCAAAGGACAGGTTTAGTCCTGTTCATCTTTCAGGTCTCAGCACTTACCATTGTGCCTGGCGCTTAGTAGGAACATACCTAGTAATTGCTTGATGTGATAAATGCCAATCTTTGTGCCATGGAATCGCAGAGGACAGGAAAACCAAGGAAGAATTTAAAAAGGGGATGGAGTTTTAGTTGAGTTCTTGAATAGTGTTTTGGGGTGCAAATAGAGTGGAGAATAGGTAAGCCTACCTAAAAGATGCTCTCCTTGAAGGCAAGAATAAAGTTGTGTTGATCTTTGTATATCCTTGTATCCAGCATAGTGCCCCATACATAGTAGGTCCTCAAAACATATGCTATATTGTTTTCTGTATATAAACTTGAACTATACCTTTCTTAACTTTCATACTACGAATGTGGTAAATGTTTTGGTTTCAAAACATTTCTTGTTTGATTATATCTAAATAATTTATGCTAGAGAGAAAACAAAATGCCGTCAAAAGACTATCTCATTTAATTTAATTATGTCAATAAGAAGTTGAAAGTATTATTTGCTCAGATAATCCTCACTTTCTGATAATTGGAAATCGACTTTCTCGGGCTGTTGAGGATGACCACCTCAAATTACTGCATTTGGCACTAAGTAGAGAGTCCCACTGTTAATTTTCAATTAACTGCAATGTTGATTATCTTGTCAGTAACAATACTTTAGTTGTTTTTACTACCTAATCTCAGTTGAGGAGAGCATGGAACCAACAAGAGCTTGACTGTGGATTTTATTCTTGTATAGGCCGGTTAGATTCGCAAAAGGAAAAACTCCTTGAATAAACATAGACAGCACTCCGAGTGTTGGTTAGTTGTTAAATAAATGGATGCTATTATTACAAAAGAGGACTTGGCTAAAGAAGATAGATCGTCACATCTCATTACCATTTGGATGAACAACCAAAGCATGTATTTTAGTAACAGTACTTTTATAACATCAGTGTGTGTGTGTGTGTGTGTGTGTGTGTGAGTGATGTGTGCTTTTCTGAAATTAGTATTTAACTTTTTAGTGGAAATAGGAAGCCTACAGTGTTCTTTATTGGTTTTAAATTTTTTCAGAGTGTAATATCACTCTAGTACTAGTTCATAACTATTTGAATTTATATGTGAATTTTTTAACTGTAGACTCAAGCAGAAAAAAAATCAAAATATATCAGGCAAGCAAAATGTTCAGATTGAATAATGCTAATTACATTTAAGTGAATTAGCACTTTCTCAAAACATGAAAAATTTGTTAAGAATATATTGCTTCAAAATGTGTGTGCATCTGGCTTTGTATAGATTAGTGTGGATTACATTTCAGATGGGGGGCAAAACAGATATATTTGCTGTTTGTATACCATGTTTAAACCAGGAAAACAGGTCTGCTGGATGTGTGTTGAAGTGTTCAACTCCAGAATCACCCAGCGAGTCTCAGTAATGAAAGCTGACCTATGGTTTCTTGAAAGATGTTTTTACTTAATTGCCAAGATAGCTTAGATGTTGTTTACTGTGTTGTCAGTTGCATTGTAGCATTTAGATAATTGATAGTATTGGTCAGTAACCTTTCTGTGCATGTGTTTTTAAGCTGTTGTTTCTCTCTTTTAATGAAGCATGTTAAATATCTTTAATGCCACCTACCTGCTTTATTGGAGGATTCATGATGTTGAGAAAAACCAAATAAAATTTCTATATAGAGTTATAGGAGAGAACACTTGCAGCAGACATGGCAGAGATCAAGGGAATGCCAACATTACCAGAGTGAAGAAAACAGAGAATTGAAGATGAGACCAAAATCCGATAGATAGAGATGCCCTCTGGCAAACTATAGCTCTGGAGGAAAGTATGTTAGAAGGTAGCTCTTCATAGAAAAAAAAATGTATTTTATGGGAAAAATATTCTAAAAAACCCACATGATCTCCTATTCACTGAAATATGAATTCAAATTTTATACAAGAAATAACTCATTGAAAGGAGTTGTCAATGAAGTAGTTATTAAAATTACTGTGTTTTAACAAATAAGTATATGCATTGAAATGGCACAGATAATTTACCAGATAAAATTTTAAAGATATTTTCTTTAATATTTTTAATCCTAGAAATCCTTATTGTAGGTATGACTGAAAAACTAATCATGGCAATATGTGTTTTTTTCAGTTAGTTACTGATGATTTACTAGGAAAAGTTCAACAGGTAGGAAGTATTTGTTTACAGATTGTTTAGGATTATAATTTTTAAAAAATCAAATGCCTGCTTACTAAGGATCATGTTTGTAATGATCCTAACTCCAGTGTGCCTAGATCTGTGCAGTTCCAGGGCTTGGTTTCAGAGGAAATAAATTTTGTTCTGATTAGAAAATTAACTTGCATTATGCATTTTCATATCTCTAAATCAGTCTTGACTAAATTCATGATGCTAGTCAAATATTAAACACATTTTCATGCTTAGTAGCATAAAATAGTGTCAAATGGTAAAATAAGATGGTAAGAACTGCTCAACCTCAAAGAATTTACAGGTCTAGTTTAGGAAATTTGCTGTGATTTCTTCCTTCCTTCCTTCCTTCCTTCCTTCCTTTTGTTCCTTTTCTTTCTTCCTTTTTTTTTTTTTTTTTTTTTTGGTTGAGACAGAGGTTCACTCTTATTGCCCAGGCTGGAGTGCAATGGCACAGTCTCAGCTCACTGCAACCTGTACCTCCCGGGTTCAGGCAATTCTCCTGCCTCAGCCTCTGGAGTAGCTGGGATTACAGGCATGCACCACCATGCCTGGCTAATTTTTTGTATTTTTAGTAGAAACAGGGTTTCACCTTGTTTTTCAGGCCGGTCTCAAACTCCTGACCTCAGGTGATCCACTCGTCTTGGACTTCCAAAGTGCTGGGATTACAGGTGTGAGCCACTGCACCCGGCTGAAAGTTGCTATGATTTCTAAGGTACTTCCTTAATTTATAAAGAAGTTACAGGTCTAGTTTAGGATAGTTGCTGTGATATCTAAGGCACTTCCCTGCTTCTACCATGAAGAATTGTGCTAATGCTGCCTATACCCTGCCTATTCTGAATTTAAGATTCACAGTATTCTGAATCTAAGAATAGGCAGCATCAGCACAATGCTTCATGGTATAGGTGAAGCATTCTGGTGCTCACATTTCACGTGGACATGAACTCAGAGTTTATCCCAGAGCAGAATAGCGTTTTTCGCTGAAGACAACAAAGCCTTCTCCTTACTGGGTCTCTTGTAGATCCTGTTTTTTTTTTTTTTTTTCCTGAATGCCCTTATTGCCCCTGCTTTTATTTTCCTTTCATTTTTATGAATCTGTCATTGATGAGCATCCTACCCAACACCAGACCAGATTAGGATACAGGCAGTTTACAGGAATTTTTACCGCATAGAAACCCTGAAGGTGTAGTTACTTCCTACAAGGCCAGAAATTCTCTTCAGCATCCCCAGACAGTCTCAGCTAAAAGGAGAGAGGCCTTGAGCAAAAACTTGGTACAGGTTTATGAGTCAAGACCATGATTGGATGCAATTGTAGTGGGATTTCTCTGGATAGGAAAGTTCTGGACCCATGAACTTGTGGTTGGGAGGGGTAGTGAGAGTCAGACATTCTGGGCAAAGTGCAGCATTAGGGAAGAATTAGCATGCTTCTGAGCAACAAAATGTGTAGATGCCAGCCAGGGAAGGACTGGTGTGGAAAGGAGGGACAACCTTGGGACTCCGAAGTATGTTTAGGAAATCAATAACATGGAGCATTCCCTATGAAATTCAGTGTTTGAGATGAATACTGATGTCACAAGTCCAGAGTGTCTTTTTCTTGTGGTATTTCCCTTTACATTGGGAAACAGGAGGAATAAAGGCCTGTTATTTCGAGAAGCAGGATAAAGGTGGAATTGAGGATTAACGGAGGGTTCAGTTTTCATAACTAATCTCTAATAATAATGGCAAGCTAGTTGGGTTAGCCCTTTTCTTGCGAGGGGCTTACCTCCTCCCTTGTTTTGGACTGTACATTTAATATAGTGGGACTTTATAGGTAGACTCTAGGCAAGTTTCTATAGGTTTAACAGTACATTTATTCAAAGAGGAAATTACTTATTAAGGCAAAGGTTTATTTGGAAAAATCTGTTTTCATGTGTCTGCTTTCAGATTTTTTCTTTCTTATTAAGTAAGAAAATAATATTCACACCTGACTCTTTAAAATTTTGTTCAGTGGATTAGATATCCCAGCAGGCACATTTGAATTGATGCTATTGGATGTGATTACTCTTTTGAGATTTTTGAAATGCTGTTTTGTGTTTTTTACCTGTGTAAAGTCACCAGAATGCAGTTACAGAAATACATAATTTTAGAGCAAATATTCTAAGAACTAGAATATTAGTACCAAGAATATAATAATATTAGAGATCATGAAGTTCAGTCCCTTCTTTTTATAGTATAGTCCAGAGTCACAGAGCTGGAATACATGACCTTCTTGGTAAATTAGAACCCATATTTGTGTTAGTTTGAAAACAGAGTGGGCCAGGCATGGTAGCTCACGCCTGTAATGCCAGCCCTTTGAGAGGCCGAGGTCAGTGGATCATGAGGTTAGGAGTCTGAGACCAGCCCCAAGATGGTGAAACCCTGTCTCTACTAAAAATACAAAAATTAGTCAGGTGCGGTGGCCAGTGCCTGTAATCAGCCCAGCTACTCGGGAGGCTGAGGCAGGGGAATGGCCGGAACCAGGGAGGTGGAGGTTGCAGTGAGCCGGGATTGTGCCACTGCACTCTAGCCTGGGCGACAGGGAAAGACTCCATCTCAAAAAAAAAAAAAAAAAAAGAGAGAGAGAGAAAACAGTGGAGTGCCTATGGATCACTGGAATTGAGCGAGCGAGTCAGGGAGGTGTTAAGGATGTTATTGATGAAATCACTTGGCTTTATACTGAAGCAGATGAGATAATCAGAAAAGGTATAACCAGAATAGACTGTAACCTCCATGAGGGCAGATCATAAGCTTTCCTTTTTATATTGCTACTGCTGTTTAAGGCACTTACTGCATGTAATAGCAACTTTAAAAGCATTTGTTTAAAATTATAATAAAAAAACATTGATTTAGTAACCTTTTAAGAATTTTTTTCTAGAGAAGAAAGCAGCAGAAAGTTCTCCCTGATTTTATGCCATCAAATATTCATTCCTTTTTCTGTTTTAGGTAGGATATTTTCTCTTGTTTTATTTTATTTTATTTTATTTTATTTTATTTTATTTTTTGAGACAGAGTCTCACTCTGTCACCCAGGCTGGAGTGCAGTGGTGTGATCTCAGCTCACTGCAACCTCCACCTCCTGGGTTTAAATGATTCTTTTGCCTCAGCCTCCTGAGTAGCTGAGACTACAGGCATGCACCACCATGTTCAGCTAATTTTTGTATGTTTAGTAGGGACAAGGTTTCACCATATTGGCCAGGCTGGTCTTGAACTCTTGACCTCAGGTGATCCACCCGCCTCGGTCTCCCAAAGTGCTGGAATTACAGACATGAGCCACTACGCTCGGCCCGGGTATTTTCTCTTGTGATGAGTTAAAATCTGGCCAATTACCTCTGACCATGCCCCATTGTAATCAGTATTTATTTTAAGGTATGACTCCTAGAATTTAAATAAAGTATTGGCGACGTGGTGTAATTAGTGTAGAGTAGAACAAGACCTTGCCCTGTTGTAGGCTTCATACAACAGGGTTGTTGTGTTTACTTTTTTGAGCCATATGCTCTAGAATGTTTTAAATATGTAGCATCACATCATCTACCATTTAGAGGACCAGAATATCTATTCTGAGTACACAAAGTAGACTCATGAACTAATATGTGAATGTTTTCCCCTCTGAAGCAGAAATATTGGGAGTTTAATAGCTTGAGTAGAAATTTCCTTTTGAATGGTTAACCAAACTGGTATCACTTTGTAAGTTCCTAAATCCCAATCTGTTTTTCTAGGGAAACATGTTGGCAGCTGTTTGAAATAACTAGCAGTTTAAAGACAATTGTTAGTGTGGTTTTCTACACACTTAAAGCTTAGACCTGCTCTGTTACTTGTCTTTGATGCTAAGGAGTTGTCTAAGTAGTTGAGTTAAATAATTTCAGATTAGTTTTATGCATTAAATGGTTTGGTTTTATTTTTAAAAACCTCTGTTATTATTTAGTTCTGTAGTAGACATTTACAAAATAATTTTCCTTACGTGTATTTACATGGACATTAAAAACATCTTGAGAAATTAATTTTATTGATGTTTTTAAGTTCAGGAATGCTCTCACAACAAATCATACACACACAACACATATAGTCTTTAGAAATAGACATGAAAATAAGATCATTAGATGTTCTACTAAAGATGGCTGCTTTAGTAGGCATCTCCAAAGCAATAGAAATATTAATATATTGAAACTCTGATGGAGGGAATCCCTGAGTGCAGACAGGAAACTGATAACACTAAACTTTAATGGCCTCTGAAATTATGAGACTCTGGAATCTTCTATAATATGTACCCTAGCTTTGTTTTCATCTCTGGGGAACTAACATACAGCTATATGGTATACTGATCACTTCCCCATATGCTATTGAAGTCAGTCTCCAAGTAAACTTGTGATTTAGTAAGGGCAGGTGGTACCTGCTGTTTCATAAATGAGGAAACTGGTTGAGAGAGTTTATGTGGTTTATCCAAGTAAGTTCAAACAGTTAATGAGGACTAGCTATAGTAAGACTTAAAACTTAGGGTTTTTTTTGTTAGAAGATGAGTATATTACCCATTATATCTGTTCTTCTGATGATATAGGAATGAGGTAAGGGCTCACACCTTCTTTCTCTCTAGGAATGAAGAAAGGAACCCCTAGGTTGTAAAATCAGTTTTACCACATGACCTTGGGAAGGTTAATTATTTTTCTTGAGCCTCAGTTTCCTTACATTTAAAATGGGAATAATGATATATACACTTTAGGAAATTTAGGATTAAGTTAGATCATCTACAGTCATCGTTCAGTATCTGTAGAGAATTGGTTCCAGGACCTCCCTCAAATACCAAAATTTGAGGATGGTTTAGTTCCTTATAAATGGCATTACTATGCATATAATCTATGTCCATCCTCCCATTCACTTGAAATCGTCTCTATATTACTTACAATACCTAATATAATATAAAATGTAAATACTATGTAAATAATTGGTATACTGTATTGATTTTTAAATTACTATTATTTTTATTCTTGTGTTGTTATTTTTATTTTTATTTTTTCCTGAATATTTTCAATCTGCAGTTGGTTGAATTCATGGATGCAAAACCCACAGATACAGAGGGCCAATTGTATAGCAGTCATATTGGCTGGCACATTCTGTGGAAACTTAATTTTTCCCCCTTTTTGTCCTGTCTCTTTTTCTGCTATCCAGTAAAGTTTGGCTTTGTTTGTGAAGGCTAATTATAGTCTGTGCTAATGGATACCTTAGGCAGCTTATGTTCTGCTAAAGAGTAGGAGGTGCACACATAAACAAGGAACTAATACAAAGTGATATGTATTTTTTTTTTTTTTTTTGAGACAGAGTTTCACTCTTATGGCCCAGTCTGGAGTGCAGTGGTGTGATCTCAGCTCACTGCAACCTCCGCCTCCCAGGTTCAAGCTATTCTCCTGCCTCAGCCTCCCTAGTAGCTGGGATTACAGGCCTGTGCCACCACGCCCAGCTAATTTTGTATTTTTAGTAGAGACAGAGTTTCTCCGTGTTGGTCAGGCAGGTCTCGAACTCCCAACCTCAGGTGATCTGCCCACCTCAGCCTCCCAAAGTGCTGGGATTACAGACTTGAGCCACCGTGCCCGGCCCCAAAGATGTGTAATTTTCAAGGGGAAGTCCAAGACATTGCAGGCAAGGGATGCGAAGTGCTGAGTAAATAGTACAATTGGAGAACAGCTAATTATGGGGTCCCTAGTGTGGGTAAAACTTATTTGGGGGTGAGATGTTAGATTTGTAAAATATTTTGCAGGGAATAATTTGGCTGAATTCAAATATTAACTGAACATATAATTGTGTTTCAGGCATCTATTTAGTTGCTGGAGGTACAGTGGTGACTCTAACAAAGTCCTTTCCCCTTGGAGATTATATTCTAGTGGAGAAGACAAATAGTAAACAACAGATAAAATAGGGAGTATAATAAGGGCTGTGAAGAAAAAAGCAGAGAGTAAGGGGATGGGGAGTGAGGCTAGAGAGGAGCCTTTTATTTTACATGGTGTGGCCAAGAAAGGCAACTCTGAGGAGACGACAGTTGAGCAGAGACTTGAATAAAATGAGAGAGCAAGCCCTGCACAGATCAAGGGAAGAATATTCTAGCAGAGAGAACAACAGTGACAAAGACCCTGATGCAGAAACAAGCTTGATAATTTTTTTTTTTTTTTTTTGAGACGGAGTCTCACTCTGTCTGCAGGCTGGAGTGCAGTGGCGCAATCTCTGCTCACTTCAATTTCCGTCTCCTGGGTTCAAGCAATTCTCATGCTTCAGCCTCCCGAGTAGCTGGGATTACAGGCGTGCACCACCACACCCAGCTAATTTTTGTATTTTTAGTAGAGATGGGGTTTCACCATGTTGGCCGGGATGGTCTCAATCTCCTGACCTCCTGATCCGCCCACCTCGGCCTCCCAAAGTGCTGGGGTTACGCATGAGCCACTGCGCCTGCTGCAAGCTTGGGATTTTGAGAAGCAGCGTGGCTGTCAGTGAATAGGGGTCCTGAAATTTCAGAAGGGCACAATGAAACGGAGAGCCTTTTTACATGGCGGTGCAATAGAATTTGACTGTAATACTATTGTCAGGGCCCTCTGCATTAAGTCAGTGCATGCGTGTGTGCTCACATGCTCCCTCTTCCATCTATCTGCCATTTACCCACACCTGTCCATCTATCCATCCATTCAGCCATTCAGCACATATTTATTGAGTACCTCTTTTAAGTCAGCCACCGTTCTAGGACCTAGCTCTCAAATGAATTCATGCTTAAGTTTAATCACGTTCAAAGAAAGAGACAATTGCGATGATCAATGGTTTGTGTATCGGCCTAATGTATTTTTCTGATCCTAGTTGATGATTTTCAGACAATGTAAACTGTCACCTTAAAATCTTCTGTGTCCTCCAGCCATTGCTTTTTAGAGGGAAAAGAGTGTAAGAGAAAAAAGTTGGGTGGGGGGTGTGGGCATAAGAAAGAGTGCCTTTAACATCTGGGTAAAGAGAGCCCTGGTTATTTGGCAGTTGGATTGTCTGTTCTGGGATAGTTGGTAAATTAGCTATGAGGCAAAGTACAGTCTTTCCTTAAGAGACAGACCAAGTTGTTTATTGATGCTGGGGAGGAAAAGGGCTGGGCACATACTTAAAAGACCTATGATCTTTCCCAGAATTTGGAAGGATAAGAGAATTGTTAAGAATTTGACATTGGAAGTGTTCCCTCTAATTGTGGCTTAGACCATTCGATGGGAAAAAAATATTAAGGAATCCGGGAGGTGATATGCTGAACAATATGGGGACTATTCACGGTGAAAACAAGCATTTAGCCAAGCATTTGACCAAGGTAATGTGTGTTTTAGTTTCAGGTAGTAGAAACTGAGGTGGCTTTGTTTCACAATGGCATTTAGGAACATTGACTAAAATATACCGGCTGTTTAAAGTTTTGTTTTTTTTTTCCCCTCTTCCTTACAATACTCCGCCTGACTCCAAATACTCCCTTCGACCTTAGAGCTGTCTGTTTCCATGTTTTGAGATTACTGCAAAAACACTTAATAACATACATATGAAAATTTTTGTTAGTGTCTAAATAGTTTAACAATGAAAATTTTCACTCATTTGACATGTATTACTGATTTGGAGAATTTCTAAATTGCTACACAGTTTTATTGCAATGCAGAGATGCCCCCATTCCCTTGCAAATTAGTAAATTAGGATCTCCTGCCTCTGAGTGCTCTGGATGCCATCCCTTCTCTTGCCCCGAAATTCTGGCCTATTATTGAACTTCTGTTTATTCTACTTAGGGGGTTGGTTCCTTTAAAAGTGTATTATTGCATATATTAAACATAAGAATTTTGGAAAATCAGAGATTACAAAAAGCAGGAACATCATCTGTAACCCTAACTGCCTGCCCTAAGATCAACACACCTATGTATCCCAAGTAGCCCCCACAAATTATGCTTCAGGTGACATCATAGTATGATATATAATATTGATAAGATGTAATGTCATTGATGCATTTGTGTATTTGTATGTCTGATATTATAAATAGCCTTCTATCATCTTCACAGTCTGCACATTATTCCATTATATGGATAAAACAGTTCTCCTAGAGTTTATTTCTAATTCTTTCCTATTATTAATACACGATAAGCCTCTTTCTGGTCCAAGCTTATTCCCTTCAGCCTACTGATGTCCAAGTCACACCTCTGTTTCCATCTGGCAGTCCCTTTCTCTCAACTTCATTCAGAACTCAGCCTTTAGAAAGAGGATGTAAAAAATTGGTTTCCTCTTCTGCCTTAGCCTCCCACAGTCTAGCTTCTGTTTCTTGCCTTCTCCACAACAACAGTTCTGGAGCGCTAACCTCTCATCGGAAGCATATTGTAGAAGTGTTTCTGTTTTTTCTCCTTATTTCTCTGTGACGTTTGATGCCACTGACCACTTTTGCTCCTCCTTTAAGTCTTTGAATTTCCTAACTCTTCATTGTTCCAGTTCAATCTTTATTTTTCTAACTCCTTGTTTTCTAGTTCATCTTTTGTATCCTTTTAAACATAAATCTTTTCCAGGTATTCTATACTGGGTTTTCACCTGCACACGTGGGGCAGTTGTACTCGTTCCCATTATTTTAAATTTCTGCAGATTTGATGATAACTGCTCACCTGTTTCTCCAAACCAGGCTTCTCTGTAGGGCTCCATATTTGTATGTTCAGCTCTCTCGGTTGATCCACTTCAAAACTAAGCCAATCAGAAGCTAAATTTTTAGTGTCTACCCTTGCCCCCCTATAGTCAGCCTCCACCGTTCTTTAAGTAGCGTCAGCATCTGGCTAGAAACCAGAAAGTCAGCTTAGACTCGTCCTTGTCCGTAGCTCACACCTCCTTCCCCAGTTTGAAATGGCAACTGACTTCTGTTTCCCCGTCCATTATTCTGCATCCCCAGTGCCTCTAATCTTGTAAAGATTCCCTCTGTGAGGAGTTGTTTTGAGTGGGTATAAATTTATACTTATATAAGATGAGTAAGTCCCAGAGATCTGCTGTGCAACATATTGCTACAGTTAACAATATGATATTGTGCACTTAGAAATTTGTTAAGATGATACTTCTCATGTTAAATGTTCATACTGCTAAACAAAAACAAATAAAACCCTAAAGGTCCACAGGGAAGCTTTTGGAGGTGACGAATATGCTTATTATTCTGGTTGTGGTGATGGTATCAAGAACGGATACATTTATCCAAACTCACCAAATTGTAGACATTAATTTTGTGTGGTTTTTTGTATACCAGTTATACCTCAGCAAATCTTGAGGTGAGGGAGTCTTCCATTATTTAATTTCAGACTCCACTTTCAACATTCTTGAGGCTGTCTCTCCTACTGGTACTGTGAATTCTGTCCCTCCCCACCCCCGAATCCTACCATCAGTTCTCCTGGTGCATCGAATGAGACAGAAACGCCTCAGCATGGGTGGCCTCGTTGTCGTCCCTTTGTCCTTTTTTGTAGCCACTTTTCTTGTCTCCTGCTTTTACGGGTGAGTAGGGTTCTCCCTTTCCTCCATTCTCTCCTGTCATTCTTGGGGTAGAATTAAACACATTCTCTTCTGTGTTCCCTGAGCACTTATACACAGGGTTTCTCAGCCTTGGAACTGGTAACATTTTGTGTTGGATAATTCTTTGTGCTACGTTGTGGGATATTCAGCAGCTTCTTGACCTCCACTCATAGCTATCAGTAACTGTCCTCCACACTCAGTTGTGACAACCAAAAGTGTCTCCAGACATTCCCAGTGTTTCCTGGGTGACAAACCTCCCCTGTTAAGAACACTGCCCTGTATGTGCCTCTTCTGAAGTACTTACAATGCGTGGCGAATATGTCCACACGTGTCCATCTTCATTCTGTCCGAGGTCAGTACGTCTGTGGCTTCTAGAACAGTACTGAGACCAGAGTGGCCCCCAGTCAGCACGTGTTCTTCGCTGCCTGACTGTACATGCCAGGACAGTCGTTCACTGCTGCTCTAGACAAATGAGAAAGGAAAGTCAGCAATGGTGGAGAATTTTGCCATTTGGAACAGTTTGATAGTTTAGTAATATGCTTTGCTTTGTAATAAGTGAATTCAAGAAAAATATTCTGTAGTAGGCACATAAGGGAAGTTGTACAATATCTTTTGTTAGAATTATTTCAAAAAGAGACTCGATTTTTTAAAAGTCTGATTCATTCATTTAATGAATTTGTCATTAATGCTGGAATTTTGTTTTGTGCTAGGGACTTTATTTATTCCTGGATGAAATAGTCCTGCCTTTTTATGGCCTTTTAGACTTTTCAGATAGATAGTCAAGGAGGAACTGTAATACAGTGAGATAAAATAAGTCACTGCAGCGGAGATTTCCAAGATAGTTACCTGAGTCTCATATTGTTGGCAGATGCGGCCTGCGGGTGTGTATAGGGGCAAATTCCAGGTAATCTTAATATATTGATGCTTTGTAGGACTTAGCAATAAGCAGTGTCCCCCGTATATTTGCTTCTATTCATCTTTATTTTAGTGAATTTGGAGAATTTGTGTTTTAAGATAGTGGCTCAAAATTAGCATGGTCATAAAGCATTTGATATTTCCTTTATGCTGTATCTTAATGATTTTCCCTCCCCCAGTTTTTCCCTCCTTTACTGAATTTCTGTAATATGAAGCATAATGTGGTGAGGATTCTGATCTCATGGCCTAGTCTGTCTGCAGAGGTGTATGTGAGTGAGACCCCTTTTAATCATTCGTATAATGATTGGTGGCTCCCTGTTGTTAAACCACAGTTATTGATCCATCATCGCTGAAGTACATGGCTGAAGGAACTGGTGCTGTCAGGCATTGATTGACTAGGAAGGAAGTGTAGAGCTATTCTAACTCACTTTTATTTTCATCAGCAACAGTTACAGTAGAGACTTGTGCAAGACCTCCATGATGGAACATCATTTTTCCTGCATTAAGAGGTGTCTGATGTGACTGAAATTGCTGGGATAACTCAAACTGCTGCATTTAAAATATTTAGAACAGAATACACTGTCCAAAACCTTCTTATCTGACTTGGCTAATGCTTCAGGCTCTGGAAAATAAATTTGGGGCATGGGGGATGGGTAAAAAAAGAACAGATCTAGTATAAAATTGTTCCAAAGCAAATTGAGCAATCTATATGTTAATATTTTACTGAAGAAATATATCTACACAAATTAAACAAGTGTGTTTTTGTGTAAGTTAAATTGTTTAATGGCTGTTCAAATAATTAAGTTCAAGTCATAATTAATAGCTGTCTTTTGGTACTGTTGTTATATTTTGGTCTGTTTCAGGAGGATTTGGGACCTGCATGCACAAATATTTTAGATAAGGATATAAACTGAAGATAGTAAAGATAATTATTAAAAGTGCCTCTCTTTCATTAGCACAACTTATATACATTTTAACATCTGAGATGAGCATTGTTTATTTTAATGGACTCTTTAATAATGCTTACATTATGCCCTGAACTCTAGTTAGAATGAAAATGAGCAAGAACAACAAAAATAAATGGTGTTGGGGTTCAGCAGAGGAAAGATGGGAGGAATGCATTAAGAGAGTGAAACCAAAAGAGAGGACAAAAAATACAATTTTTACTGTAGTTGCCTAAGAGCCTGTGCTTTTGTCCCTCTCTCTGAATGTTTTATTTTTGCTATAATTACAGCATCTTGCCTGCACTTTGTCCCTCTGATCCTTTGTTAAAGCCCAGATCACTCTGTGCAGACTGCGCTTGTAGGTGTGATTTATTGAGTGACAAGTAGCTGTAGGGTAGAACACCCGCCTCTGTACCTGAGTAAAGTATTAGACATCACAGAGCTGGGGCAGGCAGGAGGGGGGCCAAGGAAGGGGTGGGGGAGGCGAAAAGCAAAGAGCAGTAACACAGCAGCTCCTGGATACAGATCAGACAAGAGGTTCTGCCACAAATCACCTAGAAACATGTCAGACGCTGCATGTTTGTTGTTTTACACTGAGGGCACAGCCGTAGTCCAAAAGTATTGATTCTTTTCTTTGTACAGAGACAGAGACTGTCAGACCTAGCAGGCTGACCTTGGTATGGTGCAGACAACTATTCCCCACCCTGCCGACCAGATGAACCCCACAGGAACAGCCTAGGCAAGATATGCCAATGTCCGCTTCACAGGCACAGAGAGAAACCGGCGCCCGCTGAAACGGCTCCTTCTGTTTCCCAAATACTTCCCCTGCCGGGCCCCCAGAGTGCTCCTTGTGACAGAAAATTGGAGGCAGGATTCTTGGAGGGAGCGTGTATGCTTTTTTGTGTGTGTCTTAAAACACACAAAAAGAAGCCCTTTTTATTTCATTTGTCTGTGAGATAAACTGAAGGATGTCTGGGCAGTGGAGTGTATATGTGTGCATTTTGTGTTTAAGGAGGCAAGAGGAGATAGTTTATTTTCTGTTTGTACATATTGAAGGGGAGATTTCTGTGTGTGGGCACTTAGATTTGTGAGTATGTGTGTTTCCCCTCTTTTCTATTTCAAAAGCTTTGGTGAGATATGGGGAAGAGTAATCAACTGTCACACTTAATTGATCTGTAGTTATTTTAAAAGTTGTTTAACAGTAAAACTACACAGACCCATTTATCCATATGAATCTGCAGTTCTCTTTATAGTCTTAAAATCCACTGTACTCTTAAGTCATTTTGCAGCATTTAAAAAATTCATTTATTCTGAAAATCAAGTAATTTTAAACTAAAAATACTAGTTTGTAATTTGGAAATCGTCGAATATAAACAGAAACATATAACCACCAGCATTTTGAAATCAAGAGTTCAAAACTTGATCCCATAAACCATTAGGGAGTAGGGCCCACAGGGTGCCCTTGAGGAAGTATATTCTATCTCCTGTTGGGCTTGGTGTGTCAAGACTTCGGTTTGCCAGAAATGCTTGCCTCCAAGTAGAAGGTGTTTCAGTTACTCTTTGCTGAAGCTGAGTGTTTTATTTTGACTAACAATAACAGGGAGGATGCCTTTCTCCCTTTCACTTTTAGGAATGTTGTTGCATGCACGACTCCTGTCCATAAGATTGAGCTGTCCATGAGGAAAACTCCAGTAGATTTCAGATTTGCCTGAAGGGAAATATGAGGCACACTGATGGGGAAGAAAAGTGATATCATGTGCACTTAGGGTGTAAAAACCTCTCCTTTAAAAATGAGGTTCCTCTTTTTCAAGTAAAATAATGCAGACAAGTTCAATGTATGTAATAGTACATTGCATTTGTATAATTCACCTTAAATCTTTTATTAAAATGAATTTTTTAAAAAGTAGACAACTAAAGATAAAAATAACAAGTAAGGCATCTTGAATTCTTTATTCACTTTAATGAAAAGCCCCATTATTTTCTACATCTCCATTTTCACATTCATCCTATTTGTTTAAGTGACTGGTTTGGCAACCTAAAAGAAAACCCAGTGGTTAAAAAAAAAAATCATTTGTTTTATAGTTAGTTTTTACTTGTTTTTAAAGTATGAGATCTCTGTGTAGTATTGAGTTTTGCAGACTCCTGAGAGAAAAAAAATTCTAGTAAAAGTGCTATTATCTGAAAACAATGACTCAATTAATTATTTTGGTTTCTTATATTGATTCTAAATATTTCTTCTTCTCTTTGTTGGGTCTTTATGTCTTATCCAAAACATTTACATTTTGAGGGTAGAAACAGCTGAGCAACTCTGCCTTTGGGTATTAACAAAATAAGCAAACTATTTAGGAAATATCAATGTCTTTACAAAAGGATATTCCACTTAGAAAATGGGAGCTGAGGAATGCATATGCTGTGTTAAGAAATACCATCTAAGAAAACTAACGCATAGAATAGATTAGGAATGGTTTAAGATTTGAACACTCAGGATTGGTATTTCTTAACACTCTATTTTTTATTTTAATATATACATGCTAATCATCTTTCTCTCTTCTCCGTGTATGTTATACTCACTTGATTTACTACTGAAATTATATTGCTTTTGAAAGTGTCAGTTGGGTTATCCCTTGCCTTGTTAGTATCGTGTTTGATTTCTTGGACAGAGACATAAATCACTATCTAATATGCAGGTCTTTTGAAGACGCACCCAAGGTTTATTGCCAGTAACAGACTAGTGGCCTTATGTGGACTTTCCATGAATAAAACAGATTGATGAGCCATTTTATAGCATCGCGAGCTGTATTATAAATACATCACCCTTTTCAGTAATTTAACGTGAGGAACAGCCTAATGAGCTCCCAGCCATGATCAGACAGAGCTGGGAGTTTTGTTTAGCTTCTAGGACAAGTGACTGGTGGAGGGTAAGAAACCCAAACCCTGTAATGTTTTCTCCAGTTCTGTGACAAAATATTGTAATATGAATCATTTGAAGTAATAGTAAAGTAAAGATGCATTTGGAATCTGTCAGAGTAATAAAGGGAAATGTAAAGTGGGTCTGATTTTGCTTATAGCTGAAATCTAAGGTTAAGATGATAGGCTTTTTAAGTTACTTGTTTTTCTTTTACTGATTGAAGTCATCAATAAAATTGAATCAACAAATTATCATTTTGAAATATACATGATGTAATATCTACCTGATAGCTTGGAAAAGGAACAGGTAGATATAGTTACAACATCATAACGGTCTCTTTTGCAAGTATAGCTTAAGATGACCATTGTTTCTGTATTCAAGCCTTCTCTTTTGCACAGCTTACAACACTTTACCTTTATTTTTTCATTAATCCTTAAAATATCCCTGTGGAATAGGATGAGTGGGTGGCATCTTAGGGTAAACAGTTACTATCCTTTCTGGTGAGGAAACCGAGGCATATAGAAATGGTTGTTTTTAAAGAGTTATCTGACTAGAAAGAAAAGCAAGATAAAATTAATTTTTAGAAGTGAAAAATATTTTGCATTACGTATAGCACATGTCAATATTTAGAAAATTTACACAAACATAACTTTGTGGGCCTATAATTTTCTAGAAGTTTGGAAAGTAGGCAACACTTAGGATTGGAAAAAGCATAGCTTTGTGAATAATTTTTTTGCTACCTGGAAGTTGCAGTGCAATGTATTTCGAGCTAGAAGCTTCTATAAGATATTTCCCTTTTCTGAACACAATTGATTATGCTATACTGCATAATACTACATTTACCTATATATATCCAGTTAAAACTGTATTACATATTTATAGAAGTCAGACTTTGGTCTGAAATGCCATTATTTATAAACACCAATCAGTGAGTAATTAGTCTACTGTGTAAAAAAATTAAAAAAATTTTTTGAAATAATCTTTTCTACTATGAAAACAGCCAGGCAGTTTGGTGGACTCTGTTATTCATACATCAGACGGGAATTACCTTGAGTGTACAGGGAAGAATGAAGAACTGAAAAGGCTTTAATTGTCTTTAAAGAATAGGTAAAAATGTTTTACCACTAAGGCATGAACACATCAGTGATGCCCTAACCAGTCGAGCTCAGTCCTGCCTACGCTGAGACACAATGCACTTTCAATTTAAAAATACATCTAATTTAAATGGAATGGTCTTATTTATGCCCTCTGTTCCTTATTAAAAATGGTCAACAAGTAAAATTCCATTTAAGAATACCTGCAGACAGTCAATATTGTTTTGAATTTTAAAGAGTTCCTATGTCTTGTGAATGACATTATGCCTTTAATATTCTGTATTCAGGGCAGAGTCCTTTTGAAACCAACTGTGCATTTATCTCCATTTTTGCTTTCTTGGTCTTTGCCTTCCTCTGCCATGCACCCGGCGTTGAGTGCCGACTGTAGGTCTAAGCTTATCAGATTGGATGAACCTCTTCGGTGTCTCCATTTTGGAAACCGTGGGTGAGAATTTAATGTTCCCCTAGCCCACGCTTTCAAAATGCAAGATTACAGAAGATTTATGAAGGCCTCTGTGTCTCCATAGCTCTATTCTTTGGGGTGCCTCTGAAGCTTACCACTGAGCGAATGATCTTGGCATATTAGTATTGGCTGAGCCAAAGCTTGTGCTATATTATTTATGATTCTATAGCATTGGCCTCTCAAACAAATGAAGTTTATTGACGTATCATCTGGAACAAAATTTTGGCTAATTCGTAATTTATACATCAGAAATAGAGGCCTTTCTCTTATAGATTGTGCCACTTGAACATAAAATAAGATTTTAAGCTTAAAAGATAGAAACAGAGGCCTGTAGAAGTGGCTTTTCAAGCTTGTAGTCATTGATAGTTTTTTAATCCCTAAACAAAACAAAACAAAGGAAGACAGAATATACTTTTCCCTCTCCCATACTTCCCTTTTTGTGTCTCTAATTGTAAGCTCTTGTGCACCAGTGCTCCTACTTTTCCTCTGAGTTTAGTGATAGTTCATAAGAAAAGCATTAGGCTTGTGGAAAGAAAGATCTGTTGCCAGTGGACTTGATTCTCCCTTGTGGTTTATAAGGGTCTGAGAAAGCAGTCTTCCAGGTATTCTCTTCTCAAGGACTCTGGGAAAGTCTTGTACAAAACTAGTGGTTCTTAAAGAATTGGTCAGCTGCAGACCACTAGCCTCTCAAAACACTCGGTGGTTCAGGTGGATAGCACACGCTGCTTTGCAACTCCAAGATGCAGTGGGTGTGCTGAGGCCCATGAGTCCATCCTGGAAGACCTTTGGAAATTCTGTGTTAGTCAGGCTCATTCTCTTTTTCACTGAATGTGCACACAGATTTTTGTAGAAATCATTTGATATCCCAGTAGTGTACAAAGCATGGGATGATACATGCATTCACACACTTACATATCAAAGATACACTTCTTCTATGTTTTTGTCTTTCATACAGAGTCTAAGGGGACCAAGTCGTTAATGCTATTTTAGCACATAAAGATACCATTGGTTTTAACTCAAAGTGATTGACTCAAACTATATTTTTATCATAATTTGAGTACCTCATACTTGTTAACTGCCCTTGTGTGCATGGTCACCTTTAGAGGGCATAATTCTGCTAAAAAACTATTCCTAATGAATTGCAAATGGAGATGAGTTAAGTAAGCTGTGTTAATTATGTCATTTGCAAGATTGTCTAATGTGGAATTGGTCAAGAGACTGGAAACTGCTTGTCAAATGTTTCTGTTAACTAATGTGATAGTTTGTGGTTTGCAGGTGACACAATTCACATAACTTATTTGATGGAGCCTCATTAACCACCCCTTAGTTTGCCTTAGCAAAATTATGTTATTAAACATGTCATGATAAGTTCTGTCCTCATTACTTTGCATTCAGCACAGTGAATAGTGTTTGTCTTGTGACACCTCTCCCAGGTCCTTAGTCTTCAAGGAAGCCAAAGGAATTCCATGTTCAGAATTGTGTTTTTAAGCTGCTTTCCAGCATTACGTACATCTCTCGTCTTGGCCAATAGAACCTGGATGTGTTCTCAATCACTGCTGTCATCATGCAGTCTTTATTTAGCCCTCTGTCATTTCTCCTCAGAGTTTGGTGTCCCGATGTTCTACTGTCTTAAATAGAAACCCAAAGAATCTCTGAGCCATATAGTTTTAGTTAAAAACAGCCAAGTGTATGGCAGTAGTAACTGTGACAATAATTGCAATAGTGGAGCAGTTTTCCTTTTTCATAGCATCTGCTTCATCCAGGAAATCTTCACATTAGCAGCAGAGCATTTATCTCTCTAGTGAATAATTTTTGTTTGCCCATGTTTGTTGCTTGTTGCTGAGAAACTTCATATGTCTTTTTTTAAACACACACACACACACACACACACACACACACACACACACACACACACACTCTTTATTGAGTACATTGGTGACTCTGTAATTTTGTCTTCAAAGGGACCAGTCTCAGAGATACTTTACAGTGATTGCCTTTTAGTATTTAGTTTCTGTCACTTAATTTTTTCCGGTGGTAGGAATTCATTTTTGTTAATAATGTATAAAATTTTTCAAAATTGGGAGTTGGTTGAATAAGATTAGAAATATAGTTCATGGCAATGGAATAGACTAGCTAATCCACAAGTGAGTTGGAATAGCATATTGATCTAAATGTATAAGATACCTTTATTAAACCTGCCTAAGAGGATCATATTTAATATTTATTTTCTAGTGAGCAGTATTTTACTTACTAAATTGAGGGGAATACACATATTGTTGAATCTCTTATATTTTACTTGAAAAATTCTGTTGAAGGCTACTTTATCCTTTAAGCTGATAAACTCTTTCTCTCCCTCATTCTCAAAAATCTCATCATGGTTGCACTTGGATCAAGCTTCCTCATAAAGTCATTGTCATCTTAGACTTTTCCCAGAAGCATCACCCTAGGGGAAAAATGATTGTGTAATAGAAAAACTCTCTCTGCATTCTCTGCATTGACCATTCATTATCTCCAATTTGGCTACCCTTTGACCTCCTTTCCCTGAGCCACATAGCTAACTACGTCGGCCTCTGTCAAAATCTGTCTAAGGATGTTATTCTTCCTGTGGTCTCCCTTTTTCTTTCTACCTTCTACCGGCCCCCACCCATACCACACACATTCCGCCAATTCTCTGTGCAGACTTGACATCAGATTCCACCCCAATCCTTGTTATGTAACCTACCACCTACCCCTTTTTGGCAAGGGACACCCGAGTCAGCAAGTTGCAACAAAGAGTGGAGTTAATTGGAACATGTGCTGTGCTCAAATTTCAACAAAGAAGGGCTGATAGACATCAGGAAAACACAACCATATGTAGATGTTTGCTTGAGGAATATGAGTATACATGGGAAATATCATCTACAACCAGGTTGCATTTAAATAAAATCAACCATCATTCTCCTCTTTGTCTTCCGACACCCCTTTCCCCTACATGTAATACTTTTAACTTGCTCTCTCATGTCTGCTCATGGGTGGGCATGGCCTGCTAAACTGACAAATGAAACAGATCTGTCTGTGATACTTCATATGGAGAACCTCATGTAACTTACGCCTGGGACTCAGCTATGGATGACATCTCAGTGGACCCTCTATGGATTCCCAGCTGTTATAATATGTCTCATACCTTTTGTAACCTTTCCTTCTATTTTTGCATCCCTTTTAGGAATTTAGGATTTTTTTTTTTATTTAACCCCTAATTTCTTAAATGTGGGTACAATTTACACAGAATAAAATAGGCCCATTTTAAGTGTGCTGTTTATGGGTTGTGACAAATGTGTATACTCAATATTAAACTATCGCCCCAACCAAAGTACGTATCATTTTCTTTACCCCATAATGTTCCCTTATGCCTTTTCCAGTTAATCTCCTTTCCCCTAAGGCAACCATTATTTTGATTTGTCACAATAGATTCATTTTATCTGTTCAAGAACCTTATATAAATTGGATCATACAGTATGTACTATGTTGTGTCTGGCTTTTTTTGTTTGTTTTTCTCATATTGTTGTGTGTATTAGTAGTTTGTTTCTTCTTTATTACCAAGTAGTATTTCACTGTAAACAACAGCCATTTAAAAAAATGAATATTTAGACATATTTTATGAGTTGTTTGTATATAGTGGAAACATCTTAAAATTGCAGCAACTCTTGAGTTTAACAAATAGTTGACTGTCATCGGACTTTCACTTTTTTTCTACTTCCCTGCCCAAGGGTGCTGGAATTCCCCAGCTGTGGGCTGAATGCCCATCCCAAATTCTCAGGCTTCTGGGTATTCTTGGTTCACATCCTGAACTTCAGAAGGAATGGTGACCTCCAGTTCACTGAGATGGTTTAGAACATCTTAAAACTTTTGCTATCCTCACTTATGTTGTGAAACTGTTTTGCTAACTGGAAGGTAGACATGTTTCTGTGTACAAGTGAGGATTCTGAAACCATACGAAGGCCTTTTCAGAACCCTGTGGAATGACCTGAAAGGAACTTTGTCTTTGAGAGTCTCCTGATGTGTATTTTTGATAATGTATCCTGCCCTCAGTGTTTTTCTCTGTAGGTTTTGAAGGCCTCAGAAGTCCCAGAATGGTTCTGGACCTGAGTTGCTACTTGAGAGGATCTTGCAATCCCGCTGGTCTCTAGATACCTTTAGGACAGAAGTGTTGGGTGATTAGGTTAATAATACTTATTCTTTATTAAGCTATTTAACCATTATAAGCAATAGGCTAAGAATTTATGTACATTAATTTATATATAATCTAACATCCTGTTTATGTTAATACTGTTATTATTCCCACTTGCTAGCTGAGGAAACTAAGCCTAAATAACTTACCCATGGTTATACAACTCTTGTACTGTGATGGGACAAGGACGTGATTCTAGATCTGACATCCAGTCCCACCAGCATTCTATTCTAAGTCCCCCAAATACTTTCTGGACATCTCCTCCCAAGTATAAAATAGGCAGTGTGGTAATGTACATGTGTTTATTATTGGGTATAAAATATCCAGTGTAATATAATTGTTACGCTATTGAATATTATGAAAAGTTTAAAAATGTGATGTGAACTGGAGTCTCTAACTGCATTGAATTCATTTAAGGGTCTTAGAACATGTGAAAAGGCAGAAAATAATAATTTTTTATAAAGAATAGTAGTAGTAAGAACTGTTGTGCACATTTTGAAGATGAAGATTTTGAGACAAGATTCTTTAACTTTTCCACAGCAATACAGAGTTAGAAGAAGCCTAGACTGTCTCCCTGTGCCTCTTCCTCTACTCTTTCAAATCTTCTTTTTCTCTTATGCAAGCCAAGGTTCAAGGAACTTACTAATTGTTACCGTTTTTACCTGCAAGTCATAGACAAGGACTAGAGAAATTCTTGTATGTGTTAAGAGTTTACCTAAGAGACTATTCTGACAGCAGTCAGGAATGATTTCTTTAAAATATATAAATGTAGCATCTTCATTATGGCTTAGATTTACAATGCTGACGACTTTGTGAAGCAGAGAAAGTTGAAGAGTTAGGGGCTGCTTTACAAAGTGTACTTTGGAACAGTTTCTAGTTTCTTTCAAACTTTGAAGAGAAAGAGAAAAAGCAAAATAAGTACCTAAATCAACACGAGCCAAAAGAAAAGAAAGGGAAAGAGAAAAGAAACCTGCACAAGGCAGCAGCTACTCTCCACTGGGAAGCTCATCCCCTCCTTGACAGTTGCTGGGCTGGCTGTACAGTGTTTGATATGTGCTACTTATTTACTGTCTTTCTGTTTCTCTCTTGATGCTCTTAGGCTGACACTGTGTTAACTGTCTTATGCCACTGATTACATCTTTCCTTTCATCTTTGTTATGAATAGTTTAAAGGATAAATTGTGATTTTCTATAAACACAATACATAAGCTTAAAGAAAAAGATGAACATTTTAGAGAATTTGGGATTATTCAGAATCCCTATGACTATAAATGACTTAGCTTATCTAGAATGCACCGAGTTGATTTATTTTTTCTATTAATAGTCATCATGATTAGATAGTACCAGCTTTAATTTTAAGTTTTATTGCCTGTGAAGTTTATTTTCAATGCTCAATACCATCCAAGAGAGAATCTTGTTTAAAAATTTTAATCAAAACATATTTCAGGTACATGGAACCTAAGGGATCACCTGATTCAACCTTGTCATTTCTCCGCTCATCTTGCAATAACTCGAGGGGGCCACCTAAGGTTATTCTAGATATCTAGATTCTTTTCCTCTTCTTGCCCCTTGACTCCATTGATAAATTGAGAATGAAAATATCTCTCTGGAGTATCTTTTGATTTGGTATGTATAGGAAACTTTGATATCATTGTAGAAAGGCAGAATAGAAATAAAAGATATTTCAAAGTCTTTTGATGTAGGTTACCATTTGTAAATCTGTGAATCTCTGCTTTGACTTCCTGAAAGGTTATCAGAAAGCTCTTCTAAGGTTCTCTTGGGGTACTTATTATAGGCGTATAGGTGTGGCCCTACCCCATTCCACGCCTCCCATAGGTTCTTCTGAAAGTTTATGGTGTTAAGAGAACTCAAGATTTATAAAACTGGCTACTTGTTCCTATTGTTCTTGAGGAAAATTGTGCTAAAGAAAGCTATTTGAAGATTTCTTTAATATAAAATCTTTAATCTTAAACCATGCTGAGGAAGGTCAGTTTGGGGGCAGAAAAAGAGCCATGTATTTGTCCCATTTACTCAAGAAGAAGCTAAAAATGATATTTGAATACCAGCTACCCTCGTAAGTACCAAGAAACATCAGATACGATTGCTGCTCTTCACATGCTTAGAATATAATTTCTCCATATTTTTTCATGCAAAAAAAGCAAAGAATTCTAGAATTAAAAATAAGAGGGACCTAAGATCATGTATAGTGTATCTCCTAAGATCCTATACCATAACCAGTGTAATAAAAGTTGAATCTTTGCTAGAGGGGGCTATGCGTGGATATATTTTTCAATTTCCATAGGTGATTCAAATACACAGCCAAGGTTGAAAACCATGAATGTGGATTCCAGACCAGCCTTTCTTACCTAGGTTTGGGGTTGCTGAGACTTACAGAAGGTAAAATTATTCTGTGAGTAGATAACTAATTATTTGAGACCCAAATTCTGGTCTCCCAGAATTTGGTACCTCATTTTTTTTTGAGACAGAGTCTTGCTCTGTCACCCAGGCTGGAGTGCAGTGTCGTGATCTTGGCTCACTGCAACCTCCACCTCCCAGATTCAAGCGATTCTCCTGCCTCAGCCTTCCCAGTAGCTGGGATTATAGATATGCACCACCATGCCCAGCTAACTTCATATGTTTTAATCCCAAATTAATGCCAGCTCCATATAGAAAAGACAGGTCTGTGATCATTATTCATTTGTGTAGTTTTCTTTCTACTATGATAATCATAGCTCAGTTTAGGGAGCACTTACTGTTGGCCAGGCACCATGACAGCAGTTTTACAGGGTTGCTTTCTTAATTAAGTGTACTCATATTCCCGTTTCACAAATTAGGAAACAGGCCCAAAGAGAAAGTAACTTGTCTACATTTTTAGAGCAAGAGTAAGTGGAGGTGCTGGAATTGGAACCCTGGTAGTTAGATTCCAGAACCGTGTCTCTTGAACTACTTAACTGTACCTTCTCCTAGAAGGATTTGATTATTGCTTTTCATTCCAAAACAAAGTTTTGTGTAGACTATTTAAGCCATAGGGACTGTAGACTGTATTTTGAAAGCCAAAATTAAGAAAACAAAAAATGTGGCCCCAAGGCACTCACTGTTTTTCTTCCTTGATTCTTGAATCTTAAGAGAGCATGCAATATTAGTGATGACAGTCTTCTTACTGCCAAATGGACGCTTGGCCACTAGTTGTAGATTTGCTTCAAAGATTTTGTGTCCTCAGAAGTGAAAGAAAAATTTTAGTGAGGTACCTGCTGTGGGAAGGGTGGTTTGGTCAGTGGTTTTGTAGTATGGTTTGTGTTGTTTTCTCAGTATGGAGAAAATAAGGAAAGCTATATAGTAAGGAAGAATATGTTGAAATATGTACTCTACCTTTCAAAGAAGAGTCCAGGGTGAGTAGCAATACTAGTGCCACCTGAAAGAACTTTGGAGATGTTTCTTAGGTCAGAATGAAAAGCTGTTGCAGTATTTCCTAAAATAGCATTTATAAAACAGAATGCTATTGAGACTTGTTAATGTTTACAGATACTGTTTTCTTTCTCCTTTTCCTTAAAAAAATCCTTATGTGCTCGCTTTAAAGTATAAAAGTGAAAAACAAAACTTGTATTATACTAGTTATAATTTCAAGGATAAGGAAGTGGAAAGAGCATGTTGGCAAGGTGATTTTCTAGTATCAGATGAGTGTTTTAGAAGAAGGGTCACTACTTATTTTGGCTTATAGAGCATGATGGTAAATCAGATGATAAATGTTGATTAATAACTTGCTGCATTGGGTGTTTACTTAATTGCGAAGGAAAAATCTTTAACCAGTACGTTAGTAGATATTTGCCTGTGACTTTCAATTCAATGTTAACAACAAACAGAAAAATGGCCATTCCATTAAATAGCATCATCTTACATGGTATTTTGATTATTTCTTGGCATGTTCCAAAAAAAGGGAATTCTCATGTGGGAATGATGGCTGTAGCTTAGAGAGAAAGAGAGTTTACATATTTGATTACATATTTGATACATATTTAACATGGCCATATCTTTGTATATATGCTTTATTTCACTTAATCCATGTATCCCCATTGAAATGTAACATTTATTTGGACTAGAAGTTTTGGAATCTTAGCTGGAACTACTGATTTCAGACACTTACCTGATAGCAGGATTGTTTAGTCCAATATGTAATTTGCATCTGAATACTTTATTAATCTAGAAATTTTTAGTGGGGAAATTAAGTTATCTTTTGAAACAGTTTAGCAAATTAGACTAAACAATCAGGAAATTAATTAAATAGAGGCAACAGATTGGGATAGTAAACCTATTTGTAATATTAATAATAGCTCACTTTAAAATATCTGAGAAAGTGCCTCAGCAAATTTATTTGATGTAGATTTTTATCTTTCCCAGACATTGGAAAGAGAAGGTTCTTGAAGGAGAGAAGAAATGTCCCACTCACCTGACCACTTCCTTTCTGTTATAATTTAAGATCTTTTCCATGATTTTATCTTAATCTTCTCACTGACTTTTTCAATAATTTGCAATCTGAAGTATTTTGAAAAATTACCATACTGTGCATACTGTACATAGTGTGATTACTTTTGTGCAGTGATTTAAAAAAGTAATCAGTGGTCTTTGAGAATGAACTTTTCTGGTAATGATTTCTACAGCATAGAACAAAGTCTTCATTCTTTGTATTTTCTAGTAGTTACTTTATCCAGTAATTCTCATGCGTTTCTCTGTGAGCATTTCTAAGGTCTTGTTCTGAGGGTCCAATTTCCTATATTCATATCCTGGCACATCCGTAAATGCTCACAGTGATGGTATCTTAACTCTTTCTAGAGCTGTGAACGTACTGCTCCTTGAGTTCTTAGACACCTCTCTTTCTAAAGTAACAGGATCCTAGTGTTAGTTTCACTGTAAGAACTGAAATCCAGAGTCTGGATGTCCTGTGACCACAAGGGGCAGAGCCAGTTCTTGGTTGCAGCTGTTCTGATGCCCACTTTGGACTCTTCCCTAGCTAGCCTGTTACGCTGCAAGCTAAAGTTTACAAATTTGATGCCTCCTGTTGGGGTATTTCTGTAGGGTGTATAGGGTTATTAAACACTCTTAAAATACATGCCTAAGGTCATGCTTAATGTATACGGCAAACCATCCCTCACAGTTTCTTGCATAAACTTGAATATGTTCTACATGTTTTCTTAGCCTAATAGAATGACCTCTTAATTGAGTTGTATAATTTGAAATGTTGAAGCTCAATAAGAACAGGAGGACTCTCTGCTTTCTTGGAAACTATTAACCAGTAAATGAAAATTTAGTTGAAAACTAGCAGTTAATAATTGCCATTTTCCAACATGAAAGGATTTTATCCGTCATGTGTTTTGTTAAACATTGTAAAAGTGTCAAAATTAGCTGAAATCTCATGTATTTGTATTTAATATAATCTATTTAGATGATCTGGATATGAAATGTGATAGGAATGATGGTTGTAGCTTAGCGAGAAAGAGAGAGAGATTGAGACCCTCTCTGAATATTTTGTTTCCGGATTTAATCACCAATGCACTTACTTTATTACTCTTGGCTTTTGTAGTCTGAGGACTTTGTTTTCTTCTTTTGCTTAATTTTCTTAACCTGAAATGTGACTTGGCAAAATTAAGGACAGAGGTGTATCAAATTCTTTGCTAGTCTCTATTTTTTTTTAATGAAGAGATTTGTATTACATTTTATTTATAGTCTTTAGAAGAGCTATAATAGAAATGGGTTCATAGATCTATAAAAATCAAAATCACTCTTAAAAAATCCCTCAAACTGTCTGTCACTATTTGGGGAAAAAATGTAATCCACTTCAGAGATTTTTTTTTTTTAACGAGGCAGGGTCTCACTCTGTTGCCCAGGCTAGAGTGTAGTGTTGCGATCATAGCTCACTGCAGCCTCGAACTTTTGGGCTTACGCAGTCCTCCTGCTTCAGCCTTGCAAGTAGCTAGGATGGTAGGCATGCATCACCACACCTGGCTAAGTATTAAAAAAAAATTTTGTAGAGATGGAGGTCTTGCTGTGTTGCTCAGGCTGGTCTGAAACGAAACTCTTGGGCTCAAGCGGTCTTCCTGCCTCAGCCTCTCAAAGCACTGGGATTACAGGCATGAACCACTGTGCCTGACTGGAGATTTTTTTTTTCCTGTGTTTTCACGTGTGTTATTGTAAGGTTCATTTGGTTTTGTTGTTGTTGTTGTTAATAAGGACATAAAAAATTTGATATGAGAATTAACGAAGAGGCACTGACTAACGAAGACAATAGAAAAGAGAATATAGTGGTAGCATTCAACAGTGGTGTATTGAGATTGCAATTATTTCTTGAAACTTGAAATCATTTTTGAAATACATATGTTAGACCTCTGTCTACAGAAATAAACATGCCAGACACTGAGCTTTTCTTTTTTCTAGATGTTGGTAATTAGTAAGCAAATGGTAAAATTTAATATTAGAATAAAATGACCAGATTTTTTCCATTGCTTAACAGAGACCAATAATAACATTGTTATGAATATAAATTTTCATTATTTCTGTTATTGAACTAAAATTTGGTTTTGTTAAAATGTCTCCTGAAGTGTCATCCAAGAATACTTTATTAATTTCTGTTTTTAAAAAATAAGTACAGTAATTTTTTTGATAACCTCAAACTTATAAAGTTCACATTAAGGAAAAGTTTCTTTTAAGGGAAAATAGCCTATTACACATGACATCCTTTTTCTTCTTATGAGAGTTTCTTAAACCTTGGACTTTTAAAATGTATTTTCAAATCAATAATAATTGAATCATTATTCTTACATTACATTGCTATGCTAGACATTACTTTCTAATTATTATCTTTAACTTTTGCAATTTATATTATTGTGTTTAGATGTTACATTCCCTACTGAGAATCATAAATCCTATCCAGTGGTTTTAAGTGAGGCAATTTATGTGCATTTAGAAAGAGACTCAATTTTACTCATTTAAAATAAGTGGAGAGAAGGAAACATTAAAAATAGTATCCTATTTGGAGTTTGTCATTTTCTGTTTAGTATATTTTCGTAGATGAAGTTTTTTTTTCTTTTAAAGGGTGTCTATTTCTAGGACTATAGTTTTATGAGTGGAATGTCGCATAATGCGTGATAACATAACCTATATGTAAGGGTTTTACAGGTAATTAGAGCCATACAGGCCATTTGAGGGGTACAGGCAAGAACCTGAGCCTGAAGAATCGTGTGTAGGAAAGATCCTTGTAATCTTAAGACTTTTTTGGGGTGTTTAACTTATTAAAATGTCTTAATTATTAAACATTCTTAATGCTGGACAGTTAGAAGAATATTAAAAAATATAAAATTATTTTTTTCCAAGTTTTCTGTTTTATCCAGTCATCAGTAATGATCTGCCTTGATTCTTCAAAGTACTATTGATGAATTTCATTTGAGTTGATTTAGACACAGCTTTGTTGATGAAAAGTTTGTTTGTGTATGTATTTTCAACATTTTTATGTCTATGCACTTGGTTTCAGATGAGATAGGAAATGGAAATAACAAAACACTCTTAGAAAATCTTGTTTCTGTAGACGGCTCAACCTTGCCAGAAACCACGAGGCAGTGGAAATATCACGAGAAAGCTTGTTCCTACAAGACTCCCAGACTGATTACCAGACCAAAGAAGTTCCCAGAAATTTAGCTTGAAGCAATCATTTAAAATTTAGGAGGCGGATCCAATCCTGCTCAGAGTCATCCATTGCTAATTATAGTTGCCTATGATGTCCCAGTGATTTTGTTATCAGCCACACCTAAGAATATTTCTGATTTTTTTGCATGTTCCCTCCAAAATATATTCTTGCTGGGCACTTAAAATCTGTTTATTTCACTGTATGTATATTACACCACAATACTGTTCACATTTTGAATCTATGCATTTTTTTTTCTTTGCCTGATGTATCTTGTTCAACCTTGATGAAACAGATGGCTTTTTTTCTTTTAATCTAGTTTCATTTGTATCTTAAAATTTCTGGTAGCTGGGGCACTCTCCTCACCCAGGTGAGGCCTGCTTTGCCCTACAGGTGTGTTAGATGCATGGTTGTGTGTACACATCTTCGAAATACGTGAAGCTGCTGCCCTTTAGAAAAGTTACTGTTTTTGTTTTTTTTTAAATAAATATTTTGGCCAGCCTCAGAAATTTAGTAATGGCTTTGAACACTTGGAATTAGTGTGATAAAGCCAGAGTTTATTATGTACTGTTGTGATTTAAATCACACACTGGGTTATTTTGGGGAGTTAGAGCAATCTATTTGACACAGACAGGTCTTCCCTGGCGGAGGCTTGCCCCTGCATGTTCTGGATAGATGGCTTTGATGTTGGGTGAACATCACAACTGGAACTGCTGTGTTTACACTTTAAGAATGCTTGCTGAATCTCTCACTGCATCTCTCACATAATTCCAACTTCACTTTAGGTCTGAATACATGAACAGTAAAGGGGGCAGTTTCGTTTTAAATTTTGCTTGTCAGTTAGGCACTTTAAGAGTCTTACTTCTTTATGTGATTTCCTGTAAGAGCTCATATATGGGGATTGTTATTGAGTAATTTTGAGCACAAAATTAATTCTGTAACCTTTAATGTGGCTAATAAAAGCCATAAGGGTATGGTAGGAAAAGAAGATAAGAAGATAGAGAAAAAAAATTGCTTCTTTCTATATGGCAAGAAGAAGAAAAAAAAAAATCAAGAGCACTTGTCTCTGAACCACAGCAGGGTTTACTCTTAAGGGTCTTTTAGCTTGTTTTTCCCATTAGCTAGGAAAGCAATGTGTGAGCTTTAAATATATCTTATCTATCTATCTATCTATCTATCTATCTATCTATCTATCTATCTATCTATCATGGAATAATATAGAACAAATGATTTAAATTGAATCTAGATTTTGCATGAACACTTTTCTAGTTTATTAGTTAAGTAAATCCTGTAGCTTCAAATAACATCCCACCTGTTTGACTTGTTTGAGGATCTGGTGAGATGCAGAATTCCAGTAGCTCGGCTAAAAAAGGAAGAAACAAGAGATAGAATAACCTGGAAGTTCTCCACTTCCCTTCAGGTATTTTCTTGTTGTTCTTTAGATTTGGAATCTGTTACTAGATTCTTCGTTCATCCATGCTTCATGGTATATAGATATGTAGGCATTATACAAAAAGCTTATCTAGCTGGGTGTGGCAGCTCACACCTGTAATCCTAGCACTTTGGGAGGCCGAGGTAGGAGGATCGCATGAGCTCAGGGGTTCAAGACCATCCTAGGCAACATAGTGAGACCTTATCTCTACAAAAAAATTAAAAAATTAGCTGGGTGTGGTTGCCTACTCCTATAGTCCCAGCTACTTGGGAGGTTGAGGTCAGAGGATCGCTTGAGTCCAGGATTTTGAAGCTGCAGTGAGCTGTGTTTGTGCCACTGCACTCCAGTTTGGGTAACAGAGCAAGACCCTGTCTCCAAAAAAAAAAAAAAAAAGGCTTCATCTAAAAACTTGCATCTTCTAGAACCATGAACTATAGATGGTCAGACCTTATTTTTATGTTAGCAGATTTTTTCTGTAGATAATTTTTCAGCATTATGATTATATGACCAACATGCCAGTATAATTTCACATTTTAGCCTTTGAGTCTGCTGGTTCACTCATCTTAACAGTCTCCATGTTCTAAAATTCTAGAGTAGCCCAAGGAACATTCCTAAGATTATTTTGCCATTTGCTTTGTGCAGATTTTGAGTCTTTTTCTATCTTGAGTTTAAATTGTTTCCAGTTTCTGAATATTAATAAAACAAACAAACCAACCCTCTTAATGTATCCCCTGTTCTACACATTCTCTTACTGTTTGGGAACTCTTTTGTCCCCTGCCCTCACCACCATCCTACCCTTTGCCATATGGAGTGTGGGATGTATTGTTTGTTAGGTTTTAAATAAGCAAATTTGCCTTCTCTGTATTGAAGAAACCTTTACTTTTAAAAACTGATTATGGCCTCTAGGCACCAAATCTTAAACATTTCTGTGGCGTATCTGTTGAGTTTATTATAGATCGTATCTAGAAATATATTTACCTTGTTTGAGTTGCCAACAAAAGTTGGCCAAGAAATCTGTATAATAGAATTGTCTGTCCAATTTTGAAATATGACTTCGAATTATATCTTTTGCATACACACAAAAATCTGCAGTATTAATTTGAGCTCTGTCCTAATCACAATTATTTTTTGTTACTTTCCAGTAAAATAGCTTTTTCTTGTAAATTTTTGACAGAAAGACCAGGCCACATTTGTTAAAATGAAAAAATACTTGCTGTTATCAAAGTATTCAAAAGTATTATAAAATATTAAATAAAGTTAGAGTTTGTGGCACATTGACTAACAAATTTTATCTGACAGACATCAAGAAAAAAATACATAAAATTATGAAGTAAATAAAATCAGTAATTTCCACAAACAAGTATGTTTATGCAGGAGCACTGTTACCTACTAGTGTTCAGAGTAATTTCTGAATCAAGATAATGTCTGATGGTGTCTTTTAAAGAGCCTAGTTATCTTGTAACTAATATGACATGGGATAAAATTAATCCCTTTTTAACTACAGTGAGAAAATTTAAAAGCCTTGGCTTCATAGACTAAATACCTGAACAAATTGCTTAAATAATGCAGCAAAGCGTGCAAGAGAAACTGCAAAAGGTACCCCAAGTTATGTTTGTTATTAAGCATAGGTTATTTTGAAAATAGGTTTCCATATGGAGTATACAGTATGTAATTTATACAGACCACATTACTAGTAGATTCTGTCAAGTGGCACTGAACTCAAGCTACAGTGTCCATAATGGAATATGTAAGGAAATTGCTGGTGTTATTGGGTTGGATTAAAAGAAAGAAAATTAACACCTTTATTAGTATGTGTTCCCCCTCCCCTCAGTGTACACTGCTTCTTGGGCTCAGACTTTGGAGTTTAAGAATGAGGTATTTGGGCCGGGCGCGGTTGCTCACGCCTGTAATCCCAGCATTTTGGGAGGCCGAGGCAGGCGGATCATGAGGTCAGGAGATCGAGACCATCCTGGCTAACACGGTGAATACCCGTCTCTACTAAAAATACAAAAAATTAGCCGGGCGTGGTGGCGGGCGCCTGTAGTCCCTGCTACTCAGGCGGCTGAGGCAGGAGAATGGGGTGAACCTGGGAGGCGGAGCTTGCAGTGAGGAGAGATTGCGCCACAGCACTCCAGCCTGGGTGACTGAGTGAGACTCTGTCTCAAAAAAAAAAAAAAAAAAAAAAGAAATTTGAAGTTCTAATTCTAGGATAAATTTGGTGACTAAGAGGTTACTCTTAATAACAGTAATCATATTTGGTTTACCTATTTGTCACCAGACAGTATCCAGACTTCATGTGACTAATGGTGACAACTGTATTTTGAGAAATTTGGAAAATCACATAAGCCGTTGGTGATACTCTCAAATCAGAATGTTTTAAATAGGGCACAAGGTAAAGCAAGCTCACAACTTAATAATAGAGGAATAGATGCAGTATATTGAAGGAAAAAATACATTGACATTTGCAAAGAGAAAGATGCTGTTTCTATAGCATACCTAAGTCCATTGAATTTGCACAGTGGACAAATTGCCATTGGGGAATATTATTCTTATAAATAGTCCTGTCAGAACACGAGATGAGTAGAGTCTTGTGAAACAGTCTGTTTAGAGGAGAAGTACTAGTTAGGAATCACTTGTATTAGCTGGTAAGCATCAAGAGAAACGCTTGGATAGGGTAGTTTAATAAACAGTGTCAGCACATTTAAATGGATTGTGACACTTTTATCTTTTGCTAAATAGCCTAGAGTAAGCATTATTTTAGCATGTTATCAAAAATAATTTTAATATATTTGGCACCCACTGAAATTCTGACTTACACGTTGGGGTATGTTTTTGGTAATTCAGAACAGATTGATTGAAGAATCTTCTTTAAAAGTTGCATTTTAAATATTTTCTTTGGGTGGTTCTTGTAGCCATCACACAAATAAACATACCTTAGTTTGCAAACTGCTATTTACTTGGATCTGAATAGGAAACATTGTCATGATGTTATGATATACTGTATTTCCGGATACCTTAACAATTATTAAATAAAAACAATGAAGATGAAAAATATTGTAGAAATAATGATATTATAAAAACTTTTGAATGGTTTTAGTTGAAAACAAACCAAGAATATATTGGTATAGAAATAATTGCAAAGCAGAGCTACCGCATTACCAAAAAAAGTTACTTGAGGTAGTTGCTGGTGGAAGCAGAATTTTCATAGTTAGAAATGCTTAAAAAGAGGCTCTTTTTTTTTAAGTAGGAAAGAATGTGAGACTTTAGTTATTGTAACAGTAGGCTTCAGAGTAGCCATAAATGAAGTTTAGCTGGAGTAACACTAACAGGATTTTAATCTGTTGTTTTTCTAGTTAAGGCTTATTAATAACATTTGTGTACAGCCTTGTTCATTTGTGCACTGGGACAGAACTAGAACCTTGGGCTCCCCAGTTTGTTCTTTGGTACAGGGCCATCGTATTTCAGTAAATAGAGAGTTATTTCTCTTAGACGTCTAAACAATGGCAATAATTTATAACTAACTGCTCTTCGTTATATTGCAGAGGCAAATTGCGCAGAAAATTATAGATAATTTTAAAAAGATGAAATACAGGTGGCTCATCTAAAACAGACTCCAATTAAAACCACATTGTATTAAATAGAGCCTGCTTTAGATAGGCTCCTCTTCATGCTAAATATGAATGAAGCAACAATTTTAGATATAATAGCTGGTATCTGGATTTTAATATGATCAGTTCTCATGCTTCGGGGTCCAAATATTGCCAGCTGGTATTAAGAAACCTACCCTCCTATAAAACTCAATTATATTGTTTTCCCTAAGAGTATTGCTTTAGGAATTATTTAGAAAGTGGCTTTTACAGGGTATAGACTTTTGCATAAAAGTTGGTGCTAAAATTTGACTCATCAAAATTTGCATCACACTCTTGCATCTGGAATTTTACCAAATGGCGTTAAATTAGACCTTGGGACGGGTGTCTCATTCAGAGATACGGCAGTCTGTACTTAGTGTAATGGGTGAGCAAAGATGTATTCTAGACCTAAGTGTATGCTGTCTGCATTATGGCTTATATAAAATGGCCATATCTGTTACTTTATCAAGAGAATAAGTTTTCTAAGTTTTGGTTGGTCTGATATGCTAATACCTGCAATTAGCAGAGCCTTGACAAATTGTTCCCTTTGACAAAGAGTTCATCACTTTGGTGGAATGTGACCTGATAAAATGATTTGGGAATATGGTGCTTTTACATACACAGATTTTTTTTTTTTTTTTCCCATTTTAGTCTTTCTTAGCTGTCAGACTCCAGAAGACGTACAAGGCCATGCCAGTTTTTTTGTTTGTGCTTTTAAAGAAATTATTACCGAATGTGGGGGATCCACGGAAAGTGAACTCCTGGATGAACAGAGGAGGAGCAAGACTGTCTGATCCTGAGATCTCAGTGCCTAAAACATAGAAGGGGTTCAGTAAATACTTGTTTGAAATAAAAATAATGATGAAAAAAAAGGAGGGAATAATTCCTACCATCATATGCAAGATGACATGGATAGTCCTGACTCTTCTGGAGTAAGGAGACTGAGCATTCTTACTGCTGAATTAGGTGAAGGGAAACTTAGAATCTCTTTAAAAGGGACAAACAAGACCCTACATGATTGGACCTGCCCCTTTCTCTGTCCGCCATTCTTGTCATTTCTTGCCTCAGCCTTATTGCCCCGGCAACACAGATCAGCTGGTAGTTCTCTGCCAATTCTGTGCTATTTCCTATCATGGAACATTCTCCCATATTGTTCTCCTTTCCCCCTAGTCCTTATCTTGCCTGGTTGCCTACTAAACTTGTATTTAAGCTTCATTATGCTCTGTCTTTTTTTCTGAAGTTGTTCTAAAGCCCTACCTGAGTTGGTGCCTTCTTCTGTTTCTCTGGAAAGCTCTGTGTGTTTCCACTCCTCTGCACAACGTGATGAATTATTTGAATTTTCTCCTTCACTAGATGGTTTTTATGTCAAGAAGCTTCTCCTTATATTTGTTCAAACCCAAACATTGGACACGATGGTAGGCCACGGAAATCAGTTAATAAGTATTTGCCAAATGAGTGTTTATACCAGCCCTCTCAGTTGCAGAATGAAAAACTTTGAATGCTTCTTTAATAATAAATCTTCTTGATTAATGGCTGTGATTCTAAGTCCCTTATTACAAGAGTATGGTTATTAATCTAGTTATTTCTGCCATGTTTCAACGTGGATAAGCGTATTTAACAGATTGGCTCTGTTGCATTGATCCTGTGATGGTATTATATACTACTCTAGTGCACTAGACTGTGTGCTACAGGGCAGCCTCTAGACTTTGGGATTAAGTAATGGTGATTCGGTGGGGGTGTGGGTTCTTATTTTATGGGAGTGCTTTGGCAATTAAGTACTATTTAAAGGTATTATTTTTGTTAGAAAGATAAAGATTTAGATCTGTGGTTCATTAATTATGTAAAAGTTGAATTAGCAAAGACTAGTTTTTGGCTCAAATTATGAAAGAATACTCTTGGGAAACTGGGTGTCAGGGAGAGGATAAGTAAATTTGGTATTTGTCTTGAGATTTTATAGAGAACACACGTGTACCCCATAAATGTAGTTTTAAAGAATTGTTCAAAGTAAATCAATTCGTGATTTTAAGAAAAGCTCCAGGCCGGACATGGTGGCTCATGCCTGTAATCTCAGAGCACTTTGGGAGGCCAAGGTGGGCCGATCACCTGAGGTCAGGAGTTTGAGACCAGCCTGACGAACATGGAGAAACCCCATCTCTACGAAAAATACAAAATTAGCTGGGCGTGGTGGTGCATGCCCGTAATCCCAGCTACTCGGGAGGCTGAGGCAGGAGAATCGCTTGAACCCGGGAGGCAGAGGTTGCAGTGAGCCGAGATTGTGCCATTGCACTCCAGCCTGGGCAACAAGAGTGAAATTCTGTTAAAAAAAAAAAAAAAAAGAAAAGCTCCACATTTTAAAATAATACACAGGTTTTGCAGTGTAACTACTGGTGAGGACCAGAAATCTAGTTACTAGATTTCTTAAAAATAAAATTTGTCACACTGTTTAAAAAAAGGAAAAGAAGTACACTTATTTTTCCTATATGTAGTTTATACATGTTAAATAAATAAAGTTTAGAAAATGGAATTTAACAAGAGTAAAACCATTGCCAATAGTTCGTTCCACACAGGTGTTAATCATTTTTTGTTTTCACTTTTCTTTTGTATTCATTTTAAAAATACAGGATCATACTGCGTACACTGCTTTGTAAGCTGCTTTTTGCTTATCAATATTTTGTAACTATCTTTCCATGTTATTAATAACTGAGTTTTAATGCTTTTATCATAATTCAATCATAATTTTGGCTCAGCCATATTAGCTCTTTCTTGATAGATTTTCCTGTGTAATTTAATAATCCAGTTTTGGACTTTTCCCACTTAGACTAGTATTCTTTATTAGATTTAACATGAACTAAGTGCTATAAATGAGTCAATATTCTTTTAAAATTATATGTCTGTTTATCAGTGTACTGTTTCAAGTCTATGTATTAGTTAAGTCTGTTCTTCAGACTTGAACATAGGCATACCTCCTTTTATTGCACTTGGCTTTACTGCACTCTGCAGATACTGCATTTCTTTTACAAATTGAAGCAGTGGCAGACTTTGAAAGAATTGACTCCAATTTTGAAAGAAGTCCTAGTGTGGGTAACATGCTATCAAAAGCATCAATGCTACAGAGAAATCTTTTCTGAATGGAAGAGTCAATTAATGTGGCAAACCGTCTATTTTATGAGTAGACACCACAGCCACCCGTCTTCATCAACCACCACCCTGATCAATCAGCAGGCAACAACATCTAGGCAAGACCCTCTGCCAGCAGAAAGATTACAGCTCACTGAAGGCTCAGACGATCGGTAGCATTTTTTAGCAATAAAGTATTTTAAATGTATATATGCTGTTTTTTTTTAGACATAATGCTATTGCACATTTAATAGACTATAGCATCGAATAAACAAATTTTATGTGCACTGGGAAACCAAAAAAAATCATGTGACTCGGTTTATGTGGTGGTTTGGAGTGGAACCTGAATTCCTCCGATGTATGCCTGCAGATGCTCATCCTTTACTCTTTCCCCACTACTGTTGGTGCTCCCAATTCTGCTGTCTGCCTTTATCCAATCATAAGGATCAATGTGATTTCTAGATTCACCCTAAGTACTTGCCCTTGACCAGCCCAGCACTGAACTCCCCCAAACACACAAACATTAAAATTCATTTAGAAAGAGTGAATTTTAGGAAGAAACCACAGGGGCCAAGATCTTCTCTAATTAACGTAGTGAGTCTTCTGAATGTAGTGAGTCTTCTGGCCATTTTTTGAGTTTTACATTGATAGCTCATTAAAAACAAAAATTATTCACACAACTATGGTATAAATAAAAAGACGTGATGTTAATATAACTTTTGGATTAGATTATTGCTGAATCAAGCATCTTTACAACATTATAGTTTAGAGTAATGTGTTTGGCTAAATTAGGCTATATAAGTAAACATAAAAGGTAAACCTTCCCAGTTAGTCCTTACATTTGACTTCTCTGTATGTAAAACGCTCACAAAAACCAAAAATAATTTCACTACTCTGTATTTATTTTTCTGATTGAGACTTTGGAAAAGTCAAGAATAACAACGGTAGGTATTTCTTTTTTGCAGAACGAGCCTGAGATGGTACTTAGGTGCTTATGTACAAGCTACTGATCACTTAATGACATTAAAAAATTTTAATTAGTTATTGCCTTCAGACACTACAGAAGTTTAAAAATCTTACTGTTTCCACTTAAATTTCTAGACCAATGCTGTTGGACTTTCTTTCCCTTTAACAGCAATGATTATCCAGTTGAATGTTGTTTCACAGAAAGGAAAAGTGCATTTGTGTAAAAATATCTGGGGCTTGCCAGGGAATTTTTTTCAGAATGCTTTGTGGTTACAAATGAAGCTTATTGTTGTATAAATGGCAAGTTTAAAATCATAGAACTTTTTTGCAGTAGCTCATGGCATGAGTTGATAATCTGCGAATTGTTCTGCGTGTGTGTTTGTGTGTGTTCGCATGCATGCCTCAGCCCATCTGTAAGTAGCTGGATCCTGTGCCGTTCCTCCCCCCGTTTCCCACCTCACTTATTTAGATACATAAATATGCACACTTTTAAATCTAAGGCAAACCCCAAAAGATGCATATGGAAGGCTGGATGTGGGACGGAGGTGTTTTCCTTTAATTGACCTCTCACGGCGTTCCACTTGATAAAGTGACGACACTTTCTGAAAACTCAAGGTTTTTGAATGTGTGGAGTTTCTCCCTACCTCTGTAATTTCTGAAACTTTCTCTAAACAAGATGGCTGGCACATTCTGGGGACAGAGCAGAGACACAGAACAGAGACAAAGCCGCCCTGAGAAGGCAGACACACTTATATTGCTTGTGGTTTTTCAGTACAGCTGCTTTCAGATGGGCCGGCTTGTTCTAAGCTGGTCCCACTGCCAAAGCAAGACTGTCACACAGCTGGTAGTACTTACTGTACTTGCGGGAAAGTATGTGATTCATTAGTTGGAACCGTATGTTTTTCACCAGTTCTGGTCATGTTTTTGTTAGGATGTGGTAAAAACATAAGCAGGGGGTGAAGGGACAATGGAAACATGTGACTTCTTAAGGATTGGCCTGAACCCGTTATTAGCTAAATTGTACACCGTAAAATGTCCTTTGTACCTCATAAGACAAATGACTTAATTTTTTATTCCTCAGTTGAGGTCATTTAGTCATAAGTGGTAAAAATTATCAACACTGAGCTCTTTTTCTCTTTTTACTTTCTGTAAAGTATTATGATCCGTTTAAACCCCAAATTATAATATGAAGAGAAGTCATGCAAGTAAAAGACATTAATGTGCTGAAAAATGCCCATGACGGGTGAAGAACTTTAACTGGGGTGAACTCTTGCTACTGATAAAATATGAGTATGGTATTACTGCTCATAAGAAACACTTCTAATACCACAGGGTGTGAGGAGAACAATAAATGGGAGTTTCTTTGTCTACACGTGATCAAGCAGACTCAAGTTGTATGGCTGGAGGATTGAGAGACTAGTCTTTTAAGTGATTTTGGTGTCATTAATGGGCTTGCCTCACGGTATCTCTGTAATGCTCAATGCTGGTATTGTGCAGAACTGCTGGTTTGAGCTGCATTGAATATTGGCCTGTTATCAGCAGGTTTTTGAGCTTGTGAATATTTTACAACTGCACAGGCCGAACCATATTCTTTGGAAAATGAATGCCATTGCTGCTGTGTTGTGTTCTCCTTACGTAGGAATATGCTTTGACATTTGCTTGCTTCTGCTTCATTCTGACACTGGAGTTGTTTTACTTTTGTCCCCACTCTCATAACCTGGTATTGAGACAGGTGGTATTTTCAAAGTCTAAATAAAATATGCCTCTACCCTCAGACTCTGTTTTTCAACTGTTCCCTTCTAAAGTTCTGCACCATTCATGCCTCACTACATACACTCCAGCAGTTGCTGGACTCTGCAGAATTAGAACCAGGTCTGTCTCTGACAATTAGCTCAACTGGCTGCAGGATAAATAAAGGAATGCGCTCAGGGGCTGTAGTCTGTGACACAGTTTAACAGAGCGTAAAAAGGTGCATCTGTTCTATGCCCAGATTCAGTCGCCTCACTGTCACTGGGAAGTTATCGACACGGAGACATGCCCGTGCTGTTTGGTAAACAAGCGGCAGGTATTAAATTAACTGGGCTGTGAGTGTGCAAAAGTGCTGCTTTATTAAAAGCCCTGCTATCTTGGCTCACTGCTGGGTCACAGGCAGTTGCTAGAGCATCTAGTAAGATGACTCATGGCACTGAATACTTCAACACCCTGTCCTCACTTCCTTCCAGAGAGGACCATTGACATTTGAGAGCCTGATTAGAGAGGGGAAAAAAGGAGAAAGAAAAGAGAATACAGGGTGTGTGTGTGTGTGTGTGTGTGTGTTTGCCTTTTACGTTTCGTAGGCTAGGCAAGAAGGAAATGAGGGCTAGCACCCAGAGCCAGGTTTTAGTTTAAATTGGGCTTCTGAATCCAATACTAAATTGCAGCCAGGTCTGTTTTTGTTTTTGTTTATTTTCTCTGCCTTTCTGTCTCACCCTTCTCATGACTGCTACTTGATTTGAGGTTGAAATAATGAGGGGATAACTGAGAGATGAAAGTTTTGCTCTGTCTGCCTGCACTGGGTAGGCAACATGCATCTTGAAAATGTACTTGCAGGAAAAAACACTTCGACTTTTATTATATTCTTTAAGCATTTATTGCCTTTGCATTTAATATTTTTAATGAAAAACTCACATTTTAAAGACTTTCTGCTTTCATTCAGCAATGTCATGATTTTTGAAGTTTGTTTTCCCTTCAGCTTCAGGAATGCTTTACACAGGGTCATGTGTGGTTGCCTTGTTGAATTGTTCCTCACTTTTGTGGTCTTATCTTTGAGGAGTCCTCTTTAGATATACCAAGGTCTGTAGGCAAACATCACCAGACAATTTTCAGTACACACGTCTGTGCTAAAGAGACTGGTATTTCTGAAGGTTTCCTGCTCCCCTCCTAGTTTTGTTTCTTTTAAGGGCCCCAACTAGCTCCTCATCCATTAGAAGATGATGTAATGCTAGTGGTATCTAGCTCCACACAGCTTGGACCAAAAATGATTCCAGTTGGCTGTATTTGAATGTGAATGACCAGAAGGTGCTAGACATTCTCCACTGTAATTGCAAGCACTTACCTTGGAAATCTCTCTTTTGGTTGTAGAGGCCCTTTGGTCCTCATACTGGAGATCATACCACCACACATGCATTCCTACTGTCCAGACCCATCTTTATCGTTGGCTGTCTTTATATAGTGATGTCTAGGTGGAGGAGTGGGATGCCCAGGGTCGGGGATAGGGAGGGTAGAGAGGAAGCCGCCTTTCTCATTGTTTGCTCAGAAAGGAGAGTATCCCACTATGTAGAGAGTTAGTGATGCCTCAGAATCTCTTTATCTTTGTAACATCTTTTCTGTATGAAGTTTAATAAGCCAGCTGTGCAGTTTTTAAAACGCCAGTGGATTCTGCTTTTCACTTGGACCGCCCCCCGCCTTTTGCTCTGAGCATTCACTCCCTATTTCCTTATTTCCCCCCTTCTCTTTTCCTTTATCTCAGGGGAGTTCCCTGAGTAGCAAGACTGAAAAAGAACTGAGGTTTATGTTAGAAGAAATTAAGGTTAATGATCATTGGCTCATTTTCATATTCTGTGAGTGTGGATGGAGGAGTAATCAGTGCAGGTGGCCCTGCCAGTTGGGAGTTTTTCTTTGTCATCAAGAAAATAAGGAGAGTGCAGGGATTGAATTACCACAACTATTTCAGGACTAAACATATTTCATTTCCCGATCGGGTCTGGTTTAAGGACACAAAGCTGACATTAATTTTATCCAAAGAAAGCACAGCATTTTTTTTGTTTCATAATTTGACTGAATGCATAGGGTAGATGCATGTTCAAATTTAATTCTAGTATAATCTTACAAATAATTCTCTGAAAAGCAAAGGGGTTTTGATTCAGTTTGACAGTTTATGTTTCTGTGCGCAATTACCACTTAGTTATTGAATGTTAAAAAGCTGCTTTCTAAAATGTGCACTCCGACTGCACCAATTGGCTTCCCAGCTGCCTGCTATTACATGCGAGGTGCTCTCTTCTAACTTTTTAAAGGATATACACAGTTGAAGTAGTTATGTTTAGCTAGCAAAGGAAGTGGGAGATTTGGTTAGGAAGTGCTTGCTGGCCTTGAAAAACTATCATGTGTGCATTCTCATTTCAGCCACATAAAGATCATCCTTTAAAGAAATACTTGTTGGATTAAAAAAACCTTAAATGTTCAGATAAACTAGAGAAATAACTTTGATTTTTTTTAAAAGCATGACTTCCATTTGGATCAATTTTCTAAAGTTTTCAATATGCTTTTAATACCACTGATGTAACTTTCTACAAGTGAGGTATTCTGATTCCCTACTTGGAAAAAGAAGATTTACAAGTTGACCAGAGACAATAAAAGTCATTGAGGAAGAGTGTCAACACTTGCCATGCATGGTAGGTTTTGCTTTCTTAGCGGAATGCAGCAGACGACTCAAGTGACCTGATCTGTTTATAAAGCACAAGGTTTATTTGGCTGTTACAGTGTGAGTATAATATTAATGATACTAATGTAAAATTAACTTTTATGTTGTGTGAGCAGTTTTTCTTGTTTCTCCCTTTAAAATTGCAGATATTTCCTTGTGCATATATCTGGTGTTGTTGCCATAGTGAACATTTATATAACTTTGTTTAAGCCATGAAAAGTTTGGTATAATCAGGTAGTTTGGCAAGTCCACGTGAAGGTGGTTTTTGGTTTTCATAGCCCTGTGGTATGAGTCCACATGCAGTTGAATATTCATTGTATGGCCATTAATATAAATACTTCGTCTGGCTTATTAATAACACATGAAGAGACCATGCCCAAACATTCGAAGGGCAAGAGTTTTTTAGTGGTTTCTGGAAGCTCCTTGCTGTGAAGAAATAAGACTTTTTAAAAACATTGTAGTTTAGAGTTTTGAAGTAGCACTTTAAAATATTTTAAAATACATTTGGTATATCTTAAGAAATTCTTGACTAGGCTAAAACTTAATATTGAACGAAGTGATCTTTTGAGATCGATATAATTTCCAAGTTTGACATTTAAGCAAATCATGTTCTCTGTTTTAAGAAACATTAAACAAGGAGACAAAAATACACAATAAATAAAGTTTCTAGGGTAACATTATTTCCTACCTTCTGCTTTGCTTTTACTGAATCCTTTTTACCTTTCCTGCTACTGATAGATCTCAAAACTGGCCTCACTGGGTTTTCCCAAAGGCTTTTGGAAAGATCCATTTACTTTATGACCCACATATATCTGATATTAGAGCAACTATGAATTAATCCAGCCTCACTTTAGTATTTATCTGTTATGCATTAGGAATATTTAAAAAGCAAATAATTTAAACTAATGTTTTTCTTGCATGTAAGTTAGATCTTTAAAATCAGCTACACATCATATGAAGTTGAAATTTTTAAATAGTTGGCTGAATTGCCTTACAAAGTGTAGTGGCTTAAGCCATTCTGATGGTTTTCTCTGCAGGCTCCTTAGCTTTGACAATACTGTTCTACCCCTTCACTTACATCTACTTATTAGTGCCTTTTACTTTGGTCTTTTAGTTTCTTTAGGAAGTTCTTCCTTTTGGATGCATAGAATATGATGTCATTTATTGATCTCTCTTTTCTGCTACCTTTATATTAGAATTTTAAACACATCATGACAGGAAATAATTCAGTCTGGTACAGTATGCCCTCTCTCTCCTAGTTTTTAACTCCTGAGTCTTATATGCCGCACTTTCAATCTCTGGTGGCTAACCTGACTACTTTCTGTCTCGTTTACTGGAATACGTCCATAAAGCAAGGATACATGTGTGTCTTCCGTGTCCAACAGCGTATTCCAACAAAGGCTTTCAGTGAGCCAGGATGTGTGGCTTAGTTTCACCATCATTTTGGTAAAAATACATGTATTAAACAGATACTGAATTTCTGACTTGCATTTAATCTTCTCCTCCTGTTTTATGTTTTCTTTCTTTGATTCAGACAGCAAACTGATTGAAATCTTCAGTATAACCTATAAAACCAAAGCTTTATTATTATTAGGGAACCCAAAGAATAAAGTTGTTCATGGTTTTTTAACAATAGAGAAATAAAAATAATAAGGTTTTTTTAGTATATAATTAAACACTTAAATTGTCACCTGAAATTATTGTTCTTTACATGCGTTTCCCTTAGCCCTTTGTAATTACCTAACACTTCCAGTTAGTGCCAGTTGTGGGAGCAACAGGCTTCTAAAAATACCCTCCTCCTGGCCTGGCCACCCACCTAAGAACCATGTGAAGAGGTGTTTTGTGAATTATCACAAAGTTAGGTACAACCGATGCAATCTGTGCAGCTATTTCTGTCAAAAATTGTGCCTCCGAGGGATCAGCTACATTATATCTTGTAATTTCAGATACGCTTTCTTGGATTTAGTGAAAAAACCTTCTCTAAGGCTTGGTAACCTTCTGACCAAATGGATTGCAATCAAGTGTACCTGTGATAGTGAGCTTGAATTCACAAAACAAGCAACTCGATTCGTTGTTTTGTTAATCCACATCCACTTAAGTCATAGCTATTCTTTATCTGATATGTCATCTTGGGTTATTCATCATGATTAGTAAGTTTGTCTACATTAAAAATGTTACACAAATTCTTCTGAAAAATTTTAGTCTAAAAGTCATCAGAGGGAGCTATAGGTTCTTAAATTAATTGACTAATGAATAAAACCTGTTTTTCTATTGGCTGTTCTTCACTGCTTCCTTTAGAGTGGGCGCAGATGAAAATGAATCATGGAGTTTAGGAATGAAAGTCTGAAAAATAACTAGATAAAATTTTATAATTTGGGGAGCTATAAAATTTGGAATCTGTGTCCTTGATTTTCATCCCTTTCATTTGGAAATGATGAAGCTCAGGAGGTTAAGAAGACCATGGTCATTACAACCAACAAGAGATTGAAATGGACAAGAATCCTAGTGTCCAGACAAGTACTGTCCAGCCGAAATAATTCTGCAAGCCACATATGCAATTTAAAATTTTCTAGTGACCACACTACAAAAATAAAAAGAAACAGAAACAGGTGAAATTGATTTTAATAATGTATTTCATTTGACCCATTATATCAAAAATTATGATTTCCACGTATAATAAATATAAAAAATATATAATCAATATGAGTGTTTATTGAGACGTTTTCTTTTCTTTTTTCATTCTGAGCCTTCAAAATTCAGTGTATTTTACACTTTCAGCACATCTCAACTTGGACTAGCCACATTTCAAGTGGTCAGTACCCACATGTGGCTAGTGGCTACCATATTGGATGGCTTAGGTCTAGACACCAGTCCAATTTTCTTTCCACCACAGCAGTGTAATAGCTTTTAAAGGGTTGACTTGGATTTTCAGAGTCTTATTTTGGTTAATTTAGGCTAATTTTTCACTTTGATATACAAGTGAAAAAGTAACTGAAACCTTATATAAGTCGTTATAATAGAAGCACATTGCTCTAGAATCATCTTTCTCATTAACATTTTTGATTCCTTGGCAAATGCTTAGTAATACTTCAAGGAAATATTTTCAAGTTACTTGTAGACTTTTTTTCCTTCGTCACTTTACTCCCTGTGAAGCCATACCGTCTCAGTTTTGCTAACCACAGACACATTACAGGCAGTGTTGTGGGAGAAGAAAAAGTTTCCCTCTGTTTCTCCTTTTGGAGGTTGAAGGCAGTATACCCTGGTGCTGCCCTGGGCTGAGTCTGTCCACCATCTGTGTAAGGAATTCACAATCCCAGACAAAAGAAATTGGCAGAGTCTTCCCTCTGTCTGCTCTCCAGATCCTCAAGATAGCCATAAAACACCTGGACAAAATCAGCAGGTGATGGCAAGGGAAAAAGAATGATCAGTCACAGGCGTTGTTGAATCCTTTGAACATTACTTATGGCCTGGACATTGCTGTCACCAGGCACAGTTTGATCTTGGGTGAGTTTTCTGGAAGAGCTTTATTCCCTGGCTCTCTGACAACAGCGGAACCAGATAACATTGTGGATAGGAGAGAAGTGGAAAGTCGAGGTTTCCCTGCCTTAAGGTATAGTAGTTCCAGGTGGTGTTACCTCTGTGTGTGTAAGAACATCCTACAGAAATAAGTCATATCACCAGATGCATAAAGTGTGCTATTTAGATCAGTGTTCTTACTGTAATCCTGCTCAAGGAGTTAAAATATTCACTCATCTACTTATAATTTATAAATTGTTTTCAGAATGATCGGCATTGTTCATATGCTGTGTTTTTTTAATGTAGTTTAAAATCTGTTGTCTGCACTTACACTGAAAAAGGGGAGTTGGCACTATGGTATTCATAGGCTTTTACAAATCTTTTCTTATGGTGGCTGTACATAAGAAACGTTTCTACATACTCATTTTGTGTCACATGGTTTGCTTCCATATCTTTTGATGCTGTATGTAGAAGTTACAGTAGCTACTAAGTCATCATTTGGGTTGTCTGAAATTTTTGTAATGATATCAGATGGTGGCAGAATTGCATATCATGAAGTCTGGTAGGGAAGGGGCCCATTTTTAATGGATCAGGAATTTAGCCATGAAGAGATGACACTTTTGCCAGTGAAAGCTCTGAGCAAAGTCCGTTAGCTGTTGCCTCTTTGTCAGTCAGTAAGAGAGTTTAATACAGTGGTATTTAGCTTTCTTTGCTGCTGCCAGTTTTAAGGGTCATATTTTAGCTCTGATCTTTATTTCCAGTGAGAGGGCTAAACCAAAGCAGAAGCTGCACTATTTAACTCGGAATTCAGAATGATTTTCTCTCTCCCTTTGGCTCTGTCTACAAATGTAGCCCTTTTTCATATAAATGGCGTCAAGCTTCATTGAATTTAGCTCTCTCTTGTTAAGTACATTAATGCTGTGTTCTGTCATTCATTACATGAGAGTTAGTTGTCTATTACAAAGTGGGGGTTTTTGTTTGGAGCCTGATCTTCACGGGAAGAAGGCCATACGTGGCTTAATTTCCTGAGTGCACTGAATGCTGGACTTGTTTATCTGTGACTTGTATATCCACTGAAAGCACCATGCAAAATGTTGATTCTACCGTTGGGAGGCCCACTGTATTTTAAGCAAGGAAACTTAAAAGAGAAGAACACTTACCACCTTTCTTTTTTAAAATCCCTTTTCCCCCATGCATTTTGTCACATTTTTTAGTGATCTATACAGCGCCCTAAGAGTGTGTTACAGAAAGTGTTAATATCTTAGAGCAGCAGTAATAATAATCCTTTTACTCAGGCTAATCATGTGCTAATCCTTTGGTAAGTCAAAAGTATTAGATCATTTGAAATTCATTGTGTCAGCTCAGTTGAAATAACTGGTATGGTGCTATAAACATTTAGAGAAAGGGAGTCTTTGAACCCAAATAATAATGTCAAATAGTTTGTTAGTGTTACATGTTCATGTTTAAGGGTTTCATAAGCTCAACCCATGGACAAGAGCATTTCAGTTTACATCAGTGTGTAATATATTATTTTAACTGAAGGTTTATTTTTATTTTGTTATTTGGGGAAAGTTTCTTTTCCTCTGGCACTTGTGGACTGGATTTTTATGGTACAGTTTTCACTCTGCAATCACAGGAAGCCTGCTGTGCCAGAAGGGTGCTTTTTGGTGTTTTTTTGTTTTGTTTTTTGTTTTTAAAGAAAACTATTTTTGTTTTTCTAAAGCATTATGTTGGGTTTGAATTTTCTCCTTGCTCCCTTCTTTCGTATTCTTGAGAAAAACATTGATGGTGTACATATTTATTTTTCTGTGAATATTTTAACCAGGAATTTTGGCTTCATGTTTCCCCTTTCTTCCTGAACAGAGCCACTCCTTCCTTGGAATTTTTATAATTCTCTTGAATTATTCTCTTTCCCTCTCTCACTCTAAGTCCTCAGGTGATAGAGAGCCCTTAGATTCTTTGTTTTAGTGATCTTTGCACCCAGCATACCTTAGGTGTCAATAAAGAATACTTTGAATTGCTTCACTTATAGAAATGCTGGTAAATTTGGTGACTTAGCTAAAGTTGTTCCCATGTCAGAAAATGAATATTTTTGGTGACAAATCGTTTTCATTTCTTCTTTCCTGAAAGTCGTTTGAGTTTTAGAAGGGCACCTTAGAGCTTCAGGACTGTTTGAGCTGCAACTGTTGTTCTCCACCTTTATGAAACCACTCAGCTGTTGACAAAGCTGGTGTTAGAGCTTCAGAGAGCACCAGCACAATTAATTGGTTTTCTGAGGATGCATAACTTAAGTAATTGTGCAGTCAAGGCTCATGTGGAAAGGATGAGTATCTGTCCTTTCTGGACCTCTGGTTATCGCTCCTTGTTTCCACCTGATCTTGGATTCATAGTTTTGGAGAACTTGTAGATTCTCTTATCCTAGAGTGTATTAAGTACTGTAATGTGAAGTCCTCCTCCTCTTTTTTGAAGATGAAATTTACAGATCTTGCTGCTGATTGCATTCTGTAAATAAAGGGAGAGCTCTGAACATTATGTTTGATGTCGTGTCCCTACTCCGTGGCCATGCTCGATATAGCTTTCTTCCTCCTGGCGTCCTCCCGTGAACAGATTCTGGTAATGAGAAGGTTCACCATTTAAAAAGCAGTCCACAGGATAGCTTTCTCTATGCTGTTATAGAATGAACTGAAATCTATGCAGAATAGCTCTAGAGCTAAAATTTGGCTAGAGAGAAGAGGTGTTAAATGCAACCTGAGCATTTTTTTTCAGGGATAACCCAGCTCAGAGAATTAGGTGTCCAGATGATCTGGTTTAAGTCACAGAGACAGTGTAGCCAACCAGTCCCCAAGGCACTGGCCTCACTGAGAGGGTAGCTAGCATTCCATTGGGTATGGGATCAGGGATTATTGATGGCATTGTTACAAGCCTGTCAATGAGGGCATGTAGAATAGGTAGCCCCGAAAGTTGCTTTTAGTCACCGTAAAGTGATGCTCCATTTTAGAGTTCAGTCCAGGCATGGCCTTGCTACCATTGCTGGGAAAGGGCAGCATGTCACAGTGACAGAGAACATGGACTGTGGAGCCAGGCTGCTTAGGTTTGAATCCTGTTTCTACCAGTTGTACTGTCTCTGTGATACTGGACAGGTTTCTGAAGTGTCTGTGCACCCAAGTTCATCATCTGTGAAATGGGATAATACCTACTTCCTGCATAGTTGAAGTTAATTGTGAGGATTTAATGAATGTATGGTGCCTGGAACAGTGCCTGAAACATAACAAATGCTGCATACATGTTAATGTAGTAAAATAAAACTGGGTGCTGAGAGCTGCTGATGCTTCAGAAAACCATTAGTGAAACCTAACCCCCTGGAACCTGACCCTTCATTAAGGCCCCAAGGTTTTACTAACCTTTGTGCCTGCCACAAAAACCATACTTACATGTGCCTTGTACTCAGAAGCTCCTATAGGTAATCTTGGGTTTTTTTTTTTTTTTTCTCCATCTGTACGTAAAATTTGGAGGAGCTGGCTCTACAGGGCTTTGTGGGGATTCTCTTGGGTGACAGTGTGAGCTGGGGGAACTCTACTTTGAACTAAAAATAGGGACATTTTCATAATTCTTTTCATATTCTGCTTTGCTTTCTTTGGGTGATACATTCTTTCTCAGGTATAATTTGTCATAGAATGTTTTCAATGGTATTTTTTTGTAACCAAAGTGATTAATTTTCAATTTACATGTGGCTAAGAAGATATATCTGATAATCAAGTTTAGTTCAAAAGTAGGGTTTTTTTTGTTTGTTTGTTCTATAATAAGTACCTCATTTTGATTGCAGGGCCAAGGTTAAAGTGGACTTGACAGTAAACTGAAATTTACATTTATCGATGATGATCATGACCCCATATCAATTTCTGTGTTCTCAAATGCATTATATGGTTGTCTGAATAGTTACTCCAGATTGCCAACACTGTGATTTAAGCCTTTCACAAATTACCTGTTGTAATTCACAAAACTGGGTTTCATATTATCTGTGGCAACTATTTTTTTTTTTAACGATTCCTCAAAGATGTAATAATACTTGCACAAGTGGCAACTAGGACAGAATGGTTCAAAACAGGAGGAAAGAACGTACTATGAAATGCTATAGAGAGCCACCTACGAAAATTCCCACGTGTCAGTAGAACTTCCTTCCTTCCTTCCTTCCTTCCTTCCTTCCTTCCTTCCTTCCTTCCTTCCTTCCTTCCTTCCTTCCTTCTTCCCTCCCTCCCCTCTCCTCCCTGTCTTCCTGCCCTCCTTCCCTTCCCCCTTCTTTTCTTTCTTTCATTCATTAATTTTTATTTTTATTTATTTTTTTGAGAGAGGATCTCACTCTGTTGCCTAGGCTGGAGTGAAGTGCCACAATCTCAGCTCCCTGCAGCCTTGATGTCCTGGGCTCAAGTAGGGATTCTCCCGCGTCAGCCTCCCAAGTATCTGAGACCGTGGGGCCGGCTAATTTTTAAAATTTTTTTTGTAGAGACAGGGTCTTGCAATATTGCCCACACTGGTCTTGAACTCCTGGGCTCAAGCGATCCACCTGCCTGGGCTTCCCAAAGTGCTGGGATTACAGGTGTGAGCTACCATGTCTGGCCTCTTTTATTTTATCTTATTTTATTTTGTGAGACAGGGTCTCTCTCCGTCACCCAGGTTCAGGTGCCGTGGTGCGATCATGGCTCACTGCAGTCTCAACATCTGAGGCTCAAGCAATCCTGCTGCCTCAGCCTCCCAAGGAGCTGGGACTATAGGTACGCACTACCAGGCCCACCTAATTTATTTATTTTTTATTTCGTAGAGACAAGGTCTTACTCTGTTGCCCAGGCTAATCTCGAACTCCTGGACTCAAATGATCCTCCCACCCCAGCCTCCCAAAGTGCTGGGATTATAGGTGTGAGCTACCATGCCTGGCCCAGAACATTTTCAATATGGTTATGGAAACATTATTAACTGGACACGGTTGCTTGATTTTGCAGCTTAATTGGAGTTATCTTGATGTAATGGAATTGAATAAATTTGACCATTGAGCTCTCAGACTTGGTTTTGAAGTCCACTTTTTCCAGTGACCAGCTATGAGGACTTAGTCAAGTTCTTTAATCTCCTTGACTGTCAGTCTCCTTCTCTGTAAAATGGAGATATAATAATACTGATCATGCTCAATTGTCATGAAAATTAAATTAATTCATGCATGTGAAGTATTTACATTATAGAGGAAGAAAAATTTATTTTCCTTTTACTTGTCTAAGTTCTTGGCTGCTACCTCTGTAACAAAAGACAAATTAACAAAGAAAAGCATACAAATTTATTTAATATAAATTTTATGTGACACATTTCCTTCATAAGGAAATGAAGACTTGAAGAAACAATTAAAGCTGAATGTTTTTATGGGTTCGATGAAGAATGGACAGTCCTGGAAAAATGTGATAAGACAAAAAAGAGTATGTGCTAAGAGTAGTATACCGAAGGAAACTCAGCAAGGCCTGCTTATTTAGATTCTTCTTGATGTCCTTCCATTTTCAGATATACAGATGCTTTTTTCCTCTGGGTTTTGGGGAGGGCACCTCTCACATGACGATCTTATGGCCCTGCTTCTGGGGAAAAGGATGGGGAAATGTCAGAGAGTCCTTGTGTATATCATCTCTCAAAACTCTTAATCTTAATTAAATATTCAGTATGTCAAGGTGCCATATATTGGGGTAGCATGTCCTGAGCTCCATCAACATTAATGTAAAAATATTTAGCCTAATGCCTGGCACATATCAAGAGCTTGAGAAATGCCGACTCTAAAATTATGACGTCTAGGAAGATGTGGGGCAGAATTGTAAACTTACCTGCTAAATTACCTGTGAGCTGCCCCACCGTTCGTTAATTATGGCAATAATAATGGGTTTATCATGCTGTATCCTCACTCTTGCAAGCAGTGTTCCTTGTGCTTAGCAGTAAATGTTGCCTAATTTGGGGCATGCTGGTGTGTCTCACTCTGTCATCCATGCTGGAGTACAGTGGCCCGATGACAGCTTACTGCAGCCTTGACCTCCAGAGATCAAGTAATCTTTCCACCTCGACTTCCCAAGTAATTGGGGCCACAGGCATGTGCCACCACACCCAGCTATTTTATTTTTATTTTTATTTTTTGTAGAGACGGGGCTTCTCTGTGTTGCCGAAGCTGGTCTTGAATTCCTGAGCTCAAGGGATCCTCCTGCCTCAGCCTCTCAAAGTGCTGGAATTACAGGCATGAGCTACCACTCTTGGCCATTTTTTTTAACTTCATGAATGTAGCTCTTCCATATCACCTTACTATAATAAAAGAGGAACAATACCCCAGAAACCTTTCTTTTAAATAGTACCTGGAAACTCTAACCTTGCTTTCTTTTTATTTAGAGAAAAGGTGCATTTTACCATGATAGTGAAGCCATTTACATGGATTAGATGGAGTTTTTTGGATTTTTTTTTCAAGAAAGAATAAAGTTTTTCCAAGTGGTTTTGTTGGCTTTTAAAACAAAAGCAATCATAGTGAACTGAATCTGTTTCTCTTTCGAAGCATACATGTATTGATTGCTAACTCTGTGCTAGGTACTCTCTTGGATTTCAGGGGCTGTGATGAGTAAGACCCCATCCTTGCTAATAAGGTCTTTATGACATTAATATTATAGAAAGATTTCTAAGTTTTGGCCAATGGCCAACTATTTCTACTAGAAGTTCATCCATTGATCTCAGGGTGTACCCCTACCTCTGTTGCTTTTGTATTTTTTCTTGAGGCTTGTGACAGTGAAATTTAACATTTTTGGGTTTCAATCCCAAGTGTTAATTTCTGGTTAATTTCAATCCTAAGCGTTAATATATAGGACATGCTGTAATTTGGTTTTGAGCCTTGTTTCATTAGGTTTGGCTTCAAGGGCACACAAACCAGAAAACTGAACTTATTTTCATTCCTTTCTTTTGAGGCTGTTTTCCATATGGTACTGGTCATCTCCCTCTTGTGACTGTTACCTTTCTTTTGTAATCGCGTTGTCACATGATGTTATCCAGACAATTAGTTGAAAATACACTGCCTGTCTGGAATCAGAGACAACTCAGAAGATTTTGCGATCTTCCATGACATGCCCAGTGACAACTGTGCTTGTCACTATTTCTTCTGGGAAATCCCAGGGAATTGTCATAGTCTGCTGTCCTGGTTACCGAGGATTTCTCACTGAAAGCTGAATTGGTGGTTGGATTCCAGGATGCAGGGGAGCCCTAATTATGGTAAGAGGTCTAACAGGCTCCTCCTTACATTTACCTCTTGTCACTCATAGGAAAAGTAGCAGGGGGATCTTCTTGCACACAATCTCAGTAACTGAAAAATGAAGGTAATAGCTGATCTCCTTTTCAGAAGAGGTACAGGTGTTGGCATTTGTTATAAATACCTATTCTGAGAAGCCTGCACAGTAGTAGTGGGGAATACTCCATAACCTGCTGTCACCAGTGATTTTCAATAACATGTGGCATTTGGGGCCACCTTTCCTTTTGACTTTGTCTTTTACATTTAAAATTTATTAAAGCAACATTTTTCTGGGTTGCAAGCATATAATGGATTTTTTTCCTAGAACTTTTGCATATTTCTTGTTATATCTTTAACACAGTACATTTTCCTTCCCTTGTGTGATCTGCATTTTAAAATTGAAAAAGTACACTGGGTATTTTCATATTCAAACTGGCACAATAGGCATACAGGCTCTAATAATTAGTCATATGCTTGGAAATTGTCAGTATTCCCCATGGTTCACAAATTTAAAATAAAACTCGCTGCTATCTTTTATTTTGATCCAATTTATTTTTCAGACTGCCTTTCTAACCTTATAGTCCTAGGTATTCTCTTTGCTATAACGCATATGTTCTTTGAACAAGCCCCATGCTGCTTTACCACCATACCTTTGGCAGTACTTGTCCATCTTCTTGGATGATCTTCTTTCCCCATCTTGGCTTGTTGAAATCACTTAAATAAGTTTGTCATAAGTGATGATGGTCCAGCACTGAGCTAGGAGATTTGTGTGGGTGCCAAGTAAAACAAGACATGGTCTCTGACCTTGAGGACCTTTGAGTCCAGTGCCTCTTGAAAGCCTATCCATCTTCCAAACCACTTCCTTCACTAAGCTTTTTCTCATTACCTCAATAGAAGTAGTCTCTCTCCCCTGAACCCCAAAGCGTTTTGTTTATGCCTCTCGTCACATTGATCACATTCCACTTTATAGTATAGTTATTTGTGGTCAGGTTTATCTCCCTACTCAGTTGTAAATTCCTCAAGGACATATTTATGTTTACATGTCAGGGTTTAGAATTCTGTTTTCCACATAGTAAGTGTTTGAATTGATGGGGCCACAAGAATAAAAATCCGTGCTAAGAATCGGTGAGGGGATCTTGTCATATAATATTTTGTATTTCCTATTCAGTACAGTTAAGGTAATTTAATTTTCAAATTCTACTCTAATATAAGGATGGAAAGTAGAAATATGAATGCCTAGTTCTCTAAGTTTGGTATGAGAAAGTGGCTGGGGAAGGGGTGGGTGTGTGAGACTGTTTCATGTGTACAGTATTATATCATGAGGCAGATACTTAATTTCAGGAAACAGCCTAATGAATATGAACACTTGGAAAATTAGTTGCCCATTCTATTAATTGTTTATTTGTGAATGAAAGGGGCTAGTCAGGCTGGAGGATTGCATGGTTTCTGGAAATCAGTATACTAAACTATCTCCAGATGTGGGGAGAAAGAAAGACGTCCACATTTTATTGCGTATAACACTTTGTTGCACAATTCACAATTTGAGCTTAGAGGTTTTTTTTTTTTGCTTCTGTTTTCTAGTTATTTTAGTGTTAGATCTCTGTTGTCTCTTCTACCTCTTACAAATTAATAGAATAATTTAAAGGAAACATTTAGTAATGTGCTTTTATTGAAGTTAGGTGGTCTAGTTAGAAGAAAGAGACTAGATTATTTTTTTATGGAGGAATATTTTTTCTTCCTCGAGTTATTTATTTCGTTTGGAGACATTTATATGATAAATTTACTTGTATATGAATTTTGAAAATTTTGTTAAATCAAGAATTGTTCCTTTATTCTGCAGGTAGAATATTTTAAAATTGAACTTAATCATTATTCCAGAGAATTTGATAAACACATTTAGTGAAACTTGGATGGCATAGCCTTACAAGCTGGTCTTACAAGTTATTATTTAAAGGCTGAATGCTAACAGACTGCATGTCTTGCTTTATCAGAGTGTAAAGTGAGACCTTTTTTTTCCCCTGAATTTTTTTTTGTTGTTCTTTATGCAATCATTTAAACAATTACTCTGGCATCACCTCATTGTGTTATTAGCCTCACCTTTTCAGCAACAAGTATTCTAAATTCTATCTTCGGAGCTGCTTGGGAACCTGGATTTTTGTATGGGAACCTGGATTTTTTTATGATAACCAGTCAAAAAATAACATAAGATTGATGTCCAGGGTTGGATTTTTATGTGTCATTTAAAAATGGCATTTGTGCCACAGTTCACTTTACAGCTGTTTTCCAGATAATTCAAAATACTAGAAAAATCCATCTGGTCCTTTAGAAAACTATCCTGTGAGCCTTTCCCTTCATATGCAGGTTATAGAAACAACTCTGGCTGGATGCTTTGGTGGCTAATTTAAAGTATCTGGCAGGACAATTGATAGCGCCTTTCCTTTGTGTTGTAACAAATATATTTCGGCTGCAGTTTATTAACATAATTCAGCACAACCACAAACATATTGTACATATTAAAGCATAGAATTAGAACCATTTTTTGCACATCGCAGTCTTCTCTTGCTTGTACTTTTTTTTTGACAAGGATCTGGATAATTGCTTCAACAAATGAACTGCTGTGTTCAGTCTGTTTCTGTAATTTCATAAATTGTTTTCATGCTAAAACCAAGCAAGCTTTCACTGAGTTAATATAAGGAACCACAGTGTAATTACAGGAGCTGTATTATTAAAAAGTATGACAGCAGTGGCAGCCTAACTGACAGCTACTTTCTCCTTGCTTTATCATGACAAATTAAAAAACTCTTTTAAGTGCCAGGGAGCAACAGAATTTGCTATATACACATCATCTTGAAAATGGGTATGCATTCATGACTAATTACTTTAAGTGTGTGTATGATGTTTTACCCCTGGAAAGATTCCATGTACCTAATGATCTTGTGAGTGTTGCCTTTCTTCAACTGTGAAGCAGGGAAAGGTGAAATACCATGTATGAGAATGAGAGTTAAGTTACCACAGGGTAGATGACATTTTAAAAGCAGATAGGAGTTTTTTCAGACCTACTTTGTATTTTCTTCATTGATTGCGTTTAAATTCTGTTGGGCTAACTGATCAGAGACTACCTATCTCTGTTTCAATTCATAGACCCTTATAACCCTGATAAATTATAGTAATTTAAATATTTTGTCAGTTTATCACTCCTTCAAACTTGTATCTGTAGTCTGCTTTCTTGTCGTACACACATTGTTGGGAACCTCAGATTCCTTCTGGGGGTATTTAAGGAAAGATGTTACTCGCTGGCCGTTCTTTTCAAGTTTTACTGAATTTAATTATAGTGGTGCATCTGGCAGGCATGAAAACCATTAGATGAGCAAAGGGGGCTCCCAAATGCCACTCTGTGAGCATAATTTAAAACGGTTTGGATTCAGCAATCCTCCTTCAGTTGCGTTATTAGGTACATTGCCTTGTACTGTTATCCTTCTGGTTGTGGTTACATGGTGCGCCCAATTTTTTGCCACCCTTTTTCCTTTCCCTCATCACTGCATTGTGTGATATCTATATTATGTTGCTGGGCCTTTCCTTTAGAATTTGTGGAAATAATGGTATATTTATCCATAATATGGATGAGATACAAATGATTTGGTATTAAGGGACAGAAGTGATTTGCCTCCTTAAGAGCTTGTGATGATCAGACAGAAGATGGCAGAGAAGAATAAGAGCAAACCAAAGCCAAACCTGTTTCTTCTATTCTCAATTCAGTCAAAATGGAGGATACTAAGAGACAGGAGTCCTGAGAGGAGGGGGTACCAAGGGAAAGGTATGAAGGGCAGGTAAGGGATTCAAGACATACTGGAGACAAGGGGGAAGAGCAACAGTTTTGTCAAAAAGAAAAAGAACCGTGATCTTTCTGGAAGTCCAGCAGAGAAGACCTTTCTTGAGATTAGTTTAAATTAAGAACTAGAATAGAAATATGTCCCATAGGTAAATTCCATAAAGCAACTTCTAGGATTCTGCTGTCCAGGTGCCTGAATAGTTTGTAGCCATCTTCTACATACCTTTATTACCTGTAACATAAGGAAGCATAGGAGATACAAGGATGAAGGTCAGTCTTCTCCTTAGCAGGCTGGACACAGTTTTAGCAGTTATTTCTATATGCACATATTTAGCTTGTTTTCCAGCTGAGCTCCAATTTTTGTTGTCCTGGAGCAGCTCAAGCTTTCACCTTTGGGCCTTTGGATTCCTGTCTCAGTTCACCTCCATGAAGCAAGACTAGGTTGGTGTGCCTTCTCTTTATATCATAACACCCTATAGTTTGCCCCCACTCTGTTGGAAATTGCTTATTTACTTTCCTTGCAACTCAAGCTTCTTGAGGATACTGTGGGTTTTATACTATGTATACAATCCCCAGCACAGAATAGGCATTCACAAAATACTTGTTGAAGTAATGATTTCATGTCTGAGACTTTTGTTATAAAAGCTCTCTGAGCCTTTGAATAGTGGCTCCGAAAGGTCCCCTGGGGTGCACTTTTCTCTAGGCAATCAGTGATCAGAGCCAAGCCTGCTCTATCCCCTTTCATTCAAACAGCCCACGTTGTGCATCTTTCACAAGACTGTGTTCTAGGCACTAAAGAAACACAGAAAAATCCCAAGATCCTTTCCTGTACAGGAGACTGAACTTAGGTTGGCAAGGTATGATGTTTAGGAACCTTAAGTACATAATTAAAACATTATAAAATATGGAAACATAGAGCTTTGAAGAAATGTTGAGCATATTGAAACTTATGCATGTAATGGAAGAGGAAGTGGAGTTTGACTTTTGCCTCTTTCAAGTTAGCATGCTTCTGCCAGGCTTGGAAACAGTACCTCTGTTTTTCAGATCTCACTGACTCCCTGTCAGGTTATCTTTTCATGACATCAACTTATCTATTAAGTAATTAGGGCATATTTTAACATGTAAAGTGTATGTCTGGGAGCCATATATTTTGGAAATGTACAGTGTGCACCTGTGGTCCCAGGTACTTGGGAGGCTGAGGCAGGAAGATCCCTTGAGCCCAGGAGTTCAAGGCTGCAGTCAGCTATGATCTTGCCACTGAGTCCAGCCTGAATGACAGAAAAAGAGCCTGTCTCTTTAAAAAAAATTTAAAAAATTGATTATTTTTAAATGCTTATTTTGTCTAAGAATTAATAATCATAATAAACTTTTTTTTCTTTTAGTTTTAAGGAGGAGGGAGTTTAATAGACAAGAAAGAAGGGGGAAGAAAGAAAAAAGAAGCTCCCCTGTACGGAGACAGAGGGAGGGGGAATAAACATTTTTATTTACCATTTACTCTGTATCTGTCACTGTGCTTAGCTTTTTAAGCAAAATATTTCTAATGTGTACAAAATCGCTGTGTGAAAAGTAGTACCATTCGATTGTTACAAGTGAGGAATTGGGGTCTCAGAGAAAATAAATAACTTAAAAATAGGAAGTAGGAAGTACCCCTAAGGAATCTTTTTCTGCTCATAGAAAGTAGAGAATAAGGGTAGATTTAGTTAATCACAAGTTTTCTACTCTTTTTGAGCCTGCCCTCCCCTGATGTAAATTTGATGTCTCAAATTTCTTGAAGGCTTTATTTAAACAGTGCTTTGTGGTCCCTTCTGGCAGTGTGACTGGTGCTTGTACCATGGGGGTTTTTGGATACCTGGAACTCGATATTGGTCATAAGAGTAAGTTGGGGATCCTGGGAACCCTGTCTTACTCATTAAAAGCTGTGTTCACACATTAATGTTTCAGGAGAGTCAAATTTATTTTGCCTGTTTTGTGTTTTTAAAAAGGAGATCAATTTTGTTAGTCTATAAATTAGGTCACTAGAGTTGGAACTACAGTATTGAGGGGCCTTCCATCTGGAAGTCTTAACTGCCTAGACAGGGTAGGAAAACATCACCTTAGATTTCAAAAAGACTTAAAATGAACCTCGTCTGAAAATGAAAGCATCTGTATAGCATATACAAATACGTTAGCACACTATGCTATGTTCAAGTAGAGTTGTTAATTTCTCTGTGTATTATTTTAAACAAGATTGGTAAAGTAGGAAAACCAAAACATTTTTTTTGCTTTGAAAATTTATTCTGTAGGAATATAATAAAATTGTTTACTTACCCTAATGTGTAGCCGTTATCAAAACTCTTTTGTTTAGACGTGTTTAGTTTAACCACCTGCCAAAAGGACCACTGAGTTTAAATGGTTACAACCAAGTTTACAAGTGTGGACTTGGTCCTTTGTTTCTTTTAAATGCCACCTCATAGGACCACCCCTTTTCTCTACATTCCCTAATTATTTTCTCCATCTCTCCTTGTTTTCTGTTTTTTTCTTTCTCTGAGGTTTTGCATTACTTTTATCAAAACGAATCCCCTTTTTAAAACTGAACACCGCAGCGCACTGTGGCTCACGCGTGTAATCTCAGCACTTTGGGAGGCTGAGACAAAATGATTGCCTGAGCACAGGAGTTTGAGATCAGCCTGGGCAACATGGCGAGACTCTGTTTCTATAATTTTTTTTTTTTTTAAAGTCAGCCAAGTGTGGTGGCACACTCCTGTGGTTCCAGCTACTTGGGAGGCTGAGACAGGAAGATCGCCCGAGCCCAGGAGGTTGAGGCTGCAGTGAGCTGTGGTCACACCACTGCACTCCAGCCTGGGTGACAGAGAGAGACCCTGCCTCAATAAATGTGTTAGTCTGTTTAGAAGCAAGTCACACCTTATGTGGATGGCTGCAGGCCAAAAGAGCTTGTGCAGAGAAATTCCTGTTTTTAAAAACCATCAGATCACCGGCCAGGCCTGGTGGCTCACGCCTGTAATCCCAGCACTTTGGGAGGCCGAGGCGGGTGGATCACCTGAAGTCAGAAGTTTGAGACCAGCGGCCAACGTGGCGAAACCTCGTCTCTACTAAAAATACAAAAATTAGCTGGGCATGGTGGCAGGTGCCTATAATCCCACTACTCGGGAGGCTGAGGCTGGAGAATTGCTTGAACCTAGGGGGTGGGGGTTGCAGTGAGCTGACTGAGATTGCGCCATTTCACTCCAGCCTGGGCGAAACAGTGAAACTCTGTCCCCCAAAAAAGAAAAAAAAAAGCCATCAGATCTTGTGAGACCCATTCACTATCAAGAGAATAGCATGGGAAAGACCCGCCCTGATGATTCAGCCATCTCCCGCTGGGTCTGTCCCACAACATGTGGGAATTATGGGAGCTACAAGATGAGATTTGGTTGGGGACACAGATTTGGTTGGGGCCAAACCATATAAGTAAATTAATAAATAAAATCGAATACCTATATATTTCTCCCCTCTAATCCATTCCTCAGAGTCTCTGATGGAGTGAACTCTCTTTTTTTCTTTATTATTAACTTTTAAAGCTAATCTTTTAAAAAATATTTTTTCTATTCTCTCAAGTTTTTGTCTTTTATACATGTTTGAATTAAGTCGTTGTTCTAAATATACATGTAAGCTGGTTTATAAATACTGTAATTAGTTCTCTTACTTAGGACTCAAATGTTGCTTATAATTGAAATTGTAAGCCCTTGTTTTCTGTTCTAGCAGCAGGTACTCTAAATGGCTTGTTTAAAAAAAGTTCTTGACTGGGCGCGGTGGGTCACACCTGTAATCCCAGTACTTTGGGAGGCCAAGGTGAGTGGGTCACTTGAGGCCAGGGGTTTGAAAAGGTTAGCCAGGCATGGTGGTGTGCACCTGTAGTCCCAGCTACTTGGGAGGCTGAGGTGGGAAGATCACCTGAACCTGGGAAGGTTGAGGTTACAGTGAGCCGTGGTTGTGCCACTATGCTCCAGCCTGGGTGACAGAACGAGACCGTGTCTCAAAAAAAAAAAAAAAAAGAATTCTTGAAAGGTTAGGCTCTTTATTAGTTATCACTAATTATATCACAGACTCTGAACTCTAAAAATGCTCGTTTTCATGGCTCTGGTCTCTGTTGTGCTGTCATAAACTTCCATTTCATATTTTCTGAAGCTCTCACTTTGAGTTCTTTCTTTGGCAATAAGAAAAGCTTCCATTCAGTCCATCTTAAATGTGGGAAACAGTTTTATGTAGCACTTGTTACTTAACAGTAGTCATGGGACTTAAAGAAAAATGTTGAAGCTTAGAGGTGGTAAAGCACAGTGGTTTAGAGAGTAGGTAGTGAAGTTGACGGGAAGTCCTGGCTCTGCCTTGGCAAAGGTAGTTAATGTCTGTGCTTTGTTGTTGTTTTTACCTGTAAAATTGAGATGATGATAGCGTGATACCCTCCTAAGAGGGAAAAGTCAGGATAAGCTGAGTTTGTCCATTCAGTGTTTAGAACACTGCTTGATAGTAAGTGCGTAAGAAGTGTTGCCAGTATTTTTAAACTTAACTTTGCAGATAATATATGAAATATGCAAATAAGTAAAAATATATACTTGAAAACATGAAATCTTTAGGATAATTTCCTCTTTTCATTCTCTACTAATTTATTGTTGGTGAATTAGATAGAGGTCACAATCTAGTCATGTGTTTTACAGAAAGTAGTTACAATGTTGTGTTCCTTTTGAAATACTGACTTATTCTTTGGCATGTATGAGGGGACATCACATGAAGTCATTGTTGAAAAAGATGTGTCCATTAAGAAAGTTGGTGCTCTATTTGTGTAATTCCCGAGAGTGGAGGGATTTGTTTGGTACAGTAGCCTTATTAGCTTTACTAAAACAAACACACAAAAACAGACTGACACCCACAAGTATTTTTGTCTTGTTTTACAAGGTCTGGTTTCTTTATTGAGGTAAAATTCACATAGCATAAAAATTCATCATTTTAACGTTTCCTTTTTTTTCTTGAGATGGAATCTCACTCTGTTGCCCAGGCTGGAGTGTAGTGGCACGATTTCGGCTCACTGCAACCTCATCTCCTAGGTTCAAGTGATTCTCCTGCCTCAGCGTCCGAGTAGCTGGGATTACAGGCACCCACCACCATGCCCAGCTAATTGTTTTTTGTGGTTTTTTTTTGTATTTTTAGTAGAGCTGCGGTTTTGCTGTGTTGGCCAGGCTGGTCTCAAACTCCTGACCTAAGGTAATCCACCCAGCTCAGCGCCCCTAACTGCTGGGTTTACAGGCATGAGCCACCATGCCCAGCCCATTTTTAACCATTTTAAAGTATATAATCCAGTGGCTTTTAGTGTAGGTTTAGCATAGTTTTGTAGCCATCTATCTCTCAAGATCTTCTTAAGTGAAAAGGATTTATATTTAAAGTTTTAGAAATTTTGCTTTGCATTTAAATTATGTCATACACCTTTTCTAAAATAAACATAGCAGTTCTGTGTTTCACAAAATTAAACAAAAGTTGGCATTTAATTATTATGAATGGGGCATTGCTTCTCTTTTATAAAGTGTTTTTTAAAAAATATCTCTTACAGAGAGAGAGAAAAAGAGGTTCTAATTAAGATAGGGCCCAGATGTTTGCTTTGTATTGGTTTGTATTGTACTTCTGTTGACTAAGCAGGTAGTTGTTAGTGGTTTTAAAATTGTGAACTAATTAAACAATATGAAGAGAATTGAACATCTACCTTGCCAACATCCAGATCAAATAAAATTTAGACTTTTATTATTATTTATCTAGGGTGTTATTTAGTATACAAACTCATATAAAGCTTTATTTACTAGAGTTTATGTTCTTCTGTATCTTTTTGATTCGAGGAAAGAAAAAAATGGACAATTTATATGAAATTTCTAGCATTTTAAGCAGTACTGTGACAGAATGTTTTTTTATAAAATACCTAATTTTTAAGAGAATATTTGAGAGAGGTTTGAAGATATACCTAAACAGAAAAAAAATTAAAGTATATATTTTTCTGGGCATTAATAAAATCAGCCAGTGTTATGAGCAGAAATACTAACAGCAGGTTTGGGATGTTGATAGTGAAGCTTACCTAAAAATCTTAAGTTATTGCCAGATTTCATGGCACTTGCAACCTCCTTTTTAGTTTTGCCTAAAGTGAAGCGTCTTAGACCAGAAAGGATGCTCTAATTGTTGAGTCTTTATTATAGCATTTGAGAGCTGCTTATTGCTGATAAATAATGTTAATGTACCTATATGTTTAGCATCTCGAAATTATTTTCTTCAATGGAGCAATTTTGCACACAGACAAAAAAATTGTGACTTTTGGTGTGTGATGTTAGGGTGAACCTGATTGTTAAAAGTTTAACAAATATTTGCATTGGTAGCAGTTAATGTGTATTAAATGTTTATTTTTAAAATGATATGTTTTAAATAATATGAAAAATGTAATTTTAACTGGTTACAAGTTTTCTTGTATAACATTAGTATTCTACCTGACACTGAGTAGAAGTAAATTTTGATTTTAGCCCTGTAACCACATAAATATGCTGGATTAAAGCCTTTGGCCCTGACTTATCTACAAGGGTGTGAACACTTCTGTTTGCAGTGCCTGACTTCATTGCTTCCCGGACCAAGGAAGGATTACTTTTGCTTCTTGATAGATTTAACCTAATCTATTACTGATTTGACAATTGGAGGCATAAAGGGTAACCATCAGCATCTTTTCGAAGCATGTAATGCTACTTGGAGAACAATATTCCAGTAAGGAAATTTGTTGTTTTCAGAAATTCCCAAAAATTCAGTGGATAACTTATAGAATGCTTTTAATATATACAGTAAGATGGCATCTTCTATTTCTAAAGTATTTAGTTTATCATTTTATTAGTCAAAGAATACTATAGAAAAGAGCAGCAGATGAAATGAGGGTTTGGCAGCATCAAATGATAAAAATTCATCTTCCTGGATGCAGTTAAAACAAATGTAAAAATGTTCCCATCTGTCTAAGCCATCAGTTTCTGATACAGTCCCTGGAGGAAGTGGCTGAAAAGTCATTTCCACCTAATGGGTTGTTAGGTTGCTTCTGTACAGTAAGTTGGTGGTTGCAGCCCACTTCCTCTAAGACAAAGGTCCGTGTCTCTAAAACCCCATCACAACTGACACTAATTGGCATTGCTCTCGGCCCCGGGCTGTGAAAGCAGGCCTGAGTGGGCATAGAATGGGGAGCACTGAGGGGGCATGTGGCACCACTGAAAAGACATTGTAGATTTTCCTAGCATACCACATTTAGATTTTTCTTTTCTGACCCCTGTTCATGCAGTTTATATCATTTTTACGCTGTCATCTGGCTTGGGGAAAATTTGTCCAAAGCCCCATTGGTGAACACCATGTCATTAGAAAGTATTGTCACCTTACCTAATGTTGGGACTTCCAAATACTAAGTTACCTATGAAAATCTCTATGAAGTAATTAAGATGATTAGTAGTAAATACAATAAATAAGTAGACATTTTTACCTCACATTTTTACACATCTAATAAACTAACATTTTGTTTTCCTTTTTCCTTAAATAAGAAGCCAGAAGAGGGCATATTAGTCTTTCAAAAATCAGTTTGGGAGCCACTTGGCCCAGTTCAGTTACAATTACCATAAATTAGGCAAAGAACCTGCTTTGTATTCATAAGGGTCAGGAGTGAAGGATTTAGTTCTGCAAGGGGGTTGGAATGACAAAAAATACGAAAGCAGAATGGTACCCTCCTCTTAACAACTTTCAACTATGTCAAAGCTTGATTGCTGTATATGGCTCCATACTTTGACGATTATGTAGAAGACAGGGAAGAGAAACATTACTGAGCACTTATTATATTGGACAGGTTGTGCTGGGTACTTTCCAGAACATTATCTTTTAAATTTTAGAGATACTACCAGACTCCTGGTTATAGAAAAGTGTGACTGCAGTTACGGCCAGTTGTAGGCAATCTCTCTACTTTCCTAAATGCATATTGAAAAATTAGTGAGTGGTGGCAGTGGGGAGGAAGGGAATTACTAAGGGAATTGATTAGTCATATTAATCATTTGTATCTTTTCCCTGCATCCATTTAAAATGAAAATGGATAGCCATTTAGGTACCCAGACCCTGCCGTCCCTGGCTTCCTTTTCCCCTCTCCATCATTTTCAGGCTCAGGAGTGTGTAGTAGGATCTTGCTTCAACAGTTGGCTTGGACTCAGCTCCCTCTGAGAAGCTCTGCTTTCAAATCTTGGAAAAGCTCATGAGGCCCTCCTCAGGAAACTGCTTACTTCTCTTGCAATGTCCCAAGGGATGCGAAACAAGTTTGGGATTTCCCTTTACCCCTGAAGTCCTTTAAACAGACCATCTTCTTGTATTTGTGTCTGTTCGTTTAGTTCTCAGCACAGTTCCCTGCCTCTTATGGTACCACAAGTGTTAACAATATGGGACCAGGAGTAGGGTGAGCCAAATAAGGTGCTCGAGGTACAAAATTTGAGGAGGCACTTCTTCTCGGGTTGTGCAAGTGGACTGGAAGTTGAGATTCCCCGATTCTGGAGTGTGGTCCTGGATATCTGTACTTGTGTAAAGCACCACAGATGATTCTGACATATACCTGTTGTTTTTCATATTTAATAGGTAAGAGTTTTCTTTTGCTTTGCTTAAGGAAGTGGAAACATTTGGTTCCATAGCTAGAGAAGATGAGATTGTGCTGTGGAACCTTGTTTTCTCAGCACATGATAAATCTCACCTTTAATTTACAGACTCCTCTTGCCTCTTCTAAGATGTTTAAATAATAAAAGATGTATCATCACTATTTTGTGTGATCCCAAATTAAAGCAAGAGGCACTTTCACATTGAAGGCATTATTAGCACATATTTTACATTTCTACTCTTTGTTGTGCGTTATTGTTTCAGATGAAAGGTAGCATACCTGACAACCGTGTACAGAGATCCTCAGGTTACTAGCTCAGGTGTAATTCCTTCATACACAAACTAACTTTATTCATTTATAACACTACCACTTTATACTACTTCTAACACCAGAAGATTCTCGCCACCCGCCGCACCCCTGCATCATTACCTTTTTAAAATAAAACAAGTAGGTTGATTTGGGGGAGGGAGAGTTACTATTTTAACTAATTGAAACACAAAATTGAAATATTAAATATAGGTAAACATTAAAAATGATGTTTTTCAGCTAGAATATGGATAGGTGAGGAAGCATGTATACCTTAACTTTAAAATTTTTTATTTTCTGGTTAAGGAATAAAATGCTGAATTTGTCAATAGACTGGCAATCTAAAGAAAATAATACTGTACAAACACACACCCACTTAAAATTGTACTACGTCTGCTTTACTTTTTTCGGAGACATACCATCTGGCAGCTGTGTCTCGGTGTTAAACAACTCGAGCACAGGTAATATATTTGACAATTAAAATAATAGCCTCACATTTACTGGATATGATCAAACATAAAGTATTAAAGCATGCTTATCACCAACTCTGGATATTCAGATAATGTTTCAGTGAAAAATCATATTGAATTGTGCTTTCCTGGACTATTTATGATTCACTCAAGTAGAACATACTAATTGTGCAAATAGGGTAGGAAACAGCCATCTCACAAACTTACAAGGTACTTTACAGCAATCCAACTGATGTTCAGTGTCATAAATAGCAGTATCTGTGGCCATCAATGTAGGGCCCCTCTTGGATTATTTAAAGTACATACCGTAGTCTAGATATAGGTTTCTTATATATCAGGGTTTTAAATGTGAGTGAGTGATACAGTAAAACTGTTGGTTGCCCCTGTTTTCCTTTATCATTCTTCGTAGACCAGCAAAGCTGGTTTGTGTGTATTTGCTCATCCGACAATATATTGGCTTGTCCTGTGGTGCTTGTATTGAAGAAGTGGAAGCACCACAACACATAGGCATGCGCTGTTATCAATTTATCAATGAAAAATGCAGATGTATGAAAGTATTAAGCATATCTTAATATATTACTTTTTTTTTTTGAGATGGAGACTCGCTCTGTCGCCTAGGTGGGAGTGCAGTGGCGTGATCTCGATTCACTGAAACCTCTGCCTCTGGGTTCAAGTGATTCTCCTGCCTCAGCCTGCCGAGTAGCTGGGATTATAGGCACATGCCACCATGCCTGGCTAATTTTTGTATTTTTAATAGAGATGGAGTTTCACCATGTTGGCCAGGCTGGTGTTGAACTTCTGACCTCAGGTGATCCACCTACCTCGGCCTCCCAAAGTGCTGGGATTACAGGTGTGAGCCACCGTGCCTGGCCTCAAACTACTTTTTACCTTTACTTAAAGACAAGTTGAGGGAACCATTCATTTGAAGAAGGTGTTAGAAGGGTGTGTGTGTTTTGTTATGACACGTTTTTGTACCTAGGCTTCCGTTCACAGCCATCTCTGCCTTGCAGCAAGAGAGAGTATTGAATTTCTGCTTCTTTCCTTTTGATCCTATGAAAGTTGTAAATCTCTGTAGTATGTAAGTTGTGACCTAACTCTCCAAATTACTTGAATGTGGTTGACATTAAGCTCATATTCCAAGTCACTTTGCTCTACAGTTCAGTTATTTGTGGGCAGGAAGCATATTTGTTTATGAGGGAGCAGGAAGTATATTTGTTTATGTTTTTGTATTTCATAATTTCTAGCATTGTCTTTGGAGTAGTCAAGTCTTAGCAAATGAAGGGATGAATGCTTTGTGATAGGCTACATACATTTGAATGTTCAGTTGTTTTTATATGAGTGAATGGATATTGGAGAGACTAAAGTTTTGCATGTCCTTTAAGTGTACTTTTGTTGTTAATTTATTCATATTTAAGGCACAACCCTATTTAATATTTTGTGCAAAAACCAACTTTAAGGAAACAGAAGTGAAAAATACATATTTCGATGTTTGGCTTTTTCAAAAACACAAAGCATCTCATTTAATTTCCAGGTAGAAGGAATAGGTATTGCCCAGGATATATACACTGCCTGTGAGCCAGTGCCCGCCTCTGAAGCTGTGATGAGTCTGTTTTCCTATTTTGGGTTTCAGGTACAATATGGTAAAAGTAGCCTTTGGTGGTAGAGATGAGAATGGTGGAGGAGAACATACTCTTTTCTATAATAACAGGGAGATCTAAGGTTAGAATGTTACTAGCGTTGCCTGGAAGAATAGTAAGGCATGTGGACTTAGAAGAAGGTACTTATTTCTAGTGTATCCAAAATGTCTCTTCCCCATAGTGGTGAGTTCGTTCTGCCACAGCCAAGCCTACCAGGAATGATTATCTTTTGTCTCTCTTATGTGAAGTTGGATGACTAAGGCAGTGATGTCTGAACAGCAACTTGCATATTCTGCTAGTAAATACGTGCTGGATATTTCAAGTGAATTTTATAGTTTCTATTTTTAGAAAGTTGTCCCTGGAATTTGTAGATAATACTCAGTAATAGACATTTTAGCAACTTCATCACTTTTATTTTTTAATTCACGGAATTTTACAAAAGTTATGTCCACTTAAAAGCTTTATCTGCTTTTATTTTTCCCCAGTGTGATCATACTTAGAAAACCTGAGGTTAACATAAATTATATATTGGTAGCCTCTTAGCAGTCTAGCAGATTTCAATTTCTTAGAAAGTTGTTATGGAACCAAAAATTTGACAGATAAATGTAAAGTGTCTAGCACGTGATGTGAATAGTAACATAGATTTTATTTCATTTCTATCAATTATGCTACTATTATGAATATTGCAGTATAAGGTTCTTACTCTTCAGGCATGCACATAGGGTCTCTTTCGTTAAGAAGCACATATACCTGCACTGAGAGACAAATTACTGATTTTCAGTCCTTAATTATTTAATGAGAAGTTTCAGTGAGATCCCAATATATAGATTTAAATCTTCAAAACTGCCCCGAAAACCAGGCACGGAGTGAAAGAATATCATCTTTATACGATAAATAAATAAATTATATTTAAAATAGATAAATTTATATTTTAAATCACAACTAGCTTTCTACAAATAGGAGCAGATTTATTTTGTACACTTAAGATTATGGGGGAAATGACATAAAAGCTCATGCAGGTAAAGCTTATGTCTTCTCATGTGTAAAACAAATATCTAAATATATGGCTATTTGTGTCCACATACAGAGTTAAAGGACACTTTTCCATGAAATAATGCATTCCTTTAGAATTGCTGTAGATTTTCATAATTTTTTAAAAACATTTCTATTGTAACGTACATCAGAAGGGCAGCCAGCATTTTTTTTGTCTGACTATACATATGCATTATAAAAAAGTGAGTCTACTGTAATTACCAGTTTGCAGAGCAAATTCCTGCAGGGTTTGTACTCTCCCCATTAGTAAAAGAGATAAGTTGAAATGTATTAAAATTTCACTGTACAACTGGGAGTTTTTGTTCACAGTAAATGTGTTAATGTTTCTTCATTGCTTGACTGTTTGTGTTTAAATTTAGGCAGCATGCCCAACAGGGACAAAATTATAGGATAAAGCTATGTATAAAAGAAAATCCTTCGGAGAGCACCAATAAGGCTCTTTTTAAAAATAAGCAGTTACATATAATAGTACATGGCTGTAGCCACAGAGAAAAGTTTTATCTGTCTAGTTCAGAATTATTGGAATTTTTCTTTCCCTTGTGTAAAAGTTAAGAGGACCGAGTTTATGTCAATAGCTAATATACTTTGATGTAAAAACATCCATTATTTTATTCAGTGTCACTTCTATAAAAAGAAAAAGAAATGATTTCTTTTTGTTGTTCCTATGATGAAGAGAAGCTAATAGCATTTTGAGAGAGAGGTGATAGATCACATTTTCTTCCCGAGTAAAGGAATTCTTTCTTGTTAAGAATTCTAATTACAGCCTGTTATATTTTTGGAGTATTTTTCTCTGCTTTTCTTCGTTGCCATGAACTTAGTAAATACAATTATTCATGTAGATAGGCTTATTTTTAAAAAAATTAATCTACAACCACAATCACCTAGCATGAATATGTAATGCAATTCACAAACACAGGATAAAGGCTCCTGTTTCTCTGCAGTCTAGAGAGGGCAGAAGTTGCAGTTATCTGAAAATGCTGGCTGTATAAGCTTTGGCCAGCCAGGGAATCAACTCTCCTCTTTCTCTTAAATGTTGCAAATATATTGTAGTTTTTACTGTTTACCTTTTGTAGTTTCTTCTGCCTGCTTTTCTGTTAAGTGAAAATGAAAGAATTTGCCAGTATCCATATTCTGTCCCAAATGTCTCCATAGATCCACAAATGGTGTAAAGAGGTAAAAATAAAATACAAATTTTCATTTTGCATTGTTGCTATCTTAGAAATAGGGTTTTGCAATTTACCTAGTGTGTGTAGGTATCTGGAGGGGAGAGAGAGAAAAATATGAATGTATATGTGTATGTATTTTAGTTGTTTGTATTTGTACATTCATGTACCTATAGGAAAACATAAAAAGCCCCTTGGATATTTCATACTGTATATTAGCTTTCCTTAAGAAAATATATTTTTCCCCTTGAATAGGTTGATCTCCCCTGCCCCAAGATGTTTAATTTTTATTTCTTCCTCTACACGGTTCTTTAAAACATGAATTTTTAGCCGATAGACCTTGAAGTCCTTCAGAGCCATTACTTTCTTTTGGCTAATTTGTAGAAAGGCACCATATGAAAATTGGATTTTTGATCTGATGGAGTGATTCTTGAGTTCTTATGAACCATTTATAGTCTATCAAGTAAATCCTTCTTAGTTCACGGATTATTGACCCAATGGACCGTATTAGCTGCTTCGAAGCTGTTATAGCCCATTATGTTGATTCAGCTGACACACATGTGAACCCAGTCCACATGCCCAAGATGACATTAACATTGTTCTAGAAGACTTTTTTTTTCTCCATAAGGTTTTCTATTTATTTCTTAATTTTCAAGAGTTAGCTCAAAGTTCCCGACAACCATTACATAGGTCTCTTCCTTTGCTCAGTGATGTTGAAGCATTTGTTACTAGCTAGATAGTCTGTTTTTTCCTGTCTTTCTCTTTCTGTCTGCTTTTAAAAAAACGTCTAATCTTTAAAAGAAAAAGGAGAATCATGTTTTTTCAGCATACTAGCACACATTTTACCTTCAGATTCATACAGATTTCATAGAAATTTGTGGGATTTCTCTGAGCATCTGAATTTAGCCCTTTGAATTTGAGAAAACCACCTTTTAGAAGAAATGGTAACATTGTATTTGTGTTTTTTAAAAATGTATTACCTGAGAGGTTTCACTTGAAAAATTCCAGTGACTCTAGCCACTGATAAAATCAAGATGTGCCTTCATTGATTCATATGAAGCGCTAATGAAGCCAGTCCAGGTCTCAGCACAGACCCCTGGGGAATCTATGACATAACATAAATAACGTATAAGGGGCACATAGACTGTTCATCATATCACTATTATTATTTGTAATAGGTATGATTCCTGTGCTGATACCTGCTTTTAGGTGAAGAAACATATTATTTTATAATCAGAGATAATTATGATACACAGTTAGATGTACAATAGAAGGTATTAAAATGCTTGTTGAGATGTGTCACTGATGGACAGTCCCAAGACAGGCATAAGTAAAATGCTGTAGAATAAACCAAGTGTTCCTGGGAATATCTTGTCTCACTGTTTTCAGATTTTGACATTTGTTAATATAACCATTTAAAGACTATAAAATACTGTGCTGGGTCACTTTCTTTATTTAAAAGTGTACCAATTTTTGGCAGAAAATCCTAGTATATATGGTTAACTGCTTACTTAGCAGTTTCTCTCACTTTTCAAGTTGCTTAAACCTTTACCCATCCCTCTCCCTTTTTGTGTAGTTTTGTTCACATCTTCTATTTGGTTATAAGCTCCTATTGGAACTGAAAACATATCTGAGGAAATCTCATTGAGGAGGAGGGGAACAAGGGGGATTATCAGGCTCCTTTCCTCCCATGCCCAGGCTGAGTGGAAAGAGCCCTGGATTAGTAGCTGTGGCCATTTAGGGACATCTCAGAGCCTCATTTCCTGCTGTTTGAAAAAATCTCTAATTTTAGGGATTTTGATGATTAAATACAAGAATGTATTTGAAGTATTATGCAAGCTTCATAGCACTGTACAAACATGGGATATTATTAGTCTTACAGTCTGTCTCAATTGGCCTGGGTAATCAGTTGTCATCTGAAATGTTAAATTCTAAAACGTAACAACTTTTCTCCCCTGTTGCTTTACTGGGGTAAATTTTATCACAAACCTAGAGGAGTAAATTTAGTTAAAAGGTCACCTACCTATGCTCTTGCTTAGGAAATGGATTGATTACAGTGCTTTGGCATTTGAAATAAGGTGGGCAGCTCCTTTTATAAAGAGGGTAAAGATTTAGAGGAACTCCTTTCTTTAGGGAGCCCTTCACATTCCATCTGGGAAGGGAAAGATACTGACTTAGGATGAGGTGTTATATTTGGCACAACTTGGGACAACTTTTGTGTTACTTCTGTACGTCTTTGCTTGGTCACCAAAGTGTGGGATCACCATGCAAATCGATCGTTCTTTCTAGGATTGGAGGTGCTTTTGAAACATACCAGAATTTAAGCTTCATCTTGTCTTGCTTCTTGCTTAATGAGGAATAGTTTCTTTGTAAAGTGCTTAAAGGTTTATAAGTCTTTTTGCATCTCATTATAAATCCCGTCCTTATTAATGTCTTCTCTATCATATTATATTAGTAATTGTTTTCATGAATGCCACAGAGAAATGTAATCACATTACCATCTTTCAAATTGCATTAGTGAAAATGAATAAAATATATATCAATGGAATACAAAATTGCTGATTCAACATTAAGATGAAATGAGGTTATTGTTACTTAGCATCATCAGATACCAGAAGTGCTTTGCCTCCTTACATGAAGTTAGGTGTTCTGGTAAATATAGACTGAGTTAAAATGCGTGTTTTTCTTTTTTTAATGGCGAGCTAACCCCTTATTTTCAATTAGGTGATAGGTCTGTTCATGGAAGGACTGTTTACTTTCTATTTATGTTATTACAGCTGCCTAAGTAGCGTGTAAAATTTGTAAGTATACAGGCAATAAATGGAGTATCTTAATTGTTAAATGTTAGGTTAGAAAATAAAATGTTTTTGCCTAAATTGAAATGCCTTTTCATTTCATGTTTCTTTAATATTACTAATTGCCTAACAAAATCGCATGTATTACCATAGGCCTAATTTAATTGAAACACACACACACACACACACACACACACACGCACTCCAAAGCTTGCATATGCTTTGATGCCATAGAAGCATGGGTATTTTCCTTATATAATTGGCTATATCCCGCTGTTGATTTTTACTCTGAACTTCTAAATTATTTAAATGGGATCTTTCTTATATTGATTGATAGTAGGTTGTGATAGTAGGTAATGACTATGGATGCTTATTGAAGATCTCTGTCTGGGAAAATTTATATGCCTGTGTGTGTCTCTTTCTCCCTGTTTGTATTTATATATTCACACAGTTATAGAAACATTTACACTCATATATAAACATATGCCCAGAAGTTTATGGTTTTCCCTCTTTGCCTACTCCCCCTAAGACAAATTTGTATCTTGACTTTTGCTGAAATAATTTTTTTCATCACAGTAAATTGAGGATTTTTTTTTGGTGGTATACATGACAGAATTCACCATTGTCAATTTTTAACAAATTATCTTAGAATTTTTTTAATACTTTGATATTAATATTGCTGAGCATCATAACTGAGAAGTTTTGTTTTTGTTTTTGCTTTTGCTTTTTTGCCCCGCAAATATTTGAAAGATGTACTGGATTTTCTGGATAGAAAAATGGCAGTGGATTTTTAAATGGATCTATTAGGTTTTAATATTTTCAAAGTAGAAAGGATTTTCAAATATAAGCAGCAATAAAATTTCTTTGTTCACCGTCCGTGTATTAACTCACTTAGCATTTGTGTATTGAAGACCTACTGGGCAAAAGATGTGCTGCATTATGTCTCCTGGGGAATGATATCTTATGGGATTCAATGGTTTTAACACCACTAAGAGAAAGTAGTTGGGGCAGTGGGATTCCTCCCACCCTTTCCCTGTTTTAAACAGCTTGATTGAGATATGTTTCACTTACCATACATTCCACCCATTTAAAATACTCACTGTGTTTTACTATATTTATGGTTAGGTTCAGTTACCACTGAACATTTTTATCACCTCAAAAAGAAACTCCATGCCCTTTAGCTGTCACCCTAAGCCTCATCCCCCTACAAGGCAGCCACTAATCTCCTTTTTATCATTACATATTTCCCTTTTCTGAACATTTCATCTGAATGGAATAATGATATTTGGTCTTTTATGACTGGCTCCTGCAACTCAGCTTAGTGTTTTTCATGTTCATTCATGTTGTAGTATGTGTCCGTGTTTCATTCCTTTTTCTGGCCAAATAAAATTTCATTATATTAATATACTGAATTTTGTTTATCCATTTGTCAGTTGATGGAGGGATAGTGTTTTATAAAATGAGGTTTTAAATCTCCTGATTTTTAACATCAGTTGATGTTCAAAGGTCAACTTTTCCCAGTGAATCTCTTTCGATTATTTTGGATGTGTTTATTGTGAAGATGATGTATTTCTTTGGTTCATAACATTTTTCTCAAGGTTTTTTTGGGGGGAGGGGAGGGGTGGTTAACCATCTTTAAATTGCCCAGCTTTTTGTCTTTTGCCATGTTGCCCACAGTTTAAACCAATGGCACCTGGCCTTTTAGTGAGTCCAACAAACCCAGGCTCTTGCGAATCTCCTGTCTCAGTCATAAGATCTAATCTGTTTTTTCGTTGAAGAGACACCGAGAAATTTCAGAACACATTAAGTACAACAAAATAATCATTTTTTACCAGCTTGCTATTTCTTTGTATGACATTAAAAACAATTAGACAAATGTAAGGACCTTTCTTTGAATTGTTAATTAATTTTTAATTTTCTAGTTACCAACAAATAAGAGACATACTTTTAGGTATAATTTTCCATCATATGAATGTTTGAGTAGATTTTTTTAAGGAGACAGAATAACGTCATTGTTTCTCATTTGCTGCTGTTACTATTACATTAGGAGTAGTGACATTTGCACTATGGTTTAACATGCTTGTGGACCCTTAACATTTATAATCAGCTTTATAATCACTGATAATCATAGCATGTAAATTCTGTGTGCATTGTTCATTCAGACTCAGATTTATATATTTCTTTGTATAAATGGAGAAAACATACCCACCTTACTAAAACTATAGATTTATATTAATACTCTCATGGTCAGAATTAGATAGACTTTTTAGGTTGTTAATAAAGCTTTTTTGTGGGATATTTAAAACCGTAGATCTTTTGACCCATGTTCTGTATCTTTCTGACTCACATCTTCCTTGTCTCCTTTTGATACTTGGTTGCAAAACTCTTCAGTACAACAGGTGGATATTCTTTTACATTCATCATAGATGAGTTTTGCAGTCAAGTACAAGTGAAATTCATATGTAGTCATGTAGTTCATGCTGGTCTTAAGTAAGCTTAGTAGTTGTCCACCGTGCAAGAAAAAATGCAGAATTTTTTCGCTCAAGCTGCATTGTGACGTGGCCAGTTAGGAAGCTGATTTCTTCTACCAAGGCAGTATTATATAAATTCTGAAAATTATACAGGGAGATATTTGCTGACTTAATCACCATTACTATCATGTGAGTTTTTTAGTCTTTGTGGCAATGTTTGAAGTACTGTCTTAGCATATCATACACAACCTATATAAAAGTGCTTGTTTCATCTTTTTGGTCATGTTTGTAAGATCACTCTCTGCATCCACAATGCTAGCAAGCCATTAGTTTGTTTATTGCAGTGTATCCTACGGCAATCCTGGAATAATTAGCTTTCACATTCATTACAGATAATTTGCTATTCCAGATTTTCCTCCACTAGGATAGATGTCTTTTGTGTGTGTTTGAGATGAAGGTCTCACTCTTCCATCCAGGCTGGGAGTGCAGTGGTATGATCATGGCTTACTGCATCCTTGACCTCTGAGGCTCAAGCAATCCTCCCACCTCAGCTAGAACCACAGGTGCGTGCTACCACGCCCGGCTAATTTTTCACATTTTTATAGAGACGAGGTTTCACCATGTTGTCCAGGCTGGTCTTTGGCTCAAGCTATTTGCTCTCCTCAGCCTCCCAAATTGCTGGGATTACAGGCATGAGCCACTATTCCCTGCTAGGATAGAAATGTCTTTGAAGAACAAATTTTCTTTTTTTAAGCCAGGCATAGTGGCTCCTGCCTGTAATCCTAGCATTTTGGGAGGCCAAGGCGGGTGGATCACATGAGGTCAAGAATTCAAGAACAGCCTGGCCAACATGGTGAAACACTGTCTCCACTAAAAATACCAAAATTAGCCGGCCATGATGGTGGGTGCCTGAAATCCCAGCTACTTGGGAGGCTGAGGCAGGAGGATCTCTTGAACCTGGGAGGCGGAGGTTGCAGCAAGCCAAGATTGTGCCATTGCACTCTAGCCTGGGCGACAAGAGCAAAAGTGTCTCAAAAAGAAAAATTAAAAAAAAATTTTTTCCCCCCATTAGAGCCTTTTATTAATTATTGTGATGCATTTTCTTTTACCACTGTACATACTGGCTAATTTTTGTGTTTTTTGTAGAGACCGGGTTTTGCCATGTTGCCCAGGCTGGTCTCGAACTCCTGGGCTCAAGCCATCCTCCTGCCTCAGCCTCCCAAAGTGCTGGGATTACAGGTTTAAGCCACCACATCTGAGTGGCTGCTTATGTCAATGTCTAGCTTTTTCTGTAATTTAATATTAATGTAGGTCATGTACTTAACTATTGAGCATTTTAAAATATTTTAAAATTTCATAATTCATATTGTAAATCTTGCTATACTCTCCAGAAATTAACAAGGGGAAAAAAGAGTTAAAAAGATTTTTAGGGCCAGGCACCGTGGCTCACGCCTGTAATTCCAGCACTTTGAGAGGCCGAGGCGGGTGGATCACGAAATCAGGAGTTCGAGACCAGCTTGACCAACATGGTGAAACCCTGTCTCTGCTAAAAATATAAAAAATTAGCTGGGTGTGGTGGTGCGTGCATGTAATCCCAGCCACTCAGGAGGCTGAGGTGGGAGAATCACTTGAACCTGGGAGGCGGAGGTTGCAGTGAGCTGAGATTGCACCACTGTACTCCAGCCTGGGCGACAGAGTGAGATTCCGTCTCAAAAAAAAAAATCAAAACAAACAAACAAAAAACCAAAAAATGGCTTTTAGGCCAGGTGTGATGACTCACACCTGTAATCCTAGCACTTTGGGAGGCTGAGGCGGGCAAATCGCTTGAGCTTAGGAGTTTGAGACTGGTCTGGGCAACATGGTGAAACCCTGTCTCTACTAAAAATGCAAAAATTAGCCAGATGAGGTGGTGTGCACCTGTAGTCCCAGCTACTTGGGAGGCTGAGGTGGGAGGATTGTTTGAGCCCAAGAGGCGGAGGTTGCAGTGAGCCAAGATTATGCCACTGCACTCCAGCCTGGGTAACAGAGCGAGATCTTGTCTCAGAAAAAAACAACAAAAATTTTTCTTTTAGTTATGTATGGGAGATTGGTGAAGGTTAATGAACCCATGAAGGGAGCTCCTTGTGAATAGTTGTTTTTGGTTTTCTGTGTGTGTGGAACACCAAAACCCAGAACCGGAATCAGTTTTTTCCCCTCTCATTATGATTGGTCCTTCAGAATATGTGCTTTATACTTCTATTTGCCCAAAGGCCATATTTTGCCTTTTTAAATCTGTGTCAGATAACTGAGGTAAGTGTCCCCAAACAACCGCTAATAGGAGTTTTATCAATTAGCCTTGTGTGTAGTTCTTTTCTGAAGTACCCTATGTATTTACTGAAACAACAATTCGTGCTTTCCTGAGAAATATGATTTGGTCAGAAGATTGGGGATCAATTCACTTAAAATTGCAGAATTGGAACCAACTGTAGAGCTAGAGACCTCAGCTTTAGTGATAACAGAACCTGTCCTCTCTATTAGAGCTTTGGAATGCATCCAAAATACTTTCAAATGTACTTTTATTTAATATTCAGATATAAAAGTGTTACTGACCAAACATTGATTAATTTTTTTAGTAAATCATTCTGCTTTGTATATTTTAGATGTACTTTTGAATATGAATATTTATAATTATTTTTATTGTAAGTTTTCTTTAGTTTTCTATAGGTAATGGAAATAAACTGAGTCATAATTGGGAGATTTGTCGTCTTCTCCACTAGATCATTTAAGAGCCATGTAAAACACATAAACATTTCTGAACCATAATAGTAAAACAGAAATAATAATCTGTGTGCCTACCTTAGAGGATTATAGTATGAATAATATGCTATTATGTATGTCAAAGTGTTCATTTATTTATTAAGACTAAATATGTGTTAAGCAATTTGCAAGGTACTGGAGTAAAACAATACATTGGGAAGAATCATAAGAGAGAAAACAATCATTTAAATATAATATGTGAAAAGTTTCTTGTGGCCATAAATGGTTGTCATTTATTGAGCTTTTCCTGTTGCCAGACAGGTTAACACTTACTTTATGTTCATTATTTCATTTGAGTGTTTTGCCACTGTTGCAATGTCATTGTTACTATCATTTTACAGATGAGGAAAGCGGCTCAGAGAATCATGTATTTTTAAAGTGCCTTTTGAGCATCTGTTATTTGCCACTATACATTGAAAGCTCAACAGACATGTCTATCCTGCCCTCATGGAACTTAAATTCTAGAGGGGAAAACAGACCCATATCGGATAATCACACCAATAAATATAATATTCACAACCTGTACTAAGCATTATGACAGATCAATTATGATACAGGAGTCTAGTAGGGAACTTGTCTTGAATGGGGGACAGGGCAGCTGCCCTGGGAAATGAGTGGTACTTGAACTCCAAAGAATAAGTAGCAGTTAACAACTTAAGCTGGACTTGGAAGGAGGGAAGCTAGAGAGCATGGTATTGGAGAAGTAGGGATTGAGATTTTGGATAACAGAGGAGTCACCTGTCCAACCAAGGAGAATGGACAGCCACTGTTTTTACTCTAGTAGGCAGAATCTGACAGGAGGGTGAAAATAACCTCAGTCAAGCAAATAACGATCAACTGTGTGGATCTCTTAAGAAGAGAGAATGTTCATGGAGATAGGGAGAGAAGAGAAATGTGTAGGTTAATTAGGAGACAGTTTGAATAGTCTAGAAAAAAAGACTGGAATTATGGTAGTAACAGTGAGAGTAAAAGACAGGAAAGGAAGGGATACATAATCTTTGGAGGAAGGCAGAATATCAGTGAAAACTCTGCCCTGTAACTTGCTGTGAATGGAATCGTAACTCAGGATTCTTAGCTCAACATGATGGTGCACGCCTGTAGTCCCAGCTACTGGGGAGGCTGAGGTGGGAGGATTGCTTGAACCTGAAAGGTTGAGGCTGCAGTGAGCCATGATCTCACCACTGTACTCCAGCCTGGGTGACAGAGCTAGACTCTGTCTCTTTGAAAAACAGAAAAAGAAAAAAAAAGATTCCTAGTCAGTGGGATGGAGAGTTAGTTCTGATTTCTAGATCTGTGACTTTACTAGTTGATTGACTTTAGGTAACTTAGTAAATTATCTCTATCTTAGTTTCCTCTGTGAAATAAAAATAATAGTAGTAACAACTTTATGCTATTTTCTGAGAACTAAGAAGGCTGATGTTTGTAAACTCTCTAGCACAATGTCTGGAAAATGGAAGATATTCAATACATCTAGCTATTATTATAATGGGTAATAATTTACTATGGTAAATAAATAAATTTAAATCCTGAGGTTTGATAGAGGAGGAATAATGAGGAGGAGATAGTCCTTCTCCAATTTGTGTAAGGGTTTCTTTTATGTTCTTAGTTAGGGTCTCTCCTCTAAACTCACTGCCCCCAAACCCCAAACTGTCAAGTCCTTGAGCACAGGGACACTGCTATCCACTTCCCACCACTTAAGAGGCAGTGCCTGGCTCCACAGTGATGGTTTTTGCTTAGTGATGATATTTGAAGCTGTAGGAGGGCATGAAGTTGCCAAATTAAAGAATGAAGAGCTTGGCCATGGGAAACACCTGTATTTATTTACAGTGGAGAGAGAGAGGAGAGAGCAGTTGCTGCCAGAAAAACTAGGATAGTCAGTCTCTACAGCCCAGGAATGAAGGAGAGTTAGTTCAGCAAGCTGCATCAGAGTCTGGGAGGACAAGGAGACTAGAAAAAAGGACCAGACAGGATGAGAACATTGCCTCTCAGAGAGACAGTTTCAGGCATGTGTGGGGCAGAATCTGGATTGTAGAGTTAAAATGTAGGTGGTGGTGAGGAAGTGGGAGCACTGGTTGCCGGGTGCATGGATTTCTCTTTCAAGAAGTCAATGGTAAAGGTAAGCAGAAGGAATAATTACTTTCAATAAGCTGCAGACTTAAGAAAATTTATGGTTGTTGTTATGGTTGTTCTTGGGGAGTTGGGGTATGCTGATCATCTTCACGGCTGCCTCCATTCAGCTCATGTCTGAGAGCCTCCAACCCTCTTCTGGGCACTCGGAACAAGACCAAGCTATATGTGATACATTCTGTGAACGACAAACTTTGAAAATGCAGGTGTGAAGAAAAGAGCAGACAGTTTCCAATAATGGAAATCGAGGTAAGAATTACAAGGCACCCTTGTTAGGCTGGGTCCTGGAGGCCTGCTTTACCCAGACCTGAATACTAATCTCTGCATAGATAGGTGGGAACACTCTGAACTCTCTGCTCCTTTCTACATACCTGCATTTTCAAAGTGTGTAGTTCACAGAATATAACAGCTCGGTCTTGTCCCGAGTGCCCAGAAGAGGGTTGGAGGCACTCAGACATGAGCCGAATGGAGGCAGCCGTGAACATGCTCACAAGAATGAAAGCATATTCATTTCGACTCTTCCCAACTGTCTCCTTGTAATGCATGTACATTTTTGAGGCTTAACTGATTTTGATAGTTTTATGATAATTTATGTTTTTTGCGTGTGGGTGAGTTGGCTAGTGATCACATTGGTTCTATTTTCTTGTGAATAAATAGTATGTCAAAGTTTTATGCTGTTTCAAAAATGTTATTTAGAATAAAACTTCCTTTGAAGCCGCAATAGTCTCTTACTCAAAATATTTATTTAGACCATATTGTTTAAATATATATAATTCCCTTAAGGGACAATTGTAGTCTATATAAATCTGAATTTAAAACAAATAGACCTTCTGGAATTCATAGATATACAAAATGGATATTCTAGTGCTTAAATGTTTATATACAAAAGGAGTTGAGGTGTTCCAGTGTTTGTATGTTTAGGTACAAAAAGAATAGAATTCATAAAAAGGAATGATGATCTAAAAAGTTGAATTCCCAAATGTACCAAACGTGTAAAGTTATTTAGGAAGACTAAATATTTGAATCATAAACTTGTTCAGAGTAAGTGAATGAATGATTCAACCAGTAAAAAAAATAAATACACATAAAAATAAAGCAAATCCACAGTCTCTTAATTTGTTCTGGTCTTAAATATGGCTATAATTAAAGTTGATGAAAGTGTGCTTTAAAGACAATGCAAAATTAGGATATTTTTATAAAATAATTAAATATTATCAAATTAATGATTTAAATATTTGTGTCTTTTATGCTGGAGTTTATATTAACTGTCCTTGAAATGCCATCTCATTTTATTGGCCCTCCCTTGATTTTGGTAAAGCAGAGGTATTTTTTTTAAAGCATTTATGAAAGCTTTTATTATTGCACTTCAAATTATATAAATGTTTTAATGTCAACATAGTTCCCATATCTGAATTTATAATTAGATAATTTGTAAAGTTCTTGTTTTTGGTGGAAACGCTGCCCTCTAAGCTCTTTTTATTTTGGTCACAGTACAATCAAGTTTTGAGTTCATTAATTAATGAACATGTTATTTAAATAAACTATTTCTGACTTGGGATGTTCTGATGTATTTCTCAGTTAACAAATTATTGAAATTTAAATAAGAACTTCTGGAAGAAATGTTTCTCCTTATAGTCTACAAATTAATCACTTCTATATACAACAAAGTTTACAACCTAGCTACAATTGGACCATGTTGGAAGAGAGATCCTGAAATATCAGGGAGATTATACAATTAAATATTTCCCTAGTGTTAAATCGAAGCACAAATTAAAGATGGGGGTGAAGTATGAATGGAGTCTACAGTGAGGACTCCAACATCTGAAACCAAATAAGGACCCATAGATTTAATGTTAATTAATAGAAGAGAAATATTTTACACTTGCCTGATCTAAAGCATAGGTAATGGTAAAAGCCCGCTCAGTCTTATTCTCTGTGAATGGAATTTGTCCCAATCACGTTAACAATATCCAAAATACTGCCTGTTACAAATGAGACAGTTTCTATAAAAATCCTAATGGTTACAGAAATATGAGCATCTGGAGCTGTGTGACTGAGCATGGCTTTCAGGCACAGAGCTGCAGTTTCAGGTATCCCCATGCCCACCCCTCCACTCCAGAATCAGTAATCATTGATTGCATCTAAATCTGCAGAGAGATCTTTTCCTGGCAGTTCAAGTAGTTACAGTAGATTGTTAATCTGCAAATGATCAGACTAAATCCCTTCTGTCTTCAGAATTTCCATGCGAATTAGAATTAACTGTATGAGATAAATTTATTAACTGTAGTCCAGGAGCATAGGTCAGCTTTAGCACAATTCTTAAACATAGGTTTTTATTCATAAAAAGTTACACTGCATTTATGCTAATTTTCTATGTATTCATTTTATAATATTAACTGGTGAGATGGTTTTTTAAAGTGGTTATAAGGAAAGGAAAGATTTTTAAGTGTGTTTTTCAGTTTTCTGCAATACAGGTATACTGTTTCAGATATAAAATATTCACATAAATGATTTTTTCTGTTCCATGTCTGATCTAAAACCAAAATTTAAACTTATTTTCTTTCTTATGTCACCGCTGAAATAAGAGGAGGATTGTTTTGCATTTTTCAAAACAGGAACGAAAATGGAATTAATAAAAAATACTCAAGGAATTGGGATGTGATTAAATAATAACAGAAATATGTTAGGTCTTATTGAGCACAGGAGTGTCTTTGAAATATATTTGAGAGTTTAGCACAACATTTAATTGAAATTCATCAGAGGAAAAGTAATATTCTAATAATAATATTTGTGTGCCATATTTTACTTTCACAAACATTTCACTTGAATATTATTTTGTCACAATGTATTTTTTGCTTTATTGACAAGTGGATAAATTTAAGTGGAAATATATATTAGCAGCAATATGCTTTTTTCTTTTTTGGATTTGTGATGTCATAAATCCAATATCTTATAGAATATGTAATCCTTTATTTTTATTCTAAGTTTCTAATTTAAAGGTTACTGTGAATGACCTAAAACATTGTATTAGTGAATGAGCTTTATTTTCTTTACCTTTTTTTATGAGATTTTGGTGATATCTAAATTTATTTTTAAAACTCTCCAGGCCCCTACCGTCATAAAGTCTTTAAAAATGGAAGTGGACAATATTTATTGAAATGGTGAAAAGAGTATAGTATCTTTGAACAGATGCTGACCTTTTTTTCCTCCTTTATTTTTCAGGCCATCCGTTGCACACTGGTAAACTGCACATGTGAATGTTTTCAGCCAGGGAAGATTAACCTGAGGACTTGTGATCAGTGTAAACATGGCTGGGTGGCACATGGTGAGGAAAATCTGGGCTTTTCTTCCTGTTCTTATTATGTTCATGTTCGTGTGTGTGTGTGTGTGTGTGTGTGTGTGTGTGTGTGTGTGTGTGTCTGTTTAGAGGAGTCACTGGCCTGGAGAAGAGAGAGGTCAGCTGTGCTCCAAGTGTTAGTTAAGATTCAGCCTGCGGCTCTCAAACAGCATATTCTCAGCTCCAAGAAGCAGCGCTAGGCAAGCAGCTCTCAGCAGGCCAAGATGTTTATAGGACAGTTGGGCTGTGGAGTTCTTACTGAGCATGGGCGCAGCCAGCAAGCACCAGGCCTGATGGAAACTCAAACATACCACAGTTGGCCTTTCAGGGCCTGGACCTCAGAGGGAAGCTGGCAAATCCTCCTTGCTTGAGAACTCCTCGATGACTGCTCACCCTTGTCGTATGTGCTAGGGGCTGAGCTTATCCTTCTAGATGTTAAATGTTGTATGGTCTCAGGTGGACAAGAGAGTGAACGGGAACATTATTTGGCTGGTGTCTGAAAATATAACCTGTAAATACTCCCTTTCAGGGTGCATGGGGTTTGGAGGTGGTTGACGTAGGTAGAGTGTGAGCTCTGTGTAGGTGTGTGCTGGGGTGGGGAGACCCCACGCGAAGGATATGAGTGTTGAGGGTTTTTGCCAGGTGCACAGAGCCGTTCTGTCAGTGTGCCCTGACTGAGCGTTCAGCATATTCCTGTGTATGGTTTATGTTTATTCTGTATAAGTAAAAGGAGACTTGGAAATAAGCAGACTTTTTTTTTTTCACCTCCCAGACTGTAGAATTTTAAAAGATAGGTAATATTTATAAAAAGAAATCCTGGCTTGAGATTTTTTGACAGCCCCGGGTATTGCCTCTTAAGTGGACATATTCTTCATTCCCAAGCGGTGCCAAACATCCAGTGGGTTGTATTTTTATAAATGTCATGTTATTCTAGCGAGATCTGAGGTAACAACACTGGGCTATGCCTTGAAATGCTTTTAATTTATCATGTACCTTGCTTGTGAGGGCGTGTGTGATGGAGTTGCGGGGACATTTCAGCCATGTTTCTGTGAGAGAGAGTACTCTGAGAGGAGTACCCGGGAAGGGGTATGTTTCCACCATGCAGCCACAATCCTGCAGTCCTTCGTGCCCACAGGGAGAGAGCGCTTTCCTGCTTTATTAACAAGGCCTAAATCAGCAACAGTTCTCAGTCCAGTCTTGAACAACAGACAAGCTGCAGTTACTTCTGCAGTCTCTTTATGTTACTACATTCAGTGATTTCGTCTCTCTTCGTATATTAGTTTGCTAGGGCTGCCATAACAAAATACCACAGGCTGGGTGGCTTAGACAGCAGAAATTTATATCCTCAAAGCTCTGGAGGCTAGAATTCCAAGATCAAAGTGTTGGCAGGATTGGTTTCATTCTGAGGCTTCTCCTCCTCATTTGTAGATGGGCACCCTCACATGGTGTCTCCTCTGTGGGGGCATGCCCTGGCGTCTGCAACCTCCACCTCCCAGGTTCAAGTGGTTCTCCTTCCTCAGCCTTCTGAGTAGCTGGGATTACAGGCATGGGCCACCACGCCCAGCTAATTTTTGTATTTTTAGTAGAGACGGGTTTTCACCAGGTTGGCCAGGCTGGTCTCAAACTCCCGACCTCATGATCTGCCCGCGTCGGCCTCCCAGAGTGCTGGGATTATAGGTGTGAGCCACTGTGCCCAGCCCCTGGTGTCTTCTTGTGCATCCAAATTTCCTCTAATAAGGACACCAGTCAGATTGGATTAGGGCCCACCCTAAGGGCCTCATTTTAACTTAATCACCTCTTTAAATACCCTATATTCAAATATAGTCACATTCTGAGGTAGTAGGGGTTATGACTTCAACAAAGGAATTTTGGGGGAACACAAGCCCATAACAGTTCCCAAATATCCTTTTTTTCTCTGAAGTATTGATTTTGCTGGGTAATAGGTACAGAGCTTATATCCTAAACCCATCAGAACCATACGAATATTGGAGGCAGTATGGGTGTAGACTGTTCTGAGGTCAAATCCTGGCTCTGTCACTTCATGACATGTTAATATTGCTGGACTTCAGTTTTCTTGTCTGTAAAATAGGATTAATAGTACCGACTTCACAGTCTTATTATGAAAATTAATGAGAAAATATATGAAGCCTTTCTAACTAATACATATTAAAAGTAAAATGGACAGTAGATGAGCACTAAAGGGGAGGCCAGTCATTAAACAAAGGGCATTTCATTTATTCACTCTCATTTTTGCCAAAGCCATCTTGTATTATCATTATCTATCTACTATGGTAGCCTTGTGAGTGTAAAAGTTAACTGTATCACCAGTTTGTTTTATCTATTTAATGTCCATGTGCATATTACATTAGTAATGTAAAGGAAAAAGCAATGTTTTTTCCTTCTTGAACAACATAAATTATTCCTGGCCAGTGATTGTTTCGAGGACTTTCTGAAGAATGTGATTTTTCACCCAACTTGAATAAGATGTTTTTGTTACACCAGACTGTGCTTTTCCTACTGTACCATTAAAAATTCTGTGTTTCTGGGATATTAATTTTGGTGTTTCTCAGACCTTAGCAAAATGTATTCTAATTCTTTCCCTTACAATTATCACCTTGACCTCTTTTTTCCCACAACAGGGAGATATCTGTATACAGCTCAAAATACATACACCCAGGCATGTGAATCCCACACTCTCCCCATTCATGAGGCCACATACAGCAGTGAGGGGTTGGCCTCTAGCCTTGGAGTTGGCAGTGGGATGACAGCACCCACTCTTTTTGCCCCTAGCATTACAACTAATTGCTTCATTCCTTCTCCCTGCACAGAAACCCTGAAATCATGTCTCCAATTACTTCTGCTCAGAGGTGAAACACAGCATTCTTTCCGGCTGCCTTATACCATGCAGTGTCCTGGGTGTGGGGCAACGAGGAAGTGACTTGGGTTTTCTAGTATGTAATTTTCCTCTGAAATGCGTGGAACAGCAACAAAACTACCAAGATGCATTGCCCAGAATGGTTTCATGGTAGCACTGAATGCATTCTACCTGTCATTATGTCAGTAAAAAAATTTTTAATACCTACTGCTAAAAAATAACCAAATGCCAAAATCATGTATTCTCTGTAAAACAAATTTTTAGAAATTTGTCGACCTCCTTTCTTGAATAAATTATCTTTTTAACAGCATTTTCAGTTCATTCCTAAGATGTTGGATTTCATGAGTCATTATCTACCATATATATGCACATATGTGTGTCCCTGTATATGTACACACACATAAACACACACACATTCTCTCTGTTGACTTACAGATTGCTTATTAAAGCTGCTTAAGTTGCTGACATTAGCTACGTTATAAAAATCTTTAGAAATGTGTTTTTTAAAAAATTAAAGGCTGGGCATGGTGTGTCTGACAGCCTGTAATCCCAGCACTTTGTGAGGTTGAGACAGGTGGATCGCTTGAGCCCAGGAGTTCAAGACCAATCTGGGCAACATGGCAAAATCTCGTCTCTACAAAAAATACAGAAATTAGCCCGGTGTGGTTGCATGTGCTCTTGGTCCCAACTACTTTGAAGGCTGGGGTGGGACGTTTGATTGAGCCCAAGAGGTCAAGGCTGCAGTGAGCTGAGATCACGCCACCACATTCCAGTCTGGGTGACAGAGCAAGACTCTGTCTCAAAAATAAATAAATAAATAATAAATTAAAGAGTGATTAATTCATTATGCTGCAACACCTGGGTTTTGAAATTATTAATACTTAATGGGCTGTGTTACTTTTCACAGAGTATTTCCTTAAAATCCTTAGCACTATTGAGTTAAGGAGGGAAAGAATCTCAGAGCAGTTCTGAATATCAGTAGGTATTTCCCACTAAATTAATAAAGGATTTCCTACCTTACCACCACCCTGCCCACATTAAGGAATCTTAGCTCTTTCACTCTGATAATAGAAAGCAGGGCTTATTGAATTTACTTAAACTTTTTTTTTTCTCTTGGTAAAAGATGGCCATACACAGTCTGTAATAATTTAGTTGGTGGGCCAGAAATGGCTCAGAATTTCTAATTTTGTCAAGTCTCTGTAAAAGGACTCCAGTTTACTGCCACTACTTCACTGAAATACTATAAATACTATATTTTTTACTTTCCCTTGTTTGCTTTATCTTCTCTCTGCATTTCCTTCATTCACCTAAAACAATCTGAGTATGGCTTGAAAAACAATAACAACAAAAGTTTTTTAGAAGTTCAACTCTTTTTGGTTCAAAAGTGGCAAAATAAGATTAAGATCAGGATAAGAGCAGTAATGGGCTCCTTTTCTGGTGATGTAATTTTTTTTTTCTTTTTACCCTTTGCCTCCACACTAGAGTAGTAATTTGGCCATTCACAGAATTCGGACTTCAGCCAAATATTCTACAGAATGTTAAAAATTAGCTGATACAACTAGAATACACTCAGCATTGGGTACAGGTGGGAGTGAGTCCTACTTGCTATTCTCCCTTGAAGAATACCTGCTTCTAACGGGACGCATTACCAATAGGAGTTTGTTGTCTTTGTGAAAAAAACAGGAGCCATGATGTAAAGGTTGAGGACTGCTGCATGAAACCATTTTTAGTGGTTAATATTTGCAAGTTAGTTTTAATGTCCATAGTTTAGATGAAGACTTTATTTCTAAACCATTAAGATGAAGGTAAATAAAACTAAAAATAAGAAAGAAAACAAACTGAATTCTAAGGGGTTTTTGGAAATATTTAATGATAAACCAGTACAACTGGAAAATTGTTTTTATCCCATGATATTTGATTTGTGTATTTGATAAAAGAAGTGGGCAGATTTTACAAAGGTAATTCATTTAGAATTTTTTTTTTAAACTAGATCAGTAACTTTTTCTTCTGATGAAGCTCATTTGTTAAGACCATCTCTTTTTTGGAAAAAAAACAAAAAAAAATTTAAAAAAATTCCACTGTGTCCTAGGTATGTGAGGTGAGCATTTGGCAAGAATATGAGACTTGATGAATAAAAAATACATTTTATAGCTTAATGCACCCACAGTAAATTATTTTCTTTTTTTACTTTGATTTTAAGTGAAAGGATATGCCATTCCAACAAGCTGCATGAATCCTAGAATTTTCATTCACTTTCAAGAGATCTGAATTAATACCAGTGTTATTTCCTTTGGCTGAGGTCTGCCTGCAAGAATGCTTGTTGCACTGGAATTTTGAGACCTTTCTTTTATTATGTTCTGCAAATGTGATTTCCTTTTACTGCATGCAGTTTGTTCAAGGAAAAGATAGTTTTACATTATTACTTTAATTATTTACTAATTAAGCCAGCTTTTTTTCCTGCCCATATTTTATCCAAACTCCTCTGATTTTTTTTAATGTAAAGTAACCAGATCTGGTCCTACATCATCCAGATCATCAGTCAGTAGATATTTATTAAACCTATCTCATACATGAAGGATTGTGCCAGGTAGCCTTCAGTTCTTCCACAGGAAATGATGAGAAGCATAAAGTTAATTTAGTTTCATATACCAACCAGCTTTATGGTTTAATGTACTGTAAGACTTAATATGCATATAACCCATTAATTGCAAACCTTTCTTTTTTTGTATTCACTAGATATAATTTTTCTTTTTTTTTTTCTCAGCATGGTTGAATTTGAATTTTCAGCTTGTACTTAATATGTCTTATCAGACCAGGGGTATTTATAGAGACCTTCACCCAAATAGAAAATATAGAATTTTTGATTGAATCTGAATATCAATAAACAATAAATGATTTTAGATATAAATATTACCATGCAAATTTAAGTGAGAGTCCTTTATGTTTATTTGCTAAATCTGGCAAGCCCATACCTAAAAGAAAATCCTATTCAGACTCAATTTGCCTAAATCCTAAATCAGGGCTATTGATCATGAGCATCCTATAATCGAAAAGGTTTTGGGCCAGGCGCGGTGGCTCACGCCTGTAATCCCAGCACTTTGGGAGGCCGAGGCAGGTGGATCAGGAGGTCAGGAGATTGAGACCATCCTGGCCAACATGGTGAAACCCCGTCTCTACTAAAAATACAAAAATTAGCTGGGTGTGGTGGCGTGTACCTGTAATCCCAGCTACTCAGGAGGCTGAAGCATGAGAATCGCTTAAACCCAGGAGGTGGAGGTTGCAGTGAGCCGAGATTGCGCCACTGCACTCCAGCCTGGCGACAGAGCGAGACTCCGTCACAAAAAAAAAAAAAAAGCTTTTGATTATATCAGTCCTACATTTAGAATCATGAGATCTCAGTATTTTATTTACAAATTCCTCAAGTTTGTTGGACGCATGGTAATTTGTAAGGACTTATAAGTAAGGCAGATCAAAACAAGTAATTTTTCATTTTGTCCTATGAAAGGTCACATGTCTTTATTATTTGTCCCAGTCTATGTTCTTATAAATTGTCTAAATATCTGTGAAAGTCATTCGTTCCCAACTGGTAACTCTCTAATATGCTCCCTGACTTGAGTCCAAAACCTAGCATAACTAAAGTAGTCCAGTCCTTTCCTTGCCAATCTCTTTTCTTCCCTAGTCTTCTCTCCTTCCCACTCCAAATAGAAATTCCTTTATCATAAGAATAAAGTATGACATTTCTGTGATATCATGCTCATTCTGAGTGACTCCACAACAGTATCCATATGATAATTTGTAAATGTGTCAAGATAAAGAGAGGAGACTAAAAAACAACTAAGTTTCGTCTGACAAAGGAAGATAATGTTCCCAGCAAGCTCTGGCTTGGAGACTATCCCAACAAAAACATTTTCTTTCGTAGAAATTTTTTTCCAGAGGGGTGTTTAGGGTTTGGTGAACAGTAGCACAGGCACTAATTTGAGTCCTCGGGGGAAGGGAACTACATGCTTAGCAGTGGCAAAGTAAGAACCAGATCCTTAGGGAAAATGTTTCTAGGGGTTTGTTCAGAAACACAAGGATAGAAACACTATCGTCTTCTTCCCTTGGTGCACTCGTTTGGAAAAAGTGGAAGCTGGTGCAGTATCTGCTTAAAGAATTTGTCTTTCTAGTGGACTTAGTTTTTCCAAGTTGTAAATACTGAAACCAGGCTTTGCCTAGCTGCAAAATTCTCTTTTGCTCAGGGAAAACAGCTTTTAGCTGCCTCCTAGTTTTGGTGAGGCGGCTGGATTCTGGTCTCTCCATGAGCAAAGTCCTTGGACTTTTTTCTTCGTTTTAGAGAGCAAAAGCAAGGCCATTTTCCCGCCTGGCACAGGAGGCTTTTTTGGGCTTGAACTGAGGGCACAGTGCCCTCTTCTGCTTCTCTCCTTTACTCCCTGATCACTGCTGATAAGCTCTAAAGGGAGGACATCCTCACAAATGCAAAGGTTTGGTGCTTGATTAATGGCAGTAAGTATTTTCTTACTGTGTCCCTGAGCAGCTTTTGATTTGTTTCTCAGCCTGCCCACCTTTCGGATGGTGCTTTAAACTCCTTAAATTTTCTTTAAACCCAGCACAAACAGTGCCTCCCCTTCAAAGTCCTGGGCTGTCTGCCTATTAGCTCCCCAGATTTTTTTTTTTTTTTCCTAGCTCTGTTTTATTCAGATGGAACATAAGGTGAGGCTGGCAAGACCTGGCCTCAAGTGTAGTCACTGCTGGTCTGCTGGTAAGGAGTTTCGTGGGTGGGTGTTGAGAATGAAACACACAGAGCTGTATCCCCAGGATATAAAAAAGCTTCGGGTGAATGAATAGGAGGCAATATACAAAATAGGTAAGAATGTTGTTCTTGAATGAGACTGTTTACATTCACATCGCGTCTCTGTCACCTACTGTAGGTAGAATCTTACCAAGTTGCATAATCTCTCTGTTCTGTCATCTGCGAAATGTGAATGATGATAGCTCCTAGCTGATAGTGTTCTTCTAAGATTAAATGAGATAATCCAGATGCCTCATACATAGTATACACTTAATAAGTGTTAGTTGCTGTTGTCACTAAATTCCTATAAAAGTAAGACTTCAACACTGTGGACATGATAGACATGTTTTACCAAAGTAGAGTAATTAAAAGTTGGGTGTGGCCAGGACAGTGGTCACATCTCTTCTCTGCCTTTTGTTAGTAATGCCTTCTCTAAGACACAGTTATTTCATCGAGAAATTCAGATAATAATAGCAATGCATCGAAATAACACAGATTCATTTTGAGAGAGGATTACATGAAAGAGTAGGGTTAGCCCAGTATTCTGGCACAACAATTTTATGAGCTAGTATTGTTATTGCTAAGTCAATAAAATAATATTAAACATCAATATTAATGATAATATCTAGTGTCTCCCTTAAGGTATGAATGTGGAATGTGATGGGATGAAACTATTTCTCCTTCCAGGGAAGGTTATTTTCAGTATGCAGTTGCAGAGGTCAGGTCACCAGTTCTTTTGGCTGTTGGACCAAGTGTTCCGTAGGTGAAATTGTTTTCCCCAGCAAATCCAGTATAGTTCCATACCTTCCATTTCCCCTAAAATGTCATTTGAGCCTTTATTTGAACACGGTAAGGAATATTTTACACCGAAAGTCATTTTGAGAATTGCACCAGTTAAAATAAATTATAGTAATATTTACCTGCTAAAAATCCAAAAGCTATAAGTAGGTGAATTTTAGGTAGGATTAAGGCTACTTTTACCTATTTTCACACCTATCTTTTTGCATGTGAAGTGCTTCGATGGGCTCACCACTTTATCATTTTATTGCATTTTATTACATCATAAATTTTTATATCTTGCTAACGATCCTACAGGAAGCTTAATTGTTTATAGGAGCATCTTAATTAACTGGAGTTCACCAGGTTAAGCAGAACAGAAATTGAAGAGATTATAAATGAAACACACTCAACTCCTCTCTTTTTACTCAGGATAAACTAGGAGATTCGGCTGGGTCATAAGGACCCCATATGCCTCAGCAATATGTCGATCCTTTAAACCACTCTTCCTTCTCTATTGTGTCATAAATGGTGACTTCTTCTAACTCCTCTCCCCTCTTTACTGAAGTGTGAAATTGCTGGATAAGTACAGTATTTCAAAGACAACTCTGAAATGTCTTCTGGGAGCCCTAAAATGTTGTTTATACATCCCATTTCTTACCAGGTTTTGCCTTTGTAGATGTTTATATATCTTCAAGAGCTTCTTGAATTAATTTGTTATTAGTTCGCATATACCCAAAGAATTGTATAAGAAGTGCTTTAAGTATGACTTTAAGTATTACCCCAACTGGATAGACTTGTAACCAGTGTTTGTTAAAAGGCCCAGTAGTGAGATTCCACTCTCCCTTCAGCTGCTCCCTGGTACCCAGGGAAATCCCCACTTTGACCTCATGGGCCTCTTAGCCTTCTGTACTGTCAAGTGACGCTGTAAATTTAAATGCAAACCCATCTAATTGAAAGGACAGTCTTGGGCCTTAGATTCTACTCGCCAAGAAATGTAAAGGCAACTCTAGACCTGGCTGTCCAATAAGGAAGCCACTGTTATGGCTTTGAACACTTGAAATGTGGCTAGTCCAAATTGAGATGTGCTGTAGGTATAAAGCGTACACCAAATTTTGAAGCTGTCATCTTATTTAAAAAAAGAATGTAAAATAGTCATTAAGAGTTGTTCCTCCATTGTCTGCATATTGATAATATTTTTGATTTATCGTGTCAAATATGTTTTTAAATGTCACTTTTTTACTGTTTTACTTGAAACTAGAAAAATTAAAATTCTATATCTTGGCTTGAATTATATTTCTTTTTTTTTTTTTTTTTTGAGACAAGGTCTTGCTCTGTCACCCAGATGCAATGGCGCAATCTCATCTCATTGCAACTTCCCCTTCCTGGGTTCAAGCAATCCTCCCACCTCAGCCTCCTGAATAGCTGAGACCACAGGTGTGCGCTACCACGCCCAGCTAATTTTTGTATTTTTTGTAGAGATAGGGTTTCATCTTGTTGCCCAGGCTGGTCTCAAGCTCCTAGATGCAAATGATCTTCCCACATTGGCTCCCAAAGCACTGAGACTACAGCTGTGAGCCTCCGTGCCTGGTCATAAATTATATTTCCATTAGACGTGGGAATTGTAGGCTCTAGGTGTGAGAGAATATATTTGGAGAGCTAAAGCCTAGGTTAAAGTGGCTTGGTGGCAGAGTAGTTAGAATTGGTGTGAGAATCCTAACACCTTAAATCCAGGCTCTTGTCCCTTGACTCACCACTGTAAACTCTTTCCCAGTTTTTCGTACTTTCACGCTTGCTGCACTGTTGATCCTGGCCAGTTTTTCCTGTGCCTTGTTCATCAAGAAAGTGGGATTCCCACCCCTTTACTCCCCTCTCCACCACCACTCCCCACCCCCGGAGCAATGAAGTGCTCCCTTCTTTATTTTCTCAACACACTTTGCTGAGACCAGAGGTTTCTGGGTAATACTGATCCTTCCACTAACTTGGAAAGCTCAGGAAGGGCACTTCATCTTTGTGTGCTGGAACCTACTGCAGCATCTCATGTGTGTGGAACAAAGGTTTATTGAAACTCTAAGCTTATGGAAAAGTCTCACTCAGATTCCTAATTGCCATTTGCTTTTCCAGCAGCCTCTTCCCATTTTAAGGTATAAGCACAGCCCACAAACACCTTGTCTTTATGTCCATTTGTGCATTTTTCTTTTCCAGTTCTAATTCTATTTTCACCTTTGCTGTTTCCCTCTGTCTTCAGACAACAAAATAAGTGAAAGGTAAGTGGGAGGTTTTAGTAGCCCAAATATCCAGGAAGTAAATTTTAGAGAAGTTAAATTTGTTTAATCATTAACAGATGTTGGTGTTTTTGTTTTATTCAGAAGATAAGATCTTGAGTGAAATACCTTCTACTTTCCAGTTTTTTTATATTCCTTTGCCTGCAAAAATTTGAGGGTAAGACATTACCCACCCGCCTCCTTTTGGCTAATCATGTTTTCCCCTATCAGTAAAAATTAAAAAACAAATCAACCTCCAACATAAAAGAAAACACCTGTTTGGCTTGGAGAACTTGGCTAGGGAGGTCTTTTTTCTGACATGCCAAAAGCGACCATCACAGGGCCCCTTAAAAAAAAGTCATTTTTTTTCTATATTTCATGTGAGCATTGGCAGAAACTCTGACAAGCAGTTCTTCATATTTTATTATGTTCTTGTCTGCAGAATCTCTGTCAGGCAAAAACCTTGTCAGCGGAAAACCTGTCGTAGGATCAGAGGAGACAAAAACAGGTGTCACACAGGCAGTCAAAACTGAAGGAAAAAAAAGATTAGGCTAAAGAGACAGAGGCAGACAATTACATTAATGCCATTGCTTTTATCTTATAGATGTGTGTTATTATCTCGGGGTGCTGAGTGCGCAATTGCCTCAAAGAAAAGTAGACAGGAGACAAGGGGAAACTTGATAGTTATTAACTGAAGAGGCAGTGTGTCAAAGCTGGATGGGGTTCAAAGTTTTGCAAAGGAAAAAAACTGCAGGCAGCAAGCAACGGCTGTGTGGTTCTGCTTTCGGCTACATAAACCGAGTAGCTGTCTAACATTTTCTACTTGGAAACAGATCATAGAAAGAAAAATTAATGAAAGATTTCATTTGGAGTTTTTGGGGGATAACATTTATCCTATATATATATGTGACTGAATCATATAACCTTTTCTCTCTTATAAAATCTTGCTACAATGTGAGACATGGTGAGGCATGAAGACAGGTATTTGTCAGTTCAGCTGTGTTGTTTGGATATATTTAAAACACCTATTATCAACACACTTTTAATTAAAAAAAGCTATTAAGAAGCCCTTTTACTAAGTGTGAACATCTGTATGTGCAAGCTGTAAATTAGGAGATCACATATGTGTGCCTCAGTCAGAGACTAAATGAATTTGGCAAGTGTTTTCTATTACTGGTTTTTAAATACAGTAAAATATCTCAAGGAAAAATTGCTACATTTTACGATTTGTGTTGACTCTTTTGATTGTGCCGGTTGGTACTGATTAATTGAACTTATCTAGTTAGACATTTTCTAATTAGAAATTAAGGTTACTATCATGATCAAATTAGTAAACAGAATTCAAAGCACTAACCAATATTTCCCTTCTGTTTCTTTGTTCACATTATTTCAGGAGACGTCACTTCTTTTCTGAAAGTTTGCGCTCCATTAAATATGTGTGATGATATAAAATACTTTCATTTTGCCAATGGTCTAAATCCCAAAAGAGTTTGTGCCTTGTTGATAACTCATACATGTCAAACAGCCCACTAGTAGAGAATGGGATGGTAACTTTAGGTTTCCCTATCTGCTCAATCATATGTTGATCACATTAGTGGAAAAATCAGCAGATACTGCTTTAGTTCTTAACATTTTCTACTTGTGCATTTAAGATTTTGTTAGGTTAGACTTTTCCTAAGCCCTAGGACTGCCCTCTTAACCCGTTTTTATGAGCAAATCTTTACATAGGGTCTTTTTATCCCACCAGTTACTGATACAAAGCAGTTTGATACTTGATATATGCATTAAGCAAATCCAGCAATCCAGAAGAAAACATACATCAGTGCCAAAAGTGTGTGTGATAGCCTAGAGATTTTAAGGGATTACAGTGGGGAAAACGGATTGATTATAGATTTAGAATGAGATTTCGGCCTGAATTCCTGGGGGAAAGAGGCAAAAATACTTGTGATACAAAGGTGACGTTCATTTTTTTTTAAAGACTGAGTATAATAATTTCTTTCTTTTAGATATTTCCCTACCAGATGCTGGCTTTTTATATCACAACTCTCAATTTTGAAATATTTTTTCACATGTGATAGTTTAAAGCATATGTTTTATCAAATAGTAAATATGCCTTGCCTTTGCACTTTTTGCTTAATGAAATTCTTATATAGATATATATTCCTTTAAGAAAATTAAGTCTTTAAAGTGAATAACTGGGGGGTAGGGTGATTATTTTCTTACAGAAGAATTTGTATTTTTGTTTAATAAAAGGATGTACATAGTTAATTCAGGTAGCAAATCTCAATAGTTACTTTTAAAATGAGATATATTTTATAGTCAGTGTACTGTGTATTAAATCCATTGATACATAAACTGAATAAAGCAGGGTTTGTGTAGCCAACTTTAAGCTGGCTGAGGCAACTGGAGATTGGATAGAACAGCAGTGGCAATAATAATAATTCCCAAACCTAGTTTCAGCAAGTAGATTCAATTACTAAATCTCTTCTTAGATCTACTGTCAAATTTGCGATAAAATTTTCTCTTTGCCTGTTACCACCTTCATGTGGAGTTGCTGCAAAAGAGCAAAGGCATGCCCCCAAAAGTGGGCCATGTAAGAAAGAAGAAGCAGGAGAATAAGTATAACCAAGAACCTGTTTAATCTACGAGCCAGGAGAGAGAGCTTCTGAACAACCGAGTGGTGAAATACTTTTATGTGTGCCTCAGTCAGACTTTAATGCTTTTCAAAGTCTGTTTTGAGGACTTTATTATGCATAAGGCCACAGGGGGAAATGCCAATCAGTTTGAAATATTGGCTGTATAGTCTCAAATGGAGCTCAACTTCTATCCTGGACTAATTGTGGGTGTCTATGTGCGTATATATATCCACATACCCTGAAAGCTACATGTCAACTGAGGTTGATTAAAATCCGTAGGACAGTGGGGCTTATTGGAACTACTTTTGTCCCTCTTCCCTCCCTACAGTTTGGAATTACATTCATAATAAACCATGAGAGTATTTATACATTATCCCTTATGTATTAAGAGATAAGAAAAAAACCATCAAGGACCATTCACATAATGTATATAAGGTATAGTAATGTAATGAGGATTTGTAGAGGTTCAGTGGAGTTTATTCATTTTAAAAAACACTGACACGCTATTTGCTGAAGAAAAAAAAATAAACTCTTTGTACATAAGGGTTGACAGTTTTTATCACCACACTTGGGGATCAACTCGTTTAGCTACATATCATTCGTTTTCTTCTTATCTTTAAAAAAAAAAAAAAAAAAGCTCTAGAAGCAAGCCTTGGTATTAAATATCCTAATTAATTCAACCTTGACAGTTAGAGTTAGAAAGTTGTGACTTAAATGGAACATGAGTTATTTTGTACTTAACTTGCTCCCAGTTACATAGTTCTTTCCCCCAGAAGCAGTGAATAAAATGTGCAGATCTAAATATTACTTCAAGCCATAAGAAATTTTTCTCTTAATCACAATTGTTGCCTGCCTTCATGATCTCCTGATTCACTAAAAAGTTTTAATACGTCATCATTGCCCTATATTAATGTTCTCCCCAAGTGTTAAGGCTTTTATTAGGATCTAGCTTAAAGAGTAGACTAAGCCTTTGCCTTGAGCCCTGATGCTCTTGCCTGGTAAGAGAGCTGAGTCTTATAATGGGAAAGGATTGATGTGATAATGATTCCAAAGGGCCCCTTTATGATGAAATTCTAAATACGCAAAATCCCATTAAACCTGTGGAAGTTCATGGGCTAGGTACATTGAAATGACATATCATTATATTGGGTATAGTGTGCTTATTATGAAGTGCGATATAACTGAAAATTATTGGTCGTATTAGCGAGAATGAAGAACCACCACCCTCATAAATTCAGAGGTTATGGCCTGGACATTTGAGGTAGGAGTGGTAAAAATATTCTGTTTGTAAATAATCAAAACTTTAAAATCTGACCCCAGAAATTGCTCCAATAAAAATCTCATTGCTAACAACTTTTAGAACTCTTAAAGTAATCATGGAAAGAGTTTCATAAAAACAATCCCTAAAGACCTGTGTTAAATGTTAATCTATTGGAAATTAAAATAGTAGTCTAGGATCCAGAGCTTCTAAAAGCTGACCACTTGATGCTTGTAATTTGGAATTCTAAAGGGAGTTGAGGCAAGAGACCTGGAGTTCTCGAAACAATTAGCCTTGTAATTTAAGGCTTGCTTGGCTTTCTCCCAAAATAAAAGAATAAGCCTTCTTTTTTAACTTGTAAAATTACTTCAAATTAGCATTAAAATTTTTAAAATATCCAGGGCAGGACTGAAAATTAATGAAATAACCGGTTTCCATTTAGACCCTTTTCATACAGATTTTTAATTGTTTTATTCTACAAAGTAGGTGGTTTTGAAAAATCATTCTATTTCACATACTTCTTATCTTATTGAATGGCTGTTAGCTTCACACTGCCATGCCTGAACAGCTAGATGGACTCCATTGGACCCCAGGACCTGAAATGAGCATATTCCTGTGGAAACCACCTAAGTGACTTGAATTTGACTTTTAAGGAAAGTTGTGTTTAAAAAAAGTTGTGGAAAACTAAGAACTATAAACTATCACTGAGAGCCAATTTTGTAGGATCAGTGAAAAGCACTTTTATACTCTTACATTAAGAAAAAAAAGTATCTGAATATGTTCTTATTTCTGTGACCTTCACAGAAAATATTGGAAGTGAAGTCTGTAGAATTACAGGTTTACATTTATTTTAATTTATTTGAAGGTTTGAGGAGCAATTCCTGTTATTTAAAATAGAAATAAAAAATTGTTATTCACATTTCATGTGATAGATGTGTTCTTTTATAACTACCCCTCACCCACCCCCAGCACTATTTTATACATTTGAAAACTGAATTTTATAAAGGACACTACTTTGTTCTTTAAGTTAGCAGTATAGTTAAAAGTACATATTACTTTACATTTATTACCTATTTTGCATTATGTTTTATACTCATTTTACATTTCTATTACATACATTAATGAAGCACAGAAATCCCAGCTGTTGTCCTTATGGCAATTCTGTTCCCACATAAATGAGTTTTCTTCATTCAGACTCAAGTGTCACTTTGGGGTCCTGTGGCTTAGCCACCATGTTCCTTTGGAAAACTATAGTTCTTATCAAAATATTTATTGAAATTATATCCAGGCCTCAATTTCTCCTTTGTTTTATAGCCATAAAATTGCCAGTTTAAGCCTCTGTTTCTAGCATTTTAAGGAAACCCAAGTAAATTATGTCCCATCAGTAACCTCATTCACAGTTTAAGAAGCTTGTATTGTATGAATTTTTTTCCTTTTTTCTAATATCCTTATCTTGCAGTTAAAGCTTTTGCTTTTTCCAGATGAAATTCTGCATACTAAAAAGAGGTTAATTGACCCTTTGTTTGTTTTTCCTCCAGGACTTTTACAAAAGAAAAATAATCCTTTCTTTATAGATGCTCTTCTTACAGGCTTACTGTGTGACTGTTCTCTGACCCCTTTCCAGGGTCTATACTACACCTTTTTCTATAGCTATAAGGCCATCAGTCTAGCATATTGATCACAAATCTAGTGATTTGTGCTACTATTGTAGATGATTTTCCATAGTCTGTGTATTATGATTCAGTCTGTGTACCTTGCAATTAAGATTATTTTCCTTAACCATATTAGACTTCTATCCTGTTTTTCTACTAAAAGTGCATTGTAATCTCCCAAATAATACTTGACCTAGTAAGAAAGAAAATATGCCAGGTTTACTCAGAATTCCTACTTAGCCAGCAGCGCCACCTTACCCTCCAAATTGCCTTAATTACCCACCTTCACTTATTCTGTGAGGGGGTGCTGTCAAAAACAAAAGAAGGGTTGAGAAAGGGACATGGATGAAATTAAGAATTTGGTGGCATGGTGGAATCATACATTTACCCTTCCAGTGAAAATAGAATAATGGCTTTTTATTCTATTATATACACTTAACTGTGTTCATCCATCCAACAATATGATTACTCAACACTCTTGAGTGATTTTGTTTCAGGTATGGTTGCTGCTCAAAATCAAGGTCTTGAGATAAGTAGGAACATAAGTGATCCCAGGAAATGGTAGAGTCCATTTCCTCTTATATGAGGGAGCCTCTCTAGGCTACATGGAAAAAGAAAATAGAATATAAATCAAAACGGGAAAGAAAAGGTAGTCAGAGGAGTTAATAAGAAAAAAGAAAGACACTTGAACAGCGTTGAAAGTAAACATTCTGAGAAAATACAGCTTTACGGACGGAACCTCGCTTATCTCTCTGGCGTCATCTTGGATTCTTCTCTTGTTCATGTCCTGGCCGAATTGGCTTTGCCTGGAATACCCAACCCCCACCCCAGTGAAATTATGTTCTCATGTCACATACCCAGTGTGTGATTTTGTGTGTTAATATGTTTTTTTGTTTGTTTTTTGCTTTTTTTTTTTTTTTTTTGAGATGGGGCTCATTCTTTTGCTTAGGCTGGAGTGCAGTGGCTCGATCTTCGCTCACTGCAGCCTCAACTTCCCAGGCTCAAGTGATCCTCCCATCTCAGCCTCCCAAGGATCTGAGAGTATAGGTGTGCACCACAATGCTTGGCTAATTTTTGTATTTTTTGTAGAGACGGGGTCTCACCATGTTGTTCAGGCTAATCTCAAACTCGAGCTCAAGCGACCCACCCACCTCAGCCTCCCAAAGTGCTGGATTACAGGCATGAGCCACTGTGCCCTGCAGTGTAATTTTTAAAAGTCTGTTTTCTTCACTAGTGTATTAACTTCAAGTGGGCTCAAATCATAGCTGTTTTGTTCTTCACTAAATCTCTAAAACCTAGCATGGGACAGGAAATACACATTTAGTGACCAAATAGTAAAGTGCTAGTAATATGTGAAAGCGCTGGGAACCTCACTTTGGGCAGATCAGAGGGTCCATGTCAGAGAGTTACTAGGCTGGAAAGTAAATCAATCTGTCCAAGGTCCTCTGACCCAGGTTAAGGATTTTGTGTGTGGGCAAGAGAGAAGTGGGGCAGTTATGTGTGTGAAGAGGCTGGGGTCATCATTGGAAATTTTGAACAGAGAAAAGACTTACTTTAAGCAGTATTTTGAGAAGATTGACTTGGTTTTATTTAGCACATAATAGGCCAGTGAGAACAGAGAGAGACCAAATCAGGTAGGAGCCCTTGGAGTAATGAAGTTACGAAGGTCTAAAAGCCTGCTCTAAAATGGTATAAATTAGACTAGAAAGAAGAAATTGATCCAGGAAAAACCTCAATGGAAGAGTTTAAAGTGATTAAGGATGATGATGACCTAGGGAAGCAAGGGAAACTAGTCAGAGATAATTTTGAATGTTCTTGCTAGATAATGTTAAGGGAGGCAACACTGCCACCAAGATAGAAACTTTTATCTACAGTATGATCTCAACTATATAAAGTTGTGTATTGAAAAAAGTAGATGTAGATACATCAACATGTGGACAATCATTGTTTTGGGTGGTGGGATTATGGATAATTGTCTTTTTGTTTTCCTTTTTCTTGAATTTAGAACATTTTCTCAATGAGCACCTGTGAGAAAATGACACACGAAAAAGTCTGGTTTCAAATATTTTGGCCTAGTTTCCTAGTTCTACCTCTCACAGCAAAAGGAGTCAAGTATGTGTTTGGAGTTGAGCTTGGGCAGAGCTGAATTTAAAGGTTAGCGATCATCTGCATAGTGTAGCAATAGTTGGATTCCTATGGGCAAATTATCACAGGAGGGCAGCTGGAGAGGCAGTTTGTCTGGAAACCTGATGTTTCCTCTGAATATCGTTGATTTTGCCTCCAGATCTTCCAAACTGGAAAATCCCAATCTTTTTGTGGCTGTGCCTCATCTTCACTACAAGCATCTGTGTTTCCTCCTACTTCTTAGCTTGGTCTTGATTTTATGCTTTCTTCTCCTTTCTCCTTACATTAAGATTGTGGTCTTCAAGTCACTGGCTTGCTTATACTTAAAATAATTTTGAAAACTAAGGACTACCCTAACATTCTCGTATGCTGAGTTACTTGCCAATATCTTAACAGCAAGTAAGTGGCAGAGCTGGGATTAGACTCTGGCCCTAGAGACTCTTGTCTTTAATCTGGAAGACAACAAGCACCTTTTAAAAACACTGGAAACATGAAATCATTGCTTTCTGTCATTATTTTTTAACCTTAACTGTTGTTTCCAATCCTTTTCCCACAAATAACATTACCATAAATGTTCACTGGAAAGTCTTTTATTACTTAACATGCATGCCTACAATGAAAATTAATAAAATATCTAGAAATAGAAAGTTTATTTTAAAAATTGTCATCACAGTGATAAAATCCAAGCAATATAAATATTACAAATTTTAACAATTCGTTAAAGTGGATTTTTGTTAGAAATGTATCTGTCAGTGAAGTATCTGTCAGTGAAATAGATGGGACTATAAATTTTTTTCTTCGCAGATTAGTTCATGTATCCATGGATGAATAGTACTTATTACAAAAAAGAGAAAAGTTACACTATCAGTTCTGTTCCCAGTTTTCATTTCTACAGCTCTAACTGCTGAGACATCTGTTCACGTGAATACATGGGACTCGGAGGTTTGTTATCACATTGTCATTCATTTCTTGGAAGTCATTTCAAGTTGTATGCCAAAAATTACACAGCACTTGATTGGTTTGCTAAAAGCAAAGAAATTGAAACCATCCATCCTACGTATTACTCAGGTATTGTTATAGTCATTTCTTTTTCAATTTATGGAAAAGGGCTTTAAGAAGTTATATCAAATAATGATTTATTTTTATTTTTTTGGTAGATACAGGGTTTCGCTCTGTTGGCCAGGCTGGTCTCGAACTCTTGGCCTCAAGTGATCTGTCCTCCTAGGCCTCCCAAAGTGCTGGGATTATAGGCATGAGCCACCGAGTCCTGCCCTATAAATTTAATTGTTAGTTTTCAGTTTAGAGGCATGTTGCTTATCCCTGTATACCCAGAAAAGATTGAGAAAATAAAAATACTGTATTAGTTTTTAATTCAAATAACTTCTGCAATTTTTTTAACAAAATTCTTTTATCTTACTGTTGCAGACTTAGCTATCTTAATTGATGAAAATTTCCACCAGCTAGCCTAATTGGCAAATCCAATGATATGGTCAAATGATCATATTTGATCAGTGAGGCTGACAAATCTGACTTAATTTTTATTAGAAAAAGCTGAGTTCATATTTCAGTTCAAATAAATGCACTTTGAGAAAACTTATAAAAACATATCAATAAGTTATGGAATGCATCTTTTATGATACATTACTAAAACAGTCCAGAATAAAATGTGGTGCTAGTAAAATTTATTTATTCAGCTTATAATAGACATGCTATTTCTCATTACTTAATTAGTAATTATGTACTATAAAATATAACTTATTTATTAAATGAGAAGTATGTTAGAAGTCATGATATCACTTTTATAAATATGGTTCCATGTGTATCACACAATTTAGTGTTGGACTTTAGGAAAAAATTAGGTAAGAGTAATATATAAAAATATTTATCAATTTTGCTAGATATCATGACCAAACTTTTTATATGCTTAATGAAAGAGGAACTTACATACTTGCTAAAAATTAAGTGCTTTGACATTTGGATTATAATTTATTCTGTTATTTTTATTAGTATGTAGAAGGTATTCAAAATCTTTTAAGATGAACATGATTAATGATAAATATTTTGCTATTGTTTGATTATGTAGGCTATAACTACCTTACTAAATGATAAACATAGTTTCTGAAAGAAATTAGGTAAAATTTCTTAATAAAAATTCACTGTATTCTACAACTTTTTTAGGGACAGGAAAATATTCAAACTAAATTGAAAAGAGTGAGCATCACTTACATTTGCTTAGGGGCTTTTCTTCCCAAGTGATGACGCCTCCTGGGGATGAATGAGTGTTGAAGATAGTTGAAAAGAATATCTTAGCTTTGCATATGTGGAGTTCGAGGAGGGAGACCATTTTCATTATTGGACACTCATGCTTTGGTCCCATAGGATGCTTTGTAAAGAGCAATACATTACTAAAATAGACAAGAATGTAAGAGGAGAGTTCATTATCATTGCCCGTTTTACATGATGTCTGAATTCTGAACATTCCAGCATAGTCCTAAATCCTGTATGAGATCTAGCTACACTTTACTCATCTGTGTATAGTCAGGGAAATATGAGCCTTTATTAATTGTTTTTTGTTTGTTTGTTTTTTGAGACAGGGTCTCACTCTGTTGCTCAGGCTGGAGTGTAGTGGCTCAGTCACGGTTCACTGCAGCTTCGACCTCCGTGGGCTCAAGTGATCCTCCCACCTCAGCCTCCCGAGTAGCTGGGACTACAGGCATGTGCCACCATGCTCAGCTAATTTTTGTATTTTTTGTAGAGATGGGGTTTCACCATGTTGCCCAGGCTGGTCTCGAACTCCCAGGCTCGAACAATCCACCTGCCTCAGCTTCCCAAAGTGCTGGAATTACAGGTGTGAGCCACTGCAGCTGGCCTATTAATTCTTTTAATAATCAAATTGTGAATTATTTTAGCACTCAGAAGAGTTTTACACCCTGGGCCAGTGTACCATGTAGAATATAAGCCAAGTATATACCTTTATTTTGTAAAGAAGGAAGCGTACAATTTTCAGAAGAGAAACAAGAATGGATAGTCTTCATGTACTTGGAGGCCCATTCTCAAGTGGATCAGTTTTAGAGTAAATATGGAACTGCAAGATCTGGAAATTGGGCCCCTGTGTTTGCGTACCTCATGGAAGGCCTTTTTATACCCCGAGCTTAGGCATACTGTACTGAGAAGTCCACTGAATTAAGTCATGTCCCAGCGGAGTAATGCAAAAATGCCCTGCTCTCGTCACTTGGCTCTAAGCCATCCCTGCTCCTGTTTCTATCTCTAATTTTCAGTGTGGTATGTGAATGGGGGCACATGTGTCATAATCATCTGGGGCAATTTTCAAAGGCTGTGGTTTTTCTTTTCTTTCTTTCTTTTTTTTTTTTTGAGGCGGAGTTTCACTCTTGTTGCCCAGGTGGAGTGCAATAGCGCAGTCTTGGCTCACTGCCACCTCTGCCTCCCGGGTTCAAGAGATTCTCCTATCTCAGCCTCCCGAGTAGCTGGGATTACAGGTGTCCACCACCACTCCTGGCTAGTTTTTGTAGTTTTAGTAGAGATGTGGTTTCACTATATTGGCCGGGCTGGTCACAAACTCCTGACCTCTGGTGATCCCAAAGTGCTGGGCCTCCCAAAGTGCTGGGATTACAGGCATGAACCACCAAGCCTGGCCACAATTTTCAAAGTTAAAATAACCCTCTTACTTCTGAACTTTCCTACGTTAGTTGGTTATGGCACTGTGGCCAAGGTTCATCCAGTACCTTCACCAGCCACTGTTCCTGCTGGACAGCTGTTATGTCTCCCATGTGACAACTATTGCTTTAATTAAACTTCTGCACTCTTATCAGAATTTTACATCTAAAACTAAAAATCATTTTTATCTTTTAATCTTTTGCTGTTTAGAGATGGGGTCTCATTCTGTCACCCACGATGGAGTACAGTGCAGGATCATAGCTCACTGCAGCCTCCTGGGCTCAAGTGATCCTCCTGTCTCTGTTGCCTCAAGTAGCTGGGACTATAGGCTTGCTCTACCACACTTGTCCTTGCCTGGCTCATTAATTTTTTTTTTTTTTTTTTTTTTTTTTTTTGTGGACATGGTTTCACTGTGTTGTCCAGGCGGATCTCCAATTCCTGTCTTCAAGTGATCCTCCCATCTCAGCCTCCCAAAGCGTTGAGATTTCAGGCATGAACCACCACACCTACCCATTTTCCTCTTATAAAATGTTTAATACTTTCTTAATCCTATTAACAAGAAATAAAATTATAAGCTTTCCACAGGTCTTTGCCTTTACAAATACAGCTCCTTACTTACAGTCTGCTAATCTGATCTTTTTGGACTAATTTCCAACTATTTTGCTGCAAGCGTTACATTCTTTAGATGGTTCCCTAACACATACCCATTAATTCAGTGATTCTGAGTATGATCCTGGCCGGTAGCATCAGCATCTTCTGGAGAATTGTTAGAAATGTAGATTCTTGATGCCCAGACCCAGTGAATCAGAAACTCTGGGGGAGGTGGCCCAGCAGTCTGTTTTAACAGGTCCTCCATTTGATTCTGATGCACCCAATGAGTAAGAATCACTGCCTTAGTTCCGTCTACCTACAGTACTCTCCTCCTCCTTTCTTGCTTGCTGACTTCCAAGTTAGGAGACTGCATTCCCGGCAGCATTGCCCTCTCTTCTGTGTCCCACGGTACTTTGTCAAATCTTTTTTATGGCATTTATATTGCCTACATCTGTCTGCTTTTGAAGGTGGAGGCCACAGCATAAATTACTTTTGCATCTGCATACAGCACGTACCTCAGAGATGAGATAATAGGTGCTGGTGAATAAATGAATGTATGCATGAATGAAGAAGAGCATTTTAGGAGGAGTGGTGATCAATAAGGTCAGCTGCTATGGAGAGACTGTGGAGAATAATGAAGGAAAAAAGCTATTGGATTTCACAGAAAGGCAGGTGTTGGTGACCTTTGAAATGCTTGCTTCAGCAGAGTGATGGGCAAGTAGCCCAGATTGCTGGTAGTTAGGGACTTCCAACATGATGAGGACTTGCAGGCTTCATATTGACTATTTATTCGAACATGGGGTGAAAACAGAATTTTCTTGAGTGAAGTTGCTAAGTGACCTTAGGCCAGTTACCTAACCTGATTGAGCCTATAATCTCAGAATAAGCAGTAATAACAATACTGTGTTGTATGCTTTTTAATTGAAGGATTAAATGAGCTAATAGCCCCTAGAACAGGGATGTCCAATCTTTTGGCTTCCCTGGGCCACAATGGAAGAAGAATTGGCTTGGGCCACACATAAAATATACTAACACACTAACGATAGCTGATAAGCTAACAATAAATGGCAAAAAAAGTCTCATTTAAGAAAGTTTATGAACTTGTGTTGGGCCGCATTCAAAGCCGTCCTGGGCCATGGTTTGGACAAATTTGCTCTAGAATGATACCTGATATATAGTTGGTACTTAAAGGGTTATTTTCTTTATACTCTTCCTCACCATTATTTTTCCTTATTAATGCTAGTGACGGCATTCATCCCTCTTTGTAAATTTGTATAAGAGGTGAAATTGTTTAGAATACTCTTCATTCCATTCATTGCAGAAATTGTGAATTGCATTCAGCCTGGAACTAACATACTTTTAGTTGAACACCGACCACTACTTTGAAATTATTATTATTATTATTATTATTTTTGAGATGGAGTCTCGCTCTGTCACCTAGGCTGGAGTGCAGTGGCACAATCTCAGCTCACTGCAACCTCTGCCTCCCGGGTTCAAGTGATTCTCCTGCTTCAACCTCCTGAGTAGAGTAGCTGGGACTACAGGTGCGCGCTACCATGCCTGGCCAATTTTTGTATTTTTAGTAGAGACGTGGTTTCACCATATTGGCTAGGTTGGTGTCGAACTCCTGACCTCATGATCCGTCCGACTCGGCCTCCCAAAGTGCTGGGATTACAGGCATGAGCCACCATACCTGACCTTGAAATTACTTTTTAATCAGCTAGAAAAGTACCTCAAAGGGTAGTTGTAACAGAACTCTTTTAGTTCCAACTTACAGAATGTGACTTCAAGTAGACAGTGAGAAAAAGGTAGAGGGGAGGGCGAGAGGTAGTGGAGAGACAAGGACAGACAGATTTTGTTGGCTCATATAACAGAAAATTCCAGGGATAGTACCAGCCTCAAAGCCCTGCCAAATCTTCTGAATCAAACAATATTATCAGTACTAGATATTTGTCAGATCATCTTGCAGCCTATCTCTTCTTCATATGATTTGCATTCTCAAGCATATTCGTTAGGTACAAATTTAGAGGAAAGAGAAGAAATTCCTAGTAGTTCTAAGTAAGTTCCTGGATTCAATGGCACTGCCCAGACTTGGGTCACTTGCCTATTCTTGAACCAGTTGTTATGGTCAGGGTGCTGGAGCAGACTGGTTTTCTAGGCCTGGCTAAGGAATATTCAGTTCTATGAAATACTGGTATTGGCTGGGTATAGTGGCTCAATGCCTGTAATCCCAACACTTTCAGAGGCCGAGGCAGGTGGATCACTTGAGCCCAGAAGTTCGAGACCAGGCTGAACAACATGGGGAAACCCCATCTCTACAAAAAAAATACAGAAAAATTAGCTGGGTATGGTGGCATGCACCTCTAGTCCTAGCTACTTGAGAGACTGAGTCCCAGGAGATGGAGGCTTTGGGGAGCCGTGATCCTGCCACTGCACTCCAACCTGGGTCATAGAGTTAGAACCTGTCTCAACAACAACAACAAAAAACAGAAAAGAAAGAAATACTGGTGTTGAGTGTAAGGGACAAGTTCCCAAAAGGAAATGTAGCTTCTATTACCGGAATGAAGGGGAGTGGACACAGATCAGGCAAAAAATTGGTATCAACTCACTATAGAGAAAAGGGCTTTTCAAACTGTACTTCCAAGGTTCAGCCCACTGAGATACTTAAGCAAGTTGAAGAGAAAAAGGGAGTAATACATGACTGGATGTTCTCTAACCCATGATTACTCCAGCTTCACCTAGAGCAGCTTCACTTTTATATATTTTGTGTATGCAACTTCTGGTTAGATTTCATTTGGAAATGAATCTTTTTTTTTTTTTTTTTTCTAAATCCTGTGACGGAGTCTCACTCTGTCGCCCAGGCTAGAGGGCAGTGGTGCAATCTCGGCTCACTACAACCTCCGCCTCCTGGGTTCAAGTGATTCTCTTGCCTCAGCCTTCCAAGTAGCTGGGACTACGGGCATGTGCCACCATGCCCAGCTAATTTTTGTATTTTTAGTAAAGATAGGGTTTCCCCATGTTGGCCAGCCTGGTCTCCAACTCCTAACCTCCGGTGATCCGTTCACCTCAACCTCCCAAAGTGCTGGGATTACAGGTGTGAGTCATGGTGCCTGGCCTGAAAATGAATCTTGACGATACCATTGATATGGGACAAATCAGCAGATGGTTAGGCCCATAATATATTGAAGTGGGTGACATCTTTTCCCACTCCATCCTGATGAATGAGTTCTTGACCTCCCTTTTCCACAGCCCCACTGGCCTGACTCATATTCCTCACCCTACAGGATCCATACCTGACTCCTCCACAGTCAGATATATGAAGATCATGAAATTAGGCAGCAGTCCAGTTTTCAGCTTACAGATTTTATGCCACTTAAAAAATCATCATGTATCCTAGTTCTAGGGGTACTTCCCCAAAAGCTGTCACAACTTGGTGACTCGATATGATCAATATGATCTAGTAATTGTAAAGCAGACGATTTTGATATATTCAAGAAATTTGACAGATCATAATCTTTGATGATATGTTTATGCTGAAATTTGCAAGTTAGGCAGTTTATTTTTATTTTTATTTTTTGAGATGGAATCTCGCTCTGTCACCAGGCTGGAGCGCAGTGGCTTGATCTTGGCTCATTGCAACCTACACCTCCCGGGTTCAAGCGATTCTCCTGCCTCAGCCTCCTGAGTAGCTGGGACTACAGGCGTGCGCCACCACACCCAGCTAATTTTTGTATTTTTAGTAGAAACAGGGTTTCACCATATTGGCCAGGATGGTCTTGATCTCTTGACCTCGTGATCCACCCGCCTCAGCCTCCCAAAGTGCTGGGATTACAGGTGTGAGCCACCGTGCCTGGCCCAGTTTAGTATTTTTTAAGTCTTCATCTATGGCTCATCTCCTAGGTAACTGCTTCCTAAAGCACACTCTTAGAGCTTTTTTGTGATCTGCCATTGACTTCCATTAAATATCTAGCCCACCTTTTCATCATCATCAGGGCCCAAACAAAGCTGGTGAGGTGTCTGTTTGTGTAAATAAAGTTTGTTTGTTTGCTTTTGGAGACAGGGTCTTACTCTTCTACCCAAGCTGAAGTGCAGTGGCACAATCATTGCTCCACTGCAGCCTTGACCCCCAGGGCCCAAGCAATCCTCCCACCTCAGCCTCCCAAGTAGCTAGGACTACAGGTGTGCCTGGCTAATTTTTTATTTTTTTGTAGAGACAGGGTTTCACTGTGTTGCCTAAGCTGATCTCAAACTCTTGGGCTCAAGCAATTCTCCTGCCTTGGCCACCCAAAGTGCTTGGATTACAGGTGTGAGCCACTGCACCTGGCCTAAGTACAGTTTTATTGGAACACTGACACACCTAATAGTTTAAGTCTTATCTGTGTATGGCTGCTTTCTTGCTATAAAAGCAGAGGTGAATAGGTGTGAAAGAGAACGTATAACCCACAAACCTAAAATATTTACTACCTGGCCATTATAGAATAAGTTGTTGACCTTTGCTGTATATTTATGTGGTTTATAACAGTTTTTCTACTTTTCTCTTTTTTTTTTTGAGACAGGGTCTCACTCTGTTGCCCAGGCTGGAATGCAGTGATACAATCATGGCTCACTGCAGCCTGGATCTCTCCTGGGCTCAGATGATCCTCCTACTCCAGCCTCCCGAGTAGCTGGGACCACAGGTGGGCGCCACCATGCCCAGCTAATTTTTCCATTTTTTGTAGAGGTGGGAGTTTCACCACATTGCCCAGGCCAGTCTTGAACTCTTGGCTTAGGCAATCTGCCATCTCGCTTCCCAAAGTGCTGGGATTACAGGTGTGAGCCACCTTGCCCAGCTGTATTCCTACTTACTAACATATGGTATGCTTATGAAGAAGAATCAACTAGTGTCCTTATAATATCCTCAGTCTCAGGTGTTCTCGAAAGCATATCTAGGGAAATATTTTTGTTCTTTCTGTGCTCTTTTAATTCTCTAACGATTCTCTCTTTTCTTCTGTACCCTTAACAGTTTAGTCCTCTTCATCTTTAAAACAACCAACCTTGGCCTGGTGTGTTGGCTCACGCCTGTAATCCCAGCACTTTGGGAGGCTGAGGTGGGCAGATCACGAGGTCAGGAGATCAAGACCATCCTGGCTAACACGGTGAAACCCCGTCTCTACTAAAAATACAAAAAAAAAAAAAAAAATTAGCCAGGCGTGGTGGTGGGTGCCTGTAGTCCCAGCTAGTCTGGAGGCTGAGGCAGGAGAATGGCATGAAACTGGGAGGTGGAGCTTGCAGTGAGCTGAGATCATGCCACTGCACTCCAGCGTGGGCGACAGAGCGAGACTCCATCTTAAAAAAAAATAAAAAATAAAACAACCAACCTTTTTTAATAAGCGGGAGAGAGAGTGATTATGGTTTTTTTCACCTACAATTTGAACGCATTTGCACACACAGCTGCATGTACTTAATGCAGAGATGCAAGGTGCCAAGTACATGCACAAAAATCAGGATTTTGTGTCATTTTATTTCCTTTCTACTGACTCCTGTCAGTTTCGTATTTGCTGTTGTCATAGAAGTCTGTTTTGTAAAGAACTATCTGATACGGTTGAGGAGAGCTGATGAAGGGAAGTGGAGGAGGAGCAGATCCCCCCTGATCTGGTCACTGGATTCTGTTAGCAGAGCAGCCACTCATCAGAAGGCTGAGTAGTTAAGCTGTACTTGAAGAAGAACAGGGATAGTAATACCCCATCCCTGCTTTTTTGCAGTCTAAATGCCCTGTGGAGTGAGAGAAAACTTCAATCCCTAGGCTTGTGAATCCCTTATCTTTCCCAAACGTTAAATTAATTTTTAAGGCTATTTATTCAAAGTTGACTTAACCACTAGAATAGGGAAGATCAGACAAATCAGCTGCAAGAAATGAAGTATGAGAAAACCCGAACTCTTTGACAAAGTATTCCTGGGAGTAAATGTGTTGAATGAAGCCAGCGGGTAAATGATAAGGGCCTTTACACTGTGGATGTTAGAAAGCAATTTATCAAGAGTACATGAACTCTCTGGTGACCACAAGTCAGGAGGAAATGAGAGTGGAGGAGGAGCCCTGAAAAAATACATATGAAATACTAAAAAATCTGTGTGCACGCACTTTTAAATTCCTCCATTATTATGCAGTAATATTGCTGTAGTAAAATAAGAGTTGCTGAGAATGCACATGTGGTGTAGCCCATACCATTAGGGATAAGGTGTTAGGAAAAGCAGCTGAGAAAGGCCACACAGTAGTTTAGAATTTGCAGAAACCTTAGGTACATAACTTAGGTGTAGTTATGACTTGAGCCTAGATGTTGGCTGATACTCATTTGCCCGACTCATGAGGTTAGATGACCATCCTTCAGGCTTATGTGTTCGTCTTGTTTAATTCCTAAATGGGCATATGCATATAATTCTGACAGTTTTGAATGCCTTTTGTATTCTCTTAAGGAGTTTAGAGAGCCTCTCACTCGTTATCTCACTAATCTTTGCAGCATCTCTTTAAGCCCTACAGATAAGACAGTGTTATTGCTTGAGGAACTGAGGCAAAATGTAATTATATTATTAGCAATAGGGTGTGCAGTAACTCAGATATGGATGGGGACTAGAATTTATGACCTTATTTTGGCATTTAGTTCTAGAGAAGAGATGGCGTTTCTTAAATTTGAGGAGAAAAAGCACCCAATTGTTGAAATTTTCATTTTATTAAAAGTGTTTACTCTGAGAATGGTCATCCTCAGCTTTTTCTGCTGAGATAATACAGTTAGCTGAAAATACACCAGAAATTCCCAAATGTTGGTTTGTCATTTGTTTCCATTTTCATCTATACCTTTAGAGCTATTAACAAAGTGACTTGTTCTTTCTTTTGAAAATTATGACTTTCATTTTCTTTTTTATCCTGAATAACTTTCAGAAAACATGCCAGTGAACCCAAAAGCTATCTAACAGGTGACTAACGAGAGAAATTGGGAGAACTAGGTTTTTTGGATAACCCCCTATAGCTAATATGACTTGACTTAAATTACTAGCCCTCCACACAGATGTCAGCTTTCCTTATTCCCTCCAAATTAGGTCTTTCATCCCTATCGTCTAAAGAACACTCTCTTCCTCTTCTTTAACCATTCAGGTATTATAAGGGGTGAATCTTATTCAGAAAAGTGATATTGATTGAGCCTCCCCATATGGCATGAGTTAGGAATTGTTTTGTTTTGTTTTTGGTGGGGGGTGGGGGACACCATCGTAACTTGGGTTGAAACACAGTTCAGTTAACAAATCAATGAGGTCTTTAGCACCAGCCACAGTCATTTAAAAACATCCTGAGTGGCCCTTTATCTTAAAGTTGAATGTGTTTTGTATTTGTTGTTGCCTGCAATTTATAAACACACCGAATTTAAAAAATAGGAAAGAGAAGGGGTAGAACAGAAAGGAGGTGTCAGAGAACTATTTTCTTTGCAAGATCCTGCTTAAACACCTATGGCGAACATTCATGTGTAGAAATGGAGCCCTGGTAACTTCCAGCCATGTTTCTAACTCCTATTCTCTCTCTTTATCTCTTTATTCCCAACACCCCCATCTCTGGAACTTTGGCGGGACCACCACAGCCTTGGATAAGCTCAGCACGCAGCACCTGTACCACCCCACCCAAGTGGAGATTGTGCAGTCCAACGTCGTGTTTGACATCAGCAGCCTGATGCTCTATGGGACACAAGCGGTGCCTGTGCGGCTAAAGATCCTGCTGGACCGTCTCTTCAGTGTCCTGAAGCAAGAGGAGGTACTGCACATACTGCATGGCCTTGGCTGGACTCTGCGGGACTATGTCCGAGGATACATCCTTCAGGTAGGGGGAGGACTTGAACGCCGCCGGTGTCCGGGGCCGACTGTGGGTGGGGAAGGGTAAGAGCCCTTGGCAAACCTCGCAGGAAGGGCTGCACACCCTCCTCTGGTTAAAGTGGTCATTTCAGCAGGATTGTCAGGGAAGGGGAAAGGAGAGAGACAAAGCAGTCCACTGTCGGGCCTCAGGGTGTATTAGAAGGAAAACTTGGCGTCTTGACTTGCGTTACCTTTGTTTGCACCTTTTTGAATTCAACTCTTTCTCTACAACATGGGCTTTCTGGCTTCTCCAGCAAGTCTTATTATCACCCTATTAAAAAGGAGGGCTCTTTGAGGCGGGTAATGGGTGTGTGAAAATCTGAGATTACCCTTCACTTGGGTTTATCAGGGCTTTTTCTCATACTCGGTTTGCAGGTACAGTGTTTTTCTTGGTTGTCTTTGTACCTAAAGGTATACATTTTACTATTTATTTTTTTTTCAGCCAACTCAAAGATAGAACTATAATCCATATAAACTTATATAACCAGTAAACCCTCACATGATAGCCTTCAGATTTCTACATTCTGAAACACACAGACATGGTTTTAGATTTGGTCTTTGCAGAACCACTAGCCTTGAGTGTCTCTTTTGTATCAATGGCACTTCTGACCTGGTAAGGGCTTTAAGAGTTTTCTGGGAGGCCCACAGCCTTCATGCACCCCCATCTCCCATCCCTCCCTTTCTTCATCTCATTTTTGCAATGTGTCATGTGTCATTTGCATTGTATACTTTGCCTCTGAAATGTGTTTATGGCTATCTGTCTTCCTACAACCCTTGAGGGGTCAATGTTGAGAACAGCATTTTGGGAGACCCCAGGATCCAAAGAGGCTACACTGGATGATGAAGAATTACCCCTCTCGCCGAAGGAGATCTCAATTTGAGCAGGTAGAATCTGAAGCAATTTTTCAAATTTCCCATGAGGTTAATACCAGGAGTCATGACCCCTTCAAAAACAATTGGTTTTGGCCGCGCCAGCCTTGTACAGTGCTAGACACATCTCCACTGTTTACTCCCTGAGCTACTGTGTGTTACATGAAGGGCATTAGCTGCCAGCTTGACATGTGAGGAGTGGGGAGCCTCAGTCTGCCTCTCGTTTTAACCTGGCATCAGTACACACAGATTCTTGTCATTTTCCTGTGTGGTACCTCCAGCTGTTAGCTGGGACAGGAGAGCAGTGGAAGGATAGTGAGTAGACATAGGGAAAGGTAAGGGAGGTGGAATAACCTGTCTGCTCTCAGAATAGAATGGCATCTTAATTTAGTGAGAATCTCAACTGGGAAGACCCAGAAAATTTGGCCCTCAAAAGATGAGATGATGGTGATAATAGTAGCAATTATATATTACGTTTTCAGTTTATAGAGCATGTTTACAAGCATTATCTCATTTGCCTCAGGATGGGGACATTTCAATGGGTTAAAGTAGGAAGATAAGTCTTGGACGGTCAGGGGGCATGAGGGGGAACAAGATCTAGGAGGAAGGGGCCAGGAAAAATAAATAAGGAACTGGTTTCACAATCCCTGCTTATACTGGCCCCAAGATGCATACAGTGCTACATCTTTCTATAATCATTTCTACAACATGATTATTAATGTCTGTTTTGAATGGATTTTACCCTACACAAAGAGAACAACCTCTTACAGTTGTTTGTATGGAACTGTTAGCTTGGCTAACAGTCCTTTCTTTATTCCAAACCAACAAGTATTTTGCCCCAATCTGGTACCATCTTTATTACCTCCACTATGCTGCTTATACTTCTGTCATTAATATTGTATTTCAGTTTCATGTGTATTTGTTGCCTAAGATATTTACACCTGTATACCTATGCAGAGACACAAGCATATACATTGTATCTTTCTGTCCAAACAAATAGGTATGTGCAGGGCTATGCCGATTTGCCATTTTAACAAAGCTCAGGTAGCACTTTGATAGCAGTAAACATAAAGCCTGATAATGTTTCTGTGTTATGGTCCTATTGTTCTGCCTTGGCCAGTGCCTGTTTTTTATTTTACTTGAAATAATTATTTAGATGTTAGTTTTTCCCCAACTTGTGAACATATCTCTAATGCAAGTATAAAAAATGTAAATGTACTCTGTATTTCTTTTTATATGAGGGCCCAGTATTTGGCAGCGGTGTCAAATCTTTTGGCTTCCTTGGCCACGTTGGAAGAAAAATTGTTTTGGGCCACACATAAAATATACTAACAATAGCTGATGAGCTTAAAAAAAAAGTCTCATAATGTTTTAAGAAAGTTTACAAATTTGTGTTGGGCCACATTCGGAGCCTTCATGGGCCACATGCAGCCCGTGGGCTGTGGGTTGGACAAGCTTGATTTAAAGATACAAAATTGCAAGAGAAATTAAGTTTGAGAGGAAAACCAGGAACTAAAATTTATAAATCTCCTATTTTATGGTGAAATACTGCATATAGAGAGCATTTTCATTTATTGTAATACTTAAATTATAATTAATTTTTATTATTTTAATATAGATTTTGACAGTCTCAAATTTAATATAATGTTTCTCCATTCAGAGTCTAAAATTGACATTTTGAGAAAACTAAAGATGATTTTTACATTAGAGGAGTTCTAGGTTTAGTTTCTGTCTTGTTTTATTGGTAGAATTGATGTAATGTAGATTTATTTAAATGATGGTTTTTGTCATTCAGCATTTATAATCTACTTGTTCTTTGTTAAAACAGTTCTCGGTTTGGAAAAAAAAGCAAATGGTTCCAGAACACCAAAACTGCTACCACTTATGTAGTGAGAAAATGCTTGTTTTGTTAAGAAAAACGAGAGAGACTGTAAAAGTAAACGCTTTTCTTCTAAAGTAATATTATTTGATAATTGGCCAATATTTTAAAGATTGTATGTGGTAATGATAAGGTGTGCGCAAGTTACTTTGAATATAATTGTATATGGTATTTTTGTAAAAGTAGGCTATAAAATGTGTGTCCGAAGTCTGTGGAACCCCATAATGCTCTATTAGTGTACAAGTCATTTTATCTGGCTAAAACTCAATTGTCTTGTAGCCCTCAAGGCATCAATTTTAACATTATTGGTCTCAACAACAGTATATTGAATATTATGTCAGTTAAAGGAGAATAATTATCAAGGCAGGTTAGGGTGGCTGTTAGTCTTACCACATATTGACTTGGTTAGCAGTTGGCTATAGATTGTGTTCCTGGGCAAATGAAGATGTACGGTAAGTTGAACTAGTCAAGCCAGGATATTAATTTAACTCTCTGTGGGACCAAGCCTGCATCCTTTATGTGTACACAGCTACTCCTGCCTTTTGAGATACCTTTAAGTGTGGAAGAATGACAGTTGTCTGATCTGATTTTGAATTTTTGGACGTAGGGGGAAGAGGGGAGCAGAACTTTCAAAACTGTGGTTTATGAAGAGGTTATTATTAGAAAAAGGGAGATGATAATGATGCTACAGATACATTTAAAAGGCTGGCACATCGATCAAAGATCCTGTACTTTTTAAATAAAATTAATTTTCACCTATGTGAGTGTCTATATAATTCACAAGCTAGCCAATTGGGTATAAAATGCATAACATAACTTGGACTACAACTACTTAAGAAGTCAGGTAATATATTCAGAACCCAATATTCTCCTGTGTACTTATTATTTATTCAGAAAGTACAGAAAGTTAGCTTTTAAGCATTTTCCAGAAAACAACAAAAATGGGAATATGCAATTAGATGCTAAAATCTAAATACAAGGGAGAATATGATGTTTTTTCTACTACTAAGGAATAATTCTGGCCAGGTGTGGTGGCTCACACCTGCAAATCCCAGCACTTTCGGAGGCCAAGGCGGGTAAATCACTTGAGGTCAGGAGTTAGAGACCAGCCTGGCCAATATGGTGAAACCCTGTCTCTACTAAAATACAAAAATCAGCCGGGTATGGTGGCATGTGCCTGTTAACCCAGCTACTTGGGAAGCTGAGGCAGGAGAATTGCTTGAACTCGGGAAGCAGAGGTTGCAGTGAGCCAAGATGGTACCATTGCACTCCAGCCTGGGCATTGCAGCGAGACTCCATCTGAAAAGAAAAAAGAAAAAAAAAAAAAGAAGAAGAAGAATTCTTAGTTCAGGTCTGTATCTCATGATACATTTATTGACCATGAATGGAAGCAATGGCCCCTCTTTTTTCCTTTCCCCATTTTCCCCTCTGTCCTTGACCCAGGAAATAAGAATACAGGTGATTATCACTGTTGAATTGAGTCATTTAAAAGTCAAGTTTTCATAGTCTCTTTCAGTTTGAACGTATAACTGACTTGCCTGGGCTCGTCCACCAGCCCGTGTGTGGAAATCTCCTCATTTGCAGGTGGGTCCTGCCAGAATTCAGAGAAGCAGTTGAGACACCCTGAATATTTAGCTGAGATGTCAACAGCCTTATAAGAAGAGTGGTATTAATGCCCCTCTCAACTCTCCTGTGTCTTACTAGCACGAATGGGGCCATCCATCTTTAAGAGGTCCAGCTTTAGATTTGGGAGTAACTACATACTGGATCCTTCTCTTAAGTTTCATGGTACACATTAGTATAACACAGGCTCTCAGGAGGTCTAGGGTATGAGCCTGTGAGAGTAGGGAAGTAGCTTTCTCCAACCCTTCCCACTTCATAACCTCTTCCCTTCAAGCTCATTTGAAGTACTTAGTTCCTGAACACACTCAGCTCTTCTCCCACATGAGCTATTTGCATGTAAGGTTTCTTCTGCCTGGAATACCTTACTTGTGTCTCTGCGTGGGTAATTTCTTCTCTTTTAGGCATCAGCCAAAGTCTCACTTTCTTACAGAGGACATCTTAGCCAATGCAGGTCTTTTCTAGTATAGCTATATCTTAGGACTCTGTTTCCTTCAAACTCCTATCACAATTTAAAATTAGTCAATTAAGTCGACTGTTAAAATGTTTATTTTTCTGGCCTCCTCACTAGGGAACGACACAAATGCAGAGCACTCAGTAAGTGTTTGTTAAGTGAATGGCTAAGGAAACCTGTTTAGCTTGGTATAGCTTGATGTTTCACCATGGAACTCATGGAATAGCCAGTAACTTCAGTTTGTCAAAAGGCCCTTAGTTTCTTCTCCAGGCTTCCTAAGGACTGACTGCTATAGCAGTAGCTGGGCTGTTGAGGGCAATAAGAAGAAAAGTAAAGGCTTCCATGCCTTCTAGCTAGTGGTCTGTGTAGAGTAAGTGTTTTGTGGTATCCGTGTGGTAGAAAACATCAATATTAAGCAAACACTTGTATTTAAACAGCTCTTTGCAGAGCAAGTTCATGTAAGTTACCTCTTTTCCTCCTCTTACACCATCCTCTATAGATGTTGCCAATGAATTAACATTTGGTATAGTTGAGGCTCAAATAAGTGACTTTCCGCTGATCACAGAAGTGTTAATTGGCACAGGTGATACACTGTAAGCTTCCTGAAGATAACACATGTCTCTTACTCATCACTGTAACTCGCTTCCCAGCACCAGCACCCAGGCTTATACATAATAGGGTGTATTAAATATTGGAAGGAGGACATTTTGAAGTTCGATTTGAATTCAGGTCTTTGACTCTATGGGTAATATTCGGATGTTTGTTTTTTGTTTTTAAGGCTACCAGCCTGTGTTTCCAGAATGTAATATGTGAGAGTCTGTAGAGGCAGAGTGGCATGATTTTGGGGAAGAGAGGAGGCCTGAGAGTCTGGAACTGACAGACTAACTTAAGATCTCGTATATTCAGTGGCACACGACATGTCTGACCTTAGGTAAAATTGGGTGAAATGGGTTCCTCTTTTGTGTTCCTTTTCTTGCCTATTTCCTGATACTCCATTTCGTTATCTTTACTCCTGTTCGCTCTCATTTCTGTGACTAAAACCAGATCTGATATTTATCCTTAATGCTTTATTGTAAATTCCGATCTTTGACTTGCCTTTCCAGGGATACATACCTTTTGTAGTTGAGCATAAAAACAAAGGTTTTCTACCTAGTTAGTAAGATTTCAGCTATACCATGTGCGGGGATTGGAAGAGAGATGAAGTAGTCTTTCCTGGGTTTATAAAAGCATTTCAAGTTGGATGGCAAAAGGGCTCTGGATATTGAGACAAGATTGGGTTAAATCTGGGAAACTTTGCCATTCTTAGTCATAGTTTCTTAATCTTTAAAATTAAGATAACTCCCCATACCTCTCTAAAATTAAGATAACCCTCATGTCTCTACCTTTGAGTGGCTAAAAAGATGAAATAATATAGATGAAATGTATGTTGTGAACTCCTTCTCAATAAATTGGCATTTTTTCACTTATATCTATGTGCAAAGTTAACTCTGACTAACTATAACAGAGAAATATCAGCAGCTAAACATGTTTCTCTACAGATGCCAAATGCTTAATAAAATAGGGAATGCATTTTAGGCATTAGTATCAATAAGATAAATTGCAGTTGTTTTAGTAAGTACATCCTGAAATACTACTAGTGGCATAACACAGCAGAAGTTTCTCTTTTCTCTGCAAGCCTAGTCTAGTGGTGAATGCTTTCCTTCCGTAAGTGATTTGACAAGAGGTAATTTAGGGCTATTGCTATTTTATGGCTCTGCCATTTTCTGGGATCGTAGATTCCTCATCCAGGTGGCAACCCTGAGAGAAGGTGAAGGTTCTCTGTGGGATATTTTCATGGATGTGGCTCAGAAGTGTAGTAGGGTGCTTCTTCTCCCATCACTGACCAGAACTTATTTGTAAATGGGGCCGTGTGACTGAGGGGAGGAGCCAGGATGTATGGGCTTGGCAAGCACTCTCAGGGAAAATGAGTACAGGTCTGTGCTCCACTCATGTGTGGTGGAATAGCTATAATTATGCCTTCTTTTTATAGAGTTGGACCAGAAAAGCTTAATGCAGCAGAGTCATGTAGTGAAGGCAGATTCATGGGCTTGCATCCTGGCTTCAGTTCTTACTAGACATGTGAAAAAATTAGGCCCATGTCTTTATTCACCTCAGTTCACTCACCTGTAAAACAGGGATAATAATAGTACTCTTGGCTTTGATGTGAAGATAAAGTAGAATGATTCACATAAAGCATTTAGTAGTGCCACTTGCTAGGTATCCAGGCAATGCTAACTATTAATATGATAGTGAAAAAGATGATGATATAGACTATTACAGACTACTGCCAACCTGATGATTTTAGAACTTTGTTTCTATAAAGTAGCCTTAAATCCTGGATTTCACTGTGCCTCTTAGAGAAGAATCCCTTTCCAACCAGTAGAGAAAAAGAGCAGCTACTATTTAATTATCAATAAATAATACATACACATACACACATATATATGTATGTACATATGAATGTACTTGGATATAAAAAAGAGGCAGGAGTATGCAGTAACAAAGACTTTGTACTTTAGAGTTGGACAGACTTGGTTGTGAATCTTTTGGTTTCACTTTTTGGTAGCTCTGTTAGCCAGCAGAGAGAACATACTTGAACATCAGTTTCTTCATCTATAAAAGTTAAATCAAAGGTTATTTTAAAAGTATATAGTGCAATAACTAGCCCATAGTACTCTTATTAATATTAACCATTACTACATTGTGAAGGTGTGTATTTTCATGTGTGCGTTTTTTAAAGTAATGGTTTATTCTTTTTTTTTTTTTTTTTTTTTGTGATGGAGTCTCGCTCTGTCTCCCAGGCTGGAGTGCAGTGGCATGATCTCGGCTCACTGCAACCCCTACCGCCTGGATTCGGGTGATTCTCCTGCCTCAGCCTCCTAAATAGCTGGGATTACAGGTGCCTGCCACCACACCCAGCTAATTTTTGTATTTTTAGTGGAGATGGGGTTTTACCAACGTTGGCCAGGCTGGTCTCAAACTCCTGAACTCAAGTGAACCACTCACCTCTGCCTCTCAAAATGCTGGGATTACAGGCATGAGCCACTGCATCCAGCCAAGTAATGGTTTATTCTATATATGACACTGTCATTTTTATCACCTTTATAGTTCCCTATTTTATCAACTCTTCCAATACTTTCCAAGCTCTGGCACAGAATGAATGATTAATTGATATATTTGTTTAAATGATTAGAGTATCTAGGATTGCACCTTATCGCATAAAATAAAACATTTAAAACAGCCTTTGAAATAGGTATTATCTGACCTCACAGGGTTTTAGGAAATATCTGGAGCAGAAAGATCAATGAATCTAGATATAAATTAATTTAGGTAATCCTTCAAATAGCAAAATAAATTGGTTTATTAGTATATATTGAGTATATAAGAGGAGATCTCTCTGAAAACCAACACTCTAATGGGTGAGCTATAAACAAATGATGGAAAGTTGTATTATATAAACTACAAAAATATACAGATGACCCAGAAAATTGACATGAAGGGGGGGTTATTTGACCCCAAGTAAAGATTGGATTATCAACACCATGACATAAGGAAGGTGTGGTTGCATTATGTCACCAATATGTGAATCTTTTTCAGGAAAGAAGGATCACATGTATGATTGGTCAGGATCCCCCTGTCTTTGGCGGGGATATACAAAAAATAGATGATTCAGAGCAGTGTATTGTATTTATAGTGTCTGTTTTCTAAAGTGCTTGGACCACTCTACAAACACTGTCCTGGCAAGCCTCCTAACCTCCCTATTAGAGAGATAGTTTCAGAGACTATTATCCTTGGTTTTAAAGTTACCGTGATGGGGAGGCCTCAGGCAGAGGCAAAGCTGGAAGTGGAATACAGGGATTTTGAATCCCTTGCCAAAGCTCTAACTATTTGAACAGCAATGAAAATAAACACCTTAGATCCAAGGACAAAGCTTGATGTTTTGTGCTCAGAGTTAAAATGAAAATATTCCTCCCTTTACTCTTGCAAAATAAAAATATATGGCTTACCAGATTCCAGGATGGAATGCAGTGACTGCCGGAATAGGATTTGCGCCTGTGGGACATGAATAGAGGCTTTCGCATTCCCCCAGGAGGATCAGAAATGAGCCCAGTGGCCAGTCTCCATTTGATAAGAATCAGTTCAGATTTACTTGAAATGGGCATTGTCTGTGATGGCACTGATTAAATCATATGATCTCCTGAGCAGCACTCATACATCCTTCTTGTTGAATTTAAAGTGGAAAGCTCTGAGCTTTGGGTTTAAACCTTAATTCTAGCACCAATTAACGCTCTAGCCATACAAAAAGCACAGAATTTCTATGAGCCTTGTTTTCTTGATGGTGCTTTCTTAAAGGAGCTTTCAGGATGAAGAGAAGTAATATGTTAAATTCATAGTGGAGCTTAGTAAATTTAATTCCTTACGTAGAATGATCTCCTAGTCCCCCCACCCCAACCCTTAAGTTTCTAGAGCAACGGAAGCTTTATGAGTCTTCCAGTTGCCCATACGCTTTATTTGAGCTACTGTGTCCTTTTCTAGTATTGCCCCCAATTTGACAGAAGAGCCCAGTGGAAGATGAGGGGGACTTGTACAGGAATGAAATCCTCTGTGACTATAACGAAGAGTCATGAGAAAACTCTCAAGGCTGAGTCCTAGTCTACTATCTGTTTCTTTTGAGTGACTTACACTTCAAGTGCTGGTATGTGAAATCTTGAAGGGCTGTGAAAAGTAGAAAATGAGATAAGGATCTGTGTGGGTTTCTGGAAGCTTTTGCTAAATTCATACAGATGGGACAAATGCAAATAAAGATACATTTATTCGATTTCTGCATGATAGCTATATGTAATGCTGACGGAACTGGAAAACAAAATGTGGGCCAATACATTTGCTAGGAGAATGAGTGACCATGCATGGTTAGGCCATGTCTAGGCCTGATGATCAGAAGCTCTTCTTGATTTGTCTGATGTTTGCATATCACCACTTCTTTCTTAGGGAAGTCACTAGTGATTCTGATTGTTTACAGACCTGGCATTTGTTGCTGATAGCCTTAGATTTTAAAGATGTAGCTAACTATCTAGTGATGTCATGAACAATTGTTTTAGCAACCTACCATTGTGGTCCTGTTGGTATCTAGGAAGTTTTTTCATTTGTTGGTGGCAACCGAGGGATCTGTTATGTCTACTTTTCCTCTCTCCTCGTCCCCTCCCCCATCTTCTTCTCTCCCTATTCTTTCTCTCTTTTTTTCAGTCAAGGTAGACTTGAGATAGGGGACTTGCATGGCTACAGTAGATTGTAATACATGAGGCCCCCCAAATAAGAGAGTGAAACATTGGCTGGGATGTATTTTCTGCTCGAACTCATCCTCATTTTTCTGTGTATTTCTTACCTATTAGTCCTCAGAAAAGCATTTTTCAAAGACTTTGAGAACCAAAGGTTCTCTCTGTAAGGAAATGTGTTAACCTGATTTCCTTGTTCTCATGTAATTTTCTCTCTTAAAGCCATAATAATAGTGTCAGAGGCAGCTTTCTAGTTAGTGTGAGTAATGTGGTTACTGTATTTTCTATTTTTATTTTAATGTGCTTTTCCTGCTGTGGATTTTTTTTTCTTTCTTGATTTTAAAAACAGCAGTTGAGTAAATGTGGTTATTTGAAGACTGGCGTATATTGCATCTTCTCTGAGATGCAATTTTGAAGGAAGGCTCTGTGCGCAATAGGCATTTTTTTTCAGATTCCTTAGTAGGATAAATAGGAGAATGTTTGGAACACAGACCAGTGACAATATTGGTTTATGGCCGTGGTAGGTCAGGCTTTTTCAGAGAAATTGACAATAGAGTATCCCCTAGGTTTTGACTCTAGAGAATCTGTTAATATGAAGTCTATTTTATGGTGTGTTGATAAGAAAATTAGGTAACCAGGGAAGCACCTTAAATTGCTGCATTCATTTGCCTCTTTTTAAGTGTGCACACACATTGAGAAATTTTAAATTAACAACAACAAGATACACTTAAATTCCCCTGGAAAGAGTAATTAAGAGCTACTTGTCTCTGTGCTGTCATCTCTGCCAGAATTAGAGTTCCTGCTGAGTATATTCCATTGAGTCAGCCATCATTCCATCACCAGCAGGGATTGCTTTTCCACGTATTGACATGTGAGGGAATGTCTGTCTTGCAGTAGCCATGGGCTTGTGCCAGATTTTGAGATCCATAGAGGCAGTTCTGGGAGCTTTTCAATTCTGAATCAGGGTTCCAATTCATAATAGCTGAGCCAGGGAAACCGGGTTGAATCTGTGGCCAAAACCATGGTAAAAAACTTTTTCCCCCTTTCCCTTCTTGCAGTGCTTTATTGCTTTAAAATATGAGTGCCTCTGTCCATTGATTCTCTGGTGACTTTCTGTTGGATTCAAATTGTGGTCTCTTAGGTGAAGAGGTCAGTGTGTTATTCATTCAGCCACACATCGATGGAGATTAACTGAGAGCAGTACAAGACATTTGGATCCTGCCAGACCTAGGGCACCTGAAGGAAGTTTCTTTCTTTTCTCTCTAGCCTTTACTATGCCTGTTGTAGAAGAGGATGGCCCTGTCTTCTGGGAGTAGGGGAGGGCTTTGATTGGCTGTGTGTTAACTGCCTCAAATCCATGGCCAAAGGGCGAGTAAGAACCCTGGAGAATCAAACATGTCATCTTTGTAGCATCACCTGATTTAGTGCTTTTCCTCAGGTCTGAGACGTCTCAGGGGGCCTTTTTCCCTTGCAGCACTGATCTTTCAATGAGGTGCTAGTGTCTGTCCTGAGCAATAACAAGGAAAAACCATGAAGTGTGAACGGCTCTTATTAGGGGGGTAAATGTCGTTAGCGCCTTTGTAGCCTTCTCTGCAATCTGAATGCTCTTGTCAAAAGAGCGAATTACTGAAGCCTCCTTTAAAATCACATAAATGGAATTTAAGATGCTGAAGTTTTACATTTTAATTAAGCAAGGCTATTAACTCCCTTTACATGTACAATTTTTGTAGCCTGTTATGCTTGTATGCCTTATAAGGCTATTGAAAAATTATCCACAAAAATTATTTTAAGGATTTGAGAAATAGTTGGTTAACTTTAAGTCAAAGTTTTAGATATAGAGACCCTATACTCGTGCCCAACCATTGTAATACGCATATTGATGTATATGATAGGAGAAAACACTAGCATTTTGAGTTAATAAGTAGGTCACTTTGGATTAATGGAAAGTTTAAAGCTTAGAGTGTTTAAATAATGATTTTATTCTTTTCAGTACACAAATGGAAATGTTTTTCCAGTCCAAATTCCCCCTAGTATTCTCCCGAAACAAAATTTTTATATGCAGATATTTGCTTCTTTTGCAAGTTTGAGAATTTCACAGTAACTTCTGGTGACCTTGGGTTGTGTCTTGCAGTTACAAAAAAAAAAAAAAAAAATCACGTTAAATAGTTGCATGGTTGCGGGGGTCAGATACAGAAAGAAAATTGTCTTTTACTATGCATATTAATTTTTAATAAAAATGAATTGAGACGTCTGGTTAAAACTTTGGGAGGTGCATCTAGAAAAGTTACAGGTGGTGAATAGAAGTTTGCTACTCATTACCGCTAATTTAAGATGTATAATTTGATATATTCTCTTTATTTAGTGTGTAGTCTTTAAAATGTGATCCTCTATTCCTTTTCAAAATTCTAATTAGGTCACAGATTTTCCTTTCCTTTTCCTTTTCCTTTTCCTTTTCCTTTTCCTTTTCCTTTCCCTTTCCCTTTTCCCTTTCCTTTCCTTTCCTTTCCTTCCCCTCCCCTCCCCTCCCCTCCCCTTTCCCTCTTTTCCTCTTTCCCTCTTTTCCTCTTTTTCCTTCCCCTTCCTTCCTTCCTCCCTTCCTCCCTCCCTCCCTCCTCTCTGTCTCTCTTTCTCTCTCTCTCCCTCCCGCACTCCCTCCCTCCCTTCTCTCTCTCTCTCTCTGTCTCTCTCCCTCCCTCCCTCTCTCCCTCTCTCCCTCCGTCCCTCTCTCCCTCTGTTGCCCAGGCTGGAGTGCAGTGGCATGATCTTGGCTCAGTGCAGCCTCCACCTCCCTGGCTCAAGTCATCCTCCCATCTCAGCCTCCCTAGCAGCTGTGACTATAGGTGTGTGCCACCACACCTGACTATTTTTTTCATTTTTTAATTTTTTGTAGAAATGGGATTTTGTCATATTGCCCAGGCTGGTCTCAAACTCCTAACCCCAAGCCATCTGCCCGCCTTGGCTGCCAAAGTGTTGGGGTTACAGACGTGAGCCAACATGCCCGGTCATATTTATTTTTCCCCACAAATATTCTGTTCGTTTTTTTCCCCCTGTTTTGAGGATTCAGGAAAATGTATTTATTCAAGAGATAACTGGTATATTACAAGTAGTAAACAGACAGACAACATGCCCCTCTGTTACAGCTTTCAGTTTAGTGGAAGTGGTATATTACAAGTGGTAAACACACACACACCATGGTATATTACAAGTGGTAAACAGACAGACACCATGCCCCTCTGTTACAGCTTTCAGTTTAGTGGAAGTTGGTGACTCAGGCTAAATTAAGGGAAAGGAGAGATCATTGGGTATGTTTTCTAATGAAAACATAAGTATGATCTATAATTATTGCAGTCATGAATTATATGTAAATAGACTCTTTGGACATACTACCAATTTACTTGAAAAGTCAATGCTTTAAGGAGTTTTAAACATTTTTCAGCTGTCTTGGTTGTATTTTAATAATATTAATTCAAACTCTGCAATTAAATGACTGACTAACGTAAATTTCAACCCGGCCCCCACTTTTTGAATTAAAAACATTTATATTAGTTTCAGTTACTGAGATTTTGCTCTCCATTATGGAAAACCCACTTATTTATTAGATTATAGAAGATAAGCAGCAAAAGATATATTTCCTTCCTATTCCTTAAAATGTTTCGACAAGTTAATGAAAACTTATTTCAAAATTTCCTTTTAGTGAGAAATCAAAGATGATCATTTTTAGCCCCATCAGGATCATTTCACAAAAACTGCCTGTGAAGTCACTCATTTAGAACGAGACGATCTCTGTGGAATTGCTGTTGCCAGTGCCACTTGGGGAGTAATTGGGCCAATTAAAATGTAGATGTTTTATATTAAGTTGTGGTGCCTGTTAAAATAGAGTACCAGATTTAGAATTAGTCTGTGTTCCCTTTGTTAGTTTCCTTCACTCAGTACATAGAATTTTAGTTCATCTGATAGCTTGACTGATAAGTAATATATGTATATAATTAAGAAGGTGATAGTCTAGTGCCAGTAGGTTCTTCTGAAAAGTAGCATCCGATTGGTAGGACAGTGAGAAGAACCTTCAGGCAGTACCATCTGCTTTGTCCTCTCTTTCCTCTGTTCTACCTTACACCTGGATCCAGGCTGTTAATATAAATTATGATTGCTAAGGTTCATATTTTAGGATAACTTTGACAAAGAGATGTCTGGAGTATCAAAAATATCAAAGATGTGCAGTAAACTTCTTCATAAATGTTTTTCAAGGCACCAGATGGAAGGAAGCTTTACTGTATTACATTTCCCATATGGAAAAGTATCTGGGACCTGAAAGGGGCACACCCTTAGAAGAGGAACACTTCTTAAAAAGGAACTTTATGAAAGAATGCTATAGTATAGGGTTTTCATGTATGATTTATTCGCTTGAGCATATTGCTTTGAAGGCCCAAACAGCATCCTGAGTATAAGTTGTGGTTTCCTAGACCTAAGGAGTGTCTGATAGTTTAAATTTCACAAACTTTTTAGATTTGCCTATGCCACAGGTCAAATATGCCTTGCTATGAGTCTGGTTGCCATTTATTTTAGTCAAGGTTTGGCTTTTGTTAAAATTGTTGCATTGGGTTTCTTTATGAAAGATAAATGTACCTTCTCCTACATGTGTTATTTTATATTAATAGAAAGTCAAGATGGTAGAATTTAAACACCATTGTGGTGGAAAAGGTAAGCATTATTTTTCTACGGTGTTCTTTCTTTCATTTTTGATATATATATTTTGTAATCATTTTGACTTGGTAAATATTACATAACTATTGAGGAGGGCTTCGGAGGTTGGTTTGTGGTTCTTTTTTTGTTGTCCCCTTTTTTTTACAGCAATAATATTTCTAAAAGAGTAATATGTGGTTTTTAAGAATACTTTTAAAAGATTTTTCAAATAATACTATAGTGTTTCAAGTGCAATTCAAGGAAACCGTATGTACTCATGCATTTAATAACATCAGACTTTTACAGTGTACATCAAAAGATAGTCCTAAAGAGGTGTATTCACTTTGAAATGACATTCAGAAAATTAAAGCATATTTTCCTGCAGAATAAATGTATGAATGGTATAGACATCTTCTATCCAGGGTAGTTGAAAAACCTAAATAATTATGTTAAATCTGGAGCTTCTAGACATGCTTCAGGAATATTTTTCTGCTTAGGATGAGCTCTACAATATGCCATATAATTTTCACTTTACAGGGTTTATGAGCAGGATAGTAGTGAGATTTATAGATGCTAATATGTTAGTAACATTTTAAATATTTAGTTTTGATAAAAGTAATACTCTAAATGGAAGAAATTTCCTCTATATAGCTGAACTAACCGTGAGGAGCATACAGTTCATGAGTAAAACAAACAGGTAATAAAAACTGCTTTTGTTTATAGAAATTTGGTTTAGGACAGAAACTAAAATTTGGCTTAGATAATGTTCCCAAAATTTTCTCTTATTTCCTTTCAAAATACATCTTTGGAAGAAAGAGCAAAAATATGAAGATTCATCTGAAAGATTACTATATTTTCTCTTTTCATTTAAAGTACAGTATTAGCTTGAGTTAGAATTCTATGAAATATTTATGGGATATATATACAAAGCTTTATTTAATGTTACAGTTGTTGTAGACAGGGCTTAACTACAAGACCGAAGGAGAAGGGGAATTTTTTTTCTCCATGTCAAACAGGCTGTCCAATATATGTTTATGAAAAGAAAGGGAAAAAATAAAAACAAAAGGCTGTGTTTTTGTGAGTCTTAAATTGTGAGGCTAGAAATACATTTAGATAGAATAAAAACTCACATACCTCAGCTTACTAGTGATTGACTTTTGAGACCTTCTACAGAAAAGAATTTTGCTGAACTTCACAACAAAAAAGACCACATAGGGTATTTTAGACCACTTTTATTAAATTTAGTTAGCATTTTTAATTTTTCCACAATGTTCCATGCCTTTAACAAAGTCCATTCTGAAATATAGAATGGTCTATAAAAGATTTGGATGAGGTGTAGAAAGAACCAGAGCACCGAGGGCATTTATTATTAGTTTAAAGAGTTTCATTTCACTGAAAGCTGATTTTTTTAAAGTGAGTAAAGCATATATTAGTATATTAATAGTGGTTTAAATTCCCAGCATTTTATTATTTTTCACAAGTCTGTGGGTCAGCTGGGCATATCTGCAGTGAGCTGGCATATTGACCTAGGGTTGGTTGGTCTAGGATGGCCCATTTACATATCTGGCTATTAGGTTGTTACTGGCTGTTGGTTTGGGCAATGGAGATAACTGGGCAATTTATCATGCATCCTTCAGTAGGTTAACTTGGGCTTGTTCACTTGCAGATAGTTGTAGGGTTCTTAAGGGCAGCAGGAGAGGGCAAGTCCAAGTGTGCAGGCACTTCTAAAGTGTCTACTTGCTTCGTATTTGTTAGCATGCCATCAGCCAAAGCCAGTCACATTACGAAGCCCACAGCTGGAGTGGCACATGAGTACTCCAGGACATGGATACCAAAGACATGAGCAGTTTGGGGACCAGTACTGTAATCTTTACTCACCTGATTTAGTGTCTTAGGAAGCTTCATTTGGTAGTGGTATCTTTGTGGAACTAAGGAGTCCTGAGCCAGGATGTCTGGCTTGAAAGCTGTCACTGTAGTTCCAGCAGAAATAAGGCTGGCATTTAAGAGTAATGGCAGGGAGGATAAACAGCAGGGTTAGATAAAACCACTTGCTGACTAGATGCACTAGATGGGGGAGAAAAAAAGGTGCTCATAGGTTGATTCCAGGCTTCAAGATTGGGTGTATGGGAATCTAGGAAACTGGTAAGGTTGTAGACCTAACTATGTTTATAGTGAACATAGGACATTCATGCAACATCCTAAACAATTTCTATTCCTCTGTCCAGAAGTATTAATATGAAAGAGATGGAATCTATGAAATTCCTTTTTAGAAACTATTGCTTAAAAATTACGCCAGTGCTTTCTTTACCATCAGCCTTGCAAAGATGTGTAAATGACACTAAGTGTTTTCTCTCATCTTTTAAAAACATATGGGCAACCTTGCCATAAACAATAAACCCAAAAGTTTGGATTTCCTAGTTTCATTTCTCTGAACTGAGCAGCTACCTAGGATTTTTGGAAACTTAGTTTTATAGGTGATGAAGATTATTTTTATATGTAGAAATGTCAGTTGCGACAAAAGTTAAAAATTTGGAAATCATTTTATTATCTACAGATCTACAGAAAAAATAGGCAGATTTTTCTTTCCACCTAGATTTAATTTTAAGAATATGAATATTTGATTCATCCTCATTTTCATCTTAACAGATACTGCTACATGTTTAACCAAAAGATTAGGATTTTTGAATGGTTTGCTATTTAGTTACGTTGCAGAGCCAAAGTATAAAAGTTTTGATTTTTTTCTGCCATTTACTTTGTCATCTAGGTTAAACTCCTCCAAACTGTGAATGTTTTTTGAAGAAATCATATCTAGGTTATTTATGAAAATATACAAAAGCCATCTCCCTGCTAAGTAAATAGAAAACTAGTTTGATCATGGTTTCTCTACAGATGGATGGAGAATAATTTTTTTGTTAAAGAGTATACCTACCTACAAAAGAAGATAAAGAGAGATACTTGGGGAGAAAGCAACTTAGTGCATTATTTGTTTCCGGAAGACAAACGTGCAATTTATAATTTAAATTAAGATCAGGGTACATAAACTGTTAAGTATGATAAATGACAATGTATTTCAATTTTATAATATGTCAGTTTAGAGAGATGGATTAAGGGAAAGGGTAATGAAGGAAGAAGAGAGACACAGATTTTTAGAAATGATTTTCTCATGATTCTTTATGATGTGGTTTTGCAAGCATGGTGCAAATCAGAATTAGGTTGCACAGTTAGATGTCCATTCCTGCATTGCTATTGTGTGATTCTCTCATTCATGGGCAGTCTTATTTACTGTAAAACTAAAACAGGGAGACTTCCACAATGTTAGATCAAGGAAGAAAAACATACTTGATAATGGTAAGAAAGCTTAACAGTGCCAAAACTAGTAATCCTCAAAATTGCATCTTCTAGTAACACATCTGGAGTTCTTTGCATTGAGTAATATTTCTCTTAAATCATAACAGTAGTAATTCATTCAGGATAGGACTATTTTAAAAAGCACTTACACCATTATTGGTTTAGTTGATGGTCACAAAGTCTACCAGTGTTAAATAGACGTGGATGTTTTTAAAAACAAATTTTAGAAGTCAGACATTTTTTGTAGTTACATTGAAATCTGCTATATTACTACTAAGAATGGTTGTCTTAAAAGTTGATTTTTAGATTATGTTTCTCTCTAATAAAATTCACTTCTATAAAATTTTGCCTGCTGCTATAAGAAGACCTATAAAAACATACATTTTTAATTCAGAAATATTTTTCCTGCCTAATTATCTCTTTGTTGGCATTTGTAAGATTTTTGAATGGCTTGCTATTTAGTTACATTGTGTTTCCTTTTTATACGTGAGTACAAATAGCAGTAATGTTGAAAAATGTAATGTTTGTTTTAAGTTTATAAACGACAGATTGAAATAATGAGTTTGTGGATGTACCATGTAATACAAATAGGCAGATTTTTCTTCCTACCTAGATTTAGTTTTAAAAATATGAATATTTGATTCATCCTCATTTTCTTCTTAACAGATATTGCTACATGTTTAACCAAAAGTAACTTATCCCTAAATTTGGCCGGGCGCGGTGGCTCACGCTTGTAATCCCAGCACTTTGGGAGGCCGAGGCGGGCGGATCACGAGGTCAGGAGATCGAGACCACGGTGAAACCCCGTCTCTACTAAAAAATACAAAAAATTAGCCGGGCGCGGTGGCGGGCGCCTGTAGTCCCAGCTACTCGGAGGCTGAGGCAGGAGAATGGCGTGAACCCGGGAGGCGGAGCTTGCAGTGAGCCGAGATTGCGCCACTGCACTCCAGCCCGGGCGACAGAGCGAGACTCTGTCTCAAAAAAAAAAAAAAAAAAAAAAAAAAAAAAAAAAAAAAAGTAACTTATCCCTAAATTTTTCTTACATTTTAATATCTATAAGCTATCTTATTTTTATTGGCTTTGATTCAGAATTATTTCTCTTTTATGCTTTATTCCTTATTTGTATTTTTATCATAGATCAAATGACAGTTTTCAACAACACACAGATTTGTAATGGCTAGAATCTCATTTACTAATTTATTATAAAAACAGAATAATCTAGGCATTAAAAACCTGTGTGCCTGATACTTAATCTTTGTGTTTGTTTCCAGAGGCATGCAGGGTGTTTCCTGTCCAAGACACAAACCATATATTTCATTTGTCATATCTAATGTTTTTCATATCCGGAAATCATGCTCCATGTTATGTTTTACAAGACTTCATAAAAATAAGTGATCCAAATAAAATTTATAGTTAATTTTTCTGTCATAGCAAAATTATCTCTTTCTCTTCTTTTTCCCACAAGGGTACAGATGGGATTATAAAGTTTAAATGAGTGTGTATTTACAAACAAAGTCTTAAGTTTTGAAACTAGACAGCCATTTATTATTTAGACATTGCTAGCAGTGTGTTGGTAGCTTTACAATAGCTTTCTAAATGAAAACAAACCAACCAACCAACCAACCAACCCTGATTTGCAAGTGTTTGCTGATTTCTCTGGTGAAAATATCCCATGATGGCTGATTTCAGCCTATCACCATGAGTCACGGAACATGGAGTTGGGAAGAGATGCTTAGTCACACATTATCATATGGTATTTCCACCACAACAGACGTAAGTAGAAGCAAACAATCTTCAGAGCACAGATAATAGTAAAATGTAGTCAAATAATTATAAGAACATAGATAATAGTAAAATGTCTAATAATTAGAAGTGATGAATTTTGAGTATCTATTATCATTGTTTTTAATTTTTTTCATTGCATGTTTCTAAAATTTAATTTTTTAATGTCGTCTGTGTTTGAACCACCAACTCCCAAAATTTCTGGATGTTTAACAATCAGCTCTCATAGGCTGGCATGAGCCAGCCCTAGCACACTACTGCACGAAACCATTTCTGGTGAATAGGAAGATAGGTTGTGGTCAGTGTCTGTTGTAGGAGAGGATGTCTTGTGTCTGTGTGCCCAGGGAGGAAAAGCAGCCATTTTCTGTTTCAGCTCACATGACTAAACACCACCTGGTCCCATAAATTTTGGTATTTATATTAATATAAGGCCTTGAATGAGAGCAAAATGCCAGAGTCTTTTAATAAAAGGACAGGGAAAATAAATATTTTCATTACAAAGATTACAAAAATAAAGATTTTCATTACAAAATTATTCTTATTTTTTTTTCTGTATGTCTCTTGGCTGTTGTATATCTCCCACTTGAACAATAAGCAGATCCTATAGTCAGTGCTTCCTAATGCCACTCCAGTATCAAGGATAAGCTACTTAAATAGTTTTACTCAAAAGGATATATTGATAATTTATGTATTAACAGAAAGTAGTAGCTGTGTTGTTATAAAAAAAAATGAACTGAAATCTTTAAAAATTTAATATGCACTAGCAACTGAGATAACGAAATGAACAGGGTGTAGTTAAAGAATGTCATGCAACAAATGGCAGAATGTTGTCAAACTTCCCCATTTAAGAAGAGGGTGAGCTCCTTCCTATATTACTATTGGCAGCTTATTGGTGGTGTTAGTCAAGCATTTTGAATAAAATAATATGTTTAAAAATATAATTGATTTCTTTGGGGGAATACAGGAGATCTCTAGATAAATTCATTTAGATGGGTTGACAAAACTAATGGTGTGCATGATTAAGAAGAAAAATTTGACATATTTTGTGTATAACCCTTTGAATATTAATTCTGACCAAATCACACTGTAAATAATGTTAACTGTCATAAAATAAACACAGCCGGGGTTTGCACCATATGTTTTATAATTATTTTGCAGCTTCTTTTTTTTGTTTGTTTTTACTGAAAATGGAACCTACTGATAGCTCTGTGAAGTTATGTTTATATAAAAATAAATTATACTTGTACATTAACAAACTTGGCTTCACAGACCAGTGTCTCTAGGAGGTTTTTGTTTAAAAAAAAGTTAAATGAAAGAAAAACTTCTCCCTCTCTCGCTTGGTTGTTTTTTTTTTTTTTTTTTTTTTCCTATTCCCTCAGAAACGTCGTCTCAAACAGAAATCTGCTGTAGCATCTTGTTGCCGCTTTCTTGTTTTTGCACATGTGAAGGAGAAGCCTTTGGAATGCCACCCAGAGGAGGGAAAAGCCTAACCACTGAACTCACAGAGAGTGTTTGGTTTAAGTAGCCCTGGAGTGGCCTTTCAGACTGAGGCTACTGTGGTCTTTTAGTTTGTTTTTGTTTTCTACCTTCTTACTTGCGAGTGTTTAACACTGCCAGAAATAAAGGCTCCCTTAGAACATTTAAGTAATTTTTAAAACTGTTATTATTTTCATAATCACCATCTCCTCTTGATCTCAGGGGAGGCTAGGCATCCTTGATTATCTTTAATAGAGCCTTGGAAACTGATAGTGCCAATGGGAGGTGGGTGGCAAGTTTCATAATATGCCTACCTCCCCCTGCCCTTTCCCAGCTCATTGCTAAATATGTCTCTTGGCAGGTCTGACGATATCCATAATTATCAGGCACTGTGAGCCCTGCTGCAGAGCTGCTTGTGCATGACACCTGTCCAGCTCATACTCTTCTCCTGCATCTCCTCGTGCCTCGGCTTGCTGGCTGGCCGTGCGTCAGCGCAACAGTCTGCCGTTAGTGAACTCATTTCTCTTCTTGTCAGATTCTCAGACACCAGAAGTTCTGCCCACACAGCTTACAACATACGCCATGGTTTGTGGTGCAATCTTTCACACAGTAGGCATTTCATAAACTTTTGTGAACAAATGCAAAAAGTTAATGCAGATATTTCTCTCAGCATTATGGTTTACATTCCCCCTCTATGAAGTGCTTTTCCCGCTCTTGACAGATTTCTCAGCATAATATCATGTTTTTCATAAAAGTGGATCTTGATCATCGCCCTCTCTCCTAGGCAGAGAAAAGCCTTGTCAGTTTTTTTACGAGAGAGAGAATCCAGGGAACCCCAATTGGCTTTCATAGTGCTTAGCAATTCTCATGAAGGGGGTGAAATGTGGAGTAGAGAAATGCACAGTGATTTCTGGAACTTTTGTTCCAGAAGATGTTAATCAGGTGAAGTTGTTGTTAACTAAATTTTGCAGGTATAATAAAACTTGAAGATGAAGCTATATTCAGGGTGAAAATCTGCAAAGAGAGGAATTTTGTAAAGGGCAAGGTGAACAGTAATGCCACTTCAGTAGTTCATGCCTGTGCATAGTCAACCTTAGAAAGGCTTTTAAAAAAACAAACAAACAAAAAAAACACTTCACTTTTTTGGCCAGGTGTGGTGGCTCATGCACTTTGGGAGGCCGAAGTGGGCAGACCACCTGAAGTCAGCAGTTCAAGACCAGACTGGCCAACATGATGAAAGTGAAACCCCATCTCTACTGAAAATACAAAAATTAGCTGGGCATGGTGGTCCGCACCTGTAATCCCAGCTACTCACAAGCTGAGGCAGAAGAATCGGTTGAGCCTGGGAGGCAGAGGTTGTGGTGAGCCGCAATCATGCCACTGCTCTCCAGCCTGGACAACAGAGTGAGACTCTATCTCATAAATAAATAAAAATAAAACCTCAGTTTTGAAGGAGAGGTCATAGATTTGGGTTTGGGGATTTATTTAGTGGAACAGTTGTCAGGTATTCATAGAAGGTTGGATTAAGGATGAAACTTTTCATCCTTAGAAACTACAGCAGTCTATTTAATGAATAGCATACTCAAAAATTATGACTTAATATTTTTATTATTTATAAAATTTTATTGCACTAGAACAACTAGTAATCATCATCTATTATGCAGTTTTGACTAAACCCTTTTTCCACAACAGGGACCAGAATTAGGTAAGAAAATTTGAGAAAATGTCAAAATACATCAAAGCTTCCTTTTAAATATGTGTTTTTGGTTTTTGATTATGAAAGTAATACAAAATTAATATAAAATTCAAACATTGTAGTGCAAAAATGAAAACTGTCCATAGCCCCTTTTTGTAGAGATAACAATTCTCCATATGTTATCATTATCATGTATCTGTGGCACTAATTATGATTATTAGTAAATGGATTCATTCTATTTATATTTTTCTTATATCCTACTGTTTAAAAAATATATCTTGTGGTTGACCAAAAAATATCTACCCACTTCCACTCAAAATATCCATGTCAAATCCCTGGAGCCTGTGAATGGTACCTTATTTGGAAAAAAGGGTTTTTGCAGATGTGATTAAGTCAAGGATTTTAAGGTAAGGAGATAATCTTGGACTCTGTGGGTAGGCCCTAACTACCATCCTGTGTATCCGCGTAAGATATTAGGAGATTACACACAGAGGAGAAGACATATGCAAAGGAGGAGGTGAGGTAAAGACGGCGGCAGAGCCTCCGGAAGCTGGGAGAGAGGCATGCAACAGATTACTTCCCAGAGCCTCTGAGTGGAACACAGCCCTACTCACACCTCCATTGCAAACTTCTGGCCTCTGGAACAGAGAGAGAATGTTTCCATTGTTTTAAGCCACTACGGTGGTAGTAATTTGGTGTGGCAGCCCTAGGAAACTAATACAGGCCTCTTTCCATGTTAGTATAGAGAGATCTCATCCATTTTTTGAACCTCCATATAATTTCCCATTATGTAGATATACCATAATTTATTTAGTCACTTATTTAAAGACAGTTGGGTTGTTTTCAGTGTTTGGGCTTTTCAAACACTGTTGTAGGAAATATCCTTGTATGTGTTTATTACTGTGCATGTTTGTTTTTGTAGAATAAATATTTAGAAGTAGAATTGCCAGGTCATTAAGTAGGTACTTCTAGAACTATTGTATTTTGAGTAAATATGACATCTGCCACTTTGATACGAATATTTATGCTACTCTATCATGACTCTGGACCATAAACAAAGTAGATAACTATAGAAACCATCTCATATATATTAACATTTAGAAAATCAACAGTGGAAGTTGTTCCTCTCAACTCAGTGTTCTGAAAAGCCTGAAAGCTCAATATATACTGAGTTGAAAGTATAAATAAGTTGAATATATACTGAGTTGAAAGTAAGAATAAATATCCTCAACAAGTTTTTATATTTTCATTTCTCTAGGAACTGAAAATTTCTGTGACATACCTATTGTTTTCCCACCATGAAACAAGAGCTGTTAAAGAGAAGACAAGAAAAAATAAGAGAAAAAGTTATATTCAAGAACTATTGTCATTTTAGAAAATAAGTCATATATTATTAATGGAGTTTGTTAGTAACAATTATCTTCAGTAATAATTATTCAAAGTTGTAAAGACCAAACCTCTATCGTTTCTTTGTCATGATTTTTCTTCTCATTTTGTCATTCTAACCCCACAACTCTTCAATCTTTCCTCACTCCCAAGTCCATTTTACTGTTGATAATACAAGATGCATTTGGCATCTGTTCTGTTGTTAAAGCCCGCAGGAAAAATTACAAAGCTGTTCTTGCAAATTCATCATTATTGGTAAGAACTGTAATTTACCTCATGGTTATCTCGTCCTTTTTCCACCTCTTACCTGAGCTCCAGGATGACATTGCCTTCCTGGGTGAGGCAGCGTTGCAGCATCTCGTCTCTCCCACCTTAATTTGTAGCGATGTGTTGCATTTGGGTGACAGGCAGTTGTTCGTGCTTGAATAACTCAGGATTTGAATTCTACAGTTTGTGGCATCCATGTAATGCTTAGCAGTAGGTACAGCTGTTAACTATTCGCTTATAAATAATCTTTTTTGCCTCTCAACCTGTCTCCCAGGTAGTGTACCTGTCACCATTAATAACTCTTCAGCCGCTCCCTAGTGATTTGACCTATCAGTTGTCGTTCACAGAAAAGTGGTGCTCTGGCCTGCTATTGAAGCTTATGTAGGTTCTTTCAGCTCCTCAGTCACCCCAGCAGCCATATACTTGTAGGAAGTTGTGTTGGTGGGCTTCACAAGCAGGCAGCTGAACACCTCGTACAGTTTGAGAAAGGTGGCATTATGTTTTGAACAATAGATGATAAGACTCCCATTTAGACCGCAAAACAGTGCCACAGGGGTAGATGGGGGTCTGGGGGAGATAAGATGGGCAGTGAAGATGACCAACAGCAAATAAACTTTCCTGTCTCTTTGATGCTAATTATCTCTTTGCACCTAATTATCATGGCATCATCATCATCCTCTGATGTTTGCAAACTAAGAGTTGATGTGTTTGATCAGGTTAGTGAGTCTGTCATGTATGGCATTCTGCCTGTTTCTGAAGCTTAAGAATGAGAGGCCAGTAGCTATCATGGAGAAGATGTGAACTGCCCCCCAGTCCTTGTCCTTTAGCAGTGTGTCCTTCCTCTGTTTGGACATGTGCTCTCTTGCTTCCTCTCTCTGTTCCTGAAATGTGCTGCTTCCAACCCTTCTCCAGATTAATTCCTACTTGCATTTAGGTCTCAACCTAGCCATCACTTTTCCAGGAAACTGCTACTGCTCTCTCTATTTGGCATTGACTGTACCAACTAAAATGCCCATATGGCAGTTTTCGTTTATTTCCTATTATGCTCTACAATAACTGCTTGTTTACTTGTCTTTTTCTCCTACTGGATTGTAAGTTTTTTGATGGATGGTACATAGTGTTGTTTGCTATATCCACGTTCTGGGAGTGTCATAGAATCTCAATAAATTTATGTTAAGAGAATGAGAATTTATTTTTTATGAACTCACTTTCCATTGACATATCATGGTCATATCAATGGGGAGTTCAGGCAATAAATTATGGCATATATTGTCTACTGTATACTGTACTGGCACCAGGGGTTCAGATAGGAAAACATTTCGATTGCTTTTTACCCTTTTAGTGAGTGACTAATGGACATTTCTTTGTCTGAGGATATGTCTTGGCAGTACAGGATTTCTTCAGACATGGCTCAGGAAATGGCTGAGAGTAAGGTGAATCACAAGGCAAAAAAAAAAAAAAAGCATTAAACTGTGTTGGGAAGTAATCCCAGTGTTGGTGGACACACATTATGTTTTTAAAAATAAATCCTCCAAGGAGGTAAATCAGTTACGCATTATGTTGGTTTGGTTTTCATTTGGAAAGGAATTTACCTTGTAAACGATCTTTGTTATCCTTATCTCACTGGGTGTAAGAATATAGCAAATGATCATGTTTTTAATACCCAGAAAAATGCCATATTCTTTGCCACACAGATGTACACATATGCCACATATACATACATATATGTGTATGTATGTGTTCCTTTATATATAACTAAACACAACAGCGATCTGAAAAGACCAAAAAGAGTAAGAAACTTAGCATTTTAGGGATAACAAGAACAAAAACCCAGGATGAAGCATTTTAGTTTACTTTTATAAGGATAAGGACAGGTTATGTCTGTAGGAACTTATATACAGTATCTAGTAGATAGAATGATAAAATATATTAAGGAGCAAAAAGTATTTAGTCATAAGTTCAAGGATAGACTCTTGATTGTGCTGTATCAAATACACTTTTAAAGTTAAAAGGTATTCTAAAAAGGAATACGTGCCTTTAGTAAAAAAAATATTATATAAAGGACTGTGGTTGAAAGTAAGTCTCATATTGGGGTATAGTTCTAGAAATAGTCTATGCATATAAAACACATATCTTTCTGTGTGTTTGATAAAAATGGTGAAAGGGAATCTAGTGAACACATTATTCTGCACTTTTCATTTTTCACTTAATAATATATCTTGTAAACAACTTCATATCAGCACATAAAGAGCTACCTCATTTTTTTTAACAGCTGCATGGTATGGATGTATCATAATTTATGTGCCTATTCCTTCATACACTGATAGACTAGGTGTTGAAACATATTTTTGATCTTTGGTATTCTGGTTGTTGATAGGGGATAAATGGTAGTACATTGCTTTTATTTGTATTTCTCTTAATGAGTAAGGTTTACCATCCTTTTATGATTATCAGTCATTTCTGTTTCCATTTTTTTTCTGAATGTCTTTTCAGGTTCTTTCTATATTTCTATTGCATTGTAAATCCTTTTCATTTTTAGCACCTTTTTGTATCTAAAGAGAATTAGCCCATAGTATATCTGTATTGTAAATAGTTGTTCATAGTTGGTTTTCAGCTCTTTACCTTGTTTTTGCTTTTGCTTTTCATTTGTTTTTGTTGCATAGTTGGTTTTCTTTTTTTAAGTTTTGTGTGGTTTTATTATCTTTTGATTGACTTTTGATTCTTGAATCTGGCTTAGAAAGAGCTTCAGGTCCTTAAAACAATGTGAACTAGCTAATGTTATCTAGTTATCAATGTTATCTACTAGTATTTTATGTAGTATTTGTATTCAGTGAATTTCAATCTCCCTCCCTCCCCCCATCCCCCGCTCGGGGTCTCTCTCTGTCACCCAGCTGGAGTGCAGTGGCGCTATCACAGCTCACTGCAGCTTTGATCTTTCAGGCTCAAGTGATCCTCCCACCTTAGCCTTCTGAGTGGCTAGGACTGCAGGTGGGTGCCACCACACCCAGCTAATTTTTGTATTTTTTGTAGAGACAGGGTCAAACTATGTTGCCCAGGCTGGTCTTGAACTCCTGGCCTCAAATGATCTTCCTGCCTTGGCCTCCCAAAGTGCCGGGATTGCAGGCGTGAGCCACTGCATCTGGCCTGAATTTCAGTCTTACTGAATAAAATTTTTCAGCCAGGATTGTTATTTTCTTAAGGTAATAAATGTTGTTGTATAGAGCTTATTATTAATAAGATTTTTCATTCATCTGTTTTTTCTTCCACTGTATTGTTATTTTAATGACATTTATTTATACAGAGTGTGTTAAACATGTTCAATAGATTATTATACACAGGAACGTCAGAGTCCTATTTAGCAAGTAGACTAATTTAAGCTCAATATTTTTAGGTATAATCCTGAATGTGTATTTAGAATAAGAAATCACCCCCAAAAAAACAGAAAATGGAAACAGGAATCAAGGAGATTTGGGCCCTTTCCTTCTAAATTTCCTTAGGGAACTTGTCAGAAATGCTTATCTAGAAATCTTGCCTGTTTGCACTCTGGCGTCTCCTTACCACCTAGGATGTTCTCTTACTCTGAAACTCCTAAGGACCTAGGCAACTGAGAGACCTGAGCTGAAGCCCCATTCACTCTCAGGTTAAATCTGGTGTCTACTAGTAGCTCATACTGTACTTCATTACAGTTTCCTCAGTCATTAACACTGGTAGCAGTCAGTTCCAGGACTGACAGTTTCAAAGGGGTCACAGTCAACTCTGTTGCTGTTGGTTTCCTTGTCATTTTATTTACCTTTATTGTCTTTATTATAATTCGCTTCTCTTACCATGCATGGTGTTCTCACTCCAAGTGCTCATTAGGTAGTAAAGAGGAAAAGGTGGAGATTGAAGAAGCAGCTTATTTCACAGCATAATCTCATATAGCGTTGTTTTGTTTTTTGGGTGAAGCTAAAATCTGTTAGAGTTGTAAAATAGAACAGTTATTAAAATATTCTTTTTTGAGATGGAATTGTTGTCTAGGCTGGAGTGCAGTAGCACAATCTCAGCTCACTGCAATCTCTGCCTCCTGGACGATCTCAGTTCACTGCAATCTCTGCCTCCTGGGTTCAAGCGATTCTCCTGCCTCAGCCTCCCAAGTAGCTGGGATTACAGGCGCCTGCCACCACACCTGGCTAATTTTTTGTATTTTTAGTAGAGACAGGGTTTCACCATGTTGGCCAGGCTGGTCTCGAACTATTGACCTAGGGTGATCTGCCCGCCTCGGCCTCCGGTGTTGGGATTATAGGTGTGAGCCACCTTACTGGCCCAAAAGATTCTTTTAATCTTTTTTGTATTTTTTTTCCAGAAAGTTTATATCTTTCTTCTCTTTAGTCATACTTTGAAGAGGGTTTAACAAGATTCACCTTCACAGTTGTTTTTCAAGGCAGCATTAGGACCTGACATTAATTGTTTTTTTTTTTTTTTTTTTTTTTTTTTTTTTGAGACGAGGTCTTGCTCTGTCGCCCAGGCTGGCATGCAGTGGTGTGATCTCGGCTCACTGCAAGCTCTGCCTCCTGGGTTCACGCCATTCTCCTGCCTCAGCCTCCCAAGTAGCTGGGAACACAGGCGCCCACCACCACGCCCGGCTAATTTTTTGTATTTTTAGTAGAGACCAGATTTCACTGTGTTAGCCAGGATGGTCTCCATCTCCTGACCTCATGATCCGCCCGCCTCGGCCTCCCAAAGTGCTGGGATTACAGGTTCACACCTGGCCACCGTGCCTGGCCAGTTGTTTTATTTTAAAAACCCTTTCCATGTTATATTTGTGAACAGAGCCATTTTCATTGTTACCGCTTTGAAAACACACAAATAGACACTGAAACTCGATACCTGTGTTTTCTCTCACCAGTTCTGCTTCCATGTTTCATTTTCACTGTTCTCAGTCTTCTGATTGAGTGAATAATTAAATGATGACCTGAGAGATTGGTGGGAGTGAACTCTTGGAGCATCCAGCTTTCTTTATGGGGCTTAGACTGGCTTTTCTTTCCCATCATGGTTTTAGGCTTGATAGATGACTTTATACTTTTCTGGACAGCTAGGGGTTAAAACAGAGTGGTGGTTTTGATTTTTGGCATTTTTCAGCCGCTCCTCGGGAGAATATAAAGTGCCTGTGGAGCAGGTCCAAATCGGTGGATGTTTAAGAGAAGGGGGAAAAAATAGCTGCAGAACATTCTTCTGTGACTTAGTTGCCTTCTGTTGCATCAAATGGATGGAAAGGGGGAATAAGTGTTGTGCTTTATAGTTTTTAACATTAAAACTCTTTAAAAAAGCTTCAAACCTTAAAAAACATGAAATGACCTTCAGGCTTCTTGGCTCCCACTGTTCAGGTTATCAAGTCTCGGTCACACCCTCCCCCATCCCTGTAAAAAATCTAAAGAGAAGTGTGAAAAGCATCAGAAAGTCTCCTTTTGCCAGTTCAGCCTTTTAGTCGCTTGCCAGCACCTTCATCTCTTCATATGTCTCTAGCTAAGGTCTTACATGGAACAAAAACCCGAAAGCAATGGAGACCAGATGCCGGTATTTCTTCTCTGTCACTTGGCTGCTGAGCAGATGGAATTTATATCAATCGGGCATGCTAGGAGGAAGAGGCCGTGGCAGCCAACATGTGGAACTGGGGCTGAGTGACATTTCTGCTAATGTTTTGTCCTTGTAGAACATTATGCTTCCTCTTTGCTTATGAGCTGTGGTTTTCCTGACTCAGACTAGGTTCCAGCTCCAGCTGGAATGGCTGTCGCTCTTCCCCTCTCCTCCTGCCCCCCTTCTCAGGGAGTGCTGGGAGCTAAGGAGGAGTAGTGGGGCCTGCACAATGGAGCTCTTTATTAAAATACCTGACATCTGCATGCAATGCACCAAAATCATCTCAGCTCAAGCAGAGGAATGTGCTGGGCATTACTAGTCACTTTTTGTCTGGTGCTCTTTGCTTGTTTGATTTATATAATGAGTGAGTGCCTCTGGCAAAAGAGGATGTTGAGCGTATTATTGGAGGAAGGGAACTTTTTAATTTTTTCCAAGAACATTGTCACAGACAGGCCTAATACTCATACAAAAATATGAGTATTTAAAAACGGTTGCAGCTATCCCGTGGATTTCTTGCTGTGGCTTAAAAAATGTTACACCCCCCTCCGCTCCATTTAAGGTAAAATCAGAACTCAAAAATCCAATTTAACGTGATATGGAGTTTTAATGGTGGTGACTACTGTTAGTAGGAAGTAGCACTTTTAAGGAATCTCATGTTACAAAGAATCTCTGGAAGGAAAACGTAAAATGCATGTCAAAAAACCATAAAGGCACACACATAAAAAGAATTATTCGTGAGTCTTTAATTCTCATCCCCTCCCTCAGAAGAGTACATTACTCTTTTCATACTGCAAGAAATAGGTATATGTGCACAAATTATATTTTCTTCTCTAATGATGTTAAACCATTTACATTTTACCTATTTATGGCAAGTATATGACAAATACTGCCATGCTAACACGTTATTTCATAAAGCACTGAAGTGTCATGACATTGCTGCTCACATTGCAAAATCAGCAACGTTGTCCCCATTCCCACTTAGTCAGGCCTTTTATTTCTGGTGGAAATTTAACTTAAGATTTTGGTTGGGTTGTGGGTAGATTCGGAGCACCAGGCAGGGGAGGTAGAGGGAGACAGAACTTCCACTATTTTTGTTCCTTTCTTTTGAAAAGCAGCTTCTGGCAGACCTTTCCTGGTCTCTCCCAAATATGTCAGCCATATCTGTCATATCTTGAGTCTTCTAGAAAAGTCCCAGGGCAGGCTAGCCATTCTTTATCTTTTTTTTTTTTTTGAGAAGGAGTCTCGCTCTTTCACCCAGGCTGGAGTGCAGTGGCGCGATCTCGGCTCACTGCAGGCTCTGCCCCCCCGGGTTCACGCCATTCTCCTGCCTCAGCCTCCCGAGTAGCTGGGACTACAGGCGCCCGCCACCTCGCCCGGCTAATTTTTTGTATTTTTAGTAGAGACCGGGTTTCACCGTGTTAGCCAGGATGGTCTCGATCTCCTGACCTCGTGATCCGCCAGCCTCAGCCTCCCAAAGTGCTGGGATTACAGGCGTGAGCCACTGCGCCCAGCCCTTTATCTTTAAGAAACCTAAATTCTGTCTCTTTATCACTTTTTTTTAGTGATTCTCCTGTCTGATGTATGTTCCTCTTATATCTTGCTCCATGGTGTGGGGATGGCCCCACAGTTCCCTTGGGATTGAAGTAAACCCATGTAAATTGATTAGAAGCTGGAGTGAAATACTAATATTGGTATGTCTGGAGAAAGACCCAAGTCAGTCATTCTTGGAGGAAATTCTTCAAAATTGCCTTGGATTTCTGTTTTTGCTATTTTTTTTTAACCTATGCTTGTGCCATACCGAAGACAGGATTTCTTATTTATAAAGTCATTCAAGTGGCCTGATATAAGAAACCTATAGTAACACAGCATATATGCCCATAGCTTATGCAGGTACAGTGGAATCTGGAATCACAAAGTACAGTTACTCCTCACTGTGTGAACTTGAGCTCTCTGTACTCAGGAATGAAATAGATTCAGATAAATTACTTAGATTGGGCTGTTGGGATGAAAGGAGTCTCCCTTGGTCTACACTCTTCTTATGTGCTGTTCAGAGAGTGTCCTATCTCTTGCTCTCCAACTCTTGCTATCTATGCTATCATTATCTAAACGCAGGAAGAAGACAGATTTACATAGTGAAAAATGTCTTTGCATGCAACTACCTGCAGTATTGCAGAGGAATAGGAATCTCATGCTCTCCATTCAGATTGTTCTTACACCAGTTCCTTTCCTTCTTGATTTTGTACTTAACCATTCCTGCTTTTCTTTTTGAATCTTTGGCTTCTTTCTTGTTCAAGGTTTTCTCCCTCGCTTCGCTCTCTTTCCCTCAAAATCACTCACATAATGAAGCACTGACCTTTAATGTTTCCTTTTCTGTGACCCTTATGACAAGAATGCTTCAAGCTGGAAGAGCCCAAGTGTCGGGTTGGTGTTCAGCAGTGTGAAATGATTGTTTTACTCTTGCCTGAGAGTCCCATCAAGAAGCATGGGAAAGTTTTCCTCGTAGGCCTCCTGGAACTACTGTGCATGTGCATTTAGCTGGAAGAGAAGGGAGCAGACATCATCCTGCAGAAGTCAGATTATGGTAGCCAAAATGTGTCAGTATCTGCCCATTAGAGTTTCTCAAGAAGGATTCTTAAAGATAATTTGATTTGGTCTTTGGATTCTGGGCCTTGCCATGTTTGGTCCCAGGAACTATGGCACTGGTCCCTGCCAATGTCTGTTGACTGTCTCGTGGGTATGGTCATCTGTCCTCCACTGGGACATAGCTCCTTTACTTCCACTTGGAAGGAGGCCAAACAGAGTCTTTGGTATTGTGTCAAAGTCTAATTCTTTCTCTTGCCAGCTATATGACTTGAGCAAATTACTTAACCTCCGTGAACCTCACTTTTCTCTTCTGTGAAATAGAAATGATAATGTCTACCTTACAGGGTTGCGGAAAAAAGTGGAGAAAATGGTAGTTAACTGCCTAGTACCTAATGAGAACTCCACAAGTAGCAGCTATTTTTGTTGTCATTGTCTGCTAACAGCATGGCAGCCTTGGACAGCCTTTCCATCTAACCTCATGTTTCACTTGGTCAGCAGCATCCGCAGGTCTAACTAGAGTGTGCTGCCTTTGAAGTCCACCCACTGCCATTAGGGCTCTTTCACCACTACAAAACGAGAAACTCTCCCAGAAGTGAGGGTTGTCTCTACCTGTCCAAAGGAACACATCTCTACATCCTAAGAGATTATCTCCTAAATCTGCTAAGGTTGATTTGAGAGAAAAGCTCCAATTCCTATCTTTTGGGACTTTACATTAGAATTTTCAGAATCCTTGTCTCTGGCCCTTGATCCCTTCAACTAGGGCTATGCCTCTTTCCAGCTCTAGACAAAATTTCTTCTGGAAGAATCACCCCGTCATACCTATCCCTCCCCTCTATTGCTCATGGAATGCACTGGGATTTATCATGCAAATGAAGGTCATACCTCCCAGAGACACAGTCCCTAGACACTACTCTGGGTTACATTTTAATGACAGCTGAGAAGGTAGAGCTGGTAAAGGAGGCATTCATCCCTGTTTAAAAGAAAACGAAGCACAGTGCTTACCTCTGTCTTTTTCTTAAAATTAATCTGACAATTCTGGCAAGCACACCTTCGCTTCTCAGCATAAAGACATGCTGATAACACACTTGCTTTTTGTTTGTTTGACTCACCAAACTATATGATAAAGACTTTTGTTTTCTGATTTTATTAAAATATGACTTCAGGGCCAGGCTCAGTGGCTCACGCCTGTAATCCCTGCACTTGAGAAGGCCAAGGCAGGCGGATTGCCTGAGGTCAGGAGATTGAGACCAGCCTGACCAACATGATGAAACCCCATCTCTACCAAAAATACAAACATTAGCTGGGCATGGTGGCAGGCACCTGTAGTCCCAGCTACTCAGGAGGCTGAGGCAGGAGAATCACTTGAACCCTGGAGGCAGAGGTTGCAGTGAGCCAAGATGGTGCTACAGAGCAAGACTCCGTCTCAAAAAAAAAAATACATATGTATATATATGACTTTTGCACCTTTATGTCCCAAATCTCATGTAACAGAGACTTTAATATAATCTGATTAATAATAGTAAGGTGGGGGCATTTGCCCTTTATACCTAAAAGGCATGTTTTCTATTTTTATTTTATTATTATTATTTTTAAAGACGTGTTTTCGCCCTATTACACAGGCTGGAGTGCAGTGGAGTACCCAATACAGCCTTGACCTCCTGGGTTTATGCAGTCCTCCCACCTCAGCCTACTGAGTAGCTGGGACCACAGGTGCACACCGCCATGCCCAGCTAATTTTGTATTTTTTATGTTTAATAGAGACAGGATCTTCCTGTGTTGCCCAGGCTGGTCTTGAACTGCTAGGCTAAGTGATCCTCCTGCCTTGGCCTCCCAAAGTACTAGGATTACATCCATGAGCAACCACGTTCAGCCATATTTTTAAATTTAGTTTTCATTATAATATTTTTATAAATAATTCAAGCTACACCGCAGTATATATAATAGAAAATGAATACACACATCTCTTCTCCCTTCTTTCCAGATTTCACTCTCAAGATGCAACTGGTAGGCCCAATAACCAGTCTGTGTTCCTTCCAGACCAGTAAGTTTTAAAGGATTTGGTAGAAACCCTGGCATGAGATATTTGTGCCAAGTGCCATTTTGGATTGGTTTACACATCTGAAGTGTGGCTGAGAATTCTGCAATTATCTAATTTATTAATCGTCTTAGAAAACTTAGGACCCTATGACTTGTCCACCCTGCTTTAGAAATAAAAATGTATATGGTTACATCGAACCTACAATTTACTGTGTTTATATAAACACCCCAGGCATATTTCCTTTCAAAAATGAAATGAATGACATGATTTTTTTGTCTCCTTTAAGCTTTGGAGGAAGGAAGTAAACTAATGAACTTTACGCTCTTGTAAATGTAATGCTTTGCATCATAGGACACCAGGTCAGATTTGTACATTTACTTAAGTTTGTGTGTACTTGTGTACGTGTGTGTGTGTTTGCAATTAATTTGTCAGGTAAATTCCAGCATATAGGAATTATCCTCCCACTGCCCCTTCTTTCTGGGCAAGCAATACTGTTTAAAACACATACTCATGATCAGAATTGGGCTAAAGTATTTTGTAGAGCTTTATTTATTTAATGAGATACCACGAAAGCCTTAATACTGTAAGGCAAATATTGCAGTGAATGCCAGTATTTCAGTATATAGTAGCATATCCTTGCCTTTCATTTTGTTAAGATTGACTGACATTTGATTGTCTTGCCTATGTTAAAAAAGGAAAGAAATTACCTTATAGGGATATGCAAGCTCCTGAGGTTTCTCAGCTGTGAGCCCAGCCAAGTTGCCCTCCTCCAACTGGCTACTTCCCTCCTTAACACACAGAACCTTATACACAACAGTAAATAACCCTCAATAAATTTGAGTCTTATCTCAATCTAAAGACACCACCATCATTATGGGGGAATGTTGTTAGTCTGCAAAACCTCAGTCAGTTTAGAACAACACAGCAGTATCCAAACTTCTTGGCTTCGTCTGGATATTGTTACTGCAAGTGTTGGTGCTGCATTCCTGGATGCCGTTTACAGAGTGATTTCTTAAACATTGGTTGTGTCACAGTGCAACTGACCAGTTTAAAGCCTTTTGCTATTTTGCTCACAATCAAAGAAACCAGAAACATCCAATTAACATTTACCTCATTTAGAATTAGAATCACCTGACTATTTTACTACATTTGGAATAAGTATGAGATGCTTTTAATATGACAAATTTTAAAACTATCTAGATTAAAACACCTTTTTATTCACTTTTTTATTAAGATAAAACTATAAATTAATAATTAGTCTCCTATTAGTCTTAAGAGATTTTTCAAATGATTTTGGATTTTAAGATTAAAAAAGAAAAAAAAAGCACACATTTAACTGGGTTTGTTTTGTGTGCTTGTTTGTATATTTAGACTGTGTGTACTAGAAAGAACCCACTTTGGGATGGAAATAAAGACTCTTTGAGTTCTCACCCCGTATTCAGGGGGTTTCTGGGTACCTATGTATGTAATTTGGACATTGATGATACATAAGTAATATTTATCTCAGTTGGTATCAGAAGGTCTCATGAGTTTTCTTGAGAACTGCATAACTGTTATCCGTTGTAAACTCGCTTCTTTGGGTTAGTGTGGTTAGATTTTTTTTTTTTTAAGTTTCCGCATAATCATTGGGGAATCTTAGCATTTAACTTGCAAACGCATCTCACAGTTCTGATACCTGACACGGCATCACAAGAACATTATCTACACCAGCCCCGTCTTGGTAGGATTGAAAAAAAATACAAGAACAACAAAAAGAAAATGCATGTTAATGTGGCTGAATATTCATTAGAACCCTGTGGCCTGGGGCTGGAAGCACAGTTAGGCTGTGTGTTTACCAGGCCACCCGAAAGGCAAGAGGGCATAAGGCACTTAGAAACAGTGGCTCAGCTCAAGCAGTGTTGTCTTTGAAAAGTTTTCATTTTCCCTTGAATCAGCTACAGTCTCTTACTTAAGGTCACTGCAGTTTGCAATCTTTGGCAGAAGACTTCTTCCTTTTTTGGTAGTGGCAGTCTGACTTTTTTTTTTCCCTTTTGGAAGTGTTTTCCTCTCAAACTACCATTATCTTCCAAACCTGTTTCATGTTATCATTGTCAGATGCCTCTTTTCTGAATTTCTTAGAACAAAATGCAATGAGATGGATGTATATATATATATCTTTTTTTTTTAGCATGGAATTGAAAGTCATATGGTTATGATTTGAGAATGTCAAGCTTGATTTTTTTTTTCAGTTTTTTTTTTAAATTTTTTTTTTTTTTATTTAAATCTTACCTTTTTCTCTGGGCAGTGAACTCGCTGCAGAGACATCAAAGAGAATGTGTACTGGATCAAGGTGATTTTTTTTTGACCACATCATTGCCAGCTGTGGTGTTTATGATTAGAGACAGACGTTGCAGACACCTCCGAGTCCTCACTAAGCGTCAGATCTTTAACGGGATCCATCCCAACTGAGTGACACTAAACAGACAGCCAGAGGGGAGTTGGTGGAATAGAACAGGGAAGAGGGTGGGTGAGGGTGAGGGAGGCTTTGGTGCCGGGTGCATTCACCAGCCAAGCTCCGCTAGTGCCAGGCTGCAGGCTGCCCAGAGGCCCCATAGCATTCCTTTCAGCACAGCTTTCATTAGCCAAGGGGAAGACTAGAGCCCAGCAAACACAGTCATTGATCCTCTTCTCACTGGGCGCAGGGATGCAGTGTTCAGGTCACAGCCCAGTCGGCTTTGAAGCAGCTCCATTTCAGACACTGACAGCCACAGACTATTGGCTTCTTGGAGCTGACATGATTCCCTCTCGGATCTCCACGCTCTGCTCCATGCAGCTAATGATGTTGAATTCCCTCTGGATGTTGCTTCCACTTGCAATATTAACAGTTGTTCAGTGGTCCTATTGATGCAAGAATTATGTAAATAGCCAACAGTGCTGATAGCTGTGCATTAAAGGGAATTCTCTTTCCTCTCTTCTGTTCCCTTCTGGGTCAGTGTAACTGCCAGACAGTTTTGCCAGTTCCAGAAACCAGAATATGTATCTGGAATCAGTAATCAATGTGGTGGTTTGGAGTTCAATACTTGGGAGTTTTTAAAATCAAGATGATCTGCTTATCCAGCGATTGCCATTAGCAATGAAGAAAGAAATGGTTTTTTGACAACTACTTATTTCTCTCTCCATGTGAAAGTGTTTGTTTGTTTGTTTGTTTTTCAATTTTGTCATCATCGAGACGTGGATCCCTTGCTAACAACAGTTCCTGGTGACTATAGAAATTAAGACTCCTTAGAAGAAAAATGTTATTATTACAATTCAAAAAAGAAACAAATGTGCTCACCTGTTGGTGGGAGGACAACTGAAATTTGCATGTCAGCTGTAAACATCTGAAAGATAAATAAGAGAGGAAAGAAAGTTTATGATACAGATAACAGATTGCTAGTACACAGCTGCTTTTTCAGAACCTCTCCTTTATTACTAGTATTTTTCCCCCCTTTTTAAAAAAAAGTCTAAACAATTAGATGTCAGCATTGGGTGAAAAACACATAACAAAAAGTTCTGGCTTTTGCTCATCATTCTGATCTTCCTGCTCTGCATACTGAAGCCCCACTTCCTTTCGTTGTCCTCCCAATGGAATTTCAGCCACTCAGACCAGTCAGGGGTGTGTTGGCAGCTATCCTTTTTGAATGGTAGAGAGTACATTTGTTCTTTGCACAGAAGGAACATGAAAATTTGGTTTGAAACCTAGTAACTCTCAGGCTGCATGGTCTGGAGACAATAGAATTATTTCATCCCTTGAAACCAGACGAATCTTGAGTAATCAGGTGAACCTGCCTTGCTGACTGGTGGTGCTTCACTGAAGGGTTGGACCAGGGTGTGGAAAGGACTTTGGTGGTTCAAATTTCCACTGGAAAACTGTGACATCCTGCCATCTCAGAGAAGAAAGTGGCAGGAGATGTCCACACGTATAGGTGGTTCCTGCTTACCTGGCTAATAATATTCTTGCTAATATTTTTGAAAAGGAATTAGTTTTGGACCTTCACGGAAGCTATCATTTAATCTCATCAGGCATAAACACGAGTGTAGGGTGGAATAACAGCCTAATGTTTTGAACCCCATGAATTTGCTAATCCATAGGAAGTTCCGTTAAGAAGCTCCCTAGTTCATCATTCATAGTATTTCACCTGTAGCTCTAATCCCCAGGCCCATGACTGCCCTTCCCTCTTCTGAGTTGTGTGTCAGTCTTCAACCTACAGTCCTTCCCAACTATGGACTCATGTACAGCTCTGAATGAAACTAGCATCTTTCAAAGAACAGTCTAGTTTTCTTCCTGGTCCTGTACCCCTTTGTGTTTCATTGTACTAGAGAAATTTCTTATTTATTAAGAACCTTTTCGGCCGGGCCCGGTAGCTCACACCTGTAATCCCAGCACTTTGGGAGGCCAAGGTGGGAGGATCACGAGGTCAGAAGATTGAGACCATCCTGGCTAACATGGTGAATCCCCGTCTCTACTAAAAATACAAAAAATTAGCCGGGCATGGTGGCAGGCACCTGTAGCCCCAGGTACTCAGGAGGCTGAGGCAGGAGAATGATGTGAACCCAGGAGGCAGAGCTTGCAGTGAGCCGAGATCATGCCACTGCACTCCAGCCTGGGCGACAGAGCGAGACTCCGTCTCAAAAAAAAAAAAAGAACCTTTTTTCATGTCTTAGACCCATGTCTTCATAAAAGCTATTTATTTACTTTAATAAAGTTTTCACATTTTGAGGGGAAAATAATAATAAATAATATTCCATACCTTTCATTTGCATAAACACTTTATTTCATTATTATGTTTTTCTTTTCTTTTTTTTTTTTTTTATTTCATTTGAGACAGAGTCTCATTCTGTCACCCAGGCTGGAGTGCACTGGTGTGATCTCAGCTCACTGCAACCTCCGCGGGTTCAAGCGATTCTCATGTCTCAGTCTCCCAAGTAGCTGGGATTACAAACATGCGCCAAAACACCCAGCTAATTTTTCTGTTTTTAGTGGAGATGGGTTTCACCATGTTGGCCAGGCTGGTCTCGAAATCCTGGCCTCAAGTGATCTGCCTGCCTCAGCCTCCCAAAGTGCTTGGATTTCAGGCATGAGCCACCACGCCCAGCCACATCTCATTATTTTTTAAAAGTTTATTTTGTATGAAGAAAGTTATGCTTTATGCCAGTGCTACGCTTCTCCAGGAAAACAACTAATTGATGTTTGAGATGATTGTTTTATTTGATGAAAAATTATACTTTTATATCAAAAAGATTCTTACTAGTTTTTTATAGAATCCCCTTAAAACATCAAAGTTTTATAGTGTACATGAAAGATGTGTTTGTCCACATACTAACCTCGCAAATAAATGTATAAAGTAAAACAACAAAGTAGTTTTATTGGATGTGCCTTTGTCATCATACGACAAGTTAGTTCAGTTGGTTGTTTATTTAATTACATCGTGCTCAGGTTCTATTTGTGTGTGTGTGTGTGTGTGTGTGTGTGCGCGTGCATGCGTGTGTTACCTTTATTGGTCTTCAGGACTGCTCTGTGTCAGCATTATCCCATTTTACAGGTTATGCCACGGAGGCAGAAACAGGCTCTCATTAGTTTGATTGTGAGTTATTGGCTTGAGGATTATTATGACTCATGATATTTTAGTGTCCTCAGTAACAATAACTTTTTAAATTGCTCAGAATTTTATTTACCACATGTTGAAATAGCATGATTTTTAAAAGTACTCAGTCCTTCTATTTGAAAGAATAGAATAATTTCATCTGTAATTTGATGATCAAACACCCTTTTAAGGATTTCATTTCCTCATCACTTCAAGGAAATAAAAAATACTAATATTGAGGAGGGTAATGCTTGTGAAGCTTTCTTCAAATTATAAGATGTTTGTGTGTATTCATATGTGTATACAATAGATTAATAGGTAAAATAGATCAATAGATTAATTGCTTGATTCAAACAAATAAAAGTAGGTTTCACATAAATTTTTGATTCTGTTGTATATATTTGCATTAGTATTATAAGTATCATAATGAGATTTTTACGGAGAGCACTTCTGATGGAATTTTAAATGAATGTTTTAATGTATTATTGGCTGGCACAGACACACCAGTACACAAATCCTTTAGTGTGATGGCCTTGTACTTGTTTTGGTGAAATAGTATTACTTCTATGATGCAGGAAAAAATGCCTTTGCTTACTTTATCGGCAAAAGGTCTTGATTCTTCTGCCCCTAGAGTTAGGTTAAGAGTATATTTATTAGCCAGGTGCAGTGTGTCTCAACGCCTGTAATCTCAGCACTTTGGGAGGCTGAGACCCACAGATTCCTTGAGCTCAGAAGTTCGAGACCTGCCTGGGCAACACGGCTAAACCCCATCTCTACAAAAAATGCAAAAATTAGCCAGGCATGGTGGCTTACACCTATAGTCCTAGCTACTTGGGAGAATGAGGTAGGAGGATCACTTGAGCCTGGGAGGTTGAGACTGCAGTGAGCTATGTTTGAGCCACTGCAGTCCAGCCTGGGTGACAAAGCAAGATCCTGCCTCAAAAAATAAATAAATAAATAAATTTATTGCCAGGCATGGTGGCTCATGCCTGTGATCCCAGTGCTTTGGGAAAATGAGGTGGGACAATCCCTTGAGTCCAGAAGTTCAAGACCAGCCTGGGTAACATAGCAAGACCCTTTGTTTACAAAAAATTTAAAAACCAGCCAGACATGGTGTCAGGTGCTTGTAGTCTCACCTACTCAGGAGGCTGAGATGGAAGGATCCTATGAGCTCAGGAGTTTGAGGCTGTAGTGAGGTATAATCACACCACTGCACTCCAGCCTGGGTGACAGAACAAGACCTGTTTCTTAAAAAAAAAAAAAGTTTAGTGATCTCCATTAGCTTGTCTGAGAAAGCTTTCATATTAAACAAAAGCTAAGTGGCTATTAGTTCCAAGTTTTGCCTATCCTTCTCTCTGCCTTTTGTGGAACAAATGTGTGTTTCCTGACAGCCTTCAGGTATACGTGTAGGTCTGAAAAAGTATTTCAATGAGAATTGCATATTGAGATCATCTGGAAGGAAATGTAACTTTTTGCCCATGTAAAATCTCGCAATCGTTACTCAGATTAAAGACAAAGTGAAGCCAGCTAGCTCAGTTAAATTTTCAGTTCCCTCACTTTGTCACCAAATACCACCCTGGCAGTGAATCACCTGAGAATTTCATCCATCACTCATTGATAAAATTTGATAACATTTGTAGGTCAATTTATTCCCCTGGAATTTCCTCTACACCTTCCCTATCCTGTAATGTGCCATAGTTTGAGGAAGAGAAAATGATTCAAAAATCTGTAAAGGCTTATCTATTGATTTCTGACCTAGGAAAAAGAAATTAACCAAGGTTTAGATCTTGTATTTGAAGAGCTGGTGCAAATATGTACAGCATGTAGCTATGTCAGGACTCGGTGAATTTCCCTGACTTTGTAGATTGTACACCAGATGTAAGGGTAAGTGAAAGAAGAAAGAGTATGTGAAAGGAGGTCAGATACCTCTGTGCTTCCTGCCTTTTTATATCCTAATTGTATTACAGAGGGGTGTTAAGTGCATCTCCTTGCTTTCTTTTCATGACCAAGTAGGAGACTTTCCTTTTGGTAGCTATTGTGCACCCCTAGGAAAATCAGCAACTCGGCAGAAAGGAAACCAGGATGCAGGCTTAGCAGGAGGCTGTCCACCCAGTGAGGAAGTTGGACATTCTCTCTTTTGTAGAGATGATTGATGATCTGTGGAAAAAGAACAGTGGGCACTGAGGCCAGCTTCTCTAAGACAGCTTGAGTGAATGTGTGGCTAGTGCTTCCTTGATTAACAGAGGTCTCCCTGACCGTGGCAATGTGTTATGACTCATAGCCTTGCAGGGATGAATTGTTCCTGAACAGTTTCTCCAACATCTGAGGTACAAACAGGTCTTTTTACCCATTTGCTAGACACCAGAAGAAAAAATGGTCTAACCAATGTAAGACCTGGAAACAGCCTAGAATCTTCAAAAATACTTGCACTCAAACTCACCTTAATTTTAGAACACAAAATCTGGACAGAGAACCATGTCAGCTAACCATTACAGTTGAAAGTTCATCCAGGTGACCTCTGTTTCTTAGAAATGTGCAAACAGCCTCTACATATTTCTTCTTTAGTAGTTAAATGACTTTATAACTTGGAGCTTTGGAGATTCTTTTTAAAATAGCCAGTAATACTGCTTTCTTTGGCCAGATAACAATTTTCCTGCACAGGTTTTGGAACCTTATACTTTGGTATGGAACTGAATAGATCTTTGAAGGCTTCAGAATTACTTTTACCCAGGTTAGTAACTTTGACTTATTCTCAGTTTAAACTGTTTCTTTTGCTATGCTGGTTTTCTGTAACTGGGATGGATATGCACAGAGGAGTCAATTGTTTCTTAATACTGTTTTAGAAAACTTTGTGACGTAGTATGGATTCCCAGTATGTCTGATACCAATGTTATTAGTGAAATTGACTGAGTAACTTATGTGTGCAAGGTCCTTACTCCCAACAGTTAGAGACATTTATGTGTTTCCTGTCCTCAAGGACTGTAGACAACGGCTGCCTTGCATGAAATGATTGTAGTACGTTTACCAACATTTATATGCCAATAAGTAGAAATGTATATGTTAGAATTTGAGGATTTAAGTGTCGAGGTGATCTGTAAGAGAAGATACCAGAGCCAGGTGGCTTTCTTTGAATGACAGCTTCCTGGAGAAGGTGAGACTTGTGCCTAGATACCAAAGTTGCTGAAAATGAAGTGGACATTTGGGGTGAGTTTAAGATGTGCGAAACATGGGCTGAACATGGTGGCTTATGGTTGTAATCTCAATGCTTTGGGAGGCTGAGGGAAGGAGTTTGAGGGAAGGAGTTTGAGGCCAGGAGTTCAAGACCAGCCTGGGCAACATAGTAAGACTCTGTCTTTACTAAAAATAATAATAATTAAAAAACTGCCAGGTGTGATGGCATGTACTTGTAGTCCCAGCTACTTGGGAGGCTGAAGCAGGAGGATTGCTTGGGCTCAGAAGTTCGAGGTTACAGTGAGCTGATTGTACCACTGCACCCCAGCCTCGGTGACAGAGCAAGACAATGTCTCTAAAAAGGAAAAAAACAAAAAAAAAGATGTGCAAAACATACACAGAGGAGGGAAAGAGTAGAGAAGTAGAGTGTTTTGTGGGCAGAAGGCAGAATATCCTGGATAGAAGAAAAGCAGATAGTTGAAAAGTTAACTTTGTGGGGGCAAGCATAGTGTATGAAAATTTGGATTTGGGCCTCTGGGTATAAAGAGCCAAGAACCAATAAGAATTTTGATCTGCGTGGAAAAATAGGATGAAAATTTCATGACCAAGAATTATTCTGGCCATAATAAATTCAGTTGTTAAGAAATTAGAGTAATTTTCTTCAGATATTCAAACCAACATGTACATGGCAGAAATAAAACAGAATGGATAGTGGCTTGAACATCTTGTAGTGAGAGAATCAACAAGAATTATGATTTTTTTACTGAGCATTAATAGAGATCGAAGGACTGTGTCTCTTTTGTTGCTTTGTATTATTAATTGCAAGATGTTGGTGATACAGTCTACCCAAGTATGTGGCAAGAATTCTACATACTAAAACCTGTTTAAGAGTTGACTGATGTGTTGGAAATGTCCACGATGATCAAGTCCAAGGTGTCTTTAACCAGAAGTCCTGAGGACCTATGGAGCAGAATAAGTAAGTCTCCTTTTAGGGTTTATAGCGGAATCTTAAAATTTGTTAGTATGTTGAATTATGGACAAAGAAGCAATGCGGACCTTTGTTGTAGTACTTAACTTTATATGCTGTTGTTACCTGTTTTATCTCTCTCACTAGACTTCAAATTCCTTAGTGGCAGAGAAAGTATTTCTTGCTTATCTTCATATACTCTGTGCCTAGTAAAATGCTTGATAGGTCATCAATACTCAATGACTAAAATTTTTTATAATTTGCATTCTCGTTGGTAGTGAAGTATTATAATAATGAACTATTGTTATGTACTATTGCATTTAACTCTATTTTAGAATGCTCTCAATAGTTTGGCCGCTTTAAGCAAGTAGGAGAGTATTCTCAATTATATTTGGCTTTGTACTAGTGCTATGTGTAATTAAGGTTCATTTATTTATTACTAAGTGTTTATTATGGACCTACTATATGAGCAGGTTGTTGAATGGAAGCATATAAGAAGGAAATAGGCTAGGCGCGGTGGCTGAGGTGGGTGGATCACAAGGTCAGGAGTTCAAGGCCAACCTGGCCAACATAGTGAAACCGTGTCTCTACTAAAGATACAAAAATTAGCCAGGCATGGTGGTGCTTGCCTGTAATCCCAGCTACTAAGGAGGCTGAGGCAGGAGAATGGCGTGAACCCCGGGGGACGGAGCCTGCAGTGGGCCGAGATTGCACCACTGCACTCCAGCCTGGGTGAAAGAGCGAGACTCCTTCTCAAAAACAAACAAAAAAAAAACAAAAAACAAAAAAAAAATAGCTAGGTGTGGTGGCATGCGGCTATAGCCTCAGCTACTTGGGAGGCTGAGGCAGGAGAATCGCTTGAACCCAGGAGGCGTAGGTTGAGCCAAGATCAAGCCACTACGCTCCACACTCCAGTATGGGCGACAGAACGAGACTCCATCTCAAAAAAAAAAAAAAAAAAAAAAAAAAAGAGAAGCAAATAGACACCCTGCCCTCAAGAAGCTTGTAGACAGGGGAGCAAAATGAGATTTCTCTATTAATAACTGCACTGTTTGGTAGAAAATACTGTGTCCAATATGAGATGTCTAGATATAAAGTGCTGTGGAAGTTCTTGAAAGTAGGAAAGGTTCCTTTCATTCCAGAAGGTCAGGCGGGCTTTATAGAGAAGTGTAGGCTAGGCATGGTGGCTCACGCCTGTAATCCCAGCACTTTGGGGGGCCGAGGTTGGCAGATCACTGAGGTCAGGAGTTCAAGACCAGCCTGGTCAACATGGTGAAACCTTGTCTGTTACTAAAAATACAAAAATTAGCTGGGCGTGGTGGCACCTGCCTGTAATCCCAGCTACTCAGGAGGCTGAGGCGGGAGCATCACTTGAACCCAGGAGGCAGAGGATGAAGTGAGCCCAGATCGCACCACTGCACTCGCTGGAGTGACAAGAGCGAAACTCCACACAAACAAACAAAAAAAACAAACAAACAGCCTGGCCAACATGGTGAAACCCCGTCTCAACTAAAAATACAAAAATTAGCTGGGCGTGGTGGCAGGTGACTGTGATCCTAGCTACTTGGGAGGCTGAGGCAGGAGAATCGTTTGAACCCGGGAGGCGGAGGTTGCAGTGACCTGAGATCGCACCATTGCATTCCAGCCTGGGCGACAAGGTGAGAGTCCGTCAAAAAAAAAAAAAAAAAAAAGGAGAGAGAGAGAGAGAGAAGTGTACTTTATCTGATCCAGTAAGGGTAGATAGAACTTCAACTTGCCAGATGACACAGGGTCAGAAAATCATGAGACCTATTTAGGAAACAGCAGATAATTTCACTTAAGCGTGGGATTAAGAAGAGTCACAGGAAAGAAGCTAGTTATATCCAGGACTTTCCTTGACAAATAATGGTTGTCTTCCTGAAGGTCTTTTGAGGTCTCATCCAGAGCCGAGTGGGTGGCCTTCGTCTACTCTCACATAAGTATTTTTGTGACTTTTCTAAAAACTTGTTATGCCTGTAAAAAGTTTGTGAAACTCAGTATTTTTTTTAACTTACACTTGACCATTAAAAAGGTAAAAACTTTTCTACAATTTCCATCCAAGTTTTAATGGGAAAAGTTTGCGATAGATTTTTAAAAGCTTTCATGGCCCAGTGTCTGTGCCAGTTTCGTCAACTGGCTTTTCAGAGTCCACTTCTTACTAAGTCTTTGGACTAAAAGTGAAAAGAGCTTCCAGAAAGCTACAATTATGCTTTTTATTTGAGGAAGTGTTTCTGGTTGCTGTACTCCAGAATTTTTGAAAGAGATTGTAAATGTGGTTAATGAGACTTTGTGTACCTGTGACTATCCTACAAATGTGCTAAAATGAGACTATGGCCTTACAGCTTAAGAAACTGACTTGTTCTGCTTGGGATGTTAATATTGTTATGAATGCTAACATGAAATTCAAATGACCTGATTGAAGTTCTTAGCACTGTGATTAATGGATGAATTTAGGAGAGGGAACTATATATGATTTTTTTTGGGTCTTTAACTGTTACTGATAAGGACTCAGAACCTTTCTGATTCTCTTTTAAAAAGTTTTCTGTGTAAACTTAAAGCACTATTTTCTTTTAGAACAGCTTTAGTGTTTCAAGCTTAAAATCTTCTCTCTTTAAATCCTGGCTGCATATTCGGCTCTCTCCCTCCAGGCAGAGTTTTCTCCAGACCTTGGCTGGCTCTGAATCCCAAGAGTTAAGACAGCCTAGCTTCTATAAATCAAGAGACAGCTTCATTATCAAAGTTATGTGTTTTCACCTTCATAGATAGCCAGTCCTAGTGTTGGTGCCTGGCCCTGCCTTATCGTGTAATCATCAGCACTGCATACTGGAATGTTCTTTGTTTGGATTATTTACTCCTTCTATAAACAAAGATTAGAGCAAAAAATGTCAGTACTGGGCCCCAAGCAGTGGTGACTGTTACTGGAAAATTGCAGTGGCATGGTGTGGGATGTGATTTGCTACTCAGGCAGGGTAGCACTGACTTGATAGTTATAATTATTTCTGAGTTCTGTGCTGCATCTCTTTTATACATTTTATTTCATTTATTCTTCCCAATACCCCTAGAAGATAGGTTCTGTTCTTTCTGTTTTACAGATGAGGGAAACAAGTCTCAGAAAAGTTAGCAGTATTGCCTCAACTTATGTTGTAAGTGGCAGATAGTTGTGTTTCAAACCTGGACATTTGACTTCATAGTCTTCTCTTTTACCTACTACATGATAAAGAAATTCCAAAGATGACAGTGTTTAAAATAATGTTAACCTAGAATTTGAGCTTCCTCTAACCATTACGTGGTCCCACAGTTTTGTGGGGTTTTTTGTTTTTTAAGAGATGAGGTTTTGCTGTGTTGCCCATGTTGGAGTGGAGTGGTTATTCACAGGTGCAGTCATGGCACACTGCAACCTCGAACAGCTGGCCTCAAGTGATCCTGCCACCTCAGCTTCCTCAGTAGCTGGGAGTATAGGCACGTCCTACTGTGCCTGGCTGGTTCCACAGTTCTAATTTGTTTGCGCAGTATGAGAACACATTTTTAGTATTGAAACTTTTATTTATTTATTTCTAATTTTTTACAGAACATCTAGAGATAACAGAATTTATCAAATCTTGACTGATCTCCAGTATTTGGAGGGTGTGTATCTTTCTTGCAGCTTTCAGGGCCTACTTTATTTAAGAGTTTACATTTTAATCTGAATTCAGGGAAAAAGCAAAGTTATTAACCAGTCTATTTTGGGAGTCAGTATGTCACAGAGGTTCATCAAGCATCTTGTATCATTTGGAATAGATATAATTGTGAAAGAGGAAGACAATTATTTCAGAATATGTGGACTTGGATTCTGGAATACATGTATTTATGCATGTATTCGTTCTGGAATACATGTATTTATGCATGTATTCGTTCTGGAATACATGTATTTATGCATGTATTCGTTCTGGAATACATGTATTTATGCATGTATTCGTTCTGGAATACATGTATTTATGCATGTATTCGTTCTGGAATACATGTTTTTATGCATGTATTCGTTCTGGAATACATGTATTTATGCATGTATTCGTTCTGGAATTCATGTATTTATGCATGTATTCGTTCTGGAATACATGTATTCGTTCTGGAATACATGTATTCCAGAATTAGTTTTTCTAGAACTTCTAAGAAGTTTGATTCTCAGTAAATGGTATGACTAACTACTTTTTTTGGAACATGATTACATAAGCATTTTCACATACAGTGTAGGAAAATAATCCTTATTTCACAGATGAGGAAACTATGACTTAGAGAAATGGGTGCTGTTGCTAAGAAGACATCTAGTAGCTGCAGGTGATGTGTTGTTGCTTAAATTTGCCATGTGGATTCCGACTTGCCTGTAGGTGCTAGGTATGTTTGTAAGATCAGGGTATATTCATTTCTTGACTAGAGTAAGTATATTTTCTGATTCACTACAAGTTTATTTTTCTTATTGAACTATAATTCCTGGATAAAACCTCTTGAACTTAATAACTATCACCATAAATATGTTTAATGGGTTTATTGGCATGTTGAAGATTGTATTGTGTTGCCACATGAAGAGGCCCACATAATTGCTAAATAATTGTCCTTAAGGTATTTATAAAGGTGTTATTGATTTGTAGTTTGTATATCCATATATATTTATAACATTCTGGTGACAAATAAAAACTTGAATAAATATTGTTATGTCTGTGGATATCAGTGATAGTAAAAAGTTGAGATATGCCTTATTTAGGTCCACTCTTCCAGATTATCATTAATCAGATTTTTTTTGAGAGACTGCTTGACCCCATTTTCCTATTTCTTGAGTTTATCCTTTCACTATATGATTAGAGACCTAGTTCTCAACCAGTGACTGTATTGCCTGATGTTGACTGAAACATGAATGTCCTTTCCCCCTTCCTCACTGCCTTTGGGCCCATGTATTTTGTATTTCTGATTTAGAAAAAAAAATTCTTAGAAAAACAAAAATGAGTAAAAAAAAAAAAAGTCAGATGGATTGTGAGGGCATGAATTAGAGTAGGCACAGGATTGTTAATTTGTCTCCTTCTGCACATCCATAGTATAGTGTTTGTAGCTTGGCTCAGGAAGAATGATATTCTGCTTCATTTTTTGACCCTCAAAATATCCTCGTTCTTGGCTATACCCAGAGTTCCTTAGAAATGATGTTTGTTGTAACGTTTTGGGACAAAATTGTGGGAGGGGGCTGGAGGAGGGTGGTAAACCATATATCTCACACTTTAAGAATGTTTTTCCTCTTATGTTCTTTTCTGTTTTTCTTTCAAATACTCTAGCAAACTGTGTGCAATTTCTCTTCTTCATGTGAAAATTTATCTCAGGGTAAGAGACAATTCATTTAACTGTCATGAATTCATTTAACTTCCATGTGCTTTTGGAAAGTCTTCTTGGTACGCTTTCATTGATTGAGTTACAATCCCATAAATCTAGGGTATATTAGAATATGCTTGTTGTAGCTCTTCCTTTAGGTGACTTCATGAGGCCACATGAAACCACCTTCTGATATTTATGCCTTTGTTTTGCCCTCTGTGGGATTAACCCCATCTCCTCATCAAGTAAAAGCCTGTATACCAATCACAGACTTTCTTTTCAGCAGAATAAATCTTACTGTTGACACAATCTTTTGAAATGGAACATCTTTATATTTTTATGTAAAGTATGATTTTCCTGCAATTCTGTCTATGACTTTGTATAGCTTTCCTACATGATCCTATGGCCTCCTCAGACCTGTGGAAGACCTTGATTCTAAATCTGAGCAGACAGAAAGCTAAGTGCCAGAATGATATTCTTCAAGTAAACCATTCACTCCAAGAAAAGGTAAGAGGGGGAAAAAAAGACAAAACAAAACAGAGTGTGGAAATGTGTCTAAACTAGTGTCCCCAAGGGTATCCCAAAACCATTTATTCTATGGAATGTTAGTAACTGTTGTGCTTTAAAAGTTACAAAGATCTGATGAGTTTGGGAAAGCCTGTGTTAAAAAAAAATATTAACCCAATCTTGTATTCAAAACTTTTTAGAAACTTCTTTTTGTTCTTAGAGACAGAGTCTTGCTCTGTCGCCCAGGCTAGAATGCAGTGGCGTGACCATAGCTCACTGTGACCTTGAACTCCTGAATTCAAGTGATCCTTCCAAGCAGCTAGGACTACAGGTGTGTGCCACCACGTCTGGCTAATTTTTCTAATTTTTTGTACAGGTGGGATCTCACCATGTTGCCCAGGCTATTCTCAAACTCCTACCCTCAAGTTATCCTCCCATCTTGACTTCCCAAAGAGCTAGGATTACAGGCATAAACCACTAGACCCCCACTCCGTCCATGCCAACCATAAAAGGATATGTTACATTTCCTAAACTCATTTATCTGAGGAGACCTTTTTCTTGGGACTGGCAGTCAAAAAAGCCCTTGCAAATTAGAAATGCATTTTAAATATGCAAGAAAATGGCAAAGTGTCTTGGTATTCCCCAGGCTTAGTCACTTATTCTCTGTTCTTTAGCAGTTCAACCAATGGAGTAGAGGCTATAGTTTTCTGTGGGTGTCTTACCTACCCTACCAGAGGTCAGGGTAACACAGACCTTAGCTTCCTGACCTTCCTTTTGAATGTTGGTTACATTCGCTTTTTTAAAACCAGCTTAGCCATTCATCCAGCCCCTAATGGGATCAGCGTTTCCATCAAACCAATTGTGGACAGAGAGTTTTTAGGGCCCTTATTTATGCTTCTTAGATTTTCTATGTATCTCAGGATAAGTAAACTCTAGGGAAATACTCTGTGTTATGCAGACTGTGGGAGACGGGTTTAGTTCTAAAAGCATGTATTAGGCTCTGCAAGAGCTACTTAACCCTAATGAAGTCATCTGACTCTAAGGTTTTATATATCTTTCATCCTCCATTTGGACACTCAGCCATCTATCCATCCATCTCACTGAGTGGTTGTGAGGGTAAAATGTATGAAAAGTATTGAAAAGTTGTAAACTTTGAGAAGGTTCTATAAAAAGCATTGGTATCATCATTATCATTAGTCAAGAGGTGTATTGAGGAATGGTTTTCATTGCTGACTCATAAGTTACTTCCCTTGTTCATCAAGATTTTTGGTGAAAAGGATAAGCATTACTCATTCATATGAATAATAAAGACTCCCTTCAGAAGAATGTTTGAAAGGCTAATTAGATTTCTGTTACTGTACAATCATAATAGCATTAGAGAGCACATATGTAATTTTAAGTGCTTTACTTATATTTGCTCATTTTGTTACCACACCAACTCTCTGTAGTAAGTATGATTACTAACTTTATTTTACAAAGAGGAGAACTAAAATGCAGATCACTTAGGTAACTTGTTCAATATCATACAGTTATAAGTGGCAGAACTGGGATTTGAACTCACACAGTCTAGCTCTGGAGTCCATGCTGTTAACCACTGTCTTAGTATGATTTATACCAGGATACTAGAAGACACACCACTGCCTTATAGAGATTGGTTCAAATACTAATGATTAGTTATTAGTCATGAGACATTAGACAACCCAATAACCACCTGTCTCATTCCTGCGAAAGGACTTTATTTAGGTAGAAAGCACCAATAGATAGTATTAGTGTAATCTCAAAACAGAGTGATGGTTGTGCCCTATTTTGCCACTAGAAATGCTTTTTTCAAATTTGTATTTTAAAATGATTAAGCGATGATCATTGTTTTCCCTCCCTCGTGCCTCCTGCTCCATCCACCCTGAAAAACTAAATTATTTGGCCAAAATTTGCAAGCACATATAGAAGATTGGTTAGCATAACTCAGACTTGCATTTATGAGTGGATGGGCAAGGACAAAGTAGACTGTGTAATTGTTTAGTCATATATGAACTATATATATACTTCAAGTGAGTGAGATGTTCGTTCTAGATATTTTTTTATTTATCTGCTTTGGGTTTGGAACTCTTAGAAAATCAAAGAAAAAAATTGTTTGTTCTTGCCGTCAGCCTTCATATGGTTCCCGAGACAAGTGCTATACATTTAGAAAATTAAAAGGGTAAATATTAAATAAGAATGCAAGAGTTGGCAAGAAGTCCAATGAATTGGATGCTCATTAAATGCCCAGGGTTTGGGGACAGGCAAGGTTACTAAAAACTGGAGCAGGCTTAATGAGACACATCAGACTTGAGTTGAGTTTTGGTGGATGGGTAGGATTCTTAATGGTGAGGAGAATATTCTTGAAAAGGGGTAGAGGAGAGAGGGAATGTAGTGGAAACCAGGGTAGAGTCAGCATGCATGTGGCTAGAGACATGTTTCAGCCAGTGGGCTGGGTTGCAGGAATTGAGGAGGAGTTGGGAGTAGCTGGCCACTAGGCTCAGACTCTGGGAGTACGTGAATTCCCAGCTGTGAAATGGGGCCCCATTTCATAGTCTGGGATTACTGAAGGTTTAAAGTGGAAGAATGAAATCCAGAAAGCTGAGTTCCAAGAGCCTTAGTATGATAGTAGTAAATTGAGTAGTTGGAATGAAGATTGATCATATTTTCTTAGCCAGGAGAACCAATTAGAAGGCTATTTAAGATATTTAGGGAGGGCCAGGTGCAGTAGCTCATGCCTGTAATCCCAGCACTTTGGGAGGCTGAGGCAAGCTTATCACTCGAGGTCAGGAGTTCAAGACCATCCTGGCCAATATGGTGAAACCCCATCTCTACTAAAAATACAAAAAATTAGCCAGACATGGTGGCAGGCGCCTGTAATCCCAGCTACTTGGGAAGCTGAGGCACGAGAATTGCTTGAACCCAGGAGGCAGAAGTTACAGTGAGCCAAGATTGTGCCATTGCACTCCAGCTTGGACAACAGAGTGAGACTCTTGTCTCAAAAAAAAAAAAAAAAAAAAAAAAGATATTTAGGGAGGAGCTATATTTGATGGCAGTGCAAATGGAAAGATAAGGGATGGGCTTGAGATACACCAGAGGAAGAACTGATGTGATTTAGTGTGGTATAGTTAAAATGCCAGGTCATTTTATAGTAATATAATTAATATTTATTTCATTAACAGTAGATTAATACAAACCAATTTCTAAACATAGGCTCTGGAATCAGACTGCCTAAGTAAGCAGTAACCTCCACACTGACCTCAAAAAAGTAACTTAACTGACTAAGCCTCAGTTTTCTCATTTGTTAAATGAGAATCGTAATACCCACCTTGGAAGATTTACATAAGAATTAATTGAGATTTAATTCTTATTTATATAAGAAAGTCCTTGGCATGATGCCCAACAAATAGTAAGAGTGCAGTATATTTTAACTATAATCATTAGTATCCATATTTTAAAATGGGAATTTTATTACATCGTAGTTTTTTTTGAGTGCTGAACATACTTGTGCTTTTCTCATGGCAGGTATAGTAATTGTGTTAACTAATAAAACGGTTATTAAATATCTTCAATCTGTCTAGCGTTTGTAGAGTTTCTGTCGTTTGTATTCACATTATTCTGCTATTTGATATCCAGTAGCCCAGAGAAGATGGTGACAACCCCTGGCAGGGACACGCATCTCCTCTGGGGGCCACTGAGAATAGGATAATGGGATTTAGAATCAGTGGTAGAGCTGGACCTGGAATCCAGGCTTCTTCATTGTCAGTAAAGGTCTGTTTCCCAATATCATGCATCATAAATTAAGGTAGAAGACAGAAGAAAACATAGAATTTTTTTTGGTCTTTTTTTTCCTTGATTATAGATTTTATTTATTTTTTATTTTTCCATAAGTTATTGGGGTACAGATGGTATTTGGTTACATGAGTAAGTTCTTTAGTGGTGATTTTTGAGATTTTGGTGCACCCATCACTGTATACGCTGCACCCTATTTGTAGTCTTTTATCCCTCGCCCCCCTCCCACTCTTCCCCCTAAGTCCCCAAAGTCCGTTGTATCATTGTTAGGTGTTTGCGTCCTCATAGCTTAGCTCCCACGTATCAGAGAGAACGTACAATGTTTGGTTTTCCATTCCTGAGTTACTTCACTGAGAATAATGTCTCCAGTGTCATCTAGGTCGCTGCAAATGCTGTTAATTCATTCTTTTTAATCACTGCGTAGTGTTCCATCATATATTCATATATATATATATATATATATATATATGATGGAATGTATATATATGATGGACTATATATATGATGGAATATATATATGATGGGATACACACACACACACACACACACGCACACACACACACACACACACACACCACAGTTTCTTTATCCACTCATTGATCGATGGGCATTTAGGTTGGTTCCACGATTTTGCAGTTGTGAATTGTGCTGCTATAAACATGTGTGTGCAGATACCTTGGAAAACAGAGAATTTCTTAAAGTCTGTTTATCTGTTCACAGATATGACTGGCTGACCCGCGTTCTTCTGTATAATTGTTCTTTCCAGGTATACAGTGTGTCCTATATGATGGTGGACGTTTTTAGCCCAACCTTTTTACTGGGTTAATTGCCACTCTACTCTCAACTTAAATGCCACCCAGTCTAAATGACTTTTACCCTTTTTTCTTAGCCACCACATATTTTCTTTAGAGCAATTTTTATACTTTGTAGTCCTGTATTTGTTTACCTATTTGTTTATTTAGTACTCATCTCCCCCACCAAACTTTTAGGTCCATGAGAGCAGAGATCATTTCTTTTTTGTTATTCAGTGTGCTTGGTTTCTGGTATAATGTATGGCATATAATAAGCAATCAATAAATAGGAATTTGAGAATGAATGAATGAATTAGAGAATATGTAATATTCAGACATATATCAAGGGGCATGGTCTCTGCTTTTGCTGATAAAACCAACTTGGATTAACATTATTAAAACTCTCAGTGCTATACTTTCATCATCTAATATGGACAGAATAATAACTGCCTACATCTACCTCACAGAAATGTGTTTAGGATAAATGAGATACTGAATACTGTTTTCTGCAATATCTAGAAATTAGGCCTACATCATAAACTGGGTGTTTAGGGAACTTCCCTGTTCCACACTTTGAGACGACTAGGAAACCCCTTTCTGATATTAGAGCTCCAAAAAGGCTACCAGAGTGGCCATGCACAATAGTGACCACAAGGGTGAACAGACTCTCTGAGTCCTTCACCTTCCTGCCAGCCAATGCCTGACTCTGCAGAACATGTGGATCACAACCTAATGTGTGGAATTACTCTGCTATCTTCGGAAAAAGAGCATCATGCGTATCTAATGCCATGTTGATGGTGGTAGTAGTACTGCGGAGAGGGTGCTGATGTGATGATGGAACCAAAGTTGTGAGGTAAGAAGATACTTTAGAAGCAAACACCTTCCAGATCCTAGTCCTAAATGCAGCATCTGTTTGAATAGACATATTTGAATAAGGTTTTCTCACCATAGTCTGGGCTTCTAAAGAGCTTGGTAGAATATTTTGATTGCTGAGATCATCCCCTCCCCATCTTTAAAAAGGGTATGGATCTCCTACCCCTGATAAACACAAGAAAAATATATACCATAAATATTTATATGATGAAAATTATCTTAAATATTTAAAGAAACTGCAGAGCATTGCTTAATCATCTTATTGGGAATCCTATATTTAAACCTTAAATGTCTGTTCTTAGGCATGAAGGAGTCAGGTTAAACTGCCTTAAAGATAAAGTGCCTCACAGTTGTATCATAAAATATCAACTGACATTAAGGTAATTGTGCTTAAGCACAACTTAGGGCTCTTTTGGATGTTTGTCATAGTCACAATAATGGTGCTGTTTTTAATAGTCCAATCCTAGTTCTAAAGAAATAAACTATATTCTTTGTGCGTGTGTCCTAAACAGAATCATCTAGGGAGAAAATGTAGACTCCGAATTCTTTATCTTAGTAAAAGAAGCACAGAACCACATTAGATATGGGTTCTGGTATCATTATGGTGTTTTTGTTTTGTTTTGTTTTGTTTTGTTTTGTTTTGTTTTTAATGAAACATTCTAAAGGGCCGGGTGCAGTGGCTCACGCCTGTAATCCCAGCACTTTGGGAGGCTGAGGCGGGCGGATCACCTGAGGTCAGGAGGTAAAAACCAGCCTGTCCAACATGGCGAAACCCTGTCTCTACTAAAAATGCAAAGATCAGCCGGGCGTGGTGGTGGGCACCTGTAATCCCAGCTGCTTGGGAGGCTGAGGCAGGAGAATCACTTGAACCCAGGAGGCGGAGGTTGTAGTGAGCCAAGATTGCGCCATTGCACTCCAGCCTGGGCAACAAGAGTGAAACTCCATCTCAAAAAAAAAAAAAGAAAAAGAAAAAGAAACATTTTATAGTAGGAGGCTGCATAGTCCAGGGTAGTGTAACACTCCCAAGAATCTCAGCCATTTCCTACATTAGGATCAGTTTTGCTGATTTGAGTCAAACTGATGCCTGTGTCTTCGTTAACCTTCAGAGAGCCATGAAATCAAGTGCAAATTTCTAAGCCCCAGCCACTGGGCCCTAGCAAGCTCATGTTGAGCCTTTATGAAATTAGAAAAGGTGTTCTTTCTGAGCGGATAAAGCCCAAACCAGAGCACATGGCTTGGCCGTGGTGAGCCAGGTCTGAACTACATTCAGTGCCACTTGCCACTTTGGTGGCACTTTGGGAAGTGCATACATCGAGCTCCTGTCCCCAGAAGGACCGGACCCAAATCTCTAGCCAGAACGCAAGCACTGTTTACAGGCGACCTAGGAACCATGTAATTGTTCAGATTGACATTCATGTCATAATGCAGGTGCTTTTGAGTATGTGATCTGCTTAAGTCCACAGTGGTCTTTTGGCCTTTGAGCCCCAAATCCTCAGAGTTCATGGCATGATCTCACTCTATGGAACAGAAAAGTGTTTCATTTTATATTGAATTTAAATAATACCTGGGAATATTTGCTGCTGATTTTTTTTTCCTCTTGCTACCCTCTCTCATGTTAGGCCAAGAAAGCCAAGTAGATTAAACTACAACTGTCCTCTTTTAGTATCTGCCGATAATTTAGATAGATGTTGATGATTTATCACCACGTTATTTAGGCTGTAATAATCCCTTATCCACTTGGATCTCTGCAGAACCTCTTAACTGATCTTCTCTCCTCCAACCTGTTCTTTACTCCAACTCATGGAAGGTCACACTTGCTAATGATATGTCATTGACTTTCTCCTGGGTTGAAAGAAAATCCAAACTCTTCTTTTTATTTTATTTTATTTTATTGTATCATACTTTAAGTTTTAGGGTACACGTGCACAATGTGCAGGTTTGTTACATAGGTATACATGTGCCACGTTAGTTTGCTGCACCCATCAACTCATCATTTACATTAGGTATTTCTCCTAATGCTATCCCTCCCCCAGCCTCCCACCCCCCAACAGGCCCTGCTGTGTGATATTGCCTTCCCTCTGTCCATGTGTTCTCATGAAAATCCAAACTCTTCTACATGGCCTGCCAAATCTTGATCAAAACCTTACAGGACTTGCCGGGCCTACATGACCTGTCTCCTTTTCCCTTCATCTCTGACTGCATCTCCTCTCTCCCTCCTTCACTTTTTCAACTTTGGCCACACTGGCTTCTTTGCTGTTTCTTTTCCCTAAAAAATTGTGCTCAGACCTTAACTCAGAATTCATCTCAATGACTCTTTCCCTGACTACTGTATCTGAATTTTCAGCCTTTCCTCACCCACACCATTTCAGGTCCTCTTTGTCCACTGTCTTTTCTTCCTTAAAAATTATTTTCTGGCTGGGCTCAGTGGCTCATGCCTGTAATCGCAGCACTTTGGGAGGCCAAGGCGGGTGGATCATGAGTTCAAGAGATAGAGACCATCCTGGCCAACATGGTGAAACCCCATTTCTACTAAAAATATAAAAATTAGCTGGGCGTGGTGGCACAGGCCTGTAATCCTAGCTACTCAGGAGGCTGAGGCAGGAGAATCGCTTGAATCCGGGAGGTGTAGGTTGCAGTGAGCCGAGATCATGCCACTGCATGCCAGCCTGGTGACAGAGCGAGAGACTCCGTCTCCAAAAAAAAAAAAAAGAAAGAAAGAAAGAAAATTATCTTCTAACATAGTTCATATTTTATTTAGTGTGTCTGTTTCTCTTCCACCAGTATATAAGCTCCACCAGGGTAAGGGTTTGTCTGTTTTATTCACTGTCGTATCTCCAGTGCCTAGGACAAAACCAAACATGCAGCATATAGTCAAGACCTATTAGTTGAGTGGAGGACTGAATGAACTTGGCCCCTGCCTGCCTCTCTACCCTCGTGTGTCATCAGACTTCATCATGTCCTACATGCCCACATCTTTTCCATCTTTCTGCTCTCTCTAAACACGCCATGCTTTCCCCCACTCTCTGTGCCTTTCTACTTGCTGCATCTACTTAGATGGTTCATCTTCACCTGCTTGGCTCTTCAGGCATGGCTAAGAAGTCACCTCTGCTAGAAGGTCTGCCTTGGCCCCCTGCTGTGCAAGTAGAGTACCGTTTCCCAGCATGGGAGCAACCTGAATGCCTTACTTTTATCCTTTTGCCTAGCTCTTCCATTAAACCACATAAGCTCCTTGAGGGTCTTATTTGGGTTTGTATTTTCAGTCTGCACATAGCACAATATAGGCATCTCTTAAATGTTTATTAGCTGAAGAAAGGAGGGACAGAGGCCAGCATAGAACTGGAAGATTATTTCAGGATTTCAGCCATCCTTAGTCTACCTAGTTTACCTACCATGTTGCCATGTTTATTATAGTAGGTGCTCAAGACAGCTCTGAATGAATAAGTTGTTTGTTCCCTCTTACACATCCCCACCCCTAATTAAAAATTCAAATTATTTTTGTATCACTATTGTACTTTGAAAAGATCTTCTGAATTGATGGATTCTAACTTCAGATTGTTGGCCAGATCTGGATGTGGTCAGATAAGGCAGATATAACTGCTTTCTGACTCTAAAACCTATCAGGATGCCCTGGTTGGGAAATGGATAGAGCACCTTAGTGTATTTTCTGAGAAACACAGATCAGTGGTTTTGCTTACCTGTGTGTTGATAATGAGTGCTTTTTCTGTGTGCGTACTTTGTTTCTTCGAAATGGGACTTACATGAAAACAAAGTGGCTTAATCATTCAATTACAGTTTCCTCTATGAAATTTTTGAATAAAAATGAAGTAAAGCAGGGGAGCTCTAAGTCTGTTTCATACTCTGCAGTATGGATGATCACCAGGAAACATTTGCTTAATGGCACCATAATATTCTGAATGTTATTTATACTAATGATCAAGAATTTCATCTTAGTGATGCCTGTAAAAAACTTAACCTACATGTGAAGTTGACTTAAGACACACCGTTTCATATTACCCAGACTGAAGACACACCATTTCAGATTACCCATAAAGATTTTAGCAGCAGTGTTCCGTGACTGATTTGTAATGATGCTTACTACCCATCATTAATTGAGTAGACTTGATGGATAGCTACAGAGAAAAAAAAAAAAAAAAAGGGCAGGCCTTTGCTGCCCTCGAAGGATGGAGCTTTTGCTATTTATTTGATGCATGACATGTATTCCTAAAAGACAGGAAATACATCATGTGATTTCTCAGTGGACCATACATGACAGCAGGAACACCTTTACAAACTGCCAGGTAAACATATATTAAAGTTAATTCTCAGAGTGCTTTTGTTGCTTTGAAGAAATCATATGCACTAGAAAATCCCTCCTATTTTCACAACCAGGAGCAATAGCCAGTTAATCAGTTGAAGTGGTGAATCTTTACCAACACAAACAAACTACATGTTTTAAGCATTTTTAACTGAAAATATAGAAATGTGCATTTTGAGATTAGCCAAGGCCTTTACTTAAGTATGGATGGTTGTGCTCATTAAAGTTCTGACTTTTTACGTATGCCACAACTGTAATGTATCACCAAGATTTTCACCTCTTACTGCTTTAAAGTGAACCTGGAACTTAGACATGAATAGGTTGAGTGTAGAATCATCCAATCCTCCAATATTTTGCAGTTGTCTTGCCCACACCGTGTGAAAGCAGGATTGTTTTTGTTTTTTTTAAAGGGTGGGAGAAAAAAAAACATTGTCGGGATTCCCTAAAGCATTCAACTTAATTTTGATAGAATGAACTTTTACAATCGTATTTCACTGGTATTTATAGTATTTCATTAAATGATAAAATTGTATTTATAGATGAAACTGTTATAATCAGGTCTGAGAAAGAATAACTGATCCTTGGTAAATTGATTTGTAAAAGCGGAAGTATGTGAGCCCACCAGAGTGTAGTTTTATTATTTTGTTTATTTAGCATGCTATGGACATCAATATATTTTAAAGAAGGAAAAATGATTTTGATTAATCTGGTAGCGTAAGCATACATGTAGTAGTAACTTTTTCTTTGTGTTTCTGTATAACTTAAAAAGAGATGAAGCTAAACTGCAGTGAAATAGCCCTTAGAGACTGGTAATCCACCCCTAATGAGCGAGTGCACCTATGCACATTGCATGTGAACAAGGTACGATGCATGTCTTCAGCTGCTCACTTGACTTTTTCAGTTGGATAAATTTCCATCCTCTTTCATTGTAATATGGCCCAAACTAAATTCGCTGTTTTCTTAAGCCTTCCTCCCGTTTCCCAGGCTCTCTTAGAATTACTGCCGTTTCCCCAGCTTTCAAGATATCCAATATAGCTAGAAAAAAATTATTTTGAAGGAATACTGGGTGTGCTGTAGGAGTTTTATGTGTGTTTTTTTAAAATTATTTTGACCCTTACCTCTGATCCTCTTAAGTTTTGTCATTACCAGATCTTGTCATTTCTGAGAAATGAATGTTCCTCTTCATTTGAATGGCCTCCCCAGCATGAGACCCATTACACCTGTTGAGTATCTCACTGCAGTGGAAGGATATTACTTGATTAGCAGCATTGCCTCCAGCCATTTGTATCCTTAAAGCTGTGGCAAGATCCTTTTTTCACAAATCCCATTCTCAGCACTTCACTCTCCATTCAAGATTCACAGTGGCTTTTCACTGACTGCAACATATAATGTAAAAATATTTGTCTTTGCTCTTGGTGCCTTGCTTAATATAGATCCATCCTCATTTCAGGTATCAGTCTTTGTTCTTTTATGCCCTGTGGGAACCCACCAAAATCATGCTGTCTGTCTGCGTCTCTGTCCTCCAGACTTGTGCTCCACTTCCACACCTCTGTTCATATGGAGCCATATGGTCTGTAGGATCTTAGGTCTTATATGCCACTGATTCAAGTCCTAAAAGTCCTTATTCAATTCTGCTTGACTCTCTTCCAAGGAGCACTCCTCCACAAACCTTTGAGCACCTAGAGATTAGGGACTGCTCATTCTGACATGAAACCAGCTGCACTGCATTTTATTGTTATGTAGTTGTGTTTATCTCCTCAACTCCAGATGAAGCCCTTTGAAAGTTGGGACTCTATCTTAAATGTGTCTCTTTTTGTAGCTTCTCTTCTTCAGGGAGTGTAGAATACTTTCAACCCAGCACAACTGTATGCAAGACCTGATCGAGGAAACATAAGAATCACTAGGCCAGGGTCCCTTCCCTCTGGGTGCTCACAGTCTAATGGAAAACAGATGTGTCCTTAAACACACACATACACACACCTACACAAATACATACACGTCTGATATGAAGTGAGAAAACTCTAAAATTTATGCTAATAAAGGTGTGTATTAGATGAAAGTTTGGAGGAAGGTGAGTGATATGGTTTGGCTGTTTCCCCACCTAAATCTCAACTTGAATTGTGTCTCCCAGAATTCCCACGTCTTGTGGGAGAGACCCAGAGGGAGGTAAGTGAATCATGGGGGCGGGTCTTTCCCGTGCTCTTCTCGTGATGGTGAATAAGTCTCATGAGATCTGATGGATTTATCAGGGGTTTCCGCTTTTGCTTCTTCCTCATTTTCTCTTGCGGCTGCCATGTAAGAAGTGCCTCTCACCTCCCGCCATGATTCTGAGGCCTCCCCAGCCATGTGGAACTGTAAGTCCAATTAAGCCTTTTTTTCTTCGCAGTCTCTGGTATGCCTTTATCAGCAGCATGAAAATGGACTAATACGGTGAGCTTTCACTCTAACAATAGGGAGAAAGGTCTTTGATTTGGAGGGGTTCCTACTTGAATTGTATTAAATTAGACATTTGCATTTGAGTGTTATTGGAAGAATAGAAAGATCCGTGTATTGTTTTCTTGCAGAAAAATTTTTGAAGGGAAGGAGAAACAGTATTGTTGAGTAAGAAGTAAGGAACTTAATAACTTGATCAAGTTCATGTAACTAATCAGTGGCAGATACATGAGAGCTCTTATTCTACTGCCGGTAGTTTTGAGTAGTAAGTTCTGCTGCCTCCTCAAGTTTTGTTAACATTCTTTTGAGTCACCTGAACATATGTATGAAATTTTTAGAGGGTAAGAAACTTTTTAGCCCCCCTTATGTAACACTCAAATCACTCAAGAGTGTTTCCTTTTCAAAGTACTTCAAACCTGCCATGGAGTTAGCCTTTGGGGAGGAGAAAGGCAGGTAACATAAAATATCAACTGAGAGTCTTTGAAGATGGGTGATGTGTTTTTCTCCTTAGGATGTTAAATCACATGTCACCACATGTGTGCATGGAAATGAAAAATGTCAGAAACACATTTATATAAACCATGGATCATATTTGCATATACATTTCAACTCAGCCTTTCTACCCTGAGACCAGCAATGATGGATGCTTTGTATTTTGTCTTTTTAAAGATTTCTCTAGTCCTAGGATTTTGCTGCATGTTAAAACTATTATCTCAATGAAAGGTAAATTAGATAATAAACTATAAACCTATGCTGTCTAGCACAGTAGCCACTAGCCACATGTGTCTATTTAAATTTAAATTAAATTAAAAATTGATTTCCTTAGTTCCATAGCCACATTTCAAGTATTCCATACCAAATTGAGATGTGCAGTAAAGGTAAAATAACAGATTTTAAAGATTTATTACAAAAACCAAATTTAAAATACTAACAGATTTTTGTATTGGTAATATGTTGAACTGACAATATTTTGGATTGTTTTATTAAGTAAAATACATTATAAAAGTTTGCCTCTTTTACTTTTTTGTAATTGTTACTTAGAAGCTTAAAATTACTACTGTGGATCACATATTTCTGTTTGACAACACTGACTTAGAAAGTTCGTATGTTAATTTTTAATTCTATTGTCTTAGTGTATAGGTTATACTGAATGAGCTTACTAGGCATTTTGGAAAGCAGAGTGATTAGCAATGACTGAAACATAATATAGATGATTTAATGATTCCTAACATTTTTTGCCTGTAATTTTTACTGGGTCTACTAATCAGTTTTTTGGGTTTTTTTGCTAAAAGAAGCCTTTATCCTTGTTCAGGTCATCACCTTTTAAGACTGTTTTGGTTTTGATCTTGTTTAGACTTTAATCTTCGCTACTTGATTGGCTAGTGACAGGCAAACTGAATGATCGGGATTAAGATTCAAATATTTCATGAATACTTTCACTACAGCATTTCTTTTTATAGGAACTTACAGTCAATACATTATATAAGGCAGTACTTAATCTGTCATATTTGCAGGCTAAGCCCTGAATTAGATATTTTAGTGCATGAAAAGATCTCCAGACTAAACCCATTCATTTGCTAATTAGAAAAAAATTTGTTCCCCACTGAAACATTTTACTCAGTAGTGTTTATGTAGAAATACTGTGAATATTCCTACAAAGTTGCTTAATTTATTTCTGTGAGTTCAAACTAGGTTCAGTATAATTTTTCCATTAGTGTAAGTATAGGCCTGCTAGTGTTATGTAAACCCTATTTAGCTGTTAGTACTGTTGTCACCCCTCTGATTACCTAAAGAGGTCTCTAGAGCAGAAAACAGGCTTCCTAACTTATGAGTTGTTAATATTTTATTTTTTATGTTATTTGGAATATCAAGATATAGTAGGTTAGGGAGAAAAATCCTTTGTGAATTTGATAGAAAATTGGAAACTCAAGAAAAAGGCCATCGTTAAGGTTTTTGGCTAATCTTACTGAAATTGTTTGTAGTAACCCACACTGCTGTATAAGGAGAGGGGAAACAGTGCCTTTTTGCATGCTGTGGGTAATATGTAGCTTAGTGGTACAAAGATAAAGCAAAGAGCTCCAAAGATGGGGCCAAAAATAGTCGTATTGGGGTTTTTGCTGAATTGAATTGTACTGACGCCTGAATATTTTCCGGGATTGAGCCTTCTCTTCTAAACTTAAATCTTGTCCTGTTTCACTATCTATGGTAAAATATCCATGGAAACAAAGTGGCTTCCTCATGGTTTGCTTACTGATCCTGCATTAGGAAAGACCACACAGACATTCAAGGAAGAGAAAGAATATTTCATATGGCTGCTTTCCCTGTTAAGGGGGACCCAGAGAAATGTTTATTTCTGAATAGCTTACCTTCACTCCAAGAAATCGGCTTTTGGGCTTTCATAGCAGTGGACATGTTACTGGAATCTTAAGAGTGACAAGAAATTATTGTTTCTGAAGATAGCTTGTCACTTTTTTCTCATAGGACTTGGCTGGGGTTCAGTGCTCTCTTTGGTCTTATTTGAATGGTATTTTATAAGTCAGACAAAATAATATTCAACTATTAATATTGTTCTGCTAAAACAGTTTAGAATAAAGATTTAATGTTCTCTTTTCAGTGAAGAGCTTGTGCCCACTGTGCAGGACTGTAATAAAAGAGAAACAAATGAGGCAGCTCAAAGTTATGGCTCTCCATGGCTTTTATGTCTCTCATACATTTTTATAAAACATATATCAGAACTTCTGAATTGTTAAATTGGGTTATTTTTTAAGTGCAGTTGTATTCAAATAAGGACCTGAGAGTAACATTGCACGTCCCGTTAGGTGTCAGTGTTCAGAATTGCCCACCCCCTTCGCCCCCGGCCGACAGACTTACTGCTGTTATTACATCCTCTGGTCTGTAGCTAGGAAAGGACATTTGACGCCCCCCAAGACGGTGCTTCTAGTTGTTCTTCAAGTAAACTGACTCAGCCCCAGGCTTACTGTCTTGCCTTTAGGCAAACAGGTAACTTGAGTTACACATCTCTTTTCTCATCTGTAAAAGGGGAATATAGAAAGTGTCACTTCTGGATTTCCCAGTGGATTTAAAAGGCAAAAATGAGATTAACGATGTCTATGGCCAAGCGTGATGGCTCACAACTGTAATTTTGGTACTTTTTGAAGCCAAGATGGGAGGATTGCATGATCCAAGAGACCAGCCTGGGCAACACAGTGAGACATTATCTCTATTAAAAAAAAATTAGTCAGGTATGGTGTCATGTGCCTGTAGTCCCGGCCCCTCAGGAGGCTGAGGCAGGAGGATTGAGCCCAGGAGTTTGATGTTACAGTGAGCTGTGATCCCACCACTGCACTCTATCCTGGGCAACATAGTGAGGCCCTGTCTCTACCAAAAAAAAATTGTCTGTGAATCTCCCAAATTGCTACAGTTTAATAATTTGCATCCCTGTATAAACCCAGGAGAACTTTAGAAAACGGAAAGTAAACTTTAGTGCAAATATTTGAGAGCCTAATGTATCATTAAATGTTTCTGAGGAATATATGTTTGCCGAAAAGCTGAAAATTAGGGTTAGTGTAAGCATCACTCATAATAATCTTATGAAGAGTATCTTGCAGATGACATTGTCCAAGCATAGTACTGGGAGGATAATAAAATGGGTGCGCATTTATTTGGGTGTCAAGATTAAGTAGTACAGGGTGTGCTTCAGTATTAATTCTTCCTGCCTCTACCTAAAAATTTAACCAAATAAAGAAGGAACACCAACTCCCACAGAACTAGGAATGATACTACTATTCTGATTTCAAGAAGTGTAATTACTGTCCTAACACTTAGAAATGACCAGAATTTAATACCCAGGTCTTCATTTTCCTCTGACTTCATTTTCCTCTGGCTGAAACAGGAGTGACAGAGGCCAGGATCATCAGAGGCAGATGGATCGCTATGGCAGGTTGTTTTGACTCTACTAAGTTCTTTGCATTAAAACAACGTTCCTCAAACACATTAGCATCCCAGCACAGGGGTGGAAACAACAAAGCAGGAAGCCTGCTGGAGCCTTTAGGGAAATCTTGAGTGCTTTGGGGTGATTTATTTTCAGAGGATTCGAGCTATGATCAGCTCAAGAGAAGATGGGAACATTCAGGATGGTGGGAAAGCAAAGTAACTGACTCCCTTTTCCTCTCTATAAATGGTCTCCTGGAAAACCATCACAAGTAAATGTTTTATTCTACAGTACCTTGGGGGTACGAATGGGGGATTGAGAAGGGCTGTGGACTGCCTGGAACATGCTTTTTTCTTTCTGTCTTTTCTTTTCTTTTTTTTTTTTTTTTTTTTTTTTGAGACGGAGTCTCGCTCTGTCGCCCAGGCTGGAGTGCAGTGGCGCAATCTCGGCTCACTGCAAGCTCCGCCTCCTGGGTTCACGCCATTCTCCTGCCTCAGCCTCTTTGAGTAGCTGGGACTACAGGTGCCCGCCACCACGCCCGGCTAATTTTTTTTTTTGTATTTTTAGTAGAGACAGGGTTTCACCGTGGTCTCGATCTCCTGACCTTGTGATCCGCCCGCCTCGGCCTCCCAAAGTGCTGGGATTACAAGCATGAGCCACCACGCCTGGCCTGTCTTTTCTTTTTGAGACAGGGTCTCACTCTGTTGCCCAGGCTAGAGTGCAGTGGTGTGGTAACTGCTCACTACAGTCTCACCCTCGTGGGCTCAAGCAGTCCTCCCACCTCAACCTCCCAAGCAGCTGGAACTACAGGCACGCACCACCACACTTGTCTGTTTTTAAAAATCTTTTTATAGAGACAGGGTCTCACTATATTGCTCAGGCTAGAATGTGCTTTTTAATTTTAATTTTTTGGTAAGCCCTAATAACATGAAATGAGCCCAGTGGGGTGTAGGACCGGCCCTGACGGAGCCTATATGATGCCTTGACTGGGTTAATGCAAAGTTGGTCTCATTAAATTAAGCAGAAATTCCAGAAGGCTTGTGGCTGGGTGATGGATTTGGCCTCTAAAACCAGAATGACCCACAAAACAGGTTTCTGAGTAACAGATGCTTAATGAACATCCCTGACCCAACTACAAAAATGCAAACTGGGCTAGAGGAGACTTAATCAGAGCAGGAGGAAAGCCCAAGTTAGTGGGAGATGAGTGGAAGTCTCGTGTACCCAACTGTGAAAGGGCTTCTTTTTCCAATTCAGAACAATTGTATTAGATGGTTATGAGGAATGGTCATTTAGATAGAAGCTGAACTTCCTTTTGTTCACTCAACGAAAACTAAATTGTTGGGCAGGTTCAGAGAAAAAAAATAGAAATAATGTGTGTGTGTGTGTGTGTGTGTGTGGAATTTTTCTGGAAGCACAGGAATGATGTGCTCTTCTTTGTTAAGGGCATTATGAAACCACGGCAGTCCTCTTCTTGTACAGTGGTTGTAATTATAACCACAGGGATATTGTGTTCTCAAACAAACATTCAAGCTCCCTGATACAGGTTGCCTGAAGCCAAGCTTCACATATGGATGTGTAAAACAATGCCTCTTAGTAATCTCCCCCATCACTTGTCATTGGTCTTCCCCTCTGACAGTGGAAATGTCTTTATAGTCTGTGTCTGGCATATTGCTTTTGTTCATCTTAGGTTCATTATGTCTGTTTTAAACAATGAGAATATATAGGTCCTGGTACAGTGAATTGTAGCACCTGAAACTTAAGAGCTTGATAGGGTATACACATAAAGGCTGTCCTTCAGAAATTTCTTCATGATGCTATTGCATGCCATTGGTACAGTTGGAAAAAGGAAAATTAGAACCACTTGCATGCCAGCCAGCTCTGTTTTTAACACATGATTATTTTATTGGGGTGTACATTAATTAGTCCTGAAATAAGATCCTGTGTGACATTCAAAGTTGTTTTGAGTAGCTCAGAGTTTAAATATTTTAGTTTTACAACTCTGTTAATGCTGGCAGCCAACAATGGTGTCTCAGTGAAGTCAGCATATGAGCCCTGCTTGTGATGACATCTGGAAAGCTTGTTTTATCTATAAGCACAGTTGTAGACAAATGAAAGCAGACAGATGTAAGGCTGGGGTGGCATCTTCGCCTCGAGCACTCTCTGGCTGTACATTTTCCAGTGTGTCAAAAACAAGGAGCTTTATTTTGGGGGTGGAATAAAAACATTCTGTCACATCCCTACACCAGCTACTGTGCTGCCTTTTCTGAGCTGTAAGGTGTAAAACGGCATAGATTGTTCAAAATTTAACAGGACAGAGAGTTAGTAAGTAAACAGGAGAAAGTCAGTAGTCAGATAGAGGTGCCTGAGTTTGGAGGGGACATGACACCACGGCAAAAGCCTTGGGGTCATTTTAAGAAGTTAATCACAACCACTTTCTCCTGGGAGAGCCAGAAAGAATAAAAGAGTTGGCAGGTGATTTGGAGTTCTGGTTAGATTTTTCTTTAGCCATTATCTTTGTCAGCCAGGATTTATTAAGTACCCATGGCGTAGAGAAAAGTCTACAAAGTAGTTTGGGTGAGTGGAGCAAAGAAAAGCTTTAGGACAGGGTCATGCTTGAAGATGAGTGCTTAGAAGCCTGAAAGTCCATGACATCTTCCATGGGTGGCTCCCAAGTCCTTTTGCTCAGGGACCATTCCTTAGGAAATTTTATACAAGGGCAGCTTGCCTTTTATCCCACTCCCTTTTGTTACTGTAGACATAAGTATCCCTCAAAATAATCTCCACATATGCGTGTGTATTTGCTTGGATTTGAGTTAAAGCAGATGCTTTCCAAAGTTCTTGATCCTGCAGTAGCAATAGAATTAGCTATGTGAGGTATGAAATTAATATTTTCATCTCTGGAGATTTATGGCTTCCTCCTATTTCATGGCATATACGGTATATACCACTCTGTATACCATGTAATCATTGCTAATAATTGCTAAATAAGTTTTACCAAAATTTTGGGAAACCTTGATATGGTCTTGTTTAGCTTAAGGACTGGATTGCCCACCTGCAGCCAAAACCACATAGCTTTATAGTATTCGAATCTTGTGTCTTGAAGAAACCTTGCAGATACATGTAATTTGAGAGCAATGAAATAATGGAAATGAAAGGAAGGGAATAGTGTGTAAGGAAATGAAATATGGTCAGTTGCTTGTATCAGGACAGAAGTCTCTTGGTTTCAGCAGTGTCTTTTTCAGTGGCACAAGGTGGTAGAGAATATACTTTTCATTTTAGCAATCAAGTTACATTGTGGTATTAACAGGGGAAAATGGAGTTTTTCATTTCCCGTCCCATTCCCATCACACCATCATTAATCCTTTCAGAGTGCGTGGTGTTGAGATCCACTGAGCCCGGGTAAGTGCCTTTGTGTATACAAAATGGCACTTTTTGTTTTACCTGCTGTTGGATATGGTGGAGAAAATACATGTGTAATCGAAAATGGACAGCAAATTGCCATTTGTACCTGCAAAGACTAAATGGTCCAGACAGATGGATAGTTGGGGTGTTAGTCACACGTGAGTAGACTGATGGGCTGTGGCCACGGAAAGCCCTGGACCTTTGCATGACTTTTTGCTTACAGCCATCTGAAGGGTTCAGTGACTCCGTGGCTGTTCTCTGAGACCCCAGTCTGGTCCAGAGAGTCCCGGAGTCTGACGTTTGTGATGATGCAGAGGTTGATTCCTCTGAGTTTATTCATTTAAATTAGAAACACAGAGGGAAGGGAATCTTTTCTTGTGATCGCAGTTATTCCCGATAGAGAAGAAGTAAGCAGATTTTGTAAATTATCTGCTGGCTGTGGGGTTTGGAAGTAAGTAAGATTATATGTCTCATCATCCTTCTATGAGTATGTAGAAACGAGAGTCTTAGAATCAGTGTCTGCAATCACCTTCATCAGTGCTAACTTACAATTTAAACTGTCAAAATAGACTTTATTTCCTTCTTGTGTTGTTCAATATAAGAAGAGGGTTTGTTTTTTTTTTGCCTATTAGTTTGAGTTTCTATAGATGAATATTTATAGTATTTTTTAAAGGTTTCCCAACACTACTGGGTTGACACAATGGGATATAATAGTCAACAGGGACCTTGCGCTGATACCAATTTGATTTATTTATAAATTAAATTATTCTGCTAAATCTGCTGTTGTACTATTTAGTCATTTTGATTTAATCAGAAGTATCCTTCATGATGCCATCTGCTGGAAGACTGTGTTTGGCCAAGATTGAAATTATTCTTTTGGAAACATTAAAACACAATTATGGATCTACAATTTTCCCCATGGTGTCAGTGAACATTAGTTATTATTGACATATATTGGTCTTCTATTATTATTGTTAATATTATTATTACTGACAACAGTTTTTAGTATTTAGCATGTGCCACATACAGTGCTAAGGTTTTTATATGTGTTTGTGGCTAACATTTATTGAGTACTTATTCTATTACACATACTTTGGAACTCAGATTATCCACTATAATTCACATAATGATCCCGTAAAGTTGGTACTAAGATTATAGTATTACCCTCATTTTGTCAACAAGGATGTAGGTTCAGAGAAATTAATTATCTTGTCTAAGATCACACATATTCTTTGCGTATGGGACTGTATGTGTTTGTGTATAGACATTAATTTCATTCTCAGTGTAGATCTATACTTTCTTTTCCAAATAGATTATAACCACACTGTACCTTGTACATACAGTTTTTTTTTTTGATACAGTCTCGCTCTGTCGCCCAGGCTGGAGTGCAGTGGCACGATCTCGGCTCACTGCAAGCTCCGCCTCCTGGGTTCACGCCATTCTCCTGCCTCAGCCTCTCCAAGTAGCTGGGACTACAGGCGCCCGCCACCACGCCCGGCTAATTTTTTTTGTATTTTTAGTAGAGACGGGGTTTCACCGTGGTCTCGATCTCCTGACCTCGTGATCCGCCCGCCTCGGCCTCCCAAAGTGCTGGGATTACAAGCGTGAGCCACCGCGCCCGGCCTGTACATACAATTTTTACTCAGAAACTAACAACTTGTTGGCTTTAAAAAATACTCATTGAAATTGAACATTGCTTCAGTTTCTGAAATGAAAATAACCAATTCCTAAGTTAGCAGTAATATCAGCGATGGGATGGTAATGATTTAACAAATTGGATTTTCATCAGGCACAGGGTTGTTTTTGTTTGCTAGAGAGGCTGTGCAGTGTACTGAGAAGCCGAAAAGTGTTCAGTGCTAGGTTGCCAGTTTGAATCCCACTTCTACCACTTGTGAGGTCTTTGACTCCTTATGCCCCATGTTTCTTATTTTGAAAATGGAGATGATAATATTAAAAGTACCTATTTAATGGAGATGTTACATGTATCAAATGATGTTACATGTGTTGAATGAACTTAGAATGGAACTTGCCACATAGTAAATACTGAATATTGTAATATCTGCTATATTTATTTTATGATAATAACTTTACCTGATTCATGGGGGACCACTAGTAGCTTGCAAATAATTTTCAAGATTTTAGAAACATTTGGAAACTGTCAAAGGTAAGTATTCTTCCAAAGGTTAAGCTGTTACAGATAACATTTTACTATCTTTGTGCCGAGCTATTAAAATAAACATAAATAATCTAGCAAATATTTTACCCAACGTACGTAAAGAAGTTAGATCTTAAATGCAAGCAAAATTATATTAGCCTAACTTAAGCGCTTGAAATGTTTATTTCTGTACTTTAAAAATGAGTGCTCACCCAGTGATATCAGGAACTTTCCCCCCAAAATTGTAAATTATAGGACTGTTACCTCATGCTGATCAATGATACATAAAAAAGACTCTTACAAGCAAATGTAATAAAATGTTAATTGTAGAATTTAGATGGTAGATACATAAGTGCTCACTATACAATTCATTCAACTTTTCTGTGTATTTGAAAATTTTAATAATAAAATATTGAAGAGGAAGACTCTTACACCTCCCTATCACTGAAGGGAAAATGAACCTTTTTGAAACTTGAGAACTTTTCCTAGGTGCTATATTCTTTGGCATGAGAGATGGCAGTTGAAGTGGTCTGAAACACACACATGAACACACCCTCTAAAATCCCATTTTAGTCAAAGTCGGGGATAAATTCCCAACCACCAACTTTTTCTTTTCTTTTTCCTTTTTTTTTTTTTGGAGACAGAGTCTCGCTCTTGTCGCCCAGGTTGGAGTACAGTGGCGCAGTGGGCTCACTGCAAGCTCCACCTCCCAGATTCAAGCAGTTCTCCTGCCTCAGACTCCCGAGTAGCTGGGATTACAGGTGTGCGCCAATGCACCTGGTAATTTTTATTTTTTTGGTAGAGACAGGGTTTCACCATGTTGGCCAGGCTGGTCTCGAACTCCTGACCTCAGGTTATCTGCCCACTTCGGCCTTCCAAAGTGCTGGGATTACAGGCGTGAGCCACCGTGCCCAGCCCCAACCACCAAGTTTTTCTTTTTTGGAGTCCTCTTGGTTTTTGTGAATTGAAGTCCCATTTGCTTATGGTCATCTGTTTAATATCAGGGTCATGCTTCTTTTCTTTAGTCTGAGCAGGAAGAGCTTTGAGAGATGAGAATGCAGGGAGCCACAAAATAGTTACTTCAATTTAGAGGTACTCTTACACACTGACATTCCTTTTTGACCTAGAAGAGTTTGCCAGCAGCCATATGGTTAATATAGAGTTCACATTTTCTGAAGCTAATAAGCATCTGTACATTCTGTGATCTATACTTACAACATCTAATGGTCCTTTCATCTTATAATTTGTGTTAAAAGATGTTTTTAAGCTGAATATTCTGTTACACTAACACTGTTCATTGAAGAATAAGATCAGAAATTAGGTTATAGGTTACATCTAAAATAAGGCAGTATTTTATAACCATGTGGAAGAAATATTAAGCTGAAAATGTTTGTATTTTGTATCATTCATGTCATATGCCTTTTTAAGAAAAAGTGCCTTTGCTCATTAATAGCAGAATTATGGTGATGTTATCCCCTTCTTCACAGATCACTTCTGGGATCTTGCTTTTAATTCTGGGTACCACTGTGTATGAGGAGCATTGAGCAATTGAAATGTGATCACCAATCATGACCAGGGTGGTGAAGGGTCTGCAGACTGACCGGGGGGAAGCGATTGACAGTGTTTGGGCTGGTGAAAAGCCTGCCAGAATGGAGTCCTCCTCCCCATCTGTAAGGGCTTCTACGTGGACCAGGAGACAGATTGCTTTTGTTAATATCTCAGAGGACCGAAATTTATATGAAGGCAGATTTCAGCCCAGTGGAAGGAAAGACATAGAACAGTTAGAGCCATGAAACAATGAAATGAACTACCTCAGACTGTGATGAGCCAGATACAGCTGGGTTTTTTTTTCCTGCCTGACTACTCCTGTCATCTGTTTGCAGGATATGGAAAGATGCAGGGGCCCGCTCAATTCTTTTTCTAAGGAGAAATTTTAGTTCCTAAGCACCTACAAAAAGACATGCTGAGAAGTTCAAATCGGGGGCCAGGTACCCCCACTGGAGGAGAGTATCCCCTTTGTTCTATGAGTTGCTTCTAAAGTAGGAGCCAAAGGAAGTTTCCCTCCAGGCCTACTCTGAGGATGCCTGTCCTTTTGAAAGCATTCAAGACAAAACACCTCCTGATTCAGGATCATGATACAAAGAAATAGAGATACCAAATTTTTGATAAAAAAGAAAATTCGATAATGTTAAAGCTGAAATGAAATATATATTTTTCCCCATAAATATTTTTTAAACTTTTCTTAGGGTTATAAGGAAATAGTCTAGATATAGTAAATGTCTAAATGAAGTTCTTAGCTTTTCAGCAAGAAGAAATAGCTAAAAATTTAAAGTCAGGAAGCTTACAAAACGGATCCAAGAGAATAAGAGAAAAATAACTAATTCTTTTTGAAAAAATGTTTAAGTTTGACATTAATAAATGATTGTCTTAGTGAGATGGCTTTGGCTGTTGCTTAGACATTTTAAAATCTTGATTTGTTAAGAAAATCAAGGACTTTCTTTTTTTAATCTCCTTGTCACATTATTATCAAGGAAAGGTTTTCTTTAAAAGTCAATACTAGACCCTAAAGGTAATCAAAGAGTATTCCGAAGCTGCATGATACTTTTAAAATTTTCTCTTTTTAAAGACAGTGTGTTGCTCTGTCACCCACGCCGGAGGGCAGTGGAGTGACCATTGCTTACTTGGGAACCTCCAGCTCCTGGCCTCAAGTGATCCTCCTGCCTCGGCTTCCCAAAGTGCTGGGATTACAGACCCAAATGATACTTTGGCTATTCTTCGGGGAGAGGTCTTTTTCTCTCTTGCTCCTTTTCTTCCTGTCCTCTCCTTTTCTACCCTGATGGAGCAACATGGTGGTTTGGGACACTTATATTTAAGTTCTCATTAAATATCGGGGTTCCTCTTGAAGGATCTTCTGGATCCTACATTACTTCTGACCCCCTCGCTGCTAATGTTCTTTCCCTACCACAGACACATGTAAAACCCACAAATTGGACAATTTTTGTACATTTCAAACCCCTTGCATCATTTTGCTTTTTTCAAAAATACGATTTCAGGAATGATCACCTTGTAATACTAAATAGGTGTAGAAAATGACAGAAATTTGGCATGTATAGGAAGACCATTGGATCACAGTAGATTAACTCAGCATTCAGTCATTTGACATGTATTTTTTGGGTGCCTACTATGTGCCAAAGCTGAGAGATTCTAGAAGTTAAAATGGTGAGCTAGATAAACCCGTGGTCCCTGCTTTCTTGGAGCTTACAGACTAGGGGGAGGGGACAGTGTCAAACTGCCAGAGTTTTTTTTTTTTAAAAAAAACAACGCACACACACGGGTTAAAAAGCAAGTTATCTAGGGCACTTCTGGAATCACTTCCTTGACAAAGTGAGCTTTGAGCAGAGGTCTGAAGGATGAGTTGCAATTAATGAGGAAAATGGTGATGGTGAGGAGTGAGATACTTGGAGAAGCATGGCCTGCTGAAAGAACTGGCCACTGCGACCTAAAGGGAGCACCTCAAGTGTGTTCAGGAGAAACTCCAGGGTGGTGTGGGAGCCTAGGTTTAGATACACATTCCCGCTCTTTGCTCTGCTGCTGTTTTTAATACTCCACCCAGAACTTCCCTAGGATTATCTTCCACAGGGGAGTAGATACTGTTTTTATTGTAATGAATCATCATCCTCTATTATTGCAAGTGATGAAGGCTTCTAGTAGCAGTGGAACTAGGAATGGCATCAGTGGCTCAGCTCTTGATGGCAGATCTTTAGGGGGAAGCCCTTTCAGTTTTAATGGTGGATAAAGCAAAACTCCTCGTTCTCATCAGTTTCCCCTCCAGGCTGTCCTGGGTAGGGAGTTGATAGGAGATCTTTTGGACATGGGAATTGCTTCACTGTTGACAGAAAGACATGGTGCATTTGATTAAATTAAATTAGGAGAATGTGTATGCTTGACAAAGTGAGCTAATGAAGGAAAATGCATCAAAAGGATTTATGGTGAATTGATTAAAATTCTTCTTTCCAGAAAACCCTTCCAGCTTAAAGCTTGGAATTGTAAGGCTATCGGTGCTGCTAGGCCCTCCAGGTTCTCACTCGCCTTCGGAGTAGGCAGTTTGGAGACTTTTCTTTGAGCAGCTGCTCCTTCTGTAGCATACTCTGTTGCAGGCAAAAGTAGTCCCAACCTGCAATCTGAATTGTATGGAGGAAAGGGGATAAAAGACACTATTTGATTTATTAATTTCTAGTGGATTAGGACTACAAATGTTTGCTATGTTTTTAATTTGAGAAGTAGAGAGAATCACAGCAGCTTTTAATTATGCATTTTGTGTAATGCAGCTCTGAATACAGCAGAACAAAATTAAAATTGTGGATCAAATACCGAATCTGAGTGGATGCTTAAGTGAGCTGTAGCATAATGCTAATGGTTTTGCGTCTTCCTGGCATTATGTCAATAATGGCTGTAATCACATTAAGTAGAGAGCCCATTAGCTTTTTCTTTGCAGCAGCACGCACCATAGCAACAGAGTGTGAGTTTCTAAAATAACTTTTGACATTGTTTTAAAAAACATAGCCATGTTTAGGGTAAGAGGCAAGTATATAACATGTGTACAGGTGAACACAGGTGTGTTCACAAGACTATGTTATATGTACCATAAGATCTTCTATTATATAGGCACATTAACCCCTGCTAACATTATGGCTTGGAAAAATCTAACCCAGTGTCTTTATCTTCATGAATTTAATAGATTCTCTGCTATTTTCATGAGAGTAAAGCCTTCCTGGAGTTCACCATGGTGTAAAGTCAGACCTACTTTCTGAATAGTGTTGTACCTAGAGTGTTGAAAAGCCTTTTAATATTTCCTTCCTTTGCTGCAATCGCATATGGCATGGCATCTTCCAACTGTCCAGGTCTATGTAGTTCTTTCTATGTTGAAGTTGGAACACAGAAGTCTGCTTGAAGTTCTTTTGCTTTAATGCCATTTTCAGTAGCTTTTGATAGAGAGCTCCCAAGATGAGCCCACCATGTGGTGTTGTTCATCATGGGTTTTTTTTAATGACTGGGAGATTAGAATTACTATGGTATGTGAATATTTCTTCTACAAACAACTCAGTTTTGGGATATTCTCTGAGTATTTAAACATTCTACCAATTTGATTTTTTTCAAAGAAGCTTCAAGTGCAATTAAAACACTTTGCGTTTTTCTATTACACTATATGAAGATAAACTAGGAGTCAGTTAGGCAATTTTCAAAACAAAGTGTTTCAGAGATACTTTATTCTCAGTATGTGTATTAATAACTTGACTCATCTTTCTCATCAAACCTTCTCCCCACCAGCACATACCTGGAGGACATCCAGGGTGCAATATTGAGGGTTCATCTCCCATGCTCTCCTCATCGTCACCTCCTCTATTCAATTACAAAACAAAAGAGAAAAAAAAACGGTGCTGCCTCAGCCATCTAAGTAAATACCATTGCCTCAGCCTTCTAAATAGCCCTTGAACACTTTTCTCCCTTCATTCAGGTCCTCATCGTCTCTTGGCTATTTTCACATCTAATGTTCCCAAGTGTTCTTCTTTCTGCTGTTTTATGAAATGATTTTAAAAAAACAACATGTAGTGATTTGTATGTGGAGTTAATTTCTTTTTTCCTGGGAGATGTTCTTTTCAATTAGGATGTATAATCCTAACTTTTATTCAGTATGCAAGGATAAGTGACTTACTTAATTTTTACAGCTGATCACTGTGCATTCTGTTAGTGCAGTTAAAAGTTGCTGTTCTCTTAGAACTTTAAAGCAAATGCTACATAAGTCAAGATTGGGTATCTTTGTCTGTTTATCTTTGGTATCAAAGATCTAGAGAATTTGGAGAAACATCACACAGCTTGAAAAGTTATTCAGACAAGCTGTAATATCACATGACTGCCCCCTGAGTGGTAAGACATTGCCCAGTGGATCTGAAAACACTTTTAAGTACTTAATCATCATCATATCTTTTTTTTATTTTTTATTTGTTATTTATTTTTGAGACAGAGTCGCGCTCTGTTGCCCAGGCTGGAGTGCAGTGGCACGATCTTGGCTCACTGCAACCTCTGCCTCCTGGGTTCGAGTGATTCTCCTGCCTCAGCCTCCCGAGTAGCTGGGACTACAGGAGTACACCACCACACCCAGCTAATTTTTGTAATTTTAGTAGAGACGGGGTTTCACCATATTGGTCAGGCTGGTCTCAAACTCCTAACCTCAGGTGATCCACCGGCCTCAGCCTCTCAAAGTGCTGGGATTAGAGGCATGAGCCACCATACCCGGTCCCATCATCATATCTTCCTGAGATAATCAAGAATGAAATTTGGATACCTTAAATTGGAACATGCAGAGGTGAGGTGACTGCCTAAGGTTGCTTTGACAGTAGTGGAGCTGGGATCAACACTTTTATTTTTATATTTTAAAATATACTCTTCCTCTTAGCCTTTTAATTCAGAAAAGTTAACTTTAGTTTCTTAAAGGAATTCATAAGTGCTACCTTATATCCCTGTATAGCAGTCTTACCTTTACAGAGCACTTTCAGGTTTGTTTCTTGTTACAGCCCCGTAAGGGAAAAAAGTAGGATCCCCTTCTGAAGATGAGAAATTTGAAGGATGGTCGGTTGTTAAAGAATCTGAATTCTTCTGACTCTTGGTCTATGGCATTCCACTGTATAATGCTAATTAAAATAGTTTCTTCTCTTCTGCAGAGATGTAAGGTTCCACTGTGACAAGTGCCATTTCGTCTGCCCACACACTAGGGACATCTCATAGGGAAAGAAGTAAGAGCCACCTGATTTGCTCTTCATGTATCATGCTTAGCTCCAAAGTAGACTCCCAGCTATGTGTCCTTTTCCACTGTTGTCTCCTGTCTGTCTAGATGTGCCTTGAGACTCTGCCGTAGTATCCACATACAGCTGCTGCCTCCCTGTAGATGACCCATGTCCATTTCCCATGCTTCCACCTTCCTTCTGTACCAGTTACACATTTTCAAATGTCCACTGGCTTCTGATGCCTGTTGGCACGATCCACAAATCCATATCAACATAACTAAAACTTAATTTTTTATATTTCACCCTTTCATTAAGTAGCTGTTTCTCATAACTTCCAACATTAACCTTTCATTTACTATTCATTGAGCCTCCAATGGCTGAATTTTCTGGTACATCTCTTGGCATTTCTAAAGTTCTATAAAGCAGCACTTGCCTCCAAGAGATGTAAAAAGAAGAAGGATTATAAGAAGTGGACCAGGGCCGGGTGCGGTGGCTCATGCTTGTAATCCCAGCACTTTGGGAGGCCGAGGCGGGTGGATCATGAGGTCAGGAGATCGAGACCACGGTGAAACCCCGTCTCTACTAAAAATACAAAAAAATAGCCGGGCGTGGTGGCGGGCGCCTGTAGTCCCAGCTACTCGGAGAGGCTGAGGCAGGAGAATGGCGTGAACCCGGGAAGTGGAGCTTGCAGTGAGCCGAGATTATGCCACTGCACTCCAGCCTGGGCGACAGAGCGAGACTCCATCTCAAAAAAAAAAAAAAAAAAAAAAAAAAAAAGAAGTGGACCATTCTTGGATTTTAGAAGTTTCACTATGTTTGAAGGCTAAGAGAATGGTTTAGGACTGAGTGAATAGGTGAGCCAGTCTGGAAGGAGTTGGAAGGTAACTGAACCATGTGATCTGTTCTAAATTTTTATCCTTAAAGAGTGCACAGTCTGTAGAGGAGAGTAGGTATACACAAGAACCTAGGTGTAGGTAAAGCTACCAGAACATGTTTTGAAGGCTTAGATCTCAGTTTTTCCTAATTTCCATCATTCTCTCTGACAAATGCAGGGCAGCACCTCATGTAAGCTTACTATCAGCTTTTCTATTTACCCCTGCAACTCTGTCTCACACTCACCCTGTCTCCCTCTCTTTCTCCCTCCTTTCTCCTAGGAAGTGAGAGGGGAAGGAGAAGTAAGATGAGAAAGCGGTGAGATTATATACCTGTACTGTCCAGACTCCTTTCCCTTTGTGTCAGTGCAGGACAATCTAGTGCTTGTGAGGCCTTTGGAATATATCCTTACAGATCTTAAGAGAATCATGTATTAGTTCATTTTCACGCTGTTGATAAGGACATAACTGAAACTGGGAGCAAAAAGAGGTTTAATTGGACTTACAGTTCCACATGGCTGGGAAGGCCTCAGAATCATGGTGGAAGGTGAAAGGCACTTCTTACATGGCAGAGGCAAGAGAAAAAATGAGGAAGAAGCAAAAGCAGAACCCCCTGATAAACCCATCAGATCTTGTGAGACTTATTCATTATCGCAAGAATAGCATGGGAAAGACCCACCCCCATGATTCAGTTACCTCCCCCTGGGTCCCTCCTGCAACACATGGGAATTCTGGGAGATACAACTCAAGTTGAGATTTTGGTGGGGACACAGCCAAACCATATCATTCTGCCTCTGGCCCCTCCAAATCTCATGTCCTCACATTTCAAAACCAATCATGCCTTCCCAGCAGTCCCCCAAAGTCTTAACTCATTTTAGCATTAACCCAAAAGTCCACAGTCCAAAGTCTCATCTGAGACAAGGCAAGTCCCGTCTGCCTACAGGCCTGTAAAATCAAAAGCAAGCAGCTGGGCGCAGTGACTCACGCCTGTAATCCCAGCACTTTGGGTGGCCAAGGCGGGCAGATCACGAGGTCAGGAGTTTGAGACCAGCCTGGCCAACATAGTGAAACCCTGTCTCTACTAAAACTACAAAAATCAGCTGGGCATGGTGGTGCATGCCTGTAGTCCCAGCTGCTTGGGAGCCTGAGTCAGGAGAATTGCTTGAACCTGGTAGGCGGGGGTTGCAGTGAGCCGAGATTGTGCCACTGCACCCCAGCCTGGGCAACAGAGCAAGACTCTGTCTTAAAAAAAAGTCAAAAGCAAGCTAGTTACTTCCCAGATACAATGGAGGTACAGGTATTGGGTAAATACAGCCATTCCAAATGGGAGAAATTGGCCAAAACAGAGGGGTTACAGGGTCCATGCAAGTCTGAAATCCAGCAGGGAAGTCAAATTTTAAAGCTGCAAAATGATCTCCTTTGACTCCAGGTCTCACATCCAGATCACACTGATGTAAGAGGTGGGTTCCCATGGTCTTGGGCAGCTTCGCCCTTGTGGCTTTGCAGGGGACAACCTCCCTCCCGGCTGCTTTCATGGGCTGGCATTGAGTGTCTGTGTCTTTTCCAGGTGCATAGTACAAGTTGTTGGTGGATTTACCATTCTGGGGTCTAAAGGTCGGTGGTCCTCTTCTCACAGCTCCACGAAGCAGTGCCCTAGCAGGGACCCTGTGTGGGGTCTCCCACCGTATGTTTCCCTTCTGCACTGCCGCAGCAGAGGTTCTCCATGAGGGCCCCGCCTCTGCAGCAAACTTTTGCCAGGGCATCCAGGTGTTTGCATACATCTTCTGAAATCTAGGTGGAGGTTCCGAAACTTCGATTCTTGACTTCTGTGCATCTGCGCACACAACACCATGTAGAAGCTGCTAAGGCTTGGGGCTTCCACCCTCTGAAGCCACAGCCCAAGCTGTATGTTGGCCCCTTTCAGCCACGGCTAGAGTGACTGGGATACAGGGCACCAAGTCCCTAGGCTGCACACAGCATGGAGACCCTGGGCTCAGCCCATGAAACCACCTTTGCCTTCTGGGCCTCTGGGCCTGTGATGGGAGGGGCCGCCAGGAAGTTCTCTGACATGGCATGGAGACATTTTCCCCATGTTCTTGGGGATTAACATTAGGCTCCTTGTTACTTATGCAAATTTCTGCAGCTGGCTTGAAGTTCTCCCCAGAAAATGGGGTTTTCTTTTCTATCGCATAGTCAGCCTGCAAGTTTTTTAAACTTTTGTGCTCTGCTTCCCTTATAAAACTGAATGCCGGCTGGGCATGGTGGCTCACGCCTGTAATCCAAGCACTTTGGGAGGCTGAGGCAGGCGGATCATGAGGTCAGGAGATTGAGACCATCCTGGCTAACATGGTGAAACTGCATCTCTACTAAAAATATAAAAAGTTAGCTGGGCGTGGTGGTGGGTGCCTGTAGTCCCAGTTACTCAGGAGCCTGAGGCAGGACAATGGCATGAACCTGGGAGGCAGAGCTTGCAGGGAGCCAAGATCATGCCACTGCACTCCAGCCTGGGCAACAGAGCGAGACTCCATCTCAAAAAAAAACGAATGCCATTAACAGCATGCAAGTCTTGAGTGCTTTGCTGCTTAGAAATTTCTTCTGCCAGATACCCTAATTCATCTCTCTCAAGTTCAAAGTTCCACAAATCTCTAGGGCAGGGGGAATATGCTGCCAGTCTCTTTGCTAAAACATAACAAAAGTCACCTTTGCTCCAGTTCTCTTCAAGTTCCTCATTTTCATCCGAGACCACCTCATCTGAATTTTATTGTCCATATTGTTGTCAGCATTTTGGGTAAAGCCATTCAACACGTCTCTAGGAAGTTCCAAGCTTTTCCACATTTTCCTGTCTGTTGAGCCCTCCAAACTGTTCCAGCCTCTGCCTGTTATCCAGTTCCAAAGTCGCTTCCACATTTTCGGGTATCTTTTCAGCAACGCCCCACTCTACAGGTACCAATTTACTGTATTAGTTTGTTTTCATGCTGCTGATAAAGACATACCAGAGACTAGGAACAAAAAGAGGTTTAATTGGACTTACATTTCCCCATGGCTAAGGAGGCCTCAGAATCATGGTGAGAGGCAAAAGCCACTGCTTACATGGTGACAGCAAGAGAAAAAAATGAGGAAGAAGCAAAAGTGGAAACCCCTGAAAAACCCATCAAATCTCGTGAGACTTATTCACTATCACGAGAACCGCATGGGAAAGACCAGCCCCTGTGATTCAGTTACCTCCCCTGGGTCCTTTCTACAACATGTGGGAATTCTGGGAGATACTACTCAAGTTGAGATTTTGGTGGGGACACAGCCAAACCATATCAGATCATTAGTACTGTTTGAACATGCTCTTTTCCTGAGCTGCTTATTGCTGTAGGTGAAAGCAAGTTTTACTCCTTATAAGCTAAAATTTAGTCATATACAGTACCTAGTTTGTTAGTAGTGTTTAAAATATAAAAAACACACACAGGTGTAAAATATAATGTTCCATAGCATGTAAGCTGAAAAGCTCATAATTAATTTAAAAAACCCAAGATTTTAACTAGATATATTCATTCAGCAAGCATTTTTATGAGTTTTCTGTGAATATAAGAGTGAAAAGTTACTATCCCTGTTGTCTTGCAAACTGACAATTACAATGCTATGTGATATTTGTATTATTGGGGATATGGACAACTAGAGGTATATGAGTATGCACCTCAGTGTCACATTTGGGCCTAGATACCTCCCCTGCCTTCTGTTAGCTGTGTCACGTTGAATAACACTTTTAAGCCTCCTAAACCTCAGCTTGGAGATGATAATAGTACCTACCTTCTGGTGGTTGTTGGGGAAATTATTCAAGAAACTGCATATAGGCCAGGTGCAGTGGCTCACGCCTGTAATCCCAGCACTTTGGGAGGCTGAGGTGGGATCATGAGGTCAAGAGATCAAGACCATTCTGGCCAACATGGTGAAACCTCATCTCTACTAAAAATACAAAAGGTAGCCGGGCGTGGTGGTGCACGCCTGTAGTCCCAGCTATTCGGGAGGCTGAGGTGGGAGAATCGCTTGAACCTGGGAGGCAGAGGTTGCAGTGAGCCGAGATTGTGCCACTGTACTCCAGCCTGGTGACAGAGTGAGACTCCATCTCAAAAAAAATAAAAAAAGATACTGCATATAAAATACCTAGCAGAATACTTGGTGGAAAACAAATGTTCACAACATATTAGCTATTGTTATTGTAACATTAGTAAGGAAAGGAGTCTCTAAGTGTGTCATGGGCAGTCAAGGAAGACTTTTCAAAAGAGGTAGGTAGCATTCAAAGTGATGCTCAAGAAATGAGAGTAGGGCCGGGCATGGTGGCTCATGCCTGTAATCCTAGCACTTTGGAGGGTCGAGGCAGGAAAATCACTTGAGCCCAGGAGGTCAAGGCTGCAGTGAGCCATGTTGGTGCCACTGTACTCCAGCCTGGGTGACAGAGTGAGAACCTGTCTCAAAAAAAAAAAAAAGAAAGAAAGAAATGAGAGTAGGAGTTTTTCGGAAACACAGTAAGAGAACAGCATCCACTCAAGGATAGAATTGGAAGAAGTGATAGCATGTTCCAGGATTTTGTGAATCAGTATTTCTGGAGCATAAGAACCTGGTCAGGCACCAGATCATGAGAGACCTTGTTATCCAGAAGAAGGCATTTTAATTTCATACTCTGTACCAGTCATCTCCTAAGTGGAACTTTTTTTAGATAGCTAGTTTAGGCAGTTTATTGAGATATGTTAAGAAAGTGTCGAATTTCTGTTGATTTTTTCCTTATTTTGTTATAATTTGTCTTATAATATTCATGTTATATGTGTAATATATTTATAAGGCATTAAATATTAGTATTGTAAGTACATGTATGTAATTTGAACGTGATATTCAACCAGTATATAATTGTGGCCCAATAATTGTTTTTATGGCTGGTGTTTGTTCTAATCAGTAATGGCATGTTGGCATCTGTTCAGATTGATTGTTGCCTTGTTGCCTGCCTGGCCCTACCAGTTATTAACACTTTTTTTTTTTTTTTTTTTTTTTTTGAGATGGAGTCTCACTGTCGCCCAGGCCAGAGTGCAGTTGCACAATCTCAGCTCACTGCAACCTCTGCCTTTTCGGTTCAAGTGATTCTCATGCCTCAGCCTCCATAGTAGCTGCGACTACAGGTGCCTGCCACCACACCTGGCTAATTTTTGTATTTTTAGTAGAGATGGGGTTTTGCCATGTTGGCCAGGCTGATCTTGAACTCCTGACCTCAGATCATCCACCTGCCTCAGCTTCTCAAAGTGTTGGGATTACAGGCGTGAGCCACCAGGCCTGGCCTTATTAACACATTTCAATCTTACTCCTGTAAGTATACCAGAGTGGCACTGTGTACTCATATTTTGTCACTCATCATGGGCCTGTTGACTACTCTTCTGGAAGACAGGGAGCCATTGCAGAACTTGGGGCAAGAGAGTGAAATAATTAGAAGTCATGTGTTAGAATTCACTGAATCATCCTGAGGGCTAAGTTAGCATTGAGAAAGGCTATAGGAGGAGCTATCACTTCCTGATTTATTTAGGTATAAGCATATAGATCATAGTTCAGTCACATATCACCCATCTTGATGGAAGACTTATGAAAGAAGAACATGATTAGTTTTAACTTTTTCAGGATTAATAAGTAGAAAAGATAGGAGTTGAATTTTGAATAAACCGTTGTATCACATCTTATAATGATATAGTTACCATCTCTACTAAAAATACAAAAATTAGCCAGGCGTGGTGGCAGGCGCCTGTAGTCCCAGCTACTGTGGAGGCTGAGGCATGAGAATCGCTTGAACCCAAGACAAAAATTAAAGACTGTTCTTTCAAAATATTCTGAGAAGAAAGGAAAGTAGATATGTTTAGGAAAATATTTAATCTTGTATTAAATATTTAATCTTAATATTTAAATATTAAGTATTTAAATACTTAATACTAATGGAAAGTGACAAAGGCAAACATGAAGTGGTTTACTTGCAGGATTCTTTATCAAGTAACTTCCAGCTACATCGTCCATCTTCCACAATGGAAATGGTGGGGGAGGCAGAACATATCATCAGTCTGCAAAGAGATGCCCCTCCCTCTCTTTGTTCTTTGTCTTCATGTATGATGTGCTAGTTATTTAATATTGTGTCTCTTTTGTGCTTCGGATCCTGAATGACCCCAGCTGAAGTTTCTTCCCTTCTTCCAGGCTTGTTTGATACTTAAGTATTTAAATATTAAATATTAAATAATATGGGTAATATTTTATCTTAATCCTAATGACCTGAATGGCACAGACACTGTGCTCTTGAAGTAGATATCTAGACATTGGCCTGTGTGCCATGCCAGTCCTGTGCGGATTGTCTGAACATCAGCCTGGAGAGAAAATGAATAAATACATTTTTAACAATTATTTATTTATTTGAGGATCTTAAAGAGTTGTTAGCTATTATTAGGGTCTACTACTAGCCCCTCCCATTTTAAATCATTTATATTTGTCTTCTTTCTTTTCTTTTTTTTTTTTTTTTTTGAGACAGGGTCTTGCTCTGTTGCCTAGGCTGGAGTTTGGTGGCACGATCTTGGCTCACTGTAACCTCCGCCTTCCAGGTTCAAGCAATTCTCGTTTCAGCCTCCCAAGTAGCTGGGATTACAGGTGTGCACCAAGCCCCGCCAATTTTTGTATTTTTAGTAGAGACAAGGTTTCGCCATGTTGGCCCAGGTGGTTTCAAACACCTAACCTCAAGTGATCTGCCTGCATTGGCCTCCCAAAGTGCTGGGATTACAGACGTGAGCCACCGTGCCTCCCAAAGTGCTGGGATTACAGACGTGAACCACCATGCCTGAAGTGAATTTTGTAGTTGGAGGAGGAATTAGAAAATTATCTCCTATCATTGTTAATATGTAACCATCATTTGCAACAAATGGAAATTTAATTCTAATTTTGTTAGTGCGGTGAGATAGCATCAAGTATACCCTTCATTTGGATAGATTAGTCAAGAATTTAATACTTGTATGCTCACAGTGGCAAATTTTCAGCATAGTCATTTTTGTTAACTTTCCAAAATGTTGTCAGAACATGCTCTCATTCACTCTCATTCAATCTCCTGAAAGTTAACTTCTGTCTCATTTTCTGTGAGATGATCCATGTTTCCTGTTACACACACAGTCAGTACACTCTTCGTGTAGTCTCCCTGCACACCTTTCAGAACAACATTGCTTTCAGTAGTAAAAATGGAAAGAGGGAGGCCAGTGGAGTAATGGTGAGGAAAGAAGGAAATGGGTGGGCTCCCGGGGGAAATGATAGTTCCCCAGAAATGGTCATTTCTGGAGAAGGAAGAGGATAGTTCTAAAATTTGAGCATAAAACTAGGAAATCAAACAAGCCTGGAAGAAGGGAAGAAACTTCAGCTGGGGTTATTCAGGATCTGAAGCACAAAAGAGACATAATATTAAATAACTAGAACATCGTACATAAAAACAAAGAACAGAGAGAGGGAGGGGCATCTCTGTCAAAGGAGGACAATGTGAAGACCAGTAACAAGCAGGAATGGAGAAAATGACCTGGTCTTTGGATCTCCGTTGCAGGCTGATGATAGGTTCTGTCTCCCCCGCCATTTCCATTGTGGAAGAGGTATGATGTAGCTGGAAGAAACTTGATAAAGTATCCTACAGGTGAAGCCCTTCGTGTGTGCCTTTGCCACTTTCCGTTATGTGGAGGTTTTTCCTGGTGTTAGATGGGGCTTTTTTTCTCTTACTTTTCTCCAAACTTTGTCTTTTGGTTCTTTGTGTTAGTCATTTTGCAAACAGGAGGTACAAGATTTGGTTTTGGTTTCCACTTTACACCAGTTTACACTTAAAGGCAAAAATTTAGTTCAAGCTTTGGAGAAGGTAGAGAAGGTATAGGCATAGGTGCTTTATCTCAATATAAAAGTTGGGGGCAGAATCTCAGGAGATGGCTCCTGAGCTGTTCTTAGATGTATCACTTTATTAATTCTTATAATAAAGCCAAATTGAATTGATGTCGGCATGTCATGTTCTAACTGGCTTTAATAACTTCTTTCTTTGGTTGGTGGATGGAGATGGTTTTGAGTTATAAAAAAATAAAGAACGTGAGTGAAGAAATCCTAGGTTAGCTCAGAGACAGCAGGAGGATTTCTGAGAGAGTGGCCAAGGAAAAAGCAATCCATAGACTTGCCGATGGACACTCATTAAATGTTAATAGGAACTGCATGTGATGAAAGGCAGGCGGCTCTGAATTCATCTTGTAACTGTATGTCTACAACTGGAGGTGTGTGAATGAAATCAAGGAAAGGCATTAAAGAAATTAGTTGTTAGGAAGCAGAAGCAAGAGTTTGTTTACTTTCATACTAGAGAGAACACTACCAGCATTTGTGAACTGCATGCACATGAGAAGTGAGCAGGCTTCCAGCTCAGTGGCAGGTGCAAGATGTTGTTAGAAACAAAATAACTCTTATACTTGGATAAATTCACAAGAAGGTTGCGAGTCCCTGACATAGTAGGTATGTAAAACCACGTAGCTGACATCAAGGCCTGTTGCACTTTTGTAACCTCCTTGAATCACTGGAGCGAGCAGTCCCTGGTGATGTAGCGTGTGGCAGGGCTCTGTGCCTTGATAGGGAGTTGCACCTATGATACCCGAAACCTCCTTACAAACTCCCCCCCACCCCCCACCACGTTGTCCTGGATCATTGGAATGCAGGCGCTGGATTGAAACGCTTATTCATAGCAGATTAAGATTCTAAGTATCTGTGAGGCCTCACTTAGGAGGCTCTTAGAGGATTAATAAAATATTTACAAAATAACCTATGCGATTGCTTCATTTTAAAGATATTTGGCTCTAATCACAGCATAAATCCTCATTCAAGTGGCTTCTCTGTTCTGTGAAGGAAGTTCTGTACTTGTTCTTCTGGAGAAGCAGAAACAGATTCCTGCCATACTTTAATTAAAAATATGGAAGCACCTGGTTTCTCCACACGTGCACATTCTTGTTCTTACACACACAGCCCCAACAAACAGATCAACAGAGGGATATAAAATGATCATTTTTTAAAAAGACTTACTGATTCAAGTGCGCGGCATTCACCTGTAAAATGTTCAGAAAATTTATTCTGTTATTTATGATAAAGAATCTTATCCCTGCATGTTTTACCTATAACCAAGAGAGCCTTAACTGATCAAAGTATAGTTTTTCTAGTAATTAAAAATGAATATTAATGTAATTAAAAATGTTATCCTTAAAAGTCTATTATGGTACTTACTGTATACTATCTTGTCTGCCGTCTTGGTAGATCAAGTTGTACAGTCATCTTTCTAGATGTAGGATCAAGATTTCAGTTAATCCTTGGGTTTATGCTAAGGCCACAAGTATCTATTATATGAACAACCATTTATGCCATTTATGGAGTGCCTGCCATATGCCTAGAATTCCGTGAGGCCTTTCACGAGTACTGCTGTGTCATTTAATTCAATCCTGATAATAACGCTAAAAATCAGGAATTTCTCACCTTGTTTTACACCTGGGTAACTGAGGCTCAGGGTAGTCAACGCAGATCGTAGTAAGTAAAAGACTTGGTGTTGAAGCACCGCTCTGTGACTGCATGCCTCATATAATAGAGGATTGCATTGTATTTTGTTTTGTTTTGGTTTGGGTTTTTTGACAGAATCTCACCCTGTCACACAGGCTAGAGTGCAGTGGCATGATCTCGGCTCACTGCAACCTTTGCCTCCCGAGTACAAGTGATTCTTGTGTCTCCGCCCCCTGAGTAACTGGGATTACAGGCTTGCACCATCACACCTGGCTAATTTTTGTATTTTTAGTAGAGATGGGGTTTCACCGTGTTGGCCAGGCTGGTCTCGATCTCCTGGCCTCAAGCAATCCACCCGCCTTGGCCTCCCAAAGTGTTAAGATTACAAGCATGAGCCACTGTGCCTGGCCTTGTTTTGTTTTGATTTTCTTTTTTCTGTTCCATTTTACCTCCACTTATTTCCAAGAAGGGAGAAGTTCAGGGTTGTTAGAACCAGAGCTTAATCCTTTTTTCCTGATGGTCAGTGCTTTGTAATAACAGTGATCTTTTACTGAATTTGCCTTCATTGATGTACTATTGCTCGTTATCTTGCAGCCTTTTAAATTATGACTTCTCTATATTATAACTTAAAGTTGGTACTTTGATAATTGTTATCAACTTTAATAAAATATATATTAGATGACTTAAAATTTACCAGAAGTCTGTAATAAAATAGTCTTTAGGGCAAACAAAAAATTACCTGACAACAGTCTACTCACTTGCACGTGCGCTTTCCCTCTCTAGGTAATAAGATGGAAATATTTTTACCCCTTTCATTTTCTTTCTCAAAGCCCTTTCAGAAAGGGATAATGTAGCTGGCAGCTGTGGCCATAGGAAGTCTGTGCAATCTGTGATTTGTATACATGAAAAATATATGCCAAAATATATGCATTTACTATGATTTTTTTCTTTTTATTTGTTGATAAGGTGCATAAGCCCCAACTTTCCACTTGACTAACTTGTGATTAATTGGGATGTCTTTGTTCTCTCCAATGTTAGATCTAAAAACCAGCCTCCGTCTTCACTGTATGGCAGTGCAGCTGCTGTTTGCATGCTGTTTCTTTGTTGCTATGTGTGTGGGTGCCTCAGGCCCAAGTCCTGAGTCCCCATTCTCCTGCCGTGCGTTGCTTGTGTTTCTGTGGAGAATTGTAATGTTCTTGGATCAGGGACTTTTACAAATAGGTGTGTTCTTCCTAGTTGGCTTGGAGTGATCAAAGACCACCATGTTTCATTTTGCCCAGAGCCTTCGAATCCCACCCCCCACCCTCAGTAAAATTCTTTGCAGAGAGCTTTACCCTAAAGACATAGAAAACAAATGCAACACCTGTGACCCTAAGAGCATTACTTACAAAGGCTTGGAAACTCCCTGAATGCTGTTTATAAAGTACACCCGCAGTTGTGTTTCTTGTTTCTTTTCTAGCTACATGTGAGCATGAAACTCTTTTGTAGAGATGGAGGAAGGTCATGCTATAGGAGAACGTGATTGCACATGTTAGAATGCATGCTAGGACACAGGCCGATTCATGACACTGAATTCTGACTCATCCTAAGGGAGAGGAAATGCATGTACATGGGTGTATTTTGGCTTCTGTTTAACTCTGTAATTGTTTTTTTTTTTCCCTTAAATAAGGATTTCTTCTTGATTAATGGTGTTATTCACAAGAGACTGTAGGGTTTCTGTACTTGCCTCACCCTTGTGAAGGGGAAGGAATGTGTTTTCTTTTGCCATGTCCCTCCTCAACAGGGGTGCTCTTATTAAAACCAGGAAACTAAACAGGAGGACGGTGCATGTATTTGCTCATTGTTCTCTCCTCACGCTGGACGAAATGTAGTTTCAGGGCTTCATGTGTGCACTGAGTGATGGAGTAATTAAGTGAGGTAAATGCATATGAAGTGCTTGTTCCCTTGGTGCCCGGCACATAGTGAGTGCTTAGTAAACAGTAGTTGTTACTTTTCACCGGAGCCAAATGTATATCACACCTCCCTTTCTGTAATACATATTTATGATAGCCCATTAGTTAAGTCTGAAGGTCAGTGTCTTCTTGCCATAGGGCTGTAGGAAATGTTTTTTGTACACTTCTACATGTAGTTGGCGGATTGTTTTTTAAAAATGCTACCCACATTGTTTTCTTCTTCCTAAATTATCTCATGACTCTAGCAGATTGCTATAAATAAGTAGGATATGTCATATTTGTAGGCCAAGAATTGACAACCCAGTTTCAGACAACAATGAAGATTTTCTACCCTATTTGAATACAAAATCAAAACCAAGATATTTGTTAATATCCCAATGTTGATTTTTGTTATTAGAAATAAATTCTAGAAGTAAATGTTGAAAAGGACCACAAAAGCTGCTTTTCCAGCCTCTACTGGACCAGCAGCCTCTTTTGGAAATGATTAGTTGCATCTTCCAATAAATAACTTTTGATATATTAAATACTAATTTAATGGCTGCTCTCTAAAGGAAATGAAGCTAGCATGGTCCCTTGGCTTCCATGAGCCTTAATCTTATGTATCTGTTATTGCACAGTTTATAATGGTAGGGGTTTTCCCCCTTAGGACTGACTATGTTTTCCGTAATGTTATTTTTTTTAACTCAACCTAACTGGACATTGTAGAGGGCACTAATAAATCACACCTCTCTGTGCTCAAATAAAGACAAACATTCTACCTCTTTCTCCCACCTACCCACCCATTTCTGGATCGAGCAACAGAGCTGAGCTTAAGGCCACCTAGAGCCACCATCACAGGATCTCTCTTTATGTTGAATGGCAGTGGGGATGCAGATCTGAAACACTAGTGCATTTGAAACAACAATGGGAAGGTGTGGAAAAAAGGGTTAGCAGGCCTGAGACTGCTCTCTTTAGAGAGGCCTGCTTGCCAGGTTGGCCCTTGGCTGGCATCTAGGAGTTGGATTTTGGGAGTATTCCCACCATTTCCTCACCTGATGAAAGAATGACTCATTGCTCCTACACTGTAAATAATATGCTTTATGCCGAACATGCGCTTTCCTTCTGGGAATTTGGAATTTTGGTCCATGCTAGGCAAAGCATGCCTACATGACCACTCCCACAAAAACTGTGGGCACTGAGTTGCAAATGAGTTTCCCTTGTAGACAGCACCTCACACCTGTTGTCACAATTTAATGCTGGAGGAATTACGTGCATCCTATGTGACTCCTGTGGGAGCACCACTGGAAGTGTGCACTTGCTTTCCCCTGGAGTTTGCTCCATGCGTGTTGCCCTGTGCTGAAGTTGCTTTGTATCCCATCACTGTAGTGAGTCTTAGCTGTGCGTATGACCACGTGCTGAGTCCTATGAGTCTCGCAATCCTGGGACTGATCTTAGGGACCTGGACCCCACACAGTAGTTAAAACTAACTTACATAAGATTCCATATGAGGAGAAAAGTCAGAAATTCAGAAGGTGTGCCTGAAAATTTTTCTATTGACACCCCTTGTTCCATATGATCTTCTTCCTAAGGACTACTTCATTTTGTCATTGAGTTTAGTCAGTGAATATGTTTGGAATATAATGTAATCAGATAGGCACGTCTTGCATATTTACATATTATTGCAAATTCATTTATTCTCTACTACCATTAGAACTGAGGGATAAAGGAGAGAGACGTAACACAATGTTCGTTCTCTTTCTCTCTCTCTCTCCCCGCCACATATACTCACACATTTTCCCTGCTTTCTACTATTTAATAATCAGAAACCAGTACTAACTAGAATTCTTCTTACTGATAAAGTGACAGTTGACCCTCGTGTGGAAATTCTTTATGAGTTAGCAAATTAAAATAAAAATTACCTGAAAATGGTTAAATTTTTTGATGTTTTTTACGATATTCCACCACTGTCCCACTTCTTGGATATTTATCTACAATATGTCTTTCCCTACTCTACCAACAGATAATTTGCTAGAGTTTTTCGTGTCTATCTCCATTTGCAAGGACTCTTTACTTGCTTCCTTATCAAGACAAGAAAGAAGCAGAAGTGCTGCTAGGAAATATCCGCCAGAGCATTTGGGGAGAAAGTACAGGACAGAGACTGGATGCAGGAGTGGCTGCTGGCCACCAGTGACTTTACCTGCTGCTCTTGGCCTGGTAGGACTCTGATTTTTTTTTTTTTTTTTTTTTTTTGAGGTGGAATCTTGCTCTTTCTCCCAGGCTGGAATGCAGTGGTGCGATCTCGGCTCACTGCAAGCTCCATGCCCCAGGTTCATGCCGTTCTCCTGCCTCAGCCTCCCAGGACTCTGATTTTGTCTGCAAGTGTTCACCTCACATACACTTTGCCTTTTTGATCTAGGGGGGTAACCTTCATGCCTTCCTCTGAAGAAAATTGAACATAGAGCAAATAGAACATGTGAATTTATAGGCAATGTCTATTTCAGACTCCATAAAAACAGATGCTGAAAGAAAGATTAGATGACAAAAATGTTACCTCCTGACTTGGTAGCTAATTATAAGTAAAAAGGAAGTGTTTTCCACCTTTTTTTCATTAGTGAAATTTTGACCTTAATTTCATGTTAAACTGGCATTAAGTCCTTGGTAGTTGTTATATAGTAGTACCTTTTCTTCCTGTAATAGATACGATGAGTAAAGAACAAAGTCCTCCTCGTGATTTAGAAAATCAACTACCTGTTGATCCTAAGCAGTGGCTTGAGCTCTTTCATTGCACTGTAGTTCACAGAGAGAAGCAATTCACTAATTATAAAAGTTAGTACATTTTCAAGAGAAACTTTTTTATTCCATGGAACCATTATAGCCACAGATTTGGAAATAACAAATGCTAATAGGTATGAAAAGTAAAATAAGTGAAAGCCTTTTATATTTTATAACTTAGGCTGCCTGAAGTTCCTTGTATAATTTTTTTTTTTTTTTTTTGGAGACGAAGTTTTACTCTTGTCTCCCAGGCTGGAGTGCAATGGTGCAATCTCGGCTCACTGCAACCTCCATCTCCTGGGTTCAAGCGATTCTCCTGCCTCAGCCTCCTGAGTAGCTGGGATTACAGGCATGTGCCACCACGCCCCACTAATTTTTTGTATTACTAGTAGAGACAGAGTTTCACCATGCTGGCCAGGCTGGTCTTAAACTCCTGACCTCAGGTGATCCACCTGCCTCGGCCTCCCAAAGTGCTGAGATTACAGGTGTGAACCATCACGCCCGGCCAGTATTTCTTTTAAAATACATTTCATATCCATTCATTAACATTGTTTTATTTCTGTGCTTTCCCCTACTCCCCCATTCTGTGTATTTTCTTTTTGGTATAGGAGCAGAGCTCCATATTAAGAATTAAACGGATATATTCAAAATTAACTAGTCTCTCCTTTCATGTACTTAGGTGTTTATTTTCTCTTGGCCATTTTAGTCTTACCAAGTCTTCTGTAAAGTCTTCTCTACCACTTCTCCCTCTGCCCCACCCGCAGATGCTGATATATCTCAAACTCTGGCCAGGACTCAACTACATATTGTTTTGGTTAAAGTATTTTAAATGTGCTAATATTCAGTTTCACCTTTGGGCAATTCAGTTTTTGCCCACAATTGGAAATTGCCTCTAGTCTATCAGCTTTTAAATGTATATTCATCTCTCATATTTGCACCTGGGGCTCCCTTTCTCATACTTAGTCTCTAGTCCCTGCGTTTCTTTTTCCTTCCAACTTGTTTTTCTGAGATAGCCACTCTTCTTCTCTGTTGCCATTTATTTTTACATTTGAGGAAATTTAAGTTTTTGCCCTTAAAACTATAAACAATTCTGTAACAAATGAACTAAGAATCATAGGCCCAACCAAGGTCTTAAAATATCTTCAGAAAAATGAATATTTACTTCTATTAGAAAATATTCATATTCTTATTTCTGAGTATATCATATAAAACTTCTGGATATCTACATTTGCAAATGTGACTGCCTAATCAGACATTGGAAAACAGGTTTTAGGCTCACACTGGCTGTTTTTGTTTTATTTTTTAGTAAGGATGTCGCTAAAGAAGGTAGTTGAGTTTACAGAAGTAACAAGTGGTTAGTTTTCAACAGAAACAAGTTAGGTATAAGAACAGCATAATTCATAAAAATTGTGTTGTGTGGCTCATGCCTGTAATCCCAGCACTTTGGGAGACTGAGGCAGGAGGATCACTTGAACTCAGGAGTTCAAGACCAGCCTGGGCAACATAATGAGATCCCATCTCTATACAACTAAAATAAAAAATTAGCTGGGCGTGGTGGCACATGCCTATAGTCCTAGCTACTTGAGAGGCTGAGGCAAGAGGATCACTTGAGCCAAGGAGTCAGAGGCTGAAGTGAGCTGTGATCACACCACTGCACTCTAGCCTGGGAACAGAGTGAGATCCTCTGTCTAAAATTAAAAAATAATAATTGTATTATAAATGTGATGGTTTTAGTACCATCCAAGCTCTGCTCTAGGGGTAGAAAGATGTGTGTTTTGGAGTCTCTGTACTCAGCTGGTTATACTGTAAGGGATTATCTGAGATTACATGTGGCACATAGATATAAAATAGAATGTGATAAAAACCACAAAAAAAAGCAGAATGGGACTTCTGAACAGATCAAAGAATTCAAGAGAGAGAGATAACATTTGATAGGTAGGCCACAAATGCTTCCCCAGCAGATTGATGACAGAATTCTAAGTAGAAGAGGTAGCATAAGCAAAACGGTGGTGGTGGGAGTATATAGTGTGTTCACTGAAAGCTAAATTCTCTAGTTCTGGTACAGTGTCGGAGAGTGTGTATGTGAGAACTAAGACAAAAAGGTAGATTGGGGCAGTTCTTGAATGACAGCATTAAAGAATTTATGCTTAAATCATTTAGCAAATGGGACCGTTGAGGTTTTGTTTGTTTTGTTTTGTTTGAGATGGAGTCTCACTCTGTCACCCGGGAAAGTGGCATGATCTCAGCTCACTGCAACCTCTGCCTCTGGGGTTCAAGCAGTTCTCCTGCCTCAGCTGAATATGGAAGTAGCTGGAACTTACAGGCATGAGCCACTGGGCCCGGCTGAGGTTTATTTTAAAGGGAGGAGTTGTAATGTGGTAAGAGGTGCACTTTAGAAAAAGCACCTTGACACCAGAATGTAGTCAGAATGTGAGTGGGGTGAAAGGAGTGAATGGGAACAATGAGCACCTATCAGAATAATCCAGTTAGGATGTAATGTCAGCCATTACTAAGCTTGGGAGAATGGGTATAAAGAGATAGGTATATGAAACTCTCTTAACTCTTCGAGCCTGGATTTCAGAAAAATAGTGGGAAATAAAGAAAGCAGGAGAGGACATTGATGGGGTTTGGATGGGTGTGAGCAGGCAGGAATGCATCTCAGTGGAGGGCTCAACTCAAACTACTTGTTTGAATCATGGCTTCGAAAATTACTCACTTCATGATCTTAGACAACTTTGGCGCACCTCAGTTTTCCCATCTGTTAAGTGGGTTTGATAATAGTATCTCAAGCCTGATTTGGGTATAGATGAACAGAATACATATCTATTACCTAGCATCCTACTTGGCTCATTGTCAGGCCTCAGCAAAGTGTAGGTACTAGTATTTTTCTTTCATTTTCTTTGCTCTAGCAGGTAGTTACCCATTTCATATGTGAGGAGACCAAGGCACAGACTGTATAGTTTAAAGCCGTCCATTAGCCTGAAAACAGCATTTTAGTCAAAAACAGACCTCTGTGCCTTTATGTGTTCTAGGTTTGGGTTTAGTTTTGTTTTGTTTTCAGAATTCAGATAGAAGTTCTTTTTGAGCAACTGATTACATTGATCTGTCGGCCAGATCCCTAAAGACATCCTTAGAGTTGAAGTTTTCCTTATAAAATAGATTCAACAGATGCAGAACAGAAATTAGAAATTGCAGGAAGGAGAGGAAGACCAGAAGAGAATTCAGGAATTAATAAATATAAAAAGTTATTTGCAGAAGATAAGATGAAGGAAGAAAGTATGCGCCCACACACATTTATAATTGTAATGGTTTGGCCAGGCGTGGTGGCTCACGCCTGTGATCCCAGCATTTTGGGAGGCCGAGGTGGGTGGATCACCTGAGGTCAGAAGTTCAAGACCATCGTGGTCAACATGGTGAAACCTGGTCTCTACTGAATATACAAAAATTAGCCGGGCATGGCGGTGGGCGCCTATAATCCCAGCTACTTGGGAGAATCGTGTGAACCTGGGAGGCGGAGGTTGCAGTGAGCCAAGATCGCGCCACTGCATTCCAGCCTGGGGGACAGAGCGAGACTGTCTAAAAAATAATAATAATTGTAATGGTTCATTATTTCTGTGTCTAATATTAAACTGGCTCATTTAATTCATTTATTCACTCCATAACCCTTTACAGAACTGCCAACTATATGAGAGACAGTGTTGCAGTTTGCTAATTTTTTGTACACTGGGATTTACCTTTGATCAAGAAAATGTACCACATAAAGGTAATCTCATTCCCAAAAGCATTTTCTTTTTTTTTTTTTTGAGATGGAGTCTTGCTCTGTTGCCCAGGCTGGAGTGCAGTGGCGCAATCTCGGCTCACTGCAAGCTCCGCCTCCCGGGTTCACACCATTCTCCTGCCTCAGCCTCTCCGAGTAGCTGGGACTACAGGCGCCCGCCACCACGCCCGGCTAATTTTTTGTATTTTTAGTAGAGACAGGGTTTCACCGTGGTCTCGATCTCCTGACCTCGTGATCCGCTCGCCTCGGCCTCCCAAAGTGTTGGGATTACAAGCGTGAGCCACCACGCCCGGCCTCCCAAAAGCATTTTCTAAGAATAACAGGTAACTTACTGGTACTTCAGGGGAAAAAACAATGAAGATTAAATTTTAAAATATATGCATTTTGCAAAAACTGTCATTCTTAACTTGTTCTCCACCCCTAGCGTACTAGTAATGATCCTGCCTCCCTGCACCATTGGTCCTGGGGAACTAGTTTACCTTTTTAGGAAAACCACTCGACCAGGTCAGGCCAGCTAGATTCTTGTCCCAAGTCAGCTACTTAACGCTTTAGCTTCCTGATCTTGAGCAAGATACTTACTTGTTAATTTCCTTCTATGTAAAGACAAAACATGGCACTAGATGATTTCTAAGCTGCCTCCTGAGTCCTACATTCATAGCATTTATAAACTCTGTGAGCATTGACTCTTCTTGGCAGTGGGGATATCAAGGACAATAAACCTGAAATAAAGAGACCTACTTGACAGAGAAATATAAGCAGATCACTGAAATATAAGCAGATTACTGAAGGGGCAGGTTATTCTTAATGGGAGTGGGAAGGTGGAAGGAAAAAGATAGGAGAGGAAACATTTCATGGAGAGGTTAATTTCAGTTGGGCTTTGAAGTATGAAAATGGGCATTCCAGAAAGGCAGAGGGGTGCAGAAGTAGGTGAGATTTTGTAGTGTTCAGGATCATTTATGGCAGGTAGGTCTTTGTAGCTGGAGCTTCAGAGGTCTTGGCAGGAGATGATGTTGGAAATGTAGGTTGAGTCTATATTGAGGGGACTTCAGATGCCAGGTAAGAGGATTTATTATTTATTCTGCGTACAATAGGGAGCCATGAAGGGTTTGCTAAGAAGGGGAGTGAAATATTCCCAACCTCGTTTTTTTTGAAATTTGATGAAAGTGTGTAGAAAGTGGATTAAAGTGAGTAGGGAAATCCTGCTATTTTCTTTTTCTTTTTTTCTTTTTCTTTTTTTTTTTTTGAGATGGAGTCTCGCTGTGTCACCCAGGCTGGAGTGCAGTGGCGCGATCTTGGCTCACTGCAAGCTCCGCCTCCTGGGTTCACGCCATTCTCCTGCCTCAGCCTCTCTGAGTAGCTGGGACTACAGGCGCCCGCCACCATGCCCGGCTAATTTTTTTGTATTTTTAGTAGAGATGGGGTTTCACCGTGGTCTTGATCTCCTGACCTCGTGATCCACCTGCCTCGGCCTCCCAAAGTGCTGGGATTACAAGCGTGAGCCACCGCGCCCGGCCCAATCCTGCTATTTTCTCAATGGCTATCTTCATCTGTTAACTTATACTCAGGTACCTTTTGTCATTTATATTGATCCTTCCAGGATTGCCCCCATTTCTGTAACCAGCACTGATTTCACCAACTCAGTAAAATCTTGTTGGTGCTTACCTTCTTTGAGGTGGCACCATGAGCTTATCTCTCTTAATTGTCTCCCCTAAACACACATTATTTTCCCCAGGCTGCAAAGTAGATATATCATTAGCAAAGGTAAAAAGGCACGAAATCCAGCCTTAAAAGATAGGGAAAGTTAATGATTTAGAAATTCACTTTCCTCAGCCGTACATCCATAGATAGCCTAGATAGTTAAATAAATCAGGAAAGATTTTAACCCCTTAGTGTTGTCACAGTGATGTCTGTCTTAACTGGCATCTCAGTCCCCTTAACTGCAAAGACTAAAAGAAAAGAGTATGGCGCTTCTATTTTTGCCTGCAGCACCTGCTCAGTTGAAGTTGCATTGCTTTCATGCAGGACAGACACTGAGATTACTCTCTGGGGATCAGAACCGGAGGGGTTGTGCTTAGACTCCCTGGGCGAGGCCTGTCAACTCTGGCTTTCATGTTTCCCTTTCCTTTTGCTGCAGCTGTTTCTTGCAACCTGTTCAGCAAGTGCACCAAGAGGTACTGTATGGTGTACATGCATGTTTCTACCAAACAGCTTTATCATCAGTGTTAGAAGCCTCTCTGTACAAACGCGTGGCTGTCATAAGGCGGTTTGATGCAAGCTTTCTGCACGTCCAATTAATTGAGAGTTGAAAGCTATCCTTCAGATTGGTGTGGCCCTGTTACTTATGCTTGCCAGTTATCAGCCACCTTGGTGTCATATAGTGGAAGCATTTTGAATATTTTACATTTGAAAATGTTTTAAGATAATAAATGGCAGTCATCTCAGGATGCCAGATGTTTCTTCCTGTTCTCACACAAACGTTTATTTACCTGATAATCTGCAGAATCATAGATTTCAGATTGAAAACAAATTCTTCTAAATTATCTGCAGTTGATGCAGTCTGTCTTTTTAAAATTATTATTTAAAGATGCTCATTTTGTCCTAATTTTCCCTGTAAATTTTATCAGAGCAGATGTGGTCACTGTGATGCAGCAATGGCCTAAACTAATTTCACTCATGTAAACATTGTTAAACAATTTCAAATGCAACTTTGGAAACATTGTTTCTGAACCTGTTTAATAATGTTTAAAAATGCATCAATGAAATTGGCTTAGCCTGTGGCCTTTATTACATTATCTGTTCTCAATTACAAAGATTCTGTGTTTTATGTCTGGACTAGTTATAAGTCACTGAAAAAAATGATCCCAGCTGAAGAGTGTGGCTCATACCTAACCCGTTTAATTTGATTTAAAATAGATGAACCTTGGAAAATACTTCCAGAATGCCATATCAACTATCAAAATAATAGGAAATGTATTCAGGTCATCATATTGGCATTACAATTTTAGTTACCCCACACCCCCGCCCCGCCTTTAACTTTTATTCCCATTGCTTTTCACCTCCCACTCACCCCCATTTCCATTGTTGTGATTCCACTACTAAATTCCAAGCTATCAGCTCTGAAATGCAACATAGAACATTAAATGTTTTTACTAATTGTGATCCGCTAAAATTTAAGCTCTGTGCCGAAGCTTTTTTATTTTTATTTCAGAAGTAGTATTTAAGTGATGACATGCAGTAATTTGTTCATTCTTCTGTCAGTATAATTTACAAGGCAATGGCAGATAAACATGGCAATACCAGATTCATTTACGGTGACACAATGGCAGATACACAGAGCAGAACCCTGCCTATGAGATAAAGTGGACTGAGTGACTTATGCGGTAATTAGGGGATAATTGTCATTAACCTCACAAACAGTAGTTTACCCATATTGTTTAAAAGGCTCCAGGATGCATAATGACAAGGTAATCTGTCAAAGCGCTAGGGGGAAATATTAATAAGATTTGTGCAAGCCTGGATAGAAAATATGTAGAAAGCGGCCACATTAAGCTAATTGGTGGATGAATATACACTTGTAAAAGTGCTTCTAATGGCACGTTTGCTGCTCTCCAAATGACTACCGTTAATGTGGAGAAGTGGGCTGCTTAGAAAGTCAGGACTGCTGGGACAAGAGGGTATTAAGGCACGCAGACGCTGTTATTACCTTGTGCTCTATAATGTACGCTTTCTCTTTTTTATCCTTTTTCATTTTGAATTTCTAAGGTTTTGTTATAGTAACATATATTGATTGTTTACTCTGATTATTCTGTATTCGATCTATATTTCTTCAGTCAGCCACCAAACCCCAAACACCTCTCTTTTGTGGCCCAATAAAATGTATAATCTCTATGTCGATAGTGGCTTATTAATATACAGAAACACAAACTATTAATGCATATGTGGATTTATAATTATACACACATGTGTACGTGTGGGTGCCTTTTATAGGAACACATTTAATCTGAGCAATCAAAGGAAAGTAGATCCATCAACAGCCTTGTGTATGTGTTACAAGTAATAATGTGTTGTTCCCTGATGAATGCTAAAGCAGGAAATTAATCTTTGTGTTCCACGGCTTTTCTTATACCCAGAAAAGAACAAAGTTAAATCTCCTAATACATCTTTCTGTTCAGTCACACACTCAGTCCTCAGTGTGTTTTATGGAATACTCAATCCTCACTGTTTTATGGAATACTGCTTAGTAAGTGTTCCATCCCATTCTCCCCCTGCTCCCTCACATCCTAATGAATATGTTAAAGTTCCTTGGGGTTGTTCAGTCAGTTTCATTTGTAAAGTAATTCAAAGTATAATATGTGAAGGAGAATCATCCATTCAAGCTTTGGAAGTTCTATACCAATATCAGTAATCTTGATTGTGCAGATGGAACCTCAAAGATTAGAGGTTGTAGCCTTGAATTGTTCAAGTTTTGGCCGTTACTTGATGTGTAAAATCACCATCATCATGTAAAAACATTTTTTTGCGTCTATTTTTGCTGTTTTTCAGACATCGTGGGAAAGTATATCTGGAAATGCCAGGGACTCTGGCATTTATGTTTAGAAATGTAAAGCCTCAACAAGTATTTAGAAGCTATCTACAAATTTAGTAGCAGAACTTTGGTTTATGCAAGGAGAGGTAAGCTAGAAAATGTAGACCTCAAAGCAAAAATGTCAGAGAGGGCTCTGGTGAGTTCTGTTTATTGTAAAGCAAGCAGATTTATAGCTGTCCTAAGACCAGGGATTTATCTTTATGTCTGAGTGGACAAGAAAACAAGGCCACTGCAGGGACTGTCCCTTTCTTTCCTCCTGTTTCTAGTGTTTTCCTTAAGGATCATAAACAGTTCCTTTGCTGTTCTAAACTATAAGTACCCTTTAGAATCTCCACTAGTTATCTTCTCCACGTGAAGAACTATTAAAGGATTTAATTGGGGTGAGGGTCTTGTGTACAAATACTGCTATTTTCTGGAGCTGCGAAGATTTCCGAAAGACTACAGATATTTGTTTACATGGTTTTGTTGATATATAACATTTATTTTGTATCTTCAAGTTGCAGAATTTTCACAAACCCTACCGGTATGATCTGGGGGTTTCCAAGGCCTCTTAGGGACTCCTTGGGCAGTTTCCCTAGTTTTCAAGCAAAATTTTTACTTCAACTGATTGATGATTGAATTGACCAGGAGTCAAAATTAATCCAAAAGAATTAGTGACTCCAGTCACATCACTGATAAGCAGCACCAGACAGAAACGTCAGGGGAAACATCCAGAATATATGATAATACAGGAACTTTCAGATAAAGGCATACTTTCAGTCATAAATACACATGTTCTAAAAATACACTGGTTACACAAGTTGGTTAAAAGTAAAAGGGTTTTAACATTTTAATTAAAGTGATTCATGTGTTCAGATTCTAGGCATAAATAGTAGAATAATAGAATTGTAAAGCTGGGTTTTTAGTAAGGCTTACAAATTTTAATATGACTCCTCTTTACATGTGAACATTAATTTTATTTTCCTCTGAGGTTGAATTTGTGTATGTTATATTTAGCCTAATCAAGATACAAAATCTGCTTTAGCCTAAAAGTATAGGGCTAGATATTCTTTGCTTAAGTTAAGGACTCATAGGTAATTTGATTTTAAAGATTGGTATGCGAGGAATATCAACTGGATTTAGTATTTTCTATTTTGAAACTTAAATGATTCCTAAGATATTCTTATTAAATATTAAAATGTATTATGTCTTTAAAATTTTCTCAGGTTTGATTTACAATGCAGCGAGGTAACTTGAAAAATACTTTGGAATCTTTGAAGTCCAATTCCAGACATTGCAGAAAGTAATTTACTCCTTTGAATTTTTTTTATATGGCAAAGCAAGGCACCTGCTTTATTTATTTGCAAACAAATGCCCATAGAGGAAATGCATATGGCTGGTTTTAAGCTAGACAAGCTAAAATTCCTCAGTACAAGGAAGAAGTCCTGACAGGCCTTTAATAGAGCTTAGCTGGAGCTTCTACGATTAAATATGTTGTAACCCCAGAGTGATCTATCATAATCACTGTTTTTAAAATAAAAACGCTGTATAGACTGTTACTGAAGAAAAAAGGCATAATACTCTATGAATTATACATTCTTATCTGGTCCATAATCAAGAACATTCTGTAACAGTAAATTTTTTAAGTCAAATGTCAAGCAATATGTTTTAAAAATCACAAGAACCACATGAAACTAGTGCCCTGGCATTTTGGTAATGTTATTTTGGTTAGAGAGGTGATCATTTTTGGAGAGTGTATTGTTCAACTTGTGAATACATTACTTCTTTTAAAAATACATCCTTTCCATTGTGAAAATTTTTTCAAATATGGATCAGAAAAAAAATTATAAATATTTGTATCCTGGAAAATATATCAAAGCCACTACTTCAAAGTCACATAAAATTATCATGTTGCTTCTTCCTTCTAAAAACTAGAGTGAAGGGCCATGCTTCTCAAACTTCCACTTTTATCCAAGGAGAGGCATTCTTTGACTATGTACTTTTTTTTTGCCAGTAGTTTGATATACCTCACCTCATTGTATCACCATTCACTAAGTTGGAGCACTTTGAATGCTATAGTAAGACTGATAATGAGAGTAATATATAAGAAGAGCGAGCCAAGGTCAGTAGTTTCTGCACTCCTGTGTGTGTTTGTGTACATGCACGTGTGTGTCGTGAGTAACTCCTTTAAAATATCAGTCTTTATATGCAGTCAGTGTTTACAGAAAGAAGATTTAATGTTAATGTTAGCATGCCAGCTAACAAAGACTAATAAGTTATTTATGTTGATGGGAACTTCTTTAATGCAAAGTTTTCCGAAAGCCCCAACATTCTAACTAATGGTGGATATTCTTGTAGCATTCATTTCCCCTTGGGCAGAGGAAGAATAGGAAAGATATTTCAAATTAAGTCCTTTATTATCTGGATGAACTGAATGTAGCATTAGCTGTGTAATCACAGCAAGCTGGTATACACCTATCTCTAACGTTTGCATACTTACTTCATGACAAAGGCAGTTTGGGGTGGATGAGGAAAGCGTATTTGTTCACATAGATCAATGTTAACAGGTAAAGTCCAGTCTGAATTTTTATTTGGAAATCATTTTTTCTGCCCATGCCACACCCTGAAGACTGTCACTCATGGGGCATCCCTGTCCTAGAGAGGAGAGTAGGGGTGCGATTGGTCAGCATTGTATTTTGAAGGTAAAGTGATGCTGTTGAGAAATTCTGCAAAATACAAATTTCCAAATCATGAAAATTGAGTAGGGCTTTCGTTACCCAAAACAAATGTTGATTTAAAAAAAAAAAAAAGTTCTAATTTGAACCATTTGGTACAACCATGATATGAATGAGTATGTTTCATTCTGCCTACAAATATTACAGTTGTTCCAGCTGGCCTCCTAGAAACATTAGCCCGAAGTTCTGGAAAAGCACAGCCACATAAAAGAGCTTTGTGTGAATAGAGAATGGTGTAATTTTGTTTACTTACACAAGCAAACTGCTCTGATGTATATTGTGTATACTAGCAGTGCATCTTTCTCCATCAGTGCCCAGCAAGAAATATGTGTTTAATGTAAATCTGCTAAAACAAATAAACATGCCAAGTTCTTTTTCCACATAATTTTAAGTGTTTCTCAGAAATTATCAAAACATTGCTTGAAAAATTTCCCTAAATGCTTCCCAGAATCTATTGTTTTCAATAAGAATTTTTTTTGTGTGGCCGTTTTTATTCTTCTCCCCATCTTGCCTGCTCATACTTACACACATGCAGGCACATAGACACACAACATTGATCCATGCACACTTTGGAAAGCCAAGTCTTATAAATTAGAGAGATAAACATAATCTAACAAAAAAGGGAAAAAATGACTCTGAAATAGTAGGGAGCAGTCAGATCAGTTAAACCTTTTGACTAAGAGTTTAAATATTGGCTTTAGAATGACAATTTAAGGTTGAAATATCTGCTTATTACATATGGACCCATCTCAGTTACAGAACAGGTAAATAGCAGGAGAATGAGAGAGAAGAGGACTGCACATATTATGTGTAAGTGTTTTCTTCAGAACTGTTTGTAATGCTCAAAGGTTTCTCTTCCACAGAATATCTCCCTGAAACTCCTGCTTTCAGCACTCAGAGCCAGCTATCTCCAACACACATGTGGGATCTAGGAGTTTTCCATTTGCTGACCCCTAGCTAGAATTTTATCAAATGCCCCTGTTCATATTACCTGAGATAATGGTCTGAGCCCATCATTCACTCCTGAGGTGATCCAGAAGTTAGATGATACATCTCCTAACTTCTGGGTCACATTCTGATACATGTCCACCTAACCAAGAGGTCAGCACAAACGCAGGTGGAGGCGAGCAAAGGCGGATTATCAGTGTCTTGCAGAGTGTCTGCAAAGGTGTGTGTGCATAGCACATACCTGCTATATATTGGTGTTAGCTCTGTAGGGAGGCAGTCTCCATAGTTTTATGATTACACACCCCATTAGTAAAAACATATGAGCATGTACCCCCATTTATATATATGTAAAACTGTTTCTAAACTCTGTGTGTGTGTGTGTGTGTATGAATGATATTAGCAAAAAATCACCTTTAGGTAAAAGTAAATAGGAATTTTCATGTTGACTCACCATGTCACAGTGGATTGTCTTGCATACTCCACTAATAGGAGCAAATGGGAGCATGTGTGCCTGTGATTTGGCCATGCTGTAATACAGGAGGAAAGGAGTAAGCTGGCTTATAAACAATGGAAAGCTATACATGTTGAGTTATGTGTGTGAGAGTTCAAGCAATTTGCGTGATTTAATTTTTTGAATTAACTTCATTGAAGTATACTTTCCATACAATAAAATCCACCAATTTTAAGTGTACAATCTATATGGCCATAGAAACCTCAGCACAATCATGGTGTACAACATTCTCACCATCCCAAAAAGTTCCCTAGTGTTGCTTTGCACTCAGTCCCTTTTCCCCACCCTATGCCCCTGGCAACTACTAACCCACTTTCTGTTCCCATAATCTTACCTTTTCCAGAATTTCATATGCTTGGAACAGTAGCGTATGTATGTCTTTGGGTCTAACCTCTTTCATTCTTAGCATAATGCTTTTGAAGAGTCGTCCATGTTGTAGTGTCTGTCGGTAGCTTAGTTCTTTTTATTGTGCAGTACTATTCCATTGTATAGATATCTCACAATTTCTTTACCCCTAAGACTTGAACATCTAGAAAACCTGGTAAAATTTATGATTTAAGTTTTGCATAGCATTGTTTCATCAATTTTTAATTCAGCAATTACTGTTTCATTTTACCTAATGGAATACTTAAGCTAGGTAGGCTTGAAATTTGGTAACTTCTCTACTTTCTACCCAATCTGTTTCTCTTGCTTTGATATTTAAATTAACCCAGAAGGAAAAAGAATAGAAAAGTACAATAGGAAACTGGTTATGAACATAAATTGCCAATGTGATTATGATGAAATAATTTCTTAAGATAGCACACTGTGCCAATCTAGACATGAAAAAATAAACACACCTCACAAACCTCTGATTTTGTTTTAGGTAGTCAGCAGTCCCTACAGGTCAGTGTCATTTAATTAAAAGCTCTACAGTTATATCAAGGGGGAAATACTTTTAGTTTTTAGCTTATCATTTTAGTATTTTCCTTTAAATTATACCTTAAACTTGACTGAAAATAAGTTCATATGATTGAATCTTTTAAACTGTTTGCTTCTTTTGCTTTTTTTTTTTTTTTTTTTTTTTGACAGAGTCTCACTCTGCAACCTTCACTTCCTGGGTTCAAGTGATTCTCATGCCTCAGCCTCCCGAGTAGCTGGGGTCAGAGGTGCCCTCTGCCACACCTGGCTAATTTTTTTGTATTTTTAGTAGAGGCGGGTTTTCACCCTGTTGGCCAGGCTGGTCTTGAATTCCTGACCCCAAGTGATCCGCCTGCCTCTGCTTCCCAAACTGCTGGGATTACAGGCATGAGTCACCATGCCTGGCTGCTTATTTCTTAACAAGCAATAAGCTACTGGAGCAAATAGGCCTTAGATCTGTGCTGCGTCCAGTGTTTCTTCCTCACTTCCATTCTTGGACAGAAAGAAAGCAGTTGTTTTCCTGTATGCTATGATGTGAGTTGTAGCCTGCCATGAATACAGGTGGGCTCCTTGTTGCACTGAGCTTGAGGTCCCTCGACAGTCTCATTATCCCAAAGCCCCTTATTTGGCTTCTCTTCCATCTCTTCACATCCGTTCCTTCCCTACTATCCCTCTTTCCCAATAAGAGAAACCAATCAACCTTATTTTACTTTGATTTTAAAACTACAAATCACTGAAGTGCTTTGATGTGGAAAAGGACTCAGATAAAACCATTTAAACCATGCATTTGATCCTACAACAAAAAGTTTTAAAAAGTCACTTGGCAGAACCATACAGGAACAGGGTGCCAGATTTCTACGAGTGATAATCACCAGTTCCAATGAAGTAACAAAAGGAAGTCTTTTTATTTCAAATGTGTAGATGTAAATATTTTAAGTCTTTTATACTTTTTCTGAACCCAGTAAAACTGGTTTATAAGTCTATATTATTTGGTGTTACTCATCTTTTAATTAACAGTATAGCCAGTTATTTTCTCAGAAAATCAACGCTTATAATAATACCTTGCATTTAACTTAACAGGGTAAATCTTATTATCCTCATTTTGTCAGTAACATTTTTCAACCTGAAGGGTTAAAAGTCACTACTCTGGTTACAAATGGGAAAACCTAAAAGAATTGACTTACCAACTACAAAATTGCAGGGAGGGCCAAGAGCTCAGTTATGTACTCTGATGTTAATATATTATTCATGCATAAGACCAGTGGCCCAGCATGAGTTGGTTGGTAGTTGGGATCTTCATCCTAGCCTAACAGACTGAATTTTTGTTTTATTAGTGTTTATTCCACGATAATACCTAATTCTTTTTATAACTCCAATTTACTTTTGTAAAGTTTATTTGACCATTTATACTGTTTGCAAGGAGGACTAGTTTTTCCAATACTTAAGTTAAATACAATAAAAATAAATTGACTAAAAAAATGTATCATGCCTTTAGTTGTTGCAGTAGTGTCCAGTTGTCCTAAATTTTCCAAATGGTTACTTTTGTTCCAGATGAGTTAAAAAAAGAAAAAAGCCATCTAACTGACATTGGTCCATTTTTGAATAGCAATATAGACCATGCTTAGAGGTCGTTACCTTCACAGAAGAATCTTAAACTAGTGTTTCAGAATCAGCACCAAACCATACTTATTTCTATCACAAAGATCTTCAGAAAAAAACTTGGCATTTCTTTTTTCCCTTTGATGCTTTCTAACTCCCTTCAACCAGGTTAGTCAAAGATACGGTAGAACCGCTAGCCGTTCTTAGCATCCAGCTTGCACACTTGTTAGGTTGTGTAAGATCAATTTGTTTCTTGTTGCAGTCTCTCCATTTATAAATGTGATGAATTAGATAATCTTGATCAAATTGATAATGATTTTTTGTTTTTTGAGACAGAGTCTTGCTCTGTTGCTCAGGCTGGAGTGCAGTGGCACTATCATGGCTCACTGCAGCTTCAACCTCCTGGGTTCAAGCAATCCTTCCACCTCAAACTCCCAAGTAGCTAGGACTATAGGCGTGGACCACGACACTTGGCTATTTTTTTAATTTTTGTAGAGACAGGGTCTTGCCATGTTGCCTAGGGCTTAAGCCATCTTCCCACCTTGGCCTTCCTAAATGTCGGGATTACAGGCATGAGCCACAACACCCAGCCAATGATGACTTCTTTGGAAAGGACACCTATGGCACTATCAAGGGGACTCTAGTTTGGTGTTATAGAGCTGTGTGTCCCGTTCTTAAGTATATTTGTTTGCAAATATGCTTTGTTGTTTATCTGTGTAAGTATAAATTGCTCCTTCTATTACCACTATAAATTAAGCTTCTCTTTTATGATTCAGGAACTAGCAAAGTTCTAAATCATACTTACCTGGATCTCTTTCACCAGAAGCAAGTGGTTTAATGTAACAGGCTCCATTTTAGCAGAGACAGCAACTAAGTGCTAGAAGACAATCTGAAAGGCAGTGGTTTTAGAAATAGTAGCGGGCATTGTGGTGGGCCAGGAGAAACCATATGGGACTGCTCTGTACTGTTGGGAGAAAGAAGACAGAAGGGTGATGGAAATGAGATGCCTCAGGTGGGACTGATCAGTTGCTATGGTTTCTGCAGTGCATTTTAATGCCAGAGGCTGCCAGTTGTATAAGTACCTCATTGACATGTAGATTTAGGTACAGCCTACCTTGGAAGAACCTGGGGAAGATATGACTGTACATTGCTCAGATTGGGGCTCAGCCTGAGAAATTAATCCGTAGTGAAAGCCTCTGTAAAAGAACACTCGAGAGTAGATTTGATGGTAAAAGAAAGATGGTATAGAAGAGGACATTATAGCACTCTAGAGAAAGACTTCCTGAGAAGTCCTGCTCTTTACTACCACAAACTCAATGGACTTACCTGGGAAATGGCATCATGGAATGACAGCCACTGAGTACTGTGGACACACTCTGAACTTACAGTCAGAATTTTTGTGTTCAGCTCCTGGGCCTTCAATTAGTATCTTGGCAGCCTTAACAACCTATCTTAGCTTTCTTCTCCCCTGATTTCTCATCTGTTCTCTGAGCTCTGGAAGTTATGATAGAGGTCAAATGAGATAATCTATTTAAAGTCACAACTTATTTCTCTGTTTACCTATAGCACCAACATTCTTCCATGTTACCCCTGTTCCAAAAGCGGGATGTGAATGATACCAACTGCTATGAGTGAGGTTTTCAAAATGGCGATGGCCGGACTTCAGGATCATCTGGGGTTGCCATGTACCTGCACCCTTATATGACTGTTCTGAGCAGATAGTTGTATGAGAGTAATTGATCTGAAGGCCAATTCTATCTACATGATGAAGGAGGGACATCTGTGTTTGACAGTTTTCATAGGAATGGACACCCACATGCACGTACTTACACATATTCTTGATGTAAAATGGTAGGATTCTAGGAGTGAGCCTTACAAAGAGGGGCACATAACTATCAGAGCTTTTTTTAAAAAGTAATTCAAGTAAATGACAAATACCCATTTAATCAAACTAGCTGTGATGATTCAGACCATAGGACAGTGTTTCAGAGAGAATTTTACGTCCACAGGTTTAGGAGAGACTTTTCCCTTGCAAAACAGTACAGATCCCTTATGCCTCTCATCATGCTTCCCCTAGTGTTACATCCTTCATAAAGCACAGTGGCTGAAACCAGAAAATTCAGATGTGTATACTGCTACTAACTCATCTAGAGACTTTATTCAAGTGTTGCTAATTTTCCCACTAATGTCTTTTTTCTGGTCTAGGATCACACAATTATGTTTTATTAGTCCCCTCTAATCTGGAACCATTCTTTATTTTTAATAAATCTTTCCTGAACTTTACACTTTGAAGAGTACTATCTACTGTTTTGTAGAATTTAGCCCCTCAATTTTGGTTTGCCTAATGATTTCTGATGATTGAGTTGAGGTTGTAAAATTTTTACAATGTGTTTGTCCATTCTTATGTACTAATAAAGACATACCCGAGACTGGGTAATTTATAAAGGAAAGAGTTTTAATGGACTCATAATTCCACATGGCTGGGGAGGCCCCACAATCATGGCAGAAGGCAAAGGAGGAGCAAAGTCACATCTTACATAGCAGCAGGCAAGAGCATGCGCAGGGGAACTCTCCTTTATAAAACCATCAGATCTCATGAGACTTATTCACTGTCATAAGAACAGTACGGGAAAGACTCACCCCCGTGATTCAACTAACTTCCACTGGCTCCCTCCCATGACATTTGGGGATTATGGGAGCTGCAATTCAAGATGAGATTTGGGTGGAGACACAGCCAAACCGTATCATTAGAAGAATGCCACAAAAGTGATGTTGTGCCCTTCTTAGTGTGTCCTAATGAGCAGAACATGATGGCATGATTTCTACTCATGGTGGTAACTTTGATCACCCTTTTAAGGTAGGGTCTGTTAGGTTTTTCCACAATAATGTTATGATTTTCTCTTTGTAATTAATAAGTATCTTGTCATTTTGTTTTTAAGAAGATTCTGTGCTTTCTTAAATTCATGGTCAGGGTTAGGGCAGGTGTCACTCACAGAGGGATACAAAGTGTGCTGTCCCAATGGGAAGAAATGGTGCCCTAGAAAGTGATGGAGTCATTATTTAAGTGTTTGAATAGATTTCTCTCAATCCATGCTGAAATGGATTGCCTGACATTACATTGCAGGATTTTAAAGTCCTACCTCCAGGCAAATCTCATAGTTACTAGCAAAAATGAAAGTGTGAAATGCTTTTTAATGTATATTTAACAACACATAGTCTGGTGATTACTGATGTGTATTCTCTGTGGACTCCCTTTGCTATCAGAGGAGGATGCTGAGAGACAACTTTTTACACATTTATTCTATCTAAATCCATCACATGTTTACTTTTTAAATATCTATGACTGTCATTTATAACAAGATCATAAAAAGTCAAATACATTAAGTCTAACTCAAACTTTGAATCATAGGATTACAACCAATTTTCAGGAAAAGTACAATTACCTTTTATGAGTGATGTTTTTCTTACTCTTCCTTATGAAATTGCCTGCTATTAAATGATACTAAAATATAGCCATTCAAAAAAAAAAAGATACAGTTTTGTAACAAGGTATAAGGGGTAGTGCTACTTTATTCATCTTTTTGATTCAGAAATTCACATAACTCCTATTTAAAGGGATTTTCATCATTGAATCCAGTGTCATGTCTGCTTATGTTGAAGAAGTAAATTTCACAAAAAGTACTTAATTCCTTCCTATAGTATCACTATTTAATAAGGACTAAGGTACCATTTTTTTCATTTATATTGGATTTCACAGCAAGAGTTCACATCTTATACTAATATATGCTAAATAGTTGCATAGTATATAGATCATTGTTGTTAAAAAAGCGGTACTGAAGGCATTTTAGATCACAGAGCCCCAGTGGTCTACATTTTGTTTGTTTTGACATTATTAAACTCAATCTGTTTCTCTAACTGTGACTCTAATTACTACATTTGCATGGCAGAAAAGTTTGCTTTGTGGGTTGACTTTTATTAACAGTGCTTGCATGTTGTTTTCTGCTCTTGCTCTCAGTGTTTTATGAGCACACAGAGCACCTTCAGTTGCATTGAATAATTATGCACAATCAATAAGTTTTTGTGTTTGTCTTTGTTGTTTCTTTGATGTGGCCTCTAGGATGCTGCTGGCAAGGTGCTGGACCGCTGGGCCATCATGTCTCGAGAAGAGGAAATCATCACCCTTCAGCAGTTTCTGCGGTTTGGAGAAACCAAATCCATTGTGGAGCTGATGGCAATTCAGGAGAAAGAAGGGCAGGCCGTGGCTGTACCATCTTCAAAGACAGACTCAGATATAAGGACTTTCATTGAGAGCAATAATCGCACCAGGAGTCCCAGCCTCCTTGCTCACTTAGAGAACAGCAATCCTTCCAGCATTCATCACTTCGAAAACATCCCAAACAGCCTTGCATTTCTGCTTCCATTCCAGTACATAAACCCTGTTTCAGCGCCACTGCTAGGGTTGCCTCCAAATGGGCTACTGTTAGAGCAACCAGGGTTGAGGCTGCGGGAACCTAGCCTTTCAACTCAGAATGAATATAATGAGAGCAGCGAATCTGAAGTTTCTCCCACACCTTATAAGAATGATCAAACACCCAACAGAAATGCCCTGACCAGCATTACTAATGTGGAGCCCAAAACCGAGCCAGCCTGTGTCTCTCCCATTCAGAATTCTGCCGCAGTCAGTGATCTAACCAAAACTGAACACCCAAAAAGCTCTTTCCGGATTCATCGGATGAGAAGGATGGGGTCAGCCTCTAGGAAAGGAAGAGTGTTCTGTAATGCATGTGGGAAGACATTCTATGACAAAGGTACTCTCAAAATTCATTACAATGCTGTTCACCTGAAGATCAAACATCGATGCACCATTGAAGGTTGCAACATGGTCTTTAGCTCTCTCCGAAGTCGTAATCGCCACAGTGCAAACCCCAATCCTCGCCTTCACATGCCTATGCTAAGGAATAACCGAGATAAAGATTTAATTCGGGCCACCTCAGGAGCTGCCACCCCTGTCATAGCAAGTACAAAATCAAATCTGGCACTCACAAGCCCTGGCCGGCCCCCAATGGGTTTTACCACTCCCCCTCTAGACCCTGTCTTGCAAAATCCTCTCCCTAGCCAGCTGGTATTTTCTGGGCTAAAGACTGTACAACCAGTTCCTCCATTTTACAGAAGTTTACTCACTCCGGGGGAAATGGTGAGTCCTCCAACCTCCCTCCCAACCAGTCCCATCATTCCAACCAGTGGTACCATAGAGCAGCACCCCCCGCCACCCTCTGAGCCAGTAGTGCCAGCAGTGATGATGGCCACCCATGAGCCCATTGCTGACCTGGCACCCAAGAAAAAGCCCAGGAAGTCAAGCATGCCTGTGAAGATTGAGAAGGAAATTATTGATACCGCCGATGAGTTTGATGATGAAGATGATGACCCCAATGATGGTGGAGCTGTGGTCAATGACATGAGCCATGACAATCATTGTCACTCCCAAGAGGAGATGAGCCCAGGCATGTCTGTGAAGGACTTTTCTAAGCATAACAGGACCCGGTGCATTTCAAGGACTGAAATAAGGAGGGCCGACAGCATGACTTCTGAAGACCAAGAGCCTGAGCGGGACTATGAGAACGAGTCTGAGTCTTCGGAGCCCAAACTGGGCGACGAATCCATGGAAGGGGACGAGCACATTCACAGCGAAGTGAGTGAAAAAGTCCTGATGAATAGCAAGAGGCCTGATGAGAACCACAGTGAGCCTTCTCACCAGGACGTCATCAAGGTGAAGGAAGAATTTACAGACCCCACTTACGACATGTTTTACATGAGCCAGTATGGACTATACAACGGTGGGGGTGCCAGCATGGCCGCCTTGCATGAGAGCTTTACATCCTCTCTGGATTATGGCAGCCCTCAAAAGTTCTCCCCAGAAGGTGACCTGTGTTCTAGCCCAGACCCCAAAATATGTTATGTGTGCAAGAAGAGTTTCAAAAGCTCCTACAGTGTGAAACTTCACTACAGGAACGTTCACTTGAAAGAGATGCATGTCTGCACAGTGGCTGGTTGCAATGCTGCATTCCCCTCTCGCCGAAGCCGAGACAGGTCAGTAAATCTCCATTGGCTGCTCCTGCTGGGGGTGGAGGGTGCCAGTTTTCAGTCATGTTGGACTTCACACTAAAAGAAATCCAACTTAGATGTTTTTGATGCACTGTAAAGATTGTCCACAGTGATCACGTGATAACTAGGCTGCCATGCTCATGAAGGATTGTTGCAGTTGGTGCTTGTGATGATTTAGCATGCAGAATCGTGCCATCTTACCCGTAATGCACGCCATTTTTCTCTGTGCTCTGTGTATACGTGTGTGTATGTGTTTTCATGCATCTAGGTGTGAATAAGTTAACTATGTACACGGTTCCCTGCTTCCCCGTGAACCTTCACTTAGAAGCCTCAGCTTCTGTTATATATATATTTATTTATATTTCTGCTTTGCCATGTGGCTTTTTAATTAAATCAATATATTATCTTCATACACACATATTTATCCAATATAGAAACAGAAATTTACGGATGGAAAGAACCATAGGTCCAGGACATCGAGACAGCCTGCATCTCCGTAGGTATAACCAGTAATGTTATCATTCCTTACATGAGTATTTAGTGTGTCCTTGAATTCTTTAAGAATTGTGGAAATATCAGAAGGAAATGGGACAGATGTAATTGTTGATGTGGGAGAATGGTATGGTCATGTGGGTTTCTGTATCTTCACTTCCTAATGTCTTTGAGCACATCTCTAAACTGTAGTCTACCATGGGGATTATGCACAGAAGGGGAGGCATGCATATACTTTGAGGATCAGCACGAATATATTACGTCCAGCCTTCAGATGACATCACACTCTTGCTATGTAGTTGCAGCTCTGAAACAGTTGTGCTTAAGCAGAAGCAGATGGTCCTAAACCTACAAGGTTCTTTATTAATCCTCAAGAAAATGCAATATAAATGGAATGTGTCAAGGTGGTCAGTGGCAGGATAGTGCGGTTATCCTGCATTTGTTCAGATAAGCTTGTGAGCAGATCATTTACATAATACACCACCAGCCCAACTGGGGTCACACACCAGTTAGTTCTTCCCATTATATCAGATGCGGTTTTTGATTCTACATTGTCTTTTAAAAATATTTTAGAGAAAATTTTATAACATGGTGGAAATCAATGGAAGAAACACATTAAAATTAACTAGAAAGTTTCTACAGAGCCACCACTAGGAAGCAGTAATTCTAGTGCTTGTCAATTGCGTAGAGTTCCTTGGCAAAGTAACATTAAAAGTACCACTGAAAAGTAGTGTCCTGTCTCTGGAATATTCTGTTTTGTCTTCATATTTGGAGATCAGTCCTTTTTAAAATAAAGAAGAATATTTTTTTCCTTTCTACTGAAATAAAAGGGGGCCAATCTTTGAAAAGCAAAATATTTAAGAAAAATAAGTAACTTTCTTATACAACCCAAAACATGCTTTGAGGAGAAACCATTTTTTTAATGACTTTCCCACCCCCATTTACTTTGTTCTGTAAACATGGTTTATAGTCACAACGTTATTTCAGTTTCAAGTTATCATTGACAGTCCCAGAATGCATCAGATAAGATAGCTATATTTTGAATAATAAAATACTCTACCCAACCTCCCCCAAGTTGTGAGTAATATTCATTCTTTTAAATTTGAGATAGTACACTACTAATAATGAGGTTAATACATTGCATTTTTTTAAACAAAAATAAAAGACTCATGAAAACCTGCATAAAATATTTATGGAAATGGAGTGTTTGAACACAAGCCAAAATTTAAGCTTAATTGCATGAATTCCTATCACAATTTTAGTTGGTTTGCTGAAAATATTGCAAGTCATAGCACTGGAATAAATAGCTGTGAGACCAAAAGGCTACACACCCAATGTTTGAAGCCTTCATTTATGTAAAATTCCTAGAAAACGCAAGTGCTCATATATTTATGTCTTAACACATAGGGAGGCACTGTTGAGGTACTGCTTATTGGTTTGTCTGAGGAAAAACATTTATTGATAGCAGGAAAGTGTTTCAGTCTTCATTTTTATTGTAGGTATCAGGATTTTGGTGAGTGACTAGCCATATATACGTTTAGACTCGCATCTAGGATGACGAGGATATTCTAGGTGGGAAGAAGAGTACAGATGTGCTCCCGGGGTGTTCAGTCACACAGAAGATAGCAAGCTTCAGAAGACAGTTGATACATTTCATTTGGCTGAAATCACAGTAGGCCCAGTCTTTTTCATTTTGGAGCTTTGTCACATAAGATAAATGAAAAAGCAAATTGCAAAAATTGTAGAATAAAAACTTTTTTTATTCTCACTTGAAATTTTGCTTTTTAACACTATACAACTCTTTTGATCTTAGGTTAGAAACGCACAAGTTCTGATACTTTAATTTTGACATTTTATTTTCTTAAGAAAAGTGTTCATCTTGGTTGAGTCTATGACTTGAATTAATATAATGTTATGAGTTTAGCTACACCAAATAACCCGTGATGCCATTGGGGTTCCTGCCTCTTCCTGCATCTCAGCAGAGTGAACTGTGAAACATAATCGTATTCCTGTTTTAGCCTTTTATTGTCACTTTGTCAATGAACGTCAACCTGTGATTTAATCTCGTTATTTACAAAGCCCCTTGGATTACATCTCTGATCTGTCTCTTAGACTTACCTTCTCCCGTCTCTTCACTTTTACTTTGTTAGTCACGAGAACCCCAGGAACTTTGTCTCCCTATTTTTTCCCTTTTAATGTGCTGTGAAGCTAAGACAAGTTTTCTTACCTTTTTCTTGAGCCAACAGACCTTCTCAAACAGAAACCCTCCTTTGTCTTTAATCCTGCTGTCCTCAGGCCCATTTTTTTCCTCTCCCCAGAGTCTCAGTTTCATCCATCCTTGACTCCACAATGTCTTCCTTGTGCAAATAAAGCATTAGAGGGGATTTTGAGTGGGGGCTGAAGTGTGCAGGGCTATAGGGTTTCTAGGATTCCTGTCATAAAGCTAACAGAATTGCCCTCTTCCTTCTGTTTATAAAAGCAGACTTCTTCATGATTCGAACACCTTGGAGGAGTTTTACACAGGTCTGCCTGGGCTTCTTCCAAAGTGGTTATACATGAGGTAGTTGCATTTTTGGTCTCCAGATAGGCATGTTAGTAAGATGGGAAGTAGAAAGATGTTAAATATTGTGTTTTAGGTTTGGCAGTTAATTAGCAAAGATTTCCTTTGTTTATGGTCCTTCTAGATTTTATAAGATCAAGTTGAATATTTTTCAAAAGCAGGAATGCTCTTTGTGTAAAGTGACACAGAGGAAGGGGAGAGACACATGCAAGATTTGTTAGGGCTGAAGATTCCAAGCAACAGTGTCAAAGCTATTCTTTTCTATATAGTTGTAAATGAGTGTGTGTTTAACAAATTCAGAAGCCTAGAGGACCATTCCACACGACAAAGAGCAAGCTAATATACACAAAGTCTGATTCATCTTTGTTACCAGGTAGCTGTTAGAATAATTTTTATTCTGAGTGATAGAAGTGAAATGTAAATAATTTTCTCTGTAAAGAACTCTGATGCTCTAAAGCAGGGGTCCCCAACCCTGGGGCTGCAGACTAGCACTGGTCCATGGCCTGTTAGGAACCAGGCTGCACAGCAAGAGGTGAGTGGTGGGCGGGTGAGCATTACTGCCTGAGCTCCACCTCCTGTCAGTGGTAGCATTAGATTCTCACAGGAGTGCAAACCCTATTGTGAAATGTGGATGTGAGTGATCTAGGTTGCCTACTCCTTATGAGAATCTAATGATAAATGTAACGTGCCTGAATCATTGAATCATCCCAAAACTATACCCCCCACTCACATCTGTGGAAAAATTGTCTTCCATGAAACTGGTCCCTGGTGCCAAAAAGGTTGGGGACTGCTGCTCTAAGGTGACTGCTAAAATCTTCAAATATATCCTGATAACAAGGTGTAGTGTTAGATTTTGAAAGTCTCTAAAGACCCTTTCCTCCTTCTTGTTTATCCCTTGATCTGTCTGCTGCTGAGGTGCTGTTCTGTTAAGGAACAGGAGGCTGCCCCTCCATTATGAAGTATGCATATGAAATCTTTCCTAGGAAGAGGAAATTCTAACTGGCCTGGAACCTGCTGTCTTCATACAGGAGATTCTCTTGAAGAGAGCATGATAGTCAGAATTAGCTGGGTGTAATTTACCTTTCATCATTTCTCATACTCTGACATGATTTTTGATCCCCAGGAGCTGAGTGGCATAGGTCACCCATTTTGAAGGGAAGCCTATTTATAAGCTGCATTTGGTTTTTATTCAGGAAGAAAAATAACAAATACCCTCTGTTCTCTTTCCTAATATTCCTTATCATTTGCTCATATGTTAAAATCTATTTGTATTTGTCTTAATGATTGGCAGTTCTAAAATTCCATCTAAAATGAAGACTTTGTACTCAGAAACTAGATGATCTGTATAATGAGAAGTCATTGTCTCTTTTTCATCCTACATGAGTTTTACTATCTTTGTTCCTTTCTTCTTCTCAGAGTAGTGGCCAGTAGTTGTCAAGGTTTGTCTTAAATTTTATCTGAAAGGTAAGCATATATGTTTGATCTTCAAGTTGTAGAAAGATGTTTTAGCCATATGAATAAATTTAAAGACCAAATTATATTTGCTGAGGGTGATTTATAAATAAATATGAGGCAACCATTGGTGTCAAGTATGAACCTTCCATTTGACTGCTAATTTAATCAGTCCACATCTAAATGTGGAAACTCCTCTATTCCTATGGAGGAAGACATGTGTATTTGATTTATTAAAACCTGCTGATGTCTCCAGAACTAAATTTGTTCCTCTATAGGCCTCTGGGTAGCTGTAGCTAAAAAGCAGAAATGTATAGTTTTAGCTTGTCTGATTACCTGACTTCCAGCCCTGTACAGGTGTGCAGGAATAAATTAACATGAGCTACCTCTGATGAGCCACTGCATACATTAACAACAGAGGTGAAGATGTGAAAACATGTTACCTGCCTCCTGTTACCACCTCTTCAGCATAGCAACATCCATTTTTTCCATCATTCTCTATGTTTGGAAACTTATGCAGAACTTATTCTAGGGAGGGCTTTTCAGTAAATACACATGATTTCACCAGGCAATACCTCTAAGAAATGAGTCACTTAGCACCAATTCAAGATAACTATTAGTATATTTGCCCTAATATAATTAGCTGTCAAATACGATGTGGTAATCCCCTCCAAGTAAAAGAGGAGAACATTTTAAAGCATTAGCTGTTTCATTTTATTGCCAAACTACAAGTCTCCATTTCTAAAATTCTCTTATAACGTGAAGTTGTGCAGGTTTCATTTCATTGCCAATCAAACTACAAGTCTCCATTTCTAAAATTCTCTTATAACGTGAAGTTGTGCAGGTCCTCTGACTTCTAAATGTTAAGGAAGAGTTTTTTTTTTTCCCTGCTACTCTATTTGGTTTCACAATAGAGCCAGATCAATAGACCTTTTGTACTTATCTTCCATTACTTTCCATCAGAGGCAAACACACAAAATAAATCCCCCTCCTGAGTAATTGCTAGTTGTGCCTTCCTCAAGCAAAACTTTGGTAGTAAGATAAACTTCAGTGTCATTCCTGTCCCTGGGGTTCTTTTTAGATACTGGGAGAAGAGCAAGGAGCAAAACGGTCTCCTTGTATCATGGGGAGAGACTCTGTCAAGCCTAAAGTGAGCCTCGGATCTTCCTAATGACCTCCTGCTGGCCCAGCTGGATGCAAGACAAGCTGGTTTAAGCCTCTGCTGACCTTTCACTCCTCCACTACAAGAACCACACCAGTCATTTCCACCATCTTCAGAACTGTGTACCAAATAGACCACAAAGCTTCATGGCTGACAAATGATTTCCTTTTCATGATGCAAAGAGATTTTTACAAATTTCTATTGATGAGAGTTAACATCAAGTCTCTTGTGGCATTATAACGTCTGTTGCACAAATATAATGCTTATATATAACTCTTATTTTTACCTTCCTTATAAAGGAACAATCTACTGTTCTTGCCAGCATTATCTTGAAAATTCAGGCCAAAATATCTGAGCAGAATGCACATAATGAGTGCACCGGTGGTATTTTTCATGATGAGACCACTTTGAAAGGGTCTTCCTGATTTCCACCTCCCTGAGAATCTATCTGACCTTCTCACAGACTTTATTGGTGTGAATCTTTCTTATGTTTAACCATTTATTTGAGATGCTCATTTTTGTAGCCCATCTTTTCTTTTTAAAAAACGTGGGCCGTTTTCTACCCAGAAGAGGGTGGTAAGACTGTACATGTACGTTAACATTCACTGCTATAACTCGGGTAAGTTCAGTTTTGTCTTAGCTGAAAGGCTGCTATCAACTCTTTTGTTGTAAGTGATCATTCGTGGTTGTACTAAGAGGAAGGGATATCTTCTTTGCCTAAATTTCATAGTGAAGGTTTAGCCATGAAGCATTTTTTTTTCTTTTTTTAAAGCCTTCTCAGAAATAATGTGCTTGCCATAAGACTCCCACAAGCTTCAAATAAATGAATGTGGCAGAGTTGGAAAGAAGCTTGTCCTTGCTAAAAAATTGCAATGTCATAAAAGAGGGATTTGGTAACTTTGATTCTTGAATGCCAAGATATGTGTGTGAGGGAGAGACAGGCAAGCTAAGACCGAGGAAGAAAGAATACTTTTTAGGAAAGGACAATTTTTCTTCAGTTGTTTCACATAAAACTACACTTTAAAAATATACCTAGATTTTATGTCCTAGTGCAAGCTGCTTGAATTAAAACAGGAGTTGTAAATTCCTGGTAAAAAGCTGTCATGCCTAAAGTGTTAGTGATCCTAACTCTGGTACTTTATAGAGTTTATTACTTCTTTTATTAACTAGGGGGGAGAATGTTACCCACTTCTAGTTTAATTCTTTTTGTTGCTTGCTCTAATTTTGACTTAGGAAAGAAAAAAAAAAAAAGACAAGTGTTTCTAACAGAATATATGTAAGCGGTGCCTCAGTATTGCTATTGCATGTATCAATCTGAATTATTACCAGCCATTCAAAAATTGTGCTAATGTTCTAATCTAAATTCATCCATGTAATGTATATGTGTGTTTATACATAAACATCCACATAAATAAGAATATCAAAAGACAGATCATTCTTAATTGCCAGAATAGACATCTACATCTTGGAAAGTGATGTATGAAGTAACTTTATCACATTGATGGGAAATAAGATTTCATAAGTAAAACAAGACCCATTTGGGCACCAAGAACAACAGACCTGCAGCTGGAAGCCCTGTAGGTCTGATGGGCAGCAGAGGGGAGCCGCTCTAACTCTGCTGTCTTTTTAGTCTGCTCTGTCACTGAGGGGGCACTGGTGGGTCAGTTCGCTCACTCGTAATTGTGTTTTACAGACTTCTAAAGCAATTGGCTCAGTCAGTCCCAATTCAATAAAAGTGGAGAGCAAGAGAGAGAGCACTTTTGTTCTATTTTTTACTTGAAATTATTTCATTCAGCAGTCTGTCTTTTTTATTACCAGGACTTGACATTAGCACTCCAAGCTATATTAGCATCCATTTCAGCAGTTCAGTAATGGTATTAAAAAAACACTTAACTTCAACGGTGAATGGTTGTATGACAGTACCATAAAAAATCCACATTAAAAAAAACTTATGTATTTGTCCCAGCAAATTATTTTTCACTTGTTTAACCACTTCAAAACTGTATTCTCATGATGGATATTCACGAGGACTTTCTTGTTCTCAGCAACAGCTAACAGTGGTGCTCGGTTGATTAGGGAACTGAGGAAAGAGGAAAGGGAAATCCAGTGAAGAGAGGGTAGGTAAAGATGCTGTTTACCCTGTAGTTAGATTACCTTCCATTCATCAGCGGAGATGGAATTGGCAACCTCAGAGCACCCAAGGTGAAATTCTTGGATCCTCATGCGTGACTGGGATTTGATTTTGAACCCAACAGTCTCCAAACTTGGGAGCAAAGCCTAACTACTTTGGCACTGCAATGTGCTCATAAATGACTACATTAGTTTCTAAATTTTGATTAAACATTCAGTAATTAATCAATGGTAGACACGAAGCAGTTGGCAAGGTCCAGAGCTGCAAAATGTTTAAGACATAAAACATTACGAAGTAATTAGAATATGCTCCTTCAAGAGAAGGATTGCCTTCAATAAAGAGGTAAATGATAGCATCCTGTTTATTGTGGATGTAGGCAGCCAAAGCAATATGATAAACTGCTGGAGATACACATATCAGTAATCATCCACATTATTAGTGCCATTAATCATAATTCCAAAAATATGACAGCAGCAGCCAACTTTTTGACCAATTTTGCTTCTGCCTGTTGGCCATTATAACTTCACTAATAGACTGCAGAGCTCCTATGCGTGGCAGTTTGCATTGAGAATGGAAGGTTAATTATATTTGAGCTGCTGATTTCTTCTCTCCTTGGAAAAGGCTTAGCACTTTGACAATCCCAGGGGCTCACTGTTGTTAAATCAGTAAAAGTACTTTATTGAAATTTTCTTTGTTGGTCAGGAATGAGATGTTTCAAATGAGATATAAGCACCAGGCTGGAACAGTTGCTAATGCTTCTTGCTTCAAAGTGATCCTTGGGCAGCAAGATGAACTCAGTGGTTTCTTTAGATCACTTTGCTCTCTCATTTCTTGGGTAAAAAGTTCAGTGCCATATGGTGATACACCAGGAAATCCCACAAGATTAGTGGTAGTCTCGGCCGGGCGCGGTGGCTCACGCTTGTAATCCCAGCACTTTGGGAGGCCGAGGCGGGCGGATCACGAGGTCAGGAGATCGAGACCACGGTGAAACCCCGTCTCTACTAAAAATACAAAAAAATTAGCCGGGCGTGGTGGCGGGCGCCTGTAGTCCCAGCTACTCGGAGAGGCTGAGGCAGGAGAATGGCGTGAACCCGGGAGGCGGAGCTTGCAGTGAGCCGAGATTGCGCCACTGCACTCCAGCCTGGGCGACAGAGTGAGACTCCGTCTCAAAAAAAAAAAAAAAAAAAAAAAAAAAGATTAGTGGTAGTCTCAACATTTATCTGTATGACTGGGATGTTGGGAGTGGTTAATAACATCAGAGGGAATAAGTACTTCTTTAATACAAAATCCTGCATTTCAGACTCTGCCTGTGCAAATAAAAAGTAAAAAGAACTTCACAAAAATCATCTGTTTCTAAATATTAAAACGTTTAGTAGCATACATGCATTGCTGGTTGGTTAAATGAAGTTTTCATGTTTTGGCTGGTAGTTTTGACATTTAATCAAAGTTGTAAATTAGATTATCCTCACTCTTTTTGTTCAGGTGTCTTTATTAGTTTCATTTTCAACATAGAATTCTAGGTAAAGCCATAGCTAAATAATAATATTGATTGTCCTACAAAATAGTGTCACCTCCCTTGGGGAACTCATGCATCCTGAATGTTATCTTTTAAGAAGATCATAAATTAACCATTTTAGACTGGGCATGGTGGCTCACACCTGTAATTCCAGCACTTTGGGAGGCTGAAGGAGGCAGATTGCTGGAGGCCAGGAGTTCAAGACCAGCCTGGCCAACATAGCAAAAACCCATCTATACTGACAACAACAACAAAAAAAGCTGGGCATGGTGACACATGCCTGTAAAAATTAGCTCCTATTATTTTGGAAATATATCTTCTAAAATCTTTATATAAGTAAGACTATATATAACAAGGAATGGAAAGCTTGAGGGTTAATTTGTCCAGCGTAAATATAAAACTCAAAATTAAAGCTCAGATTTATTCTCAGTAAGTCCTTAAAAGATGCTAGGGCTCATGGTTTTGCTTTTTCTTACCCAACAATAGTAGTAAACTGAGCACCATATGAGCTGCCTGATTGAGAACACTTCCAAATGCTGTGAAAACATAATCCTGTTCACAGTGTAACACTCATCTCACATTACAGCGCAACAGGTACCTATTGAATAATCAGTACCCTTGAGAAGCCTCGATGTCTCAGATACAACTCAAAAGCAAAATGGTTAGGGAACGGGGCTGCTGGATATCAATTCTACATTTAACCTGTGCATCCAGCATACACATTTTCCATCTACCAATCTGCCTTCCCAAATGCCATCACTACATTAACATTTTTTATGCATTCCACAGCAATGACAAATTGTTTTCTAACTGTAGTGCCAGATTTAGTATGCGAAAGACATGTTTGCCTCTGCCAACAAACCAATAATTCTCACTAACGTCTTCAGAGTTACAACATTTATAAAGTTGCAAAGTGGAGTAAACAAACCATCTGTTTGGCTTTTCCATATATGTCATGCTTTCTTATTAGCATATTACGATTCATTTAGTAAACAAATTTGGTGATTTCGTTCACGTCAAAGTTAGATCGGAAGCTTGAAGATGATTAACATTCCTGGGACAAGCACATTAATACATTGCTTCCCCTGCAAAGTTAAATGGCTTCTCAGGAGAATCGTCCCTTGTTGACAAGATGAGACTGTCAATTTTGTCTGCCTGCCACATTAGGGGCCATACGGGGATGGCAGGCTCTGAGAGAGGGGAGTCGTGTAGGCAGCATAATTCACTGTGAATTGAGAAAAGAAGTCTAATTCTGATAAATGGTCGACCCCAATACATCCTACCTGTTATTATAACAGACGTGCCGTATCTGTGCAGTAAATTAGCTAAAGCCCTGAAGAGTTTGGTGGGAGCTTATCTTCAAGTGAATAATTTGAATGTAGAGGAAACTGTCTGCGTGACTAGTATGGATGATTTGTTTTATATTGAAGGGTTGGAATGACTGAGTTTCATACTTTTAATTTGCAAGAATTTGCTTAGACTTTGTTTCTTGCATTTAATATGCACTTCCTTACATTTGGGGCTTCTGCAGTGTTACCCACTAGAATTTCACAGTGAATTTTCTTCCTGAGCTAGGGGATGGTTTTCAGATCTTTTGGACAGAATCTTTAAATAACAACCTGTAGAACAACTACTAATTTTACAGAAAGGTATGGTGTCAAAAGTATCATTTTGTGCACAGAGCCATAAGCATCCTATCGTTAATACATGATAATACAAAAATGTTGAGGTAAGTGTAATAGATAGTATTGTAGCAATCCCGATAAGAAAAGGACTAATGAGAGGCAGAAGTTTTAATTTTTCATTTCTGTGGATTTTGATAGCAGGTTTACATTTCTACTCAAAAGTATTGTTGACTCAGTAGTCCTACAATATACTTAACCCTAGCATCTAGACTTACCCTGACTGGATATAAATTTATCTCTCTCTCTCCCATTCTCCCCATATACATATATGTACACACATACATACAGACAAATAGGCATGCATATGGTATGTATATGTTATTGTTATGTATGTGTTATTATGATCATTCTGTACAATATCATTTGAGAATTTGCGAATGTGTGTGTTGAACGGCAGAGTTGAGGTGGAAAATAAAGGCAAAAACTAACCCAAAGTGGGGCCTCAATTATCTTTCACTTGAGGCATTCTAATTAATTATCAAGTATTTTGTTTCAATTTACTAAGTTCAGAATGGCTCAAATCTGATTAAGAATTAAGACACTTCATTGGTTCATTATTCAGTCTCTGACTGCCACAGTCTTACTTTCTAATTTGGTTATGCAACTTGTTTTTTTTTTCTTTTTCGTGTCTTCCCTGTATCTTAAAGCCAAGTTTAAAACCTCAAAACACTTTCTTTAGATAGTGTTTTTGTTTTTAGTTTTAAGTTTTATGGGCCAGACATCACATTAAATCTAGCTTAATGTGATGGGAAAAGAGCAGTCCAAGGCAAGACTTGCTTTCTCTCTAAAGGGCATTTGCACTTACTTGACTACGTTTGATGAATTTCATGTCTTCTGTGGTTGCATGGTAAAGTTTTCATCAAAGGAACAGAAAAAGACTGGTAGTCCACTTTAGTCCAGTTAGAGTACTTCCACTCAGCATTTCAAAGAAGAAAGAAGTTTGGTTCTGCAGCACCCTCCCCTCAGTCCAGGGTTTTGTAACTTCTTGCTTTTAAGGGTGATATTGGTCTTTAAAAAGCTTTTGGTAAATTCACAGTATAGAAAGAGTACAGAGGTTTAAAGGAAGCATTTGTAATTCCAAGCATAGCCCAAGTTACAGGGCTTTTTCAAGCCCTAATTTTGTGGCATTCCCTTATAACACACTAGGGTATTAATAGCGTCAGAATCACCATTTGTTGTGTCGCCACCACCTTTCCTTGGATATTCTGTTACATGAGTCTTACCTTGGGATCATTGCTTTCTTCCCTTCTACAGTGTATTTTGGGAAATACTTCTTGAAGACTCATGCATATTATTGATGGAAGGGAAACCAGTGTACCTTTAAGTACCTCCTCTGTGCAAAGTATTCTACTTTACGTGCAGGACACATAAGACTGAATAAGATTTAGTTATGTTCTTGAAAGTGAACATGTGGGGCCAAGGTTCGGACCACTGCCTTAATGATTACCACTGCACTAATTAAGACCAAATCTTTACCCCTTCTACCTATGAACTCATTTTCTCTCTGCATTCCAGTCACTTTTTTTCTGTAAGAGGAACTTCCTTCCGTATATCTTTCTTGCCTTCCAAATCAAAGCAAGTAGAAACAACCTTTCTATGGTTTATGTTCTTAAAGAATGTAAGAAGTTCTAATACAGTCTAGATTTTTGTAAATGAGTATTCTTCCCTCTTTCCTAGAGGTAAATATTCAGGACACTAAATCTGTTTCTAGAAAAACCATCTCTATCGCCGGAGAGCTCAAAATTGGTTCCTTGTTGGATTCTTTGTTCCAATTGTTACATGCAACTGAGTATGGCTTCCTCTGCCAGGGAGTCCCCCCTCCTGTTTCCAGCACTCTCTGGCCTTCCTCCCATTTTAGGGTCTTCTCTCGACATCTGATTATCAGTAGGTGACAGTTCTTTCTGTGTCTCTCCCATCTTCTCTTTTCACCTCTTCAGTTTTGCTGATCCAGATAAACTTGTAATAATCCTCAAATTGCTATTAACCCTAGGTCTTTGTATCTCATGAGGACAGTATTTTATGACAGCTAATGGTCTGGATTGACTGATTCAAGAGTCCAACAATAGGTCTTTGTTAAAATCAAGTGCTGTCTTTTGTCCCTTCTTTGGAGACTGAACCCTAACCTCTTGGGCAGGATCAGTACCCTCTAAAGAATTTTAGTCTGCTTTCCTTATCATGCTTTCCTTCCTTCCACCTTAGGAATACTGTGTGAGTTTGTGAGAAAATCTTCAAGCCCACTATCATGAGAGTGAACAGCAGACTTTCCTCAGTCCATCCTTCCCATCTCCACTTCAAGTGTTTTGCATATGGCATTTAGGAGGATTATTAAACAAAAATGAAATAGATTAGGAATTGAACATAAAAGAATCAATTCTCTTGAACTGTGGTTGCATAATGGAAATCGACTACCATGAATGAACCCGTGTACTGAAGTTATGAAGAGCAGAGCTAATGCACTGCCATGAGTTCATCTTTATTATTGCATTACACCTGAATCAATTGATAAAGTAGCTTTTTTTTTTTTTAAGCGAGGGATGGCACTTAATTGAATAAAAGTCAATGTAATTATATTAGCAGAGGCCAACAGTACTGCTGACAGCGGAAAAGGGACACTGTTGAACAGAGTGCCAGAGCTGGTCTACACATTTCTGCACATCGTTTGGTTGACAGATATTGAGGGCTGGTACATCGTCTAATTAGATTACAGATTTCTACTGCTGTAAGTGAGAAATGAAGAGAAAATCTCTTCCTGGTAACATGGGTGGAGATGTGTAATTTCACAAGTCATCTTAGGGAAGATGTGTCCATCTGGGTGATCAGTGTGTCCTTTTCTCAATGTTAATTTATTCTTCCTTATTCAGTGTGTCTTGATGCAACTGCTGTGTATCTGGCTGCTGTTTTCTCAGCAGTGAACCTAGTAACTGCAGATGTGTGAGAAGCAACAGAGTTCTAGATTACAGTCATCGCAAAATGTGTGCTCGTGAAAGGGGGAGGGTGTTAAAAATAATAAACGGGTAGGATTTCATGAGCTGCTCATAGTTGGCAGATTGTTTTATCAATAGAATAATAGCGCACAGTGTAACTCTACTTCCACATTCTTGTAATGACTCTGGTGGTGTTGTACCCACATGTCAGAGTAAAGACCTCACAGTAGGCATTTCCTGCACTTTGCTTAGCAGCCTGCACTTGGAGTCATCTGCCATCTGACACCAAGGAAACGGGGAATTACTATGTCAGAGCAGGGACCGTGGGGACAATTTCTGTTTATCATTCACATACCCACACACTGCATGCATCTGTTTAGAACTCATTTGTGGATGATGATGCTGTGAATTTGGTTTGTGTTAATTTGATTTATGATTTTTGGATTATACAGCTGATCTGAAAATCATCAAGACAGCGTATGGGGTGATCGCTTATGACAGAAAATAATTTTGTGATCAGAACGTTTTAAATCCCTATTTTATTGTTTAAGTTTTTCAAAACCAGATGTCTAGAATGTGAATTTGTTTTCTCTCTCTCTCTTTCTCTCTTTTTCTCTCTCTGTCTGTCTCTTATTCTTGCTTTCTTTTGTGATCGATTTAGCAAAAGATTAGAAAGCTGATCTTATTGTCACAAGGTAAGCTCAGCCTTCCTAAGTGCAGTTGGAGAGGGCTGCTGCCCTCTGCCCCTTAAAACCCAGAGTGCTGTATATTGTCTTGTGTGGAAAGGTGGAGAAGTCTTCTCCACCTTTCTTGTCTCTGAGGCACATACCTCTCAACCATCTCTAGGAAATATCATCCGTGTTTGTCACCAAATGGAATGACACATTTTGGTCTTCCATACTTTTAAGTATAATCGGGAGGTCTGTTGAACTTTATATCAGCCATTTAGGTCATTTCTTTTATCACAATTACTTCTCCAAGCTGTAGAGCTTCTATCAGTATTGAGAAGCTTTTATTTATCTGTAGATATGTTAGTTTATTTTTTGGAAGGGTAACCTTCAATTTAGGTACTGTTGAACATGTGAGCCTTTGCAGGTGGAGAGAGGTATGTGCCCAAGGGCACTTAAAAAATAATGGGGGATATAAATACAAAGACAGTGTTTCCAGATAGATGATAACATATCAGGCTTTGTAAATCATGATGTCCCTATGGATTCTCTGGGACAAATCTTGTCTTTATATATATATATATATATACATACATACAAGCAAAGCACTCAGTGAGTAGAATAAAAGTTTTGCTTGTCTAAGAAGTATGGGTTCCAGTTGTTAAAATAAAGGAACCCTATGTTATTGTTGTGCTTGATTTTTTTTTGTACTTACTGTGTTTTAATTTTTGTACCTCTGGGTTTTTTTTCTGTTGTTCAGTGTGACTTTTTTTAAAAAAGGTGGGTGGGTTTTATTTTTTTAAAAAGCTTCTGTTTTTCGGTTTTTGTCTTAAAGAATTAAATTTTAAAGTAGAATTACTCGATGAAAATATTTTGGACACTAAAATGCACATACTTCTAAAAAGTAAATGTATTTTATTATTAGATTTAACTGGGATTCCCAGATCATTCTGAGAAAAGGCATTCGTGTTGTTAAAAGACAGTCTGTAACCCTATTTCAAATTGCTTAATCTGTTAAGCTATTGTTTTTCCTTAAAACTTGGTATGTGGAGGGTAGAGATGGAAGATTTCATTATTTTTTGAAGTTATATCTAAATTATCTAGACTACTTTTTTAAAAAATGAATTTTTTCTATACCTCAAAATACAGTGTGTGCTGTATAGAAAAGATGTTTATTTTTTCTTGTTTTTAGGTAAATTTAGACTATTCCATTTAGACAAGCAGAAAGTTTCTATTCTTTTATCCTATTTAATATATATTCTAAAATCTCTGCCATGAAATTCTCTGCAGCTGATGCTGCTACATAGTAAAACTAACAGAGTAATCATTGAGAAAAAGGTGCATGGGTTTGCATTCATCCTACGATTGACAGATTCTACTCTCTTATAAAAATTATGTTAATGGAAAGTTCCCCTGATTGCACCTCCCACCACCACCACTAACTCCCAGATCCTGAGGATATAGGGGAATGCTTGCTTTTATAATGGTGTAATTAGCAGTGAATGTGCTTATTTGATACCTAGTGAAAGCTGAATCAATTTTAAAATGCTTTCCTTTTTCTCACCCCTCCCCACCCCCTATCCACCTACCCCCCTTCCCTCTTGTTTTCCTAGACACAGTGCCAACATAAACCTACATCGTAAACTGTTGACCAAAGAACTCGATGACATGGGCCTGGACTCGTCGCAGCCCTCCCTTAGCAAGGACCTCCGCGATGAATTTTTGGTGAAGATCTATGGTGCCCAGCACCCCATGGGGCTCGATGTCAGGGAAGACGCCTCCTCTCCCGCAGGGACTGAAGACTCCCACCTGAACGGGTATGGGAGAGGCATGGCGGAGGACTACATGGTCCTTGACTTGAGCACCACCTCCAGCCTCCAGTCCAGCAGCAGCATCCATTCCTCCAGAGAATCCGACGCAGGCAGCGATGAGGGGATTCTTCTCGATGACATTGACGGGGCGAGTGACAGTGGGGAGTCGGCACACAAGGCTGAGGCCCCTGCCCTCCCTGGCAGCCTAGGGGCTGAAGTTTCAGGATCTCTTATGTTCAGCAGCTTGTCTGGGAGCAATGGTGGGATCATGTGCAACATTTGCCACAAAATGTACAGCAACAAGGGGACCCTGAGAGTGCACTACAAAACTGTGCATTTGAGAGAAATGCACAAGTGCAAAGTCCCAGGTTGCAATATGATGTTTTCCTCTGTACGAAGCCGAAATCGGCACAGTCAGAACCCTAATCTCCACAAAAACATTCCCTTCACTTCAGTAGATTAGTCTCAGAATGGACACTACAAATGCCAGCTCTCACCAGATGGCCTACGTGTTTGAACTGCCATAGTCAGTGTGCGCTTATGTACTTGGGGTGTGTGTCTGTGTGTGTGTGTGTGTGTGTGTGTGTGTGCATTTATGTATGCTCTGTGGCTACATATACACACACGTATTTCCTTGAGATAAACAAGATAAACACTAGGTGCTTTTGAATTTTTTTCACTTCCCTTTATAGTTTTGGGAAAGGAGTGGGATCTTTGATTTAAGGGTGAAAACACACACACACACACACATGCACATACACACACAGTGTGCAGCTAGCCCCAGTTTTGACAGAATAATTCTTGGTCTTCCCCAAAGAGACAATTTGTTGTACCCATGACTGTTGCCTGCAAAAATAAAAGGGAAAAAAAAAGAAAAAAGAAACAAAAAGGAACTTCTTATAGTTGTCTTTTGTGAACTTTAAGGTTTTGAAAGAATCTTCAATTAAAGCATGGCAGATTCACCTGTAAATATTTAGCCTTGAAGGGCCATTGATGTAAAACAATTGTATTGATGGTTGTTTAACTTTTTTGTTTAATTTTTACAGTTACATCCAGCTGTTAGATATGCAGGAAAAGATAGTTTGCTGGCTAGCTCTATTCATTTATGTTAGCATTAATGCACATTTAAAAAAAAAAACATGGTCTTGTTTTTACTACCTGTTAGATATAGTGATAAAGAGGTGCTGGCATGCTTTACAGCACAGATCTGATTTTTTAAAATGTCCTGTACTAGTACATAAATCCCGTCATGCACTTTTTTTCATACACTACAAGGGGATGTGTAATAACCATGCTTCTTTTTTATCCTTAAACTATTGCCATACTTCAGTAAGTGTCTTTTTTAAAAAAAATTCACTTGTATAAAAATGGTCTGGTCAGTATAGGGCACAAATGCCAAACAAAGTATTAGTGTTAACACAAAACTGCCAACTTTGCACAAGTTTCCAGAAAAGAAAATACAATTAGTCACTCAACATAACCACAGGCCAATTTGTTGGCCACCAGAAAACCGCTTTTTAAAAAAACACTTGGTGATTCTTTCAAGTGCCGAATGTTATTAGAATCAACATTGCATCCTTCTTGCTTATACGTTAAGTTACATAAAAGGAAAACAAAATTATGTGGTGTGAAACAGCCAAGGCATTTATTCTTCAGAGGCAGGATAATATTTCAGGATACAAAAGCCCAAATTACCCACTACGGAACAAAGATGAATACAGTAAAAGAGTTGAACACTCATTTCCAAGGCCCTAACCCTTATCCTTTAAAAAGAAATCCTCTGAACTGGGTTGGTCTGTTGTATGGCTGTCTAATTTCTTGCAAATTCTGCAGCCGTACTATAATTCAGGCCTGTTTGGTAGACAAAATCAAAAGGCATTTAACAGCAGCAGTACTTGGAAGATTTGAAAACACGTGTTAAACTTGAATCGAGCAACACTCCTTTCTGAAAAGCCAGAAGAAAGGGGTTTTAAAGTAGGATCTCTCAATGTTTAGTGTTTTGTGTTTCCCCACACGATTTGTCAGAGAGAAATGAAAGCAAGCCTGAAACCAAGCAATTGAGAGTGAGAAAGAGGGGAGAGACTATTCTCCAAACCTTTTTTGTTTTGTTTTGTTTCCGATGTTTACACATGTTGCCTGAGCTGGTTAACCACATCGGCAGCCTCAGCTACCACAACATACTGACTAAATGATGATATTTACTCAAGTTCAGTCTGCAGCCAAAACCATTAGGGTGTGCACTGCAGACTGTTTTGTTGTCTTTTTTTTTTTCCTTTTTTTTAAGTGGAGGGGAAAAGAAGAGATAAACAAGGAATATTTTGTCAAACAGTACACAATAATTTAAAGAGAATGTATTTCTTTTTTGCATTTAATGGCCTCAGACATTTCTCTCATCAGTCTAAAAGTTAGAAATATCCCTTTGTTTTAACTTTTATGTCGTTTCCATTTTTCATGTTTTTGTAATTATTTTTTCTATGTTCACATCAGCATTCACTTCCGTTAAATTTGCCAAAGGAAACTGTTAATATGTTTCTGTTGTTATTGTTATTCCTGTAGGATTTATTGTACCTCACAGTATTTATTGTTTCCCAAAATAAGCATCATTAGTTGGGGATTCAGTATTTTTATTTGTGAACATTTCAGAAACAATAGATTCTTAAAGATAAGCTAGCTATGTCTAGGAGCTTTATCTTTTCACCTCCTTCAGAGGATGCTATGGGGTCCATTTTAATTCTTGATTTGTTCTACAGGGAGGAAAGACCAAAAGTATTTGCAGTACAAAAGAAACTATATCAAACACTATGTTAAATGACAAGTGTTTATGGTAAAAAGCTGAGGAATTAGTAATAACCATTTTTGTTTTCTTGTACTTTGAATTCCCCAAAGTCTTAATTGCTTTATTTTGGTGTTGTGTTAAATTGAACAGACAGAGATGTTTTCCTTTGTTTTATACCATTTAAGACTCTGTACAGTATGTTTGTGAAAGATTGAACTAGAATAATGAAAGTTTGTTTGCAAACATTTTGGTCCTCTCAGCGTTCTCTGTATTGTGCTGTTGCCCCATTACCAAATGATTAGATTCAAAAAGGATGGGAAAAGATTTTTAATATCCCAACAAAACATTATAGAAACTCTGGCTTTTGCAGTGTGCATAGACTACATGTAGTTTTGTGAAAATAAATACACATTTTTATTTCAGCAACTTTGAAAAGTTACACTAAGTTGAGTTACTAGAACTCATCTTGTACAACAGCAATGTTTAGTCTGTTTAATTTAATGTTGGATAAAAGGTCAGATAGCCCTCATGAGTGAATTACATAGCTGTCGGCAGGTCACATCAGCAAATGAACCAGGCTTAGAACAAATGTTTGTTACTTGCTGCAAACCAAGCTAATGTGTATAGCCAGTTAGAAAAAGTCCAGAAGTAATGAGATTCTTGAAGTAGAGTTTCCCTTGTTTGGAAACATGAATGTGTTCACCTGTATTTTGTCAGAGAAATGGCAATAAGTCCTGGACAGCTGACACTTTTTAAGTATCTCCCCTGTGTGCTACTACTTTTGTGCCTCAAGTGCCCAGTCGTTACGGTGGCCTTCTAAATGAGTAAATAACATTTTCCAATATAAAGCCTATTTGCTTAAAAGGGACGGGGGAGTGGATGGATGTAGTACATGCAGTGGAAAATCATAAAATGTACAATTCTTCTGTTCCCAAAGTATTGCTCGTTCTTGAGTGTGTGCCTGAGTGTCGTGTTTTGACTTAACTAGAATTCTAGTTAAGATGGTGATCCCATGACTTATTTGCAAACAGGAAGGATAAAGAGATCAGCATTTTAGTCATTGAGCTCTTCATCTTTGCCCATTCCTACTCATTTGCTTTTTCATAGGAGTTTTTTGTTGTTAAACAATTTCTCTCAAGCCACATGCATTCTATGCTGGCTGAAAATTAATAGCGATGTAGATGTTCATCCAACAAGCTTTTTCCCATGTGACTGGTTTTAGCCAGAGTTTATCACAGGTACAAAATTAGGCGGTATGACTGTGCATGTTCTCTAGCTGATGTTGAAACTTACTGTCTTGCTCATTTAAAACTGTTTTTGTAAATATCAGGTTTAGTCCGCTTTTGGGAATATCTGCATGCTATGGAAAGAAAGAGAGAAAAAGGATAGATAATAAGTAATTTGGTTTAAAAGTGTGGTAAAAGTCCTTGGCATTCTTTGTTCTGATATTAATTGTATTTAAATAAGTCAACCCAATGTAACTCATTCCAGATCTTAGTCCAGCTGCCCTGTTCAGCCTGATGCCTTTTAAAGGTTTAAAGGTGTTAATGTTTTCAACATGGCAAACATTTTTTAAAACCTTTTTGGCACAATGATGCCACTGTCCTCATAGTGTTATTTCTTTGGTCATGAATTTTCAGGCCCTTCCAGTAAGAGGAGAAAAGCACTTAACTGGTTAACAGCCCCATTAGTATACATTGCTCTAAGGGAAAAAAAAAAACTTTGAATACATCAAGAATGGGCTGTTCCAGAGGCATTCCCCTCATTTTACTCAGGAGAAACTATGCACTAGGTTCCCACCAAACACAATGTGACCTGTTTTTCCCCTTTCTCTGTACACACCCCAGATGTGTGCCAAGCAAATGAGAATGAGGGCCATTGACAATTAAAACAATTAAAACTTAAAGAAGCTAGTCACCAGATTGAGATGGACATGCTGCTAACTGCTGACAGCTTGACCTGAGCAGTCCTAACTTGTATCTGGTCTGTTAGCATTGGGTTAGATTGACTAACAGAGTAAATAAAATTCAACTGTCATAGGACACGCTACATCTGCTATCATCAAGAAACAAATCATCCAGAAGAAACTTTTCTTCATCCTGTGGTCACACCCTTTTCTTAAGAGCTTCTTTTTTAAAATTATGACGAGCGAATTTCATTCTTTAAAATCACTTATCTTCTCCCAAACTTGAAATACTTAAATTAGGTGGTTTTGCTTTTCCCTCTCATTGTTTATTTTTTTGGGACGGATCTAAATGAGTAAGATTAGCAATAAAAGGTACCAAAAAGACTGGAGGGGTCACAGTGTTTTCATCAGAACTAAGTAGAGGGTCGGTTCCTGCCCTGGTTTTGGGGTAGCTAGAAAAGGAAATCATGAATGTGCTGGAAATGTTGGCTCAAGAGAAAAGACTGGCATAGCTCTGCCTCGCAGTGGGTAAGAGCGTATTGATACTAGGGACCTGCAGAGTTCCCATGACCAGGTGAGTCGGCTCTGAGGAAGGGGTTAGGAAAGCAAGGACAGCTGCATGGAATAGCTGAAGTTCCTTTGGGGTCAGGAAGAGCCAATAATTGTGGGGTTTTGGCTGCTTTTGCTTTGTTTTTGAGTGGGAAGTCTTGCTGGAATCCCCTGAGAACCAAAAGATGCCAGAGGTCAGCGAGGCTATAGAAAAGGCCAGTGGTAACATCTCGTTTTCATCCTAACGGAGGAGTAGGTGTGAATGGCACCAGCATGGATCGTTCCTTTCTTGATCATTACTCGTAGAAACACAACAAAGCCATGATTGTAATTCATACTAGGCTAAAGACCTTCATCAAAATGGGAGCTCATTTACTGTTCTGTGAGGTGTATAAGTAACTTCTCTTCATATTTTCCCTCAGAGATAAACCACATGTGGTAGTCTTGTTTGCGTTAGTACTAAGGTCATGTTTGATCTGTCCCAGACGAGTCGCATATTTCCTGTAGCTGGAGTGTTGCTCACCATAAATGGTCATTTTCAAACAGCATTATGTAAATCCAGCTGTACAACTGACCAGTGAGTTATCTGTCATCACTGTTGCCCACACACCCGTCCTTCCTTGTGTAGTTTCATCATCCTTATCCTTCCCACATCTTGCGCAAAATGATTTTCTGTGGTCATTCAGCAATAACTGTATGTCACATACTGTCTTTTTGGCATTTGTTGAAAAATCCAAATGCTTAATAACAGAAGGTTAAAAAAAACTAAGCATTTTTACATGTACACTGAATTGGATCAGCATTATTGTTCATTATAATGCTATATATATTTTTGGAGCAACATACTATAGTTGTCATAAAACTATTCTTCTCCTCTAAAGTGTTGTTGTAAATTCCTTTGACCTTTACTGCAGGAAAAAAAAAATCTTTTTTATATAGGGTATGAAGACAAGGCTCGGTTTGTAACAAATAGTGGAACATTACAAAAGAGGAAGGAAAAAAGCCAGGGCTGAGCAGCAAGAAGCTTCAGTTCAATTTCACCTCATATCTTTCTAATAATGTACTTGTCACTTTATTACCTTCCAGTAATGTGAATGCTGCTGACAAGACTGTCACACTAACAGCAGACAACACCCTCTCTGCCTCAGCCCAGCTCTCCTGGCTACTTATTGCCCTGGCCCTGAAGGGACACAAACTAATAGTGTGCTTTCCAGTTCAGCACTTGGCCATCAAATATAAAAGGATGCGTAATTGCCTGTTTATCCCCTTGTGAAGGAGAAATTGACTACAAGGGCTAGGCTTTCCCACCGAGTTCCCTGATGTACACACACATCCACAATCAGTCTGTCTCTCTCTCTGTCTCTCTCTCTCTCTCTCCCCCCCCTTCCCTCTTATTCTCCCCTCCTAACATACAAGCACATACACACACCTACTGTGTCTGTGGGAAGCCCAAGGCTGCCTCTTGGTGCCCTCTCCGGCTATTAAGTGGACAGTAACAAGATGACTTCTTAAATAAAGGGTCAGTAGAGAGACGCTGTCTGTGACAGCATCCTTTGCTTCTTTGAAAACTTAAGTATTACAATTCCATTTTGAGAGTAATGAGTGTGGCCCTATAATTAGAGCAAATTTTCCTGCAAGTCAGTGGCATAAGTAAGATTATATTGCCCCCAAATCTGTAGGGAAAAGATTAAAATATTTTTCTTCCCCTTCAAAAAGTGCACATGTTGTAAACTGGTTATGCACAGTGGTAATTTTTTTTTCTTATCCTTGGCATCAAACCATGGATCTAGATGTGCAAATGTATCTTTCAATGACCCCTCCAAATCCATAGTGTAACATGATAGGTTAACTTTTATTTTGTCAAACTGGACTGACAATCTAAAAAAGATGGCATCAGGCTTTTGACTTTAATCGTTAAAACAAGGACCACCCTATGGGTAAAAGGTAAATTCTCCACTTTGAAGAACTTTGGTAAGTACAAGTACAGGGAGCTTTAGAAAATCGAGTGATGGGGACCAAAGGTACAAAGGAAGAATACATGAAAATGTTATATTCCAAAATGCCTTGAGCCCAAAGATTGGCTGCTATTTTTGTATATTGAAATACTCAGATGATGGTTGGAAAGTGACCAGTTAGTGATTAAACGAAGTGCAAGATCTATCAAGCGTCTTCTTTCTGGAACTAGGGGATGCCATGCTTCCTTCCAACCTTCCCGCAGCACATCTCAGAGAAGATAGTTGGCCCCATTACAAACAGTCACATTTCAGTAAGATATTAGCCAGGTAAGACACGTGCAGGTATGGGTATCATCTTCCATGTGAACTTTAGCAAGGAGAACAGCAGCAGATTTAGGCATAGACAATGTAACAGGTCTATGTTGACAAGTCTGTGCTAAATAATTTCATGAACCAGTCTGAGGACTGGGAAGAAAAGCACTTTGAGCAAGGACTCTTGGGTTAGAGCAAAGGCAATTAGTTGACATGATACTTCTTAAGTTCCTCAGTATGTATATGTTACAATCGTTTATCAGACATCTTAATAGAATCTTAATTGAAAAACCAGTTGCCAAAATTGCACAAGTTCTACTCGCCGATACTAGCTTTCTCCCCTTAACTCTAAATTAACAGGGATGCTTAAGGACGTTTGTAATAGTTTTTTTAATGCTTTGTTTCACTTTTTTAAAAAAGAATCTTTGAAGGGAAGGAAGAGCAGAAAGAGGTATTTTAAGAAAAATGGAGAGAAGTAGATAGTATTGAAAGTATATTTCTTGAAGAGAGAGTATCTAAGTGCTATACCAAGATTTTGTAAGGCTTCCTGTTGCCAAATGTGATGTTGAGATAATGCACGGCTAAGATGGCAAATCCATCAATTATTAACTGGCTCTGCCCACTTCTGTCATGGAATGCAAGGATTGAGAGGTGACTCTGGGGAGACCCTGGGTGTGTGAGAGAGCTCCATTCATCTGGCCCTGGATATGTTTCTCAAAAGAGAGGGAGAAAGCGCCAGTCCCTGCAAGGTGAACTGACCTGGCACTGTTTCAGTGGGAGCCTCACTGCCTGCCTTTTCCATGCTAGGAGACAAAGCGTCCTCTACCCCATCTGTGAATTGGTGCTGTGGCCACTGTGAGAAGCATGATTCATGAGGTATGATGCTCTTGAGCTCCCAGACAATGTGCTGAGTTAATAGGTTCACTTGAGATGTATAAACCAAGGCTGACTGTCTTTTTTTTAAAATCTAGTCCCCAATTTGGAGTATTTTTGCATGTTTTTGTACAGAGTAATCCATTCCTCTCATTGTGCATCTTAAACTCCTCTGACTTTTCTATTGTCTTTCTCAATCCCACCCTCCGCTCTTCGGATCTCACCAACCCCCCTTAAAAAAAAATCGTGTTTGAGCAAGAAGGTAGAACATGCCCTCCCTCATCCTGGTTTTAATCGCTTTGGAAACATGTGTTCTACCCTGTCCGGGGTTTACATAACGTGAATTAAGTGAATGAGATGTTCTAGTATTATATCTTAACCTGATAAGACTATCTAAGATTTCTAGTATATGGTGCATTTGCTTTCCTGTGCAAACTTTGGTTCAGCTGCCCTGCAGAGAATCTTACCATTTTCCTGCCAGTGCCAGTATAAAGAATGCAGGAGAGCTAAACATGGGTACATGAAGGTCAGAGGGGTGAGGACGGTTGAGAAATGAGGAGAAGACTTGGGCTTGAGACGATCTGGGCTTTTCATGTGTAGCTCACTCAGCAGTATGAGGGTGACTGACACACCAGTGGGTGGTTTCCAAGTGAGGCAAATACCCATTTCCCCGCACCCCTCACACTCTGCCTGGCTTCTTCCATGAAGTCCTTGCTGCTTTTCTGCCTCCCCAAAGGTGAGGGGAAGGGGCTGGTTGGGGATCTGGGAAAGCCAGTTCTCTGTTCTCTCCTGCTGGTGATGGACTAGGCCTTTTAGAACTAGCAAGATCCCTCACACAGCTGGGAGAACACATACCTTTCTTACTCCACACCCATCGGTGTGTCTCCAGTAACAAAATTATTGGACTCAGCCTTCATATTTGACAGCAAAAGTGGCCAAAGGGAATTGAAATATCTTGAAGAAAAGGAATTTTCACCAAGATATGTCCTCTCCCTCTCCCAGAGTTTAGCTGTTTATTCCTTTTTTTGTTGATATTGTTCTCATCTGCATAAAACCAGTCTCTTCCAGTAAGCCTGCCGCAGAATCAAAGTCTGTACTACAAAAGGTAACTGCACCAAGGGATGGGACAGTGTGCATCACCCTGATCTAATCATTGTGACGTTGGTAGCTTCCTAAATACTGTATGTACCTTGAACAAGGGTTTTATTTTTGTTTTGTTTTGTTTTGCTTTTTGTTTTTATTGGTAGTCTAAGGTAATTAAATTTTTTAATTTGCTATTACTTTGGTTGTATTTTCTGTACTATAACTGCCTACAGTATGTCTTTTGCATAAAATGCATAAGGGTTTGGGGATGTAAATGGAATTTTATTCATATTTTGTCCAAATACCTCTTGTAATTTGTATCAAAATTCTTGTACAATTTTTATATTAAAGATTTATCAGTCACTGATCTCTTCTTACCTTTTTGATTTCAAGAAACCTCCACATGCTCCAGTAGATCTTTACAAAATACACCGAACAGCCCTTCAGCTCACAGTGTAATTCACCTTGTTTAAGCACACTTGTTGGCGAACTCAGAGCCAAGCTGAACCACTATATTATTTAATAGATTTCTCAGGAAGACCAAGCTCATCTCTTGCTCAGATGGCAAAGCTGGGTCAGAGCTGCAGAGGTCCTGGCCACTCCCAGTGGAGCACAGCAGACACTGCCCTCCGTCTTCCTCCCCACAGCTATCCCTTCAGGGATGCCTTTTCTGTGACTTTCCAGAAGTCCTTTTCCCAAAGCCTTTGCCCCTGCTCTTTTGAGGAAAAGAAGACTAAAGGAAGAACTTAGGTGTCTTTGCACCTGAGCTTTTCAAAAATAAATTTTCTTCCCAACCCTTTCAAATTTGTGGACAGCAGCCACCAGGATGATGACTTCATTTTTTTTCAGACTGAATGCTTGTCTTTCAGTTTATAGTCTCTTGGCAGCAGCTTTCCACAAATTGTCCTTGTTATCATCTAGAAATAAAACTGGCAGATGGAAAGATGTCATAATCAGCAACATTTCCTCCTCCTGTCGTCCTGCGTGGGGACTATGGGATGAAGCGTAGAGAAGGTGCGTTTTTGGGAACTAAAAGTTGGGCACACACGGGCATACAGATGGGAACAGTAAACACTGGGGAGAGGAGGAGGGGTGTGAGGACTGAAAGGCTGCCTATTGGATGCTGTGCTCACCACCTGGGTGATGGGACCATTCATACCCCAAACCTCAGTGTCACACAATACACCCATCTCACACAGCTGCACGTGTTCACCCTGTATCTAAGATAAAACGTTGAAATTATATAAAAAGTGCTTTCAACTCAGCAGTGTTTAATATCACCCCCACCTCTTAAACCAATCCAAGTTAAAAATTAGACTAACCAAGACTGTGACTTTTGCTGATATCTCCCCTTTGATTTGGTATTGTCTGTTCTCCATCTGCAGAGCCAGATCTGCTCAAATCTCCCCAGGTTGTCCTACCCACCTCTCCAGTTTTCCCTGGCCTCTAACACAGGCACCTAAGCTACCTGGACTCTAGAGCGATGCCCTGGCCCCAGGCCTCTGGACAGACTGCCTGTACCCCTCAGGCCCCCAGTAAGGAGCTACCCAGGCTCAGGTATCACTGACTGAGTGTCTCTCCCAAAGCATCAGGGATGCCAGCCACCTAGCCTTGATGGTGACTCCCTCCTTGATTTCTCTGAGCACCCATAGATGGGTTTTCGGTGACGGCAAAGAAATAAAAGGTTAAGCAACTTTGGAAAAGTCAGCCTCCATTGAGGCATGAGGTTATTAGATGTCACGGATGTGTTAAAGCACTCCTGCAGGGAATCCAAGTATAATTATGATCTTTTCATCTGTCATAATAAGTCTATAATCGGCAAGAATTCTCCCTCAAATAGCTCCTCCTTCTCCTTAGAAAAAAAAAAAGTTGTTTTAAATGCTATCAAATGATGGAAATACTCCTGTTCAGTGAAGAGGCACCCATGAAGACAGCTCTTGGCACAAAGCTAATCAAAACTGCCTGGGTGGTGGCAACGCTCTCCTGAGCCACTGGAAGGCTTACTGCCTGCTAGTTTGCCCTGTGTCAGTGGACAATATGACAGTAGATTAAGTGCTACCAATTTAATAAAGCTGCTCTGAGGCCAGAGCTGATCTATCAATGAAGGCCAGAGAAGATCACATGGGTGGGGGCTTGGGGAGGGGCAGCAGAGAATATTGAATTGCCTGAAGTAATACTGGGGGGAAAATCTATTGATCCTCAGTAAGGAGCAGTTATTTTAGTCACCTGACTCTTGGGCACCCAATCATTACCCATATTCATCAAAGCTGTATAATGAACAGAGGTATTGATTAACAGGGGTAGCTGAGGAGATTTCCCAACAGTGCTAGTTCACGTTGATAGGTCTCCAATGGGAAAACAGGCCATGCAGCCCTGGAACATAACTTATTGTGTTCTAGGTCCTTCTATTGATTGGATTTGGGCGGGGGCGGGGTGGGGAGGAATAGCCTTACACACAGTGCTACCCCTATGACCTTTCTCGGAAACCCTCCTTGGAAAGAAAAGAAAAAGCCCCACTCTCTGCATCAAGTACATAACCCTGCTCTAAGTTTTCTCTCTGTCCAGGCTGGCCATCCGACCTCATCTTTGATTGCTGTGTGTTATCTTGATTTACAGAAATTTGCTGGAAGCTGGGACATGCCAGTCAGAGCTTAGAGACATCAGGCGTATGAAGCTTTCCCTCCCCTAAACATCAACATATGGCTTCAGGAAATTATCGTGTTAGGCTAATTGCACCAAGTTGGCATGGTAGGAACATAATGAGTCCCGGTTTCAGCATGCTGACCCCAAACCCAGTGATGCCAGCGCATAGTCACTTTCCAAGCATTTTGCCTCGTGGCAGGAATCCTCATTGAGCTGCTGTTTGCAAAAGGCATTTGGTTGGATTTCTAGCATGCGCCCGGAACCTGCGCTACTGTGTTCCAATCATACGAGGGAGTTTGCTGTGCTGTTCACAGGAGCACTTGTCCTTCCAGAGAACTAGTGGTGACCCAAATGCCACAACCATCATAAGCCATGTGCTGCCTGACGGGCAACATGCTGCTTAAAATGCTGATATGTAGCTAGAAACCATTAAACCCCAGGGAGAAAAAAGTAAAGGATTAAGACAAGGACAGCTGTAAAAAATAAAGCTCAAATGCATCATTAGAAACCAGAAATTCACAAAGTAAAACTGGCTGTCATCCCCACTGGTATTAGCAACACTCGACTTGTATATTAATGAAATAGTGCGGGAACTCTAAGTCACCCTTTAACCGTGGAAGCAAGAGGGAAGTTTCTCTTTACTGCAGTCTCTCCTAACTTGAGCCCGGGTTTTTGATAACGTTGAATTTTCTTTGCCTCAGAGTATCCTCACCAACCCGTCTTAAGTTGTCTTACCTTGGTAGCAGACTTTTTCTTCTTAAAGCACAGCCGCTCCCTTCAGTGCTGGGACTTTGATGAATGCCACCTTCAGCCTTGTCTTTACCTTTCTTTATTCTCTTCATCACTGTGTTCACTTCAATTTTTGTTTTCTTGGCTGTTATCATCTTTACAAAAAAAGAGTTCAATATATTTTGATCTTCCGGGGTTAGAGTATACCTTGACTTTTTTCTAAATGTAAGAGCTTATAGGAAAAAAAAAAGGGCTTCAAAAATTTTAGATCCAGAGTTCCGTGCATTGCGTAGCAACTTTGAGTTTTTGGAATGCTCCAAAAAATGGTTATAAGCAATTGAATTTGGAGGTTATCAGGGTTTGGGGCTTGTGCCATGTTAGGTGATTTAAGATTATTAGCCACTTCCACCTTTTTAGAGAGATTCATTTTTACAAATATAAATGCTATTAACAATTCAAAGCACTCTCATAATTCCCCTTCTTTGTTCTTACCCCATGATCTCAATTTCAATTTTTCTTATTTTCTTTCCATAAGTGGAGAATTTCCTACCAAAGTTTCACAAAGTTATTTGCAGGCTCAAAACAAGACACTTATTTGATTATTTTCAGATGTCACATCAATTGGTCTTCAGCCGAAAGTAATCCTACAAGATGTTATGCTTTTATGCTTTCTGTTCTTTCAAAAACCACAAACCTGCGTGTTTGAAAATATCACTCTTTCCAAAGCCCTCGGCCTCACCCACAGAGCTTGGAAGTAAGGATGGTTTCAGGCTTATATATGTACTTGCCTTCTCAAGGAAACAGCAAAACACAAAACCCACTCACTTTTCTTATATCTACTGTGAGCATAAACGGGGAGGGGAGGGGTGTGGGAAGCCATTAAGTTGTGAAATCCAGGAAGGTGAAATACAGGTGAAATCTAGAAAGTTGTGTCTCGGATGGGATTGTGTTCTAAATACCTTCAAGATGCAATGTTTCTCTTGCCCTCATAGTTTGTGGTACATAGTAGGCATTCAATTCATATAATAGCATAACTGGGTGAGTGATTGGGGAATGGGGGTGGGAAGGTGGATGGAGTCCTTTGTTAAATGCCAAAGTCAGAGGTAGGCTTAAAACGGGGTAAGCACACCCCATCTCTCTCATTGAACACAGCTTAAAACCCAGACAGACGCATGGGTCAGCCACTTGAGGGCTCTGAAAAGTAAACAGTAAGCAGAAGCACCGAGGACAATGACCAGGCTCCACAGTCCCACCGAAATAGTGGCACTTTGCCATTTGTTCCCCGCAGGATGCCCTGGGCCGAACTCATCAAAATCCCAAACCCGGAAGTGGGCATCAGGGTGTGATCAGAGAGGTCTCTAGAAGAAACCCTCCTCCAGTCAAGGAGTTGGGAAGAAAACAGCAAATGCTCAGAGAGAGAGGGAGAAATTTTCTATTTTTCTTTTTTCCCCATTTTCTTGTGCCTGCCTCAAACCCACATAAGAAGCAGTGGCAGCAGGAACCGTCAGGGGTGAAAACTCTGTGGGAGGGAATCCTCCTGCCTTAGTGGAGGAGCCATTGTCCCAAGAAGGTGGCAAATTCCCTTTTGCTTTTTATCTCCATCTGTCCTCCCACCACTTGGCCCTGGAAGTGAGCACAGTGACAGTAGGTGCAGGGCAGAGCACCAGCCTTCCGGCCAGAGGACTGAAAAGGCCAGGCTGAAAAGTCCCAGGGAGACATGGAGCGGGAGGGCCTTGGAAAAGTAACCCCTTAGAGTTAGCAGTTCCTGAGCTTACCCCTGAGGAGTGCATACACAGGGCTGACCCTGCACAGCACAGACGTTGAGAAGTGTGTTATGGGATAGATGGCCGACTATGTCCCAAACTGGCTACTGGGTGGTGCACACATGGGACAGATCCAAACAGTGCTGCAACGATTTTGGACACTGAACTGATGCTGGAACTATCACCCTCAGAAGGCTGGTTGGAACTTGCAGCCTAAACCCAATTAGGTCAAATGCCTCCTAAAAATCATATCAACATTCTGCATAAGATTTTAACAAGACCCAGAATCTCGTAACATGTGTAGTAGGCAGACATCTTTTTTAAAAATTGTGGTGTTAAATATACAAAGCATAAAATTTACCATTTGAATAATTTTTAAGTGTATGGTTCTGTGGCATAAAGTACGACCACATTGGTGTGCAACCATCACCACCATCCATCTCAAGAACTACTGTGTGTTCCCCAAATGAATCTCTGTACCCATTCAACTCTAACTCCCCATTCCTCATTTCCCTTGCCGTTCTTTCCATCTCTATGAATTTGATGACTCTAGTTACCTCATATAAGCAGAATCATACAATGTTTGTCCTTCTGTGTCTGGCTTATTTCACTCCACATGATGTCGTCAAGGTTCGTCCATGTTGTATAGCATGTGTCAGGATTTCCTTCCTTTTTAAGGTTGAATATGATTTCATGGTGTGTGTGTGCCACATTTTGTTTATTCATCCATCCATCGATGGACACTTGTGTTGCTTCCACCAGTAGGCAGACTTCTAAGATATCCCCTGATGATTCCCAGATACTGATTTTCATATCACCTTTCCTTAACTGTGGGAGACTATGGTAAAAATCTTGAGCTATCCCTTCCATGATTGGGTTATAAAACACTCTGGCTTCTGTCTTCCTAATGTGCAGTGTCTCCATACTCTGTATTCTGCCTCTATACTCTGTACTCTATCTTCAGTACTCTAACTTATTGCCCTCTTGGCTTACATACTTTGATGAAGCAAGCTGCCATGTGAGAGAGGCTCATGTCGAAAAGAACTGATGGTGGCCTCTAGTCAACAGCCAGAGAGGAACTGAGGTCCTCAGTTCAACAGCCAGCAAGGAACTAAATGCTGCCAATGACCACCAGTTTAGCTGAATTGGGCCTTTAGATAAGATCACAGATCCTTGGTCAACATATTGCTTGTAGCCCTTTAAGAGACCCCACAGCAGAGGACTCAACTAGGCCCAAACTAAAGAAACAATGGGACAATAAATGTTGTTTCAAGCAACTGAGTTTTGGAGTAATTTGTAATGCAGCAAGAGATAACTAATACAACACAATATTCAGAATGTCCAAGAAACAATCCAAATTTTTTCAGTCTACAAAGCACCAGGAAAATCTCCTTTTACATGAGGGAAGACAATAACAGATGCCAGTACAGAGATGATGAAGGTGTTGGAATTATCAGAAAAACATTTAAGAGCAAGGATTATTTAAATCCTCCAACAATAAGGGCAGATACTTTTGAAACAAATGAAATGCTAGAAAGCCTTAATGGGGAAATAGAAGATATAAAGAACAAAATGGAAATTTTCGGCCTCAAAAATAAGGTTATTAGAATTAAAAAGCCACTGGATAGTTCAATAGCAGAATGGAGATGATAGAGGAAATCCAGTGAATTTGAAGACAGGAAAATAGCAGTTATCCAGTCTTAACAATAAAGACAACACCATTGAACAGAGTCTCAGGGAACCACGAAACAACAACAAAACACCTAACATGCCTGTTAGTAAAGTTTCAGACGTAGAGGAGAAAGAGTTCAGTGAAGAAAAATATTTGCAAAAATAGTGGCCAAAAACTTATTTAGCAAGAGACACAAACCTACAGATTCAAGAGACTCAGTAAACCCGAATTGGATAAAGCTAAGGAAATGGGCACTCACATGCAGCACAACAAACTGCTGAATTCTACAGATAAGGAAGCAAATCTCGAAAAGAAAAGAACCCAAGAGAAATGATGCCTTACTTACAGGGGAACATTGGAATGATTGTGTTTTTGCATCAGAAACCAAGAAAGCCAGAAGAAAGTCGAACAGTATTTTCAAAGTACTAAAAGAAAATAACGGTGAACTCAAATTTTAAATCCAGGAAAAGTATTCTTCAAGAATTAACCTGAATTAAAGACATTCTCAGGGAAGGAATTCTCATTGTTTTCCAGCATACATCTTCCAAAAGAGCTGCTACAGGAAATTCTTCAGAAAGAAGAGAAATGATACCAGAAGAAAAGTTGGAGCCTTAAGAAAAAAGAGCAATGGAAATGATAAATATATGGGCTAATATATTATTTTTATTCTGTTGTTTTTTGAGGGTTTGAAAGCAAAAAATACAACATCATCTGATGGCGTTTTCAATGTATGTGGACATAATACATAAGACAACTATGATAGAAGGCTATACTCTGTATGCTTCCTTTTCTACAATGTTCTCTAGAAGACATAACCATAGTGGTAGAGGACACATAAGTGATGGCCAGGTCTTGGGGTGGAGGTGGGGTATGATTGCAGAGAGACAGCAGGAGGGAGTTTTTGAGGCGATAAAACATTACTGTATCTTGTTTGTGGTAGCGGTAACTCAAATCCATATATGTAGTAAATTTCATAGAACTACACACAGAGAAAAAGTCAATTCTACTGTATGTTAATTCTAAAAAAAGAACAGGAAGTATAGTTAGGTCCCCCAGCAGTCTGATTTCAAAGGGAATGAAATCTGCCTCCCGTGCCCTCTCACCCCACAGCTCTAAATGATGCATTTCTTACTTTTTGGTTTCTATAGGAATGTCCTTAAAAGAGGGAAGTTCATATAAAAATGATGAGATTTAAAATAAAAGCAGATAGAAAAACCCATGGACTTAAATTCTGCCTACGGTTTAAATATTCTTTGGGTCGTTTCCAGCAAGAGAGCCTGAAAGTCGGATGAACGGCACAAGACATTACAACAGGAGGTACAGCTAGTGACTACAAAAATGATTGGTCTGAAGTGAACAGCTTTCACGTTGGTAGAAATGTCATATGTTGGTAGATATGGAGAACACTTCCAAAATTTGTGATGGACAGGGATAGAGGAGGAATTTCTGTGATATTAACAAGCAAAGTTCTTTCCCTCTAGAATAGTAACTCGTAACTCCTGACCATGGCACTAGGGCTCTTCAGTGCCTTGTAATTGCGGTTAATAGACGGAACCTCTGAGTCTCTATCTACACCCTCCAGGTTGCTTTCACACACATACGGGTTGAAGAAACACTGGGGAACAAGAGCTTAGGTATGAAGAACATCTTAGATGTTATGTCTATGTTGGTAATGTCATGGGCTAGCTGCTTCTTCAAAGTAAAAGGTGAGTGGGGAAGAGAAACCAGCAACGGAGATCAAGAGTGGTAAAGCGGGAACTAGACTGTAGTGAAAGGAAAGGAAAGAAGTTAAGTGAAAGCAAAGAAGTTAGAAGTATCAAAGAGTGGGTGGTCGACCATATAAAACACTCCAGAGAGGTCAGGTAAGGCAAAAATCGGGAAGCATTCATTGAATTTAGTAATTAGGGCATTTTTCAATATTTTAGTGCAAACATGATATACGCATCACAGTGTCTGCCCAGCCCAACTTTCCTTGCTAGTTAAAACTGCTTCACCCTCAGCCCCTACACAGGGAAGCTGTGTTAGGTTGATTTTCGCAAAACAGTGGTCAGAGCCTGACCAGGCACCTGACTCAAGGGCAGCCCATTCATAGGCTGGCAGGTGACCTTTGAAGAGGCCTAGTACAAAGATAACAATTAGCTGTTTCACCTGGCTCTGTCCAGGATTTGGACTGTGAGATATAAAGTGGTTTGGCCAGTTGCATGTGAAAGGAAAATAGAGCAGGCTTGAAGAGGAAAAGAGAGATAGTGAGAGCAAGAGAGAGAGAGAGAGACTGCTATGGTTTTGAATACATCCCCTCTAAAATTCAGGTGTTGAAACTTACTGGCCAATGTAATCATATTAACAGGTGGGGCCTATAAGAGGTAATTAGGTCACGAAAAGTCCTTATAAATGAGGCTTCACAAATGAATGTGATTAAAGCCCTTATAAAAGAGGCTTCGTGCAGCGTTTGTCCCTCTTGCCCTTCCATCTTTGGCCGTGGTGGTGGACGCCGTGCCTTCCCTCCAGACAGTGCAGTATCAACGCACCAGCCTGGAAACAGCGGCTCTCACCATACACCAAAGCCGCTGGGGCCTCGATCATGGACGTCTGAGTCTCCAGAACGTGAGTAATAATTTTTTGTTCTTTATAAATTATCAAGTCTGTGGTATTCTTTTATAGGAGCACAAAATGGACTGAGACCGAGACACAGGCTATGTGTACCGAGAGAGGTAGATAATGGTGCTGGTCCGTCCAGCTGCTCTGATGAGAATGTGTGGGAATTTTGTTACGAAGTTACCTGTCTAAAAGAATGAACCTTGTGTTGGATCGGGAAGAAGGGCCGTGGTAGAAAAGCCTGTGTCTCTCTCTCTGTGTGTGTGTGTGTGTGTGTGTGTGTGTGTGTGTGTGTGTGTGTGTGTGTGTATAATAAGAAAAAAGACTTAAACATGATAGAGAATGTGAGGAATGCTACTATGTGACTCACCTGAATTCTAGCTCTCAATCCAGCCCTACAGTTAGAATCATGTTTCTCCTACAAATATCCAAAGGATAGAGAAGTGCCCAGAGATGGCCAGCTACCTGGTGGACATGGGAACTGCAGAATATTCACAGTGATCCAATTGTGGAGGGAAAGGCATTATTTGCGAGTCTGCACTATGCACATGGTTCTATGTTAAGCACTTTACCCACATTTCCTCATTTAAGCCCCACAACACGTGTAAATAAGCATGATTGTTCTCGCTTTAAAGTTCAGAAGATTGAGGCCCCAGGAAATAACAGAAACCATTAGAACTGGAAGTTGAACCGAGATCTGTTTATCTGAAAGAGATCCGGATCTTTTCACCTTTCATACTTCCCCCACTTATGAATCTTATACCCTTAATAATTAACAAGCACACCTGCTGATTTCCTATGGGTGTGGCTCAGGATGGAATTTAAAAGTTTCCAGTATAGTTGAGAAATAAACAAAAATGTGTAACATGGCAAGTGACTGCTTGAAGTAGACCAGTCAGGCATATATATATGTGTGTATATATATATATATATATATATATATACACACATATATATATTATATATATAACATTTATTATATATTATATATAAAAATTGTTATATATTATATAAAAAATTTATTATATATATATAATTTATTGTCTAAGGTGAAAGGAAGGCACTAAAATTAATTGACTGGCTTTAGCAGTTCCAAAATAGTAGTAATTAGGAACTGTCCTGAACAAATCAGAACATATAGTTACCCTAATGAAACCTTGCTGTAATATTATACTTTCTGATTCAAGATTACCAAGGCCTCCACCTACTAACAAGGCCCTTCTCACATTTATCGTCTTTCAAAAAATACCTAGTACCTCTCAATCTATGAAGGCACGGAAACCATGCTGAATTGGGAACCTCCCAGGCTTTCCTATCCAATAGCTTTGAGTGCAAATTGGGCAGATATGTTCTTAATTTGTGTAGGGATAAGAAGCCTGGGGCAATAATCATCTGGTGATCAGAAGCTGAGTTTAGGAAAGGTTTGGGTTGCCCGGAAGCCTTGTTGTATCAATCAGGTTCTTAGTTGAAAGCAACTGAGAACAACGCTGACTTGCTTACACAGAGAAGATAGGTGGTACTGGTGGCTCACAGAATTGCTAAGAAGGCTGGATTACTAAGCACAGAAAGAAAACAGGAACAAGACAAACTGAAAAACAGGCAAATGACAGCCAAAATGACATCACAGAACTAACCCAGTGAGGACCTGGCTGCTGTCACTGGCACTGTGTGTTGTATACCACAGCCAGCACTGCTGCCATGTAGACCCAGAATGATTTCTCCACTGATCCTGCTTTTTTTGTAATGCCAACTCTCAATTCAGAGAGTCCAAGTGGGTGGATCTGATTGGTCAATCCTAGGCTATCCCTGCTAGTCTAGTCTTTTCAGGCCCATAGTGGAAAGGAGGGTTCTGCCTCCAAGAACTGTAATTTTGCCCCCAAATATTCATTTTTCCCTTCCAGGGGAAAGGATTATGCCTCCCTGCCCTTTTGGCATCAGGCTTGACCATGTTGCTTGTTTTGGCCAGTAGCATATTAGAGGAAAATCTGCGGGTGGTGTGCTAGTGGAAGCGTCAGGAGCCAATGCGTGCTCTGCCATCTACTTTCCCTCTGCCTCAAGAACAGCAATGTTCTATATTGGACTATTGCATCAACCTGAATCCCAAAAGTGGAAGACGACATGGAACAGAGCCACAACGAGCCCATGAGGGGCATGCAGCATTAGCAAGAATTAAACCTTTGCAAGCCACTAAGATTTGCAGGGGTTGTTTGTTACCAGGGTATAAAGTAATCTGACTGATACATGCTCTCACCAAAACACATATGATGGAGAATTCCCAAACACATAGAAAGAGAGTTCAAATGCTTGGCCAAAAAGTTAAAAAAAAATAGCAATTAAAAAATTCATTTTCCTATAGAAAATTCATCTAAATATAGAATGTTAAACGAGTCACCTTTCTTAAGTTCTCAGTTTCCCTGTGGCTCTCCAGGGGCTGCCCTATGGTCCTCACAGCACTACAAGAGTACAAAGTTTGCGTGGGTGGAAGAACCCTTGGGGCAAAATTCTTCACAATCTTGGGGCAAATTCTTCACAATCTCTGTTGTGTGTATGTTAAAGATTATTTATATTGATCTTAAAAAAATCACTAAATGTTAAAATTGATCAGGGAAGGTTTCTGCTTGGAAAGAATGGTTTGTGAAAAACACTCAAGGCAAGTTGAGACAATAAAACACTGTAAAATGTGTGTTTGTGTGTGTGTGTGTGCACGCAAATAGCAAATTAGTTTTTAGGTGGTTTTATTTCTAAAAAAGTAGTTACGTATTTTAACATGTAATGAAAATAAGGAGTCTACTATTTCTTAGTTACACAATGAAAATAACATAGTTGTGGCTGTTTTCTATGAAATTATTTTTCTTCTCCTAAGGAAATTAAGTTCAACACAATTTCCTGGCTTTCTTGAAAGTTTTAAGGTTCCACAATTTCATTCACATCTGCTCATGACGTTCAGTTTTTAAGCCTTGGTTCACAGACTAAAAAGAATCCTTACATTAAGAAGCAGGTCAACCAATGAATTCCAAAGAGAATTTACCTCAGAGGCGTTTCAGAAAAGGCAGGGCAGAACTTGGTAGTGGTACCAGGTGTTGGCTAACCCAAGGCATGGAGATAATTTGAAGATCCAGCTTCTTGTTACTTTAGTCCAAAAGAAGCAATTCCTATTTAAAAAGTAATCTAAAATGGTTTTTAAAAATCCATTTTTTTTCTTTTTAGGATGGGACATACCTATGAAATTCCACACATTTCCTTTCCGCCACTCTTAAATAATCAGCCCATCAATCCACTCTTTTCAATGGGTGATGTCATTTGTCCACTGCCTGGTCAATCTACACATGTCTTTTGAGTACCTACAATGTGACCTGGGGTGTATGTACCACCTTGGCATCACAGGATAATGCAGTTACCTGTTTAAGAGGTGAAAAAATGTTACCTTAATCACTGGCATCGGAGCTCCTCTTAGAGATAGGAAAGTCTTTGTTTAGTAAATAATTTCCCAAGCCTTTTTTTTTTTTTTTTTTTGTGAGTGTGGGAAGAAGAGTAAAGGGGATCATCTATACAGAACACATGAAAACAAGGGGATAGAGCAGCCACTTTGCATGGAAAGATACAGAGGGAAAGTTGGGAAGGGGAGAGTATTGAGCAACTGGCTGGGAGACAGGAGGTGATGAGAAATTCCCAGGAACAATGATAGGCAAGGATGCCCACTACCAACAGTACTAAACCTTAAGATATTGTTAAAAAGGGTTTACTTTAAATCTGCCTTACCAAGAGTCCCTGTGTGAACAGTGCTATGAGGAAAGGGACTGTGCACTTGAGGCAGTGAAATGATCCCTAAGAAGCGTCAACACAGTGGAAGCAGGGGCTTGAGTCAGAGGTCCCTGGGTAAATAAAAACTTCCCAAAGATACCCCAGAGTGACTAGGAGGTAGTTTGTGCAACCTCTGATGCATGATAGGGGTCACACCATTTTCACTGCAATCTCAATGAGCGTGATGACTCAGCCACCAATTCCAGCTGCCATTTTGGTTGCAGTTGTGAGAAGTGGTCCCATCCTCAAGAACATGACATGCTCCTACGTTATTGTGAATTATGCTGAAGTGAACATAGGTGTGCATGTATCTTTATAATAGAATGATTTATATTCCTTTGGGTATATACCCACTAATGGGATTTCTGGGTCAAATGGTATTTCTGCATCTAGATCTTTGAGGAATCGCCATACGGTCATCCACAATGGTTGAAATAATTTACACTCCCAACAACCGTATAAAAGTGTTCCTTTTTCTCTGCAAACTTCCAGCAGCTGTTTTTTGACTGTTTAGTATACCTGACTAGTGAGAGATGGCTTCTCATTGTGGTTTTGATTTGCATTTTTCTAATGATCAGTGATGTTGAGCATTTTTTCATGTTTGTTGGCTGCATATATGTCTTGTTTTGAGAAATGTCTGTTCATGTCCTTTGCCCACTTTTTAAAGGGGTTGTTTTTCTTGTAAATCGGAGCAACCTGTATTCTCATCATGGGGAGGGGGTGGTTATTAAATGAACCATGCTTCATCCATACTATAGAACAAGTTATGCATCATTTCAAAATAATGTTGGTAGATTTGAATATACTGACATGGAAAGATCTCTAAGACCTGTAGCTAAGTTTAAAAAGCAAGGCAAAGATCAATACCTAATTTTTTATGGAAAACTTCCCATAAAATATAATTACATATTTGAATGTGTATGTACATTTTCCTTGGTAGGGGTGGGATTAGATAGGGAGCTGGAGACAAAACCTATTTTGTTTGAAAAATTTTAACCATGAGAATGTATTTGTGTTTAGTCGGGCGTGGTGGCACATAGCTGTAGTCCCATCTACTTGGGAGGCTGAGGCAGGAGGATTGCTTGAGCCTGGGAGTCTGAGGCTGCAGTGCAATCGTGCCACAGAGCTCCAGCCTGGGTGAGAGAGTGAGACCCTGTCTCAAAATAAATAAATAAAATTTAAAAAGAATATATTTATGTGGTACTTGTGTAATTATGGATCATAAAGTTTAAAATAAAAATGTAAAAAGAACAGTGCAAGGTCAGATTCTGGAGACCATTAGAATACACACACACACGTGCACACACACATGCACACACACGACAGTGCTGGCAATGTAAATCTAGATTAAAAGAACCTACTATTTAAAAGGATCTTGGCAGCCTTGTCCTTTCTCACATCAGAAAAGCCCAGGCTGCGGAGAAGTAAGGTTCCTATGCATGCACACAACATGTGACCTTAACCTCCCAGGAAATCTGAAACTTCGGGCCTTGCCTCAATATCTGTCACAACTACACCCACCTTCAGGTGTGTTGTGAGGACCTAGTCACCTGTTTTCACTCTTACTTTTGAGACAGCAAAGAGTTTTGAAACAGCCTGTGATGGAGTCCACAACTATCAGGGAAACCTGCCCCAATATTTCAACATAGGTTCTTTCTATTTTCCGTAAGTGTTGGCTGGGTGAGAAATAAAGAGAGACAACATAAAGAGAGGAATTTTACAGCTGGGCCACCACTGGTGACATCACATATCGGTAGGACCGTGATGCCCACCTGAGCCTCAAACCAGCAAGTTTCTTGTTAAGGGTTTCAAAAGGGGAGGGGGTGTAACAACAGGGAGTAGGTACAAAGATCACATGCTTCAAAGGGCAAAAAGCAGAACTACTAATAAGAGTCTAACAAAGATCACATGCTTCTGAGGGAACAGGACAAAGGGCAAAAGCACAACTACTGATAAGGGTCCAACAAAGAGCACAAGGAAAAGGGCAAAAGCAGAACTACTGATAAGGGTGTATGTTCAGCAGTCTACATATTGTCTTTTTTTTTTCTTTTTTTAAGCTTTCTTTCTTTCTTTCTTTATTTTTTTATTATTATTATACTTTAAGTTTTAGGGTACATGTGCCCAATGTGCAGGTTTGTTACATATGTATACATGTTCCATGTTGGTGTACTGCACCCATTAACTCGTCATTTAGCATTAGGTATATCTCCTAATGCTGTCCCTCCCCCCTCCACCACCCACCCCACAACAGTCACTGGAGTGTGATGTTCCCCTTCCTGTGTCCATGTGTTCTCATTGTTCAATTCCCACCTATGAGTGAGAACATGCAGTGTTTGGTTTTTTGTCCTTGAGACAGTTTACTGAGAATGACGGTTTCCAGTTTCATCCATGTCCCTACAAAGGACACGAACTCATCACTTTTTATGGCTGCATAGTATTCCACAGAGTATATGTGCCACATTTTCTTAATCCAGTCTATCATTGTTGGACATTTGGGTTGGTTCCAAGTCTTTGCTATTGTGAATAGTTCCGCAGTAAACATATGTGTGCATGTGTCTTTATAGCAGCATGATTTATAGTCCTTTGGGTATATACCCAGTAATGGGATGGCTGGGTCAAATGGTATTTCTAGTTCTACATCCCTGAAAATCGCCACACTGACTTCCACAATGGTTGAACTAGTTTACAGTCCCACCAACAGTGTCAAAGTGTTCCTATTTCTCCATATCCTCTCCAGCACCTGTTGTTTCCTGACTTTATAATGATGGCCATTCTAACTGGTGTGAGATGGTATCTCATTGTGGTTTTGATTTCCATTTCTCTGATGGCCAGTGATGATGAGCATTTTTTCATGTGTTTTTTGGCTGCATAAATGTCTTCTTTTGAGAAGTGTCTGTTCATGTCCTTTGCCCACTTTTTGATGGGGTTGTTTGTTTTTTTCTTTTAAATTTGAGTTCATTGTAGATTGTGGATATTAGCCCTTTGTCAGATGAGTAGGTTGCAAAAATTTTCTCCCATTTTTGTAGGTTGCCTGTTCACTCTGATGGTAGTTTCTTTTGCTGTGCAGAAGCTCTTTAGTTTAATTAGATCCCATTTGTCAATTTTGGCTTTTGTTGCCACTGCTTTTGGTGTTTTAGACATGAAATCCTTGCCCATGCTATGTCCTGAATGGTATTGCCTAGGTTTTCTTCTAGGGTGTTTATGGTTTTAGGTCTAACATGTAAGTCTTTAGTCCATCTTGAATTAATATTTGTATAAGGTGTAAGGAAGGGATCCAGTTTCAGCTTTCTCCATATGGCTAGCCAGTTTTCCCAGCACCATTTACTAAATAGGGAATCCTTTTCCCATTGCTTGTTTTTGTCAGGTTTGTCAAAGATCAGATAGTTGTAGATATGTGGCATTATTTCTGAGGGCTCTGTTCTGTTCCATTGATCTATGTCTCTGTTGTGGTACCAGTACCATGCTCTTTTGGTGACTGTAGCCTTGTAGTATAGTTTGAAGTCAGGTAGCATGATGCCTCCTGCTTTGTACTTTTGGCTTAGGATTGACTTGGCGATGCGGGCTCTTTTTTGGTTCCATATGAACTTTAAAGTAGTTTTTTCTGATTCTGTGAAGAAAGTCATGGGTAGCTTGATGGGGATGGCATAGAATCTATAAATTACCTTGGGCAGTATGGCCATTTTCACAATATTGATTCGTCCAACCCATGAGCATGGAATGTTCTTCCATTTGTTTGTATCCTCTTTTATTTCATTGAGCAGTGGTTTGTACTCCTTGAAGAGGTCCTTCACATCCCTTGTGAGTTGGATTCCTAGGTATTTTATTCTCTTTGAAGCAATTGTGAATGGGAGTTCACTCATGATTTGGCTCTCTGTTTGTCTGTGATTGGTGTACAAGAATGCTTGTGATTTTTGTACATTGATTTTGTATCCTGAGACTTTGCTGAAGTTGCTTATCAGCTTAAGGAGATTTTGGGCTGAGACAATGGGGTTTTCTAGATATACAATCATGTCATCTGCAAACAGGGACAATTTGACTTCCTCTTTTCCTAATTGAATACCCTTTATTTCCTTCTCCTGCCTGATTGCCCTGGCCAGAACTTCTAGCACTATGTTGAATAGGAGCGGTGAGAAAGGGCATCCCTGTCTTGTGCCAGTTTTCAAAGGGAATGCTTCCAGTTTTTGTCCATTCCGTATGATATTGGCTGTGGGTTTGTCATAGATAGCTCTTATTATTTTGAGATACGTCCCATCAACACCTAGTTTATTGAGAGTTTTTAGCATGAAGGGTTGTTGAATTTTGTCAAAGGCCTTTTCTGCATCTGTTGAGATAATCATGTGGTTTTTGTCTTTGGTTCTGTTTATATGCTGGGTTACATTTATTGATTTGCTTATGTTGAACCAGCCTTGCATCCCAGGGATGAAGCCCACTTGATCATGGTGTATAAGCTTTTTGATGTGCTGCTGGATTCGGTTTGCCAGTATTTTATTGAGGATTTTTGCATCAATGTTCATCAAGGATATTGGTCTAAAATTCTCTTTTTTTGTTGTGTCTCTGCCAGGCTTTGGTATCAGGATGATGCTGGCCTCCTAAAATGTGTTAGGGAGGATTCCCTCTGTTTCTATTGATTGGAATAGTTTCAGAAGGAATGGTACCAGTTCCCCTTGAACCTCTCTTAGATTTCAGCTGTGAATCCATCAGGTCCTGGACTCTTTTTGGTTGGTAAGCTATTGATTATTGCCACAATTTCAGAACCTGTTATTGGTCTATTCAGAGATTTAACATCTTCCTGGTTTAGTCTTGGGAGGGTGTATTTGTCGAGGAATTTATCCATTTCTTCAAGATTTTCTAGTTTATTTGCATAGAGGTGTTTGTAGTATTCTCTGATGGTAGATTGTATTTCTGTGGGATCGGTGGTGATATCCCCTTTTTCATTTTTTATTGCGTCTATTTGATTCTTCTCTCTTTTCTTTATTAGTCTTGCTAGCGGTCTATCAATTTTGTTGATCTTTTCAAAAAACCAGCTCCTGGATTCATTAATTTTTTCAAGGGTTTTTTGTGTCTCTATTTCCTTCAGTTCTGCTCTGATTTTAGTTATTTCTTGCCTTCTGCTAGCTTTTGAATGTGTTTGCTCTTGCTTTTCTAGTTCTTTTAATTGTGATGTTAGTGTTTCAATTGTGGATCTTTCCTGCTTTCTTTTGTGGGCATTTAGTGCTATAAATTTCCCTCTACACACTGCTTTGAATGTGTCCCAGAGATTCTGGTATGTTGTGTGTTTGTTCTCATTAGTTTCAAGGAACATCTTTATTTCTGCCTTCATTTCGTTATGTACCCAGTAGTCATTCAGGAGCAGGTTGTTCAGCTTCCAAGTAGTTGAGCGGTTTTGAGTGAGTTTCTTAATCCTGAGTTGTAGTTTGATTGCACTGTGGTCTGAGAGACAGTTTGTTATAATTTCTGTTCTTTTACATTTGCTGAGGAGAGCTTTACTTCCAACTATGTGGTCAATTTTGGAATAGGTGTGGTGTGGTGCTGAAAAAAATGTATATTCTGTTGATTTGGGGTGGAGAGTTCTGTAGATGTCTATTAGGTCCACTTGGTGCAGAGCTGAGTTCAATTCCTGGATATCCTTGTTAACTTTCTGTCTCGTTCATCTGTCTAATGTTGACAGTGGGGTGTTAAAATCTCCCATTATTATTGTGTGGGAGTCTAAGTCTCTTTGTAGGTCACTCAGGACTTGCTTTATGAATCTGGCTGCTCCTGTATTGGGTGCATATATATTTAGGATAGTTAGCTCTTCTTGTTGAATTGATCCCTTTACCATTATGTAATGGCCTTCTTTGTCTGTTTTGATCTTTGTCGGTTTAAAGTCTATTTTATCAGAGACTAGGATTGCAACCCCTGCCTATTTTTGTTTTTCATTTGCTTGGTAGATCTTCCTCCATCCCTTTATTTTGAGTCTATGTATGTGTCTGCACGTGAGATGGGTTTCCTGAATACAGCACACTGATGGGTCTTGACTCCTTATGCAGTTTGCCAGTCTGTGTCTTTTAATTGGAGCATTTCACCCATTTACATTTAAAGTTAGTATTGTTATGTGTGAATTTGATCCTGTCATTATGATGTTAGCTGGTTATTTTGCTCATTAGTTGATGCAGTTTCTTCCTAGCCTCGATGGTCTTTACAATTTGGCATGTTTTTGCAGTGGCTGGTACCGGTTGTTCCTTTCCATGTTTAGTGCTTCCTTCAGGAGCTCTTTTAGGGCAGGCCTAGTGGTGACAAAATCACTCAGCATTTGCTTGTCTGTAAAGTATTTTATTTCTCCTTCACTTATAAAGCTTAGTTTGGCTGGATATGAAATTCTGGGTTGAAAATTCTTTTCTTTAAGAATGTTGAATATTGGCCCCCACTCTCTTGTGGCTTGTTGAGTTTCTGCAGTGAGATCCGCTGTTAGTCTGATGGGCTTCCCTTTGTGGGTAACCCGACCTTTCTCTCTGGCCACCCTTAACATTTTTTCCTTCATTTCAACTTTGGTGAATCTGACAATTATGTGTCTTGGAGTTGCTCTTCTCGAGGAGTATCTTTGTGGTGTTCTCTGTGTTTCCTGAATCTGAATGTTGGCCTGCCTTGCTAGACTGGGGAAGTTCTCCTGGATAATATCCTGCAGAGTGTTTTCCAACTTGGTTCCATTCTCCCCGTCACTTTCAGGTACACCAATCAGACATAGGTTTGGTCTTTTCACATAGTCCCATATTTCTTGGAGGCTTTGATAGTTTCTTTTTATTCTTTTTTCTCTAAACTTCCCTTCTTGCTTCATTTCATTCATTTCATCTTCCATCACTGATACCCTTTCTTCCAGTTGATCGCATCGGCTACTGAGGCTTCTGCAATCTTTACGTAGTTCTTGAAACTTGGCTTTCAGCTCCATCAGCTCCTTTAAGCCCTTCTCTGCATTGCTTATCTTAGTTATACATTCATCTATTTTTTTTTTCAAAGTTTTTAACTTCTTTGCCATTGGTTTGAATTTCCTCCTGTAGCTCGGAGTAGTTTGATCGTCTGAAGCCTTCTTCTCTCAACTCGTCAAAGTCATCCTCCATCCAGCTTTGTTCCGTCGCTGGTGAGGAGCTGCATTCCTTTGGAGGAGGAGAAGTGCTCTGCTTTTTAGAGTTTCCAGTTTTTCTGCCCTATTTTCTCCCCATCTTTGTAGGTTTTTCTACTTTTGGTCTTTGATGATGGTGATGTACAGATGGGTTTTTGGTGTGGGTGTCCTTTCTGTGTGTTAGTTTTCCTTCTGTCAGACAGGACCCTCAGCTGCAGGTCTGTTGCAGTTTGCTAGAGGTCCACTCCAGACCCTGTCTGGCTGGGTGTCAGCAGCAGTGGCTGCAGAACAACAGATTTTCGTGAGACCAGAAATTCAGCTGTCTGATCGTTCCTCTGGAATTTTTGTCTCAGAGGAGTACCTGGCCGAGTGAGGTGTCAGTCTGTCCCTACTGGGGGATGCCTCCCAGTTAGGCTGCTTGGGGGTCAGGGACCCATTTTAGGAGGCAGTCTGCCCATTCTCAGATCTCCAACTGCGTGCTGGGAGAACCACTACTCTCTTCAAAACTGTCAGACAGGGACATTTAAGTCTGCAGAGGTTCCTGCTGACTTTTTGTTTGTCTGTGCCCTGCCCCCAGAGGTGGAGCCTACAGAGCTAGGCAGGCCTCCTTGAGCTGTGGTGGGCTCCACCCAGTTCGAGCTTCCTGGCTGCTTTGTTTACCTAAGCAAGCCTGGGCAATGGTGGGCGCCCCTCCCCCAACCTCGCTGCCGCCTTGCAGTTTGATCCCAGACTGCTGTGCTAGCAATCAGCGAGACTCCGTGGGCGTAGGACCCTCTGAGCCAGGTGCGGGACACAATCTCCTGGTGTGCCGTTTTCCAAGCCCGTTGGAAAAGCACAGTATTAGGGTGGGACTGACCCGATTTTCCAGGTGCCGTCTGTTACCCTTTTCTTTGACTAGGAAAGGGAACTCCCTGACCCCTTGCGCTTTCCGAGTGAGGCAATTCCTCGCCCTGCTTCGGCTCGTGCATGGTGCACTGCACGGACTGTCCTGCACCCACTGTTTGGCACTCCCTAGTGAGATGAATCTGGTACCTCAGATGGAAATGCAGAAATCACCCGTCTTCCGTGTTGCTCACACTGGGAGCTGTAGACCGGAGCTGTTCCTATTCGGCCATCTTGGCTCCACCCTGCATACATATTGTCTTGATAAACACCTTAAATAACAGAAAACAGAGTTCGAGAGCAGAGAACTGGTCTGACCACAAATTTATCAGGGTGGAGTTTTTCCTTACCCTAGGAAGCCTACAGAAGAGCTGGGCATTTCTCAGTCCTTATCTCAACTGCATAAGACAGACACTCCCAGAGCAGCCGTTTATAGACCATTTATAGACCTTCCCCAGGAATGCATTCCTTTCCCAGAGTATTAATATTAATATTCCTTGCTAGGAAAAGAATTTAGCGATACCTTTCCTACTTGCAAGTCCATTTATAGGCTCTCTGCAGGAACAAAAATATGGCTCTTTTTGCCCAACCCCGCAGGCAGTCAGACCTTATGGTTGTCTTCCCTTGTTCGCTAAAAATCGCTGTTATTCTGTTCTTTTTCAAGGTGCACTGATTTCATATTGTTCAAACACACATGTTTTACAATCAATTTGTACAGTTAACACAATTATCACAGTGGTCCTGAGGTGACATACATCCTTAGCTTATGAAGATAACAGGATTAAGAGATTAAAGACAGGCATAAGAAATTATAAAAGTATTATTTAGGAACTGATAAATGTCCATGAAATCTTCACCATTTATGTTCCTCTGCCGTGGCTCCAGCCAGTCCCTCTGTTCAGGGTCCCTGACTCCACACAACACACAACTGATCACCTCGGTGTGAAATTCTCCATAGGAAATCTCACTGATGATGAAGCCAATACTTAGTCCTCGTGTTGGGTGTGAGGACAGCACAGGCATGGGCTTTGTCCATGCTGCTCACTGGCTGATGTTCTCCATCACCAGAAGTCAGACTTGCATGGAGTTCTGCATTTCCAGGTCCTGTTCAGGGCTGCTGGGCCTGTCTTCTTGTCTTCTATGAATCCTTTCTGTCTCCCATCTTCCCGTCTCTCTCATTCCCCTGCTCCCTCCCCTGTGTGTCTGTAGAAAACACCAAATCTTCAAGAAAACTTTCGCTGCAAGCTACCACTGCCTGGCCTTCCTCTCCTCTCTTACAGATCTTCTAGAAGGCCCAGTCCCTCCCTCTCATCTCCCGCTTCTTCCTCAGCAGTTTCAACCATTTACCTTCAACCCTCACAGTCTCAGTTCTTCACCTATTACTGTGTCACTCTCACAGAGGTCACCTGTGTCCTCACTGTCACCTACTCACATGCTCTCTTTTCCATATCCAGTGACAGCCGCAGTTTCTGGCCATGGACAGCACCGTTGTTGAAACCCTTCTCTCTTCACTCCTTTGAGATTTCTCTTTCTTGGTCTCCATCCCAAAGTCCTTATTTCTCAGTGGTCTTTCAGGGTATTGCCTTGACCCTCTTCTCCCTGCCCTTTCTCCCTTACGGATTTGTATCCAATGACATATTTTCAGCCCTTACTTTTGTGAAGCTGGTTCCCATATCTACATCTGGCCATCAGCTTCTCCTTGTGCCCTGCACCCCTTTCCCGCTGCCGGCAGGATATTCCCTGTACACAAGCATCTTTCTAGCATTCTTGTTTTGGCAGCTGTAAATCTAGGCTGATCCTCTTCCTGCCAGTCCTACTTGTCTGCCTCCTGGGTTTCTGAATTCAGTGAACTCTCCACTGATAAAGCCATCTTCTCTCCCCACCAGATCCCATTAATAACAATTCTCACTTGTATCCCTTCACTTGACAAACACGTCTCTTCCTTCCCTCCTGCTCCTGTGGGTTCTCACTGGGCCCATCAGTACAGCGTCTTAACTGCTCTCCCAAACCCCAGCCACCAGTGTGAACCTCCTAAGGCACCAGCTTTCTGTCTTCAAACCTCCATCGCCTCAAGGATAAAATTTACTGCCTTAGGACAGCACTTGACTTCTCAATTTGCTCCAGCCTACCTGTAAAGCCTATCTACTACTAGCCCTTCATTTGTTCCACGAATCTTCTCATCAATCCCTATAGATTTAAGAAAATAAAGGCTCCTTGACTCTCTACAGAAACTGGGAGGTTCTCTAGAATCTCTAGAGTCTGGAGATGTGAGAATCTCTGGAGACTAGGTTTCACTTGCCTCCACATGCCACCTTCCAGGAAATAGTGACTTGTGTCCTTTGTATCAGGCCCTCTGCCACGTTGCTGTTTTTTCCAGGAAGTCTTCCTCAGCATTGCCTCCTCTCACCCAGATCCTCTTCTTTAAAAGGCACCCCTTAACCTCAGAACCCTTCAGCTCAGTTACGCTGAGGAGAAGATTTGGGCTCAGAGAAGTTAGGTTATTCCCTCCATGTCAGTTGTGTATTAATGGGAGGAGTGGGGATTTGAACTGCTATCTCTCTGATGTCTAAATGGGTGCTTTCTCCTGTTTGCCTGGCTGGCTGCCTGATTGTGCTTTTCCCAGTTGGCCTTAGAGGGCTAGGAGTGTTAGCAACACTTGTGGTAATTTTCTTGAGAACAATCTTGTCTTAGTTGCTATCTTTTCTAATCCTCCGTCCTACTTAAGGCTTGGAGCTCAGGGGTCTTCAATAAATGCTTGGTGAATGGCGCTGAATTTTCTTGTCTTCTCCAGTTTTTTCCAAGCAGGTGCTGTATTTCTCCTTATCTCCCAAAGGATTGATATTTTATTCAGCTACAGGAACTCTGGGTGGTGGATGGCCCTGTGGCTGTCGGGGGGTCCCGTTGCTTTAGCCTCAGTTAGGACTCATGTTGAGGAATGTAGGCTTCTTGAGCTTTGGTCATCTCCAAATCAGAGCCCATGGCTCTCTCACCCTTGACTTGAGCCGACTGCCATGAAGATTTGCAAGTGACCAACAGGCCTCAGATTCCATTGCATGAGCCTTTCCTAAAGGAGCAGGAATAGGAGCAGGAACAGGAAGAGGAACACGAGGAGGAGGAGGAACAGGGTTCATTTGGAAACACAGGAAAATGCCTAAATATACAGGAAGAGTTAAAAAAAGCACAGCCATGATTCTGTAAATTAGCCTTCATAGAGCTCCTTCATATTCAGTGTTACTGGATATCACTCCTTCAGCCCTGAAGCTATTCTTCTATAAACCTATAAAAGGAAAGCATTTTGAATAGTTCCACATTAACAATATTTAAAATTCCTTCTGGAGTGACGTTTGGCCACGATTAGCTGTTCCTGAATTAGGATGCATTATGCCTTATGCAAGCCTGAAGGAAAGTAGACCCTCTTAGCCAGGGGCATCCTTCAACTTTCTTCTTATAGCTCTTATATTTGATAACCCTAAGCAAGCTACATAAGCTTCCTGAGCCTCAGTGTCCTCTGATAGGTGGGAATGACAATACTTCACCTCACTGTTGTGAGGATTTAATGACTTAGAACTAAATCACTAAGCCCTATGCCTGGCCCACAGTAGGCACTCAATTAATACGGATTTCTTCCCGTGTTTCCTGACAAAACCCATTCATTTTTTAAACCAGTAAAGCATTGTCTCTAGTTGTTGTTGTTTTTAATCCCCACCCATTATTTATTCATTGAACATTTGTTGATCACTTGTGCATGCCAGGCATTGTTCTAGGTTCCAGGGTACCTCAGTGAATCACATGGACAAGGCCCATGACTTTGCTGAGTGCCTCGGTGTTAGCACAGAGTTGAGGGTACATTATTCTCCAGCTTTGTTGGAATTAGCCTTTCCGCAGCGTGTGTTCCCAACTGGGGGAACCTCATTTCAATTCCTTCATCTTCTTTTACTTCAATTTCTGATGCTGTACTCCAATACTGATCGCTCGTGGCAGTGTATGATTTGGAAGAAAATAACTTAGAAAAACAGATAAAATGCTTAAAGATGCATAAAGAGTTGCAAAAGTACTCCCATGGTGTTTGAAAATTACCAAGACTCAAAGAAACAGGACTAAGACACACTCATGTTTAACTAAGTGAAGTATTCCTCACCACCAGGAGCTGTTCAGTTTGAATGGCGAGAGACCTGTAGGTGTTTGGATCAAATTGCCGTATTAACGAACTTGCTTTCCTGCATCTAGGTCTCGGCCAAATTATAGTCATTCAAATCACTCTAGGATAAATTAGCTTTGACCAAATCCCCTGAATCCACAAGCTTTGTGTCCCTAGTGCATACTTCAATGCCTGGCACTAGATAGATGCTCAGCAAATTCTAGCAAATTCTGTCATTTTTTGTTTGCCTTCCCCTATGGCACCATAAGCTGCTTGAAGGCTAGGCCATCGTCTTATTCATCTTTGTATTATTCTGAACACAGAGTCTACCACAGTGTAGATCCGCAGTAAATGTTTGTTAAATGGACAAAGGAACGAACAAAGGAACAAACTGAGTGGAGGAGTTTTTGGAAGCTCATTCTAGCACACAAGCTCTGCCAGAGCAGGGAACGAGAAGCTAGGCTGGGGGTGGAGGGTCACCGTGCCTGCAATCAGTGAGTATTGGCTCTCAGAAGACCTAGGACCCAGCATCAGTGTCCCTGCTTTAGTGGTGGCACAGGGTCATGTCTGTGTGAGGCCACTTCCCCTCCCCCACACATAATTGGAGGCCTTCTCTGATCAGCCTGCTTTGGAAAACTGCTTGCACCTGGTCTGGAAGAACACAATTAAAAGACGCCGTAAAATTGACAGATCACAGTGCGGAGGGCTGAAAATACATTACAATTCCGATCGAACTATAAATAAAGCCCCTAAATTAAATAAATCTCACACAATTATGGATTAAAACATGTTTAGTGTTAATGGCCTTGCACATGGACCCTGACTCCCGAAATTGTTGCTGAGGCTGCATGGCCGGGGGATTGCATCATAATTAACACCAACCCAACCCAGAGGGGGCGGCCCGAGGTTCAACTGTGGGCCTTCAGAAGGACAGGAGTGGACCAATGAGGCCCCCTCCTCTGGGTGAGCTTCCAAATGCTTACCCAGCCCCTTCGTGGTGCCACTGACTTTTCCTTGGAAAAATATGACCTGGAGATGGCTGTCACTCTTAGGACCTGATCCTGTACACAAAGGCTTAGGCTGGGCTGAGTGTTCCAGCTCCCCTGGTTGCTCCATCACACAGATGTCCACATGCACCAAGTAAATGACCCCACACCAAAAAAGGGATTGTGGAAGAAATACTTGGATAATTCAGTCATTTGCTCACTCATACTCTGTTCCTTTGAAGTCTATACATTGTATATAAATGGCCAGCAATCATATTGTACATTAAAATACAGAACGTTTTCTAGTAACTCTTAAACTCCAATTGTTAGAACCAAGGAGGTTGGTAAAATCATGAAGGACAATGAAAGGTATCAGAGTTTTAGCTATACCAAACCAAGTAAGAGTGCCTAAAATTTAGGAATCTTTCAAGAGAAAGGTGAGGAGCCCATAGCTTTCATTCAAGATCAATTCGTACCTCTCACCGAGACCCAACAGATGGAAAGAGGCTCCAGGACCCCCACTGCGCTCCCTGGAGGAGGGCAGGGTGGTGGTGAAGAACAGGGGCTCTGGATCAGGCTGCTGGGGCTCTACTCCCAGCTCTGTGGCTTCCTAAGCACACACTGCTCTCAGTGTTTTGGGTTCCCCACCTCCATATCAGGGATGATAATGGCAACTCCTTAGCAGTGAGGGTCTGGCCTGAGCTAAGCCTGCATGTGTGTTGGTGTCATCAAAATTGCTGCTGTGACTGTACAGGAAGCAAGCCTGCCTTGGCTCCCACACTCTAGCTGTGAGGGCCCTTACCTGGTCCACCCTAGACGTGGCAGGAGAGGAGCTGCAGGGGTTCCTGGTGTGTTGCAGGAAGGTGAAGAGCGTGGTTTGGGGCAGACACTCTACCAGTTGACCAGCCTGTCTGTCTCTTTGAGCAACTGGGCTATGCCTGGAGAGATGGGCATTAGATATTCGCTGAGTTAGAACGAGGATTAAGTGAAAGGAAGACATACAAAGAATTTAACCCTGGCACCTGGAAAACAAACTGTGCTTGATAAATGCTGACTTCCCTCTCCTACATTCCCAGCATTTTTCTGTTGTCTTAACAAAAGTCAGAAAGACCCTTGAACTTCTTCAAGGCTGAAGAAGTTGGCTATGGCAGGGCTAATGAGAGAGGCACACTGAGGAATGGTCTTAAGCAGCAGACACACGCTGTCCTGGGTCCCTCAGCTGCCCTAGCGGGAGGGGAAGCCCTTGGCCCGGAGCAGCTGAAGCCTGTGTTAGGTCCTCTTCCTCAGGCCCTATTGCCTTCTCTGACCATGCTGTTGTCCCTCTCATGCTGACACTTAAAAAATACAGACTTTACCTTGTCACTCCCCTGCTTTAAAAAACATGTCAAGGGGGTCCCGTTTAGGATAAAGTGTAAAGCTCCTTACCAGTGTGTACAAAAAGGGGTGACTGATCTTTTCTAATCTCTACACTTTGCACTCTGCATTTCATCATATTGGTCTTCTTTAAGTTCCCGGGCAATCTCATGTTCTGTGGTGCCCACCTGTGGGTTATGTGTACTCTTCCCTGTGCTTAGAATTTCCTCCCCACACCCCTTGATGAGCCTCACCTAGCTGACTTCAGGGCTTGACTTGGCTGTTGCATCTTAAGCGAAGCCTTCCTTCCCTGAGCCCTCCTGCTTGAGTTGGGTGCCCATCCCGTGTGCTTCCTCAGCAGCCTGCTGGGACCCCATGAAAGCCCCACGTATTCTTGTTGAATTACTCGTTCACATGCCTGCCTCTTCCACTAGATGACAAGCTCCAAGAGGGCAGGAAGCCCATTTTCTTCATTCACTCCTGTATGTTTTATGTAGCACAGCGCCTGACTCAGAGTATCACACAGGATATACTGGCTGAATAAAAAAAAAAAAAAAAAAAAAGGAAGGAAATTGCTCATTCTCATTCTACACTTGTTGCTTTTTGGCATCACCATGGCTATGATGATGCAGGAAGCTCAGGGACAACAGAGTATGCATTTTCCTTAGTGAATGGAGATCCAGTTCCAAAAGTCCCACGAGGAGAAGAGGTTCCCTGGAACGGGCAAGCACCAGCAAATCCTGGCCTGGAACACTTCCGCTCTTGTCCATCATTTCACATTCAAATCATAGCTAGCTAGATAGCTAGACAGATATATGGATATACATACAGATATGTGGAATATAGATCAGAATTTATTGCAAAGAATTGGCTTATACAGTTGTGGGAAGCTAGCTAGACAAATCTGAAATCTGTAGGGCAGGAAGATCAGGCTGGAAATCTCACATGCCCACAGGTGGAATTTCTTCTTCAAGGAAGCCTTAGTTCTGTTCCTAAACCTTTCAATGGATTGAATCAAGCCCACTCAGATAATCTAGGATAATCTCCCTTACTTAAGCTGATTATAGATTTTAATCACATTGACAAAATACCTTCACAGCAACACTTAGACTAGTGTTTGATTGAATAACCTGGGGATGATAGTCTAGCCAAGCCTAAATGTAACACTCACCTGGGGTCACAAGAGCTAGAACTGCATTAAGATCCTCCTGCCTCCTGCTGGTCTCTCTGGGCCATGTGCATTCTCTTCTTTGGCATGCCTTCTAGCTGGGTGAGGCAGGGAAGACTAACACATGCTGCTTAGATGCCTTCTCCAAAGGTCTTGTCAGGACGTGACCACAGGACATTTCCAGAGGGCATAATCTCCAGAAGAATGGCTTTTCTCTTTTAGTGGACTGCAAAGAATCTGGAAAATAGTGGTTTCATAATATGAGCAACCTTATTCAATACCCTCAAAAGAGGAATTCAGGAAGCCATTCCCCGTAGACCATGGAGGCAGGGCTCATTTTTGGCTTGGGGGCATCAGTATGGCCATAGGGTTGTTCGAGCTGGCTTCCATGCTAGGCCATATTGGTTGCTAAATATTTTGACTATCAACATGGGGCAGAGGTCAGACTCCCCTGGGCCAGTGTGGTTTAAGCACAGTAGCCATTTAAAATATGCTCAACAGCTTAGATAGTCAAAGGGGACATTAGTATTTGAGTGTCTCTAAGACACAGTTCATTCTGTCAATTTCAACATGGAAGTTGGGAAATAGTCCCACCCTGGTGCCGCAAAGATTGTTTCATTAGAGGTTAATGCTGCAGAAATCCATCTGGAAGAATGCCTGGCAGGAGTTTCGTCATAATTGATCAGCGTTAGAGAGAGACTGTAAAATTCCATGGAGATTGCTACTTGCAGAAGTGGGAACTAGAATCAGAAACATGTTAGAGAATTCTGCCCACTAGCAAGGACTTCATGTCTAAAACACCAAAAGCAATGGCAACGAAAGCCAAAATTGACAAATGGGATCTCATTAAACTAAAGAGCTTCTGCACAGCAAAAGAAACTACCATCAGAGTGAACAGGCAACCTACAGAATGGGAGAAAATTTTTGCAACCTACTCATCTGACAAAGGGCTAATATCCAGAATCTACAATGAACTCAAACAAATTTACAAGAAAAAAACAAACAACCCCATCAAAAAGCAGGCGAAGGACATGAACAGACACTTCTCAAAAGAAGACATTTATGCAGCCAAAAAACACATGAAAAAATGCTCCTCATCACTGGCCATCAGAGAAATGCAAATCAAAACCACAGTGAGATACCATCTCACACCAGTTAGAATGGCCATCATTAAAAAGTCAGGAAACAACAGGTGCTGGAGAGGATGTGGAGAAATAGGAACACTTTGACACTGTTAGTGGGACTGTAAACTAGTTCAACCATTGTGGAAGTCTGTGTGGCGATTCCTCAGGGATCTAGAACTAGAAATACCATTTGACCCAGCCATCCCATTACTGGGTATATACCCAAAGGATTATAAATCATGCTGCTATAAAGACACATGCACATGTATGTTTATTGTGGCACTATTCACAATAGCAAAGAGTTGGAACCAACCCAAATGTCCAACAACGATAGACTGGATTAAGAAAATGTGGCACATATACACCATGGAATACTATGCAGCCATAAAAAATGATGAGTTCATGTCCTTTGTAGGGACATGGATGAAACTGGAAACCATCATTCTCAGTAAACTATCACAAGAACAAAAAGCCAAACACCGCATGTTCTCACTCATAGGTGGGAATTGAACAGTGAGAACTCATGGACACAGGAAGGGGAACATCACACTCTGGGGACTGTTGTGGGGTGGGGGGAGGGGGGAGGGACAGCATTAGGAGATATACCTAATGCTAAATGACGAGTTAATGGGTGCAGCAAAACAACATGGCACGTGTATACATATGTAACAAACCTGCACATTGTGCACATGTGCCCTAAAACCTAAAGTATAATAATAATAATAAACAAGAAAAAAAAAATCTGCCCACTAAAGCTGAGAGGAAACTCAGATTGCTAAACTCCTCATGACAAAAATCGAACAGCATCTTCTGAGTATGTTCTGTGCTGGGCGCTGTCCTGGCTGCTGGGAACACAACACTGACTTATTGATTGTCCTCTACCCTCTATTCCCAACAGGAAAATAAGTTTCATGGGGACAGAGGTTGTTAGGTCTGCCTTGTTCACAGCTAAGAACCCTGATTTTTCTTTTCTGAATGGATACAGATCTATACAGAAAATAGATTAAAATTTATTTTTGATTTTTCTTTCCAGGTTGGAAAAAAAAATCAGACTTCATCAGATTCATCTCTTGAACCAATTGCCAAGTGACGAATCATGATGGCCTAAGTCAAGGTTGGCAATTATTTTGTTAAAGGGCCAGATAGTAAATGTTTTAGGCTTTGTGGCCATACAGGATTTGTCACCACTACTCATTGCTACTAGTGCAAAGGCAGCTGTAGGCAATATATTAATGCATGAGTATAACAATGTTTAAAAAACCCAAAACTTTATTTCAAAAAAAGGTAGTGGGCTGGATTTTGCCCAAGGGCCATAGTTTACTGACCCCTGATTCTAAGTTGAACATTTTGGTGTCAGGACCTCTTTGCACTCTTCAATTTTATTGAGGACACCAAATAATTTTTGTTTATGTGGGTTACATCTATCAATGTTTTATACATAAAAATTAAAACTTAGAATTTAAAAAATATTTCTCTTAAAAATAGCAGTAATAAACTCATTCTATGCCAGCATAAATAACATGTTTTATGGAAAACCAACATGTTTTCTAACACAAAATACTAATGAGATATTGTTTTATGTATTTATAAATGTCTTTAATGTCTGGATCGATAGAAGAGAGCAGGATTCTCGTATCTGCTTTTGTGTTCAGACTGGTGCGATGTTTTAGTGGAAAATTCAGTCTCATACAGAGACATAATTGGAAAAGGCAGGACCTCACAGAATCCCTGGATTGTCTTGAAGACAATACCTGGAATGTCTTGAAGACACCCATTTGCAATTGCTACACAAAATAAAATAGGAACAGATTTAACCAAATAACTGAAAGATCTCTACAGGGAAAACTATCAAATGTTGATGAAAGAAATTGAATAGGATACAAACAAATGAAAAGACATCCCATGCTCATAGATCAGAAGAATTAATATTGTTAAAATGACAATGCTACCCAAAGTGATTTACAGATTGAATGCAATTCCTATCAAAATACAAATGACATTCTTCACAGAAATAGAAAAAAAGCCCTAAAATTTGTATAGAATCACAAGGCCCCAAATAGCCAAAGCAGTACTGAGCAAAAAGAACAAAACTGGAGGTATTATACTACCAGAACTTAAAATGTACTACAAAGCTGTAGTAACCAAAACGGCATGGTACTGGCATAAAAACAGACACATAGACCAATGGAACAGAAAAGAGAACTCAAATTAATCCACATTATCTACAGCCAATTGATTTTTGACAAAGGTGCCAAGAACACTCACTGGGGAAAGGACAGCCTTTTCAATAAATGATTCTGGGAAAACTGAATATCCACATGCAGAAAAAATAAAACTAGATTCCCATCCTTCATCCTATATAAAAATCAATTCAAAATGGATCAAAGACCTAAACTAATACCCGGAACCATAACACTGCTAGAAGAAAATATAGGGGAAATGCTTCAGGACTTTGGACTGGGAAAAGATTTTATAAATAAGTCCTCAAAAGAACAGGCAACAAAAGCAAAAATATACAAATGAGTTTATATTAAGCAAAAGAGCTTCTTCACAGAAAAGGAAATAATCAGCAAAATGAAAAGACAACCTATTGAATGGCAGAAAAAAATGTTCAAATTATTCATCTGGCAGGGGACTAATACACAGAATATATAGGAACTCAAACGTCTCAACAGGAAAAAGACAGTCCTATTAAAAAGTGATCAAATAATCTGAAAAGACATTTCTCAAAAGAAGACATATAAAGCCAATAAACATGAAAAAAGCCAATAAACATGAAAAAAGCCAATAAACATGAAAAATTGTTCAACGTAAGTAAACATCAGGGAAATGCAAATCAAAACTACAATGAGGTATCTCACCCCAGTTACGATGGCTGTTATCAAAAAGACAAAATATAACAAGTGTTGGTAAGGATGCAGAGAAAAGGGAACTTACACACTGTTGGTGGAAATGTAAACTAATACAACCATTATGGAGAACAGTATGGAGGTTCTTCAGAAAACTAAGATTAGACCTACCACATGATCTGGCAATCCCACTAATGGTCATTTATCCAAAGGAAAGGAAATAATTATATCGAAGAAACATCTGTAACTTCATATTTATTGCAACACTATTCACAATAGCCAAGATATGGAATCCACCCGGGTGTCCAATAACAGATAAATGGATAAAGAAAACGTTGTATATTTACATAGTGGAATACTATTCAGACGTTATAAAAAATGAAATCGTGTCATTCACGGCAACATGGATGGAACTGGAGGATATTATGTTAGGTGAAATATGCCAGGAACAGAAAAAAGTTAAACACCATATATTTAAAAAAGTTGATCTCATAGAAGATTAAAGTTAAAAGTAGAATGGAGTGTACTAGAGGCTGGGAAGGATAGGGAGAGATTTGTTAAAGGATACAAAATTACAGCTAGATAGAAGCAATAAGTTCTAGAATTTTGTACCACTGTAGGATGACGAGTTAAGAATAATATGTAGTCTCAAATAGCTAGAGAGAATGTTGAACGTTCTTTTTTTTTTCTGTTTGCTCAACTGTTTTCTTTTATTCTTTATTTTTAAATTTTATTATTATACTTTAAGTTTTAGGGTACATTTGTACAACGTGCAGTTTTGTTACATATGTATACATGTGCCATGTTGGTGTGCTGCACCCATTAACTCGTCATTTAGCATTAGGTATCTCTCCTAATGCTGTCCCTCCCCCCTCCCCCCACCCCATAACAGTCCCCAGTGTGTGATGTTGCCCTTCTTGTGTCCATGTGTTCTCGTTGTTCAATTCCCACCTATGAGTGAGAACATGCGGTGTTTGGTTTTTTGTTCTTGTGATAGTTTACTGAGAATGATGGTTTCCAGCTTCATCCATATCCCTACAAAGGACATGAACTCATCATTTTTTATGGCTGCATAGTATTCCATGGTGTATATGTGCCACATTTTCTTAATCCAGTCTATCGTTGTTGGACATTTGGGTTGGTTCCAAGTCTTTGCTGTTGTGAATAGTGCCACAATAAACATACGTGTGCATGTGTCTTTATAGCAGCATGATTTATAATCCTTTGGGTATATACTCAGTAATGGGATTGCTGGGTCAAATGGAATTTCTAATTCTAGATCCCTGAGGAATCGCCACACTGACTTCCACAATGGTTGAACTAGTGTACAGTCCCACCAACAGTGTCAAAGTGTTCCTATTTCTCCACATCCTCTCCAGCACCTGTTGTTTCCTGACTTTTTAATGATGGCCATTCTAACTGGTGTGAGATGGTATCTCACTGTGGTTTTGATTTGCATTTCTCTGATGGCCAGTGATGATGAGCATTTTTTCATGTGTTTTTTGGCTGCACAAATGTCTTCTTTTGAGAATTGTCTGTTCATAATTCAACAACCTTTCATGCTAAAAACTCTCAATAAATTAGGTTTTGATGGGACGTATCTCAAAATAATAAGAGCTATCTATGACAAACCCACAGCCAATATCATACTGAATGGGCAAAAACTAGAAGCATTCCCTTTGAAAACTGGCACAAGACAGGGATGCCCTCTCTCACCACTCCTGTTCAACATAGTCTTGGAAGTTCTGGCCAGGGCAATCAGGCAGGAGAAGGAAATAAAGGGCATTCAATTAGGAAAAGAGGAAGTCAAATTGTCTCTGTTTGCAGATGACATGATTGTATATCTAGAAAACCCCATCGTCTCAACCCAAAATCTCCTTAAGCTGATAAGCAACTTCAGCAAAGTCTCAGGATACAAAATCAATGTGCAAAAATCACAAGCATTCGTATACACCAATAACAGACAAACAGAGAGCCAAATCATGAGTGAACTCCCATTCACAATTGCTTCAAAGAGAATAAAAGACCTAGGAATCCAACTTAGAAGGGATGTGAAGGACCTCTTCAAGGAGAACTACAAACCACTGCTCAATGAAATAAAAGAGGATACAAACAAATGGAAGAACATTCCATGCTCATGGGTTGGAAGAATCAATATCGTGAAAATGGCCATACTGCCCAAGGTAATTTATAGATTCAATGCCATCCCCATCAAGCTACCAATGACTTTCTTCACAGAATTGGAAAAACTACTTTCAAGTTCATATGGAACCAAAAAAGAGCCCACATTGCCAAGTCAATCCTAAGCCAAAAGAAGAAAGCTGGAGGCATCATGCTACCTGACTTCAAACTATACTACAAGGCTACAGTCACCAAAACAGCATGGTACTGGTACCAAAACAGAGATACAGACCAATGGAACAGAACAGAGCCCTCAGAAATAATGCCACATATCTACACCTATCTGATCTTTGACAAACCTGACAAAAACAAGAAATGGGGAAAGGATTCCCTATTTAATAAATGGTGCTGGGAAAACTGGCTAGCCATATGCAGAAAACTGAAACTGGACCCCTTCCATATACCTTATACAAAAATTAAGTCAAGATGGATTAAAGACATAAATGTAAAAACCAAAACCATAAAAAGCCTAGAAGAAAACCTAGGCAATACCATTCAGGACATAGGCATGGGCAAATACTTCATGACAAAAACACCAAATGCAATTGCAACAATAGCCAATATTAACAAATGGGATCTGTTTAAACTAAAGAGCTTCTGCACAGGAAAAGAAACTATCATCAGAGTAAACAGCCAACCTACAGAATGGGAGAACATTTTTGCAGTCTATCCATCTGATAAAGGTCTAATATCCAGAATTTACAAGGAAATTAAACATATTTACAAGAAAAAACAACCCTATCAAAAAGCAGATTAAGGATATGAACAGACACTTCTCACAAGAAGACATTTATGCAGCCAACAAACGTATGAAAAAAAGCTCAATGTCACTGACTATCAGAGAAATGCAAATCAAAACCACAATGAGATACTATCTCACACCAGTCAGAATGGTGATTATTAAAAATTCAGGAAACAATAGATGCTGGTGAGGCTGTGGAGAAATAGGAACACTTTTACACTGTTGGTGGGAATGTAAATTAGTTCAACCGTTGTGGAAGACAGTATAGTGAATCCTCAAGGATCTAGAACAAGAAATACCATTTGACCCAGCAATCCCATTACTGGGTATATACACAAAGGAATATAAATCATTCTACTATAAAGACACATGCACATGTATGTTCATTGCAGCACTATTTACAATAGCAAAGACTTGGAACCAACCCAAATGCCCATCAATGATAGACTGGATAAAGAAAACGAGGTACATACACCATGGAGTACTACACAGCCATAAAAAGGAATGAGATCATGTCCTTTGCAGGGACATGGATGAAGCTAGAAGCCCTCATCCTTAGCAAACTAACACAGGAACAGAAAACCAAATACCACATGTTCTCACTCATAAGTGGGAGTTGAACACTGAGAACGCATGGACACAGGGAGGGGAAAAACACATATGCCAGTGCCTGTTGGGGAATGGGGGGTGAGGGAAGGGAACTTAGAGGAGGTGTCAATAGATGCAGCAAACCACCATGGCATGTGTATACCTATGTAACAAACCTGCACATTCTGCACATGTATCCAATTTTTTCTTTAGAAATGAAAAGGAAGAAAATTTAACTTATTTTTAAAAAGCAGTGGGACAGTATTCCATTGAATATTTCATAATTTATTTAACCACCCCTGTATTTATAAAGTTTAGATATCTCTAATTTTCTTTGTTAATATTAGCAATCAGCAATGAACGGTCATGCATGTGAATATTAGTACTTGTCAATTATTTTCTTAGAATCAATTCTTCAATAATAATTGATGGGTCCAATGTGTTTAAGTTTTGACACATATATACAGTTGTACTCCGTGAAGGATATACCATTTTGCTTTCTCTAACAGTGATGTCATTTCCTCGTAGTTTCATCAACATTAGGTACTATCAATCCTTACAAATCTGATTCGTAAAAATATGTTTTATTTTTCATTTCTTTGCTTATTTGCAGGACTAGCATGTGATGCTGTCTTTATCACATATTAACATCTTCTATACACTAGGTTTGTCTAAGGCATGACTATTCTGTTCATCTGTTCATTATCTTTTGTACAAGTCCCTCACTTCAAACAAATTTTGATATCTGATAGCAAAGATCCACCATTGCTCAAAAGATATTAATTGTTCTCACCTATCCATTCTTCCCAATGAATTCTGAAATCCCATTTGTGGTTTTTGGTGAAATTACAACCAGCGTAAGATATTTGTTTGGAAGAATTAACTGTTCTACAGTATTTAGTCTACTCGGGTTCTATCCAGAAAGGAGCTATCTTTCTCTATTTAAAAAATCTTCCATTATGACTTGTAGTAGAGTTCTGTTTTTTAAAAAAATATGGGTTCTTCATGTTTACTGCTATAGTTTTTGTTATTTATTTATTATTATTATTATTTGAGATGGAGTCTCACTCTGTTGCCCAGGCTGGAGTGCAGTGGTGCGATCTCGGCTCACTGCAATCTCTGCCTCCCGGTTTCAAGCAATTCTCCTGCCTCAGCCTCCCGAGGAGCTGGGACTATAGGCGCGTGCCACCACACCAGGCTAATTTTTTATTTTTAGTAGAGACGGTATTTCACCATGTTTGCCAGGCTGATCTCAAACTCCTGACCTCAGGTGATCCACCCCTCTCAGCCTCCCAAAGTGTTGGTATTACAGGCGTGAGCCACTGCACCCAGCCTCTTAGTTATTTTTTCTTAAGTTACTTTTATAAAGTCTTCTTTTTCCATTATACTGTATTATTATGTGTTCAATGTATTATGTTTGGTATGTAGAAAAATTATTTTTAAGTATTTGGTCATTTTAACTACTTTTGTTATAATAATTTTCAAATTTTCTTATCTGGTTTTATAATTTTGACATGTGGAAGTCGTAATTACTCTAGCCCCTTGTTTCTAACAATTATATTTCTTACTGTTATATGCCTTTCTTATTAAAATTTCTACAAGATTAAACAATAATTATGTGAACTGATATATATATATAATATATATAAGTTACGTGTATATAGGTTATATATACATTGGTTATATATATCTACATATATAACTTATTTCAATAGTTTTGAGGGAATACAAGTGGTTTTGGTTACATGGTGACTTGGATAGTGGTGAAGTCTAGGATTATAGTGCAGCTGTCACCCAAGTACTGTTATGTTGTACAGAAAGAGGTGTTGTTTTTCATCCCTTACCTCTCTTCCACTCTCCCCACCTCTGAGTCTTCAGTGTTCATTATATCACTCTGTATGCCTTTGTATACCTATAGCTTAGCTTCCACTTATAAATGAGAACATGTGGTATCTGATTTTTTATTCCTGAGTTACTTCATTTAGAATAATGACCTTCAGTTTCATCTAAGTTGCTGCAAAAGACATTCATTCTTCTTTATGGCCGAATGGTATTCCATGGTGTGTTTTTGTGTGTGTGCGTGCGTGTGTGGGTGTATACCACATTTTCTTTATCCGTTCATTGGTTGATGGACACTTAGTTCCATGTCTTTGCAACTGCGAATTGTGCTGCAATAAACATGTGTACAGGTGTCTTTTTGATACAATGACTTCTTTTCCTTTGAGTAGATGCCCAGTAGTGGGATTGCCAGATTGAATGGTAAATCTACTTTTAGTTCTTTGAGAAATCTCTATACTGTTTTCCATAGAGGTGGTACCAATTTACATTCCTACCAGCAGTGTAGAAGCATTCCTTTTTCACCACATCCATGTCAATACCTATTGTTTTCTGGCTTTTTAATAATGACCATTCTGGTTGGGGTAAGGTAGTATCTCATTGTGCTTTTCATTTGCATTTCCCTGATGATTAGTGATATTGAGCATTTTAAAAATATGCTTGTTGAACATCTGTGTATCACCCTTTGAGAAATGTCTATTCATGTCCTTTGCCCACTTTTAAATGGGATTAGTTGTTTTTTTCCTTGCTGATATGTTTGAATTCTTTATAGATTGTGGATATTAGTACTTTGTCAGATGCAAAATGTGCAAATATTTTCTCCCATTCTGTAGGTTGTCTGTTTACTCTGACAATTAATTTTGCTGTGCAGAAAATTTTTAGTTTAATTAGGTACCATTTATTTTTATTGTCTAATTCTGTGAAAAATAATGTTGGTGTTTTGATAGGAATTGCACTGAATCTGTAGATTGCTTTGGGCGGTGTGGTCATTTTCATGATATTGATTCTTCAATTCGTGAGCATGGGATATTTTTCCATTTTTTTGCGTTGTGTGTGATTGCTTTTAGCAGTGTTTTGTGCTCTGAACAAGGGTGTCATATCTAAGAGGTGCCATTCACACTATAGGCATAATGGAGGTATATATTGATTACCACAATTTTCTGGCCCCTGACAATAAAATTTCTCATTCTAAAAGAAATAAAGTTGCCTGAATATTTTCTGATGGAAATAGACTTGAGGAGAGGGCAGTGTTGTGTTTCTCCTATAGGTAGGTGTATGAATTTCAATATGAAGGTTCTGTATGGGTCATTGATGGCCCTGTTTTGTGGGAGTCAGCATATGTTTGGTCTGCTGAAGTTCTGCCTGGGGTTTATTCTTAGACTGTGCCACTCTTTGTAATGGAAGAGCGGCCGCATTCTGTGTCAAAGCTTAACCTGGTGCCTACAGGGCCCAAGGCCTCCAACCTTGATGGTCCTTTCAAGTTATTTGTCCTTTGCTTCTCATTCCTGTGTCAGCTCGCTCCAGCCAGTTCTTCTCTAGGATAAGCTAGGGGAGTAAATGATTAAGGTTTGGGGAGCAGTGGGTGCCTGACTCTCCCTCATACAGTTAAACTTCCATTGGCAGGAACTTAACTTTCCTGGGCCTGCTTTGCTTTTTTCTTCTCTTTTTTTTTTTTTTCTTGAGACAGAGTCTCGCTCTGTTGCCCAGGCTGGAGTGCAGTGGTGCGATTCTGACTCACTGAAACCTCCACCTCCCGGGTGCAAGTGATTCTCCTTCCTCAGCCTCCCGAGTAGCTGGGATTACAAGTGCACGCCACCACACCCAGCTAATTTTTTGTATCTTTAGTAGAGGTGGGTTTTCACCATGTTGGCCAGGCTGATCTCAAACTCCTGACCTCAAGTGATCCACCCACCTTGGCCTCCCAGAGTGCTGGGATTACAACTGTGAGCCACCGTGCCTGGCCTGTTTTTACTTTTTTCTAAAATGAAGGTAAATAATATTTACCTCATGGAGTTGTTCTAGGGTTAAAAAAATACTCTCGGTAAAGCACTTACCCGGCCTCCTGACTGGCCCAGCACTCAGCACCCCCATCATGCCTCCTCTCCAGTGCTGGTCCTCTGGGTTTTTGCTTTCCTCTCCCAGCCACTCTGCTCTGGTGACCTCTCCCTCCTCGAGGCTCTTCTTTCTAGAGCATTTACTGCCTGTGGTGCATGTACCACCTTATTTTATGTGTGCTCTCTCCTGATCCCTGATGGATTTTTAAGTCCCCAGGGACATTGTTCCATAAGCCTTCGTTTTCCCCACAGGAAGCAACGAGGTCTTTTCAAGCATCAGAACATTATTACTTTGGGCCAAAGCTATTGCAGAACTGACAATCATTGGGTCTTCAAAATACAACACAAGATGAATGTACAACAAAATCAATGTAGATATTTGAAGGAAAGGAAAAACAATATGTTCATCCTTGTTTCATGGAATAAATCAGGCAAATGCATCAGATTTTTAAAAGAGGCTTTAGCTCAGTTTTGTTGAAGGGACATGTGCAAATAGAGAAACTAGAATTGTTCTATACAGTTGGCAATTTAACATTTTCTTATGTTTTCAAGAGCTTAGATGTAATGGAATCACATAAGCATCTCCCTTGGTGGTCCTAGCTAAATGGCAAGGATGGGGATAGTGGATGTTATTTGCCACAGGGTAGAGGGCACCTTAGTTCAGAGGTCTCATGGTATCTGTTAAGTAGACTGGGGGATGCTGTGGTTTCTGTGTTCTGTGATGGCTGATGAATGGTTTGGATGCAACTTGCCATCACTTCCCCATCACATCCAGTCACTCACATTCTCTCAGGATCTGGCTCCAACTACTATTCATGGCTGTTCTCTTGACCCCTGCTCTGCCCCCCATGCACTCCCTGTGTCAGTCTATCTGGACATCCCGTCATTTCTTAGACAGACCCAGCCATTTCCCCCACACGCTCTCTTCTTGCTTTTCTTTCTGTCCTGACTCCCCCATTCTCAATTTCTCTGGCAACCTTCTCTCCTCCCACCCCCATCCAACTGTGATAGTTGTCTCGTCCTTCAGGGTTTATATTCAACTCCTGCCACCTCCAGGTAGAATGAATTACCCTCCTGAGTGATCTCGCTGAGATTTGTTCAAACTCTCACCACCTCATTGACTGCCTTCCGTCTTCTCTGCTGGGTCCTCCGTATCTTTCCATCCTCTAAATGCTGGTGGATTGAAGAGCGGAGTCCTGATTTTTTCCCTGCTCTTTCCACACTCGCTCCCTAGGCGATCTCATCCAAGAACATGACATTAAACACCATGAGATCAATATGCAGATGTCTTCCTAACTTATCTCCTCAGCCTACAACTCTCCCTGAACTTTAGGCTTGAATAGTTAACCCCCTCCTCTAGTCTTTGCTTGGATACTAATAGGTGTCTCAAGCGCAATGTGTCCTAAATGATCTCCAGGTTTCACCTGCCCAACCCTTTCCCCATCTGAGGAAAAGGAGCCAGCATTCATTCAGCTGCTCAGGTGAAAAACACTGGCCTCATCCTTGACTTATCTCCTTCACATCCTCATCCACTCTAGAAACAAATTTCTTGGCTGTACCTCCAAATGCACCCAGGACACTACTACTTCTTAGCATTCTCTCTTCTGCTGAATCCATATCTCTCAGCCCCTCGTCCCCGCCTACCACTCTCCTGTCCTATTCTCCATAGAGCAGCCAGAGGGCTCCTGATAAAACAAAAGCATGTGCCTGTCATTCCCTGACTCAGAACCCCTCTGAAGGCCTCCTGCCCTATGCAGAATGAAATCTACTCTCCTTCTGGCTTGCAAGGTTCTCAAGGCTATGGGCCCTGGCTGTCTCCCAGTGCTGTCTCTGCCTTTCTCTCCTGCTCTGGGCCCAGTCATGGGCCTCTGGCTCTTCCTTGAACACACCAATGAAATGTCTGCCTGCCACGAGACATTGTACTTTGTCTCCTCTGCTTAGGTCCACGTTTTTGCTCAAATTTGCCCCCTCACTGAGGCCTTTGACGGCCATCCCTATTCAAAGCAGCAACTCCTCTGCCATCTCCCTCACCTGCCCTATTTTCCTTCATAGAGTTTTCCTGAAACAATATGCCACTTGCTTAATTGTTCATTGTTTGCTACCTACCCTCACAAGCGTATGAGCTCCCTGAGTGCAGCGGCTTGGTCTGTTTTAGTCACTGCTATACTCCAGCACTTCAAAATGCCAGGCACACAGTAGGGCATCAATACACTTGTGTATCTGAATGACTGAAGGACCCTATCAACAGCCTGCTTGATATAATGGCATTTTTTGCACTTCCCTGTGGCCTCCCCTTCCTCCACCAGCAATTCGAGGACAGAGGCCATCTCTTACTACTTTGAATCGTCCATATTGTTCATTGGGCCCTTGATCTATGCTTGTGAACTTGGGGTGGAAAGACTTGTCTGAGCTCATGAGAGGTAAGATGAACTAGGTGAGCGCTCTCCAGTGACTGCTTGGATTCTCTTGAAGGCTTTGTTCCCTTGGGCTTCTCCTTGAAAAGGAAGATGGAAATATGTGGACGAACCTGGCTCGGGTGCATTGGCTCCAAAGTGGCTGAGCCTGTGCAAAGGCTCTTGCTAATGCTTTCACCTCGCATGACTGCACAGGGCTTCCCTCAGACAGCCGGATGGATGAGAAGAGCTGAGCAGCCGAATTAGTAAAAGTGAACTCTCTGCTGCATCTTGCCGACTGCTCCAGCTATGGTGACTCTGGGTGACAGGCGGCGAGGAGGGGGCCTCCATGAAGCCTCTGAGGAGACTGTGGCCATCCAGGGTGCTAAGCAGAGTCCCTGGAGAAGGAGCTACCACCCATTATTCACCGGGGCTTACTCCTGGAGATGAGAGAGGTGTGGTCAGCAGTGAAGAGTGGCCGGCTCATGGGGAAGACTGTCACATATCACGGGAAGGGATCCCCAAGCACGCCCATCACTATCAGCAGAGTGCCCCAAGTGCCCTCTTTACTTTGTAGTTAACCCCAGTCACCATTTTACTTTTCCCAGCTAGTCCCATTCCAACCAACTGAACTAAAGGCTATAAATCTTAGTCAGGACATCTGGGTGCGGGCATCTAAGCAGCCCTGATGCTGATTCCTTAAGAAAACTCATTTCTTGTAATGTGAGCCCTGCTGAGGATGGCCATGTCAACTTATTAGACTTTTTACTTGGCTGTATTGATTGTGCTTAGCCTGACGCGGCCTGTAATGCTGGCTAATGTTATTGACGAGCCATCAGTCTTGTAGAGAAGTGTGGGGCTTGCAGCTCTTTCTGAACCACAAAAACCTCCTGGTGGACAGTGATGGAGAGGAGGAGGAGGACGTGAGTGGAGCTCTCGGGCTAGCTCCACGTAGGCCGGGATACATTAATGAAAGGCACGCACTTGGTGGCGAGAGACAGATGCACCTCTCCAGAAGCCATTTATTTATGAAATAATTATGAACGCACAGTTGAATCATGGATTTTCATTACTGTATGTGTCCAACACTTTCTCGGTTCATATTTTGTTGGGAATGAAGTGTTGTTGGTTATGGGATGGAGGCGGTGAGGGGGTGGGGGCAGGGGACACCTTCAGTCAGGAGTTTGAGGATATTTTCTCTCTGTCTTCCACCTAACCTGCCTCTCTCAGCACCATTTGTTGAAGGAAATTCATCCATGCTGGGCTCAGCCCTGTGTCCAGAGGGAATTCAATTTTGATCTATCCTGAGAAGGACCCAAGGTTTCAACCTCCTAAATCTGCAAATCAAAGACTCATTCAGTGATCTGCAAAGTTGGTGCCTGATGACTGAGTGTGCTGGTACAGGAAACAGACCTTTGGTGGAGTATTAAAAAGGCAAGAGGAGATATTAGCCAGGTGTGGTGGCACATGTCTGTAGTCCCAGCTGCTTGGGAGGCTGAGGTGGTAGGATCGCTTGAGCCCAGGAGGTTGAGGCTGCCGTGAGCTGTGATTGTGGAGCTGCACTCCAGCCTGGGGAATAGAGTGAGATACTATCTCAAAAAACAACAACAACAAAAAAAAAAGCAGGAGGAAATAAAGTATAAAAGGCCCCCTACCCTGCCCACTCCCAGCTCAGCATGAAGTGACCTTTGACTCCTCAGCTCATCATTTTCAAACTGATCCCAGGGGAGAAAGAGATGGTCCTGGTCCCTCAGCCCTCACAGTTGCCTTAAACAGAAGGAAACCTCAGTGACCGTTTACTACTGCGTCTCATGCTCTGTGTGTCTAGAGTAACAAATCCGATACAGATTCCAGCACATTGATGGGGGAAGACATAAGTAAAAGGTTCGATGTCAGGCTTTTCACTCTCTGCATTGGCATTAGGGATTCAAAGTAACAAATGTGGTCAATCCTGTGAAAGCTCAAGTGGTGAACTTCTGGAAGGCTCAGGTAAGTGAGGTCGCTGTGGGATTATTTCTAGCAGGGCGGCTGGAGGAGCAGGTGTTCGCACCAGGTGTTAGCAATTTCAGGGCTGCTTTGGTGGAGTGAGCTTCTGCATCCCTCCATTGGTGTCCCCGGCGCTGATTTTATCTCTGCCTCCCTGTGGCTCTTTCCTGTCAGTCCTCCCCCTGGGCTGTGAGCCCCTGGAGAGCTGGGACAGCCCTGACAGCTTTGAATCTTAGCACGTAATAAGCCGTTCCGAAGTGTTTACTGGGTGGGTAGAAATGTTTATTTTATTACTAAAGTTAAGTCTTTACCAGAGTCTGTTACCTCCAACTATTCGCTTCCCAATACTTCTTAAAAGTCTGGTTGGTCAAAATGATCCTTACAGCAGATTTTGTGAAGAATCTGCATCCACAGGTGATTTTTTACATAACCAGAGCTGCCAAAGCATAAAACAGATAACATGGAGCTAGTTAGGAGGCAAAGAAATGGGATGGCAGTGAGATGGGGAGTCAGGGATCAAGCACACTTTTTCTTAAGGCTCTGGTCACCCGTGTGCATCTGACAGCAGAGGGTCATAGGGCAGGAGATATGGAGAAACCAAAGATGATCAGAGGGTGTCACCCCATCCCTGAGCCCCAGCATTCCCATTACACACATTCTCACACACATGCACATGTGAACACACACTTGCAAACACACACTCAGAATCACACTCACAAACATGCCCACATAAATGCACATGCTCACACACGCCCACACACACATAAGCAGACACACACATATTAAGAGGAAGAAAAAAGCAGCGACATTTGTTGACCGTTCAAAGGGGTGGTCTTTGCCGGACTGTGCACTCTTTGTAGACTGTGGGTGCCTCACAGATATCCAGCTGCTGTCATTCCCTCCAAACTGGGCTCCTCTTTTGACTCAAAACTTTTGGAGTGGTGGCTTCACTCTGATCATGGCTTTATGGGTCAGTTACCAGCTATTAGCTGGGTGACCTTGGGCAAGTTACCAGTTTGCTTCTCAGTTTCTTCCAGTGTAAAATGGGAATAATAAGAATACTTGTCTCAGAGGTTTGTTGAGAGGATTAAATGACTTAATGGATGTAAATACTTGGAATTGTGCCTGGCACAAAGTAAGCACTCAAATCCTGTTCGACATGATCTCATCCTTATAACAGCTCTGCGAGGTAAATATTTTTTAGATGAGGAAACTGAGACTCATGGACAAATAATTTCCCTAAAGTCCCTCGGTCGCCAACCCTGCTGTCAGAGCAGGAGTCGCATCCAGCCACACTACCTATTGCTTGTGAGGCATCGGGGTCCTCTCAATCATCTACCGTGGATGGCACCTGCTGGGCTCTTTGTCTGCAGTCTGTGGCCTCCTTTGAAGCCACTAACACCTGTGTTTTCACCCTCTGTGAATGTTTCGTCCCTTCAGATTTGGTCTCATTGTCTACCACTGTGGGGTCAAGTAGGATCCTGGTGTCAGGCTTTCTGTGTAGCCCAGAGGTCATAGCCTTGATCACCAGTGTTGGGTGGGTGGTGCAGAGCTTGGTGGGCTTGAGGGAGTGTGCCTGGTCCTTAAGGGAAAGGATTTCGAAAACAGATGCAGTCAATATATACCATTAATAGGAGTTGCAGAGGCTGCTGCATTCTTCAAGGTAATGACCTCCCTAAGGGCATGCAGGGTGAATGCTTAATCACCTCCCAGTTGACTCATGGGCACATTTGTCTTTAATCAGTCTTTTTTTTAGCTAATGGTAGCAAAACTAAGAACTTTCCAACTTTGACTTTTTTCTTATGAAAGTGATTTTTTTTCCTATTTAAAAAAAGACACATTCAGAAAAATGTAAAATATTGGTATTTTGTGTAGAGAACTTCGGATTGCCTGGGGAATACTCAGCACCAGTGTTCGCTTGTAGGCCCTGCAGATGCTCAACAGACTTAACACATACACCTCTCCACTCAGGGCTGGCAAAATCAGCGTAGTCCCTGCCTTTAGAAAGTTTCTGCATCTCCGCCAAGCGCGGTGGCTCACACCTGTAATCCCAGCACTTGGGGAGGCTAAGGTGGACGGATCACCTCAGGTCGGGAGTTCAAGACCAGCCTGACCAACATGGAGAAACTCCGTCTCTGCTAAAAATACAAAATTAGCCGGGTGTGGTGGTGCATGCCTGTAATCCCAGCTCCTTGGGAGGCTGAGGCAGGAGAATCGCTTGAACTCGGGAGGCGGAGATTGTGGTGAGCCTGGATCGGGCCATTGCACTCCAGCCTGGGCAACAAGAGTGAAACTCCGTCTCAAAAAAAAAAAAAAAAAAATTTCCGCATCTAAGTGAAGGACCACAGACTACACTGAAAGATGTTTAGACCAAGTGGCAAGATAGTAGTGCTAAGGGTGCACACTCCCTCGAGCCCACCAAGGTCTGTACCACCCACCCGACATTGGTGCTAAGAGAAATTGGGGAGTACGGAGACTAAGCAAAGGTCATCGGGTCGTGGTCAGGATTGGGAAGTTGACTGGGAGGGGTAGAACCATTGCTGCCAGGGATAAGGACAGAGTGATTGGCGTGGATGGGGCAGAGCAGTCATGATCACTGTCCAGGAAACAATCACTATAGTGGACCTGTCTCAGGCCCCAGCTAATGCCAATTCATCATGTGGGTATTTCCAAAGTACTTGTGTGTCTATAGTGGACGTGGCACTGTGCTGGGATGGCTGAAGGAAGGTGATTCTGTCCCTGTCCTCTGAGTGTTTATAATCTTGGGGAGATGAGATCTAAATGCTTGAAATAATCCCATAGCTACCAAAGGCAGAATTTGTATCTAAATGGGGCACATTTGGAGGCAGTCTAGAGAGAAAAAGAAGTCAGTTTGTGATCCTCCAGGAAAAAATATATGGAAGCCTTAGATGGGTGGCCACGAGGATAGAGGGAAAGGGAAAGAAATCCTTAGATGAGTCTATAAATGTTGAGGACCCGGAAATCAAAGAGGGGGCATGGGACATTGGTGAATCTGCATTGCAAGTTGAAGTTACTAAAAAAGCATGGACCCCTGAGAGAAATGCAGATGTTAGGAGAGAAAGCCAACTGGGCTGGTGCCAAGTCATTGAGTTTGAAACTTGTTGGTTTGATCCGGTTATCAGATGCAAAGTAGAAATGTGCTGGAAGCAGCTCCAGATTGGAGAGTCACTGGCCTAGAGAAGATCACTGAGTTTTGACTTGTGATCCCTGAAGAAAAGGATCCTGGCCTTGGAATAAGCTCAAGAAGAACATAGACAGAAAGCAGTTGGCAGTTGGCGAGGTTAGAGGGCTGGAGAAGGGAGGCACCAGGCAAGCCCAGAAAGGAGAGGTTTGTGGGGAGGAGCATGTGTTCACTGGGGGCACCTGCTTCTGAAAGGTCTGGAAGGTTAAGGATTAAGAAATGGTCATTTGGTTTGGAGGCTTATGTTTTTCTGAAGACCTTTGGGAGAGCATCTTCAGTAGAGTCATGAGGTGAAAAAGCAATTGGAGAGAAGCATTTAGGGAGAGAATGGAAGAGAAGGAGGGAGAGGCAAGAGACACCCACTTCTAGATCCACAGGCTTGGAACTGAAAAGGAAATAATGCGATAGGATGCAGGCCAAATAGGTCAATGGGGTCAAGGCAATACTCTTCAAACCGGGTGTGAATGCTGCATGTTTGCTTCAAATGGAAGTGAACAGAGGAGCCAGGAGAGAGGGAAGACTGACAGTGGGCCAAGAAGAGCCCAGGAGAAAATTCTCTCAAGAGCTAGTAAAATCACTCTTGCAAAGTTATAACTAAGAAAATGATGATGATGAAAGAGACCTGACCTAATCAACTCCATCTTGCTTTGAACCTCCAAGCTGCCCTTGTTCATTCCTGGGCGTTGTAATCCAACTAACTTTGGGAGAAACTTATTGTATAGTTTAAACTTTGAAACAAAGACCATAACAGCCCTTTCCCAAAACAAACATTCCTGCCTAAGGACTAGCCTGCCTTTGCAGGACTAACAAATTGGCCACAAGATTAGAAATTATAGTTTAGGAGTCATGCAGCTGGAGGCTACAAGATTCTGACCCTCCCCAAATTGCTCTTGGGGAATAACATCATTATTATAAAACCTGACACCAGTGCCTAAGATATTTATCAGACCCTGCACTTGATGGACCAGCTGGCACCGCCCAGATGGATAAACTGGCTCATCTAGTCATATGGCTCCCACCCAGGAACTGGCTCAAGTGCAAGAGGACAGCTTTGAATCCCTATGATTTCATCTCGGACCCAATCAGCACTCTGGACTCACTGGCCCCTAACCACCAAATTGTCCTTAAAAACCCCAATCCCAGAGTTTTCTTCGAGACTGAGTAATAATAAAACTCCAGTCTCCTGTACAGCCAGCTCTGTGAGAATTACTCTTTCTCTATTGCCATTGCCCTGTCTTGCTAAATCGGCTCTGTCTAGGCAGTGGACAAGGTGAACCACTGGGTGGTTACGTTAGGAGGGAGGGAAGGAAGAGGAAGGAAGCGTCTGCACTGCGGGGAAAGCTGTGAGGGTGGCCAGCGGAGGACAGGCAGGAGGGATTTGGTAGGCAGAGGTCAAGAGGCTGGAGGATAAAACTTCTTGTACCATGTGACTGTGGCTTTCTCAAAAGTAGGAGGTCAAGTCAGCTTTTGGCAGAAAATTTAAAAGGAGAGGCATGGAGGAAAGCCGATGGGCCAGCAGTCAGACCAAGAAACCAAAAGTTCTTCTTCCCCACAGAGTCAGGTGGGGAGGGAGATGGGAAAACCCGTAGGGGAGAGGGGTTTGGAAGAAAGCTCATCCCCTGTTGAGCCCAGGAAGTTAGAAAAGTGTGTCAACTTGGGGAAGAAAGATGAAGTTTGCATTAGAAGCTTCAGGGGAAGGGGACCACTGGGGATGCAAGTGAGGGTGCTTCCAGGAACCCCCTTCCCCAAAATGTCAGAGCTATAAAACTATTTCCTTTCTTCCTGCCTGGAGAGTCAGTACTTTCCTGAGGCACCTGTGGCCTGGTAGGCAGGAGGGGTTAGCCAAAGCAGCTTCTCCACATGCCTGAGGGGGACAAAGCAGGGCTCAGCAAGGGCCTCCCAGGCCAAGAGGAGACACTCTGCTAAAATAGACATTTCCACAAGTGGCAGACTCCAGAAACCAACACAGACTCGGTCTAGGCGCAGAGCCAAGCAGTAGCACAGGAGGCGATGCTAAAAGGACGGAAACAAGCAGGTTCCGAGAACTTTGAGCATAATTACTCAGAACAATGGGCTCAGGCTTCTGTTTGGCAATGAATGCCCTGTATCTAATAACCAAGGCATCCCCGTGACCAGCCCTGGGGGCCTGTCGCTGAGACAAGGTAGCAGATCCTAATGGGACCCAAGCATTCAATACTACTGCTACTAATATCAGCTAATCTTTTTGGAATGCACTGCTTTAAGTCTTCCATTATCATAACTCATTGATCTTACAACCCAGAGAGATAAGACGCATCATTATTCCTGTCCTTCAAATGAATACACAGAGGCACCAAGACTTTAAGTGGACTTGCTTAAGGACCCACAAGCCAGGCTTGGGACAGGGTCTGGGCCCCAGCAGTGGGATGTCTCCTGGGTGACACTGTCAGCCTCATTATCTCAAAGCACCTGTTGAATGTCTACTGTGTGTAGGGCACTATGCTAAGCAGTAGAAGCCAAAAAAGGCGGACGAGTTGGGCCTGGCCTTGAGTGATGAGCAGGTAATAGCAGGGCACTACTCTCTCTAGGAAATAATTAATGATGTTTTCAGGATTTTGTTTCCTGTTTCTGCCACCCTCCCCAGCCCCACCCCACCAGCTTCCTGAGTGAATAAACACACAAATGAGGGGATGGCTTTAAATAAGTGGATAATTACTCTGCTCCTGGCTTATGAAATGTGTGAGAATTACCAGTTTTCTGAAACAAAACACAACAATAAAGCCTTCCATCATTGTTCCTTGTTGGGCTCAAAAGCCAATTCAGTTCAATGCCTGCTGCAGGCACAGGCAGGAAGGACCGAGAATGTCTCTCCCAGCCTGCTGCAGCTTCGGGTCTGCACTGGGTCCTCTCTAGTCCTCCCCTGACACACAGCTTTCTGTCTGCTGTTTTCTTTACTGTATTTGCCTCTGCACCTTAGTTCTGGCCTTGATCATGTCTTGGCGGTGCAATTGTCATAGCTTCTGAACAGATACAAGCAGGGGCTTCAAAGCCAGCTGGATCTGAAAGTCATCTTGACTCTGCTTCTTATTTGCAGTTTAGCCCTTGGGCAAGTGTCTGGATATCTTTGACTTTAATTTTCTTATCCGCGCGACATGGAAAATACCATCCTAGCTCACAGTTATGTGAGGATGAGGTGGGAGTGACCACATCCAGTGCCTAGTACAGCGTCCCCCGCGATGCTATTACAATTCCTGGGTATTATTATTAGATCTCCCACCTCTAAATCAGCCTGTATGTTGCTGCCAGATGAATCTTTCCCAAATACAATTCTGACCATGTCATTTCCTATCATTCTGCAAAAGCTGCAGTTGCCAGTGGAGCAAGTCTGTTTGTAAGGGGAGTTACTTACCTCATTTTCCCATTCTGGATGCCAGCATCTTGACTACCGGAGTCAAGTAGCTCCTGCTCAGCCCACTCTGTCTATAAAAATACCTGGAGAGGTTCTCAAATTTATAAAGACAATACAAGGGCTTGTTAATGGTGGTGGAACCCACTCAGTGGGTTGAGACCAATATAAGTTTCACTGTTTGGTTAGGTTATGCATACTTATGTGATTGGATAAGAATTTTTGGAAATGTCCACAGAGCCCCGCCCCCCAATCATTATAATTTCTTTGGCTCCTTGCCCCCTTCAATTAGGCTAATCATCCCGTATTCATGGTCTTGGGGAAACAATGTGATAGGAGAAACACAGAAAAGGGGAACTTCTTCCTAGCCGTTGAGTTCCAAAAGCTAAGCCCCTTTGGGGAAAGAAAGAAAGAGTTGACAAAAGGCTGAAGAGAAATTTTGAATTAAAAGTACGTGACCACCCCAGGTCCAAGGCAGCACTCCTAGGGTTCTGCTAGCTCTTTTGCACTCTACCGAGGATTTCCCTTCACAGCAGCCAGAATGTTCTTACTAACCCACAGAGAGGATGCGTTCCCATTCCCTGAGACTTTGCTCTGAACCATTTGACTAACTCCTGGTGAACCGCCCTCAAGGTCTCCTCTGGGCCAGCAAGACTTTGTGCACACTCTGCTATAATTGTATATTACAAACAAGGTCACTTACAGTGGGGCTCTGATCCATATTAACTAAGGTTGTCTCTACTGGAGTCAGACATAAATGTTCCCCCTGCAAAGAATGAAATAATGGTGAGGTGGCAGAGAGTGGGGTTATTTTTTGAGATGGGGGACCTACTTGGTGCCTCTTGAAATTGATGCCACATAGGTGATGACACAGAATGTAAATTTCTGACTTGAGCAAAGCAAGTCCTATCCCTTGCCCTTCTGACTTGAGCCCTGCCTCCCAGAACCGCCTGATGGGGTGGAGCTTTTGGCGGGAGGGTGGATGCTAGGAACATAGCTGACCCAGTGCCCTGGGAGAGGCAGCCAGTGGGTCAGACATCCTGCGAAGCTTCTTGTGGTAGACTGTCCATCAGTGATCCCCAGTGGACCATGCTTCTCTTAGTGCGATTCCCTCCCATATGGACTCTGGGCTCAGCCATGGGACTTGCTTGGCCAGTGAGACATTAGAATGTAGAGACTTGGTGAGTGCTTGCACAGTGGGACCTCCTTCTTGGAAACCAGCTGCCATTTGATAAGGAGGCCAACAGAGACTAGTGGAGGAAGAGAAGCCACTTGGAGGAAAATCTACGCATACCAGCTCTCAGCTGGCACCAGCTGCCACACATATCAGTGATGCCTTCATGGATATTCCTTGGCTGAGTTCCCAGGGGATTGCAGCCACCTAAGAGACCCTAGGAGGTCCCCTCTGAGCCTTGTCCAAGTTGTAGAATTATGAGCCAATAAATGGTGGTTGTCATCTTAAGCCTCTAAATTTGAGATAGTTTATGTAGCAATAGATAACCGAAATTCCTTCTTTCTAGAGAATATTTTTCCTTTCAATTGCAGGGACTTTCCACAGGATGGGAACCTCATCCAATTTGATCATTATATCCTCAGCCCCTCACAGCCCATAATAGGTTTCTAATAAATATTTGTGGAATTCATGACAAAAAATTATATACTACAGCATCTATACTGTATTACGATGCTCTATTTCCTGGCTATTTTTCTCCGTTTCAAGCCATGAGTCCCTAGCTTTGAAGCTTCCATTTATTGTTGATGAATGGTTGGCAAAGTTCTAAGAGATTTATATATGTAACAATATATTAAATGGAACTTTGACTATTGTCTATGGAATTTTGGTTGACTGAAAGCTGAGAACAGAGCGACAAATACTCCTGCATTCTGAAGATGGGTACTAGACATATTTGCAGCACATGCCAAAAAATAACTAACATATTTTCAGATGCTTTAGTCCATTCTTCACTTCTACTTAAGAGAAAGACAGAGAGGAAATAGGAATTTGTGATTAGGGTCCAAAAGCTAAAGCCAGAGAGTCTGAGTTCAAGTTTCCTCTCTGCTACTACTAGCTGCAAAATCTTGACTAAATTACTTAGCTCTGTACTTTTGTTTACTTACCTATGAAGTGGGGTGATGATAGCATCCACCTCATTGGGATGCTGTGAAGATTAAATGAGTTATTATATATGGACCAGGCAGTTCTACATCTAGAATTCTTAGAACAGTATTTAGCTCATAGTGAGGGCCTATAAGTGTCAGCACTGTCATCCTCGGTACTATCAGAGTGAGTAAAGATCTCTTTGAAAAGAATGGGCTACCTGGTGGAGGGACATACATTTCCTAGCAGAAAAACTCTAAGTTTGGGGTGATTAGCCAGAAGGAGACTGATCTTTCACTCATCACTCCACCTCACCCTCTAGCTGAATGATTGTGGAACTGAAGAAACACCTAGACACTTCCATAGCTGCTGTGGGAGTAGACATGGTGAGAGAATTCTGGGCAAAATTAATCTGCATCCTCTGGCACATGGAGGTACTGAAACTGCAAAAGTCCAAAGGAGAAGGTTAGCAGAATGAGGAGACAGGCTGAGGTGGGCATGTCACACACTGCCAGGACTGGAGGGGTGAGGGCGCTGAGTTTCCCACTAGCTAAGTGGGCACTATGGATGGGCAGTCTTAAGAGTAGAGGCCTCGTGATAGGGCTATGCCCAAGAGGACGGCCTTTCCAAGGGCAATCTCAGCCACATGGGTAGAGGTGGGATTGGGGAGGAGGTGCTTCCATGGAGGTAGAGGAAGGCACTGAAGTGCCTGTGGGTGACAGTCAGGGTTTGGCCATCTGCCACACACAGGGCCTCATGCATATCTTCACAGTGCAGCTAAGTCAATTGACCATTTTAGCCCTTGCTATAAGCTAAATATTTGTGTCCCCTAAATTCATATGTTGAAACCTAATGCCCAGTGCTATGGTATTAGGAGATGGGGCCTTTGAGGGGTAATTAAGTCATGAGGGCAGAGCCTTTATAAATGAGATTAGCACCCTTTTTAAAGAGGCCGTGAGCGCTCCCTTACCACTTCTGCCATGTGAGGTTACAGTGAGAATATAGCTCTCTGTGAACCAGGAAGAGGCCCTCACCAGACACCAAATCTGCCAGTGACTTGATCTTGGGCTTCTCCACCTCCAGGACTGTGAGAAATAAATTCTCTGTTGTTTATAAGACACCAGTTTATGGTGTTTTGTTATAGCAGTCTGAACTGTCTAAGACCACCCTTTACCTTGCCTCCTTCCTTCTGCCGCAGTCCTGGAGAGGCCAGAGGAAGTGGAGGAGGGACTGAGAGTAAGGAAAAGCACCCACTTCCCAACTGCGGGTTACTGAGCCTGGTGTAGGCCTGAGCTGGGGAAAGAGAGAGCCTTTGAACTGGATGAGAAATTGAAGTTTTAGTGTTAGGAGAATCTGAACTTTATTGATTTCTGAGAATCAAACTTTTCTAATGTCTAAAAAGTGACTGATAATGCTCTGGGCTCAGCCAAGATAGCATCTGGGGTGCAAAGTGAGTGGGCTGAAGCTTGTGGTTGAGAATAATGTCTGTCACAGCAATATATTCATTTATATTGACATCATCTCATTTTATCTTCACAACAGCTCTGTATTAGTCCGTTTTCACACTGATGATAAAGACATACGCGAGACTGGGCAATTTACAAAAGAAAGAGGTTTTAATGCACTTACAGTTTCACATGGCTGGGGAGGCCTCACAATCATGGTGGAAGGTGAAAGGCACGTCTCACATGGTGGCAGATGAGAGAGAGAGAGAGAGAGCGTGTGCAGGGAAACTCCTATTTTTAAAACCATCAAATCTCAGGAGACATATTCACTATCATGAGAACAGCACAGGAAAGACTTGCCCCCGTGATTCAATTATCTTCCTCCCACAACAGATGGGAGTTATGGCAGCTAAAAGATGGGATTTTGGTGGGGACACAAAGCCAAACCATATCAAGCTCTTAGAGGTAAATTGCTCTATTCCCATTTTATGTAGGCTTAACAAAGTCAATGATCTTACCCAAGGTGCAGCATACAGCAGTGGCAAAGCTGGAGTTCAGGCCCAGCCTTTTCTGACTACAGGGTACAAACTCTTAAACACTCCTTGGGGTGGACGCTGCCTCTCGCAGCTTTGCCCCCCCCACAGCTTCTCCCTGTCCCCACATACAGGAAGTGTTCTTGCGGATGAGTGCATTTTCTCAATCGGCAGCTCCCCTGTGCCCTCACTGCAACTGAAACCACCTCTGGGTTGGCAAATTAGGATTCTTTGCAAGCTTGTCCAACCTGCCTTATTTGGTGGTGGTGGTGGTTCTGTTTTGTTTTAGGCTTTTTAGTAGCCTGAAGCCATGGTTTTTAGTTTCTGTCTCTAGTGATAAGCAGAAAAAATGGATGAGGAAGGGACTTGACTGGCCCAACCAGAAACAGAAATTAAGAAGCCTTGACTGTATCCTTTCCCCTGGACACTCCTGAAGAGCCAAGCACATTAAACTCCAGAGCCTTATTGCTCTGACAGACCAGGAGGGAACAGTTGTACTGGTTGATCTTGGGTACTTCTGACCCACTTCCCACCATCCCTACCACAAGAATCTGCCCTGGAGGAGGTATGGTAGCAAACACTGGGCCAGACTGAAGCTTAGGCTGCAGGAAGGAAACCGCAGCCTGAACCATCTTTGTTGAAGGTCTCCAAGAGCAAAGTTGTTTGCTATCAGGAAATATCTCCGGTGTCCTAAAATACTTGAATAAATTAGCAAGGATGCCTGTGTGTGTTTCCTTTTTTTCTCTCTCTCTCCATCAGAAGCCATTGAGTGGAATGGGTGAGGGTTCCAGGTAGTTGCTTTGGGAGATGTTTGTAATTTACATTCTGCAGGGCAGCTGATTGCATGGGTGGAAGGAAGGAAGGAAAGAAGCGAGGAAGGAAGGCGGGCAGACCCAGGGTGAATAACCCTGAATCGAGAGGGGCCAGGATTCCCAGCACCCTTGGCTTGGGTGTGTTTTGTACTTACATTTGACCGTGGGTGTGTCTGATGTGCTGGGAATTCACATCATTTCAAACAAAAGCCCAAAGCCACACACTGAGAAGATTGTCTCTGGAGGTTTGGGAAAACTGTTCAATTTCCCTGAGCTGCCCCCAGAGCAGCTCCTCCCCAATTTCATTTGCTGTTTGCAAAGCATTTTCACAGATATCCTTTCATTAGCTCCTTACAACCCCCTTGCCTCAAAGCAGATGGAAAAATACCATTATCCTTATTTTTACAGAGTTCTCAGAGCCTCACTGTCATTAAAATACTTGCCTGGGGTCAAATAGCCATAGGTGAGGGCACCTGGCCTACTTCTGGCCCTGTTACTCACTACACCTCCTTCCCTAGTGGGGTGGCCAGTCCTGGCCCCTCCTAAGGTCATCCCTAGTTCTGAACATCCTGCCTGGGCTGGGACTGGGGCTCTGTTTGTTCTGGAAGGGTGGTCGGGTACCTGTGAGCATTGTGTGTGAGGTTTGTTCGCACAATATCAATATTTTCGTCTCCCTTTCTGGTGGGCCTTAAATTTTTCCAGAGTCTTGGACCAAGCAATTCCATTTGTAGGGGTTTGTTTTTAGGGTATATTCAGACCCATTTACAAAGATAGACGTCTAAAGTGTTCACCTATAGATAGTTGTCTATGGAGTCAGTCATAAAAGGAACACACTGAAAATAGCCTGGATGTCCAAGAAGGAGTCCTTTTACATAAATTACTGTGTATTGAATCAATGCCATATTTTCAGCACTTAAAAACTCACATAGAAGGAAATTGAATGGCATGGAGAGATGTTCCTGGTCCATTGTTAAATAAGCAAAACAGGTGATGTAAAAAGTGTTTTAGAATGGTTCCATTTTGGTTTAACAAATATTTATATCTCCGTAGACATGTTGACAAATTCCCAGAAGGCTATATACCAAAACCATAATGGCAGCTGTTTCTTGTTGGCAAGATTCTGGATGATTTGTATTTCCTTCTCTTTGATTATCTATGCTTCTTAAGAACTCTACATCAAGCATGAATTCATTTTATAATGTGAGAAAACTATTTGCAAGATAGCAATGAAGGATTAGCTCTATGGTTCTGGCCATTCATTAATTTATCACTCAGCTTTTCTCGTTTAATGTGTTCGGTGCTGGAGATTTGGAAATGAATTCAGAATTCAGTGTGTAGTCCCTGTGCCATTGCCCATTTCCAGGTGCACAGGGTCAACCCTTTAGAAGGAAGCCAACATTTACTGAGCATTTACTCTAGGCCAGGTATTTTTTTTCACATGATACATCTCATTTAATCCCCAGTGCTGTTCTGCAAGAGAGGTATTATGATTCCTGTTTTAAAGACGGGACTTAAAACGTTAACTAACTTGGTTAAAGTTGTGCAGCTTGTAAATGGTGGAGCTGGAATTTGGCCACAGGTCTGCCTGAATCCACCACCCCAGCTTCAAGCTCTGGTTGCCTGGCACCAGGCTCAGCTGCCTCTTGGCTGCCTGTCTTTCAGAAGGACTGATCTAGTGGGCATGAATGGTTTCTGATGCTTGCTCTCTGGTTGGAATTTAGGCGGGTGTCTGCAGGACCTGAAGAGGTGGCTAAATTGCCAGGAGCAAACCCGATGACCTGGTTCCCTGAGTTCTCCCTCACCTAGGAGAAGCCAAGCCAATGACAAGACACAGGGACCCACACCATGCCTGTTCTTCCCCACCTGCTTCCCTGGCGCGGTGTGCCCAGCTCACACACTGCTATGTGTTAGGACTCATGATTCCCTGCAATCACACTGAAGTGGAGCAAGGACCTTTTGCTGAAAAAGGAATTTTCCAGTTGGCATTTAAAAGTTTGAGATCCAAAGGAAAGCATAAAAGAAACAAAAACCAAAAACAAAATAAAAATCCACCAGCAGGCTGAGCTCTGGGGATCAAATATTCTCTTTGTATTGTGCAGAGAGAGGCGTTCTGCAGCCTGGGCTGGAGTTTTCGGTTGGCCCTGCAGAAAATGCTCCTGGGCACTCCCTTTAAAAACTAAATCAACATTATTTTAATTTGTGTTCCCTGCTTCCTCCTTCACCATGGAGGAGAAGGTGCGAGGCCGAGAAAGAGCATATTTCTCTCACAAGTTAACTTAACATGCAATATGCAGGGGATTACTCTGCGCTCACTCAATACCACAGCCCAGAGCTTTATAGAATTCTATTGATCTTGGCTAAAGCTGTTTAATTTTTTTTGCTTTAATTTTCTTTCCTTATTTGTTCATTAAGTTGAGGTGAGGAAGGGGCGGAGGACTGATGGCAGGCGATGTTCCTTGGATTTAAGATTGGTCTGGAGGACTAGGGAACCAGTCTGCTCGTAGTCACTGGCAGCATGCAATGGCAGCATTTTGTCCCCTGTGGCTCAGGATGGGGAGAGGCCACAGGGAAAGAGGAAATAGAGTGTCTAGTACCCCCAGATATTTTCTCCTGCAAATTCTCAGAATAAGGACTCTGTGCACAAGACAGAGGCAGAGCTGGGGTGAATCTGACACAGATATGGCCCACAAGGGGCTTACCATTTAGTAGCAGAGAGAAGCACACTAATCCCAACTGGCACACCAATGCATCAGCATAACCGAACAAGATATTCATGTTTGCTATTGTAGGAGGCTCAAAAGGATGAGAACCTAATTTCTCCCATCAATCCCTAAGTCTTTTAACTAGGGTATGATCCCCACATAGGACCATCAAGGACTTAAGTGGGGCTTGCCCAGGAGGGGAAAGCATGGCTACAGCTTGGGCAGGAAGTGTGGGAGGTGGCAAGCGGGGAGGAATTAGGATTGATGGTCTAAGGGTCAGAAACTCTGCCCTCCTCCCTTGCTTTCCTTCCTGGGCTGGGTGGTAAGACTTCTAAAAGGGCAGCCCTTGTGTTTCTGGGTTGCGGATTAGGCTCCCATGCTCTGGAAGCTCGGGGTGGGGAGTGGGCTGTGGCTACACTGAGCCCTGTGGGATGCGCTTCTGGAATATGCCCCCTGTAGCAGAGCCCAGCCCGTGGCAGAGGGCTCCTGCTCCCCTGTGGCACCCTATAGTAGAGGGACCACGATGACCACCACCAAAGATGAAGGAAATGGACCACTTCTTATTTCCTTCGTATAATTTAAGTCCTAAGAGTCTTGTAGGACCGAACATAGAGCCTAAGGAAAATACAGTAATACTAATAATAAATGTCATCTGTGGAACTTTACTACATGCCAGGCACTGTGCTAAGTCCTTTTGTAGATTATTTTAGTGAATCTCTGACAGAGGTCCCATTATCATTCCCTTTTTTATAGATGATGATATTGAGATGATGATCCTGCCAGTTAAAATACCATCAATAAGAAATAAGTCACATCCCTTGCTCAGGGTCTTAGGGGTGGTAAGTAGCCAAGGTGGAATTTGAGGCTTGTCGTGCTGGCTGCCAGACTCCTTGCCCCAAACCGTTGTACCAATGCCACCTCTTCCAAGGCCTTTCTGTCCAGAGATGCATCCCTTAGTGGTCATTAGCAGAGTTTTGTTTGGGGGAAAGAAGCTTGAATCAGAATGTTATTTGCAGCCTAGTACTGTGGGACAAATTCATATCTGATGTGAAATAAATACAATGGAGAGAATGCTATGGGAGTTTAGATCCCAAACAGCTTGCTTCTGATGGACAAAACATGTGTTTAGTGGGGCTGTGAATGCGCAAGTGAACATGCAAAAGAGGAGGAGTTTTTTGGACAGGGTGACTGAAAACGAGGCCTATACCTGGAGACAGTTGGTGGTTCCATTTGCCTATGGCATGGGATAAGGAAATGGCAGGCAATGAAGTGGGAAGTGGAGGTTGCATCCAGATTATAAAGGGTTAAGGGATCAGACTATGCTGAAGTGTTTCATGCAAACATATTTCATCTCACGGGCTGTGTGGGACTGGTAGCGGCTTTCTGGACTGTTCTGCATGAAGCATACAGAATCAATAAGAAAGAGAGTGGAGCAAGTAGCTATGTGCACCATAGGCTGAGACTTACCCATCTCACTTCTTGTCCTGGGGTTCAACAAAGGACTCTGAAAGAGGACAGTGAGGTTTGAACCTGATGGGGACGTATACATGCTCCACACTGTTACCAGATATGTGGTATTTCTGGGATACAGAGAATGGTTCCTTTATTTTGTCAATTATTCCTTCTCTCTCTTCCCTTAACACCAGTTTTATTGGGAATGCCTGGAAATGGTGAAAGCCAATATGTTTGGGGTTGGATGGGGAGCTCTGGTTGTGTGTGCCTCTGATCTGGGACTGCTGGGAGTCTGATACAAAGTGTAGAATGCTGTATGGAATTCTAGAACACCAAGTCCTAAGCTGGGCTCTGCCAATAACTGCTGGGGCACTTTAGGCCCACACCTGAGCCTCCCCAAAGTAGTCCTACAACACAAAGTTTCGGCGACAGCAAAGGAAGTAACTATGGTACATCCTTCAAAAAACCACAATAACTAAAATATGCCTTTCTTGTTTAATGCATCTAAGAAAACATGCCATCTAAGAAAACATAGGATATTTTATCATTTTATGTATCACTGAGAGGGAAAAAATCCTGCCAGTTACAATACCCCATCCACTGTCAATCACATTCTATACGACATTTTAGAATCAATTAAATGTAGTAGATTTTGACAAAAATCCTGCTTTCCCTAACTAGGCATGGTGACTCAAGCCTGTAATTCTAGCACTTTGAGAGGCTAAGGCAGGAGGGTTGCTTGAGGCCAGGAGTTCAAGACTAGATTGGGTAACAGTGAGATCTTGTCTCTTAAAAAAAAAATCCAGCTCATAGTTACTAACCCCTATTTACACAAGTTAAAATGTGTTTGCTAGGATTCCAGTTTAGGTTCCTGAAGCATGAATTTCCGTATTCAAAACAACTCATATTGCGTAACACAAAAATCTGGTCTCCCGTTTTTTTACTTTGTAGCTCAAAGTTGGAGAGACACCATTCTTAAGGGGAGACTGTCCCAATTTACAATGACTATGAAAACATTAGTTTGACGGCTGGTTCAGATATAACTGTCTCTAAATCATATGGGCTGCCAAACAGCCCTGATTAAGCACTTGCTAGAAATATTCCAAGGTCAGAGAGCCCTGTGATTCTGTTGTGTGACACAGTAAAGCTGTGCTAGACAGTCCGGGGCTGGCAGTAGGAGAGTGTGGGGCCCAAGCTGATGTTCACAAGCCTGGGATCTGCCCCTGATCTTCATTTAATTATTTGTGCACTCCTTGAGAATAAGCTATGTGAACACAGACTATCACCTAACCAAGCAGGCCCCTTTGGGGAATGTATATGAAATATTCCTGGGAGCTTCAGGTTAGTCTACTTATTTGAGTTTACACAAACCTGGGGATCTGGTGAAAGAGTTTTGAGAAACAGTAGAAGCATTTACAAGTCTTCTCTTTGCAAGTGACAGAAACTCAGCTTCAATTGGCAATAGGAGGATTATAAAAGGTCTGAGAGACACCTTGAAACCTGGGGACATGATGCTGCCAGGTCTACTTTTGTGTCCCTTGTCTCTGCCTCCCTCTGTGTTGACTTCACCTCCTCCTCTGCAGACTGGTTGCCTTCACCCAGCTGGGAATGCAGCTGTTGACGGCTCCCAGGACTGTATAGAACAACTTCACCACCAAGGAGGGCCTGAAATGCTTTCTCTAGCTCCAGTTTGAAAAGCCCTAGAAAGAATTCTGATTGGCCCACTTTGGATCATATGTGACCCCTAGACCACTCAACTGTAGCAAGAGACTAGAGTGCTATAATTTTAGACCCTAACCACAAATGGATGATTGGACGAAGAAAAAGGAACAACTTCCCCAAAGGGGTAGCCTGATATCCAAGAGGGAAGGATAGTGCTGGCAGACAAATAATAGGTGCATTTCAATGATCACATTTATTCTTAGAAAAGCCCTTTCATTTCATGACGGGAGAAGGAAAAGACCTTAGAGGTACGGGCTGATGACAAAATAATTTTATCATAATAAGAGTCAGGCAATGTTACCTTATTAAGGTAACCGTTAATAATGGGGTACTGGGGTCTCCACAAAAAAACATGGCCTTCTTGGTGAGGGCTGGAGACTCCTTTCTGCAGAGGACATACTGTCAAAGGCAGTGTGTGTCCATACTGCAGAAATTCCTGACCTTCACAGTATTGTTATTGGAGAACTCAGTCAAGTTCTCTCTGTTCAACTGCACGTGTGCTTTGTGGAAGAGTAAATGTGTACGGGCTAATATGCTCAGAAGGACTAGGTCTGATTCCACTACCCAAACATGCAAATAGAATCTGAAAGTTTCTTAGGAAGCCCAGTCACATGTGTGTTCTTGACCAAAAACTTGGCCTCATCATCTCATAAGACACAGACTATGAAACTCGTTGCCCTGATCAAGGATGCTGCAGAGGATGGCATTTATTATTCCCAGGGATGCTCAGGAGAACTATTGTATTGTCTCGGCATCAGGAATGGCTATATTGCTTCTCTGAACAACTGGCTTATTTTTACTTTACAAACTCTACATCTCATGACCTTTCATGTTTCTCTCTTTATAGTGACTGCTAGGAAGCTCAGAGCCAATTTTATGACCCGCCTGTAGTCCAACCTTGAATTCCTAATGGCAGACGTTTAGGGACTAAAACTACCTTTTTACTCCATCTTGCTTCCTTGATCTTATTTTCCCTTATTTTGAAACGTGTATAAGAGTTATTTAATTTCATGATAACATTTGTATCTTAGCTAACATAAATCTTTTTTTAAAAAAGATTAAATTGTGGAAATAAGTAATTATTTAACCTCGGACTCAGAGGTTTTGAAGGTGCTTTCTGGCAGAAACCATCTTGGTGGAGTGAGTATTTATGGTGTCACTCCTCCTGGAACCCAGGTGAAGTCTCAGGGACATCCTTGATATGTTGTCCCTTAGCAGAGATCCTAAAGTCACCTGCTCACCTTTTAGATAAACTACATTGCAAATTTGATTTTGATTCCTAAGAAAACAGTATGTTATCTTGTGCTCTTTCCCAAGACTTGGGAGGTAAATTCAATACCACTTCCTTGTGATAATGAATTCTAAAGGAGATTCAGTTTCATTCTCTACTGTACTATTATTCCTTGTTCAGAAATATCTTCAAGCTGCCACAAGTCTGTCATTGCTGAGAGATACATAGCTAACAATGAATCTCAGATATTTAGCCTTCAGGCATTTAAAATGCCAGCAATAATGATAACAAAACTAAAGCAATTACTGTCTGTAATAATGATCCATACCAATGATTTTTAGAATAATATTTGATGCACAATTTTTTCCCCCATGATTGCGGAGTAGGGTTGAGAGCCTGCTGAAGTCCACCAGATTTAAGAGTGGAAAATTGGATAATCTAAATGAGCCACTCATTTCTCAGGGATGTGGCAGACGCTCCTCTGGGAGACGGGCTGGTTCTTTTCAGTCATTTGCTGCAGTTTTCTTCATTTCTCTTCCGGGAGTATTTTAAAGCTTACATTCAAGGTGTACATCCATACGGGCCCTATTTTTCTGAAGTTTCTCCAGTGACATGAAAATGAGGCAAACTTTTTCAAACTAATCTGCATTATATTCTTATTTGTGCAAGTTCATATTTTGGTTGAAATGATAACTATAAATATTTAACACCCTAAAAGCTGTGGCTTTCCAGCCCCAACCATCTGATGGGAGACAATGTTGCAGACATTAATTTGCAACCCACTATCATTTCAAGCTGATCGATAATATTTCATAAGATAGGAAACCAGACAGCGTGATTCTCGTGGAAAGAGGAAAAGAGAAGAGGGTGCTTAAAGACCTAAAGACCAAATTCTGAGAGCAGGAATGGAAGTTGCTTTGTATTTGAGGCTCGCTTTTTGTTTTTTCTTAATCATAACAAAAGTTTGATTTTCTCAAACTGAAGAAATTAATGGTATCTTTTTGAGAGGAAGAAGAGGTGAGGGCACTTTTTCTTGGGCTGACTCCACCCCTGCCACCTCTGTCTGTCTGCCCCCCCACACTTGTTTCTCTCTCTCTTGCTCGCTCTCACATGGACACACACCACAGAGCAGAGGATGTCTGAATGAGGGGTACTGCTGCTCAAGGGACCAACAGCAAGAAAGAAGGAGGGGCCCTGTCCACCAAGGCTGGTCACCGTGTGTTTTTGCATTTGACGCAGTTGAACAAAGGTGTTATTTTGAAAAATGACCCCACGCTTGACATTTACATGATACTGAATGACCTATTTGAATGTCATTATTTAAGTGATTGCTTTTCTAGCTTGCAGACAGTCTAATTCCCATCAATTTCACCTTTAATCTAGAAGAAAAATGATAACTAACATTGAGAAGAAGAAGAAGGAAATCACTCCCAACAGGGACCTGTGTCCTTAAGTTCCAGGGTGGTTTTTCATTCAGAGTGTTTTCTGCAAATGTGATTTTGAATAAACCGCAAACTGACAAGTAAACGGTTGGGTAGAAATAAATCCTTCCTTTTTAGTGGAGATTGTAGAAAAACAGGTGACTAATAAAATATTCTAATTATGAAAGCACTACCATAGGATCTGTTAAAATACATAAATATAAATTCAGTCACATGAAAGTAATTGTATATCTATATGCTGATGTGTGAACCAGCCACTTTTGCTCTAGATAATTCAGTGGCTATTGATTTTTTATTTTATATGTGTAATAACATGCCCCTAAGTTCAAAAGAATCAAAATTCTGATGTTCAGCGATTTTCACCTTCAAAGACCTTTACCAGTGTAACTAATTAAAGCTCAGGCATCATGGCCCAGTGCCTCAGTGAGGTCCAAATGCTGAAAGCAGAGCTCCAGGCTAGCAGCCCAGAGCCAGCCATCCTGTAGGACTGACTCTTTTCTGCTTCCTTTCCTCCCGAACTGAAAGTCTCACACTAGGGTAATGGCAGCAGAGGCACAAAGCTACGTCACGTGCCCATAGTTAGGACACATATGGACTCTGGGCTGGGCCTAGAGTCTGAGTCTGTTGTTTCTGGCATATGTTGAGACCAAAGGCCCCTGAATCTCCATTTTCCCCTCGAAGATCTGTTAGTTAGGACTTGTGTTATGGAAAATGACTAAAACAACCAGTTAGACAATGAAGAAAATGTATTGGTTAACGTAACTGAAGAGTCCAGTAGTCAGACAGGCCTCAGGTCAGACTTGGTCCAGTGCCTCAAAGGCTACCCCAGGACCTGGTTTCTCTCTGTCTCGCTTGTCTGCCTTTTGTGGTGTTGACTTTGTCCCCAGACTGCTCAGATTGGCCCCTCAGCAGCTGCAGTTTCTCATCTGGTGGTTACAAAATCACTCTAGCTGGTCAGATTTCACACCCTCATGCCTCTCCTCATGCGGAAGGGAGAGGGTCCTCCTGCAGCTTCTACAAGTCCTGGGCATCTCTCTCTTTTGCTCCTGTCACTGGGGAGATAGGATAAGCTGCTTGAGTTCAGCCAATCAGGACCCACCCCTGGAACTGGGGGTGTGGTCATTCCCACCCATGCCCACTTGGAACCAGAGTAGAAGAGAATGGAAGAGGGGTAAATTGCTGAAACTCAAGGTACCATTGAAGGGGGAAGATGGAGGCTGCAGATGAAAACAGCAACTGTTCACTATGACAACTTTGTGGCTTCTTCGAAAGGAATGCCTTTTATTGGACATCTTGATCTTATTTATGCTTGCCACAGTTACCTGAGGAAGTTGAAGTCAGTTCTGTTTGCAGGCTGGATTAGGACTCAGATGATCCTTTGATGTTCATCTCCAAGTATTGGTCCTGTGTCTCCAGACCAAGGGGCTGGCAGTGACGGCAGACACCTGGCACACAGGCCCCACATTCCCCTCTCATCCTATGGCAGACATCATCAATCCATCATAGGGCTTCTCCCTGTGCAGTCCAGATGTGGCCCCAGAGACCTCCTTAAAACAGTCCTCTGGAGCGCCCCTACCAATGCATTGGTGTTGACAAGTGAGATAAAATGTACTTGCCATTTCTGGAAGGGATTGCTCACCAGTGACCCAAACTACCAATGCATTTCCCTCATACACTAAGAGCATTCACAGTCACATACTCACACCACCTCAGTGTTTGTCAAAATGCAGCTTACAGATCTCTCACATCAGAATCTCCTTCGAAGACCTTTAAAATGTCTTTTTTTAAAAAGCCCTTTGTATTAAAATGTGGATTCGTGAGACCCACTCTAGAGCTATAGAATCAGAATTTCCAGAGCTAGAGTTGTACAAACACCCTGGGAGTGGTTTCCAAACCATATTCTCAAAAATAGCAGGCTTAAAGACGCAATAGGCTAATACATGCAATCGAATAGTAAGCTTCAATCATGCTAGGTCCCTGAGATACTGGCTTATTCTTCGTATATTCTTTCAGCAGAAGTTTATTGACCTACTACATACAGCACTGGGCTAGCTCCTATAAATGTGAGAGTGGTGCAGTTAAAGATGACCTAGAATTGCTCAGTGAAACACACCAAAAAAATGCTCTGTGGAAGGGGTTAATTGACACAAGAAAGGATGAGGGCTGTGGGACTTCACATAAGGGCAAGATAACGTCTACATGGTTGGGCTACAAAGAGAGAACTTGTCATGGAGAACTTGGCCCTGGAGCCTTGATGTCAGGAACAGCTGGGATGTGGGATGAGGAGAGTCGAGCCTTCTGGGAGGAATAAGTGGCAATGGAGAGGGGTGACAATGTGCAGTGAGGGATCACGGACAGGGAGTCTTTTAATTGAGGAATTTAAGAAAAGAAGTTGGAAAGACAGTGTTCAGTTTTCATCACGGAGGGTTTTGTGGGGTTGGCTTCAGTGTTTAAATTTTATTTTGCAGCCTATTGGGAGCCAGTTTAAGCAAGGGAGTGACATGATATTAAGCCATGCTGGAGGGTGTGGAATTGGAAAATGACATTTCTACGTGGGGGAAGAAATAGAGCAGGATGGCTGATGGAATGTTAGTGTAATCATACCATTGAGAAGTTGGGGTCCAAACAGGAATCTTGGCCATTGAAATGAAGGGGAACAGATGCAAAAGACATTTGGGAAGGAGAGCCTTTGTTTGTTTGATAGCTTGGCCAGACTATTAAGGGTGCATTAATCAGATGTGCTGGGCCATGCTGTGGTAACAAATTAATCTTGAAATCTCGGTATTTATCATGACAAAAATCGAGTTGCTCATGTTTTACATCCAAGACTGGTTAGCAAGAGGTCCCACATCATGCTCAGGGACTCAGGTTGAGAGAGGCTCTGTGGTCTTTTAGCAGCACCATTTGAAACACGTGGCCTCATGGGATGCTGAAGTACAGGAAGAGAGGGAGGGAAGTTACACATAAAGACTTTTAACTGACTTGACTCAAAAGTGACCAACACCACACCACTCATAGTCTGTTGGCTTGAACTAATCACATGGCCCCAGGACAACCGTGCCCATGTGTCAGAAGTCACATATCCACATTGCCCCTAAGAACATAGAAGCTGCTAAGAAATTAGTGGAAGGAAGAGACTGGAGAATAATTTTTGTAACCCACCCAATCACTCCCAAGGTTGGTGTTGTGATTTCAGGCTTGTGGGTCATGGTATATGTGAACCTGATTGGTTCTGACTTAGGGTTTTTGTCTTTAGGAGTCAGTCAAATGAGCCTGACTATGATTATCTGTAGTAGTGAACACACTTCACATAAGACAAACAAAAAACAGTGCTCACACCCACATGTACACACACACTCCTGGGTTTTAATTAATCTATTTTTGCGTAAAACAAACCCCTCAATTCCAAATGTATTTATTTTCCTCAAAAACCTTAGAGGTTTTTAAGAAAACACAAATATTTTTGTGGCATAAGAAGTCTTTGGTGGCCCCAGTTCCTATTTTCTTTGAAAGTACTCTGAGAGAAAACCCCTCCCTCCTGAATCTGCAGCATCATTTCCTCCAAAGAAATCATGGCTATTGTAAAACAGACACATGCATGGAGGCCATATACATTTTCCACGTGCCCATGGAGCCCCTGGCACTCTTCTCGGCCCTGGGAATACTATGGCAGGGATGTTGCCTTTCTGGAACTTATATTCACCTGGGGAGATACAGAGCTACTCAGTACACAGCTGGCACTTTGACAGAAACTTGAGAATCCAAATCCTCTGCCCTAGCATGTCATGCTAAAGACTCACCTGTTCTTCAGACAAGTCTTCCAGCTTTCTGTCACTGCCACCTCCTAAGCATTAGCACTTTTCCAATCCTCCTGAAAAATCACAAACTGGCCCAAGCATATTGAGTAGGATGCCAGGCTGTGGTGCTATGAGGGATGCAAAGATAAAGAAAGCTTTCTCATCGCTTTCAGAGGGGCTCCTGCTCTCACTTTGGGGTACCAATCTCTCTTTTTCTGACATGTCCCCTGAATTCCCATTACTGATCTTTGTTTTAATCAAATTTCAGTGCCATGCGAGAGAAGTTAAGCAACCATGACAGCAGCATGGCCAGGAAAGCGAAGACCTCTTTTTGCTCTGCGTAGGGAGATGTTGAGGGACGGGATGGGGGTGCCCTTCACCCCTGCACCACTACCAGAACCATTCTGTTCATTTAATAGATGCGTTTCTGGGGAAAATCCGAAGCCATCTTCTTTTTGCTCCTGGGGACAGCGGCTCTACCAGAAAATACTTGGAGTCATTGGGGCAGAAAATAGAAGGCTCTCTGGGAACATTGTGCCTCTGATCCCATTCCTTTCATGCCCCAGGAAAAGAAAAGAGGCCCATGCGAAAACCCCTCCTGGGGCTTCCCAACCAGTTAAACACCAGGGAGAGAGAGAAAAGGGAAAAAAATTCTAAATAAAAGCAAAGTCTTTGAAAAACTTCAAAGAAACCTTTCTCCTGTTCAGAAGTCAAGAGCACATCTGGCTGGCGGTAAAAAGAGAAGGGGTGTCATCTGAGCAAAAATGTTCTCTTCAAATATGTCCTTTAAGGAAAGCAAGAGAGGAGAGTGCGAGAGCTGGAGAGGAGAGAAATAATGCAAGGAGGGAAAGGAAGTTAAAGGGAAAAAGAAGAAAGGAAAAAAAATCCCTCCTAAATCTTGTAATGTTTTAGGAGGGCTTATTAGAGCGAAAAGTAAGTGTCATACAGAGCTCTGCTCTAGTATTGATGGCTTTTATTCAAAGAGCCATCACCCTGTAAACTTACTTTAACAACTCCCTTCAGATGAAATATAAAAATTAAAGACATTTACAACACAGCTTAGTAGCAGATGTAGTCGTCCTGTTGGGGCTTAGATCAAATAGTGATGTAAACCCCAGCAGGGTAACAGGTCTTATGAAAAAGTCCTTAACAACAGCCCCCAAAAATCTTGGAAATCTTACAAAACATGTTTCCCATTCTCTCCCAACCTCAAGTCCCCCCCCCGCTTCTTTTTCCTCAACCACCTCCCCTGATCTGCTAGACTCCTTTTCCATCGTCATCTTTGTCTGGAGTTCCTATGAGTCACTCTACACTTAGCAATTCAAAGAAAAAAAAAAAAAAAAGCCTGGTTGGGCTCCTGGTTATCTTCTCCATGTAGTCATCTTCCTTGGTTCCCGAGGGAGCGCCTGGGTAGGGAAGCACTGAGCAGTCTGGGAAAAGGACTGAAGTGTACATAGAGCTCATGTGGGCATGAAGGTCTGACCTTCACCTTGGTCAGTTCTTCCCTATTTGCCTCTCCTCCTCCTTCAGCTTTCATCTACCCACCCCGAGGAGCCTGAAAGGAGTTTCTAATTTGATTTGAAGGCTGGGACACTCAATAGGGTGGGAAACGTTGATATCTGTTATAATGTAACAAACACAGGTCACAGGCTTCTCCACAGTTCACCCTTTCCAAAGAAGATTTTCTTGAGGATTTATTCTGGGAACCATCCGCATTCACACAGTCACCCACCCATTCATTCATTCATTATTTCAAAAACTATGCTTGTATGCCTACAACAGACCAGGCCTCAGCAAAGTGCTGGGGCAAGGGCATGACCGTCCCCTTGGGCAGAGTTCTCTTTGCTCCTGAGTCGTTGACAAGTCCATAGACTGCCTCGGGAAAGAGAACAAGGTTGGGGGATGAAAGTGGAGGGGGTATAAATAAGTTCTATCTGAGAATTTCTGGTTGTTTGTCTAGTTTCTCAATTTCCTTGGCTCTTGAAAATGAAGCCTGTGACCTTTCTTGCCCTCAGTGTATGAGAAGAGTCAAGTTGCCCCCAGGCCCAAGTTTTTGTTCCTGAGCTCCTCTTTTCTGGCAGATGAACATTTAGCCAGTAATTTGGGAGTGGCTGTGTTAGATGTTTGGCTGTAGCTTGGCCCTAGGACCAGGCAGAGGCCAAGAGCCTGGAAAATAAGAAAGAATCCGAAGGGCCTTCAAGAACGAGGGAGCAAGCCCCAACTTGTAATGAGCTCCACTCTGAGGCTGGGTTGGGGCCCTGCTCTGTTGGGAGCAACCTGATAAAAATCTAAACAAAACAAAATAAAATGTTATCACCTCAACTGCCTAAACAAAGGCCAGTGAGAAAATTGTCCTAGAAAGCTCTGAAAGCAGCAAATGAGAGGAGAACTTGGATGCCACATACAGTTTAAAGAGGCTGGAGACTTTCCAGGGCTAAGTGGTGGCCTTCTAAGGTCATGCAGTCTAGAGTTTTCCAACACCCAAGCCAACAGTTACAGCTTGAACTCATGACCTCCCTGCCCTCTTCTCTTGCTTTACCAAGGAAATCTGTAATATGATTGGGTTACAAATATTGTCGGGTCCATCCTAAAACCTCCCGGCAGGCCCGGCTGGATTTTGTTTCACACATGCTCTAATTGGAAAACAAATGCTGAACATCAGCTGGTAAATTGGGAGGCCAAGTTGATATGTCCAATGACCAAGGAAAGTCCTCTCTCTGGATCCCTGCACGAAATGACTTCAAAGGTAACTTCCTCACTCACACTCACATGCATATCCTCCCAGTCACACACGCATCCTAGCACATACTCGCGGACACTCACACACGCACACAAATACAGACAGCCTCAGTCCCACTGGATCACTTCACGACTTTTTGGGCTATTTGGCCAAGAAGGAGGCAGCATTTACCTCTGCTAATGCAAGGTCTAATCTGTGAAGAAAATGTGTGCTTATGTAAAAAAAATCAAAGAAGATAATAGTTACAGCCTATGTCACAGGCGTGGGCTAATCTTCGATTAAATAATGGTATTCAGATGACATTTCTTGGCAACTGGCAGACCAGCTGGAAAAATAAGTCAGAATTTCCACAGAGAATAGACTGTTTTGCCATCCAAAGCTGGCCAAGTACAAACAGCGAAGGTTCTAAATACATAGGAATAAAAGGTCCCAGCACTCGGCTTGCAAAAGGGCTCCCTTTTCTCTATGCACAGATACCGCACACACTGGTGTGCAGATGCGTGTGAAGTGCAGATGTAAATTTAATATCTACTGGTATACACTGTTCTCTTTCTCCTGGGATAGCTGACCTTTGAAACCCTCTAATTCAGCTCCTCATTTTTCAGATGAGGAAACTGAAGTCAAGAGAGCTGGGGAGCTGGAGGGACTTGCCCAAGGTCACACAGCAAGACCTTGCTTCACTCGCCCTCCAGGGCTCTTTCAAGTATATTCTGACCTCTACAGAGCTGAGGGGTGGAACGTGGAAGTGCCTGTCATGGGATGTGTGTATGTGCACAGGAACTGGAGTGGCTGAGACTGATTGTGAAAAATACACATTTGTGTGTAACACGGTGTGATGGGAAAACGTGCACTTTGGCTCCAGACAGACCCGGTCTATTGTCAGTATCCCAACGGGAAAAAGATGGTGACCCTAACAAGGGAGCTATGTACACAGAGGTGGGCAGGGTCAAGAAAAGCCGTAAGGGATGGTCAGGAACCATGTAAGCACCAGCAAGGAGCTGTTTGCATCCTTAGACTTGAGGGGGGGTAGTGGAGGGAGAAGCTCTCCAACCCAGGGAGATTAAGGTTGATCTTTGGTGCTGCCAGTTAGACAACCAGGGTGACCTGCCAGGGAAGAAGCTGGGAAATCAATAGTGTGTTCTTACCCTTCCCTATTTACAACTCCTGCTCATGCCTCCCAGTGGGTGAATCCAACAGGAGTCAGAGGCAAGGGGGCCATGATGTGGTCCATAATAAGCCTCCCAGGGGAAAAGAGGGGCAATTGCATCTAGAGGGGCAAGCAGAATATCCAGCACATCTGGACTCCGATCTCAAGTAGCTTTGCTACTTCCCAGTGCTATAACTCAGGACAAGTGACCCAACTCACTGACTCTGGCCTCCTCGTCTGAGATGGTTGTAATGCCATACACCCTGAAAGGTGCAGTGACTCTTAGAGCCTATGTGTGTGAAGCTCCAAGCTTAATGCACAGCACATTTGATCAGTTCCAATACCATAGGCCCGAGACTATTAGGCACTATCAACCAGAAGGCTTACACTTTCACGGACCTTTGAATCCAGCAATTCTGCTTCTAGGGATGAATCTCAAGGAACGAATCAGGCAAATGCACAAAATTATAACATTGTTCACCATACCACTCCTTAAAATGTGAGAAATGAAGAACAGCTTTACTGTCTGTATCCATCAGGATAGTTGCAATCAATAGAAACTGAGTTAAGTAGAAAAACAATTTATTGAAAGAATGCCGGGTGACTCATAATTGCCAGCAGAGGCTGGAGAACCCAGCTCAGAAAAGGCCCAGCAATAGTAGATAGGCCGAAACATGATGGTCTTCCCCTACCACGGACTGTATTACATTTGTGCTGAAGATCTAATAATGTAGAAAGATATTAAATAATGTAGGCATGATACAACTAAAAAGTGTTGGTCGCTGTAGAAAGACGTCTGAAAAGGTACATGCTGAAATATTGACAATGGTTCTCCCTGGATTGGAGAAAAAAGATTTTTTTTGCCTTTGTATTCTAATGGTATTCAATGAACACATACAGCTTTTATAATAAGAATGAAATATCTAAAACAGCAAAATGACTTTGGATATTTGGAACACGTAGAAATCTCCATTCTGGGCCGGGCGCAGTGGCTGTTGCCTGTAATCCCAGCACTTTGGGAGGCCGAGGCGGGTGGATCACAAGGTCAGGAGATCAAGATCATCCTGGCTAACACGGTGAAACCCCATCTCTACTAAAAATACAAAAAATTAGCCGGGTGTGGTGGCGGGCGCCTGTAGTCCCAGCTAGTCAGGAGGCTAAGGCAGGAGAACGGAGTGAACCTGGAGAACGAAGCTTGCAGTGAGCCGAGATCACGCCACTGCACTCCAGCCTGGGAGACAGAGCAAGACTCCGTCTCAAAAAAAAAAACACAAAAATCTCCATTCTTGGCGGTGACTTCTTGCCTTCTTCCTTCTTTGAAGGGCCAGCGGCTTCCTATCCCTTGAGTGTCCAAAGGCCCAGCTATAACCTAGGGCCCTGATACAGATCTAGGAGTGGCATGGCCAAATCACCTGAACACCAGTACACCCTGAGAAGCAGGGATGGGTGTGTGATCAGACACCTAGAGTTAGAGAGAGGGAATGGGAGACTGGGGGTGGGCTAAGTTGTTATCTCACACAGAACTCTGGGAAGCTTTTCATATAAATTGCCAGAAACAAACACACAAAACTGACTGATGCTGTATTTGGGGCTGGGTAGGGGGCAACGAGACCCCTAGGACAGAGTTTTAAAATACTATATTTTTCTTCCCTGCTTTCTCACTTGAAGCTAATTTCCTAAAATTAAAAAGTACTGCTTTCCACCAAAGTGACTCCGAACTGCAAAGGGAAGGCTGTGAGCACATGTACACACATGTGCACATATACATGCATGCTCATGCATAAGCATACAATACATGCAGATGTATACACATATTCATGCACATACACACATGCTTGCACACATGCACACATAAACTCATTACAAGAAAAGAAGATCCTACAGCTTCCCTGAACACTTTCTCTCCATCTCTAACACCCAGCAGTTGCTTGGGAGCTAGATTCCTGGATCCCCCTTGAATTCCACTCCTGCTCCTCCAGGCTTCCTGGGTGGGTAGGAGGAATTGACCTTTTCTTACATACTTGAATTTGTGGCTGATAACTGGTGGATGTTGGTGTATAAACCATGACCCCAGATACCCGGGGTGCCAAATAGTTTTGGGCAAATCAACTTGCTTCTACCACCCAAAGTTGTGTTTTATGGACACATACCTGATGCACAAACAAGATGGAGGAGACATGGCTCAGCACCACCACAGCACAAGACTAAGAGGGGTGGATCCACCCCATGTGGACCCCTGCCCATGCATGTGGTTTCACACTGAGGTTCTGCAAGGAGTCTGTTAGCTCACCTTTGTTCACAAGAATGTCCTTTCGGAGGTCACAGATAGACCAAAGTGATGTCAGGGGAACGTGGATCTGATGCTGGCTCTTCTGACTCTTATCTGCCTGTACCTGTCCATTTTGAGGCCCCACTCAGATCCCCTTTCTGGGGCCAGTGCACCTGAGACTTTCGGCTGCTGACAGCTCCCAGCTGCCACCTTCTTGGTTGAGCTGACTGCAAAAGCTGCCTGGCCGAGGCTAAGTTTATTCATCCCCAGACCCCTGAGGGTCAGGAGGACAAGGCCTTACCTGAGACCGTATCCTGGCTCTACTCTTTCTCCTTCTCTGACTTTCTTTCCTTCTTCCCTCTATGGTTTTCCCTGAAGAATGCTCCCTTGGTAAATCAGGTGCACTCAGTCCCTATCTCAAGCTCTGCTTCTAGGGCAATGGATCCAAGCCACCTCCTGACGTAGACTCATGCCTGGCCTGGAGCTCATTTTGCATGTTCGTCTGGGCCGTGGCCTCTGCCCTCTGCCTTTTTGTTTCCAGTCTTTATTCTGTTTCTAAGTGCAGTGTGATAGTGAAAGACAAGAAGTGTACAGTGCTGAGGGCAGGACTGGGGTTCACTCAGGGCCACCATTTTGCTTTACCCTCTCACAGGAGCCAGTTCTGTGTGATCAGACTGGGGTACCTCTCCCTCCTCTGAGCTCCCCAGAACCCTGTGTCTACTTCTGTTGTTACTATATTACAATCTGCCATTTTCTTGTCTTTCTCCCTGAAAAGACCAGAGCACTAGAGCTAGGCAGAGACTTGGTGCCTGCTCTCAAGAAAGAGAAGATGGAGTGATTGCCATTATTGATGGGCACACAGGTCATCTTTGTCAAATGAACGAAAGAAACTTCAGAGGACAAGTTTCCTCCCACTCATTGTCACCCTTTGGGTAGAGTGGATTTACCCAAGAGGCAGGCTGCATTATCAGGGTAGCCCATAGATCAGTTTAGACTGAGAAAAGAATGAGCACAGATTCTCATTACGTAGAAGTGATCAAGCTGTGATTAGGAAAAGGGAGCAGGGAAGAGATGAACATTTGTAAAGGGATATGACATCTGTATTTCAGCGTACATAGATACCACACGGGCCCACTTGGCCACCTTGAGTGAACAACATACGTTTCCGTGGACCATATTTGTGTACTTGCTTTGTGCTAGGTGCTAGATGACATAAAGACTCTTTCAGTTGAGGTCCCTCTCCCCAAGGACCTCAGAATTTCATTGGGAAGATAGACAAACAGGCAGCCGTAATAATGGATAATATTTATTGAGTGTTCACTATGTACCAGGCATGGTTCTAGACATTTCACATATATTAATTCATTTAACCCTCATTGCAACACTCTGAGGGTTATTTTACAAATGTAGAAACTGAGGCACAGAGAGGTCGATCAACTTGCTCAGAGTGACAAGCTGTGTTTCCTAGGTGGAAGAGCCAAGATTTGAACCCATAGCCTTTTAGCGCTAGTGCACTTACTTCACGTCTCTGTAACACTCACTGTGAAGTAAATGCCAGAGGAAGCCCACCCTTCTTACTGAAAGTCTTTTCCTGCCAGCACACATACCCACAAAAGGAAGCATGTCTTCTGTCTCTGATCGTTTCCCCCTTCTCCACCATCTGGCCAACCTTGTCTATATACATGCAATATGATCCTGTTATTTCAAAGGAATCTCAGAGCTGTCTTTACTCCATCTCCTGTATCCCCTGTAACTCTACCTGGTAGTTCAATCTGCTGAATTCTGTATTGGATAAAACTCCATAACTCACCCCCTTCTCCCTGTTTTCTTGGCCCCAGGCCTAGTTCAGGCCCTTCACGTCTTGGTTGGATCATTGCAGTCGTCTCTGACAGGTTTCCTGATTCTTGCTCATTCACCTTTCAATACACCTCTCACACTAATGCCACTCTTCACCAGGTTCACTTTAGCCATATAGTCAGCCTTCAGGAAGGGACTTAGACTTTGGTCAAACCCGTCATGGTAGGCTTGTGTTCTACCTTTGTAAGAATGATTATGGATGGAATTAGGAAGTTACTCGTATCCCCAGGGCAGGGTAAGAAAGGCCAAGTGTGTGCCCTAGAAATCACAGTGTGTCACAAACCTTAATGCCCATATGAATCACCCAGGATTCTGGTGAAAGTGCAGATTCTGATTCAGCAGGGCTGGGGTGGGGCCTGAGATTCTGCATTTCTGATGAGTTGCCAAGTGAGGCTGATCCTGCTGCTCCATAGTTTGAATAGTAGGGTATCATACAGCAGCTTCAAGGACAAAGGCAGGGATTTCTCTAGCCACAATCTTAGGCCAGGACAATGGAAGCTGTAGAATAAAGTTAAACAAACACAACACTTTATTGAGCACTAGCTATGGGTTAGATGCCATGCTAAATGTTTGTTTTGCATCGTCTCACTTAATCTTTCCAATAACCCCAGAGGCTTCATGGCATTATTATTTATACTTCCTATATTAGAGAAAAGAGGCTTAGCAAGATGAAGGAACTTGCTCAAATTTACCCAGGGCTGGGAGTCCAAGATCAAGCCTGTTAACAACTATGGAGTCCAACCATGAGTCCCTAGTTTGAGATGACAGGATGGTATTGCATTTATATAGACAAGGTTGGCCAGAGGAGAAGGGGGAGATGATCAGGGAAAGAAGGCATGCTTTCCATTTTGGACACCTGGGCTGCTGTGGTCCACACAGCCCTTGCAGAGGCCTACCTGGAGCAGTCAAGGCCAGAATCAGGAATTCTTGCCCTAAACAGAGACTACCGGTAGAGTTACACTCAATGTAGTCTCTCAACAGAACGGAGAGTTCTCACCCTGGTTCTAGAGCAAAGGAGCAGTGTGATCCTGAGCAGCCATTTTCCCCTTCTGGGCTTTTTTTTCTTTTTTTCTTTTTTTTTTTTAAATCTGTAAGGCCATGTGCAGGGCTGGCTGTATAATTTGCAGGCTATGTATATTGCAGTGTACAATAAATATACGGGCCTCTTGTTAAAAATAAATTCTGAATTTCAAGATGGCAACAGGAGAGCTTTAAACGAAGAGTAGGTTCTACCAAGTGTGGGGCCCTGTGTGACTGAATGGGTCACATGTCCCTAAAGCCAGCCCTGGAGACAGGGTGAGCCCATGCAATATTTAATGTCCTTCAAGCTCTATTATTCAATAAAATTGGTTTCCTTTTGTTTTCTGCTATTATTCCCTCCTTACTGGTTTATTCTTCTTAGGTCACCATGAAAATATTTGAGACAGCCTTTCCACCTGACCGTGTCTCTCTCTGGCATCTCGTAGAATCATCTCTCTCCCCCTTCTGTCTGCTCAGCCATCCAGAGACCTTGTAAGGACCCCTGTGTCCTGAATGCATGAAACCCTCCAAGATCTGTTGGCATCTTAGAAGGGACAAGGAGCAGATGGCTTGGAGGAAGGAGAACATGTTATTTTGCAGTCCTGAAACTCACCCTTTTCAGATCGCTTCTTCATTTCCCAATTCTTTCCCAACTTTTCAAGTATCAGAATGGAGAGGCAGTGAGGATGAGTCAGCAGCTCATGCCCTGTCCTTGGCCAGCCCCCCCAACCCCAGGGAGTGAATACCTCAGTTCCCAAACTCTCTGAGTCAGGGAGGTCACTCTGAGGACATCTGCCTGTTTGTCTAAACCATGCCAAGCAAGCAACAGCTGCTGAATGAGCCCAGGAGGCATCACTTCCTGTCAGCCAAGGGACCAGACCAGGTGGCCTCCTTGCCCTCCTCCCTGACTCCTGCCACACTGCCCAGGTATCCCAGTACGGGGAGGGCATTTGTTGCCCCGTCCCATTCCAGAGATTCAGCCTAGGGACCAGGAGCATCTTCTCCTGGGATGCTGAGCATCAGGTTTATCCAAGAGTGGAGGCAACCCCCTGGGCAACCCAAACCCTGGAGAGACAGACAGAGCACAAGCTCAGTGTCTGGAGTCCTGGGGTCTCTCTTGGGCTTTACCACTGACCTTAAGCAAATCTTATCACCTTGACCATTGACATGGTTAGGCTTTGTGTCCCCATCCAAATCTCATCTTGAATTATAATCCCTGTAATTTCCAAGTATCAAGGGAGAGACCAAGTGGAGGTAATTGAATCATGGGGGCTGTTTCCCCCATGCTGTTCTCATGACAGTGAGAGAATTCTCACAAGACCTGATGGCTTTATAATGGGCTTTTTCCCCTTCACTTGGCACTTCTTCCTGCCACCTTGTGAAGAAGGTGCCTTGCTTCCCCTTCACTTTCTGCCACAATTGTTAAGTTCCTGAGGCCTCACCAGCCATGTTGAACTGTGAGTCAATTAAACCTCTTTCCTTTATAAATTACCCAGTCTTGGGCAGTTTTTTACAGTGGTTTGAAAACAGACTAATACGGAATAAACAGTTTCCTCATCTGTAAAGTGAGAAATCTTCTTTGTCCCCTTCCCCAAGTGGAATGAATCGGTCATTTTCTGGGAGCCCAAAACATATGACACATAACTTGATCTGGGCACTTAACCCATTGTAATCTGGTTGGCTAATTATGTATCTGACTCTCCCTCCAGAATGTCAGCTCCTTAAGGACAAGGAGCACCTTTGAGTCTTCCCCTGGTGCCCCATTTAGCTGTAGCCCTCCATCATTCTGTATCGTACATGCTTAGACTGCATTGAGAGGGGCTGCTAGTGTAGAGGAAACAACTGCATTTCACACATTTATTAAGGTGACATTATGACATCACTGCATATCCACTCCCTGCAATGCTTGGGAATAGATTCAAACAAAGAGAAACCCATGATCTCTACTCATGTTGTAGGACCAAAGAACCATAGTTATAAACATGCCCCATCCCATCACTCTCTGTCCCATGCCGGCCACTCACCTGTGCTGTTTTTGATCTTCTCTTATCTGATGACTAAAGTCCTGTGTTCCATGGACACATGGCTTGGGGTAAAGACAGATGCTACAGTGCATTGGCTAAGGACCAGCTCTATGGGAGAAGGGGAAATGACAGGGTGCCAGCCATTCTCCACTGCATCCACGCAGAGGTGTGCTGATTTTGTGAGGGTTTTCATCCCCACAGGGGGATAGGATCTTCCTCCTTACAGGGTGAGCAAGAGAGAGATCTTGTCAGAGGGGGCAGTCATTAGACCACTTAGTGTAAGACAGGCTGGCATTTACCAGAGTTGTCTGGGAACACCAGCTTCCAGCACCTGGAGCCTTGGGACCCATGTGGTGCTGCAGTCTTCCTGCAGAGCGAGGACACTCAGTCCCATGGGCAGGAGAACTCGGCTACAGACTACCTTCCCCTACTCCCCGACAAACCCTAGGGAAATCTGGGGCCTTTGGTTCCAGCAAGATCATTGTCCAGGTAACCCAGAGTGTGCACCGGGGTCATTCCAGATAATCCAGGTATTTTTGTTTAGGCCTGGACCAGAGTAGATGGGAGAAAAATACTTCCCTACAGTCAGGCTGGTGGGAATGGGTTGCAAAGGCAGCAAACCCAAGAGAAGGCCACTCTCAGGGAAAGCACGGCCATCTGATCAGCTGCCCCTCCACGTCAGGAGACTTTCTGTCCTGGGGCTGATTTGGAAGACTATAGATTTCATTCTTATTAAGGAAAGTGGCTTCTTTACACAGGGTAGACAGATGAAGGAACGAGATGACCATGGCAGGACATGATGTACCTCCAGGCTAATGAGCCCTGTGGTTTCACGTGCTCCTGAGATTGCAGTGGCATCCTCTTTGGAGGAAGACAGTCATTGGGTGGGGACGAGGAACTGTGATTCTCATCTGTTTGGGTGAGAGGGCCAGTTTGGCTGCCAGACGGGAGTCGTGCCAGCATTCTCAGCCAAAGCTTTCTTGGGTGGGTGGGATGTGCCCAGGCTCTTTTCTTCCCCATCTTTGGCCGCCTTGTTTGGCCCAGTGAGGGCTTGGGATGTAAAACATATTTGCTTGTGCTGGGCTTTGCTTTTCTCCAAAGACCTTGGTAGCTGGAATGAGCACCGCCTGTAGTGTGTGTGTGCACATGATGGTACACATGCATGTGCATCTGTGCATATGCTGGCTCTGGAGCCAAACAGAATAGAGACAGGATAAACCTGGTGGGGTAGGCTGCCAGGTATGTCCAAAATCTCCACCTGTGGCCCCAGATCAGGGGCCACCTTTCAGCAGAGCTGGAGCCAGAGCTCAGACTGCCTGTAGTGAAGGTTCACACCCGGGGCTTCAGACGGCTGCAGATGCTATGCAGTCCTGTCTGGAGTCTCTGAGAGGCCACTGGTCCTGCAGTGCTCTAGAGGCATTAGCCCACGCTCAGCACACCTGCCTTCCTTCTCTGCACACCTCTTTAACACATTCAGCCTCCTGTCTTTCAAAGCCCAATTCAGACACCCCCAGTGTCATTTCAGCTGAAGGTGAACTCTCTCTTCAAAATTCCTTTTTTTTTTTTTTTTAAAGAAACAGGATTTCACTCCATCACCCAGGCTAGAGTACAGTGGCACAGTCACAGCTGATTGCAGCCTTGACCTCCTGGGCTTAAGCAATCCTTCCATTTCAGTCTCCTGAGTAGCTGGGACTACAAGTGTGTGCCACCTCAACTGGCTAATTTTTGTATTTTTTTTTTCCTGTAGAGGCAGGGTTTCATCGTGTTGCCCAGGCTGGTCTCAAACTCCTGGGCTAAAGCAATCTGCCTGCCTTGGCCTCCCAAAGTGCCGGGATTACAGGCATGAGCCACCATGCCTGGCCCAGAATTCTTAAAACAAGTAGCACCAAACTCCTGGCACATGCCATGGACAGCACCCATGTGAATTGTAGTCCTCTAAGTGTATGTTTACTTCCCCTGCTGAACTGGGGCTTGTTGGGGGGCAGGTGAAGACACTGGCAGAAGCATTTCTTGCTCCACGTGGTGGCTGGCCCATGTGCTGTCCAGCTAATGGGTGTTGCTCGGTCAGGGACTTTCTGCCTCTCACATCATGGTCTTCCCCTTCCCCTAGTGCTGACCACCCACCCTGCTCCTCTGGCTCCCATCACCCGAAGGGGTTTGTCTCTATTGGTGCCTGCTCTGGAGCCTGACCATGAACTTCCAGGCTGATTGCTCTCCTCCAGCTCCCTGGTGGGTCTGACTCTATGGGAAGCAAGCAGAGAAAGCAAAAAATCACCCATGACTTTATGTAGTTTCACCACTGTCTGTCCTCCCTCCACCCTGGGCAATGGTTCAGCTTTGGTAGATTTCTTGGTCACTGTCTTAGTCCAATCAGGTGTCCATAACAGAATAACAGACTGGACAGCTTATAAATGATAGAATTTATTTCTCACAGTTCTGGAGGCTGGGAAGTCCAAGATCAAGATGCCAGCATCTGGTTCTTGTGGTGTCCTCACGTGACAGAAGGGGGGAGGGAGCTCTCCCGGGTCCCTTTTATAAGGGCACTACTCCCACTTATGGGGGCTCAACCCTTACAACCCAGTCATCTCACAGAGGCCTCACTTCCAAACACCATTACACTGGGGGTTTCAACATTTGAATTTGGGGAGGAACAAAAACAATCTATAGCAGTTGCTTCCCTCTATGATTACTTTCAAAATAAATGTTAAAAAGTCCAGTCCCATCTAATACCAAAGCTTCACTCTCTCACCCAATTTAAGGGCTTCCCCTATTCCCAGCCTAGCCCCGATTCAGGGCAAGGGCCTGTGGTTGACTTCTTTGCTGCTTTCCCTTTGCTTTCCTTTTCTAATGACAATGGAGTTTATGCAGCCTCCAGGTTGGAGCAGGGGACAAGAGACAAATGGCAGAGAAGGTGTTTCTTGCCTGGCCTCTCGTAATCTGGCCCTGGGCACCCCAGGCCGGGGCAAGCTCCTTTTCTTGTGATGAGCTTTTGTGGATCCTCCTGGGGCCTTCTGCTGTGCTTTTCCTTGGCATGGGAGATAGTCTCTTCTTGATATCTGATAACCCTCCCACCTCTATATTCTCTGGGCCGCCTCCAACCTTGTTTGTAGGGGCTGTCTTGCCCCTGGTAGAAAGTCCTCTTGTCTGGAAACCTTGATCAAGACAAAATCAAACCTGCTGGCTTCTGTAGGTCTGCTTGGTCCAAAGAAAATTGCCTGTGTCCTCTTTCTGCCTTTGGTGGAAGCACAGCTTGTTCCCGTCGTCACCTTCTGTCTGTCTCCTGCTTTGGATTATGTTTCTCTAGTCACTCATCTTGAGAATTCTCTAGGTAAGAGTCCAGCATCAGCCCAGCGTTCCCCACTCCAAGGGATTCATGGCAGGCCCTATTAACAGAGCCATTCATTACTGGTGACACCAGGGCACAGACTTGTATAGCTCAGAAAGCATCTGGCCATAGGGCTGAGGTCACTTTCTCCTCATGAGAAACTTTCTAATTCGGTATGTATGGTTCCCTTGAAGGCCCCCTCATCTGGCTGCAGTTAGGGGAACCTCTCTCTTCCTGGCCCAGGAACCAGAGCAGCATTGCTAATGACTCTCCCTCCAAGGAAATTGTTTCCATCAGTCACTACTGATCAGCCCTCTTCTCTGCCTTGGAGAATATGTGTGGACTAAGGGAATGATCTTCAAATCTGTTGTTTGAGGACCTCCTAAAAGGACTTTGGAAAGCTAGTCAGCCTCTTAGAGCGTTAGTTGACATCGAAAAAATTTTCATTATAAGTTTAGTTACCAAAAAAACATGATTTCTGGTGTATTGACTATGACATACTATGATATATGTGCTTTAAATATTTAGAATCCTGAAGCTTTAGATTTGGGCTATTCAATTTATAGGAGATATCCACTGTATAACATCATTGGCCAAACCAAACAGCTAAATCAGAACTTTTTGTAAAAAAGGGAAGATTCTGATTTCACTTTTCACTGTAAATATACATTTTTATATATACTTGAAACATTTGTATTCTGATCCCAAGAAAGACACGTAGGCAGGCAGGGGAGGTGCAGAGTTTTGCAACAAGCTTGTCGCTCATGGTAAATATTTTTTGCTTGGATTTTTACTGGACTTTTTCTTAAAGTCCTATGTTTGCCGCCCTGGGGATTTTATATCCAGGGGAGATCTAGCACAGCCAGATTCAAGATGGGTAAAACCTTCCTTTGTTTTGTAGGAAAACTGGAGACCATCAGTTTATGCTCAGACAAATTGATTTTAGAAAAGAATGCCTAGATTGGAGGGGCTGGAAATTGATGTCCCTAACACTGTGTATGCTGCGTATTCTTGGGAAAGTCTCCATGTGTCCCCAGGGGCGCCCAGTTGGAACGCTGCTGTGCTAACTAATGGTTGCTGGATCTTTTGTGGTCACCCCTTAGCAGGTTTGGCACAGGTAGTTTGACACTCCAAGTTACCATGTGGGTGCATTAACACCCTCTGTCTCAGAATCGAGGTCTCCTCTGAAATGGGAATGGCAGGCAAGTCCCACTTGAACACCCTGCTGGACTTATGAGGCGTTTAGCCCATGGTGGGTGCCCAGTGAGGGTCAGAGGGCCAATGTCCAATGTCAGTGGAGGGTCAGGCCCCAGAGTCCCTGCTGCCACTGTGCCTGCCTCCTGCCCCACCCTGCGTGGGAAGGGGTGTGATGGGGGAATTCTGGGCTGAGCAGCCATTTCCGTGTGGTCAGGCCTTTGGTGTGGGCGGCAGTGGGAGACACAGCTGGCCAGCAGGGGCTGGGGATGCCTCTGGGGGATGAGGCCTGGGCCAGGGCAGAGTGTGTCAGCCAAGTGGAATCCCCGTGGTCCCATTTTCAAAGCCATTTGCAAGGCTGAGCTATTCCTTTGTCTGTGTCTGAGGACCCCCCACTTGCGGCCGCAGCCTGGGAAAATGTGTGCAGTCAGGGCCACTGTGGCCTCTAGAAGCAGCAGAAGTAGTGCAGGCAGCTGTTCTGCATCCAGCCTCCAAGGAATCCGTCTGTCTGGCCCATCACCAGCCTTATGCTAGAGTTGGCCTCTGCCTGGGTGGTGAGATTAGAGGACACAAGGATGTGCTTGATCCAAATATCTCCCACACCAGTCTGTCATGGTGCCTGACAGCCCACCATCAGAGAGATGAGAGACAGACAGAGAGAGAGAAAGTAAGTAAGTCTTGGGGTTGACACATATCACTCCCTTTGTTTGTTCTTCAACTACTTGTCACAGAACCCTAGGTTCTGTGCCTTTCCAAGCCTCAACCTTCTCTCTGTAAAATGGGCCTGGAATACAGGGTTGAATGGATAAAATGAGATCAAGAACATGGAGGAATCTGGCGCACAGCACGTGGCCAGTAAAGTCCTGTTTTTCAGAGATGTCCGTTAAATCCCCCAGATCTCTTGGGCCTGCAGAAACCTAGAGTACTGAGACCTGGACTCCCTGACCATAGCCTACTGTGCTGTGGTGTCCCCTCTGCCTAGAGGTGCCAACTCATAGGCTGCCCTGAACCAGTCAGATTTGCTTTCTTGGGGTCTTGGAATGAAGAGAAACGAGGAGGGAGGGAGCTGAGGTGTGGGAATAGTTGGAAACTAGGAGAGTCTGAGAACTCTGGTGCTGAGCCCCTCACCCACATATGGCCTAACACAGGAATTGTCACACTGTTGTGGAGGGCTTGGAACGAGGCTTATTCCTGGGCCCCAGCCCAAGAATGAGGAGGCCAGCTCTCTGGACTGGGGCAGGGAGGTGGTCTAGGTCCTTGGAAGCAGATCCCTGTCTTAAACTCAACACGCTGGCTTCTCCTCAGACCGAGACTGCTAGAGGCTTGGGCAGGAACAGGTTGAACATGATAAGGCTGTCCTCCAAAAATGGCACTATCCAGATAAGAGCATCTCATGATGGGCCCATCCCTGAAGGGGGACGAGGGTTCTGGGGACTCAAGACAGGGAGAGGAATGGGAGGAGGAGAATTGTGGATTAAATGCTGGAGGAGAGAGCGGGAGATGTGACCTGCAGCTGGGCCATTGCTGGAGGAATATCCAGCACTCAGCCTGAGCTTGGGGCTCAGTTGAGTTTTCCTCTGCATTGAAGGGTGGCGTAGCTGACTCATCTCTTTTGGATGGCAGGGATATCACTGCTCACTCTGGTCTATAGTGCTGGCCTAGACTCCACTTTTGACCACACACAGCTCCTAGTGTGGAAACAGTCACCCAAAAGACAAATTGTTGCAGACTCAGCTTCTTTGATTCCCCTGACTTAGGGGCAGCCTGAGGACTAGAGCGCTGGGCCAAGAGTGGCTGAAAATGGGCATTAGCACATCTGAAGGCCCCATTTTCCTTCTTCTTTTCATCCAGGGCTAGATCAAATTCCTCCTCCAGGAAGCCTTCCCTAGTTACTCCCTCCTCTACTGCCCCCTTGTGCCTCAGTTTACCAATCAAGCCATTCTGCCCTGTGTCATGATTCTGTCTCCCTGAGGGCACCTGTGCGTCAGTAGGGACTCTGTCCTCCCTGACCTGGGCTAGGATGGAGAAGTCTGTCTGGTCCTAGGAGGTCAGATAATGATGTAACAATTAACAGCTCTGCTTTAGGGCCTGAGAGACCTAGATTCAAATCAAATTCTGCCACGGTGAAACCCTGGGGGAAGTCGTTTCACTTCACCGAGCCTCAGGTTTCCATCTGTACAAATGGAGGAAATAAGCATTCTTACCACATATGGTTTGTTGTGAGGATTGAAAGACATAAAGAGGTGAACCCTATACAGTATCAGCACTTTACACTTGGAACACTTACAACATACTTGGAGCTCAATAAACGCAAATTATTTCATTAATGTTCACTCCACTCCCTCTTCCAAGGTTACATGTCTGCCATCTGTCAAGTGCTGAGCCATTTCAGGGGATAGCAGGGTGAAGAAGAAACCTCCTCATCATAGGACAACTCGAGTGATGTGTTATCATACATATATGGCCAGAAGACTCAGAAAGCTGGAAGAGGGGTTGCTCTTACTAGGCTGAACTGAGATTCGGCTCAGGGTGGCTTCTGTTAGGGGGGTGACAGGAAGCTGTGACTCTGCACAGGGTGCACAGCTTTTCGTAAAGCTGAGGATAAGGAAGACAGGCATTCCAGGCAGAGGAGAGAATACCAACAGAAGGAGCTCTTCTCAGCAGGGAATTCCCAGCCACACCAGGGGAGGAACAGGAGAGGAGGGAGGGGCTGAAAACTAATTCAGGGAACACCCTTCCGTTTGCCTCCCACTGGAATACAACAATTCAGTCCCTCTAATGCTGGTTCAAACCTGTGCACCAGACCTGGGGAAGCCTTCCATGGAGGGGCCCTGAAATATCAGGTGAGGCTCAAGAAACTTGGGGCAGAAAAGAACAGAGTGAATATCTTTCAAATGACATGTCCATCCCTAAGGCCCCCACATGCAAAGAACCAGGCTCCCAGCACAGAGCCCATCTGTGGACCTCCAACTGGACAGACAGAAGGCCACCTATGGATCATAGAAGAATGGCTGTTATGGGGACATGTGGAGGCTCAGGTCACACACAGGGAACTGGGCTTTTCTCCTACTTTGTACCTCTGGTCCTGTAGGCCAGGACTGACTCTGCCTAGAAGCGGCTGCAGCCACAAACATGTCAGGCAGCCCTCACCATCCCAAAAGTGTGTCTTATTATTAAAACTCATACATCACACACTGAAGCAAATACCCGGCGTGGGGGAATTGGAATCCTTCAGCATGGACCCAGATCCATCACCTTCTAAATCAGGTACATCAGCCCGTGAATCAAACGCATCACCTCTGGATCCGATGGACTCCCAGTCGGATTAGATGCATCACCTATTGAATCAAATGCAACTCTGATTGAATCAGAAAATGCACCTCACCTAGTAAATCATCTAAATATTACCCACATTACAGGTTTGGAATGGCTGCCTCACCAATACATTTGAACAGACGACATGTTAAAGCTGCCGTAACATTTAAACAATTACCTGCAGAAACGAACTCAATACATCCGTCGCTTGGGCTGGCAGATCAGCGTTTCCAGAGCAGAAGTCACCGCCCAGATGCATGGGCTTTCCTTCTCCCCCCACCGCCCCAACCACCCTCCTTCCCCACTAGCATCCTTTCTCCTCCAGAGGCCAGCTGAGGTAGGGCAGGTGGGAGAGATGGGGGTGCTCCACCACAGTCGCAAGGAGGCTGGCATGGAACCTAAGGCAGCAGAGCAGATGTGGGCCCAGCCGGCTGCAGACAGATTTTGCTTAACCTGCACAGTGCTTAAAAAACCGTGAATGCTTCAAACTCAGAAGATTAACCATAAAAACTTGGATTTCTCGACATCTCTTAACAAAGTGAGACATGGCAATAATAAACCTGCATGCCCACTGTCAGCTGAACGTAGCCAGAGTAACTATTGGCAGGCGTGGTTTCACGTACATTTCTGTATCCTGTCACGCAATGCTCAAAACAGCCTTATCAGAGTTTAGCATAATAGACTATTACTATTTGCATTTGAGGAAACCACAGGCACAGAGTGGGGCAAGTGACTTGTCCAAACACACAGCTGGGCAATGGTAGAGGCAGGTGCACAGCAGCCCACGGAGAGTGTTGTGGAGCCGTGGCTGCTGTGTGCTGCCAGGAAATGCACTGCTTGGTTCACTTTGGCCCCAGCAGTCCTGGACAGTGAGGCCTAGTGTCGGGGCCCGTTCTTTGAGAACAGGTTTACATCCTCCCGGTTTCCTCTGGGACATCACCTAGCTGGCCCTTGTGGGCATTTGTGTTTGTGACCCCACATTCAGATGGCAGGAAGAAAAGGTACCCTCATTCTCCGCCTTTGGGCTCGTTCTGAGCAAGTCCTGGAGCACCTCAGCTCTCTTGCCCACAAGTGAGATCCTGCATCAGTGAAGAAATGAAAAACAAATCCCACAAAACCCCACTCTTTAGATCATGCATCTGGTTCTCAAATGGTGGGTCATGACCCGTTAGCTGGTGGTGAAGTTAATTTAGTGGGTTGAGGCCAGCATTAAAAGGTTGAGTGAATAAGAGAAGGGAAAGCGGAGGAAGGAGTTGAGTGCCGAGGGGCATCTGCTGAGGACAGGCCAGGAGCGCCTGCAGTTCCAGAGCTGGGGACGGGTGGGAGACAGAATCAGACCAGGGCATGTGCAGAGCCACATGCAGATGATGGGTCCAGAGAGGAGTGGCCTGTGGATCCTCGAATGAAACAGGGACAAAGGACATGATGGGGCTGAGCCTCCCTGAGGCTGTGCCTTATGTCCTGATCCCAGATGTCACCCACCATCACATGGACCACAGTTTATTCTGTAAATTAGGCTCCGCTGTCTGAAGGCAGCAATATCAAAGGCTTTGTGGGCATTAAAGTGGACATTTTGGAAGCCACCACTTAGCTGTGCCTGTGGTGGTGTGAGGCCCTGGAGGTTTCACAGACAGGACTGACACAGTCGGGTTCGCATTTTTTGAAAACTCACTGGGCAGCCACATGGAGATTAGGCTGAAGAGAGGAGAGGTAGGGGTTGTGGGAACGTCAAGGGGGTGGGGAAAGGGAGGCTGGCCTCGCTAAACCCCCATGCCGTTGTGTTCCACCCACCTCTCCAGCAGCCAAAGTCCCTTCCCCATGGTAGTGCCTATCAGAGAGGGCCTCAGCTCCAGATCCGCATGTTACCTACAAAAAAATATGAGGCTGTACTGGCAGAACTGAAAGAAGTGTTCATTGCACCGTTTTAAAGTTGCATCCTATTTGCTATATTACCTTGAATATGGTGTCGTATCATTCAACATGTAAATTTAAAAATAAATTCTGTCATTGCATTGTAAATGATACAATTACACTGTGTTGTATTTCTGTGAATATGTCAAGTGTTAATTTCTTAAAAGTAACACTACAAAATGATAGCAATAGCACGGTGTTTGAAACCTTGCTTTGTCTTTCTTTCTTTTATTTTTAATGTACCAGAAGCTTGAGAAGGGAAGTGGCCCAGCCTTCTGCTCCCAAGAGGCCCTGCTTGGGCATTGTGGTGGTCAAGGCTGCCACCCTGGGCTCACCGAGATGGCGTGTCCTCTGTGTTAGGAGCATCTGTGCTCCTGCCCCCATCCATTCCCAGCCTTCGGACTACAAACAAACCAAGTAAAATAAAGGTGACAGTTCTAGACTGCATGGTCTTTGCATATTATCTAGCTCTGGAAAACTCAGTAGAGATGACAGGTGGGTTTGCGAAGGAGGCCCTGGGAGAGGCCAGGCTCTAGGTCCAGGGAAGCTCAGGAGCATCCCGGGGCTCTGTGGGGACTGCCCTGCAGGTCCCTCAGAGCTTTGGCTCCCGATGCTGATTGCTGTGAGGCCATAGACAGGATGGGACCAGACCAGGGGCGGCATCCAGGCCATGAGCCCAGCCCGAGGGCTCCCCTAGACTGATCAGGAAGCAAAAGAAAAGGCTCCTGCATTCTCTGCAGGAAGCTTTACAAACTATGGTGGTGATGTCCAATGTTCAGGCCCCAGAGCTGGACATCTCACCCATGACCAGGACACTTCTCCCCCAGCAAGCAGACACTGGCTGCTCCCCTCCCCTTCCTTTTTCCTCAGCTTGGGGGCCTGGTTGAGAGGGTGGGGACACTCCCTTGAAAAGTACACTCCTCCTAGGCCGCACCTTTTCTTGCTCTACTATATGCACTTTGCATAAAGGGTCCCTGCAAAGCTGGAACTCCCTCTGCAAAGAACCCCTTCCATCCCTTTTCGGGCACGGAGGGATTTCACGGGAGGGGCAACACCACAATGCTTTCCATTAAGTGAATTCTTTGTAAGCTTCAAAACTTCTTTCTTAGACCACTAGCTCCACTTCCCCTTGTCCTCGTCCTTACATTGATATAATAGGAGTTAGATTTTGAATATTTGTGATAAGAAGAGGCAAATTGATCCAAAAGCTGCCCGGGTGAAAGAGTGCATATCCTTAGTAACGGGAGCACCTGCGTTCCTTCAAAGGCAACTGCACAGATGAGCAGGACCTGCATGATCCTGCCTGGACACTGCGGGTGAGTGTTGGACTTGGCCGTCCTTTGTGGTCAGTTGGAGAACCCAAGTCCAGAGACTTCCCTGGGAGTCAGGGGCAGCTCACTGAACTGTTTGTTTTGTTTTCTTTTCCATCTGGCATTCCTCTTGGGCAAAGAAAGTCAAAATGCTCTAATTCACAATCTCACCCCTCCGAACCAGCTTATTCCCCTCCTACCACTTTGCCTCAGTGTCCTTGGCTTTGGAAAAAGGCTCAGGAGCAAGGTCTGTCCACTTCTACATTTCCGTAGATAATAGATGGCAGGGAGAGTCTGTGAAAGGCGTTCCAAGGAATGCTTGTGGCTGTGGCTGGAGGCAACACCCACGGAAAGCTTCTGGAAGCTTCCCCGTGGGTACAGCGTCAGGACAGGGGCCTCGGGTGTTTGGGCCTCTCCCATGCAGAGGCTTCAGTGCTGTGGAGGTCTGGCTGTCCCTCGGGGTTGCCCTGGGAGGTGGCTTGTCTCCTGCCAGGTGGCTGCTCAATCTTGATGTGGGGTTTAAGCTGGGGTCTTGTCCTCAGCCCAGTGCTGCTCCAGTCCCAAGGTCCTCAAGGATACCCTAGGAGAGGGCTGCTCCCGAAAGTCGTGCAAATGCATGCAGGGGGTATGTCCCAGACATGGGCGCTGGTGGACGACACACAGGCCAGCAGGAAGGACAGACAGGAGTGCTGGACAGTAAGGACAGTTAGCTGTGCAGGTGCCCAGCACTGGGCAGGATGCTGCGGGGGTTGGCAGGAGAAGCAGGGGGCAGGGCCACTGGCCAACTTCAGTGAAGAGGAAACAGACTTAGGGGAGCAACAGGATCTTCATCCTAATGATTGAACGTAGTGGAGTCAGGCATGTCCTAAGTGCTTCTTGTGTATTATCTTATCCAATTCCTACACCCCAAAGATATTGCTATTATTTCTATTTTTACTTTATTTATTTAGAGACAGAGTCTCACTCTGTCACCCAGGCTGGAGTGCAGTGGCGAGACCTCGGCTCACTGCAACCTCCACCTCCCAGGTTCTAGTGATTCTCCTGCCTCAGCCTCCTGAGTAGCTGGGATTACAGGTGTGCACCACCACACCTGGCTAATTTTTGTATTTTTGGTAGAGATGGGGTTTCACCATTTTGGCCAAGCTGGTCTTGAACTCCTGACTTCAAGTGATCTGCCTGGCTCAGCCTCCCAAACTGCTGGGATTACAGGCATGAGCCACAGCGCCCAGCCTTTTACTTTTATGCATGAGATAACTGAAACGCCGGCAGCTTAAATAACGTGTTCCCATTTTACAGGGTAAAAAAACTGAGGCTCAAAGTTATTTTCTTGTCTAACCAAGATCCCAGAGTTATCAGAGTGGTGGAGATGGGGTGTAAAATCCAAACATGTGGCCGGGCGCGGTGGCTCATGCCTGTAATCCCAGCACTTTGGGAGGCCGAGGCGGGCGGGTCACAAGGTCAAGAGATCGAGACCATCCTGGCTAACATGGTGAAACCGTGTCTCTATTAAAAATACAAAAATTAGCTGGATGTGGTGGTGCGTGCCTGTAGTCCCAGCTACTAGGGAGGCTGGGGCAGAAGAATTGCTTGAACCAGGGAGTCGGAGGTGGCAGTGAGCCAAGATCACACCACTGCACTCCAGCATGGGTGACAGAGCAAGACTCCATCTAAAAAAAAAAAAAAAAAAAAAAATCCAGACATGTTTGACTCCCCACCCTGTGCCCTTCGAGATCCTGGCAATGAGTGTGAGCTTGTGTGGTTGGTGCCAGTTGTGTCACAGACATGGCGGAGGAGGGTGTGGACAGGCTGTGACTAATACCTAGGAGGTGGAGCATTTGGTTCCACTTCTAGGAAGAGGCTGTGCTGCTTCCCACATTACTTACTCCAGCCTGAACACCCCTAATTTTTATTATACCTGGAAGTTCCAGGTGGAAACTCATGCCTGTGAGTGCCTGGAATTGGCTCTGGTTGGTTCTGGGCAAACAGGGTTGCTCTGTCATCTTTCATGCCAATGCAGTTTGCAGTTCCCTCTAAGCAGCCCAGGGAAGATGCAGTGGATGCAGCTGGAGGCTGGAGTGAGGTCTGCCCCCAGGCCTCTTTGTGCCACACAGCCACTGCCCGGCCCCCACTCACTCTGCCTGCTCTCTGCAATTAGTAGCTCACCAGCTCAGCCACTCAGCTGACAGCCTGAACTTTTCTGCCCACAGTAGCCTTCAATGCCTGAGGTCCCCAGAGATTCTCAAAGGTCACAAGAAAAGAAATGCTTCCGTGGGCTCCTTCTTATTGGATGAAAATATTCCTGGCTTAACATTGCCCTGTTTGTATTCAAGGACCTTCACTCTTTGAGGCCATGAGTGTGTGATTAGAGGGACATTGAAAGACCCCTGTCCCTATGTGAAATGCCCCGATTTGCCACTGCTGTAGGCCAAGTAGTTTTCAAACTTTCTTTAGCTGCAGAATTTTTTGTTCAAATATCTTATACAGAAGCCCAGTTGATAAAATAGAGAAAAGTAGAGTATCTCTGATTGAATAAGGGTATGGGTTGGGGGACCTGGAGTCCTTGTCTGTTGGGCCCTCCCTCACCCCAAAAGCAGGACTAGCCAGGCTTCCCAGCACAGTTTGAAAACCTGTAATCTAGTCCAAATCGTTTGATATGCCGGAAAGGAAATTCAAGTCCAGAGAGGCGATGTGACTTGTCTGCTACTTCAACAGAAAATATAGAGCTGGCAGAGTTTATACTAAGTTTGGTTACCCAAGTTTATTTGGCAGAGTATGATAGCCTGGTTGGAATCTATTATTCTCTCTCTTCCTATAAACTAATTATCAGCTATTGAAAACATTGTTTGAATCAGATATGCAGGTGATTTAAGCTTAATAAGCAGTTACTAAGTGCCTCGTGGCCACATTCAGGGCACTGTGTGGCAAGAAAAAGCCTAGCGGCTGCCTTAAGGAATGGGAAGAAAGAGACCCTCAAGCAGATCATTCCAGTACCTTGTGGAGTACAAGGGCAGCATGCACAGAGTGCTGTGGGAATGCAGAGCACCTCAGTCCAGCCTGAGTGTTTGGGGGGCTTCCCAGCTTGAGTGGAGCAGTGAGAATGGGAGGACTCCACTGGTGAGGGCAGGAGGCAAAGAGCATTCCAGGCAGCTCCAAGGCCCTCCCTCCAAGAGGGAGGATGGGTATGGTATGTGCTGTGAATGGCCTGGTGTCACCAGAGGGAGGGATGCAAAGTAGGGAGGCAGGAAAGGGTGCTGGGGCCTGGGAGGCCATCTTCAGGATCTGCTGGGGTCTGGGAGACCATATTCAGCATCTGTTGGGGCCTGGGAGGTCATATTCAGAATCTTGGGCTTCATCCTCAAGGAATAAAGATCAAAGGTTTTCAGTTGGGGCTAAGCAGTTTAGGATAGGGGCATCTGGTTGCTGTATAATGATGGATCTGAGGGGAGGAGGTACAAAGGGAGGCCCACTTAGGGCATTGTTACAATGGTCCAGGTGAGTTGTAATGAGGGGCCTGGGGTGAGGCTATGTGGTAGAAGTTTCTGGAATGTTTGGGAGATATTTTAGGGAAGTGAGTGATTGGATTTAGGGAAGGGGTGCTGAGGGACAGGGAGGAACTGAGAATATTTGCAAGTGACCTAGAAGGGCCTGGAAAGAATAGGCCACGTGCTAGACCAGTGCTCTTGAAAGTCTGGAACATGGATAGGTCAGGGAGGCCCATGGTTGGGGCAGGTACCACCAGGAGAGGCTTTGTGTGGTCAGTAGGCTTCTCAGGCAACAGAAGGTCCCCTGCTGCCCCACCCCCTGCCAGCTCCCTGGCACACCTGTGGAAGCCTTTCTAACTTAGGCAAGCTTTCTTTCCCTCAGCAGTGAGAACCTGAGGAAAAGTCTGGGAACTGAGGGTGAGCTGGAGGTGAGGCTGTGCTCTGTGTTCACCGTCTCAGTGTCTCCCGAATGCTGCTCTTTGTGGTCTCCAGATGACTCTCGAACGTGTGTCTACTGGAACACCTTTTGTGCTGCTGTAATAGAACACCATACACTGGGTGACTTATCCACAAAAGAAATGGATTGCTCACAGTTCTGGGGGCTGGGAAGTCCAAGATCAAGGTGGTGGCAGATTCATTGTCTGGTGAGGGCCTGCCTTCGGGTTTATCGACAGTGCCTGCTCACTGTGTCCTCTCCTGGTAGAAAGGGAGAGAGAGCTCTCTGGGGCCTCTTTGATAAGAGCACTGATCCCAATGATGAGGATAATGGCCTGATCACCTCCCAAAGACCCCACCTGCAAACACCAGCACATCGTGGATTAGGTTTCAACATAGGAATCTGGGGGGACACAAGCTTGCAAACCCTGGTGTGGAGCAAGCAGAGAAAAAGCAAACTCAGGCCCAGATCCCTAAAACCAGGTGGGATGCAGGAGGCAGCACCCACGGCACCAGCAGCCCAGCAAAGAAACTGCTAACTGAGGTCACGTCGCCTGCCATCACCCTCTCACAGCAAGGGGTTAAACATTTCTTTGAAAACCCTACAGTGCCTTGGAAATCAGCTGAATGGCCTTTCTGAACAGCTCCAAATGTCCCGGGTGCACTCCCTGGCTTTCTGACAAGATATAAACGGTGGATTTTATGGGCAGCGGCATGGGCCAGTGGGCTAAGGACAGGCCGGGGAGTCAGCGAGGACGCCCCTTCCGCACCTGGTGACCGCTTGACTCAAGGTGTGACCTTGGGCTGGTTGCTTAACCTGTTTACACCTTAGTTTCCTTGGCTGAAAAATGGGAGTCCTGATACCACGGGGCCTCACAGGGGGGCCGTGAGCGGCAGCTAATTGATGGTTGAAGTGCACCCTGGATGTATGCAGCACTAGTAAACTGCTAAGTAATTATGCGGCGCCTCGGCGCGCTGGCAGCCAACACGCAGGGCACTCTTCCCAGGCCAGGGGCCCGTGTAGCAGGCTGAGAATGCCTGGCTCAGCTAAACACCAGCCATTCACCTCCCCGGTGAGCCCCTCCTCAAGGTCATTCATCTCCTAAAGATCTTTCTCCTCAGGGCGCTGACATCTCTTCCCTCTCAGACCTGCTTTTAACCTTCTTTTCTGCAAGGTGGGGCTTTTTCTTTAATTGACAGTCTTGTGAACAATCCTGTTTGTTGAGCAGCCACTATATGCAGGACACTGTGCTAGGTGCTTCCCATGTCTTCTCTCACTGAGGCCTCCCCACAGGAAGAGTCTGGGGGACTCTATTGTTCCCATTTAACAGATGCAGAAATCGAGGCTCAGAGAATTTAGGCACTCTGTGTATTCGTTCAGTGGAGCCTGTCCATCACTGCGTCCATTTAAGGGACGAGGCTGCACAGTCCCAAAGAGCCATGCGAAGGGTTCAAAACTAGAGTTTTCTGAGAGACCTTCCCATCGCTCTGCATAGCCCTCCCTGTTAGCTCTTTATTTCAGGTAGTGGACCAGGGGATGGAGCAGGAGCATCACTGCACTGAGGTGCAGGGAACCTGGATAATCTTTCCCTGTCTCTACTGCAAAACTATTGTGAGGCGTGGGGCAAGTCACTTGACCTTTCTGAATCCATTCTGTCCCTGTGACATCCCTTTTGGCTCTAATATGTAACAACTTGACACTGCGGATGTATATCACATTCACAGATACCTACTCTCTGCTTGTTCTAAAATTTAACAGATAATATATCCACTCTGCCCAGCTAGGCTAAGTGATCCTTGTGGTCAGAGATCGTACTTGTATCCAGTCGTCTGCAGTAAAATGCACACACAGAATGTGCCAGGGAGTGTGTCAGGAGTGAGAGTGTGTCCCTGCCCTGAGGAGAAAAGTCTAGTCAATAAGACAGATGCATGAGCAGGAGGTTCCAGGAAAATGTGGCCCTACACCCCAACAGAGGTGGCCTTCCCGCTTCTTGGGTCCACCTGGTCTGACTTGTCAGTGGGCAAGAGCTGTCGAGCTAGCCCCTGAGGGGCTGCTCCTTGAGAGACCTAGTGATTCCCATCAGCTCATCTGGGAAGGGGGAAGTGGGTAAAGAAAGAGTTGAGTCTGCCTGACACCTCTCTTACAGGGAGGTTTGGCTCTGGGGGCTGCGTTGACAGAGACCTCATCCATTGGATGCACAAGGATGCTAGAGAAAGCCAGCAGTCCTCCCCTCCTGGGACTGATCAATAATATCAAATCCCCAACTGCCCCAGAGGAGCACTCATAGGTCACAAAGAATAAGGAACAATGCCATCATCAGTTTGAGCTGGCACAGTGATGGTGGCACTGTTTAATTTTGTATTTCTTAAACTGTTGACAAAGCTGTGGAACATTTCACCAGCCCAGGCCTCAGACTGCCAAAATCCAGGCAGGCTGACTGCCCCCTCCCTGTTTGGGCACGCTCAGAATAGCTGCATCGAGACCCTGCGTGCCTGCTCCTCCTGCGTCTCTGCCCCTCTGTGAAGGCTCTGCCAGCTGGCCCTTTTCAACTCCCAATATTTTCCCTGTTCTCCCCCTTCCTGGTCTGAATAAAGGATTGGCAAAAATAGCGTAATTCTTGGTACCTGCAGGGCCAGCTGCCAGCAGCCAGTCCCACCGTCCCTACCCCTCCTCCTCCCCAAATCACAAGGCCCTGCTGCATTTCTGTCCACATTTCTCACCCCTGAGCCTCAGCTCCCAGGAGAAGGGCCAGAAGAATGTGAGCTTCTTTTAAATCCTGCTTTCCCGGATGTTTCCAAGTAAATGGGATCAACCATCACTTCCTATTAGCACAACTTGGCCTTTCCAGCAGTGATGGGCAGCCCCGGGCTGCTCTGCAATCACTTAGAGTCATAAAAACCGCTGCATGGGCTACCCCTGCATCATGGAGGGCTCTGGGGAGCAGCTGAGGGAAGAGGATGGGGGAGCAGAACACTGATAGCTTTGAATCTTTTGCTAAGGCTGTCTGTGCCAGGCTCTCCCCGCCCAGCCGGCTCTGTCCCCTTTCATTGGATGGCACCAGGAACTCACCAGGGACAAGGACATGGAGCTACAGCAGGTAACATGAGTGGCTGCAACCCTCAGCGCCTGTGCCAGGAACTGTTCTCAGGTCTCAGGCAATCCTGCCATAAAGTCTATGATACATTTAAACACGAGGCTCAAAGAGATTGACTCGCTCAAGAAGGGGCAGAGCTGAGATTCCACTGTCATACTCCTTCTCCTTCCCCAAGGGGCCATCCACTTGCCTGCAAGGGAGGACCCTATAATGTAACTCAGCTGAGAGTAAGCTGTGCCCCTTATGGGAGACACTTCCTTCCAGAAGGGCCACATCAGAGCAGAACAACCAGAGTTAGCTGTCTGGAAGTCACAGGGACCACCTCTTCAGGGCCCACCCAGGCACTCGGTGGTTAAAAGTGAACATGTAGGATTTATCCCTCTGCCTCCAGATGTATGGGGACACTGCTTCCCTCCAGGGAACAGACCCCAGGGTTGCAATTCCAGCTCCAAATTTTCCAGTAGCTCATCTGACTCCCCTGCATAGAGCATGTGGTATGGACAGCAGGGCTGGAGATTTTTTTAAAAAATGAAACAAAACTGAAAAAATCCTGATGTGGAGCTGCTGTGAACCTGGTGTAAAAGCAAGCGTGTGAGAAACAGATCTTCGGATCAGTCCTCTCGCCGGGCTCTGAAACTCCTTCACCAGTCCATTTCCCAGGGTGGCCGGTGGCGGGGCCCCAAGGCAGAAGTGCATTACTGCGGCGGAGGATTCCCGGCTTGGCCTGCATCCCGTCTGTCCTTCCCAGAATGACCCTTCACTCCTTCATTCTTTTCGTGTAAGTTTCTGCCAAAGGAACACAGATGGAGAGAGAAAAATCAGGGCTGGGTTTAGATAGGGGGAAAACATTCTCAGAATGCCAATATGTTCATCCTGGATGAAAAACTTAAAACAATTAACAAATCATTTTAGGGTTTATGTGGCAACACACACACACACACACACACACACACACACACGTGTACAGAAAACGATTGTTTGGTTCTCATGTTGTGCTTCTTTGAGCTATTTCTAGAAAATAAAGGTGCTCGCTGGAGAATATTGCAGAGGTGTAGGGCTAGCTTTCAGGCTTTTCTTCCGTTTCAGTCCTCAGGGCCTCTCCTGAACCTCTTGCTTTTTGTTCTTTCCCCCTGCCTCTCCTTTTCCTCTCTGTCATCTCAAGTCCTCAAGTTCTCCTCTCCCTCTCCCAACAAAAACTAGCTTTGCAGAAAGACTGTCACTCATTTGCTCCACAGGGAAAAGGACTGACATAAAGTGTCCCCTTCCTGGAGGTTTTGCATTTCCAGGGACAAATGGCTGTGAACGTGTGGAGTCTCATGCCTCAGAAGCACTGAGGTGGGAGATGCGGGAGGCACCCTGAGTTGAGGGCTGCTGACTCCTGCTTGCCTCAAAGGCCTGCTCTGAGGATAAGGTCTTGTCTGCTGCCCCTTGCTGTTTGGAATCACCCCTACAGGCTCTGAAGGTGCTTGGCGGATAGAAAGAAGTCTTGTTTTTTTTTGGATGGAGTCTCTGTTGCCCAGGCTGGAGTGCAGTGGCGTGATCTTGGCTCATTGCAACCTCCACTTCCCGGGTTCGAGTGGTTCTCCTGCCTCAGCCTCCCCGGTAGCTAGGATTACTTAACATGTGTTTCTTCTTCACATTCCAAGCAACATTCCCACCCTCCAAATAGAGGCACATTGAGAATGAGCACAGATTCGGTTGTGGCTAACTGCATTTTCAGGGACTAGACCTACTAACCTGACTGAGGATGGTCTAGTTTGGCAGGCACTGCCCCGGAGGTGCCCAGAGCTGGGGTTGGAGGGCTCTGTCTGATAAACAGTGCTCTGGCAGCAGTGAAAGGGCAGAGGGAAGGCTCAGGCCAGACGCTGAGGGGAACTGACAGTAGAAGCATGCCTTTGCCCTTTCTTCTCCTGAGTGACAGGGGCCTGGAATTTGAAAACCCCTAAATGTGACATGGCCCGACTTTTGGCATCTGGGTTTTGGGAACTGGTAACATGACAAGAGAAGCTGCTCGGACTGAAGCCCGTCCTAAAGTGGACAGGGCTTTGCTAACACCATCTCATTAGGTCCTCAAGAGTGATGTGGGCAGATTTCTCACTAACCAAAGCATCAGGCTTTCCTTCTAGGGAATGGGATGAGGGTCTGCTGAGGTCACCAGATGTGTGAGTGGCAGAACCAGGACTAGAACCCAGGTCTTCTAACTCCCAAGGGTCATCCTGCTGACTTTTCCAGAGGTGTGAGAAGTAATCCTACAGGTCACGGCAAAGTTCAACAACAAATAGCATGCAAGTTCCATTTATATGTGTGTAATGTATACATTACAGAGAGATTTATACATAACAGAAAGCAACACTTTCTAGCAACTCATGGTCATTTGATCTTCTCACACTATTTAACTTAGTTTTCATAGGAGTAACATTTCCTCTTTGTTCTCATTATATCATGTTTATGAACATTTTGTTAAATTACTTATTGCAATAGGCTTATTTTTGCAGTAGGAACAAAGATCCACAGAGTCTTAGTAGGCATGCCTTCGCCTTAGGATCAAAACATCACACTGTAACCCTTAAATATACACATTATTATTTGTCAATTAAAAACAAATCTAAAAAAGATTGGGAAAAAATGAAGACATCAAAAATGATCCTTCATTAAGATTACTTGGCAAGTGTAAATTTTTGTATCACTTTAAGGAAATGGAAGCTGGAAATGCCAGGGATGGTTTGCTTAGGAAAGACAGCTGGACACGCCCATCCATGGACCCATACTCAAAGGAAAGCTGTTGTGCCTAGATCTAAGGACTGTGAAAGGATGTACATTTATGTTTTAAGTTAAAATGTTGAAGGTGTGTCATATAATTTTCTCTGATTTGTCTTCTTGAACAACTTTTTCCATTAGCTGACAAACAGCAGTCCATATTGCATCAGATAAAAGGGACCCTGATCTAATAGCTAACAGTTATTGAGCAATTATTCAGTGCAAGATGCTATGCTTAAGTGCCTTTTATGTAACAGCTCTTTTAATCCTCATAATCTACCCAGGAGTTAGATATTAATATTTCCTATGGTGGGACATGGGCCAGTTTTAAAGGATCTTGCTCTCTCCTGCCTCCCATCCACTCTCCCTTCTCTTGCCAGCTAGTAGCCCATTGCTGAACTGCATCCCTATAAACCAGTACCCTGCCTCTCACAGCCTTGTGTTAGAAGGTGCTGAAGTCCTCGGATCTTTGGAAAGACCAGCCCCTGATGGATCCATGGGAGAGGGGTATGGTGGCTTCCAAATGGCCCAACCCAGGTTCCAGGTTTCATGGACAGACATGAAGCAGTAGACAAGTAAATCCATGGGGTGGGAGCTGTGAAATAGAAAAACTGGTGGAATGTGCTCAAAAAGGATAAAGCCCAGCTCTGGCCCTTTCCTATGAAGAAGGGTGAAGGGCCAGACTGGAATATTCAGCAGCAAAACCCTGGGAAAACCCGTCCGAGGTGCTCAGGTGCCATGGGGTTGTGGTGGGAAGGACTGGAAGTTGGGGAAGTATTCCTGGTGGCATGCAGACCCGGGGACAGAGCTTCCTGCTTCAAAATGGAGTCTAGAAATGGGGCAATAACAGCAGCAACAAGAACCACTGAAGGAAGAACAGAGAACAGTGCCTCCTTCAATGAGGGGTATCATGGAAACTGTGAGTCCTGCAGCTCATGAAGCTGCAATCAAACATATTTCGTGAACAGTTGTAGTTGAGGCAAAACTCCAGGGTCCATTCAGGTCCATAAGGTTGGATGAGCAGGATGATAGGGGGGGAATGTGTCAAGAGCTATGTACTGGGAAGACAGACAATCCTTGCGACACACACACCTGATGAAGCACTCATATCCAGGATACATACAGAACTCTTACAACACAAAAAGAAGACAAATAGCCCAATTAGAAATAGGTGAAAGATTTGAGTGGACACATCACAGAAGAAGATATGCAAGTAGCCAATAAGTCCAACTTCATCAGTTGCCAGGGAAAGGCAAATTCAAGCCACAGTAAAATAGCACCATGCAGACACTAAGGTAGCTAATGTCTAAGGCTGTCGACCAACCGTGGGTGAGCAGTGGTGTGCCCAGGGTGGAGCAAGCAGGCTGAATAAGGGAGTGCATTCTCTATAGAGAATTTTCAAACAATAGTAAAACTGCAAAGACAATCTGCTTTTTATTATCACCATGCAATGGCAATTCTAAACAATGTCAGTGATAAGATATTCCTCCCCAGCTAGGGCAGACCTCTCCCACAGCCCCTCCCTTGGCATCCCACTTCTCTTGGCCAGGATGTGGAACCACATCCCAGCGGGATACGTGTGTGTGTGTGAGATGTAGTACAGCCACCTCAGAGAATTACTTGGCAGTTTCTTTTAAAATTGTAGAAATTGCACTTCTACATATTTACCCAAGAGAAATGAAAACACATGAAATGCATGTTTATAGAAGCTTTATTTATAATAATCCCCAAATGGAAACAATCTAAATGTTCATCAATAGGTGAATGAATAAACAACACGTGGTATATCCATACAATGAAATGCCACTCAGCAACTGAAAAAGAATAAGACCCAATGCTCGCAACCGGTAATGAATCTTAGTAACATTATGCTGAGCAAAAGAAGCCAGACACAGAAGAAATCATACTGTTTGATTCCATTTATTTGAAGACCAAGAACAGGCAAATCTAATATATAGTGACAGAAAGCAGAACAGTGGTTGCCTAGGGCAGAGGGTGGGGCAAGTATTGCCTGGGAAGGGCTACAAGGGAACTTTTTGGTGTGCAGGTAATATTCATTAGATTGATTGCCCTGGTGGCTAGATGGGTGAATGTATTGGCCAAAACTCATCAAAACTGTGTACCTAAAATGTGTGCACTTTATTGTATGTAAATTACACTTTAATGAGTTTGATATGAAACCAAAGTTTGAAACAAAGGAGAAAAAAAACCCTAGGGTTGGGACCAGGACAGATATTGATTAATTCAATAATATGTCCCAGGCTTTTTGTGGTTATTGCTGAGCGGAACCCCATCAACAACATTCCAGAGTTGTGCCTGTAGACCACACTTGCAGTGTTCAATCTGGAAGTGCATTTACATTAACCATTATGGGGAGCTCTGCATGTTTGAACCCATAGAAGTTTATATTTCTTCCCTCTGAAGTGTTTTTGTGCGTCTCTCAAGTTCCAATATTTTTAACTGCTTCAGAAGTAGGTAAAAACTGCTGTTTGAATTACAATGATAGTGATGATAGTAACAGCGAACGTTTATTGAACACATACGGTGGCCAGATACTGGGCTCTGTAATTTACCTGCATTGTTTTATGTTATCATCACATAACCCTGACCCTGTGAGGCATTGTCTCCGTTTTTTAGAAAAGGATGGCAGTTCAGAGAGGTGAAAGCTCTTGTCAAGAGCACACAGCTGGTCAGAGCAGTTCTGGTCAGAACTGACGTTCAAGTATGTCGGATTAGGTTGCTGTGTTCTTGTCACTGCACTCCAGGGCTTCCTACCCTGGGCCAGGCTGACCCCTCCTTCCGCCGTGGGAGGGAACAAGGCATGCCTGCTGCTGCGGAGCACACATCGTTGCTCTGCTGCCAGCGTCTTCAGGGCAGCTTCCCATCCCAGAGGAGCCCGCTGTAGCTCAGGCTTCCCTGCAGTCACCGCGGTGCCTGGCAGATAGACTCACACTGTGTGACGAGTTCTTGTTAGCATCATTCATGGACTGCAACCAACTGCAAAGTTGAATTGCCTTGTCCTCATGGGCTTTCGGGGTGGGGAGAAAATTCCTCCCTGACCTTCTACTCCTGCCCCTAGCTGTACGTTCTCCCTCTCTTCCCTCCCCTACGATTCTGTGAAGTTTATTCTTTTGAACTGTGACCGTGACTGTATATATCTCTGGGTGTCTTCTAACAGGAACCTGCGTTCCTTCCACCGCTGAGCTGGCTGGAAAGAGGTTATGCAGGGCCCAGGGGAGTCCTGGAGGAATTTGTTCAATTCTGCTGGGGTCTGCAGCCTGACACTCAAGTGCATACGTGCGGCCGAGCCTGTTTGACAATCAAACCCAGGCATGAACAAGAGGGGGGAGGGGCTGGGGGGCGGTAGGGACCCCAGGCTGAGCCAGCGGCTTGTGTGAGGAGGCCTGTCTGGAAGCCTGGTAGGGGACGTGACAGGGAAGAGGGGCCCCAGCTGGGGAGGGGATGCATTCGGAGAAGAGAGGAGAAGATAATGGAATCCAATAGAGCTCCCGAAAACGTGTCATCTTGCACCGCCGAAACCCTTTGAATACACTAAATCCTTAATCAGAGTAGCCTAAAACTGCGATGACTACATGGAGACATGTTAGTCCAGATAAATCCTTGCAGGTTTCAAAGATCTGAAGGGCCCGGGCACTTCCCTGTGCAGCGGCTGCCCTCTGCCCTCTCCTCCATGATGTCATTATTGAAGTTGCGCTCTCACCGCGCATGGTGTGAGTTGACATTGACAGTTGTAGCACTCTCACGCCGACTCTGGAGGATTATTAGCTTTGAAGCTATTTGGCCTTGAGCGGTGAATTCCTTTTTGAGCTCACACTGGCTTATAATATCTGAGAAGGCTTGCTCCACTCTGGCCCCAGCTTGAATTAGGAGAAGAAGGCCGCTTTCCAACTTGGAACTGATCCCAGCAGGAACAGAACAGGGAATATTATCCATTTCTGATGGGCAACAAAGTTAGTATTCTCGAATCCCCCAGAGGCCTTCACACCGAGTTTCCATTTGAACATCAGAGTTGGAGCCGCGGCCTGGGCTGCGTTTGCCCGTAATCGCGGCGCAGTCTTGCAGCTCGCAGCTGGACCCAGAGGGGGACTCGAGGAGTACACGCTCCTCTGGCCTCTAATCTGTTTGTTATTAGGCTGTTGGAAACCCCTCAGTGGGGCTGGAAGCTGATGTCAGAAGAGTATAATTCAAGTGAATGTTTGGAAAAAAAATAGCAGGGGGAAAAAAAGCGCCCTTCTGTGATAATTTGCATGTGGTGAATGTAAGTGTCTGGGGGGATTAATTAGCTGAACAAAGCTGAGGAAGGGACTGCCAGTGAATGGGCAAACATAGTGACCCGAAGAGCTTCTGACCTGCCCTTAATTTCTTCCCAGGATTTAAGCTAAGGTCTTGCAAAGCTTATTCCGGGGAAAAGGGACCCCTCCCCAATCCCCAGTGCCTCTCCCCATCCCCAGGCTCAGCCCACGACGGCTTTTCCATAAAGAAAAAAAGTGTGCTCATCACTCTCCACAAACTGTGTCAACGTGCACAAAAGCAGCTTGGGGAATGTGACATGGTGGCCTCAGTTTCATTAGGGACCAGCAGCTGGGGTACATGATGGTCTACGGAGGAATTACGCACAGCTCTCTGATGAAAGAAAGGAAGAACTCCCAAGTTTTGGGGTTGCTAATTTAGAGAGAAGAAAAGTTTTCTTGAGATTATCACTTATTTATCTACATGTTCTTGTTTGTCTCACAGTTATCACTTATTTATCTGTCTGTGTGAAGGTCAATCTTCCCCAATACTATTTATGTCCATAATTTATAGACTGGCTTTCTTATGATGCAACTGGTTTTTGGATGTACCAGCCTTGGAGCTTATAAAAACAAACAAACTAGATGCCTTCAGATTAGAGCTGGCCCCCGTTTTTTCAGTTGGCTAGAAAAAAACTCAGCACCACTGCCAAACATCAAAGCTGAAGAAGTAAATGTGTCCAGGAGAAGATGCTAATAGAGGTGAAAGTACAGCCTTCCTGAAAACGGGGAACCCAGACCACAGCTGGAGGGGATGGGTTAAGTTACAGGACACAGACACACCTAACAAACCCAAGCACATCCCTCTTTGCAGTGGTTCAGTTGAATAAACCCCTTACATGTTATTTCTGTGATGCTCAGGCAAGTAAACAATGCATTTCCGGGCCAGGTGTGGTGGCCCACGCCTGTAATCCCAGCACTTCGGGAGGCCAATACAGGTGGATCACTTGAGGTCAGGAGTTCGAGACCAGCCTGGCCAACATGGTGAAACCCTGTCTCTACTAAAAATACAAAAATTAGCCAAGCGTGGTGACGGGCGCTTGTAATCCCAGCTACTCAGGAGGCTGAGGCAGGAGAATCACTTGAACCTGGAGGCAGAGGTTGCAGTGAGCCGAGATCATGCCATTGCACTCCAGTCTGGGCCACAGAGCGAGACTCCATTTCAAAACAAAAACAAAAAACAAAGCATTTCTGTAACTCTAGTGGATGCTCCCCACCCAGTCCTCACCATTTCTGAAATTGAGACATCTTACAGTTGACATGTGCATTAGATGTATCAGTGCCCACCAAAAGGTGATATTAACATGATATGTCTTAGAGTATGTGCAACAAGGAAATATGGTAGGAAAAAAGTATTTAATATTTAAAAAATGACAGTGAGACTTGTAATCATTATTTCCACAGTCTAACTTGTAAAAATGATTTGGATATACACTGAGGTGAGAGTCTGTGAACTGGCTTTGTTTACCTGTGTGATATCCAGACAACGAATGGGTGGTTCCGATGCTGACATTCCCATTATTGACTTATTTATGAAATTGATGGGCGCTCACCTCATCAAGGTTTACTTATTTTGGCAAAATGATAAATTGCACTCTTTTTTTTCTGCCTCAAGGCAAGTTGGTGAGCTTTTTTTTTTTTTTTTTAACTTTTTCAGGTCTGTTAATAATTTCCAAAGAAAAGAGCAGTGAATTGTTGAATAAATAAACCATTCTTGATGACATTTTAAGCACTGGAATGACAATATATGTGCATGTGTGTGTGAACGCACAAAAGTGCAATCTATTTCTGATTAATCCTATTAATTTGGGAAGTACTATAGTAGCTGTTTCTGTGTTTAAGTGTGTGCATTTACATATGCACATGTAATATCTTGCAGAGAAGAGTTTAAAAATAGATAGCTAATGTGCAGGGTTAGCTAATGACAGATAATTAACTAAAAACAAAGCATGAGAAATTTCCAAGAGTAATTTAGTAATTTATAGCCACAATTTCAAAGGTAGGGTGGGCTGCCTTGGGAGGTAGTAAGTTTCTGGTCACTGGATGTGCTTGCGTTACAAGTGTTGAAGGACCACTTGATGAGAATGTTTTGGTTGGAGTTCTTTTATCAGATGTGGGGAATTGGATGTGGTGAATATTTTAGCCCTTTTCAATGAGAGAATCTGTAATTCTGTGACATAGAATATACAATATCATCTTAAGTGAGAGTGCATTGAAGTCAGGGATTACATCTTATTTTGGCATAGTCCATGTATATAAGATCAATGTATGGAAACATGAATGGATGGAACTAGATGATTTTTGATACACCTTCCTACAAAGGTGGCAGTGGAATTAATGTATGTCAGCCTATGCAAATAATGTATATGTGGCACGACTTTCTTGATGCATGACTTTCTTCCTCAGGAATGTATTTTACTGAATCTCTGGTTCTCTCTCTTTTGCTGTCTGTGCTCTTTGAACCTGAATTTTTGGTGGCACGTGTGATGGAGTTAAGTTATATCCACAGGCATTTGACTATTCACTTGCCTGCCCTATAGTGCTGAGTTGCCTTGGAATAGACTTGTTGACTGCCTGGGTCACACACTGTTCTACCTTCCTGAGGAGGGGTATCTCATGTCCCAGTGAACACCCTGTACCCTGGGCACCAGCTTCTCCTTCAGCCTCACCTCTTACACATCCTCACACGCAGGAGACCGTGCTCCACCCTCTTGTGGGGCTGGCTTAGCTTGCCTCCACCTGACAGACATCACCTGAACAGAATATGTCACTGTTTTACCAGGAATCAATTTTACACTAAGCCTGAAATCTGGTGGCACACTGCTGAGAAGCAAGAGAACCATTATTCTGAACGTTTCTGTACTGTGGAACACCTAGTGTTCAGTGATTAAACAGACCGGGTCGTACTTTAATCCTCAATGCTCAAGTCATCCAATCACCTTGAGTATGAACTTTTCTGATGCTCTGTGTTTTTTGTAAGAAGTTGAGCTTCTCCTGTACTGGGCATGATTTTCAGAAACTGCTGAAAATCAGTGAGGGTTGGCAGAGCCAGGGTAGAGCAGCTTCTAAGCATGGGTAGCTCCATAAAAACAATCGGTGACAATACAGTAGGCTTTCAACAGCAGTTTAGCAGTTTAGCACCCTGGAGCTGACTTAAGTCATACAACTGTTTTTCTGACTCTGGCCCCAGATTCAGCTTTGCTCCTTTTTTTTTTTTTTTTTTTTGAGATGGAGTCTCACTCTGTTGCCCAGGCTGTAGCTTTGCTCTTGAAGTTTAGCTTTCTGATGTCCTTGAAAGGGTCCTTGGGCTATGCCTGGGCCACATACATATATGTCTACTAAGCAGTGCCCTGCACAACTGGGCAGTGGAGGTGGTAGAATAGATAGATGTGGATTTAGATGGAGACCTGCTCACCAGCTGTTGCTAGCTACCTCTCCCCACTAATTTTATTCTTTCTTCTTGTGCAAAACTGAGTCTGCCTAGTTTGCTTCACCACATCGTAGGTTCAGTGGAGACTATAAAGGAGATAGGCTCTTGTGATTTTCGATCCATGTCTTCCATTTCCTCCCAACAGTTGGCAACACTGTTTTCCCCGCAGAAGAACGCTGACCTCCAGTTTCACATGGAACGCACTGGGGCTCAGCAAGTCTTCCCAGCAGCTTTGATTTTAATTCTAGTGATGTGAGCATTGAGGACTTCTCAAGAGGATATCTTGCAAACTTCAAATTGCTATTGCCTTTTTGGGACTTTAAAGCAAGTTTCTTGTGCCCCTAGGCTTCCCCGAGGACACTTCCAAACACCAAATTTGCTTTGACTTAAAGAAAGTCGACAAGTGCACATGCAATAGAATGGTAAGGAGCAGTGAGGAATACAGATGTAGCAGAGTTGCAAATTCACTCACACTCAGTCAGATGTGCAATATTGTATAGTTTCTGTGTTTCCTAAAGCTGACCTGATCTTCCTTAGATACTCCCCTACTTGCCAATTAACACTATAGCAGTCTCCTCCAAATTAAGTGTTCTTATTTTAATTTAAATAGTTTATTAATCAGATATTCAATCCTTTCCCAAGGCTGGTTTAAATGTTCCCTTTTAGAAATCTTCTCCTCTTTAGGTAAAGCTCATTCTCCATCCCAAGGTGATTTCAGGGTGGTTAAGGAAGCTCGCCTACTATTTGGTGGAGAGGAGAAAGGGGATCATGAGAGATCCTCCAGATTCTTGCTGGTCTTTGCTGCAAAGTGGCCAGTCTAGCCTGCTTCCTGTACTAGTAATCACTGCCTACCTGGAGTTCTGGGGTAACATGCTGGCATCCTCTTCTGATCATGTTTTCTGATTTCAGGGCTGCTTCTGGCCTCTTCATTTTGATCATGGTTTTCATCCTTTCCACCAGTCTTTTTAGTACCTTCACATCTCTATACTCTAGTTCCCCAATGTGCCATCCCTAGGGCAGTAGGGACCTAGGAGCGTTGTTCTGGGCTCACTTGCTGGTTACCTTCTCCCTCCATTGTTGCCCCATTGCCTTGCACCATGCTAGCAGTGACCACTCACAGGACTTCTCCTTAAGGCTTGTAGCCTTCCACTAGAATCCCCAGATATGCGTGACAAGAAATGCTTCAATACTCTGCTGACATTTGCAGCCTTCCCCTCTGTCTATCTAACATGCCCCCGCCCCCCCTTTCCAGGATACAGGACTGGAGAGAAGAATTGGGGATCTAACTGGCTTCCCTTGACTCCCCTGCCCTCTGTCTTCTTCATCCAATCCCTCAGGCTGAAAGCAGCCAGCTTTCCACTCCTCCACATCCTATCCTGATGGCATATAGTAAATCTCTATGATCTATTCCACCAGGTATGGCTCTTGATACACTAATGGGAGCTAAAGGAATTTAGAAAATCCCTTTCCTTCTCAACAATGCCTGGCTTTGAAGACTATTTTCTTGCTTAAGAGGTCAAGAAAGTCAGCTTTGAGATTCAAACTGATCAATGGCCTCTTTGTTCTAGGCAGTATCCCTGGGGCCGTAAGCCTCGTGCCTCAGCCTTGGAGGTGGAAGACGGCAGGGGAAGGTGATTTAAGAGGAAACTGAAAAGTTAGAAGTGTAATATTTGCAAAATATTATTCTTGTTACAGAAATATGGTTCTTAGCTTTCATGAAGCACCGTTAAACACTCCCCTTCTAGGAAATGTCCATTTATACAATTTTCCTGTTGGAAACATCTATAATTTTCGACTTCCTTCCTAAAACACTTTCCCCAGAGTCATATGTTCTTTGAAAGACTGTCTTTGAAGGATTCCATTCCACATCCTTTCTCTATTTTTCCGGCTAACAAACAACACTGAATCAGTAATATGTGTTATTTTTACCTATTTGCCCTTTCTCCGCAACCGGAGACTGTCTCCTCATTTAGCACCCTTTTCATTTGTAGGAGCTCTTAAGCTAGGAGGGCATTGTGCAGAACAAAATTACAAACCTTGTGGCTGGAAGAAAGTAGGATGGTTTGGTAGCAGTATGCTGGGTGGTTGCTGTGATCATTACTAAGAAAGAACTGCCAATTTGCTTTTCATTCGGGGAATAAACTCTAGTTCTTCTTCGCATGCCATCTCCACGATAATGGCCATGACCCCAAAGAAAATGGACACAGCACGGAGAGGAGTAGGTTTTCCTTATGCTTGTCAAAGCATGTCAGTGTTCTCCCATGGAATGTAGTACTATTCTCCTAATGCAATTAAGCAGCGCCTTCTTTTTCCATGGAAATGCACTTACAAATGTCAGACTGGCTTGCGGTCACCAGTCTGGGAAGAACTTTTGTTATGGAACCTGAAACCTGGCCTGATTACACGTTTTGCACAAAACCCCAAAGTTCACATGAACTTTTCAACTGGTGAGTTTGGCCAGGGGTTCATCGTGGATTCACTCGAGTTTTGGGGCAGAGGGTTTTGACTCAGTGATGCTTAGTATGATATTGAGTTTCTGGTGTCTTCTTGTTACCGGAAAGGGGTCCCCATCCAGACCCCAAGAAAGGGCTCTTGGATCTTGCACAAGAAAGAATTCAAGGCTAATCCACAGAGTGAAGCGAAAGCAAGTTTATTAGGAAAGTAAAGGAGTAAAAGAATGGCCACTCTATAGGCAGAGCAGCCCTGAGGGCTGCTGGTTGGCCATTTTTATGGTTATTTCTTGATTATATGCTAAACAAGGGGTGGATTATTCATGAGTTTTCTGGGAAAGGGGTGGGCAATTCCCAGAGCTGAGGGTCCTTCCCCTTTTTAGACCACATAGGGTAACTTCCTGACATTGCCGTGGCATTTGTAAACTGCCATGGCACTTGTGGGAGTGTCTTTTAGCCTGCTAATGCATTATAGTTAGCATATAATGAGTAGTGAGGAGGACCAGAGGTCACTTTCACGGCCATCTTCATTTTGGCGGGTTTTGGCTGGTTTCTTTACCTTAACCTGTTTTATAAGTAAGGTCTTTGTGATGTGTACCTTGTGCCAACCTCCTATCTCATCCTGTGACTAAGAATGCCTGACCTCCTGGTAATGCAGCCCAGTTGGTCTCAGCCTAATTTTACCCAGCCCTTATTCAAGATGGAGTCACCATTTTTCAAACACCACTGACATTGTCACTCTTCCCAAATCTTGCAGGGAGTGCTTTCATCCCCATTCTTTGGATGTGACAAAAAGCCACTTTTCCTTCACAAAACTCAGTGGAAAGTATGCCATCTCCATGAGATGCTTCAAGTTAGAAAACAGCTCATCTCTGCTCATCAACATCACCAGCCCTGCCCCTTGACTCCTCCCATAAGTTTGGTTCCACCTGGCCTGCAACGACAGTCTTGCCCTTCATTGGGAGCATATATGCAATAAAAATCACAAGTCTTTACATGAGTATTGATATATAACAATTGCTCAACATGTTCACATACTCTGTATCAGTTAATTCTTATAGACACCTGCACTGCCCCCACACTGCCGCTGAAGAAACTGAGGCTTGAAATTGAAGTTCAAGGCCATGGCCAGAGGAGTATGTGGCAGAGACAGGATATAGCATAATGGTGGTCCATACAGCCCTTCTTACCATTGTACATTAGTGGTTATGAGAATGGGACTTACCTTGTGGGTGCAATATGATATAGCACCTAATAGCACCAGCTATAGAACTTCCTTTCCAAGTCCACCTACCTTTGTGGGGCCCAGTGCAAAATGAAAATGCAGGTCCCTTTTTTGGAAAGCAGGAAAAAATGGCACTAATGCTATAGAAATATAAAGCTTTTTCCTTTCCTCTGTAGTCTCTCTCTAAACTTACCATGGGTTTTAAAATTTGCTTTTTAATTCCATTTACATGAAAAAATGAAAAATCTTGAATTATTAGCATACCTTTTACATTCAGGTTTATATTGGGAAAGGCCACTTTTAAATGCAGACATTACAGCATTTAACTGCTGTGGAGTCATCAAAATTACACAATTTGTATTTTGTAGCTTGCACACATATCTCATTGTTACTAGAATGGTGGAAACACTCCACGAAACTAACCCAACTGTTTTATTTCAGTTCTTGATATGCATGCGTTCTACCAACACTCTCTACCTTCAGCTAACTGCTGAGTAAGGAAAAGGAGCTTTGCGCTGTCCTATCTCTTCTGTTCCCTTATCATTTTCAGTGTAAGGGGTTCGCTAATAAAGGGAAGTAATAACAGCAAGAAAGGATATTTATATTTCCTAGAATGCCATTGTCCTCTTTCTATGTTCGAAGCAAATTCTAGTTCAAATGAGGAGGAAGCCTCTCAGGGCTCTCAGCACCGCCCCTTTCCCACCACTCCCAGCCTATTCACTTAATTTGTAGACATAACGCACTTACCTTGTACTCACTTTGAGTCTCGTCCACGGGTTTCTAACATTCTCTGCCATGGGGCAAATACTCCACGTGAAGAGGATGGCAAGGGACAGCAGATACTCATACTGTGCCTGTCTCCTCTGCTCACAAGTGTGCTGCATGGCCCTATCAGCCTTCACTTATAAAACCCAAGTTCAAAGATATTATGTGACAGCAGCCCTGCCTCATATGGGCCTGATTAGGGCCATTTACCCCTGTTAGGATGGGTTACTTCCCTTCTTGCCTGAAGGCCTCTTGTCTCCAGAAGCCTGAAGTGACTAGGAGGTTCCCGTAGCTTCAAGTTTAATGGGACTCTTGCTGGGAAGCAAGGTGTCAATAACTTCCATCAACAGTCATCCAATTCTGTAATCCTTATATTTCCCCAAAACCTCTTGAAAGTCTGAGATATGAAAATACCAGCATATTTCCTTCCACCACTATCCCACCTCAGCTCACCGTTGGTGCAAGTGCTAACAATCACATTGCTTGTAAAACCCTAAACGACAAGGATCATATCTTGCAAACCACCATATTCCCATTGCCTTGCCCAGGAGCTGTTGGTGCTGCCTGTTCCTTTAGTCATGTGTAGGCACATAGAAGGTGCCATTTATGAGAAACAGGCCCTTATCAGACACTGAATCTGCTGCCACTTTGATCTTGGACCTCCCAACTTCTAGAACTGTGAGCGACAAATTTCTGTTGTTTGTAAATTACCCAACCTAAGATATTTTGTTATAACAGCACAAATGGACCAAAACAGTAAGGCACTAGTGATATGGTGGTGAGCAAAACAGATATTGTCTCTGTCTGCACAAAGCTTATAGATTAGGAGGGGACACAGACTTTAAGCAATAATTATGAACTATGAGGAGGACCATGAAGACACATTACAGGGAGCCCTGAGATAATACAAGAAATCCTGAACTAGTCTAGGGGGTTAGAGTAGATTTCCCTGGAGAGCTGATCTTAGAAATCTGAGGGTCTTTTTAAAAAATTAATTTATTTTAATTGTATTTTTCCATAAGCTATTGGGGTATAGGTGGTATTTGGTTACGTGAGTAAGTTCTTTAGTGGTGATTTGTGAGATATTGGTGCACCCATCACCCAAGCAGTATACACTGCACCATATTTGTAACCTCTTATCTCTTGCCTTCCTCTCACTCTTCCCCACAAGTCCCCAAAGTCCATTGTATCATTCTGATGCCTTTGTGTCCTCATAGCTTAGCTCCCACATATCAGTGAGAACATGCAATGTTTGGTTTTCCACTCCTGAGTTTCTTCACTTAGAATAATAGTCTTCAATCTGGTCCAGGTCACTGGAAATGCAGTGGTATATATATATACCACAGTTTCTTTATCCACTCTTTGATTGGTGGGCATTTAGGTTGGTTCCACAATGTTGCAATTGTGAATTGTGCTGCTATAAACATGTGTCTGCAAGTGTCTTTTTCAAATAATGATTCCTTTTCCTCTGGGTAGATACCCAGTAGTGGGATTGCTTGATCAAATGGTAGTTCCACTTTTAGTTCTTTAAGGAATCTCCACACTATTTTCCACAGTGGCTGTACTAGTTTACATTTCCAGTAGCAATGTAGAAGTGTTGTTCCCTGTTCGCTGCATCCATGTCAACATCTACTATTTTTTGATTTTTTGATTATGGCTATTCTTGCAGGAGTAAGGGGGTATCACATTGTGATTTTGATTTGCATTTCCCTGATTATTAGTGATGTTGAGCATTTTTTCATATGTTTATTGGCCATTTGTATATCTTCTTTTGAGAATTGTCTATTCATGTCCTTGGCCCACTTTTTGATGGGATTGTTTATTTTTTCCTTATTGATTTGTTTGAGTTATTGTAGATTCTGGATATCAGTCCTTTGTCAGATGTATAGATTGTGAAGATTTTCTCCCACTCTGTGGGTCGTCTATTTGCTCTGCTGACGGTTCCCTTTTGCCACGCAAAAGCTCTTTAGTTTAATCAGGTCCCAGCTATTTATCTTTGTTTTTATTGCATTTGCTTTTGGGTTCTTGATTATGAAATCCTTGCCTAAGCCAATGTCTAGAAAGGTTTTTCCAGTGTTATCTTCTAGAATTTTTATAGTTTCAGGTCTTAGGTTTAGGTCTTTAACCCATCTTGAGTTGATTTTTGTATAAGGTGAGAGAAAAGGATCCAGTTTCATTTTCCTACATGTGGCTAGCCAATTAGCCCAGCACCATTTGTTGAAAGGGTTGTCCTTTCTCCACTTTATGTTTTTGTTTGCTTTGTTGAAGATCAGTTGGCTGTAAGTATTTTGGTTTATTTCTGGGTTTTCCATTCTGTTTGATTGGTCTATGTGCCTTTTTTTATACCAGTACCACGCTGTTTTGGTGGCGATGGCCTTATAGTATAGTTTGAAATCAGGTAGTGTGATGCCTCCAGATTTGTTCTTTTTGCTTAGTCTTGCTTTGTCTATGTGGACCCTTTTTTGGTTTCATATGAATTTTAGAATTGTTTTTCTCTAATTCTGTGGAGAATGATGGTGGTATCTTGATGGGGATTGCATTGAATTTGTAGATTGCTTTCGGCAGTATGGTCATTTTCACAATATTGATTCTACCCATCCATGAGCATGGGATGTGTTTCCTTTTGTTTGTGTCATCTATGATTTATTTCAGCAGTGTTTTGTAGTTTTCCTTGTAGAGGTCTTTCAACTCCTTTGTTAGGTATATTCCTAAGTATTTTAATTTTTTTTCAGGTATTGTAAAATGGGTTGAGTTTTTACTTGATTCTCCGCTTGGCCGCTGTTAGTGTAGAGAAGAGCTACTGATTTGTGTACGTTAATCTTGTGTCCGGAAACTTTTAACTGATAAACGAACTGAATTCTTTTATCAGTTCTAGGAGCTTTCTGGAAGAGTTCTTAGGATTTTCAAGATAAATGATCATACTGTCAGCAAACGGTGACAGTTTGACTTCCTCTTTACCAATTTGGATGCCCTTTATTTCTTTTTCTTGCCTGATTGCTCTGGCTAGGACGTCCAGTACTATGTTGAAGAGGAGTGGTGAGAGCGGGTATCCTCACTTTGTTCCAGTTCTCAGAGGGAATGCTTTCAAATTTTCCCCATTCAGTATTAAGTTGGCTGTGGGTTTGTCATAGATGGCTTTTATTACATTAAGGTATATCCCTCATATGCCAATTTTGCTGAGAGTTTTAATCAAAAAGCGATGCTGGATTTTGTCAAATGCTTTTTCTGCATCTATTGAGATGATCATGTGATTTTTTTAAATTCTGTTTATGTGGTTTATCACATTTATTGACTTGCATATGTTAAACCATCCCCGCATCCCTTGTATGAAACCCACTTGATCATGGTGGAATATCTTTTTGATATGTTGTTAGATTCGATTAGCTAGTATTTTGTTAAGGATTTTAACATCTACGTTCATCAAGGATATCCATCTGTAGTTTTCTTTTTTGGTTGTGTCCTTTCCTGGTTTTGGCATTAGGGTGATGTTGGCTTCATAGAATGAGTTAGGGAGGGTTCCTTCTTTATCTTGTGGAACAGTGTCAAAAGGATTAGTACCAATTCTTCTTTGAAAGTTTGGTAGAATTCTGCTGTGAATCCATTTGGTCCTGGATTTTTTTGTTGTTGGTAATTTTTAAATTACCATTTCAGTCTTGCCTGTTATTGGTTTGTTCAGGGTATCTAATTCTTCCTGATTTAAGCTAAGAGGGTTGTATTTTTCTAGGAATTTATCCATCTCTTCTAGATTTTCTAGTTTAAGTGTGTAAAGGTGTTCATAGTAGCCTTGAATAATCTTTTCTATTTCAGTGGTGTCAGTTATAATATCTCCTATTTTGTTTCTTAGTGAGATTATTTGGATTTTCTCTCTTCTTTTCTTGATGAATCTTGCTAATGTTCTGTCAATTTTATTTGTCTTTTCAAAGAACCAGCTTTTTGTTTCATTTATCTTTTGTATTTTTTGTTTGTTCAATTTTATTTAGTTCTGCTCTGATCTTGCTTATTTCCTTTCTTTTTCTGGGTTTGGGTTTGGTTTGTTATTGTTTCTCTAGTTGCTTAAGGTGTGACCTTAGATTGTCTGTTTGTGTTCTTTCAGACTTTTTGATGCAGGCATTTAGGGCTATGAACTTTCCTCTTAGCATCGCCTTTACTGTATCCCAGAGGTTCTGATAGGTTTTGTCGTTATTATCATTCAGTTCAAAGAATTTTTAAATTTCCATCTTGATTTTGTTTTTGACCCAATGCTCATTCATGAGCAGGTTATTTAATTTCCATGTATTTGCATGGCTTTGAAGGTTCCTTTTGGAGTTGATTTCCAGTTTTATTCCATTGTGGTCTGAAAGAGTGCTTGATAGAATTTCGATTTTCTTAAATTTATTGAGGCTCATTTTATGGCCTATCATATGGTGTATCTCGGAGACAGTTCCATGTACTGTTGAAAAGAATGTGTATTCTGAGGTTGTTGGATGAAATGTTCTGTATATTTCTGTTAAGTCCATTTGTTCCAAGGTATAATTTAAATCCATTGTTTCTTTGTTGTTTTCTGTCTTGATGATCTGTCTAGTGTTGTCAGTGGAGTATTGAAGTCCCCCACTATTATTGTGTTGCTGTCTATCTCATTTCTTGGGTCTATTAGTAATTGTTTTATAAATGAATTTGGGAGCTCCAGTGTCAGGTGCATATATGTTTAGGATTGTGATATATTCCTGTTGGACAAGGCCTTTTTACCATTATATACTGCTTCTCCTTGTCTCTTTTAATTGCTGTTGCTTTAAAGTTTGTTTTGTCTGATATAAGAATAGCTACCCCTGCTCACTTTTGGTGTCCATTGCATGAAATGCCTTTTTCTACCCCTTTACTTTAAGTTTTTGTGAGTCCTTATGTGTTAGATGAGTCTCCTGAAGGCAGCAGATGGTTGGTGAGTCCTTATCCATTCTGCAGTTTTGTATCTTTTAAGTGCAGCATTTAGGCCATTTACATTCAATGTTTCTACTGAAAGGTGAGGTACCATTGCACTCATCGTGCTCTTTGTTGCCTGTGTACTTTGGTATTTTTGGTTTTTTGCTTTTGCTTTTTAGCTTGTATTTTTGTTTTATAGGTCTCGTGTGATTTATGCTTTAAAAGAATTCTGTTTTGACGTGTTGCCAGGATTCGTTTCAAGATTTAGTGCTCCTTTTAGCAGTTCTTATGGTGGTGGCTTGGTAATGGCGAATTCTCTCAGCATTTGTTTGTCGGAAAACAACTGTATCCTTCCTTCATATATGATGCCTAGTTTGGCTGGATACAAAATTCTTGGCTGATAATTGTTTTGTTTGAGGAGGCTGAAGATAGGGCCCCAATCCCTTCTAGCTTGCAGGGTTTCTGCTGAGAAATATGCTGTTAGTCTGATAGGTTTTCTGTTATAGGTTACCTGGTGCTTCTGTCTCACAGTTCTTAAGATTCTTTCCTTTGTCTTAACTTTGGATAACGTGATGACAATGTGCCTAGGTGAAGATCTTTTTGCGATGATTTTCCCAGGTGGTCTTTGTGCTTCTTATATATGTATGTCTAGGTCTCTAGCTAGGCTGGGGAAGTTTTCCTCAATTATTCCCCCAAATATGTTTTCCAAGCTTTTAGAATTCTCTTCTTCCTCAGGAACAGCAATTATTCTTAGGTTTGGTCGTTTAACACAATCCCAGACTTCTTGGAGGCTTTGTCCGTATTTTCTTATTCTTTTTTCTTTGCCTTTGCTGGATTGGGTTAATTCAAAGACCTTGTCTTCAAGCTCTGAATTTCTTTCTTCTACTTGTTCAGTTCTATTGCTGAGACTTTCCAGAGCATTTCGCATTTCTAAAAGTGTGTCCAAAGTTTCCTGAATTTTTGATTGTTTTTTCTTCAAGCTATCTATTTCATTGAATATTTCTCCCTTTACTTCTTGTATCATGTTTTGGATTTCCTTGCACTGAGCTTCGCCTTTCTCTTGTCCCTCCCTGATTAGCTTAATAACTAATTTCCTGAATTCTTTTTCAGGTAAATCAGGAATTTTTTCTTGGTTTGGATCCAAACCAAGTGAACTAGTGTGATTTTTGGGGGGTGTTGAAGAGTCTTGTTTTGTCATGTTACCAGGGTTGGTTTTCTGGTTCCTTCTCATTTGAGTAGGCTCTGTCAGAGTGAGGGTCTAGAGCTAAAGGCTGTAGTTCAGATTCTTTTGTCCCATGGGACATTCCTTAATGTAGCACTCTCCCCTTTTTCCTATGGATGTGGCTTCCTGTGAGCTGAACTGCATTGATTGTTGTCTCTCTTCTGGGTCTAGCCACCCAGCGAGTCTACCCGGTTCTGGGCTGGTACTGGGGGCTGTCTGCACAGAGTCCTGTGATGTGAACCATCTACAGGTCTCTCAGCCATGGATGCCAGCACCTGTTCTGGTGGAGGCGGCAGGGGGTGCAATGGACTCCGTGAGAATCCTTAGCTTTGGTGGTTTAATGCTCTATTTTTGTACTGGTTGGCCTCCTGCCAGGAGGTGGCACTTTCCAGAGGGCATCGGCTGTAGTAGTGTGGAGCGGGATCAGCAGTGGGCAGGGCCCTAGAACTCCCAAGATTATGTGTTCTTTGTCGTCTGCTGCCTGGGTGGGTAGGGAAGGACCATCGAGTGGGGGCAGGGCTAGGTGTGTGTGAGTTCAGACTCTCTTTGGGCGAATCTTGCGCAGCTGCTGTGGGGGATGGGGGTAAGACTCCCAGGTCACTGGAGTTGTGTACCTACGATTATGGCTGCCTCTACTGAGTCATGCAGGTTGTCAGGGAAGTGGGGGTAAGCCGGCAGTCACAGGCCCCACCCAGCTCCCATGCAAACCAAAGGGCCGGTCTCACTCCCAGAGTGCCCCACCAACAGCCCTGAATCCCTTTCCAGGCGGAGGGTGAGAGGGGCTTGAAACCTTGCCCAAGGCAATCCGCCTTGCAGGTGCGAAAGAAAAAAAGAAAAGGGCTTTAGTTCTTCCCCTGATTTCTGGCCAGGAGGCTTCTTGCCCCATACAAATTGTTACAAAGTTTGGCTAGAGAATTCCTTCTCCCTGTGGAGTTTCACCGTCCACCCCTCCTCTGGCCACCCTCCGGGTGGATTCCTGTGGTGCCAGGCAGGAATGGGCTGCTTGGGGATCCAGTGAGCTCCCAGGGCCTTTCTGCTGCTTCCTGTACCCCTGTATTTCACTCGGCTCTCTAACTTGACTCAGCTCCAGGTAAAGTTGGAAGTTTCTCCTGCAAACATACCTTCAGCTTCTCCAGTAGGGGTGTGTGTTCGGGAGAGGAGGGTCTCCCTTTCCCACTTCTGCTGTCGGGGCACTCACAGTACTTGGGGTATCTCCCAGGTCCTGCAGGAACAGTCTGCTTCTTTCACAGGGTCTGTGGGTCCTCTTGGGTTTGCTGGTTTGTTCTTGTAGTCAACCTGGATCTAAAATTCACGACGCAAGCCGCCAGACGCTGCTCTTCCTGGAGCTGCAATCTAGTCCTGCCTCCCGTCCGCCACGATCCCCTCAAACTTGAATCTGAGGTCTTAAAGGAGAAACAATGGCCAACTAGGCAGTAAATCCAAGGTTCTTTCCAGTTTTTATGTTCTGCGAGAATTACTTGATCCTAAAACTATTAAAGAGAAATTAACATTTTATCTTAAGAATTAGGACTAACTGGGCTAGGTTAGCAATGAGAAAATTCATTCCTTCTTGATTCCTTGGGCACAGTTGCTCTTTTCTGTGTCCTAGAGTGTGAGTGTGTGAATTTGGGAGGATCCCAGCATTGCTGGCAGAGTCCTGGGGTGATTGAGGGGTGGAACACTTCACCACATCATTCCAGGTGAGAGAGTCAATTACTTCTGCTTTCTGTCAGATCATAGCTAGAATCCCACATAGCCAAATGGACAGTGGAAGCCAAAGTCTTTTCTACTTAGTGGCTTTCTTGTGACAGCCCCCAAAACTTTCACAGGCTGTTTTAAGTGAGTGCCAAAAGCACTGCTGCACTACAGAATGACCCCCTGGCTAAATGAGTGTGCAGGCAACAGCTTTTACATCAGGGTCTAAAACAAGAATTGAAAAACTCCTTGTCTCCTATCCATCTGCTTTCTAGGGGCATGAGATCCTCACTGCCTCAGTCCCTTTGGACTGCTATAATAAAGTGCAGTACACCGGATGGCTTATAAACAACAGAATTTTATTTCTCAAAATTCTGGGTCTGTAAGTTTGAGATGAGGGTGCCAGCATGATTGGGTTCTGGTGAGAGCCCTCTTTTGGGTTGCAGACTGCTGACTTCTCATTTGCTCCTCACATGGTGGAAGGAGGGTGAGAGAGCTTTCGTGCCTCTCCTTGTAAGGGCACTAATCCCTTTCACAAGGGCTCCACCTTCATGACTTAAGTATCTCCCAAAGGCCCCACCTCTTAACACCATCCCATTGGGGGTTAGGATTTCAACATATGAATTTTGGGGGGCACAAACATTCAGACCATAATGAGAGGTGACAGCGTGCTGGCAGTCCTCACAGCCCTCGCTTGCTCTCGGCACCTCCTCTGCCTGGGCTCCCACTTTGGCAGCAATTGAGGAGCCCTTCAGCCCACCGCTGCACTGTGAGAGCCCCTTTTTGGGCTGGCCAAGGCCAGAGCGGGCTCCCTCTGCTTGCAGGGAGGCGTGGAGGGAGAGGCGTGAGTGGGAACCGGGGCTGCACGTGGCGCTTGCGGGCCAGCTGGAGTTCCGGGTGGGCATGGGCTTGGCGGGCCCTGCACTCGGAGCAGCCCAAGGGCAATGAGGGACTTAGCACCCAGGCCAGCGGCTGTGGAGGGTGTACTGGGTCCCCCAGCAGTGCCAGCCCACTGGCGCTGCGCTGCGCTCGATTTCTTGCCAGGCCTTAGCTGCCTTCCTGCAGGGCAGGCCTCGGGACTGCAGCCCGCCATGCCTGTGCCTTCCCCCAGCCTTCCCCTGCCTCCGTGGGCTCCTGTGCAGCCCGAGCCTCCCCGAGGAGCGCCACCCCCTGCTCCATGGCGCCCAGTCCCATCAACCACCCAAGGGCTGAGGAGTGCGGGCACACGGCGTGGGACTGGCAGGCAGCTCCACCTGCAGCCCCGGTGCAGGATCCACTGGGTGAAGCCAGCTGGGCTCCTGAGTCTGGTGGAGATGTGGAGAACCTTTATGTCTAGCTCAGGGATTGTAAATACACCAATTGGCACTCTGTATCTAGCTCAAGGTTTGTAAACACACCAATCAGCACCCTGTGTCTAGCTCGAGGTTTGTGAATGCACCAATCGACACTCTGTATCTACCTGCTCTGGTGGGGCCTTGGAGAACCTTTGTGTCGACACTCTGTATCTAACTGATCTGATGGGGACGTGGAGAACTTTTATGTCTAGCTCAGGGATGGTAAACGCACCAATCAGTACCTGTCAAAACAGACCACTGGGCTCTACCAATCAGCAGGACATGGGTGGGGCCAGATAAGAGAATAAAAGCAGGCTGCCCAAGCCAGCAGTGGCAACCCGCTCGGGTCCCCTTCCACACTGTGGAAGCTTTGTTCTTTCACTCTTTGCAATAAATCTTGCTACTGCTCACTCTTTGGGTCCACGCTGCTTTTGTGAGCTGTAACACTCACGGCGAAGGTCTGCAGCTTCACTCCTGAAGCCAGTGAGACCACGAGCCCACCGGGAGGAAGGAACAACTCCGGACGCGCCGCCTTAAAAGCTGTAACACTCACCGCGAAGGTCTGCAGCTTCACGCCTGAGCCAGCGAGACCACGAACCAACCAGAAGGAAGAAACTCTGAACACATCCGAACATCAGAAGGAACAAACTCCAGACGCGCCACCTTAAGAGCTGTAACACTCACCGCCAGGGTCCGCGGCTTCATTCTTGAAGTCAGTCAGACCAAGAACCCACCAATTCCGGACACAATAACACACACATTTTCTGAGGCCCTACTGTGTGCTGGGGGCTCCCATGGGCTTCACCTCATTCTATCCTGCAAATCCATTTATGTTTTCAGATGAGGAAACATGTTCATAGGTGTCTAGTTAATTAGTCAAGGTCTCATAGTGAGTTTGTGGCAAAGCTGGGTTTCAGATCCTAATATGTAAAGCTCACCTTTATCCTAGCATCCCATGCATGCATTGTCTATTCTGATGTTTGGACTATTAGAAAAGCTGATACCAAAGCATCCTTCAGTCTTCTTCATTCCACTGTGCTCCCAGTTACACGGGCCAAAGCCCTTGAGAACATTCTTGATTTCTTGATATGAGAAAATATCACATGTTCAATCCATCATCAATAGATAAAATAACAGTAGCCATTTATGTATACATAAATACCATTTACATAAATATCGGTTATTATGTGCCCAAGTACTGTGTTAAGTGCTTTGCCTTTATTATCTCATTTAATGCTCACAACACCCTGTGAGATAGGCACTAAGTCCTATTTTTCAGATGAGGACATTAAGGTTCAGAGAAGTTTAATGACTTGTTTAAGCTCATATGGCTAGCATGTGGTAGATGAAAGATTTGAACTTATGAAGTTTGTACCCAGGGCCTATGCTCCTAAATCATTACATTTTAAGTATGTCTAATTGACCGTATCCTCCAAAATCTGCCTTGAGTTTGTTTTATCCGACTCAATAGCTACCATATATTTCAAACTACCTTTACTTTATGCCTGGACTTTAGCAACTGTCTTGTTAATAGTCTCTTTGCTTTCATTCTACATTTCCCCTGCAATTCCTTCTTCACAAAGAAGTCAGAGAGGGCTTTTGAAACATAAACCACATTCTGCCACCCCCCAGCAAGAGCCTTCCATATGCATCACCATGACCTGTAAGGTTCTGTGGCCTGCCTTCCTCTCTGATCTCACTCCATGCTGTCTCCCATCATTCATTAGCCTCCAACTCCATTGGCCTCCTTGCATTTCTTGAATACACCAATTTCTGCCACAGGGCCTTTGCACAAGCCAGTATGCTTTTGTGCCAAAGTTTTAGGTAGCTCAGTCTCTGCCTTTTTTCAGATATTTGTTCAAATGTCATCGCCATAAAAAAGCTATCCCTGACTACCCTGGCTGTGGTAGGCAATATTCTAAGACGGCCTTTATGATCCCTGCCCACTGGGGTAATGTCCTCGTGCAAGTGGAAACTATGATTCAAGGGGATATAATCCCTGTCATGAGGTTACTATTCACTTGACTTTGAGTCGGTGAAAAAAAAGATTATCCTGAGTAGGCCTGACCCAATCAGGTGAGCCCTTGGATGAGAAAGAAGCAGTAACAGACATTCTCCTCCTGCCCTTGGCGGCACAGCCTCCATGAGTCCTCCAGCTGCAAGGAAATAAGTTCTTCCAACAAGCCCATGAGTTTGGAAGAGAACCCCAAGCCTTGGATGAGACCCCAGCTCTGACTGATCCTGCGATTACAGCCTTGGGAGACCTAACGAGGGAACCCAAGGAACCTAGGCCTTGATTCCTGACCCATGGAGTGAGATAACACATGTATCTCTTTGTTAGCCACTAAGTTTGTGGTCATTTGTTAGGCAACAATAGAAAATGAATACACCATCTAAAATACCTCCCTCAACAATTTTCCATCCCTTTGCCTGCGTTATTTTTCTTTATAGCATTCTTTTGCTATCTGAAAATATATTGTGCAGTTATTTACTTGTTTAGTCTGACTGTCCCACTGTACTGCGGTCACCATGAAGGCAGGGACTTTGGCTCATTTACTGTAGCTCTCAGCTTCTCAGAGTGCTGTCTGGCACACAGTGGGTACTCAATAAATGTATGTTGAATAAACTGATAAATAAATGTTTACCTAATTTAAAAAATGGTTCTTACAGGTAAACTTCAATTTAAAGAAACTTGGCATGCAGAATCTCAATTTATATATAAAAAAGAGGTTAGTACTGATTTTTATTTCCTAAAAGGACACAGAATATGAAACAACTCACCAAAAATGTTGCCACAACTTTGTAGGAGCATATGTATTGCATAAAGCAGGCTAAGCCTGGCTGTTGGACAGCCTCATTACTGTTTCTTTTGACAAATGCCAGCGTATTTTACCATCAAACATATAGGAACAGGACAGAAGACGGGCAACCTTGACAACACGTACTTGTTGAAAGACATTTCAGTTAGGAAGGCAACTGAATGGATGGAACGTATGATAAAAGTGCTGTCAATAATATATTTGCCTTAAAAATATTCCAATGATGGCAGTGCCCAGGACAATCTAATGGTTTATTTAAAATTGTTACAATGGTGAAATGCTTGATGAATTAAAAATTCATAACCAAATGAAAATGGGAAAAATAAACTTGCTAATATCCAATACTCTCCCTCTTTGTTCATTTGTAAAGATAGATGATACACTGAGATACATTTGGACTTGTTTTTCATTTTTCAAGGAAGGGAATTTTGACATTTGAAACAGAAAGAGATGTTTGCAGGCTCTTAGAACGAGATGCTTCTGATCGTGGTGGAGCCAAAGTGAGCTCCCCGTGCAGGCTTTCTGCTCTGCGCTTCCTGGTGTCACTGCTATTGGATGGGGTGGAGGACTGACAGGTGGGAGTGCTCAAACAGGCCACCAGGTATGTCTCCTCTGCCTCCTGCAGTGCACCAGAAGCAATGCTGGGGAAGCGTGGGTTTGTTTTGAAACCCTGAGATGCTTCTCACACAGAGGGGAAGTTTAGAAAAGCGTGAGTTCTGAGATTGTGGAGTCACGTCTGACTTTGTGGGCTACATTGCTTTGCCTGTAGCCGTAAGTTTTTTGTTCACACCTCCAGTAGGGGGAGAGTGGTGTCTGACTGTGAGAGGCAGCCTTGGGGCCAGAGAACATCTGGGTAGTCCTGACTGTGAACACTCATCCCGTTTCCACACACAAAATAAAAGGACTTCTTTTTCCTTGAAGAAAACATCTGATAAAAGAACAAAGCATCCTGCACACTTACCAGTAGGATAGACAGTGTTGCTTTTCTTGAGCAAAACCTTTTCTTCCATATAGATAAGGGTCCCAGTGGGTTTAATCTGCATGTCTCCTGGGACTCTGGGATCTGAAGGCAGGCCTGGGTCAGCTTGCACCTGACATACTGTCAGGGTTACCTTCTTAATGATGCACCTATCCAGCTCCCCGAGCCTTCTTTGCTGGCTCTGCTTGTGTTCTGGTCCTCAGTAGCTCTCCCCTGGATCGCCACAAAGTTCTCTAACTGCTTTTCATACTTCCAGTTTTGTTACTCACCCCTCCCACCTCCCCATTCAGCTTCCTCTGGGGCCCCTCCCTAGGGATCAGCTACACTGAACTTGTTGTCCTCAGAATGTTCTAGGTTGTTTCGTGCCACATGGTTGTTCCTCACTCTGATCCCCCTTGCTTGCCTCAGACACCTTAAGTCAGCTCAAACTCTGCTGTGGAGGAAGCTCTTCTTCAGACTCAGCTCCTAATGAATTTTCAGTTTAGTAGAATGCTGACTCTGGGCTAGCAGGGGGCAAAACAGTGAAGGGAGGTATGTAAAATGCCACCCCTCTCTTGTCCCCCAGGTACTCTGCAGAGAGCTTTCACAACACTTGCAGCACTTCACCGTACTTATGTCTTCAGTTCTCTGCCTTCCCTCTTAGACTGTGCACTGCTTAAGGGCGAGCATAGTCACTAATTCATCTTGATCTTCCCAGTGCCTATACTTGAGGATGCTCAACAAGGTGTGTTGATGAATAATAATAAATTACAACATCAAACACTTACAGAGGGCTTACCATATGCGAGGCTTTGTCCTGAGTGCCTTATGTCTAATAACTCACAAACCTGTGAGGTAGGTTTTGTTATTATTATCCCTATTTTTCAGATAAGGAAACTGAGGAAAGAGAGTTAATTTGCCCTAAGTCACATAGCTGAATGGCATGTGACTCTAGAGTCCCTTCTCTAAACTATCCAGGGTTCAATGATGATGGAAAGGGGCAAAGGCAGTTAGGACACGGTAAAGCCAGGAGGCATGAGCTCCATCTTCAAGCTCAGTTTCACCTTCAGATCTGATGCTGATGGAGGCATCAAGTACCACAAAGGCTGATACAAGAAAACCTGCTGGCTGCCCCACCATGATCAAGACCTGTCTGACTTTTCAAGGAAGGGACAATCTCATATAGGGAGGAGTGATGGGAAGTCTCCCTGCTCCCTGTTGCTTTCTTGTGGAGGAGTCCACCATCACCACAGTTCTGGGGTTCACTGTGAAGATTTGTTCTTTATCGCCAACTGGAGGATCTGTATTAGATTCTGTTAAAGAAGCAGTGACTATCCAAAAAGTTGCATAACCAGTTCCTAAGAACAGCATGGGAGGAAACATGGACATTTCACACTTCGCAGCCATGAAACTGGCAGAATAAAGTTGGCTCTGGTTGCTCCAAACTTTAAACCTAAGGCTTCTACTCAAGGTAAAAATGCCTTTCCTTTGGAGTAAAAGGAATTACAGTGTTCATGGGGAGTGGAGCTTGCCTGGGACAACTCCATCCACAGTGAACTGTGATGGTGGTGCAGCAACAATGGAACCAGATCTGAGCCCAACGGTGGACCTGGGGTCCAGAAGAAATGGTCCAGTGGGAAAAAGTGGGCAAGAAGTAAAAAGGCGATTCACAGATGAAATACAAATGCCCAATAAACATTGAAAAGCCATATACTTTACTCCAGAAATATTTTTTATAAAAAACCAGTTTTTAAAATCTGGTGTATTGATACAAATTAAAATGATAATTTTAATTGCTGGCAAAGGTACTCCAGAACAATACTCAGGCAAGTGTAAATTGGTACAAATTATTAAAATTTTTTGAAAAAGTACCCAAGGTAGCTGTCCTATAGAAATAATGAGATGCAATGGTCAAAATGCACATGCAAGGGTGTTTAATTAAAGTTCTACTTATAGTACCATGAAGCTAGGAATGACATGAATATCCATTAATAGGGGAATGGTTACTAAAGATGGGTTACCTCTTCAATTAGAGCTATTTTCCCATGGAGGAAAAATAAAATCTGTATATTCTACCGTGAAAAAAACCTCATTTAGTGAAAAATACAATAGTCCACTCTTAATAAGAAGCAACAACACACATTTTTTGCATGGTGAAAATTTTGAGGAATAATGAACAAACTAATAAGAGGTGTAATATGTGGTTGTATGTGTAAATGTGCGTGTGTTTGGCAATTATTATTGACTGCCTACCTAGGGTCCACTGCCTCATTCTTACCTCCTAACAGAACCCTAACTTTACCTGGGTATCCACCCCACAAGGAAAGAGATAGTATTCCCAGCTCTGGGGTGAATCCTGATGAGTCTACACCAATCCTAGGGTCCCATTTCCTTCCTGGTGATTGGTTAGGGACGGGCATGTGACTTGGTCTTGGCCAATGAAAGGCAATGGGGATCTACTGTTGGGCTTCTGGGAAAGGTTGACCTGTCTTAAAAAACATGGAGTCATGCCTTCTGCTGAAATTGTCTTGTTTGAATGTGACACTTGGAATCACTATGGCCATTTGGGAACCATGAGGAGAGCTAAGCCAGGGACCAAGTCCATACATTGAGAATAACAGAGAGGAAAGATAAAAGAAACCTGCGTTCTCATTGATGTGAGTTACTGAGTTAACCAACACTGGAACCATGCTGCTTTAGGACTTCCTATTACGTAAAATAATCAATGTCCTATTGCCTGTATCAACAGAAGCTCCGTGTGTTCTCTTCCATTTGCCAGAGGCCTCCCAACTGTTGTACTAATGAGGGTTTGGGATTTCAGGAGCAGGATGACTTCCACTTCCTAATTTATTTGTATCTTAAAAGCTGATGAGATTGTCTATAAATTTTATTTTCTCTTTTGTCATTTCTCATATTTTGCAAATAAAAAGTAGAGTATAAAATTAAGTGTGGGCTACAGATAAATCTCCCTGTCTGCACCCTACACAACAGGGCAGTGCATGTGGTTTACCCTGACTCTGGGTCAGACAAACCTGGCCTCTCTTTTCTACCTATAAGACTTTGCATAGAAATCTGAGCAGTCTTCTTAGCCACAGAATCAATTATAGCCGCTACCTCCTATGTTGCAGTGAAGGTTAAATGTGTCCAAGGATGAAATCTGTCTGGCACCTTGATAAATATTATTCCTTCTGCTCCCCAAACTCCAACTCTAATTTTTCTCAGAACTTCTGTAACCCCCGAAAATGAGGTATGAATGGTGATAATAAAGAAATTGGGCTTGGTAAAGAATGGAAGCTCAGGTTTCAGTCTGACCAAAATGGCCCAGGCAGTAAGTTGAAAAATACATCCAATTTGAAAAAGGAGTTATCCTAAGGGCATCGGATAATGTGCTGAGTGATTAAAACATGCCCCAAATCTCTGTCAGTTACACACAACTTCCTTGAGTTTTTTTAGGCAGCGAGGAAGGCTGCAGATGAGGGGGTGCCACACCTGGAAGTGCCTGCCCCATCTTTAGGCTGCTGCATGGGTGCATGGACGCTGGTTGTCTGCTTTTGCAAAGTTCACTTAGAACAGCTTCAGCTAAGCACCTGGCCTCCACCCACCTTCGAAATCAGTGCTTTGTACAAGTTCAGAGACAACAAGTCCTCCACAGCTCCTGGGGCCCTCTGCTCAGTGGGCTATAAAACACAATTGCGCTCAGCAAGCCCCGGTCATCAGTAATAATGAGACGGCTTTGAAACTGCCACTATGAAACCCTAAACCAGTCACAGACCCGCATGCTGGGCCAAGGACTTGGGAAAGGTTGGCCAAGGTTCGCAAGCAATAGCCTGGGTTTGCAGAGAGCTTTCTTAGCTTGGGTTTCTTCAGAGGCTGAGTCTGTTTCAGCAGAGGCTGGTCTGGGTGGTATGTGAATGGGCTGATTTACTGGGCTTGGGCAGAAAACAAGCAAAGCCTGGGGCTGTGAGTAGTTTTCACTTTGAGGTTTTGGGGGAAATGATTGAAGCCTGAGTTTTACCTTCTGGAGGGAATTCTGGCCTCCCTCCCCAACCTCATTCCCATAAGGCTCGTATATTTCTTTCACCCACTGTCCCAGCCTTCTAAGATGCAGGGTGTGAGTGAAGGGAACTCCCTCAAACAGATGGGCTTTTCAATAATTTGTACATGGAAACCTCAGAAGAAAATGGTTTTCTTTTTAATATGGTCTTTAAAGTCAAGCTTCTGATGGCACAGCTCAGTAACTCCAGAAGATATTATTTGGATCTCCCTTCTTCCTTTGAACAAAATATGACAAATAACACCTGGGCTGCCCCTTTCAGTCAGGGCCAGGGAAGACCTTGTCTGCTGTTAGCCTCTGGGTCCCAGCAGTAGGACAGAGTGATAGAGGGCTTAGGGTTGTCCCATAAGCAAACTCCCTAGAAACGTGTCCGTGGTGGCCCCCTTTATACTCTATCCCATGGATTTGGAAAAACCCAGTTTCAGGATAATTTCCTAGATATTCAGTCAGGGTCTCAGTGGGAAGCAGACAGCACATTACAACAGGAGGTATTGAAAGGAGGTTAGTGAAGGGACTGTTTTCAGAGGTGTGGGCAGTGGTAAGGGAAGTCTAAAAGGTGCTGGAGAAGCACCCAGTCTGAGCACAGACAAGCACCAGGAGGGCTGATGGGGTGAGGGGAGGAGTAGTGAATGAACCTGAAGAGGCAATGGTGGCTGAGGGAGGGCCACCCAAGGAGCTCTGGGAGAAGAACCAGCCACGGTCACCCTGTGGCTTGCTCGGAGGAAGTTGGGGCATGAAAACCCCACTCCGCTCTTCTCCCAGCTTCTGATCTGCTAGTGCCTTATTGTGGCTGAACCTAATCAGAAGCCTGAGAGCAGTGGAGCACATCTGAGTGTGGTCTATAAAGTTCCCATTCCTTGGGCACAAAGCAGGTGGGGGAAGGTGACACTGAATGCAGTTGTGCATCACACTCACCTGGAGAGGTTTGGTAACAAGTACGGATTCCCAAGCTGCTCCTGGAAGATTCCAATTTAGGATGTCTGGGATGGGCCCAGAGAAGCTGTACCCTTCCAGAGTTCTCTGGGTGGTTCTATGGCCCAGCCAGAATGGAAAACGCCTTCCTAAGTCATCATAATTAGTCTGTTCTCATGCTGCCTTAAAGACATGCCTGAGACTGAGTAATTTATAAAGGAAAGGAGGCTTAATGGACTCACAGTTCCACATGGCTGGGGAGGACTCACAATTGTGGCAGAAGGCGAATGAAGCACAAGGCATGTCTTACATGGTGGCAGGCAAGAGAATCTGTGCAGGGAAACTGCCGTTTATAACTTCCCTGAATAGGCCTCTCAAATTCTCTCTTGCTTCTGTGGAAAAGTTTATATCCTTGGGAGTAAGATGGAAACATTTTTGGGAGATCACCATATGTTACCAGAGGATACCTTTCAATATGTTACTTAATCTTCAATTCCTTTGTTTGCAAAATGGGCATGATAATGGTACTTTCTCGCAGGCTTATAAGGAGGATAGAGTGAGAAAATATGTGTAAATCTTAGCTGGAGCCCTGAACATCATACATATCAAATACTATTATTATTAATTTTACCATTATGATTTATTAGTAGGTCTCCCTCATCCCCTGATTCCAAAATAGCAAATAAATGAGAAAATGCAGGTAGCATTTTCTCTATTTTCACTACCCTCCATTTCTGAACATTTCCTTCAGAAGAAATCTTGGCGAAGTCCAGGACATGATGGAGTGTATTAGTACCTACACAGCTGCCCTGTCCATATTTTTCCTCAGTACATTTCTGTATAATTTTTAAGATACAAAGCAGGTTCATAGGGATGCAGGGAGTTTGGAAATGGTTTGAAGGTAGTGATTTTAAGAGTTGAAAAACAGGACTAATGGGGAAAGATGAAAAGAACTACAATTATTAACTTGGAGAGGAGATGACTGAGCGGATGGGGAGCCATTCTCTGAGATGAAAAGACTATTAAGGAGAAAACGCCAGCTGTTGCATCTCTGGAAAAGGTGAAACAAACGGAAAGCAGGGAGTGTGGCAAGAGGGAATCAGCTCTACTTTAAGGATCATTTCCCAACAGAGCTGGGTATGAGCTCCAGAACTGGCTCAAAAATACCACGGACTTACATGCCGGTCTCTGGACATCCTCCCCTAATGGAATCACATTTGAGCGGGCGAAGAGTCCGCAGCAGGCAACGGGGTGGGAAGGCAGGACTGGGTGAAAAACTGCCTGCCGCCACGTGCCTCTGTGGCCCCAGCCTCCTCGTCTGTCGGGGACAGGTGTGGGACTGCGCCTCCAGAGACTCAGTGAGTTCTAAGGCCCACCTGAAATTCCCAGTCACTGTGGATGTTTGCGGGATGCCCCGTGTGGTGAACACTTTGCTGGCTGGCACACCTTCTGAAATGCTGCATTCTACTTTGAAGATGAACAGTCTTTGTTGACTGGTCAGTTAAAAACTCATCATACTGTATATGGAAGCTCGGTATGATTCTAGACAGTTTTTGGGCTCAAAAATGATTTCGTGTTGCAGTATTTCACAGGGTTTTCTACCTCAGGATAAGTCAAGAAGCACCAGATGCCTTAGGTGCGGAAGACCCACTATCACCCGCTGAGCGCCTTCTATTGGCCAGGTGCTTGATGTACGTTTTAGGACAGTTCTATTCTCCTTTTCCCTTTTTGCCTCTTGTGCTCTGTAGACACAAGGCAGGGATACCAGAGGAGACTTTTTAATTTTTTTTTTAAGCAAAATCCTGCTGTAGAAGCGTTGTGGATCTGGGCAGGGTGGAAGGCCTGCTCATATTGCAGAAACCACACTGAGGGAGTACCCTCCCGTCTTCCACCTCCTGCCCAGTGTTCTACTTTCCCAACTCATCCAGAAGGACACTAGACCAAGCTGAAGGACTAAGCAAGAGAAGAGGAAGAACCCTAAAGAAAAGACGAAAAAGACGAAAAGGCTGGAAGGCTGAGAAAGAGAGGCGAAGAGGAGATGGGATGTCTGGGGTGGAAGACTTCTTTGGCTAACCTCCATGGCTTTGTGGGCTCTCTAAGGGCTGACAGCTAAAAACCCCAAATAAAGAAGAAATTGGGGATAGGACAGTTAGCAGGTTAGACTGCAGAAACTCTCCTGAATGTTTATTCTTTGCGGTATCTGTAGTACTTGGAATGTCCAATTAAACCGACTATAAAATCTATTTTTTAGAGCATTCTTCTAGACCAGGAGTCAGCAAACTTTTTCTGTAAAGAGCCAGAGAGTAAATATTTTAGTCTTTGAGTCCTGTTGCAACTACTCAACTCTGCCATTGTAAGTGAAAGCAGCCATACACAACTCAGAAACAAATGGGCATGGCTGTGTGCCAAGAAAACTTAGTTTACTAAAGCAAGTAGCTGGCTGGATTTCGCCACAGATCACTGCCCCCATTCTAGATCAGAGCTTCTCAAAGGTTCATGCACACACTCATCACTTCAGGATCTTGCTAAAATGTAGATCCTGGACCGGGACCAGATTCTGCATTTTGAACACACTCCCAGGTGCTGCTGGGGCAGAAACCACACTTTGAGAAGCAATGGTCTGGGCATCTCAAACTGCAGGGGCCACAGAAGCCAGAAGTGGATGTGAGTGAGGAGGTAGGTGTAAGGGCAAACACTGGCTGAGAGCTGGGGTCTGTGGGACCTGGAGTGAGCTTGCCTGTCTAGAGGAAGCAGCTCCTCATCCTTGCAGGTCCTGCTGTCTGTTGATCTGTGGAAATACTGTCCTGTGTGCCCAGATATTCGGCTTCATCTAGAGGAACCGGAAATACAGGTTTTTATGGGAAAATGTTCTGATTTTTGTGCAAGTCAAATAAAACACCTAGCTGGAATGGCACTCACCCACAGACTGCCATTTTGCAACCCTAGTTTCAGACCCTTGAGCAGTTACCCAGGACTGCACTGGGCCTGCCTTCCAATGATAGGAGTGTGGTGCTTGGATTATGCACACAGCACCTCTCAAGCTCAAGGCTTGGAAAAGAAGGAATGATCTTGATTTTCCAGATGTGGTTGATGAGCCTTGAAGAAGTCAGGAAGAGGGCTGCAATTCATGCTTATGGTGACTGAAATTAAAAGCTACATCCTCAGGCCGATGACTTTAGAAAATGCACCTCCTCTGAACAGACAAACTGTACAAAGCCCTCTTTGGCAGGGCAGAAACTCTACAACTGATGGTGGTAAATGGCAAGCAACTTTTCCAAACTCCTTGGGCTAGCAGTGAAGAAGCAGGGATTTGAACCCAGGCCTTTCAGACTCCAAATTCCATGCTTCCTCCACTACCACCCATTGACTCTAATTTGATGGATATCTGAAAGTGAAAAAGTTCAACCTGTCATCTCCCCCTAATCCCGGATCTAAGCCACATTTGTAAGATGCAGGCACAGCCGATGTGATATTTTTATCTGAAATATTTACAGGTGGAAAGGATTAAAGCAAGTGATGGACTATTGAAGGTTAATGCCATCTTTTAATATGGAAAAACTACTCTCTCTACAAGAAATATACTTATGGGATAATCTTGAGATATGTGTGTGCGTGCTCAAAATGTCAGCTAAAGTTTCATTAATTTCAGCCTCCCCCAAGAACACTATGTTATGGTTCTGAGGCTGCGTCTTAGCGTGCTGACACAGGTGGGACCCACAGCACCTGGGCCTCAGGGGTAAATTTATGGTATGATGTGTGAGGAATCCATCATGCAATTTGGCCCATGCCCCCAGCTGCTTAATCAGAGATGGGGGATGCAAGACAAATGTTGTCTCCTGGCTTTGGGTGCTGTGTCTGTTTCAAGCTTTGACCCATCAGGACAAACACTCCCACTAGGAAGGCCAATTAATAAGATGGCTCATTAACAGCCAGACTCTCAGAACACCGAGTGCTTTGCCCTCAGCTTCTTCTGGGCTATTATTTAACAATTCTCTAGGCTGAAGGATCATGTCCTAGAGTTTTTAGGCAAGCATAGGCCTTTGTGAGGTATCTAAAGCATAACCTCATTTACTCTGGATGAGTTGTGAAGATCATGCTTACAACTGGACCACAGCCAGTGTGTAAAGATGATGGGTCCAGCAATCCCGTCACGGGCATCTACTTTACAAGCCCATTTGAAGGGCTGATCTTCCTCCCAGCAGAACAGAGATTAAGAGGCAGCCTCAAGGGGCAGCTGGCCTTCAATTCCTCTCCCAACTCTTCCAGTTGTAAGCTGAGTAAATTGTGAGAATACACAAGCCTTACTTTCTTCATCTGTACCATGGGGGCAATAGTAGCAATTCCTACTTTGCAGCATGGTTGGGAAGACTAGAGACCCTGTGTGGTACTTTGCTAGTACCCAGCAAAGTACTTGACCCTCAGTAAACCATTGCTGGGTTGTGTCCTAGGTTTGGAGGTGTCCCTTTCTATGGTTTTGCTTCTGTGTAATGTCCTGGCTAAAAGGACCTGCTTTGGGGCAGCTGGACTAAGGTTAGGGTTTCTACTGTACCTCTTTCCAGCTGTGCAATCTGGGATGAATTATTTAATCTCATGAAGCATCACTTTCCTCATCGGTAAGATACAGATAAAAATAGTTCCTACTTTGGAGAGCTAGGGTTAAGATTGGATGGGCAGTTGTATGTAAAATGCTTATGTTACATTGCTTGGCATAACCAGGCACCTAGTAAAGGTTGTAAATAGTAGATAGGATATGTACTTTGGAATCTGTGAAGGCTTTGGCTACATGGAAAGATATTTCTGCCCCTTATCCAAAATACAGTTGACCTTTGAATAGCATGGGTTTGAACTGTGTTGATCCACTTATAAGTGGATTTTCTTCTGCCTCTGCCACCCACGAGACAGCAAGACCAACTTCCTCCTTCTCCTCCTCCTCCTCCTCCTCCTCCTCCTCCTTCTCCTCCTATTCCTCCTGTTCCTCCTCCTCTGGCTACTCATCCTAAAGATGAGGGAGATGAAGACCTTTACGATGATCCATTTCCACTTAATAAACAGTAAATATATTTTTTCTTCCTTCTGCTTTTCTTAATAACATTTCCTTTTTCTCTAGCTTACTTTATTGTAAGAATATAGTATACGATACACATAACATATAAAATATGTGTTGACTGTTTATGTTATTGATAAGGCTTCCATTCATTAGTAGGTGATTAGAAGCTAAGTTTTGGGGCAGCCAAAAGTAACATGTGAATTCTCGGTGATGCAGGGGGTTGGCATCCGTAACCTCTGTGTTGTTCAAGGGTTGAGTGTATATCAAAGTAATATGGAAAGCCTAACCAGCCTCAGGAACTTTGATCTGTAAATTCTGACATTGTACCAAGTGCAAACCTACTTGCACTTACTGGGAAAATAACTTTCTAGGGTGCAGAAGGTATCTTAAAAACCATCAACTGCAGCTCAGCCCCTCTTTCTGAAACAAATACATGAGCCCAGTGAACCCAAGTCAGAGTTACTACTTTTTGGGCAACTATACTGTGTGGCATGCGGAGCCGGGTGCTGGGTAAGTGCTCAGTCCGGCAGCCTTGGAAGGCTACTTTTATTATTCGTACCTAAGCCGGAGGAGCTCAGGGCTCAGGGTAGATGAGTAACCAGAGCTCAGAAGTGAGAGAGCTGGGACTTGAACCCTCTCACTCCAAACTCCATGGTAATCACCTTTGTCAGCTGTCCTGAGGCATTCAGCAAGACAGGTGTTCGTGTCTCTCTTTTGTAGAGAAGAAAACTGAGGTTCAGAGAGGTCAGGTAACCCACACATGCCCACACAGCTTGGGCCGGCTCCTTGCCCAGAACCTGGGTGACTTCTCCTGTAACCCACTCACAGATGCGTGTGCGTGCTAGCGGAGGTGATTCTTATCTGGGTCCCTTAAAGAAGTGACATTTTCCCATGATTGTTTTCCTGCTGGCAACCCCTGTCATCTTCAGAGGAGACCCAGAGACTGTGGACAGGGTAGTGATTCCCCGAGTCAGCCACGGAGGGCAGAGTTCCCTGTGATGCCCAGACAGTGAGCCCGTGTCTTGAGTACACATTTCTCACTATAAAGCAAACAACCCGACTGGCAGAGCACTGTGGGGAAAATGACATCACTGCAGAATTTTAGGGCTAATCATTTAGCTGGATTAGCCCCAAAGTGCTGTGTCTAAAATCAGCATCCCTGCCTCTTTATGTACTCCAGATGAAACACATTAGCAGAAATATGGCAAGGGACACTCACAATACACGGTTCTACACTCTCAGCAGTTTTTGCAAATCTGCAATTAGTCTAAAGGGCCTGGGCAAATTAGGCCTCTTGATAAATGAAGCACCTAGACAGGCCTCAGATTTATTGGATCCCGCTGTCCCGCTGTCCAGAGCCCTTGTCAGCTCCACTGCAGAGCGGGGACTGTACAGGGAAAGAAAACGGAGCCAATTCAGGCTCCGAATTGCCCCCAAGTCTTTGAAAAGCCTGTGTTTGAGACTGCTGCCTCGGTGGCCTTAAAAGTTTCTGCCGGGAACATAATATGTGAAATAGGAAGCCTTTGCCAGGAAGTTTGTGAGGGGGTAGAAGAGGCCTGTTATAAACTCCAGGCAGAAGGAGAGATGGGGGAAGGGTTTTTGTTATAGGCAGGAGGGAGGGGGCCACCAAGAGGCCTGCATGTGTCAGCAATTCTTCACCCCATCCCACCCTGGGCCTCTCCAGCTTCCTCATGTCAGAGATTAGCAATGGGCATCGACAGGTATCAATGGGAACCACCAGCCTCTCTCCCAGCACTCCAGGTCTGGGCTCTGGTTGTTAGTTAACACACTCCTTTCCCAAATGCAATTTTCCACATGCTTCAGGTATTAATAATAAATGACCTGGTGTTTTGACAACACAGAAAGGTTACAGAGGTTCTAGAAAAGCACCCTCACCTCCAAAGTTTTGGGGTGGTTGTTTGTAATGCCTTAAAGCAAGCGTCCAGGGGCCAGAAGGCTGTGAGTGGTTGTGGCTTAGGTACAGGGGACATATGGGAAGGGGGTAGTATGGGCCTGTTGTTCTGATTTATGTCTCTGAATCCTGAGAAGCGGTTTGCAGCCATATTGGGGTGACACCTGCTAACTTTGCTGCTGGTGCTGCCGCCGCCGCCGCCGCTGCTGCTGTGAGTGCTGAAGTCAGCTGAACCAGGCCAGTAAGGGGCCAGTAGATGCGCAGATGTTTTTGGGGTGGCGAGAGTTATTTTTTGTTAAGTCTATCTTATTTATTTATTTTTGCAACATTTTCTTTCCTGATTACTAAAGTAATTGCTGTTTGGGGATAGTGGGGACATGGTCTGAATTTTTAATTTAAAAAGTAGTAAAGGACAATTTGTAGTAGGAGACAATTTGAAACGGTCTCTGTTTTGTCTGTGTGTGTGTGTGTGTGTGTGTGTGTGTGTGTGTGTGTGTCTGTCTATTTCTTGCTCCCTCCCTATCTCTTTCTGTCTGTATCTTACAATCTTAGGTCCTCTGTCTGTCTGCTTTCTTCTGTGTGTATCTCTCTGTTCTCAGTAACCCAGCAGAGCATGTTGTGGCTCTCTGTACCCCCAGCACTGTCCCCACAACTGAGCCCTTTGCCACTTAACTCTTGGTGGCTTGGGCAACTGGGTCCACGGGCTCCTTTGGGGTTAGGAGCACCCCAGGGTGTGAGCTTTCCAACACCACTTTCTCCCAGAGGCTGCAGGAACGGCCTCACTGCCATGCTGCCTTCAGCTGCTGTGATTCAGTGTCTCTGGTCTGCAGATCAGCTGGGCGATTCTCCTGTCAGCCCACATTGATTTTCCTGTAGATTACATTACCTCCAATCACAAAAGAAATTGTGCTCCTCTCCTGGAGTGTCAGGGCAAAATGAATAGCAAACATTTTCCTGCAGGCAGCTCAGCTCTCCTGTCAAAGGCCACTTGAGCAGGCAGGGCACTGTCCTTGCTCCCCCAACCCCCAAATCTTTTCTCTCCAACTCAGTGGAAAAGTTTCCGGGATGAGGTGGGGCATCAGATGCAACTTGGAGCGCACAGGATACCCAATTGTGCCTCAGTGAGATCCTTTGGTATCTTAAGACCTTCTACATTATGGAATTAAGAGGGTTTAGAGGGGGAAAAGAGCGGGTGACACCAGATGTGTTAAGAATTTAGAATGTGCTTTTTCATATATTAAAAAAAGACTCTTTGAATATCATCAAAGAGATTGAGCAATTTTTATTCCTTTTAAAAATACTGATTGGGGTCTCTGGTCTCTGGCTGGTATGTGTGTGTGTGTGTGTGAGTGTGTCGGGGGGACTGTATCACAAGGGCCTCTCTTCCTATGCTTGGTTGGTGCCAGGTCCACTTTCTGAAACCCTGGCATGCAGGGCGAGCCTTGCTTGTGTGGGCAGCTTTGGCATGGAGTCCTGGCACGGTGGATGAAGAGAGGTGTCAGCACTTTTCAAACAACTGACTAGCAGCAGAAGGCGGGCGCCAATCTCCAAAGTGGGCTTTGTGGGAGAGAGGTCTGTGTCCAGGCAAACAACCTGCTTGTAGAGGCTGGAAGAGGAAATGGCCAAAGACACTTGAAAAGTAAGAGAGAATCTTCTCTAGGGACACTGTGGGGCACATAAACACACATTCCTGCCCAGTTGAGCATGGGTTTCTGTGTATCCCATGTGTGTGTCATGAGATACTTATAGCAAGAATTTTCACTGATAACTTAGCCAATGTTTATTGAACAACAACCATGGGCCAGACACTGGGTCAATGCTCTACCTATCATTGACCTCTCTTTTCACTTGTCATCTAGATTGAATCCTTGCAGTGGGGAAGGTGGTGTCATCCCTGTTGACGTGATCTGGAAACAGTGCATTAGAGAGTATAGGAGACTTGCCAAGGTATTATAGATTGAATTGTGTCCCTGACCCCAAGAAATGTGTTGAAATCCTAACCTTCCCCACCTGTGAATGTGATGTTATTTGGAAAATGGGTCTTTGTGGATGATCAAGTTAGGAAGGAGCCATTAGGATGGGTCCTGATCCGATATGACTGGTAGAAAAACCAGGGAGATTTGGACACAGAGGGAAGACCATGTGAAGACTCAGGGAGAAGAGGAAGGACAACCATCTGTAAGCCAAGGAATGCCAGCGATTGCTAGGAGGGAGGCCTGGACGAGATCCTTCCCTCACAGTCCTCAGAAAGAGCCAACCATGCCAACAGCCTGATAGCGACCTTTTAGCTTCCAGAACCATGAGACAGTGTATGTTTGTTGTTGAAGCCACCTAGCCTGTGATACTTGGTATGGGAGCCCCAGCAAGTAACTACACAAGCTCACCCAGCCGGTGGGTGGTGGAGCTGGTGTGTACGTATCCAGGCCCTGCCTGTCCCCGCGGTTATGCAGTGTAGCCTGCACACTGCTGATTTCCTTGATGAGTGCCCAGCCAGCGCCTGGATGTGTTCCCGTGGGCCTTGGATGTTTAGGAGTTGGTATGTTGGCATGGTTTGGGGGCAGAGGCCAAAGGGATACTTTAGGATGAAGCTAGCGTCTTATATATACTTTTGCTTACAGGTCTAGGAATCTGCTAATTTTATCATTTATATAAAGAACTTTAAAATGTCTATATCTTTTGACCTATTGCTAGAAATCTATTAAAATAATGATTAAAATGGTGACATATTTCTGTAGAATTATATATCATAGTACTACTTATGAAACAGGTAGGAACGTTCCACATCCCAGGAATGTATGAAATGCCACGTTTCTATATTTTCTAAAGTGAAATGAAATCTGATAGAAGTCGATACTAGCCAAGGGTGGTGAGAAGAGCTCTGAATTCCTCTACCCCAGCTGGGTTGGCAGAACCTCTCTAGCCATAGTGTGTGGTGTCAGCCCATAGACAGTCACGTAGCAGTGCCCGTCTGAGGTCACCCAGAGCATCGGGCTCAGATAGGGCCGTATCTCCACCATAGGTCACAGTTCAAGCCTTATTTCTTTTCCCAGTCTTGGGGAGTCATTTAGCCAGGGAGGAGCCCATCTGTTAAACGTCTGCAGCCCACATCCTTCAACCTCTTCCTTGGACGATGTAGTCTACAGGTGTCAAGGGCCTCTGTCTTTGAAACAAAAAGCCCTCTCACAAAGTACCATAATCTCCTTTAAATAAACAAAATAACCTTTCAGAAGTAAATTTTCTGTCTCTCTCAGGGAAAGAGAGCACAGCAGTTGTTGAGAAAGATATTTCATCTTTCTCTCATGTGACCACAGGAGTCAAAACAAACACAAATAACAAAACAACACAACTTCCAAATAACATATCCCTAACACAAATAATGGCTACATTTAAATGCCCAATCATTCAGACTCATTACATTGATTATAATCCAAATACATACATTAGACATAGATATTAAATTTTTAGTTAACATTAATAGGAGACAAAGTTCAAGTTGTAATGTGAAGTGAAAAAATAGAACATTATATTATTTTCTATTGCTGCATAACAAATTATTGTAAGTTTAGCCACTTAACAGCAACACCCATTTACTATCTCATGGTTCTGTAGGTCCAAAACCCCAGCAGTCTTGTTTGCGTTTTCTGCCCAGGGTCTCATAAGACCAAAATTAAGGTGTTGGCCAGGGTGTGTTCTCGTCTAGAGCTGAGGTCTTCTTTCAAGCTCATTCATATTTTTGGTAGAATTGAGTTCCTGTGGTTGAAGGCCCAAGGTCCCTGTTTTCCTTGCTGGGTGTCAACTGGGGGTTGCTCTCAGGTCCTGGAGGCTTCTAGCATTCTTTGCCATGTTGGGCTCTCTATCTTCACAGTCACCAAAGGAGACTCTTCCTTGTTTCAAGTCCCTCTCATGTTTCGTATCTGTCTCCAGGAAAAGCTCAATCTCTGTCAAGACTCACCTGAACAGGCTAGACCAACCCAGGATCATCTCCCACCCTTAAAGTCATGCCATGGAACATAACCACATCATGAGAGTGATGGCCCATAATAGTCACAGGTCCCACCTGCCCACATTCAAGGGGGAAGGGATTACATAAAGCCATGTGGATTCCGGGATCATCTTAGAATTCTGTCTAATACAGACACCAGTCGTATATACAACAAGATCTCAGCCATGTAATGTTTATGAGCTCAGAAGAACACATGTATGATATAAACCTCAATATTAATAAGACTTGTCTGTGGGGTAGGATTATGGATGACTTTTATTTTCTTCTTTATACTTTTCTGTATCTTCTAAGCATTTTATAATGAGCACATTACATTTATGATCAAAGAAAACACCCACATTATTTAGATAAAGAAATAATTGGGCCTCAAGCTAGGATAGTAACGCATGACTAGTAGGCATTTGCTCTGTAAAATTAAGTGTGTGTAGCCGAATGGTTTGTTCGTTCATTTATTCTTTCGTTCATTCATTCACTGGCCCCCTTGGGAAGAAGGTGCAGACAGATTGCATTTTCCTATAGGACTGCATGCTGATGGGGTCCCTCTGTTCAGAATATCTCTGGAATCGCTTCACACTTTTCAGCAAAAAAAGATTCCAAAAGACAAGTAGTATTTCTATTTGTTATTACTCCTGGGGAAAAAATAGCAAAGGAAAATTACTCAGACTGTTTGAGAAATATTTTGCAATTTCTATTTTCTCACCAGTATCCTAATAGCTTGATAATCTTTAGGTTTTGAAATTTCATATTGTCTTTGTGAGCAGAAAATACCAGCTTCTCATAAATAACTGAAATGAAACAACAGAACTCTTGGCTCAAATTCACTTTTCCGCCTGACGTGTCAGAAGGAGCCCAATGCAAAAACTATCTCCCGAAACAGAAGTGTGGCCCAGGGAGACCAGCAACACAAATGATCCAGAAACCCTTATGGTGGGAACACCCTTCACTAACAGAGCAGAATTGCTCAAGGATGGGAACATCAGCATGTGGCAAACCATCAGAGGGACATTGACTGACCATCTCAGGCCATCCTGTGCCAGTAGCAAGTCTAGGGGCTCAAGTCCAGTGAGAGCATGAAGTAAATGAGGTTGTGCAGAAGAATAGGGCAAGGCTGCCCTGTACCAAAGGGTGATGTTGGCATGATTTGCCTTTGGACTTCCTTGTCTCCTCTTCCTTCTTCATTCATTCCCCTTCCCTTCACTGGTGCCCACTCCTGCCCTGGTGCCGGCTTCCATCTCCCACACACTTTCAGTTAATGAAGATCATTAAGGGTTTTTTTTTTTTTTTTTTAAATGTGGATACTCTCAGGAGTATTTGCATTTTAATAAGGAATTATAAAAGGTGAAAAGGCCTTGAAGATAGCAAAGCATAGTTTGCTAATAGTGGAAGGACCAGTAAGGAGGTTATTTTTGCTTAGGGGCCCTGCCCGATGCCCCCAAAGTCATCTTCCAAATACTACTTTTTGTACAGTGTTGACCTGGCTCAGGAACGGGCTGCAGGGATTCTATTCTGTCAGCATTAAATGGGTGTTGACAGCTGGAAGAAAGGCATCAAAATATATAGGAAACAGCGTTCTTGAAATGAGAACTGAAATATCTGCTGTGTGTCTTCCACACCGTGTCATGGGGAGAATCAGATGAGGTCATGTATGTGACAGAGTCTCATAAGAGACTCAGAAATGAACACATGCAGAGTAGTATCAGGATATGTGGCTTATGTGGTTGTCCCCAGCACAGTCAGAGAACAAAAGCCTGGGTGCAAAGATGATCGGGCTTTTGACACCGTCGCCTGCCTTAGAAACTGACACTATTTCATTAGGCCTTTTCTGCAGGTAGTCATTATATGTAAATGTCATGAGCGAATCCACTGAGATATAAAGGAGCATTCGCCCCTTGAGAGTTGTTCTGGGTTCCAGAGACTCACCTCATACTATGCCTCAGTTTCTCATTTGGTAGACCTGAAGATGAAAATAAGAATTGGTCTTCCCTCAGCAGAAATAGGAGAAGTGAATGGGCAGCTGGGGTGAAGATCTTTGAGGCCTCCCTGAAGAAGGGGGAAGAAGCTCTTCTTCCTGAGACGGGGTATATTTGGGCAAAGGTGAAATCGTGTTGGTTTTAGTTTTTTTTCAACTTATCAATTATTTTCTAAATATAAACTTACAAACTATGAAGCATGAGAAGTAAATGGAGAGCCATGAAACTTCCACCCACTTAACGATAAATAACACCGCCACCCTCCACTCCATCCCAGGGTCTTTTCCTCACGCTGGGCCCTTCCCTTCCCATCACCTGAATACATGGCAAGGAACCACTATCTGAATGGTGCTTTTATTTTTTAAAGGAATATTCTTTATTCCTATTTCGTATCACAGTTTGACCACATATCCATTAACCATATATCACTTAGTCCTGCTTATCTTTTAAACTCCATATAAATGCCATCACCAGGTATGTATTCTTTCGGGACTTGCTGTTTTTAGCCAACGTTATGTGTTTGTGATTTGACAGTTTTTATGCCTCTAGGTTTGGTTCATTCATTCTCATTCCATTGTGTTCCATTTATGAATATACCACAAATCAGTCATCTCTTCTCTTCTTGATAGCACAGCTTTAGTCTTTGCATTTATTTTAAACACGCTTTCACTGTAGGATTTAGGGTGCTTGTCTTAGTTCAGGCTGCTGTAACAAAATACCAAAGATATAATCTTTGGTTTATACCACAGAAACATATTTCTCACAGTTTTGGAGGCTGCCGGTCTGAGAGGGGGGTGTCGGCATGGCTGAGTTCTGGTGAGGGCCCTCTTCCACTTGCAGACTGCTGACTTCTCAGTGTGTCCTCGCATGGCAGAAAGGGGCTGAGTGAACTCGTGGGCTGCCTTTTCTGAGGGCATTAATCCTACTCACGAGGGCTCCCTGCCTCCTGAAGGCCCCACCTCCTAATGCCATCATGTTGGGGGTTAGAATTTCAGCATATGAATTTCAAGGGCAGAAACATTCAGTCCGTTACAGTAGTGTTTATTCCAGTAGAGGTAAAGCCAAGGTGTGGTTAAATAGGACTAGGTGATTGGGCAAAGGAAGTAGGAAACTAACTGTTTTTTTTTTTGAGACGGAGTCTCACTCTGTCGCCCAGACTGGAGTGCGGTAGAGCAACGTTGGCTCGCTGTAACCTCTGCCTCCCGGCTTCAAGAGATTGTCCTGCCTTAGCCTCCTGAGTAACTGGGATTATAGGCATGCACCACCACGCCCGGCTGGTTTTTGTTGTTGTTGTTTTTGGTATTTTAATTAATAGTAGAGATGGAGTTTCACCATTTTGGCCAGGCTGGTCTCAAACTCCGGAGCTCAGGTGATCCGCCTGCTTTGGCCTCCCAAAGTGCTCAGATTACAGGCATGAGCCACTGCGTGCCCTGCCAGAAAGTAACATTTTGAAGGTAAACCAGGACCTAGCCCCCAACTCTCCTAATGGTCTTCCTTGTACATGTTATCTCACCATTCTCAGAAACACTTTTTCAGTAAAGTAAAGAAGTTGAGTTGGATAAGCTTCAGATTCTCTTCTAAGGCCACCTCCTAATTCAATGAGTTGTTCACTCACTGAACACATAATGAACATCTATTTGCCTCCATTACTAGATTCAGTAGAAAACAAAACAGGCACATCACAGAATTTCAGACCACAGAAGATATCAGAGAAAAAAGGAGTAGGCCACTAAAAGGTTTTTTATTTTTGCTATTGTTGTCTGGTTTGTTTTTAAATTAGAAACTGTAAGTACTATTGTAGAAACACCCATGGGTGAGGATACAGAGCTCTGGATGGATCTATTTTAGGTAGAATTGTCGGGAAAGGCCTCCAAGAGAATGAATATCTAAGCTTGAGAGGCACCAGCCACACATGGTCAGGAGGAAGAGGATTCCAGTCTCAGAGAACTGCCTGGGCAAAACCTCTGGGTAGAACAAGAGCTTCGTATGTTCTAGAACTTGGGGGAATTATGTGAGAGGGAAGCATGCCTCCAGGTGAGCCCTGACACTTCAGGGAGGGGCTCTGTGGGCCATCAAAAGGATTTGAGTTTTATCCTAAGTGCAAATGAAAGGCGTTAAAGGATTTTTCAGTAGGGGAGTGACATGGTCAGATCTGTGTTTTTTAAAGATTACTGCGACTGTTGTGAAGAGAATGGGTAGGAGGGGGCTAAAGCGAAAACTGCAACTGTCGGGCCTCGAGGGAGGTGACGGGGCTCAGGTTGGAGCGGCAGTCATGGAGGTGAGAGGGAGGGGACGGGCTGGGTCCCAGGATGATGTGGAGCCAAGTAGGGGCATTGCCATGATGAATTTTTAATTAGAAACATAATCAACATTGGGGATAAATGGGGAAATAATCAGAACCAAGCTCACTTTACTAGAGAAGAGAAGGTTCAGAGAAAATGGGGTTGGTCAAGATAAGGAAGTTGGAGGAAGATGTGATTCTTTAGTAATGGGACACTACAGATCCTCTGCGCATATGCCTCCTTCCTTCCCTCTCTTCCTTCCTCCCTTTCTTCCATCTTCTAACTACCTTGTCTGAAGACTGTCTCTAAAACTCTTCTCAGTTTGAAGATAACCTTCTTTACCAGAATGGAGCAGACAAGAGCCACCTCTCCAGTCTTCCAGAGGAGAGGGGACATCCAACCCCTCCCAATCCTTCCTGGCCAGAAAAAGTGCCTGAACCATTGTGTCAGATCCCAGTCTTGGCACAGGCTTTATATCTCCCTAACAATATACTGCCCATTTAAAGAACCGTAAAACATGACCGAATGGGGAATAGCAGTGGCTGTTTAGTATGCTTTAAAATTCTTTAATTTGCTGTGCCACAATAACTTGCACTTTAATAAAAGCAATCTCTCGTCTTAATAGCTACACAATAAAGAGTTATTTATATGAGTCAGTGTGCAGGCCCGAGCCTTCCAGGTGTGCCCCAGATTTTAAGTACTCCGAGCGATTTGCAGGCTGGCGCTGCCTGATGCAGCCCACGGAAGGCTCCTGACACTGCCATTTTGCAGTGTCACAACTCCAGGGCCACGGCCCGCCCCAGGCTCCTGGCCCTGCACAGCCCACTCGGCGCGCTGATTTATTTCGGTATTACGTTTAATTGTTTCCTTCTTGTGGAAGCCTTAACATGCAATGCTTGTAAATCTGACCCAAATCCTCCATATGGCACTCTGGTTTTCCATTTTCAAATGCATTCGCCCTGGAATAATGACTGTGGTATAACTCAATTTGAGTTCTGCTGCTGGGGACTTTATTACATAATGCTTTCTAATTGACCCTCATAGTTTAATAAGACAGAACATTTCACCAGAACATTGACAAAAGTTATTAATTTTCACTTCAGCAGAGACCCATGTCCCAATTAAATCCCCTGATAATGCCTGACTGACTGACCTCGTTATGGCTAATGCTTATTAGTCCTGCGGAGGGGATAGCATCACACACTGTTAAAATGCCTAAATGAGCACATACAACCATCCACTGTGATTACAATTTACATACACGACAAATTTTACTCCCTAATCCTTGTCTGGTGCAATGAATGTGGCATGCTGCTGTCATACCACGGGATCAGCCATTGAGGATCTGGGAGGTGTAAAAATGCTCTGCGAGTGTGCTAAGCTACACCCAGTTAAATTCTGTCTGCCTTTCTAGGAAACTATTTCAAGTGTGTGGGCGTCTTGAAACAGGGAGATTGACTTCTGCCCTTTCCTTTTTTAATGAGAACAACTAGTACTCATTTGTTTGTTTGTTTTTAGCCGACTTCAAAAAATAGAAAACCCACCAGCAGCAGCAGCAGCAGCAGCAAAAGGCTGTGATTTCAGCCTTCCTGCTTGGGTAGCTCCTACTCCCTGAAGTGGACTTTTCTTCCCTGAGTTTAGTTATATTTTTACATTTTTTCTGAGCTTTCATTTTGCAGGGGACAGTGGGTGGGGGCTTGTAGACTCAGCTTCCAGTTGAGGGTATCGTAGACACCACCCCATTTAACTAATGACAGGGCCACCTACTCAAGCTAGTCCCATATTGGGGGACAAGCTGTTGGAAGGTCAGTTGGAAGAAGAATGTATATTTGCACGTGCTGATAAAATGGAAGCCTCAGACTGGCAAGAAAATGAAGGTGAAAAAGCCTTACAGTGTCTGAGGCTTCAGATTGTTTTTTGACCTTTCTTCTTCTGGTCCACACAGCAGTGTTTATCTTTGAGGCTATCTGACCACGGCTCGATGTCTGTTTTTCCTGCGCAATGTAGTCATTCCCCCTGGGCTGTATGATTTGACACATGACAACAATCTAAGAGCAGAAATCAAACTTCTCAGACTCGTGGCAATGTGACAAGTAATGTGTATTGACACAGCGAAGTGCATTCTGGAAATACGAGTGGTTGGGCGGGCACAGCCCCTTGCTCAGCTAGAGATAGCTTAAATCATAGGCTTCAGTTGCCCACAAAGATAAAGCCAAAATTTAAATAATAATAATAACCAGCTGGAAGCTGCAATTCATTGAACTCTTTTCTGTCTCTCTTTTTCTTTTGGTACCATCATGTTGAAAGCAGAAATTTTGTGGGGAAAAACAATAGTAATAGTAACAAAAGAAGAAAGTGAAAAAAAGAAATGAAACTAAACCTCCTTAGGGAATATTTTAAAGTACTGCATATTCTCCTCCATCACTCATTCTGCAGATGTCTACTGAGTAGCTCCTTCGTGTTGGGCACTGTGCTAGGTTTCCAAATACTAAGGTGAATGACCTAGAGATAGGGCACATCATACCTACTCACAAGACACCCTACCACGTGATGCTACAAAGGTTTATGGGACTCCCAAGAGGGGGTATGTAACCCACATTTGGTAGTTCGTTCCTCCATGCGTTCGACACATGGGCATTTAGCCCTACTATGTGCTAAGTGCTATTTAGTCTGTCTATTCCCAGTGCTAAAGAGTGACTCCTAGTGGTGACCCAAGGTGTAGCGGCTTCCTCAGTGACAAGGATTCAATAGGGCATTGCTCATGAAAGGCTTTCACTGCCTGTTTGTGGCGTCAATGATTGATGGCACATATACTGAGGAAAAGTGAACTCATTTGCCCAAAAGAAGATTTTTAAAACACTGCTGTGGGAGAAGAATCATCACAAAGTTGTGTAATCGCAGGGAAAAGAAGGATCCATTTGAAGGATGGAGGTAGGTTTAGAGAAGATGTTGTGAAGGAGGTGGTCACAAAGTTCTGGGTATGGCTTTGGTGCTTAGACTTGAACCCACATCCTTTTCCCCTGTTGGGGTCTCCTGCTGTTGTGCTGGAGCCAGGTCAAACTGGCCCAGAGAGCCAGTTATGCCTAACTCTTTCCTACTGCATTTTCAGTTCTGTTGCATTGGTAGCTTGAACTTAGCCATGGTGGGAGTATTTACACCACAGAAATTGGCAAACTCTACAAGCCAGAACTCTTCTTCTACAGCTACCCCTGCCCCCAGAACCAGTTGTTAAACACTGATCAGCACACCACTGTCTGCACACAAGAATCCCTAGCTGTGTGAAAAACTCAACACTGATTTCATTAGATGACTGGCAAAGGCTTATACCACAATGCAAAGCTCTGGTAAAAATTCACATCCATGCCTTAGGCTTGGGGCCCCTAATTTCCATGAGGGCAGTGCTGGGACCCTATGCTCAGGTTGTCCACAGAGAGACAAGAAAGACTTCTAAGTTTGTTGAGAAGATTCTGAGCCAATTCCCTGAAGCAACTGCATGGACGAATTACAGAAGTGGTGTGAACTGGTCAGGACAGGCTGCTGCCCTAGATGACGGATGTCCCACTCAAGGGCACTTTACTCAAGGGAGCAGCTGTGAAATAATAGTAATGGGGATGATCCAGGGCTTCTCTGAGAGAGCCAGAAGTGGAATACACCATGCTTGGGGATTTGTGTTCTCTTTCAACTCAGTGACCCCACTCTCTAGGAAACATGACTCACTTAAGGCTGGGCTCTGTCTTCTCAAGCTGGGCACCTTGTCCCATGGAGTGGAGCCCACAGGGAATGGGGAGGACTCAGAAGTGTGAGGAAGGTCTGTCTCCTAAGGGTTGAGGAAGAAATCCGAGTTGATAGATGCCTCTTCCCTCCCCAGCAATGAGGGCTGAATAAATGGCCACCAATGGGAAAGGCAATAGGGCACTAGAATAGCATGTGGGAAGGCACAGCATTGTGGGCAGAGGAAACCGTGGAGATTTCTGTGGGACCTACGGTGTGTTCTCAGGGCAGAGGGTGATGGCAAGAGGAGAGCATAGAAAAGAAGATGGGACCCAGACTGTGTGGGCTGTGGTGTTTGTTCTTTATTCTGTAGCCAACAAGGAATCAACACAGATAGTTAGAATAGGAGAACGATACTATCCAATCCCTTTTTAGGGACATGGAGGGTAGAGAAGTAGGGGAAGAGTTTGATGGCTGGGGGACCAAGACCAGGCTGTTGCAGACACAGTTATTTGCTTATTCAGTATCAGTTCTCATTTTCTTCCTTCCTAACAGAACCTCAATTTTATTCAGAGAGGCAATGTGTGCTGCATGCGAAAGAAAACAAAAGAAAGAAAATAATACCATTCCCAACCTTCCTTGCAGAGGGAGAGGTCAGACAACGCAGTTCTGGCCAATGAAATGTCAAGTGATATTTCCCTGGGTGGAGCTTCCAGGAGAGCTCTTTGAAAGGGGTCAGATTCAGGAGGCAGTTGCTTCTTCTCCCTTGCCCTTCCCTTTCTTCTAACCTGGAATGTGGATTTGGAAGAAGCGCAACCATTTTGCGACCATGAGGTGACAAGCATACTGAGGATAGCCATATGGCAAGAGTGGCTGATTGGAAAGATAGGAGGCATGCGGGGTCCCTGGAGGCATTATGGGGCTGCCATATTGGCTCTGGATCTCCTACATCTGGATTTCTTATTGTGTAAGGAAAAAATCATACTCTATTTGGTTAAGCCACGGCAAGTGAGGCATGCGGGGTCCCTGGAGGCATTATGGGGCTGCCATATTGGCTCTGGATCTCCTACATCTGGATTTCTTATTGTGTAAGGAAAAAATCATACTCTATTTGGTTAAGCCACGGCAAGTTCACCTTTCTGTTACATCAGCTAAACCTATTCTTAACTCTTTCTGGTACTGTTTCATAGGTCCAGGTGACAGCCCCTGAGTACCTGAACTACACAGCAGCCAGTGGCATGAAGAGGTGAGGAACAGCTCTCACGTAGACTTGGCAGCAACATCTTGTTAGGGAGAGTGAAGCCTGAAAGACAGTGTAGCTCCTGAAACTGACTGAAATATAGACGGCAGAATCGGCCCACCCCAAGGATTCAGGTTTAAGGGCTGGGTAGGACACATGCCAGAGACGATGAGCTCAGTCAAGGGCAGAATGAGTTTGAAGTGCTCAATGTGCAATGTAGACGGGGCATCTTCTGGGCCACTGGAAAGGCCTGTCTGCATTCGGGAAAGAGGTGGGGAGAGTTCTGAAAAAGAGATATGGCAGTTACCAGCAAAGTGATGGTGGCTGGATCCATGGGAGTGGACAGGATTACACATGAGACAGATGTGTGAGGAGAAGAGGGGCAAAGAGACAGCTTTGGGGAACACCACCAGGCAATGGACAGGCAGTGCTGGGTTGGGGGATTATGGGGGATAGAGAAGGAGAGTGAGAAGGGCTGGGAGAGAGCGGGGAGAAGAATTCACAGAGGCTGGGTCCCAGAAGCCAAGAGCAGAGATGGTCTCGAGAAGGAAAAGAGCAGTCAAGAGTGCCAAATGCAGTGGAGTTGTCAAGGAGGATGAGGAATGAAAATTAGCCTATGGATTTGGCAATTACGATGTCAGTTTTTCTGCTAAAGCTGCTCCCACTGAGGTCACTAATGAAGCCAGAGAAATAGAATGATTTGCCCAAAGTGACATCGTTAGTAATGAGTCTAGCATTAGAAACTGGGGCTCCCGACTCTGGTTAAGTGCTCTTTCTCTTTATTACACATACTTTTAGGCCACCCCGAATCACAAAATCAGATTTTCATTGAACAGCTTTTGGGTATCATTTATGGTTAGGTGCAAAAACCTTCTAGCCGTCTTTACTGATAAGTTAGATTAAATAGGTGTCACTTTGTCCTCAGATTAAAGTATCTTCTTAGCTGATATTTTGATGTGCTGAGATCTCCTAATGGAGAAAGAAGCAAGTCAAGATGGGCACTGTCCACCCCCTGCTTGTCACTCAGGGCTCTCAGCCCTGGCTGGAGGCTGTCTTCATTTCTCGGTCCACGTCCTGCCCCACAGCCAGAGGCTGAAGAGAGAGTCTGAAGTATTGCCTGGCAGAGGAGTGCTGTTTCTTTCATCTCAAGCAAGAAGGAGCCTTTCCAGAGACTGGCCCATCCTGAGCAGACTAGTATCCAGCTGGACATACAGCATTGACCCCCGCGGGGACCAGAAACAGCCTGGGCATGTGAAGCCAGCGGGCAATATTTTAGCCAGAAGTTCTTACTCTACTTCCAGACCAATCAACATGAAGGTCACAGTGTCTATAAAAAGCCTGAGCTATCTATCTACATGAGAGGTGGGGTTCAGAGAGAGAGGCAAGAGAGGCCATCTTGAAATTCTCAAGGCTGAACTTGAATCTGTCTCTCTGTCTTTTTTTTTTCTCCCCTCCCCAAAGCAGAGGTCAGAAAGGTGTCACAAGGTGAGGGCAAAATTGTCAGAACCCCAGTGTGTTTCAGCCCCTGCCCTCCCAGGCGATCACACACCTATCAGTACTGAGGATAGCACAGTAGGTGCACTGGCAGAAACCCCTCTTGCAAAACCTTCCCTATCCGACAACAGAAAGTAAAGCAAATAAACATCCTGAGGCTGTGAAACTCTCCAATCGCCACCCCCCGCCCCCGGCTGACAGGGGGCGAGTCAGCAGCCTGGATATGTAGTGGCGGTTGGCAGGAAATCCCGGTGGGCTTGCTAGGGGGGCCCTGCAATCCATAAAGGAAAATTGTCTCAGCAGAGCAAGAGGTTTTTGTTGTTGTTGTTTTTCCTGAGCAAATGAGCACTGGTGTTTTCTCCCATGCAAGAAAGCTGCTACAGATCTGGAGTCAATTTTTCTCCGATGGAAAAGGTAGTGAGGGCCTCTGGCTGATTAAAGAGAGTAGCTACCATTCACTGTTTCTCAGAAGAGGGAACACAGAGACAGAGATGCAGCCAAAATAAACAGATGGCTGGATCGGGTGGAGGATGCTGTCACGAGCACACACACAGGTAGCATGGGCCCCAGGCAACCACACAAAGCCATTAAGAGGAGCCAAAACTCAGCAAAGAGTTCTAGAACCCTGGGAAACAGATTGTGCCCTGCCCCAGGGGGGTCGCCTTGGAATTGTCAATGATCCAAAGGTAGTCAAGTTTGCACTGAGCAAGCAAGCAAGCCCGGACACCAGGAGGACTGAGAAAAGACAGAACTGAGAGTAAAGGGGTGAGGCAGCGAAGTCAGTGTAAACTCAGAACCCCTCAAGTGGCTGGAAGGTTGAGCAGCAGATAGGATGGTGTACCGACTGGCGGGCTGCTTCCAGAACCAACTCAGGGCCACTGAGGCAATTCCGCAAACATTTACTGAATGCCTTGTAGGTACCAGAGCTCTGCCTTTGAGGATCTTGTGGTCTGGGAGTGAAATGTTTATAAACAGATAAATGACACTGCAATACAATGATTATGAACAGAATCCTGAAGGGTCATAAGGAAGAGAGCTGTCAGGGAAGGCTTCAGAGAGGAGGTGACACTGAGGCTGGTTAATAAAGACTGAGCACGGTAAAGAAGGAAAAATTGTACCAAAGACTATAGTTGGGTAACCACAAGACTATCATAATGAAGGCTCTGGTTGCAGAGAAAAGAAGTTCAGTTAAACTAGCTGAAGTTATGAGGAGCATTACTACAGAAGCAAAACAGAGACTCTTATCAGAAAGTAAGAGGAAAGAAGTGCTGTGGGTTGCCATGGGGACTGGACCCAGGAAACCATGATCCAGTGTCAGTTCCTGACAGAGGCACATGGACTTGCATCCTCCAAGCTCTGTGCCTCTGTCCACTCCCCGTCTTCCTGAGGTCCATTCTTCTCTGGTTACATGTGGCCTAGGAATCCCATATCTTTGCCTCATAGGTATTTGTGGCTTGCTCTGGCAACAACTTCAGGACCAATTTCCTATGACCTTTCAGGTAAAGTGCCTATCATCCTGTGGGCACACCTGACTCCATCCCTCAGTGTTCTACTTCTCAGGACAGAGAACCCAGTTGGCTCTGATTAAGTCATTGATATCTGATTGGTAAATTGGTGCCCGGAGCCAGAAGGGGTAAGTGCAGGTTGTATATAATATCACCTTTCTTTCTTTCTTTCTTTCTTTCTTTCTTTCTTTCTTTCTTTCTTTCTTTCTTTCTTTCTTTCTTTCTTTCTTTCTTTCTTCTTTTTCTTTCTTTCTTTCTTCTTTCTTTTTCTTTCTTTCTTTCTTTCTTTCTTTCTTTCTTTCTTTCTTTCCTTCCTTCCTTCCTTCCTTCCTTCCTTCCTTCCTTCCTTCCTTCCTTCTTTCTTTCTCTTTTCTTTTCTTTTCTTTTCTTTTCTTTTCTTTTCTTTTCTTTTCTTTTCTTTCTTTCTTTTGACAGGGTCTCGTTCTGTCACCCAGGCTGGAGTGCGGTGGTGCAATCTTGGCTCACTGCAGTCTTGATTTCCCAGGCTCGGATAATCCTCACACCTCAGCCTCCCAGGTAGCTGGGACCACAGGTGCCTGCCGCCACACCTGGAAAATTGTTTTGTATTTTTTGTAGAGATGGAGTTTCATCATGTTGTTCAGGCTGGTCTTGAACTCCTGGGCTCAAGCGATGTGCACACCTCGGCCTCCCAAAGTGCTGGGATTCCAGATATGAGCCAACACACCCAGGTGAATGTCACCTTTCAAGGTGTGAGCGGGCGTGGACGGGGAGGTGATGACTGGCATATTTACTAAGGTGCATGTACTCATGTGAGCACTCTGGAAACACACGGTATCTGCCATAAGTGTCCAGGATAGACTTTTGGCTCTCTGGGCTGCAATTGTACAAACCTTTATCTTAACACCGAAAATATTATAAAAATTTATCTTAATTTATCCTTCATCACAATTTAAATCTTAAAATAAGAGTAAACACTTTAATCATATGTATTCATGTTTACCATTGCAATTCCAGAAAATAGCATAGCATCAGGCACCTGTAAGGCTGAATAAACTTCGACTGTCCCGGTTATTTCTGCCATCATCTTCATTCTCAATTTTCCATTCACTGTAATCCCCTGTTACCTGCAGCTTCCTATGGTGGGAGAGAGGCATACTCAGTATGCTATTTCAGTGGAAGACTGAGAACAGAGATTTTACAGATGTCAGAGCTGGACTCAACTTGTGTCCAAATTCCACATGTATGCAGAGGGTCCTAAACTGTGACCACTATAGAATAGTATCTTAGTCTGGGCTGCTCTAACAAAAGTACCATAGACTGAGTGGCTTATTTCTCACAGTTCCAGAGCAATCAAGGTGCTGACAGATGCAGTGTCTGGTGAGGGCCTGCTTCTTGGTTTGCAGATGGCCATCTTCTCATTTATCCTAACACAGAGGAGAATAGAGGGAGAAAAACAAGTGCTCTCATGTCTTTTTTATAAGGGCACTAATCCCATTTATGAGGGTTCCATCCTCATGACTTAATTACCTCCCAAGGGCCCCACCTCCTAATACCATCAACATGGAGGGTTAAGATTTCAGCATATGAATTTGGGGTAGATGCACAAACATTCAGTCCATAGCTGATAGACATAGCTAGGTGCGTTTACCCCAAGTCTTCTTGCAGGAGGTACCAAGGAGACATGTGGGAGAACTCGTTCTAACGGATGATAAAATTGGCAGATGTATGTCACCTCAATGGCAGAGAAGCAGACAGTGTCTGAGTGTACCTGTCTCAAGCTGCATGGACTCCTGTCTGAATACTAAGAAAGGGGAGCTGGAAGTTAAAACAAATCAGGGTGCTTCACTGAAAGATCTAGAAAACGTGTGGCATAGGGCATCACTATCTTGGCATCTGAGAACAAAGAATAGTATGGAAGGTAAAAAGGCTCCTACCTTCTATCTTCATGGTGTGGCTTTGGGATCTTAAGAACTGCAGTCTGCGCCACGGCGGTGCAGGTGTCTGGCAGCACCTAGGAGGTGGTGCCAGCCAATGACAATACTCAGCAGAAGTGGCAGCAGTGCCCAGCATCAGTACTAGTGCCAAGTGGTCAGAGACATCCAGAAGGTAGACACTGGCTGAGGAGTCCAGAGGATACCATTCACATCTGACTGTCTTGTTAGTGGGATTCACTCTCTGAGATTCACTGAACTATGTAGAAAAGTATTTGGTAGGGCTTGAGGGCCTGCTAGTATCTGTAGAATATTACTGTAAGGCGATTCCGTTTGTACCCACAGGCAGTCTGACCCAGGGAAACTTGGGTGACATGTAAACTGAGGCACCTAGCTTCCTCTTGACCCGTGGTCGAATGTCAGGAGTTACTGCTTATTCCGTTATGGGCTGAGTTATGTCTCCTTAAATATACATGTTGGAGCCCTAACTCCCAGTATCTCAGAATGTGACTGTGTTTGGAGCTACAGCCTTTAAAGAGATGATTAAGTTAAAAATGAGGCCATTAGAGTGGGCCCTGATGTAGTCTAACTGGTGTCCTTTTAAGAAGAGGAAATTTGGATGCAAAAAAGAGACACGAGGGATGTGCTCACATAAAGAAAAGTCCATGTGAAGAGGCAGCAACAGGGTGACCTTCCAAAAGCCAAGGAGAGGGACCTCAAAGGAGACCAACCCTGATGGCACCTGGATCTTGGACTTCCAGACTCCACAACTGTGAAAAAATAAGTCGTTTAAACCACTCAGTCTGTGGTATTTTGTTAGGGCAACCCTAGCAAACGAATACACACACCATATAAGGCTCAGCAGGCATTAGGACCCTCTTTGAAGGACGTGCAGGAGATCCCAGATCAAATAAAGTAGTCAGCTCCTACCAAGAAAAGCCAAGGGCGCGAAGAGATTGAAAAGAACAGCCGCCGATGGAAGAGTGCAATCAGAGAGCAATGAATAGAAACTGCCCAAAGAAAATATGTGCTACCTAGCAACAAAAACACGAAGTGTAGAGAATAGGCCAGACAAATAGCTCTAAAGAGGATGTGGTAGTGGTAGGGGAAGTAATCAAAACTAGGAAAGCGAGAAAGTATGAAAATAATCAAACAGCGATTCAGCTAGAGAAATTATAGCGCAAAGTTAAGAAAGTGCAAAAACAAGATAAGGAAAGCAAAGGTGAGGAATGAAAAGAAGATTGCGAGAGAGGTTAAGATAAATAATAAGGCATTTTTCAAGTGCAGAAGGAACAAGAGGTCAGTACAAGAGCCAATAGGGCCTCTAAAAGCTGGCAGAGGCAATTTATTGACAGAACATGAAGACATCGCTAAAAGATATTAAAGGGCTCTCCCCCACTCCCGCTCCTTGCTTCTCTTTTCACAAAGGAAGGTGGGGACATATGCCGAAGCAGACATACATTTCCCAGGAGTGGAAAAAAGACATATTGAAGGAAATCAGGATCGTGTCAGCACAGGTGATCAAGAAATTAGGACATCAGAAAAATTGCCTGAAGTCTAGAGCCAGGCCAGAGCCTCATGGAATGAGGGACCCAGAGGCCAGCGTGGCCCCAGGCCAAGGCCAGGGAGGGATGAGTACGGGTCCCGGTGCACAGGCGCAGAAGCTGGTGCAGGAAGCAGTCTTGGGCCGCACCTGCAAGTTCATCTTGTAGACGAGTTTTCATCTCTGGTAGGGGGAACGGATTCAGGGTTGAATCAGGCTTTTATACCCAAAGCAGCTGGCATTTGATCATCTTTGATGGGACCCTTGTTTTTAAGAGTGCCAGCATGACCTAAGTTTTGGGCAAAAGTTCACTCTCCTTCCCAGATCATAGTCGGAAGACCTAGGTTCAAGTCACGACTCTGCTACAGACCTGCCTGTGATTTCAGGCTAATCGCGGAGGGTCACAGAGATATAGGTGCCTCTTCTCTAAAAGGAAGGTGAGCATTCCCTTGCTCTAAAACGGACTGTGATGCTCAGATGAAATCATTACTCATTCACCAATACGACAAGTAATCTTGAGTGCCTTTAATGTGCCAGGCATGTTGTAGGTCCAGGGAGGGAGGAGTAAAGACAGATCCCTGCCCTTGCATGGTTGACATTGTTTTGTGGGGGAAAGAGAGAAACAAACAGAAAAATAAAGAAGGTAATTTCAGAGATTGAGGAGAGCTTGGGAACAAATGCATAGCTGTGCAAAGCCCTGCCCCTACTGGTGGTCAGGGTAAATGGCATTGAGTTGAGGTCTGAACTAGGAGGAGGAAAGATCTGGGACAGAACTTTCTAGAACGAGGGCAGCAGGCTTCAGTCCTAAAGTTAATGCGTAAAGGCATTGTTTAGAGCGTACGGTGTGGCCAAAATGCTGGCTCTGAGTGACGTTATCAAGAGCCTTTTCTGAGGCTCAGAATTTGATATTTCTCTTCTGTCCCCTTCAATCTGACTAGACTGTAAGGGTTGTCAAATCAAGGCAAACTTCAGCAAGACAAACCTGGCAACAAAGAAATATAAAGCGTACAACACATATAACACTGATTCCTGGAGGAGCTGGGAAGGAAACCCTTTTTCTTTGCAAACATAGAGCCTCCCTTGTCACAGGGAGACTGAGGCTATGGTCACTGCTTGTGGCCTGCCAGGAAGTCCTAGACAAATAATCGGTTTCAGGTATATTGCTTACCTTGGGCTCTCCAGATTCTGTGTAGTGAATGGGGTAAAACACGAAGATGCGTGGATGTGCTTCCCTGCTAAAAAGGACCAGCCCTCCTTGAGATGGATTCCTTTCCATTCCCACACTCTGCAATATTGTGATTGAGTCATGCAGCAATTAAAGAGAAAAATGTCACTATTGTGCTTCCAAATATATTATTTAATTTTCCTAAAACAAATCAAACTCTTGGTCTTGAATGCTGAGAGAAGAAAATAAATGGAACCACAAATCTCTAACATTTCATGTTAACACAATAGTTCAATAAGAGAGAAGTTGAATTTCCTTTCACAAATGTTTATTGAGCACCTACTAGCTTCAGGGCATACGCAAAATAAATACTACCTGGTCCTTGTCGTACACGAACTCATGGTCTCTACTTTGAATCACACTCTTTCAAAATACAGTATCTATTGGATCAAGAGAAAAGCTTTTATAGTGATTTTTACAAAGAAATAAAGCAGAAGCAATTATACTTCATTTAGGAATACTGAATACTCACAGGTGAACACGTTTTCAAGCACACAAACCCCCAGATTTTTGTCTCTAGTAGAGCCTTAAAAGGAGTTCTACAGGACAAGAAGATGGGATTTATGCTCAGACAGGCCGGGACTGAAAGCCTAGCTCATCTCCTCACTAGCGGTGTGATACTTGGCAAGATACGTAGCTTCTCAGTTTCCTCATCTATAACGTGGGATTCATGGTACTGACCTCACGGAGTTGCTGTGAGGATAAAATAAGATCATGCATTTAGGCTGAGAGCTTGGCTATTGTAGGTGCTTCACAATTGCCCCTTTCGCTTTTTAACTGGGGTCATTGAAAAATAAGCAATTAGATGGTTGAAAATGTGCAATTGTTTGTGTCTTCCTTTTTAAAAAGGAGCTAATACCAGCTCAATGTTTTGGAACTGATGCCTACAATGTGTTTCATGTCTTTCTGTCTTCAGAGAGAATAACTCATCATTTGATAGCGTAATCCTCTGATTCTCTGGGTCACACCAGCCTGAGGCAGAACAGCAATAGCAATAGCTCAGCGACAGAAGAGACACTGCCCCTGCATGTACTGAGGGAAACACCCCTCCTAAAATCCTCCACTTGGTGCTGCAGTTTCTAAATTTAGTCATGATGCAGTTCACCGAGTGCCTGCTAGGTGCTACTGAGGATAAAGTAGCAACAAACAAACAAACAAAAAAAACCCATGCAGCCCTTGTTCTCAAAGCACTTGTACCTGGGTTGCTGAGCCACATGACCACACAGATGCATGTTGGTAATCATTTGACTGCAACTTCTTGCAACTGTGGCAGGTCTTAAGAAGAAGGTGTACATGGTGTTATAGGAATCGTAAATAGGGAATTTATCTTAGGCAGGGAGATGAGAAGGCGATGCTTGAGCTGAGTGGAAGACCAGGAAGAATGAAAAGGAAGAAGAGAAGGAAAGCATTCTAGTCAAAAGAACCGAAGGAGGCAAGTTCCTGGGGTTGGAGTACAAAGAATGGTGAGGCTGGCACCATGCACAGCCTGGTAGGCCTCGCTGTGAGTTTTCTGGGCTTAACTTAGGAGCAATAAAAATCTCCTGAAGAGCTTTGTGTAGGTATGATTAGATTGGAAAGATCACTAATGTTGGAAACTGAAAAAGAGGTATGTAAACCTATTAGAGGGAGTTATGAGTATCTCGAGAAGAGTTGACGGTGGCTTGGACAGGGTGGTGGTAGAAGTTGATAGAGGGAATTTTATAGATTTTAGGTTTATTTAGGGGATGAAAATGAGAGGAGCTTGAAGATGGTTTGTATGGAATTGGGGAGGAGGAAGGCAGGTTGAAAGGTGAGAAAGCCTTGAGAGATTCCTAGAATTCCACCTTGAAAGATGGATGAGAGGGGACGGGAGGGAGGGGGTCACTGAGCTGGGGAACACTGGAAGGCACTGGGGACATGGAAAGATCACGAGTTCTGTTTTGGATGTTTGATCTTGAGACTGCCATTGAGAAATATGAAAGATGTCGAGGAGCAATTTAGATTCTTGGATCTGGAGCTCAGAGAAGCCTGGAATAGGTGTAACAGAAACCATTATTTTTTTTGGAGGAGGTCCTTAGAAACACCCTGAGATGAGGGGTCATGTACAAGTTACTTATTAAGGCTGTGTTCCCCTGGGAGACTGGTCAGAGAGTGGGGAGTGGAGCAGGCGAAGGGAAGAAGCTGAGCACAGGGTTATCTCAGGGTAAGGTATTATCAAGGGGTAAGCCCTGCAGAGGACAGGCTTTAGCCTGATCTCTCAGGGGCTCTGGTGAATAAGCCACAACTTCCCCAACTACTGCAAAGGAACCTCACTGGGAGGGGCTGTGCAAACTCCTGGGCAATCCCTGAGGGCAATCTTCTTCCACCTCTTCCTCCTCCAACGGCTGCAGGTGCAGCCGAAAGCACACCACAGCTGGTGAGGGGTGAGGCACAGAAGCCCTAAAAAGATATCCCAGGGCAGCTGGGTGGAGTGCTGACATCTTCACTATTGGGGTGGACAAGAATTGCCTAGGGAGATGGAATAAGAAGAAAGATGGTCAAGGCTGCTTTACTGAGGCCTTGAATAGAATAGAAGCTTAGAAAGGAGGCTGAGGACTACCGTTTCACAACCACCCTGCAAAGACAGCAGCAATATAAGTATTATTATCTCCATTATAAAGATGGGAAAACCAAGGCTTGGGGAGCTTAGAAATTGAACACAGAGCTCCTGACCCTAAGCCTGGTGGTCCTTTAAACCCAACAAGGGAAGGTTTCCCAGCGTTGGAGGGCCCGAGTAGTGAAAAGAACTGGTCCTCTTTTGAAAGTGTTTATAGACGCCAATGCTCATGATTTAATACTCACCTTGCCAGATTTCAAAACCTGGGGAGAAAGGGAAGCTGGGGGGTGATTTACAGTGAGTTTTACAAAGAAATAAAGCAGAAGCAATTATACTCCATTTAGCAATACTAGACACTCATAGATGAACATGTTTTCAAGCACGTGAACCCTCAGATTCTCATCTGGCATAGAGCCTTCAATGGAGTTCTACAGGACAAGATGGGCTCTGTGCTCAGGCAGGCCCGGATTGAAAGCCTAGCTCATCTACCCACCAGTTGTGTGATATTGGGCAAGATATGTAGCTTCTAAGTTTCCTCATCTGTAACGTGGGACTCATAGTACTTACCTCATGGAGTTGTGTGAAGATAAAATGAGATCATGCCTTCAAGCTGAGAGCTTGGCTATTATAGGTGCCCCTTTTCCCTTTTAACTGGGGACATTAAAGATAAGCAATTAAGTGATTGAAAATGTACAACTGCTTGTGTCTTCCTTTCTGAAAAGGAGCTAATACCAGCTCAGTGTTTTAGAACTGATGCCTAGCAACGTGTTACATGTTTTTGTCTCTTCAGAGAGGTGGGGAGGGGAGGCTGGAGCCACTCCCCTGCATCCCCGGAGACAAAGGTGAATGCGATGAGGGTTTGAGGCAAATGTGTGGGAGTCTGAGCTGCCCAGAGCACAGAGCCCAGCCTGCTTGCTGTCTACCAATGCTTTGAATTTATTTTCTGCCTCTGGGGAAGCTGCTGTTGACTTTGTCCATTAAGCAGGCTTGCAGGATGTCTGCTGACCCCAGGTTCCTTCTCCCCTGAGGAAGCCCCACTGCCTCAGAGATCAGCAGAGGTGTGCTCATTCCCAGGGCTTCCCCAATCCAGAGGGAGTGTGTTGGGCGTGAAGTGAGCTCTGGGCTGGGACATAGAGACATGCCTCAGGGACACAGAGCACGACCCTCTGTTTGCCAACTCTCTGACTCTCTGGCTTGAGGAGCAGTGAGGAAAATCAGAACTAAGAATACCTGCCCCCTGAATAGTCTGGGATTAATTAGGAGACTGATAATGCACAGTGTATGCCTAGGATGAAAATGAGTTATAGTCTCGTTACTAATATAGCTGGGTGGATGATTAGTATATAAAACAAGGCCACTTCTCAATAAGCCAGAGGTCATTAGGTGTCCCCATAGGGTGACTTAAGCCAACCTTGTATTTGTGAGGAATTCCCACTGATTTACCAGGGAGTAAGAGCCAGCAAATCAAAGATGTTTTGCCCAGTTTAGTAAATAAAATGCAAAGACCCTGCATGATGCTTGTGTTTGTTTGTTTTTTTTTTTTCCCTTATAGAAAATATTTTCCATGGAATTGAACACCACATTAAAAGTAAAAAGGGGGTGGGAAGAAGAAACCGAAAACCAATGTAAGTTGGAAGCAAACTAGTATTCATTTCCTGTAGAGGAATTTTATACTTTTTAATGGAGTTACTGTGGCTTTTTATTTCAGTATAAGGTGAAGAGTCAAAGTACGAGGATTTAAGGCTTCCAAGTGTGTGCAGTTATATGAACAGACCCTTAAATTTGCCAGCACGCCCCAGGCACTGCTCCCGCATAACTAATGTCTCCCTCACCAGGTCCAGGGCGGAGGGCCCTTTGACTCCCCTGGAAGTTATGCAGGGATAAGGGGAGTGTCAGGAATGCTGGATTAGGCCTCGTAATTGAAGCTGTCATTAGCTGAAGAGGCAGGCGGGCTTGTGAGCCTTTCCAAGTTTGCATTTGTTATGAGATGAAGATATGGCTCCTTTGGTATAAAGGGGGTAGAGGGAATTTCTGCAAGTCGGCAATATCTACCCCCCACCACCACCTTTTTAAGTTGGTTTGTTCTACAACGTTCATTATGCTCTTCTTAGTAGATCCCAGAAAAATCATCATTTAGAGGATTTTCCTTATCTTTTGAGGAAGGCCAGCTGGAACCTTCTGAAATGATTTCCATTCAGCGTGCAGCCACAGACAGTACCAATGGTAAGGATGAAATACTATTTTTGTAAAGTACATGTGGATACAGCAATGCCACTTAATTAGACACTCCTTATTGGATGATGAGAATAGAGACCATGGGGCTGAGCATCCTCTATGGCATGAACAAGCCAGGAAAGTGAAAGGTCTTAAGGCTGTGGAGAGAAGAGATTACTGTGATCATTCCTCATATCCATGCAAGTAGCATTCTACGTACACCTGTTCTTTTTCTATTTAAGTTTTTTTTACTGTGGTAAAATATAAATAACAAATTTAGCATTTTTAGATGTACAATTCAATGGCATTAAGTACATTCACATCATTGGGCAATTATCACCACCATCCATCTCTAGACTTTTTCCATCTTTCCATACTGAAACTCTACTCATTCAGCAACAACTCCTTCCAGGCCCTGGTCCCTGTATCCCTCCAGCCCCTGGTAACCTCTATTCTACATTCCGTTTCTATGAATTTTACTCCAGGTACCTCATATAAGTGAAATCACACAATATTGTTCTCTTTGTGCCTGACTTATTTCATTTCATATAATGTCTTCAAGGTTCATCCATGTTGTAGCATGTACCATTCTTTTTTAAGGCTGCATAGTATTCTCTTGTATGTATATACCATATTTTCTTTATCCATTCAGCCATCTATGAACACTTGGGTTGCTTTCACCTTTTGGTTATTGTGCATAATGCTGCTATGAACATGGGTCTATAAATATTTCCTCCAGACTCTGCCTTCAATTGTTTTGGGCATATACCAAGAAGTAGAATTTCCAGATCATACAGTAATTCTATTCCTGATTTTTTGAGGAGGCTCTGTACTGTTTTCCATAGCAGTTTCACCATTTTACATTTCCACTAACTGTGCAAAAGGGTTCCAGTGTCTCTACATCCTCACCAACACTTGATATTTTCAGCTGGCTTTTTATTGTTGTTAGTAGCCATCCTAATGGATGTGAGGTGGTGTCTCATTGTGGTTTTGATTTGCATTTCCCTAATGATTAGTGAATCTGAGCATCTTTTCATGTGCTTGTGTATAAATATTCATTCCAGCCCTCATTTTCAGTTCTTTTGGGTGTATACCAGAAGTGGAAGTATGCACCACTCAAACGTTGGAGCAGCCCCCATAAGACTTGCTGGGCAATACTTTGAATGGGTTATGACAAACCCTGAGGGTATAAGAAAACTTCAATCAACCAGGATTGTAAGAGGTAGAGAATATTCTGGCTAACAGAAGATTTATTAGATCTTTTCATTTTTGTTTCAATCATGCTTACTAAAATTCTTCCCAAAATATTTTATTATGTTTCTTAGATGAGTTCCACAACCTGTCCTAGGAGAATTTTCATTATCCTAGAGGAATAGTATAGGATGACCACCTGGGAACTAGATGCTTAATGTGCTATCCTGGAGTTTTAGAAGAGAAGCATCAGATACGTTTAACCATGTTATAGGCCAAAAGGTTACTGTTGTATAGGATTGTGAACCTGAAGTCAGTTAAATATTTGGGGTCGTGGTTTCAGAATAAATGGTCTGTAGCTCTTCTTTCTGGCAGTGACTGGAGAGCAGGGCCTGTTGTCTATTAAGGCCACTCCTAGTTCACGAAAATAAAACCATGTCAACTTCGTATAAAAGAATGTTTATCTTTCTGTTCTCCTAGGAGGGAATTGGAGGGGCCAGGCTGGGAAAGTGTCTTGTTGATCCAAATGTGGTAGCATATCATTGATGTTTCAGTGGAAAAAGAAAAGTGCGTTCAGAATTCATCTTTTGTTTCTCCTCATTGCAAATGAGAATTAATTGAGGCGGTTCTGCATGTATTCATAATGATATCCCTAGCACCAGTCTAGTGCCAGGCCATAGTATGTGATCAATAACTATTTATTCAATGATCAATGGTGACTGCTCCTTTAAAAGACTGCCCTGCTAACCTCATTCCTGTGTAATGTCAAGATGGTAGTTCTCTATCCGCATTGGAATAGAGCCTTTGGCTGGCCAAGCTGGGTCCCAGGTGTTGGTAGTGTAGACAGGCCCCCTTTTCACCCCTTATTTGCATCTGTTTGTGACTGTTCCTCTAATTGCATGGGTAACATTTTCTTTGGGAAAGAGGCAGAAGGAAAAGGGAGATATTGGGTAGAATGCAGGAACAGCTATTTTGAGTCTGGTCTGGCAGACAGGGTTTGAACCCACGCCTAGAGGAATGAGAGTGGGAGCACAGGAGAGCTGTTCTCCTGAGAAGGTGAGATTCTGGCATGGATCTGCTGCTTTGGGGCCCAGGTGATCCCATAGCCACAGAAGCTTCTATTCTTCTCTTTCCTGCAAGGATCCACAATCTGCTCTGGGCACATAACAGATGGCAGCCTGGGTGGGAAATGGCACTCTGGGGATGCTCACTGTCCTGGGGCAGCAGGGGCTTCTTTAGGCAGCTCTATGGGAGCCATAGAGGAAGGACAGGAAGGAGATGCAGGAGAGGAAAGAAATGTGGGCACCTGGTGCCCACTGAAGCTCCAACAACAAACTGCAGGCTCATGCAAGCTCCTTTCTGGAGCGCATGCAGGGTTCAAAATCATAGCTTGTTATGTGTGTGTGTGTGTGTGTGTGTGTGTGTGTGTGTGTGTGTGTGTATAATCACCAGCTGGTGAGACCTGGGGTATATTTATTTGTGCTCCAAATTACTACCTTTGTACCTACAAGCAAACAAGCACAAAACAGATACCCACTTTGGTAGCTAATAGACAAGGAAGGGACAACAAACTCCACACCAAAAAGTCATCTATAATTCTAAACAGATTTATTCACAGCTTGGTAGAAAGAACAGTCTTTGTGTCAAATAAAAATCCCAGGTTTGAATAATGATAACAATGATAATAACAGCAGACACTTTCCCACAGTGTTCCCTGTGTGAAAGGTACAATTCTGAGTAATTTATATACTTTAAATAATTTAATCCTCCCAACAGTCCTATGAGATAGGATATCTTAATACAGCCACTCTACAGAAGAGGAAACTGAGGCACAGAGAAGTTAGGTAACTTGGTCAAAATCACACGACCAGTATGCGGCAGAGTTAGGATTCAAACCCAAGAAGATGGCTTTATACCATCACGAGATATGGTAAAGGTATCATCTTTATTGAGGTATAATTTACATACCACAAAAATCACCCTTTTAAAGTGTATAATTCAGCAATTTTTAGTATGTTCAAAGTTGTACAACCGTCACCATTATCTAATTTTAGAACACTTTTATCACCCCAAAAGAAGCTTGATATCCATTAGCATTACTCCCCATTCCTCCTTCCCCCTCCTCGTAACTGCTAATCTACCTTCTGTCTCTACAAGTTTGCCTATTCTGTGTTGCACATAAATGGAATCGTATAATATGTAGTCGTGTGTCTGGCTTGTTTTTCACTTAGCAAGATCCTTTCAAGGCTCAGCCATGGTGTGGTATGTATCAGAATGTCAATCCTTTTTATGGTCAAACGATAGCCCATTGTATAGATACAACATTTTGCTTATCCTTTCATTAGTTGATAGACATTTGGGTTGTCTCCACTTTGTGGCTCTGATGAGTAATGTTCCTATGAACCAACTATGCTATATTGCCTAACAAAATTGTATTTAAAAAAATAAAACCAGAATATATTTCACATATGATAACTAATAAGCTAATTTTCTGGGAGATTCAAGGATTGCCTCTCTAAAGCCAGGCAGGCACTCCTGTACCTATCTGTATTTAAGGAGCTGATAAAGGTGGCAGAGATTATGCCAGATGATGTATATAAAAGTGCTTTCTAAAACTTTAAAGCATCAGTCCAAATATTGGTCATGAACAACATGAGCTTGTCCAATGACTTGAGAGTTCTAGTTAGAGGATAGTTAGATGACTAATTGAGGTTTTATTGTTAAAAACGCTATTTATTTTAAAAGGTTCTGTGCTGTGTTAACTGGGAGGCAGGAAAAGGGCCCACTTTGTGTCCACAGCCAGTCACAATGGGCTGTTCCACAAATGTCACTGTGGGTCCCAGGGATACTAGTTTCTCTGCTACCATATTCCTCTTTCCTATTTGTTATTCACTTTTGATATCTTATTGATCATTCCTCATATAAAGAAAAGGAAATTTTTAACTCTCTAAGCCAGTTACGAATATGTTTAGCTGCATATAACAGAAAACCTAACGGTGACTTAAACAGAATTGTATTTTCTTACATAACAAGACATCTGAAGGCTGCTTTGGCATCCGTGGTGTCGGGACCAATGTCTCTGTGCTGATTTTAACCTTTCTCTCACGTTCACAAGAGGCTTGCCTCACCTTGAGCGGTCATGACTGTGGTCAAGACAGAAAAGGGGCTTGGGTAGGGGTGGTGTCAGGAGAGCTGAAACCCTCCAAGAAGCCACCAGCTGACTTGTGCTTCTGTCTCATTGGCTAAGAGATCACCAGAGAGGCTGGGAAATACCATATTTAGATTTTCCAGCTGCTATAGTAGAGAGAGGTGAAGAAAAAGGGGGTTGGAAATAGGTGCCAAGTTATTTTTTAAAATGTGTTAGCCACACCTGCCTCTCAACAGAAGTTAGGAAACCTAGGCAGGTGAGAGGAAGAGGCAGCAGCTCTGAGCTCTGAAGGAAGAGGCTGGCACGGCCCCCTCGCTTTTCCAGGGGTTTTGCTCAGTGAAGTTCTTCATTTGCCATTTCTGCTCTCAGACTTGTGATTTCACTGAAACCACTCATCTCCCCACAGACACTGGTTTGGCTATATAATGGCTGAAGGCATGTCTGGATGTTTTAATGATGTGACCATACTGCATTGTGACATGATGTGGTCCGGAGACACTGTGGCCAGAACCAGTCTGGCTGGCTGAGCCATGTCTAAATCTCAGCAAGTTTGTCCAGGGTTGAGGGGCCAGCTTGGAGTGTCACAAGTGTTCTGCCACAGGCTTTCTGAATCTGTTCCTCCTCATTAGGATTAAGATGCTGGAGGACAGGACCCAGGACTCACAATTCTGTTCTATTTCCCTTTCCCTGCTACCCTCCCCCACTGTACTGGAACACTCCTGGGCACGTACGCGGGTCTCAATAAATGCTTGGTGGATAAACTCACATTCCTGGTGACTGGTCAAAGATGTGTCACTTCTTATGAAGTGTGCCAAAAAAGTCACTCACTCACTTGTCCAGTAAGCACTTTAGCAATTTAATCTGTGAACCAATTACTTCAATACAGGTTCCAGAAATAGAGTTGTTCATCCTTTGAAGTAGGTTAATTGTCAACCGATATTTTATCTTTGTTGATTCATCTGACAGACAATTAGGGCTTCTAAAGTGTCAGGCACGGTGCTAGGCACAGAGGAGCACGGAGAAAATCATAACAGTGCCCGGGAGGCCTCAGAGGGGAGTGGGCTGGACAGGCGTGTCAGCAATGCACCCAGGTCTCTGAAGGGCCGCATCAAAGCTCTGTGGGCCAGTGGGGAGAGTGATTCATGGCAGGGAGGAGTTGTGGGGTTGTGAGGTTAGATTGGCTGCTGGAGTCTCCTTACTTAGACATTCTAAGCTGACTGCTGGCCTGGTTCCACCAAGGGGGTCCGGGTGCATGACTCTGTCTGCCTTCCCCACTAGATGGGCTCACTGATGAGAGCACACTGTTTTCTGGAGCTTGTCCACATATGCTCCAAGTTGGCTTTTTCAAGAAGCAGGATAAAGAAGAACATCAAGGAGAGTCAGAATGAGGTTTAGGAAGCCTGAGGCCCAGGTCGCCTCTCTGAGGGAAGCTGGTGGCTCTAGCCTTCTTCATTCCCCAAAGACTTTGGAGGGATGGGGTGAGGTGTTGGAGGATGTCTGGGAAGGACTGTCTACAAGATGCTCACTGGTTAAGACACTCTGAGGGTGGAACACTACAACACAACTTTCTCCACAAAAAAATCAATTTAGGAAATAACATTAGTGTAGTTTTGGAGGCATCTTACATTCTCATTCAAATGAAATGGCTTTATGGAGTCCTATGTGGAGGGTGGAGGGGATGCCTATTCTTGGGACTTGGATGACCCATTTATGTGAATACTGGAACAGCACTGAGAAAAATGCCACTGCTCTGTAGCCTCTAAAGGGTTAACATCAGGGCACATTTGAAACTTGGCAGCCAAAGGCAGCTATGTGACCTTTTATTGTGAAATCAGATTGGAAGCTGTAGCACAAAGCTGGGGGTGGAGAGTGGAGCCAATGGCCCTGAAGACTGCAGGAGCGGGACCCTCACACCCTGTGGTTAGTGACTGAGTTCGAAAACCAAGCCAGAATGAAGCCTGTATCTCCAAGGGGCATTTCCAAACCAGTAGCTGAAGACTTTTTACAAATTAAATTTGTACTTCTTGCTATCCTTTAATTTTTAGTATGCAATAACAAGACAGATTTGCTAAATCTGGAAGTTGGTAAGCAAGCATGTAATCATTGGTAACTCCTTATCCAAGAATCTCACTGAATATTTCATATGCTGCCTCATTAATGCCTGTCCCTGCCCATTGATCTCTGGCAACTCTAGGATATTGCTTACTCCTATTTTACAGATGCAGAAGATGAGGGAGAGAAAATTAAATACCTTCAAGGAGAATTAATCATGCAACAGAACCAAGAGCTCTAAGTGTTCTGGCTTCCAGTTCTTGGCCTTGACAGTAATACTGGGCTTTTTTTTTCTCCTAGGAACAGCTAGAACTTTCACTTTATGGAGCTGACAAAGAAAATCACCATTTGCTGAAAAGGTAGTGAAATGCCAATTCTTTGCTCTCTGGTCAAGGCAAGTTCCTTGAAAGTGCTTAAAGGAGGTTGATGTAAGCCAGATCCAACCGTTTTGTCTCAATTGCAGTGGTGGCCCAGCCACAACTAACCAAAGAAAGGTGGGGGAGCAAAATCTAAACCTATGACTGAACTGAATTCCCTGTTTCTTTGATTGAATTGACTCTTCTTTAAAATGTTACTGAATTTACTGGCCAATTAATTACAAGAGTTGAACTGGTAGTGAAACTTCCGTGGAAGACTTGCATCCATGCCTTTCATGTGTTTGGCTTAAAAATCTATACAATGCACAGAGCTGGGTGGGGGGTAAAGGGAGTCAAAGAGAATGCTTTCCAAGCCATATGCTTGTCCTCCAAGGTGACCCCTAGCTACCTCCAAGCTCTCAGACAGTGGAAGGCCATAAAGAGTGAAGAAGTGAATTCTGAGAGTGTTAGAAAAAGCTGGGAGACTGCCTGATTCCTGTTGAACTTCAGACCCAAAATGTGTGGCATAAGCAAGAAACTAGAAATTGGCCTAGGAGGCAATGGTAATCATTTTTGGTCAATTAAGCCTAGAAATAAGCAGAGATTTAAAAAACAAAAATTAGACTCGGAAGTAAGCTGTTAAGAGGCTACGGCCCTAAACCAAGGGGTTTGTTCTTTGTCTGTTGAATGCTGTTAGGTTGGTGCAAAAGTAATTGCACTTTTTGGCATTAAAAGTAATGCCAAAAACTGTTATTACTTTTGCATCAACCTAATATTTAATAAAAGAGAATATTTTTGAACTAATATTTTGTACCAGACTTGGAGCTAAGCCTTCATATACATTATTTCACTTAATCTTCACAACAAGCCCAGGAAAGAAGTACTCTGATTATAATTTATTTTTTATGGAAGAGGAAATGAAGCTCAGAGAGATTCAGTCACATCCCCAGTGTCTCAGAAATTGTAAGGGAAGTAGGCAGAATTTGAACCCTGCTCTGCCTGACTCCAGGGACCACACTCTTAACTATTTCTCCCCTGTTTCAATATTTATTAAATATCCACAATGAACAAGGTGCTTCTAATGTGTTGTACAACTATATGAGCCTCTCAAAACTGCCTTAAATGTGACCGTCTGATTTTTTGTCTTGGGCTACGTGACGAAAAGTCAAACATTACAGTCGCTGAGGTATAAGAGACAAGGACCCTGAATTAAGACATTTTTTGCTGAGAATGAAGTGGAAGATTCCTGGAGATCCTAAGGAAGAGAGGGTCTCAACATGACAAATCATATGAGTACCTTAGGCTTGAAGATTAGGAGTGGGGAATGAGAAAGAAAATGGCCTCAGGCAAAGACAATAAAACTTGATTGCAGCTTGACATGGTGGCAACTTTCCTTAAAAGAAGGAGGGGCTGGGAGAGAGATGGTGGTGAATAGAGGGAAGAAAGTATGTTCAGGTTTTGTGTGTGTGTATGTGTGTGTGTGTGTGTGTGTGTGATAGAGAGAGAGAGAGATAGAGAGAAAGACATTCCCTGAGTACGCTACAGCTAAAAGTGATGGAATAGAGGAAGTCTTCTAGAAACAAAGTGCAGAGGTAGCACAGAGCCCCAGGGAAGAAAGCGTGGCTGTGGAGGAGGTGAGATTAATCAGCTTCCCCTAAGGCAGCCACCATTAAATAAAGGATGCAGGGGGAGGCGGGGAGGCATTCTGGAAAGGCAAGGGTCAACAGTGGTTTCAGTGACAGCTATTCAGGGGCAAGGGAACAAAGGTGGGAAGACAGTGGGAGGAGCCCAGTTGGCAAGAATGCGGAAACAAACACCAACCAGGAAATCAGTGGAGGGACAAAGGCAGGAGAAGGGCTGTATTCCTCCCTAGCTGGTGTTTAGGGGCTGGAAGTTGCAGGTGGGAGGGTGGCAGTTAAGGCCTATATGACCACAGGAGGCAGACGAAAGCTTGGGGCAGTCATAAAGAGGGTACTTAGATGCCTCTCTAAAAACTGAAGTTCACTGTGGCTATAAACTGTGAACAAATGTGCCCCAGGCATGTACAGCTTTGGTCCCTCTGGCTAGCTCAGTGCTTACCACACAGACACCTGATCTGGTCATTAGAATGGCTGCAAACACCAGCCCAAGTCTACCAAAACCTGTTTCTGGGAGTTTGCTTTCTGATGGAGGAGGCATCTGATAGACATGTGTGAATGAGGGTAAAAAAAATTAAATGCTACAAGAAATGGCTCGCTTTGTAAAGAAGTCCTTTTTTTTTTTTTTCCAAGTTGAAGGCCCAGTGAGCTTCACTTTGCAACCGGGTGGAATAAAGGGGGAGGATGTGGGTCTTGGGTCAGAAAGCCTGGGGATTGTGACCTAGTCCTGCCACTTTTGAATTGAGCCTGGGCTGTGATGTCCTCACAGTTCTCATCAATGGACCCTGTGCAGAGTCAGCGTCCAGACAGTGGCTGGCAGCGGAGCGGGCCATGCCTTTGCTGTGGGAGTGGCAGGGAGGTGTGAGGGCAGAAGAATCTGGTAGGACTCAGCAAATTTCCCAGAGCCCGATTTTATAATGGTGTTGAGTAATAAAAAAATATAATTTTATAGTTACCCGTCTTTTCCATATAGCCAGGGAGGACAAATCATATCTTGTTTCAAAATAACAGATGCCAAATTTTAGGAGTCTGAGAGCTGGGGATTATGTGATAATAATATGAGGGTCGATCTGTTTTTTAAAAAATAAGTTTATCATGGCATATTTATTTATTATTACAGTTATTCATCTCTCTTTAATCTATCCTATCCTATCTGTCTATCTAGCCATCCATCCATTAATCCTGGCTGGAGACACTTGGCAAACTGAGAGACTCTTATCCCTACCTTCTAAATATGCAAGTGTGAGCTTATGAAGTACAAAAAAAGTCGATTTTATATCTGCTTTTAGTGCCACATTCAGACTGTAAAAGCTGCTGTTAAAAAACCTTTAGGTAAATATTTGAAATATTCTAAAACTGACATTCTGAATGATATTCTGATGCCACTTCAATAATGTTTTATAAAATTCAGAGGAAAAATAGAATTAAGTAAATTTGAACTTTCCCTTTTCCGAGACACTTAAAGGCCGTACTATTTGCATATTCTAATGTGGGATCACTGTAGCTGGAGGTACAAAGCTTCAAAAGAAACTGTCCCTAGCAGGCCAAAAGAGCATGAGCCCCTATGGCCTCCGGCCTTTCATCTGTATAAGACAAAAATCAAAGTCTTTCCTTTTCAAAGTGGCTTCTGTGTAACCACTCACCACAGCCCATGCTTTCCAGAGCTGTCTTTGGAAGCACAATTAGAAGGTTTAAAAACCAGAAACACAAGCTCCATCCTATTTACACATTTAAAGTAAAGGTCATTCTCAGAAACTGGGCTTCCCAGATTTCTCCCCCTGAAATCCCTTAAGATATGTAATACCAACATAAAGGGAATCACAAATCCAGTTTTCAGAAAATGGCATTAAATATAGATTTAAACTTTGACCTTTAGTCCCAAGTGAGAGGACAAAAAATTCTCTTTACAGTGAAGGGCATGTTGCTACTAAGCTTCAATGAGTAGGAGCGAACCTGCCTGGTAGTAGCCAGGATTAAGAAGTGCCAATCGATTTACCTCCAATGCAGGTGTGCTGCAAATCCGCTGGGCCCAGATGCAGCGCGTGATTGGGCCAGGCTCATCTATATTCTAGAGTTTGTAGAAGTAGCTTCTGGGAAACAGGGGTCTTCTCGGCTTGGGGAATTGACGTTTCCACGGCAATATTTGAAATGCGTTTGGAGTGAGCAGGAGTAAGAGATGGAATACACAGGGTCTCCCACTCCACATTAGGGTCATGAGTAATAGTGGGAAATCCATGGGTAGCAGAGTGACGGATTGGGCAAACAGGGAAATCATGGAGACCCAGAGCATTCATATTTTTACATTCCTTATTACCCTGATTGCTCTGCAGGTGCTGACCAGGGCCCCAGGCTGCTGACCCACTCTGCAGCTCATCTCCCTGCTACATCACTGACAAGTTGATATGGGGGCCCAGGTGACGGCAGGGCAGGGGTGGGTGGATGATGGGCAGTGGGTAATGGAACTTATTGGAGAAAGGGACTATTGGTTATGTGCACACCCAGAAACAGAAGGAGAAATATTCCCTGACCATGGGCTTTGCTAGAACAATTAGGTAATAAAATATACAGGAAAGAGCACTGGATTGGGAGTCCATTTGTTTTGCTTCTAACTAGCAGGGTGAACTCAAGATGACTAAGAAGCACATTTTTTCATTTCACTAGAGGCAGTGACCTTTAGCACAGACCTGATCTTGCTGATCTTATATCCATGGTTGCCCGCTCTGTGCCTGCCTAATATGGGGTACTTAGCAATGTTTGTTGATTGGATAAATGAGGGAAAGAAGAAAATTATTTGTTGTGTGTGGCCCTGGCACTCATCCATTCTCTTTAAAGAAATGGAAGCGTGAAGAGGTGAAATAACTTGATCGAGACCCCACTACTTGTCAGTTGCAGGAAGAAGAAAAAACAAGGTATGCTACAAATAATAACAATGATGATGACGAGGGTTAAAATAATCAAGCACTTACTATTTGCCAGGAGTTGTGCTGTTTGTGTTAGTGATTTCCTCTTCTGTATCCAGGGCTGGGAAGCCTGAAAACTACATCTCCCAGACATCCTTGCCAGGTTCGGTTCCATTCTGTCGATGGGAAGCACTCACAGAATACAGGGAAATGGGAGCAAAAAGTCATTATTTTGATATTTTAACTGATCTAGTGTCTTGTGCTGGTGGCTGCAGCAGCAGCAGCAGCAGCAGCAAACAACAGCAGGTGACCATGGGGCCCCTAACATAGCTGGTGAGTGATAATGCCCTGGGGTTTGTTGAGCTCCTGGGCCCCTGCAATGACCACAGAGGCCCAGGTCCTTGCTTTTTCATCATGGCAGCCAAGGTAACAACAGCAGAGGAAGTGGAGGCACCACAGCAGCCCCATGGGGCAGAGCTTGTGAGCTACGGGCAACCGCACCTCCCTACGGGCTCCTGTCCCAGAGGGCAGGGTCTTCCTGTAGGTACCTATCTCTAAACAACACTGCCTTCCTGGTTTTGCTCCAGCAGCCCTTCCAAAACATTCATACCCAATCCCTTGTATTAAACTTCCTTTGTTGAAATACCCAGGGTGGTTTCTGTTTCCCGACAGGACACTGACTGATAATACTTTTTGTGGCTTATCTCACTGCATTCTCATAGAAGCCTGGGAGAGGTGAGCTGTTAAATCTATACTTCCTATTCACAGATGAGGTAACTGAGGCTAAGAGATTCTAAGTGACTTGCCCCAGGTCACACAGCTATGTGGTGGCAGAGTGGGGACATAAATCAGGTCCATCTGATGGCTAAATCCATGCATTTAACTCTGCCCCTCAAGAATGCCTCTGCTCCCTGCCCCTGGGTGAGTTTATCAGGGCCTTTTTGGTATTCAGGGATGGGGGCTTCGTGCCTGCGCCGTGTGTGAGATTGGCTTCCGTGGACCCTCTCCAGAATGCCCTTTCTCCAGGGCCCTCACTTTCTGCCTCTTACCCTGAGCCTCATAATGTAGTCATTTCCTTCATAAAAAATGTTATAGGGACTGGTCCCTCTTTTAATGCAAAAATAGCACAGGGCATGGCACTTGTTGGCAGGAGAAGCAAGGAGGTTACTTCAAGTGAGGGTTGCGGGGAGGAGGAGGGAGGAGGATGAACAGGCTTAGGGTTATTACACAGTCGACAGGGGCCCCTGTTCTGTCAGGGCAACACTGAGGGCCCTGGGCCCTGGCTGGGGGTGGGGGTGAGCCGAGGGCCAGGATGGAAGGAGCTGGTTCATAGATATTGTTTAGAATGGTGTCGGGCTGTGAGTACTTAATGTGGTTAAAGAAAGAAAGAGCCATGAGGCATTTAGTGCTGCAGGAGACACCAGGCTCAGGGGACACTTGGACCAAAAGGGCTGAGGCAGTGCATATCTGCACTGGGAGGGAACTGCTGGGAAGCCAGCACAGACATGCTGTCAGGGGTTCCAGGGGGCTAGAAAGGGATAGTGCAGGCTCTGGGCTTTGAGCAGGCTCGGGAGTAAGGGGTAAGATAAGAAGTGGCTGTACGGGAAGGAGCAGGAGAAAGCACAACTGGCGGTATCTTCAGACTAAATTCTAAACTCCCAGGATAAATACTACAAAACTTCCTGTCTCCCTTCTAAATGTCTGAGAGCCACTCTGAGAGCCTTCAGGTGCCGTTCAGCATTGAAGCTTCCTCCACAGGAGACAAATCCAAGGAATAATTTGGCATCCTCTGTATTAGTCCATTTTCATGCTGCCGATAAAGACATACCCAAGACTGTGCAATTTACAAAAGAAAGAAGTTTAACGGACTTACAGTTCCACATGGCTGGGGAGGCCTCACAATCATGGCAGAAGGCAAAAGGGATCAAGTCACGTCTTACGTGGATGGCAGCAGGCAAAAAGAGGGCTTGTGCAGGGAAACTCCCGTTTTTAAAACCATCAGATCTCGTGAGACTTACTCACTATCATGAGAACAGCATGGGAAAGATGCGCCCCCAAGATTCAATTACTTCCCACCAGGTTCCTCCTATGACACCTGGGAATTGTGGGAGTTACAGTTCAAGATGAGATTTGGGTGGGGACTCAGCCAAACCATATCATTCTCCTTATTCTTTCCAGCCTTTCTCCATCTCTCCATAAGTTCTGTCCACCTCACCCAGCACCCCTGGCACAGAGCTCAGGACTCCGTCTCTGCTGTGACTCAGTAAGGAAGCTCCTTTACATCAGAACCTTGCTGAAGGAACCTCCCTCATGCCCAAGTCCATGTCTCCTCTCCTGTTCCTCTAGCTTCCTGCCATTGGACTGAATAGCTATCTTGATAAATGCTCTTGAACTTACAATATCAATGGCTTGTTATAACTTAAAATGTTCCCCTTCCAAAAAGCATTTGTATTTTAATACAAGCCTTCAGCACTTCATTCAAAGGAGTGAGTAATGTGGAATTTCAAATGTCATTGACATGAAATTTATATCAGTTAAGGATGCCTTTGGCTGTAACAGAAAGCCATACTACAGTGGCTTAAAGAAGTAAAGGTGTTTATGATAGACACACATTCACACCCACACCCACACCTACGCAAATTGTTGATGTGTCTGTCCAGGGCTTATATGGGAGCTCTTTCCCATCACTACTGGCCAAACTTCCCTCTCTCTTCCTGCTTCATCCCCATGGTTGCAAGAAGATCACAGGAAGTATTACAACCACGATGGGGCAAAGAGGATGGAAAAGGTGGAAGACACAGAGACGACCTCCCCAGGGACTCCTGCTGACATCTCATCAGCTAGAACTGAGTCAAATAGCCAGCCCCCAGCTGCAAGGGAGCCTGTGGAAGAGACCTTTTAATTTTTATTTGTTTTAAATAATTTGGCATAGTGACACTCAAAATCAAAAAGGAGGTTCTTTTAGTAAGTGGAAAAGAGAATGGATGGGGAATTGGCCATAACAGTGTCTGCCATAAACAGCAACATGCTGAAGAGACCTCAGAGAACATGTCCCACCCTCTTCCTCTATGGAAAAGGTGCAGAGGGACGTGCTGAGAAGGGAAGGGATGGACCTGTGTGAAACCACACCAGTGTCTGCCTCTCAGCCCACTGCCCACTCCATCACCCCACGTCTCATCTCCTAGAGCCAAGGGGTGTGCTTTAAAACAAGGAAGAAGAGGTCTCCCTTTCTCCCGTGGCCACCCGCTCTACCTGCTGCAGAAAGCCCCCCCTGCTGTCCTCTGGTACAGTTAGAATGGCTTTGGTTTTTTACATTTTTTCTTTGCCATTTTAACCATTTCTAAGTGTAGAATTCAGTGGCATTGACTACGTCTACAATATACTTCATGTGCAGTCATTGCCACTATTCTGTATTTTGCTTTTCATTGCTAATGTAATGTTGGGTTTTCCAGATGTAGGGTTTAGAGATGGAGATTGGAAATAAAGGCAGCGAAATGTTTAATTCATTCAAAAACACAAAGTGCTTTTACTATTAGATGTGTCTAACAGTTTAGAAAGACATGTAGTTTCTTCCTGGGAACATGTGGTTTCTGATCTGGATTATTTATCCCCCTCCAATAAATGTTATGTGTAACTCTCTTGCACAGAAAGCTGGCATCAGGGCCAAGCTGCCCCATCTTTTATTCAAGGGCATCAGTATCAATCCCCTTGTGTTTGTACTCAGATTCTACAAATAAATTATTTTCTTTGAATGTTCTTGGGGCCATTTTGTGATTTGGGGCAGATGAACATACCTCTGGATTCCTAATCTCTATGAATTGGGCCATGACCAGAAAATGATGAGAAATTTGGGGGAGGTAAAGAGAGTTTCCAGCCCACAAACAACCTTCCACTCTTGGAAAAATTCCTCTGAGTCTCACGGGCAGAAAATGGAGTCCTGTAACTTCAGTAGACGGTAAGACTCTGGAGAGAGACAACTGGTGCAATTTCCATCTCTTGAAACATTTAAAATGTATCTGATCAAAGGAGGAGAAAATTAACCACAGTGTAGGAAACTGGCAGGGGGACCGACAAGATGACCTAATTTGCCTTTCCCATTACTAATTTCAGTAGGAGTCGTCTCTGGGAATTCCACGCTGAAATTCCAAGGCAAGAGCTCCACAATGGGAATTTGTGGCTTCGGAAAATGACACTCTGGACTCCTGATTTTTGAAGTCTCTGCTGTTGCATCCTTGGGGGTTTAGCGTCAAACTAAATTCTTCTCGGATATACACATGAGGCTCCATTCTTATCTACATAATAACTTTGGAGAAATTTTCCCTTTGGGTTTCAAAGGATGTGATTTAGGCCTACGAAAGTTGGGGCTATGCAATGAATTCATTACTTGCTGAAATAAAAATCAACACAAATATGTCTTTGCCTTAATAAAAAAAAAAAGAACCCATGCCACTTAGTTGCTTTACCAATCTCTGGATTCAATTAATTTTTAACATGGAAGTAAAGTCCGTTTTATTTTTTTTCTCCTTTCAAACCAGACATTTATTTTTAACAAGGGATGAAATCATCTGAGAACAAAACGGGACATCTGTTACTTTATATCTGTTTATTTTAAGTACTTAAATCTGAGTTTGATTTCACACAATTTTGACATTGTTGCTTCATTAATAATCCTTACGTAATTGCGACCTCAGAGTGAGCCCTGCGATTGCAGCATTCACTTCTCATTAGCGCAGAGTCTGATAGGAAAGCCAGAGTCACCCTGGGTTGGGAGAGGCTTCCATGTTCAAAGCTGGTCCACACGCCAACCCCAGCAACAGCAGGAAATCACCTCAAAAGGCACAAGGAGAAGGCCTCTGATGGGGCCCCAACATGAGAAAATGATGGCCTGTGGTCTGCTGTTCATGTTTGCATGGTCTGATTTTGCAGAAGTTGTTAGACGGGCAACCTAGTGGCAGCAGTTGTTGAAAGAAAAATACAAGATTGCATACGAAACACATAGAACTAACACCTACATATGTGTACACAACAGTGTGTTGAAACACAGGTACCGCTTCATCTACCAGATCAACCAACCTGCCTTCCAAGAGCCCTGGGATGCAGAGTGGTGTGCAGGTAGGAAGTATGAGAGAGCTGCAGAGCTTCACGGAGAGGGGCTCTCTGGCCACAGTGTGGCTGGCAGATGGGTGTGGCCTGGAACCTGAGGCTGAGAATGGAGAAGTGGGGCTCAGAGATGGGAATGTGAAATAAGGGCAGTAGAATTTTTAATTCATTCAATTCATTAGTAGAACATACACTTACTGAGCCCTATGCCAAGCACTGGATATATGTGGTAAACAGATGATCCTTCCGCTTATGAAGGTTAAGAGATTAGGGAGCTATGAGAATGACAGAGGGGTCTATTTGAGATTTAGTCGTCATAGAAGGACACTCAAAGAGATAAAATTTAAGCTGACACTAGAAGGATGGGAATGAGCTAGAAACAGGAAGAGGAAGGGAGAGAGAATTCAAGCCAGAGGAAACAGCCTAATGGAAAGCCCGGAAGGGGAAAGAGATTGGCATGTTGGAGAGACAGAAAGGGGGCCAGTGTGGCTGGAGTACAGTGAAAGACAGAGAGGGAGTGGAGAAGGAGAGGAGGGAGGAGACAACAGCGATGAAGATGGGAATCATGCTTGGTTTTACAGCCCAAGGCGAGGCGTTTGGATTTAACTGTATATACACAAGGGAACTTACTGGTAGTTTTTAGTAGGCAAGTAAAATGATTGGGTTTATGCCTTCATGCTGGCCACAGAGGAAGTGAATTACAAGGAGCAAGAGCCAAAGCAGGGAGGTGAACTTCTTAAGCTGCTGTTGTGGTCTAGGTATGGCTCACTGCCACATCCAGTCCATCAGCATTCCCAGTGAGGAAGTGTCACAGGATCCTTAGGGTGTCACTTCGCCAGCCAGAAACCTCTGTGGCTGGTGGCACCTTCTGCCTGAGTATTGCTCATGCCTGCTGGGGTTGTTCTGACCACTTGGCCCAGCAGGCTGTGCACTACTCACTTTGCACTACTGGCCAGGATCCCACACCTGCCAAGCAGGAGCCAGGTACAGAGTGGCGTTGGGTGTGTGGGCAAGCAAGCATGTGGTCCAGCCACTGTTCACAGCTAAGCACACTGGCTGCTGTGGCAGGGCAGGCAACTCCAGGTACCGGCTCTGTGCAAGGCTGCAGCTGGAACAGATATACTGTATGTGGCTTCCTCTGAGGGCACACATTTCTGGATGAGGGGAATGCAGTGCTACCTGGAAGCACGGAGATGCCAGGAACCACAGAAACCCGAAAAGGTGTCACAGCCCTGGCTTGGGGAGCCCATAGGTCTGGGCTCCAAAAGGGCCACAGCTCTTCTTTCCTTGTTGTCCGCAACATGGTGAGCGGGGGCGGGCGGGGGGGGGGCATGTTTCAGCCCTGTTTGCGTTACAGCTCTTTTAGTCCCACCATTTGGTGGGTACTGAGTTCCTGTTCTGTGTCCAGGAAGAATGAGGTACGTGGACAACTGGAGGGTAAGCAAGGCAGAGAAGAGCTTCACTGAGTGGCAGAACAGTCCTCAGGAGATGCAAAGTAGGTAGCTCCTTTCTGCAGGCAGGTTGTCCCCATGAGTGTCCAGCTCTCAGAGGAGACGAGACCTGCAGTGGGTAGCTCCCTCCCACAGGCAGGTCACCCCAACATCTGTACAGCCCTCAGCAGAGAGGAGACCTGCAGTGGGTAGCTCCTATCCTCAGGCAGGTCATCCCGTCGTCTTCAACCCTCAATGGAGAGGAGACTTGGAGTGGGTTCCTGTTCATAGGCAGAACATTCTGTCCTCTGCCTGAGTCTGGCTGAGTCTGGGGTTTTTATGAGCTTCCGAGGGGAGAATGTGTGTGTTGACTGGTCCATGGGTGCCATAGGTGGGCCCAGAGAAAGCACCATAAATTCTCACTCTGGTCCACAGAACTGACACCCTGGCCCTCAGGCTTCAGGCCGTCCCTGGCTTGAAGGTGGGACTTCAACAGGGGCCCACCTCTTTCCACCCAGGAGCCTGTCTGCCTCCTGTTGCCATCCATATGTCATCTACAGTGCCCATGGTCCCCAGGCTGTTCATGGCAAGGGGTGCCTGCAGGCCCATGCCAAGCTGCCCTCAGCCTCCTCTTGGCCTCCCTTCCATGCTCTTTGGTGCCCAAAATTCAGAGGGGGGCCAAGGTGGCAGAGGGCTGGCATATTAGCACTGCCCCAAGCACGTGCACACCAGGCCGGGTAGTGATAATGACTGGGCTCAGTCACAACTTTGCTCTGAAATCAGAGCAGGTGCTGTGAGTGGGGAGAAGCCAGGCAGCAGGAGCAGACACTTTGAGCCTGCAGGGACAGAGGGGTCTCCCTGCTCCCCTAGAGCACAGGGATGCCTGGGTCTGCAGCCATGGCTGGGTGGCTGCTGCTACACCTGGGAGGGTGGGGCTCCCACCCCTCCGACTTGAGAGGGGGTAGGACTCCTGCCAGCTCCATGGAGTGCCCTGCCCCAGCCACAAGTGCCCCACTGCAGTTGGTGTCATGTCAGCAGCCACTCCAGACAGGCTGTCACTGCCATCAGAAAGATGAGGGACCAGGACTATTGCACAGGTTTCTGAGTCAAACATCTCAGTGAACAGTGGTCCTATTTGTCAAGAGGAAAAAAGTGGGATGGGGTAGGCAGGGAACTAGGTTGTTGGGGTAGGTCTGGGGATGAGAAACTAAATACTCCATTTAGGACATGTTGGAATTGAGATGTCAAATTGTCAGTCAAATATTTGAGTCCAGAGTTCTTAAAACAGGTCTGGCTTGCAGATATAAATTTGGAGTTGTTGACAAGTAAATGGTTTTTAAAACCATGTCGATGAATGATGTTACCTGGATTTTGAATAAAAGTGAATAAGTATTGTGCTGGCTAGAGGTCCTCCAGAGAAGGAAGAAAGGTGCCATATTTACTTCACAATATGTTTTGGAATGTTTTAAAGTAAATTATGGACATGATATTTCACTCCTAAATTCTTTAGTGCACATATTCACAAAATAAGGACATCTTCCTACTTAAGCACAATCCCAGAGATGACATTTAGGTTCATCAACTCAGTGCCAGCTCTTGCCCTGGGCTCAGCAGTGTCCATTTATATTTTTCTTCTAATTCTCACAACAACTCTCTGAGGAAGGTATGACTGGCCCATTCTGTCAACAAGGACACAATGGCTCAGAGAGCATTTGTAACTTATCCAAGGCCGGGTAACTAGAGATGTGTGCGGCCAAGATTCAAAACCAAGTCTGGCTGTAGAGCTTTCCCTCAGTCACTACTTAGCTGCAGAAAATGGCCTAGAAACTCATCTGCATGGAAGGCATATGATCTTTCTCCCCCTTGGGCCCCATCCTTGACCTGGCATCTTTGTCTTGGGAAACTGTCTTTTCCTCGGAGCATTTGACAGACCCCACAATTTCCATTTTTTTTCCCCCAAGTTCAGAAGGCTATACTTTGATTCAGGCCAGGCCTAGCCTAATGCCCTGAAGTCATTAGGAATCTGGTTGCCCAATGATCACAGATTTTTTTTTTTTTTTTGAGACGGGATCTTCCTTTATCACCCAGGCTGGAATGCAGTGGTGCAATCAAGGCTTGCTGCAGCCTTGACTTTCCAGGCTTAAGCAGTCCTCCCACCTCAACCTCCTGAGTAGCTGGGACTACCGGCATGCACCACCACACCTGGCTAATTAAATTTTTTTTTTTTTAGAGATGGGGTCTCACTATGTTGCCAGGGCTGGTCTCACACTCCTGGGCTCCAGTGATTCTCCCACCTCGACCTCCCAAAGTGCTGGAATTACAGGCCTGAGCTACTGCACTTGGCCTTGATCACAGATTTTGAGAAGCCAGCTTTAATTCCTTCTTGAGCTGCCCACAGCAGTCAAGGGATGGCAGGGCAGGCAACAGCCTCTCCCTAAAGCTTGGCAAGGGAGTAGAGGTAGAGTGAGGGGTTCTGACAGTGGTTACAGGATGGGGCAGGATGCATTACCATTGTGTATGCTGTAGTCATATCAATATCTCACCCTCCCAGGCCTACCCTCCAGAGGAAAGCCTGGGGTCGTGTCCCTGAGGGACTGCCCCAGCTTCCTGCAAGCCGTGACAGGGAGGGTAGGGGGTGGGTGGAGTTGACTCAAGTGTACTGCCAGTTCTGATCTCCCTAGGAAGGGTGTCCTTAGCTCACCCCCACCATCCTCCTTATTGTAGATTGTGTAGACTTCAGGTGTAGAGAGGCCTGTACCATTCAAAGGAGGGTGTATATGCACCAGAGTGCTCATGGTGGCCTCCCCATCACTCTCCAGCCCTTACCCTATTTTATTTTTTCTTCATACCATTTATCAGCATCTGCTGGAAACATGTTTGCTTACTATCTGTCCCTACTATAATTTAAGCTTCCCGAGCAAAAACTTTTACCAGTTTGGCTCAGAATTCATTCTCAGCACCAATAAGAGTGCCTGGCACATAGTAGGCACTTAATACATGGTTGCTGAATTAATGATTTTATCAATCAATCATGCAGAGCTATAGACATATCTAAGTAATGACCAAGTAGATTCAAAATAGTCCGTAGCAGACTTCTGTCTACCTGCACCTCACCCTGAAAAGCTTCAAAACACTTTCCTGTCTCACAAATCTCAACAGTCAAAAGAATGGGAAAAGGAAAAGAAGGAAGGAAAGTGCTAGAGGAGAGAGTGAGTACGGGCAACACCAGAGCCAACAAGAGGGAGCCTCATTCAGAGCAAAGTGGAGAACCCAGGCTGGTTTTCAAGGCCTCCAGGTGGGGCACAGGAAGGTTGCATTACTCTGAAGCCAGAAAATTCAAGGAGCTGTAGCTTTTGATCATCAACTTACTCCAGGCTGGCTTAGAGGTCTGGGGAGGACATTCAGGTGCTCTGAAATGCAGCGATAATCAAGAGAAAGAGGGAGTCTTAAATTGAGGATGGAGAGCAATATAGTCAGGTTAATGGAAGCACTAGCAATATTAAATGAAATTGCTCTACCACTTCTTCATAAGGCGGCACTGGGGAGCCCGCTCTTTGCATAAGCAGGGAGGGTCCTGGGATTTAGCAGGAGGGCGGAGAAGCTGGGGAATCAGTCATGCAGCAACCATTACAGTTCATGGGCACCCAGCTCTCAACCCCTCGGCGCACCTGCCGCATATTTACTCAGACCCACGCAGGAGCCAGGCAAATTTGGGCAGGATTTCAAGGGAGCCTGGAGCCAGGGGAGCCTGCTTTAGTCCAATTAAATGAAGCAGTATCAGGTGGAAAGTAATTCTGAGTATTCACCATTATGGGGAGTTTTGTGTTTAAGCCCCTCAATGGACTTTCTTTTAATGAAGAGCTAAATGCGGGGTCTGGAAGTGGGCAGGAGGAATTGCTCCAACCAGCAGAGCTGAATCTCTCCCTGAGGAAGGCACACAAGGGCAGGCAGAGTTTCCTAAGGGCTACATCTCGTGGCCCCCACTAGACACTCCAACCTGGATCCCGGGACACCTCTATGGACATGTTACTTCCATTTTGTAAAGATAATCGGGAAACCTCACCAGGCCTGGGGCGCTAAGAACCTGATTTGAATCATCACAGGGGGATCCAATGCACTTAAATCTTTGGGGATCTTCTTCCTGCTTCCTGCCTGTCTATCTGCCTTCCCCAGTGTTGGTCTTCCGAGGCAGTGGAAGCCAAAGGAGTGAAGATGAGCTAACAGGGTTGCAGAGAATCAAGAGTCTTATATAACCGTCTTAGGGAAAAACAAGCCCACTAGTGTAGGTAATAAATGAAAGAGGAGGAGAGTGCAATTCACGAATTCGAATAGCACAAAGAGGATGAGCTGTTTTTAAACTGTTGATACCAGAGAAATCTCTCCATCAGTGTACATTTACAGAGGACTTCGGGTGTGCCAAGCACCTGAGGAGACAGGGGGTACCATCCAGAGAAGCACAAAACAGGATTTTGGCCCTCAAGCAGCTCATGATGACAATGCCCTGAAGGTATCTGTAGAGCTAAGAAGACAAAGCAAAATTTCGTTAAATGAAATAACCATGCATAATTTAACCACACAAACAATACCCAGACCCTTATTTCAGGCCCTAATTTTTGTTGCCTGCAACAGTACTCCAGGCATATCTGAGTATCCAGTCCTGCTCACCATTCCCATGACTTTTTAGATGTAGACCTCAAGGATGGGGCAGCCAGGGCTAAAGGCCCCAGTATCGCAGTGTTGTTGGCCAGATTTTTATTATCACTGTACACCACTGATTCTAAAAAAAAGTCAGTGATAAAATATGCCCCCACTGCCCCCCACAATCCTCTGGTGGATAACGTTAAGCAATTGTTAAAAATTTCTATAGAGTGTTATTTACATATGTGTACATTTTTATTGTTTATAATTTAATAAACTTCGTATTCTACGTGGAAATTAATTGATAAATTCTCATCCATATGGTCTCCGATACAGGGAGACACATATATTTATCTTCCTTTTGAGAGTAAATTCCTGCAGGTACAGATTATTGGGGTTTACTTTGGGTACAGTATTTGCAGGGAGTCCAGGTTTGTATCTTCCACTCCTGTGATAGAACATATCCCTGCTTTTAAACAACAGATTTTCTTTTTTTTATTATTATTATACTTTAAGTTCTGGGATACATGTGCAGAACATGCAGTTTTGTAACACAGGTATACACGTACCAGGGTGGTTTGCTGCACCCATCAACCCATCACCTACGTTAGGTATTTCTCCAAATGTTATCCCTCCCCCAGCCCCCTACCCCCTGACAGGCCCCAGTGTGTGATGTTCCTCCCATGTCCATGTGTTCTCATTGTTCAACTCCCATTTGTAAGAACATGCGGTGTTTGGTTTTCTGTTCTTGTCATAGTTTGCTGAGAATGATGGTTTCCATCATCATCCATGTCCCTGCAAAGGACATGAACTCATATTTTTTATGGCTGCATACTATTCCATGGTGCATATGTGCCACATTTTCTTTATCCAGTCTATTATTGATAGATATTTGGATTGGTTCCAAGTCTTTGCTATTGTGAATAGTGCTGCAATAAACATATGTGTGCAGGTGTCTTTATAGTAGAATTATATATAATCCTTTGAGCATATACCGAGTAACAGGATTGCTCAATCAAATGGTATTTCTAGCTCTAGATCCTTGAGGAATTGCCACACTGTCTTCCACAATGGTTGAACTAATTTACACTTCCACCAACAGTGTAAAAGCTTTCCTATTTCTCCACATCCTCCCCAGCATCTGTTGTTTCCTGACTTTTTAATGATCGCCATTCTAACTGGCGTGAGAGGGTATCTCATTGTGGTTTTGATTTGCATTTCTCTAATGACCAGTGATGATGAGCATTTTTTCATATGTCTGTTGGCTGCATAAATGTCTTCTTTTGAGGACTGTTTGTTCATATCCTTTGCCTACTTTTTGATGGAGTTTGTGTTTTTCTTGTAAATTTGTTTAAGTTCTTTGTAGATTCTGGATATTAGCCCTTGTCAGATGGATAGATTGCAAAAATTTTCTCTCATTCTCTAGGTTGCCTGTTCACTCTGATGATAGTTTCTTTTGCTGTGCAGAAGCTCTTTAGTTTAATTAAATCACATTTGTCAATTTTGGCTTTTGTTGCCATTGCTTTTGGTGTTTTAGACATGAAGTCTTTGCCCATGCCTATGTCCTGAATGGCACTGCCCAGGTTTCCTTCTAGGATTTTTATGGTCCTAGGTCTTACTTAAACGTAAGTCTTTGATTCATCTTGAGTTGATTTTTGTATAAGGTGTAAGGAAGGGGTCCAGTTTCAGTTTTCTGCATATGGCTAGCCAGTTTTCCCAACATTATTTATTAAATAGGGAATCTTTTCCCCATTGCTTGTTTGTGTCAGGTTTGTCAAAGATCAGATGGTTGTAGATGTGTGGTGTTATTTCTGAGGCCTCTGTTCTGTTTCATTGGTCTATATATCTGTTTTGGTACCAGTACGTGCTGTTTTGGTTACTGCAGCCTTGTAGTATAGTTTGAAGTCAGGTAGCATGATGCCTCCAGCTTTGTTCTTCTTGCCCAGGATTGTCTTGGCTATGCGGGCTCTGTTTTGGTTCCATGTGACGTTTAAATTAGTTTTTCCAATTCTGTGAAGAAAGTCAGTGGTAGCTTGATGGGGATAGCATTGAATCTATAAATTACTTTGGGCAGTATGGCCATTTTCATGATATTGATTCTTCCTATCCAGGAGCATGGAATGTTTTTCCATTTGTTTGTGTCATCTCTTATTTCTTTGAGCAGTGGTTTGTAGTTCTCCTTGAAGAGGTCCTTCATGTCCCTTGTAAGTTGGATTCCTAGGTATTTTATTCTCTTTGAAGCAATTGTGAATGGGAGTTCACTCATGATTTGGCTCTCTGTTTGTCTGTTATTGGTGTATAGGAATGCTTGTGATTTTTGCACATGATTTTGTATCCTGAGACTTTGCTGAAGTTGCTTATCAGCTTAAGGAGATTTTGGACTGTGATTATGGGGTTTTCTAAATACACAATCATGTCATCTGCAAACAGGGACAATTTGACTTCCTCTCTTCTTATTTGAATACCCTTTATTGCTTTCTCTTGCCTGATTGCCCTGGCCAGAACTTCCAATACTATGTTGAATAGGAGTGGTGACAGAGGGCATCCTTGTCTTCTGCCAGTTTTCAAAGGGAATGCTTTGAGTTTTTGCCCATTCAGTATGATATTGGTTGTGGGTTTGTCAGAAATAGCTCTTATTATTTTGAGATACGTTTCATTGATACCTAGTTTATTGAGAGTTTTTAGCATGAAGGGGTGTTGAATTTTGTCAAAGGCCTTTTCTGCATCTATTGAGATAATCATGTGGTTTTTGTCATTGTTTCTGTTTATGTGATGGATTGTGTTTATTGATTTGCGTATGTTGAATCAACCCTGCATCCCAGGGATGAAGCCAACTTGATCCTGGTGGATAAGCTTTTTGATGTGCTGCTGGATTCTGTTTGCCAGTATTTTATTGAGGATTTTTGGATTGATGTTCATCGGGGATATTAGCCTGAAATTTTCTTTTTTTTGTGCGTCTCTGCCAGGTTTTGGTATCATGATGATGCTGGCCTCATAAAATGGGTTAGGGAGGATTCCCTCTTTTTTCTATTGATTGGAATACTTTCAGAAGGAATGGTACCAGCTCCTTTTTGTACCTCTGGTAGAAGTCGGCTGTGAATCTGTCTGGTCCTGACTTTTTTTGGTTGGTAGGCTATTAATTACTGCCTCAATTTCAGAACTTGTTATTGGTTTATTCAGGGATTCGGCTTCTTCCTGGTTTAGACTTGGGAGGGTGTAGTGTCCAGGAATGTATCCATTTCTTCTTTATTTTCTAGTTTATTTGGATAGAGGTGTTTATAGTATTCTCGGATGGTAATTTGTATTTCTGTGGGATCGTTGGTGATATCCCCTATGTCATTTTTTATTGTGTCTATTTGATTCTTCTTTCTTTTCTTCTTTTTTAGTCTGGCTAGTGGTCTATTTTGTGGATCTTTTCAAAAAAGCAGCTCCTGGATTCATTTATTTTCTGAAGGGTTTTTTGTGTCTCTATCTCCTTCAGTTCTGCTCTGATCTTAGTTATTTCTTGTCTTCTGCTAGATTTTGAATTTGTTTGCTGTTGCTTCTCTAGTTCTTTTATTAGGGTGTCAATTTTAGATCTTTCCTGCTTTCTCTTGTGGGTATTTAGTGCTATAAATTTCCCTCTACACACTGCTTTAAATGTGTCCCAGAGATTCTGGTACGTTGTGTCTTTGTTCTCACTGGTTTCAAAGAACATCTTTATTTCTGCCTTCATTTTGTTATTTACTCAGTAGTCATTCAGGAGCAGGTTGTTCAGTTTCCATGTAGTTGTGAGGTTTTGAGTGAGTTTCTTAATCCTGAGTTCTAATTTGATTGCATGTGGTCTGAGAAACTTTGTTATGATTTCTGTTCCTTGTATTTGCTGAGAAGTGTTTACTTCCAATTATGTGGTCTATTTTAGAATAAGTGTGATGAGGTGCTGAGAAGAATCTATGTTCTGTTGATTTGGGGTGGAGAGTTCCATAGATGTCTATTAGGTCTGCTTGGTCCAGAGCTGAATTCAAGTCCTGAATATCCTTGTTAATTTTCTGTCTCGTTGATCTAATATTGACAGTGGGGTGTTAAAGTCTCCCACTATTATTGTGTGAGAGTCTAAGTATCTTTGTAGGTCTCTAAGAACTTGCTTTATGAATCTGGGTGCTCCTGTATTGGGTGCGTATATATTTAGGATAGGTAGCTTTTCTTGCTGCATTGATCCCTTTACCATTGTGTAATGCACTTCTTTGTCTTTTTTGATCTTTGTTTGTTTAAAGTTTGTTTTATCAGAGATTAGGATTGCAACCCCTGCTTTTTTTTGCCTTCCATTTGCATGGTAGATATTCCTCCATCCCTTTATTTTGAGCCTATGTGTGTCTTTCCACATGAGATGGGTCTCCTGAATACAGCACACTGATAGGTCTTGACTCTTTATCCAATTTGCCAGTCTGTGTCTTTTAATTGGGGCATTTAGCCTGTTTACATTTAATGTTAATATTGTTATGTGTGAATTTGATCCTGTCATTATGATGCTAGCTGGTTGTTTTGCCTGTTTGTTGATGCAGTTTCTTCATGTTCTTTACAATTTGGCATGTTTTTGCAGTGGCTGGTACCGGTCATTCCTCTCCATGTTTAGTGCTTCCTTCAGGAGCTCTTGTAAGGTGGGCCTGGTGGTGACAAAATCTTCAGCATTTGCTTGTCTGTAAAGGATTTTATTTCTCCTTCACTTATGAAGCTTAGTTTGGCTGGATATGAAATTCTAGGCTGAAAATTCTTTTCTTTAAGAATGTTGAATATTGGCTCCCACTCTCTTCTGGCTTGTAGGATATTTGCCAAGAGATCCACCGTTAGTCTGATGGACTTCCCTTTGTGGGTAACCTGACCTTTCTCTCTGGCTTCCCTTAACATTTTTTCCTTTATTTCAACCTTGGTGAATCTGATGATGATGTATCTTGGGGTTGCTCTTCTCAAGGAGTACCTTTGTGGTGTTCTCTGTATTTCCTGAATTTGAACGTTGGCCTGTCTTGTTAGATTGGAGAAGCTCTCCTGAATAATATCCTGAAGAGTGTTTTCCAACTTGGTTCCATTTACCTTGTCACTTTCAGGCATGCCAATCAAACATAAATTTGGTCTTTTCACATAGTCCCATATTTCTTGGAGGCTTTTTCATTCCTATTTATTTTTTCTCTAATCTTGTCTTCTCTATTTCATTAAGTTGACCTGCAATCTCTGATATCCTTTTTTTCTGGTTGATGGATTCGGCTACTGATACTTGTGTATGCTTCATGAAGTTCTGTGCTGTGTTTTTCAGCCCCATCAGGTCATTTATGTTCTTCTCTCAACTGGTTATTCTAGTTAGCAAGTCCTCTAACCTTTTATCAAGGTTCTTAGCTTCCTTGCATTGGTTTAGAACATGCTCCTTTAGCTTGGAGAAGTCTCTTATTACCCACCTTCTGAAGCCTACTTCTGTCAATTCATCAAACTCACTCTCCATCCAGTTTTGTTCCCTTGCTGGTGAGGAGTTGTGGTCCTTTGGAGGAGAAGAGGCATTTTGGTTTTTGGAATTTTCAGCCTTTTTGCAGTGGTTTCTCCCCATCTTTGTGGATTTATCTGACTTTGGTCTTCCTTTGATGATGGTGACCTTTGGATGGGGTCTTTGAGTGGACGTGCTATTCCTTTCTGTTAGCTTTCCTTCTGACAGGCCTCTGTGCTGCCAGTCTTCTGGAGTTTGCTGGAGGTCCACTCCTGACCCTGTTTGCCTGGGTATCACCAGTGGAGGCTGTAGAACAGCAAAGATTGCTGTCTGATCTTTCCTCTGGAAGCCTCATCCCAGAGGGGCACCTGCCAGATGCGAGGCAGAGCTCTCCTATATGAGGTGTCTCCCAGTCAGGATACACAGGGGTCAGGGACCCACTTGAGGAGGCAGACTGACTCTTAGCAGAGCTCGAATGCTGTGCTGGGAGATCCATTGCTCTCTTCAGAGCTGTCAGGCAGGGACGTTTGAGTCTGCTGAAGCTGCACCTACAACCGCCCCTTCCCCCAGGTGCTCTGTCCCAGGGAGATGGGAGTTTTATCTATATGTCCCTGACGAGGGCTGCTGCCTTTTTCTCAGAGATGCCCTGCCCAGAGAAGAGAGATCTGTCAGTCTGGCCACAGCAGCCTTGCTGAGCTGCAGTGGGCCCCACCCAGTTCAAACTTCCCAGTGGCTTTGTTTACACAGTGAGCGTAAAACTGCCTACTCAAGCTTCAGCAATGGCAGATGCCCTTTCCCCCTCCCACCAAGCTCAAGTATCCCAGGTGGATCTTGGGATTCTCTGCTGCTCTGCTGGCAGTGAGAATTTCAAGCCAGTGGGTCTTAGTTTGCTGGGCTCCATGGGGGTGGGACCCGCCGAACCGGGCCACTTGGCTCCCTGGCTTCAGCACCCCTTTCCAGTGGATTGAATGGTTCTGTCTTGCTGGCCTTCCAGGTGCCACTGGGATATGGAAAAAAAGAACTCTTGAAGCTAGTTTGGTGTCTGCCCAAATGGCTGCCCCGTTTTTTGCTTGAAATCCAGGGCCCTGGTGGGGTAGGCACTGAAGGGAATCTCCTGGTTTGCGGGTTGTGAAGACCGTGGGACAAGTGCAGTATCTGTGCCAGAGTTCCTTGGACTCAGTCCCTCATAGCTTCCCTTGGGTAGGGGAGAAAATTCCCCGACTCCTTGCACTTCCTGGGTGAGGCAACGCCCCAGCCTGCTTTGGCTTGCCCTCCATTGGCTGCACCCAGTGTCCAACCAGTTCCAATGAGATGAACCCTGTACCTCAGTCGGAAATGCAGAAATCACCTGCCTTCTGCATCAATCTCACTGGGTGCTGTAGACCAGAGCTATTCCTGTTGGGCTATCTTGCCAGTCTTAACAACAGTTTTTTTTTTTTTTTTTTCAAGTGGTGGTAGTATGTGATTGTAAGGATGAAAAAACAAAACTTGGGTTATATCAGTGTTGTCATTCTACGTGACCTCTTGGAGTTTTTGTGTTTGAAATTCAAGACAGTGAAACAGTGCAAACTGTGAGATGTTTTTGTTTAATAAATATAAATTTTAGTACATATATGAAATATTTTGCTGACTTTGACTTGTATCTTTAAGGTTGATATTTCTCCTTTTTAAGTTGCTAATTGTTACTAAATAACAAATAAAAATTTTGTAATTGAGTGCTACACGCTGATTCCTAAAAATTAAGGTGATATAGGGGATGGTGTTAAATAATGACCTGCTCTGAGCATAAAATATGTTAGGACATCCCTGCTTTCTAGAAATTCCAGAACTTGTCCTGGAAGAATTCAGACCTAAATTCATGACCTGGATGTTGCTTGGGTTGGTAGAGTTATCATCTTTTTCACATGCCATGGCAATTCAGGTCCCTCTATAATCCCACCTCCACGCTACCTTTCTCCTCCCTGTTCCCCAAGACTTTCCACTCTGGACTATAGTTCTCCTATCTATCTCATATTCCACAAAAAGAATTTTGAAAAACAGAGTTGACTATTTTTTTCTTGTAAGCCTGCTACTTGTTTAACCTCTTTCCACCTCCTGCTTGCTTTATGGCCCCGCCTTAGTTCTTTGATATCTATAAAGGAAGCCTAAAGAGAAAGGGTGCTCAAATCTACTTTCAATCAGTAGATTTGAAAGAATTGCCCTTCCCTGCCCCCAAATTAGAAACTGATCAAAACAATTGCTTAAGAAGTGAATTGTTAAAGGACTGAAAAATACGAATCCCTATCAGGGGATTTATCAGAAGTATGAAAAGAAGACATGTGGGACTGATTTCCAGAATAGGGAAGCATTATTTCCCTGGAAATAATCCAGGGAAAACAGAGAACTGGGAAGTTCAATGTTTTGCAAGAAAAGGGAACAAATCTTAAGAGAAAAACCTCAGTGTCTACAAGACAACAGGACAATGAGAAATTAACATGGCATGTTTCTGAAAAACTGAGTTTGCCAAACAAACTTGAGCTCTTTGCATACTTCAATTTCACGAGTTTCAGGATTAGCAAATATGGTGGCTTTAAACCACTTCACCTATCTTCCTTTCTTTCTTTGTTGGATTTGATGTGAAGACTAGAATAGGGTTTGCAGCAGTGAGAAGTGTAAAGACCCTCAAATACGTGGCACAGCCCCAAACTCAGAAAAGAGGTTTTCAGCAAAGTACTAAAAGGATCTCTCTTTGGCCAGGGTTGTTTTGTCGATATTCTAGAAAGAGAATCAAATAGCATAGTAGTGGATGTGGGAATCCAGGTTTAAGAATCATCCATGTGATCGGGACCTAGGAGAATTAGCAGAGCCTGTGATCAATATAAATCTAGCTCTGCACACCTAGGCAGCTGAGGAGAGTGTGAACTCAACTGGAGCTGACATGGGGAAGTAGGGTCCTCTGAGCCCAGTTGGCAGGGTGCCACCCTTTCAGGCACTGACAAAGAGAAGAGTGCATTCAGAAGAGACTCCCAGGACAGAGGAGTCTGGCGAAAATTTGGAGGTTGTTAAACCAGAAAAAGAGAAGCTTCAGGGATCACACAAGTGACTGACTTATCCATGTGTCTAAAGCACTGATTTGCAGACAAGAGGCTGTTATGGTTTGAATTTTCCCCCCTTATATCCCCAAATTTATATGTTGCAGAAAGCACAAGGAAGAGCATTCTAACAATTCAGACTGTCTGAGAGTGGGCTGAACTGCCTTTTGGTGTAGTGTGCTTTGTGGTATTGAGGATGTGTAAGTGGAGACGATGAGATGACCAGTTTCTGGAGCTACTATAGGGAAAATTCCCGCAAGCGGGGGATGGACAATCTCCAAGGTTTCCTTCAATTGTAAAGTTCTATGCTTCGAACTCCAAAAGTATTCAGAAACAAAAAATTAGCTGAAGATTTTAAATTAGTAATTGTTCTGTTTTTAGAAAGGACAGAGTCTAAACAAGCATTAAAAAAAGAACCAGTAAGATGTAATTCTACCCAAGAAAAAGTGCAAGTTTTTGTTTGTTTGTTTTGTTTTGTTTTTTTGAGACAGTCTCACTGTTGGCCAGGCTGGAGTGCAGTGGCACGATCTCAGCTCACTGCAACCTCTAACTCCTGGGCTCAAGCAATTCTCCTGAGTGAGCCTCCCGAGTAACTGGGATTACAGGCATGCACCACCACGCCCGGCTAATTTTTGTATTTTTAGTAGAGAAGGGGTTTCACCTCATTGGCCAGGCTGGTCTCAAACTCCTGACCTCAGGTAATCCACCTACCTCACCCTCCCAAAGTTTTGGGATTACAGGCATGAGCCACCGCGCCCGGCCAAAAAGTGCAAGTTTTCTTTTACTCTTTACTTAAGATCTACCCTCTTAGCAAAATTTTAGGTATGCAGTACAATATTGTTAACTCTAGAGACTACACCGTGTAGTAGCTCTCCAGGACTTATGCATATCACACAACTTCATGCCCTTTGTCTAACTTCTCCCCATTTTTTTTCTCCCTCTGACCCTGGCAACCACCATTCTACTTCCTGCTTGAGTTTGACCATTTTAGATTCCTAACATAAGTGAGACCATATAGTATTTGTCCTTCAGTGTTGGGCTTTTTTTTACTTAACACAATGGACTCCAGGTTCATCCATGCTATATCAAAAAGGGCAGGGGCAGGGTGCAGTGGCTCATGCCTGTAATCTCAGCACTTTGGGAGGCCGAGGAGGGCAGATCGTGAGGTCAGGAGTTTGAGACCAGCCTGGCCAGCATGGTGAAACCTCGTCTCTACTAAAAATACAAAAATTAGCCAGGTGTGGTGGGTGCCTGTAGTCCTAGCTACACGGGAGGCTGAGACAGGAGAATCGCTTGAACCCAGGAGGTGGAGGTTGCAGTGAGCTGAGATCGCATCACTGCACTCCAGCCTGGGTGACAGAGCAAGGCTCCATCTCAAAAAAAACAAACAAACAAACAAACAAAAAAACAAAAACAAAAAGGCAGGATTTCCTTCTTTTTAAGGCTGAGTAGTATTTCATTATATGTATACACCACATTTTCTTTATTCATTTGTTGATAGACATTCAGGTTGCTTCCATGCCTTGGCTGTTGTGAATAATGCTGCAGTGAACACTAGAATGCAGATATCTCTTTGATACCCTGATATTCAATTCCTCTGGAAAACAGCAAGAATTAACAGGGAAAATATTTCAAGAACCCAGTGGGCAGGAAGTACAAAAAGAACAATGATGCTGGGAAACACAGGACATTGAATGATATTAAATATGTTGGATACCACATGGCTGCAAAACAGGGTGGCTTACTATGAGCAGTATCTGTAGCTTTAAGCCAGGCAGGTTCCTGTCCTTCCACTTAAGAGCTCTGTGGTCTTGGCCCATCTATGTAACTTGTCTGAACAAGAGTTTCCTCATCTCCAAAGTGGGATAATATCACCTGGATCACAGTGTCAGGAGGATGACATGAGACAATTAATGAAGACTGTGAGACATGTGGTAAGCATTCAATAAAGAACTATGAATTTCATTATGAAATTAGCATCTTCAGAGCCAAAACCAATGGCTTATTACACACACACACACACACACACACACACACACACACACACACACAGAGCAACGCAAATGACAAAATTAAAGCTTTAAAGGAAATTTCTTTCTTTGTTAGAGTCCATGACATAAATAACAATCTTTCCTATGTCACTGTAAAGTTTCATTTGCTACTATTTTATCTACATTAAATGAGTAGAAGTCATGATTTGCCACATAGAACCAAGTGGAATGGTAGATTTTGATTTTTTTTTTAGTGGGTATCCAGCTCATTTGAAAGTACTGAAGGCGGGCCCATGTTTGAGACCTTTGGTCTGATGTATGGCCTTGGATAAACTTCTGTCATTCTTGGTTTTCTCATCTGCACCTAACTCATCAAGTTGCTGGGATGATGAAACGGGACTAGGCTTGGGCAAAGTGTTAAGTAGATGGCTGATGAGCATGTTACCATCGCATCCTCGTAGCTTTGGGATGGTGATTGTCGGTACTGGCTCTACCCCAAGGATAAATGCCATAAATACCATGGGAAGCAAGGGTCAATTTATCCTGATAGAGCCAGTCCAAACGAGGAATAATGCGTGAAATTAAGGTAGATGAGGCTTTAAGGAAAGGAAAAACTTCTGTTCAGCAGGATCTTTTAGATAATGAAGTGGTCTCTAAGGAAACTTGAAGGAGCTCTACACTGGAAGAAAAACTAAAATGGGCAACCACTCTGCCTACTGAAATATGAGTGATTTCAAAGCTTCTGCCTTCTCTTAGTCTTTGCCGCTTCTCCTTCCTCTTTTAGTTTTATGCTTTCCCCAAGGATGTTCCTTGATCCAAATTGCTCTTTATTCGAGGCTGTGATTCATTCCTGGTGTGGTTTAAACTGGCCCATGTTTGTAGTATCTGATGCTAGAGAGTCGTGTCTTAAAAAGGCAACGGCCATCTTTCCCCTGGGTTCACCCTCGGTGCCTTCCTGTCACCCCACTCCATGTTTGCAGCAGGCCGTCCGCAGCCTGGCCTGGCTCTTCTGCCTCAGTGTCAGCCTCCTCATTAGGCATGCTCTGGAGCTGGCTGGTGTCAGAGCCGGCCGATGCATCAGAATGCAGGGCATGCCTCCGGCTCCTGGGAAGCTGCACATTCCGCATGAAATATGAAGGCAACAGCCAGCCCACGGGAGACCCAGGGTGGATTTAGAGGAAGAGCAGCAAAGGTGGCTGTTGGGGGAGGGGCATTCTGCAGGGCCAGAGAGACAATGTGGGCACCTATCACATATTTTAAAGGCACTGCTTTGGTGGGGGAGAGCGATGCTGGGAGGGGCACCTGGTTTATGTATCCTCTTGGCTGCTCCTGACACACACTCCCTCGGTACATTCTTTCTGCATATGCTCATGGTATATCTGTGATTATGGTGATGTGCCCTTTTGAGATAGGCAGCCGGCTCATTCCCCGCTGTGCTCATCACTGATTCTTGAGTTTCTCTTTTGGGATAACTTGAAATCATAAGAGCAGTCCATGCGGATTTCGGAGCACCTGACAGTAAGAAACATAATAAAAAGTAATGATTGTCCAGCAAGCCCTGGGGATGCTTGTCACACACCACCTTGGGTCCACAGAGGTTAAGCGTGCTTAACAGGCGGTGGCCTCAGATGGTTCCAAGGCCTGACGTTAGAGCCTGTCCTCGTCGTTGTCCAGAATCCTCTAGTTTCCAGCCAAGGCTCCATGCTGGGGTTCCACCCAGCCATTCAGAGATGAGGAGAAAATCATTCATCCCCAGCATAGGCACTAAGAGATTACTGCATGCCTTAACATGTCATAGTGTCATGTGCTGTGCACAGACCCTTAGAGCACTTACCCACTGTAGTGTGCTTGGTTTATGTGCAGGTCCCCGACTTAGCCACTCTATCCATGAAGCAGAAATGCTGTATTATTTGTTTTTATATAACCAGAGGATTGGTACATAGTAGGCCCTCAATAAATACTGAGTAAATTATATTTGATGAGGCTGTCCTCCCACACCATCACACATCCAAGTCATCAGAAAACACAAGTCTACTGGTCCCTCCCAATACAGAAATTTTGGGAGGCCACCGTTTCTCCCCTAACCTAAATCCACAATGCCCATTACAGTGTACTCAGGGTGTAATTCCATTTCATATCATTGATTACAGAGTATTAGAGAGTATCCCACTTTCTTTTGATCAGAGAACATATATACACATACACACACATACACACACACACACAAGGAAGCAGCTTGCAGTCCTTGTGTGTGAGATGAATGTGAAAGTTTTCTGCAAGAAACTCCAAAGCAGTGATGTCTCCTGAAAGCCCCGGCCGTTTCTGGTTGGCAGTACTGCCTGCTGCACACCTTCCAGAGGTGCCATTCAACAGGCGGGTTCCACACTGAGGCTGCCCTGCTGGCTGGAATGTGAGACAATATGTATGCTTGCTTTACATGTGGGAACGTTCAGTGTACAGAACTGTATTTGGTGACTTTCTGTTAATTTTATAAAGACATTGGCTTTTTTGTGAACAGAGAGGACTCTGTACTTCTGTTTGGTTCTTGATGCAGAGTAGCAGGTAGCAGCAGGATTCAACTAAAATGTTGGCTCTTCACAAGACCATAAGCTGCCTGGGAGCCGGGCATCGTCTCCCCTGTCCACTGCTGTGTTCCCAGTGGCTAGATCGTAGCTAGAACGGAGATATGAATGGAGATATGAAAACATTGGGTTGAGTGGAGCCTTGGACCTGCACTGTCATTTAGAGAGGGTGTCACTTAAACAGATCTGTCTAGATCTGCACTTTCTGTAGCAGAGAAAGTATAGCGCCTTATCCTCTAGCCAGTAATATGTTCAGGGTTGGGTCCATTAGAATCCACCCTGGTTTTGATATGCCTATGCTGAGAGACAGAATTTCTCTGTTGGAGCTACCAAGTTGAGAGTAGGATGCTAATTCAAAAGAGTAGAGAATTAGGCTATTAGACAAAATATGGACATGGAGAGAGACAGAGAGCCAGCAAAGCGGCTAGCCCTCCCAGCATCATACGACTTTGTGTATTCAGCCCCAGCTGGAGCTCTAACCCAGAATGTCTTGGTTATATGAACTAATAAATTACTGATTTATTTATTTGCTAGAGGTAATATAGAAGAAGGTTTTCATCACTTAAAACTAAAAGCAGCCTGACTGACAGACTTGTTTCATACTATCCCCGTCTACTTTTAAAGCTATTCATTTGCTCCACGCTAACAGCTAATCTTCTCTTTACATTTAATGCGTGCGGATCTCCTAAATGTCTATTTTCACATGGTGGTTATTTTGCCCAGTCCTTTTGCCTGCTTTAAGCAGAACTGTGTTTAAGCCACATACTCAGGCTAGGTATATCTGTCCCACACAAAGGCTGTAGAGAGAAGGAACACTTCCAATTTCTGGATAACAGACCTAACAGTTCCCACTGGTGTCGGATCCCCCAGCCCTACAGCACACAGCACCCCCTTGACAGTACACATTAACTCTGCAGTGGACCTTGGTGAGGACACCCTGCTCTGGACTCAGCTCTGGTGTGGCTGCACTCAATTGTTTGTAACTTGTTTTGTAGGAATGGGGCTTGGCCCCCAGCTAGAGGCGACATGGCTAGTTTTCAGAGAACAAAGGAGAGGGAAGAAGACAGATGTTCCTTGAACATCTACTGTGTGAGAAACACCACCCAGGGCACTGCACCTGCCTGTGAGTTACATAACTTCTCTTGTCCATAGCTGTGAATGCAAAAGCCTCAGAGTAGTTCAGCAGTTGCTTGCACGTGGGCTGAGCCGTTCAAGTGACAGTGCAGGTCTATCTAAATGCAAGCATCCATGCTTTTTCTGCCACCACTAAGTTGTCTCCTGGGGCCATATTTTGATTTGTTTTGTGCAGTCCAGACCACTCTGCACCATGCTGGCCACACTGTAAGTCCAATGATGACAGCGCTGTGTTTATCGCCATTTCATATGAACCTAATGAGGAGGGAATGTTACAGAACACCCCCTCCATAGTGTGAGAGAATTGCTTGACATGGAGATGCACAGAAATAAGAGAAGTTTGGAGTCCAATTTCCTTCCTCTGTGGCCCACCCAGCCTCTGGGGTTGAAAGCGTGGCCAGGGAAAGCGTTCTGTTCCCGTACACGCAGGGATGCCTCTGGCTGGGTGACAGCTACTGACCCACCTCGTTTTTGTTCTGCAGGTGTTGGAAAGAGGATGCAACCATCCCCAACAGGGAAGGGTGGAAAATGCTGCACTGTGCATGGGTGAATGTGCACATGTGTGTATGTGTGGTCCTGGGAGCAAGGGCCGGGCAGGGACCAGTCTGCAAAACAACATTAAGAAACCGAAACATTTTCCACTGAGAAACAGAATTACTGCCCATGGAATTCTTACCCAGCCTGAGAAGCTAGCAGCAGCCCCTCCTTTTCATTAGTTAAACAAAGAGGGTTATTTTTCAAATGAAAACTTTCAGTGTGGAAAACAATCTAATTCCCGGGGCTTTTTGAGAAGTGAGATTCTCACTGCTCCAATAAATATGTCTATGTGGATACGCAGCTGCAAAGGCAGTGTGGGTGCCCTGACCAAACGAGAGGGCAGGCCTGGCCAGTGGGGGAAACGGGGACTCAGCTTCAGGCCTCTCATAACAATCCCAGGTAGAAAGGCCAACAGAGGGAATGATCCACGGCCTGGAAGATTTGAACTGTTCTACGAGAGAAAAAAAAGCGAAAACAAAAATAATTTCTGTAAGTCCATTAAATGATCTCCTTTCTTCCTCCAAGTCAACGAACTCCTTCTGGTCGGAAAATAATCTGCAAACTCAAGCCCTGCTTGGTTCAGTGGGGTGTGTTCTGCCTTATTGAATTCCTGGCCTTCAGAGATCTTTCAAAAAAAAAAAAAAAAAAAAAAAACTTGCGCCCACTTATGAACCCATGGGGTAATGTCACAGCTTTCTTTTGAGGGGCTTTCTTCATGAAAGCTCCTGGGTACTTGTATTTGTTTAAGAGTGGGCAAGAATAGGAAGGCAGACTGCCAGGGTTCAAATTTTAGCTCTACCACTTACTTAAAAACAGAGTGTGCTTACTCTCTCTGGACCTCAGCTGGCCCATCTGCAAACAGGAGTAAGAATGGTACCTACATCACGGAGTTTTCATAAAGATTAAATGAGAAGGTGCTTACAAAGTGCTTATCACAGTTTCTGGACAACGGAAGACCTCAATAAAAGTGTGGCCATTATTATGAAGTTAAAGGCACATGGCATATGGTCACAGACCTGAACATTTTAACTTAATAAATACTCTTTGAGGTTTCTACTTTTCCCATCTCACTAATGGAAAGCATGTTGTTTAAAAAAATAAAAGCAGACACAAAATAGCCTCTCTTCAAATCGGAGCTTCCTTCTCTAATCAGTCCGTGAATGTTTCGGGGAGTGCTCTATTTAACTTGGCTGGCCCCTGGTTTTGCCGTGAGTAATACATTGGGCTTAATTTCAAACTCCACACAGCCAAGATCACTGGATACTTGAGCTTCCCCAAGCTGAGTTGATACAGCTGCTCTGCCCCTGGTCACTGGTGAGTTGTCCCTGTGGATTCCAAAGGGTCTGCATGAAAACAGGCCAAGGTGCATGGGCCAGCCGAGATGGTCAAAGACATGGGTTCCCACTGAGCAGGTGTCCAAGTGAGACAAGACTGAGGAGGCCAGGGGAGCCCTACAGTGAAGTCAGAAGAAACTGAGACAGACAGAGGGTGGCCAGAGATGATGGAGAGAGGGGCCTTGCTGACACTTGGGGAGAGTAGTGTTGCTTGGTGAATCCTTGCTCTTACAAAGGCAGCATAGGTGGTTGAAAGAAACCATCCTGATTTTGACATTGCCACGATGATAAATGAAGGGCATGAACTCTCTCCAAATTAGGGTCTCTGAGACCAATTAGGTCAGACGATGAAGATTTGCTTGAAAAATAAAATCGAGTATGGCTTTCTTTTAAACAAGGCTTACATTTCAAATGGACCTGAATAAACCAAATTCAATTTAGACATGTTATTCCCCAGGAACTTAGCTCTGGCATGAAATAAGGCTTGCCTGAGGCCACTTGAGAACTGCAGTCTGTGGGGCAGCCCTGTGATGGACAAATAGAGCAGGGTGTTAATTTTGACGCCTGTCGAATCCCAATGACAGGCGGGCTGGTAAACAGATTGAAGAAGCTAATGACTGTTTAGTGCTTTCCAGGATAGGAAATGTCTCTTTGGCTTCTGAGGTAGCAACACCCTTACCTTAAAAGGTTTGGATTGATGATCTGGGCCCAATAAAAGCCCCTTCTGAAATCTGTTGGGAAGCCCAAGCATTTCAAAAGTGAAAGATAATGAAGATGTTCTAGAAGCAATATCATTATGAGTATACATTATAAATGATAATTACAATTAATCATATTAGCCTTCATAATCTCCCAACATTATAACTCAACAATGGTAGATTCATCTTCCTTGTGTTCTTTGGAAGAAGATTTTGCCTTGAGCTACACATTTTCTTCTTTAATTTGACTTGCGGTGGTTTCTGCTTTCTGACTGATTCTCTGTCTCCTGAAGACAGGCATGTGATGGGGAGGGAGGTTTGGGAATTAGATGAAGTTGTGGGGTCATGATGCCCGGCAAGTTCTAGAACCCCAGAATTTACTTGGCCCCGGAGGAGACACTCAAACAAACAGCCCATCTTGTTATTTCAATGCTGTCAGAACTCTTTCATGCCTCTACATATGAATCCGTGGTCAGGCGTTCCCCAATCCCCGCTGCAATCTAAATCAGCCTCCTTCTTTTATTCTCTCTCATAATTCCCTCTTCTTTCTCCCCAAGCACTAGTCATGGTTTTTAATCATTTCTTTATATTTATTTGATGTTTAGCTCCTCATTAGATATGAGCTCAACAGGAGAGGGGCCATGTCTATTATTTTGTTCACTACCATATAATGAATACCTAGCTTTGTGACTGGAATAGGCAGGCAACCGATAGATAATTGTGAATGGAAGACAGAGTGGGTTGCACAGCTTGGAAAAGCATGCCCCTTAGAATGAAGCCCTCTCTTCTCTGTCTTCCCATTGACACCAGACACTTACTACCTCCCTATATTCCACAAAGGCCCACAGTGACTTCCCGCGTGCTGGGTCCAGTGGCTTTCTGGGTCCTCATCCCTCAGCTGAGTTGTAGAGTCTGATACAACGAACTCTGCCCTACTAGAAAGCCTGCTTTCTTGGCTTCTGCGGCTCCAGGCTCCCCTCTCTGGTCTGTGCTCACTGACTCCTTCCTCCTCTTATGCTGTAAAGGGAGTAAAGCCCATGGTTCTGGACACAGCCTGATCACATCCTCATGCTGTTCCTTGTCTTGACAGCTCCTCCACTGTCTTGGCTCCAGCCTGCAGCTTTTGACTGGGACCTACAAAGTCTACATTTCTAACCACGAAATGCTCTTCCTCTTGCCTTCTTTTTCTTCTCCCAGTCACCAGGCTGGACAACTTAGTGTCTTTCCTCAACATCATTCCTCATATTTTCCAAATAGTCAACGTATGAAAATAGTGAAAATATGAATTCAGTGTCTTCTCATTGTCTATGACTCAAATCTCTTGATTGTCCAGACCGTCCCATCTTTTCCCAATTTTCTGCTACACATTATCCAAATTTCTCTTATGCCAATAATGCCTTTTCTATTAATACTGTCAACATTCTACCTTTCCTTCAAGGTTTATCTCAATTTAAGTCCCCTGTGAGCTTCCCAATCAATCAATCACAATTTCTCCTGCTTTTAATTACCAACACACTATATATCTTTCAGTTGGCATTCTCTTAACTTTTTATTGAATGATGAATTTCTATGTATTTGTCCATATTTTCAGGGAAAGCCTAATAAATAGATCCCTGGAGAGACTGACCTGGATAAATCAAAAGCATAAACTACCAACACACACCCTAAAGACATTAAACAAAATATTAAGATGATATTAAGAAGAATTTTATGTCAGTGGCTTTGAACATGCAGGTGAAATGGACACACACCTAGAAAAATGCAAAAATTGACATAAGAAAAAATGGATAATTTGAATATTCACATATTTGCTAGAGAAATTGAATCTATAATTTACAATTCCTACAAGGAAATATTGAGGCCCAGACATTTGAGTGACGAGTTATTTCAAACATATGAGGAAAAAATGAGTGTTACACAAATTCTTCCAGGGATTGGCAAAAGGAATACTTCGCTACTCATTTTATGAGGCCAGCATTACTTTGATACTGAAACTTGTCAAGGCCATTCCAAGAGAAGAAAATTATAGGCCAATCCTTCATTGTAATATAGATCTAAAACTCTTGAGCAAAATAGTGGCAAACCAAATCTAGAGATATTTTAAAAGGATCAGATATCATGACAAAATAAAGTTTCTTTTAAAAATGCAAGGTTGGTTTAACACTTAAAAATCAATCAATATAATTCACCACAGAAACCAAATAAAGAAGAAAAACCCCATGAACACCTCAAAAGACGAATAAAAAGCATTTGTTAAAACTCAGAACTTGTTCATCACTGAAACTATAACTGGTATCAAATCAGGACTAGAAGGGAACCCTTTCATCTATAAAAGTCTATACTTAATAATGAAATATGAACACTTCCACTGGAGACCAGCAACGAGACAAGGATGTTCACTCTTACCACTTCTATGTAACAGTGTACTGGAGGTTCTAGCCAGAGTAGTTTAGTTTAGACAAGAAAAAGAAATTTCAAAATTTAAGGATTAGAAAAGACACAAACCTGATATTATCTGTGGACATGATTGTATGCATAGAATCTACAGGTGAATTATTAGAATGAGTCAGCAATTTAGCTAAACTAATGAATATAAAGTCAACATACAGAAATCAGCTATGTTTTTCTATACTTGCAACAAATATTAGAAAATAATACTTTAAATTTGATGCCATTTATAATAGTATTTAAAAAATTAAGCAACTTGTTACGAATAAATTTAGCAAAATATGCACCTGACCAATGCATAGCAATGCAGAACATTGCAGAGAATAGTTTTTAAAGACTTAAATAAATGAGGAGATACAACATGTAAATTGGATTGGGAGACCCACAGTTGTAACAATGTTAACACTCTTCAAATTGGCCTATGCTTCCATGCAATACTAGTCAAAATCCCAGCAGGTTTTCTTTCTCTCTCCTTCCTCCTTTTTCCCTTGCTTCCTCTCTCCCATCCACCCTCCCTTCCTCTCTACCATCCACTCTCCCTTCCTTCTTAAAATTGGTAAGCTAATTCTAAAATTTACTTAGAAATACAAAGTGTTAAAAATAGTCAAGACAAAATTGAAAAAGAAGAAAGCTGAAGGACTTGTACTACCAGAGATATCAAAACTTATACAGCCACAGTAATTAAGGCAGTGTGATACTGGTGTAAATAGAGACAAATGGATCCATGGAACAGAGTTGAGAGTCCAGAAACAGAGCTGCATAGAAATCACCTAATTTACAACATGGGCACCACTGCAATGTAGTGTGTGAAAACAAATGGCTGGGTTAATTGGATTTCCAAAAGAAAAAAATTTCTTTGACCCCCTATCTCACACCATACACAAAAGTCCATTGCAGATGGAACATAGGCCTAAGTATAAAAGGTTGAACAATAAAGCTTCGAAAATACAACATATGAGAATATCTTCATGAGCTTGGGGTAGATAAATCAAAACAATATATAAAATTTACTAACCATAAAACAAAAGATTGATAAATTGGTCTCATTAAAATTAACAACTTCTCATGAAAAAAAGTAAAGAAAACACAGACATACATATACCATTCATAGAGTGGGAGAAGGTAAATATATCCAGAATATTTAAAGATTTCTTATACAACAGCAACAACAAGATGACATATAATGTATTAAAAATGGACAAAAAATTATTGAACAGTCCCTTTACAAAAGAAGATGTTTAAATTTGTAACGAACTTATGAAAATATACAAAATTAGGTATGCAAACTTAGAATCGCAATTCAATATTAACCACTTTCTTATTAGAATATAAATTTCAGATAAATTGACAATGCTGAATACTGGTGAGAATCTGAAATGACAGGAATTCTTACGTGCCATTAGCAGGCATGGAACCTGATGTCAAGCTCTGAAAAATTGTTTTTGTGGTATCTACTAAAGCTAACGTATGCATAGTCTCTGACGCAACCATTCTTCTTGATATACACACAAAGAGATCTGTGTATAAGGGCATTAAAAGTCACGCACAAGAATATTCATAGCAGTACTATTTCTACTAGCCAGAGCCTAGAAGCGACACAAATGTCTATCAACGGGAGAAAGGTGTTCATTATGGCATATATACAATGGAATACTACATAGCACTGAGAATGGACAAACTACCACTATGTGCAACAGTATGGATAAAAATTATAATGTTGAGTGAAGGAAGAAATAAAAAAATATTGTATGACTCTATGGACCTTCAATGGCAGACAAAACTAATCTATACTGATGGCTGTCCAAAGAGGGGTCACTCTTGGGATGTGGGAGTAAAGATGGTAGCCTTACAGTAATGGCATTATTCCATGGCCAGGTCCAAATGGTGGTCACGTGGGTGTGTCCACTCTGAAAAATTAATCAAACTGTACACTAATGCTAGGTATCTTAGTTATACTTCAAATTATGAAGTTTATCAAAACAACCACAATAGCAAAAACCCTTTACCAGAGGATCTGTATGAATTCATTTGAGGCTTAGCATTCATTTTTGTGGACTGTTTTGTGTCTCTGTAGTTCTGGGGCTGTCTGCCTTCATTAGTTGCCATTGCTTCTGTCTGTCAACATGGTTCTATCACTTTCTTCTATTCAGCCCTTTGCTTTCAATCTAAACTTGATATATTCATCCTGATCCTCCATCTAGTTGTTTTGCCCTTGGAGCTAATTTCTCATTCTCAACCTCTGTTTCAACATTTCACGGCTGGGCATGGTGGCTCACACCTGTAATCCCAGCACTTTGGGAGGCCGAGGCGGGTGGATCATTTGAGGTCAGGAGTTTGAAACTAGCCTGGCCAACATGGTGAAACCCCATCTCTACCAAAAATACAAAAAAATTAGCTGGGTGTGGTGGTGGGCACCTGTAATCCCAGCTGCTCGGGAGGCTGAGGCAAGACAATCGCTTGAGTCCAGGAGGCAGAGGTTGCAGTGAGCAGAGATCACGCCATTGCACTCCAGCCTGGGTGACAGAGAGAGACTTCATCTCAAACAAACAAACAAAAACAATAACAACAACAACCAAAATCACATTTCACTAATAATGTCCCATGTCAGGTAGTTCTACTTCTTCTGTATCTTTTGTTAATGGCCTTGGTTTAATTTTATTTCTTAAATGTTCACTCTTTCCTTAATTTTTTTCTGTTTTGGCCTAATGATTTTTATGTTCTTTTTATCAATAATTTCATAATTACTATTACATTATCTGCTTGGCAATCTTTTTTTCCCTCCCAATATCACAACTTTTAAACAAAGCTTTCTCCTCTACTCTTCTGTCTAATGGGGTAGGAGTATGGGATATGGAAGAGAAACTCTTTCTCATTCTTTACCCTTTACATCCGGCAAAAAGAAAGAGCCAGGTGATCCGACATGCAATAGGAAAGGGGAAAAACGAAGATTCACAAATGATAACTAATACAAGTGCATCCCAGTTGCCCAAAGTGGTTTAACAGATTACTTTTCTTACAGATTTAGCTAAGAGGCCGTCTGACCTGAGCTCTTTTATGGAACTATTCGGCCTCGCTTTCATTATTTCGTTTTAGAAATAAATCCTCTCGTCCTCAATCAGAGACACTGAAGAAAGCAGGGAGTTTGTATTTTTTAAATCCATATGAAGGTTTTGGCCAGGAATTTTTCAAACACTAGAATAAATTTTTAATTTGGACTTTGATATCCAGACAAGCCCAGCTCAAGTTCTCTTGGGTCTCCTTCCCAAAGAACAGACTTCAAACAGACACTGCTCGCTGTCTTAACAGAAAGGCACCACAGCAGCTGCGATGGCCACGGTCAGCAGAAACTGCTGCACATCCTGCCTGTCCGGGTGGGACCTCCATTTGCTACATTGCCCTGGGAACCAACACATCCTATTCCGTGGTCCTGAAGCAGCAGTCCTCAGAAAAGAAGGAAAGAGCATGGAGACCATCAGAGCAGGAAATGCTGGGTTCCCTGCTGAGAGCATTCTCCATAACATGAGATTAAAATATTGAAGGGAAAAAGACAAACACTATTTTATTCCACATTATGATTTGCTTCTTATGCTTTTCATTTTTGACTTTGTCTTTGGAGTTTGGATTGTAGAAGAAATAGATGAGTTTCTTACAGATAAGACCCCAGAGAACCTTTGGTTTAACTCTTAGTTTAACTTCCTGAAACTTGACTGACAGAACAGAAACTGGGAAAGATTAAAAAAAAAAAAAAAAAGTAACTGATTTTCTGTGATAACTATAGAAGCAGTTCATTTCCTTTTGGGGACTTAGATGAGACGGGAGACTCTAAGTAATTGAAACTTAATACGCAGAGTCCCTCAGAAAAGTGACCACCCTGGAGCCGTTAGCATCATTTCCTGTTAATTGTCACCTGAAATAACCAGTTGTGGAAATGGCACGGGGGGCCTGAAGCAAAGGAATGTAGTCTAGCCCACTCACGGCCCATAATGAAATACAAATGATTTAACAGCAGTACTGACAAGGTTCTCAGAATAAATCATTTCCATTCTCACCACTTCAGATCACTTACTGTAATTGCCCTAAGACAGCATGCAGGAGTTGGCCATTGGTTACCTAAGCTCTGCGACAACTCCCCCCCTTTACCCATGAGGACAAAATGCAGTTCTGACCTAATTTACTTCTCTTCCCTAAGGCTGAAGCGCAAGTACTTTCTGTATCCCCAGGAAAATCTAGAAGTTAAAGGTGGCCAGAATAATTGCAAAGTTCTTCTGCGAATCCTGTACCTGTGTGTTGACTCCGAAGTGGCCTCTCTCAGGCCCGAGTGCTCAAATGAGCTGCTGTGGCTGGGCTTGCCTGGGTTTTCTACCAAATCACATGCCTGGATGCATCTGCTGTAGTTTGAATGTTTGTGTTGCTCCAAAATGCATGTTGAAAATTAATTCCCAATGCAATAGCATTACAAGGTAGGGCCTTTTGGAGGTGATTAGCCCTCATGAATGGAATTAGTGCCCTTATAAAAAGGGCTTGAGGAACCAAGTTCACCCCACCCACCTCTGCTCTCCCTTCTGCCATGTGAGGACTCAGCACAACGGGCCATCTTTGAAGCAGAGGCAAGGGCTTGCCAGACACCAAACTTGGCATGTTGGTCTTGGACTTCCCCGCCTCCAGAGCTGTAAGAGACACACTGCTATTATTTATAAATGACATAGTCTGAGGTATTTTATTGTAGCAGCACAGATGGACTCAGATAAGACCCAATCATACCCTTCTGTGTATTTCTTCTATTTTCTCCCAATCTTTCATCCCACTGCAATGAGTAAGGTTTGGAACCTCTCTTGCTTTTTTGGAGAGGCCAAGTTCCTCTGTACCCTTGATCAATAGGGAGTTATGAGTCTCTGTGAACTATGCTTCTCATTTGAGTTAGTCATCCTGTTCTCCTGGCCTCCTCTGCACTTTGGCCATGGCTGCATATCAGTTTGTCTATCATCTCCTTTGGGGCTGAGAACATCTGGGGCGAGGAACCTGGTGTGTCTCATCATTGTATCTCCACCGTCTGCCAGAGCACACAGAGAACAAGTATCTGAGGAAAGCAAGGGAGGGGAAGGATAACAGGAAGAAGTCTTGGCCTACTGGCCCAGTTCCCTGGATGTGGTTGCAAATTGATAAGATGCACAGAAACAGAACTTCCAGGGAAGCTTCCTGGAAAATCTTTATGCTCAGGTGGAAACTCTGATATGAATGCCACCACAGTATTCATAGGATCAGGATGGCTGGGCAGCCATCTCCCCCAAGACCTGCCAAGACCATATCAGTTCCTTATCTGATGCTGAGAGTCTTAGCTCTGGCCCTTGATACCCAACACAAGGTGGCCATCCTGGACAAAGCGTGTGTCTAGGCTCCTGCTGGCCCACTCACCGTCATTCCACTATGGCCACGTAATCATTCCCAAAGGGCAGATCCTATCACTGTCCTATTCAAGAATCACATGCTCATTCCCAGGCCCCACCTGGCCTTTGAGGCTCTCCAACAGTGCCCGCGGCACCACACAACCCTCCAGACTCCCCAAGGATGCTCAGGCCAATCCTCTCGTCCCCAGTGTGCTTAGTCCTAGCTTGGACCTTTAAATGCTTCTGGGCCAATAGGTATCCATCTGTTATTTCAAGAAACCTTTCTGAGGAACCATATCCAGCTCATCTTTCTCACACTTTGTATGTCCTCCTTGCTTGGGTGCCCCATCTGGACCACATCCTGCTCATCCTTCTCCTCCCTATGCATTCCTTCTGTCGATGCCTATTTTGAGAACTTTACCAGGTGCTAGGCCCATACCTTGTGAGAGGCAGAGCTGAGATTCAAATCCAGATCTAAACAACCCAAGAGACTGGCTCTCCATCACAACACTCCATGGCACCCCCTGCCCCTGAGGCCTCTTTGACCTTGCCTTAGCTTCCTTTCTCAGTGAAAAGAGACGTCACTTTGGCCAGAAAAGCAGGAGTCCCACCAGCTGGGCTGCAGCCCCCAGGATCCATCTCTTCAATAGTTTCCATACACCAGTTGTGGAAATAACATCACTTTGCAGGCCTGGGAGACACCTTTCTTGGAGTGCAAGACAGCAGAAGGGCTTCAAAAAGAGACCTGAGATCGGGACAGAAAGAGGAAAGCATTCCTCCCTCTTATCCAGTGCTCCCTCACACAGTAAGTAAGTGGAGACCCTTCCTTTGGGAAGAAAGGAAGCAAGTAAAGGAGATGGAGGCAGTGGTGAGGAGGGGACTCTGCCAGCCAGAATGATGAGTCACCATCCAGATCCATGGCACAGCAGCTGGGCCAAGAAAAGGATAAGGATTTGGACATAGGGGCTGGTACCCTCTTCCCTTCGTAGCTGGCTGGGCCTGTGGAGAGGGAATCTCTGGACGTGGGCCTGAGGTTTTGAGTTCACTCATAGTGGGTGACAAAAACGAGATGGTTATTTGTTTTATGTTAATGATCTCCATGAGGCTCCAAACTCTAGGACTGCAGTCGGCACGCCGCGCGGCAGGCCTTCCTTCGGGTGCGAAAGGATTTCCTTGGTTTGGTGGGATTCGTTTGTTTTTTAAATGAGGCTGTTTATTTTATCTTCTTTTAATGTTATGATTTTTTTTCAGACTCACAAGGAAGATACATAATGTACAGCCGAATCTACAGTCTCCTATTTTGTCAGCTGCTTGTGTTGATTAAAACTTCAGTAAAGATCATCCTGTGATAAAACAGAGCTATGTTCAAAGGATCCTGTTATGTTTTTAAAGGGCTGAGCTTGGCAGAAAACATGTAGAGTAGAGGATAGCTTTGCTACCTTGGTATATTTCCCCTTTTCCAGGTTAAAGAGGGAGAAGTGGAGGAGACACATACAGTGGTTTCTAGTACCTGTGGGATCGTTAGACAGCACGTGTTTAACCAAGTCCCAAATAATAAGCAGGGTCCAACTTAAATGCATGAAAATTGCTTATCAAACTGGTGTTAAATGTGTGACCAAGAGCAGACCTCCTCCCATAGGTCTGACTGACAGCCTCTCTCTGCAAGAGGTCCCAGCCTAACAGGGAAGGGGAGGAGGCAAGCCAGGGGCAAAGTGAGGACACAGAGCTCCAGGAATTCCATACCCAGTGATTCACCCAACTCGCCTAAGATGATCCATTCCAGCAAGATTCCAATAAACTGCCAGTAACACATCGTTTTAAAGCTCAGAGATCACTGAAGGCTCTCAAGGGAGAGGTGTCAGTGGTGCCATCTACTCCCCAACCCCTTTTCCCCCTTCCCTCCAGACAGCCCATTCCTGGCAGCCGCTGAAGTCTCTCAACTCTCGTTCTGAAAGAGGCCGAGAAATGGATGTACGTGAACATCAGGCTTGCCAAAGTCGCTGACTTTATGCAAAGCAGGCAAGTGCAGTCAAAACACTTACAGCAATCAATTCGAGTTGTTGGGTAAAGTTTTTTCCATGTCCCATACATTATTGAACAGTTAATTTCGTCTTTGTGCCTGCAAGACATTCCAGCTCTCAGATGACAGCTTTATCCATTAAGGAGTGCCTGGTGACAGCCGTGCGGCAAGAGCTTTGCCAGCCTGGCCTGCCGGGAGGCGCGCCTGCATCACCACCGAGAAATCCTGGGACACATCAACATCTTAATCAATATGCGAGAGTCAATTACCGGGCAAGCGAGGGCTTCAGCAGGAGCTGATGATGAGGTTCACGTGCAAATGGACTTGATCAATATGCAGCTGAATCTCACACGTGGATTCACATCAGTCCTCCCACGGCACCCAGTCCCCGAATGGCAGGCCAATCACACCGTTCCTAGCCTCCAATCATCTGCTTTACTAGATTCATTACTGCTTTTCTTTGATTCATTCCTTTGATAAAACTATTGGGAACAGAGAAGCAGAGTTGAGAGAAATAACGAAAATGTGATGACTGGACTCACAGAGAACTCATGGAGAGTTCTGCACAGAGCCTGGATGAACTAGCTCAAAGACCAAGGGAGAGGGTTTCTGCAAAGATGTGTTCTCTCCACATTCATTTTATTTTTAAACAAACAAACACTTCTTAAAGGAAAAACCAATTCAGCTTCTGAGGGAACAATATTTCTTTTTTACTGATGAGAAAACTGAAACTTACTTAGAAAGGCCAGGAGCATAGGGTTACACAGAGTAGATTCACAGCAGGGACTAGAACCAAGGTCTTTAGATTCCAATATCTACCTAATCTAATTGAATCACATAGCTAAGGGTTAGAGGACTGCAAAAAATGCAAGAGCCACATGAACTAATAAAGTGAAAGGGAAACTGTGTTTTCTTGGTTGCAGTAGGAATTTCCAGCTGGACCTTGGAGAGTGGAGAATGACTTGACAAGCATTGGGGAAAAGGCAGTATTCTCTGTGGGATGGGGGCCTGCATGTCTGATGAGCAGCGCAGAGCCACATTAATGGCAAATGGCTGCACTAATGCGGAAGGGGATGCACTAACAGGAGGTGAGGTGGATGGGCAGGGCAGGGCAGGGCAACGTTATTCAAGTCAAGTTAGTCATTGTGTTTGGAACACCAAGGCCAGGATGACAAACTTTGACTTTATCCTCCAGGGCAGTCTTTCTTAAACTAGTATGCTATGGAACACTCGCCCTCTAAGATGCTTCACAAAAGAGGGCAGCAACATGAAGGACACTTGGAAGATGCTGTGTACAAAGTCATCCCCTCAAAAAAGTCATACTACATTCTAGCACATCGTCACACTCTGAGAAGACCTAGAACAAAGACATGTCTTTAGCTTTCCTCAACCCAGTATACACCCACAAACAGCATCTGGATCTTCTTCAAAGAAACCTCCCTGACCAGCCAGCTAGGTGAGATTGGCTCACCTTTCAGGGGCTCCCAAAAGCATTCTGCATTTTTCTTCGAAACATTCATCACCTATGCAACTTTCATCCAATGTCTACTTTTTTATTACCATGAAAGCTCCATTCATTTGTCTCATTGACTTCCTGGCACAGAGCAGATTCTCACTCCTCCAACAAGGGGAAGTGTGCGGAATACTCCAGGAACATAGTTTGGGCAAGGCTGCTCTCCTGGGAACCACTGGAGTTTGCTTCTTGCTCAATATGGTAAATACAGCACCTTAAGATGAGCTCTTAATGTTGTTTCTGATGGAAAAAGGTTGAAGCCAGGGAAATCATGGTGCTGGGGAAATCAGTCCAGGAGAAAGGTGGTGAGGGACAAGGTGAACTGGGAATAGACCAGTGTTTATGACTTCAAGAGATATTTCTTGGGAAGAACTGACGGGGATCTGCCTGATTGCCACAAAGTATGGAGAGATTGTGAGTGTAGGCGCTGAGGAGGGGCAGACCAAGATCAGAATTGAAACCCACCTCTTGTGGCACCACAAGCAGTGAGGTGACCTTGGGCCAGTCCCTTCCCCTCTCTGAGCTTGTTCCTCATCTATAACATGACAATGGCATATGGAAGAATCTAATTAAAGTTAGCTATGATTATTAATACACGGCAACTATTGTTACTATTAGGAAAGACAGGAGAGTGAGAATGGTTTCGGTATTTCAGATGTGTGTATTCAGAAAATTGGGGACATTGGCTCAAGTATGAAACTTTGGGAGGAAAAGGGTTTGTTTTGGGGCATGTTGTGTTTGAAGTGAGGCCAGCATGTTCAAATGTCCCACAAGCAGCTAAGCACATAGGACTGAGACCCTAAGGAGGGGTCAGCATAGGGCATGGCTGAAATTGAGAGAATAGATGAGCAACTCTATGAAGGGAATAGAAAGAAAGGGCAGAGAGCAAGAGGCTGCCTTGGGCAGCTGCCTTATTTTGGGAGCAGGAGAACGAAAAGAAAACTCGACCTTGTTGCTGTTATGAGAAGATGCTGTGGTTCTCAGGCTGCCTTAGACAGCTGAGTAGCACCGCATCAGCCTGAGCTAAGGAAAGGCTGCTGTGTGGGCTAAAGCTTATGTGGTACTCACAGAATATGTGGAAAGTTCCCGTGGCAACTTCTTATTGAAAATCCTCACCCCAGTTATTTTCCGTTCCTACTGAGACATCTCTGTGTCCCTCAGGTTATGGTATAAATATTTTATGAAGTACAGAGGGTTGAGTTATCTTAACACTTTAACTGAAAACTCATTTTTCTGAAAGTTAAAGGATGAATTTTCCACTTACAAAAATATGAAACTCTAGATTGGACAAAGAAATGGACATGTCACACTGCAATATTTTATGCAGTGTTTTTCAGGGTCTCAAAGTACTTAAGATGTTAATTCCATTCCTTTCTCCATGAGACTTGTAAGTTTCATTATCCAAGTTTAAAGGTGGGTAAGGACAAAGCACAGAGCCCAAAAGATAGTAGGTGTTCAATTAATGTGTGTCCTCTTCCCTTCTTATATGATGAAGGTCGAAATGGGGTCTGTAGACTCAGGGAGGTAAATAATCTGAGATATTTCCAGGCTGCGCTTAATGCCATTAGCAGGGGTTAGAGGAGAGAAAAGAGAAGAAACTTAATTAGAAGGAGAATAGGCCGGGCGCGGTGGCTCATGCCTGTAATCCCAGCACTTTGGGAGGCTGAAGCGGGCGGATCACGAGGTCAGGAGATTGACACCATCCTGGCTAACACAGTGAAACCCTGTCTCTACTAAAAATGTAAAAGTTACCCAGGCGTAGTGGTGGGCGCCTGTAGTCCCAGCTACTCAGGAGGCTGAGGCAGGAGAATGGCGTGAACCCGGGAGGCGGAGCTTGCCGTAAGCTGAGATCACACCACTGCACTCCAGCCTGGGCGACAGAGTGAGACTCCGTCTCAAAAAGAAGGAGTGGAATAGAAAAGATATTCTGAAAGGCAACTATAGAAAGCTTTATGATGAAGTGGAACTGCAGGACCCCCAAATAGAGAAAATGATCCATAGTTTATGAATTAGTGTAGACCTTAACACTGACAAGTGGTCCTTTCGCTAACTGCCCAGAAAGAGTCACACAGACTCTGCCAACCCAAGTTCTGGCAAAATCATCTTAGCCCCAGTTCTCTCTGTGGATCACAACCACCTTATAAAGAACAAGAACATGTGAAGGGACCAAGAAATGAATGTCACCAGGCTACATCGATCCTGCGCCCGCTCACAACCTCTACCGAGGTTTGTGTGTCTAGAATCCTGTTCCTACTTTATTATACCTGTGGCTTAGGGAATTAAGCAGCTGGGGGGAAACATGGTTTTTGACACCAAAGAGCATCCTGCTAACTCAAAGGCTGTGTCCTGGGCTTCATTGGCCTTTGTTTTTATCAGAAGTGGGTGGGTAACACGTGAGAAAAAAAAAAAATTGGCCCCATAAAGGGATCCGGAAAGAATGACATATTTGTCTGTTAAGTATAAATACGAACAGCCATGGAGATATGGTCCTGTGGTGCTAGGTTTTCACTCCAGCAACATTCGTCTATTGCCAGGAAACGCTAGATTTAGTACCTGAGGGACTGGAGTTTCAAATACCTTATACTTTTTTTTTTTTAATACTCTGCCAAGAATTTAAATTGGTAAAAGCTGGGGACTGACAAAACTTGATCCCCAAGAGCTTTTCTGGCACTGGTTTATCAGAGAATATGGTGCCATTATTTTTATTATAATTATTATTTTTTTCTTTGGTGGGGAGAGAGCTCATTTATAACCCAATGACTTCTACTCCCACACGTATTTTTCTTTTTTCTTTTAAATCCCAATGCTTAAATAAACAGAGGCTTTGCCTTTTGTGGTGGCCTTAGAAGCTGTCATTGGATTTACATGCAAGGGGGTGGTTGTGAGCCTTCTCACGTTTTTAGATCAGATCAGAAGGAGTTGAAAGGAGAAAGCTAATTTTAGGAAATGTGTTTCCACCAGCTCCACACTGCACACACCTTCCTCCCAAGCCTCAGGTCTCCACCATGCCCTGACACCAAAATCACTTAACAGGGCTTTGCAAAGAGGGCCTGCTGGCCCTAAACTGGGACAGCTGTGGAAGAGCAAAAAAGGCCAACATGAGTTAGAAAGCCTGGGTTTGAGTCCTGGCACCATCATTTTTTAGCCATGCAACTTTAGACAACTTAGCCTCTCTTGGATTCTTCATCTGTAAAATGATAATTGGATTTTCCTGGGAGGGTTGTCCGGAGGATGAAATTAAACGAGACAAATTATGTGAAAATGCTTGGTGCTGTGAGTTTTTTAAATGGCAACCTATAAATGACGAGTGCAGGGAAGGAGGAAGAAGGGAGACAACATCATGGAGCAGTGCTGTGGATTTCTCTCCAAGGTTAGGCTCTTGACATAGACATTCTAGCGGAGAAAACAACTGCCACCACGGAGACACATAAAGCAAGAAGATACTATTTACGGTACAACATCTTTATGGTCGCTCATTGCTCCCCGCAGCCATATTCCCGACTGCCTTCAGATCCTCGGCTGATTTTACCCACAAGCAATTTCCAGGGTCAGCTCACCTCTCTCGCGCCCAGGGCAGCGGAGGCAGCGGCAGCGGCAGCCCTGGCATGTCCAATCTGGCTGGAAATGATTTGAGTTTTATTATGCAATTAGATCAAGTCTCTTAGGTGTAGTAGCCTTCCAAATACTTAGAAGAATAGATTAGCCATTAGGACTTTGTATATTTTTCCCAGTAATTGACACCACATCCCATTTTCCTCACCAAAGGGAAAAATAATCACGTGAAACAATCATGATTTGGGGGGCAGGAGGTGGGGAACGGGGGCATTCACAATGCAACAATGTCTCAGTCCCACCTCAATCTCCTTCCTTTGCCCAGCTTTGCATGTCTCTAGGAGCCAGGCACAGTGGGCCTCCGGTTTGTTTTGTTTTGTTGTTTTTCCATTCCAGAGCCCCTCAGGCTCAGTGTCCTAAGCACTTTACTAAGAATAAACCAGGCATCATCTCTGCCACCGAGAAACGGCAGCCACCACTGGACGGGAGCCTGGACATTCTTAAAAAGCCCACATAAACATCACCAGAACAGAACTGGTTTTCTTTCTTTCTTTTTCTTTTTTTAGTGCCTCCAAGGTATCCCAGGATGCGTCTATTAGAAACCCTTTCCGTCAGAAGCCCCTTTCTTGTCCTGGTCAGAAAAGGAGTGGGGCTATTGTGGGGTGGTCCAAGCAGTGGTGAGTTGAGGCTCTTTGGTATCCAAATTAGGAAAAGGAGAGAAAAAAAGAGTTCAAAGTCCAGAGGGTTCAAACCACACCTCTGTTTTTTTGTCACATCTCTTCAACCACTGTAAGTTTAGATTTGGAATAGAACAGGGGGAACCCATCTTACTGAGGGATTTAAACAGAGACCAGTGCAATCCCCTAGGCTGGCTTTGCCTGTATTTGGCATGGTGCATGTCTGCAACGGGCCTCCATGTTGCATCTCAGCCAAAAGCAGACACCTCAGGCCAGCAGTCTGCATCTACACAAGCAAAACAAAACAGATGTTCTCAGATGTCTGGTCAAACATTTGTTTCCTTTGGTCATGTTCTAGCAGCCCAAACTCAGATGCCAACTGCAAGGCCTGGTGGCACTAACAGATATTTTTTTTGTTCCATCCATTGCTGCAAAACATCTGTGAGCTAAAGGTTCTTCCCAGTTGCAACAATCTTTGTGCCAAGGCTTGGTGGGTCCTTGACAGCTTCCGTGCCTGCCCATAGGCCTGTGAGGCTGCTCTGGTGCAGACATAGGACTGCAGAGAGAGGAGGTCACTGTTCCCAGTCCCTCCCTTTCTTCTTGGATGGACCATCAGACAATGCAGCTAGCAGTACCAGAATCGGTAGACATGAAGTGTTTTCATACATTTTTCAGCTTGGGTCAGTGTGTCCAAAGGGACTCTTTGCCGACATGTCTGGGCTGGTTCCCTGGAGAGAAGCTGAAATGCCCATTTTCCAATAAGATCAATAAACCCACTCAGCTCTGACCACAGACCTTTCCTCAGGTATCCTCCAGCAAGTCAGGGTGTGCTGGACTTTCACTGTGGCAATGTGACCCAGTGTGCCACCAGGAACTTGTACTTCAAGCTGAGTTTACTTTCCTGAGGACAAAGGCAAAGCCCTAAAGCTTTCAATTTGGTCCCCAAGGACCGTGGAAAATCACAAGACGGAAAGTGACCTTTCTTTGGCCACAGCTGGTGATGACTTGTGAACATGTCTCTTTTGCCCAACTTGGCTTTAGCTAAAACCTACTGTTTTGAATAAAACTTGGGCCATTCTCCACCCTCTTCTTACCCTACCTCTAGGCACCCACTGCCAAGTCCTAAGAGGCCCTGCCTCTTTTTAACAAGGAACACAAAATGAAGCTGTAATCACAACCTCCCTTGCTGGTTCAGAAAATATGCAGATGTGATTTTTCTTTTTTTTTTCTTCTCAACATACCTATGTCCCTTTGTTATTTTTTAAACTTTCTCATACTGTTCCCCCACTCCCACCCCTACTGTTCTTAGCTGGGGGCCAAGTTCAATCAAACATCCCCCAGTCGGCACCAAATGGGCACCTGAGAGTAACAGGGCGCAATGGCACTTTCCCGCCTCCTTCTTTCTCCAGCTGCCAGAAGAAACCCAGCTGGGTCCCTCAGCCAACACAGGCCCCTAATTTAAGTTTAATAATACAGCATTTTTACTACTTTTGGCCAGGGCGTTTTGAGAAAGGGTAATATATGTGAAAAATATACCCTAAAAAATTCTGTTTAGAAAACAATTCCAGTCTAAGCGCTCCATGCTCTCAGTTGCTGGCCCTCTTTTCAGGAAAGCAGCTCCAGCAACCACACAATTTAGATCCATTTTGGGGTGGGTAGGGAGGTTCCATTTCCTTCCTATGGGATTTTTTTACTAGATTTTTGTTTGTTTGTTTGTTTTTGCTATTTTTCTTTCCCTATGCTGGTTTACTGCCTTGTATCTATCTACACCCAAGGAGTTTAAAAACCTCAAGTAAGTATTATTAGATTTTTCTTAGTGTATTTTTGGATATTTCTGGTTGAGAGTGTGTGGTCAGGATCTGTGTGTCTGTGCTGGGTGGCTGGTGGGCTGCATGTGGGCTGCATGCCCAATGATGATGGCCATGAAAGCTTGGGAGAGTCAGCAGAGCCTCCCGAGCACGCGTGGAACGTGGAATTGCCCCTTGCTTTCACGGTAGTGAAAACCCTACTGGTTAAAGGTTGAGGCACCTAGTAGGCTTTTAACAAGTATCCATTTTGTAGACAAGGGAAAGAGAGAACATTAGGTACCATTTCTTGAACTTCTACTTTGCATTTCATAATTGGTGCTCTAGGTAGTTTAATTTCATTCAACCCTCACAACAGCACTGTGATGGTGACGTACTCCACTACACAAAGGAAGAAACTTCAGAGGTTAAAAGGGATACGGTTACTTCCTGTAGCACACGTGGAATAAGGCAGGATTCTAATCCAGGTCTGCCTTTTTAATGGAAAGAATCTAAACTGGGTGAAATTATTCAAAACCATGATCCCCACTCCCCAAAAGACAAAACATATTGACTGGGAACCACGAGTAAATGTTTGGGCCTCTTAGAGGCAACTGGTTGTAGAATCATTGCCTTGAGACATTTGAAAAGTTCAGTTAATTTCTCTGGGCTTCCTCCTCCTCTGAAAAAGGAGCATGTTGGGCTTGATTCAAGAGAGCAAGGAGACCTCACAAGTTGCTGTTACCCCCAGCAACCCCCAGTGCTGCCCCGTGCGCCATGGCAGACGTCACTAACAGACAACGCATGGGGCCTCAGACTCCTTCTCTACACAACATTCTAGGCAGCTACTAACAATATTCTCACTGCCCTTCAAGGCAGCACAGCCAGCTGTGGCATCCCCCAACCTCCAGTCATCTGTTCATCTCCTTCATGATTTTTACTGTATCTATCCTCCCTATCATCTCAATATATTTACTTGATTTACAGTGATTCCCTTTTTTTAAGCCAAAGAATAGCCTTTTTCTAAGAATAATATCCATGGTTTAATGTAGTAACAATAAGATTTTGAATATGTTTTTAAAGTACATAATTATATAATTTTTAAATAAAGTTGTCCAGGATCCATTCAAGGTTAACTTGGCATGTTTTCAACACTTTCTATGATGCTGGCATGGCAGGAAGACCAGAGATTTGAGGCTCAAAGAGACTTAGTTGGAACCCCTGCTCAATCCTGTACCAATTCTGTGGCCTTGAGCAAATTATGTAATCTTTTTGAGTCTCAAGTCCCAATTATGGGAATAATAAGCCTTTCTTTGCTATACTGTTTTGAGGGTGAAAGTTAACTTAATGCAATAATCTGCACAAAGCTCCTGGCATAGTCTTTGGTTCAAGGTAGATGTTCAATAAATGGCCACCATTGCAATTGTTTGTATGCTAATACACTGTGTTGCTGGAATCACAATCCCCAGTGCTGTGTCAAAGTCCCTTTCTTTCCCGAAACCCAAGCTAGATCCCATCTGTCCAAATGCCTGGAATGCCCAGAATATAGGATTGAGGGTCCTCAAAGATGATGTTCTTTAGGGACAAATATTTACCCAAAGAAGGTAGGTCCTTAAAGAATTCTGTCATTGCTGTCCTCTCAGAGGAGCCTGGCAGCACTGTCACAGGAACATGGCTTTGGTGATAAGACTCTGTCATCATTAAGGAGCCATTTTATTTCGGTGATACTGTCATCCCCAGGGCCCAGCACGCCTGATTACATAAGTGGCTTTTCTTTCCTGCCTCGTCTCTGTTATTACTTCTAATGCTTTTCTGCTTCTGAAGGATGGGAAAAATGAAGCATATCTATGAACACGGCCTCTAAGTTGCGGACTGGAGTAGAAAATACAGAACAACCTTTCCCTGTCCCTGTGACCAGCTGGACTGCCAGTGAGTCCCTGTTTTTATTTCTCCAAGCCCAGCTGAACATACCTATTTTATCAGTTGACTTTGTCAATGCAAAGCAGCAAGTGACACTGAAGCACCTGCATTTTGAGGCCCTGGTCATCCAAATTTGCCGTGAAAAGTAGATGACACAGTAGCACAACACTGAATCCTCCCCCATGTTTTAGCCTGAAAGATGCCTTTGCTTATTTACTTAAAGAAAGGAGGGAAAGGCGTGGCAAACTGCCTGTGTCCTGAAAGACTTCAGGAGTTATTCCTGGCACTCTCTTTCTGTGAACTCGGAGGTTTGGGGATGGGAGAAATGAGAAGAAAAGATGTGTCTCCAGAGTACATGGTGAGATCTGCTCTCTCTGCCCCTGCCCACTCCCATATTGTATTCTCATTGAGGTCCTAACCAGCTGTTCTTAGAATGGGGGCTGAGGAGTGTGAGAAGTCTGCGGCCTCACTGATGCCGCTGGGGACAGATGTAGGTCCAAGGGTGATCATTTCTGCCAGGCAGAGGGGAGGGAAATTTCTGATAAAAACAATACAACTCAAAGAGAAAGGGAAGAACCAAAATCATGCCTGGAATGTAGGGAATTCACAGGGATGGGAGAGAAGATGAATAAAATGTCTGAAAAAGACACAGGAGGACAGGCAACAGCACATCTCCACCTCTGATTCTGCTCAACAGAACCCATCTCTTCCCTTCAGACAACGGCAAATACCTGGGCAATCGTCAGCCACCTCATTCTCTGACCGGCTGTGAACCTAGACGCTCACAGTGTGTGTGTACATGTGTATGCAAAGCAATTAAAAAGGAAGACTGAAGACCAAACAAATCAATGTTTACAGATTCATAATAAGTTCCTTTCCATATATTTATTTATTTTCTCTTTCGCCACTAAAGAGGCAACAGCAAACTTGCAGGGAGCAGTTGTTGCCAGAGGGTGAATCATGGCTCTATTGATTTGATTATGTAAAAGCTCAGAGGAACCTAAAGCCAGATACAGAAATATCTCATAGCCCTGAACCCTGTGGGACACACACTAGTAAAAAAGCAATCTTTATATTGTTCCTGATAAAAGCATCATTAGTTTCCTCATAGTGAAACCATTTCTCTGCTGCTACAGTGTATGGTTTTCTTTTTCTCCAGAATCCACTCAGACGTAATTAACACTCAGTTACTAGACTTGAGGTTCCCCGGGGTGACCTGCTCAAGTTGGGGAGGGGGGTGAGGGGCTAGAGATGGAAAGAAAGAAAGACTGAGAGAGGGGTGGGAAGGGAGGGAGGGGGCAGGGAGGAGAGAAGACATAGGAGAAGGAGGGGGGCAGAGGCGGGTGGGGTGGGGGTACAGTATCGAATAGATCCTTCCTTGGTCTTCCTGAACACCGCCCCGTTGCCTGCACTGCGCGGGAGAAGAGAGCCAGCGCGGTGGCGCCCTCTGCTGGGCCTGCTTACCCTCCTCGCCACGCAGTCTGGACCAAGCCCCAAGCCATGCAATTCCGGGGACGACCCTCTCCACCCCTTGTTCTTTGCTTCCTTAGGAATAGCACTCCAGCCATCGCCTTCCCGTGAGAGAAGTCTGGACTGACCTCTCTGCAGACAGACAAATGCCCACAGACATGCTCACAGTCTGTGCTAAAACTGTAGCAGCGGCAGCGACAGATAGCAATATGCTCTGCCTCCTTGTCCCTGTCAGTGTAGGCAGTGGCTCCCTGAAAAGCCCTTGAATAAACAGTGTTGCTGGGGTCAGCAGGGCTGGCCTTGGATGGGTTCTTAAGATTTAAAGGTTTGGAAAAATGGAACCTGGAGGGTCCTTCCATATCTCTGTTTGATAGCTGGATGGCTAATGCCTACGAGCCCCAGGGACAGGTCCTGGCTGCCCACAGGAATGGGCTCTGGCTTAGAGAGCCTGCATACCAGCGGACTCTGTGTTTGTCTCCAACTGGGCCTCAGCTTCACTAGAGATAAGAGAAGAATGCCAAATGTATTGCTCATCCTATGGACTTCTAAGCAAATAATGGCCCTTTCAGGAAAAATAAAAATTGTTGATTTTAGAATTCCTGGATGTGAATTTGAATTCACTAAGAAGACAGAAACCAAGTCACTTTACAAGGAGGCTATTCTTGCACCTTTCATGTATATTAACAAGCCCACGGATGTATATACAAACACATATATGTGCACACACACACACACACACACGCACATGCATATGGTGGGTATTAGAACATAAATGCATGAACACTTTCACACACAGGGACACCCAACCAGAACCACATGTACACAGACTTCCAAACACATACATACAGATGTCTTCATGTAATCCCATATGGACTGCATCTTCCAGCCACAGACTCACCCTCCCTGCCTTCCTCCCTCTGCTCCCAAGTTGTGTGAAACTTGGGAAATTTCCTCTGGGAGTCATTCTGTTGCTCTATTGTTCCATCCTGAAGGCCCTTCCAGGGACCACTTCCCAGACAGCAAAGTCTCTGTGCTCCCACTGGTACCAGATCTCTGTACATTCATTAGTTTAGGCAGATCGCAGGGGATTTCAGTAAAGATTGCTGGAAAAATTTAAAGAACAAAGCTCTGAGGTCAGGCAGGCTTAGTAGCTAACAGTATGGATTCTGAGCCAGATTGTGTGCACGCACCCTAGTGCTGTCATGCACTAGTGGTGTGCCTTGGTTGCCTCATCTATAAAATGGAAATAACAACAGTACCTGCCTAATGGGGTTGTGATGGTCATAAAATGGGTTAATATTCAGAATCTGCTGAAACAGTATCTGACACATAATAATCACTATATAAATCTTTGTCAAATAAAAGTACATAACCCAGGCTGGTTCTGCTATTTCCTGAGTAATCCTGGGGGCCTCTTCCCCTATCTCTCATTAGGTGAAAGGAAGAAGAGAACACAAAGAAATGATGACCAGTGCCATGCACAGTGGCTCACACCTGGAATCCCAGCACTCTGGGAGGCCGAGATGGTGGATCACTTGAGCCCAGGTGTTGGAAACCAGCCTGGGCAACATGGCAAAACCCCGTCTCTAAAAAAAAAATACAGAAATCAGCCGGGTGTGGTGGTGCATACCTGTAGTCACAGCTATGAGGGAGACTGAGGTAAGAGTATCACCTGAGCCCAGGAGGTCAAGGCTGCGGTGAGCTGGGATTGCACCACTGCACTCCAGCCTGGGTGACAGAGTGAGACCCTGTCTCAAAAAAAAAAAAAAAAAAAAAAGGAAAGAAAAGGGAAAAGACATAATAACCAGACAGACACAGACACATCCTTCATACTTTTTCAGTCTTAGGGACCCTTTCCTGTACCTCATTGATTAGCTTTATTATATGTTATAACAGCATCATGACCTGCAGTCAGTTTGAAAATCTGCAATGCCTCCTCATCTGCAAAGCCTCTTGAAAATCCCTTTTAGTGTACATGATTTTAAAAGTCAGATATAGGCAACTTTTAAACCTCATTTTTATTTTTATTTTACTGTAAGTTCTGGGATACAAGTGTAGAACTATTTGTTGCATAGGTATACGTGTGCCATGGTGGCCTGCTGCACCTACCAACTCATCATCTAGGTTTTAAGCCCTGCATATATTAGCTATTTGCCCTAATGTTCTCCCTCCCCTCACCCCCACGCCCCAACTGGCCCCCATGTGTTAAACCTCATTTTAAACATTCATTTCAACCTTCTCCATTGATTTTTACCCCCTTTTAAAAGTTAGAATTGTCAAAAAGTAGAATACTTGACTGTTTTATATTCCCTTCCTTATTTCTTTTTTATCTTTCCCACTTTCTCATGGAAGTATAATTAACAGTGAAATAGCAGAAAGCATGGTGATTAGGGTCACAAGATAAGTTGGCCAGTGAGCTTTAAACCATCAGTGCATTAAGAACAAAGCCAGACGCTGACATGACGGTCTTAGTAGGAAGCCTAATAATGGAGCATGCCTCCATATTGATTTTCTTTAACTATCTGTTCAACATTTTTGTGGAGGAGCAAGGGAAAGACAAAGAGGACAGCTGATAAAAGTGATAGGCCTTTCCTTTGCTCGTCTAACAATTCTGCTCTGCCTCAAATTTGCATATCCTACTCAAAGAAACAACAGCTCTGCAGCAAACTAGACCTGATTTCCTTTGAAGATGAAAAGACATGCAAGTATTGTGAAACCCCAACCCACTGCAAAGAATATTTAATTGAAATATTCCATCTACACATGTACTTTTGATGAATACAACTTTTCTCATCTTGTTACATTTCTAGTAAGGTTTAGCATTTAAGTGATACTTCAGTGCTCCTATAGGAAGCAATGCCCCTGGAAACTGCACATAGACCCTACTCAGCAGCTGGTTTTGATTAGGAGGGAATTTTTTTCATAGATGCCTTTCTAGCTCTGGGTCAGAGAAGACCCAAGACAGTGTTTATGGTGGTATCTGTCCTCTGGAATGGCCCTGTGTTGCTCTTTGAAGGTCTTCTTATTCCAGGAATAACCTGGAAGACCCATGACTTCCTAAGTTGACATCCACACTCAACCCCCAGAGCAAGCTTGGTGGTTTCCACAGGAAAACATTCTTTGCCCTGTTTTTCCCTCTCGGCATCATATACCTAATTTATCTTTACAACACGGACTTTAATAACTCACAAAATCTGCAGTGCCTTCTTGGTAGTGAGTCTTAATAGAAATATTAAATCAATGTGCAAAAATCACAAGCATTCTTGTACACCAATAACAGACAAACAGAGAGCCAAATCATGAGTGAACTCCCATTCACAATTGCTTCAAAGAGAATAAAATACCTAGGAATCCAACTTACAAAGGATGTGAAGGACTTCTTCAAGGAGAACTACAAACCACTGCTCAATGAAATAAAAGAGGATACAAACAAATGGAAGAACATTCCATGCTCATGGGTAGGAAGAATCAATATCGTGAAAATGGCCATATTGCCAAGGTAATTTACAGATTCAATGCCATCCCCATCAAGCTACCAATGACTTTCTTCACAGAATTGGAAAAAACTACTTTCAAGTTCATATAGAACCAAAAAAGAGCCTACATTGCCAAGTCAATCCTAAGCCAAAAGAACAAACCTGGAGGCATCACACTACCTGACTTCAAGCTATACTACAAGGCTACAGTAACCAAAATAGCATGGTACTGGTACCAAAACAGAGCTACAGACCAATGGAACAGAACAGAGCCCTCAGAAATAATGGCACATATCTACAACCATCTGATCTTTCACAAACCTGACAAAAACAAGCAATGGGGAAAGGATTCCCTATTTAATAAATGGTGCTGGGAAAACTGGCTAGCCATATGGAGAAAGCTGAAACTGGATCCCTTCCTTACACCTTATACTAAAATTAATTCAAGATGGATTAAAGACTTACATGTTAGACCTAAAACCATAAAAACCCCAGAAGAAAACCTAGGCAATACTATTCAGGACATAGGCATCGGCAAGGACTTCATGTCTAAAACACCAAAAGCAATGGCAACAAAAGCCAAAATTGACAAATGGGATCTAATTAAACTAAAGCGCTTCTGCACAGCAAAAGAAACTACCATCAGAGTGAACAGGCAACCTACAGAATGGGAGAAAATTTTTGCAATCTACTCATCTGACAAAGGGCTAATATCCAGAATCTACAATGAACTCCAACAAATTTACAAGAAAAAAACAACCCCATCAAAAAGTGGGCGAAGGATATGAACAGACACTTCTCAAAAGAAGACATTTATGCAGCCAGAAGACACACGAGAAAATGCTCATCATCACTGGCCATCAGAGAAATGCAAATCAAAACCACAATGAGATACCATCTCACGCCAGTTAGAATGGCCATCATTAAAAAGTCAGGAAGCAACAGGTGCTGGAGAGGATGTGGAGAAATAGGAACACTTTTACACTCTTGATGGGACTGTAAACTAGTTCAACCATTGTGGAAGACAGTGTGGCAATTCCTCAGGGATCTAGAACTAGAAGTACCATTTGACCCAACCATACCATTACTGGGTATATAACCAAAGGATTATAAAACATGCTGCTATAAAGACACATGCACATATATGTTTGTTGCGGCACTATTCACAATAGCAAAGTCTTGGAAGCAAGCCAAATGTCAAACAATGATAGACTGGATTAAGAAAATGTGGCACATATACACCATGGAATACTATGCGGCCATAAAAAATGATGAGTTCATGTCCTTTGTAGGGACGTGGATGAAGCTGGAAACCATCATTCTCAGCAAACTATCACAAGGACAAAAAACCAAACACCGTGTGTTCTCACTCATACGTGGGAATTGAACAATGAGAACACATAGACACAGGAAGGGGAACATCACACACTGGGGCCTGTTGTGGGGTGGGAGGAGGGGGGAGGGATAGCATTAGGAGATATACCTAATGTTAAATGACAAGTTGATGGGTGCAGCACACCAACATGGCACATGTATACATATATAACAAACGTGCACGTTGTACACATGTACCCTAAAACTTAAAGTATAATAAAAAAAAAAGAAAATTCACCACTCTCCATAAAAAAAAAAAAGAAATAATAAATCATGCACAGAGTTATTTCGGACCAAAGTGGTGTTTAACTGGATTCCAATTATTTGAAAATCAGTAAGGTATTGACGATCTCTGTGTAACCCTTAGTTAAATGAAATAGTCAATTAACCACCACAACTTTACTTACTCAGTCATGCTAAGTAGGAGTTTGCTATGGCCGTGATGTGACTTTTCCTATAGATATATGGTTTCTGTCATTAACATGTGTGCTTTAAGGCTTCTCAATTATCCCCAGTAAAATGGATGGAACTTACCCAGCTTGAGCATGACCAGCCAGATGCACTAGTGGGACAATTAGCTAGTGGTGGTCACTGTTTGCGGCAGGCATCAAAGAAAGCAAACCAGACCATGTGGGAAATGAAATCAAGAGACTGACTTCATTCCCAGTCTGCCCAGTCTAACTAGATACAGCCAACATGAAGATATTTTCCTCTTTCTCCCATACCCACCATGTCTCCTCAAAGGCCTATTGGTGTGGGAAATTCTATCTGGGGAGGGACCAAGATCAGACTGTGGGCATGACCTGTGTAAGACTCAGATGAAAACACTATAGAAAGCCTGTCTGCATCTACCTGAACACATGAGGGGCCTGTAGGAAAATCCCAGCAGCTCTACACAACCTAACCTCAGTAGTCACAATTCCCTGCCCCAACTGTGTTCTCTTCTACCTTGTCTGCTCAACAAACTTCTACTCATTCTTTATAGTCCAGCTCAAATATCTCCTCTTTCAGAATGGCTTTCAGGACCCTCACCCCAACCCAGGCAGAAAGAGGCTCCTCCCACCTGGACTCTGCCAGCACTCTGCTCATGCTTTTTTAAAAAATCCCAGCTCTACCAATTATGAGCTGTCCTTGTAAGTAAAATGGGGATAATGTCAGTACCTATCTCATAGTGTCGTTGTGAGGGTTGAGTTAATGCAAGTAGAACCTCTCTGGCAATGATGGGCACACAGTAAACTATCAATACATCCTGGCCATGGTCGTTAGTGCACTGTATGCAATGGACTGTAATCATCTGCCTGCTATATGGAGGACTGTGTGCTTCCTGGAATGTTTCTCAGAGCTCCATCAAAACAATCCTATAATCTAGTCTAATGAGGTGCATAACTAAGATAAACCTTCATCCTTCTGGTTTTATTAACTGACAATTGTGAGAGTCACACATTTCTTGAATGTTGTTGAGATTTCTCAGTGCTCCTGTGGGCCTGCGTGGTGGTTTTTAAATATCCACAAATAGGCTGGGCATGATGGGTCACACCTGTAATCCCAGCATTTCGGGAGGCCAAGGCAGGAGGATTACTTGAGGCCAGGAGTTCAAGATTAGCCTGAGCAACATGGCAAAACCTGGTCTTTACAAAAAATTTAAAAAGTTAGCCAGGCGTGGTGCTGCTCACCTGTAGTCCTAGCTACTTGGGAAGCTGACGCAGGAGTTGGAGTTTTCAGTGAGCCATGATCACTCCACTGTACTCTAGCCTGGGTGACAGAGTGACACCCTGTTTCAAAAAATGGAAAATAAAATAAAATAGAAATAATAAATATCCACAAATACTTTGACATTCTTTGCTTCAATAGGTACACCCTAATTCCCTCTCTGAAATGCGAGCTGTACTTACTGACTTGTTCTAAGGAATGGAGTGTGCCGGAGGGGCAGTGTGGGTCTCCCACGATTCAAACATAAATGGCACCAGGACTTCCTCCTTTACCTTGGATTACGCACTCTGGGGAAAGCTGGCTGCCATGTCATGAAGACACTCAAGCAGCCCCAGGGGGAGGTCCATGTGGCAAGGAAGTGAGGCTTCCTGCCAACAGCCAGCAAAGAACTGAAATCTCTTGCCAATAGCCATTGGGTGAGCCATTTCAGAAGTGGGTCCTCCAACCCCAGTCAAACCTTGGATGGCTGCAGCCTTGGAGAGACCTGGAGCTAGAACTCCCAAGCTATGCCGCTCTGAAACTTCTGACCCACAGAAACTAAGATAATTAATGTTTATTATCTTAAGCTGCTAAATGTTGAGGTAAGCTGTTATGTACCAATAGATAACTAATATAGATGATGACAGTACATTTTGAGTCAGATTTCTGTCTGAAAGTGACATGCCTTTGAGTGGAAAGAGAAGGCAGAGAATAGGATTGGTAATTTCCTACAAAACTTTATGTGCTAGGGAAAGGGACAACTCTTGTCATCTCTCCTGAGGGCTGGCCAGGCTGCTACTCCTTCGGGGTGCCATGGCCTCCTGGAGAGGGCTTGGTCTGCTCATGGGGGAGGGAGGGCCCACTGCATGCTGTTACCCCTGAATCCTGCTGGCTGCTGGTCACTGGCTACAAAGCCAACCTGAAACAGTTTGTGAATATCTTCAGTTCCCTGGAGAACCCACCTAGAGTAGGAAAAAAACACCCAACCCAAGGACTCGAGTCACACCTAGACTCTGCCCCTTAAGTCTAGAGCTTGGAAAAGTCATGCAATGTCTCAAAGCCTTGGTTTTTCTCATCTGAGAGATGGGAATAATAAAAGTATCTATCTTTTGTGTCGGGGGGAAAAATGAGATAAATACACAAAGAATTTTTAAAACCACAGATTGATGGTGTCATATCATATATCATATTATACTATATTATAGTTTTGTTTTGTTTTCTCCCACAGTCCACATAGATGCCCAGTAATCTCAAAATCATTCAGCAATTCCCTACTGCCCTAGAGAAATGTTATTTGATAAGTTTATATAAAGATCGAAAGAGAATGCCTGGAGATAGGTAGCCCAAACAGATGACTTTTAACTCACAAAATTTTAAGGCAGCAATGGAAGAGAGATTGGAAAAAAGGGCAACTACCTGGTACTCCTTCAAATAGATCAGATATCAGGTCTACTCTCCTTGACAAAGGAGGCTTTTGGCAGCATGAGCAAAATGGCCTAAATATATAGAATGCCCTTGTTGCCAGTTTGAAACAGGAGGTGCATCTCCCCCGGTTTTAGAACAGTCCTGCCTGCAGAGGGCCTGTAGTGTCTGACCCTTTGAATTCCTTCCAGTTTTATGATTTCATCTTCACTACATCCTCCTCCTTCCTCCCCTCCTCACCTCCACCTCCACACACTTCTACTTTGTCAGACAAAACCCAGAAATATTGAAATGTGGTTTGAGTATCACGGCAGCCAGGAAGTTGAGAGAACAAGTTAAAACTATTTTCTTAACTCCCAGCTTCTTTCCAGGAAATACGGCACTTAACAATATATAGATAAATAGCCAGAGCCATTTAGATGATTCCACTTGTCCTTTCCCACTTGTCAAAGCATTGAGCTACCAGCATGTCGGGCCCTATTTAAGTAAATGGACCCCTCCCTCAGCCATAAACAGTGGCTCTTCCCTTGGGTTTTGTTCTCAGAATTAGGCCACAGGCAATTCAGAGGATTCCCAACCAAGCAAACTCTGCTTATCTGAATTAGTTATGAGGCGTGCCCCTTCTTAAGGGTTAGTTCTTAGTAATAACACTGCTGAGGTCATAGTCAAGGTCATACCCAGTGGAGCCAACTTCAATTTCCAGACTTCTAAGACAAATTTTAGAGTAAGCCTCTCAAACTCTCTGCCTCTGAAAATGGCCTGACAGGGCAAAACATCCAGCAAAACAAGGAGGGTTTATTGTGAATATCCACAGTCATGGGCAGGAATTGGAAAACTGTTAGCATTCGAGACAGTTTCATGAGTTTTAGAGACTAGTTCTTTCTTGTCTCTCTCTCTCTTTCTCCTTCCTTGTCTCTCTTTCACTCTCTCTCTGTTTCTCCCTGTACATCTCTTTCTCTTCCATCCTTCAGTGACCTACGTTCACCTTGTGCACCACGTCTTTGTACCACATATTTTCCCTGCCTCATATCTCCTGTGTCCCTGTAATATCTACTTCCTCATCTCAGAATTTGTTTCCCCAGGATCTTGTCCAGCCTAATTCTACCCCAGGACATCCTTTCTACTTCAGCTCTCATCGATGATACCTCATTGCATTCTCTCAGCTCAAATGAAGATCTTGGTTAATTCAGCTCATCTTTTGGGGGGCCAGACCATGCCTTGTGTCTTTGGCTTGGCTTCCTTAGAGCACTGCCCATCCCTGGTCCAGTCATCCATACCTGGTCCAAGTCGTATTGTATCAAAGATGACAGCCCTAAGTCTTTTAAGCAGAAGCTGCAGGGAGGGAAGGTTCTCCAAGAAGGGGAACGTGGGCATGCCAGGTGGTCTTAGTGCTGTACCAGCATAATCAAGGTGAGGCCTGTGACTAAGGCAGGTGACTGGTCTCATCTGAGAGTCATCCAAGTTTCCTTCATTATCCCTATATTTACAAGTAAAGACCATTAAATGGCTGGGCGCGGTGGCTCATGTCTGTAATCCCAGCACTTTGGGAGGCTGAGGCAGGCGGGTCACCTGAGGTCAGGAATTGGAGACCAGCCTGGCCAACATGGTGAAACCCTGTCTCTACAGTGTTCACACTAAGTATGTATTAGGGCTGTTCTATATCAGGAGAATAGGATTCCGAACTGGTTAACCCCAGGCCTCAGGAAGGCTGAGTCTGTTTAGTATTCACAACTGGTCATCTGAGTACCTTGATACCCAGAGTAAAGCCAAGTGCTTCCTGAGGCTGGAGTTGCAGCTCTGAGTATCAGTGAAGCCTGATTTATTGATTTGCAGATTCTTGTTATTATATTACTTGGGATCAGATTCCCTGTGTGTCATATAATAAACCCATGGCTTAATTTGGAAACTCCTTGAAGCATAAGCACATACCAATGATGTCCCAAAGAAAAACCATTTTGTAACTGTCGTACAGATGATGGAATGGTTAAAAGGACAGGAAATCAGCTATGCAAATTATGAGATGTAAGTCACACTTCTATTTGTACCATGACAGTGTGAAAATTGGAATTATTTTTTGTCAATATAGAAAAATAGTCAGAGACTATTGAGCACTGTCTTATGAAGAAAACTACTGTTCTATGTCCAAATTATCTGTGCTGGGCCTCACTATCCCCTTGATTTTTTTTTTTCCTTAGCCAATGGCTCAAGGACTATCAGTATTGGGCTGAATTTGTTTTTTCAAAAACTTAATACAATGAAAGTATACATGTGACTATTGATAAACACTGCCCTGGTTGATAATGAAGAAACAAATCATGCCATATTCTGTTGATAATCAATTGGTTTAATTCTGCCAATTCAATTTCAAAGATGTGGAAAGTAATGAAAAACTAAACCTGAAGTTCAAAATATGTCACTATCAAATAGACACCTTGGTTAAAAGATCCAGACCACTATGTTAAACTATAAGTTTCATGGCCTTGAAGTGGCATTCAACTACTTTATGGAAGATAGCATAGTGTTACATTAAGAATACGGGCTTGGCAGATACACATTTCTCCCACTAATTATATAATGCTTCTAAGCCCTGAGTTGCCTATTTGTAAAACAATCACTATGACAGCTTGTCCTAGAATTCTTGGAAGGACTTCGTTGAGATGATGCCTATGAAGTACTCAGCACAGTGACTGGCACATGATATGTACCTAACAATAGGCAGCATTCATTATTATTTTGCCCATTTTCCCTTTTTGAAAGAAAAAGTACTTAAAGAGCAGCTCACCTCAGAGGCAACTCAAAATATAATAAATAACACAATCCCCTAACTGTTATTAATCACAGCCTCATTTAACTTTAATTCAATTTAAAAATATATTTGTAATTCTTCCTGAATCTTTATGGTAAAATCAGATATTTCCCAGGTTGGGATATTTGGCATAAATGTCTCACAGTAATCAGCAATGTGTTCTTCTTCAGTTACTGGTGGAAAAATAATGATGTCACAGCAACAGCAGCAGTAACAGCAGCAGCAGTAGTAGCAGCAATAATCTGCTTGCCTATTGATCTTTATTAAACAAAAAACATTGGTCTGCCTTTCTAGTGTCTTTCTGAAACTCTTGCCCTCCAAATTCCTAAGGGCACGGGAGAGTGACCATCCATAGGCATGAGCCAAAGGACTTCCTGGCAAATAGAAATTCACTTTGATGCTTCCTGTTTTATTTAAAAAATTCATGTGGGTTTTGAATTCTTTTTATAATATATTGGTATTTGTTTTAAAAACAAAATAATGTTCATCTTTGACCTTTGTCTAACTGCAGTACACCAACTCAAACATCAGTGTGTCAATTAGAAAGGGTTTCGGCTGCAGGTAATACAATACCTAACCATAATGGGTTAAGCCATTAGTACCTACATTCCGACTTAACATGTTTAAGTGGTTCAACTCTGTCATCAGTGACCTGACTCTTTCGAGTCTAAGTTAATACACCATCTTCAATGTGTTGGCTCTCCATGATTGCCTTGTTTTGTTTTTTCATGATCACAAAATGGTTACCATAGCTCCAGGCATTCCTTTTCACACTGTCATTCCAAGAAGAACGAAAGGTAAGGGACAGGCCCTCCAAAATATATATATACATAAATCTCTTTGGGTGACACTTGCTATGATTCTTTCTAGCTACCAGGGAGGCTGGAATGTAAGTTCTGGCAAAGGGGAATGGAGTTCCCATGACTGGTTTAGAGTAATCCTGATTCATTTAACTGGCTAACTGGGAATAAGAAGGCAGGAAATGTCTATTGAATAGACAAATATAAGAGTCTTCCTTTATCCATAGCTGACAAGTTCCAAGACTCTCAGTGGTTGCCTGAAATCACGGGTAGTACAGAATGCTATATATACTATGTTTTTTCCTACACATGCGTTCATATGATAAAGTTTAATTCATAAATAAAGTAAAAGATTAACAGCAACGAATAAAACAATGATAACAATATACTGTAATAAAAGTTATGTGAATGCAGTCTCTCTTCTCAAAATATCTTACTGTGTCGTACTCATCTAGTTTTGAAGGCAGTTGACCGTGGGTAACTGAAACCATGGAAAGCATCACAGCAGATAAGAGGGGACTACTTAAGAATGTCTGCCGCATTCAGTTTGCAAAACACAGAGTTAGGAAATTTCACCTTTCCTGCTTCCTCTGAGTCCTCTGTTTTCAGGCACCAAAGAAGAAAAAAATTGTTTAACTGTCACATGAAATCTATACAGTTTCTTTCTCTCTCTCCAAATATGAAAGGAACAATATTCTACTTTTTCTTTAAAGAAGAAAGAAAAATATTTTACTTCCCAACAGAATTGTCTAGCACTGAATGGTGCCATAGGAAACCTTACAATTCAAATACGATTAGAGAAGAAAACCTGCAGATTGAGCGAGGTCTATTGTTGGAGCCTCAAGGGCATCTACATACATTGAGACTTTGGGTTCTTAAGAAGAAGTGCCTATGAGGGGCCAACGAAGGGTAGCTTTTCTGAGCCATGTTTTTGACACTAAGGGTTGGTGGGGAGGAGAGCTGAAGAATGTGGTCTGGCTTTGAAGGGCTCAGCAGGTGAGATCACTTCTCCCCTGGCTGCCTAAAGGGGATCCCCAGCTGAGCCAGTGGATTCTGCAGCACAGGCACAGAAACTGCCCCATCGGTTTGCTGGGTGCAGCCCTGGGAAACATCTGTTCATCTCATTGGTTCTGGCTGCCTTCAAGGGCAACAATCTTGGAATGAACAGCTTCCCTTCCATAGACTTGAAGACAGCGCTTCCCTGTCAGTAGTGGAGAAAAATAAGATCTTGGGGCCGGGCACAGTGGCTCACGCCTGTAATCCCAGCACTTTGGGAGGCCGAGGCGGGTGGATCACGAGGTCAGGAGATCGAGACCATCCTGGCTAACACAGTGAAATGCCATCTCTACTAAAAATACAAAAAATAAGCCAGGCGTGGTGGCAGGCACCTGTAGTCCCAGCTACTCGGGAGGCTGAGGCAGGATAATGGCGTGAACTCGGGAGGCGGAGCTTGCAGTGAGCACAGATCGTGCCACTGCAGTCTAGCCTGGATGACAGAGCAAGACTCCGTCTCAAAAAAAAAAAAAAAGATCTTAGAGGGCTCCCCATGCCGCAGAAAACAGGACTCAACTTGCTAATCTGTTGGTAACTAACTGGTGGAAAACATAGTCCTCTTTTTCCTTTGTTCACTTGTCAATCTTCCACTATGTATACATGCTCAGTAAACACTGGTAGCCTTACCTACACAGGTACCAAAACAACTCACATACACTAATAGAAAGATTCCAAGTAAAATCAGTAGACTCCAGAAAAGCAGACCAAGCTAAAACCAGGATACATGGCTGCTATGGAGGCTGATTTAATGATAGAAAGAGGATATAAAACAAAACAAAATATAAAACTAAAATGACAACTCTTAAAATGATAAAAGATGAGGTTGCAATGGAACAACCCAAGAACATAAATGTTTCTGGAATAAAAATATAATTTCTAAACATTAAACTAGAACAGGAAAATTGAACAATAAACTGGACCATGATGAATACTCAACTAGTGACTTGGAAGAGTAAATGGACAAATTATCTCACAAGACAGAGAACAATATAAAGAAATGGTAATAATGAATAAAAAGATGAGATGTGGACGATGGATCCAGGACATCTATAGTGCGAAAATAGTAGTCTAGAAGGAGAGGAAGGAATAGTTTGAAGAGAATAATCAAATGCATTTTAGAAGACAATTCCTCTTACATAAAAAATGACTTGCATTTTCAGATCAAAAATGCTTGCCAGGCAGATTTAATAAGACAAAACAAACAAAGCTAGTTATATCTGGATGATAAAGTTTCTGAAATCAGATAATAGAGGGAGAATGATTTACTTAACAGAGAACAGAATGAGACAGGCATTGGTTTTCTTATCTGTAAGAAAAGGATTATAATTTCAAAATTATCTACCTGACCAAGATATTGGGATGGTCAAAGAAAGACATTTCCACACAAGCAAAGACTCTTGTACTTTTTATAAAGGAATTACTTAATAAAATGTGAAAGTCACGTAAAAATAAAATCAGAATGCAAATCTCAAGGTAGCAGATAATGGAGTATAAGAATTAGAGGAGACCAAATGCAACAATGCAATGGAGTTTACAATTCAATCTAAATTGGATGATGATGATACTACCTTACAGATTTTGACTACCTACCATCTGTCAAGCATTTTCCTAAGTACATTATATCTATTATTTACTATTACTTTCCCGACATTAGAGGCAAATATCACATTTTGCTATTACTTTTCCTTTGGTAACTTGTCCAAGCTCATTGAACCAGGATCTAAAGTCAGATAAACTGATTCCAGAACCTGCATTTATCCTGTATATGGTAATGCCGTGCACAGCCTCATAATAATGCAAATATAAATGATAATGTCAATGATAAAAAAGAATGTTTGAAAAGAGATGTATTATAATAAAAGTTTAATAGCTTGTCAGAATTAAAATCCCATATTAATTAAAGAATACTCAAAAGTGGGAGTGGGGGTGGAGGTATGTGTAGAAATTAAGAGTGAGAAGGCAAAAACCCTGCTGAAGGTCCCTTGCTTTTCAGGAGAGGGGGGCAGGCGTGAAGTTGTTATTTAATTTTGGCAGAGACATATGTTTAAAAATGACTTTTAAAGATATAACTTTATAAACAAAATTAGAAACATAGCAGAATTTCATACTGAAGGAAGAAAAAAGGATTTAAAAATATTCAAATCAGGGAAGAAGAAGAAAAAATAAGAATTAAAGAAAATATAAAATGGAAGGCATCAGAACAAACATATCAGATATCACAATTAATGTGAATGGCTTTATTTTTCTCATTAATAGACAAAGACTCACAGATTAGGTTAGAAAAACCAACCAACCAACAAAAAACAAAATTTAATTGGGCACTGTTTAGAAGATTATAGATACCTGAAACAAAATGAAAATGTTTAAAAATAAATGATAGCTATAGTTATATCATCCAAACACAAACCAAACGAAAGGAAGAATGCCAATATTAATGTCAGATTAAGTAGTACTTGAGGCCAAAACATGAAATTAGGTAACAAGGAATATTTTGAGTTGTTGAAATGAGCAAAATATAGAAGCAATAAGTTATATATAAAAAACATTTTAACCGGATACAAACAATTTGGTAAAACCATAATCATAGTGGGGAACTTTAGTTCTCTAAGATTCCAACAGATCAATTTTGGCAAAAAAAGATATAAAGGAGTAAAATAATAAATTCTAATATTTCATATGTGTGAGTATGTATATACACACACACGCACGTATATAATGTATGTTACAAAGATTCACTTTTCCTCTTATGTTATATACACATATATAAAAAATTGATAGGGTGCTTGACCAAAAAGAAAACTGTAAAAATGTAAAATGTTGAGTTCATATGGGTCATATTCTCTCAGTATAAAGAAATAAAGCTAGAAACCAGCCATAACCACAACAAAAAGGTAACCGAACGAAACTTACTCATCTGGTAATTGAAAGGAAAATTTTAAACAATTCCTGAATCAAAGCAGAAATCAAATCAAATAATAAATTACATAGAAAATCAGCAGAAAAATGACATGATACAAATTTATGAGTAGTGGCTAATGCTGTATTCAAAATAAAATGTATAGTTTTAGTATTTAAGGAAACAAGCAAACTAAACATGTAACTTAAGGAAATAGAAAAATGACAGCAAAAAATCAACTAAGTTGGAAGAGAAATGATATAAAAATAAAATAGCAATTTTAGAAATTGCTATGGTTAATTTTAGAAATATAAATAGCAAAGTATAAGTGACTAGTAAAACCAAAGTGGGTTCTCTGAAAAGACAAAATTAACGAATCCCTGGCAAGCCTAAGAAATAAAGAGAGAAAACTAAAACCTACAACATGAGGAATGAAGACTAAACGGCACAGTCACAGATACTGAAGAGACTGAATGCATTTTAAGAGACAAATGCAATCACATCTCTTAACTGCTGAGGTTGCCTCAGAAAATTTCAACTTAATAACTGCCTTAGATAAAGACTTCTTTGTCTCCAGTTCCTCAGAATCAGTCTATAAATGAATTTGTATTTTTACCAGAATGAGACATTTAAAAACTGCAAAAACAAGCCATAAGAAGGGTTTAAACAGAGTATTGTAGGGGTTTTATGACATGTTCATACAACTTCATTAAGTGACATCTGTCTTACTAGATTTCCAAGTAGAATCAAATGCCCTAGGCCTTGCTTTGGAAGGAAAATCAACACATTGTTTCTATATCCAAATCGTAATGGTCCAAATCCATTTAACTGCCAGAAACTGAGCCCCCTCAGAGTGTTTCTCAGCTACTTCTGGGAGTTCCCAAAGGGATGCCTTTCATGTCCCAAACTGTGACAGCAGCAGCCACCTGTGGAGTTGGCCCTGTTAGTTGTCTCCTGCTGTCTCTCTCTTACCCTGCAGAGAGCACCCAGCTTTCTATTGTTTCTGCCACCTGTTTTTCAAACACCTTCTTTTCCTATGGGTAACCATCTATCCTCTTTTGCCAGTGCCAGAAGTGGGCCTCTCTCCATGGTTGGGCCTATGACTCAGGCCTGACCAATCAGACCGTTCATTTGCCTGGACCTTGCAACTGATTCGAGAGGGTCAGGTGGCCCCATCAGAGGCAACAAGATGCAAAGGCATTTTTGCTGGGTAGGCTGGGAGAGAGGCTAGAATTCTTTCTACTGGACTTGAACTGCTGGCAGCCATCTTGCCACTGCATGGAGTCTGGTTATGAAGCCAACTAGTAGGGAACAGAGCCAAGAGAAGGGGAAGGGTGACATCATTTGGGCCCCGGGACAATCTGAGAGCTAAAACCGGGTAATTCCTGTCAGTCACATGAACCAGTAAGTTATTTTTTTCTTTTCCTTAGGCTAGGTGCCACTAGAACTAAGAATACTGAGCCTCAAAGCACTTATGCTTGTATCCAGCAACTTCTCAAGTCTATTTTTCCTTAGCACATTGTTATTTATTTACTGTGCATATTTAAGATATATAATGTGATGCTTTGAAATACATAAACATCATGAAATGATTACTAGTCAAGCAAATTAACATATCCATCATCTCACATAGTTAATTTTTTTGTGTGTGGTAAGACTATCTAAAATCTACTTCCAGCAAATTGCCAGTGTACAATACAATATTACTAACTATAGTCCTCATGCTGTATGTTAGATCTTTAGATTCATTTATCCTATATAACTGCAACTTGGTGCTGTCTGACCTCCATCTCCCCATTTCTCTTACTCCTGATAACCACCTTTCTACTCTCTGAGTTGTTGTTGTTTTGAAATTCCACATATAAGTGAGGTCATGCAGTATTTTTCTTTCTGTGATTGACTTATTTCATTGAGCATAATGTGGTCTAGGTTTATTTATGTTGTGTTGTTCCAAATGGCAGGATCTTCTTCTTTATGGATTTTCATATACATATATATATACACACACAATATGTATATATATAAAATATGTATATATATAAAATATGTATATATAATGTGTATATATATAAAGAGATTATATATCTCTATATATAAGTAGATATATAGGTATATAATTTAGCCTTAAATTATATATATTCATATACACACACCTATATATATATATACACACACACGTATCTCAATTTCTTTATTAATTCATCCATTGATGGACACTTTGGTTTCTTCCATATCTTGGCTATTGTGAATAAGGCTACCATATGATTTAGCAACACAAAGGAATATACCCAAAAGAAATGAAATCACCACTTCATAAAGATATCCACACCTCGATATTCACTAAGCCTCTTTTGAGCTGTTCTGATGGCTTTTGCCTTTAATCTGCTTTCCCAGAGAAACTTAAAACTAGCCCAAGGGAGTCGATGGAAACCCATCTCCTCTCTCCAAATCACCCCCTGGCTCCCAATTTCAACTAACATGCCTCTCACCTTTCCCATCTATGCCCACTCATTTCAGAGGATGCACACGGATGTGGTGAGCAGGGGGGCTGGTGGCAAGCTGGCGGGGCGGTTACTTGAGCAGCATCTAGACTCTTGCCAGGCCAGCTAAGGTATCCTAGTTCACCATGTTCTCAACTCGCATGACACAAAATTTGTCCCTTAAGCACAAAATGCAAGTCCATCACCATAGAGAATGACCTTCAAGGGAAGAGTGAAATACGTAGAGGAAGATCTCTCTGAGCTCACACAAATCTTTTGGTTTAAGCTACATATTCATCTTGAAGGCCTTTAAAAATCCTTTCTAACATTTAATAACTTTCAATTCACTGACTCAGACTTTTTAAAGATTAATAAACCTTCACAAATCTGCTCTGGTCAACTATTTTAATAGATTTGTCCTGCAGAGGTCTCAGCCCCACCCCCTCAAAATAAAACAAACCAAACAATAAATCAAGACCACTGAAATGAAATCCAGTCTCACATCACAGAGCAACAGTTTTATGGGTGGAACGTGTGTTTGCTAATTTCGAGAACAAATTATTGTGTTTTATTTAGTGCAGTTCAATTTATACACTTTTAGCTACAGGAAATAAAAAATAAAGCCCACAGGCCAGTTTTAATTTGGTCAATTTTTTCTTTCACGAGCATCCCCATGGCAGAAGAAACTGGCTAACATCAAGTCAGAAAACCCCTCTCTAGTATCTTGCCTGACAGTAAACACAGCCACTCAAACTGAGACGTTATTCCACTTTCAGTATCAATGATGTTTAATAGAACTGCATTATTAACGGAATAATGTTTCTGCATGGCAAAGCTGGAGTCAATATTTAATAGATTTAGGTCCTATTAGCAACTGGATTTTGGAGAAACCTGACAAAATTAAACATAGCATGCAAACTAACAGAGGAGATTTAAAGATGACAAAATAAATGTTTCCATAAATATGCATTCCTCATAAATATTTGAGGCAATGAATGGAAGGAGATTCAATATCCTTTAATCATTTCCTAATTAATATTATTTAGATAGGGCAATCCTGAGTAAATATTAGGCTTCTGTTAAAGAGTTCTGTTGAAGAACAAAATATCCAACCAAATGTTTTTGTTAAGTATTAGCAAGGTTATTCTAAATAAAACAACAGCCTCCATGAGAAGAAATTCCTTCCTACATTCTAAAGACTGTTAAAGAAAAATGAAGTCAGCATTTAGGATCAGAGGAGATGGCTTGAAGGAAGCTTAGAAATCACCAAGCTGAGAATTTCATTTTGCAGAGGCTCAGCCCTAAGAGATCTGGAATCACCAAAGAAGAAACTGGGGTTCCAGACTCCACTCTGCCCTGGCCAGCTATGCTTGGATATCACTTAAGCTCTGCAGTCCAGTTTTCTTGTTTGTAAAACGGGAATCATAATTCTTATCCTGCTTTCTTTCCAGAGCTAAGTGGAGAAGTTGGTGAAATAGCTTTTGTGAAAATCTTTGCAAACTGTTTTAAGACTCTAAACAAAAGTCACACTGCCTGGATCCAAAATCCAGCAGTACTTAATACTGACCTGCTGAGTAGCTTTAGGTGAGTCATTGAAACAACCTGGGCCTCAGTTTCTTCAACTGTGAAATGGGGATGATAATAGCACCTGCATGACAGGGTTCTTGAGAGATTTAGATGAATTAATTCAGGAAAAGTGCTTCGGTGGTAATAATCTCTTCCATAATGAGAACACCATACATATTAGCACTTATTATTATTATTATTCTCGTTATTGTCATTGTTATCCATGATGAGGATATTCAGTCCCAGGAAAATTCAAGGTCATAATTCCATAGAGAAAGTATGATGTCAGGTGACGAACCTGTGCATTTAAGTCACTTTCTGGACCATGAGGTCTGCTTCATCTTGGCAGACTCTGGCATGGGGCCACCCAGAGTGGCACTGATGGTGCCCTCAGAGGAGAAAGCATGTCTGATGGAAACAGCGGTCAGCTGAACTCAAATGAGACTCAGCCACAATGAGCCCCTGTGAGGGTTGCCACCCTCCCAGCCAGGACTGGGCATTGATCAGCAGCAGCCCAGCTCAGAATGAGCAGAAAAAACCCTTCAGGCAGCCTGGTGGGAAAGAGCAAAGCAAAGTCACCTGACATTCTCGGAAGGAAGGAAAACAAGAGAAGCCCAGCTGCCCTATCTCTGACCCTGGCCTGGGAAGACAACCATAAAAAATGTCATTGTGATTGATGAAGAGCTGATAAGGTGTGAAGAGCCAACACCAGTTCAAGGTTGGTCTGTGTTCTCGGGGCTTCCCTCCTAAGGGGCAGCCTTATAAATCTCAGTCGGTGCCAGCCATTGTAAATATAGGGTTTTTCTGGAGCAAGACAGCTGCTTTCTCCTCTAACATGAGTACTTGATGGGAAGGGACCCTCTGCAGACGCCGAGGAACTTGCTTGAGAGCATGACAGTGTCCAAGCTACCTCCCAGCCCACACACGTGGCCATGGACTTTGCCCTCTGCCCATTTCCACGCTCCATCTACCGCGCTCACCACCTCCTTACAATCCCACTTCCACTCCCTCTCCCTTCATAACAACTGGGTGCCTAGCATTTTTGCCTCCTGAGAGAAAATAACTAGGTATCACCCAGAGATGCCAAGCATATGTGGAGGGGGTCTAAAACACCAGCTACTTTTTTGCCTGTGGGCTGATGGCTTTCACACAGTTCCTGGTTCAAGGGACCACTTCCCAGTGGCCAGGACAAAGCGCTGCAATATTTGGGAGGCAGGTGATGTGAGGACTCAAGAGTATGTATGGTATGGGAGTTTCTCTATTTTCTTTGTCACCCTCTCCTCTCTCTCTCATTCCCCATATTTTCCTTCTTCCTTTTTTCTGACCCTTTCTCCGACTTTTCCTCTTTTCCTTTCATGTATCTTCTCCAAAATGTGGGTATCTCAGGAGTTTCACAGAAGGTCAAATTATTTCTCTTCTTTTCTAGTGTTACCTGAACAATACCAAGCTAAGTCGATATTTAAAAAAACTTTAACTTGATATTCAGCTCGTTTATCAGGATGTAGTGTAAGCTGGAACCCCTCCTCATCTACAAAAAGGGGTACTAACTAAATGCAGGGTCTCAGGTTCCCTCCAGCTCTGCTTTCCCAGGTAGTTTTCAGAGGTCACTCACGCCTTTTCCCCACCTGGGCCTCTCAAGACTTTCAGTTGCTTTCCAAAAGGAAATTTACCCCAAACGATGTGAAGTTAAGGAAAGGCAAACAAAGTCATGTCAAGTCCTTTTGGGGAAAAACCCTTTAATGTTTACCCAGGCCTGCCTCTTAGGAAGATGCATATCAGAAAAATATTGCACAGTTTTCTAATGGAAGTCACACAGTGCAGCAGCAAGACACCACCTCCCTTCCTCTTAACCTCACTTACTCTGGCTTCGAGACCTCTTTGACAAGGTGTTTCAACATCAAGGCTGTGTTTCCACAGTTCATTTGGGCTTTGTTTGAAGCCAGGACAATAGCTCAGAGATCCCACAACTGGAATTGATTGGATTTGTCTAGAAAGTCACCTGCCTCTGAATTAATATCCCATGGGAAATGAGATATTCTTTGGCTGAGGTCCCCTGTGTTAAATGTAGACCAAACCCATGGCAACTATCCTTTGGCCACCTGAGAAGTAGGTAGAAATTCCAGTCTTCTTATTATAAGGCAGCAAACATAACCAATAAATGTATTCCTTCTTGGAATGAAAGCATACATAGCAGGTACTATTACTGCTATTAATAATACATTAAGTGGATGTGAAAGCGCCTGCATACAGAAACAACAGCCCAAACCCCAAACCAATGAGAATTAACTTTGAACCTTCGCAGTACACAGTATATCACACTCACACAACCAATTAAAAAGGCATGTCATCTTGTTTGGAAAGTATCTATTGATTTTCCAGTTCATCAGCTCAGGTTGATGTGTCTTTCAATGGCCTCGATGACATCATCAATATTTTTCTATTTAGAATAATGACTTATTTTATATGCCAACAGCTATAAAAAACAGCCCACCTATATATATTTCTACTGACACCAGCCTAAGAGCCATCTGGTTTTCTCTCCTTAACATATGATGTTGGTAATCTGAGGCAAAAGAAATGTTTTGGTCTTGTCATGAGACTCATTTAGAGACCACAGTAAATTTGTTTAGTTTAAAAACCAACCACTAAATCATATTTTCTCTATTAGAGGCTGATGCTCTCCACGGCATTTGGTGTCCAAATTACTTTCATTTTAGAGTAAATTACTTTCATTTCAGAAGCAGCCCCCAACTCCCTTCTCCCTCCTGTCCAAGAAGGCAATACACTCACCAGCTGTGTGATCTTTGGCAAGTGACTTAATCTCTCTGAAACTCATTTTTCTCATGTATTAAAAGGTGGGATAAATATGAGGTAACTTATGCATGTAACTACTTTTTACTCTCACAGTAGCCCCACAAGGTCGATACTATTAGCCCCATTTTACAAAGGGGGAACTGAGGTACAGAGAGGCTAAGTAATGTGCCCCAAAACAATACAGTTTGTACAGGATGCAGCCAGATAATCTGACTGCAAATGTCAGATTAACCAGTTGTACTTGCCTCACAGGGATGTGTGGGGATTCAGTGACACAGTTAAAACACCAAAATGCCAGTGCTGGCACTTGACAGGTGCTAAGCAGACATTAGGGCAGAGGGTTGGGAATCATACCACTCAAGTTCAAATTCCAGCTTTTACCACTTAGTACCTATATAACTTTGGGCAGATGGTAACCTTTATGTGCTTCAGTTAATTAATTGTAAATGGCAGTAGGAATGGCACCTGCCTTGTTGGGTGGTAGTGAGGATAAAATAGCTCACAGCATGCACAGGACTTATATTAGTGCCTGACACAGTCAGTGCTCAATAATGGCAACTGGAGTTATTAATATCCACTCCATAAATGCTATGCTCCCTTTCCCCCAAATCCTTTGTGTTCCCATAAATATTTTCAACATACATTTAACCTCAATCTATGACCTATGGATCAGAAATTCAAGCATCATTGCGGCCTTGCAGGAAGCACCCTGCTGGAAGAATTTATCTTTCCCCACCAAGGGATAGCATTGAGGAGTGGGGAGGAGGATCTTGGCTGAGCCTCCTTACATTTTTCTTCCCAAGTCAAAACATCCATCATTAGTGCATGTAAAATTGAGTGATAAAAGCATGTCCTTCAAGGCCCTGTTTGTGCAGGGTGGTGCCATAGTCTGAACTGGAAATGAAAAGCTTGTAGTGAGACAGGTGTGGCTTAAGATCTGGCTCTAAGTGAATTAGCTGTGTAATTTCCAGTATTTGTGGCACTACACTGAGTTTTAACTTCCTTCTCTGTAATCTAGAATAAATGCTATTTCAACTCATAGTATGGCTGTGGGAATTAAACAAGAGAGCACATTGAAGCTAAGTTCCCAACAAATGTCAGCTCCCTTCTTCTGGTCACCGTCCATGAAATTAATCTGGGGGATAGGTGATAAGGGGTCTGTACCTTTTCCAAGTCAGGAATGAGTTTCCATTCTAACTGGAGTGTGGAAGGGGTGAGGGCTTGCTTTGAGTGGGTCTGATTAGAGAGTGGGAACATCTCAACAAGTCATTGGGGGTGATATTTTGGGGGGTCTTGAGATTTTTTTCAGTATAAGGGCTAATAAAACCAGACCGAGTTTTAGGATACAACAGACCATTTACCAGCCCAAGAAATATTGCAGATGAGATCTCATGTGCAGTTCTCTGGGGAACTGCCCCAGTGGGATTCCGGCCAGAGACTGGCAGTTAAGCAGCTCTGATGACAGTCTTGGTGCATTTTTCCATATCTTCCCTGTCTGTTGCCCAGGCTCACCATTCCAGTTTTTTTTTTTTCCTCCTCTTTTCCAAGTCCAAGCCTCAACAATTCAGTGTTTGCCTCTATAAAAATGAGCCCAGTTGGCCTCTGTGTTTCCCTCCCAGTCAGTGGGAAAATGAGGCTGAAGTCCTGAGGCCTTAGGAAAGGCATCTTGGGGAAGAAACTGAAAGGCACCTAGAATCTCCATCTAAGCTCTGTCCCTAATAGGCCAGGTCACCCTGAGCAAGTTGTTTCACCTTTCTGGGCCTCAATTTCCTTATCTCTAAAGAGGGGAGATTGGAGCAGCCCCATGGTCTTTACATTGTGTTCCACGGAGCCCAGGGCCCCATGGCAGCACCTCTGAGGCTGCCACAGGGGGCTGGGACAGAGGTCAAACTCCAGCACCTCATGGCTGGCCTACAAATGTTTTTATTGATCTGTGCAATGATTTTTTCTTTAAATATCGAAGTAGTAGCTCAAATTTCAAAACCAGGAGGTTTTTTAAATATACATGTTATTTATTTATTTATTCTGAGATGAAGTCTTGCTCTGTTGCCCAGGCTGGAGTGCAGTGGCGTGATCTCGGCTTGCCACAGCCTCTGCCTCCGGGGTTCAAGTGATTCTCCTGCCTCAGCTTCCTGAGTAGCTGGGGTTATAGGCACGCACCACCAGGCCTGGCTAATTTTTGTATTTTTAGTAGAGATGGGGTTTCACTATGTTGGCCAAGCTGGTCTCACTCCTGACCTTGTGATCCGCCTGCCTCGGCCTCCCAAAGTGCTGGGATTACAGGCATGAGCCACCACACCTGGCCCACTTTATTTTTTAATAGCAGTTTTAGGTTTACAGAAAAATTGAGCAGAAAGTACAGAGAGTTCCCACATATTTCCTCCGCGCTTCCACGTGGACCCTCACACCAGGTTTTCTCTATTATTCTCATCTTGCATCTTGTAACAAGTATGTCTGTTACAGTTGATGAGCCAATATTGGTACATTATTATTAACTAAAGTTCACAGTCTACATTAGGTTTTACGCTTTGTGTTGCACATTCTATGGGTTTTGCAAATGCACAATATCGTGTATCCACCCACAGTATCATACAGAAGAGCTTCAAAGCCCTAAAAAACCCTGTGTGTTCTGTCTAGTCATCCTTCCCTTCCCTGTACCCCCTGGAAACCACTGATCTTTTTACTGTATCTATAGTTTTGCCTTTTCCAGAATGTCATAGAATTATAAAGTATGTAATATTTTCAGACTGGCTTCTTTCACTTAGCAAAATGCGTTTAAAGCTCCTCCACGTCTCTTAATGACTTGATAACTCATTTCATTTTAGTGCTGAATAAGAAGTATATTGTGTGGATGTATCACAGTTTACTTATTCATTTCACCTACTGAAGGACATCTTGGTTTCTCACAAATTTTGGCAATTATGAATAAGGCTGCTATGAAAATCTATGTGCAGGTTTTTGTGTGGACATACGTTTCCATTTCATTTGGGTAAATACCAAGGAACACAATTGCTAAATCATATGGTAAGACTGTGTTTAGCTTTGTAAGAAATTGTCACACTATCTTCCAAAGACAGCATATCATTTTGCATTTTTACCACCAATGAGTAAGAGTTCCCATTGCTCCACATTTTTGCCAACATATAGTGTTTTCAGTTTTTTACTTTAGCCATTCTCTAGTATCTTATTTTAATTGGCAATGTCCATGAGTTACAATATATGATGTTGAACATCTTTTCATATGCTAATTTGCCACCTGTATATCTTCCTTGGTGAGGTATCTGTTTAGATCTTTGCTCATTTTTAAATCGGGTTGTTTTTCCATTGTTGAGTTTTTTGGTATGTTTTGGATACAAGTACTTGAGGAGGTATGTGTTTTGCAAATATTTTCTCTCAGTCTATGGGTTTTTTTTTTTTTCACTCTTTTAACAGTGTCTTTCACAGACCAGAAGTTTTTAAAAATCAGGACATTTCACATAACAATCTGGCTTTCTGGCTTCTCTTGGAAGTGCATCTGGTAACACTGGGACCCATGCCTGCAGGGCTAAAGCCACTGGCGGCTGCCTGTGTAGACAGCCAGCTCTCCCCAGTTCTCCAGAGCTGCATCCCTCCCACTTCACTCAGCTGCATTACCTGCCTGGCCCCCTGAGATATATGCCTGGGATGACTCTGGTCTAGAGAAAGCTCCACCTTCTTCTCCTTTCTACAGTGGGTTTCACATACGTGCTCCTTGAGTAAAACCATCTGATGCTTTAAAAGAAAAGTTTAAACATGACTGGCTTAGATGACCTTCCTACTCTTTCACATCAGTCTTATCCTTCCGTTGTCACATTCAACTTGAACGGGAGGAGAGGCAATTTCATAAACTCTCTCTCTGTGGCCTGTTGTGCTCACTCCAATCCATGTCATGGAGTATGATGCCTACATGAAGGTCACCACCACCAATGCCACTGTGCTTACCAGAGGTGCCTCACACCAGCTGGATCAATAAGAAGAAAACCTTCACATGCAGCTGCCTTCTATATGGGGATGGGGGTAAAGTCATCCTATACAGCACAAGTGTCTTAAACCCCAAATCACCTCGAGGTATGGAAAATAGACATTTGCTATAGGTTGTTTCATTTGACCCTTCCAAGTCTCATGTTGAAATCTGATCCTCAACGTTGACAGTGGGACTTAATGGAAGGTGTTTGGATCATGGAAGTAGATCCCTCATGGATGGCTTGGTGCCATCCTTGTGGTAATGAGTGAGTTCTCACTCTATTAGTTCCCATGAGAACCGGTTGTTAAAAAGGGCCTGGCACCTCCCTCCTCTTTCTTGCTTCCTCTAGAGTTGCCATGTAATCTCTGCACATGCCAGCTCCCCTTTGCCTTCTACCATGAGTGGAAATTTCCTGAGGCCCTCACCAGAAGCAGATGCTGGTGCCATGCTTCTTATACAGCCTGCAAAACCAAGAGCCAAATAAATATCTTCTTTATAAATTACTCAGCCTCGGGTATTCCTTTATAGTAACACGAATGGACTAAGATGGCATCTTTATAGATAGGAACCACTCTTGCCACAGAAAGATGCTCTTGCATGAAGGCACATGAGAACTGAGACCAGGAGAAAACAGCAGATTGGAGCCACAGATTTCTGCCTCTCAGCTCATACTCATTCTGAGGCATAAACCTATTGAGTAGGACGGTGGGCTAACTCTCAGCATTATCTAAATTTCTGTCTCTCTCTTTGTCCCCTGAATTGGTGTAGTCAACTTTCTTTAAGGAGTATGTGTATGTCATGACTCAATTTTCACCAGGGTCACTAATGCATCTGGAAAACTGCTTCTTGAGTTCTAAAAAGCATCAGCAAAGACAAATCAAAAGGGCCTATCCCAAACTTCACAACAAATTAGAGGTGAGGTAATGATTTTTGTATAAGTTCCCTGTCCTCTGGCCAAGCTTGGTATCTTATCGTGTATACTTGTTGAAGTTACATATGTAGGGGACAATGTTATTTGCTAGGGCTTATATGACAAAGTTCCACAGACTGGGTGGCTTATATGACAGAAATTTATTGACTCACAATGCTGGAAGCTAGAAAACCAAAATCAAGGTGTTGGCAGGATTGTTCCCTCTGGGGGCTCTGAGGGAAAGGAGGCGTTCCAGGCCTTTCTCCTTGGCTTGTAGACGACTGTCTTCTCCATGTGTCTTCACATTACCTTCACTCTATGGGTGTCTCTGCGTCCAAATTTTCCTTTTTTATAAGGATGCCAGTATATTGAATTGGGGTTCACTCTAATACCTCATTTTAACTAATTACATCCACAATAATCTGGTTTCCAAATAAGGTCACATTTTGAGGTATAGGAAGTTAGGACTTCAACCTATGAATTTGTAAGGGGGGCATAATTCAACCTATAATAAGGCCTCTAGGGTAGGAGGACAAAAATCCCTTGTCTCCGTCAGTCAGTTAACTCATGGGGAAATAGAGGTCTTGGGAAAGTGAATTAATAAAGAAAGTCCATAAAAGTAAAAACCTTAATGCTGGCATTCCCAACGTTCTTCATCCAGAATCTTTCTCTTCTTTTTGAGATAACATAGTCATGGTAGAAACAAAGAGGTGCTAAAAATCAATGGAAGATTATTGAAAGTCCCAAAACTCTTCTCCAGTCTTCCCCCAATCCTCAAGACATCTTCATAAAAGCTGTTCTTAATGACTGCACCATGAATAGCTCTTCAAGCAACTATCTTGGCCAAGTAAATAGAACTCTGAAATAAAGGCCAGTCCCACTTCTTGTGCAGACTTCAAAGATGCCAGTGGCTACCCAGAAGTTCCTCACCTAACTTCATGGGCTCTTGAGGCATTCCTCTTTCTATTCTCCCAGCAAACCTCTACTACCTGCCCAGCCATCACCACACCCCACTGTTTCATCTGTGACTTGTGTCTTCAGGGAATCCCAATTCCCTTTTCCTGGTGAGCCCATTCCACCAACTTTTGGGCTCAGCTTTGTTTTAATCTTAAGTCCTTTGATGTACCCTTCAGAGTTTCTACCCCTAAGGCACTCCCTTCTTACATGATCTCTCTCTTGGATGGAAGCATATTTTGTTTCTCTTCTCTAGTGAAATGGTGAAGGCATAAATTAAAGTTGAAACAGGGTGTGGAGAGAGAGGAAGGAGAGGGAGCAATGAGCAATGGGTCTGGAAAGGCAGACAAGCAGGTCCTAGATGGCTCATATGGCCCAATGGAAAGAGCCTAGGCTTTGTGATAACACAAACATGGGCTGAGGGATCTTAGTTAGATCAGCACCTGGAACAAGTTCATTACATCTCTGTGTGTGGCATTAAATCTCATCTCAGCATCAACAACTCCCCAATTTGTATCTCCAGCCCTGATTTTCCTACTAAATTAGATGGCAAAATTCTAACTTCCTTCTAGACATTTGTATTTGAATGTTTGATAGGCAGTTCCGACTCAGTATATCAAAAAGCAAACTCAATTTCATCCCCAAATATGCTCTTTACCCAATCTTCCTCATCTTGGTAGATAGTAAGTCCTTTTTTTTTTTTTTTGTATTTGAGCCCAAAGTTTTAGGAGTCATTCATGACTTCCTTTTCTCTTTCTCCTACCTCACATTTTTACCCATCAGCAAATCTATCTAACCTTACCTTTAAATATATCCAGAATGTGTACACTTCTCACCATCTCCTGCCCTGTCACTCTAGTCTGTGCCGTCATTATTCATTACCAGAATTATTAAAATCACTTCCTAACTACTTTCATTAGAGTAGCTCCCCCCTACTGGAATTCTACCCCTGGCCTTCCAGACTATTTTTTCATCTGATGTTTAGAGCAGTTTTATTAAAAACGTAAGTCAAATCACGTCACTCCTTCCCTCAAAACCTGTGACAGACTCCTAGCTATTCCCTAACATCTATTCTCCTTTCTTCCTTAAGAGACAGATCTTCCAAATTTTACCCAATGACTAACAACTCTAATTTCCAGCCTCTGTTGTTGTTGATGTGCCCATGTGACTGGGCTGGAACTAATGGGATGTGAGCAGAAGGAACGTGAACAAGGTGCAGGTCATGCTCTAAAGGAAGAGGAAGTTCAACCTCTTTCTTTCCCCTCTTGCTGGTTGTTCACCATCACACCCTGGGGAAGGGTAGACCGGAGCCACACTAACTACTCTGGACTGTACCTGTGGATGTGACATGAGTGAGAATTTGATTTCATGAAATTATTACAGCAGCTGAACATGTGCCCTAGCTATACTCCCCCGTCCCTGCCCCCCCACCAATTCCTTGCTTTTGCAATTAGACTAAAATCTGAAACCTTTCCAAGGCCCACAGAGTCCTATAGGATCTTGCCCTTGACTAGCTCTTTGACTTCATTTCTTTTCCCCCTCCCTTGTTCTCTCCACTCCAGCCACTTGGCCTGCTTGTGCATCCTCAAATACATCAAGGACACTCCTCCTCAGGGCTCTGCTTAGATGTCAGCTCATCAGGGAGCTCTTGACCACCCAATGTCACCTCACATCCTGCTTTATTTTTCTTCACCATCTTATCCCTCCTTGACATATAACTACTTGTTTGTTGGCTGTCTTTGCCCTGCCCCCACTAGAATGTGACCTTCCTAAGAAAGGGACATTATGGTTTTGTTCATGGCTTTAAACACATCGTAAACTTTCCAAAAGTATTTATTGGCTGAATGAATGAACAAACTTCTGTTTCATCATCTGTGAGATGGGGATAGTAACTTCTGCCATGGAGGCTTGTGATGAGAATGTGGGAACACAATGCCAATGGCTTCATGTGGTGTCTGGCACTTGGTAGATGCTCAGGACATATTAGCTACCCAATTTGAGAGATTTCATACCTGCACACACATGGGTGCATTCAAGAAGGATGTTTTCCCATTCAGATCTGGTTTTTTTTTTTGTTTGTTTTCTGAATCAAAGAAGTCCTTTTCAATTAATATTTTCTGTGTTGTAATCTCTCTCTGTTTGTTCATTACTCCCTCCCAATCTCCCTCACATCTGTCTCCATTCACTGGCAATATCCATTTATTGGCTCTGTCATTGATCCAGACATCTCTGAAACCGGCGATCCTGTTTCTCATCATTGCTATGCTCATATCCAAGCCTGAAACCTTGAGAAACAAGAGACATCCTTGAGACACAACCTCAGGGGACACTCCCTGCTGACCGTCTCTTTCAAGTTGGCAGAGGGAAAGTGCATTGTGTCTTGTATTTCTCTGTCTTGAGCATAGCTTTGCTGATTTAGCACAAATTTCCCATAAAAAGCTGGCCTCTAGGGAGCAGAGACTGAACTTGGAAACTTTTATCCCAAAAGGAGAATTTGTTGTAAAGTTATGAATGGCTGAAATATGAGGGGCTGGAACTGTTGGGAGCGGGGTTGAATGGCAGTGGTTTTACAGCTCCTGAGATTCTATTTCCTCCCATGAATGCTCAACTAGTCCCCCATGAGCCACCCCTCCCCATGACCCTTGGCAAAAAGCATCATTACCCTATTTGCCCGCTGAAAAAGAAGATTAGGACTGTTACCAACAAAGCTACTTCCCATGGCAAAAAGAGGCTCTTGGATCAAGTTTTCTCTCTATGGTCACTGAAAATGACAATTCATTTCTTCTCCACCAGCCAAATGCTATCTCCAGATGCACACGTGTGTATCCCATTGAAGTCAGAGAGGCCCGAAACACATTTGAGGTCTTTTCTTGGTGGCAAGAAAGTGGAGCTATAAAGACAAGCTCCAGAGCAGAAGGGTGTGTGTGTGTGTGTGTGTGCACACGCGCGCATCTGTGCACACACAGAAGGTTCTTACCCAAATCTAAAACTCATTTGCCTTCATAGCTTGAAAGCAGCCAACTCGATTGTCCTGAGAATCCTCTAATGTCTATGTGCCAGTGTAAGAGTAAAGATGATGGAAATGTTCTGCTGATAGCAATTGTCTAATTTATAAAACCATATGATGTGCAGGTCAAGAGGTAGAAGGCACAATGTGTACAGCAACATACACAGATATTGAGGGCACAGACCTGTGTTCAAATCCAGGCCCTGTCACCTTTGAGCTCCATATTCTTGGACAACTTCCTCAATTTCTCTAAGCACCAGCTATCATGGCTTCCTACCTTTTTGTCATTTGTAAAATGAAGATAATATATGTAAATGCCTGGCATGTCATAAGTACTCAAATGGTGACCATCTCATTTAAGTTAACAAGAACTAGAGGATACCATGCACACTGTCCCTACCAATACCACACCTCCCCCTACATTTGCATGGCTCCACACAAATGTACTCATTCAAACACATACACCTAATAGAACTACCAAGCCTCTCAGGTTTGATACACTCTTGTGAAAGTCTGCTTTTGGGCCTCCAAGTCCCTCCCATTCACAAAGCTGGGACCTCTTACTATCACCTCAGTCTGAAAGTCTCTGGAAAGCCCAGAGCAATACCTCAAGAAATTTAGCACGGAGTCATTTTCAATACCTAGTCCAACTTGGAAATAGAAGAACTGAATTCTAATCTTGCTTCCACTCTTGCTACCCATTGTAAACTTTGTCCATTCTACCTTAAACATATGATGATGAATACTTGTCTGTAACCTTGACAAAGGTGTAAATATCAAGTAAAATGTCATAGAGACTCTCCAAGTAATCTCTTCCTTTCATGTACAGCACTTGTGTCTGCAGTTTTAATGATCCATGCAATGATTTGTTTAAAATCTGCCTCCTCCACTAGACTGTAAGTTCCATGAGGCCTATTTTGCTCACCATTGTAGCTCAATATGGCACACCATAGCAGAGTGATTACAATATAGCAAGCCTTTAATGAGTATTAGCTGAACAAATATAACAATGTAAAAGTACTTTGAAAACTGAAAAGCACATACTAATGTCAAATACTATTATTATTATGAGACATCATGTCAATACCAAGTGATTGGTTACTAGGTTGCCCTGTTCAACCAATTTACATATGTATTTAAAAGAATTTCCACTGTACAGTTTTTAGGCATACTGTTTCCTTGAATGAGTATGATGCTTTTAGACATTTCTATAGAAATTCAGCACAGAGCCCTGATTCAAGTGTATAAAATCCTGCATTTAACATTGCTTCCTTGGAAAAATAGTTTTTTTTTTTTTTTGCTTGGCATGTAAATGTGAGGATTACTTGTTTTTTTATCTTCATATATCCATTCATCAATTCAGTCACACACTTAAGAACTATTAATTAAATGCCTACCCTGTGGCAGGCACTATGGTAAGTGCTGAGGATACAATGAAAGATACGACTGGTAGTTCTTGAATTCATCTCACTGTCTACTGGGGAAGCCTAACCTATAAACACAGTTACAACTATGTGATGTGGACCGTAATGGAGAGGTGCACATGTGCAAGCAGTGCTGGGAGCACAGAGGAGGAAGCTCTTATTCTTCCTCTGCAATGGTGTGGAGTGTTGTAAGAGGCCTTTCAGAGGAGATGATATTTCAACCTAGTCTTGAAGAATGACTATGGGTTTTCTAGGTGAACTAGATGCAAAAGATGTATTCAGGTATCGGGAAGAGCATGTGATTTGGTGAATAAAGGTTGATAGATGAGTGAAAGAATAGCTTAAGCAATAAAGGACATAAACCTAAATTATCCGCCACCTTGAATTTCAACTGTGTGGCTATTTGTGGATACAGATGTGTGCAATGAACTCCTTTTAACTAATATGCTGCCCAAGTAGCCAGAAAGGACACTTGGAACTATGGGAAAAAGAGGAAGGGTCCTAGCAAAGGAAAAACAAAAAAAGGAATCTTAGGCAGATACTAGCCACTTGCCCACTTCCAGGAGGAGGATAAGAAATAATCTGCAATGCTGTTACCGACTTGGAAATGTCAAAACGTGACAGAGGACTTAATCTTCATATGTCACAAAGATGTTCCAAAGAATGGATGGAGTGATGGACATTTTCCTGCTCTCCAGGATGCACAAATGCACTTTGGTTCAAAGCAGGGGACATTGTTAAAGACAACGTTATTCTTCCAGAAAGCCAAATCAAGCGCTTTTGAAAGCCTCCGACTCCATTCTGAATGTGTTGCAATCTATGCATTTAAAATCATTTTCTAAGCTGGGACAATGACACAAACATCCACACAACACAAGCTGCCGTGTATAAAGTTGGGCTGCCTGGTCGCGTTGAGCTGAAAAGTGCTGGTGCAGGGTGTTTTCATTTAAAAATTCTTATTATTTTTTTAAAGAATTCTTGTTATAAATAAAAAAATTATTATTATTCAAGTGCATGCTGAAACTGAATCATGCCATTCTTACATAATTTTTCATTGGATTGTTGCAACCCATAAAGAAATCCAATTAAATTTCCCTTGCAGGCACAGGCCTTCATTCAGGGGGCCTTGAAAAAGCTGGTTTGTTGTATTGTATGGCAGGTCGATGAATCGAGAAGCAGAGAGGGCCTGTCCCGTTTCTTGTCCTGTGTGACATGATGTGAAGAGAGTCCGCCAGCAATGTTTCAAAGAGCTGCATTATCAGACAACATAAAGGCCCTCCATCCTTTCTGCTGCTGTGCTGCGGAATATGCACATACCAGTGTCTCCATCTGATGAACAGTTTTGAACACCGTATGGTTAACATATTGCTTTCTGGATCTCATGAGCATTCACCATCGTTATCCCAGAGACATCGGACTCCGGGTTAAGGCCAGAGTGTGCCAGAGATAAGATAACGTTTTTGAAGATGTTTGAAAGGGAATGTCCTGGAAACCAGACTACACAAACATGTGTTTTCACTACCTAAAAAGAAGGCAGAAGACAATGTGTTGCAGAATTATCTTATTTTACATTAATCTGTTTCTTGGTTGCTATCTGAATTGTTTATGCATTTCTCTTTATTGATTTATATATTATGTGGGATCTCAATTATTTCCAGACATCCAGGGTTTTTGTTTTTAAATAAAAATCCTGCATGAGTAGACATACAAAACACACATATGCACTCTTTTTTCCTTTTCTTCCCTCGAGTACAGCAAAAAGCTCCTCTAAACTTCTACCATGTAAGTGAAACTTCCTTTAAGATGTCAACCATGTGGTAGAATTCAGTCTTCTTGCTATCTGTCATACTAGATGTGGAGAATTAAGGTTATAGTCAAAACAAAGAGAAAAACACTGAGAAGCATGTGGAAGAAAGGTACTGCTCTTTGGATTTTTTTTTTTTTTTTTTTCCGCAATGCTACCTGAAAACTATTTTACATTCTCTTCTCCTGCTGTTTTTGGTTTGGTTTGTTTTTATGTTACTTTTCACAGTGTTTCAAAAGAAGTAGCAATTGCCTAAATGTTTTCTACCATTACCTAGCAGCAAACATGAGAAGCTGATTTCACTACAGCTGGGATTTTATAGGACAAGGATGGTCATTCAACTCTGCCTTTTCTGTTTGTTAAAGGGAACAGGCATATCTCACAATCAGATTTTCAAAATAATTCACTTAGGCTATTTCCCTGCACAAGGAAAGCAGGCATGTATTTATCTTGCTTTAGCACAAAGCAGTGATTTGATTGGTGACAAGATACATAGGCAGATCTAATTGTTTTATGTAAAAAGATTCTCCGGGACCAAAGCACGCCTGAGTGTCGATCTGTGCTTAACTGGAAGCTGCACCGGGACTTTTCCAGCCCTAGTGTTTGCAAATTATTTGTGTGTCAGAAATGTTTCTTTAAAGTTGGAGTTCCAAAGTGACGGCTAGTGATCATCACTGTTCATCCCAGAGGGGCCTAGTTAAAGGTATAAAAATGGGGCTGATGTTTCCCACGGAGGAGGCAGCACACTCCCTCCTTTGTTTCTGGTTTCTGAATGTCTTACAACAGAAAATTTCCTTTTTAAAAAAAAAAATAATAATAAAGTACAGTTCTCTGAGCCTGAAAACATCAAAGTGAAATGCAGCTGGAAGAGTCCCTCACATGCAAACCTTGTAAAACCCAGATAAGGTGTTTGTCTGTGTCTGTATGTGTGCATGTGTGTGTGGCTTCTCTTTACAGAAACCCAAAATTGTTCTTTAGATCATTAGTAAACCCTCCTTGCACATCAAGTCCTAATTGGACACAGACTGTCTCCCACAAACTGACCTGGGGTCCCCAAGAAACCACTCCTGATGAACTATCAGATTTGCCCAGCCCTAAAGGGTCGCAGCCGCAAATCAGCCTTTTGCTGAATTTGGCCCAGGTTTTGGGTTTTCAGTGAAACTTGAGCCCAGGGAAGAGCTCTCAACTTTGAATTTAGCTATGGACATTTCTTCCAAGATGCTTACAGTTTTGTTCTTTTTACCAGGACTCCAAGACACCACACACACACACACACACACACACACACCAGCCCCAGAGTCACACTTTCACTAAAAAGGAAAACTTCAAAAGGAATTCGATTTCAGTGACTCTATCTTATCCTTGAGAAGAACTGTAACTGACTGTTAACTGAATTATTTCCCGAAGAAAAACAAGTCACATTCTGAGAGCTTGTTAGAAACTTAAAAGTAAGATAAAGGCTCTAATGTTTTTGCTCTTTGCAACGTGAGTTTTTCATTTTCATGGAATAGCATGTATAAAATGTCCCTCAAGTAGTAGGGGAAGTGGAGCAGAATTTAGATGGAAAGAATGGCTCCCCTCTTTTGTGGGATCTAAGAAAAAGGAAGAACTGTAGAGAATGGGACCAAATAACTCATGCACTAAAAGATTAACTCCATGTCTAATCAAGCCACTAATTTGTTCTGAGGAATCTATCAGTCCTTCATTTTGCCATTTGTAAACCAGAGCTCCTCATTATCGTGAAAGAAAATTAAATTACCTGGAGTCATGCAGTGAGTGGACAAGGCTAGGTAAAGACAACATCTGACGTCGAGTAGTTTGCACACTGCAAACCCAAAGGGATGAGAAGTCACACGCACCAAGTTGCAAACATTGAGCAAATAAAAAGATTAAAGAATCTTCATTATGTGAAGGCTGAGATAGCTGGAAGGAAGAAAAGACATCTGTGCATTGGATGTCAAGATAAGTCACCAGTCCCCTCCAATGGGCAGAACGGTCATTGGGAAGAAAATGGGATTTCAGGAAATCTTTGACAAATAAACGAGGGAGCTGGGCAAATTGTAAGGAATAAAAAGGCATTTCCAGCACAGGCCCAGAAAGAGATAGAGGACATGGTAATGGCATTTTCTTGGGGGGAAAGAAGGGGAGTATAAGGTTATGAGGTTTTTAAAGATTTTGAAGTTGATAGTAGGAGACATGGTCCCTCTGTAGGTCTAAAAAAGGAAGAATTTTGGGGTGGGGTATTGCAATGAAGCTGTATTTGAAAAAAAAAAAAAAAAAAAAAAAACATGTTTCCAAGGCCTGTGAGAAGTTTGCAAAGCCAAATCCTAGAGAAACAGAAAAACATCCAGGGGTAACTGACAGTAAACTAAAACATCAAAACATCAAATAGAGGTGAGCCACGGGCTCATCTTTGTTCAGCAATTTCTAGCAAATTTTCACAAAGAACCAAAAATACCTAAGGAACACACACACACACCCACGCCCACACACACCCCTCAGGAGAAAAGTACTGAAATCCAGATTGCAGTAAACACCTGAGAAGTTTATGTCCTCTGGTGCTAGGGACCTAAGATGAGTTTAGAACCTGAGATGTCCCTCGGGGAGTGACATATTTGATTAAAGAGGATTCCCAAGGCAGACTGTGGGTAGCTGAGAGTTCCCAGCCATCTTCCCCCACCTGAAAGGAAAGAGTCTGAAGTTAGGACAGGGCAGGTACTTGGAGAGACCCACTGAGGTTAGCCTCTGAACTGGCCTGCCAGAAGTAGCTGGGCCAGAAGGGTTGATCTAGAGTGTGGGGCAAAGGTAAAGACAAAGATGGGAGTCGGTCTGAGATTGGAGCCATTTGAAGATGTCATCAAGTCATTCAAAAAATTCCAAGCCAGTCCAGTTCTCCAAACAAGCCCAAGCAAACCCCGCCCGAGAGACAACTGGGCCTGCCAAGCAGTGACCAGACATTATAAGCAAAATTAGCCAATTAATGGGCTCTCCTGTCTCGTGGCTGGCTCGCGGCGCTTGCTGCTGCAGCATCAGCGTGGCGTCGGAGCCGCACAGCCGCCCCCTGCCGTCCCCGGGCCGCGCTCCACCAGGTGAGCGACAGAAGGGTGGAGGGAGCGGGAGCGCGCCAGATGGCCGAGCGGCGAGGAGCTGCGCTCAGCTTTTTCTTTGCTGCAAGTTACTCTCAACGCACTCACTCTGTAACCTTCCGGAAGTGATTCTCGATCTGTTTGTGAGTTCCAAGTGTTACCTTAAATGGGTGATTGACACATGATGTCTTTTTTCCCCCACGCAAAAACTTTTTTTTTTTTGCAAGATTTTCCAACAATGAACTGAGACCTCGACTCGTGCTTTGGGTTACTATAGCAACTTTTTCTTTGGAGGATTAGAACATGTTTGAACGATCTTCTTTTATTCATCTTTACAACACAGGTGACAAATGACCATCAGGAAGATGGACATTGTCCCCAGTTTTACCGGTGGGGAGACCAGGATGAAGAATGTCAAATCACTTGGCTGGGTGTGTGCAGAGAGCTAGGAATGGACTCCCGCTCCCACTTACAAACTGGACAACATCTTCCAACTGTGCATTTTGAACTCTGGTAAAGAACGGTTTTAAGAGCAAAGAGGCAAAAACACTTTGCTCCTAAATTAAGACAAGTATAGCTGTTCGTTTTGTATGCTACAGAGGTAAGAAAAAAATCCTGCTTTGTGTGACTTCTGTAATGTGACTGATCTAGGAGGCTGAATCAATGCCGCTTCAAAATAGGAAGGAAATATCATAAGAGTATCAGTTTTAATATTAATGAAAATAGTCCAGTTCAATTCAAGAAATATGTATTGCAGGCTTTTTCTTTTTTTTGGCAAGGCATTGAGCCAGGCTTTTTAGAAATTATTATTCTTAAAGGGAGGCATTATTCCCACATTTTCTCTATGAGGAAGTTGAACAAGTAAAGGCTTATGAAGGGATAATTGGAAGAATAACCAGCTTCCTGCCCCATTTCCCACCACCTACCCAGAGCCAGGGGGGAGGAGGGGACCTGGCCCAAGAACTTCATTTGACCATTACAAGCTTTGCTTTGGGGCCTCTGCGAAGAGAAGGGACAACCTCAGCTGAGGGGATCAGGAGACCAAGAGTTTGGAGCTGAGGCCAGAAATAAAGAGAGTGGAAGCTCACAGTGAAGCAAAAAACAAAGGTGGGGTGTGGGGAAAGGAGGCTGGGAAGAGGGTGGCACCACCATTCACTCGGCTGTGCTCCCACCACCATCACACAACCATGAGCACTCTCTGCAAATTATTAGAGGGAGATGATCCCTAAGAAGGAGGGGAAAATGGATCTCGGTTCCCAGGGTTGAGCCACTGTGATTTACTTTTTCCATGGGGCTGCTCGGGGTGCCCACAATCAGCAGGGAGCCGTGGCAGCCCACCTTTGGAAACTCTGGAACACATAGAGGTTGCATGACTCTTCAAGACACATGGCACCATGAAGGATGGAACCAGTATAATGATCCAGAAAGGACTGGTCCCATCTGCTACAGAAATACAGAAGCTACACACAGAACGCCAGGGAAGGAGCCACTCAATGAAATGTCAACTTTCCTGAATTTTAAACCAGACAAACAAGGAGCCAGAGGCGCATCCAAGTCTCCTGCGTTGTTTCCTTTTGAAAGAATCCTTCCTTAAACACAGGCCTCTTTCCTGACTAAATATGTCATTTCAGCCCTGCTCATTCTGCTTGTTACCACGATGGTGCTAATTCGAGCATGGCTCACTTCAAAGTTGACACTGATCCTCCTCATAAGCAATTGTTTTTCAGCCAGACCAATCAGTGGCTCCCGTCAGCCCCTTTCAAGCATGGCGCCAGCTCTTCAAAATGCTGACAAGAGTTCCCCTCTGTTGCCTAGGACAAGCCATGGTTGTCCTTTTCTGAGCATGTAATTGTCTCCTGGGGAGAGCAGATCCCCTGCCCCATAGGTCCAGCCACCTGTCTTTCCCATCGCAGCAACTGGTAGTTCAGACTCCGGCAAATGCCGGGGAAAGCTGAAACATTTTGGAGGTTGGCGCCAGAATTAGGTTATGAACCACAATAAATACAAGACTGATTTGTGATATCCATGGGAATCTTTAAACTGCTGCCCTCGAGTCTAAGGCCACGGGACTAGAAGGACCTGCCACTTCTGTTTCCAGGGAGGACCAACCTGTGCCACCCCAAGAGCCATCTTATTCCTTTTTAAGGCAATGATTCTCCAGCTTTCATTTGCACTGGGGAAACTTGTCAAACATACAAATTTCTGGGCTCCATCCCCAGAAGTTCTGATACAGCAAGTCTGGAGAAGCCCAGGGAGCTGCGTGTTTGACACGTTCCCCTGTGATTCAGACGCAGGTGGTCTTGAACTATGCTCTGTTAAACTCTGCTTTAGAGCTTTAAGCAAACAAAAGTCCTCCACCTCCCTTAGGAACCCATCTGAGAATTTCAAAAGCTTCAGAAAATTTTTCCTTCTATCTATTCCTGTGGGTGTTTGAGACTCACGATGACATTCCTTGAAAACAATATAAATGCATCTAAGTCAGAGGAAGATAAGCACCAGGTGTCAGCCTCTGCCTCTCCTCCCCAACTTTCCCATCTGTATTTTCTCACAGGTATAATCTTCTGCTGGGCACCTCCTGCAGGTCCTGGAGGACCTGTAGCCTATCAGCATTGGAGGAAGGAGTGTGTTTGTGGCCTCGGTCCCCACATTGAGAGAGGATGGATTTGGAATTAAGTTATCCACCATCTAGATGAGATTCCCAGGGGCAGCCCTAGGTGGCAGGGACATCATGCCTCTCTGCCACTTCAGGCTTCCCAGCTCCACTTTGTGGGCTCGCGTTCACATTCTGGGCTTTTGCCATGTCCCTCCCTTCCCCCATTTCTCCTCCCTCATATTCTCCGTCTCAAACTACCCTGGACCTTGGGCACTGAGTTGGACAATGTTCTCTTCATTACGGCCTGAGCATCCCACAGGACAAAGAGGGGGCTGTGCTGGTCATTAATGCTATTCACCAACTATTTCCAGTTCTTTCCACCTACCTACTTGGTAAAATTGTACTTCCTGGATCTCTTGGGTAAGGCCCACGAATCTAGTCCTGGCCAATGGGTTGTGTGGGGGTCATTTCTTGGATAGAGTATGTATTTATTGATATAAATCCCCTACCCCAAGATCTCTTTTCTCTCAGGCAGGGTGACTGGCAATCTTTAAGATGGTGACTGTCACATCAGCCTGTATCCCTGAGTGCCAATGATGAGCTGAGTCCTTTGCTGTTGCAGTGGTTCCATAGTACAAGCAGGAACAAACTTGTGGCTCTAAGTTGCTGAGCTTTGAGGTTTGTCACCACAACATAACTTAGCCTCTCCTGGCTAATGTAAGGTCCTTGTGCTCTTTTCCGCTCTTGCTAATCTCCTTCTCTGGGACTTGAGTCCTCTACTTTTATCCCAACGTATTGGCTGAGAAACTTCCACAAATCAACAGATAGACAGACTCAGCAGCCTGTGAGTGCAGCTCTGACTGCCCACAGGGTCGTGATTTCCCCACCTCCCACTGGCATTCTTGACTCGGTATCACCTGTGTTTTTATTCTCCTGGGACACCGTGCTCCAGGCTGTCTTGCTGGAGGTGAATTCCCTCTAGCTGACACCTAACACGCTGGTAGGGAGGTTCTCCCAGGGTCACATTTCTTTCTCCTCCTCTTGGTCTGTTGTTGCTGCCCTGTGTGATCAAAGCTTCCTCCCAGCCTGTTCTCACCATGACAAGGGAGATAGTTATTTTTATGATTTCTGGCGATATCTTCATCATTAGAAGTTTTTGCCTAGAGTTGGGAAATTTTTACAAGTATATCCAACCTCACTGCCTCCTCCATTTTTCACGACAATGATAATATAACTGCTAGAAATAATTCATTTCCAGCAGTTGCCTTGTCTAGCTTGTGTTCCGATTCCTAAGGACAGTTGGCAAGTGAACCTGCTCCACTGCAGGCCTTGGCAGCTCACGTGACTATCTGGTTTTGCAATGATGACAAATGAAATTACTGCAGGTCCTGGAGCCTTAGTCCCTGGAAACCATCAACAGGATGACAGCTCCTTCTATTTGGCTTGTAACAAGCTCTTCCAGGCAACTAATCACCAGACAGGGTCTTCCATCCAGAATGCAGAGTTTTTAAATCTTATTTTGAAGAATTAATTGTGTGAGCTCAGTACTGGGAGTATTCCTCATCAAGAATTCCAAAATTGCAACTCAATGTAAAAGGGTAATTATAATCCCAAGGACACAATGACATAAAAAAGGAAAAATTTTACAAAGCGACATGCTTAAAAACAAAATGAAGTTTCAAGACATATGTGAGTGCAAAGAAATAATTTCTGATGTAAATTTTTTGCTACAATTACAGTAAGCAAAATAGATTTAGTGAAGATTCAGTGGAAGGAGGTCTTTGCTGGAGAGTGCAAACCATTCTTATTTCTTTATCTAGGACTTTCCTCTAGCCCCTGCACCTGGTAGGGAGCTTTACACTTACAGCATACTCAGTTAATGCCTAATAAATTCGAATTTTATGAATCTGACCTCATGGATAAATGTTTTGTGCTTAGTGTGATAGATGATATGTGTGTATTTGTGTGTAGGAGTGTGTGTGTGGGTGGGTGTATACTTGGAAAAATATACAGAGTGTGAGATAAAGATATGTGAACAATAAATACGAAGTCATTCATTCGTTTCTTCTATAAATATTTATTGAGCACTCACCAGGTGCTAGGCACTACTCTAGGGGCACAGACAAAATTACTAGCCTTGTGATATCTATATCTGAATGAAGGAAACAGAAAATAAACAATAGATAAATAGATCAGTGTTACAAAGAAACGTAAAGTTGAGGGAATAATGAGGGATGGGGTGAATGGGGGGTGAAGGGAGCCTCTTTGAGCAGAAATGTGAATAAATCAGGAGTTAGATAGATAGCTATTTGTGCAGAAGACACTGTAGAAAGATGAAGCAGCAAATGCAAAGACCCTGAGGCAGGGACTATTTTGTGTATTAGAGAAACAAAAATGCCAATGTGACTGGAACAAAATGAAAGACAAGTGAAGCCATGAAAGTAGGTAGGGGCCAGGTTATGCAGGGCTTTATATGCCATGGAGGGAATGCGAATTTTGTTCTGAGAGTGAAAGGAAGTCATTGGAACATTTTTGAGCAAGAAAATGATATTATTTAAATTTCCAAAAAATTTGGAAAGGATGTGGAGAAAAGGGAACCCTCTCACAGTGCTGGTGGGAATGTAAATTAGTACAACCACTATGGAGAACAGTTTGGAGGTTCCTCAGAAAACTAAAGACAGAGCTACCATATGATCCAGCAATTCCACTGCTGAGTATATACTCATAAGAACAGAAAACAGTATATCAAAGAGGTATCTGTACTCCTGTGTTTGTTGCAGCACTGTTCACAATAGCCAAGATTTGGAAGCAACCTAAATGTCCATCAACAGATAATTGGATAAAGAAAATGTGTTACATATACACAGTGGAGTACTATGCAGCTGTAAAAAAGAATGAGATCCTGTCATTTGCAACAATATGGATAGAACGGAAAGTCATTATGTTATGTGAAATAAGCCAGATACAGAAAGACAAACTTTGTATGTTCTCATTTATTTGTGGGTGCTAAACATTAAAACAATTGAACTCATGGAGATAGAGAATAGAAGGATGGTTACCAGAGGCTGGGAAGGCTAGTGATGGTAGGGAGGTTGGGGAGTAGGAGGGAATTGGGGATGGCTTAATGGGTACAAAAAACAGAAAGAATAAATAAGACCTAGTATTTGATAGTACAGCAGGGTGATTGCAGTGAGTAATAATTCAATTGTATATTTAAAAATAACTAAAAGAATATAATTGGATTGTTTGTAATACAGAGAACAAATGTTTGAGGGGATGGATACACCATTTTCCATGACATGATTCTTTCTTACTGCATGTCTGTATCAATGTATCTCATGTACCCTATAAACGTATATACCCACTATGTACCCACAAAAATTTTTTTTAAAAAATGGTCTCGGTGCCAGCTCAAACTGGTAAGGAGCCAAGATATCAGAAAGCTCACTCTTTATTAATGCTCGAAACTGGAGATGCTATAAATGTTATCATTTTTTCAGAGTTGATAATTATTAGATATAGCATTGAGGGTGGAGAGGCTAGGAGGGTAGGAAAAATTCTACTCTTAACCTTACCCTCTTCTGGGAGCCCAGGAATTTCCCCCTATGTTCTCAAACCATATGTAACAATCTTTGGTGTCCTTGTTCTTTGGTTTTATTGCAGTGTTCCCATGATGAGATTTTGAGAGAAAAGAGTGATCACACACAGGCAGGAACCCATTTGAAAAATCAAACATGCAAGAGTTCCCTTAACTTTCCCCCTGCTTTTCTCAAACAGAAGGAGTCTTTCACCACAGCTACCACAGCTGGGAATGTGCTGGGTCACACCTGAAGCCAGCGTATCTAAGAGCCCAAAGCCCACGGCATATTACCTGGGTATCATTGTTGGTTATTCAGGGCCCAGGGAATCTTTAGTTAGCAGATGATGAATCCTGACAGGTCTCCACTGTAACAGGACAGCACTGAGTTCAATGCAAAGTCCCCCACCCACTGCACTCTCCCTCTCCCAAGTTCACAGATTTCTCTGTGCAGCGGGATCGATGCTGGGGGCTGGGGAGGGGTGGCACAAGCACTCCCTAAGCCATCTAGGCTGGTGTCTCAGCAGGTTGTGGGTCCCCCCCTTCCTCTGCAGTCTACTGGCTCTGAGCCCAGCTCAGCACTAGGACTTGCCTAGGAATTGCAGTCCTTGTGGCCTAGACTGTCTCTCAAGTTCACTTAAGGCCCCAGAGCACTCCCGCCTGTGGTGCTGAGACTTGCCAGAACTCAAGCCCTGATGCTGAGATGGGTGATGACCCTCCAGCTATGGCCAATCCAAATGCTTTCTCGGGGAGCACCAACTGAATATAGTGGGTTCCGCTTTCTGTGACAGGGCAGCACTGAGTTCAATGCAGAGCCTCAAGATCACCGTGCTCTCCTTCTTCCAGGCACACAGGTTCTCCTTACTGTGCAGTAAGGAGAGCCTGGAAGAAGGAGAGCACAGGGGGTGAGGAAGGAGTGGCATTGGCCCTTCAAGATGGTCTTTCCTTTCCCTCTTCAATGTCTCTTTCTGTTAAATAAGGTTAAAATCTGCTACTGTGATTACCCACCTGATTTTTGGTTCTTGTGATGGTGCTTTTTGTGTGTGGTTGTTAAAATTTGGTGTTCCTGCTCAAGGGACAAACGACGTAGGCTTCTATTCAGCCATCTTCCTCCACCCCCTCCCTCACCATTTTCAACGGGAGGATCAAATATTTCTCAGGGCCTTCCCAATTAAGGTTTTTATTTGGCCATTAAGAACCTCACAAGAGGCTGGATACAGTGGCTCAAGCCTGCAATCTCAGTGATTTGAGAGGCCCAGGTAGGAGGATCAATTGAGCCCAGGACTAGCCTGGGCAACATAGCAAGGCTCCTCCTCTGCAAAAAATAAAGATAGAAAAATTAGCCAGGCATGGTGGTACACACGTGTAGTCCCAGCTACTCAGGAGGCTGAGGTGGGAGGATCACTTAAGCCCAGGGGATCGAGGCTGCAGTGAGCTGTGATCACGCCACTGCACTCCAGCCTGGGTAATAGAGCAAGACCCTGTCTCTAAAAAGAACAAAAACAAAAACACCTTACAAGATAGGTTGTCCAACACCGGGATGCCCTTGCAGCCTTTTGCAAAACACAAAAGACCTCCAAATCCTTTGTTTTCAAAGCATGAGGCTGGAGGGAAAGAGACAAAGAGAGAAAGGGAAGTCACCCACAAAAGGAAGTGAGGTCATGGGGCTAGTGGAGGGCTCTGAAAGGCTTTCATGCTCCACCAGGAAAAAGAGGGCTTTCTCCCCCGCAATCTGCAGTTGCAACTGGTATCACTTTTCCAAACTCAGACTTTAGGACTTGTCTTGTCTATGTGATGATTTTTAAGAATCTTAACTTCTCTGGTCTTGATTTCCTCCCTTTTGAGAGGTAAGGGGATTTGACTAATTTATCCATGCTCAATTTAGCTTTAAGTTCTGCTTCTTAGACCCGCACACAAAGAGAATCCAAACCAACATATTCCAAGATCAGTGACCTAGTCCTATAACATGGAGATTCAAGCGTGAATTTCAAGACCCACTCTAAGCAGTTTTGCTTACCATTACACACTTCACTGTAGATATGGTTCTATTTTCATGAAGGCAGAAAAGCAGAAGGAAGAAAGGAAGTGAGGAAGGGAGGGAGAGACCTTAAAAATATGCCATAAGATAGAGCCTTCTTTTCCCAGTATTAGTGGAAATGTAAGTTTCCTGCCATCCTCCAATATAACCCATGTGTTTGTGGGCTGGAACATTTGGCTCATGTGTCAACCTTCCCATTCACACCATTTTCTTTAGAATTTAGTTGTTTTGAAAGACATTTTTCTCCTTCCTTTGCATTTTCCTCTGACATCAGTGTAGAGAGCACCTGTCACTAATGTCTGTAGTGGGTCTTCCCCTTGGCCAAATGTCCTTCTTTCCAGCAGAACCCAACTCGTGGCAGTAAGAGGCAGCTGGCCACCACAGGGCACCCTCTGACAATTTTATGTTTGGCTTACCCCTAACTGATGCTCCCTGGAGTGTAGATCTTGTGATCAGAGGGATCCTCTTAGAGACATCACTATTGGAATAAAACGCTGTTTAATCAGTTCTCTGATTTAAAAAAAAAAAGAAATGAAACCCATGTTTTTATGCAGAGGACAAGACCGGTCAACTGACTCATTCAGGCCGAAGTAGTAACTTCAAGAAGCCCACACAGCACCACCTCTGATCTCACATCTCTGATCATAATGAGGTTCTGTCTCCCCTTGTAACTTGACCATCTTGGCTCCAGTTGAGAAACACCTGTGGTATTCGAATCTTGGAGCCAGTGGCTCCTAAAACCAGAAAGCTGAGAAGCAACATCTGTCTGCCTTTTTCCTCTTCCTGTAACCAGTCTGTGGCACAACCAGGGAGCAAATGCTGTGGAGGGCCTGATGGCTGGTGCCTGAACAGGCGGTACCTAGCAAAGCAGTGAACACCAGGCCTTCAGCATGTGAGGCTTTGTGTGCAAGTGGGCTGGTTTCTGTCTTTCCCTTCCCTCTCACACAGAGGAAAGGGAACTTACTAGACAGATTTCTTCCACAAGAGGAACAGTGTGGGAGTCTCGGCATTGGTGCATGCTTGACTTTAGGTCTGCGGCGTGTCAAGGTCATGATTTGTAGTGGCTGGTACCATTTGTCTTGTGTTTACGTACAGTCAGAGAACATCAGCTGATAAGAATTAGGGAGGTCATCGTGTTGACCTTCTTCATCCAGCTCTATCCAGGAGGTGGAAGCAGAGAGGGGAGAGGCCTGGAGGCCAATGGGAGAGACAGAGCCATGTGAGGAACCACTGGCAGATGAGAGTTGAGGCATAGAGTCAAGGAGCTCTCTCTCGTCTCACTTTTTTGGGGTTTTTCTCCCTTCTCCAGGGAGCCTGAAGCTGGAAAAAAGTTTTGCTTTTCAATTCAAGCTACTCATTTCTCAAGGTTCTTCATGGGAACCGAAATTTCTCTTCCTTTTCTCTCTTTACCTCTGACTTGGAGTTAGAATGATGCCCGTGTTTCCAAGTGCAGGCAATTGAGTAGTGGGGTCTTAGACCTCTGGCAGTGAAAGGAAAATGTGATGGCCTGGTCTTCTGGAGGCTGATGGGCACCCTGGCTTCCAGTTCCTGGGAACCCCACATCTCAGACAACCATGGTGATTGGTTTGGGACAGTAGAAGCCCCAAATCCAATTCGAAGCCTGCTGGGGATTCCTTAGTAAATGAACTTCTGGGCAGGGTCTCAGAGAGGCTATGATCTGAGCAGGAAAGTGTTTGTGGCATGTAATAGGAAAGAACAAAGAAACCACAAGCGTGCTGTGTATCGCCCCGAATGCCAGGCATGCCCATTCATGCCAGTGAGATGAGGGTGCTCCAGATGAGAAGCGTTGAAAACTGCTGACCCAGGGGGCAAAAGATGATTGGCCAGACTGTTTCACTAGCGCACTTCTGACTCATCAAAGATACTCTCAAAATATGTGAAAGATAGAACGAGCAAGAAATTCACTACTTATTTAACGTGCGATTCTGCCCAAGTGTGTGTGTTTTCAAACAGGATCTCTGGGACTAAAGCCAAGGAAGGTGTGCAGTGCGCTGGCTGAGGGTGGTCTTCAGTATTAAACAATCCTCAGTCTGAGTCCTGGTTCTACCACCTACTTGCTGTGTTATTTTTGGCAACTTGTCAGCCCTCGTTAGTCTCAGTTCTCAAGCCTGAAAATGGGGATTATAGTAGTGCCTACTTCACGTGGTTGCTGCGAGAATTAAGAGAGGTAAAGTATGTGCACTGGCTAATTTTATGCGTCAACCTGGCTAGGTTATGGCACCCAGTTGTTTGGACAAACACCAGCCTAGATGTTACGTGAAGGTCTGTTTGAGATTGATGGATTTTTAAAGCAGTGGACTTTAAGAAAAGCAGAGTGTGGGTGGGCCTTATCCAATCAGTTGAAGGCCTTAAGAGAAAACACTGAGGTCCCCTGAAGAGGAAGGAATTCTGCCTCCAGACTCAAGACTCCAACATCAACTCTTCCCTGTGTCTCCAGCCCCCTGGCCTGCCCTGCAGATTTTGCACTTGCCACCTGCCACAGTTGTATGAGCCAATTCCCTAAAATAAATGTCTCTTTCTCTCCCTACCTCTCTATCATTTATTATATATATATGTATACATACCCCTATTGCTTCTGTTTCTCTGGAGAACTAATACAGTATATACAAAATACTGAGCACAATTCCTGACACAGTATGTGCTCAATAAAAGTATGAATAATTCCCCAAATAATAAAGCCTTCCATACCTGGATGAAATTGCAGATGCCTGCAGGAACATCATTAGGAGACTGGGGATTAGGGAGGACACAGGAGGCCTGCTCCCCATCCTGCAGCATGCAATTTCGGTAGTAGCAGCTCTGGGAGTGGAGCCTGCCTGAAACCTGCTATTCTGGGGGCAAAAGACTGACTTGTAGGCCCCCAGCCATCTAGGCCTCTCTCCCCTGCCATTCTTGCAGCTCCTGGGCCCTCACCAGGGAGATGATTCACAATCTATGTGCTGGTGGGTGGATGCTGGCGTCCCCTCCCCGTCGCCGCAGCCTGGCCTGCAGAGGTTTTCTCCTGGCCTTTCTTCTTTCAGACCCTGTTTCCTTCCCTGACCTAAACTCCCAGCAAGGCTGTTTGGTAAGCCGTGCCTTACCTCGGGAGTTTCTTTAACTGTGTTATCATCACTAAATCATTGGAATCATCAGCTCGGGATGGAGCCACTGACAGAGATCAGAGACTCCAGCTCCCCTTCTCGCTCCTGCCTCCCCGGGGTCACTATCATAGGAGTCAGAGAGTGGGAGAGAGGGGGACCCTGCAGCACTAAAAAGCCTCTTGTCCTTGGTTGGTCCCTAGCCCAAGAAAGCTGCATTTTCCTCCTCCCTCCCCCACTGCCTGCCCTGGCTCCCCTTGCCTCCACCTGCCCTGTAATTCACCTCCAGTACTGGGGGTTCCTCATCCTGAACTTCCATCCCTCCTCCCTCCCTCTCTGGTTATGGCTCTGAGGACAGGGCTGCCCACAGGACTGGAAGTCACCCTGCCATGAGCTGGAAGATTTAAGGTCTGAGCAGCAGACACTTGATAATTCAACTACAGCTTCTGAAGAGTCTGTGGCTTTCAGTGACTGTGGCTTCTGCACTGAAGGCCAAGTGTGTGATGGCCATGGGCAGCTGCAAAGGCCACTTACAGACCACCATATTTTGATGGGCTCCAGCAGATCACCTAGGCCACACCCTCTTTAAAAGTTTAATTGACATAAAATTGTATCTATTTATGGCGTACAACACGATGTTTTGATGTATATAATTGTGAAATAGCTCAATCAAGTGAATTAACATATGCATGCCTCACAAATTTGTCATTTTCTGTGATGAGAACACTTAAAATCTACCCTCTTAGCAATTTTCAAGTATACAATGTATTGTTATAAACTATAGCCACCAAGATGTACATGAGGTCTCTTGAATTTATTCTTCCTATCTAACTGAAATGCTGTAGCCTTTGACTGACACCTCCCCAATGCCCCCTCCCCTCAGCCTCTGTTAACCACCATTCTACTCTCTCCTTCTGTGAGTCTGAATTTTTTAGATTCCACATATAAGTGAGATAATGTGGTATTTGTTTTTCTGTGCCTGGCTTATTCCACTTAACATAATGTCCTCTAGGTTCATCTGTGTCATACATGACACACTTTCCTTTTAAAGGCTGAATAGTATTCCATTATATAAATCACATTGTCTTTATTCACCCCTCTGTTGATGGACACTTAGGCTGACTCCATGTCTTGGCTGTTGTGAACAGTGCTGCAGTGAACACGGAAGTGCAGACATCTCTTTGACATACTGATTTCATACCCTTTGGCTACAAACCAAGCAGTGAGATTCCTGGATCATAGGAGAGTTCTATATGTAGTTTTTCAAGGAAACTCCATACTGTTTCCACAGTAGCTGTACTAGTTTATCGTCCCACCAACAGTGTGCAAGTGTTCCCTTTAATCCGCACCCTTGCCAATACTTGTTATCTTTCTTTTATTGATTGATTTTTACACTAGTCCTTCTACCAGGACCACCGTCCTTTGACAGAGCCAGTGGCTAATTCCCAAGGAAGGAAAGAGACCTAACAAAGGTCACACAGCTTACTGGGGGCCAAATTGGCATTCACATGTGGGCCTCCTGTCTCCAGCCCAGTGTTCCCCACAGACTACCTAGAATAGGCCATGGGACTGGCATTCACCTCGGCAATGACCGTGGATACAGTATCTGAGGGTTGTTCATAGGTGGATCCAACTTTTGTTCAATTAGAAAGTACAAGACAGGGCTATGTAGGTAGCCTGTGGAAAGGAGACAGGAGACCAGAGTAGACCAACTAGATCTCCTCGCTCATCTGTTCATTCATTCATGCATGCCTGCAATCGTCCCTTTATTCTACTCTGGATCTTTGGGGATGCCCTGTCTAGCTCCCACCAGACAACGTCATGGGTTATATCTTAGAGACCTGGCTCCACATTCCAGGCATGGAAGATTTGAGTCCTGGGAGCAGTAACAGCACACACATGGGTGCGTGCATACACACACACACACACACACACACACACACCCCTGAAGCCCACATCATGGAGAAGAGAATGTTGGGGTTGAGGGCCTACTGTAGGTGAGGGCATCTGCTTTCTTCCCACAGATCTTGGAGTCACAGAGTTTTCCCTCTGTCTCTCTCTCGCTCTGCTTCTCAGTGGATCGCCCAGCCTGGAAGTCCACTGGCTCCAGTGGCTGTGGCTTCGGGGTCCTGGAGGGACTCCATGACCTCTTCCTCCTTCCTGGCCATCTCCCCTTGCCCCCACAGCTGTGAAAGCTTGGCCTGCCAAACCTCCTGGAGTCATATGGATCCTACCACCCAGGGTAGACGGGGAGGCCCTAGAGATGCATTCTGCGGAGAAGGCTGCTCCCAGGAGGCAACACTCTGAGCTCCAAGCCTTTCCCACTCCTCAGTGCTATTCTCACCAGCTCCATGAGGAGCATCGGAAAGGGCATTTTCCGCAAAGACCATCGTTCTTCGCAGCACCGCCACTCGGAAATACGCCAGGGGTTCTTTTAAGAGTCCCAGAGGCCAGTGCACAGGCTGAGGGGAAAGAGAAGCAAAGAAGCAGTTCCTCTCCAAGAGGAAGCCAAGGACCCAGTGGAGCCTGAGGATCTAGCCCTACTTGTGGTCAGTCCCTGTAGAGTCCGTTGAAGCAGAAAAAAGAAGACAGAGGAGAAGTATTAGGAGGCTGTGGGTTTTCCTACAAAGAGCTTAGACTTTGCAGTCAGGCAGCCTCAAACACTGCCTAGCTCTGTGACCTTGGGCAAGTTCCTTAACTTCTCTGAGACAAATCTTTAAGATAGGATAAAAGTGCCTTTCTTGCTTGGTTAGTGTAAGGATTCGAGAAAACATATGCAAAGCACCAACACAGTGCCTATGGTACATTAATAATAATGATGACAGCTAAAGCCTGGGAGCACGCAGTGTGTTCTTGGAAACTGGTAGCTATTAAGCTGTTTTAGTTTTATTCTTGGTGTAAGAGAATGGGTGTTCGAGGTTCAAATATGGACTGGGTCTCTTGACTTTGTGGCTCATCTTTATAGCTTCCTGGGGAGACTTGAAGCCCCGTCTGCTTCTCACAGAGGCAAGAGACTCAGAAGAGGGGATGCCAGGACACGAGTCACCGGGCCCGCTGACTCAGAGCACCTAGGACCCCAGGGGGACTCTATAGCACCCACCAGTCAAGCACAGTCCTACTTTGCTACTGCAATCGCAAGGTGGTATGGCTGGCAGCCACGGAGGAGTTTTTGCCCCCTAAAGTGTTTGCTGTATAAAAATAGTCATAAAATGAAAGCTGCGCATCAGCAATGGCAAGGCTAGAGCAAGAGGGGGAGAGGCATTGTTCTGGAGATGGCTGGTTGTGTCCAGCCCAGCCCCAGCAGCCAGTGTGGAGGAGGAGAGGCCCTGCATCCCATCATGTTGTCACACCCTACTTTCTCCAAACTGCACTTGGCTGGAGCAATTTACTGAGGGTCAAGGGAGAAAGAGACAGCTGGGAGGGGGAGGGGGAGGAGGAGGCGGAGGAGGAGGAGGAGGAGGAGCAGGAGGCAACCAGGGAGTTATGCTTAACCGCTCCCTCTCCCAGGCTCCAAGGCCTTGCTGGACTCTGAAAAATAATACAGCTTCCACCGACTTGTCATTTGATCCATAAAATGCACTGCTTGGGTACTTCCAATATTCCCCTAGGGCCGCATCTGTGTGATTCTGATTCAAAAGCAGAATTACTGACCATGGAGATGGTTCCACCATCAAGCAGCCTGAAGGATGCTCTGGGCCCTCAGAGGCCTCCAGCTCTGTCCTGTGTCTCCATGGCTAGTTTTCAGAAACCCGCTGGCTTGATTCTATATGGTTAGAATCAACTGGAAGATTGGAACAATGATTTTAGGCAACTCAAGCCTCTGCCTCTTCAAAATACAAAACAAAATGCAAAAACCTCTATAAATCAGGAGAGAATTGGCTTGAGGTCCTGAGTTATCAAAACAGCTGTCTCAATTCTTGGAGTCACTTCGGTGATGGAATTCCATCTTTTACACTCCTGTCCCCTGCCCTGCCTGGTCATATTTCCTCCCCATCCCTACTGCCATGCCTTGTGGACTTTAAGCTCTTCCCCCAAACACTTCCAACATACCACCAGCTCTAGCCACCCCACATTCTTCCCCACATTTGTCTCTGACTGTATCTTAAAGAACTTGAGTTCTTCAAGGAGGCTAGGGAGCAGGGGGAGGCTGCACGAGGTCAGAAAGGGTAGGCTAGGTTCAGAATCCAATTCAGATGTATGGTACTCTGTCTGCTCGGAAGGAAAACTTATGACTCGCAGCTGCATTGCAACAAGCACCGGGATGAAGCCACCAAGGGCCCCCGCATATTTTCCTTGGCTTCGGCGCAAGCAGTTGACATCATTTCAGGTTTTGCCATTCATCCACTGCTGCCTGGAGTTTGTGGCTGTGTGTGGCTGTGTTCCAGAGTCTGGGGAAGGTCTGAGTGAAAACTGGGTGGGGGTGGGGCTGAGGTGGTCCCACTGAGTTTGTAAAAACAAGCAAAAATGCACTGAACCCTGCCTTTCTTCCACTGCAATGAGGAGTGAAGCTAACCTTACCCCCTCTGCCCAGCCCAGTCCTCCAGTGCACACAGACCTGGGCCAAGGCTAGCCTGGAGACCCAGAGAAGTCTTTGTTCTGTCCGTGCTATTTTGGGAAATGATGACGAATATTTGCCACAGGTAAGGAAAGCTGGAGTTCCAGTAGCAAATTCTATCACATGCTTCCAGACGTCACTTGGGCCGCTCTGGGCCCATCTGCCTTCTCCTGCAAATCCTGGGTAGCAGGAAAACCCTGTTAAGGGTTCCCAGGGGTCTCAGAAAAGAAAATGGCAAAAGTAGGAAATGTTAATATTAGGAAACAGGGCATGTGCGTGGGCGCACGCTGTGCATGACTAAGAGTCGATTTTAGAAGACAACTCTTCTGTACTGGGGCTGCTGTAAGGGAGATCCCCTTTCAGTCAAGCCTTCTCAGCTCCACAAAATCTCTCAATTCTAGCAGCATGAGAAAAGGTCAAGAACGGACAAAGACTTGAGGCACGATTAGGGAGAGCAAGTGGAGAGACCCTCTGACCTTCCAAATGTTGCTTCTCATGTTGAGAATGTGGGATGTCATGTTTCTATGATATGGGCAAAGCTCTAGACTTTGCCATTGAAACAAAGCATGACTTAGTGAAAAATGCCCAGCCTCTAGAGGCTGGCAGAACTGAATTTGAATCCTGGCGAAGGACACTGTTCTATGACAATTTCCACAGAGACTACTTCTATGAAAGAGCTTCGAAACAGGATCACCTCCTTCTCAAACATCATTTGACACAAGGGGTTTGAGGAGAGAGCTCAAACCCAGAGATGCCCATACAACTCAGAGCTGGAGGGGACCAATGACATTCTTGGAAATGTTTAACAACCAGCTGTCTATGGGGAAAAGCCCTGATTTGTAGCACTTGCCAATTTTTGTGGTGTAAATATTCCCATCATGGCCAATTTCAGCTACCAAGAATCAGGAGACAATTCTTCATTAGTCTCTTGTGTTTCAGCACAGCTTGTGAGCAGAGATCCTGACAGCTTTTGTTCTTGACCACCTTTTCAAGAATGCTTGTGTTTTCTATCCCTCTCTCTCCACATCTCAACCCCCCATCTTCCTTGCCTCTTCCAGGGCTGAAAACATAGACTCCCAGGCACTAGAGGGTGGGAGATACACACAAAGGAAGGAGTCCTGACCTCAGAACTATTTCCCTTAGAGGAGCCACCAGGAGAGCTGCTGATCAGAAGCATTCACATTAGACTTTGCATGGATGAGAAAGAATCTTCTCATGGCAAGAATATGAAATTTAAGTTTGCTGGTTATGGTACCTAGCAATATTTACCCTAATACAAGTGGTTATCATTACTGTCTCCATTTATTTATGAGGAAACCGAGGCTCGGAGGTTAATAGATTAGGCATCATTGCTAGCAAATGGCAGAGCTTGGATTCAAACCTAGGCCTGCCTGCCTCAAAAGTTTTTTACTCTGCTTTGCTGCCTCTTCATGACAAAGACCCATGTGTGCAAGAGTTCTGAGGCCCACAGATTTGCCCATAGTGGGAAACAGGTCTCCCTGCCAGAGAAAGCCAGTTATCTTTGGTAATCAGCTCCACCTCCAGGGAAGTCTGGAAAGAAGTCTGACCATCTGCAGCTTCCAAGAAGATTGATTCATCGTGTCCAAGCCACTGCTGTTCAGGGCAGGGCAAGGATCCTCTGAAGAACTCTTAAGCTGATGAGTATTGCGCATTCAGGACAGCTGGTGGACTAAATGAGGGCCCCCTACAGCCACTGAGAGACCCGGGCACCGTGGGATTGCAAACATTGCAACGATTCGGTAGGAGCTTAGCACCATGAAATTGCATAACACCCACAGACGAGGTTGGAGGGGAGCTCCTAGGGTGTCACAGCCAGGATGACAAGACCCTGGGAAGTAGCTGCCTGGCTTCAACTTCCAGAAGGTCCCGTGTGGCTCAGGTTAGGCGTCTTTTAAGCACTTACTGACCACCTGCTATGTACATACCACTACAATTAGTGCTACTCATGAGACCCTACTTCAGAAACTGACAAAGGATTTGTTGTTCTGATCTCTAGGTATTTTTTTTTAAGTCTGACAAAGGTACTAAAATAAGGTCACATTTGGTTTGACATTTAATGAATCATCTTTGCTGAAAAGGAAAAAAATACAGACTCAGGACCGTCTTGGAAAATACCCGACGTGGAAATGTTGCTGGCTGATGCGAATGAAACAGAAGAGGCGAAGGGGCCCCGTCTGTCCCACCCGATTCTGTGTCCAGTGCCAGCGTAGAGCAGCACTCAGAGAATGTCCACGACGTTTCCTTAATACACAAGAGTTTTCTGAGCTGCTTTGGTAGTTCTTACATCTTTTCTGAAGCCTGAAGAAGTCAGTGAGGTTAATCTACATGCCAAATCATGAGGGCAAGGAGGCATTCCTGCCACCGTCTCTCCCAGAATATTTGAGAAACACACCTGGCTACTCAGTAGTGGGCCTGAATAACCACACACCCTTTGAGCCTGTGCCCTGTGGTTCCACCATCACTGCTTTCCAGAGAAGCAGGCCCCTATGGGCACAGCCCCCACCCGGTCACCACTGTCCAAAGCTACGGAGCTTCTGACACACACTGAAGAACACCGCCCAAGGTGTGAGTGGATGAACATAAAATAAGTAGCTGCAAGGCTGAGTGCCTGTGTGCTGAGCTCTGGAAAATGCAAACTTCACAGACCATTTCGTTCTCTGGGCTCAGCCCAGCTCCTCCCAAGCCTTGGCATTCTGCAGTCCAAGAGTAGTAATAGTAACTAATAATAGAAATCATTTCCAATAATAACACGTGGACTGATCCTACTGTAGAGTCACAGGGATTAAAATATTCTTTGTGTGAAAGAAATTATTTGTTCTATCATTCGACCTTTGGCAGACACAGCCACTAGATCCCCATCAGTCTCCCTGGGCTGGCCTTTGCATACATGGGTCAGGAAATTCCAGTCCATGTACAACTTATAGGGACCCCTGCCCCTAACAAAACTGGTCATCTTCCTTTTTTCCCTCCTCCATACTGACACCATTTACATTCCAAAAACTTGCACAGGAGCTTGCTTCTCCCCTTCTCAAATGTCTTAGATGGTTCCCCATTGTTTAGGTAATAGAATCACAACTCTTTTGGCATTAAATGCCCTAAACGCTACATCAGTCTCACATCCTACTGCACCTCGCACCTATTCCCCAGTCTAGAATCTCACGCTCTAGTAAAAATTATCTATTCATTTTCCTGAACACATTTTTTTGTTTAGTTTTCATTAAAGGAAACTTTACATACAGTGAAATGCATAGATTTTTTTTTTTTTTTTTTTTTTGAGATGGAGTTTTTCTCTTGTTGCCCAGGCTGGAGTGCAATGGCATAATCTTGGCTCACCACAACCTCCGCCTCCTGAGTTCAAGCGATTCTCCTGCCTCAGCCTCCCAAGTAGCTGGAATTACAGGCATGCACCACCACGTCTGGCTAATTTTGTAATTTTAGTAGAGACAGGGTTTTGCCATGTTGGTCAGGCTGGTCTCGAACTCCCAACCTCGGGTGATCTGCCCGCCTCGGCCTCCCAAAGTGCTGGGATTACTGGCATGAGCCACTGCATCCAGCCGAAATGTACAGATCTTAAATACATAATTTGATGAGTTTCGATACATGCACATATCACCCCCTTAATATTTCCATATCTCAGAAAGCATCTTATGTCTCCCCCAAGTCAGTCTTCTCCCCCATAAGCAACCACTATCCTGGTTTCCATCGCCATAGGCTGCTTTGCCTGCCTGGAACTTTATAGAAAGAAAACAGAGCATATACTCTTTTTTTTTTTTTTTTTTTTTTGAGACGGAGTCTCGCTCTGTCGCCCAGGCTGGAGTGCAGTGGCGCAATCTTGGCTCACTGCAAGCTCCGCCTCCCGGGTTCACGCCATTCTCCTGCCTCAGCCTCTCCAAGTAGCTGGGACTACAGGCGCCCGCCACCACGCCCGGCGAATATTTTTTGTATTTTTAGTAGAGACGGGGTTTCACCGTGGTCTCGATCTCCTGACCTCGTGATCCGCCTGCCTCGGCCTCCCAAAGTGCTGGGATTACAAGCGTGAGCCACCGCGCCCGGCACATATACTCTTTTATGTCTGACTCCTTTCATAAAACATAATAATTTTGATATTTATATATTTTGTTACATGTAGTAGTAATCATTCTTTTTCATTGCTGAATAGTATTCCGTGATATGAACATGGCACAATGTTTACATTCATTCATCCATTGTAATAACTGGACTGTTTGCAAGTTTAGGCTATCATTCATAAAGTTGCAATGAACATGTCTAGCACAAATCTATCTGTGGATGTATGTTTTTCATTTTTTTAGGTAAATACCTAGGAGTGGAACTACTGGAATGGAGGATAAGCACATGTTTGACTTTGTAAGAAACCGTTAAAATGTTTTGCAAAACGGTTGTGCCGTTTATACCCCCACCAACAATGTAAGAGATTGAATAGACTCTGTGTCTTCCTGCCTCTGAGTCTTTGTTTTCATTGTTTACTAAACCTGGAAAGCCCTATGGCTACTGCCTGGCTCTTCTCCCTTGAGTCACCTCTATTAAGCCACCTAATATCTGTAACAAATACAGCCAACATGCATAATGCCTCAAACCCAGTGACACACCTTCTCACTCACATGGTGTCCGAGGTAGTTCTATGTCAGCAGCATGTTTCTGGGGTAAGTTTGCTCCACATGGTCATTTAGAGACTAGGCTGGCAGCTCTTCCTTCCCCAAATAAAGCTCACCAAGCAACTCGGGCGTCAGCATTTAGTCATGAACGAGGAATGAGAGGATGAAGAAGGAACACCTTTTTCTTTATGATGGCCCAGAGGTAATCATCATCCCTTTGGCTAACATTCCATTGAGAACTCGTCTCAGCCCTTACCCAGGTGAAAGAAGGCTGTGAATTTGAGCGCCACGCTAGACAGCTGCTTACCAATGACATGTGTATACTATCGCAAAGGAAACACACATCTCTGGTGTACAGTTAGGCACCTCCAGCACACCAGCGGTTAGAGTATTAAGTCCTTTTCAGGCTGACTGAGCCCAGTGAACCTGCCCCATAATCTGTGCGCAATTTACTCCTCCCTCTTCCGTGCTCACTTTGTGCCTGCGGTCCTTCCTACTGCAAGGCTTATCACCGTTATTTATGTTATGTGTTTTGTCCACTAGGTGGCGCTCTCTTGGAGGGCTCTGAGCTCGGGTCAGCTGGGATCCCGGTGCTTGGCACACGCTGAGTCTCCCTAAGTGTTTACTGAATCCACTGTGGCAGGGACATGGAGCGCCCACCAACTCCTCCTCTTGAACACACTGCTTGGGCACACACGTCCCAGCTTTCTGGCACCTAGGTGAGGCCATGTGACTTGTTCTTGCCAATGCAACATGAGCCATGACTTGGCTATTTCCAGACTGACGTAGGAAGGAGTGGGTGAAGTACCCTCATTTGAGTTATCCTAGGTCTCTCTTCCCTCACCTGCCAGCTGCCTGTGGGGGCTCCAGCAAAGGACCCCAGACCCGACAGGCAGGGCCTGAGCCCTGAAGACCGCATGGAGAGGAGTCCCTGTGGTGGCATTGCTTGTTAACCAGTTAGCCTACCCTGACAAACACACTCACATTGTGTGAGCCAAAGAGGTTCAGTTCAGAGATGGATGACCAGTTCCCTTGTCTTTCTATTTCCCGTCACTACTTGATACAAGATGCCAACTGTACATCCACCCCCACATGATGCCAGTGTCTAGGCACAGTTTTCAGAGTATTAAGTTTAACTGATTTTGTACCTAACCCTGCTACGGATCCCATGGAGTCTTACATGCTACGTCTTTCTTCTGCACCCCACTTGACTATCAGCTCTGAAGAAGCAGGTGCAAATTCTTCCTCTGTGCCCTAAGTCTGCAGCTATTCATTTAGTAAATATTTACTGAGTGCCTACCACCTGTCATTCACTATTCCAGGAACTAGAGATAGAGCAATAACCAAACAGACTGAGTCCCCGTCCTCATGGAATTTATGCTATAGAGGGAGAGACACATAATAAGCAAATATGACTACTGAAAAAGCAGGAACAACAAAAATTCCCGGACAAGCCACTTTTATAGTGTGGTGTCCTTCCTTACCAGTGCCTTCTACAGAAGCATTTTCACACTGATTTGGGTAAATAATTGATTAATGTCTATTTCACCCACAGAGCTGTGAGATCCATGAGGCTGGAGCACCACTCTATCCCCAGCATTTAGCACAGCACTGGCACATAGCAAACACTCCATATATATTGATGGAATAAACTTATAATGATGATAATATCTGCTGTCTGCTAAGAGCCAGTTATTTTCTAGGTGCCAAAGGGTTTTGCTTGCACCATCTCATTTAATCCTTACATCATCCCTGGAAAGTAGTTATTATTATCTCTGTTTTAGCAGCGAAGGAATTGTGGCTCAGAGAGGTTAAGTGATCGAGGCCCAGTGCCACATGGCTAGCAGTAAACGGCCAAACTGACTTTAGAATCCACACATTTTCTCAGGCCTGCCCTGTGACCCATGACAAGTGCTTTTTTATGCCCCATATATTCTTTCTCAACAATGAGGAGCAACAACTACGGGCCACCATTCCTGTGAGCTGGACCATCCATCCCTCTTTGCGATTTGCTCTGGCCACCTTGGGCTGCCTTCCCCAGCAGATGGAAGATGTGGGCTTGTGGTAATTACAGACCGTGTTTTCCTTTTCATTTATGTCTTCACAATCCAGCTTGACATTGTGTCATAAAAGTTTATGTACTGTGTTCTCTCTGCTCCCTACTAATATTCTCTGGCATTCTCCCTAGCCATCCGGAATCAATACCATCGCTCCTCTCTCAATAAAGAAGGGAGCTATGAACAAGGCCCAAATGTTCACAATGACTATTTGCAGCAATTAGACGTCACACTGAAAAATGGCCATGCTGAAGGAGTGTGGGCAAGATCTAAGGACCAGCACATCACTAATGTCCCTCACCAGGGACCCTGGAAATTGGACTGCATAAAAAATATCCTCTGTCCTCTCCCCTCTTCCCTTACACTCTGTCTCTTCTTTCTCACAAGAGATAAGGAGAGAGAAGAGCATTCAAATTAGGGACGGCAGCAATCGATTTTTACTTGCAGTTGGTGGATTGTAATCAATGTTAATTAACCAGATTCTTTTTCAGCAGAGGTTGGGACAGGAGAGTAACTGCACAATATTTTTGATGAAGACAACAGATATTAATGGGCTTTGCTATGGTCAGAGGCCAGGAGGCAGGAGGAAGGCCAGTACTCAGAGGCCTGGTGGAAAAGAAACTGCACAGGAAGAAGAGAGCCTTGAACCATGTAAAGGCAGGCCTGTTTTTTTTTTTTTTTTTTTTTTTTTTATTTCCTTCATTTTTCTTTATTTGAAAATTTTTTTTTTTTTTTTTTTTTTTTATTATACTTTAGGGTTTTAGGGTACATGTGCACAATGTGCAGGTTTGTTACATATGTATCCATGTGCCATGTTGATTTCCTGCACCCATTAACTCGTCATTTAGCATTAGGTGTATCTCCTAATGCTGTCCCTCCCCCCTCCCCCCACCCCACAACAGTCCCCGGAGCGTGATGTTCCCCTTCCTGTGTCCATGAGTTCTCATTGTTCAATTCCCACCTATGAGTGAGAACATGCGGTGTTTGGTTTTTTGTCCTTGCGATAGTTTACTGAGAATGATGTTTTCCAGTTTCATCCATGTCCCTACAAAGGACACGAACTCATCATTTTTTATGGCTGCATAGTATTCCATGGTGTATATGTGCCACATTTTCTTAATCCAGTCTATGGTTGTTGGACATTTGGGTTGGTTCCAACTCTTTGCTATTGTGAATAGTGCCGCAATAAACATACGTGTGCATGTGCCTTTATAGCAGCATGATTTATAGTCCTTTGGGTATATACCCAGTAATGGGATGGCTGGGTCAAATGGTATTTCTAGTTCTAGATCCCTGAGGAATCGCCACACTGACTTCCACAATGGTTGAACTAGTTTACAGTCCCACCAACAGTGCAAAAGTGTTCCTATTTCTCCACATCCTCTCCAGCACCTGTTGTTTCCTGATGGGATCTGGTGGCTGTTTTTGGAAGCTGGAGAAGAGAGGCTCAGCTGTTTGCATATACTTGACCAAAGTACAGGCTTCCTTCCCCAGGAAAAGTGGGCTTCATCAGGGAATGTTTTCCACATTGTCACCTAGGTCAGTGGCACCCATCAGGAGGGTGACAGATGAATCTGGTCAAGCACATCCCTCTAATGCCAATCATTCTGGAAAGCTGCTCATTCCTGGACATTGTGCCACAATGGGAAGAGCAAGGAATTTAGCAGTAGAAGGTTTGGGTTCGCACTGTAGGTGGTGCTATGGAATTGCAGGCGAGTTACAGAACGCCTGGGAGCCTCCATTCACTCATCTACCAGGGATGTGATTATACCAACTGACCTCATGAGAGCTGACGTAAGACTCAAGTAAGATTCGACGTGGAGCCGCACTGTGCCATGCTGTGAGAATGTCAGCAGCTACCATGCTTACAGGCAGCAACGACAAAACCCCAGGGCCTCTGATGTCAACCTGCCGCATACTAGATGGCCCCTGAGGCTTCTTTCTGATCTCTAATCATGTAGGAGGTTGTCTTGGTAGCAATCCATGCCAATTTTTATTTGAAAAGATTATCCATCTCTATGTGTAACATTGAGGAAGGGCCCCCAAAACATGCCAGTGTTATTTTTTTCAATATCCCAGAAGCAAAAGAACATTAGAACAGTTGGAAACATGATAGAACTGCCAAAAAATAAAACCAAAAATTCAATCTATTTTGAAACAGTGCAAGCATTACAAACTTTTGATCGAGATGGAAAATAAGGATAGAGGAAGCCTACGGGCACCATCCCCCGGCGAGACCTACAACAGCCGTGTTCTCCAGGCTTCCGCCAATACTATTTTGGTCAAATGGTGCCTCTGCCTCCAAGTGAGGCTCCCAAAGCCTTCAACAAGAGAAGGGCATGCATGGTTTTCATGTTCTTAAGGTCTTCTGAGGGTAGGGAGTACATTGGGGAACACCTGTAACAGGTGACATTGTCATGGAGGAAAACAATTCCTAATTCCTCAGGGTGGTTCCTTGGCATCTCGGATATGAGAATCACAACTGTGGAGCTACACGCTAGCTCCTCCTTTCCGCAGCACCTTTAGAGGTCTAGCCCTTAAGAAAGGTAAGTGAAAAGAGAGAAGAGGAGAAAGAAGAGGAGAGATGGAAGAAGGAGGAGCAGAGGAGGGTGTCCACGACATGGTCAAGACACTGTGCTGAGCACCTGCCACGAGGCAGGCCCTCTGTCTCGGAGTGGGGACCATGGGGGAAACACCATCTCTGCATATGAGTTGCACACAGAATTCTGGGGGTGATGGGAGAGAGTCCAATTAGCAGATAATTACCACAGGGATATTTATCTGAGGTACAGAGGGGGTGCATTCCTCAGAGGGGCTTAGGGGCTTGGGGAAAGGAGGAGTCTCTAAAGAAAGGACATTGCCAGTGAAGAGAAGGATAAAAGAGCAGAAAGGAGAAGCAGCAGAGGAAACAAGGAGGGAGGGGAATCAGGAGATAGCAGGGAAGACAAATGATGACTTCACCCAGGATTTATATACTAAGCTCATATGCAAATCTGGTCTCATTGATCTGTGACTTCAGTGAATCAAGCTGCCTTTTCTGGAGCCACTGATTACAAAGCAGGCTGAGAAGACCTGGTCAGTTCTGACCAGGCCTGGGGAGTGAGCTCACAGTTGGTGTATTCAATTAGGGAAGGGCAATCGCCCAAGTGACCAAAAGTGTAGCCTTGAGGGAGGGAGTTTCTCACGCAGTACCCCTCCTTCCTCTTTTATGAAAAACACTGTGGTTTGACAAACAGAACCATGGCCATCATCCCATAGCCTCTGCAGGGGCCCTCTTGGCCTGGTGTAAGGGTGGGGGACCTGGCATGCCTTGAGGGAGATCAATCCCCCAAAGCTAGTGGGGTTCCACATAGTCCCAAGAGGGTATGGGCCTTGAGTCAGAGCCAGTCTGAGCAGTTGGGGGAAATGGGATGTGGGTTCCATGGGGCACTCCTGTGAGCAAAGGGGAAGAGGGAAAACAGAGGGTCCCTCTTCGGCTGCCTGCAACTAGTGTTCTCAGAGCTGGGTCACATGGTGGAGGCTGGCATGTGGAGCTGCTCAGGCAGATGTGGCCTTAACACAACAAGGGCTCTTGAGAGGGGAACCTGAGGATGAATATTTTGTCACTTTCCTCTTCAAATTTTTTGGATGGAAAGCCACTAGAGGCTACTAAATCTGTTTTCAGGTGTGTTCTCTCTTCACTGTTAGGAAGGAAGTGCTCTGATTATATCTGCTATTATGGCTATTGGATACGGAGCCTCTACCCACCCCCCATGACTGACTCATGCAGAAGTGTAACGGTGACAACCATTCCCTTGGCCTGAGATGCGTCTAGTTTTAGCATTAAAAATCCCTCAAACCAGTTCAGTTCATCACAGAAGACATGACCATTTGGGCCCAAGTTACAGCGGGCTGAAGGGCCCTTTTAGCGCCAGCAGGCTGGCCTTGCTGTGATTCGATGCCCCACTTCTCCCTCCGCCCAGTCCTGTCCCTGGCCCACTCTTCCGGAGGGGTTGATCCCCAAAGCCCTCCCTAATAACATCTTGAACTCTGCCTCAAAGTCTGCATCTTGGAGACCTCAATGGACATTTCCAGTAAGTGAGAATTATGAAAAGGAAGAGGAAGAGAAAAGTTATGCATTCACTTGTGTTCCCCAGGACCTCAGGATACGGTGCTAGGGAAAGGGGACTTTGTTGATATCATTAGTTTAGGTGAGGTCACACGGGAGTAAGGTGGGTCCCTCACCCAATACAATAGGGGGCTTTTTTAGGAGAGAGAGACACAGAGGAGGCAATAGCCAAGTGAAGACACAGAGACACTGGGGAGGGGAAGCCCTGTAAAGACGGAAGGGGACACTGGAGATTCTTGCCTCTGGCCAAGGATGGTCAGGGCCCCAAAAGCTGGAAAAGGCACCTCTCCCAGAGGCTTCAGAGAGCGTAGGGCCCTGCCAACACCGTGCTTCCAGACTTCTAGCCTCCAGAACTGCGAGAGAGAAACTGGTCTTCTTAGGGCATTCAGTTTGTGGTATTTTATTAGAGCAGCCCCGGGAAGCTAGTAGATGATGATGAGAAGCGGAGAGAGGGAAAAAGAAAAATGGAAGAACTCTTCTTGTTCAAGCTGGGGGCTGTGTTCCTGTCCTGGATGTCAGCTTGACTTAGGGGAGGAGAGACATGCAGGAGAACACTGGGGTCGGAGGGAGCCCAGCCCTGTGGGGACCTGGGGGTCCTTCTCCTGCAGTAGGGAAAGTGCTGAAGTCGGCAGGCCCTGAGGGATGGCATGCAGAGAGAGAGGAGCAGAGGGCTCTGGGGTGAAGCTTGGGAGTCATCACATTCAAGAGGTAGGAGAGAAAGAGGGACCAAGGAGATGCTGTCAGGAGGGAAAGAGAAAGCAAGAAAGATCATGAAGGGAAACGGGAGAGGAAAGAACCTCAGACCCATCACAGAAAGCGAGCTGAGCTGGAACCAGGTGGTGATGAGTGGGTCCCTGCTCATCCTGCCTCAAAGGCCCGTCAAGCCCCTCTTCCTGCCATGGTGTGGCAAGATCTGTGAGTGCAACAGGGAGTGCGGCTTTACCTGCCCTCATGACGGTTGCCCCCTCGTGGGGGAGACAGAGACAGAAGGCATCAGTAGCCAGGGCTTTTCAGCCTCTGTGTGGTGGAGCCCCAGCTGCTGTGGATTCATTTCCTATTCACTGGACTGACACCATGCCATGCCAATGTCAAATTGTTACAAAATGTCTAAATGTCCATGTTTCTGTGTTTCTCTGCTTATAGACTGACATGGACTGCCCACCACGCCTTGAGTAGCTGGCGTGGCAGAGACTTCTGATTGCCCACCCTACTCCTGCCCACAGCTACTCTCTCCTTCTATCTTACAAAGGGCATCTAGTGTTTTCCAGGGTGCTAAAACACTACATAGCAGCTAAACACAGGCAAGGAGATGGCTTTTGGTAGAGCTTACAGAAAAATTTCCTAAAGTGGGCTGACTCATCCGGGAGTTATTTCCTTTTGTTCCTCCCCTTTCGTGGTTGTGATGCTTCCACTCCAACAGCCATATTGCAGCCACGAGGTAACACTAAAGATATTGGAACAAAAAGCTTTAAGAACCCAAGCTCCTGTTGATCATAAAGCTCTAGACAGCCTATCTCCAAACTTGATGTTACATAAAAGAAATTAGACATTTCTCTTGTTTAAGCCACTGTGATTTTGGAGCTATTAAGTACATTTCATCTGTGACATGAGTGAACAGGTGTTTACCGTGTGGGGTGGTAAATACTATGATCGCAATGATTGGAGAAGTATAGAGCTCCATGGCGTCCTGAGACATAGCCTCTAACCCAACTTGGAGGAAGAGTGAGGGAAAGCTATCTGGAAGAGGCAGTGATGGAATGGGAACCTTGAGGAGGAGTAAGAGTTAAGCACAGAAATGGATTAATGGGGGAAAAAATTTCCAAGCTCCCCAAATAAACCCAGTTTATGCAAAGACTAGGAGGTGGGAGGGAGTGAGGCCCATGAAAACTCAAAGATGTTTAGTGTATCTGGAAGAAGAGCATGAAGAAGGGGTGAGAGGTGAAGAGATATTGGTGGTCCCCCTGAGGTGGTGGCTGCCAAGTGGTGGAAAGTGTTTGTCCACCTAAAGGAAGTCAGACACCTGATCTTCTGCCTTTCCCAATGGAACTCGGAAACTTTCAGAAAACAGTGTTACCTGTTAGCAATCAGCTAGGAGGCATGGATTCTGGTTTTATCTTAACAGAGGAAGTATAGAGTTCCATGGCGTCCCAAGACACTGCCTCTAACCTAACTCGGAGGGAGGGTCAGGGGAAGCTATGTGGAAGAAGCAATGCTGGAATGAAATCTGTAAGGAGGAGTAAGAGTTAACTACAGAAAAGGATGAATGGGGGTTCTGGTCTCATCTCTTGGGGAATCGCATTTGGTTTATCCAAGTCCTTCACCTCTTTGGGTTTCCATTTTCAAATTTGCAAAACAGGCCTCATGATACTGACCCATCAACCTCTCAAGGAGTTTGCACCCAGAGGTCATGATGTCCCACAAACAAGGAACACAACATTATTACATTCAGTCCTCTCATTTCACTGACAAGAAAATTAAGGCCCAGAGAAGTGGCCCCAGCCAGATGGAGAAAAAGTTGAGCCTAGAATCTTGCTCTCCAGACTCTCAGGCTGTTATTCTTTCCCTGCAAATAGCTGCGTGTTATGCACTTGAAGTGGATGTTTAAAGTTCAGGCTCCTGTCAAAGGGAACACAGCAGCGTAAGATGATAGAGTTTCTTATTTCAAGAAATCTAGTACTTGAAGGTGCTTTGAATAACACATAGTTCTGAAACTGACTAAATATTTGGAGTGTGTCTCTTCATCCTTTCTGCTGGAAAAGCAAAAACAAGTCTCTGTAATTTGGTGGGTGGAGGTGACTGAATTAGATAAAAGGAAAATTTAACTCAGTAACCACAGATGTGAAAGTGCCCGAAGTATTTAATCCAGATATAGATCTTTGGAGGTAAATCTTAAGTTTCCACTGAATCACTGAGAAAACAGAGCCAACCCTCTTCAGTGACTTCACAGTTGCTATCTGAAAAGGTCATTGTAATCCACCCTCTTTATACCATAAACTAGCAACTCTGAAGCCATGTTGGGATAACCATTATTTAGGGAACTACAGAAAAAGTTCATAAACCAAATTAAATTTTGTTATAGTAGTAACTGTCACTTATTGAAAGATCACCCACTATTTTGGTTGGTGTTCGTAACTCCCCACAGAGTTTGCGAATTGGCCCTATTTTATGGATGAAGAAATTTTGCCTGTTACTCCACTGACTCTCTTCACGTACAAGCCCTGTTGAATCATCATTTCACAATGTCTCTTTCATGTGTCTTAGCTTTCCCAGCGCTTCCAGGCAAGCCTTCCAGTCTCCAGTGGCTCCCATCCTCCCAATATCCTCCATTCCCAGGTAGATGTGAGTATCATGACATCACCACAAACTCAAAAGATGTAAACCTGAATGTATGTTCCCTTGTCAAGTGCCCCTTCACCCCAACTCCTTCATTTTAAAAGTTACTGAAGATTAAGACCACATAACTTATTGGTCTACTTACAGAGCTGTGAATAGACCCTCTTCTTTCTACTCTTGCTCATGCTGTTTCCTGCCCCCCAGCTCTACAAACATCCCACCTTTTCTCTGAAATCTTCCCTGATCTCCCCAAGCGGAAGCTGGTTTAACAAGTGTAAAAGAATAAATGAACAAGGATGTTCACTGCGACACTATTTCTAAAGGAGTAAAAGAGAACTGAAATGTCCATCCAAGACAAGACATTATGTTACACACACGATGGAATATTATGCAGCCAATGGAAGTAAAGCGAGGATAAGATATAGCTATATGTAATGACACAGCTTAGAGAACAGTCAGCGTAATATGCATCAATTCCATAAGAATGCACATGTCTATACACATACAAATTCTGAAAGGCTACAGCAAAATTCTTAATAATGCCTGTCCATGAGATTAGAGGTGGGGATGTAGAAATTTTACTCCCTTTACTATACATTTCTACTTTATATCAATTTTTATGACAGCAAATTAATTTTACAATAAAAAATTTTGTAATAAAAATTTTTTATTTTGAAAAAAGTTTTTCCTCTTTTAAATTGCTGATCTCTCATAGTGTCCCTGGAGGGTCTAAATATGTCTTGCACATCTCTGCAGCCTCTAGGGCCTGCAGCAGACTGCCTCACATGTCAAAAGTTGTCTTAAACTGGGATATTTTGATTGGCCATAGAGCACAGACACAAGAGATTAAATGTAAAAGCCCAGCTTTCTGGCATTCCCTCCTATATATTGTGAATGCTCTTGATACACAAACATGCACGTAATTCACCCTCCGTTCATCACCACCACCACTTTCATACTCAGGTGGAATGAAATAAGGCAGAGAATGTATAACCATTCTTCGAAGAGCACTTGTTCTTTGGATTTGGAGAGGGAGCTAGGCCACTCTGATAAATAAAATGAGGAAAAAATGGGGACAGATTTGTTGACTCTTAATCCCTGTTTTCTCTTGGTTTTAAGGCTTTAAAATGTCTCTGGGAGGTGCTGTGTTATAACCAGGGTCAAAATCCATCACCAAGATAGGAGAAACTCTGTTTAAAGTGGCAGTGAAGGAATGGGAATACATAGGGCCCTATATTTACCTCTCTCTGGTTGGTTATTTGTTGGGAGTTGGTGTAAATAATTTAAAATGCTGAGTTATATTCTTGAATATCAGTCATGTGGCAAGGCCTGCAACTCAGGCAGCTCAAACAGCTTGTCAGAGGACTTCTTAAGGACAAAACACAGGGTGCCAAGGGCCCTTTTAGCAAACAGTAGTTGTGAGTGCATGGTCCTTTGGAGACCCACAGGTATATGCCTAAGAAGTAGAGCTTCAAAAACAGAAATGTCCAACTGAGAAATAAAACTCAGCTTTCCATAACTACCTACAGATAACATCAAAGTCATCTTAATGGCTGGCAAGGATATCAGTGTGTGGTGTCACTTCCAAAAACAGCCCTGCCTCCCAAAAAAGACTAAAAAATATTAGTTCCACCCCCACTACACCAGTCTTTGAGAGGTTTAAGTTCATCAAAATAGCCTTTTGGGATATGATTTGTGGGGAAACAATAGTTTAATATTCTCATCTGTGAATCAGAAAGCCTTTACTAATGCCAAAGCCATGCCTAGCATAGTCTAGCATAAAGAAGAAGGAGGTGAGAACGTCTACCATGAAGGAACTGAGACCAACATGCAATAGTGGTCAGCACAAGCACAAAGTGCATAATTATGGAAGCAGATACAGAGTCAATGCTATCCAAGGTTTCAGAGGCTTAGTTCATCAGGAAGGCCTCTTATGAGCCCTACGAATGCTGAGAGCTGTGTGGGCTACCTGTGAGATGAGTCTCAGATGCCGTTCTCTAGTACCTTAACATCCTGTTGGGGAGCGCAAGGCTTCCAATGAAAAACAATGTGAAAACAATAGTACAGAGTAAAACGCAGACTTACGTGGCGTAAAGATAAGCCATAAATTGTGATTAAGAAAAAGGAAAAAAGTAGCTGAAGACCAACTCAATTCTACAAACCTTTATGAAGCTTCTTACTACATAGCAGGCATTAGGTAGACACTTTGGAGAAGAGAGGAATAGGGTGATTTTAGACAAAATAGATTTCTTCTTCTCAAAGAGCCTGTAGCTTAGTGGGCCACAGAAGACCATTAATGCCAGATGCTGTTAATCAGACTCAGTTGCTGGGCCCTACACAGTCAATCCAACAAAAGATTGGCGTTAAACTCCAAATCAGGAAGATTTTAGCAGGATAAAGAAAGGAAAAGAAGAAGGAAGGCAAGAAGGAAAACGACAAAAAAGAAAAGGGAGAATGAGAAGAAGAGGGAAAAGGAAGGAAAGGGAAGACCTTGATTTGGAACGGTTTAAGCCATAAGAAATTTGTAATTTACATAACTTCAAGTCTAGAAGTAGGATGATCTCAGGCTAAGGTTCCCTCCATCTCTCCCCACCACTGTCCTCATCACTGGTTTCTTTCGAAAGCTAGTTCCATTTGGACAGCAAGATGGCTGCAGCAGTTCTGGGTGTCACTTCCAGATACGACACCCTAGAGAAAACAAGGCACAGTCACTTAAAGAGATTTCTCTCCCAGAAGCCCATGGCAGACTTTTCCTCACATCTCATTGGCCAAAGTCAATGCAGCAGTGGAACCATGACCACTATAGTCACCTACCATGAGTTGAACCCTGTGCCAAGGGCTCATAAGACAAAGTCCCTGCCCTCAAAAGACTCATAGACCAAGTGGAGAAACAGATCAAGAATACCCAATTACTGCACCATGTCTTATCACGGCACTCAAGAGTGGCATTTGAGAGGCACGGGAGGGATAAAGAAGAAGAAAACTCAGGGACCAGTGAAGCTAGCTGGTCAAAGAGGCAAGAATGTAGTTATATGCAGAGGCAGAGCTGAGCTCTTAGAGGTAGATTTCACTGAGTCTTGGTCAGATCATGTTTTAGGCACTGGCAGAAGCAGTATATTCCCAGTGCCTGGTGAATGGCTGGGAAATAGTAGCCACCCAATAAATTTCAGTTTGATGTCCAAACAAATGAATGAATTAATGAGCCTTTCATATGCCTGGTGAAACAGACAGGGGCCTTTCATGCTGTGCTAAGGAGTTTTATTTTGAAGGCTATGAACATTGCACGTTTTCAGTATAGGAGTGGCATGATCATGATCAGATTTTGGTTTTTTGAAAGATCATTGTTTCCATAGTGTGGTAAAAGAAAGTCTGGAGGCCACGAGACAGGTTAACAAGAGTCTGCACAAATATAAAAGCAAAAGAAGATTAGGGACGTAGACAACACTTGAGACTCAGAAGTCTGGGCCTCTCTTCTCGTTCCATCCATTTGGCAGAAAAATCTGGGAATCATCTCTCAGAGACATCTGACAGGGAAGTTTTGCCTTCATTTCCTGAGCTCAACGCGACTACAGTTTGAAAGAAGCAGTATTTCTCCTCTGCTTTGCAACTGCTTGTGTGGAGCTGCGATGATATTTCTACATGACCTAGTAGCATACTCTTAGAAGAGAAACCGTTTGCTAGTTAAAATAGACAGACAAAAACCCTATTAGTTGACTGTCTTCTGAGACAAGATATTATATATGCCAGGACTTCTAAAATGGTTAGGGTCTCTTTCATGTGCCTGCAGTGATTGAGCATGGGGTTAACCCAGAGATGTTTTGCCTCCATGAAGGACTCTCACCAGAGCGGCTCTTCCCTGTCTGCTTCCTGTTATCCCAACACAGCTTCTGGCCGCAGCCAGCTGACTCACAGACATCAATGGCTCGGGGCTGTCATTTCCTCATCTATTAAAAATAAAATGGGAGAGGGGATCAAAACCTGATTCAGCCTCAGGGAGTTGCTGACGGTGAAGAACATCCTGTCTGCTAGGTGCTCTGAGCTCTTCAAAAGAGCAAAGGAGAAGGCGTGTTATTCTTGTAAGACAGTGTTTTCCACTCTCCTCACTGGGGAGGCTCTCACTAGAGAACAGAGAAGATGGAGCGGGGTTCCCCCCACCCTCTCTGCGCACCATCTCCCCAAGTCCAGCCTTGGGGAGGCTCCAGGGGAGAATAAATCACCTGGAGCAGGGCCCTGAGAGAAGGGGAGCAGAGTCGCAGGTGTGCAGTAGGTGGTCCTGGAGGAAGCGCCCGGCATGCAGCCAGCTGTGGTCTGGGACAGGCTCGGAGGCTGCTTGCTCCCTTGGCCCAGTCCCTCTCCAGAGAGAGACTCTCCCACAGCCGCCCCCTCCCACTTCACATAAGCCCCATCTTCAACCTCAGGTTGGAGCTTGAGGCCCATTAATAATGCATCACTGGGACTTGAATTCAATTCAGCCAAATGGCATTCATTGGAGTAATAATCAGGGTTTTTATCCATCCTGCATGTTGGCCTGTTTTTAGTTTTTGCTACAGTCACCACCTGAATAGGATTAGAGAAAACAAAATATTGCCAGTCACTGGAGATTGCATTTCCCTTTCTTCTACCTTTGCCTTCGCTTGTTGCTGAAAAACAATCAGAAGCAGCGTACAGCTGTGGCTGTGGCTCTGGCCCACAGAGGAGCCCAGTGGGGCAGTGATGGGGAACTCAGAGGCTCAGTGCCACCTGCTTAGCCCTTGGCCTCACTGGCCCTGGCTGGGCACCGCAGAGCTTGCTCTGCCCACAAGCCCCAGAACAGAGCGACTTACTCACATAGCCACAGGGAGGTTGTCATCTGCCAGAAGGCCGTGGGGAGGGGGCAGAATAGTCAACGTTTTTGCCCTGAGGCAAAGACCTCTGGGTGGAATGTGTCCTTGGCAAGAAACTGTGTTGTGTCTTGCGTTTTTCTAGGAGTGAGCAGAAGGTCCAACAGTCATCATGTATGCCTATAAGGGGACAACAGTGGGTTCCCAGCGCCATGACAAGCAGCTCGCTCTCTCTCCCTCTCTCTTACACACACACCCTACCCCCTGCCTTCCTGATGAGGGATAGGAATTTGATGATCTGTTTTTGTGGGCATCCCATAGTCATTTGGGGGCATTTCCCAGTTTGTTTCTTCTCTGAGACAGTTGTTGGATCTGCTCAGTTAGGGAGCCTATGGGACATCTGATATCATGCATTTGTTGCTTTAAAAATACCAGTGCCCCAGCAAGAGAGGGTCATGGACTTCTTATTGGCATATGTCCCCAGACATGGTGTTTTCTTTGTCTTGGAGAATCGTTTAGGTTAAATGGGTGTTGCATACAAAGAATGACAGGAATTTGGTGATCATTATTTAAAAAAAGGGAGAGAGAGAAGAGAAATCAAACAAAAACAGGCCACTCTCAGTGCTCTTCCAGGACCTAGCAACTCAGAGCAGTTCTCATTTCTCCCCCAGCAAAAGTCTTTGCTGGCACCAGGGGACTTCTGGATACCCTACTGGGATGCATTTAGTGCCACAGAAACCATTCTCTAAAGCCAAGGCCTTCATCTTCTCTCTGTGGACCACACGATCTATTTCACTCCACCTCTACCACAGGGCTTCTTCTACTGCTAACAAACCCATCTCTCTGCCCTGTGACCTCTGGGAAGTCATTTTAATGGAGTCATTTCCTGGGTAATCCCCACTAAGGTAGGATCTCATTCCAGGATGTTTATTTCTAAGATATCTTGGGTGATTCTCTCACCTCAGTAAGTCACTTAAGATACAAGAAAACAAGGTAATAATTACTGCTGTTAATAAAATGGACATGAGATGTATGGGGGAAGGATAAAGGAAAAAATGTTATTTCCAGAGTAACAATCTGCAGATTGGGGATGTAGCCTCCCGGGGAACAGTGAGCACATGCTACACAGAAGGAGAGGAAACAGGCATTTAAGCCTGGATTTAACATGCATATTCTTCAGGTTTGGGGGATGTCTATGAATATTTATGGAGAAAGTCTAGTGCACGTGCAGTGAGTTAACACCTATATGACATACATCCCATGTTCACTTTGGGGTGGGATTTTAACATCAAGATGAGGTTGAATTTGGCTTTTACGTCAAAAGGTTAACTATAGGGCACAGAGACATCTTGTGCATAGTCTCTGTAAGCCAGCTGGAACTGGCTTAGGGTCTGTGGTTTCTTATCAGGAAAGAATGTTTGCAAGGCCAGTCTCCTGTCCAATCGGTGCTGCTTGCAGGACCCTCAATATGGGGGTGCCATGGTCAGCTGGCGTCAGGCAGTCCACCAAGTTCAGTTGGGCAGTGTTACGCTACAACAGATTTCTGCCTAATCACAGGAGGAAAAGTTTATGGCAGTTAACAAACATTACAATAGTTAACAACATTAAAGTATATGACTGTATTAGTCCGTTCTCACACTGCTAATAAAGACATAACAGATTGGGTAATTTATAAGGGAAAGAGGTTTAATTGACTCACAGTTCCACTTGGTTGGGGAGGCCTCAGGAAACTTACAATCATGGCAGAAGGTACCTCTTCACAGGGCGGCAGGAGAGAGAATAACTGCCTAGTGAAGGGGAAAGCTCCTTATGAAACCATCAGATCTGTTGAGCCCTCACTTGCTATCACAAGAACAGCATGGGGGAAATCACCTCCATGATTCAATTACCTCCACCTGGTCCCACCCTTGACACATGCGGATTATTACTATCCAAGGTGAGATTTGGGGTGGGGGGGACACAGAGCCAAACCATATCAGTGACCAAATCATTTTTCCTGCTATGGCCACTTAATTTTCTCTTGAGGGTCTCATCTTAGCCACAGAGAGTCCATCTCATCTGTTAGCTGGAGGTACAGTGCTAACATTGCCTAAATTGAAGCATGGGGAGTTCCTAACACCACTGCTTTCTTCCTGTTCTGCGGATGCCAGCTCTGGGCATGGTTGGCTGAGATGGGAGCACTCCACCCATAAATTCAAAAAGGGGCAGAACATTGATCCATAAATGCCCTGGTCATTCCACTTCTGGCCTTAGTTTGCCTGGCCTGTTCATACTTCAATCAGAAATCTGTTTCTTGTCTCTCCTTTTAAAATCAGAGCTGCTGGCTCTTCCAGGCTGTCCTTGAAGCATATTCCTCAGCAAGATCTACTTCATCCATCTAGCCTGAGCTTCTTAAAGGAAAGGGCCTGGTCTTGCCAAGTACTGGGAATACAGCATATAGTATCTCATTGGTCAGGAATCTTAGATGCAAAATCAATGAGCATATAACTAAGGTCCTACATGATCACATAATTCTAAGAGCTATAGGTTTAGTGAACAAAGGTCTAACCAAATCACAGTAATAGATTCACAATTCTCAGATCTGAGTCAGTTCATAGATCCAGAGTCCCTTGAATGAAGAGAGGATGCTTACGCTTAGAGAGAAAGAGAAAGAAAACAAAAACCCGTCATACCACCATAAGTATGCACTTTAAATCAGTGGATCTCAAATTCTGGTGTGTCCCAGAATCTCTATATGGACTTGTTAAAATGCAGATTGCTAGGTTCCACTCCCAGAGTTTAAGATTAACAGTGGCTGGGGTGGGTCCTGAGAATTTTCATTTTTGAGAATTTCCCAGGTGATACTGACGCTGCTGGTCCAGGGACCACCCTCAGAAAACTCTAAATATTCATTCCAGTTCCTCAAAGGAAACTGCAGCAAGTTACACATAATTTTGGACTAGAAAAATAGAACTAGCTGGACATTTTAGGGATTATTGGACAGCGACTCAAAACTAATGCTAATCATTAGGGTTCCAGAAAATCACCAAAGTCTGTAAGTTAAAATGGATGTTTAGGGGAGTCCATTGATAACTGGAATGTGAGGCTACTTCAGTCTCACTTGGGCCTAGAATAATCTGTGAACACATCTTTTTGTTATTTTCATAGTTCTTAAGAAGGTAGTTTGAACAGGTATACTCAGCGACTCATAGAACCACCACGTTGACTCTTTGGCTTGAAGAATCAGGTCTTTTATGATACAATGGGTAAAATAGAAGCATCTGTGGCACCCCCTCCATGCCAAAGTAATGAACTAAATGCATCGTCGCATCCCTGGCAGCCTAACACAATTATTTTAACAACAAAGACTTTGAAGTTGCAAGGGAAGTGATCTCTATTACATCTCTCTAGTTAACTGATCTATTTGACCTCTGCAAAAAAACAGATGGATCTTGGAGGAAGATATTGCATTATTTTAACTGTTGTAAGGTGATGATTACAATTGATGCTGCTGCTGTCTTTGCTCTGTGAGTTTGCCATATGTCTATTGATCTGGTGAATACATTTTCTCTATTAGAAGGAAGTTGCTTTTACCTGGCAGGAATAACAGCATATATTCAGCATCCTGGTCTCAAAGCTGCATTAATTATTTTGCTTTATACCATAACTTATGGCCATAAGAACTTTGATCTTTTTATTAATTGACAAAACTTTATGCTGGACCACAATTTATATGATATCATGCTAATAACAGACCAGGTGATCAGGCAGGAGCAAATACCCTAAATGCCTTCTCAAACACATTTATGTCAGAAGGTTGAGATGCATCCATTGGAAACTCAGCGATTTCAGAGATGTTTCTAGAAGTTCAGATAACTATATAATATCAGAGTATCCCCTCCAAAATGAAAAATTCCTCCACCATGCATATCCCACAACTGAAAACAAGCCATACATTAATTGTCTCTCTTTGGACTTAATTTTTATTTTTTTTAGAGACAGGGTCTCTGTCACTGAGGCTGGGGTACAGTGGTGTGATCATAGCCCACTGTTGCCTCAAAGTCCTGCACTCAAGCAATCATCCTGCCGCAGCCTCCTAAATAGCTAGGAATTCAAGCATGAGCTACCATCACTGGCTGTTTAAAAAAAAATTTTTTTTTTTAGTAGAGACAGGGCCTCACTATGTTGTCCAGGCTGGTCTCAAACTCCTGGCCTCAAGCTGTCCTCACACCTCAGCCTCCCAAAATGCTTGGATTATAGGCATGAGCTACCATACCCAACCCTTTTTGGATTTTTTAAAATTTTTTATTTTATTTTTTTTGAGACAGAGTCATCTTCTGTCAACCAGGCTGGAGTGCAGTGGTGCGATCTTGGTGGCTCACTACAACCTCTGCCTCCCAGGTTCAGGTGGTTCTCCTACCTCAGGCTCCCAAGTAGCTGGGCTTACAGGCACCTTCCACCATGCCCAGCTAATTTTTGTATTTTTAGTAGTGATGGGGTTTCACCATGTTGACCAGGCTTTTCTCAAACTCCTGACCTCAAGCAATCCACTCGCCTCAGTCTCCCAAAGTGCTAGGATTACAGGCATGAGCCACTGCACCCAGCCCCTCTTTGGATTTTTGAAGGCAACACATAAGGATGTACTCCACATAAGGCTGCATTCCTCTGACCCTGTTGCTGACTAATGCACTGGCTACTATCTTTGAATGAGGTGTTTGGCTGTGTCCCCACCCAAATCTCATTTTGAATGGTAATAATCCCCATGTGTCAAGGGTGAGGTCAGGTGCAGATAACTGAATCATGGGGATCATTTCCCCCATACTGTTCTTGTGGTAGTGAATAAATCTCACAAGATCTGATGGTTTTATAAATGGGAGTTCCCCTGCACAAGCTCTCTTGCCTGCTGCCATGTAAGATGTGACTTTGTTCCTCATTCCCCTTCTGCCAGGATTGTGAGGCCTCCCCAGCCATGTAGAACTGTGAGTCAATTAAACCTCTTCCCTTTATAAACTACGTGGTCTCGGGTATGTCTTTACTAGCAGCATGAGAACAGCTAATAAAGGGTCCAAAACAAAAGTAGTTGATTCAGGCCATAACGCAAGCAATTCTACCCATAGGTCTTATGATTAATGAACCTAATGGTGCTTGAAGAGTGGCTGTTCAGGATACTGTATGGACCCCATGCCAAGGCCTGACAGAAGAATCACAATAAAGAACCCTGGAGTTTAAGGGCAAAGGTTTGCCCTCAATAGCATGTTAGTGTATTCTTTTTTTTTTTTTTTTTTTAGTCAACTTTACTGAGATATAATTTACATGAAATAAAATGTAACATTTTAAGTGGACAGTCGAATGAGTTTTGAAAAATTTATACACCTGGAAAACTGCAGCAAAATCACGATAAGGAGCATTTTGATCAAACCAGAATTTTGCCCCTTTGCACCAATCCTTCCTTGAACCTAGCCCCAGTCAACTACTGATCTTCTGTCATTACACATTTGGTTTATCTTTTCTAGAGTTTTATATAAATGAAATCATGCAGTATATACACTTTGGGGTCTGAACTTTCTCATTCAATATAATGTTTCTAAGATTATTCTTTACATGTATCAGTAGTATCAGTAGTATCAGCAGTTTGTTCCTTCTTAATGTCCATTCATTGTATGGACATACCACAATTTCCTTATCTGTTAACAAACATTTGTATTGTTTACAGGTTTTGGTTCTCACGAATAAAGCTACTACAAATATTCCTGTGATATCTTTTTATGGATGTATATTTTCATTTCTCTTGGCTAAATACCTACAAGAAATTTCAGGGACATATGGTAAATGCATATTTAACTTTATAAGAAACCAATGAACTGTTTTCCAAAATGAGGTTGTACCACCTTGTATATGAGGTGTTTTTGACATTGATATTTGATATTTTCAATGTGTTAAATGTTAGCTGTTCTAATGAGTATACAGTAGTATTTAATTGTGGTTTAAATGTTCCTTTCCTGATGTCTAATAATGATGAGTATCTTATCATGGGCTGGTTAACTACATTTTTGCCCCATTTTAATTGCTTTTTAAATTGTAGAGTTGTAAAAGCTTTCTATATAATCTGGAAACAAGTTATTTGTCAGATACATGCACTGTGAACATTTTCTCCTGATCTGTGGCTTACCTTTTCATCTTCTTAGTGGAATTTTCCAAAGAGCAAGAGTTTTAAATTTTGATAAAGTTCAATTATCACATTTTATTTAATGGTTTGCTATTTGTCTCCTATCTAACACATTTTGACGACCTTTAAGCCACACAGATTTTCTGCTATAATTTCTTCTAGAAATCTTAATTAAATTCTAATTAAACTTTACATATAGTGTATTGCAAATCTTGAGGTTCATTTTTCCATATGAATATCCAGTTGTTCTTGTACCGCTTGTTGAAAAAACTATCCTTTCTCCATTGAATAACCACGTCAAAAATCAATTAATATGTTTGGAAGTATTTCCGAACACTGTATTTTTTAAATGACAATACACAGATGATCCATTAATCAACAGAACAATAGATATATGTAGAATTCTGGGTTGACAGGTTTTTTTCTTCTTCTTCCTGACAGCATTTAAAAGATACCATTTTATTGCCTTCTGGTTTGCACTGATTCTGATGAGAAGTCTGCAATTAATCCTATCTTTGCTCTTTTTCATGTAATGTGCTGTTCCCCACTCTGGCTGTGTTTAAAATGCTCTTTTTATCTCTGATTTTTCACCAAATTGATTATGAAGTGCCTTAGTCTCATTTTCTTTCTGTTTATCTTGCTTAGAATTTGTAGACCTTTTTGATATGGTGATTTGTAACTTTCATCAGATTTGAAAATATTTCAGCCATTATTTCTTCAACATTTTGTTTTGTCTTCTCCTTTCTTTTCCCTCCTGGATTACAATTACACATATCTTAGACCACTTGATCTAGTCCCTTACATCACTAAAACCCTGTTCATTCACTTTTAATCTCTTTTTCCCCCTGTGCTTTAATTTGTTTCTATTATGATATTTTTAAATCACTAATTTTTTCTTTTCTGCTATCTATTTTGCTGACAGTTCCTCCAGGATTTTTTCAGATGTTGATATGGTTCTGTTTGGCTTGTTTCTTTCAATTATCTCCTTATATTTTGCTTTTAATTCAAATTTGTAAGTATACTGAGCACATTTCTAACTGCTCTTTAAAGTTTTTATCTACAAATCCATCAAATCTGACATTTCTGGGATTTTTTTTCTATTGACTGATTTATCAACTGGTTATAAATCACATATTCCTGTTTATGTTTCATACTTTCAAAATTGGATCCTGGACACTGTAAATATTACATCCTTGAATATCTGAATTTTGTTTCTTCCTTTAAAAAAGTATTTGACTTGTTCATTTTGCAGTCTGTTCAGTTCCTTGGTGACCATTTTGATACCTTTATGGCTTGTTTTAAAGGCCTTAGGGAGGGTCAGTAGTAATCCTTACTCTAGAGATAGTTTAGCCCTACAACCAAGGCATGGTCCTCCTGCCCCCAGGTGATCAACGGAGATTCTCTGGGTGGTCTAAGCTCAAAAAGTCTCCTTTCCCTCTATGTACTCTGGGAATTCCACAACTTATGGCTCCTCTGTCATTTTTTTTTTTTTTTCTGCTCAACCTCATGGTATTTTACCCTAACCATGTGCATACTGATATTTAGCCAAAGACGCAAGGAGACCTGTATCCACATTTACGGAGCTCGTTTTCTGCACAGTTCTGTCTTCTCTGTACTCCTTTCTGCAAATTTCTCCCACCTTGGTGTCCTTAACTTCCAGTCTCCATCTCTTAACTCAATGATCCCCTGGCACTATCTGGGGTCCCTGCCCCTGCACGCCATATAGAAATTGATTCCAGGCAGAGTGCTGCCGCTCATATAGAGATCACTTTGTTTTCTTTCATTTAGCTATTATTCGTGCACTGACTTTTTCCAATTTTGTTCCATTTATTTTTATATATTTACATATAAATCAGCTATGTCCTATATTTTGCCAGTTTTCGAATTGTTTATGGTGAGAGGGTAACTTCAGAAGTGTAAGTAGCCATGCTGTTATCATTAAGAAAAACTCTACACTAGCTCTTAACCCTTGGTACTGTCAGAACACCAATCCACTGGATATCAGGTGGCTGTGCTACCTGAGTACCCATCAGTGAACTGGGTATTATCTGTTATACCAAACCATATGTTGCCACACTCCACCATCAAATGAAGTGTTTCTATGAGGGTAAGGTCAAGCAGGCCCTGGCTGTTGATGGACCTAGTGGTTCACACTCCTGATAATATCCACTCTGGACACATCCCTACTCTTTCCTCAACCCACATCTGTATTCTCTAGGAGTTTCCCATGACTGAGAGTTGACTGAAAAGCAGAAAACATGGTGTCTTATTTAAGAGTTGGCTCTGAGCTTGAAATCACCAGCTTGAAATCAATGGCTATGATGTTATAGCTTCTGTTAGGGGTGGCCTGAAGGGCGGTGAAGAAGAGAAATTCTCCCAGTGGGCAGAACCTTCGACAGTACACGAGGTGTTCTTCTTTTCCCAGAGCATCTTAGGCAGTGTTAGGTGCAGATCTACACTGTTTCATGAGAAGTGGCTTCCGGCTTGGCTAAGGGATTGAGAACTTGGAGGAATAAAACTGTAGGACTGATGGTGACAGGGAAGTCAGAAGACGACTAGGTATGGTCTTAAAATGGCCTCAGAGTGCGGAAAGCTTTTGTCCCATGTGGCTGCTCACTAAATGGACCTCAGTTGCAAGTCATCAGGTAACATGCCAATAGCAACAACTCACCCTAAGTCCCAAATATAGGCTCATACTCAAAGAGCACTAGCCTGTGACAAGTAGTTATCGGCCTCCAGGAAGGTTCATCACACTGGAACCCTTCCACCACACAAGAGGCAGTGATTTGTCCTCACAGAATGGACACCTTGTGGATACGTATTTCCCTTTTAAATTAGGACATTAGATACCTTGTTAACCAAAATATTATTGCACAAAGTGTCACTTTTGCCTGTCAACTCCTTTTTCAGCAAAAGAAGCAAGGCAACAGCCTATGGTTATGGTATTCATGGTGTTACTATGTACCCCATCACCCAGAAGCAGCTGTCTTAGGGAATGATGGAATGGGCTTTTCTCTTTTTTTTTTTTTTTTTTTTTTAGACAGGGTCTCATTCTGTCACTCAGGGTGGTGTGCCGTGGTGTGATCATAGCTCACTGCAGCCTCGACCTCCTGGACTCAAGTGATCCTCCCACCTCAGCCTCCTGAGTAGCTAGGAATGGACATTTGAAGCCTTGGTTCCAAGACACAAGAATGCAAGCTTGAAGTGAGTCCTGCAGGATGCAGCATATCCTGTGAACCACTGACTAAGAAATACTGGTTCTATTTCTGATGTTTCTCCCACAGCCAGAAAGCACAGATCACTGATCAAAGCATGGAAGTAGTAAAGATACTGCTAGTATTTCACTCAATGCTATACTTTAAAAATGTTCTTGTCTCATTCCTGGAACACTGTTGGTTTAGAAGCTGTAGTACTAAAAAATTCTCCCACCAGGAGCCATGTTTCTAGTGACTGTACAGATTGTCACCTAGCATTTTAGGACCTTCTTCATTCCACTGGATGCTGCTATTTACTTCGGGTAAATCTGCCTCCAGCTCTAATCCTGGACCTACACAGTACAGAGATGTTCACTCTCTAGCTGATCAATTTCTCCCCCAAAATGGTTGCTTGTGTCTCCTTCGAAAAATGGAATCACATTTTAATAGTTTTTAATCAGCCAGGGGCTTTGTATTTTATCATTTTTGCTATATGCTATAAGTATGATTCAATAAAACACTTTAAATTTCTTTAAAAATTTGAGTTTACCACAAATGGGAGGTATTTTAGAGCCATGCACATGTTAAGTTAGTTATGGCATGATGTTATATGAGTAGACTAACACATTGCCTATCTTACCCATTGCTTCAGATTATTTTTGTGATAAGCCTATTGGGACCCATCTTGCCCTAGTAGATGAGTGGGGCTATTAGGGAGTTGGGCACAGGATGGATATATTTCAATGGAGAGAGGAGTTTGGAAAAAATCTAGAGTGTGGGGCACCACTGTATTAGCAGGGTGAAAATCCTAGTTGTAGGGAAGAAAAGGGAGTCAGGGTAAGGCAAAATGGTAGTGGGCATGTGGGGCTTTGGAGAGGGAGGTAGAACTAAACTTTCCCTGCCCTTACTGCCAGGCTTCTCCATTAAGGAACGATGTAATCGCCTAGAAACTCAACAGGTACCTAGCTTAGGGAAAAAAGTCTTTGTCCCAACTCTGCGAGAGCTTCAAAGAGAGCTCACAGGGACACCACCGCCTTCAGCTAGACCCTATTTTACCCATCTGCAAAGTGGGGAAATGAAAATGAATGAAGTCAACTATTCTGTTTCTTAGTCTCAGATTAATACGAACTTAAATGGACTCTTTGATCATTCCAAATAATGGTAGATAAAGTATTTAAATTTATGCAAACTATTTATTTTTAAGAAGTACAAGTAGAAACAAAACATATTCTCATCCCATTCATCTTCAAACTTTCCAAAAAGGGCATTTCAAAAAAGAATTCTACTTCCCAAACTAGAAGCCAAACTTGAATTTTAAGTCTTAGCTTTGCCAGTAATTGCTCTGTAACTTTAACCAGTCACTTTCTTTCTAGGGCCTTTTTTTTTTTTTTTTTTTTTTTTAAGAGAAATTACAGTACAAGACATTACAACTCCTGTGGTCCCTTCCAGCTCAGGATTCAGTGATGCTGGGCCATGTGTCATCACTTGTTCCAGCCCTATTTGTCCCTTGTCTCAGAGTCTGGAAGACATGAGCAGCTCTCCTGGTCATTTGTTGCAGTGGAAATATTAAGGCACAAAGAACGGAAATATAACTTCTGAACACTGACATTGTTGTTTAAATAAAATTCGTGGTATATATCCTCTTGCTCTGTGTGTGTGTATATATATTATATATGTACATGGTATAATGTACATATATGTATAATATATGTACTGTATAATGTACACATATATGTTTAATATATGTACATGTATAATGTACATATATTATACATGTACATATGTATTCTATGTGTACATGTATATTATACATATATAGTACGTACATATATATACACATATATGCGATGGAGTCTTGCTCTGTCACCTAGGCTGGAGTGCAGTGGCCTGATCTCTGCTCACTGCAACCTCTGCCTCCCAGGTTCAAGCAATTCCCCTGCCTCAGCCTCCCAAGTACTGGGATTACAGGCATGTGCCACCATACCCGGCTAATTTTTGTATTTTTAGTAGAGGCGGGGTTTCACCATCTTAGCCAGGCTGGTCTCAAATTTCTGACCTCAGGTGATCCACATACCTCAGCCTCCCAAAGTGCTGCTGTGAGCTCACAGGTGTGAGCCACTGCACCCCACCCTCTTGCTCTATTTTTATTGAACCTCACCTCCTTCCCAGCCCCACCCAAACAACCCCCTAAGTTCTAGCACTCTCTCATGAGAATTGGGATCACTTAGCGAAGAAGGTGTCTCCTAAGTCTGCATGGAGACAAGAAGTCTCAAGGACACAATGGAGGGGTCAGCTGTCTGCAAGGAAGTCAAGAAAGTGTTTAAATCGTGATCAGAATATTAAGTACCAACAAAATTTTTTTTCCATTTATGCTCCGGACTGTCAAATAACATTGTGTCATTATCGGTAAAACTCACTTCAGCAAAAACAACTTATCACAAAGTCAATTATCTGTGGGGGCTTGATTCTAGGCCCTCCCCCCACCCCCTGACACACCATAATCCTCAGATGCTTAGGTCCATAATATAAAATTGCATACAACCTACGTACATCCTTCCATATACTTTAAATAATCTTTAGATTACTTATAATACTTAATGCAATGTAAGTGCTATGTAAATTGGTGTTATAATGTATTTTTAAACATTTATATTTTTGTTACATTGTTCCTTTTTTAATATAAAGAAAAGACATTTATTTGGCTCACGTTTCTGCAGGATGTACAAGCATGACGCCAGCATTTGTTCAGCTTCTGGTGAGGCTTCAGGAAGCTTTTGCTCATGGCAGAAGGTGAATATTCTTACTTTTTAATTGTAATTTTTTTCCCAAATATTTTCAGTCAGGGCCAGCTGAATTGGCAGATGCAGACCTGTGAACACAAAGGGCCGACTGTCCATCTCTTACATGCTTTGTGGAATGGAGGTTTATTCAGACTGAGTATATTCATACATGCTGATGCCAAATTCCTGAAAGAAGTTTTATGTGGGTCATTCAGTCCCTGAAATCCTATTCTAAATCTGCTCACTTAAGAATCCATGAAGAATCTGCCTCCGACATCCTCAGTGCCACATTAACTAGTGCCTATGGGTGACACAGAGCATACTATGGGGACACTCATTCTGCAATCAAGGAAATCAAGGGAGATAGAAGTTAGGTCACTTATTTTTTTCATAACACATAGAAAATAAGAAATAAAATTCACAAGCCTCCGATATTTACACGTTAAGTGGTAGGTGGTTAATAAATCTTTGTAAGTAAATGCAAGAAGACAAAGTATTTGAGTTACTGGATTATTGCTGCCTCCCAAAGAACAGAATACATGTTGAGCCTGGAAGGGCAGACTCCTACAAATGACTGGAAAGCTCAACTGATTGGAGTATCATTCTCGGCCTATGACACTGACCTCCCAAAAGTAGCCTCCAATTTTGTTATTTACTGATTCCGAAGCAACTTCCAAAATCTGTAAATTTTCCATCCACTTTCTTCCAGCTTCTGAAACTATCGAATACTTTGCGACTGAAGTTTATGCTGCTGACCCTGAACTTTCCATTCATTTGCCAGCAACAATGTATTTTTTTATTATGCGTAGTACTCTGTATTTGATATCATTTATATTGAAATAAAGCTTTCACTTTATAATAGTTATATTATGTATAAATTATGTATAAATGCATGGCATATGCTACATTATAATGAAATGCATTCTTTCATAATAGCTCCTACTATATACCAGGCCCTATCCTGATACTCAGCCTCCGAAAATGATTAAGACATAGGCTCCTGACCTTGAGAAACTTATGGCCATGTGGAAAGAGATGAAAGTGTTTAAAAATTTTTTTGTTAAGAAAGTCATTGTTTATAGGAAATGCTTTCTAAAATATTTAGGGGTTAAGAGACATGTTTTTGCAACTTACTCTCAAATAGTTCAGAAAAAATCATTTATATGTATATACATTGTTTATATATGTATGTATATATCTGTAGGTACAAATGGGTATATTTATGCATATGTGTATAAATGTGTGTGTGTGATACACACACATTTAGAGAGAGAAGAGTAAAGCAAATATAGTAAAATATTAGCATTTGGGGAACTTGTATAAATGGCATATAAAATACATTCTCCATGGAGGCAATATCATACTCAAGGGAATAAAAATTGTTCTTGGGGATAAAAGAAACCTTACCTTTTACATATAGAGCTCAGATGTACATAAAGTCCATAAGCAGATATAGAGTATATCTGGGTATTCAAATTTCATTTCAGGAGCCAGGCATGGTGGCATGCCTGTGGTCCCAGCTACTCAGGAGGCTAAGGTGGGAGGATCGCTTGAGCCCAGGAATTTAAGGCTGCAGTGAGTTATGATCGCACTCCAGCCACTGCACTCCAGCCTGGGTGACAGAGCGAGACCCTGTCTCTAAAAGAAAATTCATATAGGCGGGTGATTAGGAAAAAAATGTCTGCAAATTTCTTTGGGGGTGACAATCAGAAAAGGGTTGAGAAACACTGGTATACAGGAATTCCTTATACTTTTTTGGCAACTTTTCTGTAAGTCTGAAATTATTTCAGAATGAAGAGTGTAAACACTGAGCCAAGACAGTGCTGTGAGAGCTAGGGGAGGCAGAAGAGGCAGGCTGGGTCCCCCAGTTTTGCAGTGGGGCAGTGAGGGTGGCTCCAGGGTAGATGGTGTAGAAGTCCCGAACCTGGAGGGTGACACCTGGCCGAAGTCTTGCAGGAAAATCCTGAGTGTGCTGGGCAGATAAGGACATGGCCTAATCCCAACAAGCCTCAGAGAAAGATTAAATTCTCTAGCATTTAGTTTTATTGTTTAGCATATTTTACCATATTCTACTGAGATACAAATGATAAGCCATGTCTTTTCTAAGAGATGACTCTCAATTAAATAACAATCCCTTGTTAGGCGGAAGATCTGACTTCTCAACTTTCTAAAGAAATAGGAGTTTGAGGGAAAACAACCTTTGTTCTGGAATTCACTGTTTATCCAAACTGTTAGTCCCTGAAGGAATGTTTCTAATTCATGATTTACAGGCTTGGGAAACCCTTTGGGGTTTTGGAAAGAGAAGGTGCCATCCTGTGAATGCTGCCTTTAGCTCCAGAATTGCACTGGGTCGGGAGGCCCGGGAGAGGCAGAAGGTGGCTTCACATTCTGGAGCATTTCTGCAGGCTGGAAATCTGACACTGAAGCTACGGAAATGCAGAGTCCAAAAGCATGCTGTGCGAGGGGCGCAGAAAGGGGCAAACGCTGGAAAAATCCTACTTTTCTCCCCATGACAGCTGCCTTTTGTTTGGGCAAATAATTTGAGGAGAGAACAAAAAAGCAGTTGTTTGCTTAATGCCAAGCCACAAAAACATGGAGCCTTTCTGGCCCCTGTTAGGAGAAAACTCCATATCCCAAGCATTCTTGATGATTTGCCTGCAGACTGAGGTGACACAGAAAACACCCACTGTCCCCGGAACCCCTCTCGCTGGGCAGGGGCCACCTCATTCATTCATAACTCAATAGGACAGGGGTCCAGAGAGGCCAGAGAGTTTAGTGCCACGTTGGACCAAGCCAAAGGGTGGCTGTGATGGGGTGTGGTGGCCTGAAAGCAGGTCGTTAATGCACATGGATGCCCTGCCTGCCAGTGGCCTGTTTTCTTGGCCAGAAGAATCTGTAAAAAGAGTACAAAACCTTGTGTTCAAAGTTTTGGAGTTTATAATATATACAAACTCATACACACATGCCCAGAAATACACAAATTGCTTGTGATACATACATTTGGTGCCAACATAAACAGGACTCTGTCCAAAAACCGTGTTGGTTAGCAACTGGCCAATGTAGCATTTAAAGTTAGAGGCCAACAGAAAAACCCAAACAGTGGTGTTTTTTCCTAAACTTGAAATCAAAGTCACCAGTCAGTATTGCTTTTCCTTTACAGAATGGTTTTCTATTATCTTCACTCAGGAAAGATCCTGTCTGCAGAGAGGCCCGTGACGGGTTTGCTATTAGGTGAGTTCATTACCGTAAATCCATCCAAGGCTAGTTCCAATAACAATTACGAGGCCATCAAGCCATGAAATCTGATGTCCACTTTGCATTTGTGACAGTGCCACTGAAAAAGAGAAGGGGGGGTGCTGGACTTCAAGAACTGCCTGGTCTCCAAAGTTTGTCAGGCCAGCCAAGTGACACGTGGAACAACAGGTGGACAGGGAATGTGTGCTTTTTCCTGAGCCTACTCCTGGCACAGTGTAGAGGGAGTGCCAGCGTCCTAGGTACCATCAACTTGTTAGGGATGCCTTCTCCCCACACATCTCCTGCCCTCAGATATTAAATGCCCCTTCTATCCCCTAATAAGGCCTCTTCCCAGGAAAGGTTAATATCCATTATTTACACCTAGTCCAAATATATTTAAGTCACTGCTGCTCTCTCATAGGATGTGTTACATTTGAAGTCTGTGGCCTAACAGCTTTGACTTCTGCTAAAAGAATTTTAGTCTCTGGCAAGCAAATGGGAGGGAATTTGAGAGGGATGAGGAGGGCCAGCCTTTATCAAGAGCTTTCCTTACTGCCTGCATCGTCTCTCCCCTCAGCCTTCAGACCTCCACTTAACACTTCACTCCTAAGTAGGTCAAATCCTGATGAGATGGTCTGCTGGTACCTACACCTCTCCTTAGCTCTTCAGACTGGAGTTTTATATTGTTATCGGTGATTACTTATGTCTGCCTCTTCCGCTGAGCCCCGTAGGTCAAGGCCCACATCTATATTTGATCATCATTCTCTCTCAAGTGCCTAGCTCAATGCCTGGCATATAGCACATGTTCAATGAATGTTTGTTGAATGAAAAAAAAGCAATGAATGATATGATTAAATGAAGGCTTGGGTGAATGGGTGGGTGGATGAATGGATGGATGGATGATGATGGGTGCATGGATGGATGAATGACTGATGGATGATGGAATTTCAGTGCCACTACATCTGGGCCCTGTCCATCTTCCTGTAACCCGCCTGCCTGAGAACTCTCTGGGTCCAGTGTAGCTTAAAGCATCTCAGTCAATAGGTGAAAGTGTTCCTGGATGCTCATGATGAATTACTTGGGCAGCAGCTGAGAAAGGCCAAAAAGTACAACCAAAGAGAAAGGCTGGGAAGACAAAAGGCAGAGAGGGAGAAATAGAGGGGTGAGAGGTATGCAGCAGCACAGACCACGGGCAGCTGGAAGAAAAACGCAGGAGCTTCGGAGACCTAAGAGAAAAACAAAGGGAGAAGGGATGTTGAGGTGAGCCGTGGGGAAGGAGAGGCAGCTGGGAAGGGGGAGCTTAGAGGAGAATCTGTGCCATTAGGATAACAAAAACGATAGGGGCTTTTCTGAGAGGACTGTAGGGAGGTGAAAGTTGAAAGTGGGAGGCTTGTAAGAGGAAGGAGAGGAGGGAAAGAATCTTAACCAGCCAAATTTAAGTAACAGAGAAAGAGGAAAACAAGAAGAAAGAAAAATGCTGGCCCTGCAAGCTACAGAAGGGGTACCCAGGGTAAAAAAGCCAAAGCCACAGCCACTCTGCCAAGGGAGGAAACCTTAGGAGACCCACCCAGCCGGCATCTTGAAGTCTCAGACTTTTTCCACCTTATGAGCTGTAAATTGATCTATTCAGTTAGAGAAACCTGGTTTTTATTGAGTAATTTCCTTTGGACAACCTCCAGTTTTGAACATGTCCCCAAATTTCTCTGACTCTCCCCCAGCCCCCCCGGAGTCCATGCGTCAATGCCCGTAAATCACTGGGAGGCAGGCCCCCCTGGCCGCTTGTCAGGTCGCTGGGCTAATCCTGATATGGCCCTTGGTCCTCCTCGGTGCAGAGACCTCGGATCTGTTTGTTCTGTGGACCAATTCCCAGCATGCCCCTTGCTGAGGTCACATCCCGGCAGCAACACAGGAGCCCCGAGCCGCAGAAGGGATTTCTAACTGGTCCCAAGCCACGTCCTCTGCCTGGCCTCAGATATCAAGGACATTTCTCAATTTTTCTTCTTAGCCTTCAAATGAGGCCTCCTGCAGATGAAAACAAGGGGCTCTTTATGGAAACCATTGCCCATCACTTGCTTTTACATTGCATCTTTTATGCCAGTATCCCTCAAAGCATTTTCACAGACAAGTGCCATTGTCTTCCCCCTTACAGATGGCAGTGAGAGGAAAGCACAGAAAGTTAAGTGCTTCAATGAAGGTCACTCAAAAAGTCAGAGCAGAGGTGGGAAAGGAACCCAGATCTCCCTGCTCCCAGGCCCATCCCTTGCCCACTCCCAGGCCTAGCTGCAAACAGTTGGTCACTGTGAGTGCCCTTCTCACACCCTGCCAGCATGCAAATCCCCCTTATCTTTGCTACTTAAAGCTCAGAACTGAAACTCCCTCTTCCTAACCAGAATTGCAGAGCTCTTTGGATGGAAGGGGCCATCTTGCAAAATCAATTGAAGGCCAATGGACCTGCCAAGACCCAAAAGGGTGGGAGGGGGGACTGCCGGTCCCCTCAGGAGGTGAAACGCAGGCGTCAAGGCTTGAAAAGCAATTGCATTACCTGTGCGGCTGAGGTTTTACTGCCTGCTCAGTCTGAAAGTTAGCAAAGTAGTAATCAATGGAAAGGAAATATAATTGAGAAGATTAAAAGCTGAGGGTGGGTATGGACTGGGGAGGGAAGTGATTGCTAAAGAGGTCCATTTGTATAATTCAAAGGTCGATGCCTCTCATTAAACTCACATCTCCAGACACTCCGGGGATGAAAAGAAGCTCTCCATGCTGACTGCCTGACACCTAAGAGTTTCCTCTGGCCACTTTCAAGGGCAGCATGAGGCCAGGGGGACGAAGAGCTGTTGGAAAGTGAATTTAGGGGAATCCATAAGCAGAAGAACATTTGGAGAACTGCAAAACACAAACAGATCTTCTGACCCTTTTAAAAAAGATATCCAAGGTTCTTGTAGACTATGAGGGCTTATTTACATGGTCTTCACAGAAACTTAATCCATGCCTAAGGAGGTTCTAGACTTTTTCACCTTCCCTGTTTACATTTGTACCCACCCTCCCCCTGCCCCACCCCCCAACACGTTTATCCTTACATGAAATGCGTCTGTTTCTATAGCTTCAGATCCATAATGAACTTTGGCTGAGACAACCTGTTTACTTAGTGACCCAGCAACTACATCTGTCTGAGACAAGTGACAAGCTCATCCCCTACACCCCTCCCTGGAAAGGAAGGTGTGTAGGAGAGCAAGCACGTGTGTATATGTCTATAGATCTAAACTGAGATGTTGGGGCTGCAGGGTCCAGGAGGGCAGGACACGGACACCAAAACAGACAATATCATAATTTCCCTTCCAGCCCTGCTCTTTGACTGTGGAGGAGGCTCACAGGAGTTAGTCCAGTGCATCTGTTTCCTTTACTGTTCTTCATCTTCAGCCCTTGGTGCCTACACCAGAAACCCCTGTAAGTGTACGCTGGAGACCACAGGATGCAGGGAGGGCTGCCAGATTTAGTAAATGTTTTAGTTTACTATTGCTGCAGAACACATTACCACAAACTCGGCAGCTTAAAACAATGTGTATTTTTGTACCTCAAAGTTTCCCTGGTATGGGAGTCTGGCATGGTCTGGACGGGTTTTCTGCTCAGGTCTCACATAGCTAAAGTCAAGGTGTTGGCCAGGTCTGCCATCTTGTCCAAGGCTTGGGGCTTCTTCCCAGCTCTCAGGTTGTTGGCAGAAACCAGTTCACTGCAGCGTGGAGCTGAGGTTCTCTGCTTTCTTCCTGGCTGTCAACTGGGGGCTATTCTTAGCTCCTAGAGGCTGACCACTGTTCCCTGCCTTGTGACCTCCACAACACAGCAGTTTGCTCCATCAAGGTCAATGGACAATTTTCTACTGCTTCAAATGCCTGACTTTGTTTTTCTCTGGACTCTAGACCCAGAATTAAAGGGTTCATGTAGTTTGGTTAGGCACACCCAGATAATCTTCTCTTTAACTTCATAAAGTCAACTGATTAGTGAGATTAATTGCATTTGCAAAAATCCCTTTTGCCATGTAGTGTAACATAATCACAGGAGTGATGATACATCACATTCACAGGTTTCACCTACATTTTGGGGTAAGAGATTATACCAGATGGAGGGTCATTGGGGAGCATCCCAGAATTCTGCCTAATAGAAGAAATAAAAATACAAGATGCCCAATTAAATTTGAATTTCAGATAAACAAAACATCTTATTTCTCACACAATATTCAGGACCTATGTATACTAAAATATTATTCATTGTTTATCTGAAATTCAAATTTAACTGGGTGCCCTGTATGTCACCTGGCCACCCTAGGTGGAGAGCCTACAGGCTCCGCTGAAAGGCAGAGACTGGCTTGCAGCAGAATGTATTTCCTTTGTGTAGCAAGAAGCAGTAGACCTTTCTTCAGCTGGGGGCCCTTTGGTGATAAGAGAAGGCCTCTGTGGCCTTATTTCTGCAGCCCGGCTTTCTCTGCTTCCCTCCCAGCTCCTTCAGCCCAAGCCTGTCAACACCCTGCATACTCACTGAGAGCAATTGCTGTTCCCAGGCTGTGTGCAGAAACAGGCCACAGAGGTCAGCCACAGAGGCTCACTTGCCTAGAATCACAGATCCTGGGGGATGGGGTAGGGAATCGGAGAGGGGAGCTTGGGTGAAGGGGGAGGCAGAAACCACCCAGGCCCTCTCCCATCTGCCCCAACAGAAGCTCTTGCCCTTGGTGGGGGAGGGGGGGGAGGCATCTGACAGGCTGTCTGGGCTACAGAAAACTCCCCTGAACCAGCAGAAGAGTTCCTTGGGAGCGAGGCTTGGCTGTCCTCGCAGCTGCTTCCAACCCTTGCCAGCAACACTTCCAACTCTGGCCAGCCCCGTGTTACATTTTAACAGGCCAGGCCCTATTAGCCTGATCCTAAGATGGGTTATCCTTTCCAGTTTTCACTAACAAAAATCCCCTTTTATTTGGACACTCAAGTGGCCTCTAGGAAAGGAGCTTTCATGAGCTGCCAAAAATGTTCGGATGCCGCAACATTTGTGTGTGTGGCCAATTACATCGATACCTCTGGGGCTGATCCCACAGGCCTTTCTCAGGCAAAATACCTGTGAACTTCCACCGGAACCCCCACCCTCTGTCCTGAGCTTCATCTGCAAGAGGAGGCCTGAGGTAGCTGCCTGAGCTGAGCGGCTGGAGATAGGCTTATGCATGGAGTTTTTACTCGGATGAAATCAATCTGAGTGGGGAGAGTGATTTATATAAGCACCAGTCAATGCATTATTAGAATTAATATCATTATTTTGCTGCTTCCCTTTTTAGGTTTTTCCTCCCATAAATCAATTTAGTTCAATAAGATGAGGCTGAGTTTTGGCTGCACACAGATTAGAGTGTTCTGTGCTGTGGGAACCAAGGAGTGTTTCGTGAGTTCAGACAATGCCCCCATTGTTTTCTGATTTATTGAAAGCTCAGGTTTTGCTGCTATTACATGCATTCACTGATGTTTTGCAAAGCCTGGATTAGATTTTTCTTTTTTTTTTTTTTTTTTTTTAACTTGAAAGCTATCTCCATACAGCGTTGGTTTCTCAAAGAGTCTCTAGTTTGTCATAGACTGGCCTCTTTCCACAGGCAAGCAATGGCCAGTGAGAGGGTGGGTGGGTATCTTTATAATCATTCTTTCTTTCCATCTTCGTGTTTGGCCAACATGCACTAACTCGTCTGTTCCGAGTTTCCTAACCACTTGCAGAAGAGGATCTATTTGAGTCTTTTTCTTAATCATTGTCCTTGTTAAATGGTTTCGTTGTGTGATCTCTTTCTTGTTGAGACTATCTCATTGCCAAACCAGTGCAGACTGTGGTCACCCACCAGAAGCCCACGAATATGGCAAGCTGGGGTGGACTCATGGGAGTTTGGATGCCCCCTTCATGCACCTCATACAAAGGTGCCCTCCACAAGCTGCTTCTCAGAGACTTGTTTCAGAAGTCACTAGGGAAGCTCATGGCAATTTTCTTGTGAAAACGACATCAGAAATGCTTAGAAAATGGTATGCAACAATAAATCAGAAACAGCTGATTCGTCTTCAGGTTGAATCACGCTCCCTTGAGCTTCTTCACCTGCTACATCTTTGACCTGTGTTTGTGAAGCCTTGCTCACCAGAACCTTCTGAGAGCCCCTGCGATGGTGTTTCCCATCCATGTTCCCAGCCTGGAGGCTCCTCTGCCACTTTTCCTCTGTTGTGAAAATGAAACTCAGAAGAATAAACCAGAGGGAACAGGGTGCACCCCCAATGGCACAGCCCAAGGCTCCTAAGAAGAATTCTGATGTTAACCCCTCCAAGGGTGTCTAAAAGCCTGGTGGTGCTTTATTAAATCTCCAAGAATTAGCAAAAAATTTATGTTTTAAATAAGCCTTAAAGAGATGAAGTTTTCAAACCCAGGGTCTTACACGTGACAGTCACTCTCTAAACAGCCTGGAATCAACTGGATTTGATATTGGCTACTTTTTCAGTTTTAAGAAAAATTATTAAAAATCTTCCCCCAAATGAAAGCTTTCCCAAATAAGTGCTTATTATATCCATCCTATGTCAGAGCTACAATGAGCCCTCCCTGATGCAGGACTTGGCACTGGAAATCCTCAGAGCAGTCTCGATTTTTCTAGGAACATTCGTGCCCACATATGTGCACAGCACACACCGTACCATCATTGCTCCCCCACTCCCAATTTAGATGCTTTCTCTGGCTAACACATGTAAGTCTATTTCTTCAAAGGGGGAATATTCCATAGGAAAATGGATCAATAAATTGTTTTTGAAAACAAAGGGATCTTTAAAACACTGGTTGTGAATTGAGACGGCAATTCAAGGTGGCAAAAACCCAACTAGTAGTGTTTTAAGTTAGGAGCATTCTTAATCCCTTGTAATTCTGTGTTCTAAGGTACTAGATTTCATTTCATCGACTTCATTAACACAGTACACTGGGAAGCGGACATATGATCAGCCCATTGTACATATGCCAAAACTGGGGCTCAGGGAAATTAGGCGGCTTACTCCAACACTCAAGAGTGTGGACCAAAGCCAGCTTTCTTGTTCTCCTTTTGAGGGAAACTGCTGAGAATGAACACTTTTTATTTTCTAAATAGCAGCTCTTATTCACATATTCTTCCAACCAGGCTGTGAAGTCCTTGATGATGATGACAACGACGACGACAGTGATGGTGATGACGACACTAGAGACCATTTGTTTTGACCCACTACATTTCAAACACTTTAAAGCACATGTTCATGCTTGAATGTGATGAACTCTTCAAAATGACCGTGTAAGTTAGGGTGATAATATTAGCCCCATTTTATGCATTAGGGGAAAAAAGGATCAGCAACGTTAACTAGCCCAAAGCCTCTGAGCTAAAAGATAGCCGAACTCTGACTTAAACCGTGCTGTGTATGTTCTCAGTAACTAATGGATTGCACTGAACAAAATACTTGGCTACAAAGGCTATGCTGATTGTTTTCGTGTCTCTTTCCCTTTAAAGCTCAGACTAGCTCCTCATTTCTCACAGTAGGCACTTCTAACTGCTAGTTCCATATAACATTTCCTAACATGAAGCTGACTGGCACCAACATAAAGTTGATCACCACCTAGGGCAAGATGCATGGGGTGCAAAGAAGGCAGAAATGCAAGTCAGTCAGTCTCTCTTTTTTTCTATCTCACTCAGTAGCAACATTTGAAGTTCAATGCTGCTGTGTCTGGATTCTCACCAATAACATAGATCAGATTCGTTCTGAGAGATGCACTTATTTATCTCAATGAGCCTCTTGGTAAATGGTGCACCTTAAACCCAGGGCAGTCTTAGCAAGGCTTGCTCTGGCAAAACTAGCAGAACATAGAAGTATATGGTCATGCCTCAACTACTGGAAACATTCAAGGATCATGCTGGGTAAAGATTCATCCTTTTCTGAGACAGTATGGTTGCTCAGTGAAATCCAAAAGTTGTGTTCAGCTCCTGCCTGTGAAACACACTAGCTGTGTAGCTTCAAGCAAGCTTCAGTACTTAATTTCACTGAACACACTTCCTCACCTAATAAAATGAGGATAATGCTATTCTATTTTCTGGATGCTGTGGGGATTAAAATACACCTGTTCTGACAATGAGTAGGACTTCAAAAAATATTGCTTTCCCTTTGGGAATATATGGAATGTAATTTAGCTTTTTCTCTTAGACACTAGCATATACAAACCAAACCATCCACTCTTAGGTTGTGTCTTAATACAGTGAGGCACTCAGAGGTTACTGACCTAAGTGGGAACCAATTTCCCCATGCCATAAACATTCTATCCCATCTCCTTGGACTGGCTTCTATGGTTTTACCTTGACACTTGGGGTTCCAGGGCTGGGGAGTCTCAGCATGATAGACCAGCCTCCTGGGTCGGGTTTCAATTTCTTCCCCCCATTCACTCAGTGGGTGTTACTCCGTTTTGCATCATGCCTTCTCTACTCCTCTGTTCTCCAAGGATACCCTTCATCACCTTCATGAACCTCTCTTCTTCTTTCTGAATTTCTATTTTCCCCTTTTGCCTCCTTTCCTTCCATTTTCTCAGCCTTTGATATCAGGGAGACTTGACTTTCATCAGTGCTAATTGTACCAGTCAAGGTCCCAGTAGCAAACAGGTGGTATGCTCAAATTAGAACTCTAGAAGGGCTTAACAAAAGTACTGTCTACAAAGTGTGGGCAGAGTGAACTACCTTCCATCTCACTCTGGATGGTGCAGTACGCTGGGTCTAAAAACAAAGGAGCTATCACTACCTCTAGCCCCAAGTGGATGAGGAAAGAGAGTGGTTTCTAGAACTCGGAAGAAGTGTGTCATGGAGAAAGACCCCACTGAAGAGGGGCAGTGGCCTCACTTGAGAGGACCAGGGGATAAATACCTCAAACTTTCTCTTCTCCCTCCCTTCCATATCCATCTAGGGCTTCCACTGGACAAAGAACAAGTGAGAAGTTAAAGAACAAGGCTTCCAGGACACACGGCAGGATAAAGCAGGGTACAGGGGTCTAGAGGCATACAGTAACGAAAGAGCTTGCTTTCTTTTAACTCACAAACATAGCAGTCACACATCTTCAACTTCCTGTAGCAGCATATAATCCTCTTTTGGGTCTGGACTCACCACCCATCTAGACAGCTGGAAATCCTGAGTGCAGAAGTGTGGGGTAATTGGGGTGTGGTTGTCATTTACGCAGACTTACAGGCTAAATTGTGTTTTCAATCCTTGTTCCATTTTCTTTCCTTTCTTTAATTTACTATGGCCTGCTCTACATTTTATGGAGCTATTTTAAGCATACACAGGAGATCTTCTTGCCATACAGAGGGAACAATCAATGTTCTCATTTAATAATTCATTCTTTCATTAAATGCCCCAAGTAATTAAATAAAACATGAATAAATTCCACGCTGATATTTGCTAAAGTTTTGTTTCTAGAGAATTTTACCTGTTGGAAGATATGCTGGGACCATTATTTACTATGATGAGCAATGAAGGAGGAAAACCTTCACAGTGTATAGAAACATAGAACTAATTTGATTATATTTATCAAATGCCTACTAAGCACTAGATATTATATATAGACATACCCCTATATCATATATCATATGTTGGAGGTGGTATATATGTATGTGCATATGTGTGTATATATACACATACATGTCTATGTGTGTGTGTGTGTGTGTGTATACTCACTCCAACATTGAAATAGCCCTATGAAGTATTAAAGACACTGAGGCTCAGAGAAGTTCAGTACCTTAGCCAGGGTCACATCTGGCAAATGTCAGATTCACAAATCAACACCAGGTTCGCCTGGCACCAAAGCTCCTGCTCTATGATTCCCCACCCCTATGTCTTCCCTTCATTTCTATGGGGAAATAGGTGATTTAGAAGAACTACCCTAATAACTCACAGAGTTTTCCATATTTCAACATGTGTGTGTGTGTGTGTGTGTGTGTGTGAGAGAGAGAGAGAGAGAGAAAGAGAGAGAGTATGTGTGTGAGAGAGAAAAGAGAGAGATAGAGACAGAAAGAGAGACAGAGAAAACGAAAGGGAGGGAGAGAAAGAAAGTGTGGATTTCAGAAGCTTGAAAGAAAATCTTTGAGGGAAGTTCTAAAAGAAGAGGAGTAGGGGAAAGAACTGCTGGAAAATGAGATCTGTTCTGAGCATTCTCCCCCAGAGCAGTTTGACCCGCATGTTTCCATGGGCCCATATGTGAATGTAGGTTCTGCAAGCAGCCCATGCTCACCAAAGGCGATTGTGTCCTTGCCTTGCTCAGAGTCAGTAAGAGGCACAACTGCTCCTGAGGGAGCTTCACATTAGCACTGGGATACCATGCTGTATTAGTCCCTTCTCATGCTGCTATAAAAAATACCTAAGACTCGGAAATTTATAAAGAAAAGAGGTTTATTTGGCTCATGGTTCTGCAGGCTGTACAGGAAACATGGCTGGGAGGCCTCAGGAAACTTAACTATCACAGAGGAAAGCGAAAGGAAGCATACACATCTCACATGGCCAGAGCAGGAGGAGGAGATGGGCCAGGTGCTACCCACTTAACCAGATCTCATGAGAACTTGCTCACTCTCATGAGACAGCAATGGGGAAATCGGCCCCCAGGATCCAATCACCTCCATCAGGCCCCTCCTTCAACACTGGGGATTACAATTTCACTTGATGATTTGGATCTATGTCCCTGCCCAAATCTATCACACTCCTTTCTCATAACCTGTTTCTTGGATGACCTCCTTATTAACACTTTCTGATTATTTCACATCATCATGTAAGATACTTGTTTGCTTTAATATTAGTTTTGTAGAAGGTGTGGATTGAAACTACCTCTCCTGAAAGTCCTCTGAATGTTAAAATAGTCCCACTCTTAAGAAGAAAACTCATTTCCATATACATCCCTACCACTTTCCCAAATAACTTCTGTTCCTACAAAGCCCTATCAGTCCTTTTGTGGACTAAATAACCCTTGACTCTTGCCTCTCCCTCATACCCACATCAAATTGGTCATCAGGTTCTGTTGGGCCTGGATTGTGAATCTCTTCCTCCTTCTTCCCCACACTGACACCATAGTTTAAACCCTTTTCCCCTCTCCTTTGATACACAATGAGCACTCACTCCATAAAAGTTTTCCAAATGTGAACACATGAACCATGTTGAGACAGACTCTCCTAACCACCTCACCACTCTATTCATCTTCACTGGACCACCAGAGTCAACACTGTAAATTTTAGATTTGATTTCACATAAGCACCTCTTAATGGCTGCTAAAGGCCTAAAAGAATAATCCAAATACCTTAACCTGATGCAGCTGGGGCCCACCCCCCTTTCCAAGGGCTCCCTTCAGCCCACCGTGCACTCTGAACTCATTTATGCACCCCTACCTTTACTCATGGTCCTCTCTCCCCACACTGCTTATCGTCCAACCTCTTACTACATCTCCTGGCTTAGCCTGAGTCCATGCTCTTAGCCACTAGCAAGAGAAAGAATCCACTGGCCCAGTTTGGCTCAATTAACTATGGCTAGGGAAACAAAGCCACACATGGCCAATGGGGAGCACTCAGTGGGGGGCCATAGGAGGGTGAGACATTATCAACCTGGCAGCTACCCCAATTTATCTATTATATTTCCTATATGACTATAGGAACATAGAAAGGATAGGCTCTATATCCGCGAGCTAGTTGTGGCATATGGGTCTATGTGCCGACTACTAGAGGCTGAGGCAGGGTACTCACTTATGTTGGTTACCTGGCATGCTTGTCCTGTCATTCACAAGATACAGAGACATAATTTTTGGCTAGTTCTTTCTCACTCTTGAGAACTCAGCCTTAAGTTATCACACATACCCCTAAAGCAAGGAACAAATGGTTAAAGGGAAACAGTGGGCAACATCAGAGAGAGAGAGGCACAGAAATCAATGCACTTCTTGTTAAATTACTATTCTTTTCTCCTTCTTTCTTCACTGGAACCACTCATTTGAATGTATGTGAGATCAGACTAGACTAGAATGTTTCAAATGTTCTTCAGATGCTCAACTTTTCCTTCAAAAGAAACGTTAGTGGAAGTGTATTAAATGAATCAGATAGAAACGGGGCTGGTGGGGTGCAGAGGGGCTGAGAGCACCACCCCCTACTCCCCGCCTCTCCCACTTCCACAGTGGCCTGTGGGAAGTCCCTGAAGGTCAGTATCAGGTAGGTTGGCCCACCACAGAGGACTGGGACTCCACCGGGTCAGGAGAAGGACCAGTGAGGGAAGGCGAAGGAAGTCTCATTACAACCTCCGGTTGAGTTTTCCGTATTTGCTTTTCATCAAAGAATTCTAACAAAGCCGTTTTTCTTTTACCTTTGCAGGTCCCTTATTTGAGACGAGAAAATGGCTGTATCATTTGTGGCCGGGGTGTGCTGTGTCTGGTTCCCGTGGTTTGTTTTCCTGCTTTGAAAATGAAACCGTTCATAGCTCAGAGATGGAAAGCAGACCACGTTTTGTCAGCAAGGCCATTCGTCATGTCCCCCAGAGGGGGCCATGAACTCCCACAGCCTTGTGCTCTGCCAGCACGAGGACCACCCATGTTGCAGAGCTCAGAAGGCCACCAGGCAGCACAGGGCCAGCCGGGCACGAGGCTCTGCTACCCAGCTGGCCTGAGGCCTCATCCAGCTCCCACCCACCCCTGGGGACACAACTCTGAAATAAGCCAGCGTGATGGTCCATGGAGACCAGATCCCACATGGTGGTCCAGGTCTCTTGCAGGGTGAATCTTGCCAAAGGTGAGTCCAGGGTAAACTTGCAAAAGGGCCCAGAGTGAACAGAGCTCCTCAGATCTGCCTCAGAGCAGAGCCCAGTGAGGAAATCACTTCACTGCTCTGGTAAAAGTTTGGCTATGTTTAGGTTGAACTCCTTTTTTTTTTTTCAAGTGTTCTGCAGAAAGCTAGTCGTAAAATGCTATGACATATAGCAAAGAACCTCTGTTAGCAAATGTCTGCACCTGCTTGGGCAGCGGGGTGGCGGCGGCGGGAACCAAAGGAGGAAGTGGTGCAGAAGCATCACTGCAAAAAAAAAGTTCCCGACGCAGCTGTCCCAGGCAGACCAGCGTATCTCAGCAACTCTGTCAGACTCACCTGGAAACACACTAAAGGTGCCTGAGGGGCCACCCACACCTTTGGGGCTGGCAGCCTGGAATCTGCATTTAGAACAAGCTTCCCAAGTGATTGCAACCTGAACTCATTTGAGAGTCAGGCCACCTGGGTGATATTGATTAGAGGACCCCGTGTCCGAGGAATGTCGCTCCATGTGAGCCTGAAAGGACATTCCAGGCTTTAGGGAATGAAGGAAACTTGGAGTGGCCCCAGAACTGACAAGCAAAGCTGAGGAGGCAGATCCTATTTGCTTTTCCAAGTTGTGTCAAGACTGGAGAACAGTAGCACAGAGCTCAAACTTTCTGAATCTATTTTTTAAAATCGGGATAAATGTACCACTTAGACCTGGAACAACACCTTAGGACAGACCAAGAACTGATTGGAATTGGGCTCAGGGAGGAACAAGCTGAGCCCAGAGCCTCTATTTAAAATCTTGTTCCCTCTTATGTCGTTGTTCACTTTTTAGAAAGTGATGACTCACTCACATCATAATTTTAAAAAAGATATAGCTGTAACAGAAAAAGCATGGAAGTATGTGCTTTCTCACATTCTCTCATTGAAACCCATTAGAACACCCTATCTTATTCCTCTAATACCTAAAAGAGACATATGCATCCAGGGTACTCTACTATTCACCTGGGGGTACACTCCAGGCACTCAGGAAGAATCAGAAATATCAACAGGCCTTCCCTTGCAACTGCAGGTATTCCCAGCTCACAGCTCACCTTGAATCTGAACCTTTCAGAGTTTCCTAGAATGTACAGAAGGAGCCCCAACTCTCCCGTTCCCCTCTGACTGATCACGACCTGAGAGCAGCCTCACACCAGGCCTATGCTCCAGGGACTGGCAGGTTGACCAGTTGTCCCAGAGCATTTGGTGCTTTGTCAGCTCCCACACTAGATGGTGACTGCTGAGTCAGATTTCCCAGTTTCATGACTTCAGCTTGTATGGCCAAAGGGACTGAGCAGTCATGCTCTCCACAACATCTGGCACGCTCCACCTCTTGGGTCTCATCTTGCAAATTTTCTAATGAAAGAAGAATTCTAATTATCTCACTTCTTTGCCATTGGGTAGAATGGTGAGTGTGGGGTGGGGGTGGAGAGGATACTGGAAAAAAAGTGGCTCTTATCTCTTCCTGTGCACTCTCTGTATTTGAAATCCAGTGACCAAGATGTATGTGGGATGGAGGAGGGGTTCGGGGAGTACACATTCTGAGACCCAGCAGACTAATCAGTCAGCTCCAGTCGGCTAATCATGTGATCTGCAAATGATTTACAGTCACACAACCAGCATTCCTGGGTGGGGGGTGACCATCACTGGCTATGGCCAAGTCTGTTAGAAAGGGAAGAGCAAACGGCACAGTAGGGAGAGGACAGAAAAGAGAACTGGAGAACAAGAAAATGAAGAAAGAGGGTGGAAAAAAGAAATGGTCAGAGGTCAGAACCAGGACACGTCTCAACTTTAAAGAATTATTTCTCCTATTGCCCTGATCATCCCTCTTAAAAGGAATGCTACTTTTCTTCATTGTATTAATTTGCTGAAAGTGCTTCACTGCATCAGACATTTTGGGAATTATTAAGAGTCTCTCTATGTCAGAATATAGCTCCTACTCTTAGCCAATATTTGAAACTCATGTCATTAACTTCATGGTGAGAGGCTGCTTGCTTTGGGGACAGGTAGATAAAAGTGAGGCCACCATTGGTTTCCTTCTCTTTCATTTGTATTTCCCAACTTTTGTGCTGAAAGAGCATTTTTTTTTTAATTATACTTTAAGTTCTGGGATACATGTGCAGAACGTGCAGGTTTGTTACATAGGTATACACGTGCCATGGTGGTTTGCTGCACCTATGAACCCATCATCTACATTAGGTATTTCTCCTAATGCTATCCCTCCCCTAGCCCCCAAACCCCTAACAGGCCGTGGTGTGTGATGTTCCCCTCCCTGTGTCCATGTGTTTTCATTGTTCACCTCCCACTTATGAGTGAGAACATGCAGTGTTTGGTTTTCTGTGCCTGTGTTAGTTTACTGAGACTGATGGTTTCCAACTTCATTTATGTCCCTGCAAAGGACATGAACTCATCCTTTTTATGGCTGCATAGTATTCCATGGTGTATATGTGCCACATTTTCTTTATCCAGTCTATCATTGATGGGCATTTGGGTTAGTTCCAAATTTTTGCTATTGTGAACAATGCTGCAATAAACATATGTGTGCATGTGTCTTTATAGTAGAATGATTTATAATCCTTTGGGTATACACCCAGTAATGAGATTGCTGGGTCAAATGGTATTTCTGGTTCTAGATCCTTGAGGAATTGCCACACTGTCTTCCACGATGAACTAATTTACACACCCATCAACAGTGTCAAAGCTTTCCTATTTCTCCATATCCTCTCCAGCATTTGTTGTTTCCTGACTTTTAATGATCTCCATCCTACTGGCATGGGATGATATCTCATTGTGGTTTTGATTGCATTTCTCTAATGACCAGTGGTGATAAGCTTTTTTTCATGTTTCTTGGCAGCATAAATGTCTTCTTTTGAGAAGTGTCTGTTCGTATCCTTTGCCCACTTTTTGATGGTTTTTTTTTCTTGTAAATTTGTTTAAGTTCCTCGTAGATTCTGGATATTAGCCCTTTGCCAGATGGATAGATTGCAAAAGTTTTCTCTCATCCTGTAGGTTGCCTGTTCACTCCAATGGTAGTTTCTTTTGCTGTGCAGAAGCTCTTAAGTTTAGTTAGATCCCATCTGTCAATTTTGGCTTTTGTTGCCCTTGCTTTTGGTGTTTTAGTCATGAAGTCCTTGCCCATGCCTGTATCCTGAATAGTATTGCCTAGGTTTTCTTCTAGAGTTTTTATGGTTTTAGGTCTTATGTTTAAGACCACAATCTATCTTGAGTTAATTATTTTATAAGGTGTAAAGAAGGGGTCCAGTTTCAGCTTTCTGCACATGGCTAGCCAGTTTTCCCGACACCATTTATTAAATAGGGAATCTTTTCCCCATTGCTTGTTTTTGTCAGGTTTGTCAAAGATCAGATGGTTGTAGATGTGTGGTGTTATTTCTGAGGCCTCTGTTCTGTTCCATTGGTCTATATATCTGTTTTGGTACCAGTACCATGCTGTTTTGGTTACTGTAGCCTTGTAGTATAGTTTGAAGTCAGGTAGCATGATGCCTCCAGCTTCATTCTTTTTGCTTAGGATTGTCTTGGCTATACAGGCTCTTTTTTGATTCCATATGAAATTTAAAGTAGTTTATTCTAATTCTGTGAAGAAACTCAATGGTAGCTTGATGAGGATAGCAATGAATCTATAAATTACTTTGGGCAGTATGGCATTTTTACAATATTGATTCTTCCTATTCATGAGCATGGAATGTTTTTCCATTTGTTTGTTTATTCTCTTATTTCCTTGAGCAGTGGTTTGTAGTTCTCCTTGAAGAAGTCCTTCACATCCCTTATAAGTTGGATTCCTAGGTATTTTATTCCCTTTGTAGCAATTGTGAATGGGAGTTCACTCATGATTTGGCTCTCTGTTATTGGTGTATAAGAATGCTTGTGATTTTTGCACATTGATTTTGTATCCTGAGACTTTGCTGAAGTTGCTTATCAGCTTAAGGAGATTTTGGGCTGAGACAATGGGGTTTTCTAAATATAAAATCATGTCATTTGCAAACAGAGATAATCTGACTTCCTCTCTTCCTATTTGAATACCTTTATTTCTTTCTCTTGCCTGATTGCCCTGGCCAGAACTTCCAATACCATGTTGAATAGGAGTGGTGAGAGACGGCATCCTTGTCTTGTGCCAGTTTTCAAAGGCAAAATTTATAGCTTTTGCCCATTCAGTATGATATGGGCTGTGGGTTTGTCATAGATAGCTCTTATTATTTTGAGATATATTCCACCAGTACCTAGTTTATTGAGAGTTTTTAGCATGAAGGAGAGTTGAGTTTTATCAAAGGCCTTTTCTGCATCTATTGAGATAATCATGTGGTTTTTGTCATTGGGTATGTTTATGTTATGGATTACATGTATTGATTTGCGATGTTGAACCAGCCTTGCATCCCAGGGATAAAGCCAAGTTGATTGTGGTGGATAAGCTTTTTAATGTGCTGCTGTATTTGGTTTGCCAGTATTTTATTGAGGATTTTCACAAACTAGCTGCATAAGCAAAGGAGAAATAAAATCCTTTACTGACAAGCAAATGCTGAGCAATTTTGTCACCACCAGGCCTGCCTTATAAGAGCTCCTGAAGGAAGCACTGAACATGGAAAGGAAAAACCAGGACCAGCCACTGCAAAAACATACCAAACTATAACAACCATTGACACCATGAAGAAACTGCATCAACTAACGGGCAAAATAACCAGCTAGCATCATCATGACAGGATCAAATCCATATATAACAATATTAACCTTAAGTGTAAATGGGCTAAATGCCCCAATTAAAAGACACAGACTGGCAAATTGGATAAAGAGTCAAGACCCATCACTGTGCTGTATTCAGGAGACCCATCTCACACGCAAAGACATACACATTGGCTCAAAATAAAGGGATGCAGGAAGATTTACCAAGCAAATGGAAAGCAAAAAAAAAAAAAAAAAAAAAAAAAGCAGGAGTTGCAATCCTAGTCTCTGATAAAACAGACTTTAAACCAACAAAGATCAAAAAAGACAAAGAAGGGCATTACATAATAGTAAAGGGATCAATGCAACAAGAAGAGCTAATTATCCTAAATATATTTGCAGCAAATACAGGGCACCCAGATTCATAAAGCAAGTTCTTAGAGACCTACAAAGAGACTTAGACTCCCACACAATAATAATGGGAGACTTTAACACCCCACTGTCAATATTAGACAGAACAACGAGACAGAAAATTAACAAGGATATCCAGGATTTGAAATCAGCTCTGGACCAAGAGGACCTAATAGACATCTACAGAACTCTCCACCCCAGATCAACAGAATATACAATCTTCTCAGCACCACATCGCACTTATTCTAAAATTGACCACATAATTGGAAGTAAAACACTCCTCAGCAAATGCAAAAGAATAGAAATCATAACAAACAGTCTCTCAGACCACAGTGCAATCAAATTAGAACTCAGGATGAAGAAACTCACTCAAAACGGCACAACTACATGGAAACTGAACAACCTGCTCCTGAAAGACTACAGGGTAAATAATGAAATCAAGGCAGAAATAAATAAGTTCTTTAAAATCAATGAGAACAAAGACACAACATACCAGAATCTCTGTGACACAGCTAAAGCAGTGTTTGGAGGGAAATTTATAGCACTAAATGCCCACAGCAGAAAGCAGGAAAGATCTAATATCGAACATTTAGAAAGATCTAAAACTCTAACATCACAATTAAATGAACTAGAGAAGCAAGAGCAAACAAATTAAAAAAACTAGCAGAAGAGAAGAAATAACTAAGATCAGAGCCAAACTGAAGGAGATAGAGACACGAAAACCCTTCAAAAATTCAATGAATCTAGGAGCTGTTTTTTCTTAAAATATTAACAAAATAGATAGACGGCTAGGCAGACTAATAAAGAAGAAAAGAGAGAACAATCAAATAGACACAATAAAAAATGATATGGAGGCTGAGGCAGGTGGATCACGAGTTCAGGAGTTCAAGACCAGCCTGACCAACGTGCTGAAACCCCATCTCTACTAAAAATATAAAAATTAGCCAGGTGTGGTGGTGCACACCTGTAATCCCAGCTGCTTGGGAGGCTGAGGCAGGAGAATCACTTGAACCCAGGAGGTGGAGGTTGCAGTGAGCCAAGATTGTGCCACTGCACTCCAGCCTCATCAACAGAACAAGACCCCATCTCAAAAAAAAAAAGATAAAGGGGATATTACCACTGATCCCATAAAAATACAAACTACTATCAGAGAATACTATAAATACCTCTATGCAAATAAACTAGAAAATCTAGACGACATGGATAAATTCCTGGATACATACACCCTTCCCAAGACTAAACCAGGAAGAAGTCGAATCCCTGAATAGACCAGTAACAAGATCTAAACTTGAGGCAGTAATTAATAGCCTACGAACCAAAAAAAGCCCAGGACCAGACAGACTCACAGCCGGTGAGCCACAGAGGTAGAAAAAGGAGCTGGTACCATTCCTTCTGAAACTATTCCAAACAACAGAAAAAGAGAAACTTCTCCCTAACTCATTTTATGAGACCAGCATCATCCTGATACTGAAACCTGGCAGAGACGTAACAATAAAATAATTTCAGGCAAATATTCCTGATAAAAGGGCAATTTTAAAAAGAGAATAGAGAGTATCACAGTCCACTTCTCACTCCGTTCATGTTTGTGGTCTCTATTATATTTGTGATAATCATAGAGACTAGGTCTCACACAGTCTTGGGCACTACAACAGTGTTTATTGCATGCAGTGAAGAATGAAAAAATGTTTTAAAAAGGAATAAAGGTCATGTTTGTTTGTGGGCTGATAATTTGGCATCAGTACCACCTCCTGCCACATTCTCTCTGCATCACAGGGGAAGACCTGGAAACACATTTCCCAGAAATCTTCCCAGTGTAGCTGTGAGTTAGAGTCAGCCTCTAAGAGCCTTGCACAAGATTTGGAACCAGTGTTCTCCAGCATCGGTTCCTGGCAGACCTGTGGTCAGTCAGTAGACGCAGAGGTTTCCAGGCAAGCTCAGCGAACCGCCTGTCCTGGAGCTGTAGGCCAGTGGCACTGGCTTCCTACAGACTCTTGAAATTACAGTGACTTCAGGGCAGGCATTTGAGAATGACCCATTTCAGTGCTACATGCAGCTGAGGTCAGCAGCTTGAGCTCCCCCCTACCCTAGCTCCCAGCCCTTCCAACAGTGTCGTAAGACTCTACTTCTCTAAATTAAAACATTACTGCTTATAATATTTTGTGTAGCTTCGGTTTCCCTGACCAAGCTCTGACAAATACAGCAAGCCATTGGAATGGGACAAGATCATTTATGGATGGAGTGTCGACAGATAAGAGAACAACGGGCACGTGAGCTACCTCCTTCCTTCCCCTGCCTGGCACAGGCTGACATGCTGCTCTCCAGTTCAGTAGGGCCCCTCCCAGGATCCAAGCAAGGTGGCTACTAGACTGGCTGTCATAATATAATAGGCATCAGTTCTTAAAACCTACCACAGGTAGGCACTATACACACACAATTTTTAGGTGTTACAATTTTCATTTCATAGCAAATGAAACTGATGCTCAAAGAGATTAAGTGAGTTGGTTGAGGTCCCTTGACTGGTTACCAGTTTGGATTGGAACCCTGGACCGTCATGAAATTCCATGTTCATTCTACTCTACCATGCTGCCTTACCTCACCAGCCTTCTGGATTCTCCCACCTCAGTTTTTCCATCTGTTAAATGAAGGAATTGGGTTAGATGACATCCAAAACCCTGCCTGGATCCAATCTTCTGTGACTACGTGAATTGACAGAGTTTATCTCAGGCCTGCTTCCTGGGGGCCCCATGGCAGCCCGGAGGTACTCATCATTGAGGGACATAGGCAGTATGCAGTTTGAGGAGTCGCCATGGCAGATTGGAAAGCGGGTAGTCTGGGTTCAAATAGTACAGTTTCTGGCTTTCTAATTGGCCACTTTCTAATTGGCAACGCTGGGCCAATTACCAAAATGCATGGACTTCAGTTACAGGGAGGCTTAATAAATTGTTGCTACTGTTGTTGCTCTCAAGCTGAGCCGTGGATATGAGGTAGACAAAGAGGACAACGGGAATACCGGGATGAAGAGGTGCGGAATGCCAAGTAGAAAGAGGAACACAAGAAAGGTAGCAAGTTACACAGTCCTAGAAGAGACTTCTTGGGTATCTAAGGTACAGGGAAGGCAGGCAGCCAAGGACAGAGAGAGAAAGAGAAATGATCAGGAGCTGAGGATAGTCAGCAGTCAGCCACCAAGGGGGTACTCCTCAGAGTTAAACAAAAATGGCACTCAAGACCAAAAAGATAACTGTTTCCCCAATTTAAAGAAGCAGCTTTTACTTTAAGTATTCTGCTTTACAGATTTCAAACGTTAATAGCACAACTTCTGGAACATATTGATTCAGGTTTAAAAGGAACCACCTGCGTCCAGCATTCACTCAATGGGATATTCTGTAAGAGCAGAGTAACTCAAGCAGAAAAACCATGTTTCAGTGTCTTTAGTCTATCACTTATCTTAGCAAAATCGACTGTTTGCTCCCAAATACAGTTCCTGCAAACAAGAAAACATGGCGAGATCACCAAAGGGAGGACTGAGCCCTGCAGCCTGTAATAGACACTCAAAAAATGGTTAACTCAGCGAGTTCTTGAAATCACAAGAGGGAATTCCAGGAGATATAACTATCAGGACAAAATAGTGTCTCTTAGATGCAGAAAGATCGTTGAAACTTTTCAACTCTTCCATGAGGGGAGCTAACACCACTGGAAGGGCCTTTCAACACCTGAAGCTAAGAGGTTCCATCCCCAGGGAATGTGAATTTCTGGGCCTTTAAGAAAGATAGGAATGTGTGGCTAGGTCTTTCTAGAACCATCTCCACCCTCGTCCTAAAAAGCATTTAACAACACAGAAATGATTTAACCAGCACACCAGCCAAGGTACCCAAATGAATATATCATTTTCCAACAATGGGAGTTATTCAAAATCTCAATGGAATATATTTAAATGTCAATGTCAAGAAAAATTCCTGACAATTTCAAGAGGAAATATTCTGGATGTGATCTCAGAGTACTGTTTCCAACTTTGGTTCTCTCTGTGGTAGAAAGGGAGTAGAACCCAGAAGCTACGAGTGTAAGTCCCAAGACTGGCCACCTTTTCACTGAGTGACCTTGGGAAAAACTACTTTGCTTCCCTGAGTTGCGTGGTTCCACTGTAAGGCAGCCATAACAGTGTGTGCTTTACTGACTTCCAGGAATGTTGTGAAGATCAAGTGTTAAGAGTGTGGAAATGTCTTAGAAAATAGGAACATTCTCAACATACGACCCATTACTAAAAACCTTGTATTCCTATGATAACCCTAACTAATTGCTCAGATTTTAAGTTGTCATTCTTTTAATGACAAAATAATAACCCCTGATACCTAATTCTTATGGCATAGGAGTGCACAGTGATTTCATTCCATTGACTTAGAGACAATAAATCTGCAACCATACACCACTGCCATTACACACAGGTAGTCGCAAATAGGAAAGTCCACAGCAAAATGTATATGGCAGCAGCTGGACTGTGAGTATGAGATTGGAGTGGACCATGTCCTCACTAATAGATGTCAGCTTGATTTGAATTACTTGCTAAAGCACAGCTTAGACAAAGCCAAAAAGGAAAACCAAAGCTTTCTCGATAAAATGGAATCCCAAAGCATAAATAAAAGATTCCACCTGAGAAGGCTGATTTATCTCTCACTCAAGAAAAGAATGCACAGTCCATTCTATGTTACCACATCTCTTAAGTTGTTTGTTACTGGTTTATAAAAAGCTCACGCATGCGTGTACTTAGACACACACATGCCTACACTCTCCACAGATATATAAATTTTGCTAAAATAAAACCTAGAAGTTATAGTTTGATTACTTGACAAAAAACTAGAAAAGTTTATTCTTTACAAGAATTAGCCCTTCTTTGCTTTACAAAAGCAAATGACCCCAGGCCCAGGTCAAAAATACTGATGAAGCTTTATATTACCCAAAGATAACTTGGAATTCAGGAAACCCCGGGCTACCGGTCCTTAGGCATTAAAATGAAGCTGTCACAAAAGAAGAGAGAGTGAATGTCTAAAACTTGAAAACTCATGTGACCTACCATGAAGCCATGAATTGATTCTGCATCAAACCCATTTGGACCATATATAACTCACTTCCTTATAAGCTATTTGATTAGAAATGTTGGAAATAATCATTTTATAGCATAAAGCCCCTCGTTCTCCAAGTCAACAGAGATGTGACATACTACCAAGAATGTTTACATTTTTTGTGAGGAAGACACGAAATACCTTTCCTAAGGGCAGTCATCTAGAAATGAAAGGTCATGATCTATTTTTCTTTTTCTGTCTTAGTCATATATGCAGTCCCCCAAAAACTAAATATTTCCCTCTTCCAATGTAATTTAGACAATTTTACAAAATCAAGAGCAGGTTTTTGAGGGATTTTAAAGGTTCTTATGGTTATGTGTTACTTATAAGACATGTTCAGCTTGCAAAGTGATCATTTCTACTCTTCAGTTAAGACAGGTAGAATATTCAGATAAAATATCTGGAATAAAATATTAGATCAGTGGAGAAGAGTCATTTGAGGATGCAGTGAGCATCTCTGTCCTGGGTTTTTTTTTTTTTAAGTAATCAATAAGAAGTAAACATTTTAGTTGCATTATACAAATACAGCCAACATTTCAACGTTGAAAATCTGAGTTTTCCCCATGCAAACCTACCTCAGAAGCTCTACTATACCAAGCAAGACCACAGGATTCTTATTTTCTTTAAGGTCCTGTGTCAATTAAGATGTGTTAGACCCACAGAGGTGTAAACAATAAAAAAAAAATGTATTACCCCACATAGCAGAAAGTCTAGGCACATCATAGCCTGGGCTCTGTTGCTCTGGAATGTTCCCAGCTTGGCCCTTCTGCATGTGCTGGTGTTGTACCAGGCTGGCTTTCCTCACGATTGCAAATTGACTGTCAACAGCATCTAGAGCTACATTTTTTCTTGTTCATGTTCAGCGAGCCAGAGACAAAAACTCTCCCAACCATAGAATAAAACTCCTTTCCTTCAGTCTTATTTGACTCATGAGTTCCCATGCCCACCACCATACCAATAGTTGCCAGGGAACTATCAAGCACGAATTGTCTTAAGCCCTGACCAGTAAGGGAGATGGCTTGGATGCATCCAGACTCATCTCTGAGAGATTTGATGAACCTTTCTTGAGTTATTGGGCTGCATTGGGTATAAGCGTTGAATATCCAAAGAAAATCTGGGTTCTATTAGCAAGCAAGAAAGAACGAATTGATGCTAGAAAGCAACCGACAATGTCCATATTAGAACCCACCGGGCTTCCCAGAAGTGATGAGAAGAATGCTGGCTCTGATGGCGTGTCTGAACTTTGGGTAGGAGAGTGGCCCGCTACTCGCAGGAAGGAGTGTTTCTAAGTGTAAGCCTATGTGCTTCCACATAGTCCCAGGAAAATGGATTCTAAGTTCCACGAGAGAGAAGGCTGCAAATAAACTTAATAGGCAGATGAAACTTTATCAGAGCTTGTTAGAGAACTATAAAATCACTAGAAAGAAAGACACGCCCCACATCAGCAAAAACAGAAGCAGTAACTACCGACTATGGTCAGAGAAATACGGCTCGGGGGCAGCAGAAAAGCCCAAATGCCTTCAAGAAGACAAAAGTCACCCACCATGGAAAAGAAGGAGATTTGAGATGTCTTTGGGACTCAGTATTTCTACTAGATAGGGGCGCAGAGACAAAGATGTATAAAGAATCCCAGAGTCCTAGGTCAACCGCTAAGAACACTGATTTAGCCTTCCTTTCTCTCCCAGGGTGGAGAACATTTCTCATAAGGGAGGACCTTCCAAGATCTCACGAAAGGTGAGTAGATTGGAATTTTTGACTTGCTGCATCACCCGAGGAAGGTCACAGAGGAGGAGATTTAATAGTGCTTATCTTGGTTAGATCAAGCCAGGAATAAGGCACGGCCTTTTGAGCTGAGCATGATTCAATATTTTAGAGATAGAGAAAAAGATGTAGAAAACAATTAAGAAACTTAATAAAAGTAAAAAAGAACTAAGGGCAAACCAAGTTTTAAAATATTGGAATATAATACAAATACCAACAGGCACATATACACACATGCACATACATACACATAAAAGCCCTAAAATGCTGGGGGAAAAAAAAACAATAAAATGATTAGGGATCACTATAGTATTTAGACCATCTCCCAATTGAATCAGACCACATCTGGGGACCTGCCTTTGTTCTGGATCACTGAGGTAATTAATAGCGATGTTGACAAAGTAAGAGGTACTCAGTGGAGAGTGCCTGAGAGGGTAAAGCCTCCAGAAGCCACAGCATAAATGCAGCAGAGAGGCCATCCTCTAGAGCAGAAAATAAAGTCACTCCTGTTATTCCAAGGCAGCAGATTTCAGCTTTTTGTAAGAAGAAGCTGATGCCATGAGAAGTGCTCCACATCACAAGCATGGAAGGTTTCTGGTTCTATCACACAGTGACATGATAACTTTGGGCAGGTTATTGAATCCCTCTGTGCCTCAGTTTCCTCATGTGCAAAATGAGGATACTGTGAGCTGCTACTTTTTAGGATTCTTATGAGGAATAAAGGAGTTAATATAAGCGCCTAGGACAGTGCCTGCTGAATTGTAAGCATTGTATAAGTCTCTGCTATTCATACAAAGAACCAGCTTTTTCATAAACAGAGATTCTGTGTGTATTAGGTTGCTAAGTCTGCTCTAACGAAGTGCCGCAAATTGAGTGGCTTGAACAATAGAATTATCGTCTCACATTTCTGGAGATTAGAAGTCCAAAAGCAAAGTGTTGGCAGATTTGGTTCCTTACCGAGAAAGAATCGGCTCCAGGCCTCTCTCCTGGCTTCTGGTGATTTGCGGACAATCTTTGGTGTTCTTTGTTCGTTTGCTTCTTGCCTTCAGCCAACTCACTCCAATCTTTGGTGCTCTTTGATTTACATAAGCATCACCTGATCTCTGCCTTCATCCTCACACGGTGTTCTCTCTAAGTGAATAATTGTCTCCACATTTCCCCTTTATAAGGACACCAGCTGTATTGGATTAGGGATCATCCTAATTACCTCATTTTAACTTGATTTTGTCTGTGAAGACCCTAGTTCCAAACAAGGTCACATTCTATGTACTGGGGGTTAGGACTTCCACATAAGAATTGGAGCTGAGGATGGATACAATTCAAACCATAACGCCAGGCCACTGGGGATCTTTCAGAAGAGTCAGATGGCCTGTGGATCAGAGACGTTGCTGGTTGTAGTCCTACAATGCAGCCAGCGAAGGATCTGCTTTTACAAAACAATGATTGGTCAAATCAGGACTCCCACCATTCAATTTAGGGTGCAATAAAAAGCTTGATTTCTTAATCCAGGAACTTAACTTGGCTTTATAAGTTAGAGCAGTAAAAGTACAGAGCAATTTAACCATTACCTCCTTGGTCTATTGTCCTGCAGAGACCGTAAGGGAAAATATCTAGTGGTGACCCCTTCAAGGCCGAGCTTAGTCTTGAATCACCTGCATTCCTGCTTCAGCATTCTCTCTGCTCCACAAGTACAAAACACCCAAAATAGCAGCACCTGTGGGGAAAAACATCTAACCAGTCACTTCTGGCCCACTGCAGACTTTTTCCACCTTTACCTCATCTTACCCTTTGAACAGTTACAGAGGCCAAGGGCACCAAATGGTATCATGCTCCTTCCATGTGAGGGAACGGAGAGGTTAAGCTTTTATCCTGGGGTCATATAATTAATTAATGGTGGTGCTATGATTAGGTTTAATAAGTTTCCTGATAATCTATCAATCACAAGTTGATTTCTTGAACATCTCCTATTTTGTTTAGCATGGTGCTAAGTATTGAAGATTGACCCCTGGTATCTGTCAAATCAAATCACTAAAACTTCCAGTGTTGATTGAGAAGCCCCATCAGCAGAGGCCAAGTGGACTTCCTGCTCACTCTTAACCAAGCCATGACCATAAAAGTGCTCAGAACGTTTTTTCTTTTTCTTGGCACAACTGCATGCAGATCAGCCAGTGGCTTTCACTTCAACCACCGACCATAAACAATGTTCTGAAATGCTGTTTCCCTGCTTGTCACTAGACCCCATGCCTCAATTCTCCTTGCCGCGCCTCAGCAAGAGCTGGAGGCTGCGTTCCTGCTCTGCCCTCTAGACTCACACCTTGGAGAGAACGGCATGGCTTTGGATTGGTCATTTTTTTCCCAGCTTTATCGAGGTAGAATTGACAAAAAGTGTATGTATTCAAGGTGTACAATGTGATGTTTTGACATACGTATACACTGAAATGACCACAATCAAGCCAATTAACATATCCCTCACCTTTGTGAGTGTGTGTGTGTGTGTGTGTGTGTGTGTGTGTGTTTGCATGTGTGTATTAATACTTCAGATCTACTCTCTTGGCAAATTTCAAGTATATAATACATTATTATTTACTATAACCATCACAATGTATATTAGGTTTTATTCATCTTATAAATTGCAAATTTTTATCCTTTGCCAACATCTTCCCACAGAAAGCAACAGTTTACATTTTTTCCTGGGTACTGAAACCAGCTCCACTTCTTAGGCATCAACCTCTTAAAAAACAGAAGTGTATGCCTCCCTCATTTGTCCAAGGGCAACCCTGTTCAGGGAATGCATCAGTCAGGTGGGCTGCATTGCAAACACAACCACACACAAAAACAATCTCAGTGGAAAGCAACAAAAGGCTCTTTTTCCCCTCTTACATCTGTGAGTGGGAGGGGTTTGGCTGCTGATGTAGGCTGAGCTTCAGCTAAGCTGAGGTTGGCTCCAACCTGTGGGTTGGGTTTAAAACTCCTCCACATGTCTCTCATTGTCTCTGGATGAGCACTTGCATCAGGTGTTTTCTTCTCATGAGAAAAGGCAGGAGCACAAGAGGGTGAGCACAATCTCACATCACATCCACTAGCCTCCCATTGGCCAAAGTGATTTGCTTGGCCAAGCCTAAAGTCAAGGAGAAGGGAAGTATCCTCCACCTGTCATGGCAAGGTCATGCAAGGTCATGGCAAGGGTGTGCAGGTATAATGCTACCACAAAGGAGCAGAGAATTGAGAGCAATAATTTGATACCCCGGTAAGGTGAGGGCCCCATTCTTCAAGTTACTCATGGCTTATTTGCCCATCATATACCTGTCCAAACCACAGGGTTTGGGCTTTGATCACTGAGTCCTCTAACCTTCTCTTTTCCTCCCCAGATTCCATGACACCACCTCTTCTAAAGCACTCCTTCCTCATGCTGCTTTATTAAAAGCTTTCCACCAGGCTGGGAAGTCAAGGAATCCCACCTGCATCTAATACACGATAATTTCCTAATGTAACCCAGCACTATTTGCTTTTTTTCTCAGTCGGTTGCCTGCCTGTTGCATTATTGTTGGTTGAGTTCCAAAAAATCATAAGAGGAAAGGGAAAAAAAGAAACTATTTAGAAGACGATTATCCAAATATCCAAGCCATTCTCCAGGTAATGAATCCATGTTGAGCGAGAGTAGCATTTAGAACAACACAGGAGGAAAAGAACGAGAAATGTCCATCAAATACCGGGTTCTACAAGTCTGTCTTTGCAGGCCCACGATATGGAGCCTAATAGATTTAGTCGTTCACACCTCTCCTATATTTTCAGAGCCATTAACCAGAGTGGACTTGTCAGGGTTTCAGCAATGTAATTGTTTAGCTATAAATTTTCCTGCTGGCTGGGGCCTGAGGTTTCTAATAGTCACGGACAAAGGCAGAAGTCAAAACAGTGCATGGAGGAAAGGAGAGAAACCCAGCACGAGGATGTGCTGAGGGAAGGGCTGGGTGGGGCGGAGAGAGCTGAAGGCTGCCGGAAGCATGGGACCCTAAGGATATGGGACCCTAAGGAGCTCAGCATGGGACCGCCACAGCTCGAAACTGGATTGTAGGTAAGGTTTCTGCTTCTGAAAGATGAAAGCAAGCCTGGGCTCCCAGCTCCCTTCCATACAATCAACCTGGAAGAACAGCAAAAATGAGAAGGAAGACTGGATCTGGAGGACTCAAACAGAAACTGTGGGGAACCCTTTGGTTGACTAAATACATGGTGGAACCAACCCAGCACAGGGGGTACCAGGTGCATGGATGGAGGACAGGTTGAGGGAAAGCTCTTAGTTCTGCACTTGCCCACGTAACCTCTGAGGGATAATTACCTGTCCCATGTTGGAAAAGGAGTTAGCAGCATCAGCAGATGGTAGGTGTGAGGTGTGGGAGAGCAGAGCAACGCTCAAGCCCTGGTGGGGAAAGAACGGATAAGAAGAATCAATTGACTGGCTGACTGGCCCAGAGCATTCACCCTTCTACCTCCTCCACACCCACTCATCCACAGACCCTCTGCATTGGCGGATCACAGTCAAAAACTATTCTTCAAACTGATTTTGACTATTGCTTGCAATAAAGAGTAAATTTTATGTGATGACTCAGTCCATATACATGAAAGTTTCATAAAACAGTGTGCTTACTGGTGGGATGCCCTCTATCTATTTCAACCTATGCTATGCTATGCTGTGCTGTGCTGTGCTGTGCTATGCTATGCTATGCTATGCTATGCTATGCTATGCTATGCTATGCTGTGCTATGCTATGTTATTCTCTGTTTAGTGCTGGCTGACTCACTAAATTGATTGTATGACCCATTAATGGGTTGCCACTAGAGATTGAAAAACTTATCTATAGAGATTATTTCCTCCCTAGGTTGTTTTTTTCAGAGCATTTAAAGGAGGATCCTGACTAAAGCTGTGGCCTGATAGAAGGACAAAAAATTGGGGTGATGGGCTATCATTGTGTGAGACCTGAAGCACCATGTCTTGGAGCTTACCCTGTCCCTCTTTAGGAGTGGGACTTGAGTTCCTCTGTCAGTATAGATAACCAGGTACAGTAGCTGTTGCCCCTAAAGGAACCAGAGTTTATAACCCAAAGACTGAGGACCATAAGAAGTCAACCACTAGAAAGATAACAGGCTGAGCAACTTATACTACACGAAGCAGATTTATCGCAACAGACAGATGAAGATTTTAAAATAAGCATAATAAATATATTCAAAGAGACAAGTGATTATGTAGCTAATATGAATAAGGAACAGGAAGTCACAAGAAAGAAAGGATTAGTGATTTTAATTACAAGACAAAGTAATAGTTGACACAAGGAACACCATAGGCAGAAAAACAACAGGATACAGCCACATAACGAATTAGGGTGCTGAAATATGAGGATCTCTAACAGAAAGAAGTAGGAAGAGATAAAGAGAAAGTATTACAGGAAACCTGGAAGACATGCCAACATCTGGATAGTAGGAGTCTAAGAAGGAAAGTATGAATTTCAATATCTGGTAAAATGGAATTCAAGGCAAAACTAATCAAGGACAGTAAGCAAGAACCATGTAACCATCATTGAAATTATATGCACCTCACAACATAGACTCAGCATGTATAAAGTAACAAGCACAAAACTGGGAGGAAGAGAAAACAGCTTGACACACCTCCAAAAGCACAAATGATTTAGTCACTTTTGTACTTAGAACATTTGGTGGCTTCCTGCCACCCTCAGAATAAAGTCCAATATCAGGGCTTGTGAGGCCCAGTGGGATCCGGTCCCTTCTCATCTCTCCAGCCCATTTTTCATACCTTACGCTCTGGAATGCTTCCTGCAGTAATTTTGAGTTTATTTTTATTCTTCCTATATGCCTTTACTCTCTTACTTTCAAACCCTAACATTTGTTGTTATTCTGCCTGGAATATCTTCCGCCACCTCTTTGCCTAAATAACCACTACTTATCCAAACCATCTTAGATGAGAGGTTCTTTCTTCCACAAAGCCTTGAATGTATTAGCCTTTCATAGCACCCCTCTTATTTGTAAATTTCCTATTTAATTCTCTATCTCCCCCACTAGATGGTAAGCACCGTGAGGAAAGAACAGTGTCTGTGGTGGTCACCAATGTACTTCTAGTACCTCGGACACTCCGTGGCACAGGAAGTATACTAACTGAATCCAAAAAAAAGTATTTGTAAAGTAATAATGGAAGTTGAACTATAGGAAATTAGCCCAACTTCTGGTTCAACATGGCAGAATGTACATTTAACTCTGTCTCTGCCCACTCCCCATAAAACCTCACTAAAATGCCAGTAACATTGGTTTTCAAGACATATATCCAGCAGGACAAAGAGAATGCTGTTGGAGATAGATTATCAAAGGGGATAAATATGAAGCTTGATTGGATGGTGGTAGATGGGTGTGGAAACCAACAAGAAGCAAGGTTTAAAGGGCCAAAGAATTGGAAAGGCTCAGTAATTGAAGGCACTGGATATTTCAGAAAATGGGGGGCTAAAATAAGGGGATTGATTGAAAGTTCTTATATGGAGAATGTAGAAACCCCCATCCTCTCATCCAGCCCAGTGATACTAAGCAACTGACCTACCCCATATCCAAGCGAAAGACAAGCAGTTTGCACTGTGGCTAGATTGTTCTAGAAGGGCTCTGGCCTTAGAGGCATCAGGTAAGGCAGAGAGCAGCAGTGAGATACTCTATCAAAGACAAAAAGGTTAAGTGAAATTTTGAAGGCCCTCTTCCCAATCCCTTATCAACTTTGTTTACCTCTCCTCAGACAGGTAATTAGAAGGACAGGGGATCACAGAAACTGACAACTCCAATGAAAAGAGGAGGACTAACCCAGGAATACTGAGCATGGGGGTGAAGAGAACAGCATCTGACTCATGACCGACCTATGCTGACATGGGGCCTCTATCAAATCAGCTGCCAGATTGCGATTTGGTGAGGTTTGCCACCCAACAGTTCCACTGGGCACATGGGTTTCTCAATTAGCTTCTGGTCCCTCATTCTTGAATATGTATAAATATAAATATAAATATAAATATAAATATAAATGGTTTATATTCTTGGCACTTCAGGAAAACCACTAACCTAAATGGAAGAGACCAAAAGAAATTTACAGGAAATAGAGACAAGGCAGAGAACAAAACAAATATTAATTATGATTGTAAGCAACATAATTAAGAGAGATAAGAGAAGATTTTACATCCATGTAACAAGAACGGAGTGCTCGTAAAAAGAACTTTCAGCAAATAAGTAAGAGCTCTTGGAATTTAAAAACATAATAGCCTTCCTGCAGGCAGGGACAGAATAATATCAATAAAACATGTGTGTCTAACCCCAAATTGTCTCTCTGTGGACCTTTACCCAGGGTTCCTACACCCGAGTATATGGATGCTTTCCTGTGCAAGCTGTGCCATCCTGGGGAGGAGGCAGCAACCTTGGTCCTACTAATCTGCTGACTCCCGTTCCTTATTTGCAGCTTCAGTCCCAGACCCAGTCTTCAGTTCCAATCTATGCAACCATTGATACTTCCAGGAGCCCTTAGGCAAAATAGAGATTTTTAAAAATTGTGTGCATGAAACAGATTTGACTAAAAAATAATGCACAGTCTTAGAGAAGTAAAGCAACTTGCCCAAGGACATGTGGACAGATATTAATCCTGAGTCTCCTGATATCTCTTATTTGTCCACTAATTAATTTATTCAAGAAATAGCAGGAATAACACAGGTGATTAGTTCTTGCGTTTAAGGACCCCACAATCTGGTGAGCAGAGAAAGTGGTAAGAAAGATTGATGCTAAGACGCAGCTCTGCTCAGGGGGCTAGGGTATCTCAGGGAAGATGGTCAAGAAGAAAATTACGCCTGAGCTGCATCTTAATGAATAGGACGAGAAGGAAAGGGGAATGGAGAGGACCAAGACAGAGGTGAGAGTGAACACTGTGCTTTGGCAGCGCTCCAGTGGTTCTTGATCACGATGCCATCCCAAGAAGAGTTGAGGCTAAAGCATCAGATCAGGTAGAAACCAGATCAGCCAAGAGCCAGTGTGCCACGTGAAGGAGCCAGGACTCATCCCACAGCTAGATATGAGCTTTGTAAGGGTTTTGAGCTAGGGAGTGACTCTTGTCTAGTTTATAATCCATTTGTTGATGTGGATTCCAAAGGCTACTCAAGGTAAGATAAGCAAAAGGAGAACAGAGGTCATTTGGAAAAGGTGACTGTGGCACGAAACAGAGTTGGGAATGCAAGTATTGAATTTGAAAAACAGCCAGAGGAGCTCCCTGCTTCCAGGAATTAAGGAGAGACCAGGAGGAGCATAGGTAAGTTAGGGTCAGGAGAGGTAGACACTAAATTGAGAAGGTTACACTGATCTCAACATGCTAGTGCTTCTCAGAGCTTTCTACCCAATAGCAGAGGAAAAGGTCTGGAAATCTTGGGTGGTGACTGGAAGTGGACTTTTACAATCTCAGAACTTCTGTTTAATCTGTAAAATTCATATGAGCTTTGCATTCTACTTTACGTAATATCAGTCTGTTTTAATATAAAAATAGTTTTTAATTACTTTCCAGTAAAAACACTTCCCACACTCCAAGAATTCTTGCAGTCAAATTAATATTCCAGCAAGATGCTCCTATGGCTTCTCATGCCTCATGAAAGCCAGTATTGGATGATATACAACAGTGAGGAATTTGGTTTTTTCAGGTGAGCTGTGAGGGGAAAGAGGCATTTGGGGGATTTAATTGGGGGGTATGGGGTTGGGTCAGTTTGAAATGGATATTAGAAAGCCAGGTAAGAGGCATTTAAGGGAATCCCAATGAGCTCTCAGACTAGAGAATGGCAGTGGATGAAGCAAAAAACAACATACAGAAGAGAAATGTTGGAAGACCTGGTGGATGATTCACTCTAGGGGGCCAGACAAAGAGAAGAAGGAATAAAAGACAACTCTGACTTTGAACCCTGGGGATGTGATTCCAGGGTTGGGAAGGGAAGCTTCCTCTTCCCAAGAAGCAGGAGGAACATACCAACCTCAGCCAGCTGTGCTCGTGTGCCTGTGCATGACGCTCATGTGGGAATGTGTTCTCCATGGCCAGGCACTGGGGACAGGCAAGAAGATCTAAGCAAAAACACAACTGCGGGAGTGGGGCCATTCTCACAGAAGGCACAGCTGACACCACAAGAGTGGCTGGAAAGCCTGAGGGAGCAAGGAGAGAGGAGCAAACACTGAAGGTCGAGGGCTCGACTTAGGGGGAAGACACAGATCAGCAGTGCAGAAGGGGAGAGGAGACTCTGTATGGGACACATGACAAGGTGTGCTGAGCTGACACATAGCCACAATGCTGGCAATCACAGGAGCAGAAAAGCTCAGACTCGGTGGAGGAAAAAAGGGGGGATGTCTTGGTTAGCAGCATGACTGAAGTGTCCAGGGGTACATCCTGACCTCGGCTGTGAGTAGGTCTCAGGTCTCAAACGATGCCATCGGAACTCCATCTCCTCTCTCTGCCTCCCTCTCTCATGTGGATTCGCCTTTGCACAACCTCTCTCACTGTGACGGCTCCTGGGAGCTCCAGGCTCTTAGCCTCTCATCTCATCAACCCCAATTGAAAAGGAACTTCCTTGTCCCAAAAATTCCAACAGAAGTTCCAGCTTTGGCTCTGATTGGACCCCACTGGCTCACAGGTCTGTCCTTAAACCAGTCACTCTGGCCAGGCCTGGGTCACAAGTCCAAAGTCCCCCATCCAAACCCACATTAACTAAGCATCGGGAAAGGGGCTTTCCCTGAAGAAGGAGGGCTACGCAACTTCCACATAAAAAGGGAATGAGTGCGGTCAGAGAGGTGGAGAGTGGGTCCAGGAGGAGAGGATGTTTAAGAAGCCGAGGGTGGAGGTGGGTGGCCACACATGTTAAATACCATGCAAAGGCCAAAGTAGGGGCCGCAGAGGCCCCATGGCACTCGGCCAGAGAGGAAACCAGGCGGCTCCTGTCTCCTCTTTCTTGCTCCTGCCTTAGTTGTGAGTCTGAAGACAGTCACACCCATCCCTGGCTTCCCTCCTTCCTCACACCCACCCTGGGATCCAGAGCCCAGCTCCTAGCCCCCCAACCCCTTCTCCAGCCTTCCAGAACCAAGCCAGAGCCACTGTTGCTGGGCCCCCAGGCCCAACCAGCAATAAAAAGTCCCTTCTGGCTTCTGCAAGGGAGCTCGTAATGTGAGAGCCAGGTCCTCCCTGGCTGGATGTCCCCACCACACACATCATATGATTCCTTCCTTCCCAGCAGGTATTTTTTCCAGGGAAAGAATCACCCCTCCTCTGTCCTTTACCTCTGACCCACCAATTGTTTGCCGAGGCAGGACCAGTAACACTCCTTGGCTGGACTTCAGAGTTCCAGTCCGGCCGGGGGTGTTAGGCTGGGATTTAACCACGGACCCCGAGGGGCTCATGTTATATGAATCATCTCCCCAGTGCGCCAAGACATCAAACCAGACTTCACCCCTCGCTCTTTCTTTCCCGGCCGCTTCAGCTCATTGGAGTTTAAAGCTACACGGCTGGCAGCAGCTCATCTGGAACATCCCTGCGCGCTCCCCTTTTCATGAGAGCACACACCCTCAGAGAGCAAGGCAGAGTCAGACAGACAGACAGACAGATGGACAGGGAGAAGAGAGTCTGGCAGACGGACAGAATGAATATGGATTTCCTGCCCCTGCTATGGGAGGGGGAGCCCTGGCAATCACATCCAACGTTAGAATCCAGCTTGGGAAGGGCCGACAGCAACTCCCCTTAGGAATCTGAGTGGGTTCTTTTGTGTGTGATGTTTTGAAGCATGTCAGCATTCCTGGGCACTGTCAGCCTCCTTCAAATGACCCGAGTGGGGGTGTGAACAGCAAGCTCTCACCGCCTTAGGCTGTGCAAAAGGAAAGGCTGGGAATAGTGTTCCAGAGGTTTCCTCTCACTGTGAAAATCAAGGCAGAAATGCCTCGTCCTCAGCTCCCCAAATACCCTTGAAGATCAAGGGGCAGCTAAGCTAATCTATTATAAATTCTAATGTAGCACAGTTCCCTGACCAGAGCTGCTTCTCCTTCGGTGCCCCGAGCGTTAGCCAATATTTCATCAAAACCTACTCCCTTCCTCGGGTCCACATCTGCTCCTCCTGCTCACCCCGAGAGGCTCACACGCTGGTACCTTCTTCATGCATATGGTCTCCACACACACACACATGCACACGCACACGCACATGCACACTGCTGGACTCTGATCTTCCTTCCTGATTGATGATACTACCTGGCCCAGTCTGGTTTGAAATGATCACTTTTCACTCTCAGCATTTTCGAATCTCACAAAAAGATGCTCAAAAACAAAATGGTAACACACACACATATCTGCACACACATTACACATATACCAAGCCACTCAGAGCTTTTTTCCACGAGATGTTTTTTTCTGAGAATTAGTCTTTTCTCGTGATTTTAACCTTACTCCTTACTTCATGTAGGCCTAAATCTCCAGTGTAATAAAAGTGTATACCAAGGCCACGGAGTGGCCCAGTCACTTAAATGGGGCAGGAAGTCCACCTCATGTGCTTGAAGACCTGAATGCAGCCACTTCAATAGCTGCTCAGTCTTAATCCTCCCTCCTCTAAAATGGGTCTAACTACCCCCTCCAGGAATCAGGCTGTAGGGTGTTAACTTCTGCCAGACCATTTTGGAGATGAAGACACAATGCTCACCATGGCATGCTGAACCAGGAGGCAGGCGGGACTCCTCCGGACTTTGAGACTCTGTCTGAGTGAGCAGTTTAAGAAAGCATTATAATTCAGCAGCTGGGTATGAGCAAAGAAACTGCCCCCATAAAAACCAGACCTCTGGCAGAATACATTGTATGACCCCAGGTTTCTGTTGTATGTAATCGTCATCCTAAAGGAATCTCTGTACAATGCTGACTGCATGCCAGGCACTGTGATTTACACAGATTCACTCGTTTGCTTCTCTTAACCCCCATGCTGAGGAAGGCACCATCATGAAGTCAAATTAACAGATGACGAAACAACAGAGGAAAACTTAAATAACTTGCTCAAGTGGTGGAGCCAGAGTTTGAACTGAGAATGGTTCAAGAGTCTGTGCTTTTAGCCATCAGAGTATAATGAAGAGAGCAAGCAGGTGAACAAGTGAGCATGTGTGTGTGCATAGAAAAAGAGGAAGAAAACACAGCACGTGACTTCACAGTTATAGGTGGCATGACGGGATTTTTCCCTTTTGTTGTAGTATTTGCACTTTATCTACACTTTTGTGACATCTACAGTGAACAATAATTTTTAAATGCTCTTTTGAAAGAGCATCTCCCAGTTCTGTTTATCGGACCACCATGCTTTTTAACCCAACGCAGCAGACAGGTAGGGGCAATGCTCACACTGTTAGGCAGATTTAAGCCATTCCTCAGACACAGTCAACAAAACAAGGAAGAGTGACCTAGAAGAGGTTAGTCTGCAGTGAAGAAATCTTGTCATCAAGGAAGCAGAAAGTAGCCTGATGCACCCCAAATCTACTCAAGCTCCCGATGTCCATGGACAGCATTAGGGAGACAGTGGGATGGACGGAAAGGACCTAGATTGGGTCAAGGATCAGAAGACCGAGTTTCTAGACTTATTATCTCTTTCCCATCTTGTGGTACCCAGATAATTTCTGCACTATCTGAACCAGCTTTCTAACCTTGACCTTTGACGGCCCCCTGGATTCTAAGATAGTCATAGGAGATACTGTTTTTGGTGGTCTTTATGTGTGTTGCCTCATTTAAGCAGCACACACACACACACACACAAACAGACACACACCATGCACACAAACCCATAGGTGGTGCTGATTTCACAGACAGGAAAACTGATCAAGGTCGCAAAGCAAATCAGCCACTGAGTTCAGATGCCAACCCAGGGACAAGTGGCCCACGATTTTGGAGTTCTCTTTGAGTTAATAAGGTCATCAGGTTTCTAAAGCAAATATTCCAAAGACAAATACCTGGTCTAATCCTCTGCCTCAAACTGTGTGTCAGAATGGTGCTCACATGGTTGTGGCTGCGTTCTGTGCTGTTTTAAGGAAAGTGCTTTGCAACTCTTCCTCCACTTCAGATCACCCTTCACTGCTCTCTTTCTTATCCCTCAGGTTCCTCATCCTTCAGGGCCCCTCGAGCTTTCCAAGGTGAAAGGAACCAGCTCATCAGGAAGAGAGCTCAGTTCTCTGGCACCCACAGAGAGACAATCTCCCATTAGCCCCGAGGTGCTGGCCCACAAGCTTTTCCCAGAACATCCCAGAAGTGGTGGGGAGGGAGGGAGCTTGCACTACACACAGCCAGCCAGCTCTCTGGGCAGGCAGCAATAATGGAGAATGTGATAAGCTGTCACTAGAAGCCAGCTCAGTTGTCCGAGACTTAATGGTAGAATAACACAATAGGGTCAGACTAAAAAGGTTCCCTTATGAAAATTTTATCAGCAACTTTGGTAAGTGGCTATGGGAAAGGTGCTTTGCTCGCAGGCAGACCTGGGACCCTATTTTACAAGGTACAGGCAGCCTGCATTGCATCACCCCCGCAAGATATTAAGGGCACTCAAATTGAATTAACACCAAATCAAGCTGGTGCACTTAACAATACAAATGCACTTAAGGGATGCCTCAGGATGATTTGTGACTAAAGAAAGCAAAGAAGAAAACCGACTGCAAGCCACAAGGGCGGTGTTGTGTGTCATCTACAGGAAAGGCCATAAGTAGAACTTAGAATACCGGAAAACCATGAACTTCGGGGGCTCTCAAATACCTTAGACCCAGCCGTAAAGTAGAAGGCCGCTTTTGTGGTATACAGAAACAATTGATAAATAAATTACGGCCAATTTTCTTAGTGGCATGGTCTCCATTACCTCTGACAGTGGCGTAACTACTCTGCTAAGATGATAAGAGGCGAATAATGGTGGATCAGGTAGCACCCCAGGAAATTCTTTGCCAGTTGCCAGGCCTCTTCATGACAGTGATGACACAAAGATCCTCATTGAGAGCCAAGTGATGAGAAGTGACAGCTCACCAGGCAGATCTTGACAGGCCCTAAAAAGAATCAGCTGAAAGTGTCCCTGGCAGATGGGACCCCAGAGTCAGGGCTGGCCCTTTCGTCTCTTTCCTTGCCTTGTCAGCATTTGTCTGCACACATTTTCTCCTCTCGTGTCTTCCTCCTCTGCCTTCAGCCTCCCTCACCCTCTCCCCACACCCCTATCTGCACCCCCTCACCTTCTCTCTCGCAGACACACTGTCTACCGAGCCGGAAGACAATTCGGCCATCTTCATAGATGAATGGCTCTTCTGAGATAATATTGGAAACTTGGATACATTTTGGACTTGGGAGAATTCAGGGGGAAAAAACAGCCTCACTGGGGATTCCTTTCCATCAAGTGAAATACACACAAAAGCATGCTTTTGTTATCCTTTCAGGAGAAGAGCTGCCTCCATGCAGGGTCTCACTCTGAAAACGGGTTACATTTAGGTTGGAGGTGGCCTAATTTTGTCAGAGTTAAAGCAATTGCTCATTGAGTCATGAGGTGGCTGGGAAACTGGGGCAGGCAGGTTCAGTTTTTCACTGTGGAAAAAGGATTTCTGGAATAGTCGGGAGGATCACATGTAGCTGCTGTTGTGTCTCCAGCAAGACTTGCTCACTCCAGGAGGTGGGCACTGTCGGACAGAAAACTGAGACAGTAAGAAGGTCTCTGCACTTAGAATTCACTATCTTGGGCCCTTGCTCTGCTAGAATTGAGGTGTGTGACCTCGGGTGAGTCACTTGACTTCTTTGAGTCGTACTTTCTCCTTTAATAAAACGGAGGCCTTTGCATTTGACTGTTTTGAGGATGGAGCAAATGTTATTATGGGGAAAGTCTTTGGAAACTAGGAACCATCTATGAACCTAAGGCATTATCATGAGGAATACAATATCCAAAAGGCACATGCAGATCCACTTCTTATAGAAACAGTCAAAAGCCTCAAGGAAAAATATTCAAACCACTCCTGCTTTTCGCTTTTCCATAACAGCAGCCTCCTCTCAGATAATCAAGAAACCAGAAGAGTAAACCAATGCAAATGAAATATACTAAAACCCCTCAACTTCACTTTTTAGCTTCTCCCATACAGAATTTTAAAATGAAGACAGTGAATTGCATCATTCCTGGTATTCCCTAGCAGTGAGGTATTCCCAAACTCAACACGTCTTGAGGGCTTGTGGCCAGATCGCCTCCTGCTTCTCAGAGTGGGAGCCAGAGAGTTACCCCATCCCCAGACCATCCCTGGCAAGGCTGTCCTCACCTGCCTGCCAGGTAGTGATGTTCCTCTCTTTCGAGCATTTTACCTCCGCCTGGGGCATCTGGAGTCCCTGTCCATGGTGTCTTCTGCTCACTCTATTACTTGAAAATCACCCCTTAAATGCTTAGGAATCACTACCCACATTGTGCATTTTCCTGCTATCACTGGTCCCCTTTCTGCAAACTACCTTCTTTGGAGCTTACAAATCGTTATTCATCAGTGATTCACCAAGTCAACAAATAGTCACTGAGCGCCACCTCTGTGGTACCAGGTGTCGGTAATACGGGGGTGATACAACAGCATCCCTAACTCCAAGGAGCATACTTTCTCATCATTCTTCCTCTCCCAGCCCCATCTTTGGTTTCACTATTTAGTTCTAAAATGTCAAGAGCTACGCTGAGCACATGTCTCTAGTGAGGGAAACTCCCCCACAAGTTGGAAAGGAAGCAAAATTTGTGCCACCTGGAACTCCATCCTTCAAGGATCTCCATGTGCAATTAATTCCTCCCTCACCGGGTTCCTCTAGACTCATACACATACTTGCACACATCATGTGCCCAGTCATTTGTGTGCTTGTCACTCTCTCACCAACACACTCCAGGCTCTTTATCTTACTCATGTCTGTATCTGAAGTGTGTACCACAAGTCCAAGTACTTAGCTGGTACTCAAAAAGCCTCTGTGGAGTGAATGAATGCAGGAATGAATGAATGAATGAATGAATGAAATAGTCATCTCCTTACTTTCTTTTTGTTTTCTTTCCAACATTTCTTTTAGGTTCAGGGCATACAGGGGCAGGTTTGTTAGATGGGTAAATTGCATGTCTTGGGGTTTTGGTATACAGATTATTTGGTCACCCAGGTAATAAACTTAGTACCTGACAGGTAGTTTTTCAATGCTCTTCCTCCTCCCAGCTTCCACCCTCAAGTTGTCCCTGGTGTCTATTGTGTCCATGTGTGCTCAATGTTTAGCTCCCACTTCTTTGTGTCCATGTGTGCTCAATGTTTAGCTCCCACTTATGAGTGAGAACATGCAGTACTTGGTTTTCTGATCCTGCATTAATTCATTTAGAATAATGGTTTCCAGCTCCATCCATGTTGCTACAAAATCTCCTTACTTTCTCTGTCCATAACCATCTCCACTTTCTTGTTTGTTTGTTTTGTTTTTTTGTTTGTTTTTCCTATCATCCCCAGCCCCGGCCTGTGATACAAGGAGACAGTGTAGCCTAGTGGTCATCAACACAGATTCTCTCTGGGATGTGTTGGGGTTGGCTCTGATTGGCTTGCAAGAGTGGATTGTTAAAATGAAGACAGTGAATTGTACAATTCCTAGTATTCCCTAGCAGTGAGGTGCTTTTAAAACTTTTTGAGCTGGTTTTAAACTGCTGGTAACTTGAATTCAGCCACAGTGGGAGGGTTTATACCATGGAAATCAGTAAATGCTTCAAACCAGGGATTTGGAGTTCTGGTTTTGCATGCCTGTTTGCTGGCACACCACTTCTCCGAGTTATCCCAACCTGAATTTGCAGCTCAGCTTTACCGTGGACAAGTTGCTTGCTATCTCTAAGACTCAGTCTCCTTATCTGTAAAATGGAGACGAAAAGCATGGCTTCATGGGGTTACTGTGAGAATTAAATGACCCAATGTTTATAAAGTGCTTAGCACAGTTCTTTGCACACAGTAAGTGTTCAATAAAGGCAGTTATTTTTATTAGCAGTAGCATTGTATTAGCATTAGTGTTATCATTCCTTGGCTTTCAGCTAATGCATTCTTTCCTCCAGTTAGTTATACTTTTTTCTTATTCTACAAAGAATTGGTGGCAACTTGAAAAAGCAAAAACTATTAAATAGAATATATAAATAAAAAATCAGGAAGAGAGAAAATAAACGTTAGGCTACAAAGTCAAAATCACAACACTATTAGAACTGAATGGGATCTAATAGATTAAGACTCACTGGAGTGTTCGTTGTAAATTTCTTAAGGTGCTGCCAACAGAATCACAGAGTGTTAGAGCTCAAGGAACCTCAAAGATGTTCTAGTTGAATCCTTGTTTACAGATGGAAAACTGAGGCAGGCAGGCAGGAAGGAATCATTTCTTGAGCACTAGCAAGTATAGTGGCTAATGTCTTCGCTTTCATCATCCGTATAGAATTCCATTTTACAGAAAGCCACTGAGGCAAAGGAAATGACCAGACTTGCCTAAAGCCACCTGGTTGGTAATGGTTGAACTGAAATTAAGACCCAGGCTCCCATCTCATAGTCCACCCCTTTCTTCTGTCTTCTTCCTGCAGAAAGATCCATTTGGTGATAAGAGCATCCCAAAGATCAAAAAGTCTTTCAAGGTCCAACAGAATTACACTCAAATGGAAAAACTGCAGGTGTGTGATGGAGGGGACTTTCCAGGGAATTTCCTAGGTCTGGCCGTGACACATGAAAGAATGACAAGCATAAGCCCAGTGGCAAGAACAGCTGCTTTTGCAAAAAACACATCCTCATTTTGTGTTAGCTTTTGAAAAGAGATCTGTGTCATTAATTCATATCCATTTGTGGTCCACTCTGAAGTTCAGGTCTTTTTCTACTGCTCTCACAACTAGAAATGTTTTTTTCTAACTCCTACCGATAGCTTTTACTTCCTTCTTCACAAAGCCTTCTGTTGGCATGGTTAGTGGGCACAGAAATTAAGTCTCTTTTCCCTTCCTTTTCTTCTGAAAGAAGCAGCACAAAGCAAGAAGGTGATTAAAAAGCAATCAATGGGGCTGACACAGAAGGACAAAGAAGAGGCTATGTCATTCACAGAGTGAATGAACCCACCATTTACAGAGAGTTGACAGCAATGTCTCACTTGTTAGGCCACCACCCCTGTTTGGCAGCAAGCGGGCTGAGGCCCAGCCTGGGGGGTCTGTTTTATGAGGATCATGTTATTGCCCTCAGGGCTGTAGTTGACCTCACACCAAATAAACACGTCAGCCAGTTCCAAAGTCACCGGTCCCTGGTGTGGTCTGGAGGCGCCACGCAAAGACCCTCACAGTCATCACTCCGTTTCTCCTCACCTCCACTCAGAAACGGCTCTCACAGTCTCAGCATCGGTGCTGACAACTCTCTCCCTACTCCTTCCCCAAATCATTGTCAAAACAGTCCAAGAGCTCATGAACTGGACCTGAATTGCCATCCGGGTGCAGGTCCAGCCACTAGCCTTCAGAGAGAAGACCCTGCAAAGGAGAAAAACTAATACACAATTAAATACAAATTTACATACATATATATTTACATTCTATGTCTCCCTCAAAAATTAAGGACGGGAGGTTGGGCAGTTGCTTTTTATTTGTTTTTCCAGGTTTTTATTAAAAATATGCTTTTCATTATTTGTTTTCCACACAGCAGAATTAACTGCTCCAGACTTCATCTCAGGTTGGCTTAAAGACTGGCATAGTTCTGAGCTCCATCACTCTGCCACCTGTTTGGGTGAGCGAGGGTAATACTGACTCACTCACTTTCAAGTTTTTTAATAAGTCGGGTGTGTTAAAAAAAAAAAAAAAAAAAAGACATGCTATCAAAAATCAAGCAAAAAGCCCAGTGTCCCCTGGAAAGCCCCCTCGAGGTGCTGTTTGCATCACTCACAGCGTGGAAGTCCTCTCCGGACACCGGATGCATATTCTCGCCTGGGGATGCCTCTCATTGGGCTGTAGTTTCTAAAGAATATTCGTGTGGATTCCAACCCCACCACTCAACTTCTGTGACCTTAGACAAGTCATGTCACCCTTAGTCCTTTAAGTGTAAAACAGAAACATTCACACCTGCCTGATGTACGTCACGAGCAAATAGAAACGTGCTTTGGCAACAATAACGTGGTAGGGAAATGGCAGCTGTTATTACTGTAATAAGATCAAAAATGACACAAGAACATGGCTCATCAGACACCATCTGGGGTGCTTGGTTCTGGAAGCATTTCTTTTGGAGCCAGCAGCGAGGTCGCTGTGGAGACAGGAACAGACCATTTTGCTTCCATGTTTGTGGGAAAAGGCACCGTCTTGGAAGGGAGGACAGGAATGCATTGTGGGAAAACCCACAGCATGCCTGTTGTTCAGAAAACACAACTGAAACCACACTGGTTAGAAAGCATTGAGTCTACAACCTGAACAAAAAGAATTCAAACACTTGAGCTTACGCTGGGATTGTTTTCCCAGGGTCAATCCTGCCTTAGAACTTTGCTGAGGAATTTACGTTTCTCATTACTTGAGGGAAATAAGAAGCTCAGTTGAGACAATTAGAATTCTATTCTGGAGGCAAAACAACAGCTCCAGTTTGGCCTGTGTTTTATTCCCACCTCTCCTTCAGGCTTTACCTGAAGTATCTCAAGGGAAACACAGCGGGGAATTGGTATCTTTGCTGGTCTATTACAAGGTCTCTTTGTGTTCTGCTTTTCCAGTTTCTGAATTGGTAACTCCTGAAACACACCTTGCAAAGTCCCTCTTTAGGCAGAAGTACCACTGAAATTCATTAGCTCCTCCTCTGAGAGCCAGGCAAAGGAACAGGCCCCCGTGTGGAGGACCTTCATGCTCACAAACACATCTGGACGGGGAGGTGACTCGTGCAGGCTGGCAAGGAACCCCAGCATACCTGCTGTCACTGCAGGGTAACAGGCAAGGGGGCTGAAAAATGGACGGAGGAAAGAGGCAGGGGAGTGTTCTCACGGTGAATGGTGAGGGGAGAGTGGAAGGATGTGGTCATGGGGAGAGAGGAAAGAAAGATGAATGGGGCCTGAGTCAGTCATAGGCTAAAGCAAACAGGAAGGTTTTAAAGTGAGATTTGAGGAGAGGAAGTGGTTCTGAGCAAAGGGAGGGAGAGAGTTCCAGAGATCGGTCTTGGAAAAGAGCTACTCTTCATTTTTTTGGATAGTCCCACTCGTGTGACTACTTCTTGGCGGCTCTGACAGACGGGTGAACCAATTTATTATTATTATTATTTTTTTTTTTCAAAAAATTCACAACTGGCTTCAACTCTCCCCTAGACCTTGAACCAAAAGGGATTGAGACTTTAGGTCTGAAAACATTCAGGAGGCTCATTTGTGCTCTGCTTCATTTGCACTGCTGCCTGCTGCTCACAGCAAACACTCAGGGCCACCCAGACAAGGGCACACAGGGAGGTGTCCCAGCCCATTAACCTGCAACCAATCTCTCTGATGCCGTGTCCACTGTGCCTGAGTGGATCCAGGAATATCATCTGGGGGGAGCTTGGCACCTTTATAAATCTCTCCAAACCTAAACAGCTGGATGTGGAATCACGGTTGCTACCTCCCCGTCTGGCAACAGGGTCTGTGTGTGGCAGAGGGAAGGAAAGGGGAGGGGGCTTTGGGGCTGGGGACCCAGTGGCAGGTCACATGAAGAGACAAGGGACAAGGGTTTTGGACTTGGCATTCCCATGGAAAGCCTAAAGGTGCAGATCCTAGCAGATAAAGAGCAACCTTAGATAGACACACAGTGCCCTGCCTTCTGAGGACTGATCTGACAATAGCTCTAGAAGCCAAAAACAAAACAAAATGAAGCACTAACAAAAAAAAAAAAAAAAAAAAAGTTCCTTGAAAGAACTTAACCAAAACCAGCACATCTTAAATCTTTCCAGTTCCTTGGGGAAGTTCCCTTCCCACTACCGTTTATCAGAAACTGTTTTCTCCATATTGTAAAAGATAATAAAATCCTCTGGGCTTCAAGAACTAAGAGGCTTTGATTTTGCTTCTTGTTTCGTGACTTTGGGAACTGAACCTTCATGGTTCTTATCATTTTCATCTATAAAATGGGGTTAATAAGCTTTGCTCCCACCTCAAAAAACATTACTCCCATGATATGAACTCCTTGTGTAAAGATCAAGACATATATATAAAAGGATGTCATTCATAATCGCGGAAGCTGTTACAGAACAACACCTAATAATGTCCAGGTTATTGTTTCTTCTTAAACTAAAACTGAACTCAGGCATGAAAAGCTCGATGCCGGATCACTTTTTATTGTGCTAGAAAATAAGCAATTTAAATAAAAACTCCAATACTTCTGCTGTGTCTACATTCTCTATTTTGAAATCCAAACTCATTTCTACAATTAAATTTTAAACATAATATACTGAGCACATTTTAAATGCTTATATTACTTTAACAGCTTTAATGAGATATAATTCATCTTCTCTTATATTATTTTTTACACTTTAAAACTTCACTGTTAGGGCCGGGCACAGTGGCTCACAACTGTAATCCCAGCACTTTGGGAAACCAAGGCAGGCAGATCATCTGAGGTCAGGAGTTAGTTTTGAGATGCCCAGAGGCTGATCCAAGACCAACCTGGCCAACATGGTGAATCCCTGTCTCTACTAAAAATATAAAAATTAGCCAGGTGTGGTGGTGCACCCCTGTAGTCCCAGCTACTCTGGAGGCTGAAGCGGGAGGATTGCTTGAACCTGGGAGGCAGAGGTTGCAGTGAGCTGAGATCACACTGCTGCACTCCAGCCTGGGCCATAGAACGAGACTCCATCTCGAAAACAAAGCAAAATAAAACAAAAGAACAAAACACTTCTCTGTTAAATATAGTAGTCACTAGGCTCATGTGGCTACTTGAATTTCAATTTAAATTAACAATTACTTAGTACAACTAAAAATCCAATTTCTCAGTCATACTAATCACATTTCAAGTGCTCTGTAGTCATGTGTGGCTAGTGGCTATGGATTAGACAGTACAAATATAGATCAGTTCCATTGTTGTAGAAAGTTCTGTTGGGCAACACTGCTCAACACTACAAAAATGTGGAAAATATATAAAATCAGGGAAAAGATACAAATTTCTTATTTACCCACCACCAATGAAAACCACTATTAATAATTCAGCAGATTATTTATAATGTTTGGGTTTTTCCCTGAATATCTGTTTTGTTTCGTTTAGATTACATGGTTGTGATCAATTGAATATGCAATGTTATAGTCTGTTAAGCTTTAAAATAAAAGCATTCTTCCATGTTGTTGCCTCCTTTTCAGAAACATAATTTATAATGGCTGTAGAATATTTCATTACCCAATTGTTGGCATATAGAGGGTACATGTTTGAATTTTTCTTAGTTCAAATAAAAATCAAAAAAATTTCTGATTTAATAGCACTTGCTCGCTTTAAAAAGAGCCCAGAGAAATTACTGAATTCTGCAATACTTCCTAACACACACAGAATCTGGGAGCATCAGGAATAATCCGCTTGAACCGTTGGTGGCTTCCTCTCCCTTCCTGAGCCCCTGAACTTGGAGGAGGCACATGTGTGTCATCTCCCACTACTTTAGGGCTATGTTCAGCAGATGCAAAGTAAGGGCAACATGCTGCAAAATGACGATAGTCATCAAGAAATTACACGTTTCATTTGCCAAAAGCTAACGCAGAACGATTATGCCCTCTCAGAGCCTTCTTCCTGCAATATACTATGAGCCTCACAGGGCCCAGCGGCGTTGCTAAGCGGGCAGTGGACATGAAAGGACCCCACACAGAGCCTGGCACACTCTCGCAGAAAGCTTCCAGAACCCTCCCTCAGCAGGTTCTTCTCCTACTACACCGGTCTCCTCTTCCTCTTCACATGAGTGTCAAGGACCACAGGCTCTGCCCTCAGGCTCCTCAGTGACCCAGCTCAGCCAGCCTGTGGCTTTAGCCACCAAGAGGACCCCAAACTTCTCTCTGCCTCCTGAACTCTCTCGGAACCCCATACTCAGACATCTGCCAAAACATCTCCTCTGGGCATCTCAAAACTAAAACATAATTTTACCCCATCTCCCTATCAAATAAATGAACAAAGATAACAAAAATCTCTGCCCCTACTACAGTTCCCCCATCTCCATAAATGACATCTCCATTTTTCTAAATGCTCAGGTCAAAAATCTGAGGTCCTCCTTTGCCCTTCTCTTTCTCTAGTGCCTCATCCATCATTAAATTCCTCAAATCCTACCTTCCCACCTCCACCAGCCCGAGAGCCACTCTCACCTGGCCACTGCAGCAGCTTCCCAACTGGCCTCTCTGCATCCACTCTTGCCCCGAGGGGCTTCGTCTCCACATTAAGTTCTCACCAAGGTAGTTCCACCTGCCCCCCCACCCCTACGTGTTTGGATATATGTGTGCCTGTGGGGGGGAGGGGGGGTGTCTGGGTTGTCACAACAATGCTCATTGCCTTAGTGTCTGAAGGACTAGTGTCCTAAATGCTCACCACTAAGAAATATCCCATCCAAAATGCCAATAACTCTTCCCTGAGAAGCTCTGACCTGCAGCGATCCTTTCAAGACCCAAGCTGCAAGGACTCTCTCCATCAAACAGCTCCCTGGAGGAAATGTTTAAATGGTTTTTTACATTAAAAAATATATTTTTTGAACCTTGAAGCCGGCAGTTTCTGTGTTAAGTCCTCCCCCTGGCTCTGTTCCAGACAGGTAGGAGGCCTATCACAGTTAACCACCACTAATCAAGGAATCTCCAGGTTCTGGAGGGGAAGGCAGAGGAGAGGATCTTTAGAGAACAACAACAACAACAAAGGTGCTTATGGGACTCGCTATGCCTGAAATCTCCCTCCCCATCTAGCTGGTGCCCTCCTACGAATCCTTGAGAATTCACTCTAACGTTACCTCCTGTGGGAGCCCCACTGACTACTCCATGCAGCTGCAGATGCCTTTGTGCTATATCTGGACTTCGTGCACACCTGAATGACAGCCTCTGTCACAATGTAGCAACTATTTATTATGTATCTTTCCCTCTACTAATTACAGGGTTCCTTGAGGGCAGGATAATGGGTTACTAGGGTGTGCTTCCAGGATCCCCGAGTGGGCAACTCCCTTCGCTCCCTCTGGCCATGGTCTAGCTGCTGTCTACAAAGCCCAGACCCCAGAGAAGGACCATATCTTTCCACGCACTCAAAGACGTGGCCTCATGAGCTCACTTTTAAAAGGAGCACTGAACCCAGAAGAAAAGGAAAGATGGGCTCAGAAGGCAGGAAAGAACATCAGCAGGCCAGGCTGCAGGTTCTGGGAACCAAGGCCACCTCCTCTCCCTTTGACAAAGACTGGCTCAGTTCTGAGGCTAGAAGGAGAGTGCTAACGGGGCAAGAAGTTGAATGCATCAGTAAGGTGACAGGCAGCATGGCCATGAGAAGGGATGTTCAGATTTACTCATCTATGGACCCAAAACCTTCTAGTGGAATAGTTGTGAAACTGTGCTTTAAAACCCATCACTCTGGAAAGCCTGTGAAATGAAGTGGTGCAGCCCCAGTGAGGGAGACACCATCTTGAGGTGCCAGACTCACATCAGGAGCTTTCTCTGGCCCCACACTGCAGCCTTTGGTGATTCAGCCTTCGTGGCAAATAGCATCTGCTGCCACCATTGATGGAGAGGGGCCGTGCTCAGGAGGCAGGTTGACAGCAGACTGCTTTATGGAGAGGCACAGGAGCAGGAGACGAGAGAAAAGAGGCAATCACTTCTTGACCTATGTGCCATGCACCCTCATATCCTCAAACAAACCTTCATCAAGGACAGGAAACTGAGGCTCCGATGGGTCCAGTAACCTGACTAGACACAGAGCATGTAAGTGGCAGGGCTGACATGTGAGCCCTTACTTGCCTGTATCCCCCAGTCCCTTCCCTGTACATGACACCCTCCCACACCAAAAACTCAGGCGATGCTGCTATGATGCCGGGAGGTGGAAAATGTTGCAAGTTGCATCACAACAGTGCTGGATGCTGCCCAAGAGTCAGTGGACCTGGACTCTGGTCCACGCTCAAGTTAATGGTTGACCTTGGACAGGTCCCCTGAGCTCTGCAGGTTTCAAGTTCCTCATCTGTCTAGAGTGGAGCTGCCTGGAGATCTCCAACAGGCTTTCTAGCTCAAAAATTCTTTGATTTTAGAAACTTAACACCCACCGGTTAGGATTTGTCCAGCTACAATTCCGAAAAGAATTATTCCTGTGGATATGAGATGTGGAATGTTAAGGTTTTGCAAATGTTACCGTTCCAGCAACAATGTACGCATAGAATATTCCTGGCCAGGGAGAGGGATCTTAGGGAAGTGCGGAAGTCCGTCTGTCAGCAGTGGGCTTAAATGTGGCTGAACGGCGAGCCGGGTGATGGGAAAAGGGAATCTGGAAAGACTCACGTTCTGTTTGAAAAGAAAAGGGGTTTTAATGGGACATGCTCACTCACTCTGGATTTTAACAACTTCTCAAAGTGTAATGCGGGGCGGTGGGTTGGGGGAGGAAAGAAAGAGAGTTTGTGGAGTGAACAGAGGGGAAGAAAGAGAAAGTGATAAAAACAGGACAAATTCAGAGCTTGAGATCATGGAACAAATCAAATAGAGCGCAGACTCTACAAAAGGCCCCGGGCCCTGGCTGGGGAGGCCCATGATTAACTCCTAAGAATATTATTAACACCAGAAAGGAGGTTTGGGAGGCAAATTTTATCTTAAAAGCTGGAAAGTTCTAATATATATAATGCAGATCAGTGAGTTACTCTTTCTAGGCCTCAGTTTCCTCATTTCCAGTGTGAAGAGAAGTTTGTGTGGCGTAAGAGCTTTGTGAGAATAAAAGGAGGCCGCACGTGTGTAAACCAAGGGTATCTTGGGCCTCAGAGTGCTGTCATTCGTTCATGACAGAAAACAGCCCAGATGAGCCACAGTCTCACAGCAGCAGCAGACAGGAAGGCCAGACTGCGTGAGGCCAGCTCTCCACAGTGACAGCCCATGATGACATGCTGGAGTAACAGCAGCAGGGATCACACCAGGACCAAGAGGGCCTCCTCAGAGCCTCCCTCTCTCCCTCCTTCCAGTACTTGGACTGAGACAAATAATTCAGAAGGATGGAGAGGCTCCAACAGAAACATGGGGTCCACAACCCCAAAACAAAGGGGGTGATTTGGTTTGGCTGTGTCCCCACCCAAATCTCATCTTGAATTGTAGCTCCTGTAATTCCCACCTGTAGAGGGAGGGACTTGGTGGGGGTAATTGAATCATGGGGGCAGGTTTTCCCCCTGCTGTTCTCACCATAGTGAACAAGTCTCATGAGAGCTGATGTTTTGATAAACGGGAGTTCTCTCTCTTGCCTGCCACTGTGTAAGACGTGACTTTGCTCCTCATTCGACTTCCTCCATGACTGTGAGGCCTCCCCAGCCATGTGGAACTTTCAGTCCATTAATCCTCTTTCCTTTATAATAAATTACCCAATCTTGGGTATGTCTTTATTAGCAGCACAAGAACAGACTAATACAGGGGGCTCAAATCAGTTCAGTTAGAAAACTAAGGAGATGTGATGTCATGTGCATCCTGAGATGATGAGGACAGTGTAGTGGTTAAGAACTCTGGATTCGAATTACTGGGGTTTGATTCCAGATTCATCATGGTGCACTCGTGCTGGGTAGCAAGGGAAGTTTAATAAAGGAATTTTTTTTTCAATGGTGTGGACTGGGTTTAGGAAAACAACAAAGGATGGGTAGTACCTCAAAGCTGGCCACAGCAGGCAGTGTTTGGGCCACAATGGTCAAGGAGGGGGCTGGCAAGTAGAACCCAGAGAGATAGCTCTCTAAAAACGGAATCAGAGCAAACTTACCCAGGCCTTGGTGACCAGAGGATGAGGGCAGCAGTCAGGGAGAGAGAGTATAGCCTGGGACTCCTCCCAGCACAGGGGGCAAAACCAAGGGCTGGGGACTGCTTGCTATGGAAACACATTGTCCAGACACTCTTTTGGATAAGGAAATTGAGGTCAGAGGGACTAACTGACATGAATCATTAGAGACACGGATGAGAGCAGAACCCAGCAGAGCTTGGGCTACCATCCCCAAGGACACAATCCTGAATGTTGAAATCCTGAAAATATAATTATGGAAAACAATAATTTTAGAAATTCTTTAAAAAACATTTATTTATGTTTTTAAGGGGAATTTATTTGAGAAACAGATAAAAATACGATAAACACTGCATAGGCCACTTTGTACAGTAAAAGAGGCAATAAAATATATTTTTGCAAGTATAAACACTCAGGTATACTAACTACAGTCATGAGTATAAAAGTTATGAAGAGATGAACCATATTCATAAAGAAACAGGTCAAAAAGTGAAATGTATAAAAGTGCTTCACTATGGTTGGTAATTGTGTGCATCAGCTTTATAACTGTGGTCATTGGAAATACCTGGAAGGACAACCTCAGTCATTTGACAAGATCATTCAAAAACTTTGAGGGGTTACTATCACGTATGCAGTAGCTCAAGAGCCCAGATCTTGTGAAATTTTATTTTTCACAAATGCAGATATACGAAAAGGACAGCTCTTTGTTTACTGAGAGAGTTTCAACATTTTATGGACATGTGCAACGCTCATATACAAAGACAATGCTGTGATAATGCACTTTTGTGGTGTCAAATTTGCAAAAAAAAAGTGCATAAAACTAATTAGAACTCCCTAAAGTTTACATAATTCATACCTCCAGTATTGGTAATAATGTGAAGGTGAAAAACAGTATGGCAAACTGGCACTGTGTGCACAGGGGCAGAAGTCATACACGATTAAATAATTTGCCAGGGGAGAGTTCTTGTACTGTTCATCTGCATTTTTACCTCTAAGATCTTCAAAATACAGTGAGTATTGTATTTGTATTTGGACAGTGATTACGGTCTACAGATTTTGAAAGTATATGCCGTCCATTCAAAAACCGGATTATTGCTTGGCCATTGCAATTAAGCAATTTATGCTTTTACAGCACCAGTAATAATTAGCCTTTAAACATTTATCCTTTACCATTAAGTAGCCTCATACACTTGACTTATCAACAATTATACAGATCTTCCATTGTGCTGTAAGAAATACAGTAAGAAAGCCAGGCGCAGTGGCTCATGCCTGTAATCCCAGCACTTTGGGAGGCCAAGGCAGGTGAATCATCAGAGGTCAGGAGATCGAGACCAGCCTGGCCAACATGGCAAAACCCTGTCCCTACTAAAAATACAAAAATTAGCCAGGTGTGGCGGCATGCACCTGTAATCCCAGCTACTTGGGAGGCTAAGGTGGGAGAATTGCTTGAACTAGGGAGGTGGAGGTTGCAGTGAGCTGAGATTGCACCACTGCACTCCACCCTGTGTGACAGAGTGAGACTCTGTCAAAAAACAAACAAACAAACAAACAAAACAACAGTAAGAATAATATCTGGCTTCCCTGATATCAAATCTATATTAGTCAGGGTTCTTCAGAGAGACAGAACCAATAGGATATTGATATAGATCTATAAGAGGGGATTTATTGGGGAATTGGCTCACATGATTACAGTGGCTGAAAAACCCCATGACAGGCCATCTGCAAGCTGGAGATCCAGGGATCCTGGTAGTGTGGCTCTGCCCAAGCTTGAAAGCCTCAGAACCTAGAAAGCAGATAGTGTATCTCTCAGTCCAACGTCAAAAGCCTCAGGACCCAGGGTGCTGCTGGTGTAAGTCCTGGAGCCCAAAGACCAGCTACCCTGAAGTTCTGATATCCAAGGCAGCAGCAGAAAAGCCCATGCCAGCTTCAGAGAAAGACCAGTTTGCCTTCTGTGTTTGTTCTCTTTAGGCTCCTGGCTGATTAGACAGTGCCCGCCAGCATCGAGGGCAGATCTGCCCCGCCTAATTCATTCAGACTCACACACTAATCTCTGGAAACATCCTCACAGACACACCCAAAATAATGCTTTACCAGGTTTTTAGGTACTCCTTAATTCAGTCAAATTGACACCTAAAATTAAGTCCACAATTCTATCCCTCATCCACTTGGCACCCACACACATCTCTGTAAGCCATACTTCATTTCCAAATAAAGACAATAACAAGGTAATTGTTCTGCCTAATATGATGCAACTAACACAATGCAGTAATCCTGCATGCAACTTAAAATATACTAATCCCTTCCCTAGAATTCGGCTTTCAGGATTTCAACATTCAGGATTTTAATCTGTTGGGATTGTGATTTTCTGAATGTAGACATTAGGGATTTTAGTTGTTAAGGATTTTAGACTTTGGGGATTGTAATTTTTAGGGATTTTGATCATTTGGGATTATGGTGTTTGGTTTTTTTTTTTTTTTTGTCTTTCTGTATTATGATTGGCACCAAACTCATCACTTCTGTCTCTCAGCCTATTGTGTGGTCTAAACGCCTCCCTGAAACCCTTGTTAATAGTGCCTGTCCACAGCGTTTACCACATGCAAGGTACTGTTCTAATAACTCATTTAAATTCCCACAATAACTCTGTAAGGTGGGTGCTACTATTATATTATCCCCACTTTACAGATGAGAGAGCTGAGGCATAAAGAGATTAAAGCCGGGTGTTCTGCCTATGGAGTAGCCATTCTTTATTTCTTTACTTTCAAAAAAAAAAAGAAAAGAAAAAAGAAAAGAAAGAGAGAGATAAAGTCACACATCTAAAGTTACACTGGCTACTAAATGGCAGAACTGAGGTTCTAACCCGGAAAATTTTGCCCCCAAATCTGTGGTCTTAATCTCTAAAAGATAAGGGGCACAGGAGCACCCTGAAAGAAACTGAGGGGGGTTGTCACTGTTACTGAAGTACCAGGGCCCAACATCACTAATTTGTAATGTGGCATTGTCTGGCCCCACTTCACCTGGTGCCTACAGCTTACTCTTCAAGATGGGGCCTTCCAAGGCAACCTGCCATCCTCCCTCCCTCAGTCAGCTCCCTCCTCAGAGAGAGGCCCATCAGTCTGCACCTTTCCTGTCCAGCCCCACTGCCATGCAGAGTGCCATCTGTATACAGCTAAGGGCTCTACATGTTTCCCACGAGTTCAGCCATCAGGGAGAATGGTACTGGAAACACGCTAGACCTCTTAAATTCGCTCCAAAGGAAGCTCAAGTGACTGAGTAGCGAATTCTTACAGAGGATGCAGCTCAAGCTTGGCAGCCAATGTCAAAACTTGGCAAGTCACTTGGTGCTTTGACTCAAAACCCTTCTTCTTCTGCCTGTGCATTTCCACTGAGGGCCATCCCTTTGAGCCAACTTGCTGATGCAGGCAATGTGTTCATCCTTCCTCTGTCCCCCCTCCCTACCTCTCTGAGAGCCATCAGTTCTGTGTCAGATGAGGAAGCAAAGATGAAGAAATGAGAGGATGTGCAGAGGCAGAGGTCTTCCATGAGTGTCCCCTACCTCACACCCATCACAACCTGGAAGCCGGGCAACAATGATGATCGAAAATATTTATTGATCTATTAATATAGGCCAGGCACTCTTAAAAGTGCTTTTTATAGATTACGTGAATACTGTGGTTGATCCCTATTTTACAATTGAGGAAGCAGACATTGAGAGAGGATTAGTCATTTACCCAAGGTACCAGGATTCAAATCCAGGTGCTCCTGACTCTTACCCACTTCCCAGGTAACAAAGGACTTGGTGTGTCTGGCTAAACTATTGGATTTCATCCTGAAAATTGTGAGATTTTAAAAACCTTCAAATAGAATTTGGTGACGGTCATATTATCTTTAAGAAAGAATGGCCACAGGTAGAAAATTAGGAGGGCTTTAGAGACCGGGAGACCATCTGGAGGCTGCAGTGATAATTGAGGAATGACTCCCAAAGGCACCTGTACTAAAGTAGTGGCAGGAGGTAGTGAAGAGGACACAGACCTAGGAGATGCTGGAGGTGGAACGAGGCTTATTAGGCAGGGGTGGGTGAAAGGCAGGTGGTTAGGATCACTCCCAGATTTCTGGCTTGGGCAGCTGCACAGATAGATGGACCATCAACTGGAAAGAGACCAGGGAGGGCGCAGATTTAAGGGCACTTGGAGGGAGATTACTGGGTTCTGTTTGGGACATGTTGAGTTCAAGGTACCCAGAGGACATTTGGATGAAAACGCCACTCCCACTCACCACCCTAAAGGGTCTGAGCTGGAGATCAGACTTGAAAGCTGCCATTCTTAAATTCAGGAACTAAATATACTGCAGTTTAAGAGGTCACCCAGGGAAACTGTGGTACGTGATGAAATAAGTAGGCCAAGGATGTAGTCCTTAGAGTCCATGCTTACTAGCAAGCAGTAGGAGAAGACCCAGCTGCGGGGACTTGAGGGGAATGGTCAGAGTGAAGGGAGGGAAGGAGGGTGAGATGCCTGGGGAATGACTGAAGGTTATTTCCAGAAGGGAGTGGTTTACTGTGTGTATTAGTCTGTTCTCACGCTGCTGATAAAGACAAACCCAAGACTGAGTAATTGTAAAGAAAAAGAGGTTTAATGGACTCACAGTTTCACGTGGCTGGGGAGGCCTCATAGTCATGGTGGAAGGTGAAAGGCACATCTTACATGGCAACACGCAAGCAAGAATGAGAGAGCCAAGTGATAGGGAAGCCCCTTACAAAATCATCAGATCTTATTCACTACCCTGAGGACAGTATGGGAGAAAGCACCCCCATGATTCAGTTATCTCCCACCAGGTCCCTCCCATAACACGTGGGAATTATGGGAGCTACAATTCAAGATGAGATTTGGGTGGGGACACAGATCCAAACAATATCACTGTGTCAAATGTCAAGGTCTAGCGGAGGGAGAAATATGTCCATTGAATTTGGCTATTTTGAGAACTTTTGCCAGAGCTTTGCCAAAATACTATCAGTGGCATGGGGAAGAAAAGAGCTAGCCCTGCAGGTGCTCTGGATGGAACACAATCACAGCTCTGTGGACCCAAGTCTCTGGTTTGGGCCTCAGAAAGCCTGGCAGCCACTGCCTACTGTGATGCACCCTGCTCCTCTGAAACCCTCAGTTCCCACACTCCAGACCCCATTTTACTTCTCAGCTGGTTTCTTCAGCATCCATCCATGTGTTGGAGCCTCCTGAAAATATTCCTCTTTCTAAAGTATTCTGCCCTCACACTCACCAACCCGTTGTGAACACAGAAAATCCATGCAAGGAGAGCTGAATTCAAATCTGGACTTTGCCCTCAATAACTGTGTTAGGGAGTGACCTAACCAATGTGTAAAATTGGTTAGTAAGACTCCTGTCACAGGGCTGATTTGAGGAATTAATGAGATATCCCATAGGGAAATTGTCTCCCTCCTAATAGGCTCAAGAAATGTTGTTTTCCTTTAGCTTAAATTCTCTCCAGGCTCTGAGAATGTGGATAGCCCAGGGAAGTAGAGCCTGGGTTTATCTAACCTTTTCTTAGAGAGGATTTTGTGGGGGTGAAGGATGAGAGATCACCAGGTTAATGGGAGCTTGCAGAGTTAGAAAGGAGTGACCAAAAACAAATTATTTCCATTGGTTTTACGTTAGGTAGGCCTGCCTCATCCCAGCAGCTGTCTGCTGAGTGACGGGCAGTTCTATTCACTCCTCAGCCTCCCCAAGTGCTGCTCTGGCTCTAGAAGAGGATGCAGTGGACACTCCAGGGCTCACCATGGCCTTTACCATCTCAGAGCATGGTGGCCAGACTACCCATGGCCAGAGTTCCTGTGGCTCCTGTGGTTCTAAACCATGGGCGTTTTTTCCCCCCTGGGAGTACTAGGCAATGTCTGGAGACATTCTTGGTTGTTACAACCCATGACAATAAGCCGTGAAGGAGGGAGTGCTACCAGCACCTAGCAGGTAGAGGTCAAGGCTGCTGTAAGCCTCCTGTAATTCACAAGACAGCCCCCATAACAAAGAATCATCAGCTCAAAATGTCTATAGTGCTGAGGTTGACAAGCCTCCTGGGCTGTGTTAAGATCCAGTTGTCCACAGTGGCCACCACCTTGACGAGGCTCCCTTTGGTGGCCTCCTTCCCTTCCCTGTCTCATTTCTCCACGCCTCTCCTAGGATCTCCTGGGATTCCTCCCCACTGAGCCACTGCACTCAAATCATTGTCTCAGGGTATGCTTCTGGGGACCCCCAAACAAGACATGCATTGGGCTATTTCTGGTCTGAGTAAGGTGGAATTTATTCCTATACCCACTAGAAGAAGCACTCTCCACCACAAAGAAAAAATATGCTTTTTACATATTTACAAGGCAAAGGTACAAGTCCCAATGAATATAACACAAACAGTAACCTCTTAAGACACACTATAGGTAACGCTAAAAAGAGCAGAGACTAGATTGGGCAGAATCAATCTCAGCATGTGTCCTTGAGAAGAGTTTGAAGCCAAGCTCAAAGCAAGGAGTGGGGCAAATTGGCAACAAGAAGGAGAAAGGGCTTTTGGAGAAGATTCAGCCCAGATTCCAACCCCAGGCTGCAACACCCTGGGCTTCCTTCCCTTCCAAGGCAAAGTTCACGGGGCATCATGGGAATTGTAAAAACAATTCTGGAGCATTGCAGGGAGTGCATGAAGCCCAGAGCATCCTCCTCCCTGTGCACTTCCTCTTTGTGGGAGGGAACAAAATGGCTGCAAATGTCTCCAATGTGAAGGGAAATTTTTGCCTGTGTCACGGCCAGGGGATTACATCTGCCTACAGTTACAGGATATATCACTTGCAGAGAATTCCTTCCACAACATACTCAAAGAACCAAAAAAAAAAAAAAAAATTATTAAATAGCTGGCTATATTTGATCTATATTTTTCATTCTTTTTTTTTTCCTCCTGTGGTTTTTCACCAAAGTCCACTTTGACAAGCCATTAAAAGAAAACCCTATGTGCATGAGCAATAGATGTAAAAAGAAAAAAAACCTAGTATATCAAACAACCCAACGTATACAATTTGGAAGAAGTAACCGGATCCTCTGCTCTGGCAGGCTGTAAACTGGGCTAGGGAGGGACATTGTTTTTCTTTTGGTCATTCTGCCAAGTTAAAAAGGAAGTTGGAGATTAGAACAAAATATTTAAATCAAAAATGAATCCTTCAATGAAAGTTGCTTGATCCCCTTCACTACCACCCCCAGCCTCCCTTCCCCCTTATTGGAAGCATATTTCTCTTTGAAAAGAAGTAGTGTATTGTCGCTGAATAGAAGGGGGCCAGCCTACTGGGGAGACACATCGATCTCATCATTTTAAAAGTGAGAGATAAATGACCGAAGGCCTCTTCCCAATCAAATGCTGTTTCTGCACATTCTCAGAATAAATGGCACTGTTTTCCCTGGTGACTGCTGAGCTCTCTCTCCTCGGCTGGGTTTGCCTATGCTAACCATGCATTCCAGACCCTGGAACAAGGGTAACTGCAACTCAAATGGGCATATCTGTGATGCCAGGGCACTGAATTTTTCTTTGAAACCCAAACAAGATCTTGACTCATCCTAAGGGCCCTGTAGTAAGATTCAGTACTTTGATTTTTTGAAATCTCTCTCAAATTTACTGTGAGATGGATAGATAGCTTAGGTTCCACAAAGTACTATTGTAGGAAAAGGTCCAAGAAAAAAGTAGTAAGGAACAAAGCCACGCCTGATATCCACAGATCTCCTCCAGCATTGGGACTTACTAGTCTCTCCTCAGAAGGATTCCCTTTGATCTTTTTGAAGTGGCACAGGTAAATGTGGCCCTTTTGGTGCTGAGCCCACTTCATGCAGGTGTAAAAGAACCATGGAAAACAAATATTGTGGTGGGGCTTTTGGACACATTTTTATTTCTGAGAATGGTTTTATGAAATCTGCTTCATAACTGGCCTGGTTCTACATGCTTCAGTACTCATCCCCAAGATTCAGTTTTCTTACAAAACTAATTTATCTATAACTTTTCAACACCCCAAATAAATGCTGGTAATGTAGCGCCCTAATACAAATCATACAGTCATAATAAATTAACAACAGTCATCCAAGATATAAGAACAAGGATATACTAATGGCATTAATAACACAAAAATATATAATAAAAATTTTACTCTCCAGAGGCAAGAATGAGTTGTATTACACAATGGATTTTACAATAAACATTTGCAAATAATATGTACTATGATAGTGAACAATTCTATAGAACCCATATGTATCTGTTTGTTTCCCCAACCTCTCTAGCTTCAGCATCCTTGGACCTTGCATATTTCAATGCTGACTTGGGCTCATCACACTTCCCTGGCTTAACACTCACCTGATACCTATGCAAGCAACCTGGAAGCCGGGCACTCCCCACTGCAAGCACTAAATATTTTAGAAGGAGATTTTAAAGCAGGAAAATAGCATCACCTCAAATGATCCTTGATAGGCCTACAAAGGGCACCTACCAGTGGCCGCCTTGTCCTTGGTGCACTTTGCTCACCTACAGCGTGTCCCCAGCAGAAAGAAGCATTCAGTTTATCTGGTGTGCATGTACATGTGTGTTTAGTTTCCCTCATCTTCTTTAATGAACTGTTAGAAATGAAAACAAAAAAAAAGAGTTATTTTCCAAGAGACTTTTCCTTAGAGCCTCTCTTTTGTTCCTGGACATAAACCCCATTACCACCCTCACCCCTAGAGAAACCGCAGGTCCCCATATCATTGCTAGCTTGACAGTTCCTGATGGCACTCATTCAAAAAGTCTGTGTTGAACTCAAATGTGTCCCAGAGACTGAGCTAGATGCTTCGTCCAGTCTTCTCATTTAATCCTCTTAACGCTTTGTCCTCAGGGGTTATAATTCACTTTATTTAGCACAGGAAGAAGCTGAGGCTCAGAAAAATCAAGTGACTTCCTCAAGGTCCCTGGGGAATAAAACGCCTTCAATCATTGAGTCTTTCCTGAAGCTGGTCCTGCCCAGAAGCCCTCCCTGCCGCCTGGCCTCAAGAGGCTGCCTATTAGGTTGATGGGGCCCTCTTCTCTCGGGCCAGAATCCTCATAATCCTCTTCATAAGGGCCTTCCCTTTCATGCCTCATTCCCAGTTGCCTTATTACCATCTCACACCTGCCTGGCTGCAAAAGGCTCTCTGGTCTAATTTGGTTGCCTCCTTGACTATATGTCTGCGCTCTAATACACTGGAGCCCGCCCACTGCCAGCTTACTATTCCAGAGAGGCTGCCTGGATCCCACCAGCTTCGCAAGAGTCTTGCTCCACAATGAACTAGCTGACTGAGTCTGGGAAAGTCATTAAAACTCCCTGGCAGTTTCTTTGCAGTTATAATATGCACAATAATTTCAGCTTTATCTCTGACAGAAAACTAAAATGAAGATTGAATGAGACTTAGAAAGTGAGCTTTGGGGAACATCATTCCCATGCCAGATTTTATCTCCAAAATGCCCCCAAAATGCACATTTTCATCCAAACTTGCTCAAAATATGGTGTTTCTGGATCTGAATCCAATGCCTAATTTTTTCTCCAAAATTTCCTCCTGTGCCCACAAAGAATGAAAGTTGGTCATTCAACTTTTCCCTGCAAAACCTGAGTTCATAATTGGTGTTCCAGAAGGTGTGGCCAAGAACTATATTCAATATTAAACTCTGTGTTTCTCATTTACAAAATCACCAATAAGGAAATTTCGATAAGCCCTCTTATTTTCAATATCCAAATGATATTATCCATTAATTAATCCAATCCTAGTTTTCTGGGTTAAGTGATATTCACTAAGGTAGGCTAAAAGAAAAAAAAAATAACATTTCAGAAATATAAATTATTGGAAGTCCTGGAACTCAGACACCTGGTTCAGATCAAAATAAGTACTAAAAAATCTTCATTGCCTTCCCTTTACCATGAAACAAAAACCCCAGCTTCTTCGCCTGACTTGTACAGAACATTCCCAGCCTCAGCCTGTCTTTCCCACCTAAACTTCCTTTTCTCTTGCATGAGCCATTTGCTCTAGACACCAGATTATTTGCTGTCTTCTAAAAGCTTCTTCATTTTATTTCCTCTGCATTTTCTCTCAGGCCTTTTCCCTGCACCCAAATGCCTCCCCACTCCCACTGACCTAGTTGGCCAAATCCGACTAGCTGAAACCTCCACTTCTTCCACGAAATCTGTCCTGAACACACCAATCTGAACAGATTTCTCCTTCCTCTGAGCCCCTGTGGCAAAGGAAGCGCATGTGCTTACTCACCGAGTGCTGCCTTCTGCTACTTTGCCCAGTGTCATCTTGAACTTTCATTAAACATCTTTCCTTGCCATATTTTAAGGTTGGGCACCCAATTCTGTCTTTATACCCTAGAGTTAGCTACACACACAGTAGCTGCTCATTAAGAACTTGATGCTTAGATTTGACCCACACACTTGCAAACACCTCTCCTGAAAAGAAATATTTCTTATGCATAAAGCAAGGGAATTGGAGAAATTCACCCCAATCAAATATTTTTGGCTGAAAAAAAAAGAGAGAGTATCTTTGCAGAGTCTCAACAGAAACTGTGCATGTGAATGTGTGTTTGGGGTACAGAAGTAGAGAGAAGCTTGTTAATTTTAAAGCCACATAGCATGTTTGGCTAAGACTGTTACTCCATTTGTGTATTTCAACCACGTAAAATACACCCTGGGATTCTGGACTGAGAAAAATAGCCATATAAGGAGAAAACAAGGCATTCCCTATAGCTGCTCTTGTAAAACACTCTATGATTTAACCCTCTGCTCGAACAGATCCAAGCTCCTGCACTTTACAACTGCAAACAATCAAATTCCTGGGAGGAGCTCAGCGTGTGACCTGCACCACTGGGCACAAACAATCACAAACAAAACCTGACAGGTCACCTACGGGGCAGCATGACCAAAGCTTCGCAGCCGCCTGCCTTTCTCTCTGCGGTGGGCCGTCCCAGCTGGAGCAGGCACCGAGATGAGCTCCAGCCCAGAGACAACTCTGAGGGCTCATTAATCCCTTTCCTTCAAGAACTCAGGAATCTGAGGTCTGCCTCCACCTTCTAGATGACAGTCCATCAATCTGCAGAATCCCTTCACTGGGGAGGTGCAGGAGGGAGAAGTGGGGGGATCAAGATAAGGAAAGAGGGGCTCCAGGAACAGAGGCAGGACTGGGCAAAGCGTTGGCCAGCCTCCAACACGGTGCCTGTGGCTCTGTGGTGGAGTATGCGTCTGGCTAGGGGCCTTTGTGCTACGCAGAGGAGGGACTGTGGAGTGAGGTGGTAACAGGGCACCCAGCTGGCCCTCACCTTCCCTCCCTTCATCTTGATTGCCATTAATAACAACTCTGTGAGGTGCAGTTTTCTAGATGATGAAACTGAGATTCTGAAAGGTTCCAGTGTCCCTCACATGTAATGAGTAGGCGATGATTAGAAATAAGTCTGTATGCTGTGGCAGACACTGCTCATTTTCTTCTGTTATCCGGTCCAATCTCCTTCCTTCTGGCAATAGAATGAACACACCTCCACCTCCAGCCCCCACCCTATTACACACACACACAGAAGCAAGGAAGATGGCTGCCTGGCTGGAGATGGTATTTCCCAGACACCCATGTAGCTCAGGGGGGCCATGTGACTGAGTGATGATTTCCAAGGAAAGGGACATGAGTGGGAGTAATGTGTGCAAATTTCTGGGTCACATATTTTTAAAGTAGCTGCTTGCCTTTCAAATGGGCTAGGACGCAGACGTAAGAATGAGGAAGAGGACAACCTTAGGGGCTACTGGAGTAGCACAACAGAAGGAGGCTAGACGAGTTTATGGAACAGCGCCACCTACCTTCCTGGGACTACCGACCTGCAGGGAACTTAGACTGTTCTGTGAGGAGAAATAATCAGCCTCCTCTGAGCCACTGTATTCTTCCATGTCTTTGTGACAGCCATTTAGCCTGCATTCTAACTAACGCATGTGACTTTCTGCAGCCTCAGCTGTGTGCAAAGAATCTTGAGGCCACAATAGCTTGCACTAACTTAAAAAGCAGAAGGAAAAAAATCGTAGCCAAGTTACATAACAGCAGTACTCACATGCCAAAATCACCCCCTCCCTGAGTCAAGGCTGGAATAGGGGCCTCAGCCACATGAGGGAGTCCTGCACAGGTGACAGCAAAGGTCAGAGAATTCTGCTCCCTCCTCCCCATAGGAGTTTACTACGGAAAGTTTGCCTAAGAAGGACCCTGAACCTCACTGAGCTGGAACCAGAAGCACTATTTGGACAACTGTCATTATCATTCCCATAATGACTTGTTGAAAAGTCTTCCTCACTAATTTTTAAAGTCAGCTTTACTTTCCTGAGACAGATGTGTTAAAACATCTACTATGATTATAATTTCACAGTTCTTCTTGGGACTTCAAGTTTTGAGACTATCATATTATATATATACTAGAAGTGTTACATTTTTTATAACAACCTTTATCAGTAATCATGAATTTTGCCCTTTAGTCTGGCATAAGTGTAACTATATTCAGCCTTTTTTTTTTTTTTTTTTTTTGCCTGATAGGTCTTTTTCTATTTTTTTTTTCTGTTTTTGTTCTTTTCTTTGCCCTCATATTTTCTCTTATAAAACCACATAGATTTTAATTTTTTCATCCAAGTTAACAATCTCTGTGTTTTAACAGATACATTTAGTTCATTAACATTTTTTAGGGTTTATTTCTGCCATCTTAGTTTGAGCTTTGTATTTACTTTGCTATATATGATCTTTGCTTTCTTTTTTCCAAACTTTCAGTGGGATTGATTCCAATTTCTTTATTTCCTCTTTTCCTATTCTACTGATTTGGTAATTATCAGTCTTATTTGTATTTCTGTATACACATACAGATGTTTTAGATGTTACCCTTACATTTTTAACACACAGACTTGACTTTGAAAAGTACAAAATGTAATCTCTACTTACCTATCAATCTTCAGAGCTCCAAACATCTCCCACCCATTTTATCTATTATTGTTGTCAAATATCTCATTTTCACTTTTATACCCTTAAAATCCGTCAACATTATTAACTTCTATAGACAATGCTTGTTTAAATTTAACTTCCCCTCTTAGAGCTCATCCCTTCCCTTTTAGTTCAATTTCCTTCTACTTGAAATAAATCTCTTAGCAATTACTTTACACTTTTGGTGACCAAAACCAAACAAAACCTTAATTTTATATGTGTTGTTGAGTAATAGTTTAGCTGGCTATATAATTGCAAACCGATAGTGATTTTTCCTAGTGCTTTGTGTAAGTCATCTTTTGACTTTTAATTTCTGTTGTTGCTGTTAAGAAATCTGCAGCCTAATTATATTTCCTACAAAAAAAATCTTGATTGCTTTAAGAACTTTTTGGCATCAGTATTTTGCAATTTCATTATAGTGGACTTGAAGTTTGAATTCACACTTACTTATTCAGCTCATGACTTACTGTACCCTGAATCTCATGATATTTATCTTTTAGACATTGTAAAAAAATTCTCAGTCTTTTTTCTCTCTGAATATTTCTTCTCATTTTCTATTTCTACTTCTAAACTCTTATTCTTTCTCATTCTTTCCTCCATATCTTTAGTTACTCCCTCACATGTTTATGTTTTTGTGATGCATTCTGAATTGGAATTAAATCTCTTCCAGTTTACCACTTTTTTCTTTAACCATGTCTAATCTGTTAAAATTGATGACTATATTTATTACTTTTAGAAATTTCATTTGTTTCTTTTTCAAATCTCTTTTATTTTTTCATGGTACCTTATATATTGTCATAATTTATTATGTTTTCAATTCCTAATTTTATGCTTTGAATCATTTTAAACCTACTTATAGTCTTTATGTAATACGTTTATTATCTGAAGTGCCTGGGGATCTGATCTCGCTGTGTATTCTATCCACTGGCTCTCTCTCATGGGAAACCATTACCTAATATGCTTCATAATTTTGGAAGCTGAGATCATCTTCAGTGGAGCTTTCTCTATTCAGGAGATCTTGTGTGGTCTGGGTTGAGGTTGTGACCTACTGGAGAGTTTTGTGCCTGGTTCATAATTGCATGGCATCATGGCCTAGAATCACATTTATTCATCCATATATTTATTTTTAATTGACATGTGATAATTGTACATATTTATTGAGTACAGAGTGGCATCTTCATATATGTGTACAATATGTAATGATCAATTCAGGGTAAATAGAATATTCATCACCTCAAACACATCATTTCTCTGTGTTGAGAACATTCAAAATCCTCTCTTCTAGCTATTTGAAAAATATACAATAAATTATTAACTATGGTTAACCTACAATGCTATAGAACATTAGAACTTATTCTTCTATCTAGCTGTAATTTTGTATCCATAGCCATCATTTCCTCTTCATCCCCCATCCTAGCATTCTACTCTTTACTTCTATGAGCACAACTTTTTCAGCTCCCACAAATGAAAACATGCAGTATTTGTCTTTCTGTGCCTGACTTATTTCACTTAACATCACGTCCCCCACGCTCATCCATGTTGCTGTGAATGACAGTATTTCATTCTTTTTTATGGCTGAATAGTATAGAATCACATTTTTATGTCAATATCTCATCTCAGATATTCCTAGACCACATCTATAGTGTAAATTCAAACCTCAAACCCAAGTAAGGCAATGGATTCTTGGTTCAGAATTCTTGGTTGACAATTGAGAGACTTTTTTGGTGCTAGTTAAGATAGGTAAATTAGTTTTTTGTTTGTTTGTTTTGAGATGGAGTCTCGCTCTGTGGCCCAGGCTGGAGTGCAGTGGCACGATCTCCATTCACTGAAAGCTCCGCCTCCTGGGTTCACGCCATTCTCCTGCCTCAGCCTCCCGAGTAGCTGGGACTACAGGCACCTGTCACCACGCTCGGCTAATTTTTTGTATTTTTAGTAGAGATGGGGTTTCACCGTGTTAGCTAGGATTGTCTTGATCTCCTGACCTCGTGATCCACCTGCTTCGGCCTCCCAAAGTGCCGGGATTACAGGCGTGGGCCACCATGCCCGGCCAAGAAATTTCTTTTCTGTCTCTCTGTGCTGATGGCTTTTTGGGCTGTTCTTGGGCCATTATGGAAACCACAAAATGTAGGTCTCAGCATTCACAAATACTTGCCTTTCCAATTCATGTTCCCAAGACAACTAACGTAGTTTCTGTGTCTTTCTCACCTTGGGCCAGGAATCCATGTCCAATGCAGCCAGCTATAGGCAGAGACAAAGTCTCACAGTACTTAGGGAACTTCCTGTTGGTCTGTGGCGAGAGAACTTTTCTGGCAAGAGGGCCTAGAGGAAGGGAAGAAGTGATCATTAGAGGAAATAATTAGTATCCCTGAAATCAATAACTTGTCTTCAACACTTCTCTTGTATAAAGCTATGCCATCAATGATTGCGTGCCCCCAGCTGTGGGCACAAAATTATTAAAGGTAAGAGTCAGCTGTTGTAACCAGGGAAGGTGTTGATAGTGTTTCACAGGAAACATCAAGGTGAGCCTGTTTCTGCATAGCAGTAGAATTTATTTTCAACTCTGATCAAATGTGTAAGTTACTCTTCCACACAACACCTAGCCCAGTGACTGACATAGTGGATATTGAATAAATATTTGTTGAGACAAATATCAACCCTCTCTTCTAATCTTCAGTAAGGGGAGAATGAAACACACAGAGGCAGCAGGGAGAAAATGTTCAGAGAGCCAGAAAGCTAGAAGGCCATGCTGAAAGAAAGGTAAATCTTTCCTGGAGAAATAAGTAACTAGAAGCAGGCAGTAAGCAAAGAATGCTGGAGGAAAGTAATCTCTTTTAGAAGTCATCATAAATGCTTGGAACTTGGAGTGGATTTTGAATTAGCATACATACCAAGATGGAGAATGTTCTTCAGTTCATAAATAAGAGCTCTGTCACAGGTGGTGACATTAGCCACAGATCCTAGGACAGGAAGTAATCTATGAGCTTGCGTGTTAAATTAAGAGAAAGCACACCCCACAAAAAAAGAAGACAATTCTCTTAGACATAACCACATAAGAGATTTAGGGGGAAAGAATCGAAAGTTTTTTAAAGGGATCCACTGTGTTAGTTTTTTATATCTAATAATGTCCATGTTAATTATGTATTAACATATATGTAGTTCAAATCCTCCTGTGGATTCTTTCTTAGTATGTTCTTTTTGTTTTTAAGACCGAATTTGAAGGATCTCTCCAAATGCTATTATAAACAGATATCTGAATTAGCTGAGAGCTGCAGTCAAAACCTGGGAGCGAAGAAAACAGTTCCCTTACAAAATACTGCTTTACCTAAGTTTTCTTCAGTCTCAGTATATAATTCATTCGATTCAGCCCTACTAACGGAGTCGTCAAAGGTCTTAGGGGTGGCCATCTGGTTGAAAGATGGGGGCTGGCAGACTCAATTTGAAACTGTGTTGACATATCAAGTGTACTATGTTTCTTCTCAATTGTGCATTTATTAAGTTTGGCCTGGGGATAGGGGAGGACAGACCCCACTCTCCAAGTTAACCCTTGGGCCCAGAAAATTTGAAAACCAAATGGAGGACTCCACATGTATAAACTCTGGAGAATAAAGCCCACAGCATGAAAAACATGACTGTAGTGCCAATCTGAGATCCAGGGAAGCTTTGGTAGATAAAGTCTCAGGCTATATTAGCTTTCCAAAACACTCAAGCCACCTGTCCCCCAAGATTGGGGCAGTGTCCATCACAGTGGTGAGAACACTGGCCCCTTGTCCATTCTGATGGACAAAACTACGACAGGAGGCTTCCTTGAGGCGTTCAAGAGAACTCAACTATGTCACATGCACTGAAACATCTAATTCCAGTAATGACCTCCACATTGAACCTTGGTTGCACTCCCAACAGTGTCTCCTGCAGTTGTTCTCAGCTGAAATCAAATTACAGTGGAAAAAATGTGTGAGATCTCCCTTCCCACAATGAGGTAAAAAGGGCAGTTTACCACCCGTTGAAAATGCCATCTCACCAGCCTACTATTATTCTAGTACAAGAATGTGGAGAATGTGTCAAATGTGTGTGTCAAATGTGTGTCAAATTAGGTGGCCTCCCTTCTGAAACCATTAAATCTTTGCATCTCTTCATAAGGAAGGCTGATAGACGCCAATGGTGGGAACTCCAACACAACTGAAGTCACGCCTCTTGCTACAGAAACAGAGGGCTCTGCGGCAACCCAAAGCCAGTGACTGAACCTAGCACCTGTCAGTGCACGTTGTTGCTTCCTTCCCTCAGGTAATTCTTTCGAGAAATGCTACTAGGTGGCATGTTTCCCCTCTTCCAGCATTCCTGAAAATATGTAAGATATGAGATAAGCACTTGATCTTCAAACTTATATTAAGAAGCTTAGGTGAACAAATTCTGTTGTGCATACACGAAGCATGCAGAATTCTGGGGCAGCCTCAGGCTGGAAGACACCATTCCACTCCCCTCCTCCCTTGAGCTCCCTGTGTGGGCACCACTGGTAACCAGGAGGCACACCTGCCCTTGGGGCCCTGCCACCCGATCTTAGTGTGGGATGCTGGGAGAACCTAGACAATTTCCTGAGTCTCTCTGTCCTTGGTTTTCTCTTTCTCGGGAACACTGTGGGAGGTTAATACAGTAACACAGCATCCCCAACCTTTTTGGCACCAGGGACTGGTTTTGTCTAAGACAGTTTTTCCACAGACAGGGGGTGGGGCGTAAGGGGATGGTTTCGGGATGGTTCAAGTGCATTAGATTTATTGTGCTAGGTTTTCTATTATTGTTACATTGTAATATATAATGAAATAATTATACAACTCACCATAATGTATAATCAGTGGGAGCCCTGAGCTTGTTTTCCTGCAACTAGGCCATCCCATCTGGGGGTGAAGGAAGACAGAGACAGATCATCAAGCATTAGATTCTCATAAGGAACGCAACCCAGATCCCATGCATGCGCAGTTTACAACAGGGCTTGCGCTCCTATGAGAATCTAATGCCGCTGCTGTTCTGATAGGAGGTGGAGCTCGGGCCGTAATGTGAGCGATGGAGAGTGGCTGTAAGTACAGATGAAGCGTCCATCACTCTCCTGCCACTCACCTCCTGCTGTGCAGCCCATTTCCTAACAGACCACGGACTGGTACCAGTTCGTGGCCCAGGGGTTGGGGACCCCTGTAATAACACATACAAAGCAGCAGTATCAGACACATACTAGAGCCTTCCCTTGCTTCCATGACTGTGGTATTGAGATGATGCCTGCTCGTGGTTTTATCCAAGCCCTGCACAGCGGACACTGGTGTTTCTGTTTGTCCAGCTCCAGTTCCCTCAGTCCTCTTCCGGGAACCTCTCCTCCCTGGCTCATGGTTTGGGTGCCCTCCTCTGGCCAGCAGGTGAGAATGTGGCCCACGCTAAACCAGCTGGAATTGCCCTCCTAAGACTGTGGATCTTGCGGAGGAGCTGCACTAAGACAGAAGACGTTTAGAGCTCATTAAACCTGGAATCCAGGCCCTGGAGAGCCCGCGTATTTGTCCCTGTTTTGCCAAATCCCTACAGCTGCCTTGATTCTCACCCTTTCCTCAGGTTCTAGGAGCTAATCCTTATCCTTACAAGAAGTTCCTTGTTGGCCAGGCATGGTGGCTTATGCCTGAAATCCCAGCACTTTGGGAGGCCTAGGTGGGAGGATCACTCGAGCCCAGGAGTTTGAGGCTGCTATGAGCTATGATGGTGCTGTACTCCAGCCTGGGCAATAGAGCAAGACCCTGTCTCTAAAAAACAAAGTTCTCCGCTCCTTGGAGCCAAGCTGGGTATCTGTGCTTTGCAACAATGTGTCTCGGTCCCTACTTCGCTGTACAGATGAGAAAACATTCCCAGGTCAGGGAAACGAATGTGGAAGCAGGAGAGAAGCCAGATCCCAGACTGGCCACCTATGCCCTCTGCTGCCCTCCCTGAACTCTCTTCTTGGCCTCTCGCCCATGGCCAGTGGCCCTTCTCCTCCCTGCCAGTCCTCCACATTGCTCTCTTATGTTCCACATCATCCAAGCTTGCAGACCAGCATCTATTTCAACTCTTGTCTTTTTTTTACCCTCAGGTATCAGGCTATTTTCATAAATCTTTCGTTTTAAAATAAACTTTGGTGTCTCACTCACCACAACATTTCTAAAATGCATTCCTCTGCCAGCGTGCTCATTCCAGAGCAGGGCCCTTCCCGCTTGAATGTTGGCAGCATCCTGCCCACTTGGCTTCCTCTCCTGCCACCTTCCTCTCTCACAGAGAGCAAATGAGGTTTGGACTTGGGTGGGTTGAAAGCCCATCCATGCATGTCATGCATAACATTCCCTTCCTCGGCACGGATGCATTCCTAGACAAAAATGCCTTTGAACATGTTTCTCTCAGGGCCCGTTTGGCACCATTTTGTGAGTTGAGCAGCACTGGCCGTGCTCCCCTGCTGGAGAGTAAGCAGTGGGAACTGAGGAAGGGCAAGCTCGGTCCCTGCCCTGCTCTGGGGGCTGCCTGTACAGCTGGATCCTGGGGGCTGCCACATCCCACAGAGCCCTGGGGTGGAGGGCATGCTCACAGACCATGGTGTACAGTAGCTACCCCATCTCAACATGTTCCCCTTAGTTGAGCCTCATCAAAAATGGCCCTGTTTGGCAGCCAGGGAATCCTATCGACCCCTCAGGAAGTGGTTACATCTTATGATTCAGTGTACCTCTGGCAGCTGGGAAATGCGTTCTCTGGGCTGTCTCAGGGGGCCCATAAGGAATTCACACCCGTGATTAGCTTAACTGGCCATTCGATTTCCCTAAAGCCCTATAGAGATCCAATTGAGGAAGCAGCTCCCTGACCATGAACAACTTGGTTTTTTGGAGAGAAATCAGGGTGCAACAGATTCAGGTAATTTAGCATATCACAGTAAACACTGTGACCCTAGTCTGGCTAGATTATTGCCAACGTCTACAGTGAAGAGTGTATCTGCTGGTTGGTATATATACAACTTACCATATGTTGTTAGATTTTTACTGAATATTCTTTCAAGTTTTTCAGGTGTGAAATATTGGATTTACTAGTCACTAAAAATTTCCTGTGCTAGTTAAAATGAGATTAATAACTTACTTTTGTGTAGTATTTAGCAGCATGTTATCCCATAGAATGCCCACATATGTGGAACATGCATTGGTGTTCTAGTTGGGAGAAGCTATTTTTACAAATGCAGGGTGAAAAACCTATTTTCAAATGAATGCTCCTAAACATAAAATTCACCTTAAACCTAAGCCCCCAACCAGCATTCAAGAAAGAAGAGAAAATGGGCAACATTCAACCACTGTTTTCATGGCCATGTTGCCTAAGGTGAGGTCTCTAAGTGATTTCTTAAACTCAAACCTCTGGCCCCAGACTCGACTTGGCTCTTCTTCATTGTCTCCAGTGTATTCTTGTGCCCCTGAATGCTGAATCACAGGCAAAGGTTTCCAGTATTTCCATTCTCTTTCTGCTTTGAAGTCCATTAATCTTCATGTTGATTTTCCCTCCACCCTCTTGAAAAAATGTCTGCGTTCCCCAGATGGAAAGCCAGGAGTTGGCACCTTGGGAAGCGATCACATGGAGTGGGAATGGTAGGAGAGGCAAGCTCCTGGCCAGCGTGGTGAGCCGCCACCACAAACCATGGCCTACAGCGCGGGAAGGGAAATGAGTCAGGTCCTCTGCATTCTGTGGTCACAAACCCAGAGCCTCTGTCACCTCTCCCCTCCCTGTGGGTGCGTGCCTGACCAAGCATGGGACCTCCTGGTGAGAAGCAGCACCAGACAGACGTTCCTTTGTCCTTAACATACCATACACAGTGCTACTTTTGCATATCAAATGTTCATATTCTCAATCTAAACCCACTTTAAATCAACACATTCTTTTTCTAGTAAAGATAAATTGAACAGTACACACCTATAGACTATGTACTAAAATCTTTTAAAGTGCTTCAAAATAGATGAAATTTCTGTACACATTTTTATATCTAAACAACAAATATGTACATAACTAAATATGAGTCTGTACATTTATCTATTCGTCCAAATATGCCATTCATATAAAACACACAGAGCTATAATGAACTAGAAAATAAAAAGACTGATGATGACCACTACTGCTGCTGCTACTACTACTAGGTATATAAAGAGTAACTCAAATTACCAGTCTGCTGTTGTCTAAATGTTTGTGACCTTGCCTCAAAATGTATGTGTTAATAGCAAATCACCAAGGTGATGGTATTAAAGGCGGGGTCTTTGGGAGATGATTAGATCATGAGGGCTCTCTTCTCATGAATGGGATTAGTGCCCTTAAAAAAGAGGCCCCAGAGAGCTGCCCTGCCCTCTTGCCTTTCTGCCATGTGAGCACAAACAAAAGGTGCTATCAATGAGGAACAGCCCCTTACCAGGCACCAAATCTGACAGCCTTGATCTTGGACTTCCCAGCCTCTAGAACTGTGGGAAATAAATTCCTGTTTACAAACTACCCTGTCTAAGGTATTTTGCCATAACAGCCCAAATTATGACTTAGTCCCAGTTGGCAAGGAGCTATGGTCCAGCTAGTTGAACACATACAAGCCCCTCAGTCATGGAAACCTCAGACTCTTATCTGAGTCTTTCTCATCTTTACTTTGTTCACCAATTTGATTCCCAAGTCTTTCTCCTCCTAGCTCCAAAAATCTCACATTTATCACCCTATCTTTCCCTCTCTAACCCTGACAGCCTCAACTATACTTCAGGCCCTTCTGCTTCCTTCCCAGACTACAGTAATAGCCTCCTTTCAGGCATAGGATATTGGCTTTAACAGTCTACCAACATAGGCAGGCCTAACAAATACAGAGCACTCCTACTGCCCCTATTCCCTCAACCTTAGCAGACCACCCTAATCAATCCCAGATCTTTTCCTGTGAGCCCAGATGTGGCCACACAGCTTTTGTCAGCACAGCCCTCCAAGCATCACCAATTTATCAGAGTTCCTCTAGACACAAAATCTATTTACCATCCCTGATCCAAGTCCTTTAAAACAAGGTTTCTGAACCAGGAGTGAACATCAGGATCACAGACGTCTGAATCATCTAAGACCTAAGACCTAAACCAGAATTTTTGTGGGCATGAATTATGGGCATTTTAAAATGTATTATGCATGATTTTGGTGTGCACTCATCGAGGACTAAGTAAACCAAGCCCAAGTCAGAAGATGTTGCCCCTTCGAAGTCCTCTCTCTCCTCTCCTTTTACCACTTGTTGCCTTACAGCCCTCATTAGTTCCTATTCCACGTCTAAAAATCTTAAATTTTCTCGACCCAGTGCCTGCCATCTTCCATTTGGACACTAGATATATTAATCTGGGTCTTTTCAGAAGAAAAGGCCAAGAGGGGGCTCTATGTGCAAGGCTTTTTACCAGGGCAAGCCCCTAGGGAAAAAAAGCGCCAGCAGAGGCTGGAGAGCTGTTAGACTACAGTACAGGTCTGACTCCATGAAAAGGAAGGAAGGAAAGAAGGTTGGGTGGAAGTGTCTTAGACTGCAGAGCAATACTAGGGGAAGTCCCAGAGCCAAAGTCATCCATCAGAGAGGTCCCATGCCTAGCATCCCTGCCATGCCAAGTCACTGACTGAGAGCAGCCCACGGGAAGCACAGCCTTGGGACAAATGCAGCAATTTCAGAATACAGCAGCTGGGGCCTCAGTCAGTGAATTATTCTCCCTGCAGTTGGAGATCTGAGAGGTGCGTTTTCAGAGCTGCCATACCAGGAGCTAGAGCTGCCAGGAGCTAGAGCTACCAGAAGCTAGAGCTACCAGATTTAACAAAACTGACAGGAGCTAGAGCTGCCAGACTTAACAAAAATGCAGGATGACAAGTAAGTTTTTATTTCAGATAAACAACAAATAATATTTAGTATGAGTGTGTCCATATATTAGTGTCTTATATTTCATCTGGTAACCCTGACTCTAGCTCCTTTCGTACTAGACTTTATCTGTGAAAAATCCTTTCTCTTTTGTACTAGATCTACTTTGGTCTGCTTTAGTACCCACATCGCTGAGTATCATCTTAACAGATCCCTCTCCCGGTCGGTCTCTGTGCTAACCAGACATCCATTCTCCCCACTACTCCAAATCGTTCTTCTGGGAACATTGTGGTCATGCCACCCATCCACCACTGAAGAAGCTTCCAATAGCTCCATGACTTTCAGATTGAACCCCAGTGTCTGGTATCAGGACGTGCATTTGCAACACTAATTGCCACTGACTTTCCAGTCCCTGGCTCCAATCAGACCATGACTCATGGCCATGAAGACATATCTCCTGCCTTGCTCATGCTGGCCCCCCTCCCTGGAATGTCCTTCACAAAATTTAACCTATGTGTCAAGGCTAGTTCAAATGCTGCCTTCTCCTTGAAGGGATAAGCTAAGTATACCATTACTCTGCCAAGAACCCCTTACACCTAGTGACACAGGAAGCAGCTGAAATAATATGGAAAGATATAACTTGATATGCTCTGAATGTGGAGCTTTCCATACAGACAGGATTTCAGCAAACAATATTTCCCAATTCCATGTGTGGCATTAATATCAACAGCTCTTATACAACCAACAGGGTAAGCCTTGCTTTTAGCCCCGGTGCAGATGTTTAATTAATCAGGGCTGCCGTCCTTGTTCGCCCTTGACTGGGTTTCCCTGATGATTACCCACTGAAAAACTCAGCCCTTTAATGCAAACAATGTCCTGATTAATGTTTTGTGCCGTGCACCAGGCTTGGCGAGTGGGCCCTTCATTAGGGAATCAGCTTGGACTGCAATACTCAGTCCTGAAAACTCAAACCTGACTTCATACACAACTGCGTTTCCATTTTATTGTATGTTAAACATTTGCTTGACTCTCTTTCCTTCCTTGCAACTTTGATTTTGGGGAGAAAAGTTTGCATCAAGTGAATATAAAATATTAAATTATTCTGAGTCAGCATAGTTTTGAGACTGACTTGAGTGGTGGAGACGCCCTCCACCCACCTGTATCACTGCCTCTCTGCAGTCGTAAGCTTGGGTGTTCCTTTCTTTTGTTGGTGGTCCAGGTATTTAGTCAGTCAGTCTCTTTCTCTCTCTTTTACTAGAAAAGGGGGTTGGAGGGAAGATCAGATGATGAAATGAAAACCTTTAAATAAAATATCATTCCCACAAAGGAAAAGAAATTTCCTCTGGGTCATTATCAGTGGAAGCCCAGAGAAAAGATAATAAGCACAAGATTCCTGATTAATTAAACATTTGTGCTCACTGTATGCAATTATTCTGGGGAAAATCAACTCCGGGACATCTGTTTACTCAACCTTGGGCTGAGAAACCACCAAACTACTTCTGCCCTGCATCACCAAGTGCAATGTCAAGGCGTAGAACTGATAGCTCATAAGCCCGAGGCATAGGCCCACTAATTTTCTAGGTTGGAAACAGATGACCATGCCGCATGAGCAATAAATTATGAAGACTGAGTAAACTCACAGAGGGTTAACTGGGGAAATCTAAAGTGACAATATATTAATATAATACTTATTTACCAATACACATAATTGTGTTATGCCACAGAGCAATTAAATATAGATGATAAACATTTTCATGAATGCTTTATTGCTGCTTTTTATCCAGTGAAACCACATTTCTAGCTTTTTCTTTTTTACCTAGTTATATCTCCAGTTTTAATGATTTTCCTAATACCAGTAACCCCTTAATTGTCATCCCTGTCTAATCTCCTGCCTCTGGCAGTTGGGGCAGAGAAATGTCCTTACTCAGCCCTGTGGGAGCCCAGGACTGGACAGAAGCGAATATTTCTCCCATTATCAACTGATGAGCAAAACCCACAAGTTCTGTATTGAGGATCAAGGTCCAAGAATAGGTTAAATGATTACCCACTGGATAAAGGGGTCAAAGGGGTGGAGACACAGGGCAACAAAGGAGCAAGGGCCCTTGAGGTGGCTTGAAAACACACTGGCTGGATTCCAGATGCCTGTAGCAACTTCTTGTGAATCTCCCACCCCAAATCCAGGGACCCCAGGGAAGGGTAGTCTGGATTCACAGCCAGAGAACCTTTATTAGAGGTGATCAAATGAGCACAAGTGTTTGAGGAATAGGTAATGACTGGTTGAATCTCCCTGTCTATCCAACACCACGTGTATCTGTTGCGACCCTGGCTCTTGTGTGGCAGGGTTAGGGTGACCCCAGCTTTACCAAGCAGAGGACTCCACAACCTTTAGGTTCCTGAGTGAGGGGTGAGATGGGTTATGACACCCACTCCTCTGACCCAGGTCCTCTCCAGCAAAACATGGAGCTTGACGTGGTATCTCTAAGTATGGTGATCTTCCCTTACCATACAGTTGAGCCTGGTTTCCTTACCAGTGTGGATGCTAGCCATAGGGTGACCAACTCATCCCACTTTGCCTGGGACTGTCTTGTTTTTTAAAAAATTGTTTAATTATAGTAAAATTCACATAACACAAAATTCACTATTTTAGCATGCACAATTAGTGGCTTTTAGTGCATTCATGTTGTGCAACCACTGTTATTATCTAGTTCCAGAACATTTCATCACTCCCAAAGGAGACCCCACACCCACTGGCAGTCATTCCCTATTTCCCCTTCCCTAAGATCTCAGCAACCACTGATCTGCTTTCTGTCTTTATACATTTTCCCACTTCTGGACATTTCAGATAAATGGAATTATACAGTAAATGGGCTTTTGTGACTAGCTTTTTTCACTTAGCATAGTGTTTCCAAGGTTCACCTATGTTATAGCATGTTTCAGTGCTTCATTACTTTTAATGGGTGAATCATATTCCACTGTATGGCTAAAGTATATTTTGTTTATTCATCGGTTGATGGACACTTGAGTTGCTTTTTCCTTTTGGCCACTGTGAATAGTGCCACTATCAATATCCCTGTTCAAGTTTTTTTGTTTGTTTGTTTTTGAGAGGAAGTCTCACTCTGTCACCCAGGTTAGGCTGCAGTGCAGTGGTGCAATCTCAGCTCACTGCAAGCTCTGCCTCCTGGGATCCCTACTGGTTTCAAGCAATTCTCCTGCCTCAGCCTCCTGAGTAGCTGGGATTACAGGCGCATGTCACCATATCAGGCTGATTTTTGTATTTTTAGTAGAGACAGGGTTTTACCATGTTGGCCAGCTGGTTTCGAACTCCTAACCTCAGGAGATACACCTGCCTCGGCCTCCCAAAGTGCTGGGATTATTATAGGTGTGAGCCACCATGCCCAGCTCCTGTTCAAGTTTTTATGTGGACATATATTTTCAGTTATTTGGGGCATACCCTTAGGAGTGAAGTTGCTGGGTCATATGGTTATTCTATGTTTAACTTATTGAGGAACTGTCAAACTGTTTTCCAAAGTGGCTGTACCAGTTTACGTTCCCACCAGCAAGGTATGAAAGGACTGTCTTGGTTTTAAAATGGAAAGTCCCATGTCTGGGAACTGCCTCAGTCCCAGGCACCTGAGATGACTGGTTATCCTAATAGCAGGTTCTCAGCATACAGGCTGGGCTTCCCAGGATACTATCTCTGAGTGGCCCTAAATTTCAGGTGCCATATATGTAGGTATCCCCTCTGCATACATGTTCTTCCATATTGTTTCTGTTTGTTGTATCCATGATACATGGCTTCAACTTCCTTTGGTCACATGACTTTCCTATTCCTGAAATGATGCCACCTCTTGATATGTGCTCTGGTTTCCAGAATAAAGGGAACTGCTTGGGTTGCTGGCTGCATGCAGCAGAAGGTAAAATCAAACCTGTCCAAGAAAGTAGCACACAGTTCCTCTTCTGAACCTGCGTTGCTAGGTCTGCCTCATCTGCTCTTGCTTCTGGTGGTCTGAGCATGTCGACGAGGGGTTCTTCTATGCTTGAGGAAGCCATGATAACAACAAATAATTCATTTCCATATGAAGTAGTTGCTCTCATAGGGGGCCCAGCTTCTGGAAGTGGACAGAAAGGAGGAGATGTTGGGAGTTGGCTCCTTCTAAATTAGAATAATCTCCCTTTAGAGTGGATGCTCTACATTTGATTATATGGGCCTGGTCCAGTTTGAGGTAGGATAGGATTAAGGTATTGTATTAGTTTCCTATTTTTATTGTAACAAATTACTGTAAGTTTACTGTGTTAAATTTAAAACAACATAAATTTATTATCTTAAAGATCTGGAGGTCAGAAGTCCAAAATAAGTCTTACAAGGCTAAAATCAAGGTGTAGACAGAGCTGCACTCCTTTGGGAGGATCTAGGTGAGACTCTATCTCCTTGCCTCTTTAAGCTTGCATTCTTTGGCTCATGGTCCCTTCCTCCATCTTCAAAGTGTATTACTCTGACCTCTGCTTCCCTCATCACATCTTTTTCTCTCATGGACCTTCTTATCTCCCTCTTATAAACACCCTGGGATTACATTAGAGCCACACACATATTCCAGGATAATCTCCCCATGTCAAGATTCTTAATTTAACCAGAAAGTTCCTTTTGCCATGTAAGGTAACGTGGATCCGGGGAGTGGATATCTTTGTGGGGGTGGGGGGAGGGTGGCATTATTCTGTCTGAAATAGGCATATTTGAACACCAGAAAACCTCAGCTTGACGGTGACCAGTTGAATCCTTACTGATCTTGAGATGATCAAACACTGAAACATTCAGAGAAAAAAAGCAAAAAAAAAGTTGAATAAGCAATTAGTAATGCCCAATGAACCCACCAATTCATGACCATCTTTGTTTATTCTGGAAGTCTCCCAGTTGGAAAGGGCTGAGTCCTTCAGGGACTTCATGCAAACATCTTGGCTGGACTGAATATGGTCCCTCTCCAACCCAACATTCCTCTGGACAGGGCAAGAGGTGGTGCAGCCTCAAGCCATAGGAATAAATCAGGGTGGTGATTCTTAAGTCAGCGTGGCAATGTTCATTATTTCTTGAGATGTTAATCATTTTGCTATACTAACATGACTCATAGCCAAATTCAAATAAATTTGAGAAAAAATACAGAAAAATAAATTTGAGAAAAACTCATTATTCCTTCAGATGTTAATCATTTTGCTATACTAAACATGGCTCACAGTCAAATTCAGATAAATTTCAGAAACATAACTAAATCAATCTATTTAAGTCAAAGAGATTACTTTTTATGTGGGGACCTGTTAGAACTTTAATATGTTAATAAGCAGTTCAAATTGCTGGGAAGGGAAAATAGAATACAATGAACCCGATCGCGCCACTGCAATCCAGCCTGGGTGACAGAGCGAGACGCCGTCTCAAAAAAAAAAAAAAAAAAAAAAAAAGAATACAATGAACTCCCAAATGCTTTGACCTGAGAACCCCTTAGTAGCCCGGCATCTATGTCTTCCAGAACTTGGGTTCTGTGGCATAGTGCTTGGGAAACACTGAATCAGGACATGAACTATTTAGATGATGATGCTGTGTGCAGGGTTTGATCAGGGCACTGGTAATTCAACATATGAAAGGTTGCTTATCATGCATCAACCTCCTGGATGTGGCTGAAATGCCAGCACCCTGAGGTTTTGCAGTATAAAGGTAAATGCTACAGGAGCAGACAAATGACTCGGCTGGTGGGACTCAGGCGGACGCCGTGATCTCTTGGGAGCAGAACACTCATTTTCCTCTTTTCGGAGAACACGCTGGCCTGGACAGGGAGACAAAGGGCCTGAAGAAGCTTTACCACAAAGTTTATGCTTTTCTATTTGGAAAAGGTCTCAATTTCATGTGTGTTAATGGGGTGTGCCCACTTAGAGGGAATATAAAGCAATTACTTTCTTGGGGATCTAAAAGCACTTACTGGTAGACTGCATGTTTGTCCAGGAACCCAGATGCAGGCAACAGTCCCTCTCTGGGGAATCCAGAGCTGAAGCTGAAGAACAGGCATGGTACAGCGGTGAGCAGGTGCCCCAGTCACTCCCCTCTCCGTGGGCCTAGTGGGCACAGGTGGTGCATCCCATAGGATGGGTGGGAGGGCTTTCCTCACCCTCATAGGAGCCACAGTCACCTAATCTGTGCTTCCTTCTCTGCAGACATTAGCATGATAATTCCATCCTGTTTTGTGAAGGAAAGAAGACAGTGCCTATAAAAACATACAGGTCTTCAAATCTCTTTAACCTCCCTTGAGACTTTCCTGGAACTGAACCAGTACATTCAAGACCATTCCAAATGAGTACTATTTTTCTTGATTCAATGTCGGTTAGGATATGGGGTTCCATGCCTATTCTACAATACTGCTCACTGCTGGAGTAGCCATCACCTCCTGCCAATCATGGCCACTGTGTCCACCACTCATATGCCTACTTGTCCCTTGTTCTGTAAACTGTCCAAATCATATCTCTCCCTGGGTCCTAGATATGGTAGCAGTGGAAGCATCTGTGTTCCCTCCTGCATCCATCAGGAGGGGCTGCTTAGGCTACAGTAACAAACAACCCCTGCATTACAGTGGTTTAAAAAGGCAAAAGTACATTTCTAGCTCATTCCACATGCTCATCGCTTATCAGCAGGGGATTCTGCATGGGCCTCACTCGGAGGTTCAGGCTAACAGATGCTACACCACCTAGAACACAGCTAGCCACATAGTACAGAGATAGGGGGACATCACAAATCTTGAATTCACTCTAAGACTTTTGCTCACATTATTTCTTTATTAGTACTTTTCATAACAGCCATCATTTATTGAATACCCACTCTGGGTCAAACACTTTTCAAACATTAGTTCATTTAATCCTCAACCACTACAAATTTATGAGACATTTATTTCCTCCATTTTTCAAGCAAGAGACTTGAATCTTGGAGAGATTAAGCAATTTATTGCAAATCTAGCAAGTCACAGAAACTGGCTTTGATTTCTCAGCCAGCTCCCAAATCCCTGCCTTTAGTTACCTTGCCTTCCTCACTTGACAACATTCTCTGATTCCTGAACTTATTTATGTAAAGAATCTTAGAAGAATATGACAATGAAATCATAGTTATGAATTTAAGTAATTGTCTTATTGAGGCCGGGCATGGTGGCTCACACCTGTAATCCCAGCACTTTGGGAGGCCAAGGTAGGTGGTTCACGAGGTCAAGAGACTGAGACCATCCTGGCCAACATTGTGAAACCCCGTCTCTACTAAAAATACAAAAACTAGCTGGGCGTGGTGACATGTGCCTGTAATCCCAGCTACTCGGGAGGCTGAGGCAGGAGAGTCACTTGAACCCCAGAGGCGGAGGTTGCAGTGAGCCGAGATCGCGCCATTGCACTCCAGCCGGGGTGACAAGAGTGAAACTCCGTCTAAAAAAAACAAAAATTGTCTTATTGAAAGTGGAAAATTTTAATGAAAAATTAAAATATAGCAAAAAGCATATAACAATTAGTGCAATACTTGCATTTGTCTTTGTTATTCATCAGTGAGTAAAACTGCTAGTGTATCTTCCTACTTATGCTTGTAAGAAGAACTTCATTTGTTCAGTAATTATTTCCAGTAGCCTCCTCTTAGCAGAGATTTTGCTTTCTGAGGTTTCAATTACTGGTGGTCATCCACAGTCCAAAAATACTACATGGAAATTTTCAGAAATAAACAATTGATAAGTTTTAAATTTCTCACCATTCAGAGTAGCGTGATGAAACGTCACACTATCCCATGCCATCCCACCTGGGACCTGAATCCTCCCCTCGTCCAGGTATCCACGGTGTGTAAACTCCCTGCCTGTGTGTCACTCAATAGCCATCTTGGTTGCTGTGTCACAGTACTTGTGTTCAAGCAACCTTTATTTTACTTAATCATAGCTCCAAAGTGCAAAAGTAGTGGTGCTGGCAATTTGGATATGTAAAGGAGAAGTCACAAAATGTTTTCTTTAAGTGAAAAAGTGGATGTTTTCCATTTAATAAGGAAAGAAAAAAATCATATGCTGTACTTGCTAAGATCTGCAGTAAAAACAAATCTTCTACAATTTCTTCATAAAATTGTAAAGAAGGAAAAAGAAATTCATGCATAGCATATATGGTTTGTATATCCCTTATTGGAAATGCCTGGAACCAGAAGTGTTTCAAATTTTTTATTTTTTTGGATTTTGGAATATTTGCATACATATAATGAGATATCTTGGGAATAGGACCCAAGTATAAACATGAAATTCATTAGTGTTTCATACATACCTTATACACATAGCCTGAAAGTAATTTGTATAACATTTTTAATAATTTTGTGCATGAAACATAATTTGTGTTGGGTGTTATGTATGGAATTTTCCATTTACGGCATCATGTCAACACTCAAGAGAGTTTTGGATTATGGAGCTTTTGGATTTTAAATTTGCAGATTAAGGATGCTCAGCCAGTAGAGAGGTCAGCACTACTCAAGATTTTAAGCATCCACTGGGGTTCTTGGAACATACCCCCTGCAGATAAAGGGGAACTATTATATTTTCTGTTTCTTTCCCCACACATCTCTTGACAAGCCTCTGAATATTGATTCGCATTTTAAAAGAGAATTTTCAGTGCCAGAGCCTATTGATAACTTCCCTGCTGCCCAGAAGTCACTAATCAGTGACATCAACTTTCCATTTGATATCCTTGAATTCATGCTCAGAACCAAGAGAATGAATTCACACACTTGTAATGATTAATGACCTGATTCATTCAGTTATCATTTGTCAAAATATTTACATTTCCAGAATATTTTGATGTTTTATGGGGATAATGAAAGTAAATATTTAAAATGCAGATAGTCCTAGAAAATTTAGAAAATATGGTAATTGTAGACTGTAGCCTTTCCAAAAAAGGTGAGATTTCTCTAACCATGTCTTTCTGTTTCTCTCTGTCTCTCTTTCTCAATCTCTTTCACCCTCAACACCCCTTATCTAAGCCCAGATTCCCCTCACGGCTCAACTATTTCCTTTGCCTATGGGAAAACAAGAAACAATGGTTTTTGTAAACATCCAAAGTCTGGTAGCCTTCTGTCTTCCTAACAACAGAATTTAAAATCTCTTCTACAGGGAATTAGTCTCTACTTGAGATGGCCCCTCATCTATCCACTAACAGAGGTCATACAATTTACTTTTAGCAGGACTTGATGGGAGCCATCAACTCACTCAGATTCATCCCCACCACTCATAAACCTAGCGGAGCTTGGCTTCTCAGCAGCATCTGAAGGATATTTTTACCAGGGACCTGCCTTTGGTTCTTAGACAGGGGTAGCTGGAGAGAAGAGGTCAGGGTTCAGAAATCTTCCCCTAGGGATGCAGGGCAATATAGTGCAATTCCATTGACAATTTCATAAAAGTCATGGGTTAAGAGTCAACTCCCAATCAAAGGCTTTGAAGAGGGACTTTGAAAGGAACTGTTAATGTTTTGCCTTTGCAACAGATTTGTTCCTGTTTTCTTAAATGAATCCACTACTTCTTTAGATTTAGTCTTCCACACAGCCCTCAAAGTAAAAGCCTTATCATCCATAGGTAAAATTGTTCAATCTTGGTTGATAAGTCAAATGGCAAAAAGGCATGAATACAAAGCAATTTCCTTGGAGAAGAATGTTGGTGGGCCTGACTGATGGCTTCTGAGCTCACATCGTCTCTGAAAAAAGGCCCTCCTAGGTTTTTTAAGGGCCCCGTTCCCCATAACTTTCTGTAGCTCCCTTGGGTATCAGCAACTTTCTTAAAATTAGTCTAACAAAAAAAGTAGACTCAGTTATCCAATGAATTAAGGGAATTGACAGGGCCACTGCGTTGGGGCACAGCTCCACTGGGTGCCATTCACGTTATATTCTATGTAATCAGTGAACCCTGGAATTATACAACACAGTGGCCCTAGTAGGTGAGTGAGGGGTAATGAAAGATTCTTTGATTTATTACTGATTATGCTTAAATGATCATAATTCATTCAATGAAGAAACAAGTTATTTAAGAAGTTAACAAATGAATAAGGTTCAATTTTTATCAGGAAGGGAAAAATAATAATATTTGAATTAGCATGCTGCTGTATTAAACACAACAAAAAAGTATTTCTTTTTAATGCTTATATATTGACATATATACAAATAAACTTACCTGAGATCTTTGGAACCCCCTGCAATGTGGGAGTATATGGAATCATCTCCTGCCCTTTCTCACTTTCACCAGGTCTCCAGTTTTGCTAAGGATAATGCTGTATGCTTCTTAGAAATAATATCATATCTTTCTGGCCTCTGGTAGCTTCTTTCACAAGTTAGCTCAAGAAGGGTTAAAAATTGACAATTCCTCTAATAGGTTAACAAGCATCACAAACACATAGGTGGACATGGGAGATTAGCATCTAACGTCTATTCTACCTGCCTTCTCAGGGGTCTTCCTGCACTGTAGAAGCTAAAAAAATCTTAAAACTACATTTATTGGACTCCCTTGCAGCTGTGATTCCGGATGTTATCTAATTTGGAAGGCAGAAATGAGATAAGGGCATGTTTTGTGCTGCTTCTGTCATTTCCACCAGCAATTGCTGCAGTGTTGTTTGGTTCTCCTACAGTAGCTTCTCCATTGTGATGGCTTCATGAGGCAGGAGCAGTTCTCTCTGTGACCCAGCGCTGTGGTGCTGCTCTTAAAGTCATATCTCAAAGCTCAACCTAGGCCTCTTTCTTGTGCAATGCATGTTACGAAATAAATATTTGTAAACTAGGTGAATTCTATTTCTTGCTACTGAACCTGACTGATTTCAAGTTCACCCAAGGTCAGTTATAATCAAAAAAATTAAAATTGTCTCATAAGCTAACAAAATGCTTTAATGATATTATTAATGCTTGTGCAGTTGCAGTTAAACAAGTATTCTCTACACTGCAAGTTGAAAAACAAATTAAGTATAAGCTTTTTGGTAAGTGATGAGGTAACAAGAATTAAGAACTTTGAAAAGTTTATTTTCTTTGATGTAAAAATCCTTCTTCTTAGAATTCTAGCTTTAAAATATATTTAAAAAGTTGTATGGACTATGAGGTTCACTACAGTATTATTTATAATAGTTAAAAATTGGAAACAAGCTAAAACTACAATCATAAGGAATGTAAAATAATTATGCGTTGTCTACGTGACTGGCCATAGTAACACTGAGGCATGTTTACATGATTCTACTGAGCTTTTAAATCAAAATGGTATTTTTTTGTGCAGTTTGATAAAAACAATGACAATACATGTAAACATGCAAAGAAAATAATGTCAGTATACCAATAAAAATGGGAAAATAGTATTTTCTGGATAAAGGGTATAGACAGCATTTTTATGTATTTCACTTTTCTGGTTTCTTCCTTAATTTTTTAAATTAAATTATACAATAGAAAAATTAACTTTAAAAAAGAATATAATCTACCCCACCACCAATAACCTTTTGTGGTTAAGTTTTTACTGCTCAAGTTCATCATTCCCTGCCCCATCATCCAATATTTATTGAGAAGGCCCTTTAACATCACAAGACTCTAATGCCATGCACTGATTTTTACGATCTTACTGGAAAACTGCTGGGTGCATAGAAAAGTATTTGTGCATGTTGTCTGCATGCATGTCATATATCATTTTGGATTGCTAGACAGCAAAGGAAGAACACCATAAACACTAATTTTTACTCCTAGATGGCTTAGTAATTTGCTAAATTTCCCTGTAATTGCTTCTAATTATTCATTACATTAGAGTAGAAGGTGGCAGCTCTAAATTTTCAATGAAAACAAAATTTAAATACAATGCATCCAACTGTCTCTGCAGACCCAAGTGGCAACCTGTTTTTCGTATTAGGGAAATCCAACAGACGCCAGCAACACATGCTGCTTCTTAATGTAATGAAGGAGAGTGAGCCAAGGAAGTAACACTACGCTGGATTTGTGAAGAGACTGCAGAAGTGGCTCACCGACCTCATCCATATACCAAAGCATTTCGGGAGTTGACATCTTCTCAGGTGGGGAGTTTTCATTAATCCCCTGCACTCTCCCCGGTGAGTTGTCAGCAGCTCTGGCCATTGCTTGATTCATGCATTTATTCTTTCTTTCTTTCTTTCTTTCTTTCTTTCTTTGCTTCCTTCTTTCTTTCTTTCTTTCTTTCTTTCCTTCCTTCCTTCCTTCCTTCCTTCCTTCCTTCCTTCCTTTCTTTCTTTCTTTCACTAAATACATATTGGGCACCTGCCTCTGAGCGAAGCTATGTGGGAAACCAAGAAGACTCTTCTAAAAGAGGCTGAGGGAAGGCAATCTGCAAGTAAATCACCACGACCCTTCCAGATAGAGGCCTCTTCTATCTAGAAGGGGATTTGAAAGACGTCTTGAAGGAGGTAGTAATGGAACTGGACCTTGACACTTAAAATTTGACAGGATATGCTGCCGTTGTGGAAAACAGTATGGCAGTTCCTCAAAAAGCTAAACACAGAACTACCGTATGATCCAGCATTTCTATTTCTGGGTATATACCCCGAAGAAATGAAAGCAGGGACACAAATGTGTACATTCATGTTTATAGCAGCACTACTCACAATAGCCAAAGGTGGAAGCAACTTAAATGTCCATCAACAAATGAATGGATAAAGAAAATGTGTTATGTACATACAATGGGATATTATTCAGCCTTAAATGAAACTTGGATACACACTACAACACGAATGAACCTTGAAAACATTACACTAAGTGAAATAAGCCAGACATAAAAGAATAAACACTGTATGATTCAACTTATTTGGAATACTTAGAATAGTAAAATTCATAGACAGAAAGTAGAATGGTGGTTGTAAGAGATGAGAAGAGGGAGGAGTTAGTGTTTAATAGGTACAGAGTTTCAGATGGGAAGATGGAAAAGTTTTAGACATGGATAGTGGTTGCATAACAATATGAATGCTCTCAATGCTAATGGACTTTACACTTAAAATGGTTAAAATGGTCAATTTTTTGTTATGTATATATTATCACAATTTTAAAAGTATTTAAAAAAATTGACAGTGTACAGGGAGGAGGAAGGGCACTTGAGACAGAGTACAGAGGTGGGAAATTATAGGCTGTAGTCAGAAAACACAGAGGAGACCACCTTGGCTGAAAGATATTGGATGTCTGACAAGAACAGTAACAATAATAACAGCAGTAGTCTTCATAAATACAACCCTTTATAAGCATTAATTTTAGTGGTCTGGATAGAAGACTAAACCAGCCACAACATTCTCTTAAGCCAAAGGCTAATCCAGAGCGAGGCACTAACTCACTTCAATTCTATGAAGGCTGAGAAGGTGAGGAAGTCGCAGGAGAAAGATTTGAGGCTAGCAGAAGATTGGTTCATGAGGTTTAAGAAGCCATCTCCATTACATAAAAGTGTAAGGTGAAACACCAAATGCCGATGTAGAAGCTGCAGCAAGTTATCCAGAGGATCTAGCTAAAATCACTGATGAACATGGCTATACTACACAACAAATTTTTTTTTATTAGACTTTAAATTTTAGGGTACATGTGCACAACATGCAGGTTAGTTACATATGTATACATGTGCCACGTTGGTGTGCAGCACACCAACAGATTTTTAATGTAGATGAAACAGTCTTATATTGGAAGAGTTCAAGGCTTCAAAGGGCAGGCTGACACTCTTGTTAGCAGCTAATGGAGCTGGTGACTTTAACTTGAAGCCAATACTCATTTACCATTCTGAAATCCTAGGGCCCTTAAGAATTATGCTAAATCTACTCTGCCTGCGCTCTATAAATGGAACAACAAAGCCTGTTTACAGCATGGTTTACCAAATATTTAAGCCTATTGTTGATAACTACTGCTCAAGAAATGAGATTTCTTTCAAAATATTGCTATTTATTGACAATGCACCTAGTCACCCCAGATCTCTGATGGAGATGTACAAGGAGATGGATATTGCTTTTATGCCTGCAAACACAATGTCCATTCTGCAGCCCATGGATCAGGAGTACTTTTGACTTTCTAGTCTTAGTATTTAAGAAATACATTTCATAAGGCTATAGCTGCCATAGATGGTGATTCCCCTGATGGATCTCGGCAAAGTAAATGGAAAACATCCTGGAAAGGATTCACCATTGTAGATGTCGTTAAGAACATTAGTAATTCATGGGTGGAGGTCAAAATATCAACATTAATAGGAATTTGGAAGAAACTGATTCCAACATTCATGCATGACTTTGAGGGGTTCAAGACTTCAGCTGAGGAAGTCACTGCCAAGGTGGTGGAAATAGCAAAAGAACTAAAATTAGAAATGGAAACTGAAGATATGACTGAATTTCTGCAATCTCATGAGAAAACTTGAATGAATAAGGAGTTGCTTCTTATGGATAAGTGAAGAATGGTTTCTATAGAATCTATTCCTGGTGAAGATGCTGTGAATGCTGCTGAAATGAAACAAAAGATTTAGAATATTGCATAAACTTAATTTGCTTAAGCGGTGGCAGGGGTTGAGAGGACTGACAAATTTTAAAAGAAGTTCCACTATGTGTAAAATGCTATCACACAGAATCACATGCTGCAGAGGAACCTTTTGTGAAAGCACAAGTCAACCATTGTGGCAAACCTCGTTGTTGTCTTAGTTTCAGAAATAGTCACAGCCACCCCAGCCTTCAGTAATCACCATCATGATCAGTCAGCAGCCATCGACATCAAGACAAGATCTTCCACCAGTGAAAGGATTACAAGCTGAAGGCTCAGATGATTGTTAGTATTTGTTTTACAATATTTTTAATTAAACTATCTGCATTTTTAAAGACATAATGTCTTAATAGACTACAATATAGTGTACTTAATAGATTACAGTATAGTGTAAACATAGCTTTTATATGCACTGGGAAATTAAAAAATATGTGTGACTCACTTTATTGTGGTATTCACTTTAGTCTGGTGGCCCAAAACCGAACCCACAATATCTCCGAGGCATACCTGTGCTTTTTTTATCTTAAAGTTAGAGATGAGAAAGGTAGGTACAGGTCAGAGAGGGCAAATAATTTGCCTCATAGGCATCGGAGGCTGCATCTGGCTGTGCCTGTATGTCCCAAGAGCCCATGCTACATGCTCCTGCCTCCCACAGGAAGGTGGGAAGAGAAGTGGCTTGAACCTTTGAACGTCAGATTGCAAAGGTAGGCCTTCGTGAGTAAATAGAAGAGATCCAGGAAAGAATTTTGAGCAGCACAATGGTATAAAGAGAACTATACCAGGGAATATCAATCTGACAGCTAACTATAAGAGAGGTGAGAGGCAGAAAGCTAGAGAGAAACTTGGATTTTTTTCCAGGGAATAAATAATGATAGCCTGACTGGATAGGCTGTGATGGAAAGAGAAAGGGTGGACAGAGGCAGGAGGAATCCTCAAGGCCTCAGGAACAGAATAAACAAGGAGAGTAAGATCCACTCAGATATTATTCTGTGGTTTTTAATACTGGAAAGACAGTATAGCTATCAGATGCAGGAAGCCCAAGGAGGCAAAGACGTTTGTGAAGGAAGAGAGTATATTGCGTTGGGGACATTTTGAGTGGGAAATGCTGGCAGATCTGATGGGTGAAGGTGTTCCCCAGACTGTGTGAAAGTGAAGGTGTCAGACTTCAGCTTGAGAAATCGAAGCACCCATGCAGGAAAACTGTGGTAGCTGGTGTGATGGTTGGTATCCCAGGGCTGAGACCTATACAGTTAAGCATTTAGGAGTTCCCAAGATGTTGGTGGGCTCTCTGCCTGTAAATTCAGCCAGTCCACCCTCTCCATCCATGCACAGCAATGCTACCTATAATCCATGAACAAATAACAAAGGAATCCCAGACACTGGGGAATATCTCAAACATGAATAAGAATGACCAAGATGAGCAAACACAAACAAATGACCTCAGAGGAACTGTGATAATTCAGTGAACTAAAATCATTCTCATTTGTATTCTGCAAGAGTCTGATACAAAATTGTATTCATGGAAGGAGAGCATGCTGCCATTATAAAATAACAACCAACAATCCATAAGGAATTCTTTGAAAAAAAATTATCGTTGTTATAGTAAAAAAAAAAAATTCAACAGAAAATATGGAGATTAAAGTCAAGTAAATATCCCAGAAAGCTGACCAACTACTTAACAACACTTAAGACACAGTAAGAAAAATGGTAAGAGGCTCAGATGATGAATTCAGGAGGGCCAACCTCTGACCAACCAAAGAAATAATACAAGAATGAAAGCTCATGAGTGTAGTTGTTCAATGTGTTCATTAGATTCCCAGGCTAAGGAGTAGAAGAACCGTGCCCAGATAGATCCCTATACAACTTCTACACCAGGAATAAGGAGATCCTAATATCTTCCAGAGCAAAAAAAGACAGGCCACATTCATGGATGCTGTGGCCATGGGAGCAAAGTGGACAGGAGGAGTCACACATGAGACACCCTCCTTCAGTCTTAAAGAACCCTCCTTGGGCAGCACAGAGGAAAGTCCTGGTTAGCCAGAATTTAGTTATCTCCTATGTTCACCCTAACCTTCAGAAGAGAACTTCATATTTGCAGATCAGTCCACAAGGGGATCTGATGATATCAGAGAAATGAAGTGATTGAGAAGGAAAGGACAATCTCTTCCCCTCTCATCACTAAAGGGACACTGGCCCACTGGGGACAAGACTCTGAGTCACCAGGATGTCCCAGTATCAGTGACAAAGTGCGCAATCCTTGAGAAGATAAGGAACCAAGACAATCTTCTGACTGGTGAGCGGGAGTGGAAAACCCTCAGAGAAAGGAAACAAATAAGTTTTATTCAAACTTCTCACATTCTATTGTCATTTCCTGTTTATCTGTTTCCTAATTAACTGTAAGCTTTGGGAAAGCAACGTCTATATCTTATTTTGCATTTTTATCCTGCCCTAAACCAGTCCTAGTGCAAAATAGGAACTCAGAAAATGCTGAATGACTGTATGGACAGATGGAGGAATGGATACATCTCCACTATTTTTAACACAGAAAAGGCGACAGTGGCTGTGGACCTGCCACTAAAAAGTATGCACATTCTGCTCCATTATTAAAAGAAGCTGCATAATTGGGCTCTGTTGTCACTCCTAACAACAGAAAAGACCATTTTGCCTGTCATTCTTCAAAAAAATTGTGAATAATAAGTTTATGTGGATTATTAAAACTTCATCTCTAAGAGAATTTCACTGCAAAAAAAAAGTAAAAAACAGCATTTTTCACACCATTACTATTTTTCAGATTGCATCTTTCATTCCTGCTTGCAGGACTGTCTTCCTGCACTGTTCCTAAATGATGGTAGCTTAAACAGGATAGAATAGGTGATTCTCTCAGGAACGAAGGAAGTCCAAGGGTAATCCATCCAGGGGCCCAGTGTCTGTCATTCCAACCCAGCATTTTAGCATCCTCAAGGTCACCTCATAGCCACTACATAGTCCAGTATAGCAGCCAACATACACATGCCAGGAGACATCAGAAGGAAGGGAAAAGGAGCATGTGTTGCACCTTCTCCGTGAGTCATTAAAGAGGCTTCTAGTAATATTCATACAACCTCTTGCTTTACATACGCTCCATTGGCCTCCCATTTGCAGATGCTAGAGAACAGTGTCTTTTAATGGAATAAATCAGGGTCATTTTACTAAAGAAAAAGGGGAAGATGGATACTCAGGAGCGAATCAGGCTCTACCACATGACAGTCAGATGTGGGTATTCCTGGGGACGTCATTGTATACTCCATGGCTTTCAATGCCATGTTATACCACTGGTTATAAACTGGTCTTTTTTCATCATTCCATGCTCCAGACGTTTGGGTTGTTTTTTTTTAATAAACTGTTGACCTTGGAATACCAAATAACACTATACTATTATCTTGCACGTGAACCTAGGTGTGCTCATCACCAAGGATAGAGCTAGGATTCAGAAAATAATGTTTCAATCAGAATATTGTCAGTAGCGAGGAAGCTGAAGAAGCGCGGAAAGGAAAAGACCTAAGCGGGCCATTTCTTCAGGGGGAAGCTTCTGTGTTATGGGTCTCTGGAAGCACTGACAGGGAGTGAGAGGGCTGAGCTGCTCTGCTTCCAGCTTCCTCACTGATTCCAGAGAGACACATATGGCTGCCTCCACAGGCCCTTGCTGCCTGCTTGTTCATTCCTTGGGCATTCCCTAGTGACGCATCTGCATGTATATTCCTGCAAAATCCTGGCTAGCCTGGAGTATCTTGCAAGCAATCTGGGTATTAAAAACATTCAGTCCAAGAAGTTTTTATTTTATTGAACATTATAGAATTATAATATAAAGTTTGCATAATGAGAACCATTCACATAAAATCAACAAGAACAAAGTGAGTCTATTCTGTGGAGGAGCTGGGCTAGGTACCATGGAGAGGCAAAACCTCCCCTCCACAAAGTACACACACACATTCAGACTTCAGAACATTCAATTTCTAATCTACTTAATTCAACAATTTCTTGTTTAAGTTTCTACTCTATGTTGGGTACTCTGTTGAGGCACTTGGGATGTAAGGATATAAATTACTCAGACTATGAAATGGTTCTATGTTTTCTGAATTTCAATAATGAAGAACTGAGAAGGATCAATTCTTGTTTTGGAATAAAAAGAACATTCTTTATTTTTAACAGAGTTGCCAGCATTCAATTCGCCTGTAATGCATTTTTTAGATCTCAGAGATTATTACCATTAGCTGTCTACTTTCAAGATTTATTTTTTCCTCAAATTTATTTTTATAGCAGCTCAAATAAAATATGTTTTGTTAAAAATTAGTTCCATTTCCCTTCCAAATAATATTGGACTAAATAACTCAGAAGTTTATCTAGATTTTAAAGAAATGAATGCATGTCACTTATATTCACATCATTCTTGTTAAAGGCATTTGGGTGTTCTCAATTTTCTACCAATTTGACTATTGATGTATGCGGTTCTTTCTGCTTTGGTAGGACATAATTAGAAATACTAAGTGATGATTCTCATTCACTTACCAGAAAGAATCATAAGGGAAATGATCAAAAAGCTTAAAGATAATGGGTCCAAGATAAGAACATATTTTCTTGTAGTTGAAATGAGAAATAAGACATAACTCTCCTTTTTGTTAAAAAAAATTATTTAAGTAAGAATGTTTCTAATTAGAGAATTAACAATGAGCTAAGGAAAAACAACTGTGGTATACTAGGTTTAATAACAGGGTTCCCGGAGACTGTACCTCAATATTTGATGTCTACTTTGATATCAGGAATGCAGACGGAAGGGTGAGTATCTGTTATTTCAAAGTGGACAGAAGTTTCCTTTTTAGCTAGACGTAGACACTGACCCCTGCTAAAGTCAGACCACTCTAGTTTGAAAGGACATTTTTGTGAGCTTCTTAGTTCTACAAAGTAAAACCCATTCTATTTTCTGGAGCAGAGAGAGATAAAGAGGACCTAAACTTCTCTCCATAATAATACAGAAAGCATCCTTGCTATAAGCAGTTACATCTTTGCAAAATTATAATAATACCATTTTTTATATTAATTATAAAATTATAATAATACAAGATGTATTACTGGGGAAGAAAGGGTTTTCTTCTCCATTAGGTAGAAGAAGTGTTGGCGGCCTGGACTGGCCAAGGGCCTGCTTATATGAAAAGAAGGTCTGTCGACACTGGAATTCACGTGATGGCCAGAGGGCTAGGGTGGGAGATAGCCAGGCAATGTTTTACAGATGGGCATGGTGAGTGGAACCCAGGGCAGTGATAATTAATAGCCAACTATGTATTATGGCCTCCTATAAGGCAATTCCATTCTGCTTACCTCATGCCTTCAATAAATGGTGTTAGATGTTACTGTATAGTCTTAGCTGTGCTCTGAGAATTAGAAGTGAGGCTTGTGGCCAGACCTGGGGCCCAGCAATGCAAGGAGAGGGGCAGCAGTCAGAAAGAAATACAAAATGGCAAGAACAGGGGGCCAGAAATAGAGAGGGCTGCATTTAGGACAAGCAACCACTAGGATGGATCCATGAGATGCCTAAACGTTTCCAGGGGGCTCTTAGAAAGACTTGGGAAACACTTGGAAAAAAACATTTCTGGACGCATGAAAGGTGAGAACTCCCACTATATTAGATGAGATTAAAGGGAGGGATAACCTCTATAGTCAAGAATGTGGGGACATGTATGTCAGACTTAGATGAGATCCTAAGAAGAAACCTAGTATGGTGCCACAACTATTCAATGGGGGAAAAGAAGAGTCTTTTTAACAAACAGTGCAGGGATACCTGGATAACCACATGCAAAAGATTGAAATTGAACTCTTACCTCACATCTTTTAAAAAAATTAACTCAAAATAGATGAAAGTCCTACATGTAAGGGCTGCAACTGTAAAACTCTTGGAAGAAAACGGGGATAAATTTTTGAGTCCTCTGATTTGGCAATGGAGTATTAAATATGACAACAAACGTATTAAATATGAACAAAAAATAGATAAACTAGATGTCATTAAAGTTGAAAATTTGTGCTTCAAAGGACACTATAAAGAAGTAAAAAGATAATCCACAGAATAGAAAAGATATTTGCAAATCATATATATAAGGGTCTTGTATCCAGAATATACAAAGAACTCTTACAGCTCAATAACACAAAGGCAATTAACCTAATTGAAAATGGGCAAAGAAAGTCAATTCTAAGCCAAAAGAACAAAGCTGGAGGCATCACCCTACCTGACTTCAAACTATAATACAAGGCTATAGTAACCAAAACAGCATGGTACTGGTACCAAAACAGAGATATAGACCAATGGAACAGAACAGAGCCCTCAGAAATAATGCCGCATATCTACAACCAACTGATCTTTGACAAACCTGACAAAAATAAGCAATGGGGAAAGGATTCCCTATTTAATAAATGGTGCTGGGAAAACTGGCTAGCCATATGGAGAAAGCTGAAACTGGATCCCTTCCTTACACCTTATACAAAAATTAATTCAAGATGGATTAAAGACTTACATGTTAGACCTAAAACCATAAAAACCCTAGAAGAAAACCTAGGCAATACCATTCAGGACATAAGCACGGGCAAGTACTTCATGTCTAAAACACCAAAAGCAATGGCAACAAAAGCCAAAATTGACAAATGGGATCTAATTAAACTAAAGAGCTTCTGCACAGCAAAAGAAACTACCATCAGAGTGAACAGGCAACCTACAGAACGGGAGAAAATTTTTGCAACCTACTCATCTGACAAAAGGCTAATATCCAGAATCCACAATGAACTCAAACAAATTTACAAGAAAAAAACAAACAACCCCATCAAAAAGTGGGCAAAGGATATGAACAGACACTTCTCAAAAGACATTTATGCAGCAAAAAAATGCATGAAAAAATGCTCATCATCATTGGCCATCAGAGAAATGCAAATCAAAACCACAATCAGATACCATCTCACACCAGTTAGAATGGAGATCATTGAAAAGTCAGGAAACAACAGGTGCTGGAGAGGATGTGGAGAAATAGGAACACTTTTACACTGTTGGTGGGACTGTAAACTAGTTCAACCATTGTGGAAGTCAGTGTGGTGATTCCTCAGGGATCTAGAACTAGAAATACCATTTGACCCAGCCATCCCATTACTGGGTATATACCCAAAGGATTATAAATCATGCTGCTATAAAGACACATGCACACATATGTTTATTGCGGCACTATTCACAATAGCAAAGACTTGGAACCAACCTAAATGTCCAAAAACGATAGACTGGATTAAGAAAATGTGGCACCTATACACCATGGAATACTATGCAGCCATAAAAAATGATGAGTTCATGTCCTTTGTAGGGACATGGATGAAGCTGGAAACCATCATTCTCAGCAAACTATTGCAAGGACAAAAAACCAAACACCGCATGTTCTCACTCATAGGTGGGAATTGAACAATGAGAACACATGGACACAGGAAGGGGAACATCACACACCGGGGCCTGTTGTGGGGTGGGGAGAGGGGGGAGGGATAGCATTAGGAGAGATACCTAATGCTAAATGACGAGTTAATGGGTGCAGCACACCAACATGGCACATGTATACATATGTAACAAACCTGCATGTTGTGCACATGTACCCTAAAACTTAAAGTATAATAATAATTTAAAAAAAAGAAAATGGGCAAAGAATCTGCATAGTCATTTCTTCAAAGATATACGAATAGCTAATAAACACATGAAAACATGCTCAACATCATTAATTATCAGGGAAATGCAAATCAAAACCAAAAAATACACTTCACACCCACTAGGATGAGTACAATAAAAAATTATTGTCAGATAATAACAAGTGTTAGGATGTGGGGAAACTGGAACCCTTATATATTGCTAGTGGGAATGTAAAATGGTGCAGTTACTTTTGAAAACAGTCTAGAACCTTCTTGGTTGGACACAGTGGCTCACTTCTGTAATCTCAGAACTTTGGAGGGCCAAGGTGGGCAGATCACCTGAGGTCAGGAGTTTGAGACCCGCCTGGTCAAAATGGTGAAACCCCATCTCTACTAAAAATACAAAAAAATTAGCCAGGCGTAGTGGTGCATGCCTGTAGTCCCAGCTACTCGGGAGACTGAGGCAGGAGAATCACTTGAACCCAGGAGGCGAGACAAGACTCCATCTCAAAAAAAAAATAAAAAAAGAAAACAATCTAGCACTTTCTGAAATGGTAAAACATAAAGTTACCATGTGACTTTCTTAGGTATATACAGTTATCCCTTGATATCCATGGGGGATTGGTTCAGCCTACCCTCACCCCCAGCCCAGGATACCAAAATCTATGGATGCTCAAGGCCCTTATAAAAAATGTAGTATTTGCATTTAACCTACTACACATATCCTCCTGTATACTTTAAATCATCTCTAGATTACTTATAATACCTAATTCAATGTAATGCTAAGTCAATAGTTGCTATACTGTATTGCTTTTAAAATTTGTATTTTTATTGTTATATTGTTTATTTTAACTTTTCGAATATGTTCAATCTGTGATCCATGGTTGCATGAATCCACAGACGTAGAACCTGCAGATACAAAGGGTCAACTGTACTCAAAATAAATGAAAACATATGTTCACACAACAACTTGCACAGAATGTTTATAGTAGCACTATTCACAATGACCAAAAGGTGGGAGCAACCCAAATGTCCATCAACTGATGAATGGATGAACATAATGTGGCAATATTCATATAATGGAATATTATTTGGCCATAAAAAGAAAAGAAATAGTGATTCATGTTACAACATGGAAGAATCTTGAAAACATTACGCTATGTGAAAAAGTCACTCACAAAAGACCACATATTATGTGATTATATGAAATGTCTAGAATAGTTAAATCTATACAGATGGAATGTAGATTAATGGTTGCCTAGGGCAGGTGGAGTGGGAGTGACTACTAATACAGGATTTCTTTTTGGGTTGATAAGAAAGTTCTAAAATTGGCTTTGGTGAAAGTTGCACATATTTGTGAAAATACTCTATCATTGAATTGTACACTTTAATGGGGTGAATTATATGTTACATGATTAATACTTCAATAAAGCTGGTATATATGAGTAATATATATGTTATTTATATGGTATATATATGATATATAATATATATAGTAACCTAGTTTACCTTCTACTTTAGATGCAATTGGACAACTCATCCTTCCAAGGCCAGACTCTTCCATAATGTTAAGGGCCTCCAGGGAAATGAGATCTACCACTTCCTGCAACTCTTAACTTCAAACAACCCTCAAGGGCAGACCGCTGTCCTTCAGGACTAGAAATACCAATTCTCTAGTACTTAGACCCTTTGCTAACTTTACTAAGAAATCTTAGTATTCTACATCAGAGGTCTCGAATTTAGACACCTGTGGGGATAAGCCAGTTAGTAGAAATGTGCGGCGGTGGCTCAGTAAGGCAGTGACGGGGCATTCGGTGAACTGCAGTTGCAAATGGACACCTAGAGTCATACAATGTGCGGGCCATGAAAATTCACCAAGGACATTCACGATTAAAACAAAAGAGAATCAAGCAGCACAAAACCAATGCAAGGTGGAGGAAGGAAAGCAGATTGCTGGACAAGATTTCCCCACTGGGCCACCAGCTTGTGATCTTTGTTCTAGAAGAGACAAGCAATAGCTGTAAGTTTGTTATTTTTCCTTTACTGAACTGAATTTTCCAGCCTTCTCAAGAGCATGTTAAGTCAAAAAAATCATCTTTCTTTCTTTCAGTTATTTTTTACTTCTGGTGCTGGTTGTGCTCTGGCCTGACACACTAGTTAAAATCTCCATTTCATCCAGGAGAGCATCCTATGTCTAAGCCTCTGCTTTGGGCCTTCACTATTGGCTTGTGTTATCCCAAATGTGAATGTGCAGTGGTGAAAGGCAAACTGGACAGATATGGTGGCTAGCCATTTCCGGTGCTCCCATCATATCTCGGATAGCCTGACTGCATCATCTACAAACTCCCACGTGTTCCTCTGTGATCCCAGCTGCAGCCCTCATTAGTGTTGAATTGATTTCTGGGGCTGCATCACCCGGTCAATGCCCATCTCCTGCAGTGAGAGGTAAAAGGCTGCAGTCCCTGTGGGGCGCTTGTGCTTACTGTAAACCAATCCAGACTCCCCGCCGTGTGTTTGCACACAGCCCCCACCTCTTCAGCTTCTGTCCACAGGACCTGGCTCCACAGCAAACATTTTAGCAAAGTGCATTTTGGGGGTTGAAATATGAGCACCAAAGGGATACTTTGCAGTTAAGGGAAAGTAGGACATCCCAGTCCTCATACATATAATACCTCTTAATGGTCAAGGGTGAAAACTTGGATTTTATCTAAGCCTGTAACTCTATTTCTAAATTCACCTATTATGTTGAGATCAGCAGCGTTAGTTTCACTGTCAAATAATGACACAGAAAAAGCCCAACCAGAGTATTTAGTTCTTATATCCAAGTATTTAAAAGCCTTTTTTAATATTCAGAAAATGTGCCCTCCATCCCTTACCCCAACACCTTATCGGGTAGGTAAATGTTATCAGCTTGAAATCTAAGACACGCAGTTGAGCCCAGGAAGTTGTCCTCCCAGTGGGCTCTTCTTGACACTTTCCCATCTCCTTTTTGCTGTTTTTCTAACTTCTCCAATCAATTTAGTGCAAATTTCCATTTGCTGTGTGCCCAGGAAATATAAGGGAGCCACTGTGTTGTGGAATAATTTGATTGTTGAAAGAGGAACTCTGATCTTAGTCATAAAATCCTTAGCATTGTAGAACTGGAAGGGACCTTAGAAATCATCTAGTCCCATCACCTTCAATGTGGATATTATTCAAGAGACACCAAGAGGATATATGACTTGCTGAAGGTCACACAGCAAAGTAATGACAGAGACAGGACTAGAATTCTGGATGTGGGAAGCTGGGATGTTTTCTTTTTAATTTTTCTTTTTTGCAATCACTAACAGAGATGCAGAAATTGTGTAAGGGGTTGTCAATATGGTGAGTAAGCAGTATGAATATTACAGAGTCGTGCATCACTTAACAAGGATATGTTCTAAGAAATGCATTGTGAGGTGATGTCATCATTGTGCAAATGTTGAGTGTACAGACACAAACCTAGATGGTATAGCCATCTACATCTAGGCTACGTAGTGTAGCCTACAGCTTCTAGGCTACAAACCTATACAGCATGTTACTGTACTGAATACTGTAGGTAATTGTAACACAGCAGTATTTCTGTATCTAAACATAGCAAAAGTATAATACAAACATGGTATAAAAGATAAAAAATGGTACAACTACAGAGGGCACTTACCATGAATGGAGCTTGCAGGACTGGAGGGTGCTCTATCAGTAAGCCAGTGGTGAGTGAATGTGAAGGCCTAGGCCCTAGGACATTACTGTACATTACTGTAGACTTTATAAACACTGTACACTTAGCTACGATAAATTTATAAAAATACTTTTCTTTCTTCAATAATAAATTAACCTTAGCTTACTGTAACTTTTCTACTTTATAAACTTTTAATCTTTAAAAAAAGTTTTGACTCTTTCATAATAACAGCATAAAACACGAACACAATGTACAGTTGTACAAAACTATTTTCTTTCTTATATCCTTATTCTGTAGGTTTTTTTCTATTTTTAAATTTTTAATTTTTTAAAATTTCTGAAACTTTTTGTTAAAAAACAAAGGCACAAACACACACATTAGTCTAGGCCCACACAGGGTGAAGAACATCAGTATCACTGTCTTCCACTTTCATAGGAGGGTCTCCAGGAGCAATAACACACATCGAGCTGTCATCTCCTATGACAACAATGTCTTCTTCTGCAAGACCTCCTGAAGGACCTGTCTGAGGTTGTTTTACGTTAACTTTTTTTTTAAAAAAAAAAAGTAAAAGGAGCACATTTTAAATAACAGCAAAAAAAAAAAAAAAATGATAGTAGGCTGGGCGTGGTGGCTCATGCCTGTAATTCCAGCATTTTGGGATGCTGAGGTGGGAGGATAGCTTGAGTCAGAGTTCAAGACCAGTCTGGGCAACATAGTGAGACCCTGTCTCTACAAAAAATCAGATGGGCCATGGTGGCTCCTGCCTGTAGTCCCAGCTACTCAGAGGCTGAGGTGGGAGGACTGTCTGAGCACAGAGATCAAGGCTGCAGTGAGCCATGATTGCACCCCCACACTTCAGCCTGGGTGACACAGCGAGACACTGTCTCAAAAAAAAAAAAAAGATAATAAATCCGTAAACCAGTAACATAGTCCTTTATTACCAAGTATTACGTAGTATATATAATTTTAGTGCCAGGCTTTACTATTACTTGCAGCACAGGTTTGTTTACACCAGCGTCACCACAAACATGCAAGTTGCATTGTACTACTGCGTTATTACAGCTACAATGTCACTAGGCTATAGAAATTTTTCAGCTCTATTGTAATCTTATGGGACCACCACCACATATGCAGTTCATGGTTGACTGAAATGTTGTTACGCAGTGCATGACTGGAATAGCAAAATACAAAGTCATCAGCAAACCTTTGAATCTAGGTTACCTAATAAAATGCTCCTTATCTCCCTACCCCCGCCCACACACACACCCTACCGTAAATACTTATATACGTATATGAGAAAACTCTCTCTACACACACACACACACACACACACACACACACACACACACACATATATGAGAAAACCCTTCTTACTTGGGCAAAGTATACAGGAAATTAAACTGGGCAGCCTGAGTTGAGGGTGCCATATTGTTTTCTTCGAGAGAGAGGCTCTGCACTTAATGAATGCAAGTCATTTAGTCACAGACAAACTTTTTCAGAAGGGCAAGAATAATCCATCAGCCCTTTGAGAAACTGGGCAACATATCCCACAAGATCACGCACTCCTATCAATTGATTCCTATCTTGATTTTCTAGGCAACTGAATCCTGAAAAGGTGAGGCCCTTCTCTGAGTCACTAGAAAGTTCAGCATGTCATTATAAATCAATGCATTAGCTTTCCAATATATACATACAACCCTCTTGGCAAGTTTGGTTACTGTGAATCAGCCAATCATTTCTGAATGAGCCAATCATCATCTTCAGACTGTGCAAAACTAAGGACAAAACACTGGACTCTGATGATCCTCCCTTCCCACTCAATTCCATCCTCCTCCCCCATCAAAGGCTGTAACTCTGTGAGATCCAGTTGAAGACAGCATTCTCATCTCATTATGGCTAAAATTATACTAAGAATAAGTGGATTTTAGCAGGGAAAAGAAATAGGGGAAGATAACATTTGTTGAGAAAGAGTAGTTATCATACACTTCTGCACATAGTAGGAAATAGGGAGTCAAAAGATATCTACAGACATACCTGGCTGGGCAAGATATGGGACACTCACACTCAAATTCTGTCTCCCCATTCTCTGAGGATGAATATTTCACATCTTTTTTCCTCTCCTCAATTCTCTACAATCACTCCCCACCTCAGTCTGCTGATGACCTCACTTCAACATATTAGAAAATGGAAAGTGTTAAAAATGATTAAAATTTTTTTCTACCTAGAAACCTTTAAAGTATTAAAGAGTTCTCACCCACACTTCCTTGCCACAGAGATCCAACTCATTTGGGCAATTCAAGAGACACACATTGCCTCAAGGGGAGAGGTAACAAAAAACAGCAAGCAAAAAAAAGTCAATCCCTTGTTTTTGAAACATTTTATAGAGAATAATATGGAAAGAAAAGGCTTTGGGTTTGTAGTTTTACAAACTTTTTGAGCTTCATAAATTTTAGCTGGAAGACATATGGAAATGTGTGTGCATGTTTTGGATTTCACAATGAGGAGGACTGGGGGTCGGGGAGCAGGGCATGCAATGTGACTCTCACATGATGAAGAATTATCCTGCCCCCAAAGCCTACAGCATCCAGTTAAAAAATGCTTCTTTAAAGTCTTGCAGGTCTCAGGGCATTATGCTTTTGCCATAGATATTAGATTTTGTCAGAATAGTTGCAGCTCCTGGCTACCTTACCTCCAAATTACATAAAAATCTCATATGATGGCTAGATGGAGAAGAGTCAGAAGGAAGAGAGCTTAGGTCCTAGTGTGCTCCTGAGAAGAGAGCCTGAGGTCTTGCTCCCAAGCTGAGTCACAGGAGCCTGGGGACATGATTCATTTCCTCACCGCCATCTCCAGATAAGTTGTGGAATCTAAGAGCAGAGACCTATGTCTCAGTCCAGGACAGTGCCCAGGTGCTGGGTGGGAAGGCCCATAAAAGAGGAGAAGATAGTGTAGGAGCAGTAGAATTGAACATGACTGCATGAAGTGTCCGGATGGAGGGGCTGGAGGAGCCTCATAAAGGGAGTCTCTACAGCTCTGTCTTTAGAGGCAACAGCTGGATGCTTTCTGGTACAGTGACAATAGTGCAGATGCTGCACCACTACTGGAAGACCTGGGGATGGCTTGGATGAAGACAAGGACTGCTTGGATGGATAGAGAGGTCCGAGCTGCGGGTGCTTCAGCCTTGTTCTGATAGCACTACATCAGGCCATGTCGGCAGGTTTTCTTTCTTTCACCTCTCTCCCTCCCTCCCTCCCAGTTTGTTTCCTTCCTTCCTTCCTTCCTTCCTTCCTTCCTTCCTTCCTTCCTTCCTTCCTTCCTTCCTTCCTTCATTTCTTTCCTTTCTTTCCTTTGTTTCTTTCTTTCTTTTTCTCTTTCTCTTTCTTTCTTTCTTTCTTTCTTTCTTTCTTTCTTTCTTTCTTTCTTTCTTTCTTTCTTTCTTTCTTTCTTTCTCTTTCTTTCTTCCTCTTTTCCTTTTTTTTCGACAGGGTCTCTCTCTGTTACCCAGGCTGGAGGGCAGTGATGCAATCATAGCTCATGGCAGCCTCAACCTCCTGGACTCAAGCAATCCTCCCATCTCAGCATCCTGTGTAGTTGGGACTACAAGTGCATGCCACTACGCCCTAGTTAAAAAAGAAAAAATTTATGCTGCCCAGGCTGGTCTCTCTGAATGATAGAGGTTACATTTAGCACTCATGTTGAAATAGAGTGTCAAAATAAAATTTAGATTGTTTTCAGAAAAAGTTGTCTCTTTTTCACATGTAGCTTTGGGGAACGAGAAATTCAAGTTGCTACAGTACAGACCCACCTTTCCTGTTCTGATGGAGGAAGAGTTTTGCTGAGGAGTAGGGGCAAGAACTGTCCCTCTCTTCAAATTTTCAAAGAGGGAAGGGAGTTCTCCTCCACTGCCTTGAAAGTTTCTGCATTTAATGAATGCAAGTCATTTAGTCACAGATAATTTTTTTCAGAAGGGCATGAATAAACCTTCCAGGAAGGAACAATCCTGGGTAGCAGGGTGAACTACCACTTGCCAAGCCTGATCTAGTTACTACTGCTTCTGAAGGTCCAACCTATCAGCAACAGAAACTAACAGTAAAAGATCAATTGGCTATTTGATGACAAATCGACTATATTGATCCTCTGCTATCCTGGAAAGACTAATAGTTTAGTCTCAAAGGAATAGACAATCTGGGTATGGACTTGCCTTTCCTCCCCAAAGCTTCAGACGCACATCACTATCTGGGGGCTTATGAAAAGCCTGATCCACAGGCTTGGAACCACATAGCATCTGACTAGGAGATCCACTTCCCAGTGAAGGAGAGGTGGGATCCACTGATCATATCTCATTTTGTACAACCCAGAAGAAGTCAGCCTAACAGAGTGACAGAATGACCTACTGAAGACTGAGCTGAGAGGAAATACTCTGCAAAGATGAAGCACCGTACTCCAGGATGCAGTATATACTGAATTAGAGAGTTCTGTATGGCACCATTTCACAAAAACAGAGAACACATGGGTCTGGGAACCACGGGTGAAGCAGGGGTGGCTCCATTTGTCATCATTCTGATCTCCCTGGGGGACTCTGTGTGTCCCATTCCCACAACTTCGGGCTCTGAAGTCTTAGAGGTATTGGTCTTCAAATGGGGCACACTCTTACCAACAGATATGATAAGGATCCTATGGAAGTACAAGCTACAGCTACCACGGGAGCACTTTGAATTCCTTGTGTCCAGGCTCCAGCAGGCAAGAAGAGTCATCATCTTGGCAGGGGTAATTGATGCTGATCATCAGAGGGAGGTAGAGATTCTGTTGCACTGTGGGGTAAATATGAAAGGGAAGGATATGTGTTAAACCTGGGTGATCCACTTGGGCACACCCTGGTATTTCCTTGCCCAGTTCCGACAGTGAATAAACAAGGGCCTGAGAAGGGTATGTCATCAGGGACTCAAATCCCTCAGAAAAGAGGATTGGGGTACTGCCATCAGGTAATTCCCTGAGACGAGCAGAGGTGACAGCTGAGGGCAAGGGAATTTTAAATGGATAGTGGAGAAGAGTGAGTATCATTTACAGCACTTAGATCAAATGCAGCAACAGGGGCTGTAGTTTGTCTCCCTAAACTCCCTCTGGTAAATGTCCCCTCAGAAAGAAAGGCCCAGTGGAATCCTGGAAGGGCTATTCCTTGAACCTGCATAGAGAAGTGGATCTGGACTCTGGCAGCCAAGTAGGTGGACCACTCTGACCTCCCTTCAAGAAAAAACTTATTTTTTAGCTGCAAAAAGTGTCGTTAACTCACAGCCTATAGCTGCAGCAACTTTGAGATCTACACAGTCCAGGAGCTGGAGCCATGCTCCTCTGGGCAGTCCCCAGCCAACTGCTGAGCATGGTAGGGGTACGAGAGTCTGGCCGTTTCTGCCCCAAACAGGACTTCTCTAAGAGGCAATCTTTGCTCTAGAGCTCCATGTTGGTTTGGCTTTACCTTATCTGCACTGTGTTTTGAGTCTCTCTCTCTGTCCACTCCTTCTTGGAATGGACAGGAAGGAAGGCTTTTTTTTTTTATTATACTTTTAAGTTTTGGGTACATGTGCACAGTGTGCAGGTTTGTTACATATGTATACATGTGCCATATTGGTGTGCTGCACCCAGTAACTCGTCATTTAGCATTAGGTATATCTCCTAATGCTATCCCTCCCCTCTCCTCCCATCCCACAACAGTCCCCGGAGTGTGATGTTCCCCTACCTGTGTCCACGTGTTCCCATCGTTCAATTCCCACCTATGAGTAAGAACATGCGGTGTTTGGTTTTTTGTCCTTGCAATAGTTTGCTGAGAATTATGGTTTCCAGCTTCATCCATGTCCCTACAAAGGACATGAACTCATCATTTTTTATGGCTGCATAGTATTCTATGGTGTATAGGTGCCACATTTTCTTAATCCAGTCTATCATTTTTGGACATTTAGGTTGGTTCCAAGTCTTTGCTATTGTGAATAGTGCCACAATAAACATACGTGTGCATGTGTCTTTATAGCAGCATGATTTATAATCCTTTGGGTATGTACCCAGTAATGGGATGGCTGAGTCAAATGGTATTTCTAGTTCTAGATCCCTGAGGAATCGCCACACTGACTTCCACAATGGTTGAACTAGTTTACAGTCCCATCAACAGTGTCAAAGTGTTCCTATTTCTCCACATCCTCTCCAGCACCTGTTGTTTCCTGACTTTTTAATGATGGCCATTCTAACTGGTGTGAGATGGGATCTCATTGTGGTTTTGATTTGCATTTCTCTGATGGCCAGTGATGATGAGCATTTTTTCATGTGTTTTTTGGCTGCATAAATGTCTTCTTTTGAGAAGTGTCTGTTCATATCCTTTGCCCACTTTTTGATGGGGTTTGTTTTTTTCTTGTAAATTTGTTTGAGTTCATTGTAGATTCTGGATATTAGCCCTTTGTCAGATGAGTAGGTTGCAAAAATTTTCTCCCATTTTGTAGGTTGCCTGTTCACTCTGATGGTAGTTTCTTTTGCTGTGCAGAAGCTCTTTAGTTTAATGAGATCCCATTTTCCTACTTTGGCTTTTGTTGCCATTGCTTTTGGTGTTTTAGACATGAAGTCCTTGCCCATGCCTATGTCTTGAATGGTATTGCCTAGGTTTTCTTCTAGGGTTTTTATGGGTTTAGGTCTAACATTTAAGTGTTTAACCCATCTTGAATTAATTTTTGTATAAGGTGTAAGGAAGGGATCCAGTTTCAGCTTTCTACATATGGCTAGCCAGTTTTCCCAGCACATTTATTAAACAGGGAATCCTTTCCCCATTTCTTGTTTTTGTCAGGTTTGTCGAAGATCAGATGGTTGTTGATGCGTGGTATTATTTCTGAGGGCTCTGTTCTGTTCCATTGGTCTGTATCTCTGTTTTGGTACCAGTACCGTGCTGTTTTGGTTACTGCAGCCTGGTGGTATAGTTTGAAGTCAGGTAGCATGATGCCTCCAGCTTTGTTCTTTTGGCTTAGGATTGACTTGGCAATGTGGGCTCTTTTTTGGTTCCATATGAACTTTAAAGTAGTTTTTTCCAGTTCTGTGAAGAAAGTCATTGGTAGCTTGATGGGGATAGCACTGAATCTATAAATTACCTTGGGCAGTATGGCCATTTTCACGATATTGATTCTTCCTATCCATGAGCATGGGATATTCTTCCATTTGTTTGTGTCCTCTTTTATTTTGTTGAGCAGTGGTTTGCAGTTCTCCTTGAAGAGGTTCTTCACATCCCTTGTAAGTTGGATTCCTAGGTATTTTATTCTCTTTGAAGCAATTGTAAATGGGAGTTCACTCATGATTTGGCTCTCTGTTTGTCTGTTATTGGTGTATAAGAACGCTTGTGATTTTTGCACATTGATTTTGTATCCTGAGACTTTGCTGAAGTTGCTTATCAACTTAAGGAGATTTTGGGCTGAGACGATGGGGTTTTCTAGATATACAATCATGTCATCTGCAAACAGGGACAATTTCACTTCCTCTTTTCCTAGTTGAATACCCTTTATTTCTTCCTCCTGCCTGACTGCCCTGGCCAGAACTTCCAGAAGTATGTTGAATAGGAGTGCTGAGAGAGGGCATCCCTGTCTTGTGCCAGTTTTCAAAGGGAATGCTTCCAGTTTTTGCCCATTCAGTATGATATTGACTATGGGTTTGTCATAAATAGTTCTTATTATTTTGAGACATGTCCCATCAACACCTAATTTATTGAGAGTTTTTAGCATGAAGGGCTGCTGAATTTTGTCAAACGCCTTTTCTGCATCTATTCAGATAATCATGTGGTTTCTCTCTTTGGTTCTGTTTATATGCTGGATTACATTTATTGATTTGCGTATGTTGAACAAGCCTTGCATCCCTGGGATGAAGCCCACTTGGTCATGGTGGATAAGCTTTTTGACGTGCTGCTGGATTCAGTTTGCCAGGACTTTATTGAGGATTTTTGCATCAATGTTCATCAGGGATGCTGGTCTAAAACTCTCTTTTTTGGTTGTGTCTCTGCCAGGCTTTGTTATCAGGATGATGCTGGCCTCATAAAATGAGTTAGGGAGGATTCTTTCTTTTTCTATTGATTGAAATAGTTTCAGAAGGAATGGTGGCAGCTCCTCCTTGTACCTCTGGTAGAATTCGGCTGTGAATCCATCTGATCCTGGACTTTTTTTGGTTGGTAGGCTATTAATTATTGCCTCAATTTCAGAGCCTGTTACTGATCTATTCAGGGATTTAACTTTTTCCTGATTTAGTCTTGGGAGGGTGTATGTGGCCCGGAATTTATCCATTTCTTCTAGATTTTCTAGTTTATTTGCATAGAGGTGTTTATACTATTCTCTGATGGTAGTTTGTATTTCTGTGGGATCGGTGGTGATATCCCCTTTATCATTTTTTATTGCATCTATTTGATTCTTCTCTCTTCTTTATTAGTCTGCTAGCGGTCTATCAATTTTGTTGATCTTTTCGAAAAACAAGCTCCTGGATTCATTGATTTTTTTCAAGGGATTTTTTGTCTGTATCTCCTTCAGTTCTGCTCCGATCTTAGTTATTTCTTGCCTTCTGCTAGCTTTTGAATGTGTTTGTTCTTGCTTCTCTAGTTCTTTTAATTGTGATGTTAGGGTGTCAATTTTAGATCTTTCCTGCTTTCTCTTGTTGTTGTTTAGTGCTATAAATTTCCCTCTACACACTGCTTTAAATGTGTCCCAGAGATTCTGGTATGTTGTGTATTTGTTCTCATTGGTTTCAAATAACATCTTTATTTCTGCCTTCATTTCTTTATGTACCCAGTAGTCATTCAGGAGCAGGTTGTTCAGTTTCCATGTAGTTGAGCGGTTTTGAGTGAGTTTCTGAATCCTGAGTTCTAGTTTGATTGCACTGTGGTCTGAGAGACAGTTTGTTATAATTTCTGTTCTTTTACATTTGCTGAGGAGTGCTTTACTTCCAACTATGGGGTCAATTTTGGAATAAGTGCGATGTGGTGCTGAGAAGAATGTATATTCTGTTGATTTGGGGTGGAGAGTTCTGTAGATGTCTATTAGGTCCGCTTGGTGCAGAACTCAGTTCAATTCCTGGATACCCTTTTTAGCTTTCTGTCTAGTTGATCTGTCTAATGTTGACAGTGGGGTGTTAAAGTCTCCCATTATTATTGTGTGGGAGTCTAAGTCTCTTTGTAGTCTCTAAGGACTTGCTTTATGAATCTGGGTGCTCCTGTATTGGGTGCATATATATTTAATATAGTTAGCTCTTCTTGTTGAATTGATCCCTTTACCATTATGTACTGGCCTTCTTTGTCTCTTTTGATCTTTGTTGGTTTAAAGCCTGCTTTATCAGAGACTAGGATTGCAACCCCTGCCTTTTTTTGTTTTCCATTTGCTTGTAGATCTTCCTCCATCCCTTTATTTTGAGCCTATGTGTGTCTCTGCATGTGAGATGGGTCTCCTGAATACAGCACACTGATGGGTCTTGACTCTTTATCCAGTTTGCCAGTCTGTGTCTTTTAACTGGAGCATTTAGCCCATTTACATTTAAGGTTAATATTGTTATGTGTGAATTTGATCCTGTCATTATAATGTTAGCTGGTCATTTTGCTCATTAGTTGTTGCAGTTTCTTTCTAGCCTTGATGGTCTTTACAATTTGGCATGTTTTTGCAGTGGCTGGTACCAGTTTTTCCTTTCCATGTTTACTGCTTCCTTCAGGAGCTCTCGTAGGGCAGGCTTGATGGTGACAAAAATCTCTCAGCATTTGTTTGTCTGTAAAGTGTTCTATTTCTCCTTCACTTATGCTTAGTTTGGCTGGATATGAAATTCTGGGTTGAAAATTCTTTTATTTAGGAATGTTGAATATTGGCCCCCACTCTCTTCTGGCTTGTAGAGTTTCTGCCGAGAGATCCACTGTTAGTCTGATGGGCTTCCCTTTGTGGGTAGCCTGACCTTTCTCTCTGGCTGCCCTTAACATTTTTTCCTTCATTTCAACTTTGGTGAATCTGACAATTATGCGTCTTGGAGTTGCTCTTCTCGAGGAGTATCTTTGTGGCATTCTCTGTATTTCCTGAATTTGTATATTGGCCTGCCTTGCTAGGTTGGGGAAGTTCTCCTGGATAATATCCTGCAGAGTGTTTTCCAACTTGGTTCCATTCTCCCCATCACTTTCAGGTACATCAATCAGACATAGATTTGGTCTTTTCACATAGTCCCATATTTCTTGGAGGCTTTGCTCATTTCTTTTTATTCTTTTTTCTCTAAACTTCTCTTCTCACTTCATTTCATTCATTTGATCTTCAATCATTGATACCCTTTCTTCCAGTTGATCGAATCAGCTACTGAAGCTTGTACATTTGTCACCTAGTTCTCATGCAAGGGTTTTCAGCTCCATCAGGTCATTTAAGGACTTCTCTACACTGGTTATTCTTGTAAGCCATTTGTCTAATATTTTTTTCAAGGTTTTTAGCTTTTTTGAGATGGAGTCAAACTTCCTTCTTTCACTCGGAGAAGTTTCATCATCTGAGGCCTTCTTCTCTCAAATCGTCAAAGTCATTCTCCGTCCAGCTTTGTTCCGTTGCTAGTGATGAGCTGCGTTCCTTTAGAGGGGGAGAGGCACTCTGATTTTTAGAGTTTCCAGTTTTTCTGCTCTGTTTTTTCCGCATCTTTGTGGTTTTATCTACCTTTGGTCTTTGATGATGGTGACGTACAGATGGGGTTTTGGTGTGGATGTCCTTTCTGTTTGTTAGTTTTCCTTCTAACAATCAGGACCCTCAGCTGAAGGTCTGTTGGAGTTTGCTGGAGGTCCACTCCAGATCCTGTTTGCCTAGGTATCAGCAGCAGAGGCTGCACAACAGTGAGTATTGCTGAACAGTAAATGTTGCTGCCTGATCATTCCTCTGGAAGCTTCATCTCAGAGTGTTACCCAGCTGTGTGGTGTGTCAGTCTGCCCCTGCTGGGGGATGCCTCCCAGTTAGACTACTCGGGGGTCAGGGACCCACTTGAGAAGGCAGTCTATCCATTCTCAGATCTCAAACTCCATCCTGGGAGAACCACTACTCTCTTCAAAACTGTCAAACAGGGAAGTTAAAGTCTGCAGAAGTTTCTGCTGCCTTTTGTTCAGCTATGCCCTGCCCCCAGAGGTGGAGTCTACAGAGGCAGGCAGGCCTCCTTGAGCTGTGGTGGGCTCCACCCAGTTCGAGCTTCCTGGCCAATTTGTTTACCTACTGAAGCCTCAGCAATGGCAGGCGCCCCTCCCCCAGCCTGGCTGCTGCTTTGCAGTTTGATCACAGACTGCTGTGCTAGCAATGAGTGAGGCTCCATGGGCTTGGGACTCTCCAAGCCAGGCGTGGGATATAATCTCCTGGTGTGCTGTTTGCTAAGACCGTTGGAAAAGTGCAGTATTAGGGTGGGAGTGACCCGATTTTCCAGGTGCTGTCTGTCACAGCTTCCCTTGACTAGGAAAGGGAAATTCCCTGAGCCCTTGTGCTTCTTGGGTGAGGCGATGCGTCACCCTGCTTCGGCTCATGCTTGGTGGGTGTGCTGCACCCACTGTCCTGCCCCCACTGTCCGACAAGCCCCAGTGAGATGAACCTGGTACCTCAGTTGGAAATGCAGAAATCACCCACCGTCTGCATCGCTCAACCTGGGAGCTATAGACTGGAGCTGTTCCTATGTGGCCATCTTGGAACTGCCTTTTCCAAATGAAAGAGAAACTTCTAAGACCAAAACTGTTAATAATGAGACAAATGATTCCAGAGGAAATATTTTAAAAAGCTGTCCAGCATAATGGCTAGTCATCCCTTGAGGACTCACTTCCTGGTCCCTCAAGAGTTTCTGATGTTTCTTCTAATCTAAAAAAAAAAAAATACAGCGTATAGTAGCCTTTTAATCAAAACACAGAATCATAGCTTCATAGGTGGTGACTGAAAGCCTGCCATTTGTTAGTTGTTGCTGTAGTTTAACAGCTGAGACAGTATCCTGGTGATGCTACTGTACTGCTTAGTTACCCTGAACACAATTTTTTTCACTGTATTAATGGTATGTTATATTTTTATTGTTAAGTACTAATGTGTGAATAAGTGTAACAAAAGGATTGCTTACTGTTGGCATATAAATTCAGAGTCCAGGAATGAAGGTTATACCAAACAACCACAGATTGTCCACATGGGTGGCTGAGATAGTGACATCCGTTTTTCCCGACGGTTCAGTGTACACAAACTGTTTCATGCACAAAGTTATTAAGAATTTTGTATACAATTCCTTTCAGGCTGTGTGTATAAGGTATATATGAAACATAAATGAATTTTGTGTTTAGACTTGGGTCCCATCCCCAAGATATCTCATTATGTATATGCAAATATTCCAAAATTTGAAAAAAATCCCAAATCTAAAACACTTCTGGTCCCACACACTTGGGATAAGGGATACTTAATCTGTATTTTGGAAATATGAACAACTTTTCATATCAATATATGTAACTCCATCTCACTCCTTTAACAGCTGTTATCATAGTTTAGTTAACAAGTCATGCCATTGAAGAACATTTATCTTCAGGATTTGGCTATTGCCAACAAGGCTGCAGTCAATCTTGTATTCATTTTTCTGGGAACTGATGTTTCAAATCTCTGTCCATTTTTAAATTAAAATGTTTATCTTTTTCGTGCTGATTTTATTTTACATTTGTTACAATATTGTTGCCTTATTTTTCTTTCCAACTTTTATTTTAGGTTCAAAGGGCACATGTGCAGGTTTATTACATGGGTAAGTTGTGTCATGAGGGTTTGGTATACAGATGATTTTGTCACCCAGGTAATCAGCATAATACCCAATAGGTAGTTTTTCAATCCTCACCCTCCTCCAATTTTTAGGAGTTCTTTAAATGCTAAAGAAATTAGTTCATTTTCTTAAATGTGTGTTACAAATTTTTTCTCTACTTTGTTCATCATCTTTTGACATTTGCTAGTGGTGTTTTCTGTATAAAAGTTTGAAATTTGTGTATAGTAAATTTTTTTCAATATTTTCTGTTACAGATTTTAGGTGTAGAGTCTTGCCTAGAAATGCCTTCTCTATGCCAATATTATGAAAAACAAATGACCTATGTATATTTCCAGTACATTCATAGTTCTCATTTTTAAGTATTTAAATATTTTATTTTCTGGAGTTTATTTCAGCATAAACAATGTAGGTTTTTTTTTTTCTGGACAAATGCAAGTAATTCTAATGCCATGTATTAAAGGATACATCTTTCCCCACTGATTTGAAATATTACACTTTAAATTCCCATAATATTTCTGTTACTACTTTACTTAATTACTACATTTCTCAGTCCCTTAGAATCCTTATAGAACCTGTGTTAATGACCATATATGAACAAACAAATGAGATGAACAACAGAATGGAAATAGTCATCTAAGAGTAAGTCAGCAGGTAAGTTCTTCAAGGTCCTAGTTACTTTTACAGAGTGCCATGTCTAAAGTTCAGTAAGTTGGTCTGCATCTCCAGCAGGTGCCAGGCAAACAAGTGAAAGGGCAAGGATCTAGGGCAATCTGGGGTTTTGTTGCCCTCTTCGTTTAAAATCTTTCCCATTACAGTTCTTGGATTTTTACGAGAGCATGTTAGTTTTTAATGAGCGCATAACTGAAGGAAGGCTTTGCACTTCAAAGCCTGTTGCTGTTACACCCGCTGCATTAGTAAAGTAAGTTCGGGGATAAGCTGGAAAGAGAACTTTAAGTGTCTTATGGCATCCTTCTGCAGCAAGACAGCCTTTCTGAAGGTGATTGCAGATAGACATGGTCCTGCATCTTTGAAGTATACTCAATGAAGAATCAATTCAGGAACTCACAGATACTAGTTATCAGCTTGTGTTTATTCACATCGCAGAGAAGGGTTTAATCAACGTAATACATATTGGGCAATTCTTTGCTTTTAAACTTTACCTTTTGCCTATCAGCAGATCAATATGTATTTTAATCTTCTTCTGTTTTAGAACTGATTTTAAGACTCACAGCAATGAGGCCCAGATTTCACAATCATTAATTGCTATTATCAGCCCCTTTTATTTCCTAAGCATCAGCAGTTTCTTAAAATTCTGTTTTCATTCCTTTACTAAGTTATCCCTTCTTGTTCATCACTTGGTTCTGTTGTGCCTTTCAACCAAGTACAGAGCTTATGACTAGCCAATAATGGGAAGAAAAAGAATTCCCTGCAAATTCTCCATTGATTAACCAGTCTATCTGACTTCATCAGCAGCTGCACACAAAACTCAAATGGTCTGACCACTTCTTGATGAATGGTATCAAGTAATTCCAAAGCTCCAGGTGGGTCTGTCAAAGGGACTCATATTCATTTTTTCTATCTTTTAAATAAGTACTGAATTATCTCTGCCTCTCATGGGAAGATCAGAAATAAATAATAAATAAATAAATACTGAATTGTCATCTTTGGGTGGTCAGTTATTCTACATATTACAGTACAACTTGTTTCTTCCTAAATTGTCAGTATTTTCTAGTACATCAAAAGTTGGAGAGTTGAAGAATCTGCCATTCCATTGCTGCCTAATTTGGGAAAGTCACTTAATCTCTCTAGGTCTTAATTGCCTTGTCTGTAAGGTAGTGTAAAAATAGGTCATTTTTGGAAATTATGAGATAATCCGAATAATGTATTTTGCACAAAGCCTAGCTACCAGGACAAATGAGAAACTCAAAACCCAGATGAAGGACTGTCCCTGTTAACAGTGATGATACTGCTGCTGACCTACAGATTAAAGTATAAGGCAGCAACTGAATGGAAGGGAGTAATCTGACTAAAGGATCAGTGTGTTCATACCTGCAAATGTATCTCTCACTTGAACCTTAGGATGAAAAGGAATTTGTATGACTGGTCCAAAAAAAAACCTTTTCACTTAGTGTACTGCATTATTATTCAAGTAAGATTATTTCCATTTGCCACATAATTATGGAGCCTCCCTTCCTGTGTGCCTCTTTGTACACAGTGAAATGTTCCTCTGCTATCTTTACAGAGTTTATTTTCTTCTAAACATAAAATTATAAATGTTCATTGTAGGAAATTTAGAAATTTATAAAAATATGAAGAAAATAAAAATTATTCATAATTCTACCACTGGTAGATATGTTTGATGCCTTTTCTCTCATATATGTACCAACATATTTATATTATGTATAAATATAGAAATACATCAAAATTTTCATATAGAAATACTTCAACTTACCAATAGACTGGGTTCTGAAATGTAGATCCATTTGTGCAAAAGTCCATAGTGACTTTAAACTTAGCACAATATCTGTTTTTGTTGAGAAGAATTGACCCATTTCTGCTCTGTCGTGAGACTTAGTTTCTATCTATGAAAATCTGTGAGCGGAAAATTTATAGAGCGGATTTTGTATCTATCCTTTTCATCAAATATCAAATCATGAGAACTTTGTAATGTCGATAAATATTCTATAAAACCATGATTCTCAATATTGCCTGATAGTCCATTAAATGAATATCAGATTTACTGGACAATTTATTTACTGATGTATTTAAAATAACCCCATGACACATATCACACAGAGAAATCTTACTCTAGCTCTCTAGTTATTTCCTCGGGAAAGATTTCTAGAAGTAGGATCAAAGGTAATAGACTTATTTAATAATTATGACATATACATGTATATACATACATATAAACATATATATATACACATATATATGTACACACACTCATATATATACATGGTCAAATGCTTTCCAGAAAGACTGTGCTTAATTACATACCTAACCACATACCTAACCACAGTGACACTATTACCAGCACAAAGTTAGCATCATCTTTTAAGTCCTCTCGAATTAGGCATGAAGCTATATGCATCCACTGTGGTATGCTTTCTGAGGCCTGGAAGTCTATGCTTTCTCATTGACCACAACAGGCCTTAGGGCTCCAGATTATCTGTCAGACCTCACATTTGGTCCAGGGTCCATGGCTTCAGTGGCTTTGCCTTCTTTCTTATCTTGTTGCCCACCTGGGCTCTACATTTCAAAGAAATACTGACCAGTTTTGCTTGATGTGAAACTATACTGCAGTCTATTCTGACACAGAGGACTATAGATGCTCCTGGTCTCTACTCTGCAAAGGAGTGGAAAGGGCTATTTATGCTGCCTCAATGGTTCTGGGTGGGAAGATGGTTTTTTAGCAGAGTTTCTGTTTTATCTACTTAAATTTCTTATCTAGCAGTTGGAGGTAAAACTGATACAGTAGTGCTGATTTCCAAATGCCAACACACACACACACACACACACACACACACACACACACACACACACTCTTTAGCTCTTGCCTCCCTACCTTGGGATGAACACAAATAAAAGCATTATTATAGATTTATTCTCATTGCAGGCAATCACATCCATCCCATTGAGCAGATTATTATAACTCCTTACACAATTACCTGGCAGCAGTGAAAGTGATTTCTCAAACAGTATGAAACACAACTGTTTATCCAGGAACAACTGCCTGTGAGACTTTGGGAGCAGAACTGAGGATCCCTTAAAAAGGTGCTAAGAACCTACTAGCCACTTGCCTAGGTATTCCACATATGCTTCAGAGATTCTCTCTCTCTCTCACACACACACACACACACACACAACTGATCACAAAATCCACAATATAAACTGTACAAAACATGGGAAATACTGCATATTGCCAGATCTGAAAACATTAATAAGAGAGTATAAGAAATAAGTTAAAATAGTAAAATATGTTTTTTTTAAAAAAAAGAAAAACAGATATTGCTAGAAAATTAAAGATACAGGAAAAATGAGAAATGAAGATCACTCCCATGTACTTGTCAACTATTACATTTCCAGTTCTCTGTGGCTGAATTTCATCAAGGGATAGAGAACTAGGGAAAAAGATTAAGCAGGAGGGTATAACCTTAAAAAACGTTCAGTATTTAAGAGGAAAGGGGAAGGGGGTTCTGAAAAGATCTGGAGAAGAACCTATCAAAAAAGTAGGAGGATAACCAGGATCATGTATTTTTATGAAAGCTAGAATAGGAGCTTCAAGAAGCAAACACAAGTCCATAGTTAAGTGCTGCACAAGAAATCCAGGGTAAGAACGAACATGTTTCAGTGGGATTTATTTGTAGGAAGTGACCTTTAAGAGAGAATGGATGTTAATGTTTGAGTGACTTTTCTGGAGATGCCCATTATTTTGACCTCACCCCTACATCACCTTCTTGCAGAATCTACCCATGTCCCCCTTGGTCTCCCATTGTGTCTGCTGAACAGGTAGCATCCCATAGACCCCTTTCTCTCTGGACACAGAAGAGTGCATGGAAATGAACCGTGAAGACTCTTTTAGGTTCTTAAACTGGAAAATTAAGTGAGTCGGCTTAAGAACCTAAAGTGGCCATGCCTGGGTCATGTGGAAACTAGGCTGAGAGCACCAGTCAGTAGAAGGAAGGGAAGGAAGCAGAGGCACAGAAAGGCCCAGAGATGAGAGAGCAGACACCCCCCAGGAACAGAGGAGAGGAGGCTGCATTACAAGAAAGAGACCCCTTGCTTCCTCTAAAGGCTGGGCTGCACTCCCGCCCTCAGGTTCCATGAATTATCCCTCTTTCCTTCCAATAATTTTGAGTGGGATTTGGTGCCCCATCATCAAACTACCCCATCCAAGACAGTAACTACTGTGTGCCATTTGGCTGTGTGCTGTATGCTGTATCACATAATGCTTACAAGAGCTCAGCAAAGAAGATGTCACTATCTCCCTTTTCCCTGAGAGGAATCTGAGGTTCACGAGGTTAAATAACTTGCCTAAGGACACACCGCTGGTGAGTGAATATGGTTCTAAATTCTCATATCACTATGCTGGGCCATAAACACTAAACAAGCTCAATTACTGCTAATTGAAATTCTGAGAAGTTCTCAGAAGTGCATGAAGGCTATGTCTGTGCTATGATATCTTCTTCTGTATTAAATTATAAACATAACACCTTAATTTGCAGCACTCATACATCAGCCTTCGGTATGCTTCATACAGAGGAAGTATGTCAGAAAGAGCCAGAATCTTCTCAAAAGAAGTGTGCATTCTCCCAGTTCATGGAATAAACTACAACTACAGTATGAACTTTATCACAGGTTCTTAGAGACTCTAACAGAAGTATAATCCTTTTCAGTTATTAAAAGAATTGAAAGCTTTTTACTGTTCATGAAAAAGACAAACTCCTCCCTTTCAAATTATTATTCTACTTTATAGTACAATTCCTTCTGGCTGGGAGGAGAACTTCAGACGCTTTTTCAAATAACCCTAGTCATTTAATCTGTACCTTTGGGAAGTCATGCTGAGAGTATATGGAAAAGAGACAGACAGAGCCAGAAAAAGGTGGGGGTGGAAAGGGAAGGGAGAGGGTTATGGAAAAGAAAAGGTAAGACATTGTTTCTGAAGTAGTAAGAATCTCCCAGTTTGGCCTACTTTAAAATAAGCTGGGTATTTCTATCCACAAAAGAACATCTAACATTGTTTAGGTAGTTACAACTTAAAAACCTTCTACACGTCTACTCCAGACAGATCTTTCCACTTATTTGTGATCCTCATCATACATAAATCAGCACTGCTTATATTAATTAGACACTTTCACTGGAAGTTGAGATGCTCAGTCAGCTCAGACTATAACAATATACCACAGAATGGGTCGCTGAAGCAATGAACATTTATTTCAGGAGGCTGGGAGGTCCAAAATCAAAGTGCTAGCTGATTTGATGCCTGACGAGAGCTCCCTTCCTAGCTTACAGAAAGCCACCTTCTCACTGTGTCCTTACGTGGTGGAGAAAGAGTGAGTGTTCTCTTTTTCTCCCTTCTTTTGCATATAAAGCCATTAATCCCATCAAGAGGACCCTCATGACCTCATCTAATCTGAAGTACCTCTAAAAGAGCCTATATCAAAATATTATCACATTGGAGGTTAGGGTTTTGATATGGTTTAGCTGTGTTCCCAGCCAAATCTCATCGTGAATTCCCATGTGTTGTGGGAGGTAACTGAATCATGGGGGCATATCTTTCCTGGCTGTTCTCGTGATAGTAAGTCTCACAATATCTGATGGTTATTATATGTGGGTTTTCCTGCATAAGCTCTCTCTCTTTGCCTGCTGCCATTCATGTAAGATGTGACTTGCTCTTCCTTGCCTTCCACCATGATTGTGAGGCTTCCCAACCATGTGGAACTGTAAGTCCACTTAAACCTCCTTCTTTTGTAAATTACCCAGTCTCTGGTATGTCTTTATCAGCAGCATGAAAATGGACTAATACAGGTTTCTATATACAAATTGGGGGGTGGGGCAGGGTTGGGGGGACACAATTCAGTACATAGCAGGTGCTTTGAAATAGTTATTAAAAACAAACTATATGAGCAACACCCAAGAATATCAACCATGACATTATAACAGAATATATGCCCAGGTATTATAGAATGGTAAATCTTAGACAAATGCCAAGGACCTTCTTCTATAGCTTGAAAGGGTTGAAGAACAGACCTGTACAGATGGTTTGGGGCCATGAAAGATGGCTTTTAAGAAATCAATTAAAATCAATCAATTCTCTCCACTGAGAGAAAACCCTAATTATAAAGCATGGGCCTGGGGAGAGCAGAGAGGCCATACATGCAGGCTATTGTCTCAGAAATAGAACTTGGATGCTGAGAGTGCTAAGAGGGAGGGGAGCCGCTGAACCCCATTTTTGAACCATTTGCTGGAGAGATCACTGGGGCTAGGGGGACCTTAAGAAATCTGACTTGAGTCCAACTTAAGAATTAGTTCTGGGACCTTTGAAATATTGCAAATAACATGTAATTTCCAAAGTCCAGTTGTTGTTTGAATTCCGGGGCAGATTATTCCTGTTTCTGAAAAACCACTTCAGTAAACCACTTCAGAACCTTTTGGTTCTACAAAGGTAAAGTCAAGATCCTAATTTGAAACAGAAAATTTCCAGAAAACATTAGATGCTTTGTATAATTATATCTAAAACTCTTTTCTTTCCAGTCTTAATACTTTTACTCTCTGTGATACAATTCCCTTCAGTTATTCTCAAGTCCTTATTGAGTTTTGCCAAATACCACAGCGTTGTTTAGGTAAAGAGATTAAATAATCATAAACTGTTAAAATGGTAAATTTCATGTTATGTATATTTTACCACAATTAAAAAGATTTTTTAATAATCAAAAAAATTCCCACACAGAAAAGCTCAGGCCCAGATGAATTCACTAATAAATTCTAAGTATGTTCAAAAAATTAACATTAACCCTTCCCAAACTCTTCAAAAAAACAGAAGAGAAGGGGTAATTTCCCAATTCCTTCTATGAGCCCAGTATTAGCCTAATACTAGACAAAGATATCACAAGAAAACTTCAAACCAATACTCCTTATTTTCAGAGATGCAAAATCTCCAACAAATCCTAGGAAAGTGAATCCAGAAACATGAAAAAAAATATTACATACCACACCATGACCAAGTGAGATTTATCCCAGGAAGGCAAGACTGGTTTAACGTGTGAAAATCAATCAGTGTAAGACATCATATTAACAGAATACAGGACAAAAACCACATGATCATCTCAACAGATACAGAAAAAATATTTGACAAATTGAAACACCCTTCTGTGATAAAAACGGCCAACAAAACTAAAAATTGAAGGGAATATCTTCAACCTGATAAAGGGCTTCTATGAAAATCCAATTGCTAATGTCATACTTCATGGCCTAAGACTTAATGCCTTGCCCCTAAGCTCAGGAACATGACAAGTATGTTCACTCTTGCTACTACTACTCAACATTGTACTGAAGATTATAGCTGAGAATATTTGGTAAGAAGAAGAAATAAAAGGCATTTAGATTAGAAAAGAAGTAAAACTGTGTCTATTTGCAGATGACACCACTTTGTATATAGAAAAATACTAAGAAATTCACACAACAAAACTATTTGAATTAAAAAGCTGGAAATAAATCAAAAGTCAATTAACTGGTGAATGAATAAACAAAATGTGGTCTATTCATATAGTGGAATATTATTCCACTTAAAAAGTAATGAAATAGATATACGGTACCATATGAACAAACCTGGAAAACATCAGTCTCAATGAAGGAAGCCAGATAAAAATAGCAATACATATTGTTCTATTTACATGACATATACAAAAATAGGCAAATCCATAGAGATAGAAAGTAGATTATGGTCACCAGGGGATAGAGGATTGGAGAATGGAAAGTGATTGCCAATGGGTACAGAGCTTCTCTTTGGGGTAATACAAATGTTCTGGAATTAGATGTGATAATTGTTCATCTTTGTGAAATATGTGAAAAACTGTGGATTGTATACTTTAAAAGGATACATTGTATGTTATGTGAATTATATTTTAATAAAGCTGTACTTTTTAAAAAATATATATGTATGTGCTCTAACCTAGGTGTTCGAATTCTTATCTGAATTGTTGTGAAGCAGATAAATCTAGTCAAAGGGTGATTGCCAATTTTGAAAGCTATTTAGACATACAGTGATACAGGGTTTCTACTCTGATTAACTTCATATTCAGGAAAATCAATGTTGGACTTCCTCAAAATTGTCTCTTAGGAAAACCAGGGATTCTGCCTCCCCACAGATTAAAGAGAGCAAAAAGCCCAAGTAGGAAGCTGAAGCTGATGATGACCTCCATGTGCCAGGACTCTTCTGTGTAGCCCCACCTGTCGTGCACCAGTCATACACATTATGATGTAGTTTATGCCCTCTTGGACCCATGAACACTTCAGTAAGAACACCACCACCATTCATTATTAGAAAGCATTTTAATTGTGACTGTGAATGAGAACTCTGCTTCATAGGAATCTCTCCAAATAGTCTTCAGAGCACATATTTAGACCAATATTCCGCAGCCCAAGGAAAACTGAAGTGGTGCTTCTGTAACCACAGAAGCATTTACAATGAGTTCAATAGTCAGTAGTACATCAAAGTCACCAGAATGAACCGATGTCTTTAAACCTCAGGTCCTAAATGATTTGCAGGGAGTGTCTACGTTCCAAAGCTTTCCATGTCCACTTTTACTGCCTTAGCCTTCTACTTTTAAACCAGAAGTAAACTTAGAAAATGTATTTTGGTTGCTGTTTGAAGAAAAGGGCAAAAATGAGATGTCCTGTTATATAGCCTGTAATTATTTCTTTTACAGTTCTTTTTACTAGGCATCCAATATAATTCCCTTCATCCTAGATCACATTTAAGATTTTCCTCTTATATAGACACCCAAAACACAGAAGGGATCTACTGAAGACAGGTCACCTTATATTCTTGTCATGGTGAATATTTATGAATATCTGATAGCTCTTAACCTGTCAGATGAATCTTCTTCAGATCTAAATAAGCCTTCCTATTTTACGTAGTTTCCTATAGCCACACAACATTTCTGGAGCCGCTTCACTGGGAGGACTCTGTCAACAATCAGCATTTCACTGGCATTAACATGCAATAAAAGACAATGAACCATGACTCAATTAAACCACAAAAAAAAACTGTCTTCAGATAACATTAACCCAGTAGTTTTCAAAGCTTTATATGTTGTAGGGCTTCTGCTGCCTAATATTAAGGTCAGCGCTTTAAAAACATATGCCTAAGCATCAAACACACCTACACAGAAGATGATTTAGAGGAAGGAGCAAAACTCTGTTTTGATTTATCTCCTTCCCATACTGTATCCAGAGATTTTACAACTTAGAGTATGTGATAACAATTAGGTATCACTACTGCAAAGAGTAAGAACACATTTTCCCATCGCAACGTCCATGGAAATGTAATTTGCCCACAAGATACAGTTAGGGAGACCTTTAGATTCTGATTTGTGTAAAACAACAACTAAAAAAGATGATGTAGGGGAAGCTTCAGAAAAAATATGTAGGCACCCATAATATGAACTAACAGGACATCTGATATCTGGATATGTCAATCAACACATTCTACAGTCAGAAAAGTGTCTCATAATAAAATTGCTAAGGTATAAGAAAAAAGATGGAGCTCTTCTAATATGTAAATTTACACATTTATGTCTCACTTAACCAGGAGGACTGGAGGAACGGAGGGGTTTCTTACAGAACCAGAGGCTTTATTTTTCTTTTCTTTGCTTGGCTGTACTTGCAATATTTAACACTCTAGGTTTAAATCTTCAATATTTTAGGTTTGATCACATTTAACACTTAGTCATTTCAATTAAAATTGCTCTCCTTTCTCTCATTAAATTAAACCATCAGGAAAAATTATATGATCTCACCAAAGACAAGACAAAATGGATTCAGATATTATATTGTAAAAATTTTAGAAGATTTCCTTGTTGAATAAAATTATTAAAATTATCTCGCTTCAATTATAACAAAAGGCAGGGAGAAATGACCAGGAACATATTGAACTCACGGGTAAATAGTAAAAGAAAACGCTCTGGCATTTTCTTTTAAATATATTTAAATATATAATTTAAATTATATAATTCATAAATTATCATTATTTTAAGCTGTGATTAATATAAATTCATTCAAGATTCAACTTCTTTTGTAAGAAAGCTACTAAAATATGCCAACAAAAATGGAATAAAATAAAAACAATCATTTAAAGTAGATCTTTAAGATAAATTTAATACATTTACGGCATCTTTTTAAAACCGCAGGAATTAAAATATCCATTGAAATCATAGGTTAACTGAAGAATTATCAAAAATGATGGCAATAGAGTGTGACTCTATGCTGGCCCAATATAATCACTGTTTATTATATTCAGAAGCCATGAATATAAAATGGAAACCGAAAAGAATTTGAAAATTCAAGTTATGAAGGCGACTATGACGGATAATTTAAAAGAAAGAACACTTTCTCTGTTTGCTAATATTAAAAGATTAACATATTAATCTTTTAAAAAATTACTAAAAGTTTACTGGTGTATTAGTTTCCTTTGGTGGCTGTGACATGTTGCCACAAATTACCACAAACTTGTGGCTTAAAACAGCACAAATGTATTCTCTTACAATCCTGGAGGTTCTGAGAGGAGAATCCAGTTCCTTGCCTCTTTCTGCTTCTAGCACTCCCCCGAAAGCCTTAAGTCTGGACTCTGCCTCCATCTTCAGAGCACATCACTTCAACCTCGGCTTCCATCATCGTATCACCTTTTCCTCTCCATAGTCAAACTAACCCCTGCACCTCCCTCTCTTACAAAGATACCTCCTATTGCATTTAGAGCACACCCAGCTAATCCAGGATAATCTCCCCATCTCAAGATCCTTAGCTTAATCACACCTGCAAAATCCCTTTGCCATAGAAGGTAACATTCACAGGTTCCAGTGATTAGTATACGGACATCTCGTACGGCCATTATTCAGCCTACTACACTAGTCCAGAAAATATATTTTTAAATCTTTATCCTAGGAGTTACACAAGTGAATGCTTTATTGATCAGCTTTATTTGGCACATGTCATTGTTTTCCATTGGGAAGCAACAGCATGGTCAGGCTGATTCACCATCAGTACCTCTCAACAGAGACTCTGCTTCTGAGAGTATCTGTGTGGTCTTTTGGGCCAAGCTAGAGACACTGGGCAACACAGTGAGGGTGGTGTTTCCTTTGAAAGATAGACACAAACTTCACAGTTACTGTTTACATAAATAGTGCTAGTATGTATGTATTTTGTTTTGTCTAATCAATTCATAAGAAATCTAGATTTCAAACCAAAACATACTTATCAAAATTATTCCTAACGGGTTAGGACAATTAAAAAAAATTTTTTTTTCTCTTTAAAAAGTGTTAATTATTTCTGGAAGGCAGGACTGGCAGTGTTTCAAAATAATGTGGACTTTGGAATTGCAGCTCTAGGCTTACTAATTCCTAGGTTATGTATGATCTTTGGTAGCCAAAAGCTTAACATTTTTGATCCTCAGTTATTCATGTCTAAAATGGTAATGCAAACACCTGTGCTAGAGGTTTGTTTTGAGATCATTAGTTTTGCTATAATAACTGGCATAAAACAGTTGCTCAGTAAACATTAATTATCTTCCACCTTTTATATTAGAAAACTTGTCTATAAAAAGTGCACAGTGAGGGCACAGTGGTAGGCATCTGTAGTCCCTGGTACTCAGGAGGCTGAGGTGGGAAGATCACTTGAGCCCAGGAGTTCAAGACCGGCCTGGGCAACGTTGTGAGAGCCCATCTCTTAAAAAAAGAATAAGTGCACAGTGAAATAGGATCAACTTACTATTGTTCAGTATGGTCTACAGAATGAATTCAGACAACTGGTAAATAAAGTAATATGAAAATACTAATAATCTCATTAAACATTCAATAATAGCATATGTCATAAATGTGAAATAGGAAATAGAGTTGCTAAGTTTAATAAGAGTCAGATATTTGGTAAATTAAAGTGATCATTCTATTTAAAAGGTTATTTATTTATGTCATTAAGTTATCACTGAACTGGCAATTTTTGCAATCCTAAACCTCTTTGTTTTTATATTATGTCATTTCAAAATACATGTATTAAAAATGTTGGCAACTCCTCAATATGTAAGTGTGACTCAGGTATCAGAACAATAACTTTAAGAATTAATAGTGATAGGTGATATAGGTGTGTTTCTAGATCACAGAAAGTTAGTAAGAAAAACCACATTCTGAAGTGTAAAGTAAACCTTCCTTTCCTCTACAAAAATATTTGAAGTCATTATCCTGAGATATGTCTACTCTACACATCATTCTTAAAAAGATAAAGAAGCTGATAGAGCAACTGTCCTTGCCAACACAACAGAGATCTCAAATATGCAGCAATTGGTCACTAAGGTGCTTAGAAGCAGTCTAGAGTTTCTCAGATCTCCATAGGACATGTCATTAAATCTTCTCCTCCTGCTGGGTCTGACTTCTGGGAAAAAAGCATATGGTATAAATATTACTATATTTGGTAGTGAATACTAATGATCGCTCAGGAGGTTCATCCTTCAGTTTCTATGGCCTTTAGCATCTAGTTGCTTACAAATGTGACATGCTTTGATTTGATTTAATCATAATTTATGAATTTTGAATTTACGGTTCAGAATTCAATGTACCAAATGTACCTGTAAAGTTAGATACCCATATATATGGAGACACATACACATTTATTTTTGGAGTTACCCCATTAACAGATTATAAAATTAAGGTAAGAAGACCAAGGCCTTTCCAAGGCACATTTTACAAAGCTGCTTGTTCCTCTAAAATCAGTAGGATCTGAAAACAGATTCAACACAAGCATACACACACACAAACACTTAGACATAGAGGTCACGTATAGTAACACTGTTCTTCTCTAGTGAGAACTCTAAGCTCAATGATATCACATGAACTGAAAAATTGTCTATCAATTTCTATATGAACAATATCCCAATCATTGTGTGGAACAGCAGAGAAAGGTGTTCTGATGTGCAGAAATTATATGATCTGTATAAAAACAATAAATAGCACTTCCATGTTATAATAAATTTGCAAGTTGAATTTCATACAGGTCATGTTACACAGGTCATATTAAAAATAATTCCAAGGAAAGAATTAAGAGAAATTTGGTTAAAGATATAATTTTACTCCACAGAAGCTTCCTAAAGTTTTATATAAAGCTGATTATAGTGGTTCAGTATTACAAGAATAGGATGTGTTACATAGTATAACAGTAACACTGCTGTGTTCCCTCAGATGGCATAAATCACTTGGCTAATTTGGCTACTAATAAATAGTTAGTATAAAATCTTATTTACCAAGGCCAATAAAAAAATTCTCAGCAGTTGGGTATATTTGAATCAAATGTCACTGTAAAGATAAGACAAAAAAAACTTCCATAATACATACTGTTATATTCTAATGTATCCATAATGAAAGATTCCATAATGAAAAATAATATAAAAATTAGATTCTGTATCAAGACTCTGTCAAAAGCTATAGTTCACATCAGAAGTTAATAGCACTAGGGAGTTAAATGATTAATACAAAAACAAATTCTTACTACAAATATTCTTTTGTTCTTCACTTACCATGATGCAAACTGCAAGGATTTAACCTTTAAGGGTTAAAGAGTTTAATCAATGTCAATGTCTGATCTTCTGAAGGCGATAAAGAACAGTCTGTCTAGCGATACCCAACAGAACATCACTTTGTCAAGCCACAAAGCACCCAAAAGCTTGTCAAGTAAGTTACCAGAAACCTCTTTGTGGTTAGAACTCAGCTCCTTCCTGCTTGACCTATTATTTGATATTTGACCACTTGGTTGCAAGACACTTGCTCTTTCTAGCTGAAATGTCACTGGGGCATCTTGTCAGCTCCCCGACATCTCGGCCTGACATACAATTTTACTTTTGTGTGCTACAAGGCAGAAAATGCAGGGCAATGGCCTTGTTTTAAATTCTGTCAGCATCAAAGATGGGCGTCACTCTTGGGTCCTACCAACAACAAAAACAAAAAAGGAGTCAATTTTGAAGGTCAAAACAGCCATTACCTTGAAGTTTTTCAGCTTATACTAAATATATTACCTGCTATCCTGGTGTGGGAACTGTCCTTATGAAGTGCCTAAACATAGCACAGAAATCCTCCAGCACAATTGCTCTACTTTCTTATCAAATGCAGACTTGCTAAAAGAATGAGTTTTCAATGCCTTCAGGGACCAGATTCAGCAGTTAACTTGTTCAAATGGGCAAGTGGTATCATGTAGCTTTACAAGGAGCAACCTGACCTTCTCACATTGACCAGGAGTGACATTATTGTGCAGGAAGAGAAGCAGTCACATCATTTCTGTTTTGCACAACCTGCTTAAAGTTTGCAACTAAATGCTTGTCTTCAGTTGAGCTGACAAGAGAGAAGAGGGGGCTCAGTGAACCATGGCCGGGCTGCCATGAAATGACAGGAATCATTGGCATACATTTCAAATAGCTCTCTCAATCCTATTAAAGCATTGCAGTCCTGCTTTAAAATAGACAAGTATGAAACAACTTTGATAGATAGAGACTAAAATGGCTTATTGATTTTTTTAAGTCTGAGGGAAATTACCCAAAATGTGTCATTCCTTAACATTTAAAAATATGTTACATAAAAATGAGCAACTGTGATAGTAAATAAAACTTGGAGAGAAAAAAGTTGGCTATTTCCTTATTCAAGGAGACAGAGCTACCAGAATACATCAAGATATCACACAAAATTTTAAATCCATTGCCACTTCTGCTGAAACAAAAGTCAACTGATAAGAAAATTCCCATTCAAAACAATTTTAATTGCAATGTTAACTGTTCCTCCATTTTTTAATTTCATGAAGTCATAATCCAATCTGAGTTGGTCTGTTGGCATTAGCAGATATAGTCACTGGAGAGGAGTGAGATGACATCAGAGCATGGGGCACAGTATTTATAAATGTCTCCTTTAAGAAAGTGTAAGTTGTATCAAGTTCAGGTTTCAATGGTAAAAAATCCCCAATACCAGTTGTGTCAGCAGGAAGAGGAGCTCTTGAAGGAATGGAGAGATTTGAATGGTCTCGTGATCCTATCTGTGACATACAAAAGAAGAAAATAATAAATATGGAGTTGAAAACTCTCAAACAGAGCCTATAACCATAAACAGGCAAGTAGACTAACAATCATTATAATATAAAATGAGAGGAAATTACTATTTCAATAATCTACACGAGAATATATAAATAGTAAATTATTTATCAAGTGTGACTGAATCCCTTATTTACTCTTTCATGAACTTTTCTAGACAACAGGAATTTGTCTAAACACTAAATCTTTGTGTAAAACTTTTTTTTTTATCTTTTTTTTTTTTTTTTTTTTTTTTTAAGACAGAGTCTCGCTCTGTCACCCAGGCTGGAGTGCAGTGGCGCATCTCGGCTCACTGCAAGGTTTGCCTTCCGGGTTCACGCCATTCTCCTGCCTCAGCCTCCTGAGTAGCTGGGACTACAGGTGCTCACCACCTCGCCCGGCTAATTTTTTGTATTTTTAGTAGAGACAGGATTTCACCGTGTTAGCCAGGATGATCTCGATCTCCTGACCTCGTGATCTACCCGCCTCGGCCTCCCAAAGTGCTGGGATTACAGGCGTGAGCCACCGCGCCCGGCCTGTGTAACACTTTTTATAAAGTTATTATATCAGAGAGTCAATACAATCAGGGATTTTTACCTTGACTTCAGTCCATTGGCAATTTACAGAAACCGATGCTAATGGCATTTATTTCATTACGCTATATAGTAAGTGCCATATAATATGGAAGATTAGATTACTTAGAAAATAAACTATGAGTATTTAAGTTTTTTAAATCTATCCGTTTTACTTATTTGACAAAAGTAGCGCAAAGAAAAATAAGCCAATCCCAGTGACCTCTAGAAAATGGCATACTAAGATACAAAATTCTAAGGAGAACTCTTTGGCTTTACTTTAATAATAATGCCACCACCCTGTTTTTTCTTTCAACTTTATTATTTTAGGTTCAGGGGCACACGTGCAGATTTGTTACATGGGTAATTCTTGATTTCAGCCACTGAGGTACGGTGTACAAATGATCCCATCAGCCAGGTGGTGAGCACAGTCCCCGAGTGGTAACTCTTGAACCCTCTCCCACTCTCGTAGTCCCTGGTGCTCAGTGTCTATTGTTTCCCTCTTTATGTCCATGATACCACCCTGTTTTGATAAAGACTATTATAAGTATTTAGAAATCACGTGTCAAACTAAGGGACTGAAAATAATTTGTCATATATTTGAGAACACTGATGGTATCCAGAAATTGTTGGAAATTAAACTTAAAAATGCCACAAAGTCATAAAATACTGGACAACAGAATTAATATTTTGATAAAGCTGCTCATTTAAGCCTTAAGTGACGTCAGTATCTAGTAGTTAATATTTAACACGAAGAAGTCTTAGCAGTAAAGCAGGTAAGTATTACGACATTTAAAGATGGCAGGAAAATAGTGATCAATTGTATGACATAATTTTCCAGATTCCCACAAAATAAATTTTGCTGAAATAACAAGTCTGGTTACAAGTATCTCCACTAAAAATCATACTCTATATTGCAGGGTTTTTTTAAAAAAAACTTTTTAGTAGATCCTCTTACAGTTTTGATAACAAAATAATGTAAACTATAAGGTCTGTTTTATTATGTCATGTTATACAAAACTGTTTCTACATGTAAAAACAAGAGGGAAGCTATCACTGGCTTTAGGAACATATTAGAAATTCAACTGTTGTATGTGTTACCATTTTTGTGGATTTTTTTAAAACTACAACTGGAGAAAAAATCAATATCTGCATCTAACACCTAGTTCAGCAATTTTCTTTGATCTTTGTTCTTTTGATTTCTTGATACTCTACTGCAGGCCAATAGCTGACGGAAATCATCTCTTTTTATACTGGAAGTCTAACACCTAAAATGGTCACTTGAAATAGCTCTATGAAGGACAAGGTTTCCCAGTGGAAAGAAAACAACTTCCAAAATCATGTGTTGACCCTGATTAGTAGTATTAATGAGGTTTTGCTTGCAGAACCTTAATGCTGGGCCTGATCATCTCAGTTCAGAACCTGAACAGAGGCATCTCATTACATCAGAGGCTAGAGGTGTACACACCTGCATTTTTACTGCTGCTAGAATCATTTTTTAGCAGTGTCATTACTGGATTGACTTTGCAGCTATAAACATTACAGTGCCATCTACTAACTTCTCATTCTGCCAGGCCTGGGGGTTAGGGGAATGCTAGAAGAGCAGGAGATGGTGGGGCCTGATTTTCTTCTTAATAAACATAGTTGTAGCCATAGTATTCTTTATTATAATAGAATATTGTCAGAAAAGGCTTTAAAAGTTTGTTTTGATACATCTTTATACTTCAAGTTCTGGTCTAAGAAAACTATGTATGGAAAATAGAGGGGTGTGCAGAATCAGTCCAAGGAAGGTCAGATATCCTCTGGGGGTATTTTCTTCTGGATATTTTAGAGAAAGGTAACTAGGCCAAATTGACCAACCATCCCTGTTTTGTCAATATTAGTGATACGCATAATTTACTCAAACTTATATGTTGTACTTAAAGTTTCCCTTTTTGTTCTTGTGAATCCATCAACCTAACACATTACAAAGTTAGGAAGGCGGTCCTTTAGGGAAAGTCTCTACTAACTGCTCATTTCTCTTTAACATTCTACAGATCTTGGTAACCTACAAAGAGGTCCCTCCTTTACCTTTTCTCATCCTACTTTTTCTAAGATGTCTACTTTCCAGTATGTTGTCTGAAAGCACCCTTTCATCCAATATAACATTTTTGACTAAATAACCTTGAAATGGGGTGTTATTTCCCTAATATTTCAAATTAGTCTCACTTTTTGCACACTATTTTCTGACCTTATGTCCTAAACATGGAAAATAATATAAAAAATCTCCAGAGATGAAAAAGAGAGAGAGAGATTTCCTTAAAGTCTTGTAACCCCCAAAAGTATAGTCTCTAGAAAGTAAACAGAGTTACTTTTGTGTAAAGGAAAACAAATGACTGCTTTTGCTACCGGGATCATCTGCTGTACTGCTAGAAAAAAACTTTTTTCATGAAATGAGGTAAAGTCTGATTTTAAGTCACTTAAAAGCTTAAAAAGAAGCCACCGGCTGGGGTTGGTGGCTCACACTTGTAATCCCAGCACTTTGGGAGGTCGAGGCAGGTGGATCACCTGAGGTCAGGAGTTGGAGACCAGCCTGGCCAACATGGTGAAACCTCGTCTCTGCTAAAAATACAAAAATTAGTCGGGCGGGTGCCTGTAATCCCAGCTACTCATGAGGCTGAGGCGGGGGAATCACTTGAATCCAGAAGCAGAGGTTGCAGTGAGCCAAAATCGCATCACTGCACACTGCACTCCAGCCTGGGCAACAGAGCAAGACTGTGTCTCAAAAAAAAAAAAGAAAAAAAGCCAGCAACAATTCTGGTGAAACTTTGATTTGAGAATGTGATGTTAAAATAACAAGTAAATATGAACTGTTTTTCTTGTTATAAATATCCAGAATAATATCCAGAAATACATAACACTTTTGTACTATTTTAATGTAACACAGAGAGTAAAGGACAGTTAAATAACTTTTTGTCAGAGAATATTAAAAGTTAGTGTTCACCACCCGATCTTATATTTTAAATCTGTAAAGTCCGTGGTCATATAAACTACTTTTAAAACTGCTGAGGTGTTCTGTCTCTTATGTAAATCTAAATTTAGGCAGTTTTTCAAAAGGAAATTAGTTACCTGAAATAAAAGCTAGGTGTCATGTGAATCTTTATGGAAGCACTTTTATTTACTCAATAAGCTATAAATGATTCTATTTGAACTGCTATAGTCCATCAGCTAAATACATATTCACAATACAAAATGTGTCTACTAAATTTCTACATTTTAAAAATCTTATGAAATACAGTAATTGGACACATCCAATAGCCATTTTTCAAGGCTTTAATATCTTAATTTTCTACAAATGTTTTGCAAACACAAATAAACAAATAAAGCATTAGTCTAATAATAAAATAACCACCCAATAAATTGTCTGTAAGTCAAAGCCTTGTTGCCGATCAAGGCTTCTGAAACTAAGCCATTTGTCTCCTGTGTAACATTTATGATCAAGTTAAGTCTTCTAGAATTTAGTATTATAAAAAGTGAGGAAAAATGTGATTTAGTAAGCCTTAGCAGTATTGCATGGAGATTATGCTAAGCACATAGTGTGATTAAAAGAATACTAGACTGAAGATCAGCGGACTCTAGCTTCTCCTCGCAGTTCTTTTACAATCCCACTGGGTCATTTGGGGCAGGTAAATTAGTCCATCCAAATAAGGGGCTGTACTCTTTCCAGCTTTGAAATTCTACAGGTCTGCCATAATTCCATGTGTGACAGCATATACTATAAACCCTAACTTTTTTGAGGGACATTAACCCAGAAATCAGTTTCCCGAATATAATACTTGAGAAGATGTAGACAGACCATTCTTAAGGGGAAAGAATACATATTGCACATTGCACATTGTTCTAAAATAAAGCCAAATAGATAACAAGATTAGCCACAATTTAGATGATGTGGCTTCATTCAATTAAATTCTATAGTACTCTTTTCATTACTTCAAATTCCATGATGATGTTTTAAGCCCTGTAAATTATTAACTACTTTTAAGTAGTCTGCACAGCTCCACATAAACAGATGAAGAAATCAAAGCACCCACAAGAGGGTGTTACAGTGAGGCTCCCTTGCCGTTTCTACTTTGGTTCCTAACGTGTTCTTACCACCAGAGTCTCAATACTCAGTGTCACAAAGTTTTCTTTCTTCTAAATACTTTAGATGAATTAGCCAAATTCTACCTGTCAGTTTTCCAGTTGGCATGCTGGTCTCATAGGACACTGTAGTTTATCCAGACAGTCAGAGTTGGCAAAAATCACATAGTATTCTCTTGTGGAATACTCAATTTTATATCTGAGATATATATACACATAAAAACATACATTCACCTTATAAATATATACACACACATATACTTGATATATGTATCATATAAATATACACACTCATACACACACACACACACACACATCTGCTATCATGCCATCCAATATTTATTTCTCCTACAGTAGTTACCAGTTCTAACTTTTAGCTACCAATAACAAGCATGTAGGAATATTTTATGCATTCTTCTCCCTGTAAGTCATTAAACCTTAGTACAGACTAGTTTGACTATCTTACTGACATCAAGGCATGGGAAGAAATGTGAGTTAATGGAAAAATGCAAAGAAGTTGCATTAGGAAACACCCTAAGGGCCCAGTGTGCCTAGAGATCTAAAAAGGACAATCATAGAGGCAGAAACAAATCAGAAAAAAGAGGTAGAATGTATTAACAAGAAACCTGATTCACATCACAACAACTCTGTCCTCAGGCAGACATTCAACATTCTATCTGGTTCTAATTCAGCCTTGGCTACTTGTTTGATGTGGAAGATTGATTGGATCAATGGTTTTGATTCTCCATGCTTCCCTATAACCATGCCCTTGCTCTTGGCTTCCCTGTCCAGCCTCATCTACCATTTCCTCACTTGTACTGTGCAAGCCAGGTACATGGAATTTGTGAGACCCTAAACAGGACATTCCATAGTTCACATCGCCCTCCAGTCTGTCCAATTCTGCTCTTTGTTGGGTGAGTCCTCCACGTTTCAAACTCTGGTCAAGGTCTGCCTCTTTCATAAGGCTTTTCTGGATCCTCTTCCCATCCTTCCCCAACTACAGCTAACTGTAACATCCAATCTCATTTTTACATTCCTTCATGAGCATTTACTTTACTATTTTTTTCACTTATTTGTATATCCTTACATCTCTGCTATAAAACTACGAGCACTTAGTGTGATGGAATCATGACTTTGTACCCCTAGCATTTAGCAGAATATCTGGGACTAAATAAGATTCCTAAATGATGAATGAGTGAATGAACAAATGACTTATATTATTACTTCATGGTCTTGGTGTTTTACTGTTATTTTGTTATTTCACACATATACAGATTATGTCGCAATTAGATTTAGCAAAGATGAATGGAAAGAATACGGGATTTGAAGGTGGAAAGAACTAAGGTTCTAAACTTCATTTAGAAGTAGTAAACACATTTACTAATTATGTGATCCTTGACGAGTTACTTAACCTGTGTGAGCTTGTATCCTTATCTGTAAAGGAGGAAGACTAATCCCTCATAGGGCTGTTATGAGGATTACATGGAATAATATATACAAAAATGTGTAGCATAGAGTGGCTCCTCTTCTTCACTTCTCTTTTTCACTCTTCTCAAATTATATGAATTCTAACTTTACAATTATAGTCAACGTGTATTCAGCATTATGTCAGGCACTGTGCTAGATTTAGTTTTACAGGCATTATCTGAATTCTCACAGTGACTCACTCAGAAAGCACTACAATTATCTTCATTCTACAGTTGAAGAGACTAGGGCTCACAAGAGCAGAATAAACTGCCACAGGTTGCACAGCTTGCTAATGGTAGAAAGGGATGTGAATCTTGGTTCTTCTGACTCTCCTATTCATACGCTTGACCATTACCTTACCATGTTGCCCAAAGAAGATATAGCCTAGCCTCAGGCTTATTTTGTATCTAGAGGCATTTCATCAACAAAATAAGGGCTCAACAAACCTCTCTGAAGATGGAAAATAAAAGTACATAGATTGTGCCAGAGGCTAAAATAAATGTTTATATTTTGATAGCATATTTCATTGTGGTCCAGCATTTGAATGCCTGTGGTACTTACTGGAGTAAATACATAGATCTCATGGAACTTACACAAAAATGAAAGTTATGGCCCTTTCATCAAAGGAGCTTATATGTTGTTATATTCAGAGACAAAATGAGGCACTGAGGTTTAAACTTACACTAGAACACTTAAGGCCAGGTGCGGTGGCTCACACCTGTAATCCCAGCACTTTGGGAGGCAGAGGCTGGAAGATCACCTGAAGTCATGAGTTTGAGACAAGCCTGACCAACATGGTGAAAACCCGTCTCTGCTTAAAAACACAAAAAATTAGCCAGGCATGCTGGTGGGTGCCTGTAATCCCAGCTACCCAGGACGCTGAGGCAGGAGAATCACTCGAACCCAGGAGGCAGAGGTTGCAGTGAGTTGAGTTCACGCCATTGCACTCCAGCCTGGGTGACAACAGTGAGACTCTGTCTCAAAAAATAATTAACTAATTAAATTACACTAGAACATTTAAATTTTAATTTTAAATTACTTCAAGATATCTTGTGCCTGACAAGACAATAAGTCCCATTTTCTTCTCCAGGATGTTTAGATTTCCTGATGTGGTTGAGGTTAGAAAAAGAGTTGAAGAATTCTCCCAAGTGGCTTTTGTTCTTTCTTTTCTTAGTGTTCTTCATACCCTTGTGCTTGCAGTCTGTTGCTGACCTGACAATCCTGACACAACTGATGGTAGAGAGTGCCAGAAACGGCCAGAAAATGCAAAGGAGGCATTTTCCCCTCTGTCTTAGAAATATACATTCCCAAACAATTCAGAGAGAATTGAAAATGTAAATAAGTTTATGCACTCAAATATACAAAAAGATACAAAAACCAAATAAATAAAAACAAGCACACCATATAGAAAAATGCCACTGAAAGTCTGAAATGACAAACTGGTAAAAATATGTGCAACACATAGAATCCCCATACAAGTAACTTCCTTAATTTACAAAAGGCTCATGCAAATCAATTAAAATAATGTAATTAGAAAATAGGCTGAGGGTAGCATATTTATTAAGACTGAGTTCAGTTGTAAGAGAAAACTCTAAATGTCATTGGCTTAAATAAGATAAAAGTTTATTTCCCTCTGATAGGGCAATATAAAGTTATCAAGAATCCAGGCTGCTTCTATCTTGGGCTCCATAGCTCAGTACATGGCTTTTACCTCATGGTCAAAAATGGCTGCTCAAGTTCCAGCTAGTATGTCTGCATTCTAGCGAGAATAAAGGAGGATGGAGCAAAGAAGGAGGCACTGCTTCCGTTTACAGACACTTCCTAAAATTGTGCACTTTTACTTACATCCCATTGACTACAACTTAGGTCATATAACTAATTTAGCTTAGAGAGAGTCTGAGAAATGTAGCTTGTTTGTCTGTTTGTTTGTTTCCTGAGCAGCCCAGGTAACATTCAGAGGCTCTATTACTAAGAAAGAGAGAGAAAACAGATATTAGGAAACCACTGACAGCCTCTGCCTCATGTACAAATTAGATGTCTGACTGGGGGAAAGAGTAGTATAATAACCAAAAAACATATGAAAAGGTGCTAAACTTAATTCATAAGTAAAGAAATACAATGCAACACATCCCAATTAAAGATTACTTTTCATATACCAAATGGGCAAAAACTTAGATGTCTGATGATCTCCACTGTTGAGAAGAGGGAATCAGGCAAACTTATGCCATGTAGTTAAGCTGTTGCAACCTTTCTGGAAGACAAAAATTTAAATGTATCTTCCTTTGACCTAGCAATTCCACTGCTAGGCATTTCTTCTATGGCTACACTCAAAAGAGTTCACCAAGGTGAGCATGCAGGTATATTCACTGAAACATTTTTAGATAAATAAACAAAACCTTTTTAACTTTAAAAGTGATCTTTTTATACACTTTAAGTTTTAGGCTACATGTGCACAACGTGCAGGTTTGTTACATATGTATACATGTGCCATGACGGTGTGCTGCACCCAGTAACTCACTATTTAACATTAAGTATATCTCCTAATGCTATCCCTCCCCGCTCCCCCCCACCCCACAACAGGCCTCGGTGTGTGATGTTCCCCTTCCTGTGTCCATGTGTTCTCATTGTTCAATTCCCACCTATGAGTGAGAACATGCAGTGATAAACAAAACTTTTTAAAAATAAAATCAGAGGTCTATGAACACAGGGCTATTTAAGTGAAGTATGACAACCATATAATACAACTATTTTAAACATGAGGTGAATATGTAAAGGCTGATAGAGAAATATATCCAAGTGAAAAAAACAGTTCAAAATGTATACATGTGTTTATGTGTATATATATACATACATATAAATAGTAATATATATTTTAAAATAAGCATAAACACACATACATGCATATCTATCCCTATTTTTTCTGGAAAAAAGAATCACAAGAAATCAAAAGAAACTTAATAATCTTTGGAAAAAAGAACTGAATTAGAGTTTGGGTAGAAAAAAAAGGTTTGAAAGGTGAAAGTTTTCTTTCCATGATTTTTCATCTTTAAAATTATTTGAATCATGAGAGAAAGTTACAAACTGGCAGTTCACAAAAGCAAAAATACAGCTAAGTAACAAATAAATGGGAAAAAATTGTAACCCCCACAAGTAATCAAAAATAGAAAATAAAATAAGACATTTATTGCCGGTAAAAATTAAATATTAAAAATTATGCTAAAGGTTAGTGAAAGCATTGTGAAGCAGGCATTCATAAATTGCTAGTAACTGTATAAGTTGATAGAACCATTGGATCTATAATTGGGCAACTGTCTTAAATGCTTAATGCCATTTGATCCAAAAATTCCATTTATGATTAGGTTCTCTATATTAATAATAACAGACAAAAATTAGAAATACTCTCATATTCAACCAGAAGCATAGTTAAGTAGGCTATAGCTACGTGGTGGAAAATTACATAGCTATAAAATTTACAGTTATAAACTTTTGGATAACACGGACAAATGCTTGGGTCTAACAAAGATCAGACCTTTGTAAAGAGCTAGATAAGTATTTCATGCTTTCTAAGGTATATGTTTTCTGTTCCAAGCATTAGCCCCTGCTGTTGTAGCATATAAGCGGCAATCGAGGATATGTAAATGAATTAGCACGGCTGTGTTCCAATATAACTTTATTTATGGACAGTGAAATCTGAATTTCACATAAATTTTATGTGTCATGATATGTTATTATTCTTTTGCTTTTTTCCCATAACTATTTAAAATATTAAAACCATTCTTAGCTCACAGGCCATATAAAAACAGGTGGCATGTAGATTTGCTGACCCTAGGGCTAGACTACGTCGTGAAAAAGCAGTACACAAAATTACATATGGTGCTTGTTTTGTGGTATTGGAATTGTTGGGATTTTTTTTCTCTATTCTCTGAGTTAGGATTAGGATTTGTATTTTCCAAATTACCTACAGTAAGTACATTTTACTTTTATAGCTAAAAACCCTTTATTAAAAAATGAAACTGTATACATTTATATATACTGAAATACATCTATATATTTTAGTATAGTTATGGCTCTAAAATGTGTGGTCAAAATGAAAATGTAATTGGATAGTTAAAGGTCTCAGAGGATAGGTCTTTAAGTGTTTTGCATGTTTTGAAAACATTTTGATCTAGCAAAGAACACTCTCATTTCAATGCTTTCAGTTATCTAAGTCATATTTACAGTTTTACACTGAGTAAACACCTACACAAATAATGACACTGAGTAACTTGTTCCTCTACTCTGCGCAAATACAACTCCTTATGCAGAGTGACTACTTATAACTTGTGTGCCTTCATTTTACTCCAAATAGCACTTCCAGCTGCCAAATTACAACTTCTGTGGTCAAAATGTACACATGTCACACTCTCTCTGGGAACTATTAGGCAAAAGTTTTCTGACCACTATTTCATTACTGAAGAATTTCCTCTTAAAGTTATAAACCTTTTTTATTCAATGTCAAAAATTTAGTAATAATCTGGAAGCTATAAACTTAGACCTCGTAGCAATATGTTTTTCAAGGAGTGGAATGCCTGAGCAGGCACTCAGGTAAAGAAGAGCAGAGGAAGGAAAGAATCATTTAGAATTTAAAGTAGTTTGAAAGAAATGACTTTCCTAAACCTTTCTAACAATGTAAGTATCTGTCAATCACACATCTCAAAAAACTTAGCACTAAATTCTCATTTTGCAATTTGAAACCCTTTTTTTTTTGCATGCCCCTCACTTCCACTGCTGTTTTAGGCCATGTTCCTTCATTGTTCCATTATATCACACCTAAAATCCTTAGCAGTTCTTCGTGGAATGCTGCAAGCTGCCTTTATTTCCCCACTGACCATGGTATAAGCTCTATATTCCCCAGGGCTGTGGACCCTTTGAACAGTTCCATAGCTGGGCCTTTCTGGAGGGACTGGTTATCTTCAGTTAAAAGAATGTATTTCTTAGGGAGAGAAAGGCACTTCAGATGTAAGACAAATCATGTGATCTGGGGGTCATATCTGCGGAATGCTGTCAAATCACAACAAGCACTGGGGCATATGTTCTAAAACAAATCACTTAGCTGGCAATGGCATTTCCTTTACATGATAGTTAGGAATGTTATTTCTGATATAACCACATCATTTCCAGCAGTCTCAACCCAAATCCATCCCTAGGGAGAACATCTTATGTAACAGTAAAATATAGCAAACACAAAATTCCAAAATAATATACCCCTAGGCTTTATTTCAGGAATTGACTCCCTATGTTATCAATTCCATATGATAAATTTTCCCTATGCTTGCATAATGCATAAAGATATCTAAACCCATATCCCCTCTTAGTATCCTAAATTAGCTCTATTCATTTATTTTTTCAGTAAATATCTATCAAGTGCCTATGATGTGCCAAATACTATTCCAGGTACTGGAATACAAAAGTGAATTAAACAAATAAAAATTCCCTGTTTGGGGGATTATTTATTAGACCTTAACTAATCTTCATCCTGATCCAGTTCTTCTTAAATTATAATCTGTTGAAATACTATGAAACCACATAATTGCTATTTTTATAGGAAAAGCTTTGATGCACAATAGCACTGGAAGTTTCCTGTCCTCATTATTCTGTGGATACAAAGTCCCAAGTGAGTCAAGTTACCCTGGTCCTTCCCTGTCCTGCTCGTACAAGCCTCAAACACCCCTGTGGATTCCCTATCAAGAGCTGCTTGGTGTCTGCAATCCCACCACCAGGGTCTGCCTTCAATGTATTAGAGGGCTTGCTAGGTCATATGGGTGATAGCTCTAACAAAAATTTGGGGTGCCCATCCTTCCCTTTCTGTCATCTGAAAACTGTGACAACTCTGACTGAAACCCAGTGTCTTGCAGTGTCTGTCACAAAACATTTCCTTCAGCTTCTACCTGTAGGCCCTTTTTCTAAGAGTCCAGATGCCAGTCCCTAGGTCTGCATGGAGGAAAGGCATTAGGTCATTCTCTCCACTTCACATCTCCTTCTCTGGGTGCCTGCCCATAAAATCTCCACTAGTCCTTCTCCAACTGCCAGAGCCCTCATTCAGATTAACTCTCTAGAGTCTGCACACTGGTTTTTCAAAAAGGCCTAGACTTGTTTGAAATGCAGTCTGCGCTTGGAGTAGGTTGTCCACTAGATAATAATTTTGACATAGGTTTCAAAGCTCTTTGCTAAATATTTTTCATCAGTTATTTGTCTCTCCACTTTGTCTGGCCTAAACGTACTTTTAATTTTTGTAAACAAGTCATCTCTTCAGACTTCGCTGTTTCCTACTTCATCTCTTCTTTATTGTATGTTTGCTTATTATTTGAAAATATTCAAATTTGAGATTAAAGACTAGAAAAATAGGATAGATGAAACTCATAAGAAATATTAATAAGCACAGATAATGAGTTAGCAAGTAGTTTGTGGGACATAGGCAGAATCCATATGGTAAGACCTGTTACTTTATAGACAGAAATGGATGGAAAGCCACATCATAAGGTAGAGATATGCCACCTCTAGTTAATGTCATCCTTAAATTGACCCTAGAACTGCAGATAAAACATAAAGCTATTCAGCAGCCTCAGTGGCAAACTATAGCCGTTGGCCAGGCATGTTTGTCCCTGCATCTCTCCTAGATAGCAAGTGTGTGTAAGTGGCCTCAGGCACCTTCGGTCTTCCAAGCCCCCTGTTTCAAACCTCAACCCTGATCCTCATAACCTCACAGAGAGTGAAGAAGGCTGATGCAGCAGAGAGAGACAGGGCACATGAACACTGCATAACCAAGAAGTCGGTTATGATCCTTCCCCCTGCTTGCTCCCTGCTATATCTCTTCTTGCTTTTTGCTGTGTGTTTAATTCCACAAGTCATGTGATTTCAGTATACTAATTTGGTTTGTGACACCTTCTGTTATGACCTCTTGGATAACTTGACTGGTAGTCTTCTTGGACACTACCACTGCATTAACGTAATTTCTCATAAAACAGCTTTGCTCTCCTGTACTAATCAAAATGCTGATCCTGAAGCATGCCCTGCTTTCTCCTGTCTTGGAGCCACTTTTGCATGCTGCCCTTTCTATTTAGAAGGAGGCTTCTTCATCAGGCTAACTCCTACTGTCAGTCAAAGCTTACCTCAGGTATCACCTTTACCCCAAACTTTTCCTGGCCTCTGTCACCTTGTATAATATAATATAATATAATATAATATAATATAATATAATATAAATACCTCACCTCTGTGTTATTATAACACCCCATCACACTTTTATAATAGCACAGTATCACAGTCTCATGTTTGCTTAGACCTGCACTATTCAATGTAGTAGCCACATGTAGCTATTTAATTTACATTAGTTAAAATTTAATATAAAATTAAATTAAAGATTAAAGTTCAGTTCCTCAGTCACACTAACCACATTCCAAGTGCCCCAAAGCCATATTTCTATCATCACAGTAAGTTCTAATGAATAGTGCTGGCTTAGAGCGTTCATTCCTTGAAGCCACAGGCTATTTTGTTTGCTCGTTTCTGTATTACCAGTGGCCCGCACAGTGACAGGTACAGAGCAGGTACTCTATACACCTGCCCGTTGAGGAATGAATGAACGAATGGATGAGTGAGTTAATGGCCCTATTCTAGTCCATATTCTAAAGGAAATGAACAGGGCATCTTTTAATATTAAACTCCTCTTTCTGCAAATATTTTTATTTCACAGAGTTTAACTTCATTTTCTTTAATCCCAACTTTCTTCAATTCCTCCTTTCGAAATGTCTCAAGCTTCAGAAGGGAACTTACTGTTCCTTTCTATGCTAATCTTTATTCTTCTGGTGGCTATAATTATTGCATTTTACCTTAGGCCACTAAGAAAAAGAAAGAAAGAAGCCTATGACAAAAGATAAGAGGAAAGTTATCTTGGCCAGTGTCCATTCTCAAGACATTCAGACAGGAGTCCTAGCTCCCTAAAGCTTGATTTTCTATATCAGAGGAAAATGCATGCTTATTCTACTGCTTTAATTGTCAATTTTCATACTCTCTTGAGAAAGATTCTATTATAAGCTAAATTTTGAGGAAATCTAATTGTTTGATGTAAACCTTCAAAGTTTCCTTTGAGATGAATGTCTATCTGCTTGGGCAGAAAAGGGGAAAAGAGGGAATTTACATTCACTTTGCTAAACATTAGCATCTTTTGTTCAGTCATTTGAATGCAGGACAGTTAGGGGGAAACAGCTTAGAGAACAAGAGTTGACACATACAGTGTAAAATCTTTTAAGGTGCTTGGATTCAATGAGGGAAAAAGTGAGACGGAACCATATTTCAGCTTCCTAACTGTGTTCCAGTCTGCGGGAACTTTGTGACAGGTCTCTGTCTCTCAGCCACACTTGACTGGCTTTTGCTGACATTCAGCTGTCAGACAGCAACCCTTTACCAGGCCCCTAACATGCTCCGCAGCTTCACCCAATTAACTCACTTTCACTTGACACGGCAGCAAAAAGCTTCATAATAGGTGGTCAAGGTGCATGGTGTCTGCCTGCCCTCGAACTGCTCACACACAGCAAGATGTTTAACGACTTCTCTTCTTGCCTGTGTGCTCAGAACAAGTATGGCTACAGTTTAGTCATTCCATATATTGAATTAGACAGGAATCTAGGAAATATTACAGTGATACATTAAGCTGCTCAAAAAAAAAAAAAAAACAGACTTCTAGATGACTAAAGTTAAATTTCAAGTCAGTTCTTTCGGCCCTACTGAGAGAAAAGATTTGATTTTTAGATTACCAAAATTTAATATTAACAATCAATTTATAGTTAATTTTTCCATTACATCATTAATAATAGTATTGTATAAAGACTACCTGGCATTAAAAAAGGGGCATCTGACAAGCAAAAGCGGAAAGGTCGAGGCACATTCAAAAGTATGGAATTCAGCCTCTACTCATAAACATGCACTTATGAACAAACTCAACAATAATTATTCTGTAAATTTTTGTCATGTTACTGAGGCTTTCAGATGAAATACATTGTACTTGAATATATGTTTGGCTAAGAAATAAAATTTTAATCCTTTTTTGAAAAATGATCTAAGTATTTTGCACATTTTTTCTCACCTCCCAATATGTTCATTTCTAAGCATATAATCAGTTTTCATTTATTTGCACTCTGAAAATTTGAGTTATTTTAAAAATCAATGTTATATAAAGAAAAGGAAAAGTAATATAAACTATGCTGCCTTCAGAAACCTACATTTGTAAAGCTGTGTGATAAAGAGGCCACACACAAAACGTCAAAGATAGGGCTGTTTGTTACTGACATCCAAATGCACATCCTTATAGTTACTAAGACAGAATTATGATTTCAATTCCAAGTATCCTATCAGTAATCAAAGCTGAAAAACTAATTGCAAGATGGGGAATCCTAGCCTCCATCATCATGAACTAATCCCAGCAGATATTTACCACTATTTCACACTAGGCAAAGCACAGTTAGACCCTAACTTGTCATTCTATGAATCTGAGAAGATGCTCCAAGCTTTCGAAGTCAGGTCTCCAAGTAGGAGTGCTTTCGTGACATGCCTTCAAATTGCAGAAAATCTTTCTTTACATAAATGCAAATTTGTTATATTGAACACCGCTCACTTCTTACCACAAGTTCAAGGAAGGGAGAGATCGTGAATAATTACTAAGTAATTAGGAAATTGCCCTGCATCAATTTTATTCGTTAAGTCCAGCCACATTTTTCATCTAAATCTATCTAGAATCGAATCCTTTTCTATCTCCGCTGTTATTGTCCTCACAGATAATTCTCACTTCTTACTTGCACTACTCTCATGTTCCTTATTATAATTTGTTATAAGTATACATACACACACACACACGTCTATTTCCTCACTAAAGCTATAAGTCCCCGATAGAAAGCACCTTATCACATCTTATTAAAAATGTAATATAATATAGTGCAACAAGGATTTGAGAGGATTCTGGAAAGATGGCAGAGTAGTAAGCACCAGGAACCACCTAGACAACAACTGCACTGGCAGAATCTGTCTGATGAAAGTATTTTGGAATTCTGGAGTCTATTGAAGGCTTGCAACTTCCAGGGGAAGGCTTGGACAGTAAATTATGATCAATTTCCATCAATTTTAGCTCTTAGCACAGCAGCAGCTATCCATCTCCCACTTCCAGCCCCGTGACAGACACATGTGCAAATGTTCTTGGAACAGCTTGCACATAACTTGCAGGAGCCAGGGTAGGCAAAAAGAACCTTGTTCTCCAAATATCAGGATCTCTGCTCTGATTGTTGCTTCTGATCACAGAGGTACCAAAAGGCAGGTGACCATTATTGTTGCACCTCCCCACATTGCACCTCCCCCTCAGCTGAAGTGACATCCAGGGAATTTAAAAGGCCAGCATCCTTTCTTCCCTCCTCTTCATCTTTCTCTTTTCCCCCCTTTGGGACCAGACATTAAGGACTAAGATTTAAAAGCAACTACATATATGAGGAAAATTAGAAAGTGACCACACAAGCCCAGGGAAAGGTGCAGATCCAGAAAAGACCTGAGAAGACCATAAGTTTACATCTCAGGTTGATCCTTGACACACAGATCGCTACTGCAATTTAAAAAAAAAATCAGAAAATCCTAGGGAAGGGAGAAAATCTGATTTCCAGAGTTACTATATTATTATATTCAAATGTTCAGTTTTCAACAACAGCAAAAAAATCACAAAGCATACAGAGAAACAGGAAAGTATGGCTCATTCAAAGGAAATTAATAAATCAATAGAAACTATCCCTGAAGAAGATTTGATGGCAGGTCTCTGAGACAAAGACATTACAACAACTGTTTTACAGATGCTCAGAGAACTAAAGAAAAATGTGAAGAAAATCAAGAAAACAATGTCTGAACAAAATGGAAATATCAATAAAGAGATAGAAAGCCTAGAAAGAAACAAACAGCAATAAAAAAAGAAATTCTGGAGCTGAAAATTAAAATAACTGAAATGAAAAATTCACTACAGTGATTCAAAAGCAAATTTGAGCAGGCAAAAAAAAAAATCAACAAATGTGAAGACAGGACCACAGAAATTACTGAGGCTGAGATACAGAAAGAAAAACAATTGAAGAAAAGTGAACAGAGTCTAAGGGATCTGTGGGATAACAATAAGCAGAGCAACATATGCATTGTGTAGATCTAGAATGAAAAGAATCTACTTAAACATCAATAACAGAAGTAAAACTGGAAAGTTCACAAAACTGTGGAATTTAAACAACACACTCTTAAATAACCAATCGTCCAAAGAAGAAATCATGAGGAAAACTGGAAATACTTAGAAATGAATGAAAATGAAAACACAACATATCAAAACTTATGAGATGCAGTGGAAGCAGTGCTAAGGGAAAAATTAATAGCTATAAATGCTTACATTAAGAAACAAGAAAGATCTCAAATCAACAACCTAACTTTACTACTTAAGAAACTAGAAAATAAAAAGCTGAACTGAAAGCTAGCAGAAGTAAGGGGGAAAAAAGATTAGAGCAGAGATAAACAAAATAAAGACTTAAAAAAAAAAGAAGGAAAATAGAGGAAATCAATGAAACCAAAAGTTGGTTCTTTGAAAAGATCAACAAAATTGACAAACTTTTAACTAGATAAGCAAGAAAACAACAGAAACTCAAGTTACTAATATCAAAAGAGAAAGTGGGGATATTAGTACCAGTTCCACAGGGGGAAAAAAGGGATTGTAAGAGTACTATGAACAATTGCACTGACAAATTGAACACGCTCGATGAAATAGACAATTTCCTAGAAACATAAAACCTACCACAACTAACAAATTAGTTAAAAAAAAAAAAAAAGGAAAACATCTATAACTAGTAAACGGATTGACTCAGTAATCAAAAACCTTTCAACGAGAAAAGCCTAGGACCAAATGGCTTCACTGATTAATTCTACCAAACATTTAAAGAAGAATTAACATTAGTCCTCCTCAAACTCTTCCAAAAAAATTGAAGAGAAGGGACTTCCAAATAAATTTTATGAGGCCAGCATTATCCTGTTACTAAAGCCAGACAAATATATCACAAGTAAAGAAAACTATAGGTCAATATCCCCAATGAATATAGATCCAAAAATCCTCAACAAAATACAATCAACTGAATTCAAGAGCACAATAAAACGACCAAACACCTTAACTAAGTGGGTTTATCCCAGGATGCAAGGAGAGCTCAACATACAAAAACCAATTTATGTGATATACCACATTAACAGAATGAAGGCTGAAAATCACATGATCATCTTGATAGATGCATAAAAGCATCTGATTAAATTTAATACTGTTTTCTGATTTAAAACTCTCAACAAACTAGGAATAGAAGGAAATTACCCTAACACAATAAAGGTCATATATATGAAAGGCCCAGAGCAAATATCTTACGCAATGGTGAAAGAATGAAAGCTTTCTCTTTAAGATCAGGAACAAGGCAAACCTGACTCCTTTCACCACTTGTATTCAACATAGTACTGGAAGTCCTAGCAAGAGAAATTACGCAAGAAAAAGAAAAGGCGGCCGGGCGCGGTGGCTCACACTTGTAATCCCAGCACTTTGGGAGGCCGAGGCAGGCGGATCATGAGGTCAGCAGATCGAGACCACGGTGAAACCCCGTCTCTACTAAAAATACAAAAAATTAGCCGGGCGTGGTGGCGGGCGCCTGTAGTCCCAGCTACTCGGAGAGGCTGAGGCAGGAGACTGGCGTGAACCCGGGAGGCGGAGCTTGCAGTGAGCCGAGATCACGCCACTGCACTCCAGCCTGGGTGACAGAGCGAGACTCCATCTCAAAAAAAGAAAAGAAAAAAAAGGCACTCAGATTGGAAAAGAAGAAGTGAAATTATCTTTCTTTGCAGATGATATGCTCTTACATGTAGAAAATCCTAAAGATTTCACACAAAATACTATAAGAAATAATAAATGAATTCAGCAAAGTAGGAGGACACAAAGTCAACACACAAAAATCAGTTACATTTCCATACCCTAACAATAAACGATATGAAAAGAAAATTACAAAAACAATTCCATTTAAATAGCATCAAAAAGAATAAAACACCTAGGAATTAAATTGACCAAGGAGGTGGAAACATTTGTATAATGGATACTACAAAACATTGCTGAAAGACATTAAAAATATGAAGAAATAGAAACATATCTCATGTTAATGGATTAGAAGACTTCATATTCTTAAGATGTCAATACCACCCAAGGCAATCTACAGAGTCGATGCAATCCCTATCAAAATCCCAATGAAATTCTTTGCAGAAATAGCAAAATCCGGCCAGGCGCAGTGGCTCATGCCTGTATCCCAGCACTTTGGGAGGCCAAGGGAGGTGGATCACCTGAGGTTGGGAGTTCGAGACCAGTCTGACCAACATGGAGAAACCCCGTCTCTACTAAAAGTACAAAATTAGCCAGGCTTGGTGGTGCATGCCTGTAGTCCCAGCTACTTCGGAGGCTGAGGCAGGAGAATCACTTGAACCCAGTAGACGGAGGTTGCAGTGAGCTGAGATCATGCCATTGTACTCCAGCCTGGGCAACAGAGTGAAACTCTGTCTCTAAAAAAAAAAAGCAAAATCCATCCTAAAACTCATATATAATCTCAAGGGACCAGAAACACCCAAAACAAGATTGAAAAAAGGAGAACAAAGTTGGAGGACTCACTCGTCCTGATTTCAAAACTTACTACTAAGCTACAGTATTCAAAACAGTGTGTACTGACATAAAGACAGATATAGAGACCAACAGAATAGAATAGAGAGCTCAGAAGTAAAGCATCAGATAATAGTCAAATGAGTTTTGACAAGGATGTCAACACCATTTAATGGGGAAAAAAAAGTCTTTTCAACAAACAGTGCTAGGAGAACTAGATGTCCACATGCAAAAGAATGAAGTTGAAGAACTTCACTGAAGAAATAATGAAGAACATTATGTACACAAATTAAATCAAAATGGATCAAGGACTTAATGTAAGACCAAAAATTATAAAACTTTTAGAAGAAAACACAGGGTGAAAGCTTTACAACCCTGGATTTGGCAAAGATTTGTGGAATTTGACACCACAGGCAAAGGCAACAAAAGAAAAAAAATAGACAAATTGAACTTCCTGATAATTTTAAAATTGTGTGCATCAAAGGACACTATGAACAGAGTAAAAAGGCAACCCATAGAACAGGAGAAAATACTTGCAAATCATGTACCTGTTAAGGGATTGATATCCAGAATATATAGAAAACTTCTAAAACTCAATGAAAACAAAATGCCTGATTTAAAAAATGGGCAAATGACTTAACATTCTCCAAAAAATATACAAACCAGTAAGCATATATAAAGATGCTCAACATCACTAATCATTAGGGAAATGCAAATCAAACCTACAATGAGATATTACCTCTTACCCATTAGAACGGCTACTTAAAAAAAAAAAAACAGATAATCACAAGTGTTGGCAGGGAGATGGAGAAATTAGGATCTTTGCTCTGTTGGTGGAAATGTAAAATAGTACAACAGTGTAGAAAACAGTATGGTAGCTCCTCAAGAAATTAAAAATAGAATCACCAAATGATCCAGTAATTTCACTTCTGGGTATAACCCTGAAAGAACTGAAAGTAGAGTCTTGAAGAGATATTTGTATACTCACATTCATAGCAACATTATTCACAATTGCTAAAACAAGGAAGCAACCCAAGTCCATCAATGGATGACTGAATAAGCAAAATGTGCTATATACATACAATGGAATATTATTCAGCCTTACAAAAGAAGGAAATGCTGATATATGCTACTATGCTACAGCATGTATTAACCTTGAGGACATTATGCTAAGTGAAATAGGCCAGTCATAAAAAGACAAATACTGTAGAATTCTACTTACATGAAATACTTAGAGTCGTCAAAATAATAGAGAAAAAATAGAATGGTGATTGCCAGGATCTAGGGAGATGGGGGAAATGGGAAATTACTGTTTAATGGGTATACAAGTAGAGTATTTTAAAAGTGTATTGAATAGGAGTGGTGAGAGAGGTCATCCCTGTCTTGTGCCAGTTTTCAAAGGGAATGCTTCCAGTTTTTGCCCATTCAGTGTGATATTGGCTGTGGGTTTGTCATAAATAGCTCTTATTATTTTGAGATACGTCCCATCAATACCTGATTTATTGAGAGTTTTTAGCATGAAGCGTTGTTGAATTTTGTCAAAGGCCTTTTCTGCATCTGTTGAGATAATCGTGTGGTTTTTGTCTTTGGTGCTGTTTATATGCTGGATTACATTTATTGATTTGCATATGTTGAACCAGCCTTGCATCCCAGGGATGAAGCCCACTTGATCATGGTGGATAAGCTTTTTGATGTGCTGCTGGATTCGGTTTGCCAGTATTTTATTGAGGATTTTTGCATCAATGTTCATCAAGGATATTGGTCTGAAATTCTCTTTTTTGGTTATGTCTCTGCCAGGCTTTGGTATCAGGACGATGCTGGCTTCATAAAATGTGTTACGGAGGATTCCCTCTTTTTCTATCGATTGGAATAGTTTCAGAAGGAATGGTACCAGTTCCTCCTTGTACCTCTGGTAGAATTCGGCTGTGAATCCATCAGGTCCTGGACTCTTTTTGTTTGGTAAGCTATTGATTATTGCCACAATTTCAGAGCCTGTTATTGGTCTATTCAGAGATTCAACTTCTTCCTGGTTTAGTCTTGGTAGGGTGTATTTGTCGAGGAATTTATCCATTTCTTCTAGATTTTCTAGTTTATTTGCATAGAGGTGTTTGTAGTATTCTCTGATGGTAGATTGTATTTCTGTGGGATCAGTGGTGATATCCCATTTTTCATTTTTTATTGCATCTATTTGACTCTTCTCTCTTTTCTTCTTTATTAGTCTTGCTAGCAGTCTATCAATTTTGTTGATCCTTTCAAAAAACCAGCTCCTGGATTCATTAATTTTTTGAAGGGTTTTTTGTGTCTCTATTTCCTTCAGTTCTGCTCTGATTTTAGTTATTTCTAGCCTTCTGTTAGCTTTTGAATGTGTTTGCTTTTGCTTTTCTAGTTCTTTTAATTGTGATGTTAGGGTGTCAATTTTGGATCTTTCCTGCTTTCTCTTGTGGGCATTTAGTGCTATAAATTTCCCTCTACACACTGCTTTGAATGTGTCTCAGAGATTCTGGTATGTTGTGTCTTTGTTCTCGTTGGTTTCAAAGAACATCTTTATTTCTGCCTTCATTTCATTATGTACCCAGTAGTCATTCAGGAGCAGGTTGTTCAGTTTCCATGTAGTTGAGTGGTTTTGAGTGAGTTTCTTAATCCTGAGTTCTAGTATGATTGCACTGTGGTCTGAGAGACAGTTTGTTATAATTTCTATTCTTTTACATTTGCTGAGGAGAGCTTTACTTCCAACTATGTGGTCAATTTTGGAATAGGTGTGGTGTGGTGCTGAAAATAATGTATATTCTGTTGATTTGGGGTGGAGAGTTCCGTAGATGTCTATTAGGTCCATGGAAGTTCTGGCCAGGGAAATCAGGCAGGAGAAGGAAATAAAGGGTACTCAATTAGGAAAAGAGGAAGTCAAATTGTCCCTGTTTGCAGATGACATGATTGTATACCTAGAAAACCCCATTGTCTCAGCCCAAAATCTCCTTAAGCTGATTAGCAACTTCAGCAAAGTCTCAGGATACAAAATCAATGTACAAAAATCACAAGCATTCTTGTACACCAATCACAGACAAACAGAGAGCCAAATCATGAGTGAACTCCCATTTGCGATTGCTTCAAAGAGAATAAAATACCTAGGAATCCAACTTACAAGGGATGTGAAGGACCTCTTCAAGGAGAACTACAAACCACTGCTCAGTGAAATAAAAGAGGATACAAACAAATGGAAGAACATTCCATGCTCATGGGTTGGAAAAATCAATAGCGTGAAAATGGCCATACTGCCCAAGGTAATTTATAGATTCAATGCCATCCCCATCAAGCTACCAATGACTTTCTTCACAGAATTGGAAAAAACTACTTTAAAGTTCATATGGAACCAAAAAAGAGCCCGCATCGCCAAGTCAATCCTAAGCCAAAAGAACAAAGCTGGAGGCATCACGCTACCTGACTTCAAACTATACTACAAGGCTACAGTCACCAAAACAGCATGGTACTGGTACCACAACAGAGACATAGATCAATGGAACAGAACAGAGCCCTCAGAAATAATGCCGCATATCTACAACTATCTGATCTTTGACAAACCTGACAAAAACAAGAAATGGGGAAAGGATTCCCTATTTAATAAATGGTGCTGGGAAAACTGGCTAGCCATATGGAGAAAGCTGAAACTGGATCCCTTCCTTACACGTCATACAAAAATTAATTCAAGATGGATTAAAGACTTACATGTTAGACCTAAAACCATAAAAGCCCTAGAAGAAAGCCTAGGCAATACCATTCAGGACATAGGCATGGGCAAGGATTTCATGTCTAAAACACCAAAAGCAATGGCAACAAAAGCCAAAATTGACAAATGGGATCTAATTAAACTAAAGAGCTTCTGCACAGCAAAAGAAACTACCATCAGAGTGAACAGGCAACCTACAGAATGGGAGAAAATTTTTGCAACCTACTTATCTGACAAAGGGCTAATATCCAGAATCTACAATGAACTCAAACAAATTTACAAGAAAAAAAACAAACAACCCCATCAAAAAGTGGGCGAAGGACATAAACAGACACTTCTCAAAAGAAGACATTTATGCAGCCAAAAGACACTTGAAAAAATGCTCATCATCACTGGCCATTAGAGAAATGCAAATCAAAACCACAATCAGATACCATCTCACACCAGTTAGAATGGCCATCATTAAAAAGTCAGGAAACAACAGGTGCTGGAGAGGATGTGGAGAAATAGGAACACTTTGACACTGTTGGTGGGACTGTAAACTAGTTCAACCATTGTGGAAGTCAGTGTGGCGATTCCTCAGGGATCTAGAACTAGAAATACCATTTGACCCAGCCATCCCATTACTGGGTATATACCCAAAGGACTATAAATCATGCTGCTATAAAGACACATGCACACGTATGTTTGTTGCGGCACTATTCACAATAACAAAGAGTTGGAACCAACCCAAATGTCCAACAACGACAGACTGGATTAAGAAAATGTGGCACATATACACCATGGAATACTATGTAGCCATAAAAAATGATGAGCTCATGTCCTTTGTAGGGACATGGATGGAACTGGAAAACATCATTCTCAGTAAACTATTGCAAGGACAAAAAACCAAACACCGCATCTTCTCACTCGTAGGTGGGAATTGAACAATGAGAACTCATGGACACAGAAAGAGGAACATCACACTCCGGGGACTGTTGTGGGTTGGGGGGAAGGGGGAGGGATAGCATTAGGAGATATACCTAATGCTAAATGACGAATTAATGGGTGCAGCAAACCAACACGGCACATGGATACATATGTAACAAACCTGCACATTGTGTACATGTACCCTAAAACCTAAAGTATAATAATTAAAAAAAAATTAAAAAAAATAAAAATAAAAATAAAGTGACATTTGTTAGAAAAAAATTTTTTAAAAAAGTGTATTTAGTGATGTCATAAGCTTTTATCCATAAATGCCACAAACACCCTATAAGTTTTTAATGTCTATGAATGTTAAGGTCTCAGAATTTCTATGATATATGTGCAACTATAATTTTCTAATAAATATAGGTAGAAAGGGTTTATAACAACGGTGACACACATCACTTGTTTTTCCATTATCCAAATTCATATTATAGGTATTTGTTGTCTTTCTAAAATCCCAACATAGTTTGACTTCTTAGAATCATGTTTTTTAGTTTCTAAATGAATGTAATTTTATTATCACAGATTCTTATGATACAATAAAACTGAGGCAGATTAAAATGCTCATTGTACAACCTAAACAACAAAACCTTGTAATTCAGAAAAAAAAGTGTTTATATATAAAAGTGCTATCTCCCCCTGTCATCAATAAGTCAAGCACTTAACAACATATCTTGAAACCTAACTAAATAACATTTACTTAGGCAGAGGTATAAAAATGCCCATCAAAAGGCATCTAATTCAAAACTATAAGAATTCTAACCCAACTACGATGCTCTGCCTAGAATAAAGGAGTTACTTTGTGGCCTTGGTAGTTCCTTCCTACTTTGAAAACAAGGCAAAATTATGTCTATCCTCAATTGATTATAACATAAAGGAAATGGCATTAACAATAATAACAGGAACCTTACAGGCATCCTTTCATTTAAACCCGCATGCCTAGCTACTATGAATGGGCTCTTGAGCTGAACTGCCTGTGTTCAAATATTTGCTTCAATACCTAATAAGCAATACAGTATAATAAGAGTTCATAAAAATAATATATCCCCATAAGGGTGTTGTAAGTATTGAATACATTAACACATTTAAGGCCCTGACAATGTCTCACACATGGAAAGTATTAGACAAATGTTAGCTAATCCTTCTCCTCCCCATCCTTTCCTTTTACAGCACTTTAGCAACCCTCTGGCTCAAAAACTATATATCGACAAGTTCTGTTTCATGTTCATAGATTATGCCTTTACCCGAAAGATACTTTCCAGTGGTCACAAGAAGGCTTCAATAATTAGGTGTAGATGACTTAGGCCAAAAAGAAAAGCAATAGCCACCATGGTTTACAAAAAGCCAGCAGTCTCAGCTCTTCAGTTTAATAACTAGATGATGCTGAGAAAATCCCCCAACTTTTCTGAATCTTACAAATATCACATTTATCACAAAAAAACCTGTAAGGGTATGTACATGGGTATATTTCAAAAATTGTAAAAAACTGCAGAAATAAATAAAAACATCAACATTACTGCAAAAGAAAAAATAACACATAGTTTAACCTTACTCTCTTACAGGCTAGTGGCATCCTGTTTCTGTACACACAGTTCTCCCTGCCTGGAATTCCTTGTTCAAACCCTATCATTCCTTCAAAATCAAGCTCAAATACAACTTCTTAAAAATATTCCCTAACCATCTCATTTCAAATAAATTTATCTTTTCAAACCCCATGAGCATTTATCACCTTATTGCACTATAGGAGTCTGTCCTGACTCACCAACTGATTGTAAGTTCCACCAAATCAGCAACTCTTCATTATGCCTTTTTGTATTCAATCCATGTGCAGATACGACTATCTTGCCTGCATAAAAGATGGGAAGAGAAAGAGCTCTAAAAGATTTTAGAACTCTTCAAAAGGGAAGATAATTTATTGATTGATTCAATAAACCTTCGTTGGGCACTTGGCAATGAGTCAGGTACACTGTGGGTGCTCCTAAGGCTATAAGGTTAAATAATACACAATGTCTGACTTCCAGATCCCAAGCTTTGCAAAATCAAAAATATACTTAGACCTGCATCTGGTTCTAAATATACAAGTATTAATTCATTGCTATTATATGTTTAATTGTTAAATTATTTCATATCAATAACCTGGTCTTTTTAAACATACAATGTTCCCACCACTTGCAGAAATAAAAGCAAACACAATTTCTTACCATCCTCTGTTTAATGTACCCTATATGTATCTCATAAGTTCTAAATCATAAATAAGTGTTTTTTTCTGGCACGGATCTAAAGAAAAAGTCTTTTGACATTTCGTTTTAAATATCTCTGCTCTTCTCATCCTTAAACTGATGAAAATACCAAACTGCCACCATGCGAACTAGGATCACTGAATTAACTATATCAGTGACAATAAAGACAAGCTGTTAACAATGCTGAGAAACACACATGTAATATAGAACCATTCTTATGTTGCCATGAACTTGATATGAAACACAAAATCTTCAAAGGGAAAAGTAACATCAAATAAAGCTGACAAGACAGCCAGCAGTTTAACTCAGGACCCATCTCCTTATACAGCTTGGTTTGGGTTCAGCAGTTAAAGCTCAGAGTTCAGAGCTATTCTCAGGCAGGCTGACATTCTTACCATCTGCCTCCTGAATTGCTTTGTTTCTTTTTCTTTTTCTTTTTTTTAACTTACCATTCTACATTGCTATTAATGTTGTAGGAGCATTTCATCATAGTTTAAAATTTCTAAAATACCCTATATCTTTCTCTATATTTCTTCTGGGAAAGCACAATAATTCAGTATTTTCTTCTTAAGGATATGGAATGTCAACACATAAGGACAATTTGTTGCAGAAATTATGATTCCTACTAAACTCAAAAACATATCCCAAAGCACTCTCTTTACCTGAACTTAGAACTTAAAAGAATATTTCTTCCATTCTTTGCATTATTTTTAAGGGCTACAGATTGTCTACTAGTATATTCCTCACCATTATTACTTATTTATTGTACTCCAATAGTATGCTAGGCACTGAATAAGGTAAAAACAAGACACACTTCCTGATCTCAGGTGAACAATTCAAATACAACCCACACAACAGCAATTTCTCTCCTTTCCTTTCTCCTTCCCTTAAGAAAGGGGTGGAGAGACCACAGAAACATGACATTTTCAGTAATAATCTGACATACCAGACGACCTTATTAATAAAGAAATTCTGGACCCATAGAGACAAAAGACCAATTACAGCCATTGCTTTTTGATACCTGAACTTCCAAATAGGCTTATGAACTTTAACTTGAGCCACATAATTTGGAATTTATAATGGAATTTTTAGCAAACTATTCCTTATCTACCAGTACTAGGTATTGTGGTGACATCTAGGAACAGAGCAATCTCCTATTCACATAGCACTTCTAGAATAGGATTAGTCAACTAAAAATCAATTGTAATACGATACAATTAATGTTACAATTATACAAGAGGATGTTTGGGGAGAGACTTGGGATTTAAAACTTGGGAAAAAATCAAGTAGGTGAAAGGCTGAAGATACTATTCCAAGCAAGAAATCAGCATATATATAAAGGCTCATGGGGGACAGCGTGGTATATGTAAAAAGAAAATTCAAATGTGGCTGAACATGTTAAAAAGCAATGTGGTCAATGTGTGCTTTTTTAAATAATAAAAACTGAATTTAAGTAAAAACAAACCAATTTAAAAAAACAAATTAATAGATCAGTAACCCTTTTAACTGGTAACCTTTTATTAGTTCTTTGCATTTTATGCTTAAAAATGAATTGTCTTCTTTTATATAATATTGTGTATGTTGTTTCTAAATGGCTAGTTAAAAGAGAGGGTTTCAGGCTGCTACTGTCTAGCACTTCTTTCAAATTATATATTGTAGCACTTGATTTTCAATAAATGTACAGCCAATCTAAATAAAGTTATCACAATTCTCTCTTCTTAGCACTGGCTTTGAAACATTAAAAATACCAAGCATTGGTATAAGAATTTTGATCAGATGAATGGAACTTGTGGATCTGTTGAAGACTGCAGTAAATTTCCCTAATTATCTTTTTTAAGGTTCCTTATTATCACTGAATTTCAAACTCAGTGTTTTTTTTAAGGCTTCCTGTCTATCCAATGGTATATTATGGGTGCAAATTAAATGTGAATAAGAATAAAAACAAGTTTAAACTGAAAATGGTTAAAATCACAATAGTGTCCAGAAGTGTTAAAGTAATAAGTTAACCAAGTATTGAATCACTACCAGTGAGCTCCATTAACCAATACACTAACTTTCTATGCAATCCAGACTGCCAAATATTCAATTTCAGAGGTGAAAAACTTCAAATATTTAAATACTCATTTTGTTTGTTATTCTAAAAAATAGAAACTGAAACATATGCTATTACTGTTGTTAATAATCTGAATCCTCTGCAATAGTCTGCCGGCTGGGTGAGGTAACACTTAGGTGGCACAAGGCCCTGAGAGGGACACCTTTAAGTGGCATGGAAGGTTATGACAGAAATAATAATAATAAAGTGAATGAGAAAACACTTGGTTAGCACTAGAAGGCACCTTAGAGATTATCTAGTCCAATATCCACCTTTTACAGTCGTGGGAACTACCAGAGAGGTTAATCACCCAAGATCATATAGCTAATGTTAGCAGTGCAAAGATTAACTTCTTAACTCTCTGTTTTGTTTTGTTGAGATAGGGTCTCACTAGGTTGCCCTTGGTTGTTCTTGAACTCGCAGACTCAAGTAATTCTCCTGATCTTCCTGAGTAGCTGGGACTAGAGGCAAGGTCTTAGCTCTTGACTCCACAGTCCAGTTTGCTTTCCACCACACAAAATTAGGAGCATATCCCTTCGATTTCTCTGTACCTCAAAAATAAAGGGGAGAAATATTGAGGAGATAAAGCTATAGGAACAGTGAATATGTGTAACTTCTGGTGAGGGAGATGGAGAGAGAAAATTATTTATTGTACTCAAATAGTACAAGATGTTTGATAGATAGCACCTTTTTATATCCTTGTTGGTTCCTACATTTGGTCTGCAAGTTTGACTTGTGCAAAGGGACCGAACCCTTATTTCCATTAAGAAATTATTGTGTATATCCTTCCTTATGTGGGAAGTTGAGAAGTCAAGTCAGTTACCAGTGTCCTTCCTTTCCCTGGTAAATTCCCTTCAATCATTGAAAAAGAGAAATGACCTTAACTGATTTGCAGCTTAATTAGATAAGATTCTGAGTTCTACAGGTAGATCAAATACTATGGGTGGGAAATCCATGCTTCAGTATATTACTATGAAAAGTCTTTATTCATTAAGTTTATAAAGGTCAAATACGAAATATAGACTGTAAAACATACTTACATATATTTCATTATTTCAAAGATAATTTTACACTTTTAGCAAAATTATGTGTATTGCTTTTCTCCCCTAAACAAATGATATAAAGTTGTATGGCATCAATAATCAAGATCTGTACCAAGTAGTGCCAAAAAGAGTGTACACATTGAGTAAAGCAAAAGTATTTTTGTTGGAAGAAACAAAATCAAGTCTTAAATTTGCAGGCTTTCAAGCAGTCGTGAAACAAATAAAATAATTTTACAAAGTGTAGAAGTTATCATGAAATTATCCTTCCTTTTTCATTATTTTTTGCCTTGAGTATGCAAGTGATACTTTATGACATATTTAACTACTTTTTTAACAGATCAGTTGTTCCGGGGTATCTCAAATAACTACTTATATTTTTTTTCTCTCTCTCTTTTTTTGAGATGGAGTCTCACTGTCGACCAGGCTGGAGTGCAGTGGCGCGATCTCAGCTCACTGCAAGCTCTGCTTCCCGGGTTCACGCCATTCCCCCGCCTCAGCCTCCTGAGTAGCTGGGACTACAGGCGCCCGCGACCGCACCCGGCTAATTTTGTTTGTATTTTTAGTAGAGACGGGGTTTCACCGTGGTCTCGATCTCCTGACCTCGTGATCCGCCCACTTCGGCCTCCCAAAGTGCTGGGATTACAGACGTGAGCCACCGCGCCTGGCTTCAAATAACTACTTATTTAACAGATCAGTTATTCTAGGGTGGACTAGAGTTTCCAAATTTTTAAGTAGCAGAATGCATTTATTACATGAAATCTTATTCCAAAATTTAATTTCTAAATGACATAAAAGTAAAGTTACTCTGCTCGGAGAAGTGATGGAAGTAAAAATTCTGTTCTCTAGCCTTCTCCCACTCCCAGCCTGAGGTATCTATATGAGATAGAGATAAACAAGACTGTGAGACTTATTTAATGGCTGCTTCTAATAAATAATTACCCTATACTTTTTCATGCATTTTTGTTATTGAAATGGTGACCAATTTAAACTCTTTTGAATCACTGCTAAGAAGCATTACATATACCTGATGTCCTTTATTAGCAGTGCCATTAAGAAAATAAACTGTGATTATAAAAGTTGAATTGTTTCAATAATCTGACTTCAAATATTCTGCAGGGTTTTCTTTTCTTTTTTTTCTTACCTGTGTAGGATAAATACCGTATTTCTACAACTGGAGGATTCTCTTTGCAAATAAATATGAATCAGGATATATAAGTACATGAACTAAGATATCAAAAAGTGATTACTCCATAGCCAAAATAGTATAATACCATGAAATAGTGAGAATATTTATATCTATATGGATATTATCTATTTAGACACAGTATATAGATATAAATAGGTATAGATATAATTCTTCAAAACTCCTTCTTGGGCCATTTTCTTTTCTCAAAAAAAAAAGGTTACATTATCAATAAGAGGCAAAACCAGCTAGGGTGTACATAATTATAATCATAAGAATCTATAATATTAATGTTATTTAATAAAAGATCGTGAAAAATTAAGTCATAAGTCACCACAAAATGATATATCAAGGCAATCATTTTGTCATGAAAAAATTAAATAAAATCTATTGTGTATACAATCCATATGGCATTTTTTTCAAACAAATTCATATTTTTACTTAGAACTCATCAAAAATAAAGTGGTAGAGACTAGAAAAATAAAGTCCTGTAACCTTAGCTGGCCCCTTACATTCTGGAAGAGTATCTTTCCAATTGGTGTCAGGCAAACATTGAGAACAAAAGAATATCCAAAAGAATAAGCTGAATTCAGATTCTATCAAAGTATGCCCTAAGCCAAAGTTCTGGGAAAGATAGCTATTTCTTCCCGATTTCTCAGCTAACATAGAATCTTAAGAACAAACGCAATATATCCAAACTTCAAACCAGTGTAACATGGAAGGATGTACACTTTCAATTCTCTGTGCATAAAGTAACTTCAAAAGGAATGAGAAAGATCCTTTTGTTCTAGGTAAAAGGCCTTAACCATAGACCCAGTGAATTTGTCAGTCTTTATATACAGTCATTTTTTAAAAGAAAAAAAAATAGGTTTTTTTCATAGAAAACTGTAAAACTTTTATTTAAGCTTAAATGCTCTTCTCTATTAATAGTGTATGTACAGAGTAAGGCACACTCCATGTAAACTTGGTCATTCTTAATTTTTCCCCACTATTTCATAACCTGGAATTCATTTTCAAAAAGAAAATCTATTCCCATCTTTAGTTTAGAGCGTGGGTTTTGGACACACAGATAAGGGTTCCAATCTAGACCCAAACAGCATGGTATTGAGCAAATTACATATTCTCTCTGGGACTGAGATGCCTCATCTGCAATATGAGGAAATAACATTTCCCTCATAAGACTGGTATAAAGATTAAATTAAATAATAGATGAGGTAGATACAGGTGTAAAGTGTCTCTTCGGTATCTGGCAATTAGGTGTTACTGATATTATTTAGATTACAGGATTACTAATTTGTTCTCTATTTTGAATCAGTTGCTCATCTTTCTCTTTCAAGACATACATACTGTATTACCAACCCATCTCTTCACCCATCCACTCCTCACAATTAATTATCTATGTATTAACTCTTAACTCAGCTTGGACAAAAGCCTCCTTGTCCATACATGATTCACAGTGAGGGAGTTAAATACTCAATGAGTTTACCCAGTAGAAAAAGATGTGCCTTGACCACCCACATCACTGTACTTAACGTCTTGGGTGTTGGAGATTTCATTTTAAAGAAATCATTTAGCTCTCTCTCTTAGGTATTAAGCTTGGCATAAATTCTGCATTTTCAAGCAAAACTTTATTCCAAAATTATAATGAGAATTATGACTGTTTATGTTTGTTGTTCAACTCCCCAGTGTGCTTTTTTAGTAATGTCTTTTAAAATAATGTCTACTTTAAAACTGCTGACAAAAAAGTATTCATAGTATATAAGGGGGATTTTAGACATCTAAAATACAATGGAATTGGAACTACTTACAATATATAGTTATGATATTTATACCAGTGACAATTGTAAAGAAAATTCTAAAGTATTAGAATCATCTAATTATTACAACTTTTACTTCCCTGGAAGGTGTTAATACATGAATCTAATAAGCTTTCTCACTATGAAAAAATTTACTTATATTAAAATATTAAAAACTATTTAATGAGGTTCATTTCCTTCCAAAAGTAAACTGAGGTGTGTCTGAACCAGCTTGAGGCAAAGGAAGTTTCAAACACAACATTTTTTAAACTAGCCATTATTTCCCATGTTGAAAAAAATTGCAATTTTATTTCCTAACAGCAAATGAAACTGTCAGGAAAATTTAGGTGTAATAAAATTTGGGTGGTTAAACCAACATGCTGGATTTGAAATAAAACTGAATTAAAGGAATTAAAATTAATTCTTATGTCAGTCAACTCTTTTAAAATACTATTCAAAACTTGCTGTTTTTACAAACAGCACTTCCTTGTCCTTGATAAAGTGCAAAGTTAACTATCTCTTTAATGTCCACTAATGGTGCTGCAGTTGAAATTGTGCACTGAACAATATTTTGCATAAAATGTGTTGCTTCTGGCAATCTTTCCACCTAAATAAAAACTTGTCAAACAGGGTGACTTTAGTGGTACAGAGTTTTAAAATGATGGATTCAGTCCAAGGTTAGCTAATAACGGCTGACATGCCCTGGAATCTTGAGGCCTAAATCAACATTGTTTTCACAGCTGTAATTAAGCCACCTAATCAGAAGCACATTTTGACGGGACAGTTTCTGGAAGCCAGACATTACAATTTCTTATGCCTGGAGCGCAGTGGCTCTTGAGAGGTCCTCGTTTAATTTCAGGTTAAGGGGAGGTGGGGAGGCAGTATAATAAAAAAGACTATTTTTTTAAGCAACATACAACTGTTGAAATGGAGCAGGCCCAAGTGTTCATGCCTTGACCAGCCTTGCATCCCACCCTCCTCTCGCTCTGCTGAGTCCCCTCAACTCTCAAGTGGCAGCTGCACACAGTGAGATGAAGGGTCTCTGCCAAGATCAACAGATGAGCTGGTCTGAACTGGCTCTCTGTGTGTTCTGATTGTAAATTGTGCTGGTGATGATTAGAGAACTCTAACACAGGATGTCAACTCTTAAAACTGTCCAGAGAAAATAATTTTTTTAAGTTCAGGAAAAAATTTTTAACTTTTTTTTGTGGCTTGGTGCATAGTGTTGTGTCTATAACTTTCATATGATTCAAATGAATTCACCCAAATTAAGCAACTCTGTTATTAAGAAAGAAAAAAGAAAGAAAGGCCGTGGCTTGGCTTCTAGCAGGGACCTTCATCTGGGTCTGTTTATATAACAGTGCTGCAGAGCATAGTCCTCCACTGGCACACTAGTCTTGTGCTTCTACCACCTGCCAACAGTACCTATTCATAAAATGATGAGAATCTAGAATGTGACAGTCACATCTTATCAAGTAACTATGTTGATGACTTTCAAACAGCTAAATTGCCAGCCTAACTTGTTTTCTGCAATGTTGTTACATTCTGTAACATTTAAACTTTCAACCCCAGAGGCCATTGTAAAACTATCAATATGAAGGCACTACTCACTGGAGTCTGATTACATTTAGTTCTGCATTTTAATTACATATGGATTCTATTAACTAAGCCTTTTGCCTTATAGGCAACATTTTAATCAAATTACTATAATTTTCAAATATGTTACAATAGTCTGATGAGTTAAAAGTTCACATTCCTAACATATTAAGTATCAAAAAATGTTGCATAAAAAAAGGAAATACTCCTTACTAATACGCTAATACATTTTTTATTACTTTGGGGATTTATTGACTACCTAGTTACAAGTCACATTGTGAGATTCACATAACTGGTATACATTTGTAAATGACTTACATTTACATTATATGTTAATATAACCAAATTCAACATATAATTTTATTATAAATTTAGAAACACAATTATTCTATTGTTGTAAACTGACACAGGAACAAGACAAAACATAGTTAGAATCTTGGATTCAAAATCAGTATTTGTAACTTCAATCGAAGAATTTTAAAGCTGACAGGGAATTTAGATTTCATCAAATAGCAACCCTTCATTTTACAGCCAGGAAAACCAAGACCCAGGGAGACAGCACAATTTATTTCCCAAAGCTCTGAGGTGAGTCAATAGCAAAGTTTGCTCTAGAACACAAATTTCCTCTGAGTCTCTGTCATGCTCTTTCCACTACAACATATTGCCATCCTGTGTAAGCAACAATCTACCTGCCTATCCTACACCACCCAAGAACTCAAAGAAATATTTTTAATGAGATAAAATACACATAAAATTTACTAGTTCTGCAATTTTAAAGTGTACAATTCAATGGCATCAGGAACACTCACAACATTGTGCCACCATCACCACCATGTAGTTCCAGAACCTTTTCATCACCCCAGAATAAAATTCCATACGCATTAAGCAGTCACTCTCCATCCTCTCCTCTCCCTAACCTCTGTCAATCACTAATGTGCTTTCTTGTCTCCATGGATTTGCCTATTCTGGATATTTCATATAAAATGGAATCATACAAATGTGGCCTTTTGTGTCTGGCTTCTTTCATTTAGCATAATGATTTCACAGTGCATCCATGTTGTAACACGTATCAGTGCTTCATCCCTTCTTATTGCTGAATTATATTATTAGTCCGTGGTTTGGCTGTATGGCATTTACCTATTCATCAACTTATGGACTTTGGGATGTTTCTACCTTTTGGCTTTGTAAATAGTGCTGCTATAAACATTTTTATACAAGTATTTATTTGTATGAATACCTGTTTTCAATTCTTTTGGGTACATATGCAGGACTAAATTTGCTGGGTCATATGGAAACTCCAGGTTTAACTTATTGAGGAATCATTTTCCACAGTGGTTTACCACTTTACATTCCCACCAGCAATGTATAGGGGTTCCAATTTCTCCATATCCTTGCAATGCTTGTTATCTTCCTTTAATTATGACCATCCTAGTGGGTGTAAAGTGGTATCTAACTGTGGTTTTGATTTGCATTTCCTTTTCTTTTTTTTTTTTTTTTTGAGACAGGGTCTCACACTGTTGCCCAGGCTAGAGTGCAGTGGCATGATCATAGCTCACTGCAGCCTTCAACTCCTGGGCTCAAGCAGTCCTCTCACCTTGGCCTCTCATGTAGTCAGGAATACAAGCACATGCCACCACACCCAGTTAATCTTTTTTAGTTTTTGTAGAGATGAGGTCTCACTATATTACCCATGGTGGTCTCCCTGGCCTCAAGTGATCCTCCTGCCTCAGCCTCCCAAAGCATTTGCATATCTTCTATGGAGAATTACCTGTTCAAGTCCTCTGTGATTTTTTAAAAATTAGATTGTCTTTTTGTTGTTGAGTTGTAAGAGTTTTTTATATAGTATGGATATCAGGGATTAATCAGATTTATAATTATAAATATTTTCCCCCATTCTATGGGTTGTCTTTTCACTGTCTTCATAGAGTCTTTCCATGCTTTTAATTTTGAAGAAGTCCAATTTATTATTTTTGTCACTTATCCTTTTGGTGTCATATCTAAGAATCCATAAGAATCCACTGCCAAATCCAAGCTCATGAAGATTTATTGGTATGTGTTTTACTAAGCATTTTATAGTTTTAGATCTTTTATGTAGGTTTTTAATCCATTTTGACTTAATTTTTGTATATAGTGCAAGGTAAGGGTTAAAGAAAATTAAGAGGGAAATTTTAAATTTCCTGAGACAAATGAGAATGGAAATATATCGTACCAAAATCTACGAGACACAGCAAAAGCCATTCTTGCAGGGAAGCTTATAGCACCTACATTAAAAAAGAAGAAAGATTTCTAATAAACAACCTAATGATGCACCTCCAGGAACTAAAAAAACAAGAACAAACTAAGCCCAGAATTGGTAGAAGGATGGAAATAATTTTTAAAAGTAGAGATTAAGAAAAATAATTCAAAAGATTAATAAATTGAAGCATTCGTTTTTTGGAAAAGTAACCAAAATTGACAAACTCTTAGCAAGACTAAGGAAAAGAAAGAAAAAATAAGTAACATCAGAGATTAAAAAGAAGACATCACAATTGATACCACAGAAATATAAAGGATCATAACCTTCCAAGATTAAATTATGAAGAAATAGAAAATCTGAACAGACCAAAAACAAGTCAGGAAATTGAACATCTTAATTAAACATCTTTCATCAAAGAAAAGTTCAGGACCTGATGGCTTTACTGCTGAAATCTATCTAACATTCAAAGAAGAAGAAATAAAATTCTACTCAAACTATTCCTGAAAATTGAAGAGGAGAAAATACTTTTAAATTCAGTTTATGAGGTCAGCATTATCCTGACTCCAAAATTGCACAAGGACACACAGACAAAATAATACAGGCCAATATCCCTGATGAACATAGAGGCAAACTTTTCCAACAAGATACTATCAGACCAAACTCAACACTACATTAAATAGATTATTCACTGTGATTAAGTGGAATTCATCATGGGGATGCAAGGATGGTTTAATATACACAAATCCATAACTATGATATACCACATTAACATAAAGACAAAAACCATATGATCGTTTCAATAAACACAGAAAAAGGATGACAAAATTCAACATCTATCATGATAAAAGCTCTCAACAAGTGAGGAATAGAAGGTATGTACCTCAAAACAATAAAGGCCTATGGGAAACCCATAACTAACATCATATTGCATGGGGAAAAGATGTTTTTCCGCTAAAATCAGGAAGAAAACAAGGACACCCACATTCACCACTTCTATTCAAGATAGTACTGGAAGTCCTAGCCAGAGCAATTATGCAAGAGAAAGAAACAAAAGGTATCTAAACTGGAAAGGAGGACGTCAAGTTGTCTCTGTTTGCAGAAAACATGATCGTATACATAGAAGACCCCAAAAACTGCACCAAAAAAACTGTTACAAGTAATAAATGAATTCAGTAAAGTTTCAGGATATAATATAAATATAAAAAATTAGCAACATTTTTATATTCAAATAGTCAACTATCTGAAAAAGAAATAAAGAAAACAATTCCATTTATAATAGCTATAAGAAAGTAAGATATCTATGAAGCAATGTAACCAAAGATGTGAAAAATCTGTATACTGAACACTATAAAATTTTAACAAAATAAAGTGAAGAGGATACAAATAAATGAAAAGATATCTCATGTTCATGGATTGGAAGAATTAATATTGTTAAAATGGCCATACTGCCCAAAGCGATCTATAGATGTAATGCAGTCCCTATCAAAAGACCAATGACATTCTTCACAGAAATAGAAAAAAAAGTCCTGAAACTCATGTGAAACCACATACACACACAAAAACCCTGAATAGCCAAAACAATCCTGAGCAAATAAAACAAAGCCACAGGCATCATACTACCTGACTTCAAAATATACTACAAAGCTATAGTAAGCAAAACAGCATGGTACTGACATAAAAACAGACATATAAACCAATGCAACAGAACAGAAAACCCAGAAATAAAGTCATACACCTAAGGTGCTAAGCACACACACTGGGGAGAGGACAATCTCTTCAATAAATGGTATTGGGAAAACTAAATATCCACATGTAAAAGAATGGCATTAGACCCCCTACCTCTTATGATATCCAAAAATCAACTCAAAATAGATAATAGACTTAAATGTAAAACGCAAAGCTATGATAGCACTAGAAGAAAACATAGGAGAAATGCTTCATGATATTGGGTTGGGCAAGGGTTTTCGAGTAAGACCTAAAAAGCACAGGCAACAAAAACAAAAATGGACAAATGTGATTACATCAAACTAAACAGCTTTTGCACAGCAAAGGAAATGACTGACAGAGTAAAGAGACAACCTACAGAATGGCAGAAAATATATGTAAAGTATACACCTCTCAAAGGGTTAATATCCAGACTATATAAGGAACTCAAACAACTCAAGAGCAAAAAAAAAAAAAAAAAAAAAAAGAAAGAAAGAACCCAATTTAAAAATAGGCAAAAGACCTGAATAGACATTTCTCAAAAGAAGACATACAAGTAGATAACAGGCATATGCAAAAATGCTCAACATCACTAATCATCAGGGAAATGCAAATCAAAACCATAATGAGATATCACCTCATTTCAGTTAGAATCATTATTACCAAAAAGGCAAAAGAAAACAAATGTTGGTAAGGATGTGGAGAAAAAGGGAACATTTACACACTGTTGGTAGGGTTGTAAAGTAGTACACCTATTAATGGAAAACGGTATGGAGTTTCCTCAAAATGTTAAAAATAGAACTACAATATGACCCAGAAATACCACTACTGGGTATATATCCAAAGGAAATGGAATCAGTAGGTCAAAGAGATAGCTGCACTCCAATGTTTATTGCATGGATGTGACTATGGCTAACAGTAAAATGTTGTATATTAGAAAATAGCTAGAAGAGAGGCTTTGAATGTTTTCACCTCAAATAAATGATAAATGAGTGAGATTATGGATACACTAACTACCCTGACTGGATCATTATACAACATAAATATGCATCAAAACATCAAATTATACCCCAGATATATGTGCAATTATAATGTGACAGTTTAAAACATAATTTTTAAAAAGAATTTTATAGTTTTAGCTCTTATAAATAGGTCTTTGATTCATTTTTAGTTAATTTCTGTATATAGTGTGAGGGAAGACTTCAAGGAAATACATTTTTGAAAACAAACTTTCTACTGATTTATGTAAATTAGACCTCTGTTTCTGAAATAACATAAACTCTTACTTTTTGCTAGGCCTAAGTAGAGTTCATTTTAACTCGGTATATCATTGTCACTAACAAACACTTACTGAGTATATACCATGTAAGTAAAAGGTATTATGATGGTTATTTTATGTCTATGTATGTCTACCTCTACATAAACACACAGAGGTAGGGGTGCCAAAATATCTGAGAAAATCATTTAAGTGGTATGTTGAAAAGAATGCTCTTCTTTGTCACAAATGATTTTGTGTTGCCTTTTTTTTTTTTAGGAAAAGTAGTGAGAAGAAACATCCAATGTATATTATTTAAAAGTATTTACTTAAAATTTTACCATATATAGAATATGTAAATTATTCTACTCATTTTCATTAAGTGCTAATACAGAATAATATAAAACAGTTTGATGGAAATTAAAGAAAATTTGGTGTGGGAAAAAATTCGGAGGGAATCATGGTTTGTGCAAAGCGTAGGTCCAATAACAAGTATAGATTGAACAAATATGAAATGAGTGATCTTTTCATTAATTTCAATTCAAATCGAGCAGCGTTTATTAAAGTCAGATCATTATAATGGATTATAAATATGACTAAGACATCACCTCAAAGTCTCACAATATGCTAATACATACACAATTAATTGGTTATATAAGTCAGACTACTATACAGAACCCAGACATGTAAATACAGTGATAAATGATCAGAACAAAGGAACTCTTACTTCTTCTGCCAATTGAACAATGGTGTAAAAAACCAGAAGGAGTCAGAATATGCCAGAATGTCAGTGGTAAAAAACTCATACTTTATTATGGGGAAACTGGAGAGAAAAAACAACTCTTGAGTTTCTAGAATATGAGAAATCTTTAAAAGTTCGAAAATGTTTTCAGTAATGCTATGACCTGACCACATCTGTGTTTTGGAAAGATAACTCTGCCACTAATATGACAGGGTGAATAGAAGAAAAAAGACTAGATATAAGAAAACTTATTGGAAGACCATTGCAATAGCCCAGGGAAATGGTCACGTGACTACACAGATAGAAATAAGAGGATGGGTCTAAGAGATCTGTGGTGGTAGAAACAGTAAGGCTTAGCAATAGATTAAATATTGGTGGTAGAGGGAAAGTGGAACAAAAGTTAAGGAATCTTCCTTGGGCTACAAGGTGGACACTTATTTCAGAGACAAGCAATGAAGGCAAAGGAGAATTAGGAAAAACAGGGCACGGAAGTGCTGAAAAAAGTGTTCAGTTCGGGACCTCAGTGAATTTCAGGCTTTTGCAGAAAATCAAAGTGCAGATGTTTAATAGGTAATTGAAACCCTTAAAGAACTCAATTTAGTAAAAAAGATAAAATAGTAGGGGAGACACTGAGAAGCATATTTAGTTGTTGCCATTCTTTGAAAAACTAATAGGAATAATTAGAGCATTATGTTGCCAGTTACTATCCATATTTTCTGCAACTTAATTACTAATCAATCATACTGATCACTTTGAAATTTTAATTCTGGCACTTCTTGCTCCATCCTTGTAAAACTTCATCACTGTGGAATAGAACTATATAAATATATATTAATGTCTATACTGATATACAAAATAATATATACCTAATATATGTTTTATATTATATGAATGTATACTTATATTTATATAAATATAAAATTTATATCATGTCCCAAAAGTCACTATCAGGATTTGGGTTAGTCACCGTGATGAAAGCGGATCTTCTGAAACTGCATTACATGAAACAAAATTCTAGAAAGAAGGTATGAGGCCATTGGAATATGCATTAATAACTCCAGGCCCCTGTTTCCTATACAAACAACTCTTGAGTTTCTAGAATATGAGAAACCTTTAAAAGTTTGGAAATATATGCCAAGGATCAAAAAATATATATGTTTGCATGTTGACTGAGCTGTCCAGTTTTTGATATTTTATGTTTTCCTTATTCAGCTCTACTAGTATCCAAAAGCCAGAGCTGGCAGTCACAATAAAAATATGGGAGAATTTAACGAAAATCTAACTAAGAAGTATTTAGCAAAAGGGTAAAATGAGCACTGTTGTGACATAAAATGCAGGTGAATTTTGAGAATAGAAAAAAATGAAATTTGGAGTAAGGAAAATAAAGCAAAAGGAGTAAATATTTTGTAATGTAGTTGTCAGAGATATCACAGTGAGAGTTTCTCAAACGGTGAAATTTATCACAGCTTATATGCCACACAGCTGGCCCCTTCTCCCCCAGTGTCATCTCTCACAATTCTCCATCTAATCCACTCTGCTTCAACCATGCTAGACATCTTTCAATCCCTTGAGCTTGCCATGCTTTCTCATGTCAACTCCGACTTAATCTTCATTTTTTTCAACTGAGATTTCAATTCCCCAAGCAGGCCTTTCCTCACCACAGCCCAAGTGAAGTCCCTCAGTTATATGCTCTGAAAGCACCCTACGCTTGTACTTTAACGGCCCTCTTTTAATTACTTGTACAATGGTTGTATTCTCCACTATATCTGAAGTGCCATGATGGTAAAGATTTGTCTTATTCCACATTGCAGTCTCGTCGGAAAGCACCTGACAGGGAATCAGAGGTCTTGGCTTGTAATCTGATTGGTTTCTAATTAAAAGCCAGGGAGATGAACTCCAGAATCTGTACTTTATACCACTGAAGTGCACTGTATAGCCTCTCTCAACAAATTGTCAAGGCTAACAACTGTTTCAAAAAAATATTCCTAAAGAGCTAAAAACTCAATAATGAGTATCAATAATCAACTAAGATAAGGTATATGAATGTTTGTGGAAGCAACTTACCTGGAGAAAAATACTTGAATTCTGTGTCAGTTTCTCCATCTACACAACACTAATATTAACAAATGATCCCTCTGCTATCCGTAAAGTATAACTAAAATAAATGTGGTGAAATGTTATTTTGGAACTTAAGAAAAAGAGGATTCTTTGCTTTTCATCTTAACTGAACCAAAATATCTAAACAATTCACCTTTATTAACAATATAATACCACCCGACAAGTATCAAATCTGACGTAATCTGAACAATGATGCAAAGATATTTCTCCTGCAAAGACACTAATGGAATGGTCCTCTGAGTTGTAATTTATAATTTACTCATAAATAAAGTCCTATAAAATTAAAAGCATACTGCTTAAACATACAGTGGAAATGAAGCAAATCAATACTGTAGTTTGCAGCATCATAACTCACAGCAAGGTATTTGGGTTTGGCATTCTATGTTTCAAGATTGAAGTATCATGTTTCTCCATAGCTGTGGGTGTGCTGGTCTCCAAACACCCGCAGTGATTGGTTCTGACTGCTGTACTGTTCTCTACTGGGCTGTATGGGACTCAAAAGCTCTTTGCTCAAAGCCCTTTCTAGTTATTATAACTCAAGATAAAAGCTCTGGAGCAGTCCTAAGTTAATGGGCCAAAGACCAACATACCGGAAAAGTTAAAGTACTGGCAAGTGTACAACTGATGAGAAATCTTACATGAACTCCAGCATTATTATTGTGTGTTGCTAAAAAAACTGAAAATGTTATCTAAAGACGGATAGCTTTAAAGATAATTATTCATGTCTACAATATGATCAGTCTCTTTATATGCATTACAATGACATATGTTTTTGATAAATAATGAGTATTTTTTATCTGGTGAAATGGCTGGATAGGATAGTAATGAGTACATACTGGCTGCCTTGATTCATTAAATAAGTCATAACAACAACAAGTAATGGTAATACAGTACTTATGATATGCTAAAAGCACTGATATAAGGGTTGTTTGGGTTCTTTTGCCTACAGATAAAAAGATTTCCTCATAGTTAACTTATATTTCTTAAAATTATAGTATAGCTTAGCTGTAGGAAATATATATAACTATCAGAAAATCTTTTTACACACAAATAAGAGAATATTTATTGATCACCTACTAATATGCCAGACACTGTGTCTTTGTTTCATCCTCATAACAACTCTACAATGTGGGAATTTTCATCTACTTATTACAAATATCAAAACTGATGATTAGAGTGTTTTAATGGCTAATGAGTAACAGTGTCAGAATGTACATCCAGGCCTGCCTGATTCTAAAGCCTTCTGTGAGAAGGGGAAAATGGCAGCTGGTTAATAGTTTTGAGAGTAGCCAAAATAACAAATATGAGAGAGATCAAGAAAGAGCATCAAGAAAAAAATGGTCAGAAGTGGAATCAAATCAGATTATAAAGTAAAAAGCTGGAACTGGATGGTGCAAGAATGGATTGGGAACCGATGAAGGTAAGGTTTGGAATGACTATTGCAAGCAGTCTTGGGCTTACTGGGTACAGGCTGTTTGGGTGAGTTGGGTAGCTTTAATTAAGACGGGGAATGGAACTAAAATAACAATACATTTCCTATTATACAAAAGTGATAATTTCATTCATTAAACATGTGTACTATCCATAAGACCCAAGTCAACATAAAATATATATTTTGATTGCTCTTCCCACTTTACAAGGTGTCAAATTGCTATACATTCTTCAGAGACTCCTACACATATATTATCTTCTCAGCACTTTCTTCTGACAATGTTAGAACGTACTCTTCTCTCATTTGTGCATCCACAGATTTTTTATTTGCCTATTTTTGTGATTTGCTTATGTCTCTGTTTCCCCAGCTAGAAGAGGAACTCACAAGGGCAGAGATCATGGCTTATTCACCTCTGTCTCCATACCTCAAATAATGTCCACTTAATGATTATTTCTATATTGTTAAATATAGGTAGAAAATGGTCTATGCAATAAGGAACACAGAGATGTGTGAGTTCCAAAGGAAAGGAAATGAGCACACATTCAGTGCTTTTCAGAGGTGATGGTACAAAGTACTACCTATATGTCCCTGATGCTCAAACCATCTATGTCAGTGGATATTAACATTTCAAAACATTAGATTAAGGGAACCTCAAACTCAACGTACTCAAAACTAAATTCATAATATTCCCCCCATTCCACTGTTTTCTTTATCGGTAAATGAGACCACTGATCCATTTCCAAAAGCAAAAAACTAGGAATTGTCTCAGGCACACCATTTTCTCTTGTTCTTCATGTCTAGCTGATTCCTCACACTGTAGCCAAAGTGATCTTTTCTAAAATGCAAATCTGAGCTCATTCCTCCTTTAAAATTTTTCAGTGAGTTTTCCTTTGCTCTTAGGAAAAAGAACAAAGTCTGACCTCTGCCCTTTTCTCCAGACCATTCTTATATTAGACCTCTCTTGGCCTTTGCTTTCTTCCACCAGCCACACTGGTCTTTCTCAGTTTCTTCTTTACATCACAGAAACTTTGTAGAAGTCACCACTCCCCTTTTCTCGATCTCGATCCCTGTTCTTTTGCACCATTGGATAATTCCTACCCAATCTTCAGACACTAGCTCAAGCATCACTGACTCTGAAAATGTTTTACTCATACCCTAGTCTAGGACAGCCCCATTGTTTAAAAAACTCATTATCAGTCAAGTTCTTTCCTTTCAGTGCATTGTCTTGGTTAGTAATTACACATTATTTAGTGTGATTATATGAAAAATAATTCCATTTTAAGTTCACGAGAACAAGGATTGTCTGTTTTGGTTATGACATCCCCAAGAACAGAACTGTGCCCACCAAAAAGCAGATGCTTAATAAATTTTGAATTAATAGATAAAGAAAAGAATTAATAATACAAAGAAGGCAGAGCACAAGTAAGCAGAGGCCTGGGAGTCAACAAAGGAAAAGTAGACATGTGAAACAAAGGAGATGAGTGTTTAAAGAAGAAAGGAGTAGCTAAAGACCTGATGTTGCATAAAAATTGAAAGGGATGGAAAGGAACTAACAGATAGAGCAGGCATAAAATTATTGGTGACTTTTGAAAAATAGTCTCAGCAGAATGACAGTCTCAAAAGTCAGTTGGTAGCAAAGTTCAAGAATAAATGGAAAGTGAGTACATAGAAGCAAGTATAGATTCCTTTTAAGAATGTATCAATGAAAGGAGAGGAAAACAGGCTGCAGAAAGGAGCAGAGAGCTCAGTCACTGGAATATGCTAATGGTGATCAAAGAACAGGAGTTACATGCTCAAGGCTATAGTAGGAAGCAGGATAAAATGATGAAAATTGTAGTTGAAAGTGTTAGGTTAGTAAATAATCTTTTCCTGCGGTATAATCCAATGACTTTCTATCAAGATAATGGTGATCAGAATAATAGCTGACTTTTTTTTTTTTTTGACTAAGTGTGAGGCAAGGTCCTAAGCACTTTGACACTTCTCACTAGACTGCCCAACATCTCATTAGGTAGCAATATTATTATCCCCATTTTACAGATGAAAGCCCTGACATGCAAGCCACATAGTTAGCAACTGACAGAACTAGAATCTGAATCCAAACTTATTTGACTTCTATGGCACACACTATTAACTGGTTAACACAATATCTACTCCTTCCTAACTCCCTTGTCCCTTAACTTATTTCAGCTACGTGTGGCCACATGACCAATTTCCAGCTATGGGAACATAAGCAGAAAACCTGTTTGGAGCTTCTTTAGAATATTTTCCCTCGTTTGAAATATATAAATATTAAATATATGTTTTTAAAAGGAAAAGCCTTTTAAGGTGTGTATAGAGATTATCTAGATACCTATATCTATATATCTATATACATGCCTTTGGAGGCATATATATAACTGAGTAACACATATATAAACTGTTGTTGGGCTATCCCATCCTTCTGACTTGAATGTTACTACAAATCCTAGATCTGGGCTGCAATCTTATGACAATGAGGGAGTAGCAGAGAAATTACAGAAAAGTTGAGGCACTAAACTAATTAACAATAATCACCTACTTCTAGACTTCCTGTGAGAAAAAAAGTTCTCTATTTTTTAATTGAAAGATGAAATTGCATGTATTTATCATGTACAACATATTTTCAAGTATACATCCATTGTAAAATTGTTAGAATCTAGCTAATTAACAAATGTAATACCTCACATAGGTATCGTTTTTATGGTAGGAACACTTAAAATCCACTCTTTGCACTTTTCAAGAATACGTCTTTATTAACTATAGTCACCATGTTGTACAATAGAGATCTAGAACTTATTTCTCCTACCTAACTGTAATTATATATCCTCTGACCAACATCTCCCCATTGCTCTCTCTCCCCTATCCACTCCATCCTCTGGTAACCACCAATCTGTTCTCTACTATGAGATTATTTTTTTAGATTCTACATATGAGTGAGATGCAGTATTTGTCTTTCTATGCCTGGCTTATTTCATTTAACATAATGTCCTACAGATTCATCCATGTTGTCATAAATGACAAGATTTTGTTCTTTTTTGTGACTGAATAGTATTTATTACGTATATATACCATATTTCCTTCATCCATCCATCCATTGATGGACACTTAGGCTGATTATGTATCTTGGCTATTGTGAACAGTGCTGTGATAAACATAGGAGCGCAGATATCACAACTCTGAAACTACTAGAAGAAAGCATGGGGGAACTCCATGCCATTGTTCTTGGCAATGATTTTTTGGTATATGATCTTAAAAATTATATGCAATAAAATGAAAAACAGACAAATGAGATTAAATCAAACTAAAAAGCTCTGCACAGCAAAGGAAACAATCAACACAGTGAAGAGACAACCTACAGAATGGGAGAAAATATTTGCAAGCTATACATGTGACAGGGATTAATATCCAAAATATGTAAGGACCTCTAACAATAGCAAGAAAACAAATAACCTGATTTTTAAAATGGGCAAAAGACCTAAATAGACATTTCTCAAAAGAAGACATACAAATGGACTTGTATATGAAAAAATGCTCAATATCACTAATCTTCGGGGAAATGCAAATGAAAACCACAATGAGATATCACCTCACTCCTGTTACAATGGCTGTTAACAAAAAACAAAAGGTAAGTGTTGGTGAAGATGTGGAGAAAAAGGAATCTTTGCACACGCTGGCTGTGGGAATGTAAATTAGTACAGTCATGGAAAACAGTATGAAGTTTCCTCAAAAAATTAAAACTAGAACTATCATGTGATCCAGCAATCCCACAACTGGGTATATAACCAAAGGAAATGAAATCAGTAGGTCAAAGAGATATGCACACTCCTCTATTTTTTAAATTGTGCTAGTCAGATCTTCTGTTATTTACACTTGATGGTATTCCTAACGGATATACCTCCAAAGCCCATGCTCTTACCCACCAAACAATATTGCCTCTCATCTATGAAATACAAAGACAAAGGTTTTTCTACTTCCTTTAGAGAGTTTTAAAAAGTTCAAGTAAGTAAATGCATATACAAATATCTTTAAAAAATAAAAACCATTACACAAGTTTATTATTTTTAAAACAGTGATTCTCAACTAAGGAAAAAGACAGGAGAGCACACATCCTGTCGAGACATGGAATTGGGCAGCATGCTCTTAAAAGGATACATCAGAATCACCTGGGGGAATGTTTCGCATTACATAGATGAAGAATCACTACCAGGTGAACCACCTCTTCTACATGAAATGATGAATGTATCCTGTAGATATGTTCAAAGGGGAAAAATGTTGAAAAGTGGAGTTTTGGTATGATTGTGAAGCATATTAAACACACTTTCATTAAGATATCAGTAGCATACCAATTGGCAAAAATTTTTTGAACCCACGGAGAAACAATCTCACCTTACCAAGTTTGGTCTTCTTAAAATACAAGTAATTGTTTTCATATTAAATAATAGTAGAAAGTAATAATAGTACGACCCAACAAAGCTGATACAACTTAAACAGTATAATGTAAAATTAACCAATCAAATCAGAGATAGCAAGAAGAAATATGAAAAAGGCTAGAATAAATTCCAAATACTCCAAAATTTTAAGAAGTTTCCTCTTCATTTTAATTTCTCTTGGTGGAGGTCAAATTTACTAATCTCTCATTAAGAAATTAACAAAGTCATTTTAAAAACTGAACTCACAACTCTGGTCCCAAATAACTGCCTTTTTACATTTATTGGATAAATTACTCATACTTTTCACTCAATAAATATTTATTGAGCACCTACTATAAGGCAGACTGCTCTTGGAACTGGAATGTCTCAACAGCAATGAGGTAAGCACTGAAAATTGCCTTTCTTTATGGAACCTACATTCTACTGAGGAAGGAGCAGACAAACAATAAGCAAATAAATAAAATGCACCATATGTCAGTTTGATGATAACTGCTAGAGGGAAAAAAAATAAAATAAGAAAGGTGGAAGGGAGACAGGAAATATGGGGCAAAAGAGAGACAGAGAGTTTTTCAGGGGGCAGGGAGGGTTGATGGTTGTGATTTTGAATACCCTGGTTACAAAGGATTTATTTGGACGCTGGCACTTGAGCCAAGACCAGAAGGTGAGGAATCAGACCACAGCCATGCATCTATTTGTTTTAATGCTAACTCTTTTGCTGTTGAATGTAGCATTTGAAATGGGTCAACAGCTGAATAGCAAAATGATACTGTTTTTCTTTATAAGTCACTGTAATCAAACCAAAAAAAATTAAAAAGACATTCCAATTATTGGTAACCTACTGAATCTACTGTTGACATATTAGACTTTCGAGGGAAAGTTTAAACGTTTACTTAATCCTTTATGTCACAATACATTCATTTTTTAAAACTCCCCAACCATATATTTGAAGTAGAGAAATTTTTTTTTAGTGTTAAGTGAGCCCAAACTTCATCATGGGCTAAAATTTTAAGACATGAAAATAGCTGCTGAAACTGAATTTTAATCATATAGATGAATCACAACATGCATCTTTAGCTAGGCATGTATTATGGATAAGTCTCGTTTTCTACAGAGAATAATCACATGTTCTAATTACCATTTTGGTTATACGCATAATTAATAATATTCTGTCTTAATGGGACACACTGAATCTTCAGACAGTTGCAAGCTTTAACTATGCATACTGCCAAATCCAACTGTCAGCTGCACTGCCAAACACAAAGGAATCTTGATGTAGTGTTTTAGCATTGATAACAATACGCATATCTTTATACATAATACAATGAAAAAATTAATTGCTTTTCTTCTTTCAAATTTTTCTCCACACAAATAATTTTATGTCACTTGATCGATCATTTACCCTAAATTACATATATTGGCAAATGATCTTATGAACGTTAAAAACATAAATGTAAATGTAACCCAAGATTCAAAAAGTTATAAAAATATTGTTAGACAAGGACTTACTGATTGTAAACTTGCATTTTCACGTAAACAAGCAGTGTGAAGTTCTGATTTCAAGGCCGCAACGTGACTTCGATGAGATGTCATTTCCTTCTCTAATGTCATGATTCTAGTGCTTGCAAGCTGGTAGACATCCATGAAACTTTTAATCATAGCCTTAAGAAATAAAAATAATGTCACATATAATTCAAATAAATATGTCCCCAAAGGAGAATTTCCATAATTTGAAAGCAAAAGCATTAAAATTTTAAAATAAACAACTTTTCATCTTTCTTTAAAATAATAAAGCTAAACCTCACATTTTATATTGAGAACAGCGACTATTTTAAGAAAGTTTGTGAGAAAATAATTGAGACTTCATTCTAGAGTATTTATTTAAATAAGATATACTTTGATCTATTGTGCTTAAAATTTAGAATGCGGTTTTAAAAGATGGCACAGTTATTTTCTGTAGTAAAGTTAAATTCAAGTTGTAATTTGACCTAAATTTCCATCTTAAGAGAGGTGCAATCTTAATGGGTATACAAACAAGATATTTCAAAATAAGCTGAGTTGGTAAAATTTTTAATCCACCTAAAAAACAAATGTTTTGAAACAAAAGGAGCTAAAATAATCTTGTGATTTTTAAGAGTAAATGTGATTCTTATTTTGTAAGAAAAGTATAATTATGTTGATTCATGTAACACAGAAATGCCCTCACATTGCACTATACATAATAAAACAATTAACATAAGCAAGTTCTGGTAACTTATTATCTCCTCTAAACAGTACCGTATTTAGGGAATTATTGTATCACAGTTTAATCATATTTTACAGAATTTTTCTTCTAAAGCAATTTGTAATGAATTTTAAGTCCAGGATACTATTATGCCTTTTTAAAAAAGGCTTTCAAAATAACTCAAATATAGCAAAATAAATCCCATATTTCGAATACATTTTCAAAAATAATATTATATTGTTTACAAGAAAAATGTTCCTACAACAGCCAGAACTTAGTATAATGGTAGACAGTCTGAGAATTTGCAAATTACATTCTATCTTAAGGTTATGAATTAGGAAAGCTTTGAGAAATTATACATTTGAGCAATTGTGAATGCATGTGAAAAATAACTTAGTGAACAAAGAAAAAGAAACAATATAGTAAATGTATGCAAAACAGAGGTAAGTTAGTTACTTGCAGGTAAGAGTAAGAAAATTCAGACCTTTTGGCCTAATAAATTCTTATTTGCCCTCAAAAAACCAGCTCAGATCTTTTTCAAGAATTCTCTTGTGAGACCAAAAAAGGCAGTGTTAACTTCTATCCTGGTTTTCTGTGGATCCTTCATGCCTGCTTCTACTGTTGCATATTATTGCTTTAGTAGAAATTTATTAGTTTACATGTTTATCTTCTTTACTAGACTGAGGAGCTACTTAAGGCCAGATACTCCACCTATACATATCTAGAGCTTCAGGGATAGTGAGTACCTGTTTGAATGACTGCTTGAATTAATGACTGTTTTGATGAATGAATGAATGAATGAATGAATGAAAAATTAGAAAAGATAAAAACCATAAGTTGAAACCATATATTGTTACAAAATACCTTCTACAAAAGGGTGATGATGTTTGGGAAAGTATAATCTTAACACCTAATTTAATGAATAAATTATTAATAATACTCTGTTCAAGTTGAAAAAAAGCAGAAGCATAACTATAGGCTAGGCATAAAAGGGTGAAGTACACAAATATGAATTTAGTAACCAACACTACATAAGCATTATATGACTTCTTACCTGGGAATATCTGACATATCCTAACCTATCTTCCTTTGAATCATTTCAAGGCAAGTTTATAGCTAATACTAATACAAACTATATCTCTGCATCTCAAAAGTCTGTGAAAATCAGAAACTTGAATTACATCTGTTTTTTCCTATGTCAAGTATCTCTCAATTCTTATAAATTCATGTATCTTCTCCATTGAGATAGTGGACCAGAAATCACAAGTCCTGGGTTTTTTTGTTTTTTTTTTTTTCTGATTCTTACTTTGATTCAACTCTATGTTGTTGGGAAATGCCACATAATCCCTCTGAGCCTCCATCTCCTCCCTCTATAAAATGGGAAAAAGAGTCCTTTTCTTGTCTACTTCCAAAACTGTTGTAAGGCTCAGAAAATTAAAACGGCTAATGTTTACTAGGGATTTACTGAAGCGCAGGGACCATGTAGCATATTACATGCTTAATTTCATTTATCTTTACAGTAACTATATGGAGTACATACTTTTTTTAACCTAGTTTTTCAGAGCAAAACACAGGAGCTTGGAGGGATTAAATAACTAGTCCAAGTTTACAATTAGTTGTACAATGATCAGGACACAAATCCAAGTATTTCTCATACAAACCCACTCTCTTAACCCTTCACCTATATTGCATTTAATATAAGAAAGCACTCTAAAAATGGTAAACTATTGAATTTCATTGTAGTATTATTACTATTGCTCTATTTTTAAATTCTCCACTAAAATCTAAATGAGACAATCTGAAATATGTGGTTCTTATATATATATACTTTTATTGTCTAAGGACCTAAAATGTATAAAAGGCTGAAACATGCATAAATGCTTATTGAATGATAAGAAAGTTCCCTTCCATCAGTAATAGGCTCCTGGATTATTATTTCACCGTAAGTCACAAGAGAATTGGCATTTAATATTTTACGATTAAAAGTTCCACATTTTAAAAGTTATCCCATTTTCTAAACTTGGAGAAACACACTTTACGAATTTCATCTTTATGACATTCTAAAAGGAATAAATAATATAAATGATATTCCTTCAAATCTCCCTTTAAAAATAAATTTTTTGAGAAGTAATGTCAGAAATTTTATATAGTGGCTAACTCTTCCTTGATCTACTTTTAATAACTAAATTCTAATATTCAGTGAAATATTAATATAAACCACATATTACTTCTTTATAACACTAAAAAGAATAAAATATTCCAATTTTGCTTAGGATTTCAAATCTTAAACATTCCAACTCTCTTAAAGTAGTATTTTCATTTGAGAGACAAAATAAAATTTGTATAATAGTGCATATGATACTTTTTCAGAGCAGCAAGGTACAATAATCAATACAGAAAGCATGTTTCATGTTACTAATATGTATACAAAATACCATGCTCTTCTAAACAAAAGTCTCCTTCAAAACTGGAAGGTATGAGGAGTATCACTGAAATGGCAATTATTCAAAGAAGCCACATATCCTTTGAAGAATAAAGAATGTTAACTTCCAGTATTAATAAGTGATTCAAACTATATAGTAAAGCATACCAATGGGAAATTCAACTCTTTAATACAAAAGAAAGGTGTCAAATTGGCAGAAGAAATGGAAATGAGAGTCTGAATTAACTGAGGGAGTAGAAGAAACAGGGAGTAAGCATCTACTGACCCCTGTATCAATCTCCTAAAGTCTAACCCTCTACAACATATCCTGTTCCTTTATTAAAAGATCACATTATTTTACATTAGGAAACAATGACAAAACAGCACGATATTATATACAGCAAGTCCAGGATTTGAGAACTTATCCTGTTGTCATCCTTGGCCCCAGGGGCTTATTTTGACTATACCATGCAGTGAGATCTGTATCTCAGTGGGACTCGGTTAGTATATGAAGAACAAAAGACAGTTTCTGAGCAAGAATGGCCTTTGTTTTAGGGATAATCTATAGTGTTTATAATGGACAGTAATAAGACAAGGGAATTCAAACATAAAATTCCATATCTATCCATTTTTTTAAAGTATATGTGCATTAGAATATAAAAAGTTATAAGATACAAACAGGTGCATGTCACTTGAAGACTAGAACATCATTTATATAATTTGTTATGTACATATTATTAAGTAGTTTAGACTGACTTCAAATTTGAACATCAGGAACAATGGGATAGTTGGGGGCCCGATATTCAGAGAAGAAGAAAATAGTGGAAAATATCATAAAGCCTACATGCCAAAATATCAAATCTTTTATCTACATTTTTGAGTAATTGGAAAGCAAAAACCTCTAACACTTTGACTTTAATTCATATAATTATAAACATACTTCATTCTGTATCTTATGTAAAGTAAATATATTGTGTAAAACACATATGCCAGATATATTAAATATGTGAAATGTAACACATTTTCACAAAATCAGGATAAAAATTCATACCTTATAACATTTTATAGAAATTAAATGAGTATTAATACATGAAATGAGCTTAAACTACCTGGCATATAATAAAGGCTCAGGTAAATGTTACTTGTGGTAATGATATCAAATAGGAAAATTACTATTTTTGCTCATAAAAGAAAGATTCAATATTTCTGAGAGGTGTAAATTATTAGACATAATGTGAATATTTTAAATATAAAATATTTAAATATTTGTTTCTCTTTGATAATAAAAGTTACTATTTATTATGTCATTCCTAAGGAAGAAGATCTCACAATGATAACATGGTTATGCTCAACAAAATACTAGCAAATGGAATCCAACAGCACATCAAAAAGATAATACACTATAATCAGGTGAGATTTACTGCAGGAATGCAAGGATGGTTCAACATATGTAAATCAACAAACATGATATATCACATAAACCGAATTAAGGACAAAAACCATAAGATCCTCTCAATAGATGCAGAGAAGGCATTTGGTAAAATTCAGTATACCATCATGATAAAAATCCTCAAAGAACTAGGCAGAGAAGGAAGAGGCCTCAACATAGTAAAGGGCCTACATGACAAACCCACAGCCAACATTATACTTAATGAAGAAAAGTTGAAAGCATTCTAAGAATTGGAACAAGAAAAGGATGTCCACTTTTTGCCACTTTTATTCAACACAGTACTGGAAGTCCTTGACAAAGCAATCAGGCAAGAGGAAAAAATAACAGGTATCTTAATTGGCAAACAGGAAGTCAAAGTATCCCTGCTTGCTGATGACATATTCTTCTATCTATAAAATCCTACAGAATCCACCAAAAAACACTTAGATTTGATAAATTCAGTAAAGTTTCAGGATGCAAAATTAATGTACACAAATCAGCAGCATTTCCATACACCCATAATAATCTACCCGAAGACAAAATCAAGAAGGCTATCCAATTTACAATAGTTATAAGAAAAAAAACACTAAGAATATATTTAACCAAAGATGGAAAAATCTACAAGTAGAACTACAAAACACTGATGAAAGAAATTGTAGATGAGACAAACAATTGGAAAAATATCCAATGATCATGAATTGGAAGGATTAACATCATTAAAATGACCATATTGCCTAAAGCAATCTACAGATCCAAAGCAATCGCTATCAAATTACCAATGTCATTTTTCAAAGAGTTAGAAAAAACAATCCCAAAATTCATATAAAACAAAAATAGAGGATTCCTGGGCAAGATGGCTGAATGGGAAAAGCTCCAGTCTGCAGCTCCCAGCAAGACCAATGCAGAAGGTGGGTGATTTCTGCATTTCCAAATGAGGTACCTGGTTCATCTCATTGGGGCTGCTTAGACAGTAGGTACAGCCCACAGAGGGTGAGGAGAAGCAGAGTGGGGCATCGCCTCACCCGGGAAGCAAAAGGGGTCAGGGAACTCCCTCTCCAAACCAAGTAAAGCCAGGAGGGACCCTGACGTGAGGGATGGTGCTATCCGGCAGAGATACTATGCTTTTCCCACAGTCTTCACAACACAGACCAGGAGATTCCCTTGGGTGCCTATATCACAAGGGCCCTGGGTTTCAAGCACAAAACTGGGCGGCAATTTGGGCAGACATCAAGCTATCTGCAGGAGTTTTTTTTCATACCCCAGTGGCACCTGGAACACCAGCAAGACAGAACCGTTCACTCCCCTGGAAAGGGGCCTGAAGCCAGGGAGCCAAGTGGTATTCCTCAGGAGATCCCACCCCCATGGAGCCCAGCAGGCTAAGATCCACTGGCTTGAAATTCTCGCTGCCAGCACAGCAGTCTGAAGTCAACCTGGGATGCTCAAGCTTGGTGGGGGGAGAGATGTCTGCCATTACTGACGCTTGAGAAGGCGGTTTTCCCCTCACAGTGTAAACAAAGCCTCCAGGAACTAGGCAGCAGACTAGCCTTCAGACTAGGCAGAGCCCACTGCAGTTCAGCAAAGCCACTGTAGCCAGACTGCCTCTCTTGGTTCCTCCTCTCTGGGCAGGGCATCGCTGAAAGAAACACAGCAGCCCCAGTCAGGGGCTTATAGATAAAACTCCCATCTCCCTGGGACAGAGTACCTGGTGGAAGGGGGGCAGCTCTGGGCACAGCTTCAGCGGACTTAAACGTTCCTGCCTGCCAGCTCTGAAGAGAGCAGCAGATCTCCCAGCACAGCACTCGAGCTCTGCTAAGAGACAGACTGCCTCCTCAAGGGGGTCCCTGACCCCCATGCCTCCTAACAGGGAGACACCTCCCAGCAGGGGTCGACAGACGCCTCATATACAAGAGCTCCGGCTGGCATCTGGCAGGTGCCCCTCTGGGACGAAGCTTCCAGAGAAAGGAGCAGGCAGCAATCTTTGCTGTTCTGCAGCCTCTGCTGGTGATACCTAGGCAAACGGTCTGAAGTGGAATCCCAGCAAACTCCAGGAGACCTGCAGAAGAGGGACCTGACTGTTAGAAGGAAAACTAAACAGAAAGCAATAGTATCAACATCAACAAAAAGAGCAACCATGCAAAAACTGCATCCAAAGGTCACCGACAGCAAAAACCAAAGGTAGACAAATCCACTAAGATGAGGAAAACCCAGCTCAAAAAGGCTGAAAATTCCAAAAACCAGAATCCCTCTTCTCCTCCAAAGGATCACAACTCCTTACCAGCAAGGAAACAAAACTGGATGGAGAATGAGTTTGACAAATAGACAGAATTGGGCTTCAGAAGGTAGGTAATAAACTCTTCTGAGCTAAAGGAGCATGTTCTAACCCAACACAAGGAAGCTAAGAACCTTGATAAAAGGTTGGAGGAACTGCTAACTAGAATAACCAGTTTAGAGAAGAACATAAATGACCTGATGGACCTGAAAAACACAGCACAAGAACTTCGTGAAGCATACACAAGTATCAGTAGCCAAATCGATCAATCAGAAAAAAGGATATCAGAGGTTCAAGATTAATCTAACGAAATGAAGTGTGAAGACAAGAATGGAGAAAAAAATGAAAAGGAACTAACAAACCCTCAAAGAAATATGAGATTATGTGAAAAGACCAAACCTATGTTTGATTGGTGTACCTAAAAGTGACAGGGAGAATGGAACCAAGTTGGAAAACACACTTCAGGATATTATCCAGGAGAATTTCCCAGGAGAACTTCTCCTAGTAAGACAGGCCAACATTCAAATTCAGGAAATATAGAGAATACCACAGAGATATTCCTTGAGAAGAGCAACCCCAAGACACGTAATTGTCAGATTCACCAAGGTTGAAATGAAGGAAAAACGTTAGGGGTAGCTAGAAAGAAAGGTCAGGTTATCCACAAAGGAAAGCCCATCAGCCTAACAGCATATCTCTCTGCAGAAACCCTACAAGCCAGAACACAGTGGAGGCCAATATTCAATATAATTACAGACAGTAATAATCAACCCAGAATTTCATATCCAGCCAAACTAGGCTTCCTAAGCAAAGGAGAAATAAAATCCTTTACAGACAAGCAAATGCTGAGAGATTTTGTCACCACCAGGCCTGCCTTACAAGAGCTCTTGAAAGAAGCACTAAATATGGAAAGGAAAAACTGATACCAGCCACTGCAAATGCAAACCAAAACGTAAAGACCATTGACATTATGAAGAAACTGCATCAACTAATAGGCAAAATAACCAGTTAGCATCATAATGGCAGGACGAAATTCATACATAACAATATTAACTTTAAATGTAAATAGGCTAAATGCCCCAATTAAAAGGCACAGATTGGCAAATTGGATAAAGAGTCAAGAACTATTGGTGTGCTGTATTCAGGAGACCCATCTCATGTGTAAAGACACACATAGGTTCAAAATAACGGATGGGGGAATATTTACAAAGCAAATGGAAAGCAAAAAAAAAAAAAAAAGCAGGGTTGTAATCCTGGTCTCTGATAAAACAGACTTTACACCAACAAAGATCAAAACAAGACAAAGAAGGGCATTACATAATGGTAAAGGGATCAATGCAGCAAGAAGAGCTAACTATCTTAAATATATATGCACCCAATACATGAGCACTCAGATTCATAAAGCAAGTTCTTAGAGACATACAAAGAGACTTAGACTCCCACACAATAATAGTGGGAGACTTCAACACCACACTGTCAATATTACACAGATGAACAAGACAGAGAATTAACAAGGATATTCAGGATTTTAACTCAGCTCTGGACCAAGCAGAACTAACAGATGTCTACAGAACACTCCACTCCAAATCAACAGAATATACATTCTTCTCAGAATCACATAGCACTTATTCTAAAATCAACCACATAATTGGAAGTAAAACACTCCTCACCAAATGCAAAACAGAAATCGTAACAGTCTCTCAGACCACAGGGCAATCAAATTAGAACTCAGGATTAACAAACTCACTCAAAACCGCACAACTACATGGAAACTGAACAACCTGCTACTGAATGACTACTGGGTAAATAACAAAATTAAGGCAGAAATAAATAAATTCTTTGAAACCAATGAGAACAAAGACACAATGTACCAGAATCTCTGGGACACAGCAAAAGCAGTGGTTAGGGGGAAATTTATAGCACTAAATGCCCACAAGAGAAAGCAGGGAAGATCTAAAATCAACACCCTAACATCACAATTAAAAGAACTAGAGAAGCAAGAGCAAACAAATTCAAAAGCTAGCAGAAGACAAGAAATAAGTAAGATCACAGCAGAACTGAAGGAGATAGAGACACAAAAAACCCTTCAAAAACTCAATGAATCCAGGGGTTGGTTTTTTGTAAAGATTAACAAAATATATAGACTGCTAGCCAAACAAATAAAGAAGAAAAGACAGAAGAATCAAATAGACACAATAACAAATCATAAAGGGGAGATCACCACTGCTCCCACAGAAATACAAACTACCATCAGAGTATACTATAAATACCCCTATGCAAATAAACTAGAAGATCTAGATGAAATGGATAAATTCCTGGACACATATACCCACCGAAGACTAAACCAGGAAGAAGTCGAATCCCTGAATAGACCAATAAGAAGTTCTGAAATTGAGGCAGTAATTACCAACCAAAAAAGCCCAGCACCAAACGGATTCACAGTTGAATTCTACCAGAGGTACAAAAAGGAGCTGCACCATTCCTTCTGAAACTATTCCAAACAACAGAAAAAGAAGAACTCCTCCCTAACTCATTTTATGAGGCCACCATCATCCTGATACCAAAACCTGGCAGAGACACAACAAAAAAAGAAAATTTCAGGACAATATCCCTGATGAATATCAATGTGAAAATCCTCAGTAAAATACTGGCAAACTGAATCCAGCAACACATCTAAAAGCTTATCCACCATGATCCAGTTGGCTTCATCTCTGGGATGCAAGGCTGGTTCATCATATGCAAATCAATAAATAATCCATCACATAAACAAAACCAATGACAAAAACCACATGATTATCTCAATAGATGCAGAAAAGGCCTTCGATAAAATTAAACACTGCTTCATGCTAAAAACATTCAATAAACTAGGTACTGATGGAACATATCTCAAAATAATAAGAGCCATTTATGACAAATCCACAGCCAATATCATACTAAATGGGCAAAAACTGGAAGCATTCCCTTTGAAAGCTAGCACAAGACAAGGATGTCCTCTCACCCCTCCTATTCAACATAGCATTGGAAGTTCTGGCTAAGGCAATCAGGCAAGAGAAAGAAATAAAGGGTATTCAAATAGGAAGAGAAGAAGTCAATTATCTGTTTGCAGATGACATGATTGTATATTTAAAAAACCCCATCACCTCAGTCCCAAAACACCTTAAGCTCATAAGCAACTTTAGCAAAGTCTCTGGATACAAAATCAATGTGCAAAAATCACAAGCATTCCTATACACCAAAAATAGACAAATAGCCAAATCATGAGCAAACTCCCATTCACAATTGCGACAAAGAGAATAAAATACCTAGGAATATAAGGTACAAGGGATGTGAAGGACCTCTTCAAGGAGAACTACAAACCACTGCTCAAGGAAATAAGAGAGGACACAAACAGACGGAAAAACATTCCATGCTCATGAATAGGAAGAATCAATATCGTGAAAATGGCTACACTGCCCAAAGTAATTTATAGATTCAATGCTATTCCCATCAAGATGCCATTGGCTTCTTTCACAGAGTTAGAAAAACACTACTTTAAATATCATATGGAACCAAAAGAGAGCCCGTATAGCCAAGACAATCTGAAGCAAAAAGAACAAAGCTGGAGGCATCACGCTACCTGACTTCAAACTATGATACAAGGCTACAGTAACCAAAACAGCATGGTACTGGTACCAAAACAAGTATGTAGACCAATGGAACAGAACAGAGGCCTCAGAAATAACACCACCACACATCTACAACCATCTGATCTTTTACAAACCTGACAAAAACAAGAAATGGGAAAAGGATTCCCTATTTAATAAATGGTGTTGGGAAAACTGGCTAGCCATATGCAGAAAACTGAAACTGGACCCCCTTCCTTACACCTTATACAAAAATTAACTCAAGATGGATTAAAGACTTAAATGTAAGACCTAAAACCATAAAAACCCAAGAAGAGAACCTAGGCAATACCATTCAGGATATAGGCATGGGCAAAGACTTCATGACTAAAACACCAAAAGCAATGGCAACAAAAGCCAAAATTGACAAATGGGGTCTAATTAAACTAAAGAGCTTCTGCACACCAAAAGAAACTATCATCAGAGTGAAAAGGCAACCTACAGAATAGGAGAAAATTATTGCAATCTAGCCATCTGACAAAGGGCTAGTATCCAGAATCTACAAGGGACTTAAACAAATTTACAAGAAAGAAAGAAACAAAGCCATCAAAAAGTGGGCAAAGGATACGAGCAGACACTTTTCATAAGAAGACATTTATATGGCCACCAAACATATGAAAAAAAGCTCATCATCAGTGGTCATTAGAGAAAGGCAAATCAAAACAACAATGAGATACCATCTCATGCTAGTTAGAATGGCAGTCATTAAAAAGTCAGGAAAACAACAGATGCTGGAAAGGATGTGGAGAAATAGGAACACTTTTACACCATTGGGGGGGTGTAAATTAGTTCAACCATTGTGGAAGACAGTGTGGTGATTCCTCAAGGATCTACAACTAGAAATACCATTTGGCCCAGCAATCCCATTATTGGGTATATACCCAAAGTATTATAAATCATGCCACTATAAAGACACATGCACACATATGTTTACTGCAGCACTGTTCACAATAGCAAAGACTCGGAACCAACCAAAATGTCCATCAATGAAGACTGGATAAAGAAAATGTGGCACATATACACCATGGAATACTATGCAGCCACAAAAAAAGAATGAGTTCATGTCCTCTGCAGGGACACGGATGAAGCTGGAAACCATCGTTCTCAGCAAACTATCACAAGGACAGAAAACCAAACACCCTATGTTCTCATTCATAAGTGGGAGTTAAATAATGAGAACATATGGGCACAGGGAGGGGAACATCACACACCGGGGCCTGTTGTGGGGTGGGGGGCTAGGGGAAGGATAGCATTAAGAGAAATATCTAATGTAGATGATGAATTGATGGGTGCAGCAAACCACCATGGCACAGGTATACCTATGTAACAAACCTGCACATTCTGCACATGTATCCCAGAACTTAAAGTATATTAAAAAAAGAGCCCTAATAGCCAAAGCAATCCTAAGCAAAAAGAACGAAGCTAGAGGCATCACATAACCTAACTTCAAATTATACTACAAGGCTATCATAACCAAAATAGCATGGTACTAGCACAAAACAGACATACAGATCAATGGAACAGAATGGAGAACCGAGGAATAAAGCCACATACCTACAGCCAACTGATCTTTGACAAAGTCAATAAAAATATACAGTGGGGAAATTATACCCTATTTTTATACCAAAAAAACAGCTGCATTCATATGTCTGTTGTAGCACTATCCATAATAACAAAGATATGAAATCAACCTAAGTGTCCATCAACAGAGGTTTGGATAAAGAAAATATGGTGTGTGCGTGTGTGTGCACATATATACCATGGAATACTACACAGGCATTAAAAAAGTAAACTCATGTCTTATGCAGCCACATGGATATAATTAAGGCCATTATAAGTGAAATAACTCAGAGACAGAAAGTCAAATATTGCATGTTCTCACTTATAAGTGGGAGCTAAACAATGGCTACACATGGATGTACAGAGTGGAATAACAGACATTGGAGATTACAAAAGGTGAGAGGGTGGTCAGGATATGATGTTCACTACTCACATAATGGATATACTAAAAGAGCAGACTCCATCACTATGCAATATATGCAAGTAAGAAATCTGCATTTGTACCTCCTAAATATGTAAAAATAAAAATAAAAAGATCACCATTAGAAAAAAATGTGTGTTCATTGGCACCAGGAATTAAAGGAAATTTCATTATTTTCTTCATTATCAAAAGGTTAATCTGATAAGGTTGCCCACTTATTGGACTTACTTTCATTCCAATATTTTACAAATTTTAAGAATATAGCAGGGAATGAGATATAGACAGCCTATTACTAATAGCATGCAAACAGCAACTGTGACTCCAATAAAATCCCCATCAGAGATGTGCAATTGTACTCTAGTTTGATGTTTGGTTTCTGGTCCTGTCCACAAATACTTGTTTCACCAGGACATTCCATTCCAGGAAAAAGTTGTGTAAGAAGGACTGTATCAGGATGTCAGACTGCCAACTACCTTCTCGCTTTGCCAATGGAATTATCTGCACATGTGTGTAAGAAGGACTGTATCAGGATGTCAGACTGCCAAGTATCTCCTTGCTTTGCCAACAGATTTATCTGCACGTGTGTGTGTGTACGCACATGTACATGAATACACAAAAGCTGCTAAAAATGTTATCAGCTGAGAAGAATCCTGATTAAGCAATAAGGAATAGAAAGTAGAAAGGATCACAAACAAAATTCTAGAGAAACACCATTTAAAATAAGAGAATACTTCCACAATGGTAACACCAACTACAGTTAGGCTTGAAGCGCAGAGTGAACAGCTAGGAGACGTGGCAGAAGGCCTTAGCCTTGCTTTATTAATAGCCCTAAAACATTTACTCTCAACAAAAAGTTGTTACATAGTGAAAGAAATATGATTGTATAGGCTTTATTATTTTTAAAGACTTGGATAACTCTTTGGGATGTACCCAATTGGAGGCATAATTCTGATTCCCCATTCCCATCACCCATGACACATGGTTAAACAGGTAAATGCAAATGGAAGAAGTGCATAGTTGGTTGTTGATATAGTTTGGATGTATGTCCCCGCCCAAATTTCATGTTGAATTGTAATCCCCAGTGCTGGAAGCAGGACCTGGTGGGAGGTATTTGGATCATGAGGGCAGATCCCTCATGGCTTGGTGCTTTAAAAGCATGTGGCACCTCACTCTCCCCAACACATCACTTGCTCCTACTTTTGCCATGTCATGTGCCTGCTCCCCATTCACCTTCTGCCAGTAACTTAAGCTTCCTGAAGCTTCCCTAGAAGCCTACAGAACCATGAGTCAATTAAACTTCTTTTCTTTATAAATTACCCAGTCTCAGATATTTCTTTTTTTCTTATATACTTTAAGTTTTAGGGTACATGTGCACAATGTGCAGGTTAGTTACATATGTATATATGTGCCATGTTGGTGTGCTGCACCCAGTAACTCGTCATTTAACATTAGGTATATCTCCAAATGCTATCCCTCCCCACTCCCCCCACCCCACAACAGGCCCAAGTGTGTGATGTTCCCCTTCCTGTGTTCCTGTGTTCTCATTGTTCAATTCCCACCTATGACTGAGAAGATGCGGTGTTTGGTTTTTTGTCCTTGCAATAGTTTGCTGAGAATGATGGTTTCCAGCTTCATCCATGTCCCTACAAAGGACATGAACTCATCATTTTTTATGGCTGCATAGTATTCCATGGTAAATAGGTGCCACATTTTCTTAATCCAGTCTATCATTGTAGGACATTTGGCTTGGTTCCAAGTCTTTGCTATTGTGAATAGTGCTGCAATAAACATACATGTGCATGTGTCTTTATAGCAACATGATTTATAATCCTTTGGGTATATAAACAGTAATGGGATGGCTGGGTCAAATGGTATTTCTAGTTCTAGATCCCTGAGGAATTGCCACACTGACTTCCACAATGGTTGAACTAGTTTACAGTCCCACCAACAGTGTAAAAGTGTTCCTATTTCTCCACATCCTCTCCAGCACCTGTTGTTTCCTGACTTTTTAATGATCTCCATTCTAACTGGTGTGAGATGGGATCTCATTGTGGTTTTGATTTGCATTTCTCTGATGGCCAGTGATGATGAGCATTATTTCAAGTGTCTTTTGGCTGCATAAGTGTCTTCTTTTGAGAAGTGTCTGTTCATATTCTTTGCCCACTTTTTGATGGGGTTGTTATTTTCTTGTAAATTTCTTTGAGTTCATTGTGGATTCTGGATATTACCCCGTTGTCAGATGAGTAGATTGCAAAAATTTTCTCCCATTCTGTAGGTTGCCTGTTCACTCTGATGGTAGTTTCTTTTGCTGTGCAGAAGCTCTTCAGTTTACTTACATCCCATTTGTCAATTTTGGCTTTTGTTGCCATTGCTTTTGGTGTTTTAGACATGAAGTCCTTACCCACGCCTATGTCCTGAATGGTATTGCCTAGGTTTTCTTCTAGGGTGTTTATGGTTTTAGGTCTAACATGTAAGTCTTTAATCCATCTTGAATTAATTTTTGTATGAGGTGTAAGGAAGGGTTCCAGTTTCAGCTTTCTACATATGGCTAGCCAGTTTTCCCAGCACGATTTATTAAACAGGGAATCCTTTCCCCATTTCTTGTTTTGGTCAGGTTTGTCAAAGATCAGATCGTTGTAGATATGCGGCATTATTTCTGAGGGCTCTGTTCTGTTCCATTGGTCTATATCTCTGTTTTGGTACCAGTACCATGGTGTTTTGGCTACTGTAGCCTTGTAGTATAGTTTGAAGTCAGGTAGCGTGATGTCTCCGGCTTTGTTCTTTTGGCTTAGGATTGACTTGGCGATGCGGGCTCTTTTTTGGTTCCATATGAACTTGAAAGTAGTTTTTTTCTAATTCTGTGAAGAAAGTCGTTGGTAGCTTGATGGGGATGGCATTGAATCTATAAATTTACCTTAGGCAGTATGGCCATTTTCACGATATTGATTCTTCCTACCCATGAGCATGGAATGTTCTTCCATTTGTTTGTATCCTCTTTTATTTCATTGAGAAGTGGTTTGTACTTCTCCTTCAAGAGGTCCTTCCCATCCCTTTAAGTTGGATTCCTAAGTATTTTATTCTCTTTGAAGCAATTGTGAATGGGAGTTCACTCATGATTTGGATCTCTGTTTGTCTGTTACTGGTGTATAAGAATGCTTGTGATTTTTGCACATTGATTTTGCATCCTGAGACTTTGCTGAAGTTGCTTATCAGCTTAAAGAGATTTGGGGCTGAGACGATGGGGTTTTCTAGATATACAATCATGTCATCTGCAAACAGGGACAGTTTAACTTCCTCTTTTCCTAACTGCATACCCTTTATTTCCTTCTCCTGCCTGATTGCCCTGGCCAGAACTTCCAACAGTATGTTGAATAGGAGTGATGAGAGAGGGCATCCCTGTCTTGTGCCAGTTTTCAAAGGGAATGCTTCCAGTTTTTGTCCATTCAGTATGATATTGGCTGTGGGTTTGTCATAGATAGCTCTTATTATTTTGAGATACGTCCCATCAATACCTAATTTATTGAGAGTTTTTAGAATGAAGGTTGTTGAATTTTGTCAAAGGCCTTTTCTGCATCTATTGAGATAATCATGGTTTTTGTTGTTGGTTCTGTTTATATGCTGGATTCTGTTTACTGATTTGCGTATGGTGAACGAGACTTACATCCCAGGGATGAAGCCCACTTGATCATGGTGGATAAGCTTTTTGATGTGCTGCTGGATTCGGTTTACCAGTATTTTATTGAGGATTTTTGCATCAATATTTATCAGGGATATTGGTCTAAAATTCTCTTTTTCTGTTGTGTCTCTGCCAGGCTTTGGTATCAGGATGATGCTGGCCTCATAAAATGAGTTAGGGAGGATTCCCTCTTTTTCTATTGATTGGAATAGTTTCAGAAGGAATGGTACCAGCTCCTCCTTGTACCTCTGGTAGAATTTGGCTGTGAATCCATCTGGTCCTGGACTTTTTTGTTGGGTAAGCTATTAATTATCGCCCCAATTTCAGAGCCTGTTATTGGTCTATTCAGAGATTCAACTTCTTCCTGGTTTAGTCTTGGGAGGGTGTATGTGTCCAGGAATTTATCCATTTCTTCTAGATTTTCTACTTTATTTGTGTAGAGGTGTTTATAGTATTCTCTGACGGTAGTTTGAATTTCTGTGGGATTGGTGGTGATATCCCCTTTATCATTTTTTATTGCGTCTATTTGATTCTTCTCTTTTCTTCTTTATTAGTCTTGCTAGCAGTCTATCAATTTTGTTGATCTTTTCAAAAAACCAGCTCCTGGATTCATTGATTTTTTGAAGGTTTTTTTGTGTCTCTATTTCCTTCAGTTCTGCTCTGATCTTAGTTACTTCTTGCCTTCTGCTAGCTTTTGAATGTGTTTGCTCTTGCTTCTGTAGTTCTTTTAATTGTGATGTTAGGGTGTCAATTTTAGATCTTTCCTGCTTTCTCTTGTGGGCATTTACTGCTATAAATTTCCCTCTGCACACTGCTTTGAATGTGTCCCAGAGATTCTGGTATGTTGTGTCTTTGTTCTCATTGGTTTCAAAGAACATCTTTATTTCCATCTTCATTTCGTTGTGTAGCCAGTAGTCATTCAGGAGCAGGTTGTTCAGTTTCCACGTAGTTGAGCGGTTTTGAGTGAGTTTCTGAATCCTGAGTTCTAGTTTGATTGCACTGTGGTCTGAGAGACAGTTTGTTATAATTTCTGTTCTTTTACATTTGCTGAGGAGTGCTTTACTTCCAACCATGGGGTCAATTTTGGAATAAGTGTGGTGTGGTGCTGAGAAGAATGTATATTCTGTTGATTTGGGGTGGAGACTTCTATAGATGTCTATTAGGTCTGCTTGGTGCAGAGCTGAGTTCAATTCCTGGATATCCTTAACTTTCTGTCTTGTTGATCCATCTAATATTCACAGTGGGGTGTTAAAGTCTCCCATTATTATTGTGTGGGAGTCTAAGTCTCTTTCTAGGTCTCTAAGGACTTGCTTTATGAAGCTGAGTGCTCCTGAATTGGGTGCATATATATTTAGGATAGTTAGCTCTTCTTGTTGAATTGATCCCTTCACCATTATGTAATGGCCTTCTTTGCCTCTTTTGATCTTTTTTGGTTTAAAGTCTGTTTTATCAGAGACTAGGATTGCAACCCCTGCTTTTTTTGTTTTCCATTTGCTTGGTAGATCTTCCTCCATCCCTTTATTTTGAGCCTATGTGTGTCTCTGCATGTGAGATGGGTTTCCTGAATACAGCACACTGGTGGGTCTTGACTCTTTATCCAATTTGCCAGTCTGTGTCTTTTAATTGGAGCAAATAGCCCATTTACATTTTAGGTTAATATTGTTATGTGTGAATTCGATCCTGTCATTACGATGTTAGCTGGTTATTTTGCTCATTAGTTGATGAAGTTTCTTCCTAGCCTCAATGGTCTTTACAATTTCGCATGTTTTTGCAGTGGCTGGTACCGGTTTTCCCTTTCCATGTTTAGTGCTTCCTTCAGGAGCTATTGTAGGGCAGGCCTGGTGGTGACAAAATCTTTTAGCATTTGCTTCTCTGTGAAGCATTTTATTTCTCCTTCACTTACGAAGCATAGTTTGGCTGGATATGAAATTCTGGTTTGAAAATTCTTTTCTTTAAGAATGATGAATATTGGCCCCCACTCTCTCTTCGCTCTTTTGCCAAGAGATCCGCTGTTAGTCTGATGGGCTTCCCTTTGTGGGTAACCCAACATTTTCCTCTGGCTACCCTTAACATTTTTTCCTTCAACTTTGGGGAATCTGACAATTATGTGTCTTGAAGTTGCTCTTCTCAAGGAGTATCTTCGTGGCATTCTCTGTATTTCCTGAATTTGAATGTTGGCCTGTCTTGCTAGATTGGGAAGGTTCTCCTGTATAATATCCTGCAGAGTGTCTTCCAACTTGGTTCCATTCTCCCCGTCACTTTCAGGTACACCAATCGGACGTAGATTTGGTCTTTTCACATAGTCCCATATTTCTTGGAGGCTTTGTTTCTTTTTATTATTTTTTCTCTAAACTTCTCTTCTTGCTTCATTTCATTCATTTGATCTTCCATCACTGATACACTTTCTTCCAGTTGATCGAATCAGCTACTGAGGCTTGTGCATTCATCACTACTTCCTGTGCCTTGGTTTTCAGCTCCATCAGGTCCATTAAGGACTTCTCTGCATTGGTTATTCTAGTTAGCATTCAACTAATCTTTTTTCAAGGTTTTAAACTTCTTTGCCATGGGTTTGAACTTCCTCCTTTAGCTCGGAGTAGTTGGATCGGCTGAAGCCTTCTTCTCTCAACTCGTCAAAGTCATTCTCTATCCAGGTTTGTTCCGTTGCTGATGAGGAGCTGCGTTCCTTTGGAGGAGGAGAGGCACTCTGATTTTTAGAGTTTCCAGTTTTTATGCTCTGTTTTTTCCCCATCTGTGTGGTTTTATCTGCCTTTGGTCTTTGATGATGGTGACGTACAGATGGGGTTTTGGTGTGGATGTCCTGTTTGTTAGTTTTCCTTCTAACAGTCAGGACCCTCAGCTGAAGGTCTGTTGGAATTTGCTGGAGGTCCACTCCAGACCCTGTTTGCCTGGGTATCAGCAGTGGGGGCTGCAGAACAGCGGATATTGGTGAACAGCCAATGTTGCTGCCTGATCGTTCCTCTGGAAGTTTTGTCTCAGAGGAGTACCCGGCCATGTGAGGTGTCAGTCTGCCCCTACTTGGGGGGTGCCTCCCAGTTAGGCTACTCGGGGGTCAGGGACTCACTTGAGGAGGCAGTCTGTCCATTCTCAGATCTCAAACTCCATGCTGGGAGAACCACTACTCTCTTCAAAGCTGTCAGACAGGGACATTGAAGTCTGCATAGGATTCTGCTGCCTTTTGTTTGGCAATGCCCTACCCCCAGAGGTGGAGTCTACAGAGGCAGGCAGGCCTCCTTGAGCTGCGGTGGGCTCCACCCAGTTCGAGCTTCCTGAACTGTTTACCCACTCAAGCCTCGGCAATGGTGGGCGCCCCTCCCCCAGCTCGCTGCCACCTTGCAGTCTAATCTCGGACTGCTGTGCTAGCAATGAGCGAGGTTCCATGGGCATAGGACCCTCCGAGCCAGGCGGGGGATATAATCTCCTGGTGTGCCATTTGCTAAGACCGTTGGAAAAGTGCGGTATTAGGGTGGGAGTGACCTGATTTTCCAGGTGCCCTCTGTCACCCCTTTGACTAGGAAAGGGAATTCCCTGACCCCTTGCGCTTCCCGGGTGAGGCAGTGCCTCACCCTGCTTCGGCTCATGCTCAGTGCACTGCACCACTGTCCTGCACCCACTTTCCGACACTCCCCAGTGAGATGAACCCGGTACCTCAGATGGAAATGCAGAAATCACCCATCTTCTGCATTGCTCATGTTGGGAGCTGTAGACTGGAGCTGTTCCTATTCAGCCATCTTGGCTCCACCTCAGATATTTCTTTATAGCAATGCAAGAATGGCCTAACACAGTTGTGTTTACTAAATCAGGGAATTCATATTTCAATACTAGATATCAATCAAACAAAAGTTGTAATTTAAATTTTGCCTAGAAAATTTCCAACTTCCCTGAATTAATCAATTATTCTTTAACAAAAACATTTTACCTGACTTCAAACTATACTACAAGGCTACAGTAACCAAAACAGCATGGTACTGGTACCACAACAGAGACATAGATCAATGGAACAGAACAGAGCCCTCAGAAATAATGCCGCATATCTACAACTATCTGATCTTTGACAAACCTGACAAAAACAAGAAATGGGGAAAGGATTCCCTATTTAATAAATGGTGCTGGGAAAACTGGCTAGCCATATGGAGAAAGCTGAAAATGGATCTCTTCCTTACACCTTATACAAAAATTAATTCAAGATGGATTAAAGACTTAAATGTTAGACCTAAAACCACTAAAATCCTACAAGAAAACCTAGGCAATACCATTCAGGACATAGGCGTGGGCAAGGACTTCATGTCTAAAACACCAAAAGCAATGGCAACAAAAGCCAAAATTGACAAATGGGATCTAATTAAACTAAAGAGCTTCTGCACAGCAAAAGAAACTACCATCAGAGTGAACAGGCAACCTACACAATGGGAGAAAATTTTTGCAACCTACTCATCTGACAAAGGGCTAATATCCAGAACCTACAATGAACTCAAACAAATTTACAAGAAAAAAACAAACAACCCCATCAAAAAGTGGGCAGAGGACATGAACAGACACTTCCTTTATTTTTTAAAGCTGAATTTTCCTCTGTGTGTGTGTGTGTGTGTGTGTGTGTGTAAACATTTCCTTTGTCCATTCATCCATCAGAGGACACTTAGGTTGTTTCTGTATCTTGGGTATTGTGAATAATGCTACAATGAACGTGGAAGTGTAGACATGTCTTCAAGACAATGGTTTCATTTCCTTTGGATATATAACCAGAAGTAGGATTGCTGGATCATATGGTAGTTCTATTTTTATTTTTTGGGGAAATTCCATACTGTTTTCCATAATAGCTATACCAATTTACATTTCCACCAATAGTGCACAAAGGTTCCCTTTTCTCTACATCCTTGCCAACACTTGTTGTCTTTTGACTTTCTGGTAATGGCCATCCTAACAGTTGTGATGTGATATCTCATTGTGGTTTTGATTTTCATTTCCCTGAGGGTTAGTGATGTTGAACGTCTTTTTACTTATTGGCCACTTGCATGTGTTCTTTGGAAAAATGTCTTTTTAGGTCTTTTGCCCATTTTTTAAAAAAGTTATTGTGTTGTAGGAGTTCCTTATATATTTTGGTTATTAAAGTCCTTACTGGATATACAGTTTATAAATAGTTTCTCTTATTCCACAGGTTGCCTTTCCAGTTTGTTGTTTCCTTTGTTTTATGGCATTAGGTCTTTTTAAACATTGTTTACTCCATTTTGAGTTGATTTTTGTGCATGTTATAAGACAAAGGTCCAATTTCATTCTTTTGCATGTGGATATCCTAAATAAAATATTTTTAAAACTGTGATTTTGATAATTCCAAGTTTAAATAAGAGGGAAAAGAATTAGGATCCCTGTTGGAATAACTGTTAGTTCTCTTCTTCAATTCAAATACATGTATATAACGAAAACATATATTTGAGAGTAGTAACAGTCTGTTTAACAAATATAAGGCATCTGTGGAATTATTACAAGAAATTACCATTGTAACTAGTTTTAGGCTGAATGATTTACTGCATCTTCCTTAATCCTTAAGTTGCATATTCATTGCTGTATTTTCTTCTAACTGCTGTCACTTAAGTTGTCATGCAGAATAGGGCAAATCGAGGTCAGTTTATATAAGCGGCATCAATTTGAAGAACTTCATCAGTCTTTATTTCAAGGCATTATGCAAAGAAAACTGACATTAAGAGAGCCTTAACTGACAGCAAATGAAATCAATCAGCAAATCACTAAGCCATAATAAACTCACTCAATTTGTAGATAACCCTTCCTTTTCCAGGTCTTCACCTAGGCAGTCCATCAAACACTGTTTTTTGTCCAAGTAGCTAAAATGAATAGCAATTCTGGTTATAGCACTTGAAAGTTCAACTGCTCACAGGCTTCAGTCTCTCAATAATAAGTATTAAAAGATATAATAGTTCTAGTTATATTTAAAAACGGGCCTTAAAATGAACAAAAAGATAAAGCATCAAGTTTAGAATTAAGTATTTGCCTCTTAACATTAATGACAAAGAAATTATGTTCACATCATTTCAGCAGCTTTTCTACTTAGGGCCACCTAGAACTGAGAGTTGTAACAACAACAAAAAAAATTCTGTACTGTACTTTGATATGTTTTGTCATTTTTGTTTTTTACTAATTGCATCTCAAACATTTCATATAAAAGCAGATATTGTCACCACTTCATAGAGTTGGAATTTGAAATCATCCCAAAATTAAATGATGTAAATAAAGGTGACAAAATGTTTCAAAATATGGAAACAGTAGTAATGTTTGCATTACTTTATATGATTATTTAAATAGTAGTATATGGCATGAATTTACCACCTGGGTCTTGGCAATGGCTGCATACTTAACTGGAAGGAAACACTAAAGTTGTTGAACATATTATTTTTTTGAAGGCACATGTTGAACAGGTCATCAATCAAAAAACTCCAAAAGTCAAAACACTAAAACTTTTCTCAATATAGTTGGGTCACCGTTCCTGACCTTAGGCCTTTTACAGTTCAGTACAACTTAGCTTTTATTAATATAGCATTTTTTAATGTGAAAATCACCTTCACATGCACATTATCTCATCCGATCTCCCTACAATCCTGCGAGCAAATGCAAGACTGGCATCACTGTCACCTTTTACAGATGAGGGAACAGTGGCTCTGTGCTATTGAGTGACTTACCAAGGTGGTTAAATTACAGGGCCAGAACTTCAATCCAGGCATTCTGACTCTCCACACAGGCTTTTTCTAATACTACCCTGCTGACTCCTTCCTCAGAAAATGAACTTATTTTAACTTTTCCAAATACTATGCTGTTAAGAAAGTAATTCCCATTCTGATCAACATAACTCAATGACATACAGTAAATTGCACAGACTTATGGTTGCCAATTTCCATATAATCTGATTTACTTTCTTGTCTTTTAAAGGGGTAAAAATATCAACCTGAAATTGAAAACTAAGCAATCTATATATACCTGACCAAGGGATGTTTATATGCCAAATATTTAAAGAAAAATTATTTCAAAAACATTAGTGCTATTTAATTTTCTAAGTTCTTTCATACATGTTATAGGATCCTCATAATCACCCAATGATGCACCAGACCAGGTAATAACATCTCCATTTTACTAGTGAGGAAACTGACATGCTGGAAGAATTCAGGGTCAAGGGGTCACAGAAAATAGTGATTCTAGGATAGAACTCCAGTAGCACTGGAATTCTATCCAGTGTTACCACAAGAATTATAATACATATTCATCCTTCACAAGAAAGGACAATGTTGTATTCCACATACACACAAAAAGAAAACAATTGTATAAAATAATGAGAATCTCTGCTACTGGTGTAATTTGTGTCTACAGGGGGAAGGATTTCAACTGTTTTATTGCCAGTCCTACTACTTTCTAGCAAAGTTGCATAACTGCTTCAACCTTCTGTAATACTGATTCTGCTATGATTTTATTTCCTTCCTAATTATTCTTTCCTATTAAGAAAAGGAATAATAAACAACAAAACTAGAAAAATGAATTTATAAATCTACCTTGTTTTTAAAGAAGTCCCACCAGATTTTCCTTAATCTCAGTTCAGATCAGTTATACCAGATCATTCCCGCGAGGTATATAATTCATACATACATTAAGCTGAATTAAGGAGTGCAAAGTTATAAGATGCTTTAAAACTGTAGCAGAAGCTTTACACGGATGCAATTACTTGCCCTTAAATGTCATCTTGTCCTTTTTAAAAGGCAAAGAGAGATAAAAATCTCAACAAGAAAAAACAAGAAACAAACCCACTGGTCTGAAATATAACCCAGGATGCAAGATGTAGGATATCTCATCTGCTAGTATTAAAAAGAAAACTTTATAGAACTCCTTCTACCTATCAGAAGGAGTTGAGAGATAGAAGGCACTACCTTAGTGTGCAAGACTATGTTTTAATAATGGATATACAGAAAATACCTTATTACAATAAATCTTTTAAAATAAAAGAGCCAGCCATGGTGGCTAATGCCTGTAATCCCAACACTTTGGGAGGCTGAGATGGGAGGATAGCTTGAGGCCAGGAATTTCAGACCAGTCTGGGCAGCATAGCAAGACTATGTTTCTACAAAAAAAATTTAGAAATAAAATATTATCTACAAAAAATTAAAAATATTACCTGGGCATGGTGGTGTGCACCTTTGGTCCTAGGTACTCAGCAGGCTGAGGCGGGAAGATTGCTTGAGCCCTGGCATTTGAGACTGCAGTGAGCTATGATCACACCACTGCACTCTAGCCTGAGCAATAGAGCAAGATCCTGTCTCAAAAAAAAAGGAAGGGGAGCGGAGGGGAGGGGAGGGGAGGGGAGGAAGGCAGCCAGGAAGGAAGGAAGGAAGGCAGGCAGGCTGGCTTTTATCGGCTGGTAAAATATCTGAACAAAAAGAGTATAATTTTATATTTTTACCCTCAAGATTCTGTCCTAAAAATCTGATGCATCACCCCCTCCACCACCATCAAACAAACAAATAAAAAACCTAGAAATCAGACAACAGGCACAGAAAGAGAACGAGGAATAATGGGAGAAAAGGATGGTGAAAAGACTTATGGGATAATACCAAAACTGCTCTAGTAATAGCTGATATGCAAAGCTAATTATCAAGCAGTTTTCCCAGTCATGAAACACTAGAATCTTAGGAGAAGATATAGATTGAGGATGACAAGGCATAACTCACAATGACTATAACCAACGTTTAAATGCTATTTATACTGATATTGAATTAAAACTAAGATCATTATTGTTATCCCACTTTGCAACAAGCCCTTAAAATAAGTTTTTCTAAACATTGGGGAAACACTCCAGGACACCGATCTGGGCAGATTTTTTTTTGTAAGACTTTAAAAACACAGACAACCAAGCCAAAAATAGAAAAATGGGATTACATCAAGTTAAAAAGCTTCCACACAGCAAAGGAAGCAATCAACAAAGAGACAACCCACAGCATGGGAGAATACACTTGCAAATTGTCCATCTGACAAGGGATTAATAACCAGAATATGCAAGGAGCTCAAACAACTCAATAGCAAAATAACAAATTATTTAATTTAAAAGTGGCCAAAAGATCTGAATAGATATTTCTCAAAATAAAACATACAAATGGTCAACAGGTATATAAAAAGAATACTCAACATCATTAACCATCACAGAAATGCAAATCAAAACCACAATGAGCTATCATCTCACCCCGGTTAAAATTCATATTAAAAAGACAGGCAGGCCGGGCGCGGTGGCTCACGCTTGTAATCCCAGCACTTTGGGAGGCCCAGGCGGGCGGATCACGAGGTCAGGAGATCGAGACCACGGTGAAACCCCTTTCTCTACCAAAAATACAAAAAATTAGCCAGGCGTGGTGGCGGGCGCCTGTAGTCCCAGCTACTCAGAGAGGCTGAGGCAAGAGAATGGCGTGAATCCGGGAGGCAGAGCTGGCAGTGAGCCGAGATGGTGCCACTTCACTCCAGCCTGGGCGGCTGAGCGAGACTCCGTCTCAAAAAAAAAAAAAAGACAGGCAATAATGGATGCCAGTAAAAATATGGAGAAAGGAGAATCCTTGCACACTGTTAGGGAGAATGTAAATTAGTAAGGCACTATGGAGAACAGTATGGAGTTTCCTCAAAAAACTAAAAATGGAACTACCATATGATCCAGTAACTCCACTACTGGGTATATGTACAAAAGAAAGAAATACATCACAAGGCATCTGTACTCCTGTTTTTACTGCAGCATTATTCACAACAGCCAAAATGTGGAACCAGCCTAAGTGGCCATTAATAAATGAATAAAGAAAATGTGATATAGATATACACAATGAATTAGGAATGAAATCTTATCATTTGCAGCAACATAGATAGAACTGCAGGTCATTAAATGAAATAAGCCAAACACAGAAAGACAAATATTGCATGTTCTGATTCATATGTGGGAACTAAAAAGGTGACTCTCATGAAGATATACAGATTGGTGATTACCAGAGGCCAGGAAGGGTAGTGGTTGAGAAGGGGATGAAGAGAAGTTGATTAATGGGTACAAATATATGGTGTGATAGAAATAATAAGACCTACTGTTAGATCAGTAGGGTAACTACAGTTTACAATAATCTATTTTATATATATATATATATTTTTTGAGTCGGAGTCTGGCTCTGTCACCCAGGCTGGAGTGCAGTGGCGCAATCTCGGCTCACTGCAAGCTCCGCCTCCCGGGTTCACGCCATTATCCTGCCTCAGCCTCTCCGAGTAGCTGGGACTACAGGCACCCGCCACCACGGCCGGCTAATTTTTTTGTATTTTTTTAAATAGCTAGAAGAATTTGAATGGTTCTAATATAAAGAAAGACAAATATTTAAGGTGATGGATCTATATCCCAAGCACACTGATTAGAACTTTACAAATTATATGAATGTATTAAATTATCACATGTACCCTAAAACCATGTACATCTATTATGCATCAAATTTCTTAATGAGAAAAAGAAACAAAAAGAGAAGAATAATAAGTTCCTCTGCACATCTTAGCATTTCATTTCTTGTAATACTTTGTTTTGTTTAGCATTGCTTAGAACTGTACTAAGGAAATTTAGAAGAAATTTTATTTCTACTTCTGCAATATGAAATCTTCAGAGTAGAATTCTAAAATTTCAACTACCAAGTAGCAAACTCTTCCTGCTGTCAACAACAACCAAAAAAAGCACCAGATTCACTACTTCTTACATTCACATTCAAGTTAGGCCCCAAATCTAGGACATTTAGATAGCTCATTGGCACAATTTACATTCTGAAAAACTAGAGTCTATACCTGTCAAGTAGCTAGATGAGACAAAGGATGGTATTTTTCCATCAAATTCATTTATTCTCAGATGAACTATGTGACTTTACCAGCTAATTGTATTTCCCTAACAAATAGCTCTTCTCTGGGAAGTATTTACAAACCTTTGAAGAAGGTGACATTCCAACATTATTTTCGATTCCACAACCCAATTATAAAATTATTTTATATTTTTCAATGTAAAAGATATTTTTACTTTGGGCTGGGTGCAGTGGCTCATGCCTGTAATCCCAGCATTTTGGGAGGCTGAGGCGGGTGAATCACTTGAGGTCAGGAGTTCGAGACCAGCCTGCCAACACGGTGAAACCTCGTCTCTGCTAAAATTACAAAAAAAAAAAAAAAATTAGGTGGGCATGGTGGCACATACCTGCAGTCCCAGCTACTTAGGAGTCTGAGGCAGGAAATTCGCTTGAACCTGGGAGCGGGAGGCTGGAGTGAGCCGAGATCACGCCACTGCACTCCAGCCTGGGCAACAGAGAGATTCCATCTCAAAAAAAAAAAAAAAAAGAGAGAGAGAGAGAGAATTGGAAGTGACAGATATGTTCTTTAGCATGATTTAATTATTGCACATTGTATTCATAAGCCATAAGGTCACTTTGTACCATGTAAATATACACAACTATAATTTATCAATTGGCAAGTAAAAATTTAAAAGAATAAAGAGAACTGCACAAACTCCTATAGACAACTGGATAATCCAAAATATTTTTGATAACTTACTGTTAAAATGATGTCACTTACCAATTACAATAATCTCAAACATTCAAAGCACAGTCATGGACTTAGAAAGCAATGAAAAAGAAAATCTGTGAGACAAGCAGCTGCCACAAAATATACCCTCTTTACTTCACCAAGGAGAATCTCTTAGACTAAAACCTAGCAACTCTGTGTAAAATAAGGACCTAGTGAGAATGGATGTCTGAAAATTCAGGGAAGACCAAAATTATAAAAAGAGAAAAAAACTTTCTTCTATTATCAGAAAATAAAAAACCACACTTTAAAAAGAAAATTAAAGGGCTAATAGAAGTCTTGTAGGGGGTAAAGTGGAACCATCTTATCTTTTTCAGAGGCAATCGGAGAATGTGTATTAAAAGCCTTAGAGTATATATAATATTTGATGCAATCATTCTACTAATTTATTCCAGGGGAAAAAAGAGAATAATGAAAAGATGTATGCAAGAGGATATTAACTACCATCTTATTCATAATAACCAAAAACTCAAAATAACTTCAAATATCCATCAACAGAAAACTGATAAAATATACTGTGGTAGAGCCATGTAGTAGAGCACAACTCAGTCATGAAAAATAATTACATAAATCTGTATTTACTGACAAGAAAGATTTCATGTTATTAGGTTTAAAAAAATGCATACAAATAGTATGGCCCTTAACTATGGTTAAGGAGTAAAAAATAGTTAGCTAGAAGGTATAAGTTCTAATATTCAATACTATAATAGGGAAATTATAATGAACAATAATTTATTGTATATTTCAAAATAGCTAAAAGGGAAGAATTGTAATATGCCCAACATAAAGAAAAACATTCGAGGGTATAGATAACCAAATTACCCTGATTGATCATTGCACATTATATATAGGTATCAAAATATCACATGTACCTCCAAAACATGTACAACCATTACATACCAATAAAAAGGAAAAGAAGTGAAAAAAACTGTATGGCCCAATTATTGTTTAAATATATATAGGTGTATTAAATATAAATAGTATGTGCATGTGAGTTTGTATTCATGGCTAAAAAATAACTAGAAGAATATATACCAAAATGTTAACATTGGTTGTGTCTGAATGGCAGAACTTCAAATTTTTTTTAACTTTTATTTTAGGTTTAGAGGTAAATGTGCAGGTTTGTTATATAGGTAAACTCATGTCACAATGGTTTGTTGTACAGATTACTTTGTCACCCAGGTACTAAGCCTAGTACTCAATAGTTATTTTTTCTGATCCTCTCACTTCTCCCACAGCCTCCAGCCTCAAGGCCCCAATTGTTCCCCTCTTCGTGTCCATGTGTTCTCATCATTTAGCTCCCACTTACAAGAACATGTGGTGTTTGGTTTTCCGTTCCTGTGTTAGATTGCTGAGGATGATGGCCTCCAGTTTTATCCATGTTCCCACAAAAAACATGATCTCGTTCTTTTTATGGTTGTATAGTATTCCATGGTGTATATGTACCACATTTTCTTTATCCAGTCTACCATGGATGGACATTTAGGTTGATTCCATGTTTTGCTATTGTGAATAGTGCTACAGTGAACATATGCCTGCGTGTGTCTTTATGGTAGAACAATTTGTATTCCTTTGGGTACATACTCAGTAATGGGAGTGCTGGGTCAAATGGTAGTTCTGTTTTCTGCTTTTTGAGGAATTACCACACTGCTTTCCACGAGGGCTGAACTAATTTACACTCCCACCAACAGTGTATGAGCATTCCCTTTTCTCCACAACCTCATCAGCATCTGTTATTTTTTGACTTTTTAATAATAGCCATTTTGACTGGTGTGAGATGCCATCTCATTGTGGTTTTGATTTGCATTTCTCTAATGATCAGCAATGTTGTTGAGCTTTTCTTTTTTTTCATATGCTTGTTAACTTGTGTGTATGTCTTCTTTTGAAAAGTATGTGTTCATATCCTGTGCCCACTTTTTAATGGGGTTGGTTTTTTCTCGTAAATTTAAGTTCCTTATAGGTGCTGGACATTAAACCTTCATCAGATGCACAGTTGGCAATATTTTTCCCCATTCTGTAGGTTGTCTGTTTACTCTGTTGATAGTTTCTTTTGCTGTACAGAAGCTCTTAGGTTTAATTAGATCCCATTTGTCATTTTTTGTCTTTGTTGCAATTGCTTTTGGCATCTTCATCATGAAATCTTTGCTGGTTCCTATGTCCAGAATGGTATTGCCTGGGTTGGCTTCCAGGGTTTTTATAGTTTTAGGTTTTATATTTAAGTCTTTTATCCATCTTGGATTGATTTTTGTGCACTCAGCAAATGTTAGCTATTGTTACTGTTTAATTATTATTTATTGTTTACTTTTGAATCAAAATGGAAACAAATATTTACTGGATGCCTGCTAATATTTGCCAGTTATTACCAATAGTATATATCATAATTACTAAAATAATGTAATTCAGAGTATAAGATAATGAATACTAGGTATTATCTTTATAAAGTATAAGTAGAATCTTTTTTATTGCAAACTTCTCTGCATTCACACTGCACTGGACTTTTCATTTAAAGCTAATTGGTCTAATAGGGGTGTTTTTATTCTTCTCAGTATTATAATGAAAGCCTATTTGCTGTTATTTGGAAGATAAAATACTAGTATAGGTCTAAATTTGCTACAGGAACTTAAACGAAAGGTTTCACTGGAGACATGGCCTCATTGGAACATCACATGCCATGGAAAAGTAAATACAAAGCTATGGTAGGCAGTGCTCGATCAAAATTATTTAAAGTTTTTGAAGAAACAGGGAAGGGTGAAGAAACTAAATGGAAAGATACAGAAAAAAAGATCTTAAATAACGATTCCTCAAAATAAAACATACACACACCTTAAAAGTAATGAAAACAAGCTACTGTTGCTTACTTCATCTTTACAAGGGCCTTATAACGGCTGCAATAACAACAGCCATCCTGCATGGTCTGCTTTCTCTAGGCTAGGCACTGTACTACACTTTACACCCATTGCTGTATTCAGTCCTACTGCAAGCCTCAGGGATCAGTAGCATTACTTTTTTTTTTTTTTTTAGCTAAGGAAATTGGAGGGGAAAGCTAGCAGATCTCAGAAATAAGTTGAATTGAATTTTTTCTCCATAGAAAAGCATCAGTCACGTGCTCTTCCGGGTTCAGAGAACACAGGTACTCCACTCATCATCTTCACTCGGTAATAATGCTCACTGGTCTCTTTCCATTCAGGATTATACCTATAAAAAAGTTTGCCCCCATTGAAAAAGACAGAAAACTTCAGCTCCTACTTCTATAAATGACAGCCGAGTAAGTTGGGCAAATGGTTCATATACCACCACATCCTGCTGAGTGATCCTCTTTTCATAATCAAAGGTTAACTCCGAATAGTCCACTTTATCGGTACAGAGTCAGAGTACAAAGTTAAACAACTACTGAATTCCCAAGTAGCCACACTTAGCATAAATGCACATATTTTTATGCTGCAAAAAAAAAGGTGAAATTAGAGTTTCATACTATTAGGCTATAATTAGTCTACAATACAGCATAAACTATGATCCATATCATGCATAGATGCATAATTTTTTATAAATGGAAGAAAAATTCCATTATAGATATCTAAGGTTTTACTCTCACCATGTAACATATGTGTCTACATTTTTTAGTATCAGATTTATTAGTTCAGCTTAGCAGTCAAATACTATTAGACTTAAATCCAGGCTCTTGGCTCTGCCTTTTCCTTGCTGTTGATCTGAGGAGTTACCCGTTGTGTTTGTTGTGGTGGTGGTGGTGAAGTGTAAAATGGAGATAGTGCCATTTATGTGACAGGCTCATTGTGAGAATTAAATAAGATGATATATTCAAAGAGCTAAGCATGGTATCTCGTACATAGTTAAGTGTTCGCTGAAATTGTAGGTACTATTATTATCACTAATGTCTCCTAATTTTCCAACTATGATGTATACTACTAAACTACAATATACATTACAGCATGTCAGTGGAACTTATCCAGGTGGGAATGTATGTAACTATTTTTATTAGAACCTGGAAAAGACAGTAGTTTAAACTATGGGTCTCTACATTTCCTTCTTCCTGTTCCCAGATATCACAACCCCCAAAAAGGGCATTTTGGGGAATCAATCTCTTTCCAAATCACCAACATCTAGTTTTGAGGAAGTCTTTATTTGTAAATTATGACAAATATTAAGCCTTGTGAGATTCTGAATTGAAATAGCCAAGTAAAGGATTATTTTACAACCACTAGGAAAATCTCAAATCAGACTGTATTCATAGTTATGATTAATTCATAAATACTGACAATCAAATTTAAAATACACATTTTAAATCTCATCTTAACAGTACAGCATTCTACCCTATAACAGAAAATAAAAATATTTATGCTTACTTTTATAATTATATATATTTTAGATATATTGGACAATCTAATGAAGAAGCAATGAGTATTTTTTTCCTTGTAGAGCATTAATTTGGTACTAATAACAAATTAAATTAGGATATGAAGCATATAAAAAATTAACATTGCTCCACACACACTGACATTAATTTTCTATAAAATTAAAATTCCACAGGGTCATAAACTAAAGAATGAAAAAGATTACTTTAAATCTCAACATGTGAAAGATACACTACGTTTTAAGAGATATTTCTCCTTTTAAATACACTAAAAAATAGAGTGCTATTGAACAAGGACAGTCTCTTTTGAAATATCATGCTTCCTATAATTTACATAATGTTGATAGTTTTCTTTTTTTAATGAAGGTTTTGGGCATTAAAAGGACACACTGAATTTCATTTCGTCAGATTAAGAAAAAAACCTTAAGGAAAAAATTGATCACAATAATGTTAATACAATGTGACATAAAATAGAAGGATACCTACAGCTTCCGAAAATGAATGTTTCTAAAAATAAGTTTATTAGTGTACTTTAAAGTTATTTGAGGTCTTATGATTTGGTATTTTAAGTTTTATAAATGAAATGACCCAATTTGCACATCTTACAATGTTCATTAAAACTAAATATTAAAGGGTAAAATACTCTTCAATAGAAAACACAGATAAGTTTAAGCTTTGCTGAAATTAAATTACTTCATAAGAAATGTTGGATATATTTTGGAATTAATATTGAGATATTTCAGGTATCTCTTTTGATGTTTACATCTAAAGTGATTTATTATTTTATTTTTTTTTTCTAAAATTACTTATTTTCAAACAATAAGAGCAATAAATTGAGACTTGCTTAAAGAGATAACAGCCTAGTGTCTTATTGTCCTCTGCTGATAGGAAAGTATTTTCTTTTAATACTGTACTTTGCCATAAAACACATTTTTCCTTGGTAAAAACACTTTTCTGGATTATTTTAATAGGCTAGTTCTAGGCTTTAAAGAAAAAAACAATATTTTGTAAAGTAGATTGTTACATGATAGAAGAAAAATGATGAAACATCTATTTGCATCTCCTTTAAATTATTCACAATACTTTGAGGCTTTCATTCTCTCCAGTTAGTGCAATTTATTTTTCTATATGTCTCAGTAGTAAACAATGTTATTTAGACTCTAACCTGGCATGCTACCACCTCTGGCCCGCCCTTGAGCCCCTCCATTGCAAAGGTCTCCAGGTGCAGTTTGGGTAGCTGCAGGGTGAAGTCATTCCTACTTGCCGCAGACCATGACAGCGAGATCTGATCTCTGACCTAAAGGGAAAAAAAACAGCATCAATGGTAATTCCCCTTCAGACACATTAACTGGGATGAACTGGGTCCCCTTGAGCCCACTGAGTGGACTTGCATTGATCGCTGGACCTGAAATCCATGAATAAATTTAGGACTAATTGATTTTTCGTTGCAAATAAATCTCTAATTCAGAGTGCTGGGGGAGAATGTTAAGAAGAAAAAGCATCCTCCTGCTTGAAATGAGGGAGTGGAAGAAGAGTCACTGGAGCTCTTCTGATCAAGAGGTTTTGAATTATTTTTTCACAGTTCCACCGTAAAAAGGAAGAAAAGAAAAAACATTCACAAAATCAAAAACAACAGCCATATCCTAATCATCACCTGCTTAGTAACGTGGTGTTTAACTGATATGAACTGATAAATATTGGACAAGATAGTTATTAGGTACTAGTCTTTGAAAAGAAAACTTCAATAACATGTACTCTAGAATCAAAACAAATATACTCAACACAAAAGGAGGCTTAAAAATATACAAGTAAGAGGTTTGTTTGCTCTTTTCACTCTTCTAGAATTGCAGGATTTTATTAAACTTGAGTCTTAATGATTAAATACATATAAACCAACACAGTCACACAATTTCTAAACAATGCAACCGATAAAATCAGTAGTATTTGTACTCTATTTTAAGTATTCGGAAAGCAACAATACAAACCCATCACCGATATGGGAAAAATACCAATTCTCTAGTCAGTATGGAATCACAGGCAGTTGATATCACACTGCCACCTTCTGGACAAATGAGAAAATACTCCTTACATAATATAAATGGAAACATTCAAAAACAGGTATTTTGGTTTTTAATTTCCAAACTTAGTAAAAGCCTTAAGAATTCCATAGTTTCATTTGCATTTAAGAACAGTAAGCCCTCATTTTAATCATATAGTTTAATAATAGGAGTTTTCAATACATAGGCATATTTTCTAACTTTCCTTATGCTTGGAATAAGTTTTAAAATTTTATCTATTTGCTACCATATACTTAATAAATATTATACAATTAGCTCAATGCCACAGGACAAAAAGTTTTTTATCAGGTAGCAAGGGTCAAAAACCAGGTTAACTATAAAAATTGCATTAATTGCTCAAATAAATATATTTCTATCTCTAGTTTTATCCAAGCAACTTCAAATATAACTTGGCAAAAATATAAGATAGAAAATTTCTCCTTCATTTTTCTAGTCTACTTGGGAAACTTGTAAAACTGTTTGAATTATTTTTATTATATTAATTAGTTCCTTGGGATATATATACATTTCACAAAACTATCAAACTCTATTGAGTTTGTTTAAGCCAGCAAACATACACAAACATATAACGGCATCTTTAACTGTTCAGGCTAATCTATAGGCATAAAAATCCTTATACGTCCCAAGCTGATCCGAAGACTTTCTGTCAATAAGAGAATGTCAAAGTGTATGCTGCAAAACATACACTATGATGTAATTTTTATAATGATGTGAGTACCACATGCATGTTGGAGTCTCAATTCACAATGTATATTTATCTGCAACGAACACTCTCCAGAGTCTTCATTCAGGATAAGAATGCTGTTAAACTTACTTAGCATAACAAAATAAATCATATTTTACAAATACATTTGCTTTAGGTTTTATATTTTATGTGTATGAATACCTTCTCTTGCTTTTTTTGTCACCAATGTGCACTCAGATAAAAGAAAACATTAATGTGGATTAAGGTTCTGAGAATTTATCAACATCAAACCACTAGTGTTTTGCCTTCTACCCTTCTGAACCACAGTCAATAGATCTAAATATTTTACTGCACCCTGGCCAATTCATTGTTTGATGTTTAAAAACTCACCCAGAATCAAAGAAAATTTATTAAATTTGAGCCCCCAAATGAGATACTATTAGCTTTGAAAGTCAAGTTTAACTGCGATATTGATGATTCTCTTTTTTCTGTGACAAAATTCACTAGGGAAATCCTGGATGTCAAAGTACAAAAGCAGATTGCTAATACGGGCAAAGAGAGGGGAAAAAAACCATAAGCAATGTAAGTATAATCCACAACACAGTTCAAGCACTGGAGGTCCTTTAACCTGATTAGCATCAGGCACCATACTTCATCCATGAAGCTTGACATACAGTGAACAGTAAGCCACATTTTATATTCTCTAAATAAACTTTACGAGCATTGTTAAGCTGTGGTATCTTGCTTTTGAAACTGATTTCTTGTCATTTCAATATTTTTGGTATAACATTACTTAATTTGCCAAATTAAATAATTCTTTATATTGAATAAAAAAACTTGCAAAATGCAGCTATTTTTGCTACACCTAATGATAAGCATCATAATCACTTGAATAATATGCATGCTTTAATACTTTCATTTAATTACAAATTATCTGTTGAATCAACTTGACAGTGCCATCAAGAGTGAGAGACCCATGCTATATAATAGATGCAATATCACAAATACTTCTACTAAAATTTTAAGAGTTTTTTTCCACTTTTAAATTAAACTGGAACTTTGAGAGTAAGTATCTAAAATGTTCTCAAATATTTCTAGGAAAAGTTTTTAGAAAAGTCTTCTAAAAGAATTATCTATAAATTATTTTATTTTAATGAGTAAAGGGAGTGAAAGCATCATGTTGAAAGAATACAAAACAGTGACACTAAGACAAGCAAAAATACAATCACGCAGCAAATGAGAAGAAAAGAAAGATGACAATAAACGGAAGAAATAAAGGGTAGAAGGAAGAGACTTCAGAAAGAATGCAGAAGGCGAGTCTGAATTTCAAGGTGTGAACAGGGAGATTCAACACAGAACAGTAAGAAAGGACTCTTACCTTGTTGCATTAATTTCTTTCATGAAAAGAAATAGAACAGGCAGGCTGAGAACAAAGTAACATATTAAAAGAGAGATAATTTGGAATTTCTTTAGGAAATACAGCTTATTGGATACCAAATTATTATTTTCAAGAATGAGGATCTAAAGCAAATTAAGTTACTGTCAAAAAGTTTTGAAGTAATATTAGAATAGTCAAATTATTTTTTTCCTAAAAGGAAAAGTTTATCTTTTAAAGTACCGAGCTTAGTGTGAATTAGGAATAAAATTCACCAGCAGTCACCTGTCTGTAGATTAAATTATAATTTCAAAAGTCAATATTTAATTATGCTTATAATACACTATTATTCATCCTATAATCAAGATTCTATGCCTTTTTATTCTCATTTATTTATCAATATGACTAATACATGTATACAAAGTTTTTCTTCTTCAAAATGCCTAACAGCTCATTTTTAACATACAGAATTTCCCAATATAAATCTCAGTTATCAAATGTTAAACATTCCATAACATTCTTTAAAATCATGCAATATCATATTTTAGAATAATTTTTAAAACCTATATTACTTCTACTCTAAAATTTTGATTTGTAGAAAGAACAGTTTACTTTCTCCCTTTCTTACTACTTACTTTCAGAAAGGAGATATTTCTAATAGACATATCATAAAAAACAGGAGAAGAAAATAAATAAAACTTTCTAAAAAGTCAAAACAGTTCCATGAAATATATTTATTTCAAGATAAATACATATTTAAAATATATTTTACTATAATAATCCAGTTCTAGATTTTAAGTGATCCACAAGATCCATACTGTACTAGTCCTATTTCTCTGATTAGCCTTTACTCACAAGTAAACAATCTGTTTTCTAATTTTTATGCTCCTACCAAAACAAAAAAAAAAAGCTATTTCTGCTAGATATCAACTATGAAATTAAATTAGTCATTTCTAGAAAAATTGCTCAACTCCCTCCATCTTTTATCATGCACAGCTATAAATCCCTCTGGACTCTATGTTCCAATTTAAAAAAAACACTCATGAAATGATTTACTAGCTGTATTTTTACCAATTGGATACCAAGCCAGAAGACCTCAAGGTATACATAAAAACTGAGGTTGACTTAAAAACACATGTAAGAAGATGTATACATTGTCTGAATCCTGAATGCCTGGGAAAGGCAACTGATATTAGGGCTTCATGTCATACTTTTAATCTGCTTCAATTTTATTTATTCCAATCTATTATGGCCTCCGATGCTTCAAAATAAACCTTTTTACCAAATATATTCCCATATGAAAACAGACCTCTAAAATATTTCTTATAATCTCCATTCTCATTATCCTGTGTTCATGTTGTACTTTGCCTCCATTTTCTTGCCCTCCTTTGTCCTACTCCCTCCCTTGTACTTCCTTCCATTCCCACTGATTCCTTACTGCTTCCCTTTCTTCCTTTTATTTTTCATTCTATGCACTAGAACAGCCTACATACTATTTTTCAACCTACGCACCAAAGAGCCGTGTACAGTCAGCACACTACAGCCTGGGAACCAAATCCAGCCCACCGTCTGTTATTATAAATAAAGTTTTATTAGAGTTATACCCATTCATTTACCTATTGTCCATGGCTGCTTTCCTGTTACAATGGCAGAGTTGAGTAGTTGAGACAAAGACCATATGGTTCACCAAGCCTAAGATATTTACTATCTAGCCTTTACAGAAAAAGTTGGTCATCCCCTGCTCTGGAGATATAGAAGAAAGATAATTTTTTTATCTTCTATAAAGTTTTTTTTTAAATGACTATCTCTCACCAGAGAATCTACAAACAATTTCTAGTGAGTCAAGTTTATATAGCCAATACACGGTGCCATCTCAAAGACACTTTGTTTCCTTTCTTCAATTTTTCCAGAAATCTGTGTACCATCTCCTGATACATTTTCAAGTTTTATATAGTCTAGTACACAACTTGACTGGTCCTAACTTTCCTGACCACAGCTAACTTTCCTGGTCACAACTACTGACCACTTATTCTAATACCTAATTAACAGAAATTCTGGTTAAACAAGTAGAAGAGGCATACTGGAGCGTCTTTTGTAAATACAAAGAGAAGGGAACTAGCCAGAGTTAACCATATACTCTGTAATACACAGTAGCAAAAAAAAAAAAAACAAAAAAAACCCACTATGCTTTCAGAGGCTTTTAGCAAGTATGACCAGATAAGAACACTATTCTAAACTCATGAATTCTACAATGTAGAAGAAAGATAAAATAATAAAAAAAACATAATTAGACAGTTCCAAGACTCTGACATGTACCCAGTGATAGGAGGAAGCATCAAAGTGTGTCAATGCAATGAAAATGATATTCAGGGATAGGATGGTTATATCTAAATGGATACTTTCCTCCTTCTTTAACCTTTTCTTTAACTATATAATTAACCAAATGGACAGACAGATAACAATACTACTTCTATTAGTAATAATACAATCAGTACTTCCAAAAGTACTTCATACTTTTCAAAGTTCAGTTGGCCCTCCATATTTGTGGGTTCCATATCCATGGATTCAACTATGAACTGAAAGTATATATTTTAAGCTGCATCTGTCCTGAACATGTACAAACTTTTTTCTTTTCATTATTCCCCAAACAATACAGTATAATTTAGATAGCACTTACATTGTATTAGGTACTATAAATAAATCTAGAAGTGATTTAAAGTGTAGGGAAGGATGTGCATAGATTATATGCAAATACTACACCATTTTATATCAGCAACTTCAATATCATGGATTTTGGTATCCACAGAAGGTTTGGGAACCAATCCCCAAGGAAACCAAGGGACAACCGTACTCTCCACACTACATCACTTGATTCTGCCACCCACCTTGTGAAATAGTTATTGCCATCTCTAATATGAGGATACTAAGTCTAGTGCTCTTAGTGCCAAACAATAATGCATTTTAATATCTGTATATGAACAATTAATAGTTGAAGAAATTACTTAAGATTTTGGTACTTCCATTTCCCTATTTTTTTTCTTTATATCTATTGTCTGGCAATCTTAGCAACAATGTTTGTTTCATAAAAGTGGTTTCATGATAATGAATATTAAACATCTTTATTTTCCTCAATAGTTTCCTTGCACCTGTGGGCATTCCCATTCATTCATATCCTCTCTCTCTCTCTCTCTCTCTCACACACACACACACACACACACACGTGTACACACATGCACACAATTATTACACTAAGAAACAAGTTACCTGTGTAGCAATCATCCTTATACAATGATCATAATGTCATAATGGAGGATCCCCAAACCACAATGTCCCACGATATAAGCAACAGTTCCAGCTGCGCTCCACACCTACTGGAAAGAGAGCTTGACACTCTCTCAGCAGAAGCAGGCATTCCATTGGCACTGCAGCAAGCATAGAAACTCATAATTTGAAAAGTGGGAGGTAAGCAACTAGCCCTCTTTTGCTGGCAGGTTATTTAACTTAATCTACACCTCTGGAGCAAAGCCAGAACTCTCCCATGACTGCCAGCTGCTGTCACCAGAAAAGAGGGCAAAATCCACCACCACAACCACACCACACATTATAGTTACATCCCAATTATAGAAATTAAAAAATGAATCTCTTGAATCAAACTATCAATCTGGCTACATCCCAATTAAAGATCTAAAAAACTGACTATTCAAATCAAATTATCAAGATGGAAAATAGGGTGATTTAATCATGGACATCTTATAAGTCACTAGATAACATGATAAATCTGTAGCATAGGCTATATACTATAGAATGCACCTCACAGAGTGCTCTGCCCTTGAGCTATTTAAACAAACAAAAAAACCATACTTGAGAATAGAATTGATAACACTCATCCACATAGATATATTTTCATTCTGAAGATAAATTATTTTAAAGGATAAAGACAGATATACGCTGAAATTAGTTATTTAGATGTGTTTAAGCTAAAAACTGCTGAGCACATGTACATGATATTCTGTAGTGTCTTATCTTCAGTTTGTCAAGGTTTTAAAATCCCTCTTGAGCTGGAGTATCATTTTTAGCTTGGCTAGGTCAGAATGACACTGAACAATATGAATAACGACACACAAGACAGCTATATGGACAGAGTTGTCATCAGCAAGCCAGCTGTGTTAACACCTGAGTGTCCTGCACAGCTGATACTCAAGAACCAAGATCAAGAAACTGAGAATAGAGTTCAAAGACCATAAGTAACTAACAGAGAGTCATTGACAAGCCACTAAAAATTGGGTTTTTTAGAGGCAGAGGATCATGTTTCAACTTTTAAAATACTGTCAGTTTCATAAATTAAAAATTATTCTTTGTACTCCTTATAAATGCACTGAAAACTAAAAATCAAAAATAACTATATATTATTATTTACTCTGGTTAATCACTGTTAATGTAAAATTATAAAATTATATTTAAAGATTTGGTTATACAGTGTCTTCATCTATCATATCCTGTTTGACACTATTTCATTCCACAATCCACTCTAAGAATAGAGGTAATCATCTTTCTATCTCATAGGAATCAAACTAGTCATTACATTACCTGCAAATTCATTGTTAGCACACCTCTTTCCAAGAGATATTCTGATAATTGAATTTAGGCTTTCTCCTCTAGGTCTTGATTAGGCAAAGTGAAATACAGATGTTATTTTTAGTAATCAAATAAACAAAACAGGTGACAGTATCACCAAAACTTTCATTAGAATCTAGAGATGGCTTATGTTATACTTAGAGACTATATGGTGGTAAAATTTGACTCATTCCACAAACATTCATTAAGTGCCTACTGGGTACCAGGCACAGTGATAGATGCCAAGAATATAAAAATTAAGGAGACAGAATTCCATCCCTCAAGGACTTCAAACTCTAGTAGCATAATTAATCTCTTGAAATGCATTTTCTAACTTCCCATTTATCTATAATGTCTTGTTTCTCCTGTCAATTGCTATACTGCCTTCTTTCTTTGCCAGAGTATTATGTTAATCAATCTCAAACCTTTACCTTTAGCCTTGACTTTCCCTCGAGGTTCAGACTCACACATCCTGCTGATTATTCCACATTACCTTAAATTCAGTATTTCCAAAACAAAACTCATCATTGTCTCCCTTCTCCCTACTTAATAAAAATAAAAATAATTTAAGCAAAAAGGCTGCTTTCTGTATTCCCAGCATCCTTTGCCCCATCAGGGGAATCATCCTCCCCTGCCTCTTTCTTATCATCATATGCCACTTTGCTGAATAAGTTTCACATCCTTTCTTCTGATACCACCTACCATCACTCTTCTGGTTCAACCCTTCTCAGCCCCCATCTAGCCTAATGCTATAGCTTCCTGATAGAGCTGTCTATTCAGACTTGTGGCTCTTAAAACCGCTTTTATTACTCACTATATTCACTTTGCAAAATGTGCTCTCTAGAGCTCAAATTTTATTAGAAAATCCAACCACATCAACCCCCAGCTTAAACCCTAGTTTGCTCCCCACTCCTTCCATTATATGATCCAAGGTTCTTAGCATGGCAAAAAAAGTCCTTCCATGACCTATCTACTACCTGCTCATTGAGCTTCATCTCTTTTACTCTTTTTGCATTTAATATTGAACTTAGAATATTTAGTCATTCATGCTTCCATGAACTTGTTGCTCATGCCACTCTCTTTGCTAGCAAACTTTTCCCATCTTCCTCACATTTTGAGGCCCCATCCAGGCACTAATTTTCTTCTAAGAAACCTCTAGGCAATCCCTGAGTTTTCTAAGTATGCCACAGATGAGCATAACTATCTACACAGAACTGTGATACACACACACACACACACACACACACGCACAGAGTTGAACTTTGAACAACATGTGCGTTAGGGATGCCAACCCCCACAGAGTTGAAAATCCATGTGTAACTTCTGACTCCCCCAAAACTTAACTACAAACAGTCTACTATTGGAAGCCTTACTGATAACATAAACAGTTGATTAACACATATTTTGTGTTATGTGTATTATATACTATATTCTTATAATAAAGCTAGAAAAAAGAAAATGTTGTTAAGAAAATCGTAAGGAAGAGAAAATATATTTACTATTCATTAACTGGAAGTGGATCATCATAAGTCTTCATCCTCATAATCTTCATGTTGAATAGGCTGAGGAGGAGAAGGAAGAGGAGGGGTTGGTCTTGCTGTCTCATGGATGGCAGAGTTGGAAGAAGATCCATGTATAAGTGGACCCACACAATTCAAACCCATGTGTTCAAGGGTCAACTTTATATACATACACACACACACACACACACACACACAAAATATGACAAATATACATACATATGTATGTGTAAGTATATATATATATATATATGTATGTATATTTGTTTCCCCAGAGGCTAGTACAGTTTCTGGAACATTATATGCACTAAAAATGTATTTGTAGAATTTAATTATTATAAATGTTGTGTTTCATGATGGGTTGTAGGTTTTAAATAACTTTTCTGAAGAAGCAAATCCAAAAAGACGTCAGCAAAAACTCCTGTGACTTCCTAAATATTGTTCCAGTGTTATATCAGTCCGATAAATTTAAAGGATTTATAGACACAAGGTCTTAAGGAGTTTTTTACAATTTCTGGATTGTCATTTCCTGTTTTATCTTTTAGATGATTTACGAAAACAGCACCTAACACTTCTCAGTGAATATTCTTTGGTACTTTTAAAGCCTGTATGTTATGCCCGTACATAGGGAATATTTCAGTTAATCTTTCCAAACTTGTAGGAATCATGCTATCTCAAAAGCCTCAAGAATGCAGCCATTCTACTCATTCAACAACAAACATGACTACAAAACTATTAGCTTCTTCTTCACATTTCAATTTTACCTAAGTTTTCTTACTTTTACTCTCAGCTGCAGTAAACTGAGATATCTCTCTATTAGGAACTTGGTTAATATCTAATAAATACTTATTTTTATCATATCTAATCCTAAACAATCCAGACATTATCCTACCCATCTAGGCATTATCCTATCCTGAAATTATTTTAATATAATTGTTGTACTTTCCCTTTACCCCACACAATAGAAATACTTCGGCACATTTGGAGAGGCTCTAATTAAACTATCGCAAGGACAAAAAACCAAACACCGCATGTTCTCACTCATAGGTGAGAACTGAACAATGAGAACACTTGGACACAGGAAGGGGAACATCACACACCGGGGCCTGTCATGTGGTGGGGGACGGATAGCATTAGGAGATATACCTAATGTAAATGACGAGTTAATGGGTGCAGCACACCAACATGGCACATGGATACATATGTAACAAGCCTGCACGTTGTGCACATGTACCCTAGAACTTAAAGTATAATAAAAAAAGAAATAATAATTCCTGTATTATCAGTAAAATTGAAAGCCTACTGGTAGAGCTATTAAAAAACAAAAGTATATGCTTTTAGAGATTGATGTTGGCAAAAATGATGGACTAAGAAACTCCAAAAGCTAGTCCTTCCATAAAAGTAGCAAATAAACTGGCAAAAAATGTCAGAATTAGCTTTTTTCAGAACTCGAGAAGCTAACTGAAAGTTTACAGTAACCAGGTAAAAGCTTAACCAAGAAAAAAGTCTGAATCTCAGTATTTAAGGAACGCTGTCAAAACAGGGGTTGACTACTAAGCCAACAGAGACTTCAGTGGCTATACATGACAAAGGATACGACTTTAAGAAATTAGTTCAGAAAGACAGCCTTTACAAAATCAGTTTAGACTTTACACAATCAGTCACTAAATACAAAACAACAACTAGAGCAAGCAGCAACAACTCTGGAGATGGGGAGAATCTTATTTCCAGAGCTGTCAGATTATAATTTTCAAAATATCTACTTTTCAACAAAAAATTGTGTATGCCAGGAAAAAAGAAAGTATAGCTCATTTCCAATAAAAATAGAAATGAACAGGAACTGTCCTTGAGGAAGTCAAAACATTGACCTTACCACATAAGTACTTTAAATCAATTATTTTAAATGTGCATATAAAGTTATAGAAAACCATGTACAAGGAACTAAAAGAAACCATGAGAACAATGTCTTTCAAAATAGAAAATGTAAATGAAAAGAAAAAGAAGCAAAATATAAATTTTGAAGTTGACACATTCAAAATTTGGTGGTGGGGTGGGGGTAGTTAGAAAAAAAAACAAAACCTGTCAACCAAGAATTCTATTTGTGACAAAAGTGTCCTTAAAAACGAAGGAGAATGATAGCAGCCAGATGGTGGAATAGGAAACCCTGGACTCTCCTTCCCCCATGGACACACTAATTCAATGGCACATTTCAATTCCCTTTATGGAAATTCCACAAAGTAGCTGAGAGGCTCCTGCAACCTGGGCAACAAGAAAGCAGTCACATTGAAACCACTGGGAAAACTGAAGACGTTCTCTAATCATAATCCCCACTCCCAGCACAGCATCATTATTATCAGGAGGGAACTCTCAGCTCCCAACTCTTTATGAGAAGGGAAGAAATTGGACTGTGCATACAATGTCCCACTCTTCAGAGTTCTATCTAAAGGATTGGCTTTTGTCTCACCTGTGTTTGAGTACTGACATGACCCAACATATGCTAGACCCACAGAGAAAAAAGGTGGTGGTTTGGACTAGAGCACAGATATTCGTAACAGCTCTCCCCTGGCTTGGCACAGAAAGGACCAGTGAAAAAAAATCCCCAGCTCTCAGCCACTACCTTGGGAGGAAAAGAATTGGGCCATACATACAACATTCCAACTTTTCCAAGTATTACCAGAGGGTAATATTTCTATCTTTTGTCTTGCCTGTCTCAAAGCACTGATGAGGCATAGCACACTCTAGAACCCTGAAGCCTTTAAGAAGATGACAGTTTGGACTAACACAGAAGTTTGAGAGCCTCATAGAAGCTCTAGCCGAGTTTATTGGTGAAGGTCTTCTCTGGTACAAAGCCAATCCTTGAAGACTGAGAGAGATGGTAGGTTCTTTTTTTTTTTTTTTTTTTTTCTTAATGCATAGATACCAACACAAAGAGTCAAGGAAAATGAAAAAAACAGAGAAACATAATCCAAAAAAGGAACAAGATAAAACTCCAGAAACCAATACTAATGAAATGGAGATATATTAATTATCTGAAAGAGAATTCAAAATACTGTCATAAAAATGATCGATAAGCTCAGAAAAATAATACATGAACAAAGTGAGAATTTTGGTAATAAGAAAACTTAAGAGAAACAAATATTAGGGCAGAAGAATATAATAACTCAACTAGAAATTCAAGAGAGGTTCAACAGCAGACTAAAACCAGCAGAAAAAAAAAATTGGTGAACTTGAAGATAGGCCATGTGAAATCATCCAGTCAGAGGAAGAAAATAATAACAGTAATAAAGAATAGACAGCTTAAGGGACTTACAGAAAATCATCAAGCAGACAATATACAGATTACAGGAGTCAGAGAAAAAAAAAAGAAAGAAAAAAACTAGAAGGTTTATTCAAAAAAATAATGGCTGATAATTTCCCAAATCTGGGGAAGAAAATGAACATCCAAACCCAGGAAGCTTAATGAACCCCTAATAAGATAAACTAAAGAAATCCACACCAAAACACATTATAATCAAATTTTCAAAGACAAAGAGAATTTTGAAAGAAGCAAGAAGAAAATGACTCATTACAAACAAGGGAATCCCTATTAAACTATCAATTGACTTTTTCAGCACAAACTTTGTAAGCCAGAAGGGAGTAACATGACGTATTCAAAGAGATGAAAGGGAAAAAGAATGCTATCTAAGAACACTATACCTGGCAAAACTGCCCTTAAAAAATGAAGGAAACATAAAAACTTCCCCAACAAAAGCTGAGGAAGTTCATCACTCACAGACTTACCTTGCAAGGAGTGTTAAAGGCAGTTCTTCAAGTAGAAATAATAGAATGCTAAACAGCAACATGATACCATAAGAAAGTATAGAACTCAAAGGTAAATATATAGATATACAGAATGTTTTGTTACTCTAATAGTGGTGGGTAAATCACTTTTATTTCTAATGTAAAAGTTAAAACACAAAAGTATTAAAAACAACTATAAGTAAACAATATGTAAATGAATACACCGTATAGTAAATTGTGACATCAATAACAAAATGTGAAGGGAGGAGGAGTAAAACTGTAGAGTTTTTGCATGTGATTAAGGTTAAGTTGTTATCAACTTAAACTGTCATAACCATATTTTATATAAGACCCAGGGTAACTGGAAACAAAATACCCATATAAGTTACACAAAAGTAAAAAAGAAATTAATAAAAGCTTATCAATACAAAAAAAATCAATGAAACACAAAGGATGACAGCAAGGGAGAAAAAATGAACTAAGAACTGTGCACTAAGGAACTCCAAAAGCTCTGGAACTCCAAAAACAAATGAACTATAAGACAAACAGAAAATGATGAACAAAATGGCAATAATAAATAATTTCCTATCAGTAATTACTTCAAATATAAATAGATTTAACTTCTGATAAATAAATAGATTTAACTTCCAATAAAGAGACACAGAAGCCTGTAATCCCAGCACTTTGGGAGGCCGAGGCGGGCGGATCACGAGGTCAGGAGATCGAGACCACGGTGAAACCCCGTCTCTACTAAAAATACAAAAAATTAGCCGGGCGCAGTGGCGGGCGCCTGTAGTCCCAGCTACTCAGGAGGCTGAGGCAGGAGAATGGCGTGAACCTGGGAGGCGGAGCTTGCAGTGAGCCGAGATCGCGCCACTGCACTCCAGCCTGGGCGACAGAGCGAGACTCTGTCTCAAAAAAAAAAAAAAAAAAAAAGAGACACAGAGTGGCTGAATGGATTTAAAAAAAAAAAAAAACAAGATCCAACTGTATATTACCTATGAGAAACTCACTTTAGATTTAAGGATGTGCATAGACTGAAAGTAAAGTGTTGGAAATAGATATTCCATTAGTTACCATTTGGTAACCAAAAAAGAGTAGGAGTGAATATATTTATATCATACGAAATAGATCAGAGGCCAAAAACTGTCAGGAGGGAGAAAGAATAACATTATATAATGATGTAAGAGTGCAGTCTCCAGGGACATATAACAATTTTAACAATTATCACATATATATACACACACACACACACATACACACACACACACACACACACACACATACCTAACAACAGAGCACCTAAACATATAAAACAAACATTGGCAGAACTGAAGGGAATATAGACAGCAACACAATCATAGTTGGAGACTTCATTACCCCACTTCCAATAACGGAGAGAACAACCAGTCAGAAAAAGAAATGGCAAACACAAACAACACTATAGACCAAATGAACCTAATGAACATACGTAGACCGTTCCAGTATACAGCAGCAGAACACGCATTCTTCTCAAGTGTACACACATCATTTTCCAGGATATATCATATGTTAGGTATCAAAACAAGTCTTAATAGATTTAAGAATATTAAAATCATACCAAGTTTCTTTTCTGACTGTAACGAAATGAAACCAGAAACAAAGCATAGAAGAAAAACTGGAAAATTCACAATATATAGAAATAAATTTTTGAACAACCAACGGCATAAGAAAGAAATCATTAGGAAAGTTAGAAAATATCTTGAGACAAATTAAAATGAAAATTAAATACACCATATCAAAACTTAAGAGACTCAGTGAAAGTAGTAGTAAGGGGAAACGTACAGCAGTAAACACCTACATTAAAAAAAAGAAAGATGTCAAATAAATGATTTAATTTGGCACCTCAAGGAACGAGAAGAACAAACTAAACCCAAAGTTAGCAGAAGGAAGGAAATAACAAAGATTAGAACAGGAAAAGAATAAAGAACAGAAAAACACAATAGAGAAAATCAGTAAAACTAAGAGTTTATATTTTGAAAAGATGAAATTTACAAACCTTTAGTAAGACTAAGCAAAAAAGATAAAACTAAAAAAAATCACAAAAAGGAGAAATTATAACTGATACAACAGAAATAAAAAGAATCACAAGAGACTACTATGAACAATTATATGCAATATAGTAGATAATCTAGAAGAAATGGATAAATTCTAAGAAACATGCAACCTAACAAGACTAAATGATTAAAAAAAAAAATAGAAAGTCCTGAACAGAGGCTGGGTGTGGTGGCTTATACCTATAATCCCAGCACTTCGGTGGCCAAGGTGGGAGGAGTGCTTGAGGCTAGGAGTTCAAGACAGCCTGGGCAACATAGTGAGATGCTATCTCTTCAAAAAATAATAATAATTTAAAAATTAGCAGGATTTGGTGGCATATGCCTGTAGTCACAGCTACTTACGAGACTAAGGTAGGAGGATCTCTTGAGCCCAGGGGTTTGAGGCTGCAGTGAGCTATGAGTATGCCACTGCACCACTCTAGCCTAGGCAACAGAGCAAGACACTGTCTCAAAAAAGAAAAAGAAAAAAGAAAGAAAGATGGGGGTGGGGTGGGGTCAGAGGGGGAAAGGAAGAAAGAGAGGAAGGGAGGGAGGGAAGATCTTTGACAATAGTAAGGAGATTGACTCAGTAATCAAAAATCTTCTGACAAAGAAAAGCCCAGGACCAGGTGGCTTTACTGATGAATTCTATAAAACAATTAAATAATTAATGTTAATGATTTTCAAACTCCTCCAAAAAATTTGAAAAGGAGGGAAAACTTCGAAATATATTTTATGAGACCAGCATTTTCCCGATACCAAAGCCAGACAAAGATATCACAAGAAAAAAAAGCTACAGGCCAATATCCCTGATGAATATAGATCTAAAAATCCTCAACAAAATATTAGCAACTGAATTCAAAAGCACAAATGAAAGATTAGGTGCCACTACAAAGTACGACTTATCCCTGGGATGTAAGAATGGTTCAACATACAAAAATCAATTATGATACACAACATTAACAGAATGAAGGACAAAATTCACACAATCATCTCAATAGATACATAAAAAGCATTCGATAAAATTGATAAAAATTCAATAGCCTTTCATGACAAAAATTCTCAACAAACTAGGAATAGAAGAAAAGTTCCTGAACACACCAAAGGCCATATATGTAGAGTTTACAGCTAATATCACACTCAGTGATTAAAAACTTAAAGCTTTTCCTCTAAAATCACGAACAAGGTAAGGGTGTCTGCTTTTACCACTTGTATTCAACATATCATTGAATATCCTAGCAAGCGTGATTTGGCAAGAAAAATAAGTAATACGCATCCAAACAGAAAAGGAAGAAGTAAAACTGTCCCTGATTACAGATGACATGATTTTCTACACAGAAACCCCTTTAGAATATAAGAGTATTCCTTACGTATGGAATATCCTAGTTCAGTATTAATTCAACTAGATTGTTATGAATTAAGATGTTAATTGTAAACACCAAGGTAAACACTAAAAAAAAAAATCACACTTATAACCACATCAAAAAGAATCAAATACTTACAAATTAATTTAACTACAGAGGTGAAAGACTTGTACACTAAAAAGTACAAAACATTGGCAAAACAAATTAAAAATGTAACAAATGAAAAAACATTGTGTTCATGAATTGGAAGACTTATTACCATTAAAATGTTCATACTACCCAAAGTGATTTACAGATTCAATGTAATCCCTATCAGAATCCCAGTGGTATTTTTGCACAAATAGAAAAAGCAATTTTAAACTTCATATGCAACCAGAAACTGCCTCAAATAGCCAAAAAGAGCTTGAAAAATAAGGGCCAAGCTGGAGGCCTCACACTTTCTGATTTCAAAATATATTACAAAGATGGCTGGATGCAGTGGCTCACGCCTGTAATCCCAGCACTTTGGGAGGCCAAGGTGGGTAGATCACCTGTGGTCAGGAGTTTGAGACCAGCCTGGCCAACTTGGTGAAACCCCATCTCTACTAAAAATACAAAAAAATTAGCCAGGCATGGTGGTGTGCGCCTATAGTCCCAGCTACTCAGGAGGCTGAGGCAGGAGAATTGATTGAACCCAGGAGGTGAAGGCTACAGTGAGCCAAGATCATGCCACTGCACTCCAGCCTAGGCAAAAGACTGAGACTCCCTCTCAAAAATAAAAATAAAAAAAATATATATGCATATATATATACACATATATACATATATACACATATGCATATATATACATATATACATACACATATATACATATATACATACACATATATACACACATCTGCATATATATATACATATATACATATATATATCTAAACTATAGTAATTAAAACAGTACAGTATTGGCAGAGAAACAGACAGAGTTCTATGGAACAAAACAGAAAGCCCAGAAATAAATCCACACATACACGGTCAATTGATCCTTGACAAGAGTGCAAAGAAGACACAATGCGGAAAGGATAGTTTCCTTTAACAAAGAGTGTTGGGAAAACTGGATATCACTTGCTAAAGAATGAAACTGGGCCAGGCACGCCTGCAATCCCAGCACTTTGTGAGGCCGAGGTGGGTGGATAACTTGAGGCCAGGAGTTCAAGACCAGCCTGGCCAACATGGCGAAACCCCACTTCTATTAAAAATATAAAAATTAGCCAGTCATGGTGGTGTATTACTGTAGTTCCAGCTACTTAGGAGGCTGAGGAACGAGAATCACTTGAACCCAGGAGGCAGAGGTTGCAGTGAGCTGAGATCATGCCACTGCACTCCAGCCTTAGTGACAGAGCAAAACTTTGTCTAAAGAAAAAAAAAATGGAGCCTACCTTACACCACATTTAAAAAAATCTATTTAAAACGGATTAAAGACTTAAACATAAGACTTACAACTATAAATTTCCTAGAACAAGACAGAGGAGAAACTTCATGACATTAGTCTTTGCAATGATTTCCTGGATATGACATTAAAAGCACAAGAAACAAAAATGAAAACAGACAAGTGAAACTACATCAAATGAAAAAGCTTCTGCATAGCAAAAAATAATAGTAATAATAATCAACATAATGAAAAGGCAACCTATGGGGTAAGAGAAAACGCTTGCAAACCATATAAGGGTTTTAATTTCTAAAATATAAGAGGTTAATTTCTAAACTCTATACAACTTAATAGCAAAAAGAAGCTAATAACCTGATTTTAAAATGGGCTAAGAATTTGAATAGACATTTATCCAAAGAAGACATACAAATGGTCAAACAGGTATATGAAAACATCCTCAATGTCACTATCATCGAGGAAATAAAAATCAAAACCACAATGAGGTATCACCTCATACCTATTAGGATGACTATTATAAAAAGATTTTTAAAAAGACAAGTGTTGGCAAAGATGTGGAGAAACTGGAACCCATGTACACAACAGCAAAGGAATGTAAAGTGGTGCAGATGCTCTGGAAAAAAAAGTATGGAGATTCCACAAAAAGTTAAAATTAGAACTACCACATATGATTCAGCAGCCACTTCTGGGTATTTATCTAAAAGAATTGCAGTAAGAATCTCTAAGAAATATATACACTCCCAAGTTCACTTCAGTACTATTTATAATAGCCAAGATCTAGAAACAGCCTAAATGTCTATTGAGAGATAAATGGATACATAAAATATGGTATATACATACAATAAAATATTACTCAGCTTTTAAAAGGAAGGAAATAATCAGCCTTTTAAAAGAAGGAAATCCTATGATATACAACAAAATGGATGAACCTTGAGGACATTATACTAAGTAAAATAAACCATTCACAGAACATAACTCCACTTACATGACGTATCTACAATAGTCAAACTCATGGAAACAGAGAGTAGAATGGTGGTTACCAGGGGCTGCGATGGGGGAGGGAGAAGTGGGGAGCTGTTAATAAATAGGTATAAAGCTTCAGGTATGCAAGATGGATAAGTTCTGAAAGTCTGCTTTATAACATTGTACCTGTGGTTAACAATATTGTATTGCGTATGAAAAATCCATTAAGAGGCTAGATCTTAGATTAAGTATTCTTACCACAATAAAATTAAAATTTTTTCTAATGAAGCAGAAATTAAGACATTCCAAGATAAACAGAAGCTAAGGGAGTTCACCACTAGATCTGCCCAATAAGAAATGCTAAAGGGAGTCTTGAAATGAAAGGATACTAGACAGTAACTCAAATTCACATGAAAAAATAAGGAACGTCAGCAAAGGTAACTATGTAGGGAAATATAAAAGTCAGTATTAATGCATGTTTGGTTTGTAACTCCTCTTTTTCTTCTATAGATTTAAAAGACAACTATATAAAACAATCATTATAAACTATGTTGACGGGCACACAATATATAAGAATGTAATTTGCAACAACATGAAGAGAAAGGATGAAGCTATATAAGAGCAAAATTTTTTAAACATAATTGGCACTACGTTGGCATTAATTCAAACAAGATTGTTTTGAACTAAGATGTTAATTATAATCACCAAGGGTAACAAGGGTAACGCTAAGAAAACAACTAAAAATGTATAGTAAAATAAAAGAGGAGGGAATAAAAAAATGGTGTACTACCAAAGATCTAATGCAGACAAGAAGGACTAGTAGAGGAACTGAGGAACAAAACAGATATAACGCATGTAGCAAAGAACGGCAGAAGTCCTTCCTTATCACAATTACGTTAAATGTAAATTGATTTAAATATCCAATTGAAAGTCAGAAGTTAGCAAAATGAATGTTTTTCAAAACGTGATTCATTTTACACTATCTATAATAGATTCATCTTAGATACAAAGACACAAATAGGTTAAAAGTAAAAAGACAGAAAAAGATAGCCCACGCAAACAGTAACCAAGAGAGCTGGAGCGCCTACACTAACATCAGACGAAAGACTTTAAGATCAAAATTATTGCAAGAAACAAAGACACCATACAATGATAAAAGAGTCAAACCACCAAGAAGATATAACAATTTCCACATAATCTCAAAATATATGAAGCAAAACTGACCAAATTGAAGATGAAAAAGAGTTCAACAATAACATTTGGAGACTTTGACATCATACTTTCACTAATGAATAAGACACCCGGACAAAAGACAATCAAGGATTTAGAAGACTTGAACACCATAAACCCACTAGACATAACAGACATACATATAACACTCTACCTAACAAAAGAATACATATTCTCTTAAAATGCACATTTAGGCCTGGCACGGTGGCTCAAGCCTGTAATCCCAGGCACTTTGGGAGGCCGAGGTGGGCGGATCATGAGGTCAGGAGATCGAGACCATCCTGGCTAACACGGTGAAACCCCGTCTCTACTAAAAATACAAGAAAAAAAAATTAGCCGGGCGTGTTGGCGGGCGCCTGTAGTCCCAGCTACTCGGAGAGGCTGAGGCAGAAGAATGGCGTGAACCCGGGAGGCGGAGCTTGCAGTGAGCCGAGATCGCGCCACTGCACTCCAGCCTGGGGGACAGAGCAAGATTCCATCTCAAAAAAAAAAAAAAAAAAAAAAAAATGCACATTTAACATTTAGCAAGACAGACCATATTCTGGACCATACAACAAACTTTAACAAACTTAAAAAGAACAGAAATCAAATGAAGTATTTGATCCATATAAAATTAAAGTATAACTCAACAGCAAAAATAAAGTGTGGAAAATTTCCAAATATTCAGAAACTATCAGTTCACTCTTAAATAATAAGTCAATGAAGAAATCATAGAAATTAGAAAATACTTTGAAATAGATGAATATAAAAAAATAATAAACCAAAACTTCTGGGATGCAGTGTAAGCTGCATCAGACAGAAATCTATAGCTGTAAATGTCTACATTAAAAAAGAAGAAAGATCTCAAATCAATAACCTAACCTTCCAGCTTGGAGCAGTTAAGAGGGAGACAGAGAGCGCAAACTAAACCCAAAGCAAACAGAAGGGAGAAATAATAATGTTTTAGAGCAGAGATAATACAAAATAGAGAACAGAAAAACAATGGAGCAAATCAAGGAAAACAAAAGTTGGACCCTTAAAAAGACAAATAATATTGACAAGCCTTACCTAGAATGACCAAGAGAAAAGTTACTAAATTACTAAAATCGGAAATAAAAATGGGGACATTACTACTAATCTTACAGAAATAAAAACAATTATAAGATAATGAGCAATGGGATATCAACAAGTCACATAACTTAGATAAAACAGACAAATTCCTAGAAACACACATACCCAAACTGATTGAAAAAGAAATAGAAAATCTGAGATCTATAATAAGAAAAGAAGGAATCAGTATCAAAAAACTTCCAGATAAGAAAAGTCCAGGCCCAGAAAGTTTCACTGATTAATTCTGCCAAATGTTTAAAGAATTAACACCAATCTCTCTCACATTCTTGAAAAAAAATGAAGAGAAGGGAGCATTTCCTAACCTATTCTATGAGGTCAGTATTACTGTGATCCTAAAGCCTGACAAAGATATCACAAGAAAACTACAGACCAATATGTCCTATGAATTTAGATGCAATAACCCTCAAAAAAAAAAAAAAAACCTAGCAAACCAAACGTAGCAGCATATTCAAAAGATCATACACCATAACCAAGTGAGATTTATCCCAGGAACACAATGGTGTTCAACATACATAAATCATGTTAGGTAGTACAAAACATCAGTAGGATGAAGGAAAGGAGGCACAACATGATCATCTCAACTGATGCAGAAAAAGAAAAGCATTTGACAAAACTGAATGCCTTTTCATGATAAAAGCACTCAAAAAACTAGGAAAGGAAGAGCACTTTCTCAAACTGATAAAGAGGACCTATGAAAAAATCCACAGCTAATATCATGCTTAATGGTGTAAAACCAAAAACTTTCCCCTTAAGATTAAGAAGAAAACAAAGATGTCTGCTCTCAACATGTCTATTCAACACCACACTGGATGTTCTAGCCAGATAATTAGATAAGAAAAAGAAACCAAAGGCATCCAAACTAGGAAGAACTAAGTAAAACTATATTCATAGATAACATAATCTTACATGTAGAAAATCCTAAAGAAGCTATACATGCACACAAAAACTACTAGAGCTAGTAAATTCAGCAGTTACAGGAGAAAAGATGAACATACAAAAAGATAAACATACAAAAATCAGTTGTACTTTTCTGCACACCAGCAATTAAGAATAAAAAATTAGACTTAAGAAAACAGTTCCATCTAAAATAGCACTGCAAATTATAAAATACTTAACAATAAACTTAACCAAGAAGATGCCTAACTTATACACTGAAAACCACAAAACATTTTTTGAGAGAAATTAAAGAAGATCTAAATAAGTAGAAAGGCATTCTATGTTCATGAATTGCAAGACTTAATATTGTTAAGATGACAATACTCCCCAAATTGATCTATAAATTCAACATAGCAGCTTTCAAAACTCCATTGCCTTCTTTTGCAGAAATGGACAAGCTGATCCCAAAATTCACATGGAATTTTATGAGAGAACTTGAATAGTCAAAACAATCTTGAGATCTAGAAATCTCACATTTCTCAATTTCAAAACTTAATAGAAAACATTGTCATCAAAACTTGTGGTACTGATATGAAGAGAGACATACAATTCAAAGGAACAGAATTGAGAGTCCAGAAATAAATCTATATATCTATAGTTAACTGATTTTCAACAGGAGTATGAATGATTCAACATGATCATTCAATGGGAAAAGAACATCCTTTTCAACAAATGGTGCTGGAATAATTGGATTGCCATATAAAAGAATGAAGTTGGGCCTTTGCATGATAGAATATATAAAATCAATTCTATATGGACTAAAGACCTAAATATAAGAGCAAAAACTATACGATTCTTAGAAGAAAACACAGGGGAAAGCTTCATGACTTTGCATTTGGACATGGATTCTTAGATATGAGGCCAAACACACAAGCAGCAGCAAGAAAAAAATTAGATTTCATCAAATTGTAAAACTTCTGTTCATCAAAGGACACTATTTAAATAGAAGGTAAAAAGACAACCTACGGGATGGGAGAAAATGTTTTCAAATCATATATATAATAAGATTCTAGTATCCAGAATATGCAAAGAACCCTTAAAACTCAACAACGAAAAGACAATCAACCCAATTTAAAAATGGGCAAAGGATGTGAAGAGACATTTCTCCAAAGAAGACAAACAAATAACCAATAATCATATGAAAACATGTTCAACATTGTTAGTCATTAGGAAAATACAAATCAAAACCATAGTGAGATACTACATAGTAGTCACTAGGATGGCCATTAACAAAAATTGAAACTAACAAGTGTGAGCAAGGATGTGGAAAAATTAGAATGCTTATCCATAACGGTGGAGATTTAAAATGGTGCAGCAACTGTGGAAAACAGTTGTGGTTCCTCAAAAAGTTATCATGGTATTATTATATGATCCAGCAGTTCCACTCCTAGCTACATACCCAAGAGAAGTGAAAACAGACCTTCAAACAAAAATTTTTACACAAAATTTCACAGCAGCATTCACTATTCATAATAACCAAGAAGCAGAAACAACCCAGTGTCTATCAGCTGATGAATGCATAAACAAAATGTGGTATAACTATACAATGGCATATTATTCAGCCATAAAAGGGTACGACGTATCAATATATGCCACAGGATGAATGACCCTTGAATAAATTATGCTAAATGAAAGAAGCCAGACATCTAAAACCACATATTGTATTATTCCATTTACATTAAATGTCCAGAACAGGAAAATCCATAGAGACAGAAGGCAGGTCAGTGTTTGCCAGGATGTAGGGGAAAGGGATATAAGAAATAATTGCTTCTTGGGTACTGGGTTTCTTTTGCAGTGATGTAAATGTTCTGGAATTAGTTGTGATGGGTGCAGATACTAAAAACCACTGAATTGTGTACTTTAAAATGGTTAAACTGGTGAGTTTTTTTCAAAACAAGTTCAACAGTTTTGGATTTTCAAAAAAAATAAAAAGCAGCCAAAATTTCAACTCAAGAGAGAAGGGTGTGTTTTAAAAAATGCACCTCATGACAAGTTATGACAATTTTGTTTCTTCTCGTTCTTATTTTTCTTATCTCCAATAACTTGAAATTGCCCCCCCCAAAAGAGTGTCTTTTAAAATTAACTTCTGACCTACGTTAAAAAGTGGCAAAAATAAAAATATATATCTAAATTAAATTAATATAAAATTTACATTTCTTTGAAAAAAAAAACTATATGTTTTTAACTGAAATGACTGACCTTCCTTATTAAATAGTAGTTATCAGTCCCAAATGGAATTTTGAAAATAATATCTAATCAACTGTTCTGTGTAATATATTTGTAGCATTTGAAAAGTTGAATGAAATGTGTTGCTTAAAAACTACCAAGTATAAATAAAATGTAATTGCTTTTCCTAAAAACAAATATGTTCAGGTTAAGTTCCTTAACATCCAAGAAAAGAAATAACGTCTGCAGGAAAACCAGTTCTTTCTTCTATTTGATTACTGTGTCAGAAGTTAGTATTAAAATTCAACTCAGCAGGTAAGACTTAGTTTTATTCTAGAATGAATGGTACAAACCTTGAAAACACATGTGTTTAAAACAGTAAGAAATATAAATAGTCATACTATTTTACTGTGCACAGTAAACTTTGCTAAAGAGTTTGGATGTATCCATATCCATTTTTACCATCCCATGAAAGAGCCTGGACCCTCCTTCCATACTAGTCTTTGTTTCATCAAAGACAGCAAAATGCCAATGGAAAGTCCAAGGTGGCCAGAACAATAAACCTGTTGAACTCTGGCACGAAGACAGGTGGGCCTGCATCTTCCTGAGACCTTCAGAGGACTCTCTGGGCCACCTCCTTAACACTCATTCATTCTCACTCATACCTCACAGAAAACAGAATTATCCCCAATTATCTTTCCTAAGTTTTCACTTCAAGCTTGAAAAGTAATTGATAACTTTAAAACCACTATATTAATAGAATTTTCTAAAGACATAAATCAAAATAATTAACTACTAAATCTGAAGAGAGAAAAAGCCATAAAGCAAAAGTAAATCTACAGTGGCTATAGACCAGATTTACAGACAGCTTTCTTTCCATATGACACAAAAATCAAAAGATGAACTACAACTGAAGAACTGTATGATTATAATCATCCTGTTGCAATCAGTCTTTACTACATTTAAATGATATATTTTGCCATTTTCATAAGAAAAGAAGGTGGTACAACATTTACATTTCATATTGGTGATGGTTTTTCCCTGATGTCAAAGTTCATTCCCCAAGTTAGCTGCTATCTAACTTTTTTTTTCTCCAACTGGGATGATGAAAAACCAACTGGATTTCAAATTCAACATTAACTATATAAAAGGGTGTGCCATGTATATGATGTAATTGACTTTTCTATCCACCAAATTCAAAAAAACATACCAAAGATGTCTCTTTCACTGCAAATCTAAATTTCAGATTTGTGGCACATATGAATTTAATGTGACTATATTTAAACTATACTGACTAGCTAAACTTTTTTAAATGGGAAGGGGGAGAAATCATAGTTTCAAAGAAGCTTAGGAAATAGCACTCAGATTATTTTTTTTTCAAAATACTTTTGTTGACATGAAATAATGCTGGTCACTTTCAAAATATAAAAGAATACAGGGGCCCATTGTTTTTAAAATGTTACAATGCATTAACTATTAGTTTGCTAATTTTGATTTAATATGCCCTTCAAAAGGTTAGTTTTAGGGTATTTTAAGTGACTTATAAAATGATATTATATAAAAAATTGATTCACAAGGTTATTCTAAATGTGATTCATTCATAAATTCCATGTATCTTTAAAGTACTTAATGTGTGCATTTCTAATAATTTGCCTATCAGACAGTAGCAGAAACACATAAATAATGTTTCTCTACTTTTGAATGATGAAATAATGAACACATCTTTCAGTGAGGAGTGAAGTGCTAACAAAATACATGGTCAGTAAATATATTATGTTTTTACTAATATCATAATACTTTTATTATGCTGTTCATCACTACAAATTAACACTCAGAGTTTATCATACAGGAGTAATCAAATTTGAAAACAATAGAATATATTAAATAATTAAATTTCTACTTTAAGAGTATATTCTCACAAGTAAGAAAGAAAATTTCAATTTGAATAACATCACTACCTAGTTTATATATATGAGTATTACTAAATAAAATACATGTTTCTCTCTATACATATAGATATAGGACCGTTTGTTTAAGAGTGGTAAGAGGTTAGACAGTGTGGTCAAACATTTTATCATTATGAAATATATAAGAATCTTAACGACCTCTGCTTTGTTCAGCAAAGACCGCAAATAATTCCAAGTGCAATTACACCAGTTTGGGGAAACCACTATTTTCTTAGTTTTATAGATATATAAAGTGAATTCTGAAAAAAAGCATGCAATATAGCACTATGTAATGGAAATTTCCAGTCATCTGCAAAGCATCTTTTGGTTAATTTAGTTTTTTAAGTTTCAAAATGAATTAAAGTACTTTATGGCTAATAAAAATAATGACTAGGTGTCACGATACAAATTGAACAATATTAAAGAAAAATTACAGCACCTTGTGAAGCGTATTTTCTACTGCTCTCATGTGATTAGCAACACATTCTTTGTCTCTAGAAAAAATAAAAGATTAAGTGTTAGTAAAACTCAAAACTTACTACAACTGTTACACATTTTAGTATAAGTCACTGGTATTAAAAAATAAGGGTCTGATATCACTGTTCTCCTTTTATTTTTTAATTTAACTTTTTAAATTTTGATTTTTTTAATTCATTGTTCTCCTTTTAAAAGTATAAAAACTAACCATATTCACTGATATATTTCCACATTTAACTCATATCTTACATTTTGTTGCCTGTCCTAAATTGGGGTAGGGAAGAATAAAAACTTAAAAAAGTGAAAAACAAAGAAAAAAATCACAGTTACATTATTGATCATTTAAAATGTGCTTTAAATGGTAAAACTTTATTCTTTTATTTCTAATGAAAAAGACTTTGAAAATCTTAGTGATGGGGATATATAAGAAATGACCATACTATGCAAAATAGTATTTTCCTTTCCACACAGTCTTTTTATGCTATAATAATTACACAGAAAACTCCTCCGTGACTTGTCTAGGAATATGCAAAGTTACTAGTTTCTCCTATCAGCCTACTATATTGATTTTAGCCTTCATAATGAAATAAAAAGTTTGAATGAAAATACTGAAGATAAAAATCTAATTGTAAATTGAAATTGAAAACTGTAAATAATGTATTAGTCTCCAGATTTCAAATCAGCTTTCTTTGGTTTTATAAAAACATGTGCCCGTGGTCACAGATCATAGACATGTCAAAATACTGAATTAACAGCAATGTTTTGAAAATACAATTTGAATCTGGAGGTTTTATAAGCCTATTTTCATTTATCTCAGAATTTTCTCAGTGCTATAAGACTCACTGGAAATTACCTGGGCTAAGCCTCTCATTTGACATGATGAAACTGGGAGTGAACAATAACAACAAAAACTGATTTAGTCAAACTTATATTTTAAAAAATGACAAAAACATACACCTTATATGGTGGTGCAATGTTACATAGCTTTACAGTTTTCCAAAAAACTATCAGTGGTTATTCAAACATGCCAATATTTTGGCCGTGTGTCAATTCATGTTTTTATTATGTTTGAGTAACGTCACAAACCCTGTGGCAAAGCTTATGAATAGCCTAAGATTGTGGATTCCTTGTTCAGTGATTTATATACATTCTGCAGTTTACAGACTATATTCATATTTGATGATATTTTATGCTTGTTTGTCTCAAAAAATATTTAATTAACGTATATTTTTGCAAGTAAAGAAATTCAGAATTCTAAATTTAGAAAACACTGAGTTTATCAAAATTAGATGTTTCTTTATTCCTTGAAAATAGATATTCTTTAAGCCATGCTGTTGTACAAAGAACTGTCCTAAAGTATTCCATGAAATTTGATATGAGGAACAAATAAAAATGCCCAAGAGAACTGTTCAAAGTGAACTTCATAATGTATGTCAACTTGATTACCTGGTTTAAAAAAAAAAAAAAAAGGAAAAACACTTTCATCACATTTACATAGTGGTCTACTCTGAAAACTATACATTTTTCTACTTAAAATATTAGAATATACAGCTATAAAGATTAAATGAGTTTTCCACGGTCAATACGTTTTATTGTATTTTTTAAATGCTATGATACACATGCTGATTGTATGCTAACATTTCTTTATGGAAATATTACTCACAATATTAGTATATAATAATATATGCAGAGCAAAATTTTGGAGACAGTGGGGCAGAAGAGAATAGGAATGTATAACAGAAGATACTACGAAAACTTCTAAATAGAGTCTTACATTTCGCATTAATAAAACATAGTTTCTAACATGTAACACTACAACAGAGCCCAAAATAAGCATAATTAGAGGTTATATAGAAGCTTATACTTTTCTGAGGTTTCTCAATAAAATATACATTTAGTATGTTAAGAGTTTTTCTTTTTTGAGGATATATCAGAGAATTTCAAAGAAAGACAGCTGTTACTTTTGTTTTCTAACACTGTATTATCCAGGGCTAAAACCCAGAGCATGAAAGTAAGAATTGATCTTTTGTCTGTTTTAAGTGATCTCCCCAAGGTCCAAATGCTCACTTGGCTGCCATGCGGAGGGCACTCTCTGCATCATGGATGTTCTCCTCCAGTCGACGCTTGTCCTGCTCCAGCTGGGTAAGATGTCTATTGAGCTGACGCAGAGATTGATCTTTTCTTCTCAGCTCCATCTTTGCCTCGGAGAGACTCTGCAAGCAGACAGAAAACAGAGTTACTTGTCAGCCCTGATAATTAACTTCAATTTATGCCATAGGCTATTAAACAAAGAAGAATACAGACTGACTGAGAAGTAGACTTGGGTCATTACACATCAAAGTTGAACAAATTTTCTGCAAAAATTTTATATACTTACTAATTAGAAATGATAGAACTGATAAGGTTTTGGAAAATGTTTCATTACAAAATACAGTTCCATTTTATTTTTTTAAATACTGCAAGGCAAATAAATTGTATTCTTACTAAAAATAATCTGATTATAAAAATCTCAAGTTGTACTTTCTTTTAATGATGAAAAAATAAAGATTTCAGGGTAGAAAGCACATGAAATTTAGAGTCAATTTTATTCTAAATAGAACTAGAGTTAAGAACTATCATATGCCCAAACTATGCATGTGATTGAGAAAATGATAGACCAGGATATGTATGAGAAAATGGTAAACCCGAGATGAATGAGTACCACTACTGTCTTTATAAATATATAGTTAGGTGGCTATAGACATTTCAGCAAACAAACAAATTGGACTCCAAAATAAAATTCACTTGCTTCCCAGTAAATAACTCTCATGTCAAGGATAGCAACACAAATAGGATCGACATGTTTTAACTAACAAAGTTATAAATAATACTTGCATTCAGAATTATTTGTGTTCTATAAATGTTTTCTTATTCACAGAAGTACAAGATCTGTTGATTTATATTTGCCATCTACTTTAATCTGAAATATTAGCGCAAAAATTTCAAGATGCCATTGTGCAACTTCATATTGAAGGCTTAGAATCAGAAGCTCACAACTGAGAGAAGTATTTTCTAGACCTCACTTAAAATTCTAGGATGCAAAATAGTACAGGGATCAGAGGATTGCTTAGCACTAAGAATCTTCTTACTCCTTTGCCTAAAAAATTTCTAGCTTATTCTAGAATAAGCTTATCAAACAGTTTTTTATTAAATTTATTGGATGGTGAGCTAAATAATTGAGTGCATACATGTACTTTTTTCTTCTTGCTCAGTTTAGCCACACACTAACATCCACAATGTGCTTCAAAAATCTAGTAAAGAATAAACAAAAATGTTATAATTTCATGTGTAAAACTCTTCTAACAGTATTTTTAGTGCATTCACAATGGGTAGTATAAAAAAAAGAATAGCATAAAAAACTTAAGCTGCATACATGTTAAACCAATTAATTCCCTCTAAATGCTGGTGAATTGAAAGCCATCATCAGTCAAACCAGGTATTTTTAAATGTTAAAAGCTTTAAAATTCAGTAATTCACTTTTCAAATAGTCGAATTCCTGTCAAATATAAATCAGAAAATTAAACAAACTATGACTACTTATGAGACATTGTATTTTGTTTTAAATCTTCACCATTAACAGATCTTCACAAACATTCCACCACAGAAATAGTCACTGATTCAAACCAACTTTAAAAAGATGGCAAAGAATAAATTTTTAAAACCATGCTAAACCTACTAATTTTGTGCCAATGCTAAGATAAAGACACTAAAGCATCATGAGATTTCTTTATTTAAAAGAGTAAAATCCTTTTCAGTTCGTTTCAAAGTCAGCATTCCTGACATCTTTCAAGCAACAAAAAAAATCAATTTTTCAAATATGAAGATCAAACTAATGGTCCACCACCAGTTATGGATAAAGCTTGAATTCTTCCAACAAAAACAATACATTTGTGCCAGTCCATTCAAATTCTTCTGCTCAATAACTCTTATGACTAGAGGTGCATATTTGTGAGGGGACTATCCAGCATTCAGTATATTATTTCTAACCTTACCCAGATTGAAGCTTGCTGATCCAATCTCAGGGAATCCATGAGTTTGAAATTATCATAAACCCACACTTGACATTTCAATAATCCTACCATATACTTTCAAAGAAGATATAACTCATAACATTAGAATTTCTACTACATAGCTAAATCTTCTCGTTTCCATTCTTTCATTTTCATGTCTCGGGGCAACGACAGGAGTCATCAAACTCTTCTAAAGCTTATACTATTTCAGGGGTATAGAAAAGAAACAAAAAGTGGTATAAACAAAGTGATATAATTCATACTTCCTTATGAAAACAAAAATATAGTTTTTTTGGAAAAAAGATCATAGTTTTATAACTTACAGACATAGAATTCTCATTTGAAAAGAGGAGAATGACATCATGAAATACATCAGTGGGTCCTAAGATTGATGGGGATGGGTGTAAAACACCAAGACATAAACCGTGATTCAAGAATACGTCTTTTCCCTAATACTTAACCTTTTTTAAATAACAAAAACAGAATATTTAAAAATCCTAACACTGAGCTTTAAAGAAAAATATATTTGTGTATATATATTTACATATATATATACACATCACATATATATTTATAAATATATATCCATATATCACATATAATTTTAAATTCAGCTTTTCTTTTCTCCTGTTCAGACTGATCTAATTAAAACCCATGATAAACTTTATGGACTCTAATATTTCCAACTGAATGACTGAAACCAAGAGGGTGCGCCTCTAGGCAGCAAGACAACAATGATAAGCAGCAGGTTAGCCACTAATTTCTCAACCAGGGTAGACTGTGAAAGTGTGATGTTCTGATATCCAAGAAACTGTTCAGGAGAGAATAGGATAAATCAAGTTTAATAACTCTGCTCCTAATTGTTCCCCCAATGCTCAACTCTAATTACTTGGAGAACTCTCCTGACTGTCACCTGATATTAAGTTGTTGGAGGCTGAGCCTGGAACAGTGAGATAATCAATAAACATTTAGTGGGGAGAAGAATGAAGATCCTGTTAAGCAGTGGGAACCTGCAGCACCCAAAGCCCTTCTGCTCATGAGAAAACCTATGGGACAGCCATAGTGATTGCAAAGCAATAATCCAAAGAACTGTTTTTAGGCCTTGAGGCCTTTAAGCAACAGTACATTTGAGGAAAAAAGGTTAACACGGTCACCCTAATTACAGCCCACTTTCACGTACTTCATATATAAGTGAAGACAAGCCAATTAGGTAGAAAGGAAGATAAGGGAAGTTTTATTTGTATACTAATTAAACCCCTGATGAAATTAAAGGAAAAACATACAGCTCTGTAATTGTGTCTGAGAAAGGTCACTTCAGGTTCAGTTATCAGAACAGCACAGCCTTGAGATATTTCACTTAATCCACAATACAGCCCTCATTTTGTACTCAGGTCTTAATATTTACCAAGAAAAAAAAATTCAAAGCCTGATACTGAATTTATCTTTAAACAGCGTTGTGAACAATTTTAGCTGTTAGAAAGTTAAGGCTAGATATGATAACAAGAGTCTTTTAAAGAGCAGAAAAAAATATTCTACCTACACAAGAACCAATGTCACAATATTATTTATCAAAGATTTCCAGTTTTCATTTTAAATCCAAAATGTTTTTAAGCAAATTTTTACAATGCTATCCCAAAATGTCTGTATTTCAAAAGCTATTGTATAATATCTTTATTGCATTTCTTTTTAGATAATTATGTCAGTGCTTACCTTCATTTTCTCTGTTAAGGAAGAAAAAACCAACGCTTTCACTTAACTACTCCTATAAGAAAATACTTACATTTGATTGTTTCCAGAAATGATCATGAAAAGCTATTTACGGTTAATGAAAGCTGGCAGGAACAGTATGGATACAAAGGAAGTAGTGAAGTATAGGAAAAGCTCAGGAATAGAATACATGGTAGATGCGAATATTAAATAACCCACACATTTTTTAAATGTATTTTTTCTTATCCATAGTTGCTGAAATTTCTATAATAAGCATGTAGTACTAGTGAATAACAGCAAAAATTACTTTAAGTCATACATAATATTATATTTCTAAAGCTTCAAATGTTTATTAAGGCTAATAATTTTTAATTAATTATAAAATAAATTGAAATTCTATTACCTCACACCTATGAAAACATTTTGTGCAATGAAAATTTTTAAATAACAGCTTTATTGAGATGTAATCCACATACTAAACAATTCAATCTTTTAAGGTGTACAGTTCAGTACGTATTCACAGAGTTGTACAACTATCATCAATGGAGGTCTTTTTTGAAGTAAAATTCTTTAGAAAAAAAACCTTAGGAAAACAATGTGGCTATCTAAATATAGTATCTCTCAGTTTCAGCAAACTCTAGTTGAAAACTGCATAAGATATACAAAGTGTATCATTCTGTTTAGAAATGATTTTTGAAATAAAAAATTTATGAAATGAATTCCCTGAATTGGAATATTTAATTAATAAATGCAGTATAGTACAAACGTTAAAGTTATCTTAAAGGATATGCATATCTCTTCAACTAATATTTCTGGATGCCAAGCGAATCACCCAACATAGTTCTTTCTCATAAGGGTACAGTATAGCAGTGCTTTAGACCATTAGGCCGCTAGGAAGACCAAGCCCCAGGGGATATTGCTTTTATAGATTTGCTTTTGTCTAATGGGAAATATCTATGGATCTACATTCCTACACACTAAAAGCTAATGGCTTATTCAATTTGGTATAAAAAGTTAGTCATACAAAATGAAAGGCAAGACAACAACACAAGTGTTATAAGAACTAGGCTACATTTCCTTGCAGGGGGAAAAAATATAACATTTAAAGAAAAATAAATTTATTGCTGTCCGACTGTTCCTTTAAACATCTCTAGATTGCAATAAATTTGGTTAAAAAGCTTAGTAAAATTAATGTTTGAAAAGGAAATAAGGCTGTCTTCAGCCCTACTGTTATGTAACAACTAAAAAATTATATTAATCAAGAATTAATTAAATACTTGCTAGGTAGATCAAACTGTACAGGTTATCACAGAAACTATAAACATAAAATGATACAACAACCAAATTTGCAATAGGGCTGGGTAAGCAAGTTACGAATGAAACTAAAGAATAATATATTTTATAATAAAGCCAGAAAATCTGTAAGATAAACAATTAGATAATTTACAATAAAAATACAACAATAAAAGATGTTGGTATATAGTACAGTTTATATCTGAATAAATTTCGATCTTGGTATCTTATATTTTATATGAGGAATTTAAATACAAAGTTATGTAATTTAATCTTCCTTAGGGATACTATCTTTTATTGTTTTCTAGTAATACCTACACAGAAGGTAGGTGACATATTTATAAACTGAAGCTGAAGCTCAAATAACTTACCCACTTTCAGGGTTAAATAAATGGCAGTCTTAGTTAGAACTCACATGTCTAGTAAGACAACAGATGTTAAGGTATTCTATAAACTGTAAAAGACTACATAAATGTAAAAGGCATGATTAATGATTACACTTCTACATGTAATGTCATTACGGACTGTTCTTTAAATCTCCACCTATATATGACAACTTATAAGTGCCTATATTATTTCTGCCTCATTTATTTACTTATATATACATACAAATACATATAATTTTTAAAATTATTTTATCACACTTGAAAAAGACAAAAGGAAATTAACAAAGAGTGTAAAATATGTTACTTTTATAAATAGGCCATGTGACAGATGATTAACAACAAATAGGGCAAATGAGCAATGAAAATTCACCTTAAAAATTTCCAAGCATGCTATAAGATTTTGTTATATAATGCCTCATGATTATCTGTACCATATTCTCACATATGCCTTTGAAAATGTCTTCCTAAATGGTGTCAATATAAAATAAAAAAGCTAATTCTTCCCAGTAAACTAAATGAAAGTGATCAATAATAAAATATAATGGAATAAAAAGGAACTTCATAAGAGTATTCAAAATATATTGAATGGTATTTGTTCCAAGCATCGCATATAAAGCACAAAACTTTGTGATAGACTAAACGTATTAGATAACAGTGAAGTAAAGTGGAAAAGAAATAGTTAAAACACATTTTAAATGACAAAAAAAAAAGGAGGATAGTAAAGAGAACCACAAAAACCCTCTCAACTGGAAAATATACTCAGAAAAGTACAAAATAGAAAAGTGGTAGCTAGATTTATTGTGACACACGGCATGTAAGCAGTAATGTGGCAGTAATGTTTTCTGAGTATAAAGCAAACTGAGTTTGGCTGCACTGCAGACCTCATGAGACAGAAACTACCTGCAGATGACAACCATCATGATGCTGCTATAACAAAATCAGCTCTTATACGACATCTACATTCTCTTGGTAAATACCTAAGAAATATGAGGGGACAGAATACACATAGGCTCTTCTGTTGGACCTTATCAGCCATAGCATACTCAAAAACTTCGCAGAGCTGACAACCCCAGCTATGTGGAGGTCCAAAAAATTGCTGAATTCCCTGGCAATATTTTAAACGAGTCGAGCTATGAATTAAGTTGTAAAAAACTATCATTTAGAATTTAAATGCTGTTTTAAAATCATTTGAGAATTACCTAAAACAAATGTCTGAGAAGAATTTGAAAAAATTTGAATAATCTATAAAGGGCTTCATATAGTTGGGTTTCTAATATTTAAATAAAAAACTTTGTTGAAAAAAATCTTTCAATTTCGAGAACTGTTTTGGTGATAGAAGTGAATAATAGGGTAAATAAGCCTATTAATAATTAAAATACTCTTACATTAATATTTTCATTGTACTACAGAATTTAAATGGCCATTATTTAACGTGAATATGTTATATATTAACTACTTTGAATAAAAGTAAATCAAATACCAACTCAATAAAATTCAATTATTTAAGAGAATTTGAAGGTCAAATTTAAAATTCGGAAGATAAATTTAGGTTATTTTAGACTTAAATGTAAATAAAACAAAGTTTTGAGTTTTTTCTTAAAAGTTTATTCATTGGATGATTTTTCGTGCATTAAGTATTTTACTACTGATTTCTATCTTAATTTTAGAAGTATGTCCACGGGGGAAAAAATTCTAGACAGCAAATGTTTGCTAACTTTCACTATGGGGAGTGTTCCACATATTTTCTTGCACTCACAGAACAGTGCCTCTCATATTGTAAGTATTCAATAAATGCTGCCCATTATAACTGCTGTTGTTATTTCCCCTATAATCACTGGGGGAAAATTACTTGAGTAACAACTAAGTATCATTATTGTCATTACAACTCAAGCATATTATAATTACATTAGCTCATTTGATTCTTTATAATCCAGTGAGGTATATATTATTACCATTCCTGTTTTACACGAGAAAACTAAGAATCAGAGAAGTTATTTCCCCAAAGTCATGGAACTAGTAAATAGGTTTATGTCAAAATGTGAGCCCTTCTTCTGAATCTAAAACCTTCTTCTAAACTCTGTACTACAGTAGTGTTAATAACAATGTCTTCAGATTTTCCATAAAATCTACTAACTGGGAAATCACCATGGAAATGTAAAACCAATATTTCTCTTATTTATCAAACTCCATAAAGTCAGTAAGGTACTTTAATATATTTAAATGGTTACTTTCTACTTATATTAAAGTCCAATAAGAGCTTCAGTATTATTTAAGGATACACTTTCAACATCAAACATTGAAGAATGCACAACTCAAGATCCCTTGTGTGAAAGTGGGATCACTGTCATAACTCATTAAATGTACTAATAAAAAATAAATATTTGTAAAGAAATGATGAATTGTATAGCACTCCATTGTAGTATAGAATTTTATATAATTCAAGACACATTGGGCTGTTGCTTTTTTTAACCTTTCAAAAAGCAATGGACTTACTTACCTTTCCTTTATAATTTACCAACAACAGCACTTAACTTTCCCTGTAGATTTTAAAATTGGACTGCCTAGCATAATATCACCTTTTTAATATTTGTAACAGGCCAGGCGCGGTGGCTCACGCTTGTAATCCCAGCACTTTGGGAGGCCGAGGCGGGTGGATCATGAGGTCAGGTGATCAAGACCACGGTGAAACCCCGTCTCTACTAAAAATACAAAAAAAATTAGCCGGGCGTGGTGGCGGGCGCCTGTAGTCCCAGCTACTCGGAGAGGCTGAGGCGGGAGAATGGCGTGAACCCGGGAGGCGGAGCTTGCAGTGAGCAGAGATTGCGCCACTGCACTCCAGCCTGGGTGACAGAGCGAGACTCCGTCTCAAAAAAAAAAAAAAAAAAAAAATTTGTAACAGCAACCCACCCTATCACAACAGTATATCAAGATACCAAGCTCAATAATACAGCATCTGTAGCTACCTCTTCCTAGTTAGGGAGATCTTAGCTGCTATGTAAGAAAACACTTACGTGCCTAATTTAAATCAAAAATGTCATCTTTAAAAAACTGGTATCCAGCCAGGTGTGGTGGTGAATGCCTATAATCTCAGCACTTTGGGAGGCTGAGGTGGGCAGATTGCTTGAGGCCAGGAGTTCAAGACCAGCCTGGGCAAAATTTGAATAGGATGCTTGAATTAGTGGACTCCCAACTCCCATCCTTCTTTAAACTGGAATTTGCTTTAATGTTTTCTATGAATTTTGTGTAAGATTTCATTTAAAGAAAGGGTTCTTTAGCTAAATATACTTGCCAACTATTGTAAGAGAAGGCCATGGGAAGCTTCTGAAGGAGTCTAGGCTGTGAAGCATCCCTCTTTGATCTGTTTGGGAATCATATATATAAACTATAACTGTCTAATTAAAGAAATACAAGAGGTCATTCCGGCTATATCATCATAGCTCATTTAAATCTTCAGTGGAATTCTAACCAAGGTTTAATATGATTTCACCTGTGAGTAAAAGATACAATGATATACTATGTTAAAAATGATTTTAAAAGAACTGGCTTATAATAGTTTTCCTTAATATGCTAGAGTATTATATTAAAATTTACTTTTACATTACTCAGAGTATATATTATTTACTTTCTATAAACGCACATTCTAGCCATATATTTTCTATTTCCATTAACTATGAAATCCTACAAGGTATTTGAATTACATGATAGACAGCCATAAACCCTACATCATAGCAGAAATACATGATGGAAAGAATATTATTTTAGGAACACCAAAAATTGGATTAACAACTGAATTCAGTAATTGTTTTCTAAGGAGAACTACACTATTTCGGCTACGGTTTTAAAACGTTTTCGGTTATTATGTTGTGTTGTTTTGAAGTAAAAGAGGGTAGAACAAAGTTACCACTGGCAATAACCACTGAGTGAGATTTCTAAAAGGGTTTCTAAAAGGGTTGGTACCGGCTTTCCCATCGTGCAATAAACCATGAAAGTTATTTTTAACATATCTGAGTGAAATATATACTTTTTAACCACTCTTCACTTGTACTAATTAAAGAAAAAGAGAGTGAAGCTGAGTAATACAGAGTTGTTAAAACAAAGATGAAGGCTCACAACTAAAACAACCAGTTTCAGCAACAGTTGGAAGCATATTCAAAGTACTGTTGGCACAAGGCAGAAGGATGGACTCAAGCCTCTGGGGAATTTCTTGAGGAATTGTGCTTATGAAAACCCCTGATCTCGATTGTAAGGTCATTTGTTCAGGCAGTAATAGTTGAAAAATACATATTCTGGGGAAGTAACATAGCAAAACATAGCATTTTATAGGTTTGCTTCCAATGGAATTTTCCTGTATAAGGGTGTATGTGTATATATGTACATGAATATATACATACTCAGTAAATAGTACCATTTTGGTTACAAAGAGCTTGCTATAAAATTAGTGTAATTTACACTTCTGATCCCTCTGTAACCAACCCATTCACCTGAAGAAAAACGTAGTTGTTCTAACCTTCTAAATGAGCGAGATCGCCATCTAGTGGTGATGCTTTAAAATGTCAGGAATATGGCTTCTGGAACCTAAAAAATGTTCTGTGGAATGTGGTGGACACTGAGTACATATTCTAGAACATTCAAATTTTCTTAAACAACAAACAGCATAATACACGGAATAATCTTTTTCTTTTATACTTAAAAAACCTCTAGAACAAGAGAGAAAAGCATCAACCACACATATGACTCCCGGAGATAACTATTTTCAACCCTACTGACCAAACTAGGGAAGAGGGTTGCAGATGCTAAAATGTAGTTACACCAAATTTGGCCAATGTGGCTAACTAGAAAGCAGATTAATTATCTCTATACATTATATAATGAAAAAGATAAGTTACCGCAGTAGATTTTATTATTGGTCAAACTATTTGTTCCTTCTCCCAGAGGGGAAAGCATATTCTCCTGTTCCACTGATACCAAATTTGACGATGTAAATCGGTGGTGTCCTTTTTGGAAAGAAGATTATATATTCCCTGTCCTGTCAAAATCAGGAATGGTCAAGTTACTTGCTTCGGCCAATGAAATGTGACTAGAAGTAAAATGTCAATTCCTATCGGAGAAAAGGACAGCAATATCCCATGTAGACACCTTTAAAACAAGACCGGCCGGGCGCGGTGGCTCACGCCTGTAATCCCAGCACTTTGGGAGGCCGAGGTGGGCGGATCACGAGGTCAGGAGATCGAGACCATCCTGGCTAACACGGTAAAACCTCGTCTCTACTAAAAATAAAAAAAATTAGCCGGACGTGGTGTTCCAGCTACTCGGGAGGCTGAGGCAGGAGAATGGCGTGAACCCGGGAGGCAGAGCTTGCAGTGAGCCGAGATCACGCCACTGCACTCCAGCCTGGGCGACAGAGTGAGACTCCCTCTCAAAAAATAAAAATAAACAAAATAAAACAAGACCAACAGCGTTCCAGATAAAGAACACTCTATCAGCCTCAATCATAGGATATGGACATATGAAGCAGAAGCACACAGCTGACCCATGATGAATATGCATAATGTGTGAGAAATCACTTGTGGTTGTAAGGTCATTGTTTAAGAGTTATTTGTCACTGCAACATAGGAAGAGGGTACCTTAACCCATTTTTCTACATTTGGCAATTTAATATTTATATAACTATGAAGTCATCAGGAGATACTTTAGAAAATCAGTGTCTAGGCTCATTTAATATTGGATCATTGGGGAGAGACATGAAGTTTAATTAAATATTAAAATCACAGCAAGTCATTTGAGACTTAGGTGAGTATGTAAATATAAGGACATTACAGAAAAATAATTTAATAATTAAAAACTGAAGGCAATAACAAAATAAAGAGGGGTACAATACTGTAAAACATACTATTTTTAATATACATATGATAAATTACTAATATGCATGTATATATATGTAAATAGGTACACTTGAAAATATGAAAGGCATACACCAAAATAGTAATGACAGCACTTTTTTCTTGTTAGTATTTTTATTACTTTCAATATAATATGTATAAACTTTGTGTAATTAAAAATGCAACTGACAGCCATGCGCAGTGGCTCATGCCTATAATCCCAGCACCTTGGGAGGCCAAGGCAGGTGGATCACTTGAGGTCAGGAGTTCGAGACCAGCCTGACCAACTTGATGAAACCCTGTCTCTACTAAAAATACAAAATTAGACAGGCATCGTGGCGCACACCTGTAATCCCAGCTACCTGGGAGGCTGGGGCAGGAGAATTGCTTAAACCAGGGAGGCAGAGGTTGCAGTAGCCGAGATCATGCCATTGTACTCCAGCCTGGGCAACAAAAGCGAAACTCCAACTCAAAAGAAAAAAATGTAATTGATACAATCTTCATAAGCTCAACTTTCATCACAAAATCTTAAATGTAGACACAGGATATCATAATAGTAATTAAAACTGATTTTTAATGTGCTCTAGTAAACAAAGATAGGAAATTGCTCAGTTATGTAACATTTTATCAAATGGTAAATAAATACAAATACATGTAATATGCAACTAAATTTAATCACTATCATTTATTCAACTCTTTGAGGGGGAAATATTTCAATGACCTGTTTCCCTCTAGGGAATAAACAGGGCCTTAGTATTTCTTAAGCTAATAGTCACATCATAATACATACCCATCTGATTCCCAGGATTTTGTCAAACCCTCTCCCCAATTACAGTTGCCTGTTTTTAAGACTTTTAGCCATGACACAGCTTAGAAACCCCAAATCAACATTCTTCACAGATAAATGATTTTCTAAATTCCACAAGGACTCTATGTTCTGCGTCACAGGACATAGATCAGAAAAACAGATGAATTCTATTTCCATCACAGAAATGATTTTGATGATTTTGGTTTGCTTAATACTCTGATTTTACTCCTAAAATAAGATAAAACCACCATAAAGTAGCATCCTGTTTCAGCTATCATAGTGATTTTCCTTGTTGATACCCTTAACAATAATCCTTGTAGAGTGCATATACGTCCCTAACCACATTTTGGCAACTGGCCAGGCTTTTGCTAGCACAAGATAAAACTGACAAATATGCTTTACCCTTTGCAGTTTCAGGCATTCTAATTTTATCAAGGTTAATACTACTTTATACATTTTCTGAACTAAAACATAGAAAATAATACTCGCCAGCACTCCATAAGATCAAAGCATTATAAAGTCATATTCATTGGGTAGCCTCTTAATTGTGAATATACTAAAATAAAATGCAATTTGTTAAGATTAATAAATAATGGTGTTTTCTGAAATAACATCTTAAGTAGTGATGTGATATAACAGTGCAACATTACTAAACTTCCAAATAAAACTTGAGTATGTTAATTAAATGTTTTCTATAAACAGAAAGGTATAATGATTTAGAATACATATCCCCACATGGGGTAAAATTACCTCTAAAATGAATTAAACATTGCCACTTAATCATGCTAGAAATATGAACATATAATTAGATAATTACCTCCAAAGACTGAGACATTTAAATTTATCCTCATTCCACTAGAAATATAATATTCTAAAGTTGGTTACTATGATTGATGACAATTAAATTAAATATTTCTGAAACAAAACCATTGCTGAGTCTCAGATTAATGAGAACTAAAATAATCACACTCAAAAAGTGAATAAATTTTAATTAGTCCTTTAGGTTACAATGTACTGTTTATTAATTTAAAATTGGGCCCACTGAAACAACAAGTATTTTCATAGTTAACCTTGGAATATCTGTAATTATACTACACAGTCTGGGTCATTTTTGTAGTGCATTCAAAGAAAATAATTTTTCTAAGAGAGGAAGTCTTACTACAGTATTGTCATTCTCAATAAACATCTCTGGGTTCAGGTCCTTGCTCCACTAATTACTAGCTCTGCAACTTGAGCTAAGTTAAATCCTCTGTGCCTTTGTCTCCTCATCCGCAAATGATGAGTAATAATATTTCTCTTAAAAATTGTTTTAAAAGTTAGATGAGAAATTATTATCTGCAAATTATTTAGCCAAGTGGCAAGGAAATAAATCCTAGCTATTTTTATCTAATGCAAGGACAAATGCTAACAAAATTTACATAGTCCCTTAAGCCTCCACACTGGAGGTTTGTAAGTTTACAAAGAATCCTCATTGTAGTTAATAATAAAACAAACCACTAAGGCAAATACAAGTCATAAGATAATAAAATTGCATATTTGTATTAATAAAGTATTTTGGCATATTACCAATTCAACTAATTACAGAGAAAATTATTTAAAGAAATGAAAGACTTATTCAACAATGGCAAAAATCAACTTCACTCACAGATTTTAAGTGGCACAACATAAATGCATATCATTTAAAAAATTCCAAATAGTTTACATATATTTGAACACTTCAGTTTCCAGATGGAAATGTATAAAGTCATGTACAACATAAGGTTTTGGTCAACATTGGACCATGTATACTACAGTACTCTCATGAGATTATAATGAGGCCGGGTGTGGTGGTTCATGCCTGTAATCCCAGCACTTTGGGAGGCCGAGGTGGGCAGATCACCTGAGGTCAGGAGTTTGAGACCAGCCTGGCCAACATGGCAAAACCCTGTCTCTACTAAAAAGTACAAAAACAATTAGCCAGACATGATGGTGTGTGCCTGTAATCCAGCTACTCAGGAGGCTGAGGCAGGAGAATCACTTGAACCAGGGAGGTGGAGGTTGCAGTGAGCCAAAATCGCGCCACTGCACTCCAGCCTGGGCAACAGAGCAGGACTCCACCTCTTAAAAAAAAAAAAAAAAAAAAAAAAAAAATGAAGCTGAAAATTTCCTATCACCTACTAATGTCTTGATGATCCTGACCCTGTGTAGAGCTAGGCTAACGTGTGTATTCATGTCTTAGTTTTTGCCAGAAAAGTTTTAAGCGTTAAAAAAAGGATTTTAAAGAGAAAAACACTTACTGAATAAGAATATAAAGAAAATATTTTTGTACAGCTTTACAACGTGTTTGTGCTTTAAGCTAAGTGTTGTAAAGGAGTCAAAAAGTATACAGTGCTTATAAAGTCGACAGCAGTATACAGTAATGTCCTACGTCTTCACATTTACTCAGCACTCATTCACTGAGTCACTCAGAGCAACTTCCAGTCCCATTCATGGCAAGTGCCCCACACAGGTATATGATTTTTATCTTCTATACCATATTTCTATTGTATTTTTTCTATGTTCACATAACACAAATCCTTACCACTGTGTTACAATTGCCTACAGCATTCAGTATAGTAGCATTCTGTACAGGTTTGTAGCCTAGAAGCAACAGGCTTTACCATAGAGCCTATGTGTGTAGAAGGCTATACTATGTAGGTCTGTGTAAGTACATTATGTGATGTTTGTACAACAAAATTGTCTGACACATTTCTCAGAACACAGCCCCATCCTTAAATGACACATGACTGTATTTCAAATGAAAATGTAACCTCATTTAAGGAAGGCATACAAAGAGTTCAAATGCCAACCACAGCTGGATAAGGTCAAATTAAAGGAGAAAGGGATTTGACTTGTATTTCACCACTTGAATGTTCACTGTAGATTTATTTGGCATTTCTATGGCATTTCACACCAAAAGTTTAAAACATAAAATTCTTTATAGACTTAACTTTAACAAAAAGAAAAAGAAGATCATGGGAAAAGTTGATTTGAGTTGAAAAATAAAGACACCCTAAGGAAAATTCCTTGTAAGTAGTACTTCTTTACCAAAACAAACAAACAAACAAAAAAGACAAAAAAGTAAGACGCTGGCGCAGGGGACAAAAAAGAAATCAAAACCAAAATACTCAAACACCCTCTAACTATAAGGGACTTTAATATCGAAACAAAACCAAAGAAAGAAAGAAACCAAGAAAGGTCGTACACATTGACATTCAGGCTTCCCAGGAAAAATATGATTACAAACATTTTTTAAAAGGCACTTTTGTAAGCCTATTGATTCCTTTTGCACATTTCAAGGTAAAGTAGTTACTTTGTAGTTGACTCAATAATATTACAAAGATCTGTCAGGAGTCTGAATTTAATAAGAACCCTCTCTGTTTTTTAAAGAAAACCTAAAGACAAGTTAAAGCTCAAAACTAACTGGAACAAATAGTATGCGAGTACATGTGCTTAACATGCAATCCACTTGTGCAATAATCTCATTTTTCTTCTAAAGCATTGACTTATAATAAATCTTTCCTATTGCACTGTAAATTCCAAGGTCATAGTCAAAGACGTTTATTAGTATAATTACAATGTTGAAAAAATACCAGTAAGCTTCCAGTTCTAGGTTTCATACATTAATAGAATAAGAAGATTAAGAAAGTGTCAAGTGTGTTTTAATTCTTCAGCTCTAAAGATTCCTAATGTGGTGCTCTTTTATTACATGATCTAATTTTTAGTTTTGTTTACATTTTATCTTTGAAGTTGCTAATATTTTTTCAAGCACTTACAAAGTACAGTTTTGTTATTACAAAAATTAAGGGCCAGGTGTGGTGGCTCACGCCTGTAATCCTAGCACTTTGGGAGGCCGAGGCAGCTGGATCACAAGGTCAGGAGTTTGAGACCATCCTGGCTAACATGGTGAAACCCCGTCTCTACTAAAAATACAAAAAAAAATTAGCCGGGCATGGTGGTGGGCACCTGGAGTCCCAGCTAGTCGGGAGGCTGAGGCAGGAGAATGGTGTGAACCTGGGAGGTGGAGCTTGCAGTGAGCCGAGATTATGCCACTGCGTTCCAGCCTGGCGGCAGAGCGAGACTCCATCTCAAAAAAAAAAAAAAAATTAAGATATGGCCATAAGAAAAGAGGTGGAAAAGGCCAAAATTGCTGAACAGCCAAAAGGAACTCATTTATAATATAATGAATTATTCAACTTTACAGGCATTCTTCAACAGGGTCTCTATGTTCAATTTCTAAATATTTAAGATTCTAACAATTCTTAAGCAATTAAGATTCTAACCACTCTTAACCAGTGTTTGAAATCTATCTCTACAGAATTGTAAATACGCATAATACCAATAGATTCTTGATTATCCTTCAATATCCAATCGCTTTACTTTCTACTCTCAATAATGAACAATCAGTATTTCAAACAAAAAGAGTTTTCCTATCTCCTTTTTGACATTATGGTTAAAGACTCTGGGTGCATTGTTCCACATGGTAAAGAGGATTGCATTAAATGAGAATATCTAATTCTCAATGTCTGAACTTCCTATTATTAGGGACTTTACTAACATTAGAATCAATTGAAAAGGCCAGGCAGCTGTTTCAGGGTTTTGTTTGTTTGGGGGAAGTCTGTTTCTTAATATGCTTTCCTTGTAATAAGCAAATAGTAACATAAAAGTTAGAAAATGAATATCCTGCTTTCTTCTGTAACTGGAATAAGATATGAATTATAATACTACAGAGGTTATTTGTGAAACCTCTGCTGGTTATAACATTTAAAACCAAAATAAATCTCAATAGGTCATCTAGATCAGATGAGTCTTTCATGTCTTACTTCCTAAAAGTTTCCACCACCATAAAAACAAACAAAAACACTTTCTCATAAGGATATTTAATTTAAACTAAATATTCCATTGATGCCTTAGTAACCTAGGAAAATACAAAGCTATCTCAAACAGCATTCCAGCAAGGATTTTTCTGGGTACTAACAGTTGTTGTCACTGCTTGAGGAACACTGACATGAATCTCAACAAATCACAGGCACACCAACTTCGCTACTGAAGAAGACAGATTATCAGTAGTAATCTCATTTATTCAGCAGCAAGCCTACTATTATGCTATAATTATAGCAAATACCATATCTGCTACCATTATTGCGCATTTTTTTTTGGGCAGGGTCTCACTCTGTTGTCCAGGCTGGAGTGCAGTGGCACAATCATGGTTCACTGCAGCCTCAATCTACTGGACTCAGGTGATCCTCCCGCCTCCGCTTCTTGAGTAGCTGGGACTATAGGCACATGTAACCACACCTGGCTAATTTTTTATTTCTTAGTAGAGATGGGGATTTGCCACGTTGTCCAGGCTGGTCTTTAACTCCTGGGCTCAAGCAATCCTCCCACTTCGGCCTCCCAAAGTGCTGGGATTACAGGTGTGAGCCACCATGCCCAGCCTACACAGTTGTTTTAGCATATATAATATGAATCTCTTGCATAGCAAGTTTTGCAGAGTATTTTAACTAAAGAGGGAAAACACATGGGAATCAGACTTATATCACCTTAAGTTTTAGATGCTTTAGACACTAAAATTACTGACTTTCACATCTCTGTTTATCCAATCCCAAGTCTTTCTTTCTTCACATTTCCCTCTTCTCATCTTTACACATTTTCAGAATCAAGCCTTTCATTTTAGACACATTTAAGTGGTCCTAATTTCTGTAAATTTCACTTGGCCATCATCTTCCCTCAAGTTATCATGTATCGGCTTTTCTTTCTGCCTTTGCTAATCCCTCAAAGGTAAAAACCTTTATCTACTACTTTCCCTTCCCATCCACACATTAGATGTAATAAAAGAGCCAATAGATTGAAATACAGATTCCTGCTATAATATTTACTACCTGAGGAAACTTGGTCAAATTAGTAACATCTCTGAGCATTAATTTTCTAATGTGTAAAAGGAAATTTTGGTGTCTATACTATAGGTTGCTGTGAGGACTGAATGTAACAATATATTTGAAGTATTGATCAGAGAGCTAAACATATAGCAAACACTCAATAAATATGCTTGCCATTCTTTGCCGTGTGAAATCTGGCCTTGGACTCACTATTCTCCTAGCAGAGACAGGACTCAACATGCCAGTGTACAGTTCCCAGTCTTCCAAATGCCAGTCAAGAAGGAGCTCACTTATGAACTAAAGATACAAAAACCCTGATTATTTTTTCCATCAACATAAGCTATTTTCCAACCTATTTTTAGAAAAGAGAAAAATATTACAGAGAAAATCGTTTTCATTAAAGTTTGAAAAAATAGTTTTCATTCTGTTTTCTCTGAAAAATATTACAGAGAAAAATCATTTTCATTGTAGTTTGAATAAATAGTTTTCATTCTCTGACAACCTACAGCTTTTACACATAATATTCAGACTTCTGTAGCACCCTATACAGAAGGATGGTCCTCTCTATTCTGTATTGCACTTAAATCTATGCATATCTGCTTCTTCCAGTACAAGATGAAATGTGTTTCGACCCAGGAATAGCTATTTGCTAAATAAATCTTTCTTTTGAAAGCTATCTTCTAAGGAGTTCCTACACATAAATCTAAGAATAAGCAAAATTATTTTAAACAAGTTTTCAAAATAGATTCAAACTAAACACCTAATATGTATGGGCATTTGATGTTACTGAACACTTTCTCAATAAAATTCTTCACATATGACTTTTCTAAGTCCTGTTTTTTTTTTTTCTGTATCTCCTCTTTTACCTCCTGCCTTCAAAATTTAGATCTTTCCTACATTTGTTTGCTCTTCCTTTCATGCTTTCAAGATGTTTCATCTACTTTTTAAATCTTTAACACTTTACTACAACCAACAACTATGCATTTCCTCACTAGAATTTATGATCATCTCAAAATAAAACAAAATGAAAAGCTGAAATCATCTTTTTCACATTCCCCACACTGATTCCCCTGCCCTATCTCTTTGTTGTTAGCAGTACTATTAATCTTACAGTGTAAAATATTAACTCATCTTTTATTCCTTTCTATTCCTATATCCTCTACATTTACTCTGTCATGAAATCCTACTATTGAAGACTTCTAAGAAAGAAAGGTCCTCACCTCAGATTTTAAAAATGAATTCTAAGAAATAACAAGATTAATCCTTTTCCTTCATTCTGACCCAGAGGAAAGCAGATTGGGTATGGAGAATTCTAACATGAGTTGCTCAGACACACAGAAAAATTACTTAGAAGCAGAAAAGCTTATTCAGCTACAACAAACTAAAGGCTCAAAAATCACAAGGTCTTTGAACTCAAGTGGCCTAATCAATCTAAAAGAAACATAACCTAGGGCACCCTCACAAGCTAGCTTAATCAGATTAAAAGGACAAACACACAAAATTAGGAATAAAAAATAGGTGACAATATCAGATACATGGAAACTTTTGACGATTATAAGGAAAGATACGGCATTCCCCTAGCTGTATATGAAACACTTTCAAACTTGAATAAAATAAAAGATTTCTAAGAAATCTTTAGACTCGAGAAGGTCTAAAGTCTAGTTCAAGATGACACTTCTCTCTGGCAAAATTCCATTTTAAAAAGCAGTGAAAGCTTCAATCTTCAACCTAGAGTATATGCAGGAGATGTGTACAGAAAAGAGGAGTAATGCTCTACAACCTAGAAGAGGCTCAAGTTGTAAAACCACTACAATACAAGGCGGGAGTAAATCAAGCTGTAGAAGATAGAAATTAATTAAAAGACTATGCTTGGAATGACCAATCACACCCACATGTCCCCCCATCCACACACACATAATCATACAAAACTGTAAGCAGACATTTACGTGCAAGGGAGAAAAAAGAAGGTATTTATTTCATAAAACAAACTAAAACCAAATAAAAATTGAATGAGATCTCTAAGTGAGAAATAGGCAACTAGCTATGAGTGGTGGTGCCAAAAAGCAAGGACCAGCACATTCATTTGAGGGTTGCCCAGCCTAACAGCAAGCTCATAGCCCATCCACCCTAAAGGAAAGCCAACCAGCCACCAACTCTTAACTATATACAAAGAGCTCCTAGTTAGCATTTTTTTCTTCATTCTTAAATGTGAATGACCAAACAAAGCTTTTCATAAATTTGATGAAAGCCTTTGTTCCAGTTACAATTTAGAACAATCTGTCATATATTCCAGGGTTACAAATGACAAATTAATCTAAAACATAATGGTGTCAAACTACTGTGATTAGACTCATGGATTCCATGGATCAGGAAATAGAGTATGGCACAGCAGGGACTGCTAGTCTCTGTTCCCTATTATCTGGAGCCTCAGCTGAAGGCTGGTGTATGAAGTCATCTGAAGGCTCATTCACACAGGTCTGGCATTTGATGCTAGCTTGTTGCATGAGATGCTAGCTTGTTGCATGAGACCCTCGCTGAGCTGTTAGCTGAGCATATCCATCCCTAGTTCACCACATGACCCAGGCTTTCCCAGAGAATGATGGCTGGTTTCCAACAGAGAAAATTGAGAGAGAGAAAGAAAATCAGGCAGAAGCCATGTCTTTATGACATAGTCTCAAAAGCCATGCACTGTCACTTCACAAAGGCCCATTCAATTTCAAAAAAAGGGAAATAGACTCCACATCTTGATATGGGAGTAGGAAGGTTCTAGAAGCACTTGTGGGATCAGAAATATTGCTGTGGCCATTTTTGGAAAATATAATCTTCCATGGCCTTCAGCATAAAAAAAAAAGGATCAACAAAAACAAATGAAAAAAATACGAAGATCTCAGAAGAAAGAGAATTCAGAGAACTTAAATAATTGTTTATTATTATTTTCTTGTTAAACACCAGTTTTAAAAACTATAAGAAAACACAGAAACCTTAAAAAGGATGCCATGAAAAGAGAATGAGAAATTAAAAGCAATTCTTAGAAATTAAAATATGACTACAATATAAAGCATTTTAATACAAAGAGTGAAGAGAAGCTACCAGAATGTAAAATAAGAAGATAGAAATATTTTTAAAATATAAGAGCCATAGAGGATAGAACCAGGATATTCAACTTCTGACAGACTAATAGATGTTCCAGAAAGAGATAAGAGAAAACCAAAAAGAAGAAAATGAGATTGAATTTTGAAGAGTCTATGGAGTATTATTTCACAAAGTGAAAATGTTAATCCTCTGGAAGCTTAGTGTCCACCTCATTTTGGTGCCCTCCTAACACCAATACTGAACTGAACTTCAAGAAGTCTAAATTATACTCACTTAAAATAAATCATTTGACAGCTAACTAGCTATTATTAGCTGCAGATTAAGACACTTCTAGAATTATTCCAATTTCCATTCCTAAATAATTTAACCAATTTTCTTTTTTAAAAAAATCTCTCCTAAACAGAAAACGCCCCAAATTTGAAAGAAAATCCTGTATTAGAAATAGGGAGGGTAATGAAGTTGGGCAATCCTGAGTTCAACTTCTTTTTCTCCCTAGCCACTAAACCACCAGGAACTGACTTCAAGTTCTGACTCCAAAACTTTCTAATATGTGACATTGGACCAATTTATTAAAACTCTAATCCTTAACTAACTTTCTATTTGTAATTTATATTTATTTTTTATTTCCAGGAAATTACAGGATTGCAGAGAACGTATGTAAAGCATCCACTTTATAGTGGTTACATTATTACCATGACGCAGGATCCTCATGAGAATCCAAAGATGTGATAGCCCTATTTTCCTTCTACCTACATTATCAAAGAAACATTCTCTGAACTAATATTGATCTATGCATTGTCTGATTTCATCTGCTCCTTGTCTATATTTTTAGTTATCAATCATGTTGGTGTCTTTAATGCAGAAGACTATAGCAATCTAAATTCTACAAACACAAGGCAAATTAATAGGTTCTATTTCTAATACTGTAAACTAGAAAAATATTCTCATCTGAAATTCAGTCATAGGTGGATGAAGAAGAAAATCTGAGGTTTACTCTCTTTTTTTCTATTCTGCTTCCATACCACAAAAGGAACTTTGGGAGAGTTAGAGCAAGAGAAAAGTAAAAACTCCTTCCATCTCTTCAATAATATTACTTCTCTAAGTAAAACAAATGCATCATCATCATCTAAGTCTGAGAATCCGAGAGGAAAGGAACCACTTTAACAGCAAACTGGCCTGACATCTAAAGCCATGTAGATAATGACCACTTCACAACAGTACCATGAACCACGTTGGAATCCAGGCAACTACTTGACCACCAGAGGCTGTCAGAGTAAATTAGAAGGGACCATTCTAATCAAAGTACTACGATAAATCTAGGCATAGACAACAGGAAAAGATTAACAAGAAAGGTACCACATTCTTCAAAGATACTTGTTTCTTAAAGAGTTCACAAGACAGAAATTAGCCAACTTCCTGTATATACGTTGTTGTGTTCATCTATTTTAATAAAAGATGTATTTTAACTACAAAAGGAATTCTGTGAAAGTCATAATCTAGACTTTAGCTAAAACAGGCTTTGTAAATTCAGACCATGAGATCATGTGAATCAAAGTACTTGCCAATACCTGGGGGCAGCATACCACTAACTGTTGAAAGGGACCTAAGAGCAAAGCGCCAATAGAAGACTGAACACGCAAAGGACAAAAACCACACCCAAAACACATCACAGAATATATTTCTAACAATAAACATTGTGACAGACATACATATACACATATATTAACATATAAAATTAATACATATGTAAATATATAATTATTTATAAAAGTATGTGTTGTATATAAATTTTATTTTATATTGTATATAGACATATAAGTGAAATACATAATTTATTTATATAAACTGTAGAGTGTATGTATATACATATACTGAGTATGTGGATGTATATAGAGATAAACATAGATACATGATTTGAGAAGTGAAAAGCCAATATGTCATGTTTTTTCATTTAATGAGAATATTGATAATAAATGGTACAACTTCTCGTAAAGCTCAGAAAAAAATTTTCTCCACTGTGTAGCCTGATTAATTCAGAATATGACTAAGTGGCTTGATAGGGGAAAATCAGATTCAATGCTATTAAGTTTTCTTTAAGTGGGAAACATATGACAAGTAACAAGAATGCATATTTTCAAGTCTAGCAATGTCTGTTCTAAAACTTACCTAAAAGTCATTTTGTTAAAAGGCAAATAATGTTTTTCTCTGTCATGAAAATCTTCTTCTAATATACAAAGAAAACATCACATTATCAACTTTCTCTTTAAATATGTGTAAAGCATTTTATTTTTCTTAAATATAAAATACGAAAATCTCCTACTATGACAAATTAAAATCAGAATTTTCAACAGCAACACTCTTTAAAACTGTGAAGGGCCCAAAGGGAATCAAGCCTTTCACGCAACATTACAAACATATTTGGCTTTTATATAAAGCAGCGTCCTCATGTGTATTGTCAAGTTCTTTGCAATTATTTTTCTTTCTTCGTTTATACAATGCAAGCAATATTATGTATCTTAACATGTTGTGACAGTTAAGTAAAATAATATGAAGTGCCTTGCAATGTGCCTAACCAAAATATATGTGCTCAGTAATGTTAGCTCTCATTTCACAAACTACAATACAAATAACAAATTAAATTTACGTAAAGTATAGGAACAGAAAACACCTGTGAAAAAAGTCTATTATTCCTTTTTATACTTAATGCAAGGCAAGACAATATACCTTTTCTTTTTTTTATTTTATTATTATTATACTTTAAGTTTTAGGGTACATGTGCACAACGTGCAGATTTGTTACATATGCATACATGTGCCATGTTGGTGTGCTGCACCCATTAACTCGTCATTTAGCATTAGGTATATCTCTTAATGCTAACCCTCTCCCCCCTCCCCACCCCACAACAGGCCCCAGTGTGTGATGTTCCCCTTCCTGTGTCCATGTGTTCTCATTGTTCAATTCCTACCTATGACTGAGAACATGTGGTGTTTGGTTTTTTGTCCTTGTGATAGTTTGCTGAGAATGATGGTTTCCAGCTTCATCCATGTCCCTAAAAGGACATGAACTCATCATTTTTTATGGCTGCATAGTATTCCATGGTGTATATGTGCCACATTTTCTTAATCCAGTCTATTATTGTTGGATATTTGGCTTGGTTCCAAGTCTTTGCTATTGTGAAAACTGCCGCAATAAACATACGTGTGCATGTGTCTTTATACCAGCATGATTTATAATCCTTTGGGTATATACCCAGTAATAGGATGGCAGGGTCAAACAGTATTTCTACTTCTAGATCCCTGAGGAATCGCCACACTGACCTCCACAATGGTTGAACTAGTTTACGGTCCCACCAACAGTGTAAAAGTGTTCCTATTTCTCCACATCCTCTCCAGCACCTGTTGTTTCCTGACTTTTTACTGATCTCCATTCTAACTGGTGTGAGATGGGATCTCATTGTGGTTTTGATTTGCATTTCTCTGATGGCCAGTGATGATGAGCTTTTTTTCATGTGTATTTTGGCTGCATAAATGTCTTCTTTTGAGAAGTGTCTCTTCATATCCTTTGCCCACTTTTTGATGGGGTTGTTTTTTTCTTGTAAATTTGTTGGAGTTCATTGTAGATTCTGGATATTAGCCCTTTGTCAGATGAGTAGATTGCAAAAATTTTCTCCCATTCTGTAGGTTGCCTGTTCACTCTGACAGTAATTTCTTTTGCTGTGCAGAAGCTCTTTAGTTTAATTAGATCCCATTTGTCAGTTTTGGCTTTTGTTGCCATTGCTTTTGGTGTTTTAGACATGAAGTCTTTGCCCATACTTATGTCCTGAATGGTACTGCCTAGGTTTTCTTCTAGGGTTTTTATGGGTTTAGGTCTAACATGTAAGTCTTTAATCCATCTTAAATTAATTTTTGTATAAGGTGTAAGGAAGGGATCCAGTTTCAGCTTTCCACATATGACTAGCCAGTTTTCCCAGCACCATTTATTAAATAGGGAATCCTTTCCTCATTGCTTGTTTTTGTCAGGTTTGTCAAAGATCAGATGGTTGTAGATATGCGGCATTATTTCTGAGGGCTCTGTTCTGTTCCATTGGTCTATATCTCTGTTTTGGTATCAGTACCATGCTGTTTTGGTTACTGTAGCCTCATAGTATAGTTTGAAGTCAGGTAGTGTGATGCCTCCAGCTTTGTTCTTTTGGCTTAGGATTGACTTGGCAATGTGGGCTCTTTTTTGGTTCCATATGAACTTGAAAGTAGTTTTCTCCAATTCTGCGAAGAAAGTCATTGGTAGCTTGATGGGGATGGCATTGAATCTATAAATTACCTTGGGCAGTATGGCCATTTTCACGATATTGATTCTTCCTACTCATGAGCATCGAATGTTCTTCCATTTGTTTGTATCCTCTTTTATTTCATTGAGAAGTGGTTTGTAGTTCTCCTTGAAGAGGTCCTTCACGTCCCTTGTAAATTGGATTCCTAGGTATTTTATTCTCTTTGAAGCAATTGTGAATGGGAGTTCACTCATGATTTGGCTCTCTGTTTTTCTGTTATTGGTGTATAAGAATGCTTGTGATTTTTGCACATTGATTTTGTATCCTGAGACTTTGCTGAAGTTGCTTATCAGCTCAAGGAGATTTGGGGATGAGACAATGGGGTTTTCTAGATATACAATCATGTCATCTGCAAACAGGGACAATTTGACTTCCTCTTTTCCTAACTGAATGCCCTTTATTTCCTTCTCCTGCCTGACTGCCCTGGCCAGAACTTCCAACAGTATGTTGAATAGGAGTGGTGAGAGAGGGGATCCCTGTCTTGTGCCAGTTTTCAAAGGGAAGGCTTCCAGTTTTTGCCCATTCAGTATGATATTGGCTGTGGGTTTCTCATAGATAGCTCTTATTATTTTGAGATACATCCCATCAATACCTAATTTATTGAGAGTTTTTAGCAAGAAGGGTTGTTGAATTTTGTCAAAGGCCTTTTCTGCATCTGTTGAGATAATCATGTGGTTTTTGTCTTTGGTTCTGCTTATATGCTGGATTACGTTTATTGATTTTCGTATGTTGAACCAGCCTTGCATCCCAGGGATGCAGCCCACTTGATCTTGGTGGATAAGCTTTTAGATGTGTTGCTGGATTCGATTTGCCAGTATTTTATTGAGGATTTTTGCATCAATGTTCATCAAGCATATTAGTCTAATACTCTCTTTTTATGTTGTGTCTCCGCCAGGCTTTGGTATCAGGATGATGCTGGCCCCATAAAATGAGTTAGGGAGAATTCCTTCTTTTTCTATTGATTGGAATAGTTTCAGAAGGAATGGTACCAGCTTCTCCTTGTACCTCTGGTAGAATTCAGCTGTGAATCCATCTGGTCCTGGACTTTTGTTGGTTGGTAAGCTATTAATTATTGCCTCAATTTCAGAGCCTGCTATTGGTCTATTCAGAGATTCAACTTCCTGGTTTAGTCTTGGGAGGGTGTATGTGTGGAGGAATTTATCCATTTCTTCTAGATTTTCTAGTTTGTTTGCGTAGAGGTGTTTATAGTATTGTCTGATGGTAGTTTGTACTTCCGTGGGATCGGTGATGATATCCCCTTCGTCATTTTTTATTGCGTCTATTTGATTCTTCTCTCTTTTCTTCTTTATTAGTCTTGTTAGCAGTCTATCAATTTTGTTGATCTTTTCAAAAAACCAGCTTCTGGATTCATTGATTTTTTGAAGGGTTTTTTGTGTCTCCATTTCCTTCAGTTCTGCTCTAATCTTAGTTATTTCTTGCCTTCTGCTAGCTTTTGAATGTGTGTGCTCTTGCTTCTGTAGTTCTTCTAAATGTGATGCTAGGGTGTCAATTTTAGATCTTTCCTGCTTTCTTTTGTGGGCATTTAGTGCATAAATTTCCCTCTACACACTGCTTTGAATGTGTCCCAGAGATTCTGGTATGTTGTGTCTTTGTTCTCACTGGTTTCAAAGAACATCTTTTTTTTTTTTTTTTTTTTTTTTTTTTTTTGAGACGGAGTCTCGCTCTGTCACCCAGGCTGGAGTGCAGTGGCGCAATCTCGGCTCACTGCAAGCTCCGCCTCCCGGGTTCACACCATTCTCCTGCCTCAGCCTCTCCGAGTAGCTGGGACTACAGGCGCCTGCCACCACGCCCGGCTAATTTTCTTGTGTTTTCAGTAGAGACAGGGTTTCACCATGGTCTCGATCTCCTGACCTCGTGATCCACCCGCCTCGGCCTCCCAAAGTGCTGGGATTACAAGCGTGAGCCACCGCGCCCGGCCAGAACATCTTTATTTCTGCCTTCATTTCGTTATGTACCCAGTAGTCATTCAGGAGCAGGTTGTTCGGTTTCCATGTAGTTGAGCGGTTTTGAGTGAGTTTCTTAATCCTGAGTTCTAGTTTGATTGCACTGTGGTCTGAGAGACAGTTTGTTATGATTTCTGTTATTTTACATTTGCTGAGGAGTGCTTTACTTCCAACTATGTGGTCAATTTTGGAATAGGTGTGGTGTGTTGCTGAAAGGAATGTGTATTCTGTTGATTTGGGGTAGAGAGTTCTGTAGATGTCTATTAGGTCCACTTGGTGCAGAGCTGAGGTCAATTCCGAGATATCCTTGTTAACTTTCTGTCTCGTTGATCTGTCTAATGTTGACAGTGGGGTGTTAAAGTCTCCCATTATTATTTTGTGGGAGTCTAAGTCTCTTTGTAGGTCACTAAGGACTTGCTTTATGAATCTGGCTTCTTCTGTATTGGGTGCATATATATATTTAAGATAGTTAGCTCTTCTTGTTGAATTGATCCCTTTACCATTATGTAATGGCCTTCTTTGTCTCTTTTGATCTTTGTTGGTTTAAAGTCTGTTTTATCAGAGACTAGGATTGCAACCCCTGCCTTTTTGTTTTGCATTTGCATGGTAGATCTTCCTCCATCCCTTCATTTTGAGTCTATGTGTGTCTCTGCACATGAGATGGGTTTCCTGAATACAGCACACTGATGGGTCTTGACTCTTTATCCAATTTGCCAGTCTGTGTCTTTTAATTGGAGCATTTAGCCCATTTACATTTAAGGTTAGTATTGTTATGTGTGAATTTGATCCTGTCATGATGTTACCTGGTTATTTTGCTCATTAGTTGATGCAGTTTCTTCCTAGCCTTGATGGCCTTTACAATTTGGCATGTTTTTGCAGTGGCTGATACCGGTTGTTCCTTTCCATGTTTAGTGCTTCCTTCAGGAGCTCTTGTAGGGCAGGCCTGGTGGTGACAAAACCTCTCAGCATTTGCTTGTCTGTAAAGGATTTTATTTCACCTTCACTTATGAAGTTTAGTTTGGCTGGATATGAAATTCTAGGTTGAAAATTCTTTTCTTTAAGAATGTTGAATTTTGGCTTGTAAGAGTTTCTGCCAAGAGATCCGCTGTTAGTCTGATGGGCTTCCCTTTGTGGGTAACCCGACCTTTCTCTCTGGCTGCCCTTAACATTTTTTCCTTCATTTCAACTTTGGTGAATCTGACAATTATGTGTCTTGGAGTTGTTCTTCTCGAGGAGTATCTTTGTGGCGTTCTCTGTATTTCATGCATTTGAATGTTGGCCTGCCTTGCTAGATTGGGGAAGTTCTCCTGGATAATATCCTGCAGAGTGTTTTCCAACTTGGTTCCATTCTCTCCATCACTTTCAGGTACACCAATCAGACGTAGATTTGTCTTTTCACATAGTCCCATATTTCTTGGAGGCTTTGTTCGTTTCTTTTTATTCTTTTTTCTCTAAACTTCTCTTCTCGTTTCATCTAATTCATTTCGTCTTCCATCGCTGATACCCTTTCTTCCAGTTGATGGCATTGGCTACTGAGGCTTGTGCATTCGTCACGTAGTTCTCATGCCATGGTTTTCAGCTCCATCAGGTCCTTTAAGGACTTCTCTGCATTGGTTATTCTAGTTAGCCATTTGTCTAATTTTTTTTTCAAGGTTTTTAACTTCTTTGCCATTGGTTTGAACTTCCTCTACGGAGTAGTTTGATCATCTGAAGCCTTCTTCTCTCAACCCGTCAAAAGTCATTTTCTGTCCAGCTTTGTTCCATTGCTGGTGAGGAGCTTCGTTCCTTTGGAGGAGGAGAGGCACTCTGTTTTTTAGAGTTTCCAGTTTTTCTGCTCTGTTTTTTCCCCATCTTTGTGCTTTTATCTACCTTTGGTCTTTGATGATGGTGACATACAGATGGGTTTTTGTGTGGAAGTCCCTTCTGTTTGTTAGTTTTCCTTCTAACAGACAGGACCCTCAGCTGCAGGTCTGTTGGAGTTTGCTGGAGGTCCACTCCAGACCCTGTTTCGCTGGGTATCAGCAGTGCTGGCTGCAGAACAGCAGATATTGGTGAACCGCAAATGTTGCTGCCTGATCATTCCTCTGGAAGTTTTGTCTCAGAGGAGTACCCGGCCGTGTGAGATGTCAGTCTGCCCCTACTGGGGGGTACCTCCCAGTTAGGCTACTCAGGGGTCAGGGACCCACTTGAGGAGGCAGTCTGCCCGTTCTCAGATCTCAAGCTGTGTGCTGGGAGAACCACTACTCTCTTCAAAGCTGTCAGACAGGGACATTTAAGTCTGCAGAGGTTATTGCTGCTTTTTGTTTGTCTCTGCCCTGCCCGCAGAGGTAGAGCCTACAGAGGCAGGCAGGCCTCCTTGAGCTGTGGTGGGCTCCACCCAGTTCGAGCTTCCTGGTTGCTTTGTTTTACCTACTCAAGCCTTGGCACTGGTGGGCGCCCCTCCCCCAGCCTCGCTGCCGCCTTGCAGTTTGATCTCAGACTGCTGTGCTAGCAATGAGCAAGGCTCCGTGGGCGTAGGATCCTCCGAGCCAGGTGTGGGATATAATCTCTTGGTGTGCCATTTGTTAAGCCCGTTGGAAAAGCGCAGTATTAGGGTGGGAGTGACCCGATTTTCCAGGTGCCATCTGTCACCCCTTTCTTTGACCAGGAAAGGGAATCCCCTGACCCCTTGTGCTTCCCGGGTGAGAAGATGCCTCGCCCTGCTTTGGCTCATGCACGGTGCGCTGCACCCACTGTCCTGCACCCACTATCCGGCACTCCCCAGTGAAATGAACCTGGTACCTCAGTTGGAAATGCAGAAATCACCCATCTTCTGCGTCGCTCACGCTGGGAGCTGTAGACTGGAGCTGTTCCTATTAAGCCATCTTGGCTCCACTCCACTCTATACCTTTTCTTATCTGTCACAGTGGCAAAGGTTCTTGGTTTTGATTTGTTGTTATTGGTGTTTTAATGGTAACACCTAATGATAGCCAATGCCAATGAGAATGGAATTAGACAAGTGCGCTTACACATCCTCTCAGAAAAACACCAGAACTGAGAAAAACATCCACAGCCTTAAAGAAACACACACACACACATAACTTTAAAACTTCTTTTATCTTTTGACTCAAACTGCTTCTTGAGCTCTATCTTGAGAATATAATCAGCTATGTAGTCAAAGACCTAATTACAAGATGTTCATCTTAATTTTTAATAGTGAAAAAGGAATACAATCTGAATATCCAACAACAGGAAAACAGTTAAATACATTTTAGCACGTTCATGAGACAGAATATTATATGGTTCATTAAAATAAGTTTTTAAATAATCTTAATAACTGCTCAGTAAATAGCAATTCCATTCACCCAGTGGTTCAGGATTGTCCTTGATTCATCTCTCTGACATTCATATCTGATCCATTAGAAAATTACATAAGCGTTACATTCAAAATGCAAGTACATGCAGAATCTAACCTCTCTTTACTCCTGCCACCCTGTCCTAAGCCACTCATCTTAGAACTGAACTGGATTATACTGTTAGCCTCCTAACTTGCCTCTGTTTCCACTTCTGCATACCTATAGTCTATACTTCAATAGATGCTAGAACGATTCTTTGAAAATATAAGTAAAAATAATGAACTGCATGCCCCCAAAACAAGATACAAAACTATGTATAGCATATCTCCAGTTTTATTTGCCAAAATATTAATAATGTTTATATGTGAGTGGTAATGAGATTATATACAAGTTATTTTATTTAGTCCATGTTTTTAATTTTTTTCTTACTTAAGCAGGTTTCATTAAAAAAACTAATATAATGTTTGTAAAAAAGTTTATACAAAGTTTAACTGTATGATTCAAATATTTTAATTTTAAAGTATTATCTAATTTAAGGTTAGTACTCAAAAAAACCCTAATTTCAAATTATGACTCATTGAGGACAAATTTGAACATGAAAAAACATTTTTAAAATTATATATGAGAACATACACTTTGAAAAAAGGAAATTATCATATCGTAATAAGACATCATAATAAACAGAAAACGTGAATGTTTTACATTATTACATATTTTCTGTTGTTCAGGCTAACAAAAATGAAAATGACAACTTTTTATGAATCTTCTACCTTCTATCTTTAATCTTCTCTGTTAAAATTATTATTTTTAAAAAGTGGTCTGAGAGCTGTTGTTTTCTTAATTCTTTTTCTCTGAACTTGAAATATAATTGACTGTCTTATAGGTCTCAATGCTATAAGTCATTAGGAAGATAAAAATATATGGGATTAAAGTAAAAAGTGATAAGACTTTTAAATTAAGTAATGATGCTAATAATCTGACTTTATGAAAATGGGTTATATGATAGATGTTAATTATTATTATAACCAAGGTTTGGCAACTAAGAGATCTTTACATTTTTTAAAGAAAATGAGTGTTGGAGTTCTTTTGTTTAAAGGTTTACCAGAGAAAATATGGTTATTTATTCAAAATTAAGTGACTATATTACTTTATGCAACATTTTCATTCCGTACCCTCAGAGTAGGGCAAATAATTTTATTAATAATATAAACATTGGCACACATTTAAAATAAGAAGGAGGTAAATAATCACAAAACGTTACCCTCTGCCAGAATTAGTATAATGATTACTCCATTTGAAATTTTTAAACACATATTCTTTGTAAAAAAAAAAAAAGTAAAAGAAGTAAAAAGAAGTAAAAACATATTCTTTGTAAAAAGAAGAAGTAATTCTTCTTCCCCATGCATGGTCTAAATGTAATTAACTTTTGAGAATGGAGAACGATAAAGCACAGAGTTCACATTCTATTAAAAATGAGACATGGGAGAGAAAAACCCGAAGCAGCTACAGGAAGGCAAGGAATGATACAGACGGCTAGGAAGAGGCATAAGTCTTGAGACCCCTGTGAGGCTGCTAACAGCTTGATGGGATGAAAGACAAGATAGCAGAAGTAAGCAGACGACACAAACCTACGATGAAAAGGGGTGTGTGAATAAGAGCTGGATCAAGGTTACACAAAAGAACTATCTGGGACTCTTACTGTGAATAAATCTTTATTTTTTCCCCCTCAGCCAGTCTCATTTGACCAATGTCTAAGATTTTTCATGGACAGACTTGACCAATTCACAGAATGTAAGATTTTATAATACTCCAGCTTCAGAAGCTGTCATTCATTGTCATATCAAAATCTCACCAACCATTAGGATGTCAATATTCTAATTACTTTCAATATATATTATTCGCGAAACCAAGTACTACACTTTTTACATGGTAGAGGCTCAAATATATGTATTAATTGCATGATGAAGATTTGTTTTTTCAAAAAGATAAATCAGTAGATTTGTAATTTTACAAAAAAGACTCTTTGCTTCATTAGATGATTCTACAAATACAAAAATATTTTTAAATTTTCTATATATAATAAAAATATCTAGTGTGTTTTGTATGCAATTGAAAGTTATAACAATGTATAAGATATCTAACTTTTCTCAGAAAAAAAAAAGAAAAACTTTGCCTACAATTGTATTTCAATCCCCAATGATTCAGTCATTCTTAATCTCAAACTTAGTAAGCAGAGAGCAACATTTAAAAAAAATTCATATAAGCAATGTCATTTCAAGGAAGTAACAGTTTCTGTACTATCCCCATTGTTTGCTAAAAATTCACAAATTACTATCATTTCCTAAATTTCATTTATAAGAGCCTAATTTACTCCTCTTCCTCAACCCCATCCTCATATTATCTATGGGCCAAAATCTTGTTTTTAACAGATGAAACAAACATGACATATACACCAAGTCAAAGAAGCATGTCATTAAATTATGGTTTGTAGACTAACTGGGAGAAATCAACTCACTTTGGGACAGTGGAATGGATTTTCAGAAGATGACCCAGCCCGAGGCTGGTACTACCTACAGATACCAAAAATATTCTGGGAAATCAATGGGCTATTTCAGATGCTTTGTTTTCCAATATTTCTCTATAACTGACAAAATTAATTAAGACTAGCAAAATTATCCCTTTCCAAAGGAACCCCACAAGTGTCAAGGGGTCAAAGGAACCGCACAAGTGTCAAGGGGCCATGGTATTCCCAAGGCCTTCCACTTATTGAAACTGCAAATCACAGGTCCCTATTCTAAAATTTAATTATCCTGACCTCTTCTTATTTCACCTTATATGCAAATACAAAGCGATCCTATTACTCAACTAAATTAAATTAAAAAATTATTGTATATGCACCAGAACTAGATCTACCATGGCTGCATAAGGCATTTGGCCTCCTTATTCAAAACTACAGTATTTTAAAAATTGACAAAAACCTAATGCCAATCAGCAAATGAATAGCTAAATAATGACTCATTTACAGTATAGAATTCTGTACATCAATTAAAATAATAAATAGGTAGATCTCTAACCCATGTTCTGGAACAAAAAGACACAAAATACAATATTAACATATAGTTTAATATATATACACACACATACACACACAAATACATGTAAAGGTATGTAAAATGTCTAGAAAGAAACACAGACTTATAATATTAATTGCTTCTAGGGAGGAAAAAAGCAACCAAAACTGTTGGTTGTGGTCAAAGGGAACTTTACCCTTATATTAGTTAGATGCTATAGCCAAAAAAACAAAAATGTATGATGGCTCAAACATGATAATGTCCAGAGTTTTGATCACATAAATTCCAAAATAGATGGTCCTGACTGGTGTTTAGTTGTCACCTAAATGGTGACTGCAAGACCCACATGTTCCGTCTTGTAGTTCCACTATCTTTAACACATGGCTTCCAAAGTCACCTTACTTCTCTGGCATTATGCCAGAAAGGTAAAACAATATAGAGTTATTGTACATGGGAAATTTCCATAACCATATAACCAATATGAAAGTAAGAAACATTACTTTGTTCACATTCCATTAGCCAAAACTCAATCACATGCTAGCAAGCCCCAAAGGAGAAGGAAATGGGGTTGAAGAACAGTTAGCCAGTCTCTGCCCACAGGCTGCGTTTTTGGCCACCAAATACCCATTTCAGTATTCTGTTCACCCTTATTTGCACACTCTCTCCCCAAAGAGGACAACCTAAATTCCCATCTAGTCATTCCATCCTGCTCAAAATCTAGGATCATCTGATAGTGCTCAGTAGTTACCATGAGGTCCAAATGTAGGTCCTCATAGTACAGCAACCTATTAACTGAAAGATAATTTAAACCCATGCTCAACCCAATATACACAGATTTAATGGGGATAGGGAATGCACAGCAAATACTCCCATTCAGAGAAAGGAAGAACGGGCAATAAGTAGCAGTCATTGGTCCACAGTAATAATGAAATCTTGGACAAAAACTCAAGAGATCCTTCTATTCTGACAGTAGGATAAATTCCTTAATTAATACCTAATTCTGGAAAAATCTATTCTCTACTGCTCTCCAGAGTCGCTTGCTCTGCCTTCTGGGAGGTTCTTCTTTATCTTTTATCTTCCATGGCCATATATGAAGTGAACATTGAGGACAGTAACTTTTTGTGGCCAATGCAATTTTTGCATTCCTTTTCTTACTTTCAAATATTTGAGGGCCCAAATTTTGGTTAAGGCTAAAAGACTGTAAGGCAATTTTAGTCCAGACTTGTGGGGTTTTTAGCACACTGTTGCCTCAAAAAGTTGGTTTTCAATCTGCTTGCTTCCAATCAGTGCATGTGCCAATCAATATACCTAGATTCCTTGAAGATTACCCTCACTACCAGTTTCCTTGTTTCTATATACCTATGTGTATGTATATGAGTGTGCAATAGGCATAGCATGTGAACTTTAACTTAATGGTGGTTTCCTTGAAGCCATCTAAGATAATAGGTTTGAATAAGAAAGCTATGCCCTTAGTTTCTTTGCCTTGGAGCTGAGTCTTAATGGACTCCTTCTAAGCTCTGGATTTCTAGACTCTCTCTCGTCCCTTTTATTTTGGTCACAAACCGACTAATTCTTTCCTGAGCTCACTTCTCTCTTTTTAATACCTTGTTCAAACCAGAGTGCCAAAGCCAAAGCACATGATTGTTTCCAACTATTTCCCCTAGAAATGTAGGATCATTAGATACATAGTTTGCCTCCTAAATTATCCCAAGTACAGTTTTATCAAATGTTTTCCCACAACTTAACATAAATCTCCAGCTTTCCAGCCCTGATATCAGTTTCTCCACCACAAACTGCTTGATCTCTAAGCCAGTGCCTCACACTTTAGGTACTGGTTACAGCAGCAACACATCTTAAGGTAAAAATTTCTGTATTCACTCATGTATTTTACCTATAGGTAGACTCCATCATTGAAGTAACTATGTATTTTAATCATTCTTCCACATCTTCCACTAACATAGGGTGCCTACCACCAAACAGAATCTGAGGTCTCCTAAGGATCAAAATATGTGAGACAGGACTCAAGAAAAAAATCATTAGTAGAAACAGTAACTAAATTTAAATCCACACTTACTTAAAATTAGTAAGGTTAAAGAAAAAAAATAAAATACATTGTATATGCAGCTTTCATTGTCTTCTAAACTATACCAAATGAAGTAATGATACCCAACATAACAGTCTCAGAGGTCTGGTACCACTAAAGATATTACAGACCAGGTCAACAATATGAAACATCTCAAGAATAGAGTAGGGGGGTGGGAAAAAAAAAAGAAAAAAAACCCAAGCCTCTAATTTGTTCCACTTTTTTCTATACTATATTTTCCATATTTATTTGTGTAATGTTTGCAATAACAGAGAGTTATGCTGTATCTAATTATAGCTTTGCCTTTTCCTTCACTGACATAAAGTTTGTTAGAGAATTTGATAACTACTCAAGAAGTTCCATTGGCTCAATATCAGCAAAAGAAAGATCTTGTTTTTCAAGCCCTCTGGTTCCAAAAGGTTTCTGCCTAAATGAGGAATATTGGAGGTAAGTTTCTCTTTCCAAGCCCAACAGGTCTGCTACAGGCCTAGATACTTCACATGACACCTGTCCTCTCTACCAGCACTGTACAATAGAATTTTCTGTAATGATAAACATTTGTGTGAGCACTTGCCATGTGGCTAGTGATGAAAGGTGACAACGTGCTAGCAGCCCTGGCTCGCTCTCAGCTCCTCCTCAGCCTCAGCATCTGCCCTGGCCATGCTTGAGGAACCCTTCAGCCTCCCGCTGCACTGTGGGATCCCCTCTCTGGGCTGGCCAATGCTGAAGCCAGCTCCATCTCCTTGTGGGGAGGTGTGAAGGGACAGGCGCAGGTGGGAACCAGGGCTGTGCGCGGCACTCACGGGCCAGCGCGAGTTCCGGGTGGGCGTGGGCTCAGCAGGCTCTGCACTCGGAGAGGCCAGCCAGCGCCACTGGCCCCAGGCAGTGAGGGGCTTAGCACCCAGGCCAGCAGCTGTGGAGGGTGCACTGGGTCCCCCAGCACTGCCGGCCCACCCGCACCATGCTCAAATTCTCGCCGGGCCTCAGCCGCCTCCCCACAGGACATGGCTTGGGACCTGTAGCACGCCATGCCCGAGCCACCCCCCACCCTGTGGTGGGCTCCCGCGTGGCCCTAGCCTCCCCGACGGGCACTGCCCCCTGCTCCACAGCACCCGGTCCCATCAACCACCCAAGGGCTGAGCAGTGCAGGCACTGGGCATGGGACCGGCAGGCAGCTCTGCCTGTGGCCCTGGCGTGGGATCCACTAGGCGAAGCCAGCTGGGCTCGTGAGTCAGGTGGGGACTTGGAGAACTTTTATGTCTAGCCGGAGGATTGTATATGCACCAATCAGCACTCTGTGTCTAGCTCAGGGTTTGTGGATGCACCAATCAGCACTCTGTATCTAGCTAATCTAGTGGGGACTTGGAGAACTTTGTGTCTAGCTAGAGGATTGTAAATGCACCAATCAGCACTCTGTGTCTAGCTCAGGGATTGTAAATGCACCAATCAGCACTCTGTGTCTAGCTCGGGGTTAGTGGATGCACCAATCAGTGCTCTGTGTCTAGCTCATCTAATGGGGACTTGGAGAACTTTTTTGTCTAGCTAAAGGTTTGTAAATGCACCAATCAGCAACCTGTCAAAACGGACCAATCAGCTCTCTGTAAAACGGACCAATCAGCTCTCTGCAAAATGGACCAATCAGCTCTCTGTAAAATGAACCAATCAGCAGGATGTGGGCGGGGCCAGATAAGGGAATAAAAGCAGGCTGCCCCAGCCAGCAGCCGCAACCCACTCGGGTCCCCTTCCACATCGTGGAAGCTTTGTTCTTTCGTTCTTTGCAATATATCTTGCTGCTGCTCACTCTTTGGGTCCGTGCTGCCTTTATGAGCTGTAACACCCACCGTGAGGGTCTGCGGCTTCACTCCTGAGGCTAGCGAGTCCATGAACCCACCAGGAGGAATGAACAACTCCAGACGTGCTGCCTTAAGAGCTGTAACACTCACCATGAAGGTCTGCAGCTCCACTCCTGAAGCCAGCGAGACTACAAACCCACCAAAAGGAAGAAACTCCAAATACGTCCAAACATCAGAAGGAACAAACTCCAGACACACCATCTTTAAGAACTGTAACACTCACAGCAAGGGTCTGCGGCTTCATTCTTTAAGTCAGTGAGACCAAGAACCCACCAATTTTGGACACAGTGAGACTGAGGAATTTATTATCTCATTTCATTTTAATTAATTTAAATTTCATTAGCAACACATGGCTAGTGGTTACCATATTGGAAAGTGCTGCTCTAGACACTAGACTCCACTACATACGTTGAAAATACTATTCATTGCAAATACACTCATGTTAATTCTCAGCCACATGTGCCTGGCTCACAATTATTACCTAACTCCAGTACCCACTTGCTACGGTTTGAATATTTATGTTCCCCAAAAATTTATATGTTGAAATCCTAACTCCCAAGGTGATGGCAATAAAAGGTGGGGCTTTTGGGAGGTGACTAAACCATCATGGAGGAGCACTCAAAATTGGGATTAGTGCCCTTATATAAATAAGGCCCCAAAGAGATCCCTAGAGCTGCCTTGCCACTTTCCACCATGTGAAGACACAGCAAGAAGGTGCCATCTATGAGGAAGCAGGCCCTCACCAGACACCAAATCTACTAGTGCCTTGATCTTAGACTTCTTAATAAGCAGCACTGTGAGAAATAAATTTCTGCTGTTTATAAGCTATCCAGTTTATTTTATTTTGGTACAGCAGCCCAAATAGACTAAGGCAACATCCCATCATTCTGGGTAACTTGAAAGACAATACAGATAGCCCATCAAAAAATCTGACCTCTCCATTTCCCTGACCTCTTCATCTCACCTGCTCAATTCCATTCCATACTCCAACTTTACGCCTGTGATATCCCAACCTTATTCTGCTTCCAAAATCACTGAGGCACCCTGCTCTCTGAAATCAAGGACACTGCTCTCTGAAAGCAAGCAATGATTCTTTCAGATTTGTTGTTCAACAATAAATTATATGACCATTCATTGATCACCCAGTCTACTAGCCCTCTCCCTTCTTCACTTCTCTTTTAATCTAGCTTACATCCAATGGTTGATTTACTCAATAGTACTCTTGTTTGGACTCTATCATCTCTTGCTCCTCTGTCTTCTTGTCTAATACATCTAACAAATCCCAATCCTTGAAAAAGAATGTGAACTCATGTTTGAGGGCATACATCTAGGCATTCAAATGCCTTAGGCAAATTAGTATTACCATAAATTCTCAAAAGATCCCTCCACTTGTATTTCTATCTAGCATTCCGGTTTTATTTCTACTGTTGACTTGCTCTCTTTCTCTCTAAAGTGACTATTTCAAATCTTCTCTACTCTCCAGCTGCCTTTTCCCTCCAAATGCCCCCTCACTCAGAGTATATGTTTGCCTGCTTCACAAAGGAAAAAGTGGCATCAAAGAGAAATGGATTTCTTTTTAAGTAGGGCAGACTTTCACTTCTGGACATGATGAAATAACCGGAACCAGATTAACCCTCCCACCTTAAACAATGATAAAACTGGACAAAATATGTAAAACAACTGTTTTCAGATACTGAATAACCAGCAGCATAGGACAATAAAACCTAATAAGAGAAAGAAATGAGAGGAGCCACAAAATCATCTGGCTTTCTTCCTGGAGGCATATTTTGGACCATGGAGCAAGGAGGAAGATTCCAAGCAGAAATGGCAATCTTGCTCAGGTGAGAAGACAGAGATCAGATACCTAGGTGCCTGAGATGGCTAAAAGGTATAGTACAGAGTTCTGGAGTGGAAGAAATTACCCTAAAAAATAAATCTAGAATTCCAGCTTAAACTGTCCTGTGTCTTTGCTTGAACAATAAGATGTGAATGTGTAGAGTAAAAAAATCCATAAGGTAAGGCAATTGAGCAACTAGAGAGCAAAGCAGTAAGCAATTTCCAGAGAGATCGCCAAGGCTGAGAATCACTCAAGTCCCCTCAAGACATGTGGTGAGTCTACATTTATCATATGTGTCACTCGGTAGAGATCCCAGAAGGACCATACCTCAGTAGTAAGGCTTAACCATCCCTGAGTAAAGTTTATTCTATACCCATCCTTACAAAGCTCAAAAGGATCAAATTAAACAACAAATAACTGCTTATCTGAATAAAGTCCAATACTCTGTAAAAGAAGCAACACAATGCCCAGCAATCAATAAAAAATTACAAGTCATGACAAGAGCCAATCCAAGAACTCTGGGAAATCAAATGGCCAGAGTGTCTTACATCCTCCAAATGACTACACTATTTCTACAAGGGTTCCTAACCAGACTGAGTTGGCTGAAATGACAGAAATAGAATTCAGAATACGGATAGGAATGAAGATCATTGAGATTGAAGAAAATGGTATAAGCAATCCAAGGAAACTAAGAATTGCAATAAAACCATACAGGAGCTGACAAATGAAATAGCCACAAAGAAGAACTATGTGATCTGATACAGGGGAAAAACAAACTACAAGAATTTCACAATGCAGTGACAATATTAATAGCAGAATAAACCAAGCTGAGAAGAGAATCTTAGAACTTGAATACTGGCTCTCTGAAATAAGACAGATAAAAACAAAGAAAAACGAATGAAAAGAACAAATAAAGCCTCTGAGAAACATGGGATTATGTAAAGAAGCAAAATCTACAAATTACTGGCATCCCTCAAAGGGATGGAGAGAAAGCAAACAAGTCGGGAAACATATTTCAAGATATTGTCAATGAAAATATCCCCACACTTGCTATACAGAGGCCAAGAATCAAATTCAAGAAATACAGAGAACCCCTACAAGGTTCTACACAAGAGCATCCCAAGACATATAATCATCAGATTTTCCAAGATTGAAATGAAAGAAAGAATGTTAAAGGTAGCTAGAGAAAAAGGGCAGGCCACCTATAAAGAACATCTCATCAGTCTAACAGTGAACTCCTCAACACAAACTGTACAAGCCAGAACAGATTGGAGGCCTATATTCAACATTCTTAAAGAAAACCATCTTGAACCAAGAATTTCATATCCAGCCAAACTATGCTTCATAAGCAAAGGAGAAATAAGATTCTTTCAAGACAAGCAAATGCTGAAGGAATTCATTACCACCAGACCTGCATTACAAGAGCTCCTCAAGAAAGCACTAACTATGGAAAAGAAAAACCATTATCAGCAACTACAAAAACACACTGAAGTACACAGACCAATGCCACTATGAAGCAACCACATAAACGAGTCTGAAAAATAACCATCTAGCATCATTATGACAAGACCACATCAACACATAACAATACTAACCTTAAATGTAAATGGGCTAAATGCTCCAATTGAAAGACACACAGTGGCAAGCTACATAAAGAACCAAGAACCATCGGTATGCTGTCTTCAAGAGACTCACCACACATGCAAAGACACACATAGGCTCAAAATAAAAGGATGGAGAAACAATTACCAAGCAAATGCAAAACAGAACAAAGCAGGGGTTGCAATACTAGTTTCTGACAAAACAGACTTTAGACCAACAAAGATCAAAAAAGACAAAGAAAGACATTCAACAAGAAGAGCTAACTATACTAAATATATATACACACAATAAAGGAGCACCTAGATTCATAAAGCACATTCTTAGAGACCTTCAAAGAGACTTAGTCTCCCAGACAATAATACACAATAATACTGGGAGACTTTAATACCCTGCTGACAATATTAGACAAATTATCAGGCAGAAAATCAACAAAGATATTCAGGACCTGCACTTAGCTCAGGATCAAGTGGACCTGACAGATGTCTACAGAACTCTTCACCCACAAACAACAGAATATACAGTCTTCCCATCTCCACACAGCACTTACTTAAAATTGACCACATAATCAAAAGTAAAACACTGCTCAGCAAATGCAAATGCAAAAGAACTGAAATCATAACAAACAGTCTCTCAGACTATAGTGTTATCAAATTGGAACTCAGTACTAAAAAAATTCACTGGAAAACACACAATTACATGGAAATTAAACAACCTGTTCCTGAATGATTTTTGGGTAAATAATGAAATTAAGGCAGAAATCAAGAAGTTCTTTGAAACTAATGAGAACAAAGATAAAATGTACCAAAATCTCAGGGATGCAGCTAAAGCAGTGTTAAGAGGGAAGTTTATAGCACTAAATGCCCACATTAAAAAGCTACAAAGATCTCGAGTCAACAACCTAACATCACAACTAAAAGAACTAGAGAACCAAGAGTAAATAAACCCCAAAGCTAGCAAAAGACAAGAAACAACCAAGATCAGAGTTTAACTGAAGGAGACAGAGACAGGAAAAACCATTCAAAAGATCAACAAATCCAGGAGTTGGCTTTTTCAAAAACTTAGTAAAATAGACTACTAGCTAGACTAACAAAGAAGAGAGAAGATTCAAATAAACACAATCAGAAATAAGGAGGATATTACCACTGACCCCACAGAAATACAAACAACCATCACAGACTATTAGAAACTCCTCTCTGTACATAAACTAGAAAACCTAGAAGAAATGGATAAATTCTTTGACACATATACCCTCCCAAGACTGAAACAGGAAGAAACTGAATCCCTGAATAGACCTATAATGCGTTCTGAAATTGAGGCAGTAATAAATAGCCTACCAACCAAAAAAAGCCCAAGACCAGACAGATTCACAGTTGAATTCTACCAGGGGAACAAAGCAGAGACAGTACCATTCCCACTGAAACTATTCCAAAAATTGAGGAGGAGAGATTCCTCCCAGTAATAAACAGCTTACCAACCAAACTCACTCTATAAGGCCAGCATTATCCTGATACCAATAACTGACAGAGATAGACAAAACAAGACAACTCCAGGCTAATATTCTTAATGAACATAAATGCAAAAATCCTCAACAAAACACTAGCAAACTGAATCCAGCAACACATCAAAAAGCTTATCCACCACAAACATGTAGGCTTCATCCCCAGGATGCCAGGTTGGTTCCCTGTACTCAAATCAATAAATCTGATTCATCACGTAAGCAGAACCCAAAACAAAAACCATATGATCATCTCAACAGATGCAAAAAAAAAGGCCTTCAATAAAATTCAACATCTCTTCATGTTAAAGACTCAACAAACTAGGTATTGAAGGAACATACCTCAAATAATGAGAACCATATATGATAAAAACACAGCAACATCATACTGTATGAGCAAAAGCTGGAAGCATTCCCTCTTGAAAACCAACATAAGACAAGGTTGCCTTCTCTCACCACTCCTATTCAACATAGTATTGAAAGTCTGGCCAGGGCAATCAGGCAAGACAAAGAAATAAATAAGTAGGCAAATAGAAAGAGAGGAAGTCAAACTATCTTTGTTAGCAGATGACATAATTCTATACCTAGAAAACCCCATCATCACAGCCCAAAAGCTTCTCAAGCTGATAAGCAAATTCAGCCAAGTCTCAGGATACAAAATCAATGCGCAAAAATCACTAGCATTCCTATACACCAACAGGCAAGTTGAGAGCCAAATCATGAATGAACTCCCATTCACAAATGCCACAAAAAGAACAAAATTCCTAGGAATACAGCTAACAAGGAAAGTGAAGGACCACTTCAAGGAGAACTACAAACAAATGCAAAGACATTCCATACTCACAGACAGGAAAAATCAATATTGTGTAACAGCCATACTGCCCAAAGCGATTTATAGATTCGATGCTATTCCCTTTAAACTATCATTGACATTCTTCACAGAATAAGAAAAAAATATTTTAAAATTCATACAGAACCAAAAAAGAGCCCAAATAGCCTAGGCAGTCCTAAACAACAACAAAAAAGAAAACTGGAGGTATCATGCTACCTGACTTCAAACTATACTACAGGGCTACTGTAATCAAAACAGCATGGTACTGGTACAAGAACAGACACATAGACCAATGGAACAGAATAAAGAACCCAGAAATAAAATCACACATCTACAACCATCTGATCTTTGACAAACCTGACAAAAACAAGCAATGGGGAAAGGATTCCCTATTTAATAAATGGTGCTGGGAGAACTGGCTAGCCATATGCAGAAAACTGAAACTGGACCTCTTACTTATACCATATACAAAAATCAACTCAAGATGGATTAAAGACTTAAATATAAAACCCAAAACTATAAAAAAAAAAACCTAGAAAAAAACCTAGGCAATACCATTCAGGACACAGGCATGGGCAAAGATTTCATGACAAAAACACCAAAAGCAATTGCAACAAATGCAAAATTAACAAATGGGATCTAACTAAACTAAAGAACTTCTGCACAGCAAAAGAAACTATCAATGAAGTAAACAGACAACCTAAGAATGGGAGAGATTTTTGCAATTCTATGCATCTGACAAAGGTCTAATATCCAGCATTTATAAGGAACTTAAATTTACAAAACAAACAAACAACCCTGTTAAAAAGTGGTCAAAGGACACGAACAGACACTTCTCAAAAGAAAACATTCATGTGGCAAACAAATATATGAAAAAAAGCTCAACATCACTGATCATTAGAGAAATGCAAATCAAAACAACAATGAGATACAATCTCATACCAGTCAGAGTGGCTATTACTAAAAACTCAAAAACAACAGATGCTGGCAAGGTTGTTGAGAAAAAGGAACATTTTTATACTGTTGGTGGAAGTGTAAATTAGTTTGACCATGTGGAAGGCAGTGTGGCGATTCCTCAAAGACCAAGAACAAGAAATACCATTTAACCCAGCAGTCTCATTACTGGGTATATACCCAAAGGAATATAAATTGTTCTATTATAAAGGCACATGCATGCACATGTTCACTGCAGCACTATTTACAATAGCAAAGACATGGAATCAACCCAAATGCCCATCAGTGATAGACTGGATAAAGAAAATGTCAAACATATACACCATGGAATACCATGCAGCCATAAAAAGGAAGGGGTTCATATCCTTTGCAGGGACACAGATGGAGCTGGAGACCATTATCCTTAGCAAACTAATACAGGAACAGAAAACCAAATACCACATGTTCTCACTTAAAAGTGGGAGGTAAATGAGAACACATGGATACACAGTGGGGAACAATACACACTGTGGTCTATCAGAGGATGCAGGCTGGGAGGAGGGAGAGGATCAGGAAGGATAGCCAATGGATGCAGGGCTTAATACCTGGGTGATAGGATGATCTGTACAGCAAACGACAATGGCACACATTTACGTAGGTAACAAATCTGTACATCCTGCACATGTACCCCTAAACTTAAAAGTTGAAAATAAAAAATTAATTAAATTTTACAAATAAATTTAAAAATAAATAAATAAATAAAGCTCAATAAACCCCCAGTAGGAAAAACACAAAGAAACCACACCAACATTTGTCATAATCAAACTTCCAGAAACCAACAATAAAAAGGAAACCTTGCCAAATCAGACAAAGACATATCAAAAAAAGAAAACTACAGGCCAATATTTATTAAGAATATTGACGCAAAAATCCTCAACAGTATATTAGCAAACCAAATTCAATAGTCCATTAAAAAGATCAATCGACATGACCAAGTGGGATTTATCCCAGGGATGCAAGGATGGTTCACCGTATGCACATAAATGTGATACATCATATAAGCAGAATTAAGGACAAAAACCATATAATCATTTCAATTGATGCTGAAAGAAGCATTTGACAAAATTCAACATCCCTTCATGATTTTTAAAAACCCTCAAAAAATGGGGATACAAGGAACATACATCAACATAATACAAGCCATATATGACAGACCCACAACTAGTATCATACTGAATAAGGAAAAAACTGAAACCCTTTCCTCTAAGATCTGAACATGGCAGGGATGCCTACTTTCACCACTGTTACATGACACAGTACTGGAAGTCCTAGCTCAAGCAATCAAACAAGAGAAAGAAACAAACGGCCTCCAAATTAGAAAGGAAGAAGTCAAATTGTCTTTGTTTGCAGACGATATGATCTTATATTTGGAAAAACCTAAAAACTCCACCAAAAAACTATTAGAACTGATAAACAATTCACTAAAGCTGCAGGATACAAAATCAGCATTCAAAATTCATTAGCATTTCCATATGCCAAAAGTAAACAATCTGACAAAAAAACAATAAAAGGGGGTGGAGCCAAGATGGCCGAATAGGCACAGCTCCAGTCTACAGCTCCCAGTGTGAGCGACACAGAAGACGGGTGATTTCTGCATTTCCATCTGAAGTACCAGGTTCATCTCACTAGGGAGTGCCAAACAGTGGGTGCACGACGGTCGGTGCAGAACACTCTGCGCGAGCCGAAGCAGGGTGAGGCATTGCCTCACTCGGGAAGCGCAATGGGTCAGGGAGTTCCCTTTCCTAGTCAAACAAAAGGGGTGACAGACAGCACCTGGAAAATCGGGTCACTCCCACCCTAATACTGCGCTTTTCCAACGGGCTTGGAAAACGGCACACCAGGAGATTGTGTCCCACACCTGGCTCGGAGGGTCCTACGCCCACGGAGTCTCGCTGATTGCTAGCACAGCAGTCTGAGATCAAACTGCAAGGCAGAAGCGAGGCTGGGGGAGAGACGCCCGCCATTGCCCAGGCTTGCTTGGGTAAACAAAGCAGCCAGGAAGCTCGAACTGGGTGGAGCCCACCACAGCTCAAGGAGGCCTGCTGCCTCTGTAGGCTCCACCTCTGGGGGCAGGGCACAGACAAAAAAAAAGTCAGCAGGAACCTCTGCAGACTTAAATGTCCCTGTCTGACAGCTTTGAAGAGAGTAGTGGTTCTCCCAGCACGCAGCTAGAGATCTGAGAACAGGCAGACTGCCTCCTAAAGTGGGACCCTGACCCCCAAGCAGCCTAACTGGGAGGCACCCCCCAGTAGGGACAGACTGACACTTCACTTGGCTGGGTACTCTTCTGAGACAAAACTTCCAGAGGAACAATCAGAGAGCTGAATTTGCGGTTCACGAAAATCCACTGTTCGGCAGCCACCGCTGCTGACACCCAGACAAACAGGGTCTGGAGTGGACGTCTAGCAAACTCCAACAGACCTGCAGCTGAGGGTCCTGTCTGTTAGAAGGAAAACTAACAAACAGAAAGGACACCCACACCAAAAACCCATCTGTACATCACCAGCATCAAAGACCAAAAGTAGAAAAAACTACAAAGATGGGGAGAAAACAGAGAAGAAAAACTGGAAACTCTAAAAAGCAGAGGGCCTCTCCTCCCCCAAAGGAACACAGTTCCTCACCAGCAACGGAACAAAGCTGGACGAAGAATGACTTTGACGAGTTGAGAGAAGAAGGCTTCAGATGATCAAACTACTCCGAGCTAAAGGAGGGAATTTGAACCAATGGCAAAGAAGGCAAAAACTTTGAAAAAAAATTAGACGAATGTTTAACTAAAATAACCAATGCAGAGAAGTGCTTAAAGGAGCTGATGGAGCTGAAAGCCAAGTTTCGAGAACTACGCGAAGATTGCAGAAGCCTCAGTAGCCGATGCGATCAACTGGAAGAAAGGGTATCAGTGATGGAAGATGAAATGAATGAAATGAAGCCAGAAGGGAAGTCTAGAGAAAAAAGTATAAAAAGAAACGAACAAAGCCTCCAAGAAATACGGCACTATGTGAAAAGACCAAATCTACATCTGATTGGTGGACCTGAAAGTGACGAGGAGAATGGAACCAAGTTGGAAAACACTCTGCAGGATATTATCCAGGATATTATCTAGCAAGGCAGGCCAACATTCAAATTCAGGAAATACAGAGAACGCCACAAAGATACTCCTCGAGAAGAGCAATTCCAAGACACATAATTGTCAGATTCACCAAAGTTGAAATGAAGGAAAAAATGTTATGGGCAGCCAGAGAGAAAGGTCGGGTTACCCACAAAGGGAAGCCCATCAGACTAACAGCGGATCTCTCGGCAGAAACTCTACAAGCCAGAAGAGAGTGGGGACCAATATTCCACGTTCTTAAAGAAAAGAATTTTCAACCCAGAATTTCATACCCAACCAAACTAAGCTTCATAAGTGAAGGAGAAATACAATACTTTACAGACAAGCAAATGCTGAAAGATTTTGTCACCACCAGGCCTGCCCTAAAAGAGATCCTGAAGGAAGCACTAAACATGGAAAGGAACAACTGGCACCAGCCACTACAAAAACATGCCAAATTGTAAAGAACATCAAGGCTAGGAAGAAACTGCATCAACTAATGAGCAAAATAACCAGCTAACATCATAATGACAGGATCAAATTCACACATAACAATATTAACGTTAAATGTAAATGGGCTAAATGCTCCAATTAAAAGACACAGACTGGCAAATTAGATAAGGAGTCAAGACCCATCAGTGTGCTGTATTCAGGAAACCCATCTCACGTGCAGAGACACACACAGACTCAAAATAAAGGGATGGAGGAAGAGCTATCAAGCAAATGGAAAACAAAAAAAGGCAGGGGTTGCAATCCTAGTCTCTGATAAAATAGACTTTAAGCCAACAAAGATCAAAAGAGACAAAGAAGGCCATTACATAATGGTAAAGGGATCAATTCAACAAGAAGAGCTAACTGTCTTAAATATATACGCATCCAATACAGGAGCACCCAGATTCATAAAGCAAGTCCTGAGTGACCTACAAAGAGACTTAGACTCCCACAAAATAATAATGGAAGATTTTAACACCCCACCATCAACATTAGACAGATCGATGAGACAGAAAGTTAACAAGGATATCCAGGAATTGAACTCAGCTCTGCACCAAGTGGACCTAATAGACATCTACAGAACTCTCCACCCCAAATCAACAGAATATACATTTTTTTCAGCACCACACCACACCTATTTCAAAATTGACCACATAGTTGGAAGTAAAGCTCTCCTCAGGAAATGTAAAAGAACAGAAATTTCTCTCAGACCACAGTGCACGTAGTTCTCATGCCATGGTTTTCAGCTCCATCAGGTCATTTAAGGACTTCTCTACACTGGTTATTTTAGTTAGCCATTCGTCTAATCTTTTTTCAAGGTTTTTAGCTTCTTTGCGATGGGTTACATTTGACCTGTGGATCACATTTTGCTGATTCCTGATCTAATAGGCTAAACCCTTAACAACTAGAAAAAGAAGGGCTAAACTAACCTAAAATGTGACAGATTGATAAGTACAGCAAACCACCATGGCAAATGTATACCTATGTAACAAACCTGCATGTTCTGCACATGTATCCCAGAACTTAAAGTAAAATTTTAAAAAACTAAAAAAATGGAAATAATAAAAATAACAGAAATAAATATTAAAAAAAATAAGTTAGCAAAGCCAAAGCTTATTTTTTTAATGAACAACAAAATTAATAAACTCCTAACTAGAGAAAAGAGAAAATACGAATTACCAGTATGAGGACTGAAAGAGGAATTATCACAACAGATCCAACAAGCATTAAAAATATAATAATGGAATGTTATAAAGCCTCTCTGTATCAATAAACTTAATGTCTTACAAGAAAATGACAATCTGATTCTAAAACTTGTATAGAAATTCAATGGATCTAAATAGCAAATACAGTTTCAAAAAAAGAGCAAAGTTAAAGGACTTACAGCACCTTAAAAATATAAATTCCAAAGCATCCTATAAAGGCATAGCAATTAAAACAATGTGGAATTAGCAAAAAGGAAGACATATAGATCAATGAAACAGAGACAGAGTCCAGTAATAAAGAAATAAACACACACAGAGGATTTAATACAGGGGCCAAAGTAATTCAACAGAAAAAGGACCACATTTTTTAAACAGCACAGGAATAACTTAGTATTTATTTGGAAAAAAAATAAACTTCAACCCTTACACCACACCATGTATAAAAATTAACTCATATAATTGTCAAAAAGGTAAAATCTTTTTCACATCATAGTAGGCAAACATTTCTTAGATGAAATATAAAAAGGATCAACTACAACAATAAAAGTTACAATACGGATACTTCATCAAAATGTAAAACTTTTATTTGAAAGATACTGTTAAGAAAATGAAAAAGCAAACCAAAGACTAAAAGATAATATTATTAATATATGTGAAAAAAGAATCTATATAGAGAATATAGAAAGAATTTTTACAACGAATAAGACAAACAACCCAAAGTTTAAAATATTAAATGTTGGCCAAGCACAGTAGCTCATGCCTGTATTCCTAGCCCTTTGAGAGGCTGAGGCAGGTGGACTGCTTGAGCCCAGGAGTTCGAGACCAGCCTGGGCAACATGGAGAAACCTCATCTCTACAAAAAAATACAAAAACTAGCTGGCATGGTGGCATGTGCCTGTAGTCCTAGCTACTTGAGAGGCTGAGATGGGAGGATTAGTTGAGCCCAGGAGGCAGAGGTTGCAGTGACCCATGATAGCGCCACTGCATTCCAGCCTGGGTGACAAAGGGAGACCTTGTCTCAAAAAAATCAGTCAATCAATCAAATAGCAAATGGTTTGAACAGATATTTTACAAAGAACATATACGAATGACTAAGTACACTAAAAGATGATTAACATAATCATCAGGTAAACGCAAATTAAATGCAAAAAACATACCATATACACCCATTATAACAGATAAAATTAAAGACAGTGCCAAGTATTCACCAGGATGTGAAGCAAATGGAACTTTCATACAGTGCTGATGGAAATGTAAAATCATGCAGCCAATTTTGAAAAAGATTTCGGCAGTTTCTTAAAAACTCACACTTACTATACAACCTAGGTATACCTCTGGGTGCTTGCTGGTCACCCACTGGTTTCTCCCATAGCACTGGTGCTTGAGTCTGCCATAGGGGAACCTATAGGCTCTCCTATAGGCTGTAGGCTGTACTTGCCAGGTCTGATTTGGCCCATCTTGCACCCTGCCAACGCTCCTCCCAAACCCCAGGGCTGTTACCTGTTGTTCCTTTCCATGTTTAGTGCTTCCTTCAGGAGCTCTTTTAGGGCAGGCCTGGTGGTGACAAAATCTTTCAGCATTTGCTTGTCTGTAAAGTATTTTCTTTCTCCTTCACTTATGAAGTTTAGTTTGGATCGATAAGAAATTCTGGGTTGAAAATTCTTTTCTTTAAGAATGTTGAATATTCGTCTCCACTCTCTTCTGGCTTGTAGAGTTTCTGCCGAGAGATCCGCTGTTAGTCTGATGGGCTTCCCTTTGTGGGTAACCCGACCTTTCTCTCTGGCTGCCCTTAACATTTTTTCCTTCATTTCAACTTTGGTGAATCTGACAATTACGTGTCTTGGAGTTGCTCTTCTCAAGGAATATCTTTGTGGCATTCTCTGTATTTCCTAAATTTGAATGTTGGCCTGCCTTGCTAGATTTGGGAAGTTCTCCTGGATAATATCCTGCAGAGTGTTTTCCAACTTGGTTCCATTCTCCCCATCACTTTCAGGTACACCAAACAGATGTAGATCTGGTCTTTTCACATAGTCCCATATTTCTTGGAGGCTTTGTTCATTTCTCTTTACTCTGTTTTCTCTAAACTTCTCTTCTTACTTCATTTCATTCATTTGATCTTCAATCACTGATACCCTTTCTTCCAGTAGATCAAATCGGCTACTGAAGCTTGTGCATTCGTCAAGCAGTTCTTGTGCCATGGTTTTCAGCTCCATCAGGTCATTTAAGGACTTCTCTACACTGGTTATTTTAGTTAGCCATTCGTCTAATCTTTCTTCAAGGTTTTTAGCTTCTTTGCGATGGGTTTGAACTTCCTCCTTTAGCTCAGAGAAGTTTGATTGTCTGAAGCCTTCTTCTCTCAACTCATCAAAGTCATTCTCCATCCAGCTTTGTTCCATTGCTGGTGAGGAGCTGTGTTCCTTTGGAGGGGGAGAGGTGCTCTGATTTTTAGAATTTTCAGGTTTTCTGCTCTGTTTTTTCCCTATCTTCATGGTTTTATCTACCTTTGGTCTTTGATGATGGTGACGTACAGATGAGGTTTTGGTGTGGATGTCCTTTCTGTTTGTTAGTTTTCCTTCTGACAGTCAGGACCCTCAGCTGCAGGTCTGCTGGAGTTTGCTGAAGGTCCACTCCAGACCCTGTTTGCCTGGGTATCAGCAGCGGAGTTCCCTTTGAAAACTGGCACAAGACAGGGATCCCCTCTCTCACCACTCCTATTCAACATAGTGTTGGAAGTTCTGGCCAGGGCAGTCAGGCAGGTGAAGGAAATAAAGGGCATTCAGTTAGGAAAAGAGGAAGTCAAATTGTCCCTGTTTGCAGATGACATGATTGTATACCTAGAAAACCCCATCGTCTCATCCCCAAATCTCCTTGAGCTGATAAGCAACTTCAGCAAAGTCTCAGGATACAAAATCAGTGTGCAAAAATCACAAGCATTCTTATACACCAATAACAGAAAAACAGAGAGACAAATCATGAGTGAACTCCCATTCACAATTGCTTCAAAGAGAATAAAATACCTAGGAATCCAATTTACAAGGGACGTGAAGGACCTCTTCAAGGAGAACTACAAACCACTTCTCAATGAAATAAAAGAGGATACAAACAAATGGAAGAACATTTGATGCTCATGAGTAGGAAGAATCAATATTGTGAAAATGGCCATACTGCCCAAGGTAATTTATAGATTCAATGCCATCCCCATCAAGCTACCAAAGACTTTCTTCACAGAACTGGAAAAAACTACTTTCAAGTTCATATGGAACCAACAAACAGCCTGCATTGCCAAGTCAATGCTAAGCCAAAAGAACAAAGCTGGAGGCATCACACTACCTGACTTCAAACTATACTATGAGGCTACAGTAACCAAAACAGCATGGTACTGGTACCAAAACAGAGATATAGACCAATGGAACAGAGCAGAGCTCTCAGATATAATACCACACATCTACAACCATCTGATCTTTGACAAACCTGACAAAAACAAGAAATGGGGAAAGGATTCCCTGTTTAATAAATGGTGCTGGGAAAACTGGCTAGCCATATGTAGAAAGCTGAAACTGGATCCCTTCCTTACACCTTATACAAAAATTAATTCAAGATGGATTAAAGACTTACATGTTAGACCTAAACCCATAAAAACCCTAGAAGAAAACCTAGGCAGTACCATTCAGGACATAGGCATGGGCAAGGACTTCATGTCTAAAACACCAAAGGCAATAGCAACAAGAGCCAAAATTGACAACTGGGATCTAATTAAACTAAAGAGCTTCTGCACAGCAAAAGAAACTACCATCAGAGTGAACAGGCAACCTACAGAATGGGAGAAAATTTTTGCAATCTACTCATCTGACAAAGGGCTAATATCCAGAATCTACAAAGAACTCCAACAAATTTACAAGAAAAAAACAAACAACCCCATCAAAAAGTGGGCAAAGGATATGAACAGACACTTCTCAAAAGAAGACATTTATGCAGCCAACAGACACATGAAAAAAAGCTCATCGTCAGTGGCCATCAGAGAAATGCAAATCAAAACCACAATGAGATACCATCTCACACCAGTTAGAATGGCGATCATTAAAAAGTCAGGAAACAACAGCTGCTGGAGAGGATGTGGAGAAATAGGAACACTTTTACACTGTTGGTGGGAGTGTAAACTGTTTCAACCATTGTGGAAGACAGTGTGGCGATTCCTCAAGGATCTAGAACTAGAAATACAATTTGACCCAGCCATCCCATTACTGGGTATATACCCAAAGGATTATAAATCATGCTGCTATAAACACACATGCACACATATGTTTACTGCAGCACTATTCACAATAGCAAAGACTTGGAACCAACCCAAATGTCCATCAATGAGAGACTGGATTAAGAAAATGTGGCACATATACACCATGGAATACTATGCAGCCATAAAAAAGGATGAGTTCATGTCCTTTATAGGGACATGGGTGATGCTGGAAACCATTATTCTCAGCAAACTATTGCAGGGACAAAAAACCAAACACTGCATGTTCTCATTCATAGGTGGGAACTGAACAATGAGAACACTTAGACACAGGAAGGGGAACATCACACACCGGGGCCTGTCATAGGGTGGGAGGAGGGGAGAGGGATAGCATTAGGAGATATACCTAATGTAAATGACGAGTTAATGGGTGCAGCACATCAACATGGCACATGTATACACATGTAACAACCCTGCACGTTGTGCACATGTACCCTAGAACTTAGAGTGTAATTTAAAAAAAGATTAATATATCTGTCTATCTATTCATGTGTCAGTTACTTCGTTGATCTTACTCTTTGCAGGCTTCTGAAGGAACTAGATTAGGCAAGCCTTTTTCCAGATAGACTTTTGCTTTAACTTTTGCCTAGAACAATGGAATACTATTGATTATCCCTTTCAGGTTATTAAGCAATATCTTAATGTGGGAGCTTTAGGTTCAAGCTCCTATCTGCTGGTGGAACCCAAAGCTTAATCTTCTATTTCCAGGATTAATATTGGTATAGGTTGAGCATCCCTTATGTAAAATGGTCAGGACCAGAAGTATTTCAGATTTTGAATATTTTTGTATTTTGGAATGTTTGTATTATTTATGTACTTACTGGTTGAGCATCCCAAATCTGATCATCTGAAATCTGAAATGCTCCAATGAGCATTTACTTTGAGTGTCATGTCAGTGCTCAGAAGTTTGATTTTAGAGCATTTTGGATTTTGGATTTTCAAATTAGGGATGCTCAACCTGTATTTGCCTCCAGGACAAACCTAGCATCTACTCATGGTGTTAACTTTGATTTCCACATACTGACGTTTGACAATATTGTCGTTTGTTTTATTTTTGTCCTTGGAGATTTCCTTTATGTCTTAATGTACTGCATTTATTGCAGGGAATGTCTAATCCAAGATTTAGCTGTATTAAAACAAAAGGCCATTCTGAGTATCCAGTCTAAATTATTATTTATAAAAACTATTACATATAAAGGAATGATTTAGGCTGGGCACAGCGGCTCACACCTGTAATCCCAGCACTTTGGGAGGCCAAGACAAGGGAATCGCTTGAATTCAGGAGTTTGATACCAGGACTGGGCAACATAGGCAGTTTCCATCTCTACAAAAAAATTTTTTTAATTAGCTGGGTGTGGTGGCATGTGCCTGTAGACCAAGCTTCTTGACAGGGTGAGGCAGGAGAATTACTTAAGCTTAGGAGGTCGTGGCCTGGGCAACAGAGTGAGACCCTGTCTTTAAAAAAAAAAAAAAAAGATATGATTTAAAACAAAATTCCCAAAATGTTAAGTGATTGCTTTCAGACTATAAATCATAGATAACTTGTTTTTTCTTCTGTATCCATATCTTCTACTCATGATCTTATTTTGTTTTTAAAAAGAAGAAACAGTATACTTTGTTTTTTAAAATAAGTTATGCACAGGACATAAAAAAGAAGCATTTTTTAAAGCATTACTGAAAACACAACAGAATATTTAACAAGCATACCCTTGCTTTTCAAATAGAATCTTAATTCATTCTCTTAAACATCCTGTAACTTAAGTATCATTATCCTTATTTCTGCAGAAGAGGAAACTGAGGCTCAGAAGGTTAAGTAATTTGCCCAACAACAGAGCTGGGATTTGAATTCAGGAACACTTGTTCCAAGGCCAGTGCTTTTTCCATTGAACCATGTTGCCTCCCACAAGAGAGCATTTTCACATTACCACCTGCTAGTTCTAATTAAGAGATAGTAATTAAACAATTCTCCACTCCTGACAACAATATTTAAGCTACTGGCAATTTAAAAAAATTAACATGTACAGCTCTTTATCTGCTTAAAGATATTATACCTAAACACAAACTATAACAGAGAAAAAGACTTCAATATGACACAGATGCTTTTCCAAAGCACAGTTCATTACATTATCTATTAATAGGACATGAAGCATAAAAATGTTGTTTAATGACCAGTATGCTTATAAAAATTTTCAACTCCACTAATAATAAAAGAAATACAAATTAAAGTAACAAGGACATATCTATCAAATTGTCAAAAATGTTTTAAATAGTAATAGCCAGGTAGGGCCAAAGGTGCAATTCTCATATATCTTAGGAGAGAATGTAATCAGTAGAAACTTGCTGTAGGCCAATTGACAATATGTACATTTTTTGAATGTATGTGGTTTCTGACCTAGTAATTCCTCATCTAGGAATTCATCCTGATGAAATAATCACAGATATGTGCGTAACATTTAGATATCAGTTTGTTCATCTTGATACTTACTTATAATAGCAAACGGAGATGGAGAAGCAGAAGAGAAAAAAAGGACGAAGAGGAGGGAAAGGAGTGAGAGAAGGAAGAGGAAAAAAGGACGAAGAGGAGGGAAAGGAGTGAGAGAAGGAAGAGGAGGTGGAGGAGAAAGAGGAGGAAGAAGCTGGGATAAATCTAAGTCTATAATATTAAATTAGGTTAATAAATTATGTACAGTACATTGAAGTGATTACCAGAAGCTGCGAGTGGGGATGGGCAGATGTTAATCAAAGGGTACAAAGTTTCAGCTAGACAGAAAGAATAAATTTTGGTGATCTATTGTACAGCGAGGTAAGTACAGTTAATAATAATGTATATTTCAAAATGGTAAAAAAAAAAGTGGATTATCACCACAAAGAAATGGTAAGTATGTGAAAAGATGAATGTTAGCCTGATTTGATCATTCCACAATGCATAAATGTAGCAAAACATCAAAATACACCCTAAATGTATGCAATTATTTGTCAGTTAAAAATAAGAAAAAATATACATCCAAAAGAATTCAACCAGCCAGGAAATGATGATACTGTCACGCATGTCCATATAGAAGACCACCTAAACAGGCTTTGTGTAAGCAACAAGTCTGTTTATTCACTTGGGTGCAAGTGGTCTGAGTCCGAAAAGAGAATCAGCGAAGGGAGATAGGAGAGGGGCAGCTTTGTAGGACGTGGGTAGGCAGTGGAAAGTTACAGTTGAAGGTGGTTATCTGTTGTCAGCAGGGGAGGGGGTCAAAAGGTGCATGGTGGGGAGATCATGAGATCCATTCTCCTGGAGAAGAATGTCATAAGGTCGACTGATCAGTTAGAGTAGGGCAGGAACAAGTCATAATGGTGGAATGTCATAAGGTGGGTTATCAGTTAAGGCAGGAACTGGCTGTTTCACTTCTTTTGTGGTTTTCTGGCTGCTCCAGACTTCTTGGCTCCTACAGGCCATCTGGACATATATGTGCAGGTCACAGATGTTACAATGGCTGAGCTTCAGCTCAGAGGCCTGACAGATACCACTATACTTATTAGCATAGAAAGAAATCCTTGACATGGTGTTTGAAGAAAGTAAGTAAAAAACAGTATGTATAATAGTATGATTGTATTTTTAACCTATATTCAGTTACATTTCTATATTTTTAAAACATAAAGCCTGGAATACATATATCAAAATGTTGATGGTAGATATATCAGGTGATATGATTTGAGATTATTTTAATTTTTCTTCATCTATATTTTCTTATTTTTCCACAATGAATATTTATTACTTGCGTAAAAAAAAGTGAAAAAAATTCACAGTCATATCGGTTGGTAAGCAAGAATGCTCACAATCTATTACTAAGTAATACAAGTAAGTTTCAAAACAGTATATAAGTACGTTCTCATTTATGTAAGAAAAATAATATGCATTAGGTTCAGTCATTTGTAATTGCTGGCATTTGTCTAGTTTTCACTTATAAAAACAGTAATTTCAAATGGTTCAATTTAATACAAATATTTGGAAAAATATACTCTAAAATACTAATACCATCCTGTTCATTTTTTCCTCTTCTTAAAGGATGTCTATATTTTCCTCTTTAAATTCACATGTATTTTCCTGCTTTAGATTTCAAAATTTTCTAATTTTCCTGAAAACTAAATCCCAGTTTCAACATTTACAGGATACCCTGGGCAAGTTTATTGAAGTCTCTAAATTTAAACAAAAAAAAAATCAAAATCATAATAATAGTACCTACCTCACAGAGGTAGTTTAAAATGAGTAATTCATGTAGAGACACTAACACAGAGCCTGGCAAATGTACGCTGTCCATCAGTGGAACATATGATGTGGTCGTTAGGAAGACGGATGTGAAATCTGACTCCCTAGATATATTACTTACTAAGAAATGTGTAAGTTATGTCACCTCTCTCTATCTGTTTTCTCATCTATAAAACAGGAATAATCCCACACAGTTTGTGTGAGGAGTAGCTAAATGTTTTATAATCCCATACAGTTTGTGTGAGGAGTACATACGTGTTTTAAAGTAGTTAGCATAGTGCCTGGTAAACAGGAAGTTAACAATAAATTTTGGCTATTTTATCACTGATCATAATAGTATTATTAAGATATCAGAACAAATAGATATTATTTGTATAAGTTAATACCAACTCTGAGTTGATTAATTGTATTAAGTATGATATCCTATATAGAGGCTATATTATTTTTGTTTCCCTGGATTTAGTTCCATTCCAACGTATATAATCTCACTAGTGAAAAATCCACAAGTTTCATAACCAAAAACTAGAATTCTATTATACTTTGTAGGCAACATTTAAACCCATTAATGAAATTTTCTCAACTTTTAAATGATAGCTTCTCTTTTTCTTTGAAATACCTTTACCACAAATATATGACAGAGAGAACAACTCTTTCTAACTAAACCTCCCTTCTCCCCAAATATGTACTTATATAAGAATCAGACCCAGACCAAAATCTTCCAGAATCCAAAAGATGCGTGGAGTTCCCAAAGTCCATTGGGTACAAAACAAGAAAAGGAAAATTCTAAAGAGAGGAAGAAATAAGGAAGATAAAAGAAACAAAAAATTTACTGTTAATGTTATTGTTAATAATTGTTATTATTACTGGAAAAGATCTTCACTTTGTTTTCAACTAGCAAGTAAAGCCTACTTTTACCTTCTCAATACATGTGAATGCAGGCTTATAACTGAGGTCTCAGCAACATGTTTCATTCTACCCTCATAGAATAAAATTTTACATCTTGGGATCTATTCCTATTCAGAGATATCATAATTACCTCTAAGATCCACACATAGATAAAATATCCCTTTATGCAAATATCCCTTTATTCTCTTACCTTAGCAGCTTCTCCAAGAGTTTGGTTTTTGTCATCTTCCTCACTGGAGTGCAATTCAAGTCTATAATTCAATTCCTGTAGTTGTTGTGCCTGTTCATTCAATAGCGTTTGTGCCTGCTGTTCCCGAAGTAATGCATTATTTAGTTCTTCACATGCACTTTCAAACTTCTCATGGGTGATCAATTTCTGTAAAAACCGGGAGGGGGGAGAATCAGTTATAAAGCTAACTGCATTGTTGCATCATTTCATCTTCAAAACTAAAGGAATATAATATAAACATTTCTAGGTACTTGATACATTAAAAAATACAATTAGCTTTTCTTAATTGCATAAGTCAAGATAAAAATACTACTGTGGTTTTTAAAGCACAACAGCCATACTTAGTTATCATTTTCAGTCAAATAAAATCTTAGAAAATTCATTTTAAATTCCATATAAATCCATGATACTAAGTTTAAATTTTCATACATGAGCGCTTTTTATAAAGATTATGATTGTGGGAATTAAAACCTTTAACAAATTCCTTGGCTTTTAAGTGATCACCTAGAAGTTTGTTGTTCAGTGTATGTTATTATTCAGGTCTCCCTGGTCAAATGTTTTCTCCTAGGCAGGTCTTACATGACTACACCTCTCCAACTCCCACTCACTCTATTATACCATCTTGTTTTATTTTCTTCACAGCCATTGTCATTATCTAAATTCATCTCACTTTTTTTATTGCCTGTCCACACCCTGCCACCAACCACACATATAAAGGTGTAGCATCACCAAAGCAGGGACTTCATTTAGCTTTTCATCCAACATAGAGAAGAGTGCCTGGCACTCAGTGAATGCTCAGTATTTGTTGAATGAAATAGTATTCATATATAAACATCTGCCAACAAAATCTACACCATAATACACAACATGGTTTTTACAATATCATGACTGCTTTGGACGACACAGTCCTCTGCTCTGGAATAACTAATGACAGTTCTAGACAGAGATGGAGAATCCAAGGCAAGACAAGCTTGTATTATCTCCTGTTTGAAATACTTAAACAAATGAAACCTAGATACAACAAACAACAGAGACATCGTGAAGTATAAAAAAGAGGAAGGTTTCACAAAAGGTAGATAACCTGAGAAATATATATGAAAAACTCAAAGGAATGATTCAGGCCACTTAAATACACAATTTATACATGTATCTATTTAAAAATTCTAACTTTCCCACTGTAAAACAGGATGTGAGGTGGATTAGTATCATTTGCCACAAATATAAAGCAGGTTGATTTGAAATTTCAAAAAATCTGGGAGGAAAAAGCAGGAAAAAAAATCCTTTTGATTCTAAGCATCTAGTAACTATTGCAACTGAATATAGACTTTGTCTTTTATTTTTCTGACAAATAAGACAAAAACAGAAATGTGCATAGTCACAGTTTCCTCATGGGCCAACAACAGCAAGCATGCAATTCATATAAAGAGAAAGACTTTTGCTGAAACTAAGTTTTAGGATAAATCAATTATATAGGTCCTTCTATATCATAATACATAAGCACTCAGTTTTATTTTGGCACCAGGTACCCTGCCTGCCACTTCCATGAAGCAACAGTCTTTTAAAACTCATTTGTCTTTTTAAGGGTGCATTCCTCAAAAATTTAAGAGTGCATTTCTCAACAATGAAGAAATTTTAAAAGCCAATAGTGTAGCATAAAAACAGATGTCTAATGATTTACCTAAGTTAATATAAAGAGAATGATCACAAGGCACACAGGAAAGTTGCCTCATTTTCAGATAGTCACCTAGTAAAAGGTATATCTAATATGTCACTGATACTTGTATAGTGCTGGGATTATACAGAACACTCAACTTTTTACTCGCTGTTTAACAGCTGCTGAACTCTCCCCATTGTGCTATTACAACCAAACCCTCAGCTTTCAGAACATCAAATCTAACAGTCTCCTCTCAGCACTCCAGTTCTATTTCTATTTATTAACATCCCTCTATGCGCTGGGTCTTGTGAACATATATTTTTGTACCTCTTTTATCTTTAATGTGTTGTTTTAAATTACCACTCCTTGCCATGAGACCATTCTGTCCTTTTCAATCCACTTGACCATCAAGTGAATAAAGATCTTTCCATCAACATCCCCACCATTTTGCAGGACTTCCTTGTTTTAACAAAATGTGTGTTCCCTCCCAGACACTGGCTCAATTCTGTTTATTCCTCTGTAAAGTAAATAAAATCAAACAAGTAAAGCAATGCAGAATAAGAAAAAGATGGTGTGTGAAAGCAAGTGTAAGGAGCTAATAAACAAAGATCATGAGACTGGGGAAGTTAGCTGTTAAAGAACGACTGTCTTTAGTTCTGTAGATGGACACAGTATTCCAAAACCATTAAAGTACTAAATAGCTTTTGGTGAGCAGGATGTTTCCCTTCATAATTTTAGACCAACTATAAAGAAGCTGTTTTATTCTCTCCAATACACTCTGTCTGAAATGAGTGAGAGACAAATGGTTGCAGGCACTCTCTCCAATTTTCTTAGAGGAAAATAGCATCTTTTCTTCATCTATTATGTTTTTAATATAACAACCCTTTACTAACACACTTAGGTATCAACATTAACTACTACAATGAAGTGGATAAAAGAATGAGTTTGGCCAGGCGCAGTGGCTCACGCTTGTAATCCCAGCACTTTGGGAGGCCGAGGCGGGCGGATCACGAGGTCAGGAGATCGAGACCATGGTGAAACCCCGTCTCTACTAAAAAAAAAATAAATACAAAAAAATTAGCCGGGTGTGGTGGCGGGCGCCTGTAGTCCCAGCTACTCGGAGAGGCTGAGGCAGGAGAATGGCGTGAACCTGGGAGGCGGAGCTTGCAGTGAGCCGAGATTGTGCCACTGCACTCCAGCCTGGGTGACACAGCGAGACTCCGTCTCAAAAAAAAAATAAATAAATAAATAAAAGAATGAGTTTTAGAGCCACATGAACCAAGTTCAAAGTCTGTCATTTCCATTAATAACTATATGACTCCAGGCAAGTTACTTAGTTTCTATCTGCTCCAAAATCCTCACCTGTAAATTAGAAATAATAATAGTATGTGAGATAATCATAAGAACCAAATGAGTCAATGCCTGTAACGTGCTTAGGGTCAGTGTCTGATACATGGTCAACATGATCACTAAATATTAGAAATCGTCACGTACTTCATAACTTATAATTATAGGACAATATCTAAAAACTAAGTACTGGCCAGGTGTGGTGGCTCACATTTGTAATCACAGCATTTTGGCAGGCTGAGGTAGGCAGATAACCTGAGGTCAGGAGTTTGAGATCAGCCTGGCCTACATGGTGAAACCCTTTCTCTACTAAAAATACAAAAAATTAGCTGAGCGTGGTGGTGGGCGCCTGTAACGCCAACTCCTGCTGAGGCAGGAGAATTCCTTGAACCTGGGAGGTGGAGGCTGTGGTGAGCTGAGATCGCACCACTGCACTCCGGCCTGGGTGACAGAGTGAGACTCCATCTCAAACAATAAGGTAAAATAAACTAAAAATTAAGTACCTCTTCCCTCAATTATCCTATTTTTATTCCTACACTTCAGAGGAAGCAATTCACGCTAAGCACTTCCTCAAACATACTCTTAATTACTGCAAGCCAGTTATTCAAAGCCCTTACAAGAGGGTTCTGTCACCTTCCACTAACCTTCCCTCAAACTCTAATCTTCTCTCTAGGTTCTAGAAATTAAGTCCTGACTACTTCTAAACTAATCAAAGATGTAAACTTCTTTTCTTAATACTTAACTATGGACTAGGAAATCAAATTGTGTAGAATATTTAGAATTCTTCATATATTTTCCAGGGAGCAACATACGTAAGGCATTTTCCAATTTTTACAAAAGCCATTATTATCTAAATCTAAATACAGTTGACTATACTCTAAATCTCAAATTGCATAAATGACTGTCTGTGTCCATTTTGGTAGACTATCTCAATATCCCAAATTCAACTATTTCTATGATAAAGAAGCAAATCAAACGGAAGGAGAGACACGCTTCAAAAGAATTCGTTTTTAAAAGTATAAACATCTCTTTATTATTTAAGTAAAATGGCAAAAAATGGAAAAAAAATCACATATCTAAGAAAAGGGAAATACTCAAATTTTGATACATTCACATGACACACTAGTATTCACTTAACTAAAATGAAATTAATGACAGAGGAAAATGATTACAGTACTTTAAGTGCATACATGTATACATATATTTATATAAGTCAGGATGCAAACTGTACATACAAAATTATTCCAGACTACAACTGTGCATGAAGGCATGCACAGGCACATATATACACAAGAAATGTGGAGAACAAAATGCATCCACATTTCAACAGTGATTGGTTCTGGGTGGTAAGATTAAAATGATTTTAACTTTCCTCGTTTTTAAAATAAATATAATTTTTTTTTTAGAGATGGGGTCTCACTATGTTGCCCAGGTTGGCCTTGAATTCCTGGCCTCTAGTAACCTTCCTACCTTGGCTTCCCAAAGCACTGGGATTATAGGCATGAGCCACCATACCCAGTCTAAACTTTCTTCTTAATACTTTCTTGTATTTTTACTTACGGTCGTCATGTATAACTTTTATAATTAGAAAAAAAAAAAGTTGAAGCAACTCAACTCTTAAATTTTCCTTCTCTGAGCAAAAAACTAAGAGAAGGAAAAACTATGGTGTCGTTAGACATTTACTGAAAATAAACCTATGGCTTAAGAGTAATTCATGATTACTTGACCTGCCTAATTCATAGGAACTCTTTGCGCTTTGAAGGTGTATCTACTGGAAATAATAATTAACACTAGCACAATTACATTATCATAGGATTAATAACTAAACTACTACACCTGCTGCTGTCTCTGTTACTGCAAATGTTAAAACCGTAAATTCCAAATTAATCAAAAGATAAACTTAAAAGCACATTTAAACTGAAGTTATAGTAGCTATTTTAAGTTGTATAGTCTTGAAGTTTCAGGGTAATCTTTTAACTCTATGTTCCCATATCCACATTAAAAACAGCAATGTTAATAACTATCCCAACTGCAAACAGAATATGTGGATGTCTGCATTATATTGTGCTTCACACAGTTAGACATTTTGTTCTTGATCTAATGGTATTTGGCATACAGCCTTGCTTTTTCAGCTATTTTCTGCTTTGTAAAATAATACATATAAGTCATTGATGGACGTCAGATAAATTGAACATTTCCTTGGAAAAGCAATTTGATTTCATACTAAATAATCTAACTTACTCAAAATATTCAATATAAGAAGGGAAGAGGCCAGGCACGGTGGCTCACGCCTGTAATCCCAGCACTTTGGGAGGCTGAGGTGGGCAGATCAGCTGAGGTCAGGAGTTTGAGAACACCCCGGCCAACATGGAGAAATTCCATCTCTACTAAAAACACAAAAATTAGCCAGGCGTGGTGGCAGCCACCTGTAATCCCAGCTACTTGGGAGGCTGAGGCAGGAGAATCACTTGAACCCGGGAGGCAGAGGTTGCAGTGAGCTGAGATAGCACCACTGCACTCCAGCCTGGGCAACAGAGTGAGACTCCATCTCAAAAAAAAAAGAAGAGAGGAAATTTCTCTCCCCACTCCCCGACCTGCCACCAACATCAGAAATTAGAAGCATTTTAGATGGGAAGTTTTCTGAAGAAAAAGAAATGTTATTAATAGGGTTTTGAATTATTTGAAAAACCAAACATAACAAAAGTTAAGGAAAAAAGGATATACAGATAAAGAAATAAATATCACCAAAGCAACAGCTTCCTAAATGATATATACTTACAGACTGCTTAAATTCATTTAATTGCATTTGCAGACTCTGGGCTTTGTCAAGCTCCTTTTTCATTTCATTCACACTTCGTTTGAATTCTGTGGCCTCTAAGCGTAGTGAGCGGCGCTCCACTTCTGCAGCATGCAGTCTTTGTGTAAATCCAAATATTTGCTTCTTCAACGATGCTGTGCTTTTCTGTTGTTAAACAAGAGCAATTTTATAAACAGTAACTACAGATTTACTAACAATAGCAATAACCATTTTACTAAATTAAATGTAACTTCCATTATCCAAAAACCAGTGCTAGCTATTACAGAAACGTGGAGGTGAAAACTTTATTTTTTATGTGACCAATAATTTGGCTTATGAAAAATGAACATCTGGAGAAAAGAAATAATCTAGATAGCTAAAAATGAAATTGACAGCTGTTTAGGTCTCATACAATCCTGTTGCAGCGCATTTATAGAGAACATTAAATTTAGCACTAATGTCATGCCTTTTTTTTGTTTGTTTGTTTGGAGACAGTCTCACTCTGTAGGCCAGGCTGCAGTACAGTGGCACAATCTCGTCTCACTACTACCTCCACCTCCGAGTTCAAGCGATTCTCGTGCCTCAGCCTCCTGAGCAGCTGGGATTAGAGGCTCGTACGAGGCACCCACCACCATCCCCAGCTCATTTTTGTATTTTTGGTAGAGGTGGGGTTTCACCATGTTGGCCAGGCTGTTCTTGAACTCTTGACCTCAGGTAATCCACCTGCCTTGGCCTTCCAAAGTACTGGGATTACAGGCATCAGCCACCATGCCTGGCCCATGATTTTTGTATTTTGATATTTTGGACACTTATTTGGAAGTACTTTTATTTACTGTATTAAAATTTTACATGAACTATAAAGAAAATCCAGATACATTCATGTACAACTAATAATTTAAACTACAAATTAGGCTAATTCAAAATTAAACCTACAAGTTCTTAGGTTACTACTAAATGAAAGTGTATACATACCGTAATGGGCACATGGCCACGCAAACCATATTTCAGGGCCAGTGTGTTTACTTTATGAAGTCCATGGGCCAGCCTCTGAACCAGGGAATCTTTTTCTACATATCTAATACTCCTGCTACTGTGCAGAGGTATACATTCCATTACCAGACTAATTTTATCCATGAGTTTTGCAAAAGAATTCTTGGCTGCACCTATGAGTAAATGTCCACAAATTCTGGAATTTGGATCTTCAAAGAAAAAGAAAAAAAGGCACAAAAATGTGAATTATCTCTTGTTCATTTCACAACACTGCTAATCACATAATGAAAATATTTTTTAATTATATAATTCCCATTCACCTGTAGTAATTCATTCAAAAAGTTCCTTCCCACATTATTTTCACTATGAAAAAAAGGAATTCAGAGAATAGCTCACCTATTAAATATATCAAAAAAAATCTGCATGTATTTACAGTATGCCATTCACATGGAATAGCATGACACTAAAAATTCATCACTCTTTTCTTTGTTTTAAAACCTAACATAAATCCATTTTCTATTTACAACTACCGAAGCTTGTTACCTTCATGCCATACTATTTATATTCTCAGACAAGAAAATATAATTTGCCTTATTCCAAGGCAATTAAAATTTTACAACTACAATTACTTATTTCCCCACAGAATTTTGGTAATCATCCTTCTCATATAATGGACTTAAGGTCCCCGCATATCCAACATGGCCTGCTTACTGCTAGATTCATCAGGTCTGTAATTAATAATTGTGTTTAATGTTGATAAATAAAATTGTCAGTGCTCTTTCTACTAATTGGTATTCCAGATAATGGTTAACAGGTTTATTTATGCCTTAATAATGTAATTTAGTTTTCCCTCTGCTAGGTAGGTCTTAATCTGTCATTACTTGTCTTATGATACTATCCATGTAAAATGACAAGCACAGAAAGATTATTTAAATTCATAGTATAACATTCTACATTTTTAAGAGCCTCTGCTGTTGGTGTTAATTTAAATATTGTCTTTACATCATAAGCACAAAAAGCAAATTTGGCTAGTCTTACCAAATTAAAAATGTTTTATCCTTATAAGAATACATATAATTCAACACTGAAGAGCAACACTGACTGAGACAGTAACCAACCAATGGTTTGATATGGCATAAAGAACTGTCTCATGGAAACATTGTTACAAAATTTGAGCTTCATTCTACTTATTTTATTCCTCAATGTTTAAAGGACAGACAAATTTTAAAATCTATGTAGCAGTCAGAATTTGAAAATGATCTTGCTTAGGAGTTATACATAAATTGGAAATAAAGTGAATAAAAGCATAATATCCTCCAGGTAAAATTTATTTCTATCAGTTATTGATGCATTACCTTCTAAATATAAGGTAATATAAGTTTAATTCTATATGCCACTCATTATAAACATAGTCTGTGACAGTCCCATGGAAAAAAAGACAAAGTATAATGAAAATACACAGTCCTTTTGTTAACAATCATATTCCTTAAATAAATAATGGATGAAAAAGAACTAAGTAGCTTTATATAGCAATCAACATATAACACAGAACACTGAGTTAAAGGAATTTACTAAAGTACTATATGAATAGGCCACTGTTGAATGAAAGAACAGTAAAATTTATTTTGTCTATAATATTCAATTTAATACATCATTTCAATACCTAATATATATATGTATTCCCTCTTTCTCCAACTACCTTGCAATTATTTATCTGTGTCTTTTTTCATCTTAATGAACTCTTTTTATCTTCACGGTGCCAGCCCAGCATACATGGGTATTTTTTACATGTTTGTTAAATTATATTTCTTTTTATTTCCATAGCTACTGCAACAATGCTGAACACAAGAATACCAAGAGAAATTAATGTTAACTCTTATGATATGTCAAAGGTTCTTATTTTTAAATAAACAATGTAAAAGTTCATTATTTTAGGAAATTTCAGGATACAAAAAAAATTTTCACAGATAAAGAGCCTTTAAAAGCACAAATTAATTGTAATTAAATTTTAATAAATAGGCCAGTCACAGTGGCTCATGCCTGTAATCCCAGCACTTTGGGAGGCTGAGGCAGGCAGATCACGAGGTCAGGAGATCGAGACCATCCTGGCTAAAACGGTGAAACCCCCTCTCTACTAAAAATACAAAAAATTAGCCGGGCGTGGTGGCATGCGCCTGTAATCCCAGCTACTCAGGAGGCTGAGGCAGAAGAATCGCTTGAACTCGGGAGGGCAATAGAGCGAGACTCTGTCTTAAAAAAGGAATAAATAAATAAACAACTAAGGTTTTTTACTTTGTCACAGAAATGTTTGTGTAGACACTGACTGATCTGAAGGGTGATACTAAATGACAATATAATTCCGCAATGCATTCTTCTAAATTTTTAAGAAGTGAAAGTCATATACTCTAAGTTCCTAACTGCTGACTCTCGATGAATTACAGTAAGAGCACTAAATAATGTATGCTATAATAAGAAGTGTTTTTACAATATAGTTCACATTATACAGTAAAGAGGACAATTTTTTTTATTCCAATAGGTTTTGGAGGAACAGGTGGTGTTTGAATAAATATTTTAGTGGTGATTTCCGAAATTCTGATGCACCCATCACCCAAGCAGTGTACACTGTACCCAATGTATTCTTTTATGCCTCGTCACTTCTCACCCTTTCCCCTGAGTCCCCAAAGTACGATGTATCATTCTTATGCCTTTGCATCCTCATAGCTTAGCTCCCACATATGAGTGAGAACATACCATGTTTGGTTTTCCATTCCTGAGTTACTTCACTTAGAATAATGGTCTCCAATTCCATCCAGGTTGCTACAAATGCCATTATTTCGTTCCTTTTTTTGGCTGAGTAGTATTCCATGGTATATAGATACCAATTTTCTTTATCCACTTGTTGATTGATGGGCATCTGAGCTGGTTCCACACTTTTGCAATTGCAAATTGTGCTGCTATCAACATGCGTATGCAAGTATCTTTTTTGTATAACGACATCTTTTCCTCTGAGTAGACAACTAGTAGTGAGATTGCTGGATCAAACTGTAGATTTACTTTTAGTTCTTTAATGAATCTCCACACTGTTTTCCATAGTGGTTGTACTAGTTTACATTCCCAAAAACAGTGTAAAGTGTTCCCTTTTCACTGCATCCATGCCAACATCTATTATTTTTGATTTTTTTTTATTATGGCCATTCTTGCAGGAGTGAGGCGGTACGGCATCATGGTTCTGATTTACATTTCCCGATCTTAGTGATGTTGAGCACTTTTCCATCTGCTTATTGGCTACTTGTATATCTTTTGAGAATTGTCTATTCATGTCCTTAGCCTACTTTCTGATGACTTTTTTTTTTTTTTTTTTTTTAGACAGCGTCTTGCTCTGTCACCCAGGCGAGAGTGCAATGATGAGATCTCGGCTCACTGCAACCTATGCCACCTAGGTTCAAGTGATTCTCTCACTTCAGCCTCCCGAGTAGCTGGGGTTACAGGTGCCCAACACCACACCCAGCTAACTTTTATATTTTTAGTAGAGACAGGGTTTCACCACGTTGACCAGACTGGTCTTGAAATCCTGACCTCAAGTGATCCACCCACCTCAGCCTCCCAAAGTGCTGGGATTACAGGCGTGAGCCACCGCACCTGGCCTAATCAAACTGTTTTGTTCTTGCTGATTTGTTTGAGTTCTTTGTCGATTCTGCATATTAGTCCTTTGTCGGATGTATAGATTGTGAAGATTTTTCTCCCACTCTGTGGGTTGTCTATTAACTCTGCTGCTTATTTCTTTGGCTGTGCAGAAGCTTTTCAGTTTAATTATGCCCCCTCCATATTTATCTTTGTTTTTGTTGCATTTCTTTTGGGTCAGAGTGCAATTAATTCTACATTTAAAAAATGAAGAAACAAAAAAATCCTCTAGTGATACAGTTGTAAAATTATTTATATAATAATACAGAAATAAGAGGAAAAAAATAAAGTCACTAAAGTTCCTCATGTGTACTTGTCTAGACTGTTGTAAATGTTTGGCTTGTTAAATTTAACAAATTCTTATGTTAAATACGTTTGTTAATCACTTTCTTCTTATTTAATAAAATGTGTCTTTAATCAGAAAAGCAAACCCTATATTCTGAAATTACTTTTTCCAATAGAAGGGGAAAAATTGTACATCTAGGGCTTAAATCTTCAAAACGAATTCATAAAGAATTGTTTCGACCTGTAGTTCTAAATCTGTGGGCTGCAGATCTTGATGAGGTGGGGAAGGAAGGACATTGAAAAGTTATTGCAGGAGTTCCACTACTTTTAGCTACAGTAACCATTGTGCATTTTGACCTTTATTTAGCCCTAACAAAATATATGCGTGAATAATAATGATATTGTGAGTAATAAAATTAAAAGTCCCTTGAAAACATTACATAAATCAACTGCTACTCAAAACACATCTATTATGTGGAAGAGAGAGCAATCTACAACATTTTTTCTTATTAAAATGAAGTCCTCATACTCAAAGATTGAGAAATATTCCTTTAACCAAAAAAGGTAATAATTAGTAATGTTTAAAATAATGTTAGTAATGAGTATAATAATAGTAGCAAAAATAATAATACTGTAATAATGAGTAATGTTAATAATCATGTTAATAATATTAATAATGAGTATTGTTAACTAAATTTAAATCCAACTCAGTTCTACACACTTGGTAACATTTTGTCAACCCTGACATCTCTATTTCCCTTGCCATATTACCATTTCTTGTTCTTAGTATTTCTCCAATTTATTCCATTTTCTCTGTAGTCATGGCCATATCTAAGACGCACTCTTCTCCAGTGCGTCTTCCCCCTCTTCAATCCATTCTCCACATAGTAGATAGAATAACTCGTAACACACAACTAGGATCTCATCACACTGCCTGCTTTTACGCTTCAATTACTTTCTTCTAATCTAAGAATGGATTTTAAACTCCTTAAAACGTGGCTCGAAAGTCCTACACATATGGTCCCTACTTACTTTCACAGGAACATCTTTCACTATTTATATGCCACTTACTTTATATGCAACTCCTTTTAAGTGACCCCAATATACCACAATCTTAAAGCATTCCCTCTGAGCAAAAATTATGCTTGTGTTCCAAACTGCTAATAATTTGAGAAACATGAATGTGGACATCATTTTTCAAATTTGGGAGGCAAACATTATAGTAAGATGTTTGCTTCAAAGCAATGTTTTATCTAAAAATCACTAGGCAAAACAGCCCAGAAAACTACAAAAAAAAAAGTAGTAAGTGAATTTGTCTTATTGTAAAACACGCTGATATACACTCATGAAAAATGCAATATGATACTGGTACTAGAAGAGAGGTGGAAACTAATGGAGTAAACTGGAAATACAGGAAATAGATCGATCCATGAACTTAAGCAATAATTTAACGTGTTATAAATGGCATATCTTAATCAGGGAAAAGATGGATTACAGAATTTAAAAATACTGGTGCAGGCCAGGCATGGTGAATTATGCCTGTAATCCCAGCACTTTGGGAGGCCAAGGCTGGCAGATCACTTGAGGCCAGGAGTTGGAGACCAGCCTGGCCAACACAGAGAAACCCTGTCACTACTAAAAATACAAAAAATCAGCTGAATGTGGTGGCGCGTGCCTGTAATCCCAGCTACCCGGGAGGCTGAGGCACAATAATCACTTGAACCCAGGAGGCAGAGGTTGCAGTGAACTGAGACTGGCCACAGCACTCCAGCCTGGGCAACAGAGAGAGACTCTGCCCCCCCACCCTCCCCCAAAAAAGCTACCTGGTCATCTGACTGCAAAAATAGTTTAATCATCTATTCACTATTTACAGGAAAAATAATTGCAGATAAACTCAAGATTTAATGTATCAAAAGTATTCTACTAAAATATGAGCAATACTACCTTGAGGTAAGGCTAGCCTTTCTCAGCAACTTACCATAACAAAAAACAGAAATAAATGATTACTAATTTTTAAACTACATAAAAATATCACAAGCAAAATTAAAACATAAGCTGCAAAATTATTTGCACTATGATAAAGTGTTAATATACATGATACACAAGGAGTTTTTATAATTCCATAAGACACAAACACACCCCCAAATATGATCATAGTATGATCATTTGTCGAATATGAATGGGCTTATAACAAATGAAAAGATGTGCAACCTAACTACCAATCAAAGAATACAAATAAGTAATAATATAATGTCTTTTGCCTTTTACATTGATAAAGGCCAAAGAGATTATCAAAATTTTGTGTGCCAAAGGTATTATGAGAAAACCAGAACAGTCAACACTGTTCATGAAAAAACAATGTAAAGCATACTGATAGTACTTTCTAAATGTAAAATATACAATCCCATTTCTTATGAATTTAGCCCAAGAAATAACTGCACAAGTATAAAATGATTTTATACACAAGCATATTAACTATAGTATGGCTGATTACAATATTGCTTTAAATGGTGAAAAAAATAAGAAAAAATAAATACCTATCAAAAGGAAATTTGCTGAGTAAATTACAGTAGATATATACAGTGCAACTAGTATGTAACTAAATACAATTAATGATATAGATTTATTTTATTGATATTAAAAGATATTCATTATCCACTGAGTGGGGGTAAAAATAATTACAATGAAGCACGATTGTATGATTCCCTCATGTAAAACTGTGTGCGTTTGATTATATTTGTACACATGTATGGGATACTTGTAGAGATCATCAAAATGTTAAGAATAGTTGGAGGTGACCCTTTGAGTGATTTTTACTTTCTGTGCAGGTTTCTGTATTGTGTGAAGGTTTTACGCTGGGCATAAGCATTTTCACAGAAATAACAGAACTATTTTTAAAAGCACCATGCACTACCTTACTCATTCATTCATTCAACAGCTAGCTATAGAATAGCTCATATGTATAAGGGAACTGTGTTGGACAATGGAGAGAGAGGATGTGTAACACTGATTAAGAATCAATAACTCTTATACTGTATTATTTATTATTATACAAATGGCCCCAAATAAGAATATCCAGGAATACTCTGGTTTAGACAAATGATACTTCTGTTATCATTTTAGACAAATGATACATTTGTGCTGTAGACACCTGTGGCAGTCTGGTGGAACCGATGGCTCCCCTTCTCAGAATAATCATTTTAAATCCATAAATCAAGAGATGTGGGATTACAAGGGAAACTAATTTTTCTGTAATATAGTTTTCAAAATATTTTAAGTTTTATTATTAATCCATTAAGTACAAGACAGTACATTTAAAATATAGATAAAGATAGTTTTTTAGAAGACATAGCATAGTGAAAGTTTTTGCATAAACCAAATAAGAACATTGAACTTTTTGGGCAGTCTTCGACAAGGCATCACACATGCCATGTTGGACATCAAGTTTTTTTATATATTTAAAAGTGATAAAAGTCCTGATCCACAAATATAGTATTTACTCCTACAAATATAATTAAAGCTTCGATAGTTCATTTTACAACATAGTGGAGGGCTTTTCACAAAAAATACCAGAATTCTCCAAGGCTTTTAAATCCAAAATCTAGTGTGGTTAAGTTTTTTGTCCTAAAGTCAATGAGTTCATCTTTGGCTAGGTCAACACATTCAATGCAATTTGTACTGGAAAGGAAAGAACTATGAATTCATGGTTCAAATTTTATGCTATTTAGATAGAAGTAACTTCAGTAACTCTTTTGAAGGAGTTCTGAAGTCTTTCCAAGGGCTTAAGGCTGCTATTTCAAAGAAAGTAAGAGAGAATTTTGTATTTAGAGAATACTGAAAAGCGACATAAACAAACAGTACACAGAACCTCACTGTGATGGATGAACAACTAAATGCAGAGTTGTCCTTTCACTTGGCTGGCTGCACTGCACCAGCATCCATTGGTACGGGGGAGACTATGATTATTTGCCATGTAAGTGATGACTCTCATGATTACTGATTAGTTAAGATGAGCATAAACTACATGTGAGATAGCTGCAGTAACTGTATTACAATATAAAAATATCTGTGATTTCTATTAGTACCAAAGTCACTATGCTGCTAATATTATCATGGTCTATCGTTACCATTCATAATTGAAGGAACTGTCAAAATTCTGTTAGCAGATAGTGAAACAAGATGTAATTTTTTTCTCATTCAAGTCCATAAATCGTTCCCCCGGTTCTCCTGAATTCTACCCATGGACCCTTTTGAGAAGAGATCTGTGAACCCCTGGTTAAGAGATCCCTTACCTAAGGAATATACTACGCAATCATAAATGTATATTCTTGACCCTCTCTCTCTGTCAACTTAAATTAACAAGAAAGCTACATACCTGGACTACTTCAATCAGAGAATGACAATATAATATTATGCTCTCAGTTTTACTGACAAGAAAAAAACTTCTGCATCTTCTATGAAATTGCATTTAAAGACAGAAACTGCAATGTTATTCAATATTTCCAATATGATAATCCATGTAACAAATTCCTTTTAAAGTTTAGTGACAGGAAAAGTTCTTTCTCATGTGTTTGGAGACATAAGAGAGCATCTCACTTCTGAAGAATAATAAGCAGTTCCATTTGCTTAAATTGCAGGTTTATTATGGACAGCATTGGGAGGTGAGACTGTAGAAACATGACAATCTGGTCATGAAGCGTGTTGTTTATCCAGCTAAAGTGTTAATTCATGCAATAAGAAGGAACAATATTGCTGCTGATACTGAGGATAAAGATATGTGACAGATCAAGCACTGCTTACATGCATTAACCGATTTAACCATCATTATAACCCCATGAAATGATATCATTATTATAACCATTTAAAATAATAAGTGAGGGGGAAAGAATAATTAAAATAATGTATCTATAGAATGACCCAATTATACTGAAATATCCAAAAAACAACTTGATATAAATACTAATAGTCTCTAATAAGGAGATTACATGAGGTTTAAATTTACTTCCTTTTATACTTTTAGATGTTCTTTAATATTCTACAATATACTGATGCTACTTCTTTATTATTTCGATAATCCTCATCCAAATGATCACTTTGCTAAATGAAGGAAGGCTGGCAGACAGGGAGAAAGGGTGGGTCAGTCTAAGAGTGGAATCATGGATAACCACTAGCAGGTTAGTAACACATGTAAAAAATGAGCTAAGACCACAGCGATGGGGCTGGGATAAAAAAATAACCCAATAAGAAATGTAGAATATGGAGAATAAGAGTAAGAATAAAAGTATGTTACAGTGACTGTCAGGTTTCTATTTTAGATACTATTTGGCAGATGGTCATGTCAATTACAAAGACAGTTTTCAGAAGGAAGTTTTGGGCCTAAGAAAATGGGTAAAAATTTGAATATGCTGAATTTTAGGGGTTTCTTTTTTAGGAAACTCATAGGAAGCTAAGTATACAAGCTTTCAGTTCAGGAATGAGGTCTAGGTTACAGATAATATCTGGGAGCAATCAGCACATAGATGGTAAATAAAGCCCTGGCTATACATGGGACTGCTTGGGACAACAAGGAATAAAAACATAGCTAAGTGGCTGGGCACAGTGGCTCACCCCTAGAATGCTAGCACTTTGGGAGACCGAGGTGGGTGCACTGCCTAAGCTCAGGAGTTCAAGACCAGCCTAGGCAAGATGGAGAAACCCCTTCTCTACTAAAAATAAAAAAAAAATTTTTTTAATGGCTAAGAAAAGACCCATAGTCAAAGTCTTACTCCAAGAAAGGAAGGAAGGGAGGGGTGGGGAGGGGTAGGGAGGGGAGGGGTGGGGAGGGGTGTGGAGGGGAGGGGTGGGGAGGGGAGGGGAGGGGAGGGGAGGGGAAGGGAAGGGGAAGGGGAAGGTGAAGGGCAAGAAAGGACAGGAAGGAAAGAAGGAAGGAAGGAAGGAAGGAAGGAAGGAAGGAAGGAAGGAAGGAAGGAAGGAAAGGAGGGAGGGAGGGAAAAGAAAAGAGAAAAGAAAAAAAGCCCATAGGGCACACACACACACTGAACAGAAAGGCCCAAGGACATGAAAGGAGGAGAAACAGGAGTGATACCATGGACATCAAAAGAATCTGGAAGAAGGAAGTGATCAGCAATGTCAAATACCAAAGGCAGGACAGTGGTCTTTAACTGTCTTCACTAACATATTCTGTAATTTTTTTTAACTATGTATGCTGTGGGAGGAAGAATAATGACGTCACTAAAGATGTCCACATCCTAATCCCTGGAACCTGTGACCGTGTTATGTTATATAGCAAGAGAGAATTAAGGGTGTAGATGGAATGAAGTTTGCTAATCAGTGGACTTTAAAATAAAAAGATTATCTTGGATTATTCAAGTAGACCCAACATAATTACAAGAGTCCTTTAAAGTGGTACACAGAAGAGGAGGTCAGAGTCAGAGAGAGATTTGCAGATGCGATGCTGCTGGCTTTGAAGATGGAATAAAGGGCTATAAACTAAGGAAAGCAGATGGCTTCTAAAAGCTGCAAAAAGAATCAGATTCACCCTTACAGCCTCCAGAAGGAATATAGCCCTGCCAACACCTTGATTTTGGCCCAATAAGACCTATTTCAGACATCTGATCTCCAGAAATATCTGATAATAAATTCGTGTGGTATTTAGCTGAAGATTGTGACAATTTGTTAGCCCAATAATAGGAACCTGATATGTATGCCCTCACACATTTTTAAGTTGACATCTAAAAATACTTTCATCATGTATTTTTAACCAGTTGTAAAGCATATCATTCCTGGTATGCTGTAAATTTTGGCATTTTTTTTAAAAAACTGACACATCCCTCCTCTAAATATAACCAGTAGAGACCAGGTGGAGTGGCTCACACCTGTAATCCTAGTACTTTGTGAGGCCAAGGCAAAAGGATTGCTTGAGGCCGGGAGTTTGAGACTAGTCTGGACAACATAGTAAGACTCCCATCTCTACAAAACACAAACCTTAGAAATCAGCTGAGTGTGGTAGCACACATCTGTAGTCCTAGATACTCAGGAGGCTCAGGCAGGAGGATCCCTTGGGCCCAGGAATTCGAAGCTGCAGTGAGCTATGACTGCACCACTGTACTCCAGCCTGGGTGACAGAGACAGAGAGCCCCTATCTCAAAAAAATATAAAATAAAATAAAATAAAAATAAATGGAACCAAGAGAATCTAAATGCCAGGAAGAGTTGGCCCTTACCATAATACATTTTTAAAATACATGAACAAGCTCTCCCTTAACAATCAGAAATTCTGCCTCATTTGTTTTCTCCAGTATCTCATATTTCCATTGCCCTTCTGCTACTTAATTTATTGCAATATGGAACTTACTATCCTATCATAATTTTCTACAATAAAAAAATATATATCTAAAAAAATTAAAATTGAAGCCAAGCATGGTGGTATACACCTATAATCCCAGCTACACAGGAGGCTGAGGCAGGAGGATCCCTTGAGCCCAGGAGTTTGAGGTCACCTTATTTTTAAGCTAACAAATTTCATGAATGTTGGCAAAAAACACAAGACTCCTGGGTGAGAGACAAGGGGCTTTAACACTCATGGCACAGGAAACAGCAGGAGCTTCGTATGCACTACAGTTCCTCTTGCTCCCCAAGTCCCATGGAGGTGACACAGAGTGACCTAGGCTAATGCTGTGCATGTAATGGGTTTGTGTCATAGCTGAGGAATCCAGAACTTAGGAAGCCCAAATCTTTTATAATGGGCTGAAAACAAACCTGCCCGATCTTTTCCCCAAGGGAAACATTATTTTCATTATACTGGAAAGTAAACAAACGTGTCCTCCGCTCTGGAGGGAGGTACTGTCTTTATTTTCCAAGGCTGTTTGCCACATAAACTTCCCTGAAAAGACAGCTAATAAATAAATAAATAAGAAAACTGTCAGTGCCTCTGCTCACAAAATATGCAAAAACACAAGACCTATGGAGAATTTTCTCCCAACAATTATAACTATACTCTTGCATATACTTTCAAGTTCCTTGCTGCTCTTTCTTTCCATTGTATTTACCTGGCAAACCCCCACCCTGATTAAATAAAAACCTCCTATGCCCTGACACCCAAGCAGCTGATCATCTGATGAACTTAATCTCCCACTCACCTGAATGACTATTTCTCACTTTCTCCGCTTCTCAAATAACAAATATCTTCTCACCTTCCTCCATCTCAGCTGATAGTCTTGCTTATTTCACTAAATAGTAGCAAGCAGAAAATAATTTTTACATGCATCTACTACCAAATCTACCAACCTACCTGCATCTGTACCCATATACTCTGCCTTCCCTCCTGTTACAATGCCTGAACTGTTTGTGCCAACCTTCCTCCCCACTTTTGTGCATTGGATCCCACCCCTTTCATCAACTCAGAGACTTTACATCTGCCAATTGTGCCTTCCTTCATGTATCAAGAATTTTTTTCTTTCATTCATTGAATCATTCCCCTTACCACACAAACACATTGAATTACCTCTCATCTTAAAACAAAAACCTCCCTTGACCCCTAAATATTGCTCCTGCTCCAACTCAATGTACCTGCTTGCCTTTCATAAAAACTGTCTTTAACACAACTCACTTTCTCTTTAACAGACCGCAGTCGGACTTTGTCTCGACTACTCCATCAAACAGTCCCTTCAAGGTCATCAGTTATCTCCATCTTGCCAAATTTGGAGTGATTCCTCAATCCTCATCATATTCACCTTAGCAGCAGCATTCCACATGATTAATTACACTCCTACTTGTAAAACAACTAGCTCAATGGCTATTCTTCAGAATCCTTTGCTATATCCTTCTCATTTCCTAACCTCTAAATGTTGAAAAGTCCACAAAACCTCAGAGCTCTTCTAGCTATACTCACTCCCCAAAGCAGTTATGTCCCACCCCCGCCAAAATCTGGGTGGAATGCAGGCTTCACTATTTTTAAAAAGCTCCACAGGTAATTCTAACGTACAACCAGGGTTAAAATCACTACCCTACGTGACTTCATCCAATAGCATGACTTTAAATAACACTTATACTGAGAGCACTTACAATTTTATCTGTCTTGACATTTTTCTCAAATTCAGATACCCAGCCACCTACTTGACACTTAGGAGTCTAATATATTTCTCAGACATAAAATGTCAAAAAAAAACCTCTTGATTTTCTCTTCCTACTTGTTTCTTCTCTAATCTCCCCATTTCAGTAACTCTTGCTTCAATTTACCATTTTCCCAAGACAAAAGCCTTGAAGCCATTCTTGATTCCTATCTTTCTTTCACACCTCACATTCAACATACATCAGCAAACCCTATCAGCTCTATCTTCAAAATATTTCCAGACTCTAGCCAATAACCAAGTCCAATGATGCTATACTATTCCAAGCTACCATTGTTCCTCATCTTAGAACACTGCACCCTTACTACCTACACCTTTAACTACTGACAGAAGTCAGAGATAAACCTTTAAAAGGTTAAATCAGATCTTGTCATTCTTCCACTCAAAACTTTCCGATGGTATCCCATCTCATCCTGAATAAAATCTAAAGTTCTTAGCACAGTTTACAAGGATTTGCATAATGTGGGTGCAGGTGTTAACCCTGCCCTTGCTATCTCTCTGACATCATCTTCCACCTTTCTCCCACTACTGACTCTGGTTCAGCCACTTGGGCCTCCTTGCCATTTCTAAAAATATCAAGCACACTCCTTTGTTAGGGTTCCTGCACTTCAATTTCCTCTGCTTAGAATGTCCTTTCCCCAACTACCACCCTTTCCCCTCAGATACCTGCATGGCTCATTTCTTCAAGCAAAACACAGGCTTACAACCCAAGAATTCCAAGCCTTTGAGTACCTACTCAAAGGAAATAAAAACATACGTCCAGCAAAAGGCATGTATATGAATACTCACATCAGATTTATTCATAATACTCTAAAGTAGAAACAACTCTAATGCCCATCAATAAGTTAATGAATGAACAAACTTTGGTATAACCATAGAATAAAATATTACTCAGCAACAAAAAAGAACAAACTACAGTCACAGGTAATACAGGCGAATCTCAAAAACATTATGCTAAGTAGATGAATCCAGATATATAAGAATATATATTGTATGGGTAGTAAGAAATTTGGCCTCACCTAAGGAGAAGTCTGGCCATTTTCCCAGCTCCTGGGAGATAACCTCTAAAACCTTGGCATTTCTGGAGTGATTAGAGTGTTTTTTGTATTCATGGTGGCCCCGGACCACACCTCATAGTTTGTAATGATATGACTCATGTTGAGCATCTGATAGTTTATGCTAACTCTGGATAAGGGCTGGCCAAGCCTGAAACACCAACCATATGATTAGCAGGTTGGGCCTTTGAGTCATATGATATCACCCCAATCTTCAAGAAGAGGAAAAGAACTAGATATTGAGGTCAACAATGTGGAGCGTGATCCATTCAATCATGCTTATATAATGAAGCTTCAATTAAGAACTCTGGACATCAAAGCTCCAGTGAGCTTCCTGGGTTGGTCATACTCCATGCATATTATCATACATCAATACTGGGAAGGTAACACATCCTTAGGACAACAGAAGCTTCGCATTTGGAGCCATCCCAGACTTCACCCTATGTGTCTCTTCCTTTGGCTGATTCTAATTTGTTTCCTTCTGTTATAATAAAACTGTAATCCTAAATATAACAGTTTCCTGAGTTCTATGAGTTGTTCTAGAAAACTGTCTAACCTGAAGGAATCCATGTGGACCCCGAATTTGTAACCAGCTAGCCTGAAGTGAGGGTGGCCCTGGGGACCCCTGAATTTGTGGTGTCAGAAGTGAGGACAGCCTTTGGGAACTGTTCCCTCCAACTGTGCAGTTCAGCTACACTCCTTTGCACTGTATGACTCCATTTTTATAAAATTTATGAAATTCTTCAACTGAAAAAACTAAAGAGACAGAGAAGACACCAGTGGTTGCCTTAGACCAGGTAGGAGCACGGGTGATTGACTCCAAAACAGGTGAAAAGAACGTGCTATACATTTTCTTGTATACATTCTAGTGTATACATTTTTCTCACAACTAGTCAAATTTTACAGTTAAATAAGCACATTTTATTGCAAGTAAATTATATCACAATACATTTGGCTTAAAAGAAAAAGTCCTATGTCTGATATTACTGAGAACGTTGTTCATTCTATTACTTGATATCCCTTTTTATTAAGAGCTGCAGAACAGTTTCCTATCTACTCTTAGCCCAAGGAACATTTGTATTTTTTCCTAAATTGTGATTTTTCTTTAATAACATAATTGGCAACTGAATCCTCAGACCAAAATGTGAACACAAGTGTGTAGGCCATCATAGTTGACTTTTTGTCAATGTCATTCCTGGCTTGAATTTGCTCCTTTTTCTGCCTAGGTTTTAATGAATATTATGTTATATTTTGCAAATACCTATAAGCTGCCATATTTTTTCTGGAAAAGGGGGTAAAAATTTTTTCTAAATATATCTGTAATATTTTAGTACAGATTTGAAGGAAAATTTTTTTTTGTTCTTTTACAAAAACCTGAAAAGATAACTATGTTGCTTTGTTAGATCGTATCTGGATATCCAACTTAGCTTTCTTAAAAAAAAAAAAAAAAAAGCTTCAGGCTCTTAAAAGTTGCCCAGAAATTACCCATAAACTACAAAATGTGTTCAAGCCTCATCTATGCTTCCTAAAATTATTTTGATTTTGTATATTATCTTAGATCTGCATTATAAAATATATCCTATAAAAGACATGAAAGTAAGATTTTGCATAGTTGTGAACACTTTCAAGGATGAATTATCCATTTGAAAATTGCTTTTAAAAATTGATAGGCAAATAAAATTTCAATTTAAAATACAAAAGATCTGTTCACTGTAAAACTCAACTTTTCTGCATGCTTATACTTTTTCATAAAATGTTTGAAAAAATATGGGAAAATGTGAAAGTAATAATACAAGAAATCACAAAATTTTTAAAAATCTGTAAGTTAAATTGTGGCTCCCCAAAATAGACACTAGCAGCTGAAGCACCAGAAACGATACTCAGTCAGATTGTGCTCGTTTCAGTTCCAGATATGAGTGAAGTTATATAAATAACAAAATCCCATACACACAAAAATTTTTTTAAATAACAAAATAATAAAATCCTCTAACTCTCCTCTCAAACTTCACTGTGCATATTAATAACCTGAGGATCTTTTTAAAATGCACATTAGGTCTGGAATGGAGTCTGAGATTATGCATTTGTATCACATTCCCAGCTGATGCCAATGCTCTTGGTCCATGGACCACACTTGGAGTAGCAAGATTCTTTCTATAATTTTTTTAAGATTCAATAAAGCCTCAGCGCTTTTAAATATATGCCAATAGCTGCTTATCAATACCAGTATCTTTTTTTACCACTTTGAACTTCCTTGGTATGAAACCTCAATGTTGAGTTGAACACAACCTAGTCTTAGTTTGCTTGAAAGGGTCGCTATGACCTCTAGAAAGTTAACTCAAAGTACGCAATAAAAAAAAGTTCTGAGTTGTACTAGCAGGGGTATACTTGGGTCATCTATCTTCTAGATAATTAAGATGTAATTACAGAGGAAATGTGTGACAAAATGTGTTAATGTTCTACTTATGTCCATCTACTCCTGTGTTTGTTCAGAGATATTTCAAAGCAAATCAGCACATTTGTTTCTATCTTGAGAATTTTAGTCTGGACCAGTCATATCAAAAAGTTCAGCTATCTAAAGAATTCTTTAGTCCATTCCCATAATGATTGATATCCTAACCCTTCAGTGGAAGTAATATTCTCCCCTGTTTGAGGTAAATGATCTCTTGCAGGCACACCATTTGGATACCAAGAAGAGGTAATTTATCTCAAGTGGGCAAACACTATAATGAAAGCAAGAAGGTTGCCACCTGTCCAGTATTTACCGAGGCAACATGAAAACTGGGGTCTTTGCCCATTGCCTATAAGTTCATCATCAAAGTTTAGGAAGATAGCAGGGGCAGCCACCTTTAGCACTTTCTATGCATTGAATTCAAGCTATCGTTATTGAACTTCATGTTTCATGAAAAGGTAAAAAGTAATATGCGGGTCCCATTAAGACATCAGTGCACAAGAAAGAAATAAAACAATGAACATTTACAGGACATTTACAAACACTAGGCAGGTTACGCTTCTTCTTAATGCAAAGAAAAGCTAGGAAATTTTATTAGCCAAATTTTACAGATTAGGATACTGAGGCTGAAACGAGATTAAGTAATTTGCCCAATAACACACAAATAGTAAGCAACGGTGCCCAGATTCAAATCTGGAGTCCGAGTTCTTAACCAATACTTTAATGTGTATACAACATATTTTACAGTAAATTTTCTTTCCTAATTAATAGTATGCATATAATTCATAACTTACTCTAAATAGATAAAAACCTACTCTTTAAAAAGACTGAATGTTTTTTACCTTAGAACAAAGACAATATGAAAAGCCATACAGTTATTATTAAAAGCTTAGTACTAGCGTACATGCACCACAGTTTTCCTGGGGCTAAGAAGAAAAGGGGTCAGTGATGCTATTAATTTGTAATCCCAATATTTAAAATGGCTTAAATTTTTAGCAAGTTCTCAAAAACAAAAAACAAGAAGTACAAAAAGATAAAAACATACTTCTGCCTCATAACAAACATCTTCTTTCACTTCGGAATTTTCAGAATACTTACTAAATAGATTTCCCCAAGATTCTGTCATTTCAATTTCCTACTTGGCTAAAATAATTAAGATACTGCTCATAATTTAACATGATTCAAAGGACAATGAGTCAATTACAAATCAAAGCTAAACTGATATTCCTGCTACCTGTCCTATGATGAAAATATCCTATTATGAATCGGTTAAATTATGGAATATACAAATAATTAAATATTACTCAGAAATTAAAAATCATTCTCTAAAAGAATATTAATAGAAATGGAAAAACCCTCAAAAAGTAAAGCTTTTTTAAAAATGAAGTTATGACACTGTATCATAAGCAAAGTACAGTATCACTTCTGTGAGTTTTCTTGCAAAAGATGCACAAGCTGAATCTAATCATGAGGAAACACCAGACAAATCAAAACTAAAGGATATTCTACAAATAACAGGCCTGCAATCTTCAAGAATGCCAAGATCATGGCCAAGAAAAGACTGAGGAACTCTTCCATACTGCAGACTAAAAAAACATGACTAAATGCAACACATAATTCTAAACTAGATCATTTTGCTATATAAAGAACATAGTTGGGACAACCAGGGAAAGTTTAATGGGATCTGAATGACAGTAATGTATCCATGTTGATTTCCTGATGTTGGCAGTTGCATTCTGGTTATACAGGAGAATAACCAGAATGCAAGTTTGAAACACACATTAAAATATGTAGTCTTTGAAATGCATACTAAAACAAGAGGGAGTGACACAGCATCATACTATCAACCTGCTCTCAAACTGTTCAGCAAAAAGAAAAGTTCTTTGTTATGTACTTGCCACTTTTCTGTAAGTTTTATATTATATCAAATTTTCAATGAAGATACAAACCTATGTACTCTATGATTGTATCAATATCACTTGTTAGTCTATTAGTGGATGGATAGGAGGAAAGGAGGAAGGCGGGAGGGAGGGAGGGAGGGGAAATACACTGGAAGAACATATTCAAATGTTAACAGTAACTATTCCTAATACACAGCAATGAAAAAGAATGAAATCATATCCTTTGCAGCAACATGGACGCAGCTGGAGGCCACTGTATTAGTCTGTTTTCACACTGCTGATAAAGACATACCCGAGACTGGGCAATTTACAAAAGAAACAGGTTTATTGGACTTACAGTTCCACATGGCTGGAGAAGCCTCACAATCATGATGGAAGATGAAAGGCATATCTCACATGGCAGTGGCAAGACAGAAAATGAGACTCAAGCAAAACAGGCTTCCCCTTATCAAACCATCAAAACTTGTGAGACTTATTCACTACCACGAGAACAGTAAGAGGGAAACTAACCCATGATTCAATTATCTCCCACTGGATCCCTCCCACAACACATGGGAATTATGGCAGTACAATTCAGAGATTTGGGTGGGGACACAGCCAATCCGTATCATTCCACCTTGACTCCCTCCCAAATCTCATGTCCTCACATTTCAAAACCAATCATGCCTTCCCAACCGTCCCCCAAAGTCTGAACTCATTTCGGCATTAACTCAAAAGTCCACAGTCCAAAGTCTCATCTGAGACAAGGCAAGTCCCTTCCACCTATGAGCCTGTAAAATCAAAAGCAAGTTAGTTACTTCCTAGATACAGTGGAGGTACAGGCATTGGGTAAATACAGCCATTCCAAATGGAAGGAATTGGCCAAAACAAAGGGGCTACAGGCCCCACGCAAGTCCAAAATCCAGCAGGGCAGTGAAACATTAAAGCTCCAAAATGATCTCCTTTGACTCCATGTCTCATATCCAGGTCACACTGATGCAAGAAGTGGGTTCCCATGGTCTTGGGCAGCTCCGCCCCTGTGGCTTTGCAAGTTACAGCCTTCCTCCAACTGTTTTCAAGGGCTGGCATTGAGTGTCTGTGGCTTTTCCAAATGAACGGTGCGAGCTGTCAGTGGATCTACCATTCTGGGGTCTGGAGGATGGTGGCCCTCTTCTCACAGCTCCACTAGGCAGATGCCCCAGTAGGGACTCTGTGTGGGGGCTCCTACCCCACATTTCCCTTCTGCACCACCCTAGCAGAGGTTCTCTATAAGAGCCCCACTCCTGGAGCAAACTTCTGCCTGGGCATCCTGGCATTTCCATATATCTTCTGAAATCTAGGCAGAGGTTCCCAAACCCTAATTCTTGACTTCTGTTCACTCGTAGGCTCAACACCACGTGGAAGTTGCCAAGGCTTGGGGCTTGCACCTCTGAAGCCATGGACCAAGCTCTATGTTGGCCACTTTCAGCCCCACGGCTAGAGCAGCTGGGACGCAGGGCATCAAGCCCCTAGGCTGACCACAGCACGGGGGACCCTGGGACTGGCCAATGAAACTATTTTCTCCTAAGACTCCGGGCCTGTGATGGGAAGGGCTTCCATGACGACCTCTGACATGACCTGGAGACATTTCCCCATTGTCTTGGGGATTCAGCTAATTGTTACTTATGCAAATTTCTGCAGCCCACTTGAACTTCTCCTCAGAAAATTGGTTTTTCTGTCTATCACATTGTCAGGCTGCACATTCTGAACTTTTATGCTCTGCTTCTCTTATAAAACTAAATGCCTTTAACAGTACCCAAGTCACCTCTTTTGCTGCTTAGAAATTTCTTCCACCAGATACCTTAAATCATCTCTCTCAAGTTCAAAGTTCCACAAATCTCTAGGGCAGGGGCAAAACACTGCCAGTCTATTTGCTAAAACACAACAAGAATCACCTCTGCTCCAATACCCTACAAGTTCCTCATCTCCATCTGAGACCACCTCAGCCTGGACCTTATTGTCCATGTATCTATCAGACTTTGGGGCAAAGCCATTCAGTAAGTCTCTAGGAAGTTCCAAATTTTCCCACAATTTCGTGTCTTCTTCTGAGCCCTCCAAACTGTTTCAACCTCTGCCTGTTACCCAGTTCCAAAGTCGCTTAAACATTTTCAGGTATCTTTCCACATTTTCAGGTATCTTTTCAGCAACGCCCCACTCTACTGGTACCAATTTACTGTATTAGTCCATTTTCACACTGCTGATAGACATACCCGAGACTGAGCGATTTACAAAAGAAAGAGGTTTATTGGATTTATAGTTCCAAATGGCTGAGGAGGCCTCACAATTACAGTGGAAGGTGAAAGGCACGTCTCACATGGTGGCAGAAAGAAAGAGGAGAACGAAGTAGAATGGGTTTCCCCTTACCAAACCATCAGATCTTGTAAGACCTGTTCAACCTGCCATGAGAACAGTATGTGGGAAACCACACCCATGATTAAATTATCTCCCACCAGGTCTCTCCCACAACATGCCGGAATTACGGGAGTACAGTTCGGGATGAGATTTGGGTGGGGACATAGAGCCAAACCATTATTAGCCATTATCCTAAGCAAATTAACACTGGAACAGAAAAGCAAATACCGCATGTTTTTACTTATAAGTGGGAGCTAAGCATTGGGTACACATGGACAAAAAGATGGCAACAGACACTGGGGACTACTAGAGCAAGGAGTGAAAGAGGTGGGTAAGGGCTGAAAAACTACCTATTGGGTACTATGCTTACTACCTGAGTGACAGAATCATTCATACCCCAAACCTCAGCATCACACAATATACCCATGTAACAAATTTGCATATGTATTCCCTGATCTAAAATAAAAGTTGAAATTATTAAAAAAGAAAAAATAACAGTAACCAATCTTGTGTGAGCTGAGTGATAGAAAAATATTTTTTGTTTCTGTTATTTTTATTCTTTTCTAATTTCTAATTTTTTTCAAGTTTTCTGAATTGACGAGTTTTCCTTTGTAATGGTAGGGTGGGGCAGTAGATGTGGAGGTAATAAGTGATATTTGCTTCTTAGAAAGTAAATCCTCTCTATGTTGAGTTTGTTTAGTGGATCCATCTACAAACTATCCCTTCTCTGTTGCCACTTTCTAGCTAGCCAGCCAGGAATAACCATGTGATTCAGGTTCAGGTCAATGAAACAAGAAGAGAAGACTGCTGGGTAAGCTTTTGGGAAAGCTTTTGCCTTCCTGACATAAAGGAATATATTCAGCAGCCACATCCCTTCACATCTGTAACAGCTTTCTTGAGATATAATTAAACATCATACAGTTTGCCCATTTAAAGTATACAAATCAATGTTTTTTAGTATATTCACAGAGTTTTGCAACTATAACCACAGCCAATTTTAAAACATTTTTATCAACCCCAAAAGAAACCCTATATCCATTAGCAGTCACTTCCCATACTCCCTTAACCCTCACTCCAGCCTTGGGCAACCACTAATCTACTTTCTATCTCTAGATGTGTCTACTATGGACATTTCAAATAAATGGAATCATGCAATATGTGATCTTTTGTCACCATCCTCTTTCACTTTGCATAATGTCTTCAGGGATCATTCACGTTATTGCATGTAGCAGTACTTTATTCCTTTTTATGAACTAATAGTATTTCATCATTTAGATATCTATCCATTATTCAGTTGATAGACATCTGGGTTTTCTTTTCACTTTTTGACTCACGCGTACTGATGCTATGAACATTTGTAAATGTATCCAATTCACAAACACATGAATTGGTTTGTGTTTGCATGAATGTATGTTTTCATTTCTCTTTCTCTTGGATACATTCCTAGGAGTGAATTGCTGGCTCATATGATAACTCTATGCTTAACTTTTTAAGGAACTTCCAGACTCTTTTACAAAGCATCTGTATCCTTTTCATTCCTACCAACAATGTATGAATGCCTTCACATTTTGCCCTTCCTTTTTCCTTCTTGCAAAAACACAATCCTGATGCCTGAAAGTAGAGTAGCCAGCTTAAAACTAAGAGGCACAAACATGAACATGTTAAGGATAGCAGAGAAGAAAGAACCAGTCTAGATTTCTACTTACCTCTAGACTTCCTATTATTTAGGAGGAAAAATTCCTATTTGATTAAGGTATTTTAGGTAGGGTCATCCAATAATTACAAAGAAGGCAAACCTCTTTCAAACATACAATGTCATTCTATTCAGAGAATAAACTTCTCCTTGATCTTTATATACTAATTTATAACAGAAGCATGTTTTTAAAATTTATAGCTACATATAATATTTAAATTACCTTGAAATTCTAAGATAAACCAATATATTTTCATTTGACCTTATTTTTTATAAAATTTATTATTCTGTTAATGCAATAAATATTAATAATGACCAATATATGAACTAAGCAAAGCAAGCAAACCAGTAATCAAAGACTCTTCTAAGCACTTTAAAAATGTATTCATTTAGTCTTCTAAATAACTCTGAGATAGGTAAAACTACTTTCCCCATTTTATATATAAACAAATTGATGCACACAGGATTTAAATAACTTGCCCAAGGTCACACAGCTAGTGTCAGAACCAGTATTCAAAGTCAGGCAGAATTCCTGCTTAACCCTAAAGTATTGCCTCCCCTGTAGAGCAGTTTAGCAATTTTAAGATAGAAGATTAATAATTAGTAGCCTGAAAATGTATAAAGGGGGATGTGTGTGTATGCACATGCGTGCTCATTTATGTTATACTCTACATTCACAGTGAGACGAGTAATAGGGTGACGACTATTTTTTTAGCACCCACCAAATGCCAGGTATTACACACAATGCTCAACAAGTATTATCTCACTAAATCCTCGTAACAGCCAGGAGGAAGATAATATCTTCATTTATAGGCAAAGAATCTGAGACCCAGTAAAGTTAAATAACGTGCCCAGTTTCACACAACTGATAACTAGATCACTGATAACTACATTTGGATACAAAATCAAATCTGCTTTGTTTAAAGCTAATGCTCTCTCTACCATACAATAATGTTTACCTGTTTAGGTTATTCATATGCTAAATTGGAAACTCCACATGACTATATAAGCTCTAATGGTTTTATATTTATTACTCTCATTATTATCTCTTCATAACTACTTGTACGCTTTAACTGTCTGAAAATATGTTCCCATCCTTTCTGCCAAAATATCTGAAATTTCTACTACAAAAATGTAACTTAAAATGAAAACACATGACCCTGGAAAAATATTCTATAAACAAACCCCTCATCATGTTTGAAGAAATTATTCTAAAAGCTCAGATGGTCAAGTTATATCCAGAGAGGGTCCACACTGATAATTTTGTGTTAGTCCAATAATATTCCATTATCTACCTGTATGGACCATATTCCTTCCAATATTCCTCATGACTGTGATACATCAATAATTCTCTCGCTTTAATTCACAATCACTTACTCTTCTCAAAGTCGTGTTTCTTGGCCAACAAACACTTAAAACTTTCCCTAAAAAAAAAGTTTTCCTGAACTTGCTATTTCTTCTTGCTGTTAGAGGCACAGCCAGGTCTAACAACAAAGGCACCTCTGCTCCTAGACTTAGGCAAGCATGCAAAGACACCACCTTCTACTTGATAAATCTTACCTATGCATATCTTTATCAGGGTCTTAACTATTGTGTCAATATTTTAACACTGAAAGTGTTGTAAGGGGCTACTTTTGGCAAGTGCTTTAATTACTGCCTGGTTTTATAAAACCTCTGTAATTTGACCCCATGCCAATGATACATCTTTCTTCTGATATGAATAATGGAAAATATCCTTTATTAATCACTATGTATAAGCCAGATCTGCTAGGCACGGATTTTCATTCTCATCCTTTTAATGTCTGTTCCTTCCATTCTATGTTTATTCCTACATCTGCATCTCTGCTTAACCATGCCCTTCATCTGAATGCCACCTCTCCTCTCTAACTTGCCATCATTCTAAGCCTAGCTAAAGTTCCTCCTTGAAGTCTTCCCTGTACTCATAAGCCCACACTGAGCAGCACCTTCTGTAGATTCTTGTAGCATTAAAAGCCTGTATCTCTTCATCTCATCCTTAATTACATTCTGCTTGAAGTCGCTCATGAGTTGTCATTCTTGTTCTCTAACAACTGTGCACATTAGCATCAGACCAATTCACACATTTTTATTTTATCTCCTAGAATATATATATAACACAGTGACAAGAAAAAATACATTAAATTAATTAATAACATAAACAAGATGATAGCATCAGAAACCAATCTACTTTTAAGCATCATACTTACAAAGAATATCAGTAACATAAATCACCTGTTTATTTTTTTTACATACATACTTTAAGTTCTGGGCTACATGTGCACAATGTGCAGGTTTGTTACATAGGTATACATGTGCCATGTTGGTTTGCTGCACCCGTCAATTCATCATTTACATTAGGTATTTCTCCTAATGCTATCCCTCTCCCAGTCCGCACCCCCAACAAGCCCTGGTGTGTGATGTTTTCCTCCCGGTGTCCGTATGTTTTCATTGTTCAACTCCCACTTATGAGTGAGAACATGCGCTGTTTGGTTTTCTGTCCTTGTGATAGTTTGCTGAGAATGATGGTTTCCAGCTTCATCCACGACCCTGCAAAGGACATGAACTCATCCTTTTGTGGCTGCATAGTATTCCATGGTGCCTATATGCCACATTTTCTTTATCCAGTCTATTATTGATGGACATTAGGGTTGGTTCCAAGTCTTTGCTATTGTGAATAGTGCCGCAATAAACGTATGTGCGCATGTGTCTTTATAGTAGCATGATTTATGATCCTTTGGGTATATACCAGTAAGTGGAATTGCTTGGGTCAAATGGTATTTCTAGTTCTAGATCCTTGAGGAATTGCCACACTGTCTTCTACAATGGTTGAACTAATTTACACTCCCACCAACAGTGTAACAGGGTTCCTGTTTCTCCACATCCTCTCCAGCACCTATTGTTTCCTGACTTTTTAATGATTGCCATTCTAACTGGTGTGCGATGATAACTCATTGTGGTTTTGATTTGCATTTCTCTGATGACCGGTGATGATGAGCATTTTTTCATGTTTGTTGGTTGCATAAATGTCTTCTTTTGAGAAGTGTCTGTTCATATCCTTTGCCCACTTTTTGATGGGGTTGTTTTTTTCTTGTAAATTTGTTTAAGTTCTTTGTAGATTCTGGATATTAGCCCTTTGTCAGATGGATAAATTGCAAAAATTTTCTCCCATTCGGTAGGTTGCCGGTTCACTCTCATGATAGTTTCTTCTGCTGTGCAGAAGCTCCTCAGTTTAATTAGATTCCATTTGTCTATTTTAGCTTTTGTTGCTATTGCTTTTGGTGTTATAGTCATGAAGTCTTTGCCCATGCCAATGTCCTGAATGGTATTGCCCAGGTTTTCTTCTAGGTTTTTTATGGTTTTAGGTCTTACATTTAAGTCTTTAGTCCATCTTGAGTTAATTTTTGTATATGGTGTAAGGAAGGGATCCAGTTTCAGCTTTCTACATATGACTAGCCAGTTTTCCCAGCACACCATTTATTAAATAGGGAATGCTTTCCCCATTGCTTGTTGTCAGGCTTGTCAAAGACCAGATGGTTGTAGATGTGTGGTGTTATTTCTGAGGCCTCTGTTCTGTTGCATTGGTCTATATATCTGTTTGGTACCGGTACCATGCTGTTTTGATTACTGTTTTGAAGTCAGGCAGCCTGATGCCTCCAGCTTTGTTCTTTTTGCTTAGGATTGTCTTGGCTATGCAGGCTCTTCTTGGTTCCACATGAAATTTAAAGTAGTTTTTTCCAATTCTGTGAAGAAAGTCAGTGGCAGCTTAATGAGGATAGCACTGAATCTATAAATTATTTTGGGCAGTATGGCCATTTTCACGATATTGATTCTTCCTACCCATGAGCATGGAATGTTCTGCCATTTGCGTCCTTTTTTATTTCGTTAAGCAGTGGTTTGTAGTTCTCTTTGAAGAGGTCCTTCACATCCCTTGTAAGTTGGATTCCTAGGTATTTTATTCTCTTTGTAGCAACTGGAAGTGCATGGCAGATCACTCATGATTTGGCTCTCTGACTGAGCCAATTCGTATATTGGTGTATACGAATGCTTGTGATTTTTGCACATTGATTTTGTATCCTGAGACTTTGCTGAAGTTGCTTGTCAGCTTAAGGAGATTTTGGGCTAAGACGATGGGGTTTTCTAAGTATATAATCATGTCACCTGCAAACAGAGACCATTTGACTTCCTCTTTTCCTAATTGAATACCCTTTCTTTCTCTTGCCTGATTGCCCTGGCCAGAACTTCCAACACTGTGTTGAATGGGAGTGGTGAGAGAGGGCATCCTTGTCTTGTGCTGGTTTTCAAAGGCAATGCTTCCAGTTTTTGCCCATTCAGTATGATATTTGCTGTGGGTTTGTCATAAAGAGCTCTTATTATTATGAGATACGTTCCATCAATACCTAGCTTATTGAGAGTTTTTAGCATGAAGGGCTGTTGAATTTTGTCAAAGGCCTTTTCTGCATCCATTGGGATAATCATGTGGTTTTTGTCGTTGGTTCTGTTTCTGTGATGGATTATGTTTATTAATTTGCATATGTTGAACCAGCCTTGTATCCCAAGGATGAAGCCGATGTGTTCGTGGTGGATAAGCTTTTTGATGTGCTGCTTGATTCGGTTTGCCAGTATTTTATTGAGGATTTTCGCATCAATGTTCATCAGGGATATTAGCCTAAAATTCTCTTTTTTTGTTGCATTTCTGCCAGGCTTTGGTATCAGGATGATGCTGGCCTCATAAAAGGAGTTAGGTAGGATTCTCTCTTTTTCTATTGATTGGGATAGTTTCAGAAGGAATGGTACCAGCTCCTCTTTGTACCTCTGGTAGAATTCGGCTGTGAATCCATCTGGTCCTGGGCTTTTTTTGGTTGGTAGGCTATTAATTATTGCCTCAATTTCAGAACTTGTTATTGGTCTATTCAGAGATTGGACTTCTTCCTGGTTTAGTCTTGGGAGGGTGTATGCGTCCAGGAATTTATCAATTTCTTCTAGATTTTCTAGTTTTTTTGCATAGAGGTGTTTATAGTATTCTCTGATGGTAGTTTGTATTTCTGTGGGATCAGTGGTGATATCCCCTTTTTCATTTTTTATTGCATCTATTTGATTCTTCTCTCTTCTTTATTAGTCTTGCTAGCGGTCTATTTTGTTGATCTTTTCAAAAAAAAAAAACAGCTCCTGGATTCATTGATGTTTTGAAGGGTTTTTTTGTGTCTCTATCTCCTTCAGTTCTGCTCTGATCATAGTTATTTCTTGTCTTCTGCTAGCTTTTGAATCTGTGTGCTCTTGCCTCTCTAGTTCTTTTAATTGTGATGTTAGGGCGTTGATTTTGATCTGTCCTGCTTTCTCTGGTGGGCATTTAGTACTATAAATTTCCCTCTACACACTGCTTTGAATGTGTCCCAGAGATTCTGGTATGTTGTGTCTTTGTTCTCATTGGTTTCAAATCCTTCTTTATTTCTGCCTTCATTTTGTAATTTACCCAGTAGTCATTCAGGAGCAGGTTGTTCAGTTCCCATGTAGTTGAGCGGTTTTGAGTGAGTTTCTTAATCCTGAGTTCTAGTTTGATTGCACTGTGGTCTGAGAGACAGTTTGTTGTGATTTCTGTTTTTTTACGTTTGCTGAGGAGTGTTTTACTTCCAATTATGTGGTAAATTTTAGAATAAGTGCGATGTGGTGCTGAGAAGAATGTATATTCCTTTGATTTGGGGTAGAGAGGTCTGTAGATGTCTATTAGGTCTGCTTGGTCCAGGGCTCAGTTCAAGTCCTGGCTATCCCTGTTAATTTTCTGTCTCATTGATCTGTCTAATATTGACAGTGGAGTGTTAAAGTCTCCCATTATTATTGTGTGGGAGTCTAAGTCTCTTTGTAGGTCTCTAAGAACTTGCTTTATGAATCTGGGTGCTCCTGTATTGGGTGCATATATATTTAGGATAGTTAGCTCTTCTTGTTGAATTGATCCCTTTACCATTATGTAATGGCCTTCTCTGTCTCTTTTGATCTTTGTTGGTTTAAAGTCTGTTGTATCAGAGATTAGAATAGCAACCCCTGCTTTTTTTTTGCTTTCCATTTGCTTGGTAGATCTTCCTCCATCCCTTTATTTTGAGCCTATGCATGTCTTTGCACGTGAGATGGGTTTCCTGAATACAGCACACCAATGGGTCTTGACTCTTTATCCAATTCACCAGTCTGTGTCTTTTACCTGGGGCATTTAGCCCATTTACATTTAAGGTTAATATTGTTATGTGTGAATTTGATCCTGTCATTATGATGCTAGCTGGTTATTTTGCTCATTAGTTGATGCAGTCTCTTCATAGCATCTTTACAATTTGGCATGTTTTTGCAGTGGCTGGTACCAGTTGTTCCTTTCCATGTTTAGTGCTTCCTTCAGGAGCTCTTGTAAGGCAGGCTTGGTGGTGACAAAATCTCTCAGCATTTGGATTTATTTCTCCTTCACTTAAGAAGCTTAGTTTGGCTGGATATGAAATTCTGAGTTGAAAATTCTTTTCTTTAAGAATGTTGAATATTGGCCCCTACTCTCTTCTGGCTGTAGGGTTTCTGCCAAGAGATCTGCTGTTAGTCTGATGGGCTTCCGTTTGTGGGTAACCCGACCTTTCTCTCTGGCTGCCCTTAACATTTTTTCCTTCACTTCAACGTTGGTGAATCTGTCGATTACGTGTCTTGGGGTTGCTCTTCTCAAGGAGTATCTTTGTGGTGTTCTCTGTACTTCCTGAATTTGAATGTTGGCCTGCCTTGCTACGTTGGGGAAGTTCTCCTCGATAATATCCTGAAAAGTGTTTTCTAACTTGGTTCCATTCTCCTCGTCACTTTCAGGTACACCAATCAAACGTAGATTTGGTCTTTTCACATAGTCCCATATTTCTTGGAGGCTTTGTTCGTTGTTTTTTTTTTTTACTCTTTTTTCTCTAATCTTGTTTCTCATTTTATTTCATTAGTTTGATCTTCAATCACGGATATACTTTCTTCTGCTTGATCAAATCGGCTACTGAAGCTTGTGTATGCTTCGTGAATTTCTCGTGCTGTGTTTTTCAGCTGCATCAGGTCATTTATGTTCTTCTCTAAACTGGTTATTCTAGTTAGCCACTCGTCTAACCTTTTTTCAAGGTTTTTAGCTTCCTTGCAATGGGTTAGAACATGCTCCTTTAGCTGGGAGAAGTTTGTTATTACTCATCTTCTGAAGCCTACTTCTGTCAACTTGTCAAAGTCATTCTCCATCCAATTTTGTTCCCTTACTGGTGAGGAGTTGTGATCCTTTGGAGGAGAAGAGGTGTTCTGGTTTTTGGAATTTTCAGCCTTTCTCCTCTCCCCATTTTGTGGTTTTATCTACCTTTGGTCTTTGATGTTGGTGACTTACAGATGAGGTTTTGGTGTGAATGTCCTTTTTGTTGATGGTGATGCTATTCCTTTCTGTTTGTTAGTTGTCCTTCTAAAAGGCCCCTCAGCTGCAGATCTGTTGGAGTTTGCTGGACATTCAGTCCAGACTCTGTGTGCCTGAGTATCACCAGCGGAGGCTGCAAAACAGCAGGTATTGCTGCCTGATCCTTCCTCTGGAAGCTTCGTCCCAGAGGGGCACCTGCCAGATGCCAGCCAGAGCTCTCCTGTAAGAGGTGTCTGTTGGCCCCTACTGGGAGGTGTCTCCCAGTCAGGCTACACGAGGGTCAGAGACCCACTTGAGGAGGCAGTCTGCCCGTTATTCGAGCTCAAATGCCGTGCTGGGAGAACCACTGCTCTTTTCAGAGCTGTCAGGCAGGAGGACGTTTAAGTCTGCAGCAGCTGTGCCCACAGCTGCCCCTTCCCCCAGGGGCTCTGTGCCAGGAAGATGAGGGTTTTATCTATAAGTCCCTGACTGAGGCTGCTGCCTTTTGATCAAATATGCCCTGTACACAGAGCTGGAATCTAGAGAGGTAGTCAGCCTTGCTGAGCTGCGGTGGGCTCCGCCCAGTTTGAGCTTCCCAGCAGCTTGGTTTACACTGTGAGCATAAAACCACCTATTCAAGCCTTGGCAATGGCAGTCGCCCTCCCCTCGCCAAGCTCCAGCATCTCAGGTTGTTCTCAGACTGCTGCGCTAGCAGCAAGGATTTCAAGCCAGTGGATCTTAGCTTGCTGGGCTCTGTGGGCATGGGACCTGCCGAGCCAGGCACTGGAGAGAATCTCCTGGTCTGCCAGTAGTGAACACTGTGGGAAAAGCGGAGTATTTGAGCAGAAGTGTACCATTCCTCCTGGTACAGTCTCTCACAGCTTCCCTTGGCTAGGAAAGGAAAATCCCCCGACCCTTTGCGCTTCCCACGTGAGGTGACACCCCGCCCTGCTTCAGCTCGCCCTCCGTGGGCTGCACCCACGTCCAACCAGTCTCAATGAGATGAACAAGGTACCTCAGTTGGAAATGCAGAAATCACCCATCTTCTGCATCAATCTCACTGGAGTTGCAGACCGGAGCTGTTCCTATTTGGCCATCTTGAAAGCACTCAAATCACCTGCTTCTTAAACCAAATCTAAAAACTATTTCTAAGCTCTTTCAAGAATGTTCAGTTTTGCTTTGAAGTTATAATACCAAAATTCTTAAAATACATTTAGTTTAGACTTTTACTTCAGACTCCAAACCCAGTATCTTGAGGTTCTACCAATACATTAAATATGCACATTGCTTACCAACATCAATGGCCACAACTTAAAAATAATCTTTAAGTTTCCTACTACAAAAGTCTAGGTTTAGATATTTGAAATCACAATGAATGATCTATATTTGCACAGTGGAATTGTCTAAGAATTAAATACCAAATTGTCATTACATATAGGCCTACATTTCATTAAACAGACAAATCTTAACAAGTCCATTATACAATTTTAACAATTAATGTGTCTGAAAATGACCATAATTAGTCCAATTAGTTTTCATTGAATCTGTCAGACAAAATATCATGCAATCTGAATCATAAAAAAAACTTGCATTTTAAACCTTTGTAAATTGCTGATAATAGGTGGTTACACACCAGGTAGAAAGGAGCAGACTATCCAAATTAATTCTATCTAAAATAAACTAGAAAAAGTAAAAAAATGTATCACAAAACGAGAGAGAAAAATTTTCTACTGGCTCTCATATTACTCAAGCTTATGAAATTTACAGCCAGAAGTAGAAGTGAAAAAAGGCCAAAACACATGAAAAAACATTGCCAGTATTACTTAATAAAAAGCTAATGATGAGCTTTCCATAGGAAAAACAGATAGAAAAAAAAAATAAGGTGGATACATTCACCAAGAAATGTCATTTCCCCATAAATAGAGACAAAATTTATATTAATTTACATCATTAAGTACAGAGTTAACAATCTCTCTGTGATTGAATAAAATAAAGATAAAAACAAATATATTTTCTCCCTATATGGTTTATTAGAATTTGTGACATAAAGAATTTCTGGATATTTGTTCTTAAATGTATTTTGCAAGGACATAAAAGAAGGAACCAATACCTGTTTTGCCAATGACATCTTGTAATTCAGCCATAGAACTGATTACTGCAGCAAGAAGGTCAGAACTGGTGAGCCAACTGAGCGCTTGTAAACAACGCAACTGCTCCTTTTGATGTTCTATAAAATTGAAAAAATCCATTATAAAATTCTACAAAACTTTATGAAAATCTGTATTTAAAATTCATAGCAGCATGCAGCTATTTAAGAAACAGATAAAACCCTATTGTGAACATTGCCTAATGTGGAAAAATCTATTAAATGTTAGATTAGCTTGACCTAATTTACAAATAACTGTAAATGACACCAAATAAACAGAAGAAAACAAATTTTCTTTAGTTTTACTTATATTACTTAATAGTCTGCTTTTTAAAAATTAAAACTTAAATCATTTCTTCAAAATAGTTAAGCATTCAAAAAACAACTGGAAAATTTACATTTGTCTCATTCTCATATAATTCTTCAATACATTTTTAACCCATTTCATACTTATTCATAGAAACTGAAAATACATTATACTGATAATTTGAAACAGGGCAGTTTTTGATTGACATAACTGAAAAATCACTGTATAAACTCTCCACTTTACTGCAGAGGATTCAAATATAAAAGAAAACAAAGGTGAAATGATAAGTATTTTGCCACCTAATATTTTAATCTGTTTAAAACAAAAAATTACAGCCTAATTTATACAAAAATATTCACTTATCCATACACACATATACATACATATAGAGACTATGTTATATTATTTGGCATATTACATGATTTTTTAAAAGTTTTTCCATAATAGCCAGGTATAGTCACACTGTATTTAACTTACATGCAACTTATATTTTTAAAAGCACAAATTATCTTACTTGGAAATTTATGCTTGTCTTTGGGCTCTCCTGTGCACACTAACATGCCTATGCCTTCTTTGAAACTCTCCATCCAGGTAAAAAGAGAGGCACATGATTGGCCCAAAATCTTGAGTCTGTTTGCTGCCAAAATTGCAATAACACCTTTCCGAAATATACGTATCAATCCTTTGAATGTTTTCTTTTTCATCTTGGCTTCCTCTTGCTTCTTTTCCTCTACAGTTGACAAAGCCTGGGCTAGAGTTCTAATTTCCAGTTTGAACGACTCAAAGGTGTTGACCTGCTCCTGGAGAAAATCTCTCTGTGTGGACAAGGCGCATGATCGGCTATAGAGGGGATATAAGGCACCAGCCATTAATGCACAGGCTGCCAGCAAGGACGTCCGTTCCCTTTGAGTCTGTGATAACAGTTTTTTGAAGTGTGAATTTTCAAGAACCAATTGGTCATGTGACTTCTCAATATGGTTCAATTTTTCCATATTTTTTTCAGAAATTTCTTGAAATTTCTATGGAAGAAGTCAAACAATATATTTGATCATGAAACAAACAGGCATTGTATTAATTTCCCTTCACGCAAAGAAAACAAACTTTTGCTGACAACCACTTCTTCCTCTTTAAAAGATACATGTACTAAAATATCCAAAATATAAATAAGATAGACAGGGCAACAGTGAGCCAAACAGCTTAGATCTGAATGTGCACATTGATTCTTAAATCCTCTCACATAGAAGCTTTATGTAAAGTAGAACACATAAATTTAAGACTATTTCATAAATTTCCTGTAGACTTATACATAAACACACAAATTTAGAAAAGAAAAATATGCTTTCTCTGTATAATTTCTCTTCTTCCACTCCTCACTAATTCTTCATTCCTACTTTTAAACAGAAATGACAGTGCCAATAGAGGGTTTCCTAGACGTAAAAAAGACTTTACTTTTTAACAAAATAAGCAAACAGTTCAATCAATGATATAACAAATAGCATGGTCTACCATTTACTGCATGAGAAGGCACTGTCTCTCAAGGATACTCACTTATTTCAGTTTCTGTCTTACTTCCCCATGACAGAAAGCCATACACAGTGCATCTCCAGTGGTGACAGGAAATAATTGTGAGCTGGGCCTCAGCAGCCCTCTGCTCCTTTTTGCCTAATCAAGTTGCTTACAATCCAAAACTTAATTTGAAATAAAAAGGAATTTAACTGTAAGAACCACAATTAATCACTAGAAAATAAATTGGCTCTCTCTATGAAATCTTAACCTAATCAGTAAGGAATCTTGAAAGAAAGAGTAATATTAGGAAGGACCAGGCACAATGGCTCACGCCTGTAATCCCAGTGTTTGGGAGGCTGAGGTAAGAGGATTGCTTGAGCTCAGGAGTCTGAGGCCATCCTGGGCAACATAGCAAGACCCCATCTCCACAAATAAAAAATAAAAAAAATTAAGACAGGAATGGTGGTGCACACCTATAGTTACAGCTACTCGGGGGGCTGAGGTCAGAGAATCAATTGAATCCAGGAGGTTGAGGCTGCAGTAAGCCATGATCATGCCACTGCACTCCAGCTTGGGTAACAGGGCAAGACATTGTCTCAAAAAAAAAAAAAAAAAAAAAAAAAAAAAAAAGAAAGAAAGAAAAAGAAGGTAACAGATCCCAATTTCCTTTACTATTCACTTATTATTCAATAAACATTTATTGGGGCCAGGCCTAAGGGCTCACACCTACAATCCCAGCACTTTTGGAGGCCAAGGTGAGAGAATTGCTTGAGGGCAGGAGTTTGGGACCAGCCTGGGCAACAGACTAAGACCCTGTCTCTACAAAAAAAATTTAAAAATATCAGCCAAGTAGGGTGGTATCTGTATAGTTCTAGCTACTCAAGAGGGTGAAGGTGGGAGGATCTCTTTAGTCCAGTCATCTGAGACCAGCCTAGTTGACAGTGCAAGACCCTGTCCCTATTAAAAAAAAAAAAAGGATTGATTAGTTACTAAATCACATGTACTCGGAAAAGAGACAAGTAAATCAACTAGTGTGGTATAATGCTATGATAGAGATATTCCAGGTTGCCAGAGGAGTACAAAACAGCACTTAAACTTTGGCAGCCATATTCTATCAATGGGACTATGTCCCAGAACTCCACACAAAGACCACTAGTAAAGCAAGTGGTGGCCCACAGGGAGTGCTAAAAGAAGCAAGGAACTCTGAGAAGCAGTAGCTACGCAGACTGCTTGCAAGAGGATGTGCGACAACCCTCTTAAAGCAGACACACTTTAAGGAAAAATAAAACTTGACACTTGGCTTATAGCTAGATTAAAGCAGGAAGACTAGCATGTGGAAAAGGAAGAGCCAGAAAACAGCATAGTATGCTCTAAGGATGCAAATAATTCAGAATACCTGAAGAAATGAGAGAAAGGATGGAAATTTGAAAAGTACACAGATAACAGAGGACTAAGTATCTTATGTGCTACACTAAGAAACTTAACTTTATCTAGAGAGGTATGAGAAGCCATAAAATCCTGGAACTGTCCTTATTCTTAGTAAAGGGATGTGAGAATCAGAAACATAATAAAGATGGCCAGGGGTAGCAGTAGAGTTGCAGCAGCTGGGAGTAGGATGAGGGGAACAAATGGAAATCACAAAGGTTGATTCTATATTCTCCTCAAAATCAATTTCATCCGTTCAATTAGAGAAAAAAAGAAAATTACAGAAAACCTAGAAAATACAAGAGGCAAACTAGCAATACTTAGGTAAGTGAAAATAAAAGTGAACCTCAATGTCTCAGGCAAAAATGCTTTCAACAAAAATTACACACAAAATTACAATAAAAATTGTGCATATAGATACAGGTAGAGATAGAGACACTGTATCCTGAAGTCAGTATCTTAATAATGGAGAAAAACCTAAAGCATTTTTACCAAGTTCCAGAGCAAGGCAAGAACACCCACTATCTCCACTAGTATTTAACACTGTATTTGGTGTGTTATTAGCCAGTGCAACTAGGCAACAAAAAGCAAGTAGAGACATAAGAATTGGCAAAGAAGAAGTAAAACTATCTCTATTTGTAGAAAATTTGATCATAAATCTAGAAATAGCAAAAGATCCAATGACAGAATTCAATCAGAAAAAAAGTCAGTAAGGTTAAAATATATTAAATTAACATACAAAAAAATCAATAGCTTCTTGTTCACAGCAACATTATTCACAATAGCCAAAAGGTAGGAAAAAACACAAATGCCTAACAGAGGATGAATGAATAAACAAAATGTGGTATATCCACACAACAGAATATTATTCAGGGATAAAAAGGAATGAAGTACTAATACATGGTACAACATAAATTGAAAAATTACGCTAAGAGAAAGAAACCAGACACAAAAGGCCACATTTGTATGACTCCATTTATATAAAATATACACACTAGGAAAATTTATAGACACAGAAAACACATTTTTGGTCACCAGGGGCTGAGGAGAAGAAGGAACAAGTAGTGACTGCTTAACGAGTTCAGGGTTTCTGTTTGGAGTGATGAAAAGTTCCAGAGCTAAATACTGGTGATGGTTGTGCAATACTGTGAACACACTTAATGCCACGAACTGTATACTTTAAAAGGATCAAAATGGTAAATGTTATGTCATGCATATTTTACCACAATTTAAAATATCAATATCCTTAATATATACAGATAAACAAAAAAGAAAATAATGGAAGAGAAAACCCCATTTAGAATTCCATAATAAAAACGACAGAATAATTTAGGAATCAATTTAGCCTGAAACGTAAAAAATCTGTAAGAGGAAAAGTTTTAAATATGGTTGAAAGACACAAAAAAATACTTCAAACTTCAACAGCCTAACTCATCACAAAGATTCAATTATTCCTAAGTAAATTGATAAATGTAGTACAATTCCACTAAAAAACAAACCAGTTTGTTTTCTGGAGCTAGGCAAGTTGAGTTTAACCCTGAAAAAGAAGAGGAATGAGAGGGGAACAGCCCCACCACATATTGAAACACCAACAAAACCTCTAATTAAGGCCGGGCACAGTGGCTCACACCCGTAATCCCAGCACTTTGGGAGGCCAAGGTGGGTGGATCACCTGAGATCAGGAGTTCTAGACCAGCCTGGCCAATATGGTGAAACCCTGTCTCTACGAAAAATACAAAAAAACAATTAGCCAGGCGCGATGGCACAGGCCTGTAATCCCAGCTACTTGGGAAGCTGAGGCAGGAGAACTGCATGAACCTGAAAAGCAGAGGTTGCAGCAACCCAAGATCACGCCACTGCACTCTAGCTTGGGTTGGACAAAGCAAGACTCTGTCACACACGCACACACACACACACACACACACACACACAAAAACCTCTATTTAAAAAATCATGTTATTTGTACATGAAAAAAAGACCAATGGAACAGAACAGCTAGAAACAGATCTAAGCGCAAAAAAACTTCAATGATAAAGGTAGCAATTCAAAGCAGTGGGAAAAAGACAGACTAAATGGTGGTGAAATAACTGGATGGCCTTCAGGAAAAAAATACAAAAGTTGTTCTATGCCTGACATTTTATACATAAGTAAATTCCAAATAGACCATAAATCTATACGTAAAAAAAAATGAAACCACAGAAATATTAGAAGAAAATACAGGCAAATTACTTAACCTTGTTATAAAGATAGGATTGCTAAAACTAAAAATCCAGAGGCATAAAAAGATCAATTAAAAGATTAAAAAATACACATTGGAGGGCCAGGCATGGTGGCTCAAACCTGTAATCCCAGTACTTTGGGAGGCCAAGGCAGGTGGATCACAAGATCAGGAGATCGAGACCATCCTGGCTAACACAGTGAAACCCCATCTCTACTAAAAATACAAAAAATTAGCCAGGCGTGGTCGCACGTGCCTGTAGTCCCAGTTACTCAAGAGGCTGAGGCATGAGAATCACTTGAACCCGGAAGGCAGAGGTTGCAGTGAGCCAAGATCATGCCACTGCACTCCAGCCTGGGCAACAGAGCGAGACTTGGTATCAAAAAAAAAAAATTGGTATTACATAAATAATTTTGTTTCCAATTCACTCCTACTAGAACCCAAATCTCAGTGGATACTGTGAGGCCTATTATTTCTCTATTTTAATGGGAATAGTTTGAATATTATAGTGCTTATTTATATTCCAGACATTGTTCTAAATGCTTTACATATATTTTTTTAAATCCTTGTACTGAACTATGAGGTTGGCACAGTTTTACTGATAATAAAATTGAGGTTTAGAGAAGTTACACAATTTTTCCACACTCCTTCAGCTAGGTTTATCTAATTCTATTACCTAACTTTTTTGTCTTTACTGACCCAAGGTTCTCCCCTCCGGTACCAACATCCCCACGTCTTCCCCAGTGAAGAATTCACCTTCTCCCACTATCCTCAACCTGATGAACAAGGAGAAGTTGATCTCTTCCTTTAGTATACAGGCATTAGCCTCACCACTACTTTTCACAATTTAACATGTTCTGTAGAACACCCGGGTCCTTTGCCTTCCATCTCCCCTAATGCTATTCGAATACTAACAATCTTCAGAGCCCATTTCAGGTTCTGTCTATTCTATGACTCATTTTACTATCATTTTACTTCATACTGATCTTGACCTTCTCTGAACTTAAGTAAAGGTCACTCAGGCATTTAACTTCTACACTACTTATTTATTTCATGTGTGTATATCTACTCTCCCTCAAATACAAGATTGCTAGCTCCTAGAGGTTAGGAATTATTTACTATAGTGTCTGTCACAGTGCTCTATACTCTGTAGGTATTTAATAAATATTGAAGGAATTAAATAACCCTTTATAAAATCATCCCTGATTTTGCTTAGCACAGTGTTTTGCCCATAATAGACACTGAATAAATGCCCAATTAATGAAAAAAGCTTTACAATGTAAAGGCTTAGAAAAAAGAAAAATATAATTTAAAAGAACAAAATTTCCAAATGTAATTTGGTACTTATCCACATGTCAGAATTCTGGTTTAAATTAATTCTGACTTTCCACAGGGAACTACTTTCAGAGGTATTGCATTATTTACTGTGAATTATTCTTGAAGAACAAAGCCTGTTTGATTGTAAGGGTGGAAACAGCTATAGAGCAAATTTGCTTTTAAAAAAAATCGAATGTTTTCCACCCAAGGAGATTAAAGGCCAGTATTTTTAAAACAAACATAAGGAACATCGCTTTCATATGGGACAAAAGCATTCCTAGTACTGAAATAACCTGCTCCTCAGTGTGTTTAATTTCAAAAAATAATATTCTCAAATTCCCCCATAAAAACATTCCTATCATGAAGAAAAAAACCTAAAAATATAGAATGCATACCTTTTACACAAAATTCAATAGCATAACAAAAATACTAAATAATTTCACCAGTTTTCTTTTACTCTCTAATAAATTCAAAGTGCATCCATAATGTGGAAAAAGGACAGCTTTTTTCCTTAATGAATCACGGACTTACTTCCTGAAATACATGAGCTTTAAGGGATGCCTTACTGGCTTACAGCACTCTGTGACCTTTGAGACTCTGGGCCAGAAATTAGACACTTCCCTAGGGAGTAAAATTCTTTTGTATCACTCTTGCTCGCTGAGTTCTTGCTCTTCATGTTGGCAAAAAGGCAAATTGCAAACTGGACATTCAATGACATATAGACATCAAAGGAATTCATTAAAAGTGTCTTATTTTTGTAAGTTTCATATCTTGCCTTCTTAAGCTATGGTAATATTTAAAAATATAACAAACATAAATTCACCTGCTTTCTCTATTATGTAAATGTTTCTCTGTTAAAAAATAAGGACACTTTGTAGGGAAATTGGAACTCTCAGACATTGCTGATGGGATTGTAAAATAGTGCAGCCATTTTCAAAAACAGTTTGGCAGTTCCTCAAAAAGTTAAACATAGAATTATCATATGATCTAGAAATTCTATTGTCTAGTCTTCAAATATACACACACATTCTCAAGCCCCATAATGGTTATTTAATTTTAAAACACTATTTTCATTATGTAAATTTAACACATCAAAAATATGTGCCAAAATTGGTATGTGCCTGTGTTTATTGTTTTGTTTCTAAAGCACGGTAAACTATAAAATACCCTTTGGATAAGCCATACCCTCAAAAGAACAGAGTTCTTTCTATCGGAAGACTGGGAATAAATATGTCAATAGAGGCAAGATGTCTAGTTTGCTTATTGTTAAGAGATATTACCTCTGACTGTCGAAAATTAGCAATATTATCTCTAAATTCTGATGTGTCCCATATCTCCCTTCTTTCTGTGCTTTCAGATCCTGGCAACAGGGCCCAGGTTGGCTCCAGTCTCCTCTGCTAAGCCTCCTCAAACTTTGACCATCTATCTCCTCTTCTAAATTTATAGCATTCTTTTGGCAACTAATTATGTACAGCCTAAGATAAACCTTTTATTATTTACTTTTTAATGTATCTCCTCAATTATATTTTACGCTTTTTGAGGAAAAAACTATATAGTATACCTCTTTGTTACTACCACAGCATGAAACACAGTGTGCTATATATTTGGTATATAACATATATGGTTTTTTATTAATATTAACTAAATTATGTAAAAATTATCTTGATATTCTTATCTACAGTAGCAATTTATGATACAGTGTATTAAAACTTCAGTTTCTCAGAAAAAAAACTCTGAGAAATACAAATTAAGAGAATTACCATTTGTGGGTAGCTGACAATGTAGTACTATTTCGATTTTTCATACATTATCATGTTTAAACATTAATCAAGAATCACTTAAAAATGTGAGTTCTGGCCAGGCACAGTAGTCCACGCCTGTAATCCCAACACTTTGAGAGGCCAAGACAAGCAGATGGCTTGCGAAAATACGGCAAAACCCCAGCTCTACAAAAAAATACAAAAAATTAGCCAGGTGTGGCAGTGCATGCCTATAGTCTCAGCTACTCAGAAGGCTGAAGTGGGAGGATCACCTGAGCCCAGGAGGTCAAGGCTGCAGTGAGCCGAGACTGCAGCACTGCACTCCACCTGGGTGGCAGAGTGAGACCCTGTTTCAAAAAAAAAGAAAGAAAGAAAAACAAATGTGAGCCGGGCACCGTGGCTCACGCCTGTAATCCCAACACTTTGGGAGGTCAAAGCAGGTGTATTGCTTGAGCCCAGGAGTTCAGGGCCAGCATGGACAACAGGGTGAAACCCCGTCTCTACTTAAAAAATACAAAAATTAGCAGAGCATGGTGGCGTGCCCTGTAGACCCAGCTACTTGGGAGGCTGAGGTGGGGGAATATCTTAAGCCTGGGAGGTTGAGGCTGCAGTGAGCTATGATCGCACGACTGCCCTCTAGCCTAGACAACGTAGTGAGATACTACCTCCAAAAAATAAAGGCGTATGAGTTCCATAAATATGAAACTGAGATGTCACTATACCTATTTTCAGATATTGCTTTATGTATAAAAGTAGCATATATTTCTAAAAGAAGCAGTATTACAATGTAATGCAAAAGGGACTGGAAGATAAGGATGGTAATAATGTACTAAAACAGTCCATAACATTCACTTTGTAATTTCTAAATGCCAAGCAATGAGCTAGACATTTTACATATGGTTATGTTTATTCTAATCCTGTCCCTAGAACTTCCTTACTAAACAAGTAAGTAGTATCAGTTGGCTGAACCTTAGATTCCTTGCTTGTAAAATAGAAATGATACTTAAATGACCTATCTCATATGCCTGTGGTGGGGCTTACATAAGAAGAGACATGCAAAATATGCAAAAGCATTGAAAATTATGTCACGCACCATGCAAATTCAACTGCTAATATTATAATTAATAAAAACAATTTCTAAAGCAATTATTTGAAAAGTAGTCAGAAGTCTCTTCCAAAATTTCATTAGAGGTATCCATTCCCATGGACTCACAGTCTATCAGAACATAGTGTACATGTGATTGTATCTAACTCTCTGAATCTGTATACCTTAAAGAATTATCACCTCCAACAATATCAATAAGCTCCATTTTATCTCTGAATATTATTGGAGTTCAATTATGAAGAAAAAAGTTTCAACATCTAATAACACTTTTATGACTCACCTGGGTTCCTTCCCAAATACACTCTCAATACCATGGTAAAAGAGGAATAAAATGCAATATAGCATGATGAACCTGAATCTCCCTGAGTTTTGTTCTCCATTCTAAACTCACTTGATTTTACTAAAATGTCAAATAAATCTAAAGTGTTTACAATAAACATTACATCAAGGGTAACCCTTACTTAACTGACAGTAAAAAAAACACTTTACTTCTAGAAAGGAAGTTCTTGTTGCAATAACTATCTTTTTCAAATAGAAAAGAAACAAGAACATAAATACTAAGATTACAAAAACAAAGTTAGTAAATGGAATGGTATGTGGCACTGGGCCCAGATACTTTAGTAGGCATAGACACTTGAGATATATTTACATGATGGCTCAACGTATTTAAATTCAAGAATTACCCAACATGTGGCTAGCAAACTTTACCCAATGCTAAAGACATGCTGTGATAGTAAAACCAGGCTGCCTTCTCTACAACTTTCATTTTTCTAGTAGCATTTACACTGTTTTAAAGCTTAGACATTAAAAAAGTCTTAGAAATATTAGATTCTTACAAACACTACTTTTCTAACATCTATTACATTTTTTCAGATAAAAGCAATCAAATCCAAATATTGTTTTTTACTTTAGTGTCTTTTACTAATCACTTCTTTACAACAGCCAAACATTAAACATAAGACTCTAAGAATAGGTCATTTGTTTCCCAGCAGATGGAATATACTTATGGTTATGCTCATCTGACACCAAACATCCTCTATAACTCGCAATCCTATATAACAACTGCGGATTTTTTCCCCTCACGTCCTTATCAACATAATTTTTGAAAATGTATTAAGTAATGTAAAATGAAAATTTTTTATTTGCATTGCACTTTTGGTGGTAAAAGATATAGAATTAATCATAACAAAATTTCCTAAAATAAAATTTATAGGTCCTATAATATGTATTATAATAACATTTTGTCAAATACCAAAATAAATTGCTGCAGTGTATTCAATTATATTTTATAAAAAAGCAAATATGTACATAAATAATACAGAATATATGCCAATTTATTTATTTATTTTTTTGAAATGGAGTTTCGCTCTTGTTGCCCAGGCTGGAGTGTAATGGCGCGATCTTGGCTTATCGCAACCTCTGCCTCCTGGGTTCAAGTGATTCTCCTGCCTCAGCCTCCCAAGTAGCTGGGATTGCAGGCATGCACCACCACGCCTGGCTAATTTTTTGTATTTTTAGTAGATATGGGGTTTCTCCATGTTAGTCAGGTTGGTCTCGAACTCTTGACCTCAAGGTGATCCACCTGCCTCGGCCTCCCAAAGTGCTGGGATTACAGGCATGAGCCACCACACTCAGCCTCCAATTTATAATAGTAATGTACTTTTAGAGATAATTAAAATGATCATTTCCATTTGTAGACAGAGGGGTCAAAGACTAAGGTATTACAAATTCTTCAGAGAAAAGTCTTCAGTGAGAGCTTCTCCTAAAACATTAGCATTTGTGATGACTGATTCTCTTACTTCAAAAAGTGAACTGCAGCTGGGTATGGTGGCTCACGCCTGTAATCACAACACTTAGGGAGACCAAGGAAAGAGGATCACTTGAGGCCAGGAGTTGGAGACCAGCCTGGGCAACATAGTGAGACCTCATCTCTACAAAAAAATTTCAAAAATAAAATTAGTTGGGCATGGTAGTGCGTGCCTACAGTCCCAGCTACTTGGGAGGCTGAGGTGAGAGGACCACTTGAGCACAGGAGGTTAAGGCTGCAGTGAGCCGTGACTGTGCCACCATACTCAAGCCTGGGGCAACAGGGTAAAAGCCTGTCTCAAAAAGAGAAAAGAGTGAATTGCTAAGCCTTCTTGTCGATTTCAAAGAGTTCAGGACATTGACGAAAAAAGAAGTTGGAAGACTCACACTTCCTGATTTTAAACTTAGTAAAAGGTTAGAGTGATTAAATCAGTATAGTATTGAAAGAAAAAAAGAATCAGACACATAAATAAATGGAACAGACAAGAAAATCTAGAGATAGATTGACACAAACAGTGAACTGATTTTTGATAAAGGTGCAAGGGCAATTCAATAAAGGACAGTGATTTCAATAAATGTTACTGGAATGGACATGAATGCGCAAAAAAAAAAAAAAATGACCTTAATCCATACCTCACACCTTTACAGAAACTAACTCAAAATTGATCATAGACCTAGATGTAAAACCTAAAACTATAAAACATATAGGGAAAAAATGGAGAAAATCTTGGTGCCTATAATCTTAGGCAAAGAGTTCTTACATGTAACATGAAAGTATAATCCATAAAAAAATTGATAAATGGGTCATAAAAATTTGAAACATTTGCTTTGCAAAAGTACTGCTAAGAGAATAGTAGAAAACATTTACAAATCACGTATCTGAAAAATGACTTGAACCTCCGGTATGTAAATAACTCAAAATTTGATGATAAGAAAACACACAATCCAATTAAAAACTGAGCAAAATATCTGAACATATAATTCCCCAAAAAAGATATACAGATAGCAAGTAAACACATAAATCAATGATTAATTTATTAGGCAGTAGGGAAAATGTAAATCAAAATCACAACGACATGGCATTACACCCTATTATAATGGCTAAAATTCAAAAGAAAAAAATGATGAAGCCATACGTTGGCACAGGTGCAGAGCAAATCAAAATCTCTTACACTGCTAGTGAGAGTGCAAAATGATATAGTCACTTGGAAAAACAATTTAATAGTTGCTTAAGTTACACTTACCATATAACCATATAAATATACACTTACCATATAATCTAGAAATCAAACTCCTAAGCATTTACCCAAGAGAAATGAAAATTTATGATCACACAAAAACCTTTCCATGGATGTTTAAAGCATCTTTACTTATAATTGCCAAAAAAATAAAAGCAATGCAAAGGCCCATCAGCAAGTATTTGGATAAAATTTTACAGCCACACAATGGGACATTATTCAGCAGTAAAAGGGAGTGAACTACTGATACATGCAACAATGTGACTGAATCTCAAATATATTTTGCTAAGTGAAAGTAACCAGACCCAAAAGGCTATATACTGTATGAGTCCATTTATATGACATTCTGGAGAGGGCAAAACTATACAGATGGACAAGTCTGTGGTTTCTAAATATGGCCAACTGTTTTTTCACAAAGGTACCAAGGCTATTCAGCTAGGAAAGTGCTGAACAAGTGATGTGGGAACAATAAATGAAGAGGGAAAAAATGAAACTCTACCTTACATCACACATAAACATTAATTTGAGAAGGAACACAAACTTAGACGTAAAAGCCAAAACTATGAAACTTCTAGAAGAAACAAGAGATTACCTTCCCAACCTTGAAGTAAAGAAAAATCATTTCACATATATAAATAAACAGCCAAAAGAGAAAAAGATTTATACGTTGGACTTCATCAAAATTTTAAAACTTACGATCATCAAAAGAAACACTGAAAAGGCAAGCAAGAGATTCAGAGAAAATATTGTGATGCATATACACGACAAAGGATATGTATCCAGGATATATAAAGAACTCTTAGAAATCAATAATAAAAACACAAACATCTCTATTTTTTAAATGAGAAAACAGCAGAAGAGACACTTTACAAATGAAGATATGTGAATAGCCAATAAGTATATGAAAGGTGCCCAGCATCATGAATCACCAAAAAAAATGCAACTTTAAACCACAATGAAATTCCATTTTAAAACCACTATAATGACTAAAATTTAAAAGACTGACAATACCAAGTGCTGCAGGGGATGTAGAACAATGGAAACTTACATATGTTGCTGGTGGGAATAAAAAATGACACAAGCATTTTTTAGAAACTTTTGACAGCTTCTTATGAATGCACATATATCCCATGACCTGGCAACTACACTTTAGTAATTAAGCAAGAGAAGTAAAACCATATGTTGACAAAAGACTTGTACAATAATGTTTGTGGCAATTTTATTTACAATATGTAAAAAACAGAAACAACTCAAATATCCATCAACCCACAATCCATCACATAGAGGTGCTGTGATAAAATGGAATGCTAGGCCGGGCACGGTGGCTCATGCTTGTAATCCCAGCACTTTGGGAGGCCGAGGCAGGTGGATCACGAGGTCAGGAGATCGAGACCACGGTGAAACCCTGTCTCTACTAAAAATACAAAAAAATTAGCTGGGCGTGGTGGCGGGCGCCTGTAGTCCCAGCTATTCGGAGAGGCTGAGGCAGGAGACTGGCGTGAACCCGGGAGGTGGGGCTTGCAGTGAGCCGAGATTGCACCACTGCACTCCAGCCTGGGTGACAGAGCGAGACTCCGTCTCAAAAAAAAAAAAAAAAAAAAGGAATGCTAGTGACCATAAAGAAGAATGAAGTACTGATTCACACAACATAAATAAATGACATTATGCTCAGAACATTAATATTGAGTGAAATTAGTCAATCACCAGACTACTGAATGATTCCACTTACATGAAATTCAAGAACAGGTGAAAACTAATCTACGATGACAGGCATCAGAACAATGGTTGCCTATGAGGCATAAAACTGACTGGAAGAGAGAACACGAGAACACTCTAGGGTAATGAAAATGTTTGAAGTCTTAAATGGGGTAATGATCACATGGGTGTTTATGTTGATCAAAACATCAAACTGTAGTTACCACAGTCGAGGAAAGAGATGGACAGAGGTAGGTTAAAGGGTACAATTATACAGTTAGATAGAAGGAATAAGGTCTAGTGTTCAAAAGCACAGTAAGGTGACTTTATTAACAACAATATATTGTGTATTTCACAACAGCAAGAAGAGAAGATTTGAAATGTTCCCAACACAAAGAAATGATAAATGCTCAAGGTGATAGATATCTTACTCTGGCTTGAGCATTACACATTCTATGCATGTATCAAAATATCACATGTACCCCATAAATATGTACAAATATTACATATCAAATACTTTTTAAAAACATCAAATTATACACTTAAGATCTGTGCATGTCACTGTATATCAATCCTACCTCTACAAAATTAAATAAATTGTTTAGCTCTTTTACTTCAATATTAGAAAATGCAGAGCATATAATATAGCAGTCTGCATACAATGAAAAAATTAGTACTTTTCGATGGCACATTTGTTGATTCATTCAAATTCATATAGAAAGGCGTAAGTTCATATAGGACCTTTAAATTTGGGGATACACAATGGCCTGATTTAATATAATAATAACAATTTTATTTATATATGTGTGTGTATATATATTTATATAGTTTGATTATTTTTAATTAGACTTGCCAATATAAGCATGAATGGATCAAATAAAGAGGTTAAATACCAAATCAACCATGGGAAGAATATACAACCTTCTGGTTCCTATGTATCCTAACTTAGGAACAAAAGTGACCTATTAATAAATTCAATGCCAAAAAAGTATAGCCTATCATCATGTTATTCCTGATTAGGTAAAGATGATAGTTAACAATATAAATAATGTTGATGATAATTTGTGTAGAAAAAACACATGGTTATGTTAACAACCTATAACTTCTACTCTCAATCAAGATATAATACATAATACAACTCATAGTGAATTACTTTTGCTACATGGCCTACAACTATAACCTAGTTCTTATATAATATCAGCAGGCATAAGAGATTTTAACCCCAAATAAATTTAAATGATGGTTCACATAGGAACCTCCACAAATGGAGTAAACCAGATAAAGGAATACCTACACTAAAACTGACAATATATTACCAAACACTTTACTCTTTTATTTTAAAAATAAATAAAGGAAATATAATTTTAGCATTTAATTAACTGATCAATGCATTTTGGGACATTTTAATCAGAAACCCATATATTTCCAAACTTACATGAAAGACAATCCTTAATATACACACCCATACACACACACATATGTGTATCTAAACATATGTATGTGCATCTAAACAAGTTCTATGAAGTTCTTAAGAAGTTGAAACTGATTTAGCACTGCTACCGAAAAAAAAAAAAGTTTCTAATGGTTACACTGAGTAACCCATTTTTTAAAGCTCTTTGTAAAGGTGGCATACCTGTGCCCTCTTCTGCACCTCCAGGAGGAGTTCAGAATACTGCAGCTCTAGTTCCTTCTTTTGTTTGTGCCAGCAGCTCTCTTGGGCTTTGATCTGTTCTGCCACTTTGGTAAAGGTGTCTTCCTGAGTCTGCTGAAGCTCTCTCATCGTGTCAGACTTGTTTTTACAGATATACTCTAGATGGCTTATCTATACGGGGAGATGCAACAGAGAAGGAAATATGCTCACAAGCTATTTCTTTGTGTCATCTGCCCCAATAAAACACCCAAAATGTCCTAATATATTTTATTCCTTAAGATCATATAAAAATTTTAACATAAAATGTAAATAAAGAAATTTAAAAAAAGAAAATAGCAGTGTAAACCGCCATACAGTTAGCAGAAAATTGTGTTACTTGTATACTTAGATGGCAAATTTTTCATCTTCTCTTTCTAATGAAGTTACCTATTCTATAATTAATTTGATTGAGATTAAGAAAGATACTGTTACTTCTGGAACCAAGGCTCAAGCTATTCAAATATCTCAACGGGAAAGAAAGTAAATAAGATTTAAAAATCTGCAAACAGTTTACATGAAATAAAGCAGAATATTCTAACCATTTTTTGTTTCACATTCAAACTCTGGAAAGAAAATCCTCATTTTCTAAAATGTATGACTATTACGGATGTTTTGAAACAATGAAAACTATTAAAAATATAACACAATCTCATAGGGTTAAAACACATTCATTTTAATTATCTTTAATTTTCAAATCCATTATGTACACATTCACAATCAAGAATAGCATCTGTGCCTCTCACAATTTATTCCCTCATTTCTTAGCCCTACATCTCAGTGTCTATGGTTGTGTTTGTCAATAGGACCAAGATAAAATGCTCAATAATAAAAAATATCACCCTGAAATTAGGTCAATACGCTGTTTTATTACTTCAACAGAATTTTTTTTTAACTTACGGGACAGTTTTTCTCTTCTTGTCCCTTAAGAGCAAATGTCATTGCAACTAAGACCTGGAAACTAAACCACATAAACACAGTACTGACCAGTTCAATAGACCCAGGATAAGAACCAATGTGTCTTTAATGGTGGCATATGCTGATCTGCTAAGCCACTGTAATTTTCTATGACCAAAAGCAGGTTTTTAAACATTTGTTGGAGACTGATTTCCTAGACTCGTGAGATAGTAATGTTACCATAAAGGTCTACTATATTCTCCTATAAAATACACTTTTTGCAGTCTAAAGCATGGAATGAGTTTTCTAATATATACTTTGTTGTATTTCGAGAAGCAAATCATAAGCATATAATTTAAAACGTTTAAGCTTTTAAAAATAACACCTTATATTTCCAAGCAAAGAATTTTAAGATCATGTTTTTGAATAACTATATCCTGTTTCTATTTTATGCTAACATAAAGAGTTGGTTTATTAATGTAAATGACTAAGTTCTTTGAATTGCTTCATCAGTAAGATTAATTTATTTTCTTTTAATTAGGTCCCTGTGGCTAATACTGGCTAGTAGTATTAGCATGTCCTGCTCAGAAAGTGGAGCTTAGAGACTTCATACAGACTTCAGTCACATTTACATGCCCACAGCAATGGCATCAAACTGAGTTGTAGACAAGCCATAATTAATGGTATTGAATTATTAACATCCAAATTCTTTTTGAAATAAGATGAATGTCAGCCCCTCTTAATGATACTATGATGTGGACAAATGTCACTGAATTTAATAGAGGTATCTGGTGCCTGAGGACAGTTACCTTCTCATTAGCCCTGTTGAGGTCTGCAATCAGGGCATCAACATTCTCCTGTAAGACTGCACAAAGCTCAGACCAAGAGAATTTATCCAGCATGCCTTCTGGTTGTTTCATGAGCACACAGCCTGCTACCAAGTGCTGATACAAGGTGTGAAGGAAGGTTAGCTTCTCCTGCAGGAAAAAGAAAAAAAAAGAAAAATTAATTGCTGTATATAAACATTGTAAGAAGTAAAATACATAATACTAATGGTGAAGAGTTAATCTCAAAAACCTGAAAAGGAATTACAATACTCAAGTCTCAGAATATTTTAATGACTTTTTCTGTATTCAAAACTAAGCACCAGATAAAACATTTGGAATTGCTTACACTTGGTATTCAAAATCAAAATCTGAAGTCTGGAAGCCAGAAGACCAAGATTCATCCCCAGCTCTGCTATGATGGAGGTTGTGATTTGAGTAAACATCTGCTCAGGCCTTAGTTTCCTTAGCTATCACACGAAGCATATGGATTGGACTCATTGTTTATAAGCCTATCTAACTGTAACTCAGTATAGTAATTCTACAATTTAATAGTTACATTTGCCAAAATAGATACTACTTGTCAAAAAACAATACAGAAAAAAAGTGTCATTCAACTCTGATGAAAAAAAGTTATACCAATATCTGTACTTTACATGGACACAATTACTCAGCTTTCTTCTTCCTCCAGAGATTCCAGTTTACTTACTACTTATAGGAAATCTATCCCATGCCCCTTAGGCAAAGCAGATAGTGATACGAAAGATATGGAAGATGGGCTCATTTGCTTTCCCCACTTATAAGTTCATATAGTATTTGGCACACTGGGTATTTGTAGGTGTTTAAATATTATAAAGTAACAGCAAAAAAAATGGATATAGCTGCTCAAGACATACTTTCAAAAAAGTCCAATTAGAAATATGTTTTTTAAAAGTCCTTTAAAATTATATTACCACTTCAGTAATTAAACTATCCATTGCTGAATGACTTAGAAACACTATGCTGCAGAATTCATATAAAGCAGATCACATTTGAACACGAGCAGGGTTTACTTACTATAATGTCAAATAGCTCTCTTTATAAGGTGTTTCATCTGTAAAGTCCCAAAGCATGGAACTCTAAGACAAGGTAATTGTAAAGCTGCAAAATGAATATTTTTATTTTATGTAGATAAAATAAGTTCCCTCAAGATTTTTTAATAGATCAGCAGGAAGAAAACTTTTAAAAGAGACAAATTTAAAAAGAAAAATTTAGAAAGTCTATTATAGATTTTTTAAAAACTGAATATAGCATATGTAAAAGTTTTATAATTAGAAATTATAGAGAACATTTTCTTACAAATATCAAAATGTAAATCTTTAGTTCACTACGTATGCCACCTTACTTTTTTTCCAAATGCAATAATTTAAAAATCAAAAAATTTGAAAATGTAGTTACAACAACAAATTTAAGAAATCAGATTTTTTCCACAAATATGCTATGCCTTTTCATAAGCAGTTAATGATGACTTTTGCATTATTTAACTAGGTCAAAATGTTTTAAAGTCTTATGAAATATAACTTAACAAATACATAAAAATCTTCCTCCTGTGTTTTGCCTACTGATCATGTTTGTTCTCAAGGAAGTTCATCCTCAAGGATAATTCATTGTGTCGCTATTATGTCCTTTTTGCTTGGGCTGTGATAAACCAAGCATGATAATCATCCATTTGGCATGAAAAGAGACTCCAAAATCCAAAATCAATTCACACATGTTGAACCCAACCACAGCGCTGTAGACATGCTGACTTTACAATACAGTCAGGCTTCTAGTTTCCTTTACTTTAATCATTATCTGATGTGTAGAGCAATTCCAACCCCTTCATGTGGACACAATTTAAATCCCAGACTGTAAAAAGAGTGGAAAGAATGTTTCCTTTTTACTCTCTTGGCATTCATGTTCATATTTGTTGGAGTAATGAACTCAATATGCAGGATGACTTAGATAAACCAGTTCCACTAGCTAGACTAGCTCTATAATCCACAGGGTAAAAAGAACTAGAAGATAATTCCACTCACAGAGGCTTAAACAAAATATGAAATTTGTGTCATAATATTTTTATAAGTCATTAATAAACACAAATGGATAGGCAACTCTCCAGAGTGTCTAAATGAAAAGTTTTAATTTTATGGGACTTTTATTTTTCTAAATTTTTATTAACATCCTATAATTATACAGAGTAAGGAGGCTATCTGTTAAAGTAGATATTATTACTATTTTACAAACAAGGAAACTAGGCCAGGCACAGTGGCTCAGGCCTGTAATCCCAGTACTTTAGGAGGCCAAGGTGAGCAGATCACCTGAGGTCAGGAGTTGGAGACCAGCCTGGCCAACATGGTGAAACCTCATCTCTACTAAAAATACAAAAATTAGTTGGGCATGGTGGTGGACACCTGTAATCCCAGCTACTCAGGAGGCTGGGGCAGGAGAATCGCTTGAACCTGGGAAGTGGAGGTTGCAATGAGCCCAGATCGCGCCACTGCACTCCAGCCTGGGCAACAGAGTAAGATTTTGTCGCAAAAAAGAAAAAAAATAAATAAGGAAACTAAGATGTGGAGAGGCTAAGCTGTATAGCTTGTCCACAGCCACATCATTTATAAACAGAAGTATCAGCATCCAAGTTCAGGTCTATCTGATTATAAAATACTTATTCTTTCCACCATCAATCTACCAAGCTACTGAAATAAAAAATAATTTTGTCATTGGCAAACAGGAACCTTGAAAAGACTGTTAGGGGCATAGTTACTCGAGTTACAATGTTCTAAAAGTCAAAAAAGATAGTTGTACAAATGATAATCAAAAAAATCAGTTGTGCAAGTTATAGTACTTCTCTCACAAAAGAGAATGACACAAGAGTAATGGAGTGATTTTGCAGGTGTCACAAACATTTCAAAATACTCTGCTCAGAACAATTTTCTTAATTAAATACAAGTAAAAAATAGTCACTTGATGTATAACACTGAGATGAGTGAAAGGCCCTTCCTGACAGTCATTGAGTCTCAGTTAATACCTCTGCATCCTTATGGAAAGCCTGGGAAAGCTTCTGCAGTTCACTTTCAGACTGGGCTGCCTGAGCCTTTTCTTTCTCCCAACAGTGCAGCACATTTTGTAGTTCCACTTTTAAAGTGCTTATTAAAGCCTCTCGGTCTGCACATTTAGTGCGTAAATGACTTAACTCTTTATTAACATCAGCCAGTTTATCCTGAAGTTCCTGTCATAGATACCAAATAAAGAGATTGTAGAAAGGCCAGCCAACAAGGGGTGAGGGGACACTAGTATAAAATACATATTGAAAATTTTCAAAGCTTTAAAATGAAAGAATCACAAAGGCAGGCAAGCATTTGTTTACATTAAAATATGTTACTGAATGTATTTTCTAAATATAATATCCTAGCTCAAAAATTAGAACATTTGTTATGTTTAAACATTGACATAAAATGTTAATATGATGGCTTATTCCAAAAAGTTCTTTCAAGGGAGTTTCCTTTCAACCTATTTTTTTAAAACAACGTTGTAGTTCAAAAATTTTTAAATATTTTAAAATAAATATCTTACATTTAATATAAGAACATTTACTTTCCAATGACATCCCAACCACTTATAGAAATCTCAAATATGTGGCACAAAATTCTGCTGAACTGTTTATTCCTTAAACCTAACAAATTCTTTTGAAGTGTGTCCATGACAAACCCAACATGAAACAACATAATAAAATTCCAGCAATACTGGGAAACTTCTGAGAGTTGACTCAGTATAATTTTGCAAAGATGTAGTACATAAAACCAGCACAGAAACTAAAATAAACTATAGTCCTGGGCCTTAGCCAGGTGTGGTCTCAGCCCATTAACAGACATGATGTACTGAAAACAATGGCTCCACCCTAAAATGATGAAAACAGACTCCAAATACGATGTGCTTATGTAAAATATGTTTTATATGTACCTAAGGCTGGATATTTCATCTTAAATAATTATTTGACCCTCATAAGGTATTATAATTAAATCTGGGAAACAAATTTTCCTTTAACCAAAACAATTTCCAATCAAGTTTTAATTTTTTAAATGAAAAAACCATTCTTGTTACTCTTAATCAACAAGAAAAAATTAAAATTCTATCCAAACATAGTTTAAAAAATAGAAATACATATTTTCAGGTACCTCAATATCTCTACTTTAAAATATTCCCTAGATAACTATATTTGTTTCTTAATACAAAAGGTAAAAGTTATTCTAAATATACCTTTATATTTTTAGTGTGAGAGTCTACCTTCTGTTTCGTAGAATCAAGTTCATTACATGCCTTTTCCTTAGCAGCATTCATACTGTTTAGCTGATAAAAGAAAATGTAAGTAACTTTTTTACATTTTTCAAGGATGGGTAACTCAAAAGTTAATCTTTAAGTGCTTTTTATGCAATTACTTAAATACAAATTTTTCAATAGTAATTAAGAGTCTTTAAAAAATTATTTCTTTTGGTTAAATGCTATATAGCTTCTGTCACAAGTTCATGTGGCTAAAAAGAAAACATTCAAGCTTAAAATATCACTTATGTTACTGTATTTTTACCACACGTCCAGATAAAGGATTTCATTCTTATTGTAAACAAATACAACTTTATTCTTAAAATCCTACTGGACCAAAACGCCAGAAGCAGGGGCATCTATAAGTAAATAAAAAAGAACAGAGCAGAAGACTGTTCTTTCTATACATCATGAGGGTATTCACTGGTCTCTCACTCCATATGACAACTTCAGGGTCGATCACATGCAGTCCTACTGGGAAGGCTTGTGGCAGGTCATCAGTTGGTCCTGCACCGCTTGTGATTTATTTTCTTTGACAGTTCATTCTTCTTTCTGTCAGACTGCTCTTTTTGCTTTCTTTGCAGCCACCCCCTTGGTCTCCCCACTGCTGTCTCTGGCACTGGTTCACAACAAAGCACATTACTAAGCCAAAGCCTGCTGAGTCGACTTTTCAACTGTGCTGAGGATCATGTGACATTCATCCTCCCAAATAACAATTCGCTGTGGGTAATATCTTCCTAGTTACCCTGCAGCTTCCAGACCTAGGCCTCAGAAGAGTTTCATAAACTACTAACAGTACAGGTTGTCTTGTCTCACTGGGAAAGACTTCGTAATATTTGTTCTTCATAGAAATTTAATTATTTCAATGGTCATTTTCTTTTATGCCTTTTGAACAATTACCGAGGGTATTAAAAAGACGCACTTTTCCTTCTTTGTTCATCTTAGCAAGCTAAAATAAAATAAGCCGCATATGAAATGTGAAATGTAACCATTTTATGGCATTTATATTATATGAAAGAAAGAGATAAACACAAGGATAAACTCCAAATTAGATGCTATGTGACTTGTCTTTGACTCTAACAATCTGTTTGTTGCTTTGCTAACTAATTGTATTTAATGTAATTACTTCATATGCTAATTTGACAAGATGTAACTAGACAAACTCTTCAATTTTTAAAGCACAAATTCATAAAACATTTTAATACCCAAGAAAATTATCAACCCACACATTAAACAATACAAATGAGATGATAAATAGAAGCATGAGCTTTTTCAATCAGCAAACTAAAAGCTCCCAGGCTACATCAAACAGATACTTGTTTTTTAAAAACTTCTAACAACACTTTACTCCCTTTAGAGAATGAAAACTGATTTCTCGCTTTTTTATTAAGACTTCCACAGTTTGTAGAAATCTTAACCTAAAACACTGACAAAATCTAAATTTCCAATAGCTACACTAAATGTCATAAAAACACATTGACATTTAAATACAGTACATATTAACTTAAACTACTTGCATAGTGTTTTCATTAAGTCAAAACAGATAAATTATGAAGATCAAGAAGTGATAGAGTCTTTATAACTTTGAAAATAATAGTGTGACTGAAGAGTTACAAAAACATAAGTGAGACATGACTTTAGGCCACACTTAAAGAAAGAACGGCGAAAGATAATTTATTGTTTTTTGTATCTGTGAAGCTGTCAGTTCAACATTCCCAATCTTTTTGACCTTTGTAACAAGCAAGGAATACATACTGGTACAGGCCGAAGGCTATATGTGTGGAGCCAAACAGTGCAAGTGTTACCTCATTAGATGCATCTTCCAGCTTGTTCTGGTAATCTGTCAAGGTACACCTCAACGTCTCAAGGACAACAGGGAAGCTGGGAGGTTTATCTTTGTCCTTGTGGATGCCTAGAGAAAAATATAGGATGAAAATATACCCTTAAAGTCACAAAGGGACAAAACTTAGGCAAATAGTAACAGAGATACTACAATTAGGTAGAGCCGAAAAGACATTATGAAACCTTGAGTAGAATTTTATTCTCCAAGTATACTGCTGTATGGCCAAGTATTAATAGCCTTTCTAAACAAGCAGCCAAATTAAAGTTCATAATATATCAAATTTAAATTTATGACTACTTTCTACCTTATCAAGACCCACATGGTAGTTAGTTTTGTTCTTGTTTTTGTTTTTTCATGTCTCCTAAGTAACGGCAGTGTTTGTACATACCTTTTATCCAACAATTAAATGAAGTCTACACTATCATTGTTTGGGGGAGTTATGTACACTTACTGTGGTCCTTGTGTTTCTGATTAGTCAGGCCTTTTATACTGCACTATTTTGCTTAAATAATAATCTCTGAACCCAAGAGTATATAATTTTCTGTTATACTTGGAAATATTCTTCAATCCTTAAAATTCTCAAGTTACAATTTGAAATAAACAATAAAAATGTTATTATCTATATGGCCTACATCATGTTTCAATTAAAACTCGTAAACATATGAGCATTTCCATGTTATGCCCTCAAACTACTTTAATTTAGTTGGGCCATAAATTATGTTAGTTGAGCTAATAAAGGTCACATGATCAAATGTAGCTCCAAGTATTAATCCAAAAAGTTGAGTTTCAAAAACTACTTTAAGTTGATTGTTGATTCAAACTATCGCAAGGACAAAAAACCAAACACCGCATGTTCTCACTCATAGGTGGGAACTGAACAATGAGAACACTTGACACAAGAAGTGGAACATCACACACCAGGGCCCATTGTGGGGTGGGGGGAGGGAGGAGGGATAGCATTAGGAGATATGCCTAACGTAAACGATGAGTTCATGGGTGCGGCACACCAACATGGCACATGCATACATATGTAACAAACCTGCACATTGTGCACATGTACCCTAGAACTTAAAGTATAATTAAAAAAAATTAAAAAATTGATTGCTGATTGCACTATTCTTTAAGTGTTAAAAAGCAAGTAGCAAATTCAGTTTTAAAATATTCACATTGAAAATATTTTTCTTTTCTTGTTATTTCTTCTCATCACATGTTATAATATAAATATTTCAATATACATGAAAAGGATTTTCAACAAAGCTAAATTTTAACAGCAGCATTCATATTATACGTCCTGCTAGTCATTCATTCAACTAAGTTACTGAATTCCCACTACATACTAATCTTAGGCATTAAGCATACGAAGATAAACAAGAAAGGTATAGCCTCTGTTTTTATAGAATGTAAGGTTTAATAAGAGAGAGAAAGATAGTAGATAAAAAATTATATGGCATCATTTATCCATTCTTCAAATATTCTATTATTAGAACTTATGGAGAAGTTGGGGGAGGCAGTAATAAAGAAGGAAGAAAGGGGAAAAATTCTTAGTTAACGATAGAGCAACTTTATTCAGCTCAGAGTATTGGTGATATCTCATGTTTAAATCTTGGAGAAAATGTTATTAATATATTTATGACATTTATCAAGGTATAATTTAAGCACCAACTTATATATGGGTACAACTTGGTTTTTCTTTAACAGAAGAGGAATATTTAACTTAAAAACCAAAAGTAATGTGGAAACAACACATATGACAGCTAGGAAAAGAAATACACTGTTCTGAGCCATGATAATAGAGGAGACAGTACTCTTTGTAATGAGTATGAGTTGGAAAGACAACTCATTAAAAATTTTATTAAAGGTCTTACCAAATATATTTTTTTAAATTCCTCTCTTGCACAAGATAAAAAAAATGTAATGTATAATTCTTTTCTTTTGCTACTACACAAGTAGACCATGAATAAATCATTCAAGGACACTCGGGAAATCTGCGTTTTTACAATAAGGGAGAAAACGTCCTCTCAGAAATTCAGAAGAATAAAATCATCTTAATATGAGTGCTGAAGAGTAATGGGACAAAATGCCCTCTCCTTACTGACCTATGAACATTCTTATATTCTACATAAAGTTTCTTTCCTGAAAATGTTTATATAATAAAGTTTAGCTGAAGTACAAAGTAAGCTTTATGTCTGCTATGGCTAGATTATTAAATGCCTTGAGGGAGTCTTCTTTGGGTTAAATCTGCTTGGTGTTCTATAACCTTCTTGTGCTTGAATAATGATATATTTCTCTAGCTTTGGAAAGTTCTCTATTATTATCCATTTGAATAAACTTTCCCTCTCTCTCTCTGTCTCTCTTCCCCCGCCCCGCCCCCACCCCCCACCTTGAAGGCCAATAATAACTCTTAGATTTGCCCTTTTGAGACTATTTTCTAAATCCTGTAGGAGTGCTTCATTCTTTTTTATTATTTTCTTTTGTCTCCTCTGACTGTGTATTTTCGAATACTGTCTTCAAGCTCAATAATTCTTTCTTTTGCTTAAGCAGTGCTATTAAGAGACTTTGACACATTCTTCATTATGTCAACTGCATTTTTCAACTCCAGAATTTCTGCTTGATTCTTCTTATTTCAGTCTCTTTGTTAAATTTATCTGATAGGATTTTGAATTACTTCTCTGTGTTATATTAAATTTCTTTGAGTTTCCTCAAAACAGTTGGTTTTGAATTCTCTATCTGAAAGGTCATATATTTCTGTATCTCCAGGGTTGGTTTCTGGTCCCTTATTTAGTTTGTTTGCTGAAGTCATGTTTTCTGGGATGGTTTTGATGCTTGTGGATTTTCTTCAGTGTCTGGGCATTGACGAGTTAGTTATTTATTTTAGTCTATGCAGTCTGGACTTATTAGTACCTGTCCTTCCTGAGAAGGCATTCCTGGTATTTAAAGGTCTTTAGGTATTGTGATCTAAGTTTTTGGCCACTGCAGCTATATCTGCATTAGGGGGCACCCCAAGCCCAGTAACACTGTGGCTCCTGCAGACTCACAGAGGCACCAGGTTTGTGGTCTTGATAAAATCCAGAAGAATTCTCTAGATTACTACATAGAGACTCTTGTTGTCTTCTCTTACTTTCTCCCAAAGAGTCTCTCTGTGCTGAGCTAAAACTGGGGGAGAAGTGACACAAGCACCCCTGTGGCCACCACCAGTAGGACTGCACTAGGTCAAACCTGAAGCCAGCACAGCACTGAATATCACCCAAGACCTGCTGTAACCATTAACTGGTGACTGCCTATGTTTGCTCAAGGCCCTAGGGCTCTACGATAAGCAGGTAGTGAAGCCAGCCAGGATTGTGTCCTTCTCCTCAAGATGGCAAGCTCCCCTAGGTCCTGGGAAGATCCAGAGATTCTGTCCAGAAGCCAAGTCCTGGAGTTGGAAACCTTAGGAATCTACCTGGTACTCTATTCTACTGAGGCTGAACTAGCACAAGACAAAGTCCTTCCCACTCTTCCCTCCCATTTCCATAGCAGAGGAGTCTCTTCCACTGCCACAGACCCACAAGGAGTACTTCCAGGCTACTGCCAATGCTCACTCAAGGTCCAAGAGCTCTTCAGCCAGCCTGTGGTGAATGCTGCCAGGTCTGGGAATCATCCTTCAGGGTAGCAGACTCCCCTTTGGCCAAGGGCAGGTCCAGAAATGCCATCAAAGAGCCAAGGCCTGGAATCAAGGACCCCAAGAACCCACTTGGTGCTCTACAATCCTGTGGCCGAGCCAACTTAGCTGCAAGACAAAGTCTCCTTTATTCTTCTCTCTGCTGTTCTCAAGCAGGAAGAATCTTTTGCCATAGCCACTATAGCTATGAATGTTCTGGGCCACACTTCAAACCAGCAGATCTCAGAGTCTCACCAAAGGTCCACAGTGTGTACTACATGGGTATTGCTGCTGATTATTCAGGCCCCAGGGGCTCTTTAGTCAGTAGGTGATGAATCCTGCCAGGATTGGGTCCTTCACTTCAAGGCAGTGGATTCCCTCTGGCCAAGGGTGTGTCTAGAAATGTCATCTGGGAGCTAAGCCCCGGAATGAGTGTCTCAGGACTCTGCCTTGTACCCTATCCTCTGTGGCTGAGCTGGTATCCAAGTTGCAAGAAAAGGCTCTCTTTACTCTTCCCTTACCTCTTAAGCAGAAAGAAGGGGTCTCTTTCAGAGCTGTGAGCTGTGCTGCCTGAAGCTGGAGGTGGGGTACTGCAAGCACTCCCTTTGCTGCCCCCGCTGGTGTCCCACTAGGTGACATACCCTCTAAGTCCACTGGCTCCGAGCCCAGCACAGCACTAGGACTTGCCTAGGAGTTGCAGTCCTTGTGGACTAGATTGTCTTTCAAGTTTATTTAGGACCCTGAGCACTTTCGTCCACAGGGGAAAGGCTTGTCAGAGCTCAAATTCCAACTGCTAGGATGGACAATTCCCCTCTGGCTAGGACTAGTCTAAATGTTCCCTCCGTGAGCACTGGCTTATTCTCAGTGTTGCTTTCCACTGTGACAGGGCAGCACTGAGCTTCAATGCAAAGTCCCACAATCACTGTGCTCTCCGTCCCCCAAGTGCACAGATTGCCCCAACCACATAGCTGCTGCTGGGGCATGGAAGAGGGGTGGTGTCAGCAACTCAAGACTGTCTTTCAATCCTCTTCCATGCCTCTTTCAGTGATATGAAGTTTAAAACAGGTACTGTGACTGCTCATCTGATTTTTGGTTCTTATGAAGGTGCTTTTTTTTGCCTAGATAACTGTTAAATTTGGTATTCCTGTGGGGGTGATGATCACTGGAGGCTTCTATTCAGCCATCTTGCTCAGCCTCCAGCTGCTATGATTTGAATATGTCCTCCAAAGTTCACGTGTTGGAAACTTAATCCCCAATGCAGTGTTGAGAAGTGGAATGTTTGAGAGGTTACTGGGTTATGAGGGCTTTACCCTTATGAATGAATTAATGTCATCACAGGAATGGGTTTATTATCTTAGAAGTAGGTTTGTTATAGAAGTCAGTTCTCCCCAACTCTTGCTCTCTCTTGCCCTTTCATCGTCTACCATGAGATGATGTAGCATAAGGGTTCTCACCAGATGTTGGCCCCTCAATCTTGGATTTCCCAGCCTCCAGAATTGTAAGAAATAAATCTCCTTTATTTTTTTTTTATTTTTATTTTATTTTTTTGAGACGGAGTCTCGCTCTGTCACCCAGGCTGGAGTGCAGTGGCGCAATCTCGGCTCACTGCAAGCTCCGCCTCCCGGGTTCACGCCATTCTCCCGCCTCAGCCTCTCCGAGTAGCTGGGACTGCAGTCGCCCGCCACCATGCCCGGCTAATTTTTTTGTATTTTTAGTAGAGACGGGGTTTCACCGTGGTCTCGATCTCCTGACCTCGTGATCCACCCGCCTTGGCCTCCCAAAGTGCTGGGATTACAAGCATGAGCCACCGCACCCGGCCTCCTTTCTTTATTAATTACCCAGTCTCAGGCATTCTGTTATAGCAGCACAAAAGGAACTAAGACAATATCCCACCCAAATTTATTACAAAAAAGAAACATTTACTGGTCCCTTAACCTGACAAAATGCTTACAAATAAAAAAAAAAAAGGGTCACCCTAAACCAAGGACCTTATTGAGTGATTTGACTTAACCTAATAATCTTCTAATCACTTCAGTATGGCCCAAAAAACAATGAACTATAAAAGCTATCCTATCAAAGAAAGAAAAACTCACAAATAAAGAGTAGCAAAAAGGATCTGAACAGTGATCATAATTAGCTTTTCAAAAGTCAAATTCCAAATGAAGAACAGAATATATCAGGAACACTTTATACTTGAATAACATCAACTCAAAATCCTGAGCTTCCCTCTCCCTCTGTCTATACCTGTACTTAATATAAGGCATCTAAAGTGGTCAAATTCATAGAAAAGAAAGTAGCATGGAGGTTACCAGGGACAAGGGGGAAAGAGAAAAGGGGACGTGATGGTGAATTTTTTATCAACCTGACTGGGTCACTGGGTACCCAAATATGTGGGTTACTTTCACTCACCACACCCTGTTTCGATCTCTCCCTCTCACTTTTAAGTAAGTTTCAACTCTGGCTGTACTTTGGCAAATCTTTTCTTGAATTAGTAGCCCACAGGAGGGGGTGGAGTAGAAAAAAGGTTCCAAGCCCTCTATTTACATATTTCCTTTTAGACAATCTCAAAAACTAAATAATTTTTCATAACTCATATAAATCATTGTTTTTCAAGCTGGCATCATTATTTCAGTAATCTACAGTTCTACAGAAAAAAACAGTAACTTTTCATGAATGGAGTCTATCTTCTCCATCTTCTTAACCATCTTGTTACCTACTTCATTTTTCTCCAAGATCCCAAGAAGGGAGAATTAGTAAGAAATAATGGAGGGAGAATATAGACAAAAGACAGAGCTTTTTTTACACAGCTATCAATATAGAATATGAGTAGTAACATTCATGTTCCGAACTGAACTCTGTTGTTTAGTGTTGATTTTTGATCTTGTAGTAGAAAACAGAAAATAATGTTCAAATGAGTTTTTTCACCTGATAAAATCCAAACATTTAATATATAATGTATTGATAACTAAGAAAATTCTGTTTTCATTTTAAAAGCACTAATACAAACATTTTATTGGCAGTCAGACTTTTTTTAAACTGAGACCACAACACTGTATATTGTCTTAATCACTAAGTTTATAAATAAACATCTTTCATTATCTTGCAAACATTAGTGCCCATTCTAGAGTGTTTAGGGAAAATGGTTCATAACTTTTCTAACATATGGAAAGTATTTATTATGTAAGTCCTTCTCACTCTCTAACTATGTCTCTTGGGAGAATTCAAAAAACACTTCCTTTACCAAAGCTTGAGAAATATATTAGTAATGGAAGTCCCTGCTTCCTTGATGAGCTCTGTGTAGCTTGATAAGCTCCATGTGGCCCGAAGGCAAAGAATAACAGCAAACACTGGTGCCATCAAAATGGGCTCCCTGAATTTAGTGCGAGTGATTGGATCTTGGGTAACAGAGACCAAATGGTAGCAATTAACTTCCAGAGACAAAGTGGACATGTTTAACATAATGGGTAGTGGAGTCAAAGCAATAAACAAAATGGTTTGACCTACAGAGATCACTGACACTGGCTAACTGATCATGGTGTTCCTAGAACCAAAATAAATGGGCAGCATAGTTAAGTCTCATTTGGTTTGTATAGGTAGAAAAGTCCTAGGTCTGATTACCAGAAGTAGGACTTAAGTAAACAAAAAAGGAAGAATTAGTCCTCAAATACTTCTCAGACTTGAGCTCATTCACAGACCTAGGGACCTGTGAATAAAGAGGATGGGTCTCTGTTAGCAATCCTGACATAGTGCCAAAAAATACTGTAAATCTTCCTCCTAACCTTCCTCAAAGAAACATGCAACCATCTAACAGGGTAACTGTACTGGGGGAGAGGAATTAACTACACTTATCAGGGATAACTGGACACTGGATCTGAACTGCCATTAATTCAGGGAGACATAAAATGTGCTATTGTGGTTTCAGTAGTCAGGGTAGGAGCTTACAGAGGTCAGGTAATTAACTGAGTTTTAGCTGAGGCCTCTCTCTAGTGGGTCCAGTAGGTACCTGAACCCACCCCATAGTTATTCTCCGAGTTTGGAACACATAGTTAGAAAGGACAAATGAAGCAACTGGCACAACGTCCACAGTGGTTACCTGACCTATAGAGTGAGGGATATTACAGAGGCAAACCAAGTGGGAAAGCCAAGAGGAAATCACTGGAACTTTTACCTACCAAAATACAAATCGAAAGTAATGCCACACTCCTGGCAAGACTGTAGAGATTACTGCCTTTTAAAGGATTGAAAGATAAAGGCATGGTGATTCCTACCACATCAGCATTCAACTCACCTAACTGGGCTGCTGCAGAATACAGATGGATCTTAGAGAATGACAGTGAATTAATCAGTATGACTCCAATTGCTGCTGCAATTAAATATGCAGTTTCATTGTGAAACAAATCAACATATTTTCTGGCAATTGGACTGAAGCTATTCATTCTACCCCTTTAGTAAAGACCACCAAAACCAGTTTTTTTCATCCAGCAGGACCAGCAGTGTATCTTTGTTGCCACCCTACCACAGAGCTATACCAATTCTGGCTCTCTATCACAATCTAGTATGTAGAAATCTTAATCAACTCTCCATTACCAAAGATCTCACATGCTCCACTTCATTCTCTATTAAATTGATGGCATCATTCTGAATGGACCTGATGAACAGAAAGTAGCAACTACTATGCTATGTATATAGCATTTCACAGGTCCTTATAAGTGGATCATAGCACAAACTTTTAGGAGTTAGAAGCAAAGCAAGCCATCCACTACAGATAACTATTCTCCTTTTGAAAATAGGCTTTGGACTTGCTACTGGTCCTCGGCAGATACTGAATACATGGCCAACAATTCACCATGTGACTAGAGGTTGCCCATCATAAAACGGTTACTGTGTGATCTACCGATCCATAAATTTTGGCATACATAAGAGCACTCTATCATCAAATGAAAGTGGTATATAAGTCCTGAAGGCACAAGTAAGTTGTATGAGCAAGTAGTCCAGATTCCCATGGGCCCTATTTCTGTTACATTGCTTTCTCTCTCTTAACCCACACCTTGGATGCATGCAGAGTTCTCTATGATCAGCTGACAAATAGAAAAAAAACGTGCTTTGTTTATAGATGGTTCTCTATGATACGCTGACATGATTCAAAAATAGGCAGCTGCAGCAGCACTACAGCCCCACTCAAGGGTGGCTCTGGAGAACAGTGGTAAAAAGAATCCTCCCAGTAAGCAGAACTTCAAGTAGTGGATGTGACTATCATTCTTCCTAGAATGACAGATGACCAAAGATACAAATAAACACCAATTCATGTGTAGTGTCTAACCATTTGGCTGAATGGTTAGGGACTTGGAAAGAATGTGAATAGAAATTTGGTAACAAGGTTGTCTGGGGAAGAACATGTGGGCAGACTTCTTCAAATGGGTGCTGTGTCCAGATCAACTTCAGTAGACAAGGATCTTAATAATCAGGAGGGCAAAATGAAGTATCCTATGGATATCAACCAGTGTTTTTTCCTAGCCATGTTTGTCTTTACAAACTGAACAAAAGAGTCATGGCAGCAAGGACAGAGGTAATACACAGGCTCAGCAGTATGAACTTCCATTCACCATTCACCAAATGGGTTACAACTCCTGTTGAGTGCCAAATTCACCAATAGCAAAAACAAACACTGAGACCATGAAATGACACCATTGTCTGGGAGGATGAGATAGCAACTCGGTAGCAGGTTGATCACACTGAGTAACTTTCATCATGGAATGGGCAATGCATTATTCTTACTAAGATAGACACTTACTCTGAATACAGATTTTCCTTCCCTAACCATAACGTTTCTGACCAAACCACCATCCATGTGTACACAAAATACTTTAATTCACCATCATGTATTCCAAATGGCATTGCTTCTGATCAGAGAATGCATTTTACAGCAAATGAAGTGTGGAAATAAGATTGTTTCCATAGGATTCACTGGTCTTACTATGTTTTTCATCACAAAGACACAAACACTGTATGATTCCACTTAATGTAAGGTATCTAAAGTGGTCAAATTCATAGAAAAGAAAGTAGAATGGAGGTTACCAGGGACAAGGAGGAAGGAGAAAAGGGGACGTGATGGTGAATTTTTATCAGCCTGACTGGGTCATTGGGTGCCCAAATATGTGGTTAAACACTATTTCTGGGTATGTCTGCGAGGGAGATTAACATCTGAATTGACAGATTGCCCTCCCTAACTTGAGTGGGCTTCATCCAATCTGTTGAAGGTCTGAAGAGAATAAAAGCCTGAGTAAGAAAGAATGCTTTCTCTCTGCCTTGCTGTCTTTGAGCAGCAACATCAATCTTCTCTTGCTTTCAGGCTCAGACCCCCACCAGAGCTTACATCATCAGCTCTCCCAGTTCTCAGGACTTCAAACTCACACTAGAACCATACCATAGCTCTCCTGGATAATAGACCCTCCTGGAATACAGGTGTGGACCACCTCACCAGAGATGGTACCATATCCAGCTGAGATGCTTGCTGACAGCAAAGCAACAGGGTATGGGTAGTAAAGGAAGTTAAAATACCAGTTACATGTGACCAGATAGAAAAAGAAGGACTAAGTACAGAGTACAGACAGTCTCAACTTACAATGATTCAACTTAAGATTTCTCAACTTTACAATAGTGCAAAAGCAATATACATTCAATATGCTCCTCAACTTACAATGGGTTTATCTGACCTTACTTTCCCAGCTCTTCCCACAATTGCATAAGGTCTAATTCTTACAATAAATTCCTTATTCAAAAATACTATAGTGGTTCTGACTACCCAATCAAACTCTAGCTTTACATGTTCTTATCTTATAATGCACACTTGACCTTCACAGTTACTTCTTATATTTATAATTCTTAATATTCTATGACTAAAATGGAAAAAAAGTCTACAATTTCTCCTAAAGAGAAATAATAAGAACAAGCCTAGTAAAGGCAAAATGTAATTAAACCAATCATAACAAATATGATAGTGTTAAACAGGATATGAATTGAGAAATAAAAATTGAAAATTCAAACTGATATAGGTCAAAGACTTATAGAACTCAAAAAAGAAGTGTACAAGATGAAGAATTTAAAGTGAATTTTTAAAAATATACAATTTCAAAGAAAATCAGAGGCCAAGCCTTAATCAAGCCTTCAATTCTGTACTTTCCAATCTGTGGATAGTAAAATTTATTTAACAGTGATTATTCATATTCATATTTAAATTAGTTAAAATTAAATTTTCAATTCCTTAGTCATTATAGTAATATTAAAAGCACTTAATAGCCACATATGGCTAGAGTCTACTATATTAAAACAACAGATACAGAGCATTTCCATTACTGCAGATTCTATTACCAATTTAGAGAAAATCTACAGAACAAAAAAACATGTTAAACTATACAGTGGGATGCAATCAGAAAAATGCAGGCTGTGAAACTCCTAGAACAAATGAAACAGTTTTTTAACAAATAAATTTCAAACAAAAAAGATAAACAAAAAGAGAAAGCCGGGTATGGCGGTTCACACCTGTAATCTCAGCGCTTTAGGAGGCTGAGGCAGGTGGATCACTTGAGGTCCGGAGTTCAAGACCATCCTGGTCAACATGACAAAACCCCATTTTTACTAAATAATACAAAAATTAGCTGTACATGTTGGTGCACACCTGTAGTCTCAGGTACTCGGGAGGATGAGGCAGGAGAATCGCTTGAACCTGGGAGACGGAGGTTGCAGTGAGCTAAGATTGCGCCACCGTCCTCCAGCCTGGAGAAGAGTGAGACTCCAACTCAAAAAAAAGAAAGAGGGCCGGGCGCAGTGGCTCACGCCTGTAATCCCAGCACTTCGGGAGGCCGAGGTGGGCGGATCACAAGGTCAGGAGATTGAGACCATCCTGGCTAACATGGTGAAACCCCATCTACTAAAAATACAAAAAAATTAGCGGGACGTGGTGGTGGGCACCTGTAGTCCCAGCTACCCGGGAGGCTGAGGCAGGAGAGTGGCGTGAACCTGGGAGGTGGAGCTTGCAGTGAGCCGAGATGGCGCCACTCCAGCCTGGGTGACAGAGTGAGACTCCATCTCAAAAAAGAAAGAGACAGACAGAAGAGGAGAGGAATCTACAGATTTTTTAAAATCAGCCAACCATAATATCTAGACCTTCTCTGCATACTAATTTAAACAAACTGATATTATATGAGATATACAGGAAACTTTGAAATTTATGATACTAAGAAATTTTTAACTTTTTACATATGATAATGATCTTGTATTTATATTTTTAAAAAGACTTCATTTTTTAGAGAGTCAAACTTAAATATTTATTAATAAAATTAAACACATCTGGAACATGTTTTCTATATAATACAGCAGATATCTGTATTATACAGATATATAATACAGAAATGGCTGGGATATGCTTTCAATATAATACAGCAGAGGGGAAGTAGATGAAACAAGATTGGTTCTTAAGTTGATAATGTTGATCTCAGTGGTGAGGGCAACAGATTTTGTTATACTATTCTGCCTCCTTTTGTACATATTTGAATTTTTCATTAAAAAAGATAGCAATTAATTACTGGATGAATTTGAAGGAAGAGAGATCATACGAGGATCTTATCTTTTTTAAAGTAAATTTTATTGAGGTTTCTCTTGGGAGCAAAAAAAAAAACATGTTCATTATACATATTTCTGCTCTTATAGGTAACACATTTTTCCTTTATTCTTATAATTTTAAAAATTTCAAAAATATACTTAAATACAGGTGTTATTTGATTATTTTTTCCTGTAAAGCAGTGATCTCATCTGGCATGCTACAATCTTTTTTATCTCAAACTAGTGTTTTTTAATTATGTCTTCAATTATTACATTTGTTTCATTTACTCTAGTTTTTGCCTTAGAAAGACGTACAATCTTTTCATTGGTACTCCATATTATCATCTTTTCCCTTTGTTTTTCTTTCCTTATCTGTTTTAATTCTTTGTTCTTTTCCTCTGCATTTTATCTGTGTTTTTTTCTACATTTTGTCCTCCAAATCACCAATCTAAAATGTTAATTGCAGATTGTAGATTTTCTAATGTCAATTCTGTCATAGGTACTCACAATTTTTTAATCTACTATCCTATTTTTAGTTTCTTTAGACTCCTTCCTTATGTCATTCTTTTACTTGTTAATCTTATTGGGTTTTTTCGGAGTAGGAGGAGAATTAACCTTTTTCTCTTTCAGCCTTTTCTTTCCTTATTAATCCCATCTGAAAAAGGTCATTTCTTTTTGTAGCCTACTGTGGATGCCAAATAGCTTCTAAATTTTATTTCGATTTCCATGGTGAATCATTTCACCACTCTGTTCTAAATGTACCAGGTACTGTTCCTTTCCCCTTGTTTTGTGGTGCTTAGTTTTTCACAAATTCTATTTAGTTTTCCTTAATTTTTGAATGAAAAAAAAGAGTAAAACCCTAACAATATTTAGAAAGTTTGAAAAAAGACTGTATGTATAAATTCTCCAAAGTTCTACTCTGAATCAATTACATGGTAATAAAACTCCCTCTAAGATCAATATCTGAAACTACATGAGTGTACACAGTTCCTATTATATTTTTCAGCAAGTAGCAATCCCTGAACTTAGGTGGTATCATCTCCCAATCTACTCCCTGGACTTCCGGCACATATAGTTAGATAGATTATGAACTGCTAGCAATGTTTTTTTTTTTTTTTTTTTGTCTTGATTCCTAGAGACAATACAAAGGAGACTTCTCAGAACTTTACCTCCAATCCCTGGGTCATTCCTGGCTGGCTGTATTCTGGGAGTTACAAGGAGATGGTATGGGAGTTGAAAGAAAGATAGGGAAAATACTCTTATTGCCTCAGAAAGCACCATCTACACAGTAGAAAGATAGCTTCCCAATTTTATAGTTGGTACCGACCCTCCATTTTCAAAAGAGGGAGGATACTGTGGCAGGAGAACAAAATGTCTGTCTACTGTCATAGGATAAGTCAAAGGGAAGTGGATTGTACTTTCATTCTAGTTCTATTGACTATGTATTATATATACTCTCCCCAAGGGAGGGTGAATATTTGATTTCCAGCATTACTATGTGTTTTCAACATTTCTGTGCATTCATTAGTATGAAAGTGTGGAACTATTTTATAGGAGACTACCAGGCTGTTGACACTTTAAACTTGATTGTTTGACAAATCATAAATAACAACGTAGGCACGAAGCAATGCTTAATAATCAGTATTTTGGGGGTGCAGTGGCTCATGCCTGTAATCCCAACACTTTGGGAGGCCAAGACGGGCAGATCACCTGAGGTCAGGAATTCAAGACCAGCCTTGCCAACATGGTGAAACCCCATCTCTACTAAAAGTACAAAAATTAGCCGGGCGTAGTGCTGGACGCCTGTAATCCCAGCTACCTGGGAGGCTGAGGCTGGAGAATTGCTTAAACCCAGGAGGTGGAGGTTGCAGTGAGCCAAGATCATGCCACTGCACTTCAGCCTGGGCGACAGAGCAAGACTCCATCGCAAAATAATAATATTAATAATCAGTATTTTTAATTATCTGAATGTTTTCTTTATACAATACTATACTCTCTACAAACAATTTAAAACTTAAAGAGAAATAAGGATAACAAGACGAAACACATGAATTGTTTCAGTTCGGTCATTTAAAATTCACGTCTCCGAAAAAGTAGGAAAGAGAGGGAGAATAATAGTATGTTTTTAAACTTTGGAATGAATGATAACACCCCATTTCCAGGAAAGCCTGTGAAGTTGAGATATAACTGTAAAGTAAGGAAGGGAGAACGTGGATAAATAAAAAGAAGGCAGAAAATCCAGAGAAGAAAACAAGAAGACTACCAAAGATGGTTGGAAATGAGTAGTGATTAGCATAAAGATGGTTGGAAATGAGTAGTGATTGGCATAAAGTTAAATGGCATAGTCTCACTTTATTCCAGCTATCAACTATCTTTAATATACTCTGAATAGATGAAGCAAAATAGAAATGAGTTTCTGTTGTTATCAAATCATAACCAAAGTAGCTATGCCTGAAACAAAATATTCTGACATTTACAGGCATTCTTTGCATTAAGAAAAGTCAAAAAATGTACATTGGCATATATTAATGACCTCATTACAAAATGTTGAGTACTCAGTAAAGCTACTCCCTTGGATTTCATAAACTGAAACTATGAATACAATGAAGTGGGGCAAGTTTGGTTTGTAAACCTCAGTGAATTAGGAGATAAGGGAAGCAAAAGAGAAGAAATCTGCAAATGACAACAGAGTTATGTGCTGCTCCTATAGCCATCCTCAGCTTCTCAACCACCCATGAGACTCTAGTTAAAAAGATACCAGCTACAAAGTTCACAAGAACAATTAAAAATTCTCCAGAGGATACTAGGTGTAGGCAATATTCCTTTATGAAAGAAGTAAAGGAGGAGATTGGGGGAGGAAAAATCCAATTTGTTGTCTTGATTTTCCTAAGAGCACTCCCTGAGACTGCCCAATTCCTGGGTGACACATACATGCCCAAAGGAATCAAATGCTACTGCTTTTATTTCCTGGGATCCTTCAGCCTTTCTAGGTAGAAAGGAAAAGAACACCTCTAGAGTATTACAAATGATTTCCTCAAGGAAAGCTGAAGAAAGTTGGAGTCTCAATGAACATGAAAGTCAACCACCCTAAAAAAATTCAAGACTGAGCCACAAGGAAGACTTTCTTTCATGAATCCTAAGAATAAAAAGTCACATTCTTGATGTTTGCTGACACCCTCAGGCATAGGTGAAACTATTAGAAGAAATACTCACAGCAAAAATACTACATGGGGCTGGGCACAGTGGCTTACACCTATAATCGCAGTACTTTGGGAGGCTGGGGTGGGAGGATTGCTTAAACTCAGGAGTTTGAGACCAGCCTGGGCAACACGGTGAAATCCCATCTCTACAAAAAATACAAAATTTAGTCAAGCATGATAGCATGTACTGTAGTCCCAGCTACTTGGGAGCTGAGGTGGGAGGATCACTTGAGCCCAGAAGGTTGAGACTGCAGTGAGCCATGACTGCACCACTGCACTCCAGCCCGAGCAACAGAATGAGATCCTGCCAGGAAAAGAAAAGATGCAGAGGAAAGAAAGAAAGAACGAAAGAACGAAAGAAAGGAAAGAAAGAAAGGAAGGAAGGAAGGAAGGAAGGAAGGAAGGAAGGAAGGAAGGAAGGAAGGAAGGAAGGAAAAGGAAAAGGAAAAGAAAGGAAAGGAAAGAAAAGACTACATGGGTTCAAAGTGGAAAAGGATTTCCCCACACACATCCTACTATAAGAATTTCTACCTGAAAAGAAATGAGACAGGAGCAACTGTAGTGCTTCAATTTTAGTTGATAGTAGAAAGCAGAAATAGGAAATAAATGTCCCTAATGATAGAGGCAATCAAGATGACATTTCTATGATCCATGAAAGATTGTACATCTGTTCCACTGGAGGTCAGTCTTTCTGGTGACTCCTTATGGATGCTACCCAAAGAGCTGCTATAATTTAGAAAGAGATTCCATGATCACCTTTATAACTTCAAAACTTAAAATGCAAAATAGACCTTCAACCTGATATTAATTCATTCATATTTTTATTCATATTCAACAAATACTTTTTGAGTGACTGTTTTGTGCCAAGTACTATTCTAGCTGCTTAAAATACACTAATGATTAAAGGAGACAAATATTCTCATCCTTATGGAACTGAAATATAATAATAAATGTTCCATATACTATGATAGAAATGTTTGATTGCAATAGGTGCTATGGGGGAAAAAAAGTAGAGCATGCAAGGGAGAGAAACAGTGAGCCCAAATAACATATCAATGGGAAGTAAGCAACCTTCATGGACAAGGTGAGATCTGAGCACAGGCCTACGGACAGACTAGAAAGAGAGCTATGCAGATAAACTAGGTAAAAAGCTTTCTGGGTAGAAGGAATGGTCAGTACAAAGGCATCTAAGGCAAAAGCATGCTTAGTGTATTCAAGAAATGGCAAGAGGCTACAGTGGCCCAAACACAGGGAAGGAGGGGAGAGTAGGGGGAGGTGAGGCCAAAGAAGCAATGAAAAACAAGCAAGCCATTGATACCACTTTGGCTTGTAAGTAAAGCACAGGACCCTACAAGGTTTAGAGCAAAGGAATGACACACTCTAACTTAGGTTTTTTGTTGTTGTAGTTTCCATCCAGCTTTACGGAAGTATAATTGCCAAAAAAGATTATACACATTCAAGGTGCAAAACTTGATTATTTGATATCCATATACACTATGAAATGATTACCACAACCAAGTTAATTAACACATCCTTCACCACACTTAGTTATCTGTGTGTGTGTGTGTTGTAAGGATACTTAAGATCTATTAGCAAATTTCAAGTAAACAGTATTATTTCAGTATTATTAACTATTGTCACCATGTTGTACATTAGATCTCCAGAACTTACTCTATACCTGTAAGTTTGTAACTTAAGCTCATAAATGGTCCTTCTGGTAGCTACAGAGAAAACAGATTGAGGGGGAGCAAAGGTGGAAGCAGAGAGACCCATTAGTCACAAGAAGGCCAGGGTTAGAGACATTAGGAAACAGGGTGTAAACTGTTACACTGATTACAGGTGAGGAGATCAGGTTAAATCCTCTCGGTAAATAACTTCTGGAACGTCTTGGACTAACTGAAATTTGGCTTATCTGCTACCTGAATATAGGCTGGTGGGACATGTGCATCAGCAAGTTTCTTAATGTAGAAAACTACAAAATCTGAAGGAGACAGGGAATCGAAAACCTGAGAATTACTGCCAGCTCTAAATTAAGATTAATTAAAGAAAATAGTTTTCATTCATTTCATTTTGAAAAGCAAGCCCAAAAAACAATTTTACTACTCTCCCTATAAATTTCTACCATGGATTACTTTTCCTGAAATAGAGGTCAGATACAAAGCATGTATTAAACTGAAAGGTATGTCAAGAGACAAAAAGGAGGTAAAGCGCCACTGCCTTCTTGCCGTAGCTAAAAAAGAGAAGATCTCTGGAAAATTCTTCCCAAGATAACAGAATTAATTATTTACTTATTCATTTGTTAAAGATGGGATCTCATTATGTTGCCGAGTCTGGACTTGAACTCCTAGGCTCAAGTAATCCTCTTCCTTCAGCCTCTTCCCAGCTCCTTCAGTAGCTGGGACCATATGTGCACACCAAGCACTTGACTACTGAATTAATTTTGTTACAAATTCTAAGAATGTGCTACCAACACACACACACAAATGTCACTATTTAAAGTAGATTTTTCCCTCAAAGATATCCTAACATACCTTGTTTTATTGCATTTCATTCTACAGTGCTTCACAGGTATTGCGATTTTTATAAACTGCAGGTTTCTGGCAACCTACCTTGAGCAAGTCTATTGCCACCATGTTTCCAATAGCATGTGCTCTCTTTGTGTCTCCATGTCATACTTTGGTAATTCTTGCAGTATTTCAAAAGGTTTTTCCTTATTACTATATGTATTATGGTGATCTATGATCAGTGATCTTTAATGTTATTATTTTAATTGTTTTGGGACACCACAAACCATGCCCATAGAAGATGGTGAATTTAACCAATAAACGTTGTATGCTCTAGTATGGAGGTTTCTCAAAAAACTAAAAATAGAACTAGCATATGATCCAGCAATCCCACTGCTGAGTATGTATCCAAAAGAAATGAACTCAGTATCTCACAGAGATATCTTAAATCCCATGTTAACTGCAGTGCTATTCACAATAGCCAAATACAGAATCCACATAAGTGTCCATCAATGGATAAAGGGATATTTTAAGTGGGATATATACATATTGAAATATTACTCACCCATAGAAAAAGAATCCTGTCATTTGTGGCAACATGGATGAAACTGGAGGACATTATGTTAAGTGAAATAAGCCTGGCACAGAAAGACAAATACTACATGTTCTCATACATGAGAGCTAAAAAAAAAAATTGATCTCATGGAGGTAGAAAGAAGAATGGTGGTTACTAGAGGCTGGTGGTGGGATGGTAATGAAGAGAGGTATATTAATGGGTATCAACAAGGATTCGCCTTTCTAGAAGGTTTCTAGTTCACATTCGTGCTACTCCAGTGAACACATGAATGATAAGAAAGACAACCAGCCTTATTACTGATATGGAGAATGTTGTAATGGTCTGCGCAGATCAACCCAGCCACAACATTCCCTTAAGCCAAAGCCTAATTAAAAACAAGGCCCGGCCGGGCGCGGTGGCTCACACTTGTAATCCCAGCACTTTGTGAGGCCAAGGCGGGCAGATTGCTTAAGGTCAGGAGTTCGAGACCAGCATGGCCAACATGGTGAAACCCCGTCTCTACTAAAAATTAAAAAAAATTGGAGAGGGTGGAGCCAAGATGGCCGAATAGGAACAGCTCCGGTCTCCAGCTCCCAGCCCCAGCGACACAGAAGACGGGTGATTTCTGCATTTCTGCTTGAGGTACCGGTTTCATCTCACTAGGGAGTGCCTAACAGTGGGTGCAGGACAGTCGGTGAAGCGCACTGTGTGCAAGCCGAAGCAGGGCGAGGCATTGCCTCACTCGGGAAGCGCAAGGGGTCAGGGAGTTCCCTTTCCTAGTCAAAGAAAGGGGAAACAGACGGCACCTGGAATATCGGGTCAGTCCCATCCTAATACCGCGCTTTTCCAACGGGCCTGGAAAACGGCACACTAGGAGATTGTGTCCCGCACCTGGCTCGGAGGGTCCTATGCCCACGGAGTCTCGCTGATTGCTAGCACAGCAGTCTGAGATCAAACTGCAAGGTGGCAGCGAGGCTGGGGGAGGGGCGCCCGCCATTGCCCAGGCTTGCCTAGGTAAACAAAGCAGCCAGGAAGCTTGAACTGGGTGGAGCCCACCACAGCTCAAGGAGGCCTGCCTACCTCTGTAGGCTCCACCTCTGGGGGCAGGGCACAGACAAACAAAAACTCAGCAAGAACCTCCACAGACTTAAATGTCCCTGTCTGACTGACAGCTTTGAGGAGAGTAGTGGTTCTCCCAGCACGCATCTGGAGATCTGAGAACCGACAAACTGCCTCCTAAAGTGGGTCCCTCACCCCTGAGCAGCCTAACTGGGAGGCACCCCCCCAGTAGGGACAGACTGACACCTCATTCAACCGGGTACTCCTCTGAGACAAAACTTTCAGAGGAACTATCAGACAGCTGAATTTGTGGTCTCATGAAAATCCGCTGTTCTGCAGCCACCGCTGCTGACACCCAGCCAAACAGGGTCTGGAGTGGACCTCTAGTAAACTCCAACAGACCTGCAGCTGAGGGTCCTGTCTGGTAGAAGGAAAACTAACAAACAGAAAGGACATCCACACCAAAAACCCATCTGTACATCACCATCATCAAAGACAAAAAGTAGATAAAACCACAAAGATGGGGAAAAAACACAGCAAAAAAACTGGAAACTCTAAAAAACAGAGCACCTCTCCTCCTCCAAAGGAATGCAGTTCCTCACCAGCAATGGAACAAAGCTGGATGGAGGATGACTTTGATGAGTTGAGAGAAGAAGGCTTCAGACAATCAAACTACTCTGAGCTACGAGAGGAAATTCAAAACAATAGCAAAGAAGTTAAAAACTTTGAAAAAAAATTAGAAGAATGGATAACTAGAATAACCAATGGAGAGAAGGGCTTCAAGGAGCTGATGGAGCTGAAAGCCAAGTTTCAAGAACTACGCGAAGATTGCAGAAGCCTCAGTAGCAGATGCGATTAACTGGAAGAAAGGGTATCGCTGATGGAAGATGAAATGAATGAAATGAAGAGAGAAGGGAAGTTTAGAGAAAAAAGAATAAAAAGAAATGAACAAAGCCTCCAAGAAATTTGGGACTATGTGAAAAGACCAAACCTACGTCTGATTGGTGTACCTGAAAATGATGGGGAGAATGGAACCAAGTTGGAAAACACTCTGCAAGATATTATCCAGGAGAACTTCCCCAATCTAGCAAGGCAGGCCAACATTCAGATTCAGGAAACACAGAGAACGCCACAAAGATACTCCTCGAGAAGGGCAACTCCAAGACACATAATTGTCAGATTCACCAAAGTTGAAATGAAGGAAAAAATGTTAAGGGCAGCCAGAGAGAAAGGTCGGGTTACCCACAAAGGGAAGCCCATCAGACTAACAGCTGATCTCTCAGCAGAAACTCTACAAGCCAGAAGAGAGTGGGGGCCGATATTCAACATTCTTAAAGAAAAGAATTTTCAACCCAGAATTTCCTATCCCGCCAAACTAAGCTTCATAAGTGAAGGAGAAATAAAATACTTTACAGATAAGCAAACGCTGAGTGATTTTGTCACCACCAGGCCTGCCCTAAAAGAGCTCCTGAAGGAAGCACTAAACATGGAAAGGAACAACCGGTACCAGCCACTGCAAAAACACGCCAAATTGTAAAGACCATTGAGGCTAGGAAGAAACTATAGCAACTAAAGAGCAAAACAACCAACTAACATCATAATGACAGGATCAGATTCACACATAACAATATTAACGTTAAATGTAAATGGGCTAAATGCTCCAATCAAAAGACACAGACTGGCAAACTGGATAAGGAGTCAGGACCCATCAGTGTGCTGTATTCAGGAAACCCATCTCACGTGCAGAGACACACATAGACTCAAAATAAAGGGATGGAGGAAGATCTATCAAGCAACTGGAAAACAAAAAAAGGCAGGGGTTGCAATCCTAGTCTCTGATAAAATAGACTTTAAACCAACAAAGATCAAAAGAGACAGAGAAGGCCATTACATAATGGTAAAGGCATCAATTCAACAAGAAGAGCTAACTATCCTAAATATATATGCACCCAACACAGGAGCACCCAGATTCATAAAGCAAGTCCTCAGTGACCTACAAAGGGACTTAAACTCCCACACAATAATAATGGGAGATTTTAACACCCCACTGTCAGCATTAGACAGATCAACGAGACAGAAAGTTAACAAGGATATCCAGGAATTGAACTCAGCTCTACATAAAGTGGACCTAATAGACATCTACAGAACTTTCCACCCCAAGTCAACAGAATATACATTTTTTTCGGCACCACACCACACCTATTCCAAAATTGACCACATAGTTGGAAGTAAAGCTCTCCTCAGCAAATGTAAAAGAACAGAAATTATAACAAACTGTCTCTCAGACCACAGTGCAATCAAACTAGAACTCAGGATTAAGAAACTCACTCAAAACCACTCAACTACATGGAAACTGAACAACCTGCTCCTGAATGACTACTGGGTACATAATGAAATGAAGGCAGAAATAAAGATGTTCTTTGAAACCAATGAGAGCAAAGACACAACATACCAGAATCTCTGGGACACATTCAAAGCAGTGTGTAGAGGGAAATTTATAGCACTAAATGCCCACAAGAGAAAGCAGGAAAGATCCAAAATTGACACCCTAACATCACAATTAAAAGAACTAGAAAAGCAAGAGCAAACACATTCAAAAGCTAGCAGAAGGCTAGAAATAACTAAAATCAGAGCAGAACTGAAGGAAATAGAGACACAAAAAACCCTTCAAAAAATTAATGAATCCAGGAGCTGGTTTTTTGAAAAGATCAACAAAATTGATGGACCGCTAGCAAGACTAATAAAGAAGAAAAGAGAGAAGAATCAAATAGATGCAATAAAAAACGAAAAAGGGGATATCACCACCGATCCCACAGAAATACAATCTACCATCAGAGAATACTACAAACACCTCTATGCAAATAAACTAGAAAATCTAGAAGAAATGGATAAATTCCTCGACACATACACCCTCCCAAGACTAAACCAGGAAGAAGTTGAATCTCTGAATAGACCAATAACAGGTTCTGAAATTGTGGCAATAATCAATAGCTTACCAACCAAAAAGAGTCCAGGACCTGATGGATTCACAGCTGAATTCTACCAGAGGTACAAGGAGGAACTGGTACCATTCCTTCTGAAACTATTCCAATCGATAGAAAAAGAGGGAATCCTCCCTAACACATTTTACGAAGCCAGCATCGTCCTGATACCAAAACCTGGCAGAGACTTAACCAAAAAACAGAATTTCAGACCAATATCCTTGATGAACATTGATGCAAAAATCCTCAATAAAATACTGGCAAACCGAATCCAGCAGCACATCAAAAAGCTTATCCACCATGATCAAGTGGGCTTCATCCCTGGGATGCAAGGCTGGTTCAACATACGCTAATCAATAAATGTAATCCAGCATATAAACAGAACCAAAGACAAAAACCACATGATTATCTCAATAGATGCAGAAAAGGCCTTTGACAAAATTCAACAACCCTTCATGCTAAAAACTCTCAATAAATTAGGTATTGATGGGACGTATCTCAAAATAATAAGAGCTATCTATGACAAACCCACAGCCAATATCATACTGAATGGGCAAAAACTGGAAGCATTCCCTCTGAAAACTGGCACAAGACAGGGATGCCCTCTCTCACCGCTCCTATTCAACATAGTGCTGGAAGTTCTGGCCAGAGCAATCAGGCAGGAGAAGGAGATAAAGGGTATTCAATTAGGAAAAGAGGAAGTCAAATTGTCCCTGTTTGCAGATGACATGATTGTATATCTAGAAAACCCCATTGTCTCAGCCCAAAATCTCCTTAAGCTGATTAGCAACTTCAGCAAAGTCTCAGGATACAAAATTAATGTACAAAAATCACAAGCATTCTTGTACACCAATCACAGACAAACAGAGAGCCAAATCATGAGTGAACTCCCATTCACAATTGCTTCAAAGAGAATAAAATACCTAGGAATCCAACTTACAAGGGATGTGAAGGACCTCTTCAAGAAGAACTACAAACCACTGCTCAATGAAATAAAAGAGGATACAAACAAATGGAAGAACATTCCATGCTCATGGGTTGGAAGAATCAATAGCGTGAAAATGGCCATACTGCCCAAGGTAATTTATAGATTCAATGCCATCCCCATCAAGCTACCAATGACTTTCTTCACAGAATTGGAAAAAACTACTTTAAGGTTCATATGGAACCAAAAAAGAGCCCGCATCGCCAAGTCAATCCTAAGCCAAAAGAACAAAGCTGGAGGCATCACGCTACCTGACTTTAAACTATACTACAAGGCTACAGTAACCAAAACAGCATGGTACTGGTACCACAACAGAGACATAGATCAATGGAACAGCACAGAGCCCTCAGAAACGATGCCACATAGCTACAACTATCTGATCTTTGACAAACCTGACAAAAACAAGAAATGGGGAAAGGATTCCCTATTTAATAAATGGTGCTGGGAAAACTGGCTAGCCATATGGAGAAAGCTGAAACTGGATCCCTTCCTTACACCTTATACAAAAATTAATTCAAGATGGATTAAAGACTTATATGTTAGACCTAAAACCATTAAAATCCTACAAGAAAACCTAGGCAATACCATTCAGGACATAGGCGTGGGCAAGGACTTCATGTCTAAAACACCAAAAGCAATGGCAACAAAAGCCAAAATCGACAAATGGGATCTCATTAAACTAAAGAGCTTCTGCACAGCAAAAGAAACTATCATCAGAGTGAACAGGCAACCTACAGAATGGGAGAAAATTTTTGCAACCTACTCATCTGACAAAGGGCTAATATCCAGAATCTACAATGAACTCAAACAAATTCACAAGAAAAAAACAACCCCATCAAAAAGTGGGCAGAGGACATGAACAGACACTTCTCAAAAGAAGACATGTATGCAGCCAAAAAACACATGAAGAAATGCTCATCATCACTGGCCATCAGAGAAATGCAAATCAAAACCACAGTGAGATACCATCTCACACCAGTTAGAATGGCCATCATTAAAAAATCAGGAAACAACAGGTGCTGGAGAGGATGTGGAGAAATAGGAACACTTTTACACTGTTGGTGGGACTGTAAACTAGTTCAACCATTGTGGAAGTCAGTGTGGCGATTCTTCAGGGATCTCGAACTAGAAATACCATTTGACCCAGCCATCCCATTACTGGGTATATACCCAAAGGACTATAAATCACGCTGCTATAAAGACACATGCACACGTATGTTTACTGCGGCACTATTCACAACAGCAAAGAGTTGGAACCAACCCAAATGTCCAACAACGATAGACTGGATTAAGAAAATGTGGCACATATACACCATGGAATACTATGCAGCCATAAAAAATGATGAGTTTGTGTCCTTTGTAGGGACATGGATGAAACTGGAAAACATCATTCTCAGTAAACTATCGCAAGGACAAAAACCCAAACACCACATGTTCTCACTCATAGGTGGGAATTGAACAATGAGAACTCATGGACACAGGAAGGGGAACATCACACTCCGGGGACTATTGTGGGGTGGGGGGAAGGGGGAGGGACAGCATTAGGAGATACACCTAATGCTAAATGACGAGTTAATGGGTGCAGGAAATCAACATGGCACATGGATACATATGTAACAAACCTGCACATTGTGCACATGTACCCTAAAACCCTAAAGTATAATAAAAAAAATAAAAAAAAAAAATTAGCTGGGTGTGGTGGCACACACCTGTTGTCCCAGCTACTCAGGAGGCTGAGGCAGGAGAATCGCTTGAACCCAGGAGTGGGAGGTTGCAGTGAGCAGAGATCGCGCCACTGCACTCCAGCCTGGGCAACAGAGTGAGACTCCGTCTCAGGAAAAAGAAAAAAAAAACCAAGGCCCTAACTCTCTTTAATTTGATGAAGGCTGAGAGAGGTGAGGAAGCTGCAGAAGAAAACATGAAAGCTAGGAGAGATTGGTTTATGAAGTTCAAGGAAAGAAGCCTTCTGCATAACATAAAGTATAAGGCCAAACAGCAAGTGCTGATGTAGAAGCTGCAGCAAGTTATCCGCAGATCCAGCTAAAATCACCGATGCAGGTAGCTACACTAAACAACAGATTTTCAGTGTAGACGAAACAGCCTTTTGTTGCAAAATGTCACCTAGGACTTTCACAGCTAGAGGGGAGAAGTCAATGCCTGGCTTTAAGGCTTCAAAGACAGGCTGACTCTCTTGTTAGGGGCTAATGTGGCTGGTGACTTTAAGTTGAAGCCAATGCTCATTTGCCATTCAAAAAATCCTAGGACCCTTAAAAATTATGCTTTATCTACTCTGCCTATGCATTTACAGAGCATTTATAGAGCACAGGGAGAGTAGATAATAGAACAATTCTTAAGGGCCCTAGGATTTTTTGAATGGTAAATAAGCACTGGCTTCAACTTAAACTGACAAGCTACATTACCAGCTACCAGGGCACAGGCAGAGTTGATAAAGCATAATTCTTAAGGGCCACATGATTTTTGAATGGTAAATGAGCACTGGCTTCAACTTGGATGACAAGTTGGAACAGCTCATACGGATGACAGCTCATCTCTTTACAGAATGTTTAACTGAATATTTTAAGCCCACTGTTGAGACTTACTACTCACAAAAAGATTCCTTTCAAAACATTATTGTTCATTGACAATGTACTTGGTCACCCAAGAGCTCTGAGATGTATAAGGAGATTAATGTTGTTTTCAAGCCTGGTAACACAACATCCATTCTGTAGCCCATGGATCAAGAAGTAATTTTTACTTTGAAGTCTTACTACTTAATAAATACATTTCATAAGGCTATAGCTGACATAGATGGTGATTCCTCTGATGGATCTCGGCAAATTATATTGACAACTTCTGTAAAGAATTCACCATTCCAGGTGGCATTAGAAACACTTGTGATTCATGGGAGTAAGTCAATATGTCACAGGAATTTGGAAGAAGTTGATTCCAATCCTCATGGATGACTTTGAGGGGCTCATTATAAAATGACAACAAAGGATTTAGGATATTACCTAAATGTAGCTGATAAACCAGCAGCAGAGTCTGAGACAATTGACCTCAATTTTAAAAGAAATTGTACTCCGGAGAGGCGGAGGTTGCAGTGAGCCAAGATCGTGCCACTGCACTCCAGCATGGACAACAGTGCGAGACTCTGTCTCAAAAAAAAAAAGAGAATTATACTGAGGGTAAAATGGTATCAAATAGCATGGCATGGTACAGAGAATTCTTTCATGAAAGTAAGAGTCAACTGATGGAGCAAACTTCATCACTGTCATCTTAAGAAATTATATCCATATGTAGAAGAATGAAAGTAGACCCCTCTTACTGTATTAAAAAATCAACTAAAAATGGAGTAAAGACTCAAACATAAGACCTGAAACTACAAAACTACTAGAAAAAACATATAGGAAATCCTTCAGGACACTGATCTAGGCAAAGATTTTATGGCTAACACCTCAAAAGCACAGGCAACAAAAACAAAAATAAACCAATGGGACTATATTAAACTATATAGCTTCTGTCCAGCAAAGGAAACAATCAACAGAGTGAAGAGACAACCTGTAGAACGGGAGAAAATATTTACAAACTATTCATCAAACAAGTGACTAATATCCAGAATACACAAGGAACTCAAACAACTCAACAGCAAAAAAACACCCAAATGATCCCAATAAAAAGTACGCAAAGAACATAAGTAGACGTTTCTCAAAAGAAGACATACTAATGGCCAACAAGTATATTTTAAAATGCTCAAATCACAAATCAGGGAAATGCAAATCAGAAGCACAATAAGATATCATCTCACCACAGTTAGAATGGCTAGTAGCAAAAAGACAAAAAAAATAACAAATGATGGGGAAGATGCGGATAAAAGAGAACTCCTACACATTGTTGGTGGGAATGTAAATTAGTACAGCTATTATGAAAAATAGTATAGAGATTTCTCAAAAAAACTAAAAATCTAAAAATAAGCGAGGCACAATGGCATGCACCTGCAGTCCCAGCTACTCAGGAGGATGAAGTGGGAGGATTGCTTGAGACCAAGAGTTCAAGACCAGCCTGGGCAACATCCCAGGAGTCTATTTCCTTAAAAAAAAAAACTAAAAATAAAGCTACCATATGATCCAGCAATCCCACCACTGATATTTATCCAAAGGAAAGAAAATCAGTATATCAAAGGGATACCTGCACTGTCATATAAACTAGAGTTGGAGGGTGGAGCCAAGATGGCCGAATAGGAACAGCTCCGGTCTCCAGCTCCCAGCCCCAGCGACACAGAAGACAGGTGATTTCTGCATTTCTGCTTGAGGTACCGGTTTCATCTCACTATGGAGTGCCTAACAGTGGGTGCAGGACAGTCGGTGAAGCGCACTGTGCACGAGCCGAAGCAGGGCGAGGCATTGCCTCACTCGGGAAGCGCAAGGGGTCAGGGAGTTCCCTTTCCTAGTCAAAGAAAGGGGAAACAGACGGCACCTGGAATATCGGGTCAGTCCCATCCTAATACCGCGCTTTTCCAACGGGCCTGGAAAACGGCACACTAGGAGATTGTGTCCCGCACCTGGCTCGGAGGGTCCTATGCCCACGGAGTCTCGCTGATTGCTAGCACAGCAGTCTGAGATCAAACTGCAAGGCGGCAGCGAGGCTGGGGGAGGGGCGCCCGCCATTGCCCAGGCTTGCCTAGGTAAACAAAGCAGCCAGGAAGCTCGAACTGGGTGGAGCCCACCACAGCTCAAGGAGGCCTGCCTGCCTCTGTAGGCTCCACCTCTGGGGGCAGGGCACAGACAAACAAAAACTCAGCAAGAACCTCCACAGACTTAAATGTCCCTGTCTGACTGACAGCTTTGAGGAGAGTAGTGGTTCTCCCTGCACGCAGCTGGAGATCTGAGAACCGACAAACTGCCTCCTAAAGTGGGTCCCTCACCCCTGAGCAGCCTAACTGGGAGGCACCCCCCCAGTAGGGACAGACTGACACCTCATTCAACCGGGTACTCCTCTGAGACAAAACTTTCAGAGGAACTATCAGACAGCTGAATTTGTGGTCTCACGAAATTCCGCTGTTCTGCAGCCACCGCTGCTGACACCCAGCCAAACAGGGTCTGGAGTGGACCTCTAGTAAACTCCAACAGACCTGCAGCTGAGGGTCCTGTCTGGTAGAAGGAAAACTAACAAACAGAAAGGACATCCACACCAAAAACCCATCTGTACATCACCATCATCAAAGACAAAAAGTAGATAAAACCACGAAGATGGGGAAAAAACAGAGCAAAAAAACTGGAAACTCTAAAAAACAGAGCACCTCTCCTCCTCCAAAGGAACGCAGTTCCTCACCAGCAATGGAACAAAGCTGGATGGAGGATGACTTTGATGAGTTGAGAGAAGAAGGCTTCAGACAATCAAACTACTCTGAGCTACGAGAGGAAATTCAAAACAATAGCAAAGAAGTTAAAAACTTTGAAAAAAAATTAGAAGAATGGATAACTAGAATAACCAATGGAGAGAAGGGCTTCAAGGAGCTGATGGAGCTGAAACCCAAGTTTCGAGAACTACGTGAAGATTGCAGAAGCCTCAGTAGCAGATGCGATCAACTGAAGAAAGGGTATCGCTGATGGAAGATGAAATGAATGAAATGAAGAGAGAAGGGAAGTTTAGAGAAAAAAGAATAAAAAGAAATGAACAAAGCCTCCAAGAAATTTGGGACTATGTGAAAAGACCAAACCTACGTCTGATTGGTATACCTGAAAATGATGGGGAGAATGGAACCAAGTTGGAAAACACTCTGCAAGATATTATCCAGGAGAACTTCCCCAATCTAGCAAGGCAGGCCAACATTCAGATTCAGGAAATACAGAGAACACTACAAAGATACTCCTCGAGAAGGGCAAATCCAAGACACATAATTGTCAGATTCACCAAAGTTGAAATGAAGGAAAAAATGTTAAGGGCAGCCAGAGAGAAAGGTCGGGTTACCCACAAAGGGAAGCCCATCAGACTAACAGCTGATCTCTCAGCAGAAACTCTACAAGCCAGAAGAGAGTGGGGGCCGATATTCAACATTCTTAAAGAAAAGAATTTTCAACCCAGAATTTCCTATCCCGCCAAACTAAGCTTCATAAGTGAAGGAGAAATAAAATACTTTACAGACAGGCAAACGCTGAGTGATTTTGTCACCACCAGACCTGCCCTAAAAGAGCTCCTGAAGGAAGCACTAAACATGGAAAGGAACAACCGGTACCAGCCACTGCAAAAACATGCCAAATTGTAAAGACCATCGAGGCTAGGAAGAAACTATAGCAACTAACGAGCAAAATAACCAACATCATAATGACAGGATCAGATTCACACATAACAGTATTAACGTTAAATGTAAATGGGCTAAATGCTCCAATCAAAAGACACAGACTGGCAAACTGGATAAGGAGTCAGGACCCATCAGTGTGCTGTATTCAGGAAACCCATCTCACGTGCAGAGACACACATAGACTCAAAATAAAGGGATGGAGGGAGATCTATCAAGCAACTGGAAAACAAAAAAAGGCAGGGGTTGCAATCCTAGTCTCTGATAAAATAGACTTTAAACCAACAAAGATCAAAAGAGACAGAGAAGGCCATTACATAATGGTAAAGGCATCAATTCAACAAGAAGAGCTAACTATCCTAAATATATATGCACCCAACACAGGAGCACCCAGATTCATAAAGCAAGTCCTCAGTGACCTACAAAGGGACTTAAACTCCCACACAATAATAATGGGAGATTTTAACACCCCACTGTCAGCATTAGACAGATCAACGAGACAGAAAGTTAACAAGGATATCCAGGAATTGAACTCAGCTCTACATAAAGTGGACCTAATAGACATCTACAGAACTCTCCACCCCAAATCAACAGAATATACATTTTTTTCAGCACCACACCACACCTATTCCAAAATTGACCACATAGTTGGAAGTAAAGCTCTCCTCAGCAAATGTAAAAGAATAGAAATTATAACAAACTGTCTCTCAGACCACAGTGCAATCAAACTAGAATTCAGGATTAAGAAACTCACTCAAAACCGCTCAACTACATGGAAACTGAACAACCTGCTCCTGAATGACTACTGGGTACATAATGAAATGAAGGCAGAAATAAAGATGTTCTTTGAAACCAACGAGAACAAAGACACAACATACCAGAATCTCTGGGACACGTTCAAAGCAGTGTGTAGAGGGAAATTTATAGCACTAAATGCCCACAAGAGAAAGCAGGAAAGATCCAAAATTGACACCCTAACATCACAATTGAAAGAACTAGAAAAGCAAGAGCAAACACATTCAAAAGCTAGCAGAAGGCTAGAAATAACTAAAATCAGAGCAGAACTGAAGGAAATAGAGACACAAAAAACCCTTCAAAAAATTAATGAATCCAGGAGCTGGTTTTTTGAAAAGATCAACAAAATTGATGGACTGCTAGCAAGACTAATAAGGAAGAAAAGAGAGAAGAATCAAATAGATAAAATAAAAAATGAAAAAGGGGATATCACCACCGATCCCACAGAAATACAATCTACCATCAGAGAATACTACAAACACCTCTATGCAAATAAACTAGAAAATCTAGAAGAAATGGATAAATTCCTCGACACATACACCCTCCCAAGACTAAACCAGGAAGAAGTTGAATCTCTGAATAGACCAATAACAGGTTCTGAAATTGTGGCAATAATCAATAGCTTACCAACCAAAAAGAGTCCAGGACCTGATGGATTCACAGCTGAATTCTACCAGAGGTACAAGGAGGAACTGGTATCATTCCTTCTGAAACTATTCCAATCGATAGAAAAAGAGGGAATCCTCCCTAACACATTTTACGAAGCCAGCATCGTCCTGATACCAAAACCTGGCAGAGACATAACCAAAAAAGAGAATTTCAGACCAATATCCTTGATGAACATTGATGCAAAAATCCTCAATAAAATACTGGCAAACAGAATCCAGCAGCACATCAAAAAGCTTATCCACCATGATCAAGTGGGCTTCATCCCTGGGATGCAAGGCTGGTTCAACATACGCTAATCAATAAATGTAATCCAGCATATAAACAGAACCAAAGACAAAAACCACATGATTATCTCAATAGATGCAGAAAAGGCCTTTGACAAAATTCAACAACCCTTCATGCTAAAAACTCTCAATAAATTAGGTATTGATGGGACGTATCTCAAAATAATAAGAGCTATCTATGACAAACCCACAGCCAATATCATACTGAATGGGCAAAAACTGGAAGCATTCCCTCTGAAAACTGGCACAAGACAGGGATGCCCTCTCTCACCGCTCCTATTCAACATAGTGCTGGAAGTTCTGGCCAGAGCAATCAGGCAGGAGAAGGAAATAAAGGGTATTCAATTAGGAAAAGAGGAAGTCAAATTGTCCCTGTTTGCAGATGACATGATTGTATATCTAGAAAACCCCATTGTCTCAGCCCAAAATCTCCTTAAGCTGATTAGCAACTTCAGCAAAGTCTCAGGATACAAAATTAATGTACAAAAATCACAAGCATTCTTGTACACCAATCACAGACAAACAGAGAGCCAAATCATGAGTGAACTCCCATTCACAATTGCTTCAAAGAGAACAAAATACCTAGGAATCCAACTTACAAGGGATGTGAAGGACCTCTTCAAGGAGAACTACAAACCACTGCTCAATGAAATAAAAGAGGATACAAACAAATGGAAGAACATTCCATGCTCATGGGTTGGAAGAATCAATAGCGTGAAAATGGCCATACTGCCCAAGGTAATTTATAGATTCAATGCCATCCCCATCAAGCTACCAATGACTTTCTTCACAGAATTGGAAAAAACTACTTTAAAGTTCATATGGAACCAAAAAAGAGCCCGCATCGCCAAGTCAATCCTAAGCCAAAAGAACAAAGCTGGAGGCATCACGCTACCTGACTTTAAACTATACTACAAGGCTACAGTAACCAAAACAGCATGGTACTGGTACCACAACAGAGACATAGATCAATGGAACAGCACAGAGCCCTCAGAAACGATGCCACATAGCTACAACTATCTGATCTTTGACAAACCTGACAAAAACAAGAAATGGGGAAAGGATTCCCTATTTAATAAATGGTGCTGGGAAAACTGGCTAGCCATATGTAGAAAGCTGAAACTGGATCCCTTCCTTACACCTTATACAAAAATTAATTCAAGATGGATTAAAGACTTATATGTTAGACCTAAAACCATTAAAATCCTACAAGAAAACCTAGGCAATACCATTCAGGACATAGGCGTGGGCAAGGACTTCATGTCTAAAACACCAAAAGCAATGGCAACAAAAGCCAAAATCGACAAATGGGATCTCATTAAACTAAAGAGCTTCTGCACAGCAAAAGAAACTATCATCAGAGTGAACAGGCAACCTACAGAATGGGAGAAAATTTTTGCAACCTACTCATCTGACAAAGGGCTAATATCCAGAATCTACAATGAACTCAAACAAATTTACAAGAAAAAAACAAACAACCCCATCAAAAAGTGGGCAGAGGACATGAACAGACACTTCTCAAAAGAAGACATTTATGCAGCCAAAAAACACATGAAGAAATGCTCCTCATCACTGGCCATCAGAGAAATGCAAATCAAAACCACAGTGAGATACCATCTCACACCAGTTAGAATGGCCATCATTAAAAAACCAGGAAACAACAGGTGCTGGAGAGGATGTGGAGAAATAGGAACACTTTTACACTGTTGGTGGGACTGTAAACTAGTTCAACCATTGTGGAAGTCAGTGTGGCGATTCCTCAGGGATCTAGAACTAGAAATACCATTTGACCCAGCCATCCCATTACTGGGTATATACCCAAAGGACTATAAATCACGCTGCTATAAAGACACATGCACACGTATGTTTATTGTGGCACTATTCACAATAGCAAAGAGTTGGAACCAACCCAAATGTCCAACAACGATAGACTGGATTAAGAAAATGTGGCACATATACACCATGGAATACTATGCAGCCATAAAAAACGATGAGTTCATGTCCTTTGTAGGGACATGGATGAAACTGGAAAACATCATTCTCAGTAAACTATCACAAGGACAAAAAACCAAACACCGCATGTTCTCACTCATAGGTGGGAATTGAACAAGGAGAACTCATGGACACAGGAAGGGGAACATCACACTCCGGGGACTGTTGTGGGGTGGGGGGAGGGGGGAGGGACAGCATTAGGAGATACACCTAATGCTAAATGACGAGTTAATGGGTGCAGGAAATCAACATGGCACATGGATACATAGGTAACAAACCTGCACATTGTGCACATGTACCCTAAAACCCTAAAGTATAATAAAAATAAAAATAAATAAATAAATAAATAAACTAGAGTATTATTCACAATAACCAAGATATAGAATCAACCTAAGTGTCTAGCAATGGATAAATGGATAAAGAAAATGTGGTATAAGCCAGATGCTACCGTACCTAAAGTCCTAGCTATTTAGGAGGCTGAGGCAGGAGGACTGTTTGAGCCCAGGAATTCTAGGCTTTCTTGAGCAACACAGCAACACACTGTCTCTAAAAAAATAAAAGAAAGAGTATGTGATGTGTGTGTTTATATATATACATATACACGCACATACAGACACGTAATGGAATACTATCCAGCCATAAAAAAGAATGAAATCCTGTCATTTGTAACAACGTAAATAAAACTGGAGGTCATTATGTTAAGTTAAATAAGCCAGGCACTGAAATACAAATACCCTATGTTCTTTTTTTTTTTTTTTTTTTTTTTTTTTTTGAGACAGAGTCTCGCTCTGTCGCCCAGGCTGGAGTGCAGTGGCGCTATCTCGGCTCACTGCAAGCTCCACCTCCCGGGTTCACGCCATTCTCCTGCCTCAGCCTCTCCGAGTAGCTGGGACTACAGGCGCCCGCCACCACGCCCGGCTAATTTTTTGTATTTTTAGTAGAGACGGGGTTTCACCATGGTCTCGATCTCCTGACCTTGTGATCCGCCCGCCTCGGCCTCCCAAAGTGCTGGGATTTACAAGCGTGAGCCACCGCGCCCGGCCTTTTTTTTTTTTTTTTGAGATGGGGTCTTGCTCTGTCACCCAGTCTGGAGTGCAGTGGCACAATCTCAGCTCACTGCTAGCTCCACCTCCTGGGTTTGCACCATTCTCCTGCCTCAGCCTCCCGAGTAGCTGGGACTACAGGTGTCCGCCACCATGCCTGGCTAATTTTTTGTATTTTTAGTAGAGACGGGGTTTCAGCTTGTTAGCCAGGATGGTCTCAATCTCCTGACCTCGTGATCCACCCACCTCAGCCTCCCGAAGTGCTGGGATTACAGGCGTGAGCCACCGTGCCCGGCCCTTATGCTCTTACTCACACGTGAGAGCTAAAAAAAGCAGATCTCACAGAGGTAGAGAGTAGAATGGTGGTTACTAGTAGCAGTGTGGAGGATGGTATTGAAGAGAGGTAGATTAATGGGTATAAACATATAGTTAGATAGAAGAAATAAGTTCTAGAGTTCAATAGCACAGTAGGGCGACTACAGTTAACAACAATACATTTTATATTTCAAAATAGCCAGATTTGAAATGTTTCCAATAGAAAGAAATGCTAAATGTTCAAGGTGACGGGTATCTTAAATAACCTGATTTGATGATTACACATATTTTATGCATGTTTCAAAATATTACATGCACCCCATAAATGTGTATGAAAGTATGTGAAATTATTCTGTATCCATTTTTTAGGTAACAAAAAAGAAATTGCCACAGCTAACCCAACCTTCAGCCACCACCACCCTGATTAGTCAGCAGCCATCAACATCAAAGCAAGACTCTCCACCAGCAAAAAGGTTATGACTCACTGAAGGCTCAGATGATCATCAGCATTTTTTGGCAATAATGTATTTTTTAATTAAGGTATGTGGATATTTTGACATAATGCTCTCACAACTTAATGGACTACACTATAGTATAAACATAACATTCAAACATACTGGGAAGCCGAAAAATTCGTGACTCACTTTTTTGCTTATGTAACAAAAACCCAATCTGAGCAGAAACAGAGTCCATTATAAAGGCACAGAGCTGTTTTATGCAAGCCAATAGGAGGAATAAAACCAGGTCCCAAGCAGTTATGTAAATCAATCAGGATGTAAATTAAAAACTCGAAGAAGTCATCAGGAAGATAATTTAATGAAGAGACTACAGAAGTGTGTACAGGTTAACAGATTCCAAAAGGTATGATGAGGCACTAAAAGTAAGCAAGAGTAGAAAACGAATATTATGTCTTAGCTTAAAAGGTCAAGTAGAGAGAATGTCACCATAGGCCAACAAGAGCCACAGCCATGAAAGAGGGCCCACCCAACAGGCACTGTGGCTGGTGAAAAATGAAGCCACTGCCAAAAATGCAGTGGAGCAGAGGAAGCGGAGGAAATAAGTACCTTGACTGCTTTCTTCTCTCATTCCCTTAATCTCCTGTGGTTGCACCTGCTGTCCAAACCCAACCAGAAGCCAGAAGGTAAAGGAGCCCAGATCCACAGAAGTCAGCCTCCCAAGGCACACAGCAAAATGGAGAACAGAGGCGAATGGATCAGCAAGCGGAGAAGGGTGTAAAAGAGAGAAAAACCAGCACAAAATGGAAACATGTTACCACTCTGTAACAATCCAAAAATCACTAATTCAGTGCACAGTCCTTTCGCAGGAACACATTCCCTGTAATACACAAAGTATGCATCTATACAGAAAATTAGGAAGATAAAAAAAGGATGGTTAATAAAAGAATAAAAATTAAAATTTTAATAGAAAACTCTGTAGGCTTAGTAATAACTTATGAGTTGCTTTGTTACCAACTATTTTACTTTAAAACTCAAACGAGACATGACCACATTATTCTTAGCTTTTCTAATTCAACTCTGAAGAAATATTTAAAATAATATTGAGGCATATGATATACTGCGACAATATTTAACAATTTTTAAAGATCCTAACACCATTAAACACCACTGACACATCTCAATAATAAAAAAGTACCAGTGCAAAGGAAAATCTTCTCCTCCAAAGCTGTAACAAATATAATTGAAACTGGATACCTATACCTACGTTTATGACACTTTCATATCCTTTGATTTGTCCATGGTAACAAATTATGATTATGATACAGTAATGCTTTTGGGAAAAGTTTACATAAAAACAAAGATAGTTACACATTAATTTCATAAAAGCTAAAAACACAGAGACTTAAAACACAGAAAATAGCAAAGCACACTACATTTCTAATAGCTTACCAACTGAGAAATCTACAGATCCACAAGGTAAAATATGAACCTGATGAAGTCCTTCCAAGTTTTCAAGGACAAAAACTTTCTGAACTTAAGAGCTCTCTAAAGAACTTATTTGCCAAATTGTTGTTAGATTCCTTCTAAAAATGTTTTTTTAAAAAACAGTCCTGCAGCTCAATTTTTAAGAGTGAGAAATTTAATTTTATGTGCCTTTTGAAGAATAGAATTGTGTTAGAAGACCACCAAATAATTCAAGGCTGAAAGTAGGGCAAAAGAAAACTGAGGTAGAAAAGTATTTATGTCAAAGCTACTATAGCACACATAATAACATAAACACAAAACACTAAGAAAGTAGAAATAGTGAACAGAATTCATTAGCCAACCATTGCTTTTGCTAGTTCTCAAAATATGTCTACCTAATCAATATATAATTTTATAGCTCTTTATCATATGAAGTGGGCTAATAACTACAACTAAAATATGTTACCTAAGCATTCCATCTGGACAGTATATGCATATGGTAGTAGGAAATGAAAACCAGCTTAGAAAACCGGCTTGGAAAGTTTAGAACATGCGCTATGCTACAGCCTTTGTCCTACATAACCTTCTAAATGCATGACCTTTAAGTTGCTGAAGGTTGCCTCAGAATTTGGCTCAGTTTGATCGAAACATCTGTTCCCCTTGCAGGTATACTGTAAGGACTTTTTTCTCAGTTGGATTCAGAACACAGCAAGTGAGCCCTTGTCTGTCCAATCACACAGACCCCAACACTTGTAAATCAAGTTCTGGGAGGACAACAGCAGGTCCATATTCCGTCACCCTTTCTCAGCCAGCTAGGCCAACTGACTGCTGTGAGAACTGCTCTTATCATGTCATCAAATCAAAACATGTTGAGATGAGGGACTATAAGAGGCATCTGCAGAATTCCCAAAATGTAGTGACTTTGGAACATTGACAGATGCATCTGTCATTTTATACCTTCAACTAACCTGATGTCCACTGGCCCGACACAGTAAAGCTGTCCAAGATCGATTCCAATTCTTTCACGTTATTTTCACATGTCTCTACTAGGAAGGCCTGGTGCTTCTTAGCCTTTTAATTAAGAAAAAAATTACACATAAGGTCATGTATTATAAGAGCTGCAGATTTTTAGTGTGAACATATATAACAATTAAGTATAAACAAGATAATGATTCCATTCAAATATATTATTAATAAACCATCTTTCTCTCTTAATCATACCTTTTACTTGGCTTAATGTAACACTGTACAAGGTCTTATCAATAATTTACCGAGGAGCTAGTGCCTGGCACTATTCTAAGTGTTTTATATATAGTAATTCATTTTATCCTCACAATAACCCTAGGATGGAAAGGCTATTATTATCCCAATTTTAGAGATAAGAAAACTGAGACAGAGGAATTATGGAACACTTAAAAAATCATGACTACAGTCATATGGCAAGTTGCCAGACGGCAGTCAAAAGTGAAGACAGTTAAGACTAATTTGAAGTTACTGCAGCAGTCAAGTGACAGTAGTATGGTCTAGGGTATTGACAGTGAAAGGGGAAGAAGGGGTAGGGAATGGAAGCACTGGACAGAGACTAAGATGGTAGAATGGCCAGACTTTAGTAAAATTGCATTGGGTTAGACCACACTGATTGGACTGGATTGAACTGGATTGGATTGGATGAGGATAACGGAAGTACTCAGAAAAAGAAGAGTTGAGACTGATCCCAAGATTTAAGTTAGATGAACTGGGTGGATTTCAGTAGTTCAATCAGAATAATGATGGTAGAGAAGGTCTTGTTTTGGCTATTTTTTGTTTGTTTGTTTACTTGCTTGCTTCTTTTTGGCAGGAGGTATCAATCATGAATTTTGTTTTAATCATATTCCACTAGAGATAACCTAAGACACTCTGCACCAGCACAATGCCTGTCAAATAACAGGTCCCAAATAAATATATTTGAAGGAACAAATGACAAATTAAGTAGAAAAATACGGGAGGTGGCTGAATATAATTGGTGTAAATCTTAGAAGTAGGGTCAGGTATACGTTTGGGAATCATCTATAGATACTGTCTGAAACTTGCCTTAAAGTGTTTGATGGGAAATGAAAAGAGCCTAGGACAAGTCTTATGGAACTCCAGCAATTTAGTAGTTAGAAAAGAAGTCAGCAAACAAATCTAAAAAAAGAAGAAGAAAAACAGAAGGGGATACAAGATGTGGGAACATTTCAAGAAGTTCAGTAAGAGAGTTGTCAATCATGCCAATCTAAGCAAAATGGAGACTAAAAAGTGTCTCCTGGGTTTGGAAGTCATTGGTGACCTTGGTGAGATGTTTCACTGTGTTATAATAATTATAACACAGACTGGAATAGGTTAAAGAAGGAGTAAGCCTGAATTTTTTTTCTTGAGTGAGAGATGAGTAAATAGAAACAGGAAGTTTAGACAACTCTCCTGGTAAGAAGGAAGGTGAGATAAAGAGCAGTAGTTGGAAAGGAGGGAAGGGTCAGAGAAGAGTTTTGTTTTTATTTAATATATGAGAAACTTAAGCACATTTAAAGGTTGATGTTAAAGGTATGTTTATAGATACAGAAAAAAATGGAAGAATAGATAAGACAAACTTACATCCTTAAAATATGTAAAATTAATCAGTTTGTTTACATGTCAGCTCAATTATCACTTCCCTAGAAAAACTGTCCTTTACCTCCCTGACTGTATCAATTCTCTATCACATTCATCTCAGCACTTATCACAATTATGATTCACTTTTATTTGAGTTGGTCTTTTATTAATGTGTCCATCTCATAGAATTTAAGCTCCACAAAGGGAGTAAATGTCTCTTTTTTTTTGTCCTCACCAGTGTATCCTCAGTGTTTCCCCTAGGCAATACCTAGTTTCTAAAATAAGTGTTAAGTAGTTAATTATAGCATGTTATCAACAGAAAAATCAATTAGGATTCATCCACACAGACTTTAAATAGGAGGATGCTCTTCATCAATGAAAAGATATCTAAGTTACCTTGTTAACCTAAAAACAAAAAGGGAAGTGGGTTGACAATATGTTTAATATACTGCCATATGTGCGAAGTGTGTGTGTGCGTGTGTGTGTACGTATTTGCAAATGCAGAGAGAATCTCTACACAGAATCTGTTTTTTTGGTGTTTTGTTTTGTTTTGAGACGGAGTCTCGCTCTGTCACCCAGGTGGGAGTGCAGTGGCATGATCTCAGCTCACTGCAACCTCCGCCTCCCGGGTTCAAGCGATTCTCCTGCCTCAGTCTCCCAAGTAGCTGAGAGTACAGGTGCCCACCACCACACCCAACTAATTTTTGTATTTCTAGTAGAGAAGGGGTTTCACCATGTTGACCAGGCTGGTCTTAAACTCCTGACCTCAAGTGATCCACCCGCCTCGGCCTCCCAAAATGCTGGGATTACGGGGGTGAGCCACCATGCCTGGCCCAGAATCATTTTTAAAAGTAGTAATTATGGCCGGGCGCGGTGGCTCGCGCCTGTAATCCCAGCACTTTGGGAGGCCGAGGCGGATGGATCACGAGGTCAGGAGATCCAGACCATCTGGGCTAACACAGTGAAACCCTGTCTCCACTAAATATACAAAAAATTAGCCAGGCATGGTGGCAGGCGCCTGTAGTCCCAGCTACTCGGGAGGCTGAGGCAGGAGAATGGTGTGAACCCAGGGGGCGGAGCTTGCAGTGAGCCAACATCGTGCCACTGCGCTCCAGAATGGGAAACAGAGTGAGACTGTCTCAAAAAAAAAAAAAAAAAAAAAAAGTAGTAATTATGGTTGTCTCTGAGAAGAGAATCTGGGTGATTAAGAGAGAGATTTCATTTTTCATTGTAGAAACTTTTTCTATCATCAAAAAGTTAGATTTTTAAAAAAGAGTAAAAAGTAAATAAGCCAACAAACAAAAAAATGACTTGTCTTTTTTTTTTCTTTTTTAGAGACAAAGTCTTGCTCTGTCACCCAGGTTGTAGAACAATCTCGGCTCAGTGCAACCTCCACCACCTGGGTTCAAGTGATTCTCATGCCTCAGCCTCCTGAATAGCTGAGACTACAGGTGCGTGCCACCACGCCCAGCTAATTTTTGTGTTTTTAGTAGAGACAGGGTTTCACCATATTGGCCAAGCTGGTCTCACACTCCTGGCCTCAAGTGATCCACCCACCTTGGTCTCCCAAAGTGTTGAGATTACAGGCGTGAGCCACCACACCTGGCCAAAAAATCACTTTTCCATGGCAGATATACCTGCAGGTTGTTGCTGCATTATAAAATAAGAAGTCCAGATGGAGACTTCTGGAAATTCGCAAAGCAAAGACTCACAGGTCAGTGTAAAGCTGGGTGCAATGGCTCACTCTTGTAATCCCAGCACTTTGGGAGGCCAAGGCAAGAGTATCAAGCCCAGGAGTTCAAGGTGAGCCTGGGCAACATAGTGAGATCTCATCTCTACAAAAAAATGAAAAATCAGACAGCCATGGTGGCACATGCCTGTAGGTCCCAGTTACTCAGGAGGTTGAGGTGGGAAGATTGCTTGAGTCCAAAAAGTCAAAGCTGCAGTGAGCATGATTGTGCCATTGCACTCCAGCCTGGGCGACAGAGTAAGACCTTGTCTCAAAAATAAAATAAGATAAATACAACATAAATAAGTCTAAATAAAATATATTCTTGCTAATGGCAATCAAAGTTTACCTTAAAAAACACAGTATTTATAAAGCACCAAGTTTATATATATATATATATATATAAATAAAACATATTTATAGATATTTTTAATTATTAAATATTTAAATATTCTATTAAATTCTTTGAGTATATTATGCTCAGAGTAAAAAAAATAGAGAAAAATAAAAGGTAACTCAATTCTCACAGGTAAGTTTTATTCACAATGTGTTTTATAATTATAGGAAATATCTATCTATAACTTTTTAATTCAAATAGGATCATAAAATACATAGTATTATATTACTTTCTTTTCCACTCATAGTATGTTTCACATCTCTCCACGTCAGAAACTTTTTTAGCTGTATACTACTCCATTGGTCAGATGTACCATAAATTAACTTAACCAGTCCCCCCTACTGTTAATATTTTTTAGGTTTCTGGCAGTTTTTTTGCTATTAGTGACGACACTACAATATACAATCTTATGTATGTTCTTTTTATATTTTGCATGTACGTTAAGTATGTCTACTCAATAAATTCCTAGAAATAGATTTGATGAGGCAAAAGGAAACACACTGTTTTCAGACCATTGTTAACAAATTACTCTCTAATCAGTTATACCAATGTATACTACATGAATGGTTTGAGCACCCGTTTCCCAATATCTATCCAATAGTAGGCATTATCAACTTATTTAATGTGCATTTACTTAATTTTAATTAAGATTAGCATCCTTTCATGTTCACTAGCCATCTGTATTTTTTTCTGTGCATTGCCTGTTCATATCATGTGCCCATTTTTATATTACATCATTCATTTCTTCCTTAGTGATTTATAAAAGTGCTCCGTAAATTATAAAAGCAATCTCTTTTTGTTACATGTTGCAAATCATTTTTTCTCATTTCTATTTGCCATCTGACTATAATATATTCTTGAAAGAAAATTATATTTTTCAAGTGATCAAGTGTGCACATCAATAGTATGCTTTAGGACTTCTGAGTTTGATGTCATATTTTCCTTTTACTCCAAGATGACCAAACAATTCCATTTTTCTTCCAGTGCTTTTTCATTTTCCTCTTTTATGGCTCTTTGATCAATCTAAAATTTGTTTAGTATAAGCAATGTGTCAGGGATTTAGTCATATTACTTATCATTATAATATAACAAGTTGTCTAAAAACTATTTGTGAGATAATCTTTCTCTAAACATTGATTTGGCATACAAACATTATCATGTTTGTATATTTGTGTTTAGAATTTGTATATACATGTTTAGAATTTGTATATACTAAATTCTCATACATACTGATAGCCATTTTTGAACTCCTTACTGTTTCATTGCTTTCTCCATTATTTTGTCAGTACCAAGCTCTTAATTGTGGTAACTTTATATTTTTTTAAACTTGACTGAGACATAATTGACGTAACATACAGCTCACCCAATTAAAGTGTTTAACGTTTTTAGTATTTTCACGGGGTTATACAACCATAACCACAATCTAGATTTAGAACAGTGTAGTCCCTACTAAAAGATGTGCCACACCCACTGGCTCTCACTCCCCATTCTCCCACCACTACCCCCAAGGCCTAAAGAATCACCATTCTCATTTCTTTTTGTTTTTGTTGCTTTGAGATGGAGTTTCCCTCTGTTGCCCAGGCTGAGGTCAATTCATTCTTTGGTGTTTGGATGTGGATATCCAGTTCCCTCAGCACCATTTGTTGAAAAATATTATTCTTTCCCCCACTGAATTGACTTAACACCCTTTTTGAAAATCAACTAAACATAATCATGAGGGATTTTTTTCTAGATTCTCAATTCTGGTCCATTGATACACATGTACATCATTATGCTAGTACCATACTATCTTGATTACTGTAGCTTTGTAGTTAGCTTTAAAATGGGAACGTGTTACTACTCCAACTTGATTGTTTTTTTTCAAGATTATTTTGGCTATTCATAGTCCCTTATATTTCTTTTGAGACTGAGTCTCACTCTGTCACCCAGGCTAGAGTGCAGTAATGTGATCTTGGCTCACTGCAACCTCCGGCTCCTGGATTCAACTGATTCTCATGCCTCAGCCTCCTAAGTAGCTGGAACTACAGATACGCGCCATTACACCTGGCTAATTTTTGTATTTTTAGTGGAGACGGGGTTTCACCATGTTGGCGAGGCTGGTCTCGAACTCCAGCCCTCAAGTGATCTGCCTGCCTCAGCCTCCCAAAGTGCTGGGATTACAGGCATGAGCCACTGTTCTGGGCCTCCTTATATTTTCCTATGTATTTTAGGATCTGCTTGTCAATTTCTGCAAAAAGACAACTAAAAGTTCATTGGTGGTACAGTGGTAAGCATAGCTCTCTTCCAAAAAGTCAACTGAGACTTTGATGGAGATTGCATTAAACCATCAATCTGGGGAGTACTAACATCTTACCAGTATTAACTATTACATGAACATGAGATATTTTACCATTTATTTCGACCTTGTTTAATTTCTTTCCGTGATAAATTACAGTTTTCAGCAGACAAGTTTTATGCTTCTTTTGTCAAATTATTCCTATTATATTCTTTATTATTTTATTGTCAATAGAACTGTTTTCTTAATTTTATTTTTGGAATGCTTATTGCTAGTTACAGAAATACAACTGCTTTCCTAAATGGATCTTCTTTTGTATCCTACAACTCTGCTAAACTAATTTATTAGCTCTAATAATTTTCTCTGTATGTGTGGATTCCTTAGGATTTTCTAATATATACAGGATTATGTCATCTGCAAATAGATAATTTACTTCTTCCTTTCCAAAACTGATGCCTTTTATTTCTTTTTCTTGCCTAATACCATTGGCTAGAACCGCCAGTAAAATGTTGAACAGACATGGTGAGAGTGTACATCCTGGTCTTATTCCTAATCTTATGGTGAAAGTATTCAGTCTTTCACCATTAAATGTGATGTCAGATGTAGGTTTTCCATAGATGCTCTTCATGAGATTGAGGAGGAAGTTTCCTTCTATTCTTAGTTTGTTGAGCATTTTTATCATAAAAGGATGATGCATTTTATCAAATGTTTTTCTGTGTCTATTGAGATAATCATTAGGCTTCCGTCATTTATTACATCAGCTGATTTTCAGGTGTTAAACTAGTATTACATTCCTGAGATAAATCCCACTTGATCATGGTGTAGTATCTTTTTTATATCTTGCTGGATTCAGCTTGCTAATATAGTTTTGAGAATTTTAGCATCTACATTCAAAACGGAGGCTAGTCTGTAGTTTTCCTTTCTTTCAGTATATTTGGTTTTTGTATCAAGGTAATAACACTGACTTCACAGAATGATATGGGAAGTGTTATCTCCTCTTCTATTTTTGAAGGAATTTATGAAGAATTGGTGGTAATTGTTCTTAAACATTTAAATACATTTACCAGTGAAGCTATCTAAGCCTGGGCTTTTCTTTGTGGGAGTTTTTTTGATTACTAATCCAATCTCTTTTTATTTATTTTGTATTTTGATATTCTAAGACATCCTGCTATTGCATTGATTTTCTATTTCTTTCTTTTTTTTTGTTTTTTTTGTTTTTTTTTTTTTGTTTTTTGAGATGGAGTCTCCCTCTGTTGCCCAGGCTGGAGTGCAATGGCGCCATCTCAGCTCAACACAAACCTCCACCTCCAAGGTTCAAGCGATTCTCCTGCCTCAGCCTCCCGAGTAGCTGGGACTACAGGCATGCACCACCATGCCCGGCTAATTTTTGTATTTTCAGTAGAAACAGGGTTTCACTATGTTGGCCAGGCTGGTCGCAAACTCCTAACCTCATGATCTGCCCACCTTGGCCTCCCAAGTGTTAGGATTACAGGCGCGAGCCACTCCGCCCAGCCGTTTTATATTTCTTCTTAACCAGTTTTGGTAATTTGTGTCTTTCTAGAAATTTGTCCATTTTAAATTATCTAATTTGTTGGCATATAGTTTTTCAGAGTATTCTCTTACAATTATTTCTATTTCTGTATGGTCGGTAGTTATATCCCCTTTTCGTTCATGATTTCAGTCATTTGAATCTCTTCTCTTTTTTTGATGAGTGTAGCTAAAGTTATCAATTTAGTTATCTCTTCAAAGAATCAACTTTTGGTTTCACTGATATCCTCTATTTTTTAAAATTCTCTATTTCTTTTATTTCCTTGTTAATCTTCACTGTTTCTTTTCTTCCACTTGTTTTGGGTTTAGTTTGCTCTTCTTTTTCTCTTTTCTTACCGTAAAATGTTAGGTTATTGATTTGAGGATTTTTTTTTTTTTAAGAGACGAGGTCTCGCTATGTTGCCCAGGCTGACCTCAAACTCTTGGACTCAAAAAATCCTCCCACCTCAGCCTTCCAAATAGCTAGGAACTACAGGCATGGACCACCATGCCCCACTATTTTTTTTTTTAATATAGATGACTATGGTTATAAGTTTCCCTCTTAAGCATAGTGTTAGCTGCATCCCACAAAGTGTGGTATGTTGTCTTTTTATTTCACTCATCTCAAAGTGTTTTCTAATTCCTTTGTGATTTCTTTTACACTTGCTGGTTATTTAGGAGCGTGTTACCTAATTTTCACATATTTGTGAATTTTTCCTCTGTTGCCTTCTGTTATTAATTTCTAATTTAATTTCATTATGATCAGAGAAGACACTTTGTATGATTTCAATCCTTTTAAATTTATTGAGGCTTGTTTCATGGCCTAGCATATGATCTATCCACAAGAATATTTCATGTACACTTGAGAAGAATGTATGTTCTTTTGCTAATGGGTGCGGTGTTCTATAGATATCTGTAAGGTCTAATTTGTTTACAGTACTGTTGAGTCTTTTATTTATTTGTTGATATTCTTCTTCATTGTTCTACCCATTACTGAAAGTGGGGTACTGAAGCCCCAAAATATTATTGTTGTCTATTTCTCCCTTCAATTATGTCAGGTTTTGCTTCAAATACTTTGGGGGTCTGTTGTTAGATGTATACATTTTTATAAATGTTAGATCGTTCTGGTGGATTGAGCCTTTTAACAACAAGAGATGTCCCTCTTTATCTCTAGTAACATTTTTATTCTAAAGTCTATTTTGTCTGTCATCAGTATATCCACTCCAGTTTTTTTTTATTGGGTGCATGGTATATTTTTTCCATCCTCTGCTATTTTGACACATATATTATCTTTTTTTTTTTTTTTTTTGAGACGGAGTCTCGCTCTGTCACCCAGGCTGGAGTACAGTGGCACGATCTCAGCTCACTGCAAGCTCTGCCTCCCGGGTTCACGCCATTCTCCTGATACATATATTATCTTTAATGCTCATCAAAAACCCTGCAGGACCGAGATTGTTAGCACCATTTTACAAATGAGCAAATGGATCCAGAGGAAGAATATCACTAAAGTCACACAACTAAAATGAGATAGTCCTGGGGTTAAAACCCAGATCAATATACCTCCAAAATTTATGTTGTTTCTATTATGCCAGCTGACTGAAGTCCCCATTAATATCAAGGTATAAAAATTTACAGGAATATATGCATACAAAGCCAGATAAACTGCATACTTGGAGTGAGCTTAATATCAAGGTTCAATTCAATTCCTAGTTCAAAAATAATTCTCTTTCAAGTATAGAGCTCAATCTTAACTAAAATATGAGTTAATAATTCCACACTATTACAATATGAGATCAAAATTAGGGCCAAATTAGGCAGAAAAGATTGAATAGTGTAAAATTTTTCAAAGAGCAAAAAAGAGATTTACTCACTCATCAGGCTTAAAAAGAAGCTAATGTCTACCTGAAAATTACTATTACATTTGTAATTATTAATATTATAGTTTTCACATCATTCTACAGAGATGTCTGGCTAATAGTCTTACCAATAATATAGCCAGTAAAAAGTTAGCTTAAATTTAATAATTACATTAACTTGTTTTACAGTTGACAAGTTTTTTTTCCTAACAAATTGTTTCAGTTTTATTAATGAAGCTTCCACTCTTCATTCACACAGTAAAAGTGTCAGAATTTTGTTTTGTTTTTTAAATGCTGGATTGTGGTTGTATTTATCTTTTTTTTTTTTTTTTTTTTTGAGACAGGGTCTCACTTTGTTCCCCAGGGTAGCATGCACTGGTGTAATCATGGCTCACTGCAGCCTCAACCTCCCAGACTCAAGTGATCCTCCCATCTCAGCCTCCCAAGTAGCTAGAACTACAGGCACACGTCACCACGCACAGCTCATTTTTTTTTTAATTTTTTTGTAGATATGGGAGTCTCACTACATTTGTTGCTCAGGCTGGTCTCAAACTCCTGGGCTCAATAGTCCTCCCGTTTTAGACTCTCAAAGTGCTGAGATTATAGGTGTCAGCCACCATATCTGGTCTATGCTTATATTCAAATTTTGTTCCCAAAGCTGCTAGTTCTCCTAACAAACTTTTAACATACAAGGAATTTGAGAACGAAAACAGAATCCATTAGCTAAATAAACAAAACTGTTGAGCGGAAAACAAAGTACTAACTGAAGATAAAATATCGTTTCTGTAAACTAGTTCAACCATTGTGGAAGTCAGTGTGGCGATTCCTCAGGGATCTCGAACTAGAAATACCATTTGACCCAGCCATCCCATTACTGGGTATATACCCAAAGGATTATAAATCATGCTGCTATAAAGACACATGCACACGTATGTTTATTGCGGCACTATTCACAATAGCAAAGAGTTGGAACCAACCCAAATGTCCAACAACAATAGACTGGATTAAGAAAATGTGGCACATATACACCATGGAATACTATGCAGCCATAAAAAATGATGAGTTCGTGTCCTTTGTAGGGACATGGATGAAACTGGAAAACATCATTCTCAGTAAACTATCGCAAGGACAAAAAACCAAACACCACATGTTCACACTCATAGGTGGGAATTGAACAATGAGAACTCATGGACACAGGAAGGGGAACATCACACTCCAGGGACTGTTGTGGGGTGGGGGGAGGGGGGAGGGACAGCATTAGGAGATACACCTAATGCTAAATGACGAGTTAATGGGTGCAGGAAATCAACATGGCACATGGATACATATGTAACAAACCTGCACATTGTGCACATGTACCCTAAAACCCTAAAGTATAATAAAAAATAAAATAAAATAAAATAAAATAAAATAAAAAATATTGTTTCTAATTTTTTATTAACATATTTTATCATGTGACATAAAGAATAAGTTTAGGTTAATGATAAATTGTTGACTCAACGAACGCTATAATTCTAAACATCCCCAGAAATTTAAAAGAATTGTAGGATAAAGGGACTCACTTATTTGCCTCAGACAAAACTCACATATGGAATTTGTTGCCCTAGGATTAAAGGTCCCTTAATGCTATGTTGGCTAACCAGATGATGTTTAGATGAACATTTACTCATCACCCAACATGACCCAAGGACTACTTTAGATGCTATGATGAATCTACAACCAGTGTAAACAGGGGACTAAAAATATCAAAATATTCAAAGAAAGTTCAGAAAATGTTGTGATTGACAAATCTTAATGTATTATGAAAGAGGAGTCAATGTTGGTTAAAAAATATCTTTAACCAGAAAGAAAAATGAGATAACAAACTACCTTTATACACACCTTGGGATACTATACCTCTCACACTGCTGAACTGAATGCATTTCTGGCTTAATCTAACATATCATTCTTTTTTGTTTCATAATCATCTTCTCTTTTTATGATCCTTCAAAACCTCATCCCTCACTTTTTTGCTCACTCAACATGAGTATCACAAATAGAAAGGCATGTAAATAAAAATTTCGATTGCGAGCCCTTGAAGAAACATATAAAAACTATACATAAATATTTATATCTAAAAATTGGTAAATGGGTCTTGCTGATCTGCTATGGAAAAAGTTGACTCAAGTCATAAATAACAATAAAAACAATGAAGGGCAATTTTAATAAGGTTAAAAATAATAGAAAAAACAAATAGGTTTTAAAAAAGCCTTTAGTCAATGGGTTTTTTTAATGAAATAAGCATTTTAAACATAGGTTGAACTTTTGCAACTAATACATAGTTCTTATAATTTCTGAACATTTTTGAACTCAATAAAACTTTTAAGTTTTTTATTTAAATATATGTTAAGCAATTATGAAGAAATTCTAAGTAAAAACGAGGAAGCATCAGAGCCTATAATCTTCATTACATATGTTTACCCTCATAGCTCACCTTTTCATCATATCTTGTACCTAGTTACCATTATATGCACAATGCATTTGTATGGGCTTAAGGAGGTCTGAGTAGCTTTTGTTATCATCACCATCAGCAGCTTTTCCCTAATCATATTAATGATAGCTAGTCTCTTAGTTCCCTACCACCTTGTTTACCTATGCCGCTTCCATGGATGTCAGTATTCCATGATCCCACTTGCTTATCTCACATAATGAAATGTTACCCTTCTTTACTTAGCTTTGACAATCAGTTTATTTTTCAGTAGATGCTACCTTTCAATCTGAACATGGGCCTTAACATATAAACATCTCTCTCCAATCTCTTGCTCTCTGTCTCTCTCACACACATACATACACAATACCATTTTATTTTTCCCAGGTGAAAAATGAGATTTGGACTTTCAAAATTTACTAATTTGCATAGAAATAAATTTCAAAATGCTTAATGCAAAAGCTTTATGCCTATACCATAAATTTAGGAAGTCAGCCTCCTAAAAGGAATATTTAAATACACAAAGACACTTACGCGATGAATATTATTTACTAGAATTAAAATTTAAGGGCCACTAAGAGAAATGGAAAGTGATATTTATATTAGCAAAAACAATGCCCATGTATAAATACTACTCCTATTCTTGGTGAAAAACAAGAATCAATCATTTTTTTAGTAAAAATTCAGAATAGCATATTTATTAGCCCATTAGTTTTGAAAACCTCCTACAAAATCAGAAACATGTTCTTTTAAAGCAAACCTAATAGTTCATTGGAAGTAAAAATATTATCAAGAAATATTACCTTCACCACAAAGCATAACCATCAAAGCACTTTCCAAAATCATATTTAATGCTAGCAATCATTATTATTATATAATCAGTTAAACCCCCAAAAGTATTGGGAAAAAATATACACTTGACCATTTTCAATCACAAGTTCTTTAGAGAATAAAACATTCTTTGAGCAAAACCTCATGAGAACTAGAATTCCCTTTTCAATATAAAGTCTCTCCTAGAGCTGTAACTAAATATTACTGAGTGGCAGAAAAACAAATCTCAAGAAATGACGGACTTAAGAAAATTTCATTGAAGAAAGCACAGAGCAAGTTCTAATAATACCAATTTGAAAACGAAAGCTCCCCTGCTTCGGGAGAAGCAGATATAAAAACTCACAGTAATGTCTAAAAGACCCAGCTGGATCTGTTGAGCCTCAGATGGACTTTAATAAGCATGATCACCAAGCACCTTAAACTAGAAATTCAGTTTTATTTAGTAGTTGATTAAATCATTATTAAATTCATAGATTTTTAAACTAAAAGCTCGATTCCCAATCAAAACTTTTTATAGTCAAATTCTGTCAAATTTCATATTCTGTGTTCACATCTTCATGTAAACATGAAAATAAATTTGTTAAGTCCTTGGATGTCCTATGTTGAAATCCTACTAATTCTATGACATTCAAAATAATAATTATATACCGTTAATTTATTAGTTATATCTTTTAAATCTATACATTGAATAGAAGTAATTTCATTAATATAAAAGTATAATTAGAATAAAAAGAAATGATAAATGTTTGAGATAGTAATTACCCAGATCTGATCACTTTATGTTGTATATATCAAAACATCACACTGTACCCTATAAATATGTATTAATACAACTATTTTGTGTCAATTAAAAATAAATAAAGTACAATTAAAGTTAGCTGGTTTATATTTATTAAATACCCACAAAAGACAACATACTCAGTTTAGACTTTTCCAAAATTGTGTTTTATATTTATATAATATCGCTCTCAAAACAGGGGAGCTGTCACTTTCCAACTGGTTTATTAAGACTTTCTGTATCCTGGGCTAGATGATCTCTAAAGCCTCTAACAGCTCTGCTGCTGTATCTAGCCCAGGATACAGCATAAGGCTATGCTATACTAACACATACAAAGTTATTTGTAAGTCTCAAAATTTGCTCAAGTCTTTGTATCTTATTAATAACACCTTGATCTCACAAGTAAACCTATGGAGGATAGTGACTTTAACTTTCTTTTCCAATGTAACAGAGAAAATAAAGATCAAGACTTAAATAATGACCATGAACATGACCTAAACTAGAAAACAAGCTAGTACCTCAAAGGGGAAGAAAAATTACCTGTCAATAATTTATGCTTCCCATCCATAGTCTGTAAAATACTGAAACTATTATGCTCAAAAGAAATATAACTGTGGAAAAGACACACTGGGGTACGTAAAATCATGGCATGTCATTAAAACAATTTCATTTCCAAAAGCAAAAGGGAAAATTTTCCTCATAAGTCATTCTCTCTTTGGTCAACAACAATTATGAATTCAAAGCACAAATAACAGCCAGACTGTGAATGCAGAACTAGAAAAACTTCATTTCTTATGGCTTAAAATTTTAATTTGGGAGAAACATCTTTCAAGAGAAATTTTTCAAGCCTTCTTTCCCCCAAAGGCCACTAATCTACTGAGAAAAGTCAACAAAGGAATATGTACAAGAAAAAAATATATTTAGGAAAAGTGATAGAATAGTAATTTATAAAAAGGAAAACATTGTACTTACTATTTAAAGACATTTTCATTAAACAGGTCTTAAATTTCATATTATGGTCAGGTAAAGAAATAGAGAACAACAGCTCTAATAAGCATAAAACAGAAAAAGATAAAAGCTAATAGGGAAGAAGAAAGAAAAGAAAGATGTTAGAAAATAAGACGCAAAGCTATGAGTTTAAGAGAGATGAAAAAATTAAGAGGAACATATTAACAGTCTGAGCCACATAAACTGTACATCACTTAATCTGGCAACCTGAGTAAGTTTTTCGAACATCCCATTTGGCAAGGAACTATTACATTATTCACAGATCTGCAACTGCCTTTAGCAATCCATCAAGCTTTGAAGAAACACTTAGCCTACAATTTTCAGCATCATTATCAAAACAGTAGTGTTTAATGGGTTAATATAATGAATACAATGAGTGCAGACGGTCCCAACAGGAAAACAAAGGTTGCTGGTGAGCTGCCACTTGCATTATTTTAGGCCATATATCACTCTGCAAAAGTTTTAGAAAAAAAAATCTGTTGGTACCAAGTAAAATTTTTTAATCACTAAATATGAATATGCTCTGTGGTGAGTTAAACCAGTCTCATTTTATTTTGTATCTACTCACTAAAGTGCTAGAAAACCAGAATTAGGAAAATTCATGCAACCTATATTGGTGATTATGTCTTAACTCTTGCATTTTTAGTTATAACCCTGGCTTATTTTCCAAACTACTGAGTACAATATCTAATAAGCAAGCAAACCAAACACAGCACTCAGCTCAACAACCCTGACATATTTTTCTCCACTACTGATTCAACCTCCTGAACTAGGAGGTAAGAGTTAAAACAGCCCATGAAATTTAAGATAACATTACAGTGAACAGATGCTACAGTAGACTACACAGAGGGCTCTTAACTTTCTAAAACATCACATTCAAAACACCAAACTGCAAACTGATTTCTAAAACAAGCAATGATATCAGTTCCCTGAATCAGAACACAGCAAATATCTTGAGATAAATGGAAAATGTATGTAATACTGGATCATCTGAAAAAACACTGAAGAGTTTTAACTATAACCTATTATTAGCTTTCGATCTGGGCAGCACTGATTTGGTGACCAATTCCTAGTATAACCCAGGGTCCACCTCTTTTGAGAAGGATAATATCCATTGTCCTCAATAACTAAATCACTAAAACTTTTGGAATATAACTGAAAGTGAAGTAGTCAAGCCTCTGAGGAAAGTATGTAGGTGTAGAGCAAAACAAAGAAGTAATACAGTATTACCATAAGCTTTACACCCTCCCTGGTGGGGTCCCCAGCAAACTGCAGAGAAGAGGATTCTGCATCAACCAAATAAATCCATCGAACAAATGTTTATTGAGCCAAGTACTATAGTGGAATCTAGGTATGTAAAATGAAGTAAGCTAACCTCAATGCATTCATATCCTCTTGGGAGACATAATACACATCAAATTTCAGTGAGTATTATGATAAAGATGCTGAACTAAGTACTAAAGAAATACTGTTGAGGAGGCACAGAATTTTAACTTAAGGTGGATGAGAGTGGAGAAGATAGAATCGCAGAAAGCTTCACAGATTGCAAGATATCAGAGCTGGGCATCACAGGATGTAAAGAAATCTGCTAATGGAAAAGAAAAGGGGCATTTTAGTCATTGCAGGTAAAAGAAATGAATAACCTGAATAAAAATAAGAATATATGAAAAGATGGGTTTAGGTCAATGCAGTGGTTCATGCCTTAATCCCAGCACTTTGGGAGGCCAAGACAGGAGGACCACTTGAGGCCAATTGTTTGGTGCCAGCCTGGTCAACATAGCGAGACCGCATCTCTGTAAAAAAATTTTTAAGCTAGCCAAGCAAGGTGGCACACATCTGCAGTCTCAGCTACTCGGGGGGCTGAGGCAAGAGGATCTCTTGAGCCCAGGAGTTGCAGATTTTAGTGAGCTAGGGTTGCACCACTGCACTCTAGCCTGGGCAAAAAGGTGAAACCCCATCTTTAAAAAAAAAAAGAAAAGAAAAGATGTGTGTAGAAAACAAGGAGCACTCTAATGTGGCTAAAGCAAGATAGACAGAGGGCAAAGGCAAAAGAAGAGGGTAGAAAAGTTAATATGAAGACAAAAGGAAAAGGTCCTGAGATTATACAACAAGAAGCTGGCCATTATTCTGAAAACAACAGGGAGACACTGAGATGCTGATGAGTTTTGAATAAAGAGAGGTTGACAAAAACAGATCAATATTTTACAAAGATAAATTTGGTTATGGTGTAAAAGCTAGATTACTGGGGAATGGAGAGAGAGTGATCAGGTACAAAACAATTACAAAAGGAAGTCTTTGAAATCATCAGATGTATTAATTACAAACCCTAATCACCCTTAATCTAAGTAATACTGTTTTATGCACGATAAAAAAAAATAAAAACATTTGAATATGTTTTTGAAAATTCTATAATTCAGAGTTTTTACTAGTTCAGTTAGTCTCCCCCAATTATTCCAAAACAGAGAGGTTTCATTACGTATATCTTTGATGTAATCAGCATTTCCAGTTTTGGAAATTTTGTTATCAATGTCACTAAAATAACTTTCGTACTATTATCTCATGGAATGTGGTGAGGAAAAACCCTGCTATACATCAAATATGACCTAATAAAGTGATTGCCATAGGGTTTTCTTTTTTATCCTTACCATTACTAGCTCTTCCCGTAATTCACTGCAACTTTTTTCATTATACTGGAGTCTCTTTGAAAGGTCTATAATTACTTTCTTCTGTTCCTCGATCTCTTCATTTAGTTTCTTGTTTTTGGAGAAATACTCTCTTTCTAATCTGAAAAGTTAAAGTGTCAGAGCAGGTTTTTCAAACATGCTTATATCAACTGATATTACACACCTTCAAGACATATGGCAGATGTACTACACATCATCTGTTCATGCTAAAAGACTTTTTAAGGCTTTCCTTTTTCAAACAAAAAGTATTGCATATCCTTAAATGAAAAACTTCAAAGCAATATGACTTCCCCTTTGATAGTAGGTACTTGTAGTATGTCCAAGGCTATAAGCAAAACAGATTTGGTTACTGTTCATTTGGTTTCACCATCATTTTTGATGAGCAAAACCCACCTACCATAGTTCACTTAGCTCAGAGACTATCTCAAGACTGAGAAAACAGTACTACCAAACAACTTTAAAATTAAAATACAACATTAGAAATGGAACAAGTGTCTCACATCTGAATGTCCATGCTAGTAGAAAATGTGGTGGCATGGAAAATCCAAAAGGAAAAATAATCAAAAATAATTCACATTCACTTTGAAGACATACAAATTTCTTTTCAAAGGATTTGCCTTCCTATTTAAATTTTGCTCAGATAGGCCAGGTGCAGCAGCTCACACCTGTAATCCCAGCACTTTGGCAGTCCATAGCAGGAAGATCATTTGAAGCCAGGAGTTTAAGACCAGCCTGGGCAACAAAACAAGACTCCATCTCTACAAAATAATTTAAATATCAGCCAAGCACAGTGGTGTGTGTCCGTAGTCCCAGACACTCAGGAGGCTGAGGCAGGAGGATTGCTTGAGCCCAGGAGTTCAAGGTTGCAGTGAGCTATGATTGCGCCACTGCACTCCAGTCCAGGTAACAGAGTAAGAGCCCATCTCTTATATATATATAAGACACACACACATATATATACACACACACAGCCATTTGTGTGTGTGCGTATGTGTGTGCGTGTGTGTATATATATATGAGATAGGGTATACACGCACATACACATATAGGTATATAAATACACACCCACATATATATGGGAGAAAAAAAAAAATATATATATATATATTGTTCAGGTTAGTATTAAACTGTGTTTACATTCTGTATGAACATATAACGAAAGGTAGCTTGGAAGTATTTTCATTTAAAATTTTCTATAGATAATCTACCAAAGGGATAATTTTAATTCAAATTAAAATGTTGTCACTGTTTTAAATCTGAGATCTTCCTGAAAATGTAGTAGACCTGTTTCCTCTGATTAAATTATAATGCAGGAGATAGGGTGGCTCAGTATAATGAAGTCTAAATTACTACTATAATCAAATAAAGAGGTAATTTTTGAGTAGCACATAACCTTACTCTGAGCAATCAACATTATTTTCTCTGGGGTGGGACACAGACAATTCTAGTGTTAATTTTTTTGTATATTCTCCTTTAGATTAAGAATATTCCAAGGCAGAGTAGCTCGAATTTAAAATAAACATGTATAAAAGGATTGGATGGTACATTTATGTAAATCTCTCAAAGTAGAACTAAACTATAAAAATGAGTCTAAGTAGAGAAAAGATAAGAAAATCAATCCAGGAGTCCCAACGTATAAAGGAGTCCAGAGAAAGAAGATGAATAAGGTGCAAAGAATAAACAAAGCAATGAGAATTTCCCAGAAATTAATTACTCCAGTCTCTAAAATTGAAAGAGCTTGACAAGTACCTAGCAAAATGAAAGAAAAACGATCCATGTCAGGCCCATCATCATGAAATTTCAGAACACTGGGAACAAAAAAGATTCTACAGAGTGCCCATCAAGTATGGAAACACACATATTATTATTTTATCATGTATAATAATGTAACATAAGTAAACCATTTCATATATAATCACCTAAAGATTCCAGACTTGATGGCCACTCTGTGTTAAGTTACCAGAGGAAAACGTGGACTACATACAAAAGATCAGGATTCAACTGACTTCAGATTTCTCAAACACTAAAACTGAATGAACAGCCAGCTGAACTATGAAAAAGGATAAAGATCAAAAACTTTCAGAATGCAAGTTTTAAATTTTCCTCTGATAAATAATTTCCCAAATAGCTACTTTCCAGTGGGGAAAATCAAATAAAGAAGAAGGCACAAGATTATCAAAAAGAGATCCAAAATACAAGAGAATTAGAGAGAATTCCAAGGATAATGTTAAAGGGAAGTCCCTGGGTGACTGTGTACAGGGAACCTAAAAAACAACTTATCCAGCTCGAGCACTTCCAAGATGGCCGAATAGGAACAGCTCCAGTCTGCAGCTCCCACGGAGATTAACGCAGAATATGGCTGATTTCTGCAATTCCAACTAAGGATCACAGCTCCTCGCCACCAACAGAACAAAACTGGATGGAGAATGAGTTTGACGAGTTGACAGAAGTAGGCTTCAGATCGGTAATAAGAAACTTCTCTGAGCTAAAGAAGCATGTTCTAACCCATCACAAGGAAGCTAAAAACCTTGCAAAAAGATAAGACGAATGGCTAAATAGAATAAACAGTGTAGAGAAGAACTTAAATGACCTGATGCAGCTGAAAAACACAGCACAAGAACTTCGTGATGCATGCACAAGCTTCAATAGCCGATTTGATCAAGTGGAAGAAAGGATATCAGTGATTGAAGATCAAATGAATGAAATGAAGGGAGAAAACAAGATTAGAGAAAAAAACAGTAAAAAGAAATGAACAAGTCCTCCAAGAAGTATGGGACTATGTGAAAAGACCAAACCTGTGTTTGACTGGTGTACCTGAAAGTGACAGGGAGAATGGAACCAAGTTAGAAAACACTCTTCAAGATATTATCCAGGAGAACTTCTCCAACCTAGCAAGACAGGACAACATTCAAATTCAGGAAATACAGAAAACACCACAAAGTTACTCCTCGAGAAGAACAACCCCAAGACGCACGATTGTCAGATTCACCAAGATTGAAATGAGGGAAAAAATGTTAAGGGCAGCCAGAGAGAAAGGTCAGGTTACCCACAAAGGGAAGCCCATCAGACTAACAGTGTATCTCTTGGCAGAAACCCTACAAGCCAGAAGAGAGTGAGGGCCAATATTCAACATTCTTAAAGAAAAGAATTTTCAAACCAGAATTTCATATCCAGCCAAACTAAACTTCATAAGTGAAGGAGAAATAAAATCCTTTACAGACAAGCAAATGCTGGAGAGATTTTGTCACCACCAGGCCCGCCTTACAAGAGCTCCTGAAGGAAGCATTAAACATGGAAAGGAACAACTGGTACCAGCCACTGAAAAAACATGCCAAATTGTAAAGACCATTGAGGCTAGGAAGAAACTGCATCAATTAACAGGCAAAATAACCAGCTAACATCATAATGACAGGATCAAATTCACACATAACAATATTAACCTTAAATGTAAATGGGCTAAATGCCCCAAGTAAAAGACACAGACTGGCAAATTGGATAAAGAGTCAAGACCTATCGGTGTGCTGTATTCAGCAGACCCATCTCACATGAAGAGACACACAAAGGCTCAAAATAAAGGGATGGAGGAAGATCTATCAAGCAAATCGAAAGCAAAAAAAAAAAAAAAAAAAAAAGCAGGAGTTGCAATCCTACTCTCTGATAAAACAGACTTTAAATCAACAAAGATCAAAAGAGACAAAGAAGGCCATTACATAATGGTAAAGGGATCAATTCAACAAGAAAAACTAACTGTCCTAAATATATATGCGCCCAATACAGGAGCACGAAGACTCATAAAGCAAGTTCTTAGAGACCTACAAAGAGATTTAGACTCCCGTACAATAATAATGGGAGACTTTAAAACCCCACTGTCAATATTAGACAGATCAACGAGACAGAAGGTTAACAAGGATATCCAGAACTTGAACTCAGCTCTGCACCAAGCAGACCTAACAGACATCTACAGAACTCTCCAGCCCAAATCAACAGAATATACATTCTTCTGAACACCACATCGCACTTATTCTAAAATTGACCATATAATAGGAAATAAAACACTCCTCAGCAAATGTAAAAGAACAGAAATCACAACAAACTGTCTCACAGACCACAGTGCAATCAAATTAGAACTCAGGATTAAGAAACTCACACAAAACCGCTCAACTACATGGAAACTGAACAACCTGCTCCTGAATGAGTACTCAGTAAATAACAAAATGAAGGCAGAAATAAAGATCTTATTTGAAACCAGTGAGAACAAAGAAACAACATACCAGAATCTCTAGGACATAGTTAAGGAAGTGTGTAGAGGGAAATTTATAGCACTAAATGCCCACAAGAGAAAGCAACAAAGATCTAAAATCGACACCCTAACATCACAATTAAAAGAATTACAGAAGCAAGAGCAATCAAATTCAAAAGCTAGCAGAAGGCAAGAAATAGCTAAGATCAGAGCAGAACTGAAGGAGATAGAGACACAAAAAACCCTTCAAAAAAGCAATGAATCCAGGAGCTAGTTTTTTGAAAAGATCAACAAAATAGATAAGACTGCTAGCAATACTAATAAAAAAGAAAAGAGAGAAGAATCAAATAGATGCAATAAAAAATGATAAAGTGGATCTCACCACTGATCCCACAGAAATACAAACTACTATCAGAGAATATTATAAACACCTCTATCCAAATAAACTAGAAAATCTAGAAGAAATGGATAAATTCCTGGACACATACACCCTCCCAAGACTAAACCAGGAAGAAGTTGAATCTCTGAATAGACCAATAACAGGTTCAGAAATTGAGGCAAAAATTAATAGCCTATCAACCAAAAGAAAGCCCAGCACTGCACGGATTCACAGCCAAATTCTACCAGAAGTACAAAGAGGAGCTGGTACCATTCCTTCTGAAACTATTTCAATCAATAGAAAAAGAAGGAATCCTCCCTAACTCATTTTACGAGGCCAGCATCATCCTGATACCAAAGCCTGGCAGAGACACAACAAAAAAAGAGAATTCTAGACCAATATCCCTGATGAACATCGATGCAAAAATCCTCAATAAAATACTGGCAAACTGAATCCAGGAGCACAGCAAAAAGCTTATCCACCATGATCAAGTTGGCTTCATCCCTGCGATGCAAGGCTAGTTCAACATACGCAAATCAATAAATGTAATCCATCACATAAACAGAACCAACAACAAAAATCACATGATTATCTCAATAGATGCAGAAAAGGCCTTTGACAGAATTCAACAGCCCTTCATGCTAAAAACTCTCAATGAACTAGGTATTGATGGAACGTATCTCAAAATAATAAGAGCTATTTATGACAAACCCACAGCCAATATCATACTGAATGCGCAAAAACTGGAAGCATTCCCTTTGAAAACCAGCACAAGACAAGGATGCCCTCTCTCACCACTCCAATTCAACATAGTGTTGGAACTTCAGGCCAGGGCAATAAGGCAAGAGAAAGAAATAAAGGGTATTCGGTTAGGAAAAGAGAAAGTCAAATTATCCCTGTTTGCTGATGACATGATTGTATATTTAGAAAACCCCATCGTCTCAGCCCCAAATCTCCTTAAACTGATAAGCAACTTCAGCAAAGTCTCAGGATACAAAATCAATGTGCAAAAATCACAAGCATTCTTATACAGCAGTAAGAGACAGAGACCCAATTCATGAGTGAACTCCCATTCGCAATTGCTACAAAGAGAATAAAATACCTAGGAATCCAACTTACAAGGGATGTGAAGGACCTCTTCAAGGAGAACTACAAACCACTGCTCAAGGAAATAAAAGAGGACACAAACAAATGGAAGAATATCCCATGCTCATGGATAGGAAGAATCAATATTGTGAAAATGGCTACACTGCCCAAGGTAATTTACAGATTCAATGCCATCCCCATCAAGCTACCAACGACTTTCTTCACAGAATTGGAAAAAAACTACTTTAAAGTTCATATGGAACCAAAACAGAGCCCACATAGCCAAGACAATCCTAAACAAAAAGAACAAAGCAAGCTGGAGGTATCACGCTCTCTGACTTTAAACTATACTACAAGGCTACAATAACCAAAACAGCATGGTACTGGTTCCAAAACAGAGATATAGACCAATGGAACAGAACAGAGGCCTCAGAAATAATACCACACATCTACAACCAGATCTTTAACAAACTTGACAAAAACAAGAAATGGGGAAAGGATTCCATATTTAATAAATGGTGTTCAGAAACTGGCTAGCCATATGCAGAAAGCTGAAACTGGATCCCTTCCTTACACCTTATATAAAAATTAACTCAAGATGGATTAAAGACTTAAATGTAAGATCTAAAACCATAAAAACTCTAGAAGAAAACCTATGCAAAACCATTCAGGACATACGCATGGGCAAAGACTTCATGACTAAAACACCAAAAGCAATGGCAACAAAAGTCACAATAGACAAAATGGGATTGAATTAAACTAAAGAGCTTCTGCACAGCAAAAGAAAGTATCATCAGAGTAAACAGGCAACCTACAGAATGGGAGAAAATTTTTGCAATTTATCCATCTGACAAAGGGCTAATATGCAGAATCTACAAAGAACTTAAACAAATTTACGAGAAAAAAACAAACAACCCCATCAAAAAGTGGGCAAAAGATACGAACGGACACTTCTCAAAAGAAGATATTTATGCAGCCAACAGACATATGAAAAAATGCTCATCATCACTGGTCATCAGAGAAATGCAAATCAAAACCACAATGAGATACCATCTCACACCAGTTAGAATGGCGATCATTAAAATGTCAGGAAACAACAGGTGCTGGAGAGGATGTGGAGAAATAGGAATGCTTTGACACTGTTGGTGGGAGTGTAAATTAGTTCAACCATTGTGGAAGACAGTGTGGCAATTCCTCAAGGATCTGGAACTAGAAATACCACTTGACCCAGAGATCCCATTACTGGGTATATACCCAGAGGATTATAAATCATGCTCCTATAAAGACACATGCACTCATATGTTTATTGTGGCACTATTCACAAAGACTTGGAACCAACTCAAATGTCCATCAATGATAGACTGGATTAATAAAATGTGGCACATATACACTATGGAATACTATGCAGCCATAAAAAAGGATGAGTTCATGTCCTTTGCAGGGACATGGATGAAACTGGAAACCATCATTCTGGGCAAACTATCACAAGGACAGAAAACCAAACACCACATGTTGTCACTCATAGGTGGCAACTGAACAATGAGAACACATGTACACAGGGCAGGGAACATCACACGCTGGGACCTGGCGGGGGGTAGGGGGCTGGGGGAGGGATAGCATTAGGAGAAAAACCTAATGTAAAGACCTAATGTAAGCGAGTTGATGGATGCAGCAAACCAACATGGCACATGTATACCTATGTAACAAACCTGCACGTTGTACACATATATCCTAGAACTTAAAGCCTAAAAAAAAATAAAAATAAATTAAAAAAAAAAAAAACTTGTCCAGACCAGAAAAAGTAGACAAAAGAGTCCAGGAGGAACATCTCTTAGAAGAAATTTAAAATGATAGCATCTCTGAGGTGTAGGAACATGAGAGACTTTCGGTTCTGTTAGTGTTTACAAATAATTTAATAGGTAATTGGTTAATCACATAAACTAATACAGTTTAAAATGAGGCAATTATTAACTATTCTCATCTGTTGATTCTGCAAATATTTTCTGTTTTGTTTTGGTTTTTAGACAGCGTCTCACTTGGTCGATCACGCTGAAGTACAGTGGCATGATCATAGCTCACTGTAGCCTCGAACTCCTCGGCATAAGCAATCCTTATACCTCAGCCTCCCAAGTAGCTGAGACTACAAACACGCGCCACCACAAGCAATCCTCCCCCACCTTGGCCTCCAGCAATCCTCCCGCCACAGCCTCCCAAAGTGCTGGGATTACAGGTATGAGCCACCACATCCAGCCCAATTCCATAAATCTTTATTTAGCAGCTCTTATGTACCTTTCTAGGCACTGACAAGACAGCAATAAACAAAACAAAGTTCCTTGTTACATAAGACAGACAATAAATAACAAAGAACACAATAAAATGTGCTATAAAAAAAGATGGGTTAACAAAAATTAAACTGTAGAAAAAATAAAGTATGCTGAACCCAAAAATATAACTCTATGGAAAGGATGGGAAGAGGGAAGGAGTAAGTGTCTGTGGTGTGGGAGAAGCATATAATAGAGATATATACGTAGAAGCCAATAGATATCTAAAGGCAGAAACTGAAAAAATAGCATACTATGCCTGTTATTTAGAAATATGAAATCAAATATCAGAAGAAACAGCAATAAGATTTGAAAGTAGATGCATCAAAGGAGTAGAAACTGATAGTGGAGAGCAATGGGGCATGAAACTGCTGTTTTTCATGAGCCTAACAGTACCATTTTATTCATTAGACTGTGTACGTGTATTAATTTGATAAAATCAAGATTTTAGTTAAAAATTACTGTTACTCAAAAAATACATAATTAAGTGCACCTGTCATTACACACACAATATACACACAGCTTTTTTTTTTTTTTGGTACTATTTTATAAATAAAGGCCAAACTGTGTCCATTGAAATGGGGGAACACACCTTGCTGTTGAGCATTCTGGCAGACAAAAAAGCCGGCTCCTACCATGCTGCTAAACTCCCAACCAACAGTGAGTAAGTGGAGCAAGAGTAGGGCAGGTTAAGGAGATGCCTTGTCTCTGAAATCTGATGGGAAAGGGCCAGGGCTTAAAAGGTGGAGGATTTAGGAAAGAAAGGGAAGAGAGAAGTAAGTCTGTAGCTAGGATCCCTTCTTTCCTACTGGAGTCCCATTTTTTGTTTTTCTTTTTAAGACTTCAGCTAAGAATTTGACAATAACAGGCTATTTTAACAAATAGCCATCTTTGGACTATGTTTTATATATAATGTAAACAAAAATAGTACTACTAAGTTACAATACTGTTGATATGTTTATCCTTTTGGGTGATATATTTAGAAAAATAAATTCCTAAATATTGAGTCTAAGAAATAAATTTAGATGCAGTCCATTCAGCATGATATATTTGACTAATGATGTTTCAAATTAAATTTATGTTTCAACTATACCTAAGGATTACTATGATCTCTTTCTCCCTACTATTGCCCAGCAATCAGTTATCACAGCTAATTAAGACTTTACTATATTTGAAAATTCAGATGGTTAATAGGTACAAAAATACAGTTAGATGGAAGGAACAGGATCTAGTGTTCGGTGGCACAACAGGGCAACTATAGTTAACAATAATTTATTACATATCTCAAAATAAGTAAAAAAGTGGAATTGGAATGTTCCTAACATAAATAAATGATAAATGCCTGAGTTAACGGATAGCCCAATTACCCTGATTTGATCATCACACATTGTATGCTTGTATAAAAATATCACACGTACCCCATAAATATGTACAACTATTATTTACCCATAATTTAAAAATGTTTAAAAAGAAAACAAAAGATTATTGAAAAGCTTTAGTTTTATACTGCAAGTTTTAGATGGAAAAAAATTTACACTAAGAAATTTTGATTATAGAATTATGGAATATACACACTCCATCTAACATAATTTCATGCAGGAATGTCTACTGTTAGGAAACTATGGACCAAAACTATAACTCTGCAGTACACACACAGCTTTTTTTCTCCTGCCTTTTAGTGAGATCCTGCCGAGGTCTGCCTGGCAAGAAACAGAAGCTTAAGAACCTTAACCAATGGCAGGTTCAAGCATGATGAACTGCTACATCAGGTCACAACAGGTAAAACAATATTCTGCTCCAAAACTCCACATTCTCAAAAGTTGTAAGTTAAAGGTATTATTTACCTTAAAGACCTAAAATCTATCAATTCTCTCTTTGGAATACATTAACCAAAACTTAGAACTACTTTGAAACAACAGAATTTTTTTCAGAAATTCAGAATCTTCTTTAAAAAATATTTAAGAAATTCAGAATCGTCTTTAAAAAAGGTTTTTTAAAGACGATTCTGAAGTATAATCAGAAGTACAGGCAGAAAATGGAAAATGGAAGTACAGGTAGATCCCTCAAGTCACATCATTCCTTCTTATACTACAGATAGTAGGGATGGCAGTGGCTTTCATTTCACATACACAGAAAAGGAAGATGGGATGGGAAAAGGAAAGTCACAGAAATGTTCAACGATTATTGGGCTTTAATTATTACTTGTCATTATTTATTTATTATTATTTAACTTGTATTATTATGACAGTTATATACAGATGAAGAAGAGATAAGGGACATTATGTCAAAGCATTAGGAGTGTTAGTGCCTAGTTGGAATATGTAACTAATGTTTAGAATTGTCAGTTGGTGCTTACTGGAATACTAAACTTGAGTAAAAATTTTCAAGTACCAAAATACAAATAACAGCAAAACAAAACTTAAGGAAAAAAACTGCTTTGGGGTCCAATTAGGAAAGTATATAGGTTAGACTCAGAGCTTAATTGTTAGCAAGTAGGTTAAAATTCCTCCAGTTCAATCTTTATGAGACTCTCTTCTTCAACATCCATGACAGAGAATCATCCACTCTGTGTTTTAAATTTCCCAAGGCAGGGAACTCACTAGTTCCCTGAAAGATGTCTATTATTTCATTGCTAGAAAGCTTTAATTACTGGGAGCTCATTCTGACTTCTTACAGTTTTACTTGTAGGTCCTAATCATTACCTTAAAGCAAAAGTAAAGAAATCTGCACTATATTCTACACAGAAGCCTTTCAAATAGATTTATATGCAGAATAATATTTGAATACATATTTGAATAATACTTGAATACATTCAAATATATTAAATGTGTGCATTCAAGCAATGGTTCAAAGAACATAAAGAAGAAATAAGTCCTTCGAATAACATTCACAGAATGTCATTTAAGTCATACTAGAGGAAGCAAGGAAATTCAGTTAAGAATTATTGGTTTAAAATATTACAAGCATTATTAATTATAGAAACGAACATTTTAAGAGTTTTAAATTTTTTCAGTCTTTCAGGTGCAATCTTCATGATTTTTGTCACACTCACAAAAATTACCACTATTTAAGTAACACTTTCACTTAAATTAAATTAACTCACTTCTTATAATAAATGAAGCTTTTCTTTTCTTTTTTTTTTTTAGACTCAGTCTCTCTCTGTTGCCCAGGCTGGAGTGCAATGGCGCGATCTCAGCTCACTGCAACCTCTGCTTCCCGGGTTCAGGTGATTCTCCTGCCTCAGCCTCCCAGATAGGTGGGATTATAGGTGCCCACCACCACACCTGGCTAATTTTTTTATTTTTAGTAGAGACGGGTTTCACCATGTTAGCCAGGCTGGTCTCGAACTACTGAACTCAGGTGATCTACCCACGTCGGCCTCCCAAACTGCTGGGATTACAGGTGTAAGCCACCATGCCCAGCCAATAAGGCATTTTAAAAGGGATCTTTATAATGTGGCTATAAATGGAAAACCATTATCTACTTGCCATAAATAGAAACTAAGATAAAAATATAATTCTAATATGCCAATGTATTATCATGCCACATACTAATGGTAGTATGAATTTCACCCTCTGGGGGAAATGGTTTAAAATGTCTACTATTGACTTATTTTTGGAAACATATTAATGCATTATAAACTTCTTAAAGCATTTCACAGAATTTTGAAGATGAAAGGCTTTTAAACTGAAAAAGGTTAAAATCAGTAGGAGTCAGAAAGATTCTAATTCTGCCACTTAGGAGCTGTATGTCCTTACTCTGGCTAAGCCTCAATTTCCACATCTGTAAAAGAGATTTTTTAAAGTACCTTCCTCATAGGGTGTTAGACAAATGAAACTATGCAATGCTATGTACGTAGTGAGCCACAGTGCATGTTGGCCACTAGTAGCAGTGTTACTGCTATTATTATTATTTCTGTAGTTTGAGAAAATGCCATATATTATCCATCTTCATATAGACCATTTTACGTGACTTAGAAATCTTAGCCCCAGATCTTAGCCTTAGATCATAGCTCACTTCAGCCTTGAACTCCTGGGCTCAGGTGATCCTCCCACCTCAGACTCTCAAGTAGCTGGGACTACAGGTGCACACCACTATACCCGGCTAATTTTTTTATTTTTTTGTAGAGACAAAGTCTCACTATGTTGCCCAAGCTGGTCTTGATACTTAAAGATATTGCATTACATCAATCATATAATACAAACTACATTAATGTATTTACTTTCTAGTTTATTACTCAATTTCTTGGGCTACTTGGAATATACTTCAATATCCAAAAGAGCATTTCCATTTTTAGCTATACAGGAAAGTACAGTTATGTTTTATGAAGTCACTTACCCCAGTCTACCACTGACAATAATGGGAGCTATATCTAAAATACATAGTATACATTCATATTTTATATAGCTTTTATAAAATCTTTATGTTAATTTAGAGAATTTTACAGTAGAATACTTACAAATTTAGTTTTGCAAAGCTCTCTTGTGCATTATGCTTTTCTCGCTCATATGCACTTTCAACTTCTTTGAATTCATTCTTGAAAATTTCCAAATCAGCAACAGCTTCTGCTTGACTGGCCTTTTCTACTTGCAAAGCTCCTTCAAGGTCTCGAATCCTTAACTACCAGATGACAGACAAGTAATTAAATCAAGCTAAGAAACGCTAGCATCAATCTTAAATTGAGGAGAATACTTTGTCAGTAACAGATTATCATTCACCCAAGCACTTCTTTCTTTCTGCTTTGGCTTAAAAAAGAAAAATAAACAAACAAAAGACAGTTTATTCCCTTTCTCAATATGTTTAAATGAAAGGAGAAAGAGTAGAAGAATGAAGAGTTAACTGTGTTATGAGAAATAGGCTGGTACAATATAACCCATTCTATCAAAGAAAAATAGATATATAGATACAACTCAATCTAAATTTTCAAAGTTTCAAATTTTTACCTACTAATCCATTCAGATACTTCTTTTATAAAGTATAATAAATTAAATGCCTGGGTTTTTTAAGAGACAAGGTCTCACTTTGTCACCCAGGCTGAAGTGCAGTAGTGTGATCACTGCAGCCTTGAATTCCTGGGCTCAGGTGATCCTCCCACCTCAGCTTCTCAAGTAGCTGGGACTACTGGTGCACACCACCATACCCAGCTAATTGTTTTATTTTTTGTAGAGATTGGGTCTTGCTATCTTGCCCAGGCTGGTCTTGAACTGCTAGCTTCAAGTGATCGTCCCACCTTAGTCTCCCAAAGCACTGAGATTACAGGCATGAGCCACTGCTCCTGCCCTGGTTTTTGAAAACTAAAGGGAAGTATTCTTCCTCTCTTACAAGAAACATTATTACATGAGTATCTTTATAAGCCTAAGAAATTTAACACATCTTTTTATTCCTGAGATTTCTTACTATAGAAAAGTGATGTTCTTATTGTCCAACAATACTATTTGACTGAAATATTTATGGTTATAGTGATTTGATATCTGGGATTTACTTCAAAATAGTCTGGAGGCAGCCGGCGCCTGTAGTCCCAGCTACTCAGGAAGCTAAGGAGGGAGGATCGTTTGAGTCAGGGAGTCAGAAGCTGTAGTGGGCTGTGATTGCATCACTGCACTCCAGCCTGATTAACAGTGAGAACTTCCCTCAAAATAAAAAATTTTAAAAAAAAATTTTAAGTCTGAAACTGAGAGAGCTCTAGGAGGTAAGAGATAAAGCACCATTGACGTGAGGAAAGTATTGAAGCTGGGCGATGGGTATATGGTAAGTTCATTTTACTATTTTACTTTTGCATATACTTGAAATTCTACATAAAAAGACATTTTAAAACTATATTCCCAGGCCAAGGTGGGCAAATCACCTGAGGTCGGGAGTTCGAGACTAGCCTGACCAACATGGAGAAACCCCGTCTCTATTAAAACATACAAAATGAGCTGGGCGTGGTAGCGCATGCCTGTAATCCCAGCCACTAGGGAGGCAGAGGCAGGAGAATCACTTGAACCTGGGAGGCGGAGGTTGCGGTGAGCCGAGATCGCGCCATTGCACTCCAGCCTGAGCAACAAGAGTGAAACTCCATCTCAAAAAAAAACTATATTCCCTGTGTTCACCAACCATAGGATGAATAAACAAGTGCACTCCAACAAAATAATTATATGTAGCTGTAAAAAGGCTACAAAACAACTCGTGTGAGTGTGTGTGAGTGTGTGTGTGTGTGTGTGTGTGTAAATTTAAGGGCCTACAGGCCAAGCGCAGTGGCTCATGCCTGTAATCCCAACACTCTTGGGAGGCTGAGGCGAGCAGATCATTTGAGCTCAAGAGATTGAGACCAGCCTGGGAAACATGGTGAAACCCCGTCTCTACAAAAAATACAAAAATTAGCTGGGCGTGGTGTCACACGCTTGTAATGCCGGCTACTTGGGGGACAGAGGCGGGCAGATCACTTGAGCTGGGGAAGTCAAGGCTGTAGTGAGCCAAGATTGCATCACTGCACCCCAGCCTGGGTGACAGAGCAAGACCCTGTCTCGAAAATAAATAAATTAAGGTGTAAAAGTGTAGTTTTGTTACCTGGATATATTGCATAGTGGTAAAGTCTGGACTTTTAGTGTAACCAACACCCAATAGTTTACACTGTACCCATTAAGTTATAACTCATCCCTCAACCCCATTTCCAGCCTCCCACCCTTTTGAGTCTCCAGTGACTATTAATCTACACTCTGTGTCCATATGTACACATTATTTAGCCCCCAATTCTAAGTGAGATCATGTGGTATTTGACTGTTTCTGAGTTGTTTCACTTAAGATAATGGCCTCCAGTTCCATCCATGTTGCTGTAAAAAACATGAGTTTATTCTTTTTTCAAAACAACTATTAAAAAGAAAATTCTCAGCTGGGCGCGGTGGCTCATGCCTGTAATCCCAGCACTTTGGGAGGCCGAGGCAGGCGGATCATGAGGTTAGGAGATCGAGGCCATCCTGGCTAACACGGTGAAACTCTGTCTCTACTAAAAGTACAAAAAAATTAGCCGGGTGTGGTGGCGGGCGCCTGTAGTCCCAGCTACTCAGGAGTCTGAGGCAGGAGAATGGCATGAACCCAGGAGGCGGAGCTTGCAGTGAGCCAAGATCACGCCATTGCACTCCAGCCTGGGTGACAGAGCGAGACTCTCTCTCAAAAAAAAAGAAAAAAAAAAAAGAAAATTATCTATGTAGTTCTCCACATAGTGTTCAAGAACAATGTATTGCTAATACATGTTGAAAATAGCAGGTTCCACATCAGTGTATATAGTATGCTACATTTGGGGTAAATAAGTGAAAAGAATAAAAATAAGCAGGCAGGAGGGTAGAGGAATGGGAGGGACAAGAATAAAGCAAGAACTCTCAATCTAATATTGTTTTAATTTTTGAACTCTGTAGATAGTTTACCTTTTCAGAAAATAAAGTTTAAAAGAAAAATAGTTTCTTTTTAGAAAATAGTTTAAAGAGGGGGCGGGAACAGAAAAAAAATGCTTCATATTAGACAGAAAATGGGCTTTAGAACCATAAAACTTGGGTTTGACGCTGTCCAAACATGACAGATACTAGAATAAAACAAACAAACCGACAAAACTCAGGCTGAATCCCAGATCTACAAAATTAACTAATGCGACTTTGGGCATATTACTAAAACTCCAAATATATGAGGCTTCTCATCTATAAATAGTGAATAATAATAATATCATCTAGACTATCTACTTTGCAGGGTGGCTACAAGGATCTAATCAGGCAATTTGTTGTTGTTGTTGTTGTTGTTGTTGTTGTTGAGCTGGAGTCTCGCCGTGTCCCCCAGGCTGGAGTGCAGTGGTGCGATCTCAGCTCACTGCAACCTCTGCCCCCTAGGTTCAAGCGACTCCCCTGCCTCAGCCTCCTGAGTAGCTGGGATTACAGGTGCCTGCCACCACACCCAGCTAATTTTGGTATTTTTTTTTAGTAGAGACGGGGTTTCACCATGTTGGCCAGGCTGGTCCCGAACTCCTGACCTCCAGTGATTTGCCCACCTCAGCCTCCCAAAGTGCTGGGATTTCAGGCGTGAGCCACCATGCCCAACTGGCAATGTTTATTTAATCAATATTTATTAAGTACTTAATATACGCCAGTCAATATCCTAATGCTCAAGATATGTACAATAATGAAACTACACAGTCTTAGCTCTTGAGGAGCTCATAGGCTTTAAGACAACATAGACTGCAAAATGATATGGTATATCCTTCCTGTGACAGAGGCATGCACAAAGGTCCTGAATTCAGAGAAAAGTTATGGAACTCTGTGTGAGGCAAGCCTCACAGGAATGGCAACACACAACCTGAGTTAGGAAAGATAAACTCAGCACGAAACAAAGCCTAAGACACTATGAAAATGTTTCAACATTAATCCATAAAAATGATAATCACCAGAATTATTTTTAATTATCCAAAATTTCTGGAATAATTGAAATGTTTATTCTTTTTTTGGGGGTGGGGTGGGGACAGAGTCTCACTCTGTCACCCAGGCTGGAGTGCAGTGGCACAATCTCGGCTCACTGCAACCTCCACCTCCCAGGCTCAAGCAATTCTCATGCCTCAGCCTCCAGTGTAGCTGGGACTACAGGTATGCGCCACCACACCCAGCTAACTTCTGTATTTTTAGCAGAGACGGGGTTTCGCCACGTTGGCCAGACTGGTCTGGAACTCCTGGCCTCAAGTGATCTGCCCGCCTCAGCCTCCCAAAGTGCTGGGATTACAGGTGTGAGCCACTGCACCTGGCATGAAATGTTTATTCTTATACCAAAGTAAGGGAGTAAAATAGGTAGATACAACTCAATTTAAATTTTTTAATTGTACCTCTTAAACTCTATTGTTCTTTGTTATTTTGTCTAAATCCAATGTTTGTAAGTCAAATAGTAAATCTGGGAAATATTTTCTTCTTCTCTACATTGCTACATTCTTTTACAAAATAAGCACACTCAGTCACAAATGGTAAACCAATCAACTGAAAGAAAAACAGACTACAAAATAACAAATTTGAGTCAGCTCTTTTAAGTCTGCTTTCTCATTTTTATGCCAAAATATACAAACAAACTTAATAACAGATTTCAAATACATATTCAACAGTAGTTTATAAGATGGTGATTAGTTACAGCTACTTAGTACTCTACGTTCCATTAAACTACTCAGAAACTGAATGGTAGTAGATGTACCTCATTGAAAATACTTGTAAATATTTATAGATTTATGATTCAAATATAAACTTTTCTTTTTTCTAAGTCATAGCACTGAGATATCAAATATTAATTTTGAACCTTATAAGTAAAAAATAGGTAATAATTTTCTTATTTATAGTAATTAACTATATATTCCCAGGGATGTATCACAACTACAATGAAAAACCTAATTTTGAAATTACATTTTTTTCATGAATTTAAAACTTCAGCCTATTACTAAAAAGTCAAAAAACAGCATGTTAAGACGCTGGTGAGGCTGCTGAGAAAAGGAAATGTTTATATATTATTGGTGGGAATGTAAATTAATTCAGCCACTGTGGAAAGTGGAGCAAAGATTTCTCAAAGAACTCAGACCTACCATTTGATCCAGCAACCCCATTACTGGGTATATATCCAAAAGAAAATAAACCATTCTATCAAAAAAACACATGCACTTTTATGTTCATCAGCACTATTCACAATAGCAAAGACATGGAATCAACACACGTGCTCATCAATCAATGATGGATTGGATAAAGAAAGTGTGGTACATATACACCATGGATTACTATGCAGCCATAAAAAAGAACAAAATCATGTCCTATGCTACAACATGGATGCAGCTGGAAGCCCTTATCCTAAGCAAATTAACACAGTAACAGAAAACCAAATACCACATGTTCTCACTTATAAGTAGAAGCTAAATACTGGATACTTGTGGACATAAAGATGACAGTAATACACACTGCGGACTACTAGAGGGAAGAGGGCGGGAAGGGAGTAAGAGTTGAAAAATTAACGATTGGGTGCTATGCTGAATACCTGGCTGACAAAATCAATCATGCCCCAAACCTCAGCATCAGGCAATATACCCAGGTAACAAACTACACATGTACCCCCGGAATCTAAAATAAAAGCTGAAATCATAAAAGGAAACAAAGAAAAGAAAAGAAAAAGAAAACTTCAGTCTTATTACTTATTGATGCCATTTTGGTGACCTGATCTTAAAGAAAAGTAAGCAAGTTTGCTTTAACAAACGGACATGGTCAAATATAGGGATCTGAGAATTTTTAGGTAAAAAGAACATTTCATTAAAGTCAAAAGTAAAAACAAATTTTAATACGAAATCTTTACAAATACAGTTGCATCTTACATTAGGAGTTATTTAAACAATAAGGTAAAACACTATAAATTGCATTAATTAAAACAAGATAGAAAAAAGTCTGTCTTTAAAAATGTAAACTAAATTAAGTAATTTAGACATATTAAAAGCAATAGATTTTAATATAAGTAGCTTTTGATATAGATATCAAATCTAAGTTTTAGAAAAATAATTCTTCTGGTAACTAACATTGGCAAGTAAAGTAAGGGAGTGGTGATAGGAGGTTGGGTGAAGAGATAATAAACACCTAAATCTAGGCAGTAACTTTTTTTAGTCTAAACCAGTTTTAATCTATCTGCTTATAGCTACTTTTCATTTACTGATTTTGGCAATCCCACCATCCTACTTGATATGAAATTCAAGAGCACAAATAAAGTGAGATGATTTTCAAACTTGCTAAAGCCAAATAAGCTTAAAACTACTGTTTCTTCTGGAAATAAGTGCATATATTTTATTTTCATACAGTCTATTACATTTGTTCACAAAGTAGTGCTCAAACATAATAACTGACCAGCTAAATAACATGAAATAAGACCACCTTAACAGTTTATAGTGAGAATCTAAGTTCATAAAGATACTTTCTACCTTTCTAGATTTAAGCAAACAAAAATACTATTATAGGCATACGATCTTCATTAAAGTTAATCTCTTTAACAGAAGCATAACAAATACCATATTTATTAGATTTTAAAGCATATTATCAAAATGCTGAGAAAACATTTAAGCAAAAAGTCATAACTGTCTATAAAATATTAAAATCAAGAAAATAGCAGGTCCAACAAATCTCCTCCTACGTAACTTCCTTAACTTTCCCAACACCTGGGAAACTGGCTGATCTAAGATAAGCTACCGGCAGGTGCTTGAGAGAATATAAAGAAAGGAACTGTTCACACAAAGCAGGATGACAAGAGTAAATGTACATTGTTCAGGTAACTTTGCATGACCATATCCTCAAAGGGCACTATGAACCTCTTAAACTGCTCCTCAAAGTCAACATGTTCAAAACTTACCATTGTCTCTCTTCAGACTTCAGAGTTTGACAGTCAACTGCATCTGCCCACTTTCACACATACTGCAAACCTTGGTGTTCTCTTCTGTTGCTCCTTCCCTCCCCTCACACTGCAAATTAGTTACCTAAAATCATGCATCTCAGTTTGTCCCCTGTATCTTTCCAATCACTGCTATTACCAATTACCACAAATTGGCAATTTAAAACAACATAAATGTATTATCTTACAGTTGTGGAGGTCAAAAGTCTGAAATGGGTCTTCTGGGACTAAAGTCACAGTGTCAGCAAGACTCCATTCCTTCTGGAGACTCTAGGGAAGAAATCTTGTCTTGCCTTTTCTAACTTATGGAGGCTACCCACATTCCTGGGCTTATGGTGACCTACTCTGACCTCTGCTTCTGTCATCACATCTCTGTCTGACTGTGATCCTCCTGCCTCCCTCTTATAAGGACTCTTAGGATTACATCAGTCTCAACTAGATAAACTGGGACAAACTCCCATCTCAAGATCCTCAAATAAATCACATCTGCAAAGTCCCATTTGCCATGTAAGGTAACATATTCACAGGTTCCGGTGGACATCTTTGAGGGACTGTTATTCTGACACAGGAGCCCTCTTTTCCATTGCTACGGTTGTTGCCTTGATTTAGGTGCTCATCATCTCTTCACCCAGCCTCCTATCTTCACTCCCTTCCTTTATCTACCAATATGGCACCAGAGTTATTTTCTTTTTTTTTTTTTTTTTGGTTTCCAGAATATATTTAAAAATTATAAATCAATAAAAATGAGGCAAACAACTCAATAGACAAATTGGCAAAGTACATAGTACATAATCATTACACAGAGAAAGAACATGAAAAGCCAATAAACATTGGAAACATAAGAAAAATATTCAACCATAACAGTAATCAAGGAAATGCAAGATAACATTATATACTACTAGACTGGCAAAAATTTATAATCTAACAGTACCAAGTTTTGGAAAAGATACAAAGAAAACTCCATCTATTATAAATTGATGTAATCATTTTGGAAAACAAATTTTTTATTTTGACTTTTTTCTTTTTTTTTTTTTTTTTTTATTATACTTTAGGGTTTTAGGGTACATGTGCACAATGTGCAGGTTTGTTACATATGTATCCATGTGCCACGTTGATTTCCTGCACCCATTAACTCGTCATTTAGCATTAGGTGTATCTCCTAATGCTGTCCCTCCCCCCTCCCCCCACCCCACAACAGTCCCCGGAGTGTGATGTTCCCCTTCCTGTGTCCATGAGTTCTCATTGTTCAATTCCCACCTATGAGTGAGAACATGCAGTGTTTGGTTTTTTGTCCTTGCGATAGTTTACTGAGAATGATGGTTTCCAGTTTCATCCATGTCCCTACAAAGGACACGAACTCATCATTTTTTATGGCTGCATAGTATTCCATGGTGTATATGTGCCACATTTTCTTAATCCAGTCTATCGTTGTTGGACATTTGGGTTGGTTCCAACTCTTTGCTATTGTGAATAGTGCCGCAATAAACATACATGTGCATGTGTCTTTATAGCAGCATGATTTATAGTCCTTTGGGTATATAAACAGTAATGGGATGGCTGGGTCAAATGGTACTTCTAGTTCTAGATCCCTGAGGAATCGCCACACTGACTTCCACAATGGTTGAACTAGTTTACAGTCCCACCAACAGTGTAAAAGTGTTCCTATTTCTCCACATCCTCTCCAGCACCTGTTGTTTCCTGATTTTTTAATGATGGCCATTCTAACTGGTGTGAGATGGTATCTCACTGTGGTTTTGATTTGCATTTCTCTGATGGCCAGTGATGAGGAGCATTTCTTCATGTGTTTTTTGGCTGCATAAATGTCTTCTTTTGAGAAGTGTCTCTTCATGTCCTCTGCCCACTTTTTGATGGGGTTGTTTGTTTTTTTCTTGTAAATTTGTTTTGAGTTCATTGTAGATTCTGGATATTAGCCCTTTGTCAGATGAGTAGGTTGCAAAAATTTTCTCCCATTCTGTAGGTTGCCTGTTCACTCTGATGATAGTTTCTTTTGCTGTGCAGAAGCTCTTTAGTTTAATGAGATCCCATTTGTCGATTTTGGCTTTTGTTGCCATTGCTTTTGGTGTTTTAGACATGAAGTCCTTGCCCACGCCTATGTCCTGAATGGTATTGCCTAGGTTTTCTTCTAGGGTTTTTATGGTTTTAGGTTTAACATATAAGTCTTTAATCCATCTTGAATTAATTTTTGTATAAGGTGTAAGGAAGGGATCCAGTTGCAGCTTTCTACATATGGCTAGCCAGTTTTCCCAGCACCATTTATTAAATAGGGAATCCTTTCCCCATTTCTTGTTTTTGTCAGGTTTGTCAAAGATCAGATAGTTGTAGCTATGTGGCATCATTTCTGAGGGCTCTGTTCTGTTCCATTGATCTATGTCTCTGTTGTGGTACCAGTACCATGCTGTTTTGGTTACTGTAGCCTTGTAGTATAGTTTAAAGTCAGGTAGCGTCGTGATGCCTCCAGCTTTGTTCTTTTGGCTTAGGATTGACTTGGCGATGCGGGCTCTTTTTTGGTTCCATATGAACTTTAAAGTAGTTTTTTCCAATTCTGTGAAGAAAGTCATTGGTAGCTTGATGGGGATGGCATTGAATCTATAAATTACCTTGGGCAGTATGGCCATTTTCACGCTATTGATTCTTCCAACCTATGAGTATGGAATGTTCTTCCATTTGTTTGTATCCTCTTTTATTTCATTGAGCAGTGGTTTGTAGTTCTCCTTGAAGAGGTCCTTCACATCCCTTGTAAGTTGGATTCCTAGGTATTTTATTCTCTTTGAAGCAATTGTGAATGGGAGTTCACTCATGATTTGGCTCTCTGTTTGTCTGTGATTGGTGTACAAGAATGCTTGTGATTTTTGTACATTAATTTTGTATCCTGAGACTTTGCTGAAGTTGCTAATCAGCTTAAGGAGATTTTGGGCTGAGACAATGGGGTTTTCTAGATATACAATCATGTCATCTGCAAACAGGGACAATTTGACTTCCTCTTTTCCTAATTGAATACCCTTTACCTCCTTCTCCTGCCTGATTGCTCTGGCCAGAACTTCCAGCACTATGTTGAATAGGAGCGGTGAGAGAGGGCATCCCTGTCTTGTGCCAACCAGAGTTATTTTCTTAAACTTAGATTTCATATCTGTCTGTCCCAAAAGCTGCAGTGGCTTTCCATTGCTTTCAAAATAAGTCTAAGTTTCTTAGCACAAAAAAGGACTTTCATAATTAGTCTTCACCATGCCTTTCCACCATTATCTCCAAACTTTTCCCTAAGCTTTACCACTCAACACTGCAAGTATTCCTCAAAAACAAACAAGTACATTTTACTTAGTGGCTTTATCCAAGCAGTTGTTTAGAACAGTGGTCAGTAAACATTTTCTATAAAGGGCCACAGAGTAAATATTTTAGTTTTTGTGGACCATAAAGTCTGTCTCGACAAGCAGCCATAAACAATATGTAAACAAATGGGCATGGCTATCTTCTAATAAAACTACAGAAACAGGCTGCAGGTCAGACTTGGCCCATGGGCAGCAGCGTGCCAACCCCTAATAAAATGCTCTGCTCTCACTTCTCTTAGAAATTCCTTCTCATTCTCTAAGGCAAAGCAAAAAGGATAATTTCCTTAGGAGGCCTCCATTTAATTCCCCTCCCAGATTTAATCCTTTTCTTTATTATATTCCCATTGTATTTCAGTATTTTGCACATCTATGTAAGCATCTATATATCTGGAGATATATAGTATCTCTGATAACAAAATGTAAGTTACAAAAGGAGCTCATTCATCTTTACACCTTCAGCTCTTAATACAGTGATATGCATAGGATATGCACTCAATAAATAACATGCACATTTTTTCAATGTTCTCAAAAAGAAATCCATCCCACAGCTGTAGGAAAAAAGAACACTCTAATCCGCAAATTTATTTGTAGACTGCCAGCTAAGTTCTCTGTCACAACTACTCCACTCTGCCACAAAAGCAGCTATGGACAAGACAAAACTTCACAAGAACAGACAGTGGGTGAGACCTGGCCTGTAGGCTATAGTGTGCCAACTCCTCCACTAAGGTAGCATATCTCAACTGTATCCTAACCTTATATACAATGAGTGTCATAACAATATGCTACCCATTCTCAATGCACACCTTCGTTCTCTGAACATAGTGCTGTTTTTCCCAGCTGTTATAACACAAATTTAGAAAATGCAGGCCAAAATATTCGTTTACATTTTACCTGAATAATTTCAGAATTAAATTTTGATTCCAAATGCGCTGCTCTTTCTGCTTCAATGTTTTCTTCTAATTTCCTCACCCTTAGAGTAGTTGCCTGAAAACAAATTAAAAGTTTAAATTCATTAACATTGGTATTTAAAGAAGATATGGATCACTACAGTCCAGAATTGTAATTAACACTTAAGACTAGTGGACCTGCGGCCTCATTTTTTTTTTTCTTTGCAAGAATGGAATGTAAAATTCATGCTCAGGAAGAATGCTCCCAGAGCTCGCTTTTTTTTTCTTTACACTTTATAGAGGTATAACTTATATATAACAACCTACACATAGTGAAAATATACTTTTTGATAAATTTGTGTACACACACACACACAAACACGTACACATCCATTAAATCACTGCCACAATCAATATAGGAAACATTTCCAGCACTCTTAAAAGATTCATTATGTCTCTTGGTAATGCCTTCCTTCAGCCCTCACCACCCTACCACATACCCAAGTAATCACAAATCTGCCTTTTGTCACAATAGAGCAGTTTGAATCTTCCGGAGTTGTATACAAATTGAATCATATATTATGCTTTTTATTGTCAGGCTTCTTTCCCCTTACATAATTATTTTGAGACCCATCCATGTGGTTGCACGCATCAACAGTTCATTCATTTTCATTGTTAAATAGTGTTCCACTTTATTAATAGACCGCAACTGGTTTATCTGTTCACCTACTGACGGACATTTGAGTTGTTTCCAGTTTAGGCAATTACAAATAAAGCTGCTATGAGCATTTGTGTGCAAGACTTTGTACAGACACATACTTTCATTTCTCTGGGGTAAATAACGAAGAATAGAATGAATGGGTGAAATGATAGGTACATATTGATTTTTTTTTTTTTGAGACGGAGTCTCACTCTGTCACCTAGGCTGGAGTGCAGTGGCGCCATCTAGGCTCACTGCAAGCTCTTACCTCCCGGGTTCACACCATTCTCCTGCCTCAGCCTCCCAAGTAGCTGGGCCTACAGACACCGTCCACCACGCCCGGCTAATTTTTTGTATTTTTAGTAGAGACGGGATTTCACGGTGCTAGCCAGGATAGTCTCGATCTCCTGACCTCATGAAACGCCCGCCTCAGCCCAAAGTGCTAGGATTACAGGCGTGAGCCACCACACCCAGCCATATTGAATAATTTAAGAAACTGCCACACTGTTTTCCAAAGCGATGCTGCCAATTTACACTCCCAACAGCAATGTATGAAATTTTCCATTGTTCCACATCCTCCCCAACGCTCGGTACAGTCATTTTTTGTTTTTGGTTTCTTGAGGTTTTATAGACACTCAAATAGGCATGTAGTGGTTACCTCATTTTAGTTTTAATTTGCATTGCCCCAATGACTAATGACACTGAGCATCATCTTTTCATGTACCTATTTGCCAACTGTATGTATATCTTCTTTGATGAAGTATATGTTCAAACATTTTCACCATTTTTTAACTGGGCTGTTTATTTTCATATTACTGAGCTTTAAAAGTTCATTATACAACCTGAAAACAAGTCCTTTGTTAGATATATGATTTGCAAATATTTTCTCCCACTCTACGTCCTGTCTTCTCATTCTCTTAAAAGTATCACTTGCAAAGCAAAACTTTTCATTATGACCAAGTCTAATTTATCAGTTTTTCAGGCAAGAGTCAGTTTCTGGACAGAAGCAGAAGTCAAGATCTTTATTTTTGAATACAATTGTTATTTAGAAAATGCAACCCTGGGAAGTAGCGGATCACTAGTCCCAAAGAGGGAATTGGTCATGACCAAGAATCTGTTGGAGACAGAAAAATAGAACTATGGGAACACCCAGCATGTCTCACTGTAACAGTAGCAAAGAAAAGCCATGCCTAGAGTCCTGTCTGTCAATGGGGTAGTTCAACAGGGACAGAAAAAGGCATTACTAATTTGATTTCCCTTCCTAGATGAAATTTGGTGAAAAAATTAATATTCATTATATTTACTAAACCATTTACCCTAAGCCAAGTTTTTTTTTTATACTTTAAGATTGAGGGTGCATGTGCACAATGTGCAGGTTAGTTACATATGTACACATGTGCCATGTTGGTGTGCTGCACCCATTAACTCGTCATTTAACACTAGGTATATCTCCTAATGCTATCCCTCCCTGCTCCCCCGACCCCACAACAGGCCCGGGTGTGTGATGCTCCCCTTCCTGTGTCCATGCATTCTCATTGTTCAATTCCCACCTAAGAGTGAGAACATGCGGTGTTTGGTTTTTTGACCTTGCAATAGTTTGCTCAGAATGATGGTTTCCAGCTTCATCCATGTCCCTACAAAGGACATGAGCTCATCATTTTTTATGGCTGCATAGTATTCCATGGTGTGTATGTGCCACATTTTCTTAATCCAGTTTATCATTGTTGGACATTTGGGTTGGTTCCAAGTCTTTGCTATTGTGAATAACACCACAATAAACATACGTGTGCATGTCTTTATAGCAGCATGTTTTATAATCCTTTGGGTATATACCCAGTAATGGGATGGTTGGGTCAAATGGTATTTCTAGTTCTAGATCCCTGAGGAATCGCCACACTGACTTCTACAATGGTTGAACTAGTGTACAGTCCCACCAAGAGTGTAAAAGTGTTCCTATTTCTCCACATCTTCTCCAGCACCTGTTGTTTCCTGACTTTTTAATGATCTCCATTCTAACTGGTGTGAGATGGTATCTCATTGTGCTTTTGATTTGCATTTCTCTGATGGCCAGTGATGATGAGCATGTTTTCATGTGTCTGTTGGCTGCATAAATGTCTTCTTTTGAGAAGTGTCTGTTCATATCCTTCGCCCACTTTTTGATGGGATTGTTTTTTTCTTGTAAATTTGTTTGAGTTCTTTGTAGATTCTGGATGTTAGCCCTTTGTCAGATGAGTGGATTGCAAAAATTTTCCCCCATTCTGTAGGTTACTCGTTCACTCTGAAGGTAGTTTCTTTTGCTGTGCAGAAGCTCTTTAGTTTAATTAGATCCCATTTCTCAATTTTGGCTTTTGTTGCCATTGCTTTTGGTGTTTTAGACATGAAGTCCTTCCCCGTGCCTATGTCCTGAATGGTATGGCCTAGGTTTTCCTCTAGAGTTTTTATGGTTTTAGGTCTAACATTTAAGCCTTTAATCCATCTTGAATTAATTTTTGTATAATATGTAAGGAAGGGATCCAGTTTCAGCTTTCTCCATATGGCTAGCCAGTTTTCCCAGCACCATTTATTAAATAGGGAATCCTTTCCCTGTTTCTTGTTTTTGTCAGGTTTGTCAAAGATCAGATGGTTGTAGATATGCAGCATTATTTCTAAGGGCTCTTTTCTGTTCCATTGGTCTATATCTCTGTTTTGGTACCAGTACCATGCTGTTCTGGTTACTGTAGCCTTGTAGTATAGTTTGAAGTCAGATAGCGTGACGCCTCCAGCTTTGTTCTTTTAGGCTTAGGATTTACTTGGCAATGCGGGCTCTTTTTTGGTTCCATATGAACTTTAAAGCAGTTTTTTTCCAATTCTGTGAAGAAAGTCATTGGTAGCTTGATGGGGATGGCATTGAATCTATAAATTACCTTTGGCAGTATGGCCATTTTCATGATATTGATTCTTCCTACCCATGAGCATGGAATGTTCTTCCATTTGTTTCATTGAGCAGTGGTTTGTAGCTCTCCTTGAAGAGGTCCTTCACATCCATTTTAAGTTGGATTCCTAGGTATTTTATTCTCTTTGAAGCAATTGTGAATGGGAGTTCACTCATGATTTGGCTCTCTGTTTGTCTGTTGTTGGTGTAGAAGAATGCTTGTGATTTTTGCCCATTGATTTTGTATCCTGAGACTTTGCTGAAGTTGCTTATCACCTTAAGGAGATTTTGGGCTGAGACAATGGTGTTTTCTAGATATACAATCATGTCATCTATCAATAGGGACAATGTGACTTCCTCTTTTCCTAATTGAATACCCTTTATTTCCTTCTCCTGCCTGATTGCCCTGGCCAGGACTTCCAACACTATGTTGAATAGGAATGGCGAGAGAGGGCATCCCTGTCTTGTGCCAGTTTTCAGAGGGAATGCTTCCAGTTTTTGCCCATTCAGTATGATATTGGCTGTGGGTTTGTCATAAAGAGCTCTTATTATTTTGAGATACATCCCATCAATACCTAATTTATTGAGAGTTTTTTGCATGAAGGTTGTTGAATTTTATCAAAGGCCTTTTCTGCATCTATTGAGATAATCAGGTGGTTTTTGTCATTGGTTCTGTTTATATGCTGGATTACGTTTATTGATTTGCATATGTTGAATCAGCCTGGCATCCCAGGGATCAAGCCCACTTGATCATGGTGGATAAGCTTTTTGATGTGCTGCTGGATTCGGTTTGCCAGTATTTTATTGAGGATTTTTGCATCAATGTTCATCAGGGATGTTGGTCTAAAATTCTCTTTTTTGGTTGTGTCTCTGCCAGGCTTTGGTATCAGGATGACGGTGGCCTCATAAAATGAGTTAGGGAGGATTCCCTCTTTTTCTATTGATTGGAATAGTTTCAGAAGGAATGGTACCAGCTCCTCCTTGTACCTCTGCAAATCCATCTGGTCCTGGACCTTTTTTGGTTGGTAAGCTATTAATTATTGCCTCAACTTCAGAGCCTGTTATTGGTCTATTCAGAGATTCAACTTCCTCCTGGTTTAGTCTTGGGAGGGTGTATGTGTTGAGGAATTTATCCATTTCTTCTAGATTTTCTAGTTTATTTGTGTAGAGGTGTTTATAGTATTCTCTGATGGTAGTTTGTATTTCTGTGGGATCGGTGGTGATATCCCCTTTATCATTTTTTATTGTGTCTATTTGATTCTTCTCTCTTTTCTTCTTTATTAGTCTTGTTAGCAGTCTATCAATTTTGTTGATCTTTTCAAAAAACCAGCTCCTGGATTCATTGATTTTTTGAAGAGTTTTTTGTGTCTCCATTTCCTTCAGTTCTGCTCCGATCTTAGTTATTTCTTGCCTTCTGCTAGCTTTTGAATGTGTTTGCTCTTGCTTCTCTAGTTCTTTTAATTGTGATGTTAGGGTGTCAATTTTAGATCTTTCCTGCTTTCTCTTGTGGGCATTTAGTGCTATAAATTTCCCTCTACACACTGCTTTGAATGTGTCCCAGAGATTCTGGTATGTTGTGTCTTTGTTCTCACTGGTTTCAAAGAATGTCTTTATTTCTGCCTTCATTTCGTTATGTACCCAGTAGTCTTTCAGGAGCAGGTTGTTCAGTTTCCATATAGTTGAGTGGTTTTGAGTGAGTTTCTTAATCCTGAGTTCTAGTTTGATTGCACTGTGGTCTGAGAGACAGTTTGTTATAATTTCTGTTCTTTTACATTTGCTGAAGAGTGCTTTACTTCCAACTATGTGGTCAATTTTGGAATAAGTGTGGTGTGGTGCTGAAAAGAATGTATATTCTGTTGATTTGGCGTGGAGAGTTCTGTAGATGTTTATTAGGTCCACTTGGTGCAGAGCTGAGTTCAATTCCTGGATATCCTTGTTAACTTTCTGTCTCGTTGATCTGTCTAATGTTGACAGTGGGGTGTTAAAATCTCCCATTATTATTATGTGGAAGTCTAACTCTCTTTGTAGGTCTCTAAGGACTTGCTTTATGAATCTGGGTGCTCCTGTACTGGGTTCATATATATTTAGGATAGTCAGCTCTTCCTGTTGAATTGATCCCTTTACCATTATGTAATGGCCTTCTTTGTCTCTTTGGATCTTTGTTGGTTTAAAGTCTGTTTTATCAGAGGCTAGGATTGCAGCCCCTGCTTTTTTTTCTTTTCCATTTGCTTGGTAGATCTTCCTCCATTCCTTTATTTTAAGCCTATGTGTGTCTCTGCATGTGAGATGGGTCTCCTGAATACAGCACACCAACGGGTCTTGACTCTTTATCCAATTTTCCAGTCTGTGTCTTTTAATTGGAGCATTTAGCCCATTTACATTTTAGGTTAATATTGTTATGTGTGAATTTGATCCTGTCATTATGATGTTAGCTGGTTATTTTGGTCGTTAGTTGATGCAGTTTCTTCCTTCCTAGCATTGATGTTCTTTACAATTTGGCATGTTTTTGCAGTGGCTGGTACCGGTTGTTCCTTTCCATGTTAAGTGCTTCCTTCAGGAGCCCCTTTAGGGCAGACCTGGTGGTGACAAAATCTCTCAGCATTTGCTTGTCTGTAAAGGATTTTATTTCTCCTTCACATATGAAGTTTAGTTTGGCTGGATAAGAAATTCTGGGTTGAAAGTTCTTTTCTTTAAGCATGTTGAATATTGGCCCCCATTCTCTTCTGGCTTGTAGAGTTTCTGCCGAGAGATCAGCTGTTAGTTTGATGGGCTTCCCTTTGTGGGTAACCTGACCTTTCTCTCTGGCTGCCCTTAACATTTTTTCCTTCATTTCAACTTTGGTGAATCTGACAATTATGTGTCTTGGAGTTGCTCTTCTTGAGGAGTATCTTCGTGGTGTTCTCTGTATTTCCTGAATTTGAATGTTGGCCTGCCTCACTAGGTTGGGGAAATTCTCCTGGATAATATCCTGAAGAGTGTTTCCCAACTTGGTTCCATTCTCCCCATCACTTTCAGGTACACCAATCAGACATAGATTTGGTCTTTTCACATAGTCCCACATTTCTTGGAGGCTTCGTTCGTTTCTTTTTACTCTTTTTTCTCTAAGCTTCTCTCATCACCTTATTCCATTCATTTGATTTTCAATCACTGATAACCTTTGTTCCACTTGTTCGAATCGGCCACTGAAGCTTGTGCATGCATCACGCAGTTTTTGTGGCATGGTTTTCAGCTCCATCAGGTCATTTAAGGACTTCTCTACACTGTTTATTCTAGTTAGCCACTCATCCAACCTTTTTTCAATGTTTTTAGCTTCTTCGCAATGGGTTCGAACATCCTCCTTCAGCTCAGAGAAGTTTGTTATTACCAATTATCTGAAGCCTTCTTCTCTCAACTCCTCAACGTCATTCTCCATCCAGCTTTGTTCCGTTGCTGGGGAGGAGCTGAGTTCCTGTGGAGGGGTAGAGGTGCTCTGATTTTTAGAATTTTCAGCTTTTTTGCTCTGTTTTTTCCCCATCTTTGTGGTTTTATGTACCTTTGGTCTTTGATGATGGTGACATACAGATGGGGTTTTGGTGTGAATGTCCTTTCTGTTTGTTAGTTTTCCTTCTAACAGGACCCTCAGCTGCAGGTCTGTTGGAGTTTGCTGGAGGTCCACTCCAGACCCTGTCTGCCTGGGTATCAGCAGCGGAGGCTGCAGAACAGCAAATATTGCTGAACAGCCAATGTTGCTGCCTGATCGTTCCTCTGGAAGGTTAGTCACAGAGGGGTACCTGGCCGTGTGAGGCATCAGTCTGCCCCTACTAGGGGGTGCCTCCCAGTTAGGCTACTCAGGGGTCAGGGACCCTCTTGAAGAGGCATTCTGTTTGTTCTCAGGTCTCAAACTCCATGCTGGGAGAACCACTACTCTCTTCAAAGCTGTCAGACTGGGACATTTAAGTCTGCAGAGGTTTCTGCTGCCTTTTGTTCGGCTATGCCCTGCCCCAAGAGGTGAAGTCTTACAGAGGCAGGCCAGCCTCCTTGAGCTGTGATGGGCTCCACCCAGTTCAAGCTTCCCGGCCGCTTTGTTTACCTACTCAAGACTCGGCAATGGCGGGTGCCCCTCCCCGAGCCTCACTGCCACCTTGCAGTTCGATCTCAGACTGCTGTGCTAGCAATGAGTGAGGCTCCATGGGTGTGGGACCCTCTGAGCCAGGCGCGGGATATAATCTCCTGGTGTTCAGTTTGCTAAGACCACTGGAAAAGTACAGTATTAGGGTGGGAGTGACCCGATTTTCCAGGTGCCATCTGTCACAGCTTCTCTTGGCTAGGAAAGGGAATTCCCTGACCCCTTGCACTTCCCGGGTGAGGCAAAGGCCTCACTCTGCTTCTGCTCATGCTTGTTGGGCTACACCCACTGTCCTGCACCCACCATCTGACAAGCCCCAGTGAGATGAACCCAGTACCTCAATTGGAAATGCAGAAATCACCCATTTTCTGCATTGCTCACGCTGGGAGCTGTAGACTGGTGCTGTTCCTATTCGTCCATCTTGGACCAAAACCAGATGGCTATAATTTAAATAACAGAAAATACTGGAAAAAAATTGGAAAAACTAGAAACCTCATACATTACTGATAAGAATGTAAAATGGTTTGGCTGCTGTGGAAAACAGCTTGGTAGCTGCTCAAAAAATGAAACATAGAGTTACCATATGACCCAGCAATTCCATTCCTATATATTTACCCAAAAGAAATGAAAGCAGGTTCAAAAAATTATGCACAAAAGTTTATAGCAGCATTTTTCATAACAGCCAAAGATGGAATGCACCCAAATGTCCACCAACCGATGAATGAATAAACAAGATGTTGTGAATCCATACAATGGAATATTATCCAGCAAGAAAATGGAATGAAGTGCCAAAAAAATGTGATACCATGGATTAACCTTGAAAACATATATAAAAAAGTAAAAGAAGTCAAATACAAAAGACCACATCCTGTATGATTTCATTTATAAGAATTGTCCAGAATAGGTAAATCCGGAGACAAAAAGTACATTAAGTGGTTGCAGGAGGATAGGGGAGAAGGAGAGAACGGAAAGGGCAGTAGCTGCTAATGAATATGAAATTTCTTAGTGGGGTGATGAAAATGCTCTGGAATTAGATAGTGGTAATAGTTGGACAGTGTAGTAAATATATTAAAAGCATTAACTGTATACTTTTAAAGGGTGAGCTTTATGATATGTGAAGTATATCTCAATTAAAAAATAAAGAATCCCTGAATGGAATGTCAAGAAGTGACAGCCACCTAACTTAAACTTCTGATTCTCATTGTGGAAAAAAAGTTATTTCTAAATGCTGACTTTGAAGCCTTAGAACAAGGGTCCCCCAGAGGTGGTAGGTATAAAGCATGATGCATACTGTAACAGAGAAATTCTTATGTTTAGCCCACACCAGAATGAGCATTATCCCAGGTGGGCCAAATGCTAATTTTTTCTTTAAAAAAGTATAAAGGTTAAAGTTCTTGCCCTTAAAGAACTGAAGTCAGTTTTCTCAGTACCCAGTATGCTCATTTTAGTTTCTGTAAGTAAAAAAAAAAGTCTAGCCAGTCTCAAGGAAATAGCCCATAGGGTTGAGAATAAATGATTTTAAAAGCTAGCAAAGGACCAAAATCTCACAAACCACCAATAAAGAACTTACTCATGTAACCAAACACCACCTGTTTCCCAAAAACCTATGGAAATAAATTTTTTTAAAAAAGCAAATAAAGGGCACAGAGAGAAAAAAAACCAGGCTAACAATTTTTAAATATTTTCTCAGATTCCAAAAAGCATATATGTTTCTCTATCAAAATGATAGTCATATATTTTGTTAAATGCAGAATATTCAGTGATTCTATAATGAATCAACAATTCAAGTTTTCACTTCTTGTAAATATATTAATTAATTAATTATCTAGTTTCCCTCCAAAAATCAAAAAGAGGTTCTGTTTTTCCTGCTTAGAGCAAAACACAGGGGGTTGAAATAATAAACTGGAGATCATGTGTTTATTTTCACAACTTCTCATTTTAAATGAAATGTCAGAATATTATAAGTTACTTATTATTACTGAAACTATCAATTACTCAGTAAGGACAGCCAAAAATCTTCAAATCTTTAAACTCCTTCCAAGAGTAGGGTTTGGTGATAGACATAATTAAATTTAAGCCTTCTTAATAATTTTTTAAATCTTCTAGTCCAATGAATTAATTCTCAAATCCAGCAGAGGGTGCTAGAGGAACATCAACATGCTGCTCAAAAAAATTTTTTCCAATACCACCTAGGAGAACTAGTGTAACATTCATAAACTGTTCCATAGGCATCCAATCCTAATGTAATCAACAAAGAAAGGGCAGAAAGCAGAACAAAATTCTGATTAAAATGAATGCATATATATCTATATATACACACACATATATATGTTCATATATATACTATAGGTTAATTTAACTATATACAGCTTTGCCTATAATACAGGTATTACACTGTACTATGTACTATACACTACGAACAGTAGTCCTTTTTTTTTTTTTTTTTTTTTTTTGAGACAGAGTCTCACTCTGTCGCCCAGGCTAGAGTGCAGTGGTGCAATCTCAGCTCACTGCAACCTCCACCTCCTGGTTTCAAGCGATTCTCCTGCCTCAGCCTCCTGAGTAGCTGGGACCACAAGCACAAACCACCATGCCCAGCTACTTTTTATATTTTTGGTAGAGATGGGGTTTCGCCACGTTGGCCAGGCTGATCTCGAACTCTTGACCTCAAGTGATCCACCAACCTTGGCCTCCCAAAGTGCTGGGATTACAGATGTGAGCCACTACGCCTAGCCAAACAACAGTTCTGTATATAACACAAAGTTATCACAAATTTTGTCATTTATAAGCTGACTGCCATGTTCTTTCCTACAGCAATGTACTGCCAAGAGATTTTTATTTTAGTAATAGTAGGTGTTAATCTACCTCTTTTTTGGTGTAATTTATATCTCACTAAATCATATTAAGCCCAATCAGATCATCGAGTACACTCAAGAAAAGTGGGTTTTCAGTCTTTGAAGAGGGCAATATAGAGAAGAATGTCTCCTATCCAACCCTTTGATACATGTTACTTTATTATAAACCAGGCATGAGCTGAAGACTCCAATTCAGCAGCAAAACTAACCAAACATACCCAGATGTTCTCCATGTCACATTTGGTTCTATGGTTTCCATGGGCCTCTTCCAAAAGTTTCACAAAAGTTATGAAAACATATGTGTACAATGAATGTGCTGAAAGATTGAGTAAACAAAACAGTTTCTACTACATTCTTTTATCCCCAAATACATCCAGCTTAGAGGATTTGATGAACTTAAAATAATTAGTCAAGCAGAAAAACTGAGATATGAAATTTAGTCTGCTAAAATAGACATCAAGAAAAATGGGATGAATTATCACATGAGTACATACTAGTTAACGATTTCCTCAGGAGTGTGTTGTATGTTACAGTTTCCTAATTAGTTGCAAAAAGTTTACCCCAAACGTATCAATAACTTGTGTAAATAGAAAATGATTGTTTATTTTTCCAGATTTTATCACCTGGTAATTCCCATTAATAGATGTTTTCATAACTAATAAATATAGTAATAATCCATCTACAAAAAGGTGATTCCAAGGGACTGAATCATCAGACTGATTAATTCTACAATGTTTATTTTAATGCTAAGTATATTTTATTTTGTTACATTTTAATAGCTGTTAATATTTTATTATATGCATGTTAATATTTAACTATAACACTTATTCTTTAAATGGGCAGGGAAGGGGGGCATACTTGTTAATACTCTCTTTTGAGCCCTTACACAGAAGGTCTCAAAGGATTTTTATTACCAAAAAAGATGCCTCAGAGGGTCAGAGTCTCCAAGTATTTGATAAATATTTGTAAAACAGGCATCACAGTATTATATCACTTAATCACTAGAGTCATATATTGAAGGGTCATAATTAAGAACTGTCTATAAGCCCTTTACTATTTATCTTCCTTGTTCTAATCAAACATGTTAAGAAGCAATAATATTATTCAATTAGTCTGACCTTTAATGTTGGCTTTTTAAATGTAAGCATTTATATTTCTAATGTCACTTCTACATGAGAGAGTGTATTTACATTAATGTCACTGAGGAGATTATGCCTAGAGTTAAATATTAATATGCTACAGTTTTCAAAGAAGTCCCGTGTATTTTCTCATTTGACTTTTACAATAACATGATATATTTTACAAAAGAGGCCTCATATGATACATAATATTTTAAATCTTAATAAGGCATTCTAATTTGAAGGTGGCGTATTCTTTTTTTAAGTAGCTCTCCTACTTTCCATGTGGCCAGCACAGTACATTAGAAAAACAACTCAGAGGCAAAATTAATGCTGCTTTGTGACTCAGAACATGGGAACTGCCATGTAAAAGAGAACAGGAAGGAAGTCCAACTGGTCTTGGAAGTGAATTGGTCAGGAAGTCCTATTTATTCTACCCTCACAGAAGTCCAAACATTTTACATTTATATTCAATCCCATTAAACAAATGTGACTGCATAAAAACAAAAGATTATTAAAAACAAATGAATAGGTTTATAACTTTTCATGATGATCTCATTGATACTTATTTTACTATATAGGTCAACCAAAAAGCAGAATGGAACATTTACAGAGTACCTACTATATGCCAGATGCCATACTAGGTCCTTGGCCCAAAGGCCAAAATGAGTCCTGACACATCTATAAGCATTTCCATTATAAGTAAGCAAAAGACCTGTGTTGTAGACAAAAACTGATTTGTCGCTAAAGGATATTCCTTCTACTTACTTCTCTGAACGACAATTCATCTGTAACTGTTTTATTAATGGCCAAAAATACTTGTTTTCCAGAATCCCCTAGATTATTTTACATAAACAGGCTCATATAAAGCATAGCAGAACATAGAAAGATTCAGAGCTCTCTGTGCCAGTCATCTTGATCGTGATTAACTATGCAGTTTTGAAGGTAGAAAATTCAAAGTTAAAGTCACTGAGGATGGTAACAGAGCCTTAACGGTTTCAGAAGGGATATATGAGGACAATAGGCTGACAATAGAAATAAACTGGAGAACACTGTAATTTTTTTATTCAGCAAGAAATGAAGTATACCACTCAGATTATAAAAGAGTTTAATGAAGAAAAAGTTTTATTACTTCTAGGTATAATCAAAAAACCCACAGATAATAAAAATAAGAAATAACAGGAACAGAATTTGTGATCGCAAATTCTGATTAACATGATGATAAACTAATTTCCCTTATTTAAAAATTATCTCTACCTTTTCTGGTAACAAAAACTTGAGTATTTACCAAATTTTTAACTGAAGTTCCAATCTTAAAATTTATTATGAACATAAAATGCTACATTTAAATGTGTAATACTTATGACTGTATAACACAGGTGATTTCATCATTTACCTATTTTATAGTTAGTAATCTATGCAAATGGACCTTTGAAAATGATTCCTACAAACACATGACGGCTTTAAAAAGATGAATCATACAAGGTGGTCTTTATCAACAATTATGAAAGGTAAAATACAACTTTCTTTTCCTTTTTCACCTGAAGACAGTACACATTTAGAGAAAGATGCTACCTTCTACCCTTCTTTATGTTACTATAATATAGAATATGACTGACAGAAGCAATTCAGAATTTATTTGCAAAGACTGTTCTCTCTCTACCATAATCTTCAGAAGATTCTTCAGTTCCCTCAGAATTAGGTTTGCATCTTCTCTTTTCTCTTTTCTTATTGAGTTAAGCTTATTTCCCATGATAATAAACTCCCCTAGTTGTAAAGAGGTTTATAAAAGCCATGGATATTTCTTTTTCCAGTTCACTTTTCCCTTGATTCTATGGTATCCAGTACTGCATTTATAAAATTGGATTGGGAGTTTGTTTTTTTTTTTAATCTAAGAAAGCATTGATCCATGTTAAGATGATTAAGACACAGTGATATAAAGCTTATAAGATTTTTAAATTCTTTTATATATATGTTTCATATATATAAAAACTTCTTTGGCTCAGGCACATAAAAAAATCACCTTTCAAGAAATGCAACTGTTAAAAAGCTTCACTAGAATTTAAAACATTCATTAGGCTAAATGTCTATTTTATTAGTTGCTTTAGTTTGATATTGCTGATATTAAATAACGTACTTTATTAAATTAAAATTTTAATAACTTTCTTCTTTATTATTATCCCATCTTAGCTTAATTCTTTTAAAAATACCACTAACAATTACTTAAGTACCTAGTATTACTGGTAGTGATTGTCTCCGCAATTGAGTGTAAAACTAACATAAAATGCTCTTCAGAAATTTCACTTCTTGTTCATTATGTCACTATGTGGTCAAACAGCCAATATAAAATATACTAACTAATATACAACATATGACATATAATATAAAGCAAAGCTTTTAAAAAGAAGCTAAATATGAGAAATCATAGGTAAGTTAGAAGACTAAATCTCTCCACTTGTAAAATTCTTATAAATAGAAGAAAAATAAAGACTATCTAGACTACCTTCAAAGCTTCAGGTTCTCCAAAAGCAGAGACCTGGTATTATCAAAAGTATTTACACAGCAGTGAAGAAAAAAACATAAAGTAAAAATAAAACCAGTCTATAAAAATATTATACCTATAACATCAACCAATAAAAACAGATATTGAGGAAATTAAGTATTTTACAGAAAAAAGTCATACCAAGTTGTGCACAACCACACCTTAAAGTTTAGGTATTAGATATTTTCTTTTTTGTGTGCGTTTTATTGTTTTTTGTTTTGTTTTGTTTTTGAGATACAGTCTTGCTCTGTCACCCAGGCTGGAGTGCAGTGGCACAATCTCGGCTCAGTGCAGCCTCCACCTCCCAGGTTCAAGTGATTTTCCTGTCTCAGCCTCCAGAGCAGCTGGGATTACAGGCGAGCGCCACCATGCCTGGTTAAATTTTGTATTTTTGATAGAGATGGGGTTTCACCATGTTGGCCAGGCTGGTCTCTGACCTCAAGTGATAGGCCCACCTCAGCCTCCCAAAGTGCTGGGAGTACAGGCATGAGCCACCACGCCCAGCCAATATTTTCTTAACTAGTCAAAATTGCCTACCAAGAACGCTACCAACAAAAAAGAAGTTGTTATTACATAGCACAGAGTCACAACTATAACACAATTAATAAAATGTTTTTAGTGATGATAGAGTTTTCTAGCATCCTTAAGTGACTTCTAAGTGATCTTTTAAATTCTAATATTCAGAACATTAACTTTATCCTAAACCTTTTTTTTTTTTTTTTTTTGAGGCAGGGTCTCACTTTGTTGCCCAGGTTAGAGTACAGTAGCACGATCACAGCTCACTGCAGCCTCAACCTCCCCAGGCTCAAGTGATCCTCCCACCTCAGCCTCCCAAGCAGCTGGGACTACAGGCACATTCCACCACGTTTGGCTAAGTTTTGTATTTTTTGTAGGGATGATGCTTCACCATGTTGCCAAGGCTGGTCTTGAACTCCTGGTCTCAAGTGATCTGCCCACCTCTGTCTCCCAAAGCGCTGGGATTACAGGCATGAGCCACAACTCCTGGCCCTTAATCCTTTTTTAGTAAGCCATCTACAAACCATAGTATTAAAAATGATGATATAAAATATAATGAATTCCTGAATTTGTTGGCCTAAAAAGATGTTCAGCACAAGAAAACATAAGTTAAAATACTATTTCAAATATAATTTCATATTTTTATTCCTTCTCTAATCTTGTAAAAAATAAACCATGTGTGGTTAGAGTATGAGGAATTTTATCTTTGCCAAGTTCATATTTGGCATTTCTGTTGGTAAGTCCATCTACATACTCCACACCCAGTTTCCTCCATTGTTAGCATCATATATATATATATATATATATATATATATATATATATATATATATACATATATACGTACATATGTGTATATATATATACGTGTATATGTGTATATATATATACACAGTACAAATAATCCATTTTTTTAAGGGACAAGGGTCTAAATAGCTATTTCTCCAAAGAAGATACATGAATGGCTAATAAGCACATAAAATGATATTCAACATCACCAATCATCAGAGAAATGCAAATCAAAACCACAATAAGGCACCATTTCACACCTACTACAGTGGTTGTAATATAAAAGAATGACAATAACAGCTGTTGGTGAGGATCTAGAGAAACTAGAACCCTTATACCTTGCTGGCGGGAATGTAAAATGGTGCTGCCACTGTACAAAACAATCTGACAGTTCCTCAAAATGTTAACCATATAGTTACCATGTGACCCAGCAATTCCTCTCCTACATATATAATAAAGACAACTGAAAACATATCCACACAAAAACCTGTACACGAATGTTCATGGTGGCATTATTCATTATGGCTGAAATAGTGGAAACAACACTGTGATGGTTAATACTGAGTGTCAACTTGATTGGATTAAAGGATGTAATGTTCCCAGGTGCATCTGTAAGGGTGTTACCAAAGGAAATTAACATTTGAGTCAGTGCAGTGGGAGAGGCAGACCCACCCTCAGTCTGGGTGGGCACCATCTAATCAGCTGCCAGCATGGCTAGAATAAAGCAGGCAGAAGAAAGTGGAATGAGACTTGGTGAGCGTTCCAGCCTTCATCTCTCCCCGTGCTGGATGCTTTCTGCCCTGGAACATCAGACTCCAAGTTCTTCAATTTTTAGACTCTTGGACTTACACCGTGATTTATATATATATATTACAAATAATCCATTTTTAAAAAGGACAAGGGTGTAAATAGCTATTTCTCCAAAGAAGACATATGAATGGCTAATAAGCACATAAAATGATAAAAAGGGGCTCTCAGGCCTTCGACCACAGACTGAAGGCTGCACTGCTGGCTTATCTACTTTTGAGATTTTGAAACTTGGACTGACTTCCTTACTCCTCAGCTTGCAGATTGCCTATTGTGGGACTTCAACTTGTGATCACGTAAGTCAATTCTCCTAACAAACTCCCCTTCACATATACATATATACTATTAGTTCTGTCCCTTTAGAGAATCCTGACAAATACAAACACAAATGTCCATCAACTGATGGACAGAGACACAAAATATATATTACACAACAGAATATCATTCAGGCATAAAAAAGAATGACGCACTAATACATGCTGCAACATGGATAAACTTTGAAAACATTATGCTAAGTGAAAGAAGTCAGTCAGAAAAGACCATAATTATAGTACCACTTGTAAGGAATGTCTAGAATAGGCAAATCTATAAAGACAGAAAGTAGTGGTTGCTTAGGGATGAGAGGAAAGGGGAATAGGAAAGTGATGGCTAATGAGCAGGGTTTCTTACTGTGTGACGAAAATGTTCCAAAATGGATTATAGTGATGGTTGCACAATGCTGTGAATACACTAAAAACCACTGAATTGTACACTTTAAATGGACAAATTTATAATATGCAAATTACTTCTCAATAAAGTGTTCTTTTTACTCATCGCTGTAAGAAGTTAGACCTCAAGGCATCCACCCTCACCCGAAGTAGCCAAACAAATACCCTACCCTAGCCCTCACATAAAGGTTTATTATCTGAAGAATATAAATCTGAACCAGAAGCTGAACACAGAAACACATACGGAAAGAGAGGGAAAGGGGTGCACCTGACCAAAACCAGGGGGATGTCTGCATACCAAACAGCATGATAACCAGATTCTTCCTCCATTTCCTTCTTCCATTTTATAACCATCAAACCTGAAACTAGCAGATAACCCTTTGTAGAAATAAAAGGAATACAGAGAAAAGACCTATAGATTGTAATGTTTCAAAATTTTCCAATGAAACTTTTTAACATTTCCTTATCACCCTACACAATAAGGCTTCCCTAAACCCAAGATTCATATATTCAAATTATCAGCTCAAAAGCCACCTTATCAAGTTAGCCTTCCATGAGCACCAATATAAACAGGTAACCATCCTACCCTATTACTCATTAACTCCCCTGGGCTGCTTTATTATTCTTTACAGAATTATCACCAACTAACACACTACACATTGTTTCATTTAATACGCGATTCCTCCTGACTGGAATGTCAACTTCAAGAAGGAAGATGCTTTTTGGCTGAGTGCAGTGGTTCACGCCTGTAATTCCACCACTTTGGGGGCCAAGGCGGGCTGACCACTTGAGGCCAGGAGTTCAAGACCAGCCTGGGCAACACGGCAAAACCCTGTCTCTACTAAAAATACAAAAAATTAGCCAGGCGTGGTGGCGCACGCCTGTAATTCCACCTACTCAGGAGGCTGAAGCAGGAAAATGACTTGAACTGGAGGTTACAGTGAGCCAAGATTGCCACTGCACTCCAGCCTGAGTGACAAAGTGAGACTGTCTCAAAAAAAAAAAAAAGAAGAAGAAGAAAGAGGCTTTTCTTTGTTCTCTGCTATGCCTCTATGACCCAGAAATGTGCCTGCCACTCCAATAAATACTGAACAAATGAATACTGTAGTCATAATATAGGAACAGGATAGTACAAAAATGGTAGAGAGAACAAGCTCTCAGAAATTAGAAAGAAAAAAGGAAACATTCAATTAGATTAGAAAGTGAAGTTAAACAAATCTCCCAAGAAGCATCAACAACAACAAAAAGACAAAGAGAAAGGAGAAAGTTAAGAAAAGAGTAAAATACCAATTCAGTGGTCTAACACTTGAATAATAAAAGTCTCAGAAATAAAGAACACAAAAAAAGATTGAGGAGGATCTGGTGAAGAAATAACACAACAGAATTCCTGAAAATGAAGGACATGAGTTTCCTGGCTAAAACGGCCACCGCGTGTCCTGCACACTGAATAAAAAAGATCCATTCTAAGGAACATTGTTATCTCTGATGTTCTGAAATTTCACAAGCAGTGGGAACTGTATAGCACAGAAAATTTGGTGTGTTCAAAAACCTACTACAAGGAAAAAAAGAAAGATATAGATGGAGAACTTGTAGATTAAAAGAGACTTAAGAGACATATAGACATGTAGACCTAATTGAGATTCAGAATCAAACTGTAAACATACACAATATTTATGCCATTTATGAGACAATTTAAAATTTGAATAATGCCTGGTTACTTGACAATATTCAGTAATTATCATTAAACAATTTATGTGTGATATTGATAATGCAACTTTAAATAAAAGACCCTTTATTTTTGGAAATCAATAAAAAATTAAGGTTAAAGTAATATGATGGCTAGAGATTTGTTTCACTATAATATGGGATGAGGAAAAGTAAGTAGGGGTATAATGATACAAGATTGTTCATAAATTGATCATTGTCGAAGCTGGTGATGGATAATAGGTTCATTATACTATTCTGTCTACTTTTAAATATATTTAAAGTTTTCCATAATGAAAATATTTTTTTAAAAAAAGAGGATCAAGAACATTTTCGGAGAGGAAGAGGGTGAGAAAAGGGTCACAAACACAGAATACAAAAACAGAATAGCATCAGGCCTCACAATAACAACAGAAGAAAATAGAAACCAGTGAGACAAGGCCTTCGAATTCTAAGAGAAAATGACTTTCAACCTAAAAATCTATATTCGGCCCAATTACATCTACCTTAATACTGTCAACAAAAAGAGTCAAACTCTGTGAAATATTTGAAGAGATTTATTGTAAGCCAAATATGAGTGACCAGTGGCCTATGACAGCCCCAGGAGATGCTGAGAACATGTGCCATGTAGGTATCAGGCTATAGCTTGGTTTTATATATTTTAGGGAGACATAAGACATCAATCAATACATGTAAAATGTACACTGGTTCAGTCCAGAAAGGCAGGACAACTGGAGGGGGTGGGTGGCGGGGGCCCTCTAGGTCATTGGAATAATATTTCCTATCCTTACTGATTAAAAAAGATATCTTAATATGTTAAATAATATCTACAAGCCTACTCCTGGCTTTTCAATTCAGTTTCGTTAAAAGTCGGTAGCAACAGTTAATTTTAGGTATCAATCTGACTAGATTAAGGAATACCTAAAGAGCTGATAAGGCATTCTTTCCATTACTTCTGGGTGTATCTGTGAGGGTGTTTCCAGAGAAGACTGGCATCTGGGCCGGTGAACTTAGTGGGGAAGATCTGCCCTCAACATAGGCAAGCACTATCCAATTGGCTGGGGGCCTGGATAGAACAAAAAAGGAGAGAAAATAATTTTCTCTCACTCTCTCTCCCCCTCAATCTTCCCACCTCTTCCTCTCTCTCCTCTTCTCTCTCTTCTTTCCTCACCTCTCTCCCCTGGAGCACAGACACTCTCCTCCTGTCCTTGGACATCAGAACTCAGGTATCTCTGGCCTTAAGGCTCCAGGTCTTACACCAGTGGCACCCAGGGTTCTCAAGCCTTCTACTTCAGGCTGAAAATTACACCACTGACTCCCCTGGTTCTGAGTTTTTCAGACTTGAACTAAGCCATGCTACTGGCATCCCAGAGTCTCCAGCTTACAGATGGCCTGCCATGAGTTTTAGCCTCCATAACTGCACAAACCAGTTTCCCTAATAATCTACTCCCATATATCTATATCTAGATCTAGATCTATATTAGTTCTAATACAGTACTAATACAGTCTGGTCTTAGAATTATTGTACTTTTTGGCTACCAGCATACTGGACTCCTTACAATAACTCTTTTTTGGGGTTTTAATTTTGGTAGAATTGGGAGGGATTTATTGGGGGTGAATTACCTCTTTCAACCAAACGTCCTCTACCTGGGATTTGAATCTTCAACAGAATTATAAAAATGAAAATAACTGGTGCCAGTTCACCCCAACTTCAGGCATCAATTCTGCTCCCAAGGCCTCTGAAGAGACTCTGTGAACCATACGCTTGCTCAGCTTGATTCCTCAGCCTTCCTTCTGATTCTGTGAATATGATTCCCATACTGACGTCCCTATTTAAGTTAACCAAAGTTGGTCTCTGTTGCAGTGCAACCAAAGAATGACAACTGATGCCCTGCTGAAGCTTTATAATATGTATTCTGGTAGGAAAAAAAAACCACCTATAACTCATATCAAAATATTTTGGATACTCTCACCTGGTCACTTTAGTATTCTGCATGAATTTTAGATTATGTTTCCCAAAATAATTCCATGGAAGTTTGGCTTGGAACTGCTTTAATCCATAATATAATCTGGGGAAGATGTGTATCTTTACAGTGTTAAGTGTTCCTATAATATCGCACCATGTTCTTTTAAGACCTTCAGTTAAATTTTGTAACTTTGATGTATTTGTTAATTTTATTCCTATTTTGTTACTGTGGTAAAGAAAATCCTTCAGTATTATATTACCTGAATATCGCTGGTATGTAAGAATATAAACATAATTGTCATACATCGGGGAGGTTCCACGACGGATGAATAGGAACAGCTCTAGTATACAGCTCCCAGCGCGAGCAACGCAGAAGACAGGTGATTTCTGCATTTCTAACTGAGGTACCAAGTTCATCTCACTGGGGCTTGTCGGACAGTAGGTGCAGCCCACAGACCATGAGCCAAAGCAGAGCAGGGAATCGCCTCACCCGGTAAGTGCAAAGGGTTGGGGAATTCCCTTTCCTAGCCAAGGGAAGCTGTGACAAATGGCACCTGGAAAATCAGGACACTCCCACCCTAACACTGCACTTTTCCAACGGTCTCAGCAAATGGCACATCAGGAGATTATATCCCGCACCTGGCTCAGAGGGTCCCACGCCCACAGAGCCTCATTCACTGCTAGCACAGCAGCCTGAGATCCAGCTGCAAGGCAGTAGCGAGGCTGGGGGAGGGGAACCCGCCATTGCTGAGGCTTGAGTAGGTAAACAAAGCAGCCGGGAAGCTCGAACTGAGTGGAGCCCACCGCAGCTCAAGGAGGCCTGCCTGCGTCTGTAGACTCCACCTCTGCGGGCAGGGCATAGCTGAAAAAAAGGCAGCAGAAACTTCTGCAGACTTAAACGTCCCTGTCTGACAGCTTTGAAGAGAGTAGTGGTTCTCCCAGCATGGAGTTTGAGATCTGAGAAAGGACAGACTGCCCCCTCAAGTGAGTCCCTGACCTCCAGTAGGGGCCGACTGATACCTCATACAGCCAGGTGTCCCTCTGAGACAAAGCTTCCAGAGGAAGGAGCAGGCAGCAACATTTGCCATTCTATAATATTTGCTGTCCTACAGCCTCCACTGGTGATACCCAGGCAAACAGCGTCTGGAGTAGACCTCCAGCAAACTCCAACAGATCTGCAGCTGAGGGTTCTGACTGTTAGAAGGAAAACTAACAAACAGAAAGGACATCCACACCAAAACTCCATCTGTACGTCATTATCAACAAAGACCAAAGGTAGATAAAATCACAAAGATGGGGAGAAACCAGAGGAGAAAAGCTGAAAATTCTGAAAATCAGAGCCCCTCCTCTCCAAAGGAACACAGCTCCTCGCCAGCAACAGAACAAAGCTACATGGAGAATGACTTTGACAAGTTGAGAGAAGAAGGCTTCACACGATCGTTAATAACAAACTTCTCCAAGCTAAAGGAGCATGTTCGAACCCATCGCAAAGAAGCTAAAAACCTTGAAAAAAGATTAGACGAATGGCTAACTAGAAGAAACAGCATAGAGAACAACTTAAAAGACCTGATGGAGCTGAAAAACATGCCACGAGAACTACATAATGCATGCACAAGCTTCAGTAGCCGATTTGAACAAGTGGAAGAAAGGGTATCAGTGACTGAAGATCAAATGAATGAAATGAAGCAAGAAGAGGAGTTTAGACAAAAAACAGTAAAAAGGAACAAACAAAGCCTCTGAGAAATATGGGACTATGTGAAAAGACCAAATCTACATCTGACTGGTGTACCTGAAAGTGACGGGGAGAATGGAATCGAGCTGGAAAACACTCTTCAGGATATTATCCAGGAGAACTTCCCCAACCTAGTGAGGCAGGCCAACACTCAAATTCAGGAAATACAGAGAACGCCACGAAGATACTCCTTGAGAAGAGCAATTCCAAGACACATAATTGTCAGATTCACCAAAGTTGAAATGAAGGAAAAAATGTTAAGGGCAGCCAGAGAAACATCAGGCTACCCACAAAGGGAAGCCCATCAGACTAAGAGCGGATCTCTCGGCAGAACTCTACAAGCCAGAAGAGAATGGGGGCCAATATTCAACATGCTTAAAGAAAAGAATATTCAACCCAGAATTTCTTATCTAGCCAAACTAAGCTTCATAAGTGAAAGAGAAACAAAATCCTTTACAGACAAGCAAATGATGAGAGATTTTGTCACCACCAGGTCTGCCTTACAAGAGCTCCTGAAAGAAGCACTAAACACGGAAAGGAACAACTGGTACCAGCCACTGCAAAAATATGCCAAATTGTAAAGACCATTGATGCTAGGAAGAAACTGCATCAACTAACGAGCAAAATAACCAGCTAACGTCATAATGACAGGATCAAATTCACACATAACAATATTAACCTTAAATGTAAACGGGCTAAATGCTCCAATTAAAAGACAAAGACTGGCAAACTGGATAAAGAGTCAAGACCCATCAGTGTGCTATATTCAGGAAACCCATCTCATGTGCAGAGACACACATAGGCTCAAAATAAAGGGATGGAGGAAGATCTATCAAGCAAATGGAAAAGAAAAAAAAGCAGGGGTTGCAATCCTAGTCTCTGATAAAACTGACTTTAAACCAACAAAGATCAAAAGAGACAAAGAAGGACATTACATAATGGTAAAGGAATCAATTCAACATGAAGCGCTAACTCTCCTAAATATATATGAACCCAATACAGGAGCACCCAGATTCATAAAGCAAGCTCTTAGAGACATACAAAGAGACTTAGACTCCCACACAATAATAATGGGAGACTTTAACACCCCACTGTCAACATTAGACAGATCAACGAGACAGAAAGTTAACAAGGATATCCAGGACTTGAACTCAGCTCTGCACCAAGTGGACCTAATAGACATCTACAGAACTCTCCACCACAAATCAACAGAATATACATTCTTCACAGCACCACATCACACTTATTCCAAAACTGACCACATAGTTGGAAGTAAAGCACTCCTCAGCAAATATAAAAGGAAAGAAATTATAACAAACTGTCTCTCAGACCACAGTGCAATCAAACTAGAACTCAGGATTAAGAAACTCACTCAAAACCGCTCAACTATATGGAAACTGAACAACCTGCTCCTGAAAGACTACTGGGTACGTAAGGAAATGAAGGCAGAAATAAGGATGTTCTTTGAAACCAATGAGAACAAAGACACAACATAAAAGAATCTCTGGGACACATTCAAAGCAGTGCATAGAGGGAAATTTATAGCACTAAATGCCCACAAGAGAAAGCAGGAAAGATCTAAAATTGACACCTTAACATCACAATTAAAAGAACTAGAGAAGCAGGAGCAAACACATTCAAAAGCTAGCAGAAGGCAAGAAATAATTAAGATCAGAGCAGAACTGAAGGAGATACAGACACAAAAAACCCTTCAAAAAATCAATGAATCCAGGAGCTGGTTTTTTGAAAAGATCAACAAAATTGACAGACTGCTGGCAAGACTTATAAAGAAAAAAACAGAGAAGAATCAAATAGACACAATAAAAAATGATAAAGGGGATATCATCACCGATCCCGCAGAAATACAAACTACCATCAGAGAATACTATAAACACCTCTACACAAATAAACTAGAAAATCTAGAAGAAATGGATAAATTCCTCGACACATACACCTTCCAAAGACTAAACCAGGAAGAAGCTGAATCCCAAAATAGACCAATAACAGGTTCTGAAATTGAGACAATAATTAATAGCATACCAACCAAAAAATGTCCAGGACCAGATGGATTCACAGCCGAATTCTACCAGAGGTACAAGGAGGAGCTGGTACCATTCATTCTGAAACTATTCCAATCAATAGAAAAAGAGGGAATCCTCCCTAACTCATTTTATGAGGCCAGCATCATCCTGATACCAAAGCCTGGCAGAGACACAACAAAAAAAGAGAATTTTAGACCAATATCCCTGATGAACATCGATGCAAAAATCCTCAATAAAATACTGGGAAACTGAATCCAGCAACACATCAAAAAGCTTATCCACCATGATCAAGTGGGCTTCATCCCTGGGATGCAAGGCTGGTTCAACATACACAAATCAATAATGTAATCCATTACATAAACAGAACCAACGACAAACACCACCTGATTATCTCAATAGACGCAGAAAAGGCCTTTGACAGAATTCAACAGCCCTTCATGCTAAAAACTCTCAATAAATTAGGTATTGATGGGACGTATCTCAAAATAATAAGAGCTCTTTATGACAAACACACAGCCAATATCATACTGAATGGGCAAAAACTGGAAGCATTCCCTTTGAAAACTGGCATAAGATAGGGATGCCGTCTCTCAACACTCCTATTCAACATAGTGTTGAAAGTTCTGGCCAGGGCAATTAGGCAGGGGAAGGAAATAAAGGGTATTCAATGAGGAAAAGAGGAAGTCAAATTGTCCCTGTTTGCAGGTGACATGACTGTCTATTTAGAAAACCCCATCGTCCCAGCCCAAAATCTCCTTAAACTGATAAGCACCTTCAGCAAAGTCTCAGGATATAAAATCAATGTGCAAAAATCACAAGCATTCTTATACACCAATAACAGACAGAGAGCCAAATCATGAGTGAACTCCCATTCACAATTGCTTCAAAGAGAATAAAATACCTAGGAATCCAACTTACAAGGGATGTGAAGGACCTCTTCAAGGAGAACTACAAACCACTGCTCAATGAAATAAAAGAGGATACAAACAAATGGAAGAACATTCCATGCTCATGGTTAGGAAGAATCAGTATCGTGAAAACGGCCATACTGCCCAAGGTAATTTATAGATTCAATGCCATCCCCATCAAGCTACCAATGACTTTCTTCACAGAATTGGAAAAAAACTACTTTAAATTTCACATGAAACAAAAAAAGAGCCCGCATTGCCAAGACAATCCTAAGCCAAAAGAACAAAGCTGAAGGCATCACGCTACCTGACTTCAAACTATAATACAAGGCTACAGTAACAAAAACAGCATAGTACTGGTACTAAAACAGAGATATAGACCAATGGAACAGAACAGAGCCCTCAGAAATAATACCACACATCTACAACCATCTGATCTTTGACAAACCTGACAAAAACAAGAAATGGGGAAAGGATTCCCTGTTTAATAAATGGTGTTGGGAAAACTGGCTAGCCATATGTAGAAAGCTGAAACTAGAACCCTTCCTTACACCTTATACAAAAATTAATTCAAGATGGATTAAAGACTTAAATGTTAGACCTAAAACCATAAAAACCCTAGAAGAAAATCTAGGCAATACCATTCAGGACATAGGCATGGGCAAGGACTTTATGACTAAAACACCAAAAGCAATGGCAACAAAAGCCAAAATTGACAAATGGGATCTAATTAAACTAAAGAGCTCCTGCACAGCAAAAGAAACTACCATCAGAGTGAATAGGCAATCTATAGAATAGGAGAAAATTTTTACAATCTACCCATCTGACAAAGGGCTAATATCCAGAATCTACAAAGAACTTAAACAAATTTACAAGAAAAAAATCAAACAACCCCATCAAAAAGTGGGCAAAGGATATGAACAGATACTTCTCAAAAGAAGACATTTATGCAGCCAACAGACACATGAAAAAATGCTCATCATCACTGGCCATCAGAGAAATGCAAATCAAAACCACAATGAGATACCATCTCACACCAGTTAGAATGGCGATCATTAAAAAGTCAGGAAACAACAGGTGCTGGAGAGGATGTGGAGAAATAGGAACACTTTTACACTGTTGGTGGGACTGTAAACTAGTTTAACCACTGTGGAAGACAGTGTGGCGATTCCTCAAGGATCTCGAACTAGAAATACCATTTGACCCAGCCATCCCATTACTGGGCATACACCCATAGGATTATAAATCATGCTACTATAAAGACACATGCACACGTATGTTTATTGCAACACTATTCACAATAGCAAAGACTTGGAACCAACCTAAATGTCCAACAATTGTAGACTGGATTAAGAAAATGTGGCACATATACATCATGGAATACTATGCAGCCATAAAAAATGATGAGTGCATGTCCTCTGTAGGGACATGGATGAAGCTAGAAACCATCATTCTGGGCAAACTATCGCAAGGACAGAAAACCAAACACCGCATGTTCTCACTCATAGGTGGGAACTGAACAATGAGAACATGTGGACAAAGGATGGGGAACGTCACACACTGGGGCCTGTCATGGGGTGGGGGAGGGGAGAGGGATAGCATTAGGAGATATACCTAATGTAAATGATGAGTTAATGGGTGCAGCACACCAACACGGCACATGTATACATATGTAACGAGCCAGAACGCTGTGCACATGTACCCTAGAACTTAAAGTATAATAAAAAATAAATTTAAAAAAACTGTCATACATTATTTTCTGCCTAGCCTCCTTATTGAATGTTTTTGCTAGTGTCAATAATTTTAAAGTTGATTTTACTATTCATTTTATTTACATGTCATCTAAAAATATTAGGAATCACACTTTCTTCCTCCCAAAAGTTATAATCCTTACTGCTGTTCTTAACAATGTTAAGTGACACAGTGAGTTTAATAAGTGTTAACTCTAGCACTTTACCATTAAATACTTTTCGTAAGTATTTATTTGCCTAATAAAGATTACAAATTATGTTTAGGACAAAACTTCTTTATCTGTTTAAATATTTCATTTCCCACAAAGCAAAGAGAAATTTTACAAAGAAGATGAACTAACAAATCAATTAGATTTCTCTTAAGATTAAAGTTATTTTCAGTATCATTCACAAATGAAAATCCTATTTCTCATCTGCAAATTGATGCTCCTTTCCCAAGTAAAGTCTCATCTGAAAAGCATTCCACAAAACCATACAGGATTCAAACTACAAAATTAAAATGTAATATTACTTTTATGATTTAGAACCTATATACACCAAAACTTTTCCTGTGTTGCTTACTCAACCTAATAATGTAAACAATTACTCTCAAACTTCCCAAATATTCCATGAGAGTTAATTGTTCAAAAGTGAACAGATTTTTTTAAACTAGGGCAAAACAGAAAATACTCAGATATAAAAATTTTCAAAGCAGCCAAATATACATTATAAATAAGTGCCCCTAAAATTAGTTTTATATATTATCACAGAGTAAAACTCTCCAACCTTAAATCACGGAATGAGTTTTGTGTGTGTGTGTGTGTGTGTGTGTGTGTGTGTGTGCGTGCGTGTGTGAAAGTTTGTACGCATATATATTATAAAGGAATGAGAAAATGTACCTCAAATTCTCTTCTAAGGTGTTCCTCTCGTTGAGTGCTAAATTCAAGTTCGCTTGTTTGTCGCCGTAAAAGGTTAGAGCAGTCCATATGTTCTGTTGCTAATTTTTCTACTTTCTTATGCATATTTTGCACAGCAGTATCTTGCTCCTGGAAAATAATTCATTTTTGCATCAATAAAGTTTATAAGCCATCAATGACTAAGAGTCACTCCAATAGAAGACAGTGAGTAACTAAATCTGTGCTTCAACCATAATAATAGGTTAATTTTTATAGGCAAAAGACGCCTACATATTTTCCATCAATGTTTCAGAATGTCCATGTGTTTAAAAAGCAATACTGAAGTTTTAGAATTCAAAAACTCGGATTAATATTACAATGGAAAATGTTACAGCATATGAGAAAGTTACATTAGTTTAACTGACCTCTGAAGGTATTTATATAATGCTGTAGTTCAACTATCATATATAATGTTTCCCCTTCCAATTAAAATTTTTAAATGTATATTGCCCTTTGTGTAATAAGAAATGATTAACTTGAATGCCTAATGATGTTGATAATGCTTACATGAGCTCACGGTACTTAAATTACAAGCTTACAGCTTTTAAAATTACATCCACTAGATGGCTGTATTTCATTTCCTCTCAGATTTTCAAAAAGCTTTCAAATCTTTGCTTGGCTATTGAAAAAGAAATAACTTCAGGTAGTCTTATACTAAAATCTCTCAATCCCCTTTCCCAAATAAACACAGAAATGGGAGTTGAATTTTATTGAAAAAGTTCAAACGTCAAGTTAACACATATATCAAAGGCATTCTCCACAGTAACTAATCTAGATTCATTGTTGTCATTTAAGGCCTTTAACAAAGCCCTCTTTCCTACATTTCCCTCACCAGAGTAATGTTATTCATGGACAAACACACATGAATATTTATATATGCTTCCAAGAATACCTAGCCACTCAAAAGATACCATTAGAATCTGAGTATGTTGCAAACATCAAATATAATTCTCTGTCAAAGATTCTAGTTTGAAAAATACCCAGCATCCTAAGTCTACAGTGAAGAGATGAGGAAACATTTTAAATTCAATTTTTATTTCATATCTCCAATTTCTTATTTCTATTTTTTTAACTTTTGTTTTAGGTTCACGGGTACATGCGTAGGTTTGTTATATAGGTAAACTCAAGTCACAGGGATGTGTTGCACAGATTATTTCATCACCCAGGTACTAAGCCTAGAACCCAAAAGTTATTTTTTCTGATCCTCTTCCTTCTCCCACTCTCCACCCTCAGGCAGGACCCAGTGTATGTTGTTCCCCTCTTTGTGTCCATGTGTTCTCATTGTTTGGTTCTCACCTAGAAGTGAGAACATGTGGTATATGGTTTTCTGTTCCTGTGTTAGTTTGCTAAGGATAATGGCCTCCAGCTCCATCCGTGTTCCTGCAAAGGATATTACCTCATTCTTTTTTATGGCTGCATATTATTTAATGGTGTATATATACTACATTTTCTTTATCTAGTCTAACACTGATAAGCATTTAGGTTGACTCCATGTCTTTGCTATTGTGAATAGTGCTGCAATGAACATATGAATGCCATGTGTCTTTGTGGTAGAATAATTTCTATTCCTTTGAGTATATACCCAGAAATGGGATTGCTGGATCAAAAGATACTTCTGTTTTTAGTTCTTTGAGGAATCGCCACATTGTTTTCCACAATGGTTGAATGAACTTACACTCCCGCCAATAATGCGTAAGTGTTCCCTTTTCTCCACAACCTCGCCAGCATCTGTTATTTTTTTAATTTTTAATAATAGCCATTCTGACTGGTCTGAGATTCCAATTCCTTATTCTTATTCTTATGAATCCCCTTATTCATAAGATTACTATTCTACAGCAGGCTATATATGAACTCTTAATAATTACTTTCTTCATGTAATAGACTTCTTAATATAGACATACCTTAGAGATATGGCTGGTTCAGTTCCTGAACACTGCCATAAAGTAAATATTGCAATAAAGTGAGTCACATCAATTTTTGGTTTCCAAAAAACTGCAAATAAAAGTAATGTTTGCACTATAGTGTAATCTATTTAGTGTGCAATAGCATTATATATAAAAATGTATTTATTTTAATTTAAAAATACTTTATTGAGGTCAGGCACAGCGGCTCACACCTGTAATCCCAGGACTTTGGGAGGCCAAGGCGGACAGATGACTTGAGCCCAGGAGTCTGAGACAAGCCTGGCCAACATGGCAAAACCCTATCTCTACTAAAAATACAAAACATAGCCACATGTGATAATCCCAGCTACTCCGGGAGGCTGAGGCAGGAGAATCGCTTGAACCCAGGAAGCACAGATTGCAGTGAGTCGAGATCACACCACTGCACTCCAGCCTGGGCGACAGAGCAAGACTCTGTCTCAAAAATACATAAATAAAATTAAAATACTTTATTGCTAAAAAAAATGATAACCATCATCTGGCCCTTCAGGAAGTCATCATCTTTAATGGTGGAAGGTCCTAACTCAGTGTTTGTTGATGACTGTTGACTGATGAGGGTGGTAGCTGCTGAAGGCTGGGCGGTCAGTGGCAGTTTCTTAAAATAAGGCAACAAAGAAGTTTGCTACATTGGTTGACTCTTTCTTCAAAAAGGTTTCTCTGTAGCATGCAATGCTGCTTGATAGCATTTTACCAGCAGTAGAACCTCTTTCAAAACTGAAACCCTATGGCTGCTTTAGCAACTAAGTTTATGTAATATTCTAAATCTTTTGCTGTCATTTCAGTAATGTTCACAGCATCTCCACCAGGAGAAGTTGCCATCTCAAGAAGCTATTTTCTTTGGTCATCTATAAGAAGCAACTCCTCACCCATTCAACTTTTATGAATGCATGAGATTGCAGCAATTCAGTCAAATCTTCAGGCTCCACTTCTAATTCTAGTTATCTTGCTATTTCCAACCTACAGTAACTTATTCCACTAAAGTTAAACCCGCCCCGCCCCCCCCCCTCGAAGTTATCCATAAGGACTGAAACCAACTTCCTCCAAACTCCTGTTAATGATGACATTTTGACCTCCTCACGTGAGTCACAAATGGTCTTAAGGGCATCTAGAATGGCAAATTCTTTCCAGAAAGTTTTCAATTTAATTTGCCTATATCCATCAGAGGAGTCACTATCTATGTCAGCTATAGCCTTATGAAATGTATTTCTTAAGTAATAAGACTTGAAAGTCAAAATTCTTCATTGATGCATGTGCTGCAGAATGGATGTTGTGTTAGCAAGGATGAAAACAACATTAACTTGCTTATACATAACCATCAGAGTTCTTCAGTAACCAAGTGCATTGTCAACGAACAATAATATTTTGAGAAGAATCTTTTTTTTCTGAGCAGCAGGTGCAGTGGGTTTAAATATTCAGTTAAATATTTTGTAAAGAGATGAGCTGTCATCTGGGCTTTGTTGTCCCATTTATAGAGCACAGGCAGAGTATACGTAGCATAATTCTTAAAGGCCCTAAGATTTGGAGAATGGTAAATGAGCAATGGCTTCAACTTAAACTCAACAGCAATATTACCCCCTAACCAGAGAGTCATCCTGTCCTTTGAAGCATTAAAGCTGGGCACTGACTTCGCCTCTCTAGCTCTGAAACACCTGGATGACACCTTCCAATAGAAGACTGTTTTGTCTGCAATGAAAATCTGTTGTTTGGTGTAGCCACCTTCATTGATTATTTTAGCTAGATCTTTGGGATTACTTGCTGCAGCTTCTACATCAGCACTTGTTTCACCTTGCATTTTTATATTATGTAGAAGTCTTATTTCCCTAAACATCATGAACCAATCTCTCCTAGCCTCCAACTTTTCTTCGCCAAATTCCTCACCTCTCTCAGCCTTCATTAAATTGAAGAGTTAGGGCCTTGTTCTAAATTAGGCTTTGGCTTAAGGGAATGTTGTGGCTGGTTTGATCTATCCAGACCACTACAACTTTCTCCATGTCAGCAATAAGAATGGCTGGCTCTCTTATCACTTATGTGTTCACTAAAGTAGCGCTTTTAATTTCCTTCAAGAACTTTTCCTTGCATTCACAACTTGGCTGTTCGGCACTAAAGACATAGCATTTGGCCTGTCCTGGTTTATCAACATTCCTTCTTACTAAGCTTAATCATTTCTAGCTTTTGATTTAAAATGAAAGAAGTGTGAGCCTTCCTTTCACTTGAACACTTAGAGGACATTGTAGAGTTAACTGGCCTCATTTCAACATTGTTGTGTCTCAAGGAGTAGGGAGGCCAGAGGAGAGGGAGAGTTGGAAGAACGGTTGGACAGAGGAGTAGTGAGAACACATATGTTTATAAATTAAGTACATCACCTTATGAAGGCATGGTTCACGGTGCCCCAAAACAATCACAATAGCAGTAAGGTAAAGACCGCTGGACGGGGGGGAGGGGCCAAGATGGCCAAATAGAAACAGCTGCAGTTTGCAGTTCCCAGCAAGACCAACGCAGAAGGTGGGTGGTTTCTGCATTTCCAACTGAGGTACACAGTTCATCTTATTGGGACTGGTTAGGCACTGGGTGCAACCCATGGAGAGCAAGCAGAAGCAGGGTAGGGCGTCACTTCACACTGGAAGTGCAAGGAGCCAGGGGAACTCCCTCCCCCAGCCAGCCAGGGGAAGTGGAGAGGGACTGTGCTACCCGCCCAGCGTACTACGCTTTTCCCATGGATTTTTGCAATCCACAGATCAGGAGATTCCCTCGTGACCCTACACCACCAGGGCCCTGGGTTTCAAGCACAAAACTGGGCGGCTGTTTGGGCAGACACCGAGCTGCAGGAGTTTTTTCGTATGCCAGTGGCACCTGGGACTCCAATGAGAAAGGACAACCGTCCACTCCTCTGGAAAGGGGGCTGAAGCCAGGAACCCAAGAAGTCTAGCTCAGCAGGTCCCACTCCCACGGAGCCTAGCAAGCTAAGAAACATTGGCTTGAAATTCTCGCTGCCAGCACAGCAGTCTGGAGTCGACCTGGGATGATCGAGCTTGGTGGGGGAAGCAGCGACCGCCATTATTGAGGCTTTCGTAGGTGGTTTTCCCCTGATAGTGCTAAGGAGACTGGAAGGTTTGGACTGGGCACAGTCACCACAGCAAAGCAAAGTGGCTGTGGCCAGACTGCTTCTCTGGATTCCTCCTCACTGGGCAGGGCATCTCTGCAGGATATGCAGCAGTTCAGTCAGGAGCTTACAGATAAAACTCTCATCCTGGTAGGACAGAGCACCTGGGGGAAGGGGTGGCTGCAGTCGCAGCTTCAGTGGACTTAAATCTTTCCTGCCTGTCAGCTCTGAAGACAGCGGCTGATCCTGACAAGGATTCTCCCAGCACAGCGCACCAGCTCTGCTAAAGGACAGACTGCCTCCTCAAGTGGGTCCCTGACCCCCCTGCCTCCTGACTGGGAAAGACCTCCCAATAGGGGTTGACAGACACCTCATATAAGAGAGCTCCAGCTGGCATCAGGCTGGTGCCCCTCTGGGACAAAGCTTCCGGAGGAAGGAGCAGGCAGCAATCTTTGCTGTTCTCCAGCCTCCACTAGTGATATCCACACAAACATGGTCTACAAACTGCAGCAGACCTGCAGAAGTCCAGCAAACTGCAGCAGACCATCAGAAGAAAGGCCTGTTAGAAGAAAAACTAACAAACAGAAAGCAACAACATCCACATCAACATCAAGAACCGCCCCCACAGGCCGAGCGTGGTGGCTCACGCCTGTAATCACAGCACTTTTGGAGGCTGAGGCGGGTGGATCAGGAGGTCATGAGATCGAGGATATCCTGGCTAACATGGTGAAACCCCATCTCTACCAAACATACAAAAAATTAGACGGGTGTAGTGGCAGGCACCTGTAGTCCCAGCTACTCAGGAGGCTGAGGCAGGAGAATGGCATGAACCCAGGAGGCAGAGCTTGCAGTGAGCCGAGATCAAGCCACTGCACTCCAGCCTGGGTGACAGAGCAAGACTCCATCTCAAAAAGAAAAAAAAAAAAAAAAAGAACCCCCCCACAAAAAACCCATCCAAAGGTCATCAGCCTCAAAGATCAAAGGTAGATAAATCCACGAAGATAAGGAAAAGTCAGCACAAAAATGCTGAAAATTCCAAAAGCCAGAATGACTTTTCTCCTCCAAATGATCGCAACACCTCTCCAGCAAGGGCACAGAACTGGACAGAGAATGAGATTGAGGAATTGACAGAAGTAGGCTTCAGAAGGTGGGTAATAACAAACTCCTCTGAGCTAAAGGAGCATGTTCAAACACAATGCAAAGAAGCTAAGAACGTTGATAAAAGGTTATTAGAGAAACTGCTAACTAGAATAACCAGTATAGAGAGGAACATAAATTCCATGTGACATGTCTGTTCCCCCTTTACCTTCCACCATGATTGTAAGCTTCCTGAGGCCTCCCCAGAGGCTGAGCAGATGTTAGCACCATGCTTCCTGTAAAGCATACAGAATGATGAGCCAATTAACTAAATCTCTTTCCTTTATAAATTACCCAGTCTCAAGTATTTCTTCATAGCAATGTGAGAATGGCCAAATACAAATAGTATTATGAACAACCTTATGTAATCTCATTTTTTCATAGAGTCATATATGAAAGCACTTTTAAGAAGATTATGCACTATACTACACAAGTATAAAAGACTATTATTCTATATGATAGGTCCTCCTCTTTCAAACACTGAATAGCACCAGTATTAATTCAGTCACTGTTAAATTATATGCCTTCTTAAATTACAAATACATAATCTCCAACTTTCAGTGATTGACTTAGATACTTGTCTACTTTAAAGTAAATAAATAGCAATTTACATGGTTAACCATAAACCAAACAATTTGAAATAATAACAAAATGAAGTCTATAACCAAAAGATGCTTATATCCTAGTTGATCAAAACTATTTTATGTAGTATTTTATATAGTAAAATAAATAAAATAGTAAAATAAATTATTTAGGAAGTCTCATGAGATTTATTTATAAAAGAAAATCATAGGCCAGGCACAGTGGCTCACTCCTGTAATCCCAGCACTTTGAGGCCAAGGTGGGTAGATCCCTTGAACTCAAGAGTTCAAGACCACACTGGGCAACATGGCAAAACATCATCCCTAAAAGATAAACAAAAATGGCTGGGCATGGTGGCTCACACCTGTAATCCCAGCACTTTGAGGCCAAGGGGGGCAGATCACTTGAGGTCAGGAGTTCAAGACCAACCTGGCCAACATGGTGAAAACTTGTCTCTACTAAAAGTACAAAAAATTAGCCAGGTGTGGTGGCACACACCTGTAATCCCACCTATTCGGGAGGCTGAGGCAGAAGAATTGCTTGAACCCAGGAGGCGGAGGTTACAGTGAGCCAAGATCACACAACTGCACTCCAGCCTGGGCGACAGAGCGAGACTCCATCTCAAAATAATAAATAAATAAACAAAAATTAGCTGGCATTGTGGTGCATGCCTGTGGTCCCAGTACTTGGAGGGCTGAGGTGGGAGGATCACTTGCGCCTAGGAGGCAGAGGCTGCAGCAAGCTGAGATCATGCCACTGCACTCCAGCCTGGGCAAAAGAGTGAGACCCTGTCTCAAGGAAAAAAAAAAAAAAATCATACGTGATTCCCATTTTACTGAAAAATCATTAGAAAGACAACACATAATCATTTAAATCCCGTTACAATAAACAAAGAGTATGCCCACTATTCCACGAAGTTTAAATTTAATCCTTTTTTAAAAAAAAGAACCTGGAAAATCAAAGGCCAATCAGTTAGGGCTTATGTTTATTTTGGTGATATATTACTATATTACTGCTATGACAGTTGATCTATATTTAATATTACTTGCCAATTAGTTTTATTTAAGAGTATTTCAAGATTTAGATAAAATTCTGACCTAACAATCACATTTTCAATGCAGAGGTCTGGTACTCACTTAATATTATATGATAATTTCTATTGTATTCTTGGATATGAATATAACTATACACACAGATATAGACATATACAAACACACAAACATGTTTTCATGGAAAAAGGTGTTTTCCTAAAATAGTAGAGATGTTTAGGAATTCTACTCAAGAGTAGAGATACTTAGAAATTCTATATGAAGAAAAGTTATATTACATTAATTAACTGATTACATTGAGTTAGAATTACACTGATTGATTTTCTAATGTTAAACCCGCCTGACATTAATTGTATAAAGTCTTTTATATTTTATCTTTTTAAAATCTTGCTACCTTTGATTAGCTAATATTTCGTATAATATTTTTGCATATATATTCATAATTGACATTAGCTATAATTATCTTTTCTTGTGTCCTTGTCAGTTTGGCATCAATATTATGTTATCAAGATGATTCCATTCTCTAGAGGAGTTTACATAAAACTGGAATTATTAGCTCCTTTATTGTTTCTTTTTATTCTTGGTAAAACAATATAGGCCAGCAATTTTGACACTGACTCAATCTATTTAATGATTACCATACTATTCAGTTTTCTATTTTCTACTTCTTAAGTTAGATGGGGAAGGAGGAAGGATTATATCTAGCCAAACAATACTATAGTAAAGATCATGGCTGAAAAGCCTCACCCAGACACTCAAAGTTTCTAGGAAACTTTTTAGTCCTTCACTCTTAAAATGAGAAAACATGATATTTTTAAAAATTATCCAGCATGAAGATAAAATCTAAATCAAATAATGGTAAAGGGTGAGGGGCAACCTAAGAGAAACAGATATTTAAAAACAAGAAAACTTCAAAATATCCTCAAAGAACATAAGCAGCTCCAGAATAGGGTATCACCAAAAATCCTTTCCTTCATAAAAGCAACAAGAACGCTAGCAAAAATTATCTGAATCTAGTTTCTCATTAACTCTTTAAATTAACCAAAAACTTGCAGTAATCCAAAAAGCATTTATTCAGGGAAATCAATTGAATCTCAGTAAGAATAGTGAGATTTGTGGCATTTTAACTTGTACTATTCTCATCCCCTCCCCACCAGCTCCTGATAGCTTCAAAAATCAATTGCCTTAGAATAGTAGTAGCTTATGGAATCCAGCAGCCTAGCCAGCACTGTGGGGAAGGAGAGAAGAACAGGGTTGGAGCTCCCCAAAAGCCCCAGCCACAGAGAACCAGGCATATATATAGCCTTTGAAAAGCTCTGACATATTCCTGGCATCCAGAAAACCATGCAAGTGCAAGGCTATATATATGCCTAGTCCCTGAGAAGGCCCCAGTCTCTCATCTCTGGCTGACCTTAAGGCTCTGTGCAAGTAGGAAGCAAAGGCTAAGGCAGAGTTTTAATCAGCCCACAAAAGCACTGAATGCATACTCCAACATAAAGAAAGAACCACTCAGCAAAGGCTAGAAGACTTATTTGTTCACAGCATTTAAGAAAATCTTCTGTCCATTCATTAGCTGACCATCTACAAACAAAGTAGAGCTCTCATTGGCCACACATGATAAAGAATACACACTTTATAGATTTAGACAGAAAAGTCACCATCAGCAATATAAAAAGGTATTCAACATCATTAGTCATTAGAAAAATGCAACTCAAGGTCCAGGCATGGTGGCTCATGCCTGTAATCCCAGCACTTTCGGAGGCCAAGGTGAGCAGATCACGAGGTCAGGAGTTCAAGACCAACCTGGCCAACATGGTGAAACCCCATCTCTACTAAAAATACAAAAAAATTAGCTAGGCATGGTGGCGCATGCCTGTAATCCCAGCTACTTGGGAGGCTGAGGCAGGAGAACCACTTGAACCCAGGAGGCTGAGGCTGCAGTTAGCCAAGACCGTGCCACTGCACTCCAGCCTGGCGACAGAGCGAAACTCCATCTGAAAAAAAAAAAAGAAAAGAAAAAAAGAAAAATGCAAATCAAAACCACTTGTTTTTATTAAGCTTTCTTAAATGTATGTATAGATAACATTTATTTCAATGTTTAATATGAGTGTTTTGAGTCTTTATTTAGAAGTTTAGTGATTTTTTTTACCAGAAATATGCTCCAAGAACTTAACTCATTTATATCAATTAACCTACGCTAAAACTGGTTTCATTCTATGTCATTCACTTAAAGTCACAATTCCTAAGAACCTATGAATGATGTTAAATGAGGACTTCTATTTCATGCCACTAAGATGGTTATCATCAAAAAGACTGATGATAACAGGTGATGGCAAAGACGGAGAGAAACTGGAACTCTCAAACATTACTCATACTGTCATTCAGCAGCATTAGAAAACAGTCCGTCAGTTCCTCAAAAAGCTAACCATAAAGTTACTATTTGACCCAGAAATTCTAATACTGAGTGTATACCCAAGAGAACAGAAAATCTATGTCAACACAAAAATTTGTATATAGAACCCCCAACAAAATAGTCTATGGCATTTAATAAATCTCAAATAGGAGACAGAGCCTAGGACCACCCACTACATCAGTTGAGCATCTACCATCCTGTCACCATTACATAAACCTGCAGAAAAGTGTTCAGAAATACTGAAGTTCAGTCCTCAAAGAGATGTTCAGTGGAAAAAACAAACTAGTAAGACAGGTAAGAACTCCAACTCTTTTTATAAATAGAAGATCAAAATAAAGCCACCAAAGTATCAGGAAATTGCAAAGAATGGCATGGAAACTATGCAAATATGCAAACTATTCAAAAGTAAGAAAAAGAAAAAATAACAAAGGTAGAAATGAACAAAACACACAAAAGACAACGTGCCCAACCAAGAAAATAGTCAAAACTCAAGAACAGGGGCACATTCAACACAACAGTTTCACACTATAAAATACTTTTAATACTAAAAACATTTGGTAAAACCAGAATTCAAATATGAGATGAAAAGTGAGACTGCAGTTCTATCAGAAGATCATAAGTTAAAAAGAATACCAAGGGGGGACCCCTAAACAGATTTGATTAAACATAGCTAATCATCTCTCCTAAAGCGCCACTTAAATGAAAGTAAAAAATAAAAACAAATGGCAGAAACAATGAACGGTGGAGAAAATGACAGTCAACAAAAGATGTCAGAAGCAAATTTGGAAGATAGGAAGCAAACTGACAAGTGATAATGACTTAGGTTTCAGCTTTTTCACCTTTTCTAAATGTGTAAAAAGGGAGAAGCCTAGTAGCAACCTGATTTACAGCCACAAAAGCTCAGAAATTGGAGGCACAATGTCTTAGTCCATCCAGCCTGCCATAACAAGATACCATAAACTAGGTAGTTTATAAAAAACAGAAATGTATTTCTCACAGTTCTGGAAGATGGGAAATACAAGATCAAGGTGCTGGCAGATTCAATGTCTGGCAAGAGCCTACTTTCTAGTTTAGAGGATGCTTTCTAGCTGTGTCCTAACATGGTGGGAGGGAAGAACTCTGGTTCTTCAGTCCCTTATAAAGGCACCAATTCTACTTAAGGTTTCCACCATCAAGACCTAATAATCTCCTGAAGACCCCACCTCCTAATACCGTCACAATGGTAATTAGGTTTCAACATACAAATTTAGGAGGGACACAAACATCCAGACCCTAGCAAAACAGCTAACTCTGAAGCCAAGCTATATAGTAAAAATGAATACAGGAGCATTGTTGGAAGCCTCTATAACCAGTACTTTACACTCTCAGGTTGCCTCTGCCAGCTCCCTCCCTGAAAAATCCCCCTCCATATCCTGGTAAAAGGGAAGGAGTTTACAAACTAGAGGTTGATCAAAAGAGGTTCTGAGGATGTGAAAAGCAACACAACTGGGGGTCGGGGTAAGACACCTTATTAAAAATAAGGAGATTAAGCAACATCTGCACAGTGGGCAGTTAGACCTCACAGCGCCCTGAACACTGACTCCTATACTCATAGCAATATAAGGAGGAGATTAAAAGATTTCTTTCTAGGGAAACTACCAGGCCAAGAAAAAAGACATCGTAAGGTTCCCCAATTCAATGCAAGGGTTCCACATCCAAAGAGCTTCTTCTCATCTTTTTAGTGCCTCATTCTTAAATATAAACACACAGTCTAGAATCACTGGACATTTGCAGAAAGGTTCTTGTATTAGGCTGTTCCTGCATGGCTATAAAGAAATATGTGAGAATGGGTAATTTATAAAGAAAAGAGGTTTAATTGGCTCACAGTTCTGCAGGCTGTACAGGAAGCATGACGCTGGCATCGCTTGGCTTCTGGGGAGCCCTCAGGAAACTTACAATCATGGTAGAAGGTGAAGGGGGAGCAGGCATGTCACATGGCCAGATCAGGAGCAAGAGGAAGGAGGTGCTACAAGAGGAAGGAGGTGCTACACACTTAAATGACCAGATCTCGTGAGAGCTCATTCACTACTAGGAGGATAGTACCAAGAGGAATGGTGCCAAACCATTCATGAGAAATCTGCCCCCATGATCTCCTCCCACCAGGCCCTATTTCCAACACTGGTGGTTACATTTCAATATGAGATTTGGGCAGAGACACACATCCAAACTATATCACTTCTCATGTGAAACTCAGAGGCTACTACAAAATGAAGACAAACACTCAGAGAAAATAAAGACCAGGCCGGGCACAGTGGCTCACACCTGTAATCACAGCATTTTGGGAGGCCAAGGTGGGATGACCACTTGAGTCCAGGAGTTCAAGACCAAACTGGGCAACACAGTGAGACCCTGTGTCTACAAAGAATAGAAAAAATCAGCCAGGTATGGTGGTGCACACCTGTAGTCCCAGGTACTTGAGAGGCTGAGGTGGGAAGATGGCTTGAGCCCAGGAGGTTTTTTTTTTTTTTTTTTTTTTAGACAGAGTTTCACTCTTGTCACCCAGGCTGGAGTGCAATGGTACCATCTCGGCTCACTGCAACCTCTGCCTCCCAGGTTCAAGTGATTCTCCTGCCTCAGCCTCCTGAAGTAGCTGGGATTACAGGCACCCGCTACCATGCCCAGCTATTTTTTTTTTTTTTTTTGTATTTTTAGTTGAGATGGGATTTCACCACGTTGGCCAGGCTGGTCTTGAACTCCTGACCTCAGGTGATCCACCCGCCTTGGCCTCCAAAAGTGCTGGGATTACAGGCATGAACCACCACGCCCAGCCAAGCCCAGGAGGTTTAAGCTGCAGTGAGCCATGATCGAGCCACTGCATTTCCAGCCATTGCAGCAGAGCAAGATCCAGTCTCAAAAACAAGAAGAAATAAAACAAAAGAAGACAAGACCATCAAGGGAGGGGTGGGGGGAAAAACACCTTCAAAATAAGTATGACTTATATCCTCAAAGAGTTAAATTAAGACATTACAAACAAGAAACAAGGAGAATATACTAAGAAAGTTATCATCAAATAACAAGAATGAGCTTAGAAATTAAAAACCCAAAAGATGAAATAAAATGTAATAGAAAGGCTGCAATATAAAATTGACAAAATCTCTCAGAAAATAAGAGTAAAAATATAAAAAGATGGACAATAGAAGAGATAAGCATTATAAGGATGTCAACTTTATGTCAAAATGACCTATAAATGCAATCTAATTTTAATCAAAATTACAGGAATGTCTCTTGATGGAATATAATAAGCCATTCCTGAAACTCATATAGGGAAGAAAAAGGCCAAGAATAACTCCTCCCTCACCCCTAAAAAATATTAAGAATAATGACAAAGGAACATTCTCTATCAGATATCAAGACTTACTCTAAAGGTATAGTGAACAAAACAATTTAGTACTGATGCAGAAACAAACATGCAAGTGAAACAGAATACAGTACCCAAGAACAAAGTCTTAGATATGAAAGAACTTGATGTGTGATGGAAATGACATTATAAATCAATATGTGGTAAAAGAACAGACAATTGAATAACTAGTACAGGGACGCTTGGCTATCTATTTGGAAAAACAAAGTTAGATCCCATCTCATGCTATATACACATTATCTTTATGACTTTGGGTTATATAAGACAAAACAATCACAACTATAAAGAAATATACTGACAAATTCAACTACATTAAAATTTAAAACTAGGCCAAGTGCGGTGGCTGACGCCTGTAATCCCAACACTTTGGGAGGCCAAGGCAGGTGGATCACCTGAGGTCAGGAGTTCAAGACCAGCCTGGCCAACATGGTGAAACCCTGTCTCTACTAAAAATACAAAAGAAAATTAGCTGGGCATGGTGGCGGGCACCTGTAATCCCAGCTACTCGGGAGGCTGAGGCAGGAGAATCGCGTGAACCGGGGAGGCAGAGGTTGCAGTGAGCCAAGATCACACCACTGCACTCCAGCCTAGGTGATAGAGTGAGACTCCGTGTCCAAAAAAAAAAAAATTTTTAACTGTTCATCATACACAATGTAAACTGCCTCTCTGTCTCTACAAAGAAGAAAAAGATGTTTGCAAAAGGAATGTACATAACCAAGGGTTAGTTACTAAATATATTTTTTTAAAAAACACTCTTTTTTTGTTTTGTTTTGTTTTGTTTTGTTTTGTTTTGTTTTGTTTTGTTTTGTTTTGTTTGAGACAGGGTCTTGCTCTGTAGCCCAGGCTGTGATCATAGGACAATGCAGCCTTGACCTCCCAGGCTCAAGCAATCCTCTCATCTCAGCCTCCCTAGTAGCCAGGATCACAGGTATATGCCACTACGCCTGGCTAATATATATATATATATTTTATAAATATATATATATATATATATATTTTTTTTTTTTTTTCACAGAGACAGTGTCTCTGTTGCCCAGGCTGGTCTCGAACTCCTGGGCTCAAGCAATTCTCCTACCTCAGACTCCTAAAATACTGGGATTACAGGCAGGAGCCACCACCACCCCCGGCCAAAAGCTCCTATTAATCAGTAAAAATATACCCAAAAATCCAAAAGAAAAAAGGCAAAAAATATAAACTGGTACTTCACAAAAAAGAAATATGAATGGTCAATAAACATAACATGGCCAATGTCAAGGAAGTGGAAATTTAAGCAAGAATGAGATACAATTTCACACATACCCTATTTCAAAAGAAATTAAATCTGAAAAATACCAAGAGGCTGTAAAGGAAGAGAAACTCTTCTTTGAAATTGTTATACCCACTTAAGAGAACAATTTGGCACATATTTTATACACACTAAACACATACCCACATAAAAAGATTTGATGTTCATGGAATCACTGTCTGTAATAATTTAAACTTGGAAAGAACTTAAATCTCAATGTCAGTGTTATGGTTTGAATGCGTGTCCCTTCCAAAACTCACCTTGAAATGTAATCCCCCATGTGACAGTATTGAGAGGTGGGGCCTTTAAGTGAGGACTGGGTCATGACAGCTCTGCCCTCGTGAATGGGTTAATCCAATCATGGATTAATGGATTAATGGGTTATCATGGCAGTAGAACTGATGGCTTTACAAGAAGAGAAAGAGAGACCTGAGCTGGCACGCTCAGCCCACCAGCATGCAATGCCCTGTGCAGCCTTGGACCTCTGCAGAGTTCCCATCAGCAAGAAGGCCCTCGTCAGATGCAGTCCCTTGACATTAGATGTCTCAGCCTCCAGAACTGCAAGAATAAATTCCTTTTTCTTTATAAATTAGCCAGCTTCATATATTCTGTTATAAACAACAGAAATTGGACAAGGCAGTCAGGTAATGAGTAAATTATGGCACATGCACAACATAAAATACTATACAGCAGTTAAACTGAATGAACAGAACCTATTTTATTAACTTTAACAAATCGCAAAAATACAAGTAGGCCAGGCGTGGTGGCTCACAGTTGCAATACCAGCACTTTGATAGGCCAAGGCGGGTGGATCACTGGAGCTCAGGAGTTCAAGAATAGATTGGCCAACATGGCGAAACCCCGTCTCTACTAAAAATGCAAAAATTAGCCAGCTGTGGTGACACGTGTCTGTGTTCTCAGCTACTCGGGAGGCTGAGGTGGGAGGATTGCTTGAGCCCAGGAGGCAGAGGTTGCAGTGAACCAAGATCGTGCCACTGCACTCCAGCCTGGGTGACAGAGTGAGACCCTGTCTAAAAGAAAAAAAAACGTGAAAAATATAAGTTGGACAAAGAAGCATCCTGTATGATATTCTAATGTATATCCTAAAACAAAAATACTAAAATAATACAATATACTGTCAATGTATACAGACAGAAAATTAAACACCAACTTCAGAATGGCAGTTATTCTTTTGGGGCTGAAGTGGTGGCAGGATGGGGAAGGGATTCAGAATTGTCTTCAATGATATAACCATTTACTGTTTGTTTCCAGTTCCAGTAAACATAACACACACTAACATGATCTAGGTAGCATTTGTTACATTAATGGTATTGTTGGGTTATACTGGGCATTGAGTATATATAAATCCCTGGGGGGGTTGTATGTTCAAATATTTGCTTTTAAGTTTATGGTTGTATCAATATCATCCAATTCTGAGATGCAATGTAACACACAAGAAAATCCAAAAAAAATCTACAAAAATACCTCACGCAATTTACAGAAAAACTTGCCTTCATCCCAAATAAATGTAACTTTAAAATTTTTGTTACAGAACATATTTTCTAATCACACCAAAAGCTACCTGCATCTTTATTATGTGTGTCTGTGTGTGTGAAATAAAATCATATTAAGGACATTGGAAATTGAGGGAGTTTCTTCTTTTTTCCACTAGAGGGGGTTGTTGAACTTAAAATATTTTAAAATGAGGCTTGTTTTTGAACTGACATTTAACATCACAGGAAACTACATTTGGCTGTTAGAAAATAAACTTGCTTTCTTTCCACATCTTCCAGAAACATAGCCCAAAAAATATAATTCTTTATATATACTCATATAAACAACATTTCTCAGAATCCAAAATATGGTTCCGTTCCAATTCTGAAGAATTACACTAGTTAGAAAAGTATCAGAGCTAAATGTACGCCCGTTTTCTAGCTTATAAAATATATCAATATAGCTAACTACAACCTTAATCTATTACATTATTATCTCCTGAAAGACCCAGAACAAGTTCCTCCTCTCTAAGTCCCCAAGGCCAGCAAAGTTCTACAATTACAAAGTGTTTGTTGCTGTAGAGTATAAACTGGTGCTTTGTATAACATGTATCATAATTGTGAATCCATAAGCTTGAAAACGCAACAATTATATTTCTAGGCCTTTACACAGAAGAATCATTTGTATGACTGCTCAAAGATATGGACAAGAATGTTAGTGAATCATTAATTAGAGCTAAAAATTTTGAAAGAAATAAAATGTGCATCAATAAGAGATTGCTGAAATACAACATTCCCTCTTATGTGCGGTTTCATCTTCCCTTTCAGTTACCCTGAGTCAACCTAGGTCCAAAAATAAGTGAATACAGAACAATAAGATATTTAGAGTGGGAGAAAGACCACATTCACATTAATTTTATTATAGTATCTTGTTATGATTGTTCTATTATTAGTTACATTGTTAATCTCTTACTGCGCCTAATTTATAAATTAAACTTTATCATAGGTATGTGTGTGTATAGAAAAAAACACAGCATATCTGCAGTTTCAGGCATCCACTGGTGTCATGTAACATATGCCCCACAGGTAAGGGAGAGGCTACAGTATGTTAGGAAAATCCACATGACAGAATGCCATACAAATACTAAAAGAATAAGGTATGAACATCAAAAGATGGATGCAAAATATTATTGAGGTATATCATTTTATTTATGTAAAAACATAATGCATCTATATCCTGACATGAGGAGTGAAATCAGGTGAAAGAGGCAAGACCCTTACTTTCTTGCTTTTAAATTTCCCTAAATTAGGGAGTTGTTTTTTTGTTTGTTTGTTTGTTTTTTTGACAGAGTCTCGCTCTGTCAAAGGCTGGAGTGCAGTAGTGCGACCTTGGCTCACTGCAACCTCCACCTCCTGGGTTCAAGCGATTCTCCTGCCTCAGCCTCCTGAGTAGCTGGGATTACAGGTGCATGCCACCACGCCAGGCTAATTTTTTTTTTTTTTTTTTTTTTAAGTAGAGACGAGGTTTCACGGTGTTAGCCAGGATGGTCTCAATCTCCTGACCTCATGATCTGCCCACCTCAGCCTCCCAAAGTGCTGGGATTACAAGCATGAGCCACTCCACCTGGCCAAATTAGGGGCATTGTTATAACAAAGTTATCAGTGTCAGAGTCCTTTTCTATGCCATTTGTTAATAGGACACCAGTACATAGTTTTCCAGAAGAAAAGAAATGCTCCTTGCTGCCCTTGATTATTTAAGGTAAACTTCCTTAAGGTGTTTACCTGTCGTACATGTTAACATATGTTAATGTGTTACATAAATAAAATTATAAGCCAGGTGTGGTGGCTCACTCCTGTAATCTCAATACTTTGCGAGACTGAGGCAGAAGGATCACTTGAGCCCAGGAATTCAAGACCAGCCTGGGCAACAAAGGAAGACCCCCATCTCTACAAAAATTTTAAAAATTAACCAGGCTTCGTGGCACATGCTTATGGTCCCAGATACAAAGGAGGCAGAGGTAGGTAAAGGCTGCAGTGAGCTGTAATAGTCCCGCTGCACTCCAACGTGGGCAACAGAGCGAGACCTTGTCTCAAAAATATAAAATAATAAAACAAAATAAAATTATATTCCTAATATTTTGCATCCATCTGTTGATGTTCATATCTTATTTCTGTGTGTATTTGCATAGTATTCTGTTATGTGGATATTCCTAAAAACACTTTCTTTTCACGTAACTTCCTCCAAGTTGTCACTACATCACAATCATACTTACTGGGTCAGCTTTTGATATGTTGCACCCCAATCCCTAGATTGTCTTAAGGCCTATCAGACCATGCCTACTAAGGCTGGTCTGATAACTTTCTTCACTGCCTCCCTACTCTTCCTCCTCTTTATATAGTTCATGGAATTATTTTCAAGCTACACTTCCCATACTGTCACAAACTCCCCCATGCTTCAATCACTAGATACATACACCAAATTTAGTCAATGAATAAGGAAAGAATAACTGTATTCCTTGGTTGAGGTACAGAATTTTGGAAATGAAATAAATATGAAAACATATATATTCATCTTCTAAATGTTTTCAATCCCACTGATAAAGTATACAGTGAAATTAACTGGAAAAATGACAAAGGAGGGGCATGATAGTTTAGAAACAAAGCTTTACCACTGCCTGTCCCACAATAGAAAAGCTTGTAGCAGGGCAAAGATTTCATGACGAAGTCGCCATAAGCAATTGCAACAGAAGCAAAAACTGACAAATGGGATCTAATTAAAAACTTAAGAGCTTCTGCACAGCAAAATAAACTATCATCAGAGCAAACAGGCAACCTACAGAATGGGAGAAAATTTTTGCAATCTATCCATCTGACAAAGGTCTAACATCCAGAATCTACAAGGAAATTAAACAAACCTACAAGAAAAAAAAACAACCCCGTCAAAAAGTGGGCAAAGGACATGAATAGACACTTCTCAAAAAAAAGACATTCATGCAGCCAGCAAACATGAAAAAAAGCTCAACGTCACTGATCATCAGAGAAATGCAAGTAAAAATCACAATGAGATACCATCTCAGGCCAGTCAGAATGGCAATCATTAAAAAGCCAAGAAACAACAGATGCTGGCGAGGTTGCAATGAAAGAGGAATGCTTTTACAGCATTGGTGGTAATGAAAATTAATTCAACCATTGTGGACAGTTTGGCAATTCCTCAAAGATCTAGAACCAGAAATACCATTTGACCCAGCAATCCCATTACTAGGTATATACCCAAAGGAATATAAATAATTCTACTATAAAGACACATGCAAATGTATGCTCATTGCAGCACTATTCACAATAGCAAAGAGATGGAATCAACCCAAATGCCCATCGATGATAGGCTGGATAAAGAAAATGTTGTATATATACGCCATAGAATACTATGCAGCCACAAATGAACGAAATCATGTCTTTTGCAGGGACATGGATAGAGCTGGAAGCCACTATCCTCAGCAAACTAATGCAGGGACAGAAAACCAAACACCGCATGTTCTCACTTGTAAGTGGGAACTGAACAATGAGAACACATGGACACAGGGAGGGGAACAACACACACTGAGGCCTGTCAGGGGTGGATTAAGGGGAGGGAGAGCATTAGGAAAAATAGCTATGCATGCTAAGCTTAATACCTAGGTGATGGGTTGACAGGAGCAGCAAACCACCATGGCACATGTGTACCTATGTAACTAACCTGCACATCCTGCATATGTACCCAAAAACTTAAAATAAATCCCAGCACTTTGGGAGGCTGAGGCGGGAAAATCACGAGGTCAGGAGATCGAGACCATCCTGGCTAACACGGTGAAACCCTGTCTCTACTAAAAATACAAAAAAAACTTAGCTGGGCGTGGTGATGGGCGCCTGTAGTCCCAGCCACTCGGGAGCCTGAGGCAGGAGAATGGCATGAACCCGGGAGGTGGAGATTGCAGTGAGCCGAGATCATGCCACTGCACTCCAGTCTGGGTGACAGAGCGAGACTGTGTCTCAAAAAAATAAATAAATAAATAAAAATTAAAAAAATTAAATAAGGCTGGGCGGGATGGCTCACGCCTGTAATAGCACTTTGGGAGGCTGAGGCAGGCGGATCACCTGAGGTCAGGAATTTGAAACCAGCCTTGCCAACCTGGCAAAACTCCGTCTCTACCAAAAATACAAAAATTAGCTGGGGTTGGTGGTGCGTGCCTGTAATCCCAGCTACTCACGAGACTGAGGCAGGAGAATCGCTTGAACCCGGGAGGCGGAGGTTGCAGTGCGCCGAGATCACATCACTGCACTCCAGCCTGGAAAACAGAGAGAGATTCTGCCTCAAAAAAAAAAAAAAAAAAAAGAAAAGAAAAAAAAGAAATGAGAAACACTATCTTGAAATGCGGTAACTTTTTGGGTAACACCAATAAGAATTCACTCATGTTAATATTCCAGAGAAGGACACCTCTATTTAGTGCCCCAATCTCCGAGAAAGAAAAAGAATATGGCATAAAATTGAGATTTTCTTGTTACAGTGGGTCTGAATTCTAAAGCCCAGATGAGAGAAATATTATAACAGGTTTTTTCTATTAAAGACGAGGTTTCACTGAGAAGGTTTAAAAAAAACTTATTTAAAAAACTGAATTCTCTTAGAGAGCTACACAAAGAGAACGCTATAAGATACTAACACCTATTTATAGTATGTAAAACTAAACCCATCAACAGCCAATAGAGAAGAAAATTTCACTCTATCCCTCAGGTTGTTTTAAAAAACATTTTTTAACATAAAGTCACAATAGTTTCTTAGGATTGATGTATAAAAGGAAAAGCTATTTTCTTTTGTGAATTAAAAAAAGGACAAGAAATTGAGAAACAGAGTTCTAAATATTCCAGTTAAAAAATACAATAAACTTTACCTTACAAAAGCAGCAAAGCAAGATACTGTTTGTAGTAACTAGAGACCATATTCCTGCATTTTTCTGTAAACCTCATAATGAACGACAGATGCCTAATTTTAAATTCTTTTAGTACTTCATATATAAACTTTGGTATAACCACAATGTTTCATTTAGGATTTACAGGACTGATCTGGAGATGAGACCAAAATCACATCATCTACATATTTATACACAGGCCTGTGAATTATATTTTATAAATTTAGACCTCTGGCTGAGTGTTTAGAAATAAAAGAGCTATTTTAATTTACTTAATTTTGCTTCTTTATTCCAAGTAGCCTTTAAGACACTTATCAACAACTTAAATATCATGTGCTCTGCGAAGTCTTCCTTAGTCTCCCAGACAGCTAACCAACTTCACTTTTGTGGTACTACAGCATTTTATTTAAAATTTTATCAAACAATATTTTCTCTCTTTACATGTCTCTGAGCTGAAACATCTTCGAGGACAGAAACCGGGTCTTAATCAGTTTTACAGCCTCAGTACCCAGAGCAGTAACTCAGTAAGTATTTAGAGAATGAATGAATGAGCAAATGAACTAATCAACTAATTAACCACACAAACTACAAACAGAATACAAGACGTCTAAAGCGTGGTTGTACTGTCCTTCCAGATTCTACAGAAGAGGTGAATGGGCAGAAAAGCACTGCACAAAGACCAAAGGTTTGGAAAAGCTGTGGTTTCATTGGTATTTTCAATACTGACATACATAACAAATACAGAATTTCCACTGTTCACTACCAGCTTTTACTCTTAAAAAAATTAAGTGGCAGTGAAGCCAAGATGGCCAAATAGGAACAACTCCAGTCTACAGCTCCCAGCGTGACCGACACAGAAGACAAATGATTTCTGCATTTCCAACTGAGGTACCGGGTTCATCTCACTGGGGAGTGTCGGACAGTGGCTGCAGGACAGTGGGTGCAGTGCACCGAGCGTGAGCCAAAGCAGGGTGAGGCATCGCCTCACCCAGGAAGCACAAGGGGTCAGGGAATTCCCTTTCCTAGCCAAGGAAAGGGGTGACAGACAGCACCTGTAAATTGGCTCACTCCCACCCTAATACTGCACTTTTCCAATGGTCTTAGCAAACAGCACACCAGGAGATTGTATCCTGCACCTGGCTCGGAGGGTCCTACGCCCACGGAGCCTCGCTCATGGCTAGCACAGCAGTCTGAGATCAAATTGCAAGGCGGTAGCGAGGCTGGGGGAGGGGCGCACACCACTGCAGAGGCTTGAGTAGGTAAACAAAGCAGCAGGGAAGCTTGAACTGGGTGGAGCCCACCGCAGCTCAAGGAGGCCTGCCTGCCTCTGTAGACTCCACCTCTGGGGGCAGGGCATAGCCAAACAAAAGGCAGCAGAAACCTCTGCAGACTTAAATGTCCCTGTCTGACAGCTTTGAAGAGAGCAGTGGTTCTCCCAGCACGCAGCTGGAGATCTGAGAACGGACAAACTGCCTCCTGAAGTGGGTCCCTGACCCCCAAGCAGCCTAACTGGGAGGCACCCCCCAGTAGGGGCAGACTGACACCTCACACGGCCAGGTACTCCTCTAAGACAAAACTTCCAGAGGAACGATCAGGCAGCAACATTGGCTGTTCACCAATATCCACTGTTCTGCAGCCTCCACTGCTGATACTCAGGCAAACAGGGTCTGGAGTGGACTTCCAGCAAACTCCAACAGACCTTCAGCTAAGGGTCCTGACTGTTAGAAGGAAAACTAACAAACAGAAAGGACATCCACACCAAAACCCAATCTGTACGTCACCATCATCAAAGACCAAAGGTAGATAAAACCACAAAGATGGGGAAAAAACAGAGCAGAAAAACTGGAAACTCTAAAAATCAGAGTGCCTCTCCCCCTCTAAAGGAACGCAGCTCATCACCAGCAACGCAACAAAGCTGGACGGAGAATGATTTGACGAACTGAGAGAAGAAGGCTTCAGACAATCAAACTACTCCGAGCTAAAGGAGGAAGTTCGAACCCATGGCAAAGAAGGTGACAAAAGATTAGACAAATGGCTAACTAGAATAACCAATGCAGAGAAGTCCTTAAAGGACCTGATGGAGCTGAAAACCACGGCACAAGAATTATGTGACTAACGCACAAGCTTCAGTAGCCAATTTGATCAACTGGAAGAAACGGTATCAGTGATGGAAGATCAAATGAATGAAATGAAGCAAGAAGAGAAGTTTAGAGAAAAAAGAGTAAAAAGAAATGAACAAAGTCTCCAAGAAACATGGGACTATGTGAAAAGACCAAATCTACGTCTGACTGGTGTATCTGAAAGTGATGGGGAGAATGGAACCCAGTGGAAAACACTCTGCAGGACATTATACAGGAGAACTTCCCCAATCTAACAAGGCAGGCCAACATTCAGATTCAGGAAATACAGAGAACGCCACGAAGATACTCCTCGAGAAGAGCAACTCCAAGACGCATAATTGTCAGATTCACCAAAGTTGAAATGAAGGAAAAAATGTTAAGGGCAGCCAGAGAGAAAGGTCAGGTTACCCACAAAGGGAAGCCCATCAGACTAACAGCTGATATCTCGGCAGAAACTACAAGCCAGGAGAGACTGGGGGCCAATATTCAACATTCTTGAAGAAAAGAATTTTCAACCCAGAATTTCATATCCAGCCAAGCTAAGCTTCATAAATGAAGGAGAAATAAAATCCTTCACAGACAAGCAAATGCTGGGAGATTTTGTCACCACCAGGCCTGGCCTAAAAGAGCTCCTGAAGGAAGAACTAAACATGGAAAGGAACAACCGGTACCAGCCACTACAAAAACATGCCAAACTGTAAAGACCATCAAGGCTAGGAAGAAACTGCATCAACTAATGAGCAAAATAACCAGCTAACATCATAATGACATGATAAATTTCACACATAACAATATTAACCTGAAATGTAAATGGGCTAAATGCTCCAATTAAAAGACACAGACTGGCAAATTGGATAAAGAGTCAAGACCCACCAGTGTGCTGTATTCAGGAGACCCATCTCACATGCAGAGACACACAAAATAAAGGGATGGAGGAAGATCCACCAAGCAAATGGAAAACAAAAAAAGGCAGGGGTTGCAATCCTAGTCTCTGATAAAACAGACTTTAAACCAACAAAGATCAAAAGAGACAAAGAAGGCCATTACATAATGGTAAAGGGATCAATTCAACAAGAAGAGCTAACTATCCTAAATATACATGCACCCAATACAGGAGCAGCCAGATTCATAAAGCAAGTCCTTAGAGACCTACAAAGAGACTTAGACTCCCATACAATAATAATGGGAGACTTTAACACCCCACTGTCAACATTAGACAGATCAGTGAGACAGAAAGTTAAAAAGGATATCCAGGAATTGAACTCAGCTCTACACCAAGCAGACCTAATAGACATCTACAGAACTCTCCACCACAAATCAACAGAATACAAATTCTTTTCAGCACCACACCACACCTATTCCAAAATTGACCACATAGTTAGAAGTAAAGCACTCCTCAGCAAATGTAAAAGAACAGAAATTATAACAAACTGTCTCTCAGACCACAGTGCAATCAAACTAGAACTCAGGATTAAGAAACTCACTCAAAACCGCTCAACTATATGGAAACTGAACAACCTGCTCCTGAATGACTATTGGGTACATAACGAAATAAAGGCAGAAATAAAGATGTTCTTTGAAACCAACGAGAACAAAGACACAACATACCAGAATCTCTGGGACACATTCAAAGCAGTGTGTAGAGGGAAAATTATAGCACTAAATGCCCACAAGAGAAAGCAACAAAGATCTAAAATCGACACTCTAACATCACAATTAAAAGAACTACAGAAGCAAGAGCAAACACATTCAAAAGCTAGCAGAAGGCAAGAAATAACTAAGATCAGAGCGGAACTGAGGGAGATACAGACACAAAAAAATCCTTCAAAAAATCAATGAATCCAGGAGCTGGTTTTTTGAAAAGATCAACAAAATTGACAGACTGCTGGCAAGACTTATAAAGAAAAAAACAGAGAAGAATCAAATAGACACAATAAAAAATGATAAAGGGGATATCACCACCAATCCCACAGAAATACAAACTACCATCAGACAATACTATAAACACCTCTACGCAAATAAACTAGAAAATCTAGAAGAAATGGATAAATTCCTCGACATGTACAGCCTCCCAAGACTAAACTAGGAAAAAGTTGAATCTCTGAATAGACCAATAACAGGCTCTGAAATTGAGGCAATAATTAATAGCTTACCAACCAAAAAAAGTCCAGGACCAGATGGATTCACAGCTGAATTCTACCAGAGGTACAAGGAGGAGCTGGTACCACTCCTTCTGAAACTATTCCAATCAATAGAAAAAGAGGGAATCCTCCCTAACTCATTTTATGAGGCCAGCATCATCCTGATACCAAAGCCTGGCAGAGACACAACAAAAAAAGAGAATTTTAGACCAATATCCCTGATGAACATCGATGCAAAAATCCTCAATAAAATACTGGCACACTGAATCCAGCAGCACACCAAAAAGCTTATCCACCATGATCAAGTGGGCTTCATCCCTGGGATGCAAGGCTGGTTCAACATACGCAAATCAATAAACGTAATCCATCACATAAACAGAACCAATGACAAAAACCACATATTATCTCAATAGATGCAGAAAAGGCCTTTGACAAAATTCAACAACTCTTCATGCTAAAAACTCTCAATAAATTAGGTATTGATGGGATGTATCTCAAAATAATAAGAGCTCTTTATAACAAACACACAGCCAATATCATACTGAATGGACAAAAACTGGAAGCATTCCCTTTGAAAACTGGCACAAGACAGAGATGCCCCCTCTCACCACTCCTATTCAACATAGTGTTGGAAGTTCTGGCCAGGGCAATCAGGCAGGAGAAGGAAATAAAGGGTATTCAATTAGGAAAAGAGGAAGTCAAATTGTCCCTGTTTGCAGATGACATGATTGTATATCTAGAAAACCCCATTGTCTCAGCCCAAAATCCCCTTAAGCTGATAAGCAACTTCAGCAAAGTCTCAGGATGCAAAATCAATGTGCAAAAATCACAAGCATTCTTATACACCAATAACAGACAGACAGTCAAATCATGAGTGAACTCCCATTCACAATTGCTTCAAAGAGAATAAAATACCTAGGAATCCAACTTACAAGGGATGTGAAGGACCTCTTCAAGGAGAACTACAAACCACTGCTCAATGAAATAAAAGAGGATACAAACAAATGGAAGAACATTCCATGCTCATGAGTAGGAAGAATCAATATCGTGAAAATGGCCATACTGCCCAAGGTAATTTATAGATTCAATGCCATCCCCATCAAGCTACCAATGACTTTCTTCACAGAATTGGAAAAAACTACTTTCAAGTTCACATGGAACCGAAAAAGAGCCCACATTGCCAAGTCAATCCTAAGCAAAAAGAACAAAGCTGGAGGCATCACGCTACCTGACTTCAAACTATAATACAAGGCTACAGTAAACAAAACAGCATGATACTGGTACCAAAATAGAGATACAGACCAATAGAACAGAACAGAGCCCTCAGAAATAATGCCGCATATCTACAACTATCTGATCTTTGACAAACCTGACAAAAACAAGCAATGGGGAACGGATTCCCTATTTAATAAATGGTGCTGGGAAAACTGGCTAGCCACATGTAGAAAGCTGAAACTGGATCCCTTCCTTACACCTTATACAAAAATTAATTCAAGATGGAATAAAGACTTAAATGTTAGACCTAAAACCATAAAAACCCTAGAAGAAAATCTAGGCAATACCATTCAGGACATAGGCATGGGCAAGGACTTCATGTCTAAAGCACCAAAAGCAATGGCAACAAAAGCCAAAATTGACAAATGGGATCTAATTAAACTAAAGAGCTTCTGCACAGCAAAAGAAACTACCATCAGAGTGAACAGGCAACCTACAGAATGGGAGAAAATTTTTGCAATCTACTTATTTGACAAAGGGCTAATACCCAGAATCTACAATAAACTCAAACAAATTTACAAGAAAAAATCAAACAACCCCATCAACAAGTGGGCAAAGGAGATGAACAAACACTTCTCAAAAGAAGACATTTATGCAGCCAAAAGACACACGAAAAAATGCTCATCATCACTGGCCATCAGAGAAATGCAAATCAAAACCACAATGAGATACCCATCTCACACCAGTTAGAATGGCAATCATTAAAAAGTCAGGAAGCAACAGGTGCTGGAGAGGATGTGGAGAAATAGGAACACTTTTACACTGTTGGTGGGAGTGTAAGTTAGTTCAACCATTGTGGAAGTCAGTGTGGCGATTCCTCAGGGATCTAGCACTAGAAATTCCATTTGACCCAGCCATCCCATTACTGGGTATATACCCAAAGGATTATAAATCATGCTGCTATAAAGACACATGCACACATATGTTTATTGCTGCACTATTCACAATAGCAAAGAGTTGGAACCAACCCAAATGTCCAACAACGATAGACTGGATTAAGAAAATGTGGCACATATACACCATGGAATACTATGCAGCCATAAAAAATGATGAGTTCATGTCCTTTGTAGGGACATGGATGAAGCTGGAAACCATCATTCTCAGCAAACTATCGCAAGTACAAAAAACCAAACACCGCATGTTCTCACTCATAGGTGGGAATTGAACAATGAGAACACATGGACACAGGAAGGGGAACATCACACACTGGGGACTGTTATGGGGTGGGGGGAGGGGGGAGGGATAGCATTAGGATATATACCTAATGCTAAATGAGTTAATGGATGCAGCACACCAACATGGCATATGTATACATATGTAACAAACCTGCACGTTGTGCACATGTAACCTAAAACTTAAAGTATAATAAAAAAAAATTAAGTGGCTTTTATTCTCTGCATATTTTTGGTCAACTTCTGTGTTGCAAAGTTGTTTGTGACACACAATTACTCCAAAATGTATTATATGTGGATATTTTTCATTCTTGTGAAAAATGCATATCTTTGACATCTATATAAAGGTTATTTCAATTTGTCATTCTGTGTAGAAAAAATACATAAAACACATTGTTTTATGTTTTTTATGTTTTAGTTATGTGTTTTGTTTTATGTTTTATGTGTTTCTAGTTATCACAAAATAACTAGAAGAAGTGATGAAAATGTATTTGAAGTTTTAAGTTAGTTGATTCATGGGTTTTTTTCTTAAAGAGGATTACCTTCACAAATTTCCTTTAAAACACACAATAACACACTAGTTTGAGTTTCTCCTACCTCTCCTTCAAAATAAATACATATAATCTCCTGAAAAAATGCAAAGTACACTGGAGTGAGAATCCAGAGACCTGCAGCCTTTTCCCAGATTAATCATTCAGTCTATAACCTAAGTCAGTAACTTCCGAATCTCCATCTGCTCATGTATAAAGGGGATTAGATGTAATCAGTAATTTTCAAATTGGACTATAGAAGCCTCAGGGATTCTGCGTGTTTCAGGGGTGGAGGAACAGAGGATAATTAAGAATTTGTATTTCTTAAAAAGAGTTCAAAAATTACTACACTATATGATTTGAAAGGATTCTTTAACATCCAGAATCCTATTATTCTATTTCTTTATCCTATTCAAAACAGCTATTAGTCTCAAATTTTAAATTGGAAAAATAAAATACCAAATATATATACATCCTTCTTAAAAATCACATAAGGTATGCAATGGAAATCACTGAGCTCTAAACACTAATGGTATCTGTTGGTAACAGTTGCCCTATTGTCATTTAACAGCAAATGAAATGTAGCCTTCCAGAATCAAAACTAGACATTATTTTCCCTTTGAGCGAGTCAATTATCCCACTAATGTAATTTTGAATATCATAAGCATTAAAAATATATATTTAAGGAACTGAATTATTATTTTTAAAATACCTGTACTATAAATTGTAATTCTCTTCTTTCTGCTTCCCATTGTTCTTCTTGTAATCTAAACTCCTCCAATGCTGTCTCCCTGATATGAGACTCCATCTCATTCTTCTCCTGTTGATGTTTTTCCAATGCTTCCTTTATATAATAAAATCTTGCTTTACTATTAGATCAATAAAATTTATCTTTCTTCCTTCATCCCCAGTTTAAATGTACAAAGAGGCTCTTCTTACCTATAGATGTTAAAACTCATCATAATTCATGTTAAAATCATTAATAAAACTATAATTTGATCAACAGAATGTAGATCTGAGTAAGAATCTATGTTTGTTTAAACAACAGATTATACCTTGTTTATATAGGCATATATTTACCTATTACCTATATATAAGTATATACAAGCAACAGGCTGTATATACCTGTTTATTATATAAGGATATATTCGATCCAATTTTTCTGAAAAATGTAAACTCAGAGGTCTGAACAAAATATCAATATATGATATCATATGATAGATTTAAACAAAGTAGATTCCATTTAATATGGAAATCGCTACCTGTGATCAAAATGTTTGGATTATCCCTGATAATTTATACATAAATTTGACACAGAACAATGTATTTCCGAAAGGGAAAAAGGGGCAAAGAAAAGAATTCTGTGCAACAAATTAGGATAAGGAAACTCTAGAATGTCAAAAATTTGAAAAGCAAAGAACAAAAAATTTAAGTGTGGACTTCAATTTCTAGTTCTATAGATAAACAATACTTGAAAAAATGCATTTCCTTTTGGGTTTTCTGAGGTGTACTGCAAGATCTCATTTGGTTTAATATCTTAGAAACATAAAACGCAATTTGCTGAGAAGCCCAATTTTCTAACTATAGGGTTTAAAATTAAGTTCCCATTAACAGAAGAAAGTCTATGGTTTACATGCGAGAGAAAGAAAGCCTCTCATGTCCACATAATGGTAGCATGGATCTGTATAACAAATATTACCCTCCTAACTTATAGAAAGAAAGCTTTCACAAAGAGCCTTGAGGCTTTTTTTCCCCCAAGGGCTAAATAGTGACTCAGATTCAACTCCAAACTGTCCCAAGGGTCTCTGTGCAGACTAGTTTAAAGCCAATAGCCTAAAACCAAAGCACAATTCTCCTAAGTAGCTAATTGAGATCAGATCATAATCTTCTACCTTCAGGTGCAAGCTGATTGGCTGAAGAAATACTGCCACCATCACTCTCCTCTCCACATAACTCCAAAACATTTTATGTGGGGAAGGTTATACAGGCCCATCCAAGGACTTGTAACATGAGCTACCACCGAAACCTCCCCCATTCACACACTAATGGAGGCCTTCTGCATGCCAGCTACTGTTCCAGGGTCTAAGAATACAGTAGTAAACAAAAGAAACAAACTATGACTACTGATGTGGAAGAAATCAAAAGTAAATTTGCTGACAATGACAACATCTGGGAACGACTGTGCGAAAACTTTTACAGTTTGTAAATGCTTTTGTGTAATTAATTTTTAGTAAAGACACATTTCCAGAATTCAAAAAAGCCATTTACACCAATGGTAAAGGTAGAACATTTTTATCACCGTTTTTTTTTCTTTGTTTTGTTTTTTGCTTTTTTGGGAGGAGACAGGGTCTCACTATATTGCTCAGGCTGGAGTACAGTGGCTATTCATAGGCCCAATCATGGTACATTGTGGCCTCAAACTCCTGGCCTCAAGTGATCCTCCCACCTCAACCTCCCTACTAGCTGGAACTACAGGCATGCACCACCATACCTGGCTTTGTCATGTAATTTTTTTTCATTTAAACTGTTGCTTCAAAAAAAATAGCAAATATAGACAACTCAAAATCTACCTTTTAAGACACTGGCAACTTCAACGTTATACCACTTTTACTTTAGGGAGTAAAAAGGGAACAAAAAATAAGGGAATAAATAGCTCACAATTTTAGGAGAAGTTAAATATGTTACATATCACGTCTATACAGAACATGCTCTACATAGATAATGAAGCTTATATCAAACATACAAATATTTTTCTATATTTATTGTATATTCAGACCAAAATCCAGGGCCCATATTTCTAAAATTCCAAATTTTCATATTGCTAAACAAAAAGAGCTGTAGATTCTTACCATCTTACAATATGCCCATATAAGTGCTTTGTGGCTTTTAACATTTTGATTAGCGACCGCGAACCGTTTTTCACCCCAAAAAGTATACCTATTAATATACTCCAAAAGAGACCAGCAAATATGCCCCTAAAAAGAAAAAATGGGAGGGAGGAAGGGAGGAGGAAGGAAGGAGGAAGGAAAAAGGAAGGAAGGAAATCCAGGATAACTTCAAGTAATGTACAACACATCTCAGTGAATATTACGTATCGGAAAATTCCTTTATAAAAACTATTTTACCTGTAGAGTTTTCTCTAGTCTGCTTTTTTCTTTCATAAGTAAATCATATTCTCGATTGCAATTTTGGATCATATTGTCTCTTTCCTCCAAATCATGTTCAAATCTTCTGCATTCTTCTTTCCATTTTTGCTGAGAAGTCTGAAGTGCTTTCTCAGTCTCATTTGTCTTTGCTTGAAGTTCTGAATTCTGTGCTATTAAGAATAGAATAATAGGTACATTTACAACCATGAATTAAATAACAAGGAGCCCCAAAACCTAGGCATTGGAGTTGACATCATTTACAGCACGATCTTAGGATAAAACATTTAACCTTTCCATTACAGTAAACTCCTGAAAACCTTTCCAGTCCAGTAAACTCTTGAAAAGCTCACAGTCTCTAAATCAATCTATTCTATAATTTTCAATCTCTTCTTCCCCTTCAGACAATGATGATTTTGCTATGAAATAGTGCGACATATTTCTGAAGGCATATCCAAGTTTACCTGCACTTCTAGCACCAGCTGCAACTCTATTGGTTTTTGTCCTATTCAAGAAAACTAACCAGCTGAGTGTGGTGGTGCACACCTGTAATCCCAGCTACTCTGGAGGCTGAGGTGGGAGGATCACTGGAGCCTAGGAGTTCAAGACCAGCCTGAGCAACATAGGGAGACCTCCTCTCAGATTTAAGAAAGAAAAAGAAAGAAAGAAAGAAAGAAAGAGAGAGAGAGAGAGAGAGAGAGAGAGAGAGAGAGAGAGAAAGAAAGAAAGAAAGAAAGAAAGAAAGAAAGAAAGAAAGAAAGAAAGAAAGAAAGAAAAGAAGAAAGAAAAATCAATTTTTAAGACTGTGATATATAGGGCAAGTTTTTAAAAACAGTAGATTACAAATTTTTATATTTGACTATTGACAACAAACTAGTTGTAACACATCTTACACAAGTGTCACAAAGCTGAGGCTGGAAACCACTACCCCAACCCTTAGAACTGTAGCTATTTACTTTGCCAGATTTAGGTGCAACTCACCTCCTACCCTATTACCTCAACAATAACCAACACCTATCAACACACTAACACTGCTGCTCTGTCTCAGCATCTAGAAAATAAGGAAATGCTTCCAGGTCTGCCTCCATCACCTGCCACCTTATTAAACCTCCTTGATTCTCTGATTCTCACTAGGAATAAGAATGTCCCTAGTTAAGTTTTTATGAAGATAAAATGAGGAAATGTTTATAAAAACACGTGTTAAAAGATGCCACAGCTATAATAGCAGTATTTCTAAATTATATTTCTTTGCATTTTTAATTAATCATAAATTCAAAACATTCAAAATACAAAGGTATAAAAGGTACAAAAGGAATTACATTAAAAGTCCCCCCCCCCATTCAGCTGCCATCTCCAGAAGATATTCTTCCATGGTCTCTCATCCAGCATTGCTGGATAGTAGTTTGAGGCCATTTTGACTCCTGATCCTTTGCATTTGACCTATTTTTCTTTTCTCGTAAAAGCTTTAGAATCTTCTGTGTCTTTATTTTTCTGAAATTTCATAATGTTATGCCTGCAGTAGGTCTACTTCTTCCCATAACGGTAAATAGACTCTTTCCATCTGGCAATTCATGTCCTTTAGTTCTGAGATGTTATCTTGAGTTATTTTCATTGATGATTTATCATACATTTCTGTTTTTTTTTTTTTTGAGACGGAGTCTTTCTCTGTCCCCTAGGCTGGAGTGCAGTGGCGCGATCTCAGCTCACTGCAAGCTCCGCCTCCCGGGTTCACGCCATTCTCCTGCCTCAGCCTCCCAAGTAGCTGGGACTACAGGCACCCGCCAACACGCCCAGCTAATTTTTTGTATTTTTAGTAGAGACGAGGTTTCACTGTGTTAGCCAGGATGGTCTCGATCTCCTGACCTCGTGATCCGCCCGCCTCGGCCTCCCAAAGTGCTGGGATTACAGGCTTGAGCCACCGCGCCCGGCCTCATTTCTGTTTTCTCTCTTACGTCTTTCACTATTCCCTATTATTCAAATCGGTCCTCAAATTTTTTTCATCTCTTCTCTCCTATTTTTCTACCTCCGTCTTTTTAATTCTGATTTCCGGGAGGTTTCTTCCATCTTCATCTTCCAGTGCTTCTAGGGACATTTTTCATTCCTGCCTTCATATTTTTAATTTGTTAATTTTTTCAAGCCAAACTGTCTCCAACTTTATTAATTATATTTTTCACAAACAAAAATGGTATTGTAGGCAGGTATTTCAGTTAACAGTATGCAACTTTCAAACCCCCTTCTTCAAAGGACTACCAAAATCAGAAAGCCACTATAAACCCAATGAAGTCCTCATTTGATGTTCTGAACAGGGAGTTTAGAGTGGGGTTGACATTCCACATTAACATGTTGTTTCACAACTTTTCACAAGCCGACTCTGACTTTTAGGAAGTGAAATGAAAATGGCAGGTTTTATCTAAAGATCTACAATCTAGAAACAGAAGTGCTGCTATTTTGAGGAGTGCCACCTCAGTGGTGTCATTGGGAAGTCCAGATTGCCTGATACACTGGCAACCAACTACTGGGAGCCAAGAGATGTCTAGGCTTAAGGGAGTTAAGTTTATGCTGAGGGTGGAAGGGAGAAGAGGACATAAAAACAAATTTGTTTTTCCACACCACAAGGTGTTTGTGCCAAGGTGGCTATATGTGTCAATATCAGGGAATCTCTCTGCCTAGGAGCCAAGAAGAAGTCTCTCAAAACTAGAAGGGAAAGGTGTTTTCCCCCCATCAATCCACTTCAGAGACATTCTAGTAGTAACACATGTCCCTTTCCCAAAAAACAGCGACGTTTTCTGTGGGGCAACAACATAGCTTTAAAAAAAAAAACACAGGTGGTCGCGGTGGCTCACGCCTGTAATCCTAGCACTTTGGGAGGCCGAGGTGGGCGGATCACAAGGTCAGGAGATCGAGACCATCCTGGCTAACACGGTGAAACCCCGTCTCTACTAAAAAAAAATACAAAAAATTAGCCAGGCATGGTGGTGGGTGCCTGTAGTCCCAGCTACTCGGGAGGCTGAGGCAGGAGAATGACGTGAACCCGAGGTGGAGCTTGCGGTGAGCCGAGGTCATGCCACTGCACTCCAGCCTGGGTGACAGAGTGAGACTCTGTCTCAAAAAAAAAAAAAAAAAAAAAAAAAACGAAGTCTGCATTTTCATAAAACTTGGTTGAAAAATATTTCAAACTGTGTAGTCACCAAAAGTGCACAGTTATCAAAAATGCACACATTTCACTTGGTGCCTCCAGCACACTGAGCTTCCTGTGCCTGGTCTGTTTTGGCATCTCCATTTCTTGCAGGATTCTTTCCCTCCTTGTAAGCATCAGCTTTTCCCTTTGGGAACCTTTTCTCCCTTCTTTGCAGGGGCAAAGAAGGCTTTTTGGGCTTCCACTCTGGCTTTGAAGGAGCAGGTTTAGCAGACAACCTTGCGGATCTTCTCTGTAGTTTGGCTTTATCTCCTGTAGCATCCCCTTCAGGCTTTCTCTTGGGCATGGTGGTGATGCTAGTAAGACGTAGCACCAGATGCAGGGATGCAATGGCATGTGGGCTTTGGTCAGTCCGGGCGTCCTCCTTGCCTCTTCTTCACACTGCTTCCATATTTGTAACTTCTTTGAGACAGAGTCTCACTCTGTCATCCAGGCTGGAGTACAGTGGTGCATTCTCACTGCAACCTCTGCCGCCCAGGTTCAAGCGATTCTCCTGCCTCAGCCTTCCGAGTAGCTGGGATTACAGGCAATTGCGACCACGCCTGGCTAATTTTTGTATTTTTGGTAGAGACAGGGTTTCCCCATATCGGTCAGGCTAGTCTTGAACTTCTGACTTCGTGATCCACCCGCCTCGGCCTCCCAAAGTGCTGGGATTACAGGCGTGAGTCACCGCGCCTGGCCTCATATTTTTAATTTCTAAGAGATTTCATCTTTTATAACATCTGGTTCTTACTTCGTAGATGAAATATATTCTTTCCGATCTGAGGAAATTAATGCTACTTGTTTTAAATGTTCTCCCTGCAGAGCCTCTGTTTCTTCGAAGTTGATTTCTTCTCTCCATTTTAGAGGGTTTCCTCATATATCTGGTAACTCTTGGTTGTCTACTGTCATTAAAAGTGAGAAACTATAAATGTAATACAGTTTATACACTAATATACCCACCACCTAGAATCTGAGCTTCAAGGTGGAAGTTAACAACTTTAGTCTTCACTGGAGAAGGATCTGGATGGCTCATTTACTGGGAAACCTCCAACATCAGTATCACTAGGTTCTTCCTCCTGGCTTTGTATTAGTCTGTTTTTTTGATAAAGACATACCTGAGACTGGGCAATTTACAAAAGAAAGGTTTATTGGACTTACAGTTTCACATAGCTGGGGAGGCCTCACAATCATGGCGGAAGGCAAGGAGAAGCAAGTCATATCTTACGTGCATGGCAGCAGGCAAAAAGAGAGCTTGTGTAGAGAAACTCCCATTTTTAAAACCATCAGATCTCGTGAGACCCATATCACAAGAACAGCACGGGAAAGACCCACACCAATGATTCAATCATCTCCCACTGGGTCCCTCCCATAACACATGGGAATTATGAGAGCTACAAGATGTGATTTGGGAGGGGACACAGAGCCAAACTATATCAGCTTGGTCAGGCGACACACAAAAGAGTCCTCCAACATCCGGCATAGAGTGTAGAAATCCAGGTGTTAGCTTTTGGGAAAGTCAATATATAAAGGGAGCTGGAGGCTGAGCATGGTGGCTCACACGTGTAATCTCAGCATTTTGGGAGGCCAAGCTTGGAGGATTGCTTGTGGCCAAGGGTTTGACACCAGCCTGGTCAACATGGCAAGACCTAGTCTCTACAAAAAAAAAAATTTTTTTTAATTAGTCACGTGTGGTGGCATACACCTATAGACCTAGCTACTCAGGAAACTGAGGTGGGAGGATGGCTTAAGCCCAGGAGTTCAAGGCTGCACTGAGCTATGACCACACCACTGCCCTCCAGCCTGGGCAACAAAGTGATGCTCTGTCTCTAAAAATAATAATAATAATAAACTAATTAATTAAAGGGAAGCTGGAAGGAATGGCTCCTCAATATCCAGCATTCAGAATCTTCCCGGTTTTGCCAGTCAAAAGACTATTTCGCCATCTCCAAGGATTAAACCTCCTGACTTCCACTAGCAATTCTTAAGTAATCCCAGAGTAGCATGCTCTTGGAAGGAAATCTAAGGACCTATCTGCCTCTCAAACAGCTTTCATCTAACCCTCCTTATTTTACTCACTATTGCTACTCCCATACATAATTCCAATGGTATCTGGTGCTTCCAGTTTATAAGCCTTTTGACTAAGAATTTCTCTTTCAGTTTTCCCCATTCCTGACTTAGGATTTTAATGTCTCTCTAACTCAGTTATTCGTCATCCATTTACTTTCCAGCTTCCAAAATTTTCTCTTGTCACACCCCCTATTCTCTCCATTTTTATGGGATTATCTCATAACTGCATTAGGCTTTTTACACTACCCTCAACATTTCATTACAAAAATTTTAAAAACACAGAAAGTTGAAAGTATTGTGCAGTGAACATCCATATATCCACAACCTGGACTCTAGGATTGTTAACATTTTGCTATATTTGCTTTATCAGATATTCATCCATTCTTCAATGCATGCATTCATTTATCCACCCAGCAGTCCATCATACATTTTATGCATTTCAAAGCAAGTTGCAAACATCAGGACATTTCACTCCTAAATAGTTCAGCATGTATATCATTAATCAGAATTTAATATAGTTTTATTTTTTTACAGATAAAATTTACATCTAGTAGAATGCACAAATCTTTAATGTACTGTTCAAGGAGTTTTTTGTTTTGTTTTTTTGAGACAAGGTCTCACTCTGTCACCCAGGCTAGAGTGCAGTGGTACGATTTCAGCTCACTGCAACCTCTGTCTCCTGGGTTCAAGTGATCCTTCTGCCTCAGCCTCCTGAGTAGCTGAGATTACAGGCGTGCACCACCATGCCTGACTAGTTTTTGTTTTTAGTAGAGACGGGTTTCACTATGTTGGCCAGGATGGTCTTGAACTCCTGGGTTCAAGCGATCCACCTGCCTCCACTTCCCAAAGTGCTGGGATTACAGGTGTGAGCCAATGTTCAAAGAGATTTTATGAATAAATACATTCATGTAACCCAAACACCTGTCAAAATGCAGAACATTTCCTTCAACCCAAAAAGTACCCTCATACTCTTTCCCAGTCAAATCCACTGCCAACCCACCCTGCAGAGGCAATCACTGTTTAGATTCTTTTTTTCACCAATGATTAGTTTTTCCTATCCTAGAACTTTATGTTAATGGAACCATATAGGATGTCCTCTTGAGTGTAAAGTTTCTCTCACTAAGCATGTTTTGGAGATTCATTCATGTTACTGCATACATTAGTGGTTGGTTCCTTCTTATTGCTGAGTAGCATTTCATTATATAACACAAATTGTTTCTTCATTCTCTTGTTAATGAATATCTTTTTCCCCAACTTTGGACCACCATGAATGGAGTTGCTATGAAATTCTTTTACAAGTCTATTTTGGACAAGTGTTTTTCTTTCTCATGGGGAAATAATAAAGAGTGAAACTGCTGGCTCATAAGATAAATGCATGTTTATTTTAAAAGAAACTGCCAGGTTTTTTTCCAAAGTGGTTGTATCATTTTACACTCCCATTAACAAAAAGTATGAGTCCCTGTTGCTCTATATCCTCACCAATATTTGGTATTGACAATCTTTTCAATTAGAGCCATCTGATAGGTGGTTAATAACATCTACTATGGTTTTCATTTGCATTTCCCTGATAATAAGTGAGGTTACGCATTTTTCCTGTGATTAATAGTCATCTCTCTATCTTACTCTGTAGAATGTCTGTTGAAATTGTTTGACTCTGAGCAAGGAACTTCCCATCTTTCCAGGACTTCACTTTCCTCATAGTTAAATGAAAGTCATGAACTTTCATATCTAGTGCCTTCCAATTCTTATATTCCTAAATTCCAGGTAGTGGTGTAACTATTATTAAACACCAAAGGTAATTACTGGGGCTCAGAACACAATACCCCCAATTATGGTGACTTGGTATGCTGAATATTTTTCACCTGCAGAAGACAGGAGGGCCTCAGAAGGAAGGTTACTCTGACTTCCTGTCTTCTACCCTTCTTTCTCCCCAAAGCAAGACATAAAATCTAGAAAGGTCACCTTTCTGACCTACTACCTCTGAAAGTAGGTCATGGGGCCCTCAGGTGATCTATCACCTGGAAGAAAGAAATGTTACTGAACAAACAGGCTTGCTGGGTTTCCTACTCAGTTTATTACATTGGAACATATCCTTTTGTCCAGTCATAGTTCTCCACAACTATCCACTTCTTTCATCAGACTTAACATAAAAATACGGTTTTCCCTGGTTCTTTGCGTCTTCATTTCTGGAGGCTCCCATGTCATCTAAAACTTTGTTAAATAAATTTGTTACGCTTTTCTCTTGTTAACCTGTGTTTTGTTATAGGATTGTCAGTTGTAAACCTTGCATGGGTGAGTAACAGATACTACTTTTTCTTCTCTACACAATCAAAAGTACTTCTGACCAATGTCAATAACCCCAGACAGCTGAACAAAACTAAGGATCTTGGCCAGGAGCGGTGGCTCATGCTTGTAATCCCAGCACTTTGGGAGGCCGAGGTGGGCAGATCACGAGGTCAGGAGATCGAGACCACAGTGAAACCCTATCTCTACTAAAAAATACAAAAAATTAGCCGGGCGTGGTGGCGGGCGCCTGTAGTCCCAGCTACTCGGAGGGGCTGAGGCAGGATAATGGCGTGAACCCGGGAGGCGGAGCTTGCAATGAGCCGAGATTGCGCCACTGCACTCCAGCCTGGGTGACAGAGCGAGACTCCGTCTCAAAAAAAAAAAAAAAAAAAAAAAAACTAAGGATCTTAACAGTTACAATAATTATACCTTAACATGCCAGGCGCGGTGGCTCACGCCTGTAATACCAGCACTTTGGGAGGCCGAGGCGGGTGGATCACAAGGTCAGAAGTTCAAGACCAGCCTGGCCAAGATGGTGAAACCCCGTCTCTACTAAAAATACAAAAAAATTAGCCGGGCGTGGTGGTGGGTACCTGTAATCCCAGCCACTGGGGAGGCTGAGGCAGAGAATTGCTTGAACCCAGGAGGCGGAGGTTGCAGTGAGCCGAGATCGCACCACTGCACTCCAGCCTGGGCGAAAGAGGGAGACTCCACCTCAAAAAAAAAAAAAAAAAAAGAAAAGAAAATTATATCTTAACATTTCTTTAGCCCCATGAAGTTAACAAAGCACTTTCTTTTTTTTTTTTTTTAATCAAGGACAATTTTTTTCACATTTTATTTTTTATTTCACTAGTTTGGGGAAAAGATGGTGTTCAGTTGCAGGCAAAAGTTCATTAGTAGTGATTTCTGAGATTCTGGTGCATTCATCACCCAAGCAGTGTACGCTGTAACCAATGTGTAGTCTTTTATCCCTCACCCCCATCCCGTCCTTTCCCCAGAGTCCCCAAAGTCCATTATATCATTCTTATGCCTTTGCATCCTCATAGCTTAGCTCCCACTTATAAGTGGTTTTCTATTCCTGAGTTACTTCACTTAGAATAATAGCCTCCAACTCCATCTAGGTTGCTGCAAATGCCACTATTTCGTTCTTTTTGTGGCTCAGTAGTATTCCTTGGTGTATATATACCACATTTTTTTTTTTTTTTTGAGATGGAGTCTCACTGTCACCAGACTGGACTACAGTGGCGCAATCTTGGCTCACTGCAACCTCTCCCTCCTGGGTTCAAGCTATTCTCCTGCCTCAGCCTCCCAAGTAGCTGAAACTACAGGCGTGCACCACCACACACAGGTAATTTTCGTATTTTTAGTAGAGACGGGGTTCCACCACCTTGGCCAAGATGGTCTCAATCTCTTGACCTGGTGATCTGCCCTCCTCGGCCTCCCAAAGTGCTGGGATTACAGGCGTGAGCCACCGCGCCCAGCCTATACCACATTTTCTTTATCCACTCATTGGTTGATGGGCTTCTAGGCTGGTTCCACATTTTTGCAATTGTGAATTGTGCTGCTGTAAACATGCGTGTGCATGTGTCTTTTTCATATAGTGACTTCTTTTCCTCTGGGAAGATACCCAGTAGTGGGAATGCTGGATCAAATGGTAGTTCTACTTTTAGTTCTTTTTTTTTTTTTTTAATACTTTAAGTTCCGAGATACATGTGCTGAATGTGCAGGTCTGTTACACAGGTATACATGCGCCATGGTGGTTTACTGTACCCATCAACCCATCAACTACATTAAGTATTTCTCCTGATGCTATCCCTCCCCCAGCCCCCCACTCCCTGCCAGGCCCCAGTGTGTGATGTTCCCCTCCCTGTGTCCATGTGTTCTCACTGTTCACCTCCCACTTATGAGTGAGAACATGCGGTGTTTGGTTTTCTGTTCTTGTGTTAGTTTGTGGAGAATGATGGTTTCCAGCTTCATCCATGTCCCTACAAAGGACATGAACTCATTTTTACGGCTGCATAGTATTCCATGGTGTATATGTGCCATATTTTCTGTATCCAATCTATCACTGATGGCCATCAATGGTTGGTTCCAGTATTTGCTATTGTGAATAGTGCCACAATAAACATACATGTGCATGTGTCTTTATAGCAGCATGATTTATAACCCTTTGGGTACATACCCAGTAATGGGATGTTTGGGTCAAATGGTATTTCTAGTTCTAGATCCTTGAGGAATCGCCACACTGTCTTCCACAATGGTTTAATTAATTTACACTCCCACCAACAGTGTAAAAGCATTCTTATTTCTCCACATCCTCTCCAGCATCTGTTGTTTCCTGACATTTTAATGATGGCCATTCTAACTGGTGTGAGATGATAACTCATTGTCGTTTTGATTTGCATTTCTCTAATGACCAGTGATGATGACCATGTTTTCATATGTTTGTTGGTTGCAAAAATGTCTTCTTTTGAGAAGTGTCTGTTCATGTCCTTTGCCCACTTTTTGATGGGATTTTTTTCTTGTAAATTTGTTTAAGTTCTTTGTAGATTCTGGATATTAGCCCTTTGTCAGATGGATAGATTGCAAAAGATTTCTCCCATTCTGTAGGTTCCCTGTTCACGATAGTTTCTTTTGCTGTGCAGAGGCTCTTTAGTTGAATTAGATCCCATTTGTCTATTTTGGCTTTTGTTGCCATTGCTTTTGGTGTTTTAGTCATGAAGTCTTTGCCCATGCCTATATCCTGAATGCTTTTGCCTAGGTTTTCTACTAGGGTTTTTATGGTTTTAGGTCTTACGTTTAATCCATCTTGAGTTAATTTTTGTATAAGGTGTAAGGAAGGGTTCCAGTTTCAGCTTTCTGCATATGGCTAGCCAGTTTTCCCAACACCATTTATTAAATAGGGAATCCTTTCCCCATTGCTTGTTTTTGTCAGGTTTGTCAAAGATCACATGGTTGTAGATGTGTGGTGTTACTTCTGAGAGCTCTGTTCTGTTCCATTGCTCTATATATCTGTTTTAGTATCAGTACCATGCTGTTTTGGTTACTGTATTCTTATAGTATAGTTTGAAGTCAGGTAGTGTGATACCTCCAGCTTTGTTCTCTTTGCTTAGGATTGTCTTGGCTATGCGGGCTCTTTTTTGGTTCCATATGAACTTTAAAGTAGTTTTTAACAGCTCTGTGAAGAAAGCCAATGGTAGCTTGATGGGGACAGCATTCAATCTCTAAATTACTTTGGGCAGTATGGCGATTTTCACAATACTGATTCTTCCTATCCATGAGCATGAAATGTTTTTCCATTTGTGTCCTCTCTTATTTCCTTGAGCAGTGGTTTGTAGTTGAAGGTCCTTCACATCCCTTGTAAGTTGATTCCTAGGTATTTTATTCTGTTTGTTGCAATTGTGAATGGGAGTTCACTCAAGATTTGGCTCTCTGTTTGTCTGTTATTGGTGTATAGGAATGCGTGCGATTTTTGCACACTGATTTTGTATCCTGAGGCTTTGCTGAAGTTGCTTATCAGCTTAAGGAGATTTTGGGCTGAGACAATGGGGTTTTCTAAATACACAATCATGTCATCTGCAAACAGAGACAATGTGACTTCCTCTTTTTCTATTTGAATACCCTTTATTACTTTCTCTTGCCTGATTGCCCTGGCCAGAACTTCCAATACTATGTTGAATAGGAGTGGTGAGAGAGGGCATCTTTGTCTTGTGCCAGCTTTCAAAGGGAATGCTTCCAGTTTTAGTTCTTTAAGGAATCTCCATACTATGTCCATAGTGATTGCACTAGTTTACATTCCCACCAGCAGTGTAAAAGTGTTCCCTTTTTACCACATCCATGCAACATCTGTTATTTTTTTATTTTTAAATTATGGCCATTCTTGCAGGAGTAAGGTGGTATCTCACTGCGGTTTTGACTTGCGTCCCTGATAATTAGTGATACTGAACATTTTTTCATACTTTTTTGGCCATTTGTATATCTTCTTTTGAGAATTGTCTATACATGTCCTTTGCCCAGTTTTTGATTGTTTGTTTTTTTCTTGCTGATTTGAGTTCCTCGTAGATTCTGGATATTACTCCTTTGTCAGATGCATAGTTTGTGAACATTTTCTCCTAGTCTGTGTGTTGTCTGTTTACTCTGCTGACTATTCTTTTGCTGTGTAGAAGCTTTTTAGTTTACTTAGTTTTTTAGTTTAATTTTAGTTTAAAGATCTATTTATCTTTGTTTTTGTTGCATTTGCTTTTGGGATATTGGTCATGAACTCTTTGCCTAAGCCAATGTCTAGAATAGTTTTTTCAATGTTATCTTCTAGAATTTTTATGGTTTCAGGACTTAGATTTAAGTCTTTGATCTTGAATTGTTTTTTTGTTTGTTTTGTTTTTTTTTTTTTTTTTTTTTTTTTTTTTGAGACGGAGTCTCGCTCTGTCGCCCAGGCTGGAGTGCAGTGGCGCGATCTCGGCTCACTGCAAGCTCCGCGTCCCGGGTTCACGCCATTCTCCTGCCTCAGCCTCTCCGAGTAGCTGGGACTACAGTTGCCCGCCACCACGCCCGGCTAATTTTTTGTATTTTTTAGTAGAGACAGGGTTTCACTGTGTTAGCCAGGATGGCCTTGATCTCCTGACCTCGTGATCCGCCCGCCTCGGCCTCCCAAAGTGCTGGGATTACAAGCGTGAGCCACCGCGCCCGGCCTTGAATTGGTTTTTATATAAGGTGAGAGATAAGGATCCAGCTTCACTCTTCTACATGTGGCTTGCCAAGTATCCCAGCACTACTAGTGAATAGGGTGTCCTTTCCCCACTTTATGTTTTTGTTTGCTTTGTCAAAGATCAGTTGGCTGTAAGTATTTGTCTTTATTTCTGGGTACTCTGTTCTGTTCCATTGGTCTACATGCCTATTTTTATACCAGTACCATGTAGAACCAGGACCTAAATCTAAATCCGAATTCACATTCAGTGTTCTCTTAATTAAAACCTGCTGTGTACAAGAATGTTCATAGCAACATTATTCTTAATAATCAAAAACTGGACACTACTCAAACGCCCATCAATAATAAATGGATAAATGCAAGTGTGGAATGTTTACACAATACTATACATCAATACAAAGCTCTCATATGATACGCATGAATTTCAAAAACATAATGTTGGAGGAAAGAAGCCAGAAACAAAAGAATATATACTTTATTATTCCATTCATATAAAGTACAAAAAGGTGGCAAAATTAATCTACACTATTAAAAACCAGTATAGTAGTTATCCATGTAGAAGGGCTTTTGATCATTTTCTGTTCCGTGATCTGGGTGCTTGTTATGAGTGATATGGCTATCTAGGCACATTTATTTTTATATATTATATGTAAATAGAAAGGCTTTATTTAAGTCCAAGGGCTATATAACAGATAGCTTTTGAAGATTAAATCCAGTGACTTTTTCTTTTCCAGGCACCATGCTCTAGCCCAGTGATTTCTAAACCTGGCAAAATCAATAAAAGAGGCAGTGCTATGTTCTCACTCATAGGTGGGAATTGAACAATGAGAACTCATGGACACAGGAAGGGGAACATCACACTCCGGGGACTGTTGTGGGGTGGGGGGAGGGGGGAGGGACAGCATTAGGAGATACACCTAATGCTAAATGACGAGTTAATGGGTGCAGGAAATCAACATGGCACATGGATACATATGTAACAAACCTGCACATTGTGCACATGTACCCTAACACCCTAAAGTATAATAAAAAAAAAAAAAAAGAAATTGCAACTTCCAAAAAAAAAAATTAAATTAAATTAAAAAAAAAAAAAAAGAAAGAGGCAGTGCTTCTTGAACATATAGATTCTCAAGCTAGAGATTTGGATTCAGATTATATGTGATGGGGAGCCTGGAGTATATGTTTAAGACAAACAAAAATCCCTTTGTGATTCTGTTGATTATTCATGGAAGAAGTGCTTCTAAAGTGACTAAGAGAATTTTGAACTCCTTTTTCCATATATGCACAGCATAAAAAAATTAATGTAAAGTAGATAAATGTTCACAAAATTGCCAGAAGACTTTTTATACATACCCAGCTAAGTCTGTACATCAAAAGTCAGTCAACGAATCAAAATCTTACCTCTAACCCTGTATGGGATGTACACACAACAGCGAGGAGTGATATACAATCAGGTTACAACCCTAAACTTGAGAAGAAATAGAAACAGTCTTACCACAGAGCTTTTCTTGGATCCTATGTGCCTCAGCTAATCTTTCCTCAGCAGCCTGTCTTCCAAGACCAGCTTCCTTTCTAGCAACAGCTAGGTCATATTCCAGATTTTGTTGCAATGCTTCTCCCTTTTCAACCTCGGACCGTAGCTTGGCAATCTGGCTCTCATATCTTGCCAGCTAAAAACAGATTCCTGATATCAACATGTGTCCAAAGATTATGAGATCATACACTCAAACATTTAAGTTTCTTAGAGAAACTTGTTTCCATAATATATACAAGGCAAAAATTTATAAATTTATATATTCTAAATCACTGGAAAGAAAGCACTACCTTATAAAATGACACTCATTATGTTTTTTATTTTAGAGAATCCACTAGAGGAAAAGAAAAAAATCTTGTAAGAACTTTTTATAAAATTAAAGATAAATTACATGTTTTAATCAGAAATAGTCACACCTTTGCCAGGCACGGTGGCTCAATCCTGTAATCCCAGCACTTTGGGAGGCCAAGGCATGAGGATCACTTAAGCCCAGGAGTTCAAGACCAGCCTGGGCCACATGGGGAGACCCTGTCTCTATAAAAATAATAATAATTGTAATTATAATAATACAAAAATTAACCAGGCATGGTGGTATGTGCCTGTAGTCCCAGCTACTCAGGAAGCTGAGATGGAAGGATTGCTTGAGCCTGGGAGGCAGAGGTTGCAGTGAGCAGAGACCATGCCACTGCACTCCATCCTGAAGGACAGAGCAAGACCGTCTAAAAAAAAACGGAAAGAAAAGAAAATATTCATACCTAAAAAAAAAAAAAAAAATGCATGATACATACTAAGCACTTAAAAATTCATTCTTTCCTCTCCTCCTTCTATTCCCTAAATGAAACCAATAAACAAATTGCATCAAAGTATAGTTTAATAAATATTGTCTGTATTATTTCTCTTGATTATGATATCACTGATCATAAAGTAATAAAAGTGCCAATTTTGCAGGGATTTAAGTTAACGAATATCGAATTTGTGATCCTTCTGAAGTAGCATGAGAGAAGGTCAGAGACAACTGGCTTCTCAATAGGCTTGATCAATGAGAGGCACATGTGGAATGATTGACGGCAGGAGAAGTGAAGATGCCAAGTTATTTCTGCCTTTCTAGATCTACCTCTAGCAGTTATCCCTCTCTTGTCTGTGGCTGCAAATCCTTATGGATAGTCCCTCCTTCCATGGGCCTTGCTTTGTCCAGTTCTAGCTCTAATCAACCTTGGGAATAGAAGCAGTTCTTAATGTTGGGCTGTCTTAATCTCCTCTAGTTGTCTTTTCCACTTTTCTAGTACCTGTGTGACCAATACCCGCTACTAATGTCCCTTTGTTGTAAGACTTATAATGGTTTCTGTTTTCCTAACTGAACACCCAGTAATGTTGTTCTTGGTATCAGAAATTGTCTCAAGATGGGTTTGTAATATTGGGTGGCTAACATATTTAAGCCTGAACACAGTGAAAGCCTCTTTGCAGGTAGAAATGGGATTCTAGTGATCTACAGCATACAGTGGGATCACAGTTCTTTAAATTATGGTGTGCAGTTGTTTAGGATGAAGTGCCAGTTGAAAACAAGCCTTCGGAAAATGAAGTAGTGAACGCACTTAACTATGATGCCAGTATTGATTTACTATAAGGCCTGAGGGATAGAAAGGCTAAATCTCACTATACTAGAGAATTTACAAAAACAAAATGATAATCTCAGAGCTTTAGAATCTAAGTTCAAGACAGTTAGAAAAACTACAGTTTTTATGATGACTTTAAAATAATTGCTTATTTAGTACAGCCCCAGGGCAGATAAGGTTATGAACAAACCTGAAAATATAATTATGGGAAATGCAAAATTACAAGTTCAATGAAGAGTTTCACCAAGTTTCTTCTGTTAAGATGGTATCAGCTGGATATTAAGTAGGAAGAACATAGGATGAGGACTTTCAGAATTAAACAAACCTAAAAACTATGAACTCTCAAATCTCCCCTGAACATTCCTTACCAAAAAAAAAGCAGCCTCTCCTCTCTGACTGAGGTAACCAGCCTTTCCTTGCTGAAAGATTTAGTAATGACCACACCTGAAGCATCTGCCTTGCAGGAGGATTTGCAAGAGCCACCTACACCGCTCTGTTCACCACAGATTGACTCAGATCTCAGTATGCTACAGAAGGAAAAATGCAGTCTGCTCCAGGAGGAAATAGCTTATATAGCAGAAGAACTGAAAGCTCTTGCTAATCTGGTATTCACAAGAACTTGGAGAACGTGTACAAGATCAATGTGGATTTCGTAAGTTAACTCTTAACAGTTTTGCTTGGATGGTTGACTGAAAATTGAATTCAACATTAGCCTACAATCATTTCATAAGGTCAAAATACTAGTACTTTCCTGGCATAATACAGAGACTTAAGAACATGGGAGTGGTTTTGTGCAAACCAAAGCCTCCCTTTTCCTTGACTACGTCCTCTTCAAGGGCACAAAGTACATTACTTAAAATTAAAATGCTGGCCAGGTGCGGTGGCTCACTCCTGCAATCCCAGCACTTTGAGAGGCTGATGAGGGAGGGCTGCTTGAGGCTAGGAGTTTGAGACCAACCTGAGCAACAGAGCAAGACCCCATGTCTACAAATAATAACAATAATAAATTAGCCAGGTGTGATGGCACACACCTACAGTCCTGGCTACTTGGGAAGCTGCAGCATAAAATCACTTGAGCCCAGGAGTTCCAGGCTGTAGGGAGCAATGATCACATCACTGCATGCAAGCCTGGGCAACAGAGCAAGACCCTGTCTCTAAAAAAAGATTTAAAACAACAAATATATATACATGTATACACACACACACACACACAGTAACTGAAATATGATATATGATATGTAGCTGTATTTTTTTTTTTTTTTGAGACAGAGTCTCGCTCTGTTGCCCAAGCTGGAGTGCAGTGGCATGATCTCAGCTCACTGCAACCTCTGCCTCCCAGGTTCAAGTGAGTCTCCCACCTCAGCCACTCAAGTAGCTGGGATTATAGGTGCGCACCACCACACCGAGCTAATTTTTGCATTTTTAGTAGAGACAGGGTTTCACCATGTTGGCCAGGCTGGTCTCAAACTCCTGACCTCAAGTGATTCACCCACCTCAGCCCCCTAAAGTGCTGGGATTACAGGTGTGAGCCATGGCACCCATCCTGTAACTATAATTTCTAAAATGTGATATGTATCTGTGATTTCTATTGATGATACTCAAAAGTACTGCTAACACTACTATGACTTGTTAAAAGGAGGACTGGCTGGGTCAAGCCCTTCAGAACTGAAGGAAATGCTTAATATCAGCTAGAGGTTAATAAAAATAAAATTATAAGTTTTCCCCATCTATGTTCACAGATTCCCTGATTTCTCCTTCGGAGGACTCCAGCTTAAGAATCCCTGCTCTCAAGAGTACTGGCTGGGTCACACAATATCTTCAGGCCATAAAGCCTACGGACTAGTCCTAAGTTTCCAGTATTTTTTGGCTAAAAGAAGTTATGTCAGCCAGGTACAGTGGCTCACACCTGTTGTCTCAGCACTTTGGGAGGCCAAGGCGGGTGGATCACTTGAGCCCAGAAGTTCAAGACCAGCCTGGACAACATGGCAAAACCACACCTCTACAAAAATACAAAAAATTAGCCAAGCATGGTGGCACATGCATGTCTGTAGTCCCAGCTCCTCAGGAGGCTGATGTAGGAGATCACTTGAGTCCAGGAGTTCGAGACCAGGCTGCAGTGAGCCAAGATCACACCATTGCACTCCAACCTGGGTGACAGAGTGAGACCCTGTTTCAAAAAAAAAAAAAAAAACAGTTATGTCACTCTCCTTTACCCTCTCTCTTTCTAATTTATCTGGATTTTCTTGCTCTGTCATCACTATCTGGGCCAGTGAGATATCTGAATAGCCTCACAGTCTTCTTGTCCTATTTTCCACAACTTTATTGTTACGCTCAAATGATTCTAAAAACCTTACGGTATTTTCCCATCCCAATCATCTACATCAATGCAACTTAGTCTCATCTGGAATGTATGAGTCTATAAGCAATTCTTCTCCCCATACCCTCTTGTCTACTAATAAATCCTTTCAACAGTAATCTATTATTTGAATACCTATCAAAGAAACCTGTAGCTCAGAAAAATGAAGTAACTTTCCCAAGATCCCCCAACAATAAAACTCCGAGAGAAGTCTTTAAAGATATTTTGTGCCAATCACTGTGCATGATTTGTGTTTGCATTAGGAATACCTGATAAGGCAAATATGGCCTTTGTTTTTAGATCACTGCATTCTTCTCTGCCTTGCTTCCTGATGGGTACACTTGGAGATTATATGGCTAAAAAATTTAACTACATAATACAAGTACGATCATCTAAAGAAATAACTGAAGGGCAGGCACAGTGGCTCACTGGCTCACACCTGTAATCCCAGGACTTTGGGAGGTTGAGGCAGGTGGATCACTCGAGGTCAGGAGTTCGAGACCAGCCTGGCCAACATGGTAAAACCCCGTCTCCACTAAAAGTACAAAAATTTGGCCAAGCGCGGTGGCTCACACCTATAATCCCAGTACTTTGGGAGGCCAAGGCGGGTGGATCACAAAATCAGGAGTTCAAGACCAGCCTGGTCAAGATGGTAAAACCCTGTCTCTACTAAAAATACAAAAATTAGCCAGGCACAGTGGCAGGCACCTGTAATCCCAGCTACTCAGGAGGCTGAAGCAGGAGAAACACTTGAACCTGGGAGGCAGAGGCTGCAGTGAGCCAAGATAGCACCATTGTACTCCAGCCTGGACAACAGACTGAGACAAAAAAAAGAAAAAGAAAAAGAAATAATTGAAAAAATAATAATAATTGGTAACATAAATCTAGAGTTGAACCAATTATAATTTCCTGTTTTAAGAAAACTGTCTTCCTTCTCTAAGATAATTTCCTATCTCTTTAATGTGAACATATACTTCAAAACATTTTGATCAAATAAAAGAGAATAGTGTGTTCTGCTGAGAAATCTAATGACAACTATAAACATATTATGAAAGAATATATTTATTTTTATTTTATTTTTTGTAGATACAGGGTCTCACTCTGTTGCCCAGGCTGGTCTTGGACTCCTGGGCACAAGCAATCCTCCTGCCTTGGCCTCCCAAAGTGCTGGGATTACAGGCATGAGCCACCACACCTGGCTGTGAGATAATTTATTTAATAGAGGAATGATTATCATCACACTAATACTCTCAAGATTGTGCCACTGCACTCCAGCCTGGGCGACAGAGCGAGACTCCGCCTCAAAAAAAAAATAAATATATAAGTTTTAGAGTTTATGAATAATTAGCATACATTTAATACATACCACTTTATATGGATTATTACAATGTAAATAGAAGCAATTACTTCAATTATCACTTAAAAATTACCTCAATTGGGCTGGGCGCGGTGGCTCACACCTGTAATCCCAGCACTTTGGAAGGCCAAGGTGGGCAGATCACCTGAGGTGAGTTCAAGACCAGCCTAGCCAACATGGTAAAACCCCATCTCTACTAAAAATACAAAAATTAGCCAGGCATGGTGGCACATGCCTGTAATCCCAGCTACTGGGGAGGCTGAGGCAAGTGATTCTCCAATCACTTGAACCTGGAGGCAGTGGTTGCAGTGAGCCGAGATCACTCCACTGCACTCCAGCCTGGGTGACAGAGACTTCGTCTCAAAAAAAGAAAAGTTGTAATAATAATATTACCTCAATTGGTACTAAAAAAATACAAAGAAAATGATTATATATTCATCTCTTGTTATTTCAATCAGCAATACCACTGCTCCTTAGATACCCTGAAAAAAAATCATCTTTTCATGCTCTCCTCTGTTGCCCAGGCTGGAGTGCAGTTGCACGATCTCAGCTCACTGCAACCTTCCAGCTCCAGGGTTCAAGCGATTCTCCTGCCTCAGCCTCCCAAGTAGCTGAGATTACAGGTGTGCACCACTATGCCCAGCTAATTTTTGTATTTTTAGTAGAAATGGGGTTTCACCATGTTGGCCAGGCTGATCTCGAACTCCTGACTTCAAGTGATCCACCCACCTTGGCCTCCCAAAGTGCTTGGATTATAGGCATGAGCCACCACACCTGGCCCTTTTCATATATTTATTCAATACACAACTACTGACGGCCTACTATGTGCCAGTAAACATGAGCAATATGGAGACAAAGTGTGATCACTGTTTTCAGCTCTCAAGGGGTTTACAAACTAAAGAAGAGCAGGTAAGCATGATATAAATGTTTTAGTTCTAAAATATCTGTAACAGCAACATGTTGTGGAAGAACAAAGTAGTAGCCGGTTTCACTTAGAGAGACATTAAAAGGTTTCCCAACATGAGAACTGCAGAACTTAGCAAAAAGGGAAGAAAAACATACTGTTTACACTTAACTGTCAATAAATTACAGCTACTATTACAGTACACAAGCACTTTCCAAATTTTATTTCACTTAATTATCACAACAACCCTTTGGGACCAGCAGTTCACAATGAGAAACCAATGGTGTACAGGATAAATAAGTAGCCCAAGATGACGCATCTTGTAAATAGAAAGGCCAGGAATGAATTGAGCTCTGTGTAATTTGATACTCTTCCCACTACACCAGGTGGCCTAAACTGAGTTTTAAGAATAAATAAGATTTAGCAGAGAAAAAAGGAGAAAAAACACAGCAGAGAGAAGAGGCATAAAGATATGACTCATGAACTATCTTAGAAGGGAAGGAAAACTATCTTGGAATATATATATATACATATGAAATATATATACACACACATACATACTAACAAAAGAAATAATGACTTATAAACTAAGACAATTTATGAATTGAACTATGATTAAAAATTCCATACTCAAATTTACTTAAGAGATTGCTCCACAATTGAGACCTTAAAGGAACCTACATTATGATTTCAAAAATGTCTGATTTGCAAATCCTTTAATCATCAAACATGTTCATAAATTAATAATTTTAATCAATTGAACCCATTAATTAAAATAAATCTAAGATAACATACAAATAAACATAATTCATTAAAGTTCTACTTTAACACTTATGCAATTACACTACATTTTAAAATCATGTTTTCTTTATTACAATTTCCTTTTTAAACGCAAGAATGGTATAGTTATAAAAGTTAAACATGGAGTTTTTCATATGAAATAAATCTAAAAAATCAAACTCAACTTTTAACATTATTTGAGATGAAAATAAATTGTACCTCTGCACTGTGTTTGGTTGTTATTTCTAATTTTTCTTTTTTAGCCCAACAGAGTTTCTTCCTGAGATCAGCAGTAATATCCAACTCTGTTTCATTTTTAAGTATTTGTTTTACATTCAATGAGGCATTCTTCAACCTATAAAATGAGATTACAGTAAAATGTGTATGCTTCTCATAAAGCATGTTTCAGAGCATTTCTGTTATTTCTGATAACTTATTTTTCAAAAAACAAAGAGAACATGACATGGTTCTTGACTTAGAGTTCACAATCTAGCAAAAGATGTCCATTGCAAAAGCTATGCAGAAATACAAAGTAGTGTATATAGATAGATAGATACCTAGCAACAAACCACTGTCTAATGGGAAATTACCACATTATTCAAGATTGCTACTTAAACTGTCTGATCATATCACAAGCTGGATAATTTGGGAAGAGACTGCGTTCTCCCACTTTTTTCTTTGTAAATAATATATTTTGTTTCTTGTAAATGTAATACATAATACAAAAAGAAAAATGTCAGACTAAAGCACACTACTCTCTCCCAAAAATAAAAATTAAAATTGAAAATTAAAATAACAGCAAACAGAATTTAGAGGTATAAACTCACAAGAGAAAGAACACAAAAGATGAGATAATAGCAAAAAATTACTGGAAGCTGAAATGCATGTGGACAAGTGGTAACTGATAACCCCCAAAAGCTCAGTAATTGGCAACACCTTTGAAAATGGAGGTAAAAGTAGAGCAGAAAACAGGAGAATTATTTGAAAGTCTGTCAACAAAATAATTACATCCTCAGATCCCCTATCCCCTATACCACACAACTGGGTACCTATCTCTTTCCCAGTCTGGCAGAAAAACACTAGGGGTTTAGTCCCTGGAGAGGATAAAACGGAGGGTCTCTGGATCAGAAGACATTAGATACAAATGACCTAAGTTTTTTATACTATATACAAGAAGCTTGAGTTAAAAGTTATATAATGAAAGAGCACTCTAGAGTTTTAACACTACTTGTCCTGCCAGAATGTTCTTGCCAGAACGATGGCAGTCAAGCAGAGATTGGAAGTGTCTTCCCTACAGAACCTAAGCAACCAGGTGAAAAATACCTAAAGATACTGATGCCAGTGGTTCTCTAGCAAAACAGCTTAACCATATAACCCTACAGAGCACGCCACAAACACAAAGCCTCACACACTGAGCTTCCAGTCATCTTTTTTAGGTTAAGCCCCTACTCTTCAATATAAGCAGATAGCCAACAATCACCAAAAGTTTAGTAAGCATCTAATATGATAAACAGAGACCAAAAACATGGTGCATGGAAAGAAGTATGCCTTGAAAGACTATGCAGAAAGATGACAACTTAGAAGAGGGAAAAAAAAAAACTAACATTGTCTCCTAAAAAAATAGGAGAGAGTATATCATCCATATGTCACATCCATGACTGCAATGAGAAATGAAATATTCAGAGAAAAAAAAAACAGCTCTTAAAAATCAAAAACACAGCCGGGTGCAGTGGCTCACGCCTGGCCTCCAAGCACTTTGGGAGGCTGTGGCAGGCAGATCACTTGAGGCCAGGAGTTCAAGACCAGCCTGGCCAACATAGTGAAATCCTGCCTCTACTAAAAATACAAAATTAGCTGGGTGTGGTGGCTCATGCTTGTAATCCCAGCTACTTGGGAGGCAAAGGCAGGAGAATCCTTGAACTCGGGAAGCAGAGGTTGCAGTAAGCAGAGATCACACCATTGCACTCCACCCTGGGCAACAAGAGTGAAACTGCATCTCAAAAAAAAGAAAAGAAAAAGAAAAGGAAAAGAAATCAAAAACACAAACTAAGAAAATGAAAAACTAAATAAATAAAAATAAAAGAAAAATCTCCCAGAAAATAAAGCAAAAAAAGAGATGGAGATGAAAAATAGAAAATTTTTTAAATTAGAAGACTGTCCAAGAAGTTCAAAATCTAAATAAAGGTGCACAATGAGAAAAAATAAATTTATAACATTAAATAGTCTTAATATTTTGTAAGCATTGTTCTAAGCATTTTACATATATAAACTTATTTATTCTTCACAATAATCTCATGAGATTGGTAGTATTATGACCTCCTATTACCCAAGTTCACAGGGCTAGTGAGGGGCAGAGCTGAAATTCAAATCCTGAAAGCCTGGCTCCATGATATATCCTCTTAACCACTGCACTACAATGTCTCTCTGAAGGGGAGGAAACTGTTATAGAAAAAAATCCATGGAAATAGGCAGATTCCCAAGGATATAAGTTTCAAACCAAAAGGGCCTATTAAAAGATCACAAGTTAAATGTATGGAAATTTCAGAAAACAAGGAACAAAAAAGTAGTTCCTCCAAACCCTAGAGAGAAATAAATAGGTTTTATACAAAAGACTAAGAAATATGTTTGACTATAAAAATCCCTGAAAGACAACCTAGGCAATACCATCCTGGACATAGGAACGGGCAAAGATGACATGACAAAGATGCCTAAAGCAATCACAACAAAAGCAAAAATTGACAAATGTGATCTAATTAAACTTAAGAGCTTCTTCATGGCAAAAGAAACTATCAACAGTGTAAACAGACAACCTAGAGAATGGGAAAAAAAATTTGCAAATTATACATCTGACAAAGGTCTAATATCCAGCATCTATAAGCAACTTAAACAAATTTACAAGAAAAAAAAAAACACTAAAAAGTGAGCAAAGGACATAAAAAGACACTTTTCAAGAGAAGACATACATGCAGCCAACAAGCATATGAAACAAAGCTCAGTATCAGTGATCATTAGAGAAACGCAAATCAAAACCACAATGAGATACCATCTCACACCAGTCAGAATGGCCATTATTAAAAAGTCAAAAAATAAGGCCGGGCGCGGTGGCTCATGCCTATAATCCCAGCACTTCAGAAGGCCGAGGCGGGTAGATCACTTGAGGTCAGGAGTTTAAGACCAGCCTGGCCAACATGGCGAAACTCCGTCTCTACTAAAAAATACAAAAATTAGCTGGACGTTGTGGCGGTCGCCTGTAATCCCAGCTACTGGGGAGGCTGAGGCAGGGAGAATTGCTTGAACCTGGGAGGAGGAGGTTGCAGTGAGCCAAGATCATGCCACTGCACTCCAGCCTGGGTGAAAGAGTGAGATCCATCTCAAAAAAAAAGTCAAAAAATAATAGATGGGGGCAAGGATGCAGGAAAAAAGGGAACACTTACTTATACACTGATGATGGCAAATGTAAATTAGTTCAACCATTCTGGAAAGCAACATGGTGATTCCTCAAAGAGCTTAAAACAGAACTACTATTCAACCCAGCAACCCTATTACTAGGTATACACCCAGAGGAATATAAATCATTCTACCATAAAGACATATGCATACAAATGTCCACTGCAGCACTATCCACAATAGCAAAGGCATGGAATCAAACTAAGTGCCCATCAATGACAGACTGGATAAAGAAAATTTGGTACATATACACCATAGAATACTATGCAGCCATAAAAAATAATGAGATCATGTCTTTTGTGGGAACATGAATGGAGCTAGAGGCCATTATCCTTAGCAAACTAACCCAGGAAAGGAAAACCAAATACCACGTGTTCTCACTTATAAATGGGAACTAAATGATAACTCATGGACACAAAGAAAAAAATAATGGACTACTTAAGGGCAAAGGGTGTGGGAAGGAAGAAGAGCAGAAAAATAACTATTGGGTACTAGGCTTAGTACCCAGGTGATGAAATAATCTGTACAACAAATCCCCATAGCACGAGTTTGCCTATATAACAAACCTGCACATGTATCCCTGAACCTAAAATAAAAGTTAAAAAAAAATGTCTGACATCATTTCTCAACAGAAACACTGGAAATTAGGAAATAATGCTGCAATGCCCAACAAAATTCCAAGGGAAAAATCATTTCTAACTTAGAATTTTATACCCAACAAATTATCATCCAAAGACAAGACTACAAGAAAGACAATTTCAGATCCGCCAGGCCTCAAAATATTTATCTCCCATGAACTTTCTCAGGAGACTAATGGAACATTTACTCCACCAAAATAAGGATCAAAATGAGAAAGAGAAAGACATGGGATTCTAGAAGTAGGGTACTCGACACAAGAAAATAGCAGAGGGATTTCCAGGATAGTGACGGGAGGAAATACTAAGATGACACTTGTGCAGCAAAGCACTTAAAGGGAAATCTGTTCCAGCAGGACTGGTCAAAGCCTCCAGGAGTGATTTCTTTAAGAAGATGAAAACACACCAGGTGCAGTGGCTCACACCTGTAAACCCAGCACTTTGGGAGGCCAAAGCAGGAGGATCACTTGAGCCCAGGAGGTCAAGATTGCAGTGAGCCATGACTGTGCCACTGCGCTACAGCCTCGGTGACAGAACAAAACCCTGTCTTAAAAAAAAAAAAAAAAAAGAAGATGATGATGATGATGAAAACAAAAAACATATTGAGAGAGATTTATGTAATGTGTTTGGAGCATGAAGTTGAATTCCTGGTAAGTTCATAGAAACTAAGCAAACAAACCAAAAAAGAAACCACGTAATTATTAATCCAAGCAAAATAAAATGTACAAGAAAGTAAAAAATGTCACTGAATACTACTACATGGGCTCAACTTAAAGTTTTCATAACTGTAATGTAAACATTGAATAACTAAAGATTATAATATCACTAAATATAGAGAACAGAACGGGAGGCAGGCAGGAATGAGAACTAAATTATGCTCTTCTGTACCAGGAAGTCAGTAGATAACAGCTAAAACTAAAAAACTCAATTAGCAACATGAAAAAAAAATTTTAAGAGATGAAAAATACCACCTCAGAGAGTTGAAAAAATGATTGTTTTTAGGAATCTAGAAAGTGGATTTGCCTCAAAGAAATCAGTACTGCTGTTTTCTGTAATGACACTAAGTAAATTTTATAGCACAATGGATTATTTAAATAATGTGCACATATGACTTTTTTTTTAAATAAGACTAAAACTAAGAGAATCAATGAAACCAAAATTTGGTTCTTTGAAAAGAGCAATAAAGTTAATAAGCCTTTAGCTAGATTAACAAAGAAAAAAAAGAAAAAACTCAAATTATGAAAATAATGAAGGAGGAAACATCATTACCATCTAGAAGGATTATAAGGGAATATTCTGTAAAACAGTATACCAACAAATTAAGCAATTCAGATGAAATGGATGAATTCCTAGAAAAACACAAATTACTGAAACTAACTCAAAAGGAAATAAAAAATCTGGATAGATCTATAACAGATAAGGATATTGTATTATCTAACCACAGAAAAAGGCCAAGCACAGATAGTTTCACTGGCAAATTGTACCAAATACGTAAAGAAAAAATAATACCAATCTTTACGTAACAGGAAAAAACACTTCTCAACCCATTCTATGAATCCGGCATTACTCTAATACCAAAACCAGACTAACTTATCACAAGAGGGGAAAACAGATTAACATCCCTCATGAATACAGATGGAAAAATCCTCAACAAAACATTAGCAAACCAAGTAGCCGGGCATGGTGGCACCTGCCTGTAGTCCCAGCTACTTGGGAGGCTGAGGTGGGGGGATCACTTGAGCACAGAAGTTCAAAGCTGCAGTGAGCTATGATCACCACTGCACACTGGCCTAGGTAACAGAGTAAGACCTCATCTCAAAAAAAAAGAAAAAATGGGCAAACCAAATCCAGCAACATCTTTAAAAGATTATACAACACAACTAAGCAGGATGTATCCCAAAAATATAAAATCAGTATAACATCTGAAAATTAATTGATGCAATACACAATTTTAATGAAAGAAAGAGGCTACGTGTGATGGCTCATGTCTGTAATCCCAGCACTTTGGGAGGCCAAGGCAGGAGGATAGCTTGAGGCCAGGAGTTCGAGGCTAAGTGCCGATAGTTCCAGCTACTCAGGAGGCTGAGGCCAACCACCTGAGCCCAGGAGTTTGAGGTTGCATTGAGGTATGACCAGACCACTGCAATCAAGTCTGGGTGACAGAGCAAGACTGTCTCTAAAATTAATTAATTAATTAATTAAATAGAAGACAAAAACTACATGATTATCTCAACGGATGCAGAAAAAGCATTTGACAAAATCCAACACCTATTCATGATAAAAACTATCAACAAACCACAAGAAAATTTCCACACCTGAAAAAGGACAGCTACAAATAACCTACAGCTGGCATCATACTTAATGGTGAAAGACTAAATGCTTCCTGTAAGATCTGAAACAAGAAAAAGAAATCTGCTATTAACGCTTCTAGTCAAGATGTATTGGCTGGGCGTGGTGGCTCACGCCTGTAATCCCTGCACTTCGGGAGGCCGAGGCGGGTGGATCACGAGGTCAGGAGATCGAGACCATCCTGGCTAACACGGTGAAACCCCATCTCTACTAAAAATACAAAAAATTCTCCTGGCATGGTGGCGGGCGCCTGTAGCCCCAGCTACTCCGGAGGCTGAGGCATGAGAATGGCGTAAGCCTGGGAGGCGGAGCTTGCAGTGAGCCGAGATCGCACCACTGCACTCCAGCCTGGGCAACAGAGTGAGACTCCGCCTCAAAAAAAAAAAAAAAAAGATGTATTGGAGATGTAGATGGTGCAATCGTGCAACACAAAAGAAATAAAAGGCATGCATAGTGGAAAAGAAGAAGTAAAACTGTCTTTAATTACAAAGGACATGATTCTGAAAGAAAATTCTAGAAATCCACTAAGAAAAAACAGACTAGAACTAAAATCAATTTCAGCAAGGTCACAGAATACAAGATCAATATACAAAAATCAATTATACTTCTACATACTAGCAATGAACAATCCAAAAACAAAATTAAGAAAACAATTCCATTTATAACAGCGTCAAAAATAATAAAATAAATTTAACAAAAGAAATGCAAGGCCAGGGATGGTGGCTCCTGCCTCATCCCAGCACTTTGGGAAGCCAAGGCAGGAGGATCACTTGAGGCCAGGAGCTCCAGACCAGTCTGAGAAACATAGCAAGATCTTGTCTCTACAAAAATAAAAAAAAAATTGGCCAGGCATGGTGGTACATGCCTGTGGTCCTAGCTACTCAGGAGGCTGAGGCAGGAGAATCACTTGAACTCAGGAGTTGAGGCCACAGTGAGCTAAGATCATGCCACTGTACTACTCTAGCCTGGGCAACAGAGCAAGACCTTGTCTCAAAAAAAAAAAAAAAGTGGAAGATTTTTACACTGAAAAATACAAAATGTTGTTCAAAGAAGTTGAAAAGCTAAACAAATGGAAAGACATTCCACCATATTCACATTCATGTAAGGAAAACTCAATATTATTAAAATGGCAATTCTCCCCAAATTATTCTACATATTCAATATAATCCCTATTAAAACCCCAACAGACATTTTTGCAGAAACTGAAAAGCTGATCCTAAAATTCATATGGAAAGACAAAGAATTCAAAATAGCCAAAACAATCTTGAAGAACAAATGGAAAAACTTTTGATTCCTAATTTCTTTTTTTTTTTTTTTTTTTTTTTTTTTTTGAGATGGAGTCTTGCTCTGTCACCCAGGCTGGAGTGCAATGGCGCGATCTCGGCTCACTGCAAGCTCCGCCTCCCGGGTTCACGCCATTCTCCTGCCTCAGCTTCTCCGAGTAGCTGGGACTACAGGCGTCCGCCACCACGCCCGGCTAAGTTTTTGTATTTTTAGTAGAGACGGGGTTTCACCGTGGTCTCGATCTCCTGACCTCGTGATCCGCCCGCCTCGGCCTCCCAAAGTGCTGGGACTACAAGCGTGAGCCACCGCGCCCGGCCTGATTCCTAATTTCAAAACTTACTATAAAGCTACAGTGATCAAGACAATGTGATATTGGATTAAGAACAGACACGTACGCCTGTTAATCCCAGCACTGTGGGAAGCTGAGGCCAGTGGATCACAAGGTCAGGAGTTCAAGACCAGCCTGCCCAAGATGGTGAAACCCCGTCTCTACTAAAAATACAAAAATTAGCTGGGCACAGTGGCAGGTGCCTGTAATCCCAGCTACTTGGGAGGCTGAGGCAGGAGAATCAGCTGAACCCGGGGGGCAGAGGTTGCAGTGAGATCACGCCACTGCACTCCAGCCTTGACAGCAGAGTGAGACTCTGCCTCAAAAAAAAAAAAAAAAAAAAAAGAACAGACATGTAGATCAATATATCAGAGTTAAGACTCTAGAAATAAACCTATACTTAAATAGTTAAGTAATTTTCAACAGAAGTACCAAGGCAATTCAAAGGGGAAAGGTTACTCCTATCAACAACGCTGCTGGAACAACTGGCTATCCACATGCAAAGAGACAAATTTAGACCCTTACCTCATACAGAAAGTAACTTAAAAGTTACAAAAAGTAACTTAAAATAGAGCACTAAATATAAGAGCTAAAATTATAAAACTTCTAGAAGAAAACATAGAAGAAAAATCTTCATGACCTTAAGTTAGTCAGAGATTTCCTATATACAAAACTAAAAGCACAACTCCTACAGGAAAAGAACTGATAAACTGGACTTCATCAAAATTAAAAACTTGTGCATTTCCAAAGACATTATTAAGAAAATGAAAAGTCAAGCCACTAAACAGGAGAAAAATGTCTGCATATCATATATCTTATTTTTTGTTGTTGTTGTTGTTGAGACAAGGACTCGCTCTGTCACCCTGGCTCAAGTACAGTGGCATGATCTCGGCTCACTGCAATCTCCATCTCCCAGCTTCAAATAATTCTCGTGCCTCAGCCTCTGGAGTAGTTGGTACCACACAGGCACACCACCACAACTGGCTAATTTTTGTATTTTTTTTGTAGAAATGGGGTTTCGCCATGTTGGCCAGGCTGGTCTCGAACTCCTGGGCTCAAACAATCCACCCACCTCAGCCTCCCAAAGTGCTAGGATTACAGGCATGAGTTTACTGCACCAGGCCAGCAAATCATGTATCTGATAAAGGACTTGCATTCCAAATATACAAACACTCTTAAAGCTCAATAACATCAAAATAAATAACAAAATTTAAAAATAAACAGATCTGAAGAGACATTTCACCAATGAAGATATATGAATTACCAAAAAGCACATGCAAAGATGTTCAACATCATTAATCATTAGTAAAATTCAAATTATAACCACAATAACATACAACTTCACACTCACCAAAATGGCTAAATTGAAATAGTCAGATAAAAACCAGTATTGGTCAGGATATGGAGAAATTAAAACCCCCAATTATTGCTAGTGATAATATAAAATGACCCAGCCACTTTAGAACACAATTTGGCAGTTTCTTGAAAATTTTAACATAAATTTACTATATGATACAGCATTGCTGCTCCTAAGAATCTACTTAAGGGAAACAAAAACATACGTCAACACAAAGACATATGCAAATGTGCATAGCAGCATTATTCATAGTACCCAAAAAGTGGAAACAACTCAAATGTCTGTCAACTGGTAGATGGGCATAATGTGGCATATCCATACAATGGAATGCTATCAGCAATAAAAAGAAACGAAGGCTGCTATGTGCTACAACTTGACAAACCTCAGGAACAGTAGCCATGAATTAGAGCTGGGCCGATGAAGAAAGAGGAATTAAAGCCACAGAGGTTAAAGAAAACAAAACAGAAATATAAATAAGAAAAAATACAAGCAAAAGATTTAAAGTAGTGGAAAAGAACAAGCAAGTCTCTAGTAACACGACGAAATTCAGACACACAGACTTTTGTGGTCCAAATTAACAGAGGAGCACAAAATCCCCATAAAGTCTCTAGAATCAGTTCCAATTCTTATGAGGCTTCATTCATGCTCCTTCAGTCCCACAGAATTTCTACTCCCCTTACCATCCCATGAGAATTCTTACAGTTAGCTCTACAACCACTGACTTCTCCCTGTTCCTTGCAACTAAAAACGTTCATCAACTACAAGAAGAGACTAGAGGCTTACCTTTGGGTATCACCAGTGCCATTACTTGAAGTATTCAAATTCATGATGTTTTCCAACTCTTTCAAAATACCCTGCTGTTTCTTAATGACATATTTCTTTCTTGATGATTAAAATTGCCCAAGATGTCTGTGGCTTCAGGTTAGACGATTTGAGGTCTGTTAAAATAGTAAATGATACAATAGCAGTTTGAGTCCTGATACTATTGGAGATTTTTCTTGTTTTTTGGCTTATTTGTATTTTTTAAATTATTGTATAACACACATGTATACTGGTATTCCAAAAAACTATAATGTTTTACTATATGTCTTTCAAAAAGGATTGGAAGCCGGAATCATGGTATGCACCTGTAGTCCTAGCTACTCGGGAGGCTGAGGCAAGAGGATTGCTTGAGCCCAGGGTTTAAGGCCAGCCTGGGCAACATAGTGAAACCATCTCTGAAAAATATTTTTGTCTAATAACACTTTTAAAATAAAAAGGATTGGAAACAACAATGACAAAATGTTTAAAAGGTGTTCCTTATTATAAGAATGAAGTAATGATGAAACCATTAAATTATTTTCTCAAATGAAAAACAAATTATCAAAATAGTAAAAAATTATTCTTGAAAATGTAAAAAGAATATGTAGTGCCTATCTCTAGGGCATAAAATTCACTTTGGAAGAAAGTGAAGTCCAGGTCCCCAAAGCCTTTTTCATAAATGAGACATCAAAGATGCCAAGGTACTCCCAACCAAAAGATCACATGATAACTTTCAAAGTCCTTCTCCCAAGCGATCAAAGAGGAAGAAGGGAAGTGAAGAGTATCTGTCACTTATTCTGGCCTACTTTTTGGAACCTTCTTCTACAGGTGATATTCCAAATTATACAGAGCCAAAGTAAGTTACTTTACCACAGTGTTAGGAGTCTCTGGGTAAACACTTTAAAAAGAGAAATAACAATAATTAAGTCCAAATAGACACAAATACAAATATGCCAAAAGGGCCTCCTGGTGTCCCTAGTGGAAGTCCAGTATCCTAAGAAAGACGGTAAGCTTTGGACTCAGAAAGATCTGAATTAGGATTCTAATAAATATCTTACAAGTATGTGGCCTTTGGGCAAGTTACTTAAAACTCTTTGAGCCTGTTTCCTCAACCATATAAAGGGAATAACTATATCAATATCATATATTTAAAATCCAGTAATATATTCAGCACATATTCAGTGCCCAGCCACCACCCATTTATATTACTAAACACAGAACTCTCTGAAAAAATATAATGATCCCTGATAAAGGAAGGGAGTGAGTGATGCTTGGGGTGATTTGGTCTAGGGGAAAGATGTAATAATTGATAAGTGAAATTGTAGGTGTATAGAGACATCTAGACCTCAGGGAGATCACCAAAAGAAAAGGAACTCAAATAAGCAGACTGAGATGGAGACTGTATCTCAGTGCTGAGAACTAACAGCTCCTACATATACATCCAAAGGATCTTTACAACAGTGATTCACGTGGCTAACTGAACAGTCTGACCTGGGACAGAGGTTGAAATTTTGGCCAAGATGATGTGGGAATGGGGAGATCCCATATCTCCAGCGACCTGAAAGACTAGGTTGGAAATAGTGGTAGACAAATGAATACCACCGTCATTCACCTACTGAGCACCTACTACAGCGTCAAGCACTGTACTTGGTATTTTATATATAGCATTGCGATCCTTACAACACTGCAATGTAAGGATTATCCCATTTTTCTACCAAGAAAACCAAGACTGAGATTAAAAGTAACTTGAGCCGGGTGTGGTGGCTCACACCTGTAATTCCAGCACTTTGGGAGGCAGAGGCAGGCAGATCACCTGAGGTCGGGAGTTCTAAACCAGCCTGACCAACATGGAGAAACCCCGTCTCTACTAAAAATATAAAATTAGCCAGGTGTGTTGGCACATGCCTGTAATCCCAGCTACTCAGGAGGCTGAGGCAGGAGAAGTGCTTGAACCTGGGAGGCGGAGGTTGCAGTGAGCCAAGATAGCACCATTGCACACCAGCCTGGCCAAAAAGAGAGAAACTTCATCTCAAAAAAAAAAAAAAAAGGAAGAAGTAACTTGAAAAAGTCACATAGTTACAGAACCAAGATTCCAATTCATAACTCTCTGATACTGAAGTCCAAGTTCTTTCTACAAGGCCACCGATGACACATAAAGCTGAACTATAAGTTATCTTACCTGAGGGTTATTATCCTCACTTTATAAGAAAACTCATCTGATTCAGAGAGGCTCAACTGTCTTGCCCAAAGCCATTCAGCTGTTAAGTGGGGTGGGGGGGGGGCACCAAGGAGTCTCTATCAAGCTCTTCAGATATTGTCCCAAAATCTTGTCACCTTATCACCACACTCCTGAAGGTCAGACCCCAGGGAAACTCCCTTCAGAATGAAAGTAAGAGTTAGAACCTAGAAGGAATGGACCCTTCTGTATTTAAGAGTAATATTCAAGGCACAAAAACACGTACACGAAATGTTCCTGTTTTGTTGAAAAGCTTAAATACACATACACACAGGTGGCACAACAGGCATAAACAGACCTCTATTTATCTCTTAGGAAAATAATTTCAGATAGTTAGGGCCTTAATCACGTTTTTGTATACTGGGCAGAGAAGCGTGGGAAGAAAAAGTTACCAAACTTTTAATAAAGTTGTTTCAATAAAGTTAAAGAGAATCATCACACTTCAGTGCATTATTTTGGCACCTAACATCTTCAAATCTGAATAGTCCCCTAAAGAGATAGCGTCTTCCATAACTCAGAAGCAAGTTTCATCTACTTCTAGTTCACTGATACATAACCAGTAGAATACAGCAAAGATGAAGGGATGCCACTCTTAGGATTACATTACATAAGACTTTTATCTTAGCAGACTGAATGACAATCTCCTACTGACCTTAAAGAAGCAGTGTCAGGCCAGGCGCAGTGGCTCATGCCTGTAATCCCAGCACTTAGGAAAGCCGAGGTGGGTGGATCACGAGGTCAGGAGTTCGAGACCAGTCCGGCTAAAATGGTGAAACCCCGACTCTACTAAAAAAAAAGAAAATTAGCTGGGCGTGGTGGTGGGCACCTGTAATCCCAGCTACTCAGGAGGTTGAGATAGGAGAATCGCTTGAACCCAGGAGGCAGAGACTGCAGTGAGCCGAGATCGTGCCACTGCACTCCAGCCTGGGCTACAGAGTGAGACTCCATCTTAAAAAAAAAAAAAAAAAACAGAAGTAAAATGTCATGCTGTGAACTGCCCATGGAAGAGGCCACATGGCAAAGAACTGCAGGCAGCATCTTGGACCTAAGGTGAAAAAATCTTGAGTAACAGACAGGTAAGACAGGAAAATGGGTTTCCACACCAGCTCTGCCTGTGTGTCTTTTATCAAGTCTTTTTTTTGTTTTAATTTTCTTCATCTTCCTCACTGATATCAGCTCCTGATGACACAGAGACAAGGATTTACTTCTCTGTGTGTTTTAGGAAGACTAAATCAATAAAGGACCAAAGTTGATAGGGTCAGTGGCTGAATTTGAACTATGATGGGATTCCCATGCAATCGAGCATGGCAGAGAAGGTGCAGTAAAATCTCCTCCCTCTTCTTCCACCAGGTGAAAAGGCAAGGAATGATGAGGACAGTCAAGTTCAGGGTCACAGGACAGTAATGAAAATGTCAATGGAATACGAAGTTAAGTTAAAGAACCGCACTGACCTTAAAGAGTATTTATTTCTAGCTTTACTTGGAACTTCCCTGTGAAACTCCACTAAGTTAAAATACACAATTTGGCAAAACTATGTCAGTGATTAAAAATTCCTTATGACATGCAACCAAAATCAGCCTTTTTCTTCTTCAATATTTGTTTAACTCTAAATACTACTTTCCATTTGAAAACATTCAATTGATCATTACTTGAGAACAAACTATATGACACAAAGTCATTCCCTGCTGTCATCATTGCAATTGTCACAAAAGTCCCTTCTCCAGGCATCGTACTAAAAACTTTTTACATATTATCTCATTTCACTCTACGCCAACTCCAGGGGGAAGATAATGCTAATATCCATACTTTATACATTAGGAAACCGGGGCTTAAAGATAAGCAGTCACATAGGAGGTTCCAAGATGGCCGAATAGGAACAGCTCCAGTCTGTAGCTCCCAGCATAAGTGACACAGAATATGGGTGATTTCTGCATTTCCAACTGAGCTTCCGCTGGTGACACCCAGGCAAACAGGGTCTGGAGTGGACCTCCAGCAAACTCCAACAGACCTGCAGCTGAGGGTCCTGACTGTTAGAAGGAAAACGAACAAACAGCAAGGACATCCACACCAAAACCTCATCTGTACGTCACCATCAACAAAGACCAAAGGTAGATAAAACCACAAAGATGGGGAGAAACCAGAGCAGAAAAGCTGAAAATTCTAAAAAACGGAGCGCCTCTTCTCCTCCAAAAGAACGCAGCTCCTCACCAGCAACAGAACAAAGCTGGACAGAGAATGACTTTCATGAGTTAAGAGAAGAAGGCTTCAGACGATCGGTAATAATAACCTTCTCCGAGCTAAAGGAGGATGTTCAAACCCATCGCAAAGAAGCTAAAAACCTTGAAAAAAGGTTAGATGAATGGCTAACTAGAATAAACAATGCAGAGAAGTCCTTAAAGAACCTGATGGAGCTGAAAACCATGGCAAGAGAACTACGTGACAAATGCACAGGATTCAGTAGCCAATTTGATCAAGTGGAAGAAGGGGTATCCATGATTGAAGAACAAATGAATGAAATGAAGTGTGAAGAGAAATTTAGAGAAAAAAGAGTACAGAGAAATGAACAAAGCCTCCAAGAAATATTGGACTATGTGAAAAGACCAAATCTATGTCTGACTGGTGTACCTGAAAGTGACGGGGAGGGCCGGGCGCAGTGGCTCACGCTTGTAATCCCAGCACTTTGGGAGGCTGAGGCGGGCAGATCACGAGGTCAGGAGATCGAGATCCCGGTGAAACCCCGTTTCTACTAAAAATACAAAAAAATTAGCCAGGCGTTGTGGCGGGTGCCTGTAGTCCCAGCTACTCAGAGAGGCTGAGGCAGGAGAATGGCGTGAACCCGGGAGGCGGAGCTTGCAGTGAGCCAATATTGCACCACTGCATTCCAGCCTGGGCGACAGAGCGAGACTCCGTCTCAAAAAAAAAAAGAAAGTGACGGGGAGAATGGAACCCAGTGGAAAACACTCTTCAGGATATTATACAGGAGAACTTCCCCAATCTAACTAGGCAGGCCAACATTCAAATTAGGAAATACAGAGAACGCCACAAAGATATTCCTCGAGAAGAGCAACTCCAAGACACATAACTGTCAGATTCACCAAAGTTGAAATGAAGGAAAAAATATAAGGGCAGACAGAGAGCAAGGTCAGGTTGTCCACAAAGGGAAGCCCATCAGACTAACAGCGGATGTCTCGGCAGAAACTCTACAAGCCAGAACAGAGTGGGCGCCAATATTCAATATTCTCAAAGAAAAGAATTATCAACCCAGAATTTCATATCCAGCCAAACTAAGTTTCATAAGTGAAGGAGAAATAAAATCCTTTTCAGACAAACACATGCTGAGAGATTCTGTCACCACCAGGCCTGCCTTACAAGAGCTCCTGAAGCAAGCACTAAACATGGAAAGGAACAACTGGTACCAGCCACTGCAAAAACATGCCAAATTGTAAAGACCATCAAGGCTAGGAAAAAACTGCATCAACTAACGAGCAAAATAACCAGCTAACATCATAATGACAGGATCAAATTCACATAACAATATTAACCTTAAATGTAATGGGCTAAATGCTCCAATTAAAAGACACAGACTGGCAAACTGGACAAAGAGTCAAGACCCATCAGTGTGCTGTATTCAGGAGACCTATCTCACGTGCAGAGACACACATAGGCTTAAAATAAAGGGATGAAGGAGGATCTGCCAAGCAAATGGAAAACAAAAAAGGCAGGGGTTGCAATCCTAGTCTCTGATAAAACAGACTTTAAACCAAAAAAGATCAAAAGAGACAAAGAAGGCCATTACATAATGGTAAAGGGATCAGTTCAGCAAGAAGAGCTAACTATCCTAAATATATATGCACCCAATACTGGAGCACCCAGATTCATAAAGCAAGTCTTAGAGACCTACAAAGAGACTTAGACTCCCATACAATAATAATGGGAGACTTTAAAACCCCACTGTCAACATTAGACAGATCAATGAGACAGAAAGTTAACAAGGATATCCAGAAATTGAACTCAGCTCTGCACCAAGCAGACTTAACAGACATCTACAGAACTTTCCACCACAAATCAACAGAATATACGTTCTTCTCAGAACCACATCACACTTATTCCAAAATTGACTACATAGTTGGAGGTAAAGCACTCCTCAGCAAATGTAAAAGAACAGAAATTACACAAACTGTCTCTCAGACCACAGTGCAACCAAATTAGAACTCAGGATTGACAAACTCAGTCAAAACTGCTCAACTACATAGAAACTGAACAACCTGCTCCTGAATGACTACTGGGTACATAACGAAATGAAGGCAGAAATAAAGATGTTCTTTGAAACCAATGAGAGCAAAGATACAACATACCAGAATCTCTGGGACACATTTAAAGCAGTGTGTAGAGGGAAATTTATAGCACTAAATGCCCACAAGAGAAAGCAGGAAAGTTCTAAAATGGACACTCTAACATCACAATTAAAAGAACTACAGAAGCAAGAGCAAACACATTCAAAAGCTAGCAGAAGGCAAGAAATAACTAAGATCAGAGCAGAACTGAAGGAGATAGAGACACAAAAAACCCTTCAAAAAATCAGTGAATCCAGGAGCTGGTTTTTTGAAAAGATCAACAAAATTGATAGACCGCTAGCAAGACTAATAAAGAAGAAAAGAGAGAAGAATCAAAGATGTAATAAAAAATGATAAAGGGGACACAACCACCAATCCCACAGAAATACAAACTACCATCAGAGAATACTATAAACACCTCTACGAAAATAAACTAGAAAATCTAGAAGAAATGGATAAATTCCTGGACACATACACCCTCCCGAGACTAAACCAGGAAGAAGTTGAATCCCTGAATAGACCAATAACAGGTTCTGAAATTGAGGCAATAATAGCCTACCAACCAAAAAATGTCCAGGACCAGATGGATTCACAGCCGAATTCTACCAGAGGTACAAGGAGGAGCTGGTACCATTCCTTCTGAAACTATTCCAATCAATAGAAAAAGAGGGAATCCTCCCTACTCATTTTATGAAGCCAGCGTCATCCTGATACCAAAGGCTGGCAGAGACCCAACAAAAAAAGAGAATTTTAGACCAATATCCCTGATGAACATCGATGCAAAAATCCTCAATAAAATACTGGCAAACCAAATCCAGCAGCATATCAAAAAGCTTATCCACCATGATCAAGTTGGCTTCATCCCTGGGATGCAAGGCTGGTTCAACATATGCAAATCAATAAACGTAATCCATCACATAAACAGAGCCAAAGGCAAAAACCACATGATTATCTCAACAGATGCAGAAAAGGCCTTTGACAGAATTCAACAGCCCTTCATGCTAAAAACTCTCAATAAACTAGGTATTGATGGGACATATCTCAAAATAATAAGAGCTATTTATGACAAACCCACAGCCAATATCATACTGAATGGGCAAAAACTGGAAACATTCTCTTTGAAAACTGGCACAAAACAGGGATGCCCTCTCTCACCACTCCTATTCAACATAGTGTTGGAAGTTCTGGCCAGGGCAATCAGGCCAGAGAAAGAAATAAAGGGTATTCAATTAGGAAAAGAGGAAGTCAAATTGTCCCTGTTTGCAGATGACATGATTCTATGTTTAGAAAACCCCATCATCTCAGCCCAAAATCTCCTTAAGCTGATAGACTTCAGCTAAGTCTCAGGATACAAAATCAATGTGCAAAAATCACAAGCATTCTTATACACCAATCACAGACAGAGAGCCAAATTATGAGTGAACTCCCATTCACAATTGCTTCAAAGAGAATAAAATACCTAGGAACCCAACTTACAAGGGATGTGAAGGATCTCTTCAAGGAGAACTACAAACCACTGCTCAACAAAATAAAAGAGGACACAAACAAATGGAAGAATATTCCATGCTCATGGATAGGAAGAATTAATATTGTGAAAATGGCCAAACTGCCCAGGGTAATTTATAGATTCAATGCCATCCCCATCAAGCTACCAATGACTTTCTTCACAGAACTCTTAAAAACTACTTTAAAGTTCATATAGAACCAAAAAAGAGCCCACACTGCCAAGACAACCCTAAGCAAAAAGAACAAAGCTGGAGGCATCACCCTACCTGACTTCAAACTATACTACAAGGCTACAGTAACCAAAACAGTATGGTACTGGTACCAAAACAGAGATATAGATCAATGGAACAGAACAGAGCCCTCAGAAATAATACCACACATCTACAACCATCTGACCTTTGACAAACCTGACAAAAACAAGAAATGGGGAAAGGATTCCCTATTTAATAAATGGTGCTGGGAAAACTGGCTAGCCATATGTAGAAAGCTGAAACTGGATCCCTTCCTTACACCTTATACAAAAATTAATTCAAGATGGATTAAAGACTTAAATGTTAGACCTAAAACCATAAAAACCCTAGAAGAAAATCTAGGCAATACCATTCAGGCCATAGGCATGGGCAAGGACTTCATGACCAAAACACCAAAAACAATGGCAACAAAAGCCAAAATTGACAAATGAGATCTAACTAAACTAAAGAGCTTCTGCATGGCAAAAGAAACTACCGTCAGAGTGAATAGGCAACCTACAGAATGGTAGAAAATTTTTACAATCTACCCATCTGACAAAGGGCTAATATCTAGAATCTACAAAGAACTTAAACAAATTTACAAGAAAAAATCAAACTACCCCATCAAAAAGTGGGCAAAGGATATGAACAGACACTTCTCAAAAGAAGATATTTATGCAGCCAACAGACACATGAAAAAATGCTCATCATCACTGGCCATCAGAGAAATGCGAATCAAAACCACAATGAGATACCATCTCACATCAGTTAGAATGGCTATCATTAAAAAGTCAGGAAATAACAGGTGCTAGAGAGGATGTGGAGAAATAGGAACACTTTTACACTGTTGGTGGGACTGTAAAATAGTTCAACCATTGTTGAAGACAGTATGGCGATTCCTCAAGGATCTCGAACTAGAAATACCATTTGACCCAGCCATCCCATTACTGGCAGCCAGAGAGAAAGGTCAAGTTACCCACAAAGGGAAGCCCATCAGACTAACAGTGGATCTCTCGGCAGAAACTCTATATCATGCTGCTATAAAGACACATGCACACATGTTTATTGCAGCACTATTAGCAATACCAAAGACTTGAAACCAACCCAAATATCCATCAATGATAGACTGGATTAAGAAAATGTGGCACATATACACCATGGAATAGTATGCAGCCATAAAAAAGGATGAGTTCATGTCCTTTGTAGGGACATGGATGAAGCTAGAAACCATCATTCCGAGCAAACTATCGCCAGGACAGAAAACCAAACATTGCATGTTCTCACTCTTAGGTGGGAATTGAACAACGAGAATACTTGGACACAGGGTGGGGAACATCACACACCAGGGCCTGGCAGGGAGTGGGGGAAGCGGGGAGGTATAGCATTAGGAGATATACCTAATGTAAATGACAAGTTAACGGGTGCAGCACACCAACATGGCACATGTATACATATGTAACAAACCTGCACGTTGTGCACATGTACTCTGTAACTTAAAGTATAATAATAAAAGAAATAAAAATAAAAGATATTCAGTCACTTGCCTAAAGTCACATCTCTCACATCTCTAGTGACAGGGTCAGGATTTACACCCAAGTTAGCTGACTCCAGAGCGCTGCTGTGTGCCTTGCTATTGGCCCTGAAGACACAGTTCATCTCAGCCAGGGAAGCATGTAAGACCTCACTTATCAGGGAAGCACTTCTGCTCTTTGCTGGAGATTTCTTAAAAATATCATTTTTCCAGCCGGGCGCGGTGGCTCACTCTTGTAACCCCAGCACTTTGGGAGGCCGAGGCGGGCGGATCATGAGGTCAGGAGATCGAGACCACGGTGAAACCCTGTCTCTACTAAAAATACAAAAAAAAAATTAGCCGGGCGTGGTGGCGGGCGCCTGTAGTCCCGGCTACTCAGAGAGGCTGAGGCAGGAGAATGGCGTGAACCCGGGAGGCGGAGCTTGCAGTGAGCCGAGATCGCGCCTCTGCACTCCAGCCTGGGCAACAGAGCGAGACTCCATCTCAAAAAAAATATATATATATATATATCATTTTTCCCCATATACAAACTGAAAAGCCATGGCCTTCTCAAAAAAAGATTACTCAGACCTTCAGTCGATTCTCAATCCAGATAGCACCTTCACAGCTCTGGACCAAAACCAGGCCATCCTGTAGCAGTAATAGATAAAGAAAGGCAAGGTTTAAATTAGCTTTTTATGTTAATGTATTAATAGATTAATCTTTTTTTCATAGTGGAGTTGAACTAATCTCACCATTCCTACTAAAATAGATGGGATATTATGTGCATCATTCATCAATGAGAAGCATTTTTTAAAATAGATAAAAGGGTAATTGAGGCCAAGGGATCAGTGATCCGGACATCCTGAGAGGAGGTGCCAGCCAGAAAGGCAAATCTACTTTAAATTTCAGAGCCACTGCTGGTAAAAAATTTTTCTACCTCACATCTGAGTCCTTCAGTTGGTCATCCCAAATGCACTCATCTTTCAGTGTGTTTGCACAGATCAGAAGAAAAACAAGGGATGGGTGGATGAAAAGATAGAAATTCCTATTATTGAGCCACTTACTATATGCCAGATACTGAGATCAGCATTCCTGATCTCATTTAATCCCAACATCTCTATGAGATTATGCACATTTCACAGATAAGAAAACTGAGGCTTGGAGATGTTGAGTAATTTGTGTAAAAATATTCAGCCGGAGAATGAGAATTCAAATCCACATCTGGCTAAGTCCATCCTCTTTCACTACACAGTGCTGTCTTCATTAGTAACCACACCTGTGTTGGAAGTGTTTCTCAGCATAGGTACACAATCAACCTTTAAAGGGAAAGTTTGGTTCTTACATCAAAACAAGACCAAGACCAAGGGACTGAGACAACCAAAACGTTTTAGAATCAAATGAGACTTTAGAGACTAAGTCCATCCTCCTTATCTGACAGATAAGGAACCTAACGCCTAGGAAGGTTAGGTGGTTTGCCTGCGGGGACGCAGCTCATAAATGGCTGAGTCAAGACTAATAAAGAAAGCTACAAACTAAGACTATGCCCTTCATCTTTGCTCTTAGCAGGTTGCACTACCTTTGTTTCCTCTGCATTTTATGAAAAACCATGTTCATCTTCTGCTCTACCACTGTTTTGTTGAGAGTAGGAACTAGCAGTTAAATAAGTGACATGCCCGGCGCGGTGGCTCACGCCTGAATCCCAGCACTTTGGGAGGCCGAGGCGGGCGCATCACGAGGTCAGGAGATCGAGACCATCCTGGCTAACACAGTGAAATCCCGTCTCTACTAAAAATACGAAAAAATTAGCTGGGCCTGGCGGCGTGCGCCTGTTGTCCCGGCTGCTGGGGAGGCTGAGACAGGAGAATGGCGTGAACCCGGGAGGCGGAGCTTGCAGCCAGCCGAGATCGCGCTACTGCACTCCAGCCTGGGTGACAGAGCAAGACTCCATCTCAAAAAAAAAAAAGTGACAAAATCGTATGTTCTTTTCTCCAATATTACGAAAACCATAAAACATCGGTATGTCATGTATTCAAAAGAGCTGGACACCAACTCTAATAAACAAAGACGTATTTATCTCATTTACCTAAAATGTATACATGAAATATGTATTTTCCTAGAATCAATATCATAATGGAATAAAAAAATTCAAAAAGTCGGCTCCATTTCTGCAGAAAATTTACAGCTTTGGGAAAACCCACAGCTGACTCAGATTCTAAGTCTCTCAGAGTCCTGGAGGGTAGGTAGAAGCTGCAGGTGATAGTCTAGCACAACTCATTCCCGTTTATCAAACATCTGTAGAGTGTCTAGTGTGTGGCCGGCATTTAAAAAAGGGGAGAGGGGGGAGAAAGACGTGGTCCCTATCCTCGAGGGGCTTACTGATTCTCGGGAAGGAAAGCGCTCCGCAGCAGTAACCCTAAGAAGCTCCAAATCCCGGTCCTCTGCCTCTCCTCTGGTCCCTATCCGGCGCTCTGGTACAGCCGCAGCATCTCTGGCTAGGATGCTCCACAGAGATCTTCCTCCAGGTGGGCGGGGAGACCCAGCCCAGGGAGCTGGAGGCATACCCCAAAGGCGACGCCAACAGCCCCAGGGCCGCCCCAAACTCACTCAGGGGCCCCTACAACCCTCTCAATACCTCCCTCCCAAGTCGTCCGCCTCGAAGCCCCCACACCCTGCGGTTACCTCAGGGGTCTCGCGTGATCCATGCTGCATACCCAAGACACCAGGGGCCGCTCCAAGTCTCAGGGTTAAGAGGCCCAGGCGGCCCACAGGGATAAGAGCAAAAACTGTTGGAACACGACGGACTCTAGGACCGGGGAGGAGGGGGACAAAGAGCAAAGGGGACAGAAGGGGACGAGCCCCCGGGAGCTGAAGTTTACAACTGCCACTTCCGGAGCTGAAAACACTCGGCTTCTCTCGCAGACGTTCCCAGACTTTCACAGGTCAGCCCAACTCAGGCCCGGCCCCACTTTTTCCTCCGGCCTCTCGCAGCCCTCAGCTTGCAGCTCCTGGATACGTACTCCGAGAACGCTGGCTCGGATTGGAAGAGCCCGCCCGCCAAGCAGCGCGCCTTCACTGAGGGACGAACGGGCGCATGCGCCGTTGCTGGGGAGCGGCGGGCTCGCGACCGCACGCGCTCCCGCTCCAGGAGCTCAGCGTCCCCGCCGACGGTGCGCCTTGCCCACGCGCTGCTGTGGCTTTTCAGCGTGAGGTGCCCGCGTTCCTGTCTCAATCGCCAGAGCCGAGTGGAAATGCAAATTTCCAGCTTCTAACCCCTTTTCCCTGCCTGCTGAATAAAAACCTAAGAGGTCGGATCCCAGATCCTGCTTTTTGAAACTGGTTCTTCTGCCCATCTTTAGAGCCACAGCAACCGTGGGCTGGTCCCGGGGCCTGGGGAGAAATTCTCTGGGCTCAGGTTCTGCGCAACTGCCTGGTTTACCTCTGTCTGGACAGCTCTCTGCCTGCACAGGGCTTCGTGTCCCCTCTTCCCGTCCCCATTGTATCCCAGCTTGGGGTGGTGAGCAGGGTCGGAAGAATGCATTGATGCTGCTTGCAGTGCGTTTCATTATCAACATTACATAACCAGGCACAGCGTGGTAAACGCCTCGGAGGGTTAGCATGTGTGTACCCTCTTTCCTCGCTTCTCTCATTCTCTCTCTCTCTCTCTCTCACACACACACACACACATACACACGCACGCACACACCGTCCTCTTTTTGATAATTTATACTTTGGTTTCTGCCGGTGGCTGCTTCACAATCTGCTGCCGCCTAAGGGAGATTGGAAAACCAAATCTTCTTTTGTTCCTTAACTTTTGAAAGCCTATTCTCCCAGAGAACAACGCAAATTGGCAGGATTTGATCAAAGATTTTTATCTTCACCACCACCTCCTCTGCACAAAAAGCTGTTTAATGCAAAACGAGCCTTGTATACTAAACTGGTTCCTTGTTGATTGTAATCAACCTGAAACCAGGTGTAGGGGCCTTCTTTTCTCCTCTCTCCCTTGGGAGAGCCAACGGTCATAAATGCAAACACAAATTGAGATTAAAACCTCCTTGATTCTTGTAGCACTGACACCTTAATTGGTTTGATTTTAGTCATTTAGATCTAAAACAGAGGCCTGTCTCTAATTCTTTTTACTAGAGCCATAAAGAGGATAATTGCTCCAAAGGAAATAAAGGGAAAAAATAGCCCACTCTAACGTTTAGAAATGAAATGGAAAATTACAACTGACTAATGAAACTAGGGGAGTGTAATAAACTGGTTGTACGTATGTGAGCCTCAGAGTTTTAAAGCACCAGGTGAGCCACATTCTTTTGACCCTTCTGTAACCTCCCCTAGAAAGTTTAAATACCAGGTTTTGATTTTTTTTTTTAATTATACTTTAAGTTCTGGGGTATATGTGCACAATGTGCAGGTTTGTTACATTGCTATACATGTGCCATGGTGGTTTGCTGCACCCATCAACCCATCATCTACATTAGGTATTTTTCCTAATGCTATCCCTCCCCTAGTCTCCCACGCCCTACCCCCCACCCCACAGCTTCTTGATTATTATGCTGCCTTGGTATCAATTCGTAGAACTGAAGGTCTTGCCATAATTGTTGCTCTTAGTGGCTCTGGTCCTATGCTCCTTCTATATGCTAAAACGGAAATATCCTTCTAAAGCATAACTCTGATTATGTTACTATACTGATTATTTCTTTTGGTGGCTCCTCAATTGCTGCCTGGATAAAACCCAAATTTTCTGCTGTCAGTCAAGGGCCCTAATCTCCCTACTCGCCTTTCCAGCCTTGCTTTTTCTGATCTCGCAATAAATCTTCCTTCTCATTCTTACATTAGCAATAGAAAACACAAAATGTTTGGGAATAAATGTAATAAGAGGTAGGCATGGGCTTGTATTAAAAGTATTAAGATACATAGGTTAATATACAAGATTTAAATCCAGATAATATTATTTTGTGTTTGTTTTTTAAATTTATATATTTCTTATTTTCAGAGACAGGGTTTCATTATGTTGCCTAGGCTGATCTCAAGTAATCCGCCCACCTTGGCCTCCCAAAGTGCTGGGATTATAGGCGTGAACCATCACTGTTAGCCAAATAACATTATTAAACAAATAATATGGCCAGGCGCGGTGGCTCACGCTTGTAATCCCAGCACTTTGGGAGGCTGAGGCGGGCGGATCACGAGGTCAGGAGATCGAGACCACAGTGAAACCCTGTCTCTACTAAAAATACAAAAAAATTAGCCGGGCGTGGTGGCGGGCGCCTGTAGTCCCAGCTACTCGGAGAGGCTGAGTCAGGAGAATGGCGTGAACCCGGGAGGCGGAGCTTGCAGTGAGCCGAGACTGCACCACTGCACTCCAGCCTGGGCGACAGAGCAAGATTCCGTCTCAAAAAAAAAAAAAAAAAAACAAAAAACAAAAAACAAATAATATGTGCCAAGCACTGTACTAAGCGGTTTCACATTTGCTATGGTTTGAATGTGTCCTCCAAATTACAATGACTTCTAATTCTAAGCATTAAAGTGAAAGGAAGTCACACCTCTCCCACTTTAAATCAAAAGCTAGAAATGATTAGCTCAGTGAGAAAGCCATGTCAAAATCCAAGACAGGCTGAAAGCCAGGCCTCTTGCGCCAAATGGTAGCCAAGGTGTTAATGCAAAGAAAAAGATCTTGAAGGAAATTAGGGCAGGTGTGGTGGCTCAGGGCTGTAATTCCAGCACTTTGGGAGGCTGAGGCAGGAGAATGCCAGCCCTTTGGGAGGCTAAAATGGGAAGCAAGGAATTTGAGTCTAGCCTTGGTGACAGGGTGAGACTCCAGTGAACACACAAATTTTAAGAATGTGAAACAGCCTTATTAGTGATATGAAGAAAGTTGTAGTGTCTAGGTAGAAGATCAAACCATCAGCACTCCCTGAATTAGGCCAAAGCTTAATTCAGAGTAAGACCCAAACTCTCTTAAATTCTGCGAAGGCTGAGAGAGGTGAAGAAGCTGCAGAAGAAAACTTGGAAGCTAGCAGAAATTGGTTCATAAGTTTTAAAGAAAGAAGCCTTCTTTGTAACATTCAAGTGCAAAGTAAACCAACAAGTGCTGATGTAGCAGCTGCAACAAGTTATCCAGAAGATCTAGCTAAGATCATTGATGAAGATGACTATTCTGAACAACAGATTTACAATGTACAGAAAACAGCCTTCTATCGGAAGATGATCCCTACAGAGGTGAAGTGAATGCCTGGCTTCAGAGATTACAAGAACAAGTTGACTGTTGTTAGGGACCAATGCAGCTGGTAATTTAAGTTAAAGCCAGTGCTTATTTACCATTCCAAAAATCCTAGCACCCTGAAAAATTGGGCTAATCTGGCCAGGCGCAGTGGCTCATGCCTGTAATCCCAGCACTTTGGGAGGCCAAGGCAGGTGGATCACCTGAGGTCAGGAGTTTGAGACCAGCGTGACCAACATAGAGAAACCCCATCTCTACTAAAAATACAAAATTAGCCGGGCGTGGTGTTGCACACCTTTAATCCCAGATAGGAGGCTGAGGCATGAGAATCGCTTGAACCTGGGAGAGAGAGGCGGCAGTGAGCAGAGATCACACCATTGCACTCCAGCCTGGGCAACAGGAGTGAAACTCCGTCTCAAAAAAAAAAAAAAGAAAGAAAGAAAGAAAAATTACACTAATCTATTCTGCCTGTGCTCTGTTAATGAAACAACGAAGCCTGGATGACAATACATCTCTTATGGCATGTTTACTGAGTATTTTAAGCCCACTGTAGAGACTTACTGCTCAGAAAAAAAGATTACTTTCAAAATATTACTGTTCATTGACAGTGCACTTGGTCAACCAAGAGCTCTGATGGCTATGTACGGGGAGATTGATACTGTTTTCATGCCTGCTAACACAGCATCCATTCTGCAGCCCATGGATCAATGAAGATTTTTGACTTTTTTTTTTTTTTGAGACGAAGTCTCGCTCTTCTGCCCAGGCTGGAGTGAAGTGGTGCAATCTCAGCCCACTGCAACCTCCATCCCCGGGTTCAAACAACTCTCCTGCCTCAGCCTTCCGAGTAGCTGGGATTACGGGCGCACGCCACCACACCTGGCTAATTTTTGTAGTTTTAGTAGAGACGGGGTTTTGCTATATTGGCCAGGCTGGTCTCGAACTCCTGACCTCAGGTGATCTACCTGCCTCGGCCTCCCAAAGGAGAATTACAGGCATGAGCCACTGTGCCCAGCTGAATTTTGACTTTCAAGTCTTATTATTTAAGAAATCTATTTTGGCCAGGAGCGGTGGCTCATGCCTGTAATCTCAACGCTTTGGGAGGCCGAGATGGGTGGATCACTTGAGGTCAGGAGTTTGAGACCAGCCTGGCCAACATGGTGAAACCCCATCTCTACCAAAAATACAAAAATTAGCTGGGCATGGTGGTGCATGCCTATAATCCCAACTACTCAGGAGGCTGAGGCAGGAGAATCACTTTAACCTGGGAGGTGGAGGTTGCAGTGAGCTGAGATCGTGCCACTGTACTCCAGCCTGGTAAACAGAACAAGACTCCATCTCAAAAAAAAAAAGAAAAGAAAAAAAAAAAGAGGCCGGGCACGGTGGCTCACGCCTGTAATCCCAACACTTTGGGAGGCCGAGGTGGGCAGATCATGAGGTCAGGAGATCGAGACCATGCTGACTAACACAGTGAAACCCCACCTCTACTAAAAACACAAAAAATTAGCCAGGTGTAGTGGTGGGCACCTGTAGTCCCAGCTACTCGGGAGGCTGAGGCAAGACAATGGCATGAACTCGGGAGGCAGAGCTTGCAGTGAGCCGAGATCGCGCCACTGCACTCCAGCCTGGGCTACAGAGCGAGGCTCCATCTCAGAAAATAAAAATAAATTAATTAATTAATTTTAAAAAAAAGAAAAGAAAGGAATTTCATTAAGACTATGCTTTCATAGATAGTGATTCTTCTGATGGATCTGGGCAAAGTAAATTGAAAACTTTCTGGAAAAAATTTACCATTCTAGATGCCAGTGAGAACATGTATGATTCATGGGAGGAGGTCAAAAATGTCAGCTTTTTTTTTTTTTAAGAGATAGGGTCTTGACGCAGGGGCAGGTGGATCACTTGAGGTCAGGAGTTCAAGACCAGCCTGGCCAACATGGTAAAACCCTGTCTCTATTAAAAATAGAAAAATTAGCCCACAGTGGTGATGCATGCCTGTAGTCCCAGCTACTTGGGAGGCTGAGGCAAGAGAATGGCTTGATCTTGGGAAGTGGAGGTTGCAGTGAGCCAAGATTATGCTATTGCACTCCAGCCTGGGCAACAGAGGAAGACTCTGTTTCAAAAAAAAAAAAAAAAAAGAGTGAGATTGAGAGATAAGGTCTTGCTTTGTGGCCCAGGCTGGAGTGCAGTGGTGGTGTGATCACGGCTCACTGCAGCCTGAAACTCCCGCACTCAAGCAGTCCTCCTTCCCCAGCCTCCCCAGTTGCTAGGATTACAGGAACACACCACACTATCACACCTGGCTAATTGTTTCTTAATTTTTTTTGGAGACAAATTCTCATGTATTGCCCAGGGTGGTCTCAAACTCCTGGGCTCAAGTGATCCTCCCACCTCAGCGTACCAAAATGCTGAGATTACAGGCATGAGTCACTGCACCCAGCTAAAATGTCAACATTAACAGGAGTTTGAAAAAAGTTTATTTCAACCCTCATAGATGACTTTCAGGGGTTTAATTCTTCAGTTGAGGAAATTACTGCAGAGGTGGTAGAAATAGCAAGAGGACTAGAATTAGAAGTGATGCCTGAAAATGTGACTGAATTGTTGCAGTCTCATAAAACTTAAACAAATGAGGAGTTGTTTCTCATGAATAAGCAAAAAAGGTGGCTTCTTTTTTTTCTTTTTAATTTTATTTTACGTTACGTTCCAGGATACATGTGCAGAACGTGCAAGTTTGTTACATAGGTAAAAACGTGTGCCATGGTGGTTTGCTGCATCTATCAACTCATCACCTAGGTATTAAGCCCCACATACATTACCTATTTGTACTGATGCTCTCCCTGCCCCCTGCCCCCTGCCCCCCGACAGGCCCCAGTGTGTGTTGTTCCCCTCCCTGTGTCCATGTGTTCTTGTTGTTCAGCTCCCACTTACGAGTGGGAACATGCGGTGTCTGCTTTTTGGTCCTGTGTTAGTTTGCTGAGGATGATGGCTTCCAGCTTCATCCATGTCCCTGTAGAGGACATGATCTCATTCCTTTTTATGGCTGTGTAGTATTCCATGGTGTCTATGTGCCACATTTTCTTTACTCAGTGTATCATTGATGGGTATTAAGGTTGATTGCATGTCTTTGCTATTGTGAATAGTGCTGCAATAAACATACCTGTGCATGTATTTTTATAACAGAATGATTTATATTCCTTTGGGTATATATCCAGTAATGGGATTGCTGGGTCAAATGGTATTTCTGGTTCTAGATCCTTAAGGAATCGCCACACTATCTTCCACAGTGGTTGAACTAATTTACATTCCCACCAAGAGTGTAACAACATTCCTATTTCTCCGCAGCCTCACCAGCATCTGTTGTTTCTTGACTTTTTAATAATCGCCATTCTGACTGGCATGAGATGGTATCTCATTGTGCTTTTGATTTGTATTTCTCTAATGATCAGTGACGTTGAACTTTTTTTCATGTTTGTTGGCTGCATAAATGTCTTCTTTTAAGAAGTGTCTGTTCATGTTCTTTGCCCACTTTTTGATGAGGTTGTTTGTTTTTTTTTTTCTTGTAAATCTAAGTTCCTTGTAGATTCTGGATATTAGACCTTTGTCACTTGGGTAGATTGGAAAAATTTTCTCCCATTCTGTAGGTTGCCTGTTTGCCCTGATGATAGTTTCATTCGCTGTGCAGAAGCTCTTTAGTTTAATTAGATCCCATTTGTCAAAAACTGTGGAACACTTCACAAATTTGCATGTCATCCTTGCACAGGGGCCATGCTAATCTTCTCTACATCATTCCAATTTTAGTATATGTGCTGCTGAAACAAGCACAGAAAGTGGTTTCTTGAGATGGAATCTGCTCCTGGTGAAGATGCTGTGAATATTGTTGAAATGACAAGAATTTATTTATTTATTTTATTTTATTTTTTGACTTAGGGTCTCACATCGCTGCCCAGACTGGAATGCATTGGCATGATCACCGCTCACCGCAGCCTTGTCCTCCCAGGCTCAAGCAGTCCTCCCACCTCAGCCTCTCAGGTAGCTGGTACTACAGGTGTGCACCACCACACCCATTTTTTTGTAGAGACAGAGTCTCGCTCTGTTGCCCAGTCTGAAGTGCAATGGCATGCTCACAGCTCACTGCAGGTTCGACCTCTTGAGCTTCAGCAATCCTCCCACCTCAGCCTCCTTAGTAGCTGGGACTGCAAGCTTGTGCCACTACATCCAGGTCTATTTTTGTATTTTTTGTAAAGATGGGGTTTTACCATGTTACCCAGGCTTATCTCAAACTCCTGGGCTCAAGTAATCCTCCTGCCTCAGCCTCCCAAAGTGTCAGGATTATAGGCATGAGTCACTGCCAGATCCCTATTGCATACTTACTAGACTACAGAATAGTGTGAACATAACTTTTTTTTTGAGACAGAGTCTCGCTCTATCGCCCAGGCTGGAGTTCAGTGGCGCAATCTCAGCTCACTGCAAGCTCCGCCTCCCAGGTTCACGCCATTCTCCTGCCTCAGCCTCTCTGAGTAGCTGGGACTACAGGCGCCCGCCACCACGCCCGGCTAATTTTTTATATTTTTAGTAGAGACGGGGTTTCACCGTGGTCTCGATCTCCTGAACATAACTTTTATACGCATTGGGAAAGCAAAATATTTGTGTGACTCACTGTATTGCAATGTTTGCTTTACTATGGTGGTCTGGAGCTCAACCTGCAAAGTCTCCAAGGTATACCCTGTGTACGACATTCTGGAAAATCAAACTAGGAAGAAAGCAAGAAGATCAGTGGTTGCCAAGAGTTGGTAGGGGAAGGGATGAATAGGCAGAGCACGAACAATTTTTACGCCAGTAAAGCTGCTCTGTATGCTCCTATAATGGTGGATTATAAATTTGTCTAAACCCATGAATATACAACACCAAGAGTGAGCCCTAATGTAAACTACAGACTTTCGGTGATTATGATTATGATGATTCATGGATTGCAACAAATGTAGCTCTCTGGTAGAAGATGCTGAAAACGGGAAGTTGCGCATGTGTGGGGGAGGGTGTGTATGAGAAATCTCAGTGCTTTCCGTTTAATTCTGCTGTGAACCTAAAACTGCTCTTAAAGTCTTTTAAAAAAATAAAAATACATGTACATAAAAATATGTAACGTATCCTCAAAGTCCAACCTCTCTACTCCAGATCTAAAAACATTCAAGAGTGTGTTTTACTTCTTTATAGATATTTTGATGTATAAGTAAATACCTAATTTTTGGCCAGGCACAGTGGCTCATGCTTGTAATCCTAGCACTTTGGGAGGCCAAGGTGGGTGGATCACTTGAGGCCAGGAGTTCCAGACCAGTCTGGCCAATATGAAGAAACCCTGTCTCTACTGAAAATGCAAAAGTTAGCTGGGCATGGTAGCACACACATTAATCCCAGCTTCTTGGGAGGCTGAGGCACAAGAATGGCTCAACCTGGGAGGCGGAATTTGCAGTGAGCCAAGATCACACCATCACACTCCTGCCTGGGTCCCAAGAGCAAGACTCTATCTCAAAACAAAACAAAAACAAAAAATACTTCTGCTTTTTACAGATAGGGGGTCTCACTATGATACCCAAGCTGGCCTCAAACTCCTGGCCTCAAGTGATTCTCCCACCTCAGTCTCCCAAGTAGCTGGGACTACAGGTATGAGACACCACACCCAGCTATATTTTTAAAATAAGCATTTATTTATTTATTGCTATATTTATTCACATGTACACACATACACATTAGTAGCAGACGCTGCTAGTTGCTTATCTATTCCCTACCCCACCCTTGCTGATAAACCCTGATTTGTTTGTAGCAGTTATAGGTACGACTTCAGAAGATGCATGTTCGACTCTTGGCTATCGTGTTTCCTGCTGCCAGCTCCTAGCCCTCCCAGGCTCCCTTGTAGCTAGGGTTGGCTATGTGAACAGTTCTGAACAATGAAATATAAGAGGCCGGGCACGGTGGCTCAAGCCTGTAATCCCAGCACTTTGGGAGGCCGAGGCGGGCGGATCACGAGGTCAGGAGATCGAGACCATCCTGGCTAACACGGTGAAACCCCGTCTCTACTAAAAATACAAAAAATTAGCCGGGCGTGTTGGCGGGCGCCTGTAGTCCCAGCTACTTGGGAGGCTGAGGCAGGAGAATGGCGTGAACCCGGGAGGCGGAGCTTGCAGTGAGCCGAGATCGCGCCACTGCACTCCAGCCTGGGTGACAGAGCGAGACTCTGTCTCAAAAAAAAAAAAAAAAAAAAAAAAAAAAAGAAATATAAGGGCACATTTACTGAGATAAGAATAAAAACAGCCTTGATCCTCGATGACATAATTAGTTGCTGACCCTTTCCTGAACTGCCTACCACCCCTGATCTCCCCTGATCTCCTTGGAGTAAGCAATAAATGGCCTTAGAGTTTAAGCCTGTGCTAGTCATGTTTTCTGTTACTTGAAGCCAGTGGCATGCTAGTAAACCAGCTCTGGGGGAGGGAAAAAGTTCCCCTGATTTGTAGTCTGTGCTGACTTCCTTGATGTAAATAAATACTCTCACTATGGCCAATTTTAAACAACCAACATGAAGCTTGACTGCACTTGTGAAGAAATGTGCACATTTGGCTCTCAAGAGCCCTGTGCTCTCTCAAGCAAATATGAACCAGCTCTGGCACATCACCGCTTGAAGCCAAACAAATGCTAACATATGCATTGTAATTCTATACTTTTTCTTTTTAATAAGCATAGACATTTCTATGTCGATATGAAAAAAATACCCTTTTATGGCTGCATAATGACCTATTTTATAAATGCCCATAATTTATCCAGTCATTTAGATGTTTATCAACTTATTCCTTTTATTTAAAAAATAAAACACTGTCTATGTATATTTCACATATTTGTCTTTTTTTTTTTTTTTTGAGATGGGGTCTCGCTCTGTCACCAGGCTACAGTGCAGTGGGGCAATCTCGGCTCACTGCAACTTCCGCCTCCCAGGTTCAAGTGATTCTTCTGCCTCAGCCTCCCGAGTAGCTGGGACTACAGGCACACGCCACCACACCCAGCTAATTTTTTTTTTTTTTTTTTTTTTAGTAGAGATGGGGTTTCACCATGTTGGCCAGGATGGTCTTAATCTCTTGACCTCGCAATCTGCCTGCCTTGGTCTCCCAAAGTGCTGGGATTACAGGCGTGAACCACCATGCCCGGCCATATTTGTCTTTTTAAAATGATAGTTAAAAAAAAAAATGACAGTAAAGAGCTGGGCATGGTGGCTCATGCCTGTAATTCTAACACGTTGGGAAGCTGAGTAGGGGGGATCACTTGAGCCTAGAAGATCAAGACTAACCTGGGCAAGATGATGAGATCTCATCTCTACAAAAAATACAAATATTAACCAGGTATGGTAGCACATGCCTGTAGCCCCAGCTATTTAGGAGGGGGAGTTGGGAGGATGGCTTGAACCAGGTTGAGGCTGCAGTGAACCGTGACAGAGCCACTGAACTACAGTGTGGGTGACAGAGTGACATCCTGTACCAAAAAAAAAAGAAGAAGAAAAGAAATGATTTACAACAATTCCCTTACTGTGCCCACCAATATCAAGCTACTGTATCATAAACTGTGCCCAATCCTCATCATATTTCTGACATTCCCTGAAAGTATTCAGCCCAAGCTCTAAAACTCTACAAATAATTGGCTCTAATTTTCTATTTTGAGACACCGTTAAGCCTCAGTCAGTGTGGTATACTTTCTTAATGAACTAAATCTAGTACACTTAACTTTGCTTAATCAACAGTTTTTATAATGAGCTTTTGAGGAGTCACTATTTGACGATGTTTTAATTATTTAAAAATACTACCAGGTTACCTTCCAGGAAGATTGTATCAACTTAAACAAATAATAACATTGGGGGAAAGTGTCCACTTCCTTCTGCACTAGATATTTTCTCAGTATCGAAACTTTTCCAATCTGATAAGCAAAAAGTGATATATCGTTATTCTGTTGTCCTTTTAATTTACATTTATCTGATTATTAATGAAGTTTAGTAACATCTAGAAATGACACTTTTATGTAACTGGAAGCACGAAATCACTACTACACCACCACTGCCATCACAAATTAGAGAGGAGAATTGTACCAAGTCTAAGACGTTAGCTTATCACCTTACAATGAATAATTGAATTACTCTAGCCAAGATTCACCAGGAAGGGTAACATTGTCTACATAAGCCTATTGTTAAGAATTGAGCCTATTTATTATTACTCCTCACGGGTCTAAACAGAGTATAATTGAAAAGCAAAAATTAAGGAGTAGGAGCGAGGGCAATGGTGGAAGAAAGACACTGAAATCAGTATGTATAACAATGTAATGACTCTAATATAAGCAGTGGTGTTCTTGCAAATTACGGGCAATAGGAAAGTGTTTCTCTTCCTACTTATAAGTTTAGACTAGCATTCTCCAGTATTTATCCTCAAGTTATTTATTTATTTATTTATTTATTGAGACGGAGTCTCAGTCTATTGCCCAGGCTGGAGTGCAGCGGCACAATCTTGGCTCACTGCTGACTCCACCTCCCAGGTTCACGCCATTCTCCTGCCTCAGCCTCCCGAGTAGCTGGAACTACAGGCGCCCGCCACCACGCTTCGCTAATTTTTTTGTATTTTTAGTAGAGACGGGGTTTCACCGTGTTAGCCAGGATGGTCTCAATCTCCTGACCTTGTGATCCGCCCGCCTCGGCCTCCCAAACTGCTGGGATTACAGGCGTGAGCCACTGTGCCCGGCTCCTCAAGTGATTTAAGTGTATATATTTCTAATCCAACAGTTACCTACCCAATAGACTTCCAAACAAAATTAAAAAGATATGTGCAGTTATCTCTCGTGAGAAGATCTGAAAGAGGTCCAAATTTGCTATTGGCCCGCATGGGACTGCAAGACAGGACTTCATCTCCTAAAGCTTACCTTAGACTTCCTTGTTGCTGCTCTGAGCCGTCGTTCTTGAAGAAATGACTCAAATTTAAAGTACCGTACTCCTGGAGAGGAGAATGTCTCCTACAGTGAGACCATCTAACAGTGGTTAGAAGGTGGGATTTCCTCTTCAAAAAAGGAAGCTCTATTACAGAAAGGAGGGTAGACCTAAGGAATGAAGAGAAAAGTTAAGAGCCAAGCGACTCTATAATGGCGCCCTGGGCAGTGTACAACTTCTTGGGAACCTTTGCTTCCAACCTTGCGAAAAGTCACATCTGGTCTATAGTTTCACATGTTATTAACTCCTCTTAGAGCAACTAACAGCTTTATAATTGGAGCTGTAGATGGAAGCGAGGACCAATTTACGAAGCAAGCTAAGCCGGCCTCATGTTACCTTCTTTTAGTCTAGAGAAGGTTTTGTGCAGTTGTCAGCATTGATGTAAGAGGAAATCACAGTTAATGAGTTCTAGATTGTAACCAGCACAACCAAAAAAGGATTGAGGGATCACTGACAGAGAAGCAGTGGTCAACTTGGAAGCAACTGTGAGAAAAATTCCTCTCCTTTTAAAACATATACTTGGTTTAGGCACGGTGGCTCACCCAAGAAATCCTAGCACTCTGAGAGGCCAAGGGGGGCAGATCCCTTGAGTCTAAGAGTTCAAGACCAGAATGACCAACATGGCAAAACCACATCTCTACTAAAAATACAAATGTTAGCTGAGTGTGGTGGTGTATGCCTGTAGTCCCAGCTACTTGGGAGACTGAGGCAGGAGGATTGCTTTAGCCCTGGAGGCGGAGGTTGTGGTGAGTAATGATCATGCCACTGCATTCCAGCCTGGGTGATGAAGCCAGACCCTCTCTCGAAACAAAGACCCCCAACCAAAAAAACACATATACTTGAGAAGGTTGACGTTTCCTTTAAAGTGGAATGAAAGTTTAATAGACGTGTGTGTGTGTTTCTGGATTTTTTATTCTGTTCAATGGATCTATGTTCCAATACCGCACTGTTTTAACTACTGTAACTTTGTAGTACTTTTTTTTTTTTTTTTTGAGACAGGGTCTTTCTCTGTCATTCAGGCTGTAGTGCAGCAACACAATCTCAGCTTACCACAGCCTCGACCTCCCCGGCCTAAGTTATCCTCCCACCTCAGCCTCCTGAGTATCTGGGGCTCCAGGCACAGGCCCCCAAGCCCGGCTAATTTTTGCATTTTTCAAGTAGAGACAGGGTTTCACCATATTGCCAAGGCTGGTCTCAAACTTCTGAGCTCAAGCAGTCTGCCTGCCTCGGCTTGCCAAAGTGCTGACATTTCAAGCATGAGCCACTGCACCCGACTGTAGTACCTCTTTTAACTGCTAAATTGTCTGTCCTTACTTTTTAAAAATGTTCTTGGCTATTCTCATGCATCCATTAATTCAGATTCATTCAGCAAATATTTACCCAACACCTACTATTTGCTAGATGTTTTAGGTGCTGGGCATAGAAAAGGGAAAAATACACACAAAAATATCTGCTCTCACATTGCTTGCATTTTAGTGAGGGGACACAAGTGACAACTGAAACCAACATAACCCTGCAACCATGGGGACAAACATGCTTTCATTCCCTATGTTAAATAATATTGACGCCAAGCAAAAATAACTAGCTTATTTGCTCTGGAAAATATTTCTCGAAGATAAGATTGTGAAACAGCTAAACAACTTATTTATCAAGACTAACAGCTTTCTCTTTAAAACTTGCCATGATGTCTTCCTCTTCTCAAGAATCCAACTATCCCAATAAGTTTCTTACAAGCAAAATTCACCTGAAAAATCACCCTATTAAAGGCCCTTTCCTAATTTCCTCATCGCAAAGAACTACTGAGGTAGGTTTAGGTAACGGCCTTGATACCTAGACAAGAAAAAAAGCTAGATACTTAGAGTTCCTGGCACGATGAGTTCAAAAGTCTTTTTTTGGAAAATGTTTTATATGTAAATACTGAGGGGTTTTTTAATAATTTTAGAAGTCTATGTAATATTACTGATAAATAGATGATTCTTTGAACATTTTATAGTGATAAAATTTTAGCTTAAAACCAATTTTATGCCTTCTCCCTGACTTTTTCAGATAATAAAAATGTCGACCCAATATTTTCTTTAATACAAGATTTGCGTTTCGTTTCTCATTTAAACTTCTAAAATTTCTACTAATGTAGGATTAATATCCTATCAGCCCAGTAAGTTATCATTTTTACAGATGGTTTAAGATTACAAACAAGAAATTATATTTAGCTGAATGAAATAATAGATTTATCAAGAATTAAAATTCTTGAATTAAGAAAAATTAAATGAATTTTTAAAATATTTTAATTTTCTATTTATTTTAGTTTTTATTTTTGTAGAGATGGGGGTTCTCAATTTGTTGCCCAGGCTGATCTCAAACTCCCGAGCTCAAGCCATTCTCAGCTTCCCAAAGTGCTCGAATTGCAGGCATGAGTCACTGAGCACAGGCTCTTGGATTCTTTTTTTCTTTTTTTTTTGAGATGTAGTCTCGCTCTGTCGCCCAGGCTGGAGTGCAGTGGTGCAATCTCGGCTCACTGCAAGCTCTGCCTCCCAGGTTCATGCCATTCTCCTGCCTCAGCCTCCTGAGTAGCTGGGACTACAGGCGCCCGCCACCACGCCCGGAGAATTTTTTGTATTTTTAGTAGAGACGGGGTTTCACCGTGTTAGCCAGGATGGTCTCGATCTTCTGACCTCATGATCCGCCCGTCTGGGCCTCCCAAAGGGCTGAGATTACAGGCGTGAGCCACCGTGCCCGGCCAGCTCATGGATTCTTACAGTACAAATGATAAGAACTCAATGGCCTGACCTAAATTTTAATTTCCAGATTTTTAATCAACTTTAAGACATTAAACTAATATTAAAATAAATTTATTAACAAATATACTGTAATTACCCAAATTATTTTATTTTATTTATTTATTTATTTTTTTGGAGACTGAGTCTCACTCTGTTGCCCAGGCACTCTGGAATGCAGTGGCGTGATCTTGGCTCACTGCAACCTCTGCTTCATGAGTTCAAGCGCCAAATCATTTTATATAAAAAAGAAAACAAAACATTGAACACTAAGCATAACTTTAAATTATTTCTAGGCCGGGCATGGTGACTCGGCCTGTAGTCCCAGCTCTTTGGGAGGCCGAGGCAGGTGGATTGCTTGAGCTCGGAGGTTCGAGACCAGCCTGGGCAATGTGGCACAACCTTGTCTCTACCAAAATTCAAAACAAATTAACCTGGTATGGTGGCATGCACCTGTGGTCCCAGCTACTCCAGAAGCTGATGTGGGAGGATCACTTGAGTCAGGAAGGCGGAGGTTGCAATGAGCCGAGATTGCGCCACTGCACTCTAGGCTGGGTGACAGAGGGAGACCCCTCTCAAAAAATTAAATAAATAAATAATCTTACACCTTAATTTAATGTATGCACTGGCTATAGATTAGCAAGATGTGCAAATCTTTTTTAATGATTACATATATGTATATATATGTGCCTTTACTTATGCATATATATTATTCAGCCACCTTAAAATGTATTAAAGTAATATTTATTTGTTCAAAGGAAAAAGCATTAGCAATATAGTTCTTGGTATTCTACCTTTCAATTTATCTTGTGTCTGAAAAATTCATAATAGATTACTTTGGTTACAGTTTGTAATAATGAGAACCGTTAAACAGAAATAGGAGTATGCATTCAAAACAATAAATAAGGTATGCCTGTCTGTTTTTTAAGGGTATCATTGCAATTTATAAAGATGTTTATTTAATAACATAATATATACATTGTTTTATTTAATATGCTGATGAAGTTAAATTTTTTTAAGTTAAATATGTTTTAAAGCTACAATTTAAAGCCTTAGTTTAATCACTTGCTGGCATATTTACATATTTGTGTATGTCTCAATGCATATCTATAGAGTTATATAAAAATAAATTCGAAAGAATTATTTAAAATTTTAGCCGGGCGCAGTGGCTCACGCCTGTAATCCCAGCACTTTGGGAGGCCGAAGCAGGCGGATCACCAGGTCAGGAGATCGAGACCATCCTGGCTAACACAGTGAAACCCCGTCTCTACGAAAAATACAAAAAATTAGCCAGGCATGGTGGCAGGTGCCTGTAGTCCCAGCTACTTGGGAGGCTGAGGCAGGAGAATGGTGTGAACCTGGGAGGTGGAGCTTGCAGTGAGCCGAGATTGCACCACTGCACTCCAGCCTGCAAAATAAAAATAAAAATAAAATAAAATAAAATAAAACAAAAATAAAAATTACTAGTAATCACTATTATTTATCGTTGTGTTTCCTATTTGTTACGACCATGTATAGCAGACTCCGTCTCAAAAAAATAAAATAAAATAAATAAATAAATAAAAACTTAAAAGACGAAAGACAAATTTGAGGGCTTACATATCCTTTACTGTAAATTTTAATATGGATTGAAAACAAAAAGTAAAATTAAGATCTGCATTTTCTTCCCGTAACAACCTAGTTATTCATGCTCAGATAAACAGAAATTCTTTTTTATTCCCAAAATATTCTGTTAACTCTCTAGACTTCTTAAACATGATGGAATCATTTTGGCAAGGAATTTTTTAAAGTTAGATGACTAGGAATCAAGGGCCGGGAGCGGTGGCTTATGACTGTAATCCCAGCACTTTAGGAGGCCGAGATGGGCAGATCACGAAGTCAGGAGTTCAAGACCAGCCTGACCAACACGGTGAAACCCCATCTCTACTAAAAAAATACAAAAATTACCTGGGCATGGTGGCATGCGCCTGTAATCCCAGCTATTCAGGAGGCTGAGGCAGGAGAATCGCTTGAACCCAGTTGGTGGAGGTTGCCTTGAGCCGAGATCACGCCACTGCACTCCAGCCTGGGTGACAGACTGAGACTCCATCCCAAAAAAAATAAAATAAAATAAAAATAAAAATTACTAGTAATCACTATTATTTATCTTTGTGTATCCTATTTGTTACAACCATGTATAGCCTTTGAATAAAATGGCTTATGCGTATGTCTAATGTCCTCTGACAACTCTTTTTGATTATGTCTGTTCCAAATTCAGTTCCCTAATTCAGAATAATCAGACTGTAAAGTTTTCTTTTCTTTTTTTTTTAAGATTTTATTATTTTCTTTTCTTTTGAGACAGGGTCTTGCTCTGTCACCCAGGCTGGAGTGCAGTGGTGTGATCTCAGCTCACTGCAACCTCTGCCTCCTGGGCTCAAGCAATCCTGCTGCCTCAGCCTCCGAGTAGCTGGGACCGCAGGCGTGCACCGCCACGTCTGCTAATTTTTGTATTTTTTAGTAGACATGGGGTTCCACTATGTTGCCAAGACTGGTTTCGAACTCCTGAGCACAAGCGATCCACCCGCCTCGGCCTCCCAAAGTGCTGGGACTACAGATGTAGTTAGCCACCATGCCTGGCCTGTAAAGTTCTCTTATAAATAAAACTTTCTTTGAATTTACTGGAATAGCCACCAGTTCAGCCAGAGTCAGTTTCTCAATTTATAAAAGAAAAATAGTAGAAATAATTAGGCATGTGTGACATTCTCTAAATTTTAATTATGTGTGGCCAGGCCCGGTGGCTCACGCCTGTAATCCCAGCATTTTGGGAGGCTGAGGCGAGAGGATCACCTATGGTCAGGAGTTTGACACCAACCTGGCCAACATGGTGAAACCCTGTCTCTACTAAAAATACAAAAATTAGTTGGGCATGGTGGGGCGAGCCTGTAGTCCCAGCTACTCAGGAGGCTGAGGCAGAGGAGAATCGCTTGAACTCGGGAGGCGGAGGTTGCAGTGAGCCGAGATCACGCCATTGCACTCCAGCCTGGGTGACAGAGCAAGAGTCCGTCTAGAACAAAAAAAAAAAATTGGAATATATTTGGAAATAAAATTTGAAATAAAATAAAATTTGGAATAAAAAATTATTAATATTATTTCATGATTGTGAATGCTTATGTGCTAGTTACCAATTTAATATCATCGCTCCATTGCAAATCTACACTATTTTGCCCTGATTCATGATCAGTCCTGAACCCTATAATCATTTTTTTGCCAACAGATAAAATGTTATGGTTCATCGACAGAGGGCGCTAGAGTGACACTGCATGGCCACGGCTGCGGAAAGACACTTTTCGGTTGGGCTCCAGCCCTCTTATTTTTAGTCTTCAATACACGAGCCTTAACAAAGTAGCTCTAGCTGTGCCCTCAGTCTATATAGTCCCTCTTCTTAAGGCGACTTTAGACCAGGTCCAGCTACCTATATCCTCTGGCAACAGCTGACCCTTTCTGCAGACTGGCCCAGCCTGCCTATCCCCACTAGCAGTGGTGAATCACTTTTATAGGCCCCTCTTGCAAGTATCTTCACCATTGCCAGGCTGTGTGGCTGTGTTTGTAGTAAACATGTCTTCTGGCCGGGGCGCGGTGGCTCACGCCTGTAATCTCAGCACTCTGGGAGGCCGAAGCGGGCCGATCATCTGAGGTCAGGAGTTCGAGACAAGCCTAGCCAACATGGTGAAACCCCGTCTCTACTAAAAAAACAAAAATTAGCCAGGCGTTGTGGCGCAATCCCAGCTACTCAGGAGGCTGGAGCAGAAGAATCCCTTGAATCTGGGAGGCGGAGGCAGTAGTGAGCCGAGATCGCGCCACTGCCCTCCAGCCCGGGCATTAAGAGCGAGACTCCGTCTGAGAAAAAAAAAAAAAAAATGTCTTCTTTGAAGAGGTCTGAATCTCAGCCCTGGGGTTGCTGAGAGGAGCCCTTTCTCCTCTTTATCGTTCATTCTTCTCAGCCTAGAGGGATGCACTGTTTTTCTGCACTTGCTGCTTCTGGATTCTTTAGAGTCCTTGTTTACTCCTTTTTGAATTCACTCACCTCCTGCTAGTTAATAATTCTTTATATTAAACTTTCCCTGCTCAAAAAGCTGATGTGGTTTCTGTTTCCTCTCTGGTCCCTGATTGACATATCTTAGAAATATAGTTTTTTCATGTACAAATATTGGTACAATAATTGTCTCCAAAAAGATTTTGTATCAGGTTATTAAGTTCTTATGTCTTTGTCGATCAGGGACCACTGTAATATACCTTGTGGCACAAATTTAAAAGCCCTGGAGTCTCCTTTTTTTCATATGCTCCTATTCCCAGGATAATCATTGACTATATGCTTATATATTAATTTTCTGTTACCCCTCAAGAAATCATTCGACTGTCTTCTATTTTGATGATGTTCTGATATTTTTTATCTTGTGGAAGAGACCTCAGAGAAAAATAGCCCTTAAGCCTTGATGAAAAGAACCCATATAAGTTACTATAAACATCTAACACTGCAACAAAATTCTGGGGTGTTGATGCTTACAAACATTTCTCTCAAGTAAAGAGATTTTCTCATCCTTAAGTTACAAGAAAGCCCTATGGGCCAGAAACCGCAAGATCATGAGGAGACCATTTCCACCCAAGACTTTCAGATCAAGATGACTGCATGAAGTAGACAGCTTCCATCAGAGACTCATTAAATAAGACCTAGATGACTGGAGTCAGATCGTCAGGCTTGCATCAGCAGGCTTTTGTTTGTTATTGTTCAAGCTATTTTCTTTCTTTCTAGTTACCTTGAAGTTTTGGATTATTAACTTTTATACCTATAAGGTCCTTATCCTTAATAATGTGTTTCGTCTCCTTAATCACTCCTTGGTAAAAGTCTAATGCTTGGCTATAATTTTTCATATTTGGCTAAAACACAAAATCATACTATTGGGTTTATATTCTCTTTACAAGTAGGTGCTTTCATTTTCCTTTTATATTAGTTCTGTGTAATAAATCAGTAGTCAAGTTATTCTGCTCTGACAAAAAAAAAAAAGAAAGAAAAATAAATTAATTCTTTCCTGGTAATTGGAGTCAACCACTAAGTGACTTTTTGTTAGAGTAACACAACAGGTCAGACGTCCAGAAATACAAAATCCCCCATCATGTTCCCCTCCATGGAAACAATATTCAGGGACTATATAATAAAAAATTTGGCAGTTTGGCAGGTCTTTGTCCCAAGCTCCTGGGAGATAATTTCCTTTTTTTTTTTTTTTTTTTTTTTTTGAGACAGAGTCTGACTCTGTCGCCCAGGCTGGAGTGCAGTGGCATGATCTCGGCTCATGGCAGCCTTCACCTCCTGGGTTCAAGCGATTCTCCTACCTCAGCCTACTGAGTAGCTGGGATTACAGGCGCACATCACCATGCCTGGCTAATTTTTGTATTTTTAGCAGAGACGGGGTTTCACCATATTGGCCAGGCTGGTCTCGAACTCCTGACCTCAAGTGATCTGCCTGCCTCGGCGTCCCAAACTGCTGGGGCTGGGATTACAGGCATGAGCTACCGCACCTGGTTCTCCTTTTTTTTTTTTTTTGTTTTGTTGTTGTTGTTTTGTTTTGTTTTGTTTTTGAGACAGGTTCTCACTTTTTTGAGGCAGGGCCCAGGCTGGAGTGCAATGGTGCTATCTCAGCTCACTACAACCTTTGCCTGCTGGGCTCAAGTGATCCTCCCACCTCAGCCTCCCAAATAGCTGGGACTACTGGCACACACCACCATACCCAGCTAATTTTTGTATTTTTTGTAGAGTTGAGGTTTTGCCGTGTTGCTTGAGCTGGTCTCAAACACCTGGACTCAAGCAATCCGCCCACCTCAGCCACCCACAGTGCTGGGATTATGGACGTGAGATGCTGTGCCTTGCCCTGGGAGATTAATTTCTAAAACCTTAGAATTGTCCAAGTGATCTGAGTATCTTTGTTATTCATTGTGGGCCCCTCAAATCACACCTGATAATTTCTGTTAGTGAAGTGCTTCAGATGTGGGCTATCCCTGCCAGAAAGATCAACCATGTGATTAGAGGGTTGGAACTTTGAGCCATGTGATATCAGCTTGACCTTTGAGAAAGAGGGGCTGGAGATTCAATTCAACCACGTGCACAATGATTCAATCAATCATCCCTGCATAAGGAAACCTCAATAAAAACTCTGGGAACTGAAACTTGGGTGAGTTTCCCTGGCTGGCAACATGCCTTGATTATTTTCACACTTTGATCCTGGGTAGGTAACACACCCCTGAGGACAATGGAAGCTCTGCATTTGGATCCCTCCCAGATGTCACCTGATACATCTCTTCTTTTGGATGATTCTAATTTATATCTTTTTGCTATAATAAAATTATAATACATATACAACTTTTAGTGAGTTCAGTGAAACTTTTTAGTGAATTATCAAACCTGAGAATGCTTGTGGGAACCCCTGAATTTATAGCCAGCTGGTCAGAAGTGAGAGTTGCCCTGGGAACCCCCAAACTTGCGGCGTTATCTGAAGTAAAGGCAGTCTTGTGGAGAACTGTGCCTACAGACTTTGCAGTTTGACAAACTCATTGTAGAAAACTCTTGCAGGAGCCAGCTTTTGCAACCAAAAGAAATCAGTCCTGGAAAGGATTTTTAAACAGATGAGGTGTATTCAAAGATAATTTCACTTTTACTGATCTTACAAGAAAGGCACACTAGTGGGCTTAAGCACAAGCCTTATTATTATTATTTTGAGACAGTCTCGCTCTGTCACCCAGGCTGGAGTGCAGTGGCATGATCTCAGCTCACTGCAAGCTCAGCCTCCTGGGTTCACACCATACTCCTGCCTCAGCCTACCGAGTAGCTGGTCTCGATCTCCTGACCTCGTGATCCACCCGCCTCGGCCTCCCAAAGTGCTGGGATTACAGGCGTGAGCCACCGCACCCGGCCTCCCCAAGCCTTTTTGTGTTTGCTTTTTTTTGTTTTTGTTTTTGTTTCTGAGACAAGGTCCCACTTTGTCGCCCAGGCTGGAGTGCAGTGGCATGCAAGGCCTCCTGCCTTGGCCTTCCAAAGTGCTGGGATTACAGGCATGAGCCACTGCACCCAGCCGTTTTTTGCTTTAGACCTACCTGGTGATTTCTTTATCACAAATATCATTTCTTGACACCAAACGACATTTATGAAACATTGCAAAATATTACCTCACCATCTGACAACATAGGGGTAACTCCATAGGGGTATTATCACCAAAAACAAGGTTGCTCCCTTGCACCTGGTGTTAAATTGATGGGACAAAAACTAACTGCTACTAGCATATTGGACACAGATATGTTATCTTGACCAACTGATGCCTGCTTTCAGGATAGGCCCTGATATCACCTAAGGTTCATTTTCATCAACAAATTTCCATTCCCCACCCCCTAAACATCTTTAAATAATTTAATTCAATAAGGAGGAAATCTGGGCCTTGATTTGAGTTCAAAACCTAAAAACTGAAGGGGAATTTTTGACTGCTTTCTTCTACACAAAGGCTCTTCATGTTATGCTTTCTTTTTTTTTTTGAGACGGAGTCTCTCTCTATCGCCCAGGCTGGAGTGCAGTGGCACAATCTCGGCTCACTGCAGGCTCCGCCTCCCGGGTTCACGCCATTCTCCTGCCTCAGCCTCTCCAAGTAGCTGGGACTACAGGCGCCCGCCACCACGCCAGGCTAATTTTTTGTATTTTTAGTAGAGACGGGGTTTCACCGTGGTCTCGATCTGCTGACCTCGTGATCCACCCGCCTCGGCCTCCCAAAGTGCTGGGATTACAAGCGTGAGCCACCGCGCCCGGCCTGTTATGCTTTCTAAGAGGCCTGAAAAGTCAGACTAATACTACATGCTATAGTTCAGAAGATAGTAAAGGAGTTCCCTGTCTAAGGCCAGGGCCTTACCTAGGAATTTTATAAAATGGGACAGACAATGTTTCCAAATAGACAGGAATTAGATATAATATGGGTTTCTTAGAGGAGAACATGTTGCTGCCCTGTCTCAAACACCAAGAAGATTTCAGAGTGGAGTTCAAGAAGACAGAGAGTATATAGATCTCAGACTAGTTGCTCTATGCCTTCAACAAAAATGCTTCCTTTTTCTTTTCACTTTTTTTCTTGGTTTTACCTTTCTGACCCTCTTCTCAACTCTAGAGGAAAGCTTTTATTGCCCTTAGGAATGACCAAGCATAGCCTATTTGTAGTGTAGGTTTGGGGCTACAGGTATTTTTTTTTTTGGAGACAGTCTTGCTCTGTCGCCCAGGCTGGAGTGCAATGGCACTTTCTCGGCTCACTGCAACCTCCACCTCCTGGGTTCAAGCGATTCTCCTGCCTCAGCCTCCTGAGTAGCTGGGATTAATACAAAAAATTAGCCAGGCGTGGTGACACGCGCTTGTAGTCCCAGCTACTTGGGAGGCTGAGGCAGGAGAATTGCTTCCACCTGGGAGGCAGAGGTTGCAGTAAGCCAAGATCTGTGCCCACTGCCCTCCAGCCTGGGTGACAGAGTGAGACTCCATTTCAAAAAAAAAGAGACGTTCTTCGTCGAGAGTCGTCGGGGTTTCCTGCTTCAACAGTGCTTGGATGCAACCTTGGATGGAACTCCGCCCCGGCCAGCCGCCAATAGCCGGCCCTCCGTCACCTCTTCACTGCGCCCTGGGACTGCCCCAAGGCCCCCGCAGCCGCTCCAGCGCCGCGCAGCTGCGGCCATCGCCTCTCCTTAGTCGCTGCCATGACGATCTCTTCCACCTCACAGGTGCGCCAGAACTACCACCAGGACTCAGAGGTCGCCATCACCTGCCAGATCAACCTGGAGCTCTACACCTCCTACTTTTACCTGTCCATGTCTTACTACTTTGACCTCAATGATGTGGCTTTGAAGAACTTTGCCAAATACTTTCTTCACCAATCTCATGAGGAGAGAGAACATGCTGAGAAACTGATGAAGCTGCAGAACCAAGGAGGTGGCCGAATCTTTCTTCAGGATATCAAGAAACCAGACTATGATGATAGGGAGAGTGGGCTGAATGCGATGGAGTGTGCATTACATTTGGAAAAAAATGTGAATCAGACGCTACTGGAACTGCACAAACTGGCCACTGACAAAAATGACCCCCATTTGTGTGACTTCATTGAGACACATTCCCTGAATGAGCAGGTGGAAGCCATCAAAGAATTGGGTGACCACGTGACCAACTTGTGCAAGATGGGAGCACCCGAATCTGGCTTGGCAGAATATCTCTTTGACAAGCACACTCTGGGAGACAGTGATAATGAAAGGTAAGCCTCAGGCTAATTTCCCCGTAGCCGTGGGGTGACTTCCCTGGTCACCAAGGCAGTGCATGCATGTTGGGGTTTCCTTTACCTTTTCTATAAGTTGTATCAAAACATCCGCTTAAGTTCTTTGATTTGTACCATTCCTTCAAATAAAGAAATTTGGTACCCAAAAAAAGGAAAAAAAAAAATTCTGGCCAGGCGCAGTGGCTCGTGCTTGTAATCCCAGCATTTTGGGAGGCCGAGGTGGGAGGATCACTTGAGCTCAGGAGTTTGAGACAAGCCTGGGCAATATAGTGAGACCCTATCTTTATACAAAAAGAATAAAAAAGAACTCAACAACACCATCATCTAGAAGGATCTAATTGACATTTATTGAATATTCCACCCAACAAAAAGCAGAACATATAATCTTTTAAAGCACCCAAGTAACATCTATAAGATAGACCATATCCTGGGCCAGAAAAGCCCTCAGAAAACTGAAAAATATTGAAATCACACAGAGTGTATTTGTTATCCCTATTTACAGATAACATAACTGTTTACGTAGAAGATCCCAACAGATCTGCAAAAAATAGAGAAAGGAAAAAAAAAAGAAATAAAACCTTCTAAACTTAATTGGTCAGTTCAGCAAGGTCTGAGACACAAGCTAAACTGTAAGAAATCAACTGTATTTCTATATCTAGCAATGAACACTGAAATTAAAACAATCACTCCAAAAAATAAAATACTTAGTTGTAAATCTAACAAAACGTGTGTGGGACTTGTAGGCTGAACACTACAAAATGGCAATCAAAGAAATGAAAGAACTAAATTAACAGATATACTGTGTTCAAGGGTTAGAAAACTCAACCTAATAAAGACCTAAATTTTCCTCAAATTTCTATATAAATATATATTTTTCTATATCATATATAATTATATATAATTAAATATATATATTTCTATAATGTTTATATATTCTATATAATATGTAATATAGAAATGTATATATAATTAAATTTATAATATATTTATAAATTTAATTCCTATCAAAATCCCAGCAAGCTAGGTGCGGTGTATACTTGTAGTTCCAGCTATTCAGGAGGCTGAGGCAAGAGGACTGCTTGAGCCCAGGACTTCCAGGCTATAGTGCACTATGCTGAGTGATCAGGTGTCCAAATTAAGTCCAAGGTCAATATGGTGACTTCCCAGGAGTGGGGGACCACCAGGTTGCCAAAAGAGTGGTGAACTGGACAAAGTTGGAAATGGAGCAGGTCAAAACTCCCATGCTAATCAGTAGTGGGCCCTTGCTTGTGAGTACCCAAAGCATTCCAGCCTGGGCAACATAGTGAGACCCCATCTCTTACAAAAGAAAAAAATCCCAGCAAAAGTTTTACAGATACAAACAAGCTTATTCTAAAGTTTTTGACAAAGGTGAAAAAGCAATTCAAGAAAACAAGAGTAGCCTTTTCAACAAAGGTGCTAGAGCATTCAGATATCCATAGACAAAAAAATGAACCTCCACTTAAACCTTACAAAAATTAACTCAAAGTAGATCACAGGGTTAAATATTAGACATTAAACGCTAAAGTTTTAAAGAGAAAACAGAACAAAAATCTTTGGGATCTAGGGCTTAATGAAGAGTTCTCAGACATGACAACAAAAGGATAATCCATCAAAGAAAAAATCTGATAAGGTGGACTTCATCAAGATGTAAAACTCTTAGTCTGTGAAAGACCTACAGGGAAGACGAAAAGACAAGTTACGCATACGGAGAAAATACTTGCAAATCACGTGTGTGACAAAGAACTCTCACCTAGAATATATCAGGAATGCTTGAAACTGGGTCTCTTGCCACAGCAACATGAATGGGAGCACCAGGAACCCAGGGTTGGAGCAGGATGCCACGGATTGCTTTAGCCCTTTTCCTGTTTAGAAAAAAAAAGGGCAGCTCACTGCCAGTGCTCATTTGATTTTACATAAACAGGCTCTTTGGGGCTGAAGCAAATCTGACTGATTTTTGATGTGAAAATAAAATATAAAAACCGTTCCTGAAGTTATTTCTAAACAGAACTAACATAAAAATAGTCTGAATCATCAGAATCGTCTATTTCGGAAAAACCGGATTTGTCAAATGAATCTTCGGGCAACAACTGTTTGAGAACGATGTTAACATCCCATGTAGGAATGCTATGTTTTCTAGGATCTGGCATTTTCAGTGATCGAGAATCACTATATTTTGCAAATGGAAATACCACTACTAAAAAAAAAATGCTATAAACAGACTGATGTCTTTTGTTTCCAAAGTCAATATTCTAGAACCACGTGAAAATAGTAATAAAAGCGAGATATTTTGTGGCAAAGTTGTGGGTAAACGTTGCGGCCACAAGTGCTGCTGGAGAGTATTCTCAGGGCAAATGGGAAAGGGGTTAAGAAAATGGCACACAAACTGGACCTGGAGGAAACTGCCAGCTTGGATAAGGCCAAGCTGAAGGCCACAGAGATGCAGAAGAACACTCTGCTGACCAAAAAGACCACAGAGCAGGAGAAGCGGAGTGAAATTTCCTGAGAGCCTCGAGGATTCCCTACGCCTGTCATCTGTGAGCCCCCACTTGAGACGTGGAGGAAGAGCCACCTGCAAGGTGGACACGCCCCACGAGCTGCGCTGTGAACCTGGGCTCTCCGCACCATGCCACCGACCTGTGAGTCTCTGAGGGGACCCGCAATGGGACTGCCAAATTCTCCGGCTTGCCCCGGGATATTATAGAAAATTATTTGTGGCCGGGCGCGGTGGCTCACGCCTATAATCCCAGCACTTTGGGAAGCTAAGGCAGGCGGATCACCTGAGGTCAGGAGTTTGAGATCAACCTATCATGGTGAAACCCCGTCTGTACTGAAAGTACTAAAATTAGCCAGCTGTATTCCCAGCTCCTTGGGAGGCTGAGGCAGGAGAATGGCTTGAACCCGGGAGGCAGAGGTTGCAGATAGCGCCACTGCACTCCAGCCTGGCGGAAAGAGCAAGACTCCGTCTCAAAAAAAAAAAAAAAGAAATAAAAAGCAATGAACTATTGATACATAGAAAAACTTGGATGGGTTTTAAGAGCCTTAAGATGAGTGATGAGAGCCAATCTCAAAAGGCCACATACTGTATGATTTAATATATATAATATTCTCAAAATGATGGAATTATAGGGATGGAGAAATGATTAGTGATTGACAAGGGTTAGGAATTGGGAGGAGGAGAAAATGACTCTAAAGGGGTAGCACTAGGGGTCTTCATGGTGGTGTAATAGTTCTGTATCTTGATTGTGGTGGCAGGAATCTACAACGTGTGATAAGTGATACATACACATCGTTCCAAGATCAATTTCCTGATTTTGTCATTATACTATAATTCAGATATAACCATTGGAGGATATGAGTGAAGGGTTCAAAGGACCTTTCTGTATTATTTTTGCAGCTTTCTGTGAATCTAATTATTTCGAAATAAAAAGTGAAAAAACACAGATCTACACACTGTAGGTTCAAGAGAAAGTTTTTGTTTAAGGCAAGGAAAATCTGCTTTGTTTATAGATATTATGACGGTATCGAGAAAAGGATGAGCAGTGACAGAAATACAATATTTGCAGTGTTTACTCAGCCTTTTTTCTAACACATGGCCCCTACAATGCTTCATTTTCTTCTCTTCATACACCCACAGTGAAGTTTTTTTTCAGAATTCTATTTCCTTGAGTTTGTATTGTGAAAACAAAGGTATAGTAAATATATGATCCTCTGCAATATAGGGCATTGCCTTTCCTCCACTCCCCAAAATAGAAAGAATTAACCTTGGACAGTGTGAGGGAAATTCTTTACTTTTCCATCGAGGTAGCAGGGACAAAGAAAGACAGGTACTACTTTGAGAAGAGCTTGATGGCAGATCTTCTCTGTGGGGAAAAGGTTATCTGCTAAGACTGAGGATGATTCAAGGTTAAGTGTGAACTTGAGAAGTATTGACATGACTTGAAAGAGTCATAATGGGTTATACAATGGAGAGGAAACAAAATTTAATGAAGGACCAGTTGAGTGATCTTAAGAGTTCAGTGGAAAAGTGGTAAGATACTTTATTGAGCTATATTAATCTTTCTGATTCTTTACATTTTTTTGCTATCTGTAGGGCTACCAAGACATTCAAGGGATCATCCAATCAGGATGGTCTGAAGATGAGGAAGCTTTCATATGTACCCAGCACAGCACATCAGCCAACTTCTTGTGAACTTCTAGAAGGAGGAAGGAAACCCTACAGTGAGACTGAATTTCCTGCTAGTCAACAGTATTAAAGTCAGAGTTATTTGTCATAATAGACAAAATGTTTCTTACATAGATGCTTTTGTGAAATATGATTCAAACTTGCCACATTAATATGAATTTTAACTTAAGGGACCTACATGATTTTGCTGCATTCTTTAGCAACACTTGTGGCCTAGGAAAGAGAAAGCAGAAATGGCCCAGTTCTGCCTCTTCTGTCTTTCGAATTGTATAAAAAGAGTGAGAAAGACTCCCACAGGAGCAAAACAAACATAGCATTGATAAGAAATATAGAACATTAAAGTGTTTCTCAGTCTCCCTTCAAATAAACAATTTTGTTTGTTTTGAAACAGGGTCTTGCTCAGTCACCCAGGCTGCGGTACAGTGGTGATCATGGCTCACTGTAACCTCGAACTCAAGTGATGGTGGGTTCAAGTGATTGTCCCACTTCAGACTCCTGAGTAGCTGAGACTACCGCACGTGCCACCGTGCCCTGCCAATTCTTTTAAGATGTTCTCACTACTCATCTCTAAGATTTGTCATTAGAGCTGGTAAATAAATCATCTTTGCACAGATGAAGTGGTATAAACTGGTTAAACTTGATTCTTAAAATGTAACTGGAAAGTTTCCCATGAATACTAAATATTTCCAGATACACTGATTAAAATCCAGGGTAAAAATTTAAGTGATTCTCTTAAATTGAATGTGTTATTCAATAATACACAGTTGGCCCTCCTTATCTGTGGGGGATTGTTCCAGAACCCCCATGGATACCATAATCCATGGATACTCAAGTTCCTTAGTTAGCACTCACAGGGGGAGGTGGGATGGAAGGGGTGCGGTGAGGAGGTGCCAGATTCTGCATCCGCGGATTCTACCAATGCAGAATGCAGGTACTGTTTTTTCCATCAGGGTTGGGGTTGGTCGAATCCATGAATGTAGAAACTGCTGATAGAGAGCCAACTGTATTTCAAGAACCTATCATCACATAATATTTTTTTCTAGTTTATCTTTATCTTATAAAATGTTTAAGCGAGGCAGTGGTGCGTGCCTGTAATCCTGGCTGACACGAGAGGATAATTTGAGCCCAGGAGTTTGAATCCAGCCTGGGAAACATAGCAAGACCTTATCTCTAAAAAAAAAAAAAAAAGTCAAAAAATTTTACCTCCTAGTAAGAAAAAATTAAAATATCTACCAACTGCCAGACTGAGTAGTATTTACCATCTCTGCCTTTCACTTTCATTAAATATTATACTTAGAAAAAACTTGATCATGACTCATCTGCTTAAGAGAAACATTTCCAATATAACTTTCTTTTTTTTTTTGAGACGGAGTCTTGCTCTGTCGCCCAGGCTGGAGTGCAGTGGCGCGACCTCAGCTCACTGCAAGCTCCACCTCCCGGGTTCACGCCATTCTCCTGCCTCAGCCTCCCGAGTAGCTGGGACTACAGGCGCCCGCCACCGCGCCCGGCTAATTTTTTGTATTTTTAGTAGAGATGGGGTTTCACCGTGTTAGCCAGGATGGTCTCGATCTCCTGACCTCGTGATCCGCCCGTCTCAGCCTCCCAAAGTGCTGGTATTACAGGCGTAAGCCACCGTGCCTGGCCTCTAATATAATTTTCATAATGAATAATGTATTAAAATGTGTAATATATGTTGATTTGGTCAATTATATATGACTAATTTTAATGAAAAACAATCTGACGAAAAAATCTATGTCTTATAATCACAAGAAAAAAGTGCACTTTATAATTTCAATTTATATACATATTACTGTTATAGAGAACTATGATGGGTTCCTCAATAAAGTACTTTCTTTTTTTTTTGACAGAGTTTTGCTCTGTCGCCCAGGCTGGAGTGCAATGGCATGATCTTGGCTCACTGCAACCTCTGCCTCCTGGGTTCACATGATTTTCTTGCCTCGGCCTCCCAAGTAGCTGGGATTACAGGCACGCACCACCACGCCCGGCTGATTTTTGTATTTTTAGTAGAGACAGGGTTTCACCATGTTGGCTTGGCTAGTCTCAAACTACTGACCTCAGGTGATCTGCCCACCTTGGCCTCCCAAAGTGCTGGGATTACAGGTGTGAGCCACCACATTTGGCCCTAAAGTACTTTCAAATATAAAATGTATTGGATTACAACAAAATTCTACAGGGCAAGTAGAATGGAAATTAGAGTTCAAGGAGAATAAGCAAATATGGAAAATTTTTAAATGCTAATAAATTTTTATTAAAGAACAAGAATTCTTTATTCCTTAAAATACAGATGTATTTATTCACGTTTTTCTGAAAATGAATAATAGTGGCTATGAAATCACTGTGGGTATTTATACTACACTTCATGTAACATTTTTATTTTAAAATATCTCTAATGTGCTAGAAACTGCATCTTTTGGAATGATTAAAATGTTATATTTCAACTTAAAATGTTTGGCAAGGGGAACTATAGGAGCAAAAAAATGTGAAGACTGTTGTCATAGGCATCATGCGAGGCTGGAAAGTGGGATATGCTGAGTGAAGTGGGATGCAAAAATGAATAAAGTCAAGTTAACTGAGAAAAAGAGGTTCAATGGATAGAACCGTGCTGGAGAGTTGCCTGGATTACGATCACAGCAGAAAGCTCCAAGTTTAAAATCTTGGAGATAAAAGAGTTCTCAGTCAAAATATGCAGGCCTATGCTCAAGAGGTATTGATTTTTTGAAATTGTAAATATATGTTCCTTGGAGCAAGGAATGTGTTTAAAACACTACAGATAAAAATGCAAATTTAAAAAATCCATCATATGATTATAAATTATTAATACAAGACTCTCTAAGTAAAAAATTGTATACCACCTAAATGTGCAACATTTGAAGACTATTTAGCTAAACTATAGTATAGCCAGTAATTCAGTCACTAAAAACAATATTTATAAATAAGGGGGAAGAAACAAATCTTTTTTGTAGAAGAATTCCAAAGTATATATATAGAGAGATATTCCCCTCTCTAGGAGGTGAAGCTTCATTTCTGGGTGCCCCTGACCCCCGCTGGGAGTGGGCTAGACTTAGCGACTGTTTCCAAAGAATAAGTAAGGAAAGAGAAAAATAGTAACTTTATAGTGGAGAAACCTAACAGCATCACCAAAATCGTGATGAAGGTTAACATTACGCGTTGTGTCATGTTCATATCATATAGCTGATACGATGTGACCAGAAGGACACTTTACTTTTGGGGTATTCTTTCCAAAATCCCATATCACCAGAGTAACCATGAGGAAAACATCAGACCAATTCAGATTAGGAGACATTCTACAGTGTATCTGGCCAACACTCCTCAAGACTGTCACGGTCAGGAGAATCGCTTGAATTTGGGAGGTGGAGGTTACGGTGAACCAAGATCGCCCCACTGCACTCCAGCCTGGGCGACAGAATGAGACTCTGTCTCAAAAAAACAAAAACAAAAACAAAAACAAACAAACAAAAGACTGCCAAGATCATGAAAAACAAGGGAAGACTTAGAAACTGCCATAGACCAAAAAAGACCGGAAAGACATGACAACTCAGAATAATATGGTACCCTGGACAGCATCCTATAGCAGAAGGAGGACATTAATGGGAAAGTTGGTGAAATACAAATACACTCAGTAGTTTAGGTAACAGTGTTGTAGAAATGTTAATTTCTTAATTTTGACACCCTTACAATGCTAATATAGGATATTAACAAGAGTGAAAACTTAGCAAAAGGTATACAATAACCCTCTGTACTATCTTGGTAACTTGTCTATAAAATAAAATTATTCAAAAAGGAAAAGTTTATTTAAAAACAATATTTACAAACTATGTTTAAAAATCTACACAAAAATCCAGGTGTGATGGCTCATGCCTGTAATCCCAACACTTTGGGAGGTTAAGAGAGGAGGACTGACTGAGCCCAGGTTTCAAAACCAGCCTGGGCAACACAGAGACCTCCTCTCCACAAAAAATAAAAAATTAGCCAGCATGGTGGTGCACACATGTAGTCCCAGCTACTCGGGCTGGGAGGATCGCTTGAGCCCAGGAGGGTGAGGCTTCAGTGAGGTGTGATTGTGCCACTGCACTGCAACCTGGGCTACAGAGCAAGACCCTGCCTGAAAAAAAAAAAAAAAATCTATACAAATGAAGACTGGAAGATAATTCACAAACATTTTAACAGGGTAATTTGTGGGTATGGAAATTTTAAAAATTCATTGGTACTACTTTGTATTTTCAAAATATTTTGTAATCTGTACATAAACTCTGCTTTCTCCAAGCTGCCTTAGGTTTCCATATTATTCTAGGTTAATGTCTTAACAAATATTTTCTTCACTAAAGGACACATATAAAACATACTTAAGCAGAAATCTTCTACTAACCACTGTGGAGGAGCTATAATATAAAACAATAAAATAACAATGAGATACCTAATACACATCTAATAGAATGGCCAAGATCCAAAACACAACACCAAATGCTGATGAGGATGTGGAGCAACAGGAACTCTCATTCATGCTGGTGGGAATATAAAATGGTACAACCACTTCGGAAAATAGTTTTGGCAATTTCTTCAAAGTGAAACATATTCTTACCATATGAATCAGCAATTACAGAACTTGTTATTTACACAAATAAGTTGAAAACTTATGTTCACACAGAACATGCACATAGTTGTTTATAGCAGTTTTATTCATAATTGCCAAAACTTGGAAGCAACCAACATGTCGTTCAGTAGGTGAATATTCGAACAAACAAAATATGTCCAGACAATGGAATATGTTTCAGAACTAAAAAGAAATTACCTATCAAGCCATGGAGGAAACTTAAATGCAGATTACGAAGTGAAAGAAGCCTCTGAAAAGGTTACATATTGTATGATTTGGGAAAGGGGAAAGTATGAAGACAGTAAAAAGATAAGTGGTTGCCATGACTTGGGGAATGGATGGATGAATAGGCAGGGCAGAAAGGATTTTGAGGGCAGTGAAACTACTTTGTATGATGTTACAGTGGCAGATACATGTCATTATAAATTCGTCCAAACCCATAGAATGCACAAAGCAATAGTGAACCCTAATGTAAACTATGGACATTGGGTAATATGTCTATGTAGTTTCATCAGTCATAAAAAATGTAACACTTTAGTGGGGGATGTTGATAATGATATAGGCTATGCATGTTTGGGGGTAGAGGGCATATGGGAAACATCTGTATCTTCTCAATTTTGCTGTGAATCTAAAACTGCTCTCAAAAAATAAAATCTTAAAAAAAACAACAACAAAAAAACCCAAACCAGGCCAGGCACTGTGGCTCACACCCATAATCCTACAGTTTGTGGAGGTCAAGGCAGGAGGATTGCTTGAGACCAGGAGTTTGAGATCAGCCTGGGCAACATAGGGAGACCTTGTCTCTACAAAAAATAAAAAAAAAAAAAATAGCTGGGGATACTGGTACGCGACTGTAGTCCCAACTACTCCAGAGGTTGAGAGAGAAGGATCACTTGAGCCTAGGAGTTTGAGGATGCAGTGAGCCGAGATCAGGCCATTGCACTCCGGCCTGGGCAACAGAGCAAGACCCTGTCTCAAATAATAACAATAATAAAAGACCAATCCAAGAAGAAGAAGAAAAAAATCCCCGAACAGCAAAGTCAAACCAGTAATTTGTCATCCAGCAGTCCTTAAAAGTGAAGTTTTCATACAGAACTTTTCCCTCTACATCTAGTTGGATTTTAGACCCAGTCATAGCATAACCCTATACATACATGGAAGACAATTACTTATTTTTCCCCCTAGGTTGTAAATATGGCTAAGATACTGATATCATGCACATTATATATTTATGATCTAATTTAATCCTCACAATAGCCCTCCAAGGCAAGTGTCCTTATTCACATTTCACTGATAAGAAAATAAGTACATGAAGTTAAAAGAGTTGCCTAATAGCACGTATGGAAAGTAACAGAGCCATGATCAGAACTCATGCTTGACTCCAACGCCTGTGCTCTCGTTTCTTATGTCATATCAAAGTTGTAACTATTAGTTTTTTCTCTGTAACTGAACATCGAGCATGCGAGTTACTTTTTCTAAATATTAAGATACATTAAATTTTCATTTAGAGTAAAGCCTCTGGTGTCTGTCTGGCTATCAGAGCTCAACCTCACATCCCCTGCTTATCAATGAGCTCATAAGAAAGCACATTGCCAAAATGTTGCACGGTACAATATTTACCATCACTAGTCCTAGGTGACGGTTTTCCAGGAAAAAAGAAAGGGGAGTTCCATTATCAAATAACTTTGGACTTACGGCTAAAAACCCATTTTAGAAATTCATAAAGCAAATTTAATATATTAACAGCTCTGAAATGTCTTACTTTAAAGAAAGCCACGCAACTTTGACTCTGCATTTCTCAAATTCACTTGTCTATAGAATTTCCTTTTCCCTAATTTAGGCCTTTTAACTTCTCAAGCTATACTATTGTTCTCAAAAACACTCTGAGAAAGCTGATCTAGAAGAATCAATGGTACAAAGACAATAAAAGACATCAGTAGGCTGGTAGGTCTACTGACCAGAGCAAGAGATCATTCTACTTTCAAAGCTACACACTTCACACACCAAAATCATGGAGTAAGAACACGGAGGAAAATGAGAAAGAATGTAGACAAAGGAATAAGATGAAGAAGGGAAAAAGGCAAAATCAGGCAGCAGAGTCAAAGAGGAGTATGGCATACACACACGTGGGTAAGAGAAGCCTTAACTGAGACTAGAGATGGAGATGTAAGAAAGAAGCAAACCAAGTATCTGAGACGAGAAGTAATCAGGTCATCCAGTGATTTTTAAAAAAATCCCACTGGAGGTTGGGCACGGTGACTCACGCCTGTAATCCTAGCACTCTGGGAGGCCAGATCACCTGAGGTCAGGGGTTCGAGACCAGTCTGGCCAACGTGGCAAAACCGCATCTCTCCTAAAACTACAAAAAAAATTAGCCGGGCATGGTGGCACATGCCTGTAATCTCAGCTACTTGGGAAGCTGAGGCAGGAGAATCACTCGAACCCAGGAGGTGGAGGTTGCAGTGAGCCAAGATTGCACCACTGCACTCCAGCCTGGGCAACAGAGTGAGACTCCATCTCAAAAAAAAAAAAAAAAAAGGCTGGGTGCGGTGGCTCACTCCTATAATCCTAGCACTTTGGGAGGCTGAGGTGGATGGACCACTTGAGGTCAGGAGTTCAAAACCAGCCTGGCCAACATAGTGAAACCCTGTCTCTACTAAAAATACAAAAAAAAAAAATAGCCAGGTGTGGTGGTGGGCACCTGTAATCCCAGCTACTTGGGAGGCTGAAGCAGGATAATCGCTTGAATTCAGCAGGTGGAGGTTGCGGTGGGCCGAGGTTGCGCCACTGCACTCTAGGCTGTGTGACAGAGAGAGACTCCATCTCAAAAAAAAAAAAAAAATTCCCACTGGAACGGCCCACAGTCTAGGCAGTCTTCACAAAAGGCACCAATAGTACTCACAGGTCAATTGTCAAACTCTGTCTTTGCCTTGCTTCTTTCCAGTCTTTCTAAGGAGCACTCAAGATTCCTTAAGACTTCTCTTATCTCATGTACTGAAAACAACTCTCTTCTAAACACTGGTAAACCAGCTTAGCAGTAAACCCAGTCACCAGCTCATAAGCTAGTACATCTTGGTTTTTGCCCACCTGGGAGTCAAAGCTTTGAATGCTTATTGATTTTCATGGGAAGCAAGACCTAGATTGGATTTATGACATCCCCAACTAAACTAGCTCTTTGATTAATGCTCTTTATTTTCCCCTATATTCTTGCTAACTTCCCACTATTTACCTATCATAAGGATTAACATACAACACATGAGAAAACAGTTCAATATCTGTTCATACCAATAAATTGAAGGTGCATCACTAACACTGTGTATTAAGGTAGGAAACTGTATAAAAGGTACGAAGGAAGAGATTGCTGCTAATTTTTTAGAATAAAGATCTCATTTAGAAAGATTTTCATTAAAATAGTTAAAATGAATGTATTTGTAGTGAATGAAAAATCTCACTGCTCTTAAAGGGTTAACCTTTAAGTACTGTACAAGAAAAATTCATAAAGTCAAAACAAAAGCACTTCCATGTGTCATACTTACCTGCTTTCTCATCCTAAAGGATTAATGAGTCTGTTAGGGTTTTTCACTTGCCCCTCCCTCTCATTCATTCAATAAATATTTTTGAAAAGAGATTTTTTTTTTGAGACAAAGTCTTGCTCTGTCACCCTGGCTGGAGTGCAGTGGGGTGATCCTGGAACACTGCAACCTCCACCACCCAGGTTCAAGGGATTCTCCTGCCTCAGCCTCCTGAGTAGCTGGGATTAACAGGCGCACACCACCACGCCCGGCTAATTTTTGTATTTTTAGTATAGACAGGGTTTCACCATGTTGGCCAGGCTGGTCTTGAACTTGCCTTAGCCTCCCAGAGTGCTGGGATTACAGGCATGAGCCACCGCGTCTGGCGTTTTTTTATTGAGTACCTGCACTGATGAATAAGATAGTGCCTACTTCTAAGCAGTTTACAGATTAGTAGGAAAGAGTGTAAATAAGAAACTATGTTATTCTAAGATTAGGTCACATCCTTTCCAGAGGTGATTTTTGGGTTGAGTTTTTTAGGACCAGAAGGAGTTAAACAGAATGGTCTCATGCTGGGGACAAGCTGGGGAATGGCATGGTGTGGAGGCAGGTTGTTAGGAAATTTGAAGCTGGGAATACTTTCAAGCCCAAAGTCGGAAGGTGGAAGAGTAAGTACTCGGCTGCTTTTCCTTCCAGCATCTTTTTCTAATTATAAGCCACTCCTCCTTCAGCCTTGCTGCCTCCCTGCCCCACCTAGAGGCGATGTGGGATAACAAAAAAGGCATGGGCAAGTAGCCAGAGGGGCTAGAATGTTGCCTCAGCCTCTGGACTAGATGTGTGATCTTGGGCAAGTTGCTTATCTTCTGTGAGCCTATTTTCTCATCCGTGAAATGGGGATAGTGGCACTTGGGTTAAATGAGAGAATGTAGGCCAAGTTCCTGCCTCAACTCATTTGGATTTTCCTGCCCTCTCCCCTTGCTTCAGTTGTTTTGGAAATTATATTCTCTCTCCTTATAACTTTCTCATTGCTCCTCTGATCTCCATTTTGGTATACTTTTTCAAGTATCCCCACTAAGAAGGCTGACTGTGGGGGAGGGCTGCACCAAGCATGGCTGGAAAAGATCACAGCTGGAAAAGAGCACAGAAAAGCTCTCCAAGTGGCTAGGATGTGCCCAGCTTTCCTTCCCCGTTCCCTGCCCTCCCCTCCCCCTTTCCTCTCAGATTCAGAACTGTTGCTCCCAGGGATCCTGGGCTTTTGTTCTCTGGAAGCTTAAACCACCACCTGTTTTGCCTTTATTGTTTAAAGGGTTATCTCCTGTTGTCCACAAACTACCACAGGTTGAAGCGGACAAAACTTAAAAGGCAGCAGGAGCTAAGTATGGTACTTCCTTTTTTTAAAACAACAACAACAAAAACACTAATACTAAAACATCAATGCTTTTCCATTTTCCCTTTTTTATTTCTTTTCTGAGGTCCCCCCCAACACTAACTACCCCCTCTTTACCTGTTAATCCTACCATTAGTACTAATAAAAAGTTATCTTTAACATTAATTATAACTTATTATATGTCTGTTTTCCTTAGTTTGAAGTTCTTACAGTCTGAGGTATCCTCTAAAGCAGTTTCTCAAACTTGAATATGCGTGAGAATCACCTAGGGATCCTGTTAAAAGGCAGATTATGATTTAGAAGGCCTGGGGAAGGGCTGAGCTTCACCTGAGCTCCCAGGAAAAGACCTTGCTGCTGGGCCTTGGACCACACTTGAAGCAGCAAGGCCTTATAGGGTTTAGAACAAATAAAGTGCACACACACACACAAATGATTGCTGGATGCTGCTTTGGTCTCTCTTACTCTGTATCGTGAGCTTTTCTTCAATACATCTTTTTCCACCTTTTCCTATGCATAATTTATAGCCAACACCTGACAATCATTCCTTTGTATAATTACTTAGTTGTGCTCTTCCCTTTTCTTAGTCACCATTCTCACTGAGAAATGCATCATTTCATGAGTACTCCAGTTATCCCCAGCCTCCTTCTACTAACATCTACCTTGAAACATCAAGAACTGGTTAAATAATCATTTTTACCCCTTTCTTGCCCAGCAACCTACAGTAGCTTCCTACTACAAACATTAAATTCAAATTCAGAATGAGAAGCTTCAAGACATTTCACCAACCCTTCCTTCTCCTCTGCCAATTTCTCTTTTTGCTCCACTTGGAACTCTCTGCATATTGCCCAGGTATACTTAGTTTCTCGAAACTCTTTGCAGGACATTTTACTTTGGGACTGTCTTCTTTCATTCCTTTTTAAAGACATGCTGTATTGCTTTAAAAAAACTCTCAATTTTTACCAATTCAAAAAAAATTTTCCTAATTCATTTCCAGTTGAGTCCCGTATTTAAAACAGTATTATCTAGGTGCTAATACATGTCTTATTATTCTTATTTTTATATGCCTTAACATTATTTTTAAAAATATTTTCAGCCTCTCTAAAGGATCAAAAAATTAATCTTTAAAATCCCTTGACGAGCATTTTAAGAGAGAAAATATGTGAGATTTAGTAACACTTATACATTGTACCACCTACCAGCTCCTATTCTACTAGGGAAATAAAATTTAGATGCAGCTAAAATTTAGTTAGGGCCCAAACCCACATCCTATCTAAAAGGCTTCTGTTTTTCTGTCATTGTTTTCTACCCTTCGCATTTTGCATTCAGTAGGGTTGCATTTTTCTTAATAGTTCTTGGTGATTCAAATGTAAAAGAAATGAAATAGGGCTCTCTCATACTACAATTTCAAGGAAAAGGAGACTACGAGGCCCATTCAGCGAGGTGCAAGAGGCCTAGATGCAGCACACCCTGCAACCGCCGCATGCTCCAATTTCATCTTTGGGTTTTCGTACAGCTCCTCTTTTTTGGATGATGCAAACCGCGCAAAAGCAGCATTCAAACCTCCCCACCCTGGGAAACGATACAAGAACATGAAGCTTTACTGCCAGTTTCTCCCTAACACGCAGCCAAGGGGTAGAGGCCCGGATACCCGCCCCCAAACCGCGTCCACAACAATCATTTCCTCCCTCCCCGCCTTTTACATACAGTACACATACAAATACACACACGCAGAGAGGCCAGCAGGGGCGGGCCGGACCCGACCACTCCGCAAACCGCAGGGGGAACTTGCGGCAGGCCGAGCTATTTTCGCCCAGGCCTTTCTTCTTCGCTTGCGTCTTCCTCTCCATCTGCATGCACTTGCTACACGAAAGCGAACTTGGGGACGTAGGGTTTTCAGAAAATCCGCTTTAGAGCCACACACCTTCGCCGGGTGCTGCATCATCCCCCCTCTCTCGGTAAACAGTTGGTCGCGCCCCAGTGCTAGCGGGCGCCGAGCGGGAGCCGCGCGGGAGCAGCGCAGCTACGGCGGCGGCAGCGGCGGCGCGGTTGCCATTCCGAGCCGTTGAGACGCCTCTGCGGCAGCTGGTGGCGCAGGTGGCTTGCGTGGACGCGGGTAGAGGCGACCAGCCAGCAACCGCAGCGTCGGCGCCCGCGGCCCCGGCAGGTGAGCGGGCGACGGGGACTCGCCCCGCCCCCCCTCGGTGGCCTCGCTCCTGGCTGCAGCGGGGAAGTGGACGCGGCCCGCCCGGGAGCCAAGGGGGCCGAGGCTGCAGCCGCTGGGCAGCAGGTTGCGGGGGAGGCCTTGCGTGGGCGGAAGGGGGCCGCTCGCCTCTCGGAATCCCTGCCTTTTTCTCTCCCATGCACCCCCTCCCTTCTGGGGCTTAAGCTCGGTGGAAAAAGCCCGGAGAAAGATGGGGCAGGCAGACGGGAGATTTCTGGCCGGGCAGCATCCCTGCCTCAGGTGGTGGCGTCTCTTCGGTGGCGGGGCGGAGGACCTGCCCCAGCGCGGAGGCAGCGCACTGGCGGGGGAGGAGCGGGAGGCGGCCCTCCCCTCGCTCTCCCACCCCCACCCGTCGGCTCCCCTCCCCCTCCCCTTGCGGCCCCTCCCTTCGGGGTTCTTCGCTTTAACCGCCCTCCGTGCTTTCCCTAGCAGGCGCGTCGGGACGCCCCGAGGCATCCTCCCCCGCCCGCGGGCCCGGGACCTGGGTCCGCGTCCGCCGCCCGCATCCCCGCGCCGCCGCATCTTCTCGCCGCCTCCCGGGCTTCGGACCCCCGGTCTCGCCCCCGAAACATGACTCGCGATTTCAAACCTGGAGACCTCATCTTCGCCAAGATGAAAGGTTATCCCCATTGGCCAGCTCGAGTAAGTGATTTGTAGCCCTCGCGCTTAGCAGTGCTACCCTCTTCCCCAGAGGCCTGCTGCCCACCGTGTGCCTTCGTTTTTTCCTCTGTCCTTTCTCTCCCTCGCTTTAGTCTCGTTTGTAACCTAACCTTTCATTTTAGTTTTTTGCCCAATAATCTCCCGTGTAATTATAAAAATCCAGACGTTTCTACATACCTGTGTATTTCCCTATGGTTTACTGGCAGACTTGGACAGATTTTCTTCCTAGGAAATATTTAAATGCGTTGCTAGTTAATATTCCATTGTAGGTGAAATAAGAATGAATTTTTGTTTAGAAATTAGTGAAACATTGACATTTCCGTAGTTTTGTATCAAGTACAAAATATCGATGGAATTTGCGCAGATTACACACAAACTCTTGGATGTCAGAGAAGTGCGTATGTGGTTAAATTGGATTTACAGGGTTAATAAAAAAACGGCTTGTACTTGATGAGGCCTTCTGGATTTGCTTGTTTAATACAGAGATTCAGGACTGGACATTCTTGAAAGTATTACAGTAGTTTAGCACCGAGGAAGGGCCAGAAAATTCATTTCCCCTTTTTTATTTGAGGTGTTTATGACCTTGAAGAAATTGTTTTACCTTTTTGTTTCCAACAGGCAAAAAGGAGGTGTGGACCAGATTCCTCAGTTCACATCTAGTGGTACAGAGAAATGATTAAGGACCCAGGATGTTTTGTGACATTTAGGAATTGAGACTGTTTAAAGATCTACGCTCCATTTTTAGAAAAAGAGGTCTTTTTGTTTATGGTGGTAACCAGGCTCTGAAACAGTGATAGGAGCTAAGATATGTTGCAATCCATTGGATTAGGTAAAGTCAAGATCCTTTAAAAATATACTTACATGGGGTTCTGAAGTTGTATTTCTCCAAGCCATTTATTTTCGACTAATTTACTATCCTTTGAAAATGTATTTCTTAAAAATAATTCTGTAGTTCTGGTTATGTCAGCAGGGAATGGGGGAAAACACCCATTAGATAACAGAGTCCTGTCTAGGAGCTGAGAGTGCCATCCAAGTGTAAAATGATCACTGTTCCTTGACTTTCTTCCATCCAGCTGCTTTACGTAGACTCCTGTTCACAAGTTTCCGTCCAAAGCTTTTTTCCTTGCCTATAAAGTCTGCCTTTTCGGTGCAGTCTTACTTGAACAATCCTTAGTCGTAATCCTTGTCTATATATTTTACATTCTAATCTATTCCTTTCGTGATAATCTTTTGTTTTAATTCTTACTCTGTGTATGCTTTGACTTCCAAATACATTGTGAGCCTGAGGGCAACAACCTTAAATGGAATTTCTTTATATCCTCCATAGTCCGTAGTACATATGATGCACCTATAAAACACAATTCACGTTCAAATGGAGCCTAGGGAAACTGATCAGGTTTAAGGCCCCTCTAATATACTTTTTCATGGTTTTCGAGGTATCCTTGTTTATTTTGAGGTGTTTGAAATTCTGAGGTTGTCTAATAGATCTGTATTCCGATTTGCATGCCACAGTGAAGTTAAAAGCCAAATGAAATGTTTAAAAAATCTCCCAAATCACCCTCCCCACGCTCATATGTTAAGTGACTAAGAGTGCTGCTGAAAATAAAATAGGGTAGCCTTTGGAAGACCAGAGTGTTTTCCTTATTTAACAAGTTCTACATTTAACAAGTTCATTTGGATTGGAAGGGAAGTGTTTGTCTTTTCCCTTTTCCCCATCATTTTTTCTGAGAAACACCTCCATTTAGTGTTGGTGTATTCTGTGTCCAACAATTACATTCCTTTTTCTATTTTCTTCATTCTTAGAAATTTGAAATCTTTGCTGTAGCGTTTAGAGTACATATTTAAAGTCTGAGCTGTAAAGGTGACACCTCTTGTTGCAATTTTTGCTTTAACATTTCTGTCTACATGTCCCAAACTTCATTAATTTTTAAGTCTTAAACATTCATGTACATAATCGTTTACCAGTAATAATCATTTAAAAAACTTAAATTTTGCCTGGCATTTGTTAAAGGCTATAGGTGCTAGGTATTTGCATAAACTCTTAAAGCTGTTTGCTAGCAGAAAGAAGCATATGAACTGGGTTAACAGAAATGGTCTCTTAAGGGATTAAGGATTTTTGCAATTATCGGGACCTTCCCACAAAGTTGAGATAACAGGTGTGCTCTTCATCATATAAGTGGGGAAATAGGTCCCTAGAGATATTGGGTGGTAATGATTGGTGTGTGAAAGCCTTTAGACTTCCTTCACAACCAGTTCAGTCATCCTCATGGTCTTTTCTGCAACACCGTAATGCTTACAGAGGATAGTAGGTCCTCTGATGGTCAACCCCCTTCTTAACAAAGTCAGCTGATTTTCAAATTGAAGTGGTTTTGAAATTATGAAAATTATCACATTTAAAATAGATATGTTGTTAAGTTCTTTTTTGTGTGTGTGTGTGTTTTGAAGACAGAATCTCACTCTGTCACCCAGGCTTGAGTGCAGTGGCGTGATCTCGGCTCACTGCAACCTCTGTTGCCCAGGTTCAAGTGATTCACCTCCCAAGTAGCTGAGATTACAGGCACCTGACACCGAGCCCTGCTAATTTTTGTATTTTTAGTAGAGACCGGGTTTCACCATATTGGTCAGGCTGGTCTTGAACTCCTGACCTCATGACCCACCCGCCTCGCCCTCGCAGAGTGCTGGGATTACAGGCGTGAGCCACCGCGCCCGGCCGACATGTTGTTAAATTCTAGCTAGATAGTACTGCTTAGTCCTGAGATCTGCTTTTCCTTTATTGATAAGGGAAAGTAACAAGTATTATGGATATATTAGACGTGACAGCACCTAATGATTTCTTCTTTATGTAATTTAAAATGTTGAAAGAGCAGTGAAAAAGGAACAAGTAGCGTCATGTGATTCAGGGATATTAGTGAAGGATCTTTTCATAATAAGTTTTTCAGACTTTGGGAGGTACTGATTTAAACTTTTGTCAGTGTCTGCTTTTACATTATTCTGTTATTTGTATAGATTTCCTGCAGAACTAACATTTAGGGTTGTCAAATAGGTTCAGACTCCTTACCTGAAATGATATGATTAATAATTCAGAATTTTGGGATTTTAGGAAGGCAGGGAGAGTATGTATGCCATATATTTTGCTGCTGGTGCGGTCTGGAATAGCATATGATAATCTTAATATTTCTGCAAAGAAACAACAGTGGAAACAGTAGGTGGATAAAAGAAATGACTGATACCCTCAATGTCAGTCCAGGTTTTTGCCACCAAATGAGTTTTGACAGAAATTTTGGTTTTCAGAGCTTCTTGGGTTTCAGATTTGGGGATAGGAGAGTATGGGCCTGCACAGCTGGTCCATTTTATAACAGATCCCTTTTGGATGTTGTGCTCTCGTTTATTCAGGTAAATGTTGAGGTGTGTATGATTTAAAATATTTTAATTTTTCTCACTTTTCTTTTAGGTAGACGAAGTTCCTGATGGAGCTGTAAAGCCACCCACAAACAAACTACCCATTTTCTTTTTTGGAACTCATGAGACGTAAGTCCTGTTAGCTTTAAAGGCAAATCAGAACTAATTTAACAGGGTTATTGGGCAGTAGACATTAATTCAAGGGGGAAATCGTAACGTAATAGGAAACTTTAAAATCTTTTAACTTTGGAAAGAGTCTTTAAGTCTCTATTTTTAAGGTAGCATTTACAGATGCTATAGGTTTATTTTTTACTGGAATTGATATTTCCTTAACCAAAAAGGAAAGTAGAAATTCTCTCAGCAGTAAGAATGGTTGATAGATGAAAATATATAAGGAAAGTTTTAATAAGTGATCTAATATTCCTATGCAGTAAAATAAGTGCTTTTTATAAGGACTACTTGGCACCTAATTTTTGGTTTTATGATATCAGATATACAGACTGTGTATATTGTGGGGAAGGTGAGAAGAGGAAGTCTAGCTAGTTCCCTGCATATGTTTATATGGTCCCTGAAGCTCTGCTGCCTCTGGTGGGTATGTGGGCAGAGAACTGATGTGGTGAAGCAAATTTTTCAAAAATTGCAGCTGAATGTTGACGTATGTTACTGCCAAGTGCATGGGATCACTCTGGAGGCTACCATTAATTTCCCAAAGAGTATTCCTATGTACCTATAATTTAATGGCCTTACAAATACTATATAATCTGGTTGATTTTGGACTTGAAGTTTGGAGTCTGTCATAATTTTGGTAGTCTTGTTTACCTGCGATGAGGAGAAACAAAACTATTGCTATTCTGATTAGAATTATGTATTCCTTTTTTGTGTTTTTTTTTTGAGATGGAGTCTCACTCTGTTGCCCAGGTTGGAGTGCAGTGGTGCGATCTCAGCTCTCTGCAAGCTCTGCTTCCTGGGTTCATGCCATTCTCCTGCCTCAGCCTCCCGAGTAGCTGAGACTACAGGCGCCCGCCACCACTCCTGGCTAATTTTTTTGTGTTTTTAGTAGAGATGGGGTTTCACCATGTTAGTCAGGATGGTCTCGATCTCCTGACCTTGTGATCCGCCCGCCTCGGCCTCCCAAAGTGCTGGGATTACAGGCATGAGCCACCACGCCTGGCCTAGAATTATGTATTCCTACGAGTGGCTACAATGGCAATATTTGGTTTAAAGTTGCTTAGCTAACTTTCACACAATGTCTTTAATAGCTTTATTGAGATGGAATTTAAATACAAAGAAGTTCACCTGCTTAAAGTGTATAAGTCAATAGATTTTACTAGATTTACTATCATCTTTTGATGATCACTTTCCCCTCTCCAACCCTAAACAACCACTAGTCTACTGTCTGTATAGACTTACCAGTTCTGGACATTTTATTTGAATGGTGTCATACAGTATTTCATAATAAGTTTTTAAAAAAATACAACTTTGGATCCAGAATTGGTTTGGCCTTCACCATAATTAGAGTTAGGTTCAAGTGTATTCTATATATAACAATAGAATTTTTAAGAAGTGATAAATTTCTGATTCCATGGGATACTGTAAAGAAACTCTTCGGTAAATTTAATAGAGGACAAAAGTATCTTCTAATGGAAAATGGTGCAGTGTATATTAGAGTAGGGCTTTTCAAAGTGTGTTGTCAGGTCTAGCACCATTAGCATCTTGTAGGAACTTTAGTTAAAATGTAAGTCTCTTGGCTGGGTGTGGTGGCTCACACCTGTAATCCCAACACTTTGGGAGGCCAAGGCAGAAGGATCACTTGAGTTCAGGAGTTGGAGACCAGCCTGCAACATGGTGAAACTGTGTTTCTACAAAAAAATACAAAAATTAGCCATTTGTGGTGGCACACACGTGTGGTCCCAGCTACTCCACAGGCTGAGGTGGAACCATCACCTGAGCCGGGGAGGCAAAGGTTGCAGTGAGCCAAGATCTCACCACTGCAGACCTCATCTCAAAAAAAAAAAAAAAAAAAAAGGCAAGTTCTTAGGCCTTACTCTAGACCTACTGAATCAAGCTGTGAGTGTGGAGCCAAAGACCTGTTTTAATAAGCCTTCCAGATGATTCTGATTTACGTTGAAGTTTGGAAATACTGTAGTAATGTGAATGGACATTCCTTAGCAGTTTTCAGTTTTATAAGCTTAAAATTCTTTAATTCTGATTTTTGCCTGAAATGGAACAGATTTTTTTTTTTTTTTTTTTTTGAGATGGAGTCTAGCTCTGTTGCCCAGGCTGGAGTGCAGTGGCGCAATCTCCGTTCACTGCATGCTCCGCCTCCTGGGTTCACGCCATTCTCCTGCCCCAGCCTCCCGAGTAGCTGGGACTACAGGTGCCCGCCACCACGCCCAGCTAATTTTTTGTATTTTTAGTAGAGACGGCGTTTCACCGTGTTAGCCAGGATGGTCTCGATCTCCTGACCTTGTGATTTGCCGTCTTCAGCCTGCTAAAGTGCTGGAATGGAACAGATTTTATACTTCTGTATATCCTTGTAGTCTTACAGAACACACAGTCCATTCTTACGTTACTATTTTAAATGTAGAAGAGGTATGATTATCCCTTCCCCTGCATTTAAAAGGATTTTCATATTATAAATATATGTACATTTTAAACCAAAACTAAACTAAGTAACTAAACTGTTGTTTGGTTAATAGGTAATTAGGTAGTTAATGAAGACAATGAATTACTAATATTCAAGAATTTAGGATATATTCAAGGAATTCAAATGAATTTAACTTTAAAATTAAGCTAACGATACCAAATTTTCATTTCAAAATGCACTTGGTTTTTGCCTTAGTGTTCTTATGAGTATACCATTTATCTTTGGAAAAGCAGTGCTGCCCCATATGTATGTTGGTCTGGTGGTGACTTCTTTTGTACTTAAGATTAATTTTTGGGCTGGGCGCGGTGGCTTACGCCTGTAATCTCAGCACTTTGGGAGGCTGAGGCAGGCGGATCACGAGGTCAGGAGTTCAAGACCACCCTGGCCAATATAGTGAAACCCTATCTCTACTGAAAATACAAAAATTATCCAGGCATGGTAGTGCGCACCTGTAGTCCCAGCTACTTGGAAGGCTGAGGCAGGAGAATTGCTTGAACCCGGGAGGCAGAGGGTGTGGTGAGCCGAGATCGTGCCATTGCATTCCAGCCTGGGCGATGGAGTGAGACTCTGTCTCTAAAAAAACAAACAAAAAAATACTAATTTTTGGAAACTAGGTCTCTGATGATCATTTTTCCCCTCAAAATTTGGGAGCGTAGTTATTTGAAGTTTTTTTTTTTGGAGACAGAGTCTCATTCCATGGCCCAGGATGGAGCACAGTGGCGATCATAGTTGATGGCATCCTTGAACTCCTGGGCCCAAGTGATCCTCCCATCTCAACTTCCCAAGTAGCTGATACCACAGTAGCTGGCTAGTTGTTGTATTTATTATTATTATTATTGTTTAGAGATGGGGTCTTGCTACATGGCCCAGGCTGGTCTCCAACGCCTGATTTCAAGTGATCCTCCTTCCTTAGCCTCCCAAAGTGCTGAGATTACAGGCTACTTGATTTTTTTTTTTTTTTTTTTTTTTTTTTTTTTTTTTGAGATGGAGTCTTCTCTGTCGCCCAGGCTGGAGTGCAGTGGCACAATCTCGGCTCATTGCAACCTCTGCCTCCGAGATACAAGCGATTCCTCTGCCTCAGCCTCCCAACTAGTCAGGATTACAGGCACCCGCCACCACAGCCAGCTAATTTTTGTGTTTTTAGTAGAGACGGGGTTTCACCATGTTGGCCAAGCTGGTCTCAAACTCCTGACCTTCAAGTGATCCACCTGCCTTGGCCCCCCAAAATGCTGGGATTAGAGGTATGAGCCACTGTGCTTGGCCTGTTTGAACTTTTTAGTTTGGATTTTGCGTAAATAGTTTAGTCTGCTAACCAGGGGTTAGGGAGATATGGGATAGGAAGAACATACAAGAAGAAAGGGGTATTTGGAAATTGTACTAATTCATAACTGGTTTATAGATTAAGATTTTTTAATTGTTAATTTAGAGCAGAATTCTTTTGTTGCATTCTTTTCCTGGCCTACAAACATCTGATTTTATTTAGTACATTCATAGTAAATGCTCAGCAGTCAAGTTTTGAATATTAGACAGTGAGCCCTGTGACCATGTACTAGATATTTTAAACCTAACATATTCAGACAGATTTTTAGTAAGTGGGAATGACATAGACTCAATTCTTGCTGAAGCCAAGTCTTGGTATTATCCTTGATTACATATTAGAGTCTTTCTCCTTCCTTTCTACATCTAGTCAGTCAGCAAATCTTGTTCTTTGCCTTTCAAATGCATTCGGATCTGTCCGCTCTTGGTCATCTTTGTATAATTCAAGTCCATGCGTAATTACTCCTGTAAATAATGTGCTAAGCTGGGCACATTGGGACGTGCCTGTAGTCCCAGCTACTCAGGAGGCTGAGGCAGGAGGATCCCTTAAGCCCAGGAGTTCAAATCTGGCTTGTAACATAGTAAGACCCTGTCTTGGGGGGTAAAAAAATTAAAAATAGTGCCCTTACTCTATGTTGGTTTCAGTTTCCACTCTTCATATACAGTTGGCCTGCTGTATCTGTGGGTTCTGTATCCATAGAGTCAACCTGTCACAGATTGAAAATATTTGGGGGAAAAAGATGGTCATGTCTGTACTGAGTATGTATAAATTTTTTTTCCTTGTCATTATTACCTTAATGCAATGTAACAACTGTGTATCATTTACATTGTATTAGGTATTATAAGTGATCTAGAGATGATTTAAAGCAGTGGTGGAAGACAGTTTTTTCCAAGGGGGTTTGGGGGGATGGTTTTGGGATGAAAACTGTTCCACCTCAGATCAGGAGGCATTACTTAGATTCGTATAAGGAGCACTCAGACTAGCTCTCTTGCATGTGCAGTTCACAATAGGGTTTGTGCTTCTGTGAAGATCTAATGCTGCCACTGATCTGACAGGAGGCAGAGCTCACGTGGTAATGCCTGCATCCTCCTGTGTAGCCTGGTTCCTAACAGGCCACGGACGGGTACTGGTCCTTGGCCCGGGGGCTCGGGACCCCTGATTTAAAGTATATGGGAGGGTGTGTGTTTTATATATATATATGCTGTTTTATATAAGGGACTTAAACATCTGTGAATTTTGGTATCTGCAGGGGTCGAGGAAGGATAATCCACAGTCTTACGGATACAGAGGTACAACTGTCTAGTCAAAGAGATCTTTATATCCCAATCAGATCATGTCATTTCACTGAAAACCTTCAGTGACTCTCTATTTTAACATTAGCAATGAATCAAAACCAAAAACTACCTACAAATGCTATTTATAAAACCCTACGCGAACTAGCCCGTGCTTACCTCTCCAGCCTCAGCCTCATTACATTTTTCACCGCTTTTTTCTGTGGTACAGATAAGCCTCATCTTGTCTCTGGTCTTTTGTTTTCCCTTTCGGGGGAAGGTTATGCCTTCGGATATTTGAAGTCATTTAGATCTTAGCTCACATCCTCCTCCTCGTGTTTATTTTCCCCATTGCAACAGTGACTGAATTTTTTTTTTTCCTTTTTTCTTTTTTTCACCCACACTCAAAGAGCTGGATCAGCAGAGACCTTGTCTATCTTGTCATCATTAACTTAAGTGCCTGGCACTTAGTAGCTGTTAAATAAATATTTGGTGATTGAAAGCTTTGTGCGCTAGATAAAGTCATTTGTTGATTATGCATTTGCTGTCCATTAGCCAATGTTTATGTAGAGCAACTAGATCAGAAGTTTGATTTTGAATCCTGACTGCCATTTACCTGCTATATAACCTTGGGCAGGTTACTTATATTTGTGTTTTTTCTTTCTCATTCGTAAAGTGGGGATAATATTATCTTGCCTCAGAATCTTCGGATGCAAATAAGACATGACATGAATAATGCTTAGAACAATGCTTGGCATGTATTAAACACTAAATAAATAGCAGCTATTATTTATTTAAAATGTTCAGCTTTGGCAAACTTTTATTTCATTTTGGGAACAAGACTTGTGGGGATTTACCCATTTTTCCAAGATTTCTACTAGTAGTATTTATTAAATTGAAATGCAGCTCAGTTTGAGTTTTGGTGACTAATTACCTTTGCTAATTCAGGGAATATTCCTACCTAGCTCTGTATCTTAGAAGTCTGGAAAATTTAAATAAAGATATTTTGCTGTTTTTTCCTCCTTACTGCTCTTAATTGTCTTAATGCAAAGAAGTTGGGTGCTCAGTTTTAGTAACTTTAAATATACATCACAGGCTGTTTTAAAACCCGTCTAATTTATAGTTTTAGGAGTGAAGGTCAATGCAGAGGTACTGATAGTGGTCACAAGAAGAAAAAAAAGTAATGAATCTTAGGATTTTTTTCTTCTACACTAGTTCTTCTATACAAGTTTCATAGCTGCATGTATTGGTGTGGGACTTGTATGATTTCTCTTAAATTTTACACCAAATAATGAGATGGACTGTTTATTCATCTCTTTTTTTTTTTTTTTTTTTTTTTGGAGACAGAGTCTTGCTCTGTCGCCCAGGCTGGAGTGCAGTGGCAGTGGCGCGATCTCCGCTCAAAGCAAGGTCCGCCTCCTGGATTCACGCCATTCTCCTGCCTCAGCCTCCCAGGCAGCTGGGACTACAGGTGCCCGCCACCACACCCGGCTAATTTTTTGTGTTTTTAGTAGAGACCGGGTTTCACCGTGTTAGCCAGGATGCTCTTGATCTCCAGACGTCATGATCTGCCCGTCTTGGCCTCCAAAGTGCTGGGATTATAGGCGTGAGCCACCATGCCCAGCCCTATTGATCTTTTTACCAGCAGGTTCATGACAAATAGTGCATGCATATTCAATTGTCTGTTTAATCATTTTTCTATTATAGACTAATACATGCTATTATAAAATATAAAATATTTGTAATAAACTTTCGTATTTTGTGATTTAGTAATGTGGAAATGAAGCAGCAAGTTAGAGTCAATATGTTGTTAAAAATGGAATTTTTCTGTTTAGCAATATTACTTGGCAACACTTAAATGAGTTTTGAGCTTCATATATTTGGCTCTGATTTCCTGTTTTGTGTATGTGCCTTTTTTTTTTTTTTTTTTTTTTTTTTTGAGACAGAGTCTCTCGCTCTGTCGTCCAGGCTGGAGTGCAGTGGCGTGATCTTGGCTCACTGCAACCTCTGCTTCCCGGGTTCAAGCGATTCTCCTGCCTCAGCCTCCTGAGTAGCTGGGATTACAGGGACACGCCCCCAAGCCCAGCTAATTTTCGTATTTTCAGTAGAGATGGGGTTTCACCATGTTGGCCAGGGTGGTCTTGAACTCCTGGGCTCAAATGATCCTCCCATCTCAGCCTCCCAAAGTGTTGGGATTACAGACATGAGCCACTGTGCCTGGCCTCTGACTTGTTTCTTTTAAGAGTTCTAGTTGTGTAACAACTAAATTTTTGTGTGTGTTCTTGTGGGTACACATATTATTCACTAAAAGTGAATTAAGAGAGATAACTGCTTGTCTTTGTTTATATACCATTAGAAAAATTGGAATGCACATGTACACACTTTAGGGCTTCAAAGTGTGTGCCATGTAAGAAACACATTGTAGGATTTGAGCTGCCTCAATATTATAAAACTAGTATTGAATTCAGTTAATGATTTCCTGTTTTCTTAGAATGTTTTCCATCAGTCTTGACTCTTATAAGATTTGACATTGGTATTTGAGGTCTGAGTTCGTACATATAGAGAAATAGCATGAATATTTTATTAGGAGATGTTTCAAAGACTGTATTACAATGGTTAAAGGAACGTCCAAAACTTCTTTAAGGAACACTGCAAGTTGAGACTCTGCTGTTTTAATAGGTAGGTGACCTTGCCTGAGTCAGTCTTCTTGAATTTAAGTTTTCTAATCTTTAAAATGAGGTTTTTGGTGATCCCTCAGTTTCCTTTCAGCTCTGGAATTTGGTGGGTAAGTTACCTTGAATGTGTATCTTCTGTTGTTAAAATTTTTAAAAACAATATAAAAGGAAACAAATCTTTTTACTCCTGTTTTTTAGAAATAACCCCTAAACCTGGTAATATTTTGATGTATTTTTTTCAAACTTGTCTATGCATTTTTTAAAGGATCTTCTGTCGTATATAGTTATGCCCTGCTTTCGTGTGCATGTGTGTGTGTATTAAGCATTTGGTATGTTATTTTAAAGTGGAATGCCTTGAAGAATGAATCAGTCAGACGTACTGTTAACATTTTGATATATTTCAGACTGACTTTTACAATTTTTTGGTATTTGATATTATGTATAATTATATCCTGCGTTTACTTAGCATATTAAGGATTTTTTTTATATGTAATTTTATTTTATTTTATTTTTTTTTTTTGAGACGGAGTCTCGCTCTGTCACAAGCTGGAGTGCAGTGTTGCGATCTCCGCTCGCTGCAAGCTCCGCCTCCCGGGCTCATGCCATTCTCCTGCCTCAGCCTCCGGAGTAGCTGGGACTACAGGCGCCCGCCACCACGCCCGGAGAATTTTTTGTATTTTTAGTAGAGACGGGGTTTCACCGTGTTAGCCAGGATGGTCTCGATCTCCTGACTTCGTGATCTACCCGCCTCGGCCTTCCAAAGTGCTGGGATTACAGGTGTGAGCCACCGCGCTTGGCCTTTTATATGTAATTTTAAAGTGGAATGCCTTGAAGAATGAATCAAAACCACAGATGCATAAGGTTGTGCCCTTGGGAAGTAGTATAGTGATGTCCACTGAAAAACTAATCTGGTCCCTGTTCACTAAACCTGTAGGAATGCGTGCCCAAGGAATATATTTTTTTTCCATCTGCTGTCATTTTTGAGTCTCATTAAGAGTTCATCAGTCTTGAGCATATCTTACTCTTTGTTTTTTTGTTTTGTTCTGTGTTTTGAAACAGAGCCTCACTCTGCCACCCAGGCTGGAATGCAGTGGCACGATCTTGGTTGGCTTACTGCAGTCTCTGCCTCCCAAATTCAGGTGATTCTCCTGCTTCAGCCTTCCTAGTGGCTGGGATTACAGGTGCATGCCACCACGGCTAGCTAATTTTTGTATTGTTAGTGGAGATGGGGTTTTGCCGTGTTGGCCAGGCTGGTCTCAAACTCCTGACCTCAGGTGATACGCCTGCCTTGGCCTCCCAAAGTGCTGGGGCTGGGGTTACAAATGTGAGCCACCATTCCCAGCTTGACCCGCTTATTCTTAGAATGTATTGTGAAGATAGGTGCAGAGATTGAGCAATATGTTTATTATAGCAGTGTGATTTTATAATATAAAATTTGATATGGAAAATGGCCCAACAATAGGTTTAGCTATTCAGTGAAATACTGTGTAGGTGTTAAGTAATTGTTGACATAAAAAGATACTCATTTTAATTTGAAGAGATCTACTTTTGAGTAAGTTTGTATCATATACATTGAAATTGCATAGTTATATATGTATATATACAAATAAGTGGGCTGAAAACAGTAGATTTAGTTGGTGAAATTATGGATTAGTTTTCTTTGATAGGATATGTTATTGTCAAAAAATTTTAACAGTTTTATTAAAAAATAATTCATTTCTCCAAAAAGAAACCATGTATCCATTAGCATTTACTTTCCATTTCTACCCAGTCTTCTTTCCCACCTTGGCCTAGGTGGCAACTAACCTACTTTCTTCCTATTCTGGGCACTTCGTATAAATGGAATCAGCCGGGCACGGTGGCTCACACCTGTAATCCCAGCACTTTGGGAGGCCGAGGCAGGCGGATCACGAGGTCAGGAGACCAGCCTGGACAACACGGTGAAACCCCATCTCTACTAAAAATATAAAAAGTAGCCAGGCGTGGTTGCGCATGCCTGTAATTCCAGCTACTTGGGAGGCTAAGGCAGGAGAATTTCTTGAACTTGGGAAGTAGAGGTTGCAGTGAGCCAAGATAGCGCAATTGCACTCCAGCCTGAGTGACAGAGCGAGACTATCTCAAAAAAAAAAAAAAGATGGAATCATAGAACATGTGGTCTTCAGTGGCTGGCTTTTCTCACTTAGGATGGTGTTTTTCAAGGTTCATCCGTGCTCTAGCCTGGATGTGATAGTACATTATTACTTTTTATTGTCAAATACTTCATTATATTGATTTACCATATTGTATTTATTCATCACTTGATAGACATTTGAGTTATTTTTACTTTTGGCTTTCATGAATAATGCTGTGAACATTTGTATCCAAGTTTTTTTGTGAACATAAGTTTTCATTTCTCTCAGAGAAAATTCCTGGGTCAGATGTAACTTCATGTTTAATGTTTTGAGAAAACTCAGACTTTCCAAATCAGCTGCACCGTTTAACATTCCCACCAGCAATTGTATGAGGGTTCCAATTTCTCCACATTCTTGCCAATACTTGTTATTATTTGTTATTTTTTGGCTGTCTGGGTGGGAGTGAGGGTAGTATCTTGTCATTTTTTATTTACATTTCCTGGATAACTTAATGATGTTGAATTATGTGAACTAAAAAAAAATGTGTGCGAAGTTAAAAATCTTCTGTACTTAACATGAATTTACATTTGTAAAAGTCTTTTCAGTTAGACATAGTTATTTAATTTTTGGTATATTAAGATACGTGAATTTATGTATGACATCAGTTGAACCATAATGGTTAATAATGCAAGGTACAACTTGTAAATCTGAATCTGGGAGTAGGAGCAAGGGGTGAATTTTTTAAAAAAACTTACTTAGCAAAGTTAAGAATAAAAACCAATTGTAATGAAAAGGTACATGTAAAATGAGGTGGTGTGAATAAAACTAAATGTAAACATTACATTTTATGAATGAATATAGTTCTGTTAAGACTTTCTGTTTTAATAAACCACTTTGCTATGTCTTATTTTGTGAGACAAAGCTCAAACAAAACAAGACCAAGTAATGATACAATGTCACAAAGAAAGCAGGAATGGCAATACTGCTGTTAAAAGTGGAATTTAAACTCAAGGCTTGAAGAGAGAAGGGTATATATAGGTAGTCCTTAGCTTTACATAGTTCCTATGGGCACAAATTTCAATTGCCATGGCTTAGCCAAATAACAGTCCACTAACACCGTGGTTAAAATTTCTCCTACTCTGCCATATTAACTGTAATTGCATAAATTACAAAATTTGCTGCTAGTCTTTCAACCCACAAATTAAGATGTAAATTACAGGTGCATATAATGTCACTTTGAAAGTTTCTTGGTGATTGGTCACCATACATTAGTTTCTCAAAATCATGCACAGTGGGATGTATAGTTGGCCTCTGTTTCCTGATGATGTCCCCATGTGACAGTTTACCAAAATAAACGAGGAAATTGGTCACAAAGATGATAGTGCAGCAAAAATCACAATGCTAGATGGGAAATTTGAATTTAATATAAATGGAATAATAGAATAAATAGCTTACTTTGTGAATATAGATGGTTTGCAGTTGGAGAGACACTAATTGTCCAGCCAGAGAAACTTAGTGAAGGCAAGCTTATCAACATAAATGAAAAAGGTAGTTGTAATGGAAAATATGAAGATATCCTATTAATAGAAGTGATACCAACAAAAAACATTGAGGATATTTCACATCATTGAAAGCATGAAGGATAAAATATTGGAATGTGATCCAAACTTAGGAGTATGACAATTTGCCAAGGCATAGAAGATAGATTGATTCCATATCATAGTTAATATCACTAGAAGAAGGCAAGCACTGTTCAAATTATTCTTGATAGATTTTTTTATACAAAGAAATGATACACTTTAATCTCAGTGTTCCTAATGTTTTAAGTTACAGCATACTAAGTTGGTATTGGTTTTACTATTTCATTTCCTTATGCATTTACATAACCGTCAGTAATAGACTGCTTAATGTTCTGACAATTTTTAAAGGTCACAGAATAATCGTAACTTTTCCCATTGATTATTAAGATTGCCTTGCATGGTCATTTTTAAGAACTGCTTTTTTTGAGGTTAAGAAAAATGATTCGTGTAAAAAAATTTAGCTTTTATACAGTAACTTTGTGGTAGATCAGTCTTCAGTGGCTTTTAGACTTAGAGCCATACCTTAAAAAAAAATATATACACATTTGAGGTTTTAAAACATTTTCCTGTAATTATTTTTGAGGTCTTCCTACTCCTGAAGTTCCTAGTGACCCCAATTTTGAGCCCTTTGGGGATTTTAAATTGTAAATGAGGGTGCTTAAGATTCAACTTCTTTAGTTGTCTTTTTAACTTCCAAATTTTATTTTTGTCTTTGGCTTTAAGAGTTAATACTTTTAAAATAATCTCTTTACTGTTGTTTTTCTGGTTTTTCAGGAGGGAGAATTTGTGTTGCATTAGGTTTGTTCTGACCAGAAATATGTTTTCATGGAGGTTTAACTCAAGTCATTTACTTGGAATTTGAAACCTGTTACATAAGAGGAATGTTGTACTGTTATAGCTAAATGTGTTAATTTTTCTAATTTGAGATTATAGACAGGAATTAATGATGTCTAGTAAAATCTTCGGTTTTTGATGGAATGAGATGATTTCAGTTTAACTCCAAAGTAAATTTGGTAAATTATTGGTTTGCCTTAATCCTAGCATAATAATATTACTTTGAAAATGGGATGTGCAGTTAAAATACATGGATACAATGAATGTTACAGAATTTAAATAATAAAGCTGACTTATATATACCCTGATTTTTTATATATATGTGTATATATAATTTTTTTTCTTTTTTTGAGACGCAGTTTCACTCTTGCTGCCCAGGCTGTAGTGCAATGGTGTGATCTTGGCTCACCACAACCTCCGCCTCCTGGGTTCAAGCTATTCTCCTGCCTCAGCCTCCCAAGTAGCTGGGATTACAGGCGTGCACCACCATGCCCGGCTAATTTTGTATTTTTAGTAGAGACGGCGTTTCGCCACATTGGCCAGGCTGGTTTCAAACCCCTGACCTCAGGTGATCTGCCCGGCTAGGCCTCCCAAGTGCTGGGATTATAGGCATGAGCCACCACTCCCAGCCATATTTAAATAGAACTCATAAGTCTTTTAATTGAAATTTTATTTTAGAGCCTTTTTAAAGTTCTAACTAGAATGTTAACTGTACTCATTAGTTGCCTAATTCTTAAAGAATTTTAGCAGATAAGGAATTTGTGATATATATCTAATGATAGTAATAATTTTAAAATTTAGTACATTTTAGAGGAAATAAGTATCAGTTCCATTTTCCTGTTGCTTTGGGGAGTGTATGTCTATCAGCTGTCATAGTAAAATTATCAACATACTTACGTCTAGCTTTATAGAACTGACAGACTTGTATATGACTCACTGATGTAGGGAGGAGATGTACAGGGTCCGTCCTGGATAATGTATCTAAATATATATGTACAGGTGGTCCCTGACCTACTGATATGGTTTGGCTCTGTGTCCCCACCCCAAATTGCACCTCGATTTGTAATAATCCCCACATCTCAAGGGCAGGACCAGGTAGAGGTAATTGAATGATGGGGGCAATTTCCCAATTGCTGTTCTTGTGATAGTGAGTCTCATGAGATCTGATGGTTTCATAAGTGTCTGGCATTTCCCCTGCTTGCACTCATTCCCTCTGCTGCGTCCCTGTGAAGAGGTACGTTCTGCCATAATTGTAAGTTTTCTGAGGCCTCCCCAGCCATGTGGAACTTTGAGTCAATTAAACCTCTTTTCTTTATGAACTATCCAGTCTTGGGTATTTCCTCATAGCAGTGCGAGAACTGACTAATATGGTCAGTTGGTACCAGAAAGTGGGGTGATGCTGTAAAGATACCTGAAAATGTGGAAGTGACTTTGGAACTGGGTAACAGAGGTTGGAACAGTTTGGAGGGCTCACAAGAAGACAGGAAAATGTGGGAAAGTTGCGAACTTCTAGAGACTTGTTGAATGGCTTTGACCCAAATGCTGATAATGATATGGACAATGAACTCCAGGCTGAGGTGGTCTCAGATGGAGATGAGGAACATGTTGGGAACTGGAGTAAAGATCACTCTTGGTCTGCTTTAGCAGGGAGACTGGTGGCTTTTTGCCCCTGCCCTAGAGATCTGTGGAACTCTGAATTTGAGAGAGATGATTTAGGGTATCTGGCAGAAGAAATTTCTAAGCAGCAAGGCATTTAGGAAGTGACAGCATAAAAGGAAAATTTGCAGCCCGATGATTCAGTAGAAAAGAAAAACCCATTTTCTAGGGAAAAATTGAAGCTGGCTGCCAAATGCTAATCACCAAGACAATGGGGAAAATGCCTCCAAGGCATACCAGAGACCTTCCTAGCAGCCCCTCTCATCATAGGACCAGAGGCCTAGGAGGGAAAAATGGTTTCCTGGGCTGGGTCCAGGGCCTCCCATGCTGCGTGCAGCCTTGGGACTTGGTGCCCTGTGTGCCAGCTGCTCCAGTCTTGGCTAAAAGGGACCAAGGTATAGCTGAGGCTGTTGTTTCAGAGGGTGCAAGCCCCAAACCTTGGCAGCTTCTGCATGGTGTTGGGTCTGCGGATGTGCAGAAGACAAGAATTGAGGTTTGGGAAACTCTGCCTAGATTTCAGAAGACATGTGGAAATGCCTGGATGTCCAGGTAGAAGTCTGCTGCAGGGATGAAGACTTCATGGAGAACCTGTGCTAGGACTGTGTGGAAGGGAAATGTGGGGTTGGATCCCCGACACCGAGTCCCCACTGGGGCACTGGCTGTGAGAAGGCCACCATCCTCCAGACCCCAGAATAGTAGATCCACCGACAGCTTGCACTATGCACCTGGAAAAGCTGCAGACATTCAACACCGGCCCAAGGCGGGGTGTGTACCATACAAAACCATAGGGGCAGAGCTTTTTAAGGCTGTGGGAGCCCACCTCTTGCATTTGCATGATCTGAATGTGAGAGATGGAGTCAAAGGAGATCATTTTGGAACTTGACTGCCCCTATTAGATTTCCGACTTGCATGGGGCCTGTAGCCCCTTTGTTTTAGCCAGTTTCTCCCATTTGGGATAGGTGTATTTAGCGAATGCCTGTCCCCCCATTGTATTTAGGAAGTAACTTGCTTTTGATTTTACAGGCTCCTAGGTGGAAGAGACTTGCCTTGTCTCAGATGAGACTTTAGACTTGTACTTTTGGGTTAATGCTGGAATGAGTTAAGACTTTGGGGGATGGGGACTGTTGAATGGGCAGGGTTGTGTTTTGAAATGTGAGGACATGAGATTTGAGAGAGGGGACAGGCAGAATGATATGGTTTGGCTCTGTGTCCCCTCGCAAATCTCACCTTGAATTCTAATAATCCCCATGTGTTAAGGGCGGAACCAGGTGGAGGTAATTGAATGATGGAGGTGGTTTCCCCCATGCTGTTCTTGTGATAGTGAGTTTCATGAGATCTGATGGTTTCATAAGCGTCTGGCATTTTCCCTGCTTGCATGCATTCTCTCCTGTGGCCCTGTGAAGAGGTGCCTTCTGCCATGATTGTAAGTTTCTTGGGGCCTCCTAGCCGTGTGGAACTGTGAGTCAATTAAACTTCTTTTCTTTATAAATTACCCAGTCTCTGGTATTTCTTCATAGCAGTGTGAGAATGGACGAACACACCTACACTGGTTCAACTTAGATTTTTTGACTTTAGAGTGGGTTTTTCATGGTATTTAAATGGATTTCCGACTTTAGATATTTTAGATTTACAGTGGGCTTATTGGGACATAAGAACTGTCTGTGTATATATGTACACACACATGCAAACACTTGATTCCATATTTTGGATTATTATTTGTGGATTCCATATTTGCGAATGTACCTACTCACCAAAATTTATTTGTAAGCCCAGATCAGTAGTACTTGTTGTACAGGTCATTCACAAACATGCACTGAGTAGCAGAAACATTTGAGTCTCCTGATACAACACATTCTTAGCTGAGGTTGTGCAAGGGAATGCTTGCCTTCTTTTTTCAGCACTCATACTGTAAGCAAGTATCTTTTTTGCAGTCTATTGCCATGCATTTTTGTGCTTTTGTTGATCATTTTGCTATTTAAACTAGCCCCCAAGCATAATGCTAAAGTGCTCTTTAGTGTTGCTAAGTGTGAGAAGGTTATAATGTGCTTTACAGAGAAAGCGCATGTTACATACGCTGTTGGCTATGAGTTCAGTGTTAATGAGTTAGCAGTCTGTATTAAATAAGGTGTCTTTAAACAGAAACGCACATAAAATGAATTTATGTATTGATTGGTTCATGAAAACCTTGTGATTACAGGAACCCAACCCCGTATTTCCCCTAGGAGCAACGGTCGAGTATTTGCTAATTCAGTTTTCACAGTGACTTTATAGAACATTACTACCACAGATAGCAAGAATTGATATGAATGGGTTATAACATGTCTGATTCCCTCATTGAGTAAAATAAAATTCTTAACATACTCATTGATTATTTTAAAAACACGATAGTTTTGTGAGTTGTATGATATATGAAGTTATTTTGAAGTGAAACTATATTTGGGGTGCAGTTAAATGTATTGATTAATGCTAATGTGTCAAAGTTTGTAGTTTAAAAAAAACGCAAATTTATTGAATTAACCTTTTTTTTTTTTTTTTTTTGAGACAGATTCTCACTCTGTCGCCCAGGCTGGAGTGCAGTGGCGCGATCTCAGCTCACTGCAACCTCCGCCTCCCAGGTTCAAGCGATTCTCCTGCCTCAGCCTCCCAAGTAGCTGGGACTACAGGCGCACGCCACCACGCCTGGCTAATTTTTGTATTTTTAGTAGAGACGGGGTTTCACCCTGTTGGCCAGGCCGGTCCCAAACTCCTGACCTCAGGTGATCCACCCACCTCAGCTTCCCAAAGTGGTGGGATTATAGGCATAAGGCACTGCGCCTGGCGATGTAACCATTTTTAAGTGTATAGTTCAGCAGTGTTAAGTACATGCACATTGTGCAGCATCTGTGGTTTTACTTAACAGGATTATGGATTTAAATAGTAGCTTGTTACTGAATTTAATAAAAGTATTTGGATTAATTGCCCTTTAACTTATATAAGATTTGTAATGCAGTTTAGGTTATGTATTTTTGATAATTGCATAATAGGGTGTCTTATTTAATAAATTATATATTTGAGCTTGCTTTGCACTCACATCCTCCCCACTTCTTTTTTAGTGCTTTTTTAGGACCAAAGGATATATTTCCTTACTCAGAAAATAAGGAAAAGTATGGCAAACCAAATAAAAGAAAAGGTTTTAATGAAGGTTTATGGGAGATAGATAACAATCCCAAAGTGAAATTTTCAAGTCAACAGGTAAGTCATATAACATAAAAGTTGGTATTACTTATTTAATCCTGGGGAATAATCACTATCCTAGCTGTAGGAAAATAAATACTAAAAGCCTTGGGAATTTCATACTAGCTTGTTGTATTCTTATTTGTGAGGTTGAACCTTAGACATTTTATATCAAAACGAATTGACGAAATCATTATTTTGTGTAGTTAAACAGATCTCAAGAAACTGGGAACTATTCAGTTATTTAACTCCTGATAGAGAGTTTAATACATCATTGAATTTAAAGCTGTATGTACTGTTCTAAATTTAGATTTTGCAACTTACATGGTGTGTGCCTAAGCTTTCTTATTCTCTTTAATTAATTAATTAAAAAAAAATTTTTTTTTTTGAGATGGAGTTTCGCTCTTGTTGCCCAGGCTGGAGTGCAATGGTGCAATCTTGGCTCACTGCAACTTAGCCTCCCGGGTTCAAGTGATTGTCCTGCCTCAGCCTCCCAAGTAGCTGGGTTACAGGTGCCCACCACCACGCCTGGCTAACTTTTTGTATTTTTAATAGAGACAGGGTTTTGTCATGTTGGCCAGACTGGTCTCAAACTCCTGACTTCAGGTGATCCACCCGCCTCAGCCTCCCAAAGTGCTGGGATTACAGATGTGAGCCACTGCGCCCAGCCTTTGATTTCTAAATCCGTAGAATTCTATTAGAATGTGAACCTCATGAGTTAAATTAGTATGTGACAAATGTACTTATATTTATTGGTGTCAGCAGCCACCTTATACCTTCTTTTCTGTGGTTTTTCCCATGGGTCCAGAGCTTTTATTAATTTATATGTGATACTAAATTTTCATGGAGTGGTTTGCCTTTATCCAATTTGTATTTTTTTTTCCTACAGAAAATATTGGTTCTCTTACTTTTCCTCTGTGTTGGTATTGATGTGATTTAGAAAAAAATTTTTTTATTTTTTTTGAGAGGAGTCTTGCTTTGTCGCCCAGGCTGGAGTGCAGTGGTGCCATCTTGGCTCACTGTAAGCTCCGCCTCCTGTGTTCACACCATTCTCCTGCCTCAGCCTTCCGAGTAGCTGGAACTACAGGCGCCCGCCACCACACCCGGCTAATTTTTTGTATTTTTAGTAGAGACAGGGTTTCACCGTGTTAGCCAGGATGGTCTCCATCTCCCGACCTTGTGATCCGCCTGCCTCAGCCTCCCAAAGTGTTGGGATTACAGGCCTGAGCCACTGTGCCCAGCCTAATTTTTTGTATTTTTAGTAGAGACGGGGTTTCACCTTGTTAGCCAGGATGGTCTCGATCTCCTGACCTTGTGATCTGCCCACCTCGGCTTCCCAAAGTGCTGGGATTATAGGCTTAGAAAAATTTTTTATATTGTCGGTTGCATTCTTGAATTGTTGCATATATTCCCAAATGAATGTTCCAGAACTCTTATGATTTAAAATAAACAGATGGCGTTATAATAGGATCAGAGAGCTATGAGAGGAGGTTTTTATGAAGATAATTGGGACAGTTTCTCATTCATCAATAAATGTCCTCTGTTTAAGACCTGAGGTCCAAAAACTGGGAAGAGCACAAGTAAACCTAAAGAAGGGAGGTAGCAACAAAGTGGAAATTCTGCAGCTTTTTACTTTTTTTTTTTTTTTGAGATGGAGTCTCACTCTGTTGCCTGGGCTGGAGTGCAGTGGCGCCATCTTGGCTCACTGAAGCCTCTGCCCCCTGGGTTCAAGCAATTCTCCTGCCTCAGCCTCCCGAGTAGCTGGGATTACGTGCGCCTGCCACCGTGCCTGGCTAATTTTTGTATTTTTAGTAGAGATGGGGTTTCACCATCTTGGCCAGGCCAGTCTTGAACTCCTGACCTCATGATCCACCCACCTCAGCCTCCCAAAGTGCTGGGATTACAGGCATGAGTCACTGTGCCCGGCCTAGCTTTTTACTCTTAAACCAATAAATTGTATTTCTTCACATGTGCCATGCTTTTTCTTATCTTGGAGAACTTTTTAGATACCGTTCTATCTGGAACATATAAATCTTTCATTGATGCTCCAAGGCCACATTAAATGATCATAAGTGACTTCATTACTTCCCAGTACTTACTTGTTAATGCATTCATCGAACCATATCATAATTGTTTCTGTACTTGTCTGTACCTGCTACAGAATATTATGTTGCCTCTGTGAACAAAGGTTTATGTCCTGTGTGCCCAGCATGTACACATGTGAGAAGAATAGCCAATCACTAAATAATTTGTTGAATGGCTACATGGTTTCTTATCATCATTGCCTTGACTGTGTAATGGGAAGACATCTGTCTAAAGAGACAGAATTGATTGTTTTCTGAAACTTCTTGTAATTTCTTTTTTTTTGTTGTTTTTTTGGAGACAGGGTCTTGCTCTGTCACCTAGGTTGGAATGCAGTGGTGCAATTTTGATCTTGGCTTGCTGCAACCTCTGCCTCCTGGGTTTAAGCTATACTTGTGCCTCAGCCTCCCGAGTAGCTGGGATTACAGGCACATGCCACCATGCCTGGCTAATTTTTGTATTTTTGGTAGAGATGGGGTTTCACCATATTGGCCAGGCTGGTCTTGAACGCCTGACCTCAAGCGATTCGCCTGCCTCAGCCTCCCAAAGTGCTGGGATTACAGGTGTGAGCCACAGTGCCCAACTACGTTTTGTAATTTCTCTTGGATCATTTGTCTTGTGATTGCATCTTTATGGTCTTTCTCATCGTCCAAATTGCCAAGCCTTGTCACCATATAGTCTTGGAATTTTTTTTTAATTTTTATTTTTTGAGACTGCGTTGCCCAGGCTGGGGTACAGTGGTGTAGTCATGGTTCACTACAGCCTCAACCTCCTGGGCTCAGGCTGAGGAGGGAGGATGCCTTGAGCCCAGGAATTGAGGCTTCAATGAACCATAATTGCGCCACTGCCTCCAGCCTGGGTGATAGAGTGAGACCCTGTCTCTAAAAAAAATAAATAAATAAAAAAATAAAGAGTTGTATATATTATTGGGGTAAAAACTTATTTTGTGAAATTAATCGAGTTGATTGCTCACAGGCAACAACTAAACAATCAAATGCATCATCTGATGTTGAAGTTGAAGAAAAGGAAACTAGTGTTTCAAAGGAAGATACCGACCATGAAGAAAAAGCCAGCAATGAGGTATGTTCTATTTCTCCTAACATTTTAAACCCATTTTGTTTCAAGGAAGAAATAATGAAATGAGTTGGCCATGATTAATTAGTAAGTAAATTTTAAGGTACTTGAAAAGTGAATTAGAAAATATTTAAGGCTTATTTCCTTGTGTAAATATTAAATACAGTATTGTTAAACAATTTATGCATCTTTAAGATGCATACGTGTTATTATTTGAAGTTATTTTTATATGTAAAACATGAAGTCCAACTATAGGGTGCAGTAGTGTTAAGGATTTTTTTTAAAGAGAAGTGTTGTGGGATGGATGTACTGGAAAAAGCATTAGACTAAATTTTTTGAAACCTAGGTTGATGTCCAACTGTATATGATCTGTGTGTAAAGATCACTCATTTGGCCGTTCCAGGCCTAATGAAATGGTTGTTAGATGATCTTCAAAGTCCCAGCCACCCTTTAAAATTCACAATTCAAATTTATCCACCCCTAAAATTCAGAATTCTAGTGTAGAAAAAGTAGTTTTATAAATTTAAATAGATAGACTTCCTGGTGTACTAGCAAGCATGACTTACATTTGATCTGACAGTGGAAATGCATTTTTCTCACTTTATAATGTTGAGACATAATGTTTATAATTTCAGAACTCTACAGAGCAAAACAAATTTCCCCAATGCTTTCAGTTAAACGTGCTTGTAACTTTTAGTTTAAGAAAGTTTCTTTCATTCCTGGAATAATTTATTCAGTATTCAATTTTCTTTTTTCTTTTTTAGGATGTGACTAAAGCAGTTGACATAACTACTCCAAAAGCTGCCAGAAGAGGGAGAAAGAGAAAGGTAATTTCAGTGACTTACCAATCACAGGGATCTGAAAAGAATTTTTATTTTAGTTGGGTTGAGGGAGAGTAGATATAATGAAACTTTAAATTTCAGCTTTTATTCTAAACCCTTTAATTTTTTATGGGTTATGTTTTACTTGGCAAAACTATCTGTGTTTCTTTCTTAGTGATATAGCACCCTTAAAATAACTTGAGTGGTAAAGGAAATAAAATGCACCAGTTTTCATTCATTTTAATGACTGTGCTTCAGTTTTCTCTAAAATGGGTAGAAATACATACTCCAAGGTTGTGGAGGATTAAATGATTTAACATATGTAAAATGTTTATGCTAAATCCTGATACCTAAACACTAGTAAGTGCTATGTAAGTGTTGTCCATTATGTTATTGTTATTGTTACTTCACAACATTGTTGTGAGAAATGAGTGTGAGTGACAGTGCAAGGTTAGGTACATAGTAGGCTTTTAGTTAATATGAAATTTTCCTTCCATATACGAAGTTTTGTTCACACCCTTTTCCGACATATTTATGTCTCAAATTTTTATTATATACCAAAGATGCAAAGAAAACCAAAAGTTCAGTATCTCATGAGGAGGTAAACTATGAAAATAAATAATTACAGTGGCTTATTTGTTGTGCAGTATGGGTTGGAGGTGGTGTGATAACAAGATTTTAAAATACAGGCAGAATTTTGTCAGGCAGATGAAGGAGCAGGGAAGGACACATGAAGCCATTTGAATAGCATCTACAGGTACATAGAGGAAATTCCGTTTCAAGCATCTTGAGTATTGTACTTCATTATTAACACACCATAAAGTTTGAGGGAAATGGGTACCAAAAAAACCCGATGTTGTCCTAAAGACCTTGGAACTTACAGAAGTGATGGGAAATGATTGAATTATTTTAAATTTTAGATACCTCCTTTAAAAAATTTTTTTAAGAGATGGGGTCTCATGCGGTCACATAGGCTAGAGTAGTGCACTGGTGCAATCATGCCTCACTGCAACCTCAAACTTGTGGGCTCAAGGGATTTTCCCATCTTACCCTCCCTAATAGCTGGGACTGTAGAAGTGCGCCACCACACTTGGCTAATTTTTTTTTTTTTTTTTTGAGACGGATCTTGCTCTGCCATCCAGGTTGGAGTGAAGTGGTGCGATCTTGGCTCACTGCAACCTCCACCTCCTGAGTTCAAACAATTCTGCTTCCTTGGCCTCCCAAGTAGCTGGGATTACAGGCATGCACCACCATGCCCAGCTAATTTTTGTGTTGTTTTTGTTTTGTTTTTTGTGACGGATTCTCACACTGTTGTGCCAGCTGAAGTGCAGTGGCGCCATCTTGGCTCACTGCAACCTTCACCTCCCAGGTTCACGTGATTCTCCTGCCTCAGCCTCCCGATTAGCTGGGATTACGGGTGCACACAACCATGCACACCTAAATTTTTTGTATTTTTAGTAGAGATGAGGTTTTACCATGTTGGCCAGGCTGGTCTTGAACTCCTGGCCTCAAGTGATCCACCTGCCTCGGCTTCTCAAAGTGCTGGTGTGAGCCACCACGCCCGGCTAATTTTTGTATTTTTAGTAGAGTTGGGGTTTCACCATGTCGTCCAGGCTTATCTCGAACTCCTGACCTCAGTTGATCTGCCCATCTCAGCCTCCTGAAGCTCTGGGATTACAGGTGTGAGCCACCGGGCCTGGTCAATTTTTTTTTTTTGGTAGACATGGGGTTTTGCTGTGTTGCCTAGGCAGATCTCAAACTCCCAGCCTCTGGTGATCCTCCCAAAGCACTAGGATTACAGATGTGAGCCTCTGTGCACAACTTGATGCCTCTTTTTTCTTTTTTTTTGAGACGGAGTCTCGCTCTGTCGCCCAGGCTGGAGTGCAGTGGCGCAATCTCGGCTCATTGCAAGCTCCGCCTCCCGGGTTCATGCCATTCTCCTGCCTCAGCCTCTCCAAGTAGCTGGGACTACAGGTGCCTGCCACCACGCCCGGCTAATTTTTTGTGTTTTTTTTAGTAGAGACGGGGTTTCACCGTGGTCTCGATCTCCTGACCTCGTGATCCGCCCGCCTCGGCCTCCCAAAGTGCTGGGATTACAAGCGTGAGCCACCGCGCTCGGCCTTTTTTTTCTTTTCTTTTCTTTTTTTTAAAATATAAATTTGGTTTTTTTCTTTTTTTTTTTTTTTTTTTTTTTTGGATACAGAGTTTCATTCTGTCACTCAGACTGGAGTGCAGTGGCATGATCTGAGCTCACTGCAACCTCCACCTCCCGGGTTGAAGCGATTCTCCTGCCTCACCTCAGCCTCCTGAGTAGCTGGGATTACAGACACGCACCACCACGCCTGGCTAATTTTTGTATTTTTGGTAGAGATGGGGTTTCACCATGGTGGCCAGGCTGGTCTCAAACTCCTGGCCTCAAGTGATCCGCTCACCTCTGCCTCCCAAAGTGCTGGGATTACAGGCATCCGCCACCGTACCCAGCTAATTTTTTGTATATTTAGTAAAGACAGGGTTTCACTATGTTGGTCAGTTTTGAACTCCTGACCTTGTGATCCGCCTTCCTTGGCCTCCCAAAGAATGCGTCATTTTTTTAAAGCAGTGTGAACGATGGGGATTGGATTGGGGCAGTGAGAGCAGTTCACTGTATAATTCATTCAGAATTTTAGTACTAATTTTACTGGACTTGGCATGGATTTCAGTAGTCAGTAAAGAAGACAAGGTCTTTGTTTCCATTGAACTTACATTTTTTTTGAGACAAAAAATAAATATTTAAAATAAGAGGGTTTAAATGGGGAGTTGAGTTGGCAACAGACTAGGCTACAAAAGGCCTTTCTAAGGAGTTGGCATGAGATTGGAAGGACAAGGATCTTATACTAGATTTTTTAAGTGGTGTAGAGGAGAGATGGGATTTAAGAGCACTTTAAGAGGTGAAGTTGATGGTTGATGAGAAGTGGATGGTAAAGGGGGCAGGGGAGGGACCCAGAATCTAAGGTGGCTCCAAGATCTGTACTTGAATAACTAGTTATTGGGAGTGCAGAGGATGTTGGTTTGGAATCACAGGCATGAGTAAGGGGAAGGTGAAGCACCTGTGGGAATTGGAGTGAAGATATATATATATTGTTCGGGCACCAAAGAGGGAGAAGATGTAAGTTACAGATGCAGTCTCTGGCATGAAGATAGGGTAATAGATGAGGTCAGAGGAGAACTGTTTATTCACAGGATGCAGAAACCAGAATCATGAAGGAATATAATGGAGAGGGAGGAAGGTTGCTCTGTGAAATTATGGCTGAGAATGACCTGTCAAGAGAAAATCTAAGAGGATATCAGGCTAAACAAGGGAAGGGAGAATGTCCAGAATGAAGAAGTGGTCAGTAATGTCCTGATTTAGAGAGGGTCCCAGTAAGATACTTGCCAAATAGGCTGCTCTAGGATACTTTCAGGTGAACTCCATTTAGTTGAATGGTAAGGACAGAAACTAGATTAAGGGGTTAGAGAATAAATGTTTAATGGTAAAGTTACACTGTGCTTTTTAAATCTTTGAAGGAAAGGAGAATGTGGAAACATAATAGGGATTTTCATGGCTAAGGGAAAGTGTTAAAATGACAAAAGACAGTAAATGCCTTAACACTTTCTCTCTGCAAAATTAGGAAAGATCAAAGATGTGGAGTCAGTATAAATTACCTTATGTAAATATGTGTTGGATGAGAGAATGGAGGGGACATTTGAAGGAACTGACTTAACAAGGAGGAGATGGATGTTTCAGTCTCTTAACACTGAAGGGGAGGGATGGAGGAAGCTCCGAAAATTTCTTGGGACACTAGGAAATAAGGGAATTTCTTTCTTACAGCCCTTACTACCTTCTGCCTCATCCACATCAAAGCAAGACTTTGAATGTGGTACAAGTCGGGAAGAATAGATTGAGTATTTATGCAGCTATTGATGGGAGGAGGAGGCCTGATCAGATAGGGTAAAGTGACTTTGAGATCTCAACTGAGATTGCATAAAATGAATGCATGTTCGTACATTTTTTTTCCAGCAGGCCTCAGCAGCTGGGAATAATAGAACAGAGAAGGTAGAATTGTATAGTAACCTCTCTCTTGAGGATTTGTGGGACAGATATAGCAAAACAAGGATGTGGAGGACTTATGAATGCGTTTGAATAGTAATCCCATGAGGTTTTTGTGTGTGAGGTGGCGTGTTTTTAGTTAAGATCAAGGAAGCTGGTAGAGCTAGCAAGGGGTAAAAAAATGAAAAGAAAATGAGGGTTAGATGTCAGAGCAAGTAAAATATGGAAGAAATAAATCTGTAGTCAGTAGTTTAAAATATTAGCATTTAAGATGTTTAAATATTTAAGCATATCCTAAGAGTGGAAAAAAAGTTTTAAATATATATTTCATATAGCTTCATTGGTCCTTTCTTTAGATAAAATATTTCTTATTCTTTGATTTTATTTTCATGAGGAATGGTTCTGACTTGCATGATTTTGCTGTAATAGTCATGAACACACGTGCATGGTAGGGCTGATCTCTTAGTATGTGTTAATATCGTTTTAATTATTATTGATGAACTTGTTACACTTATTGGTACCTCCTTAAAAACCATCTCTTTTACCTATAATTCTTTTTTTTTTTTTTTTTTTTTTTTTTTTGAGACGGAGTCTTGCTCTGTTGCCCAGGCTGGACAGTGTGGTAGCAGGATGTCAGCTCACTGCAATCTCTGCCTCCTGGGTTCAAGTGATTCTCCTGTCTTAGCCTCTTGAGTAGCTGGGATTACAGGTGCCTGACTTATTTTTGTATTTTTAATAGAGATGGGGTTTCATCATGTTGGCCAGGCTGGTCTCGAACACCTGACCTCGTGATCTGCTAGCCCCAGCCTCCCAAAGCGCTGAGTGGGATTACAGGCATGGGCCACTGCACCCAACCCTACCTGTAATTCTTATTCAGGGTTTTATTTCCAAAAGCAGAAAGTGTAAATGGAGACAGTCTTCTCTGCACCAAAGAATTGATCAGTTATAACTGAATTTTAGACAAATTATGCCCTCTTAAGTCCTCAGTAGGAAAAGAGTGCTCAGTCTTGAGTTCTTAAGCTTTGTTACCTGGGGAGCTTTATAAAAACACAGAATCCTGGTTCCCTGACTCAGAGCTATTGATCAGGATTGGGGCAGGGCAACTTTGTGAGTTCTTAAAATTCTAGAAATAAAACCTGAGCTAATAATGTTCAGGGAGGAATTTTCAGTGTTCTCCGAGAACAACTCAAGAGTTACCTTAGATGAGTTTTAATAATACTTTTAATATGCTTCATTATGTTTCAATTATTAAAAGAAATGTTTAAAAAACTAATAAAGAAATGGATACATTCATAGAAGTGGAATTGCCATATAAAGGTTTTTTTTTTGTTTTGTTTTTTTGAGATAGTCTTGCTCTGTCGCCCAGGCTGGAATGCAGTGGCATGAATTTCGGTTTACTGCAACCTCTGCCACCTGAGTTCCAGCAATTCTCCTGCCTCAGTCTGCTATGTAGCTGGGATTACAGGTGTGCACCACAAGCCTGGCTAATTTTTTGTGTTTTTAGTAGAGAAAGGGTTTCATCATGTTGGCCAGGCTGGTCTCGAACTTCTAACCTCAAGTGATCCACTCACCTTGGCCTCCCAAAATGCTGGGATTACAGGCGTGAGCCACTGTGTCCAGCCCTATATAGAGATTTGCACATTCTATATTGCCAATACTCATTCATAATTATGTGCTTTTATAAAGTATCAGTTTATTGATACCAGCTTATTGATCATTGATAGTCAATGTATGAATGATTCTCCACATGCTTACATCACTGGGCATTATGTTTACAAATCATTGATGAAAAGGCAATTTTTAATTTTTTTAATCAATGAGATTGGATTATGCCTGTTTTTGAATGCCTTCTTGTTTTTATCTTTAGTGATACAGTTAATGCTGAATTCTAAATAGTTGGGGGAGATGGGGAAGGAGCCCATCTTCTCGTTTGGTCTTTCTCTTTCCTCCTTTTGCAGTTATGATCAGTACCAACTGCTGCCTCATGTTTACATTTTGTTTCCAATTTGTGTTCTTAACCTTTGTTCCATGCTAATACTTAAATCAGTAATACTGATTCTCATTTGGGGCCATTTTCTCCAGGAGAGTCATACCAGCAATTATCAAAGGGCATTAGAGTTTGCAAATGGTCAGGGGATTCCTTACTCTGTTGTAGTAAATCCCTTCTTACGGGAAATAAGAATAACTCCCAAAGGAGAACTGTTAGGTAACAGTCTCAGTTTAGAAATAAAATGTGTCTATATGAACGAAGAATCAGAAATAGCATTGTGTTAGTTGCAGTGTAATCACATACTTTGTTCTCCATACTGCATCAAGAATATTAGCTTTATTTTTACAAATGACTTCTAAGAAGTTTTTTTTTTTTTTAAGAATTGTTCACTAGAGTTATAAACTAAGTTTGAAGATGTTACTCGAGGTGATTGTTGAAAAATAACAAAGATCATATAGAGGTTATATCTATGCTTGAACTCAACGTTACCATAGACTGGCATATTTTTGCCATCGAATTAAACTTTGAGTGCCTACTATTTGCTAAATAAGTTAATTAAATTTTTGTAATTCAGGCAGAAAAACAAGTAGAAACTGAGGAGGCAGGAGTAGTGACAACAGCAACAGCATCTGTTAATCTAAAAGTGAGTCCTAAAAGAGGACGACCTGCAGGTAGGATTACTGATGTTTAAATATCTGTTTGGCTTGTGATTAATATTCCAGTCCATTTAAAGTGTTGCTGCCTCAAATATTTTGGAATGAAGCAAATAGGCAATTGATTATGTGTAACATACAGATTTCAAAGGAGATAAACATGATTTGTGCTCTGTTTCAAAGTATTTAAATTTGAAATAAACTTCGCTTTATCTCTGTTATGTTTTCCCTAAATAGTGGTAAGAGAGGCTGTGGTGAGGTTAAAATTATCATGAATACTGGGTTTATTTTACCTTTCACTTAAGAGTCATAAGATTTCAAAATGGAGTTATAATCAGAGAATGAGAAATAGCATTTGATTAAAGTCATTAATATTTTAAATTTTTGTGTTCTTTGTTGATAGGGATTTTGATTTTTACAGTTCGCAGCTCTCTTCAGCATTGCCTCTTAAAACTTTTTTCTTAATTTGGCAAATTGGAAATATTTTGGAAAGATCTTCGTAAAACAAAACCAAAATTGAGGGAATTTTTTTTCTACTTTTTAATAGGATTCTTACAGAAAATGGGGGGTAAGATGAGTAATACCCAGAAAAGAAAAAAGATTTTTATTTACATATTTTGGAGTTTAATATTGCAGTGGATAAAATTAATAGTGCTAGGGAAACTCAGTGAATTTTGATAGGAACTTCCAAAGATATGTAACTGCATAAGTAATATGTATATGAATATTAAATATAAGTGCTGTTTCCTATTCTAAAGTTGAATTTTGTGACATTACTGTTAAAACGATAGTGAAAAATGTTTTAAGCCCTCTCAGTCATATTAAGGACAAATTGAGGATTACTCTGTTTACCTCTATAAATTTTTTGTTGTTGCTCATTTTAACCCTGGTGGGGGAGGTATTATTTTTTAAATTTAGCAATAATTGTATCTGTAGTAAGCTACTAATATTCTTAAATAGTATGTATCATTTCTAATATGTATATCTGAGATTTGTATCTTAAATAGAAACTGGTAGTTACTGATTTTTTTTCCATGTGTATATTAGCTACAGAAGTCAAGATTCCAAAACCAAGAGGCAGACCCAAAATGGTAAAACAGCCCTGTCCTTCAGAGAGTGACATGTGAGTTTATTTTTAATGTATAATTAGTTATACAATAAATGAGACATTTGACTTTAAACAAGCACATATCTCTGTGTTTTTATCAGTTTTCTCTTACAGGATGTTTGTTATTATTTTGATATTTCTTAAAATTACAGGAAAAACTGGAAAAATTTTGTAAAGTAAAAATTGGTAGGAATGGCTATTTATCATTTCATTAATTAAGACTCGGGTATATCAATTTATATAGATACTTAGATAATACAACATAAAATATATAATAGAGAAATTGGGCAAGATGGTATGTTTCAGGAATTTTAGAATATATTTGAAGTAATGTCACAATTTTTTTTTTTTTTTTTTTTTTTTTTTTTTTTTAAGATGGGGTTTCACTCTGTTGCCCAGGCTGGAGTGCAGTGGTGCAGTCGCACCCTGTAACCTCAAACTCCTGGGCTCAAGGAGCCTCTTGCCACTTTAGCCTCCCAAGTAGCGGGGACCACAGATGTGTGCCACCACACCTGGCTAACTTTTTTTGATGAGACTGGTCTCATCTTTCCCAGGCTGGTCTCAAACTCCTGGGCTCAAACGATTCTCCCACTTCATCCTTCCATAGTGCTGGGATTATAGGCGTGAGCCACTGTGCCTAGCCTACAAATCTTTTTTTTATCTCCTCCAGAAGAGGTGCTTTATTTAAAAATAGAGCTAAAATAATTTTTGTATGTAAACTTAATTTTCAAAGCAATTCAGAATAACTATTCAGTTATCCAGGAAATTGTGAATGTTTTTTGGTTTTTTTGCATTTTTCCCTTGCTGCCTTTTCTACTTGGATCCTTTTTACTTTGGCTTTTTTGGGGAATCTTTGCCAGGAGCAATAGAGTATATTTAGACAAAGGCGGAGAAAAACTTTTTATGGCTATTGTGTTTGAAGATTTGAAAGGCTTAAGTGGGGTATGTCTATTAAGCATAGATTTACATTGTTTTGAATGAACTGATTATAGAAAATTCTAATTGTAGAACACTATTAGAGAATCGGTATGTTTCAACCAAAATATGTTTAAACAGTTTTACTGCCAGTCTGTATTTACTTTCAAAAATAGTGGCACATAACAATATATTATATACTTGAAAATTACTAAGAGAGTAGACTTTAAGGGTTCTCACCACAAAATAAAAATATGTATGTGAGCTGGTGTGTTAAATAGCTTGATTTAGCCATTCCACAATGTATACACACATCACAACATTGTGTTGCACACCATAAACACACAGAATTTCTACCTGTCAATTTTTAAAAACAGTGGCAGAAAAATACAACATTAATTATTATAGTGAAATTAAGAAATTGGATACTTAACAGGTGAGTTTGCAGTCATTATTCCCTAGGAAATCTGAAATTCTGCTGGGAAAATACTGTGAGATCCCTCTGTTTTGGATATAATTAGTGTTCCCTGGTTAGGTCCCAGTTTTCCCCCGGAGTATGCTTCCCACTCCGTTTGTCTCTGCTTTTTCAGTATCATCCTTTGTTGCATCTGAAAAGGTCACTGGAAAATACTGTCCTCCTTATCAGCTGAGCAGCTTTCTTAGCCTGCTTTTGGACCATAGTGATCTGAGGGCCCAGTGTTCCTTTTTAGGAACTTATCCTTATCTCACTTACTTTCTCTTGATGGAGTCTGGTGTCACTTTTGGTAATGTAATACTTTTGTATGTGTTTAATTCTGGTCAGCTTCCTATGCAATTATTGGTAAGACTTTTCTCAGATATGCTCATCTTTTTGTATTTAATAACAGATACTTTCAGCTATAGGTTTTTCTGAGAAACCATCCCTCAGGAATCATTTGTCCATCTGAAGGATTAATGAAGTCTAATTTTAATTCTTAAGGATTGCAGCTATACCCTTTATTGGGTCTTTGACCCGGGCTGTCACCCAATTTGAAAGTCCTACATCCTTACTTGAAAATAGGCTAATCTTTTTTGAGCATGTCTCCTTCTTGAACACTATCAAATTTATCTTGATAGTCATTTCATACTACCAGTATTCTATTTTGAAACCTCTCCACCCAAAGCCACAAGTTCATTGAATATATTTTCTTATTTCTGCTGCGGTCCAACAGTTTTACCCATTGTATAATAATGTATTAGGGTTTCCAGTCCCCCAGCCCTGAAGCAAGTGACTACATGTTTTAGGTTTTTGGTCCTGGTGTCAGTTTTTCTATTAGTGAGCTTTTTCCTGAGGCAATGGACAACCCTAAAATAGCAGTAGCCTTTACAACATTTATTTCTTATTCATGCTGTATGTAGGCTGAGTGTGAGCTGTAACTACTCTTGGCTGTGTATCTGGGCACACTCTCAGTGGAGTGCAGAACTAAACTGTATAAGCTCTTTTTAAAGTTCTGCTTTTCACCATTAGAACACCATGTATCTCTTAGCGTCTACTTCTTTGCCACGGGTACTGATGTGACATGACAATAAAATAGAGCCCAGAAGAGCTAAAAACCAACTCATAATCCTCAGAAATGTTTGTTAAAGCCCACTGAAGTACTTAGGGTTGTGTTTGCTTTAGTCTTTGCTTATATTAACAGATTAAGGAATTTACAAATACAACTTTGCTAATATCCCTTGACCTACTAAAAAGGGAAATTGTCACAAGTCTGTATTTCATGGAAGAACCACTGGGAAAAGACTCATTGGTAGCAAGCAGTGATAGTCACGTTTATGCAAATTGTTTTGGCACAAAGATTATTTCACACTTTGAAATAATCTTTTTTATGACCTTAGGATAAATTTTTAAAATAAATCCCTAAAGTCACTTTTTAAAGACCAGCTGCATGGTATCCCACTGTATGTTTTATAATTCTTAAGATCTATCCTATGTATGGATAGACGATTTTAAAAACATTGTCATCTATTCTTTTGTACATAATGCAAATATATTGGTTAGGATACATTGTTGAAGCAGATTTGCTGGGTCAAATAGTATTTGTATTTTTAATAGCTATTTCCTTCCATACAGGTGTAACATTTTGGGAGAAGTAGTTGGCCAGTATTGTTTAAGAGACACAGAAATGCCTTTTTAAATGGGACTCTAGTCTCATATTTAGGAAACTGATTATCAAAATATTTACATCAGTGGAAATCCTGAAGAAAGCAAAGAGTTTCACTTGCATGCTTTTACTTTCATTTATTAAAAGCAAAGGATGGTTTTAATCCCAGAGAGGCTAAAGTTAAAAGGATGAAAACCATAGGACCATTAGAAAATAAGCATACCCAATGATAATTATGTAATAAAAAGTTTCTAAAGGGGCAGAAACTTCTCTTCCAGCTTAATAGTTCTTAAGTGGTCAGGGAATCACTTGTCTGGAAAGAGGTTAATGGATTTGGAATTGAGATGTTGGGCTTGTTATTTGACCTTTTGCATCATCATTTTCTCATTTGTCAAATGGAAGAGGTTGCACTGAATGATATGAAGTCTCTTCGAGCTCTCAAATTCATTGATTTAATTGAATAATTTGAGAAAATCTCAATGAAATTCTTGGACAGTTAAAGGGTTAGTTTTTAAACAGCTTATTCCAGCTTCAAGTGAAATATTTATAAAGGAATTGCTTTAGAATAATATATATCAACCATAAAAGTAATTACGTGGTTAGTATTTGCATTATTTGATTCTCTTAGAGCCTATTTCTGTAGTACCAACTTGAATAAATATGCAGCAGTAATTAGGATTATTGAGCAGTTTAGGTAGTTTCTATGTTTTAGTGGTGTCTATGAAATTCAGTGGTGATGGGGATACTTAGGTGCTTAGTCAGCACAGCACTGTCTGAAAACATGCTTAATTGGCTATATATTTATCGTATGCTTAAGTTGGGACCTTTTTACCCTGCAAAGAATATTTCTTTGCGTTCTAAAATGACCGTATTTGATTTCATTTCCGCAATTCCATTTGTCCCAGTGTGTCTACTTTTTAAACATAATTTATTCTTACAAATATGTAGAATTTAAGTTCCATAAGAGCCAGGGATCTGCCCATCTTATATCTTCTAATTTATACCAAAAGGATGTTCTGTGACAGAATTCCTTTTATGATTGGATAATGAAGACACTCTTTTACTTTAGGTTGTTCTAGATTTGCCTTTAAATTAAAAATTATAGCTTACTGATATCTAAAATACTATTCACTTGACTGGGAGAATATAGTTGAATGACAAATATACATTGTTATGTTCTCTAAAATAGCATTACTGAAGAGGACAAAAGTAAGAAAAAGGGGCAAGAGGAAAAACAACCTAAAAAGCAGCCTAAGAAGGATGAAGAGGGCCAGAAGGAAGAAGATAAGCCAAGAAAAGAGCCAGACAAAAAAGAGGGGAAGAAAGAAGTTGAATCAAAAAGGAAAAATTTAGCTAAAACGGGGGTTACATCAACCTCTGATTCTGAAGAAGAAGGAGATGATCAAGAAGGTGAAAAGGTATAAAGTTTACATATATAAAATGGCTGTTCTATTCTTAGTTTATATATATATTTTTTTTTTCCTTTTTTTTTTTTTTTTTTTGAGATGGAGTCTCGCTGTGTTGCTTAGGCTGGAGTGCAGTGGCACAATCTTGGCTTGCTGCAACCTCTGCCTCCTGGATTCAAGTAATTCGCCAGCCTTAGCCTCCTGAGTAACTGGAAGTACAGGCATGTGCCACCACTACCGGCTAATTTTTGTATTTTTAGTGGAGACAAGGTTTTGCAGTCTTGGCTAGGCTGGTCTTGAACTCCTGATCTCAGGTGAACCTCCCACCTTGGCCTCCCAAAGTGCGGGGATTACAGGCACCACACCTGGCCATTTATCTATTTCTTAATCTTCCTAGTTTAAGAGCTTTTAATATTTTGGAGGAAGTCTGTAAATACCAGTGGCAGTTAAAATGAATTTGTTTACCTTTTTGAATAGACTTGAATTAGCTGTGTTACAAAGCATATTGAAAATGTCCCTTTATTGTCTTCTCTAAATTTATCTTACTATTTTACAATTATGATCTGGAAATTAAGTAAACAGTACCTTTCCAATAACTCCATCTGTCTAGAAAAGGTAGATGAAATGAAATAGGCTGTGGCCGGTGAAGACAAATGTTAAAAGAAGTGGATTTATATAGAGATTTTTGTTATTTACCCCCAAGAAATTCTTAACACTCTTCAGGCCTATTGTACATTTTAGCAGTGGTATGTAACTTTATTTGGATGCCATAGTTGTTGGGAATCTCATTAAAGCTGTGTATCCTTTTGTGTAGAAAAATAAAATTTTGTGTATAGCCTTAGAGATTTACAGATCCAGGTCATGCAGATGTTTTGTTTACTTTCATCTGATTTTTGGCTCATTTCTTAATCTTTTAGAAACCAAACATTTTAAATTGGATAGGTCATTAGTGTGCTTGTCAGTACTCAAGTCAAAGCACTCTGTAGAGAGGCAAACAGACTGACATACTACATTTTATCCAAAGGACATCACTCCTATAGCAGGACATAAAACAGGATGATTATTTCACGGTCATTAATCAAAGTTAAACTTGCAGAGATAGGTGTAATTCAAAGACTATTTTTAGGTTGCTAATTTGAGTATTCATCCCTTTTTTAAAAACTAGCTGCTGCCTCTCCCCCAAGATTGTAATTCCATAAGCGCTAGTCACTGACTTTATAGTTAACTAAAACCATCCTAATTCTCAAAACAGAAGAGAAAAGGTGGGAGGAACTTTCAGACTGCTCACAGAAGGAATATGCTGAAAGGCCAACATGAGAAAGAAGCAGCAGATCGAAAACGCAAGCAAGAGGAACAAATGGAAACTGAGCAGTAAGTATTTTTTTTTTTCTAAATTTTGAGTTCTTTTTAAAGGCTAGCATGGAATTTTTAAATAATAGACTTTCATTTTCCAGACTTTATGAAGCCTTTTGAAGAAGTGACTTTTCCCATGTGTTAGAAAAATCTTCAATATATGATGATGATTTCAGGCTTCATTCTTTTCTGAGAGGATGAAATTGACTGAGGCAGGCACTCTTAATTATTTTTGAATTTAAACGAAGTACAGATAGGATTTAATTGATACTGGCTTTGCAAGAAGTGTACTCATCCTCTACCATTTGTTTGTATAATACATACAGAGGGGCGATAATATACTGGTGGACAAAGAATGCAGGAAATACCCTTATTCATCACACCACCAAGCAGGCCTCACCCTAAAGACCAGCAAAAGTAACAAAAGCACATTTGGAAACCCAGGAAGCCAGTAAAAGTAAATCTAAAGGCTGACAGGGTGTACATTATTATATATGTGCAATATAAATCAAATTCAAAGCTGTTTTCTCTTAAATTTTGATACTTAGAGACAGTACCTGCCATGGGGAATTTCTTTCCCCTTATATAATTTTATTACTAGAAGGAAAAGTAATAGCAATGATAATAATGAACAGACTTCGTGTCTTTATTAATTTGCTTTCCTAGTTACCTTTAGACTCACTTCTGAGTTCTTTCTCTGACATGCTTTTCTTTCCTCGTGAAGCGTCTTACATTCTGACTAAATTTTTGTTATTGTTGTTTTAGTGAGATGATTTTTAAAACATGCTCTAGGTCAATAAGACAAAGTTAATGATGAGCAGTGAAACGATTCTTGAATAATTTTGTACTTTTTTTCTTATATATCTGTAAGCCAAAGTCTTTCTTGACAAGTACAGCGTTTTACTCTGCTTTCTTAGTTTGGAGGATATACAAGTAGTTTTAGCTCCTTGAGGGAGTAATTTAAATAACTTATCTAAAGCTCAAAAATATATTCCCTCTAATCTGTTAGACTTTAAGCACTTCTGTAAATATTTAAGTTATTCTTTGTCACCTATCATTTTCTATTCTATCTTTTCACTGAAAAGCTGTTGGACTGTTTGTTGCTTTTGACTTTATTGTGCTCCCAAAATTAAGATATAAAATTAGTTGTTACTAGTATATGTAGCCCAACCCTTCTTTAGTATCTTGAAGTTATCTTTATGTATTTCAGTTTCTTTTAAATGTCCTCCAATGTAACTTTCTCAAATTCTAATATTTGTGTTTTCTTTCCTTCTCCTGTTATTACAAAACTTTGTACTTGGACAGTTTTGCTCTGTAAAGCATTTCAGATGCAGCTTGTGTGAAATGCATTATGCAAAATAAAGTTTATTGTATTGTATTCCCAGCCAAACAACATGTAATCTACAGTAATAAAAAATATATCTCATTTTGGGCTCAAAGCATTAATCCAGTTACTGAAAAGAGAATACAAGTGGAGCAAACAAGAGATGAAGATCTTGAGACAGACTCATTGGACTGAATTTCCCCCTTCCCCCCATTGATGGAAGAATGTTCCAGATTCTAAATTGAGGACTTCATTATTAATGGCATTACTGTGTTATGATTGTTAACAAATTTCCTGTAAGGTACACACTACATACTAAGGTCGGCCATCATTCCTGTTTTTTTTTTTTAACCAAGCTTAAAATGAAGCTTTGTGTTTGAAAGTAATAACAAGTTCAGATGAAGATGGTGGTTGTACATTATTCATTTAGAAAATATAAAAATTCATTTTGTTTTGAAGCTAGTTATTAAACTGGAATAGCAGTTATATCCCTGAGAATGGGGCCCTTCTCTTGACATTCCTTTGTTGTTTAATTCTTTAGAATCTTAATAAATGTTTTTTTAATCCTGAGAGATTAAACAGTAGTAGACTTGTTAAGAATGAAACTGTAACCAAAATTTTAAAATAAAGTTTTTTTAAAAAAAAAAAAACCTGATTTTTAGATATTTTTTGTTCTTGTCTATTTGAATTGGTTCATAATATGGCCTGAACTCTAAGCCAAGGTACTAGAAATTAAGATTTCAATTTTAAGTGGTTATTTTTGTGATTGACAATAAAACGGTACCTTTTGTGAAATGTTAATGAATGTTACTGGACGTCATTCAAGTTTGATACATTGGCCAAAATTAAAAAAAAAAAAGATATCTTAAGTCTATTTAACCTTAAAGCTAACTTCAAAACTCATTAATCTACTTGTTGCATACACAACGATTAAATTGGTCTATTTTAACATGCAGCTTTAAAAAAGAACTGATGTAGAATCCATTAAATATTTATAGGTATCATCTTCCCATTGTGGCCTATTTGTCCAGTGACCCTGAAATTGGTCTTCTAGCAACACACTATTTATGATGTCACTGAAAAGTTAGATGAGATTTAATTTAGCATGTTAATTAGAGTTTTGCTTATATTTATGCTATGGAACTGCACCATTCTAAGAGCTATAGTCAATTCCTTTGCAGTCTAGGCTATTGACTTATTTTAAGGAAAACATTTTTAGCTTTTACATAGGGATTGTGGGCATTTAGTCACGAAGTTCCAATGTTTTAAAATATTTTTGTTAACATTTGATAGGCAGAATAAAGATGAAGGAAAGAAGCCAGAAGTTAAGAAAGTGGAGAAGAAGCGAGGTTAGTTATTTCACTTTCTAAGATACATAAAATTATACATGGAAAGGCAGACATAACTTTTCATGTATTGGTTTTGGAATAATTTTATATCCTACAAATATACTTTTTCAAATCCCTAATGGGCTTTATATAAATTGCATTGTATTTTAAGCATAATCAAGTGAACTTGCTTGTTGGTTTAATGCTCATTAATTATTTGATGTTGTCAAATTTTAGTACACTTGCTGAAAGCTGGATGCTTTCCCATTTCAGACAAATTCCTTGGTTAAACATAAGGAAAAGCAGGTGTTTGGGGACTGGAGAGCAGAGGAGTTATCGTATGCAGACTATTTATTTTAGAAAAAAAGCAGCCAAGTGGTGGTTTTGTGCTTTTACACTGCATGTTGCTTTTCTCATCCAGACACTAAAAATGGCAATAAGTACTTATTCTTAGTTAAGCTATTGTGCATATCTTTGAGCTTCTTAGTAAAGATTACTAAGAACATTTTTTTTTAAGTCCACTAATTCATTATACTTAGCCTATATACAGAAATACTGGTTTTGGAAAAACTGTTCACTGTTTTTCACATATTTTAATTTGTAGAAACATCAATGGATTCTCGACTTCAAAGGATACATGCTGAGATTAAAAATTCACTCAAAATTGATAATCTTGTAAGTGTTTAACTTCATTTAATACTACAGTACTGCATTTATAGCTTCATCTTTTATTTTTCTCACACATCTTATGAGTATGTAAATTTAACATAAGGGATAATTAGTGGTCATTTTGCACTACCTTTTTTTTTTTTTTTTGAAACGATCTTTAGAAACAAGTGTTAAGATAATTAACAGCTATGAAATTACTGTTTTGTCATGAAGGATGTGAACAGATGCATTGAGGCCTTGGATGAACTTGCTTCACTTCAGGTCACAATGCAACAAGCTCAGAAACACACAGAGATGATTACTACACTGAAAAAAGTAAGTGATTTCAAGTCATGTAGATTCTTTGAATTTTGTCATTACTTCATTTAAAAATTGTTTAAAAAAATCAGTTAGGAAAACAATTATGACGAATGTATATTGTTTTCTCAGATACGGCGATTCAAAGTTAGTCAGGTTATCATGGAAAAGTCTACAATGTTGTATAACAAGTTTAAGAACATGTTTTTGGTTGGTGAAGGAGATTCCGTGATCACACAAGTGCTGAATAAATCTCTTGCTGAACAAAGACAGCATGAGGAAGCGAATAAAACCAAAGATCAAGGGAAGAAAGGGCCAAACAAAAAGCTAGAGAAGGAACAAACAGGTATGTGGTAAAAAGCCAACAATTTCACGCCAGTTTTTAAACCATTTGCCAGGACTGCTTTTAAAAATGGCTTTGATACATAGTTTCACTGTGTATACACCACAGAAAAAGTATACATAGGCAAAATGGTGAAAATGTGATGGGCCTATTAAAGGACTAGAGCAATGTGCATTGAGAACAAAAAATCAGGTCAGTTTATATTCGACTTCTAAGGCAGAAACCATTGCTCATGAGGCAGATGACTCTGGATAAACATTTTTAAAAAGCCATCCATCACAATGCCTCCTCATTCCTAGAGGACCCACTTCCTGGTTGCTCAGCTGCTTCTGATGTTTTCTTCTCACCTAAAAAGTAAAATAGCGTACAGTAGCCTTTTAAATTAAAACAGCCTCACAGGTGGAGACTATACCTGCCATTACTTGATACAGGTATTCTGATGATGCTGCTGAGTTACCCTGAGCAGACTTCACTGTATTAATGCCATGTCATTTTTTTTTTTTTTTACTATGAAGTACTTATATATGAATAAGTTTACAGAAAATGATTTCTCATTGGTAGCATATAAATTCAGTCAACGATGGTGATGTCAAACAACCACAGACTGTCCACATAGGTGGCTAAGAAGATAATACCTTTGCTTTCTATTGGTTCTCAATGTACACAAACTTTCATATATAAAATTATTAAAATTATTGTGTGAAATTACCTTTAGGCTATGTATATAGGTGTGTACAAAACATAAATTTCATGTTTACAGTTGGGTCCCATCCCCAAGTTAAACTCACGTATATGCAAATACTTCCAAAACAATTCTGTGTCTTACCTACATTAAATGAGAAAGTCTTTTTTTTTTTAATGATGGAGTTTCGCTCTTGTTGTCCAGGCTGGAGTGCAGAGGCGTGATCTCGGCTCACCACAACCTCCCTCTGGGTTCAAGCGATCCTCCTGCCTCAACCTCCAGAGTAGCTGGGATTAGAGGCATACGCTACCACACCTAGCTAATTTTGTATTTTTAGTAGGGACGGGGTTTCTCCAGGTTGGTCAGGCTGGTCTTGAACTCCCAACCTCGGGTAATCCATCTGCCCCGGCTTCCCAAAGTGCTGGGATTACAGGCATGAGCCACCGTGCCTGGTGATAAAGTCTTATAAAGCACTTACATGTGTAGCATATATGTAAAGCACTCAACCTTAGCTTCTACTTTTTTCACTAATTAGCAGTAGTTAAATCCTGCTAGTACTTACTACTTAAAAGTCGTTATTTTCTTTTCATTTGTATTAGGAAAAATTTATAACGTACACAAATAGAAATAACTTCTCATGTCCTTGTCATCCAGCTTTGGCAGTTCAGTTTATGATCATTGTGCTTTTGTAGCCCATAAGCTTTCTCTGTGCCCCTCTTGAAGTTTTTACGAAAAATCCCTGACCTATCATTTCACGCATGAACATTTCAGAATGTATGAAAGACTCTTAAAACAGAATCATAGTACCATTATCAGCTCCTCCAATCTTGTTATTAGACATCTTAGTGGCAGCTGCTTAAAGTAGAAGCTAGCATTTCAAAAGCGGTTGGTTTTTTGTTTTTGTTGCTTTATTGGGGAATGACATGGGTCCCCTTAGAGAATTATTAATATGACTTACAGGAAAACCCCCTTTATTAGGCACAAAAATATCAATTAGGAAATACTCATTTAGCACTTTGTTCTAAAATAATAAATTTTAAAATTTGATTCACATTGCTTTTTCTTAGTAGAATAAATCAATATGCTTAGAATTATAACACCCTGTAGTCTTCCTGGTAATAGTAATAACCAGAATAATCAGATTAATAATCCACTTCCTGTACCCATAGATAGTTAACCTGCTTTTTATGGTACCTTAGCTACCCAAAGCCTCTGGTGGTTATCTGCTCCCCTTTTTGACAAAGCATCAAAACCCAATTCTAACATTCAAGAGAGGGCTGTATTACAATGTAATTTCAAATAAAAGACATTAGAAACACGAGGGCCATGTTGTATTTTGATTTTGGATCTTTAGTAGACACCTTCAGTTATTATTTTGTAAGCTTTAACAAAGTTTTTCCATTGGATTCTTTCTCAAGGGTCAAAGACTCTAAATGGAGGATCTGATGTTCAAGACGGTAATCAGCCACAACATAACGGGGACAGCAATGAAGAGAGCAAAGACAACCATGAAGCCAGCACGAAGAAAAAGTGAGGAATAGGTTTTAATGGGTCTTGTGTGTTTTTATTATTCAGGTTTTTAATCACATTTGTGTTCCAAGGTTATCTTAGTATAATAAGCAGTTATCTTTTGATTACCCAATTCCTGAATTCAGTAAGCAAGTTATAATTCAAAAAGGAAGAAGGGTAAAAACCTTTTATTGACAGTGACTTTGCCACTGAATTCAAGGGAATGGAACTAGCTGGGAACCCAGTTAAAAAGAAAATATTTGCTCCTGGACTTTTTACTGAGATACTGTCAGTAATGACTTGCATTCACACTTTCTTGAATTGTGAGAGGGTAATTGTAAAATGTTGGATGATCACAGTTTTTGTTTTGTTTTTTCTTTTTTTGAGACAGAGTTTCACTCTTGTTGCCCAGGCTGAAGTGCAATGGCATGATCGTGCTCACTGCAACCTCTGCTTCCTGAGTTCAAGCGATTCTCCTGCCTCAGCCTCCCAAGTAGCTGGGATTACAGGCGCCTGCCATGATGCCCATCTAATTTTTTGTGTTTTTAGTAGAGACGAGGTTTCACCATGTTGGTCAGCCTGGCCTCGAACTCCTGACCTCAGGTGATCCACCCACCTCGGCTTCCCAAAGTGTTGGGATTACAGGTGTGAGCCAACACGTCCGGCCATCAGGCGATTTTTTAATACCCACCCTAAAATAGGCTATGGAGCCATAGTTGAAGTCTTGGTTTGTTCCACTGTGTATTTGAAGGACTTAGATTGAAGCATCCCTTCTAATTCTGAAATTGAGGGAAATCTTGTTGTCTATGTGTGTATCAACCTCTCTTTTTATTAAGATTTTGAAATATGTTGGTATCACAGATATAAAACATTCTCATGTTCTTTAAAGAGAATTCACTTTTAAGCTAGAAATGATGGAAAAGGCTTGGTCCATGACACTTTCCTGAGTTATTTTGCTTCATCTGCATATTACTTTGGGAAGAAGATACAACATGGTAAATTAACAGTTTTGAAAAAGAAAATAATAATGACTGTTCTAATAACAAGTCAAGGTTTTTTTTGGTTTGGTTTCAGTCTTTTCATGGACTTAAAAAATATAATGCAGACTTAATGTCTTTTTTTCCTTCATCAGGAGAAAATCCTAATTCCAGTTGTACCTTTCCCCCTTTTCTTCAGGCCATCCAGTGAAGAGAGAGAGACTGAAATATCTCTGAAGGATTCTACACTAGATAACTAGGTTGACATACCTGGAATATAGAGAACACTTGAGAAGTTTGTAATGGTTTTCTTTTGAAATAGACTGCTGAAAGTTTTAAATTTTTATAAGCATAGGTTTGATGTTGAAAACTTGTTTTGAGGGAGAAAGTCCCTTTATCTTTGTTTTAAAGTAAACATTATCGCTAAGTAAGTGTACTTGTGCAGTATTAACAGCTACATTATACAGTAAATGTGGGATAAAATCCATTTAGAAAATGTTAAACTGCTTTTCCAGACATGGTTGTAGCATATTTTCAATTAGTGTGTGTATGTTAATGTGTAATTGATAGAACAAAGTTACATTTTTAAAACTGCTACTTGTATAAACCTTGCCTCTTTTTCCAAATACCGTGGGTTTTGTGCATAGTTTTTACAAACCTTGGATTTACCAGACTGTCTTTTCACTGTTTGTGGGTTTTGTAGAAGTTACGCATTTTTATGGTAGATAAAATGTTACTTCTATACAAGTACTCACTCCCTTTTTATCAAAAGTTAATTTTAATCTCACAGTCTACATTGTGCTACATTATCCAGCTTCTTTGGAACAATGTGTGCTCTGTATATGGTTTTTTTTGGTATGACAACTAATTAAGCAACTGACATTGAACTCACTAAGAATTCTACAAACTATAAAACATTGTTAATTTCTGAAGGTAATTTAGTTTTGTGGCTGGGCATTCAGTGAAGTCTTAGGACTTCTCTGCAGATAACTGACTGGGTATATATAGGAATGAATCTGGCTTTAGGGTTAAATCATTTAAGGTCCTTTTATAGACAGGCACTAGTAACTAAAACTGAAAACTAAGTTTATTTTTGAGGAATGTTGTTAAAAATGTCTTTAAGAAGTCACTAAATAGTACTTAATTGGAAGAAAAAATCATGATGCTTATACAATAAATATAAATAAATGCTATATAAGGAAACTCACCTATTTGAAATCATGGCTATATCATTTTTATTTTCTAGATTCCAAAAATACAAACACTAGTTGTTCCAGCATTGTACTTTGATAGTCTAGTCTGTACTTTTGACGTGCATGGACTAAATCCAGGGTGAAACCAATGTTACAAAATTTAAGGGTATGTTAACTAAAGGATAGCATTTCTAAGATATTTTGAATATTAGGTCATTTGCCACTTTTCAATAAGTAGGATAGTTCTCATGTTTTGAAATTATATGAATATGGAAAAAAATGGCTTAAGACCAGCATCTGTGTATGACATTGTATGGTTGACCTTCTGAGATAACTGTTTTCATCTACAGAATTGCATTTTTGCTTTTACGAGGTCTTATAATGGAACTAGGAATCACCGTTTTAAGAGAACCTGCATATATACCAGTCATTATCTGTTTGGTCCTTATACAGTTTTAACGTAGATTTATTCTAGTTAAGCCATAAGTTCAACGTGTAAACTTGTTTTGATTAAAGAATTTTTCTATCAAACTCTGCTAGTAAATTACTTTCTTGCTATTTACAAGAGTAAATGATGGAATTCTGGTTTTGCAGCCAAGGAAATAATTTCTTAGTTAACTGGTCACAGAGATTGTGTTGTTTTAGGAAACGGTGTAACAGTAAGCTCAAGATGATAAAAAATAAAGGAAATATTTCTCTTTTGTTCACCCTCCCTTTCTTCCCATGACCCACCAGATCTATAGTTTTACAAAGCCACAGAATATTCAAATTCTAGAGATACAGCATCATTCTCATAATTTATGTCAGTTTGTACAGGCTGACCTTGCTCTAACTAGTTGATGTATGTTCGCTTCAAGCATAATTGCCGTTTCTTTAATCGTAACTCTCAAGAAATGTGCTTGGTCATAGGCTGATTTACAGATAACTTCTCAGAATGCTTGATAATTATTCATAAGACTTAAGAACTTTCAGGATCACTGAAATTGTTCATTGGCTCAATTTGTGTGTGTGGTCAAAACTCCACAGCTTGACAAGGCACCAAGAGGTAATTCTGAGACAGACAGCCCCCACCCCACTCCTCCAAAAAGTACATGTAATATGTATGTTTTAACACCTCTTTGGGGCTAGTATGTGTGTGTATGTACGTATATGTTTGTTTGTTGTTTTTTTTTTTGAGACGGAGTCTTGCTCTGTCGCCCAGGCTGGAGTGCAGTGGCGCAATCTCGGCTCACTCCAAGCTCCGCCTCCCGGGTTCACGCCATTCTCCTGCCTCAGCCTCCCCAAGTAGCTGGGACTACAGGCGCCCGCCACCACGCCCGGCTAATTTTTTGTATTTTTAGTAGAGACGGGGTTTCACTGTGGTCTCGATCTCCTGACCTCGTGATCCGCCCGCCTCGGCCTCCCAAAGTGCTAGGATTACAAACATGAACCACTGCGCCCGACTCGTATATATTTTGATTACTGGATAAAAGAGTCATACATCAATCAGCTGGGCGCAGTGGCACGTGCCTGTAGTCCCAGCTACTTCGGAGGCTGAGGCAGGAGAATTGCTTGAACCCGGGAGGCAGAGGTTGCAGTGAGCTGAGATTGCCCCACTGCACTCCAGCCTGGGAGACAGAGCAAGACTCCATCTCAAAGTCATACCATGACCAAGCAGAACTGACTATTGAAGGTTTTCTTAGCTGCTTGGAGAAATTGCAGATACATCCATCTGAATCTGAGAACTGATTGGGATTTGGTATGTCAACAACTGGAGAGAACCATACACTTTATAATTAATATTATATCCGGTGATTTCAAATAATATGATAGATTCTGCTGATACAGTACTGCTGTCTGTTCCTACTCACATACACTTACCTGGTTACAGATGTCAGGTCAAGATGAGGTCTGCATCTAATCCTGTATAAGAGCAAAGATTTTTCATAGGGTGCTGTGAGGGCTTCGCTAACTTTATTTTGTCCGATTGGCCAGAAAAAGGATGCTCTAATGGAAATAGCAAACCTGTATCGTTAAACTCTTTAGAAACAAAGAAACTGGTTTAATAGGCAGAAGTGTGTTTATGTTTGTGTTGTGTAATTCTGCAACACAATGTTAGAGATGACTGACCTTTCTCCTAGTAAAACTGTCTAATTATCCTTAAACGGTACTGAGGCCTGAAGAATGTTTGTTTAAAGAAATAGCTGTTGCTTCTCTAGTGACTTTTGTGCATGTGTATCCACTATTATATAAAAGTCAAATTCAACTACCAAGCAGGTTGACTGACATGTTCATCACAACATTTTCACATTTGCCTATCTTCATTAGACAATGTATTACATGTAATTTGACAGGCGTGTTACATTTGATTGAAATAAGCATAAAGAAAAGCTGTCTCGAAAAAAGAGAAAATCTGTCTTAAATCAGGGGTTTTATAGCTCCAGAAATACACAAAGTTAGGAATTTCTTTTGACTTGAACTTGGTGGGATACCTGTATAACTGATACATAACACACGGGCAAACTGTGGGAGTAAACTGGTTGACTAACTTTTCTCCTCAGTTTCACCAGGAAACAATAATAGGTACCCAAGTCTTTGATGAAAAAGTTAACCTTAAGAACTAGCACAATAACATTCTCAAGTAACAAAAGAAGAATCACAGTAGCAGAAATGTTTTAACTGGCATGTTTCTTCTTTGTCCATTAAAATGAATTGACACCACACACGGAATAATGCGTTACGACAATAATTAACTTCTTGAAGTTTGGTGTTTTGAGAGTATGAAATGAAAATGAATAAAATAAAATATCCTTGCATATGCATGTAAGACCTATAAGGAATGCCGTATTAAAAATAAAGGAATCAAAGTTTTTACCCATGGAATTTCAGGGTTGGGTAGATCACTCATTTATCTTAAATCTACGGTTTGCTGGCAGTTATCAATGTGCTCAATTTTAGCATTGTTGTATACAAGAAAGTAAAAATTTAGGTATAACATAAGCCAGCCTTTTGAGTTCTCTATACTGATTATCTGTGTACTGACTGAATCAGTGAATGAGAACACTAGACATACCAGAAACACGTGCTTGTCATCTCCAAGCCAATGGACTTAACTGTGGCATTTAAGTCCATAAAACATACTTCACTGTCAAACACATAGGCTTATAGGTTTCATCAGTTTTCCATGTATATGATAAATGTCTGTTCTTAGCCATCCAGATATTTGGTCAAATTTAAATACAACCTAGGAGAGAGAAAGTGGAGTTTGTTTATTTTAAATGATGCATTTGAAATCTATAGTCTTCCTAAAAGTCTTTTAAACAGTATTAAATTTTCTACCCGTAAAGGTTTCCAGAAAATATTTGAATATAGATACCTATAAATCTATCTGATGGTCTAGACCTGAAAATAAAGAGTTTGTTTTGCTGGGCGCTGTGGCTCATGCCTGTAATCCTAGCACTCTGGGAGGCCAAGGCGGATGGATCACTTGAGGTCAGGAGTTCGAGACTATTCTGGGCAACACAGTGAAACCCTGTCTCTACAAGAAATAAAATTAGCCCGCCATGGTGGCCTGTGCCTGTGGTCTCAGCTACTCGGTAGGCTGAGGTGGAAGGATCAACTGAGCCTAGGGAGGTCAGGGCTTCAGTGAGCCAAGATCACGCCACTGTACTCCAGCCTGGGTGACAGAGTAAGACCCTATGTCAAAAAATAAGTTTAAAAAGTTTTTTTTTTTTTTCTCAGAATAAGATGAGAGTAACTAGGATTACTATAGTAAGGGGACCAGAAGAATGGAAGACCTGGGCCAGAAAAACTTATTTTTTTTCTTTTTGCTTATATAATTTTGGTATATATCCAATAGTATCATTACCAGAGAATAAGTGAGCCAGAGCTAGGAATCAATAGGATCTTGATTTTTCCATGTCCCCACAGTCATACAAAATCTGCTATTGTTTTTTAAATCATAGTATTAAATTGACATATTTTAAACTCATAGCATTCATAAAGCTTTTGTCAAGAAATAGAAAGCTTTAAGTTAATGTTATTTCTGGAGTTATGAGTATATACTCGAGATCTTTTTAAATTCATTATTCACAGTCTTATTAACATGTCTTGTACGCCTAGTTTCCTTCAAAATAAAACCTAACATTACTAAACAGCACAGTAAGATTAAATTCCCCCAAAGCAGCTGGGCGCGATGGCTCACACCTGTAATCCCAACATTTTGGGAGGCTGAAGCAGGAGGATCACCTGAGGTTAGGAGTTTGAGACCAGCCTGGCCAACATGGTGAAACCCCGTCTCTACTAAAAATACAAAAATTAGCCAGGCATGGTGCCAGGTGCCTGTATTCCCAGCTACTCGGGAGGCTGTGGCAGGAGAATCACTTGAATCCGGGAGGCGGAGGCTGCAGTGAGCTGAGACTGCGCCATTGTATTCCAGCCTGGGCAACAAGAGTGAGACTTTGTCTCAAAAAAAAAAAAAAAAAAAAATCCCAAAGCTATTTTGTCTTATTTGTAAATAATTCATTCTCCCTAATTTCCATTACAGATATTTGAAGGATCTTTACCTTGGAAGCCTCATGGCAGAAGGTGTAGCTCTCACATTCTTCAAAGAATTTTCAAAACACTTCCACTACTTGATGTATCATTAATTCTATCTTTAACAAAACACTTTGGACACAGAATGAATAGGGAAGGCATGGACTTGGAGAAAGAGTATGTGTGTGTGACAAAGGATTTAAAGTCAATACATAAAGTACTACAACTCAACTCAAAATGTGTAAAAAACTCTAAATACTATTTGGAATAAATAAGAAATTAAACTATGTTATAAACATTTAAATACAATCATTATAAGAAAATCTGTGATTTGGACTTTTTTTTTGGTAGCTTTAGCGTACTGTTCAAAGTAGATCCTGTTCCTCAGTGGTGTTTCTTAGAAATAAGGTAACCATCCAAGAGAACAGTTATTTCATGAGGGGGTACTTTTGTGAGTGTAGCTATTCTTAATTAAAGGTTCCAGGATCAACATAAGGATAAGCAAGGAATTCCCCCAGTTTGTTGCCTTCTGAGTCATAGTGGAGCATTCGGAAGCAAACATCACAAAAGAAACATGGGTCCTCTGGTGCAAAACTGTCATTGTTCGTCACCCATCTGCAGTTTTTAAAAAAAGAAGTACATCATTACAATCAAATTTGCCATACTTTAACATGCTTTAAGTTATGACCTGTAGCAATATGTAAATATCACATTCTATTTCCTTATCAGTCTGTTATTAGTGCATAATAATCCTTTAATTTTGTATACATAGATACAAATACGTCACCACCAATACTCTCTCTACAAAGCAAAAGGGCATCTAACATTAAGAAACATTGCAGAATGCTGTTTCTCTGTAACACTTACCCTTAAAGGAAGAATATAAATCTATTTGAAAGCATCACACATTTGCCATGACATACCTATCCTCCAAGTACGAATATAGTCATTTTCTTCTAACAGACCATCTTGAAAACCCGTAGCAAAATTAGATGCTACAGATCTGATACACTTTTGCTTAATATACCTTCTTAACTGATAAATGAGTACTGGTTAATTTAAAAACTATGTAACTCTTTTTACCTAGAACTCAAGATTATGTTATAAAGTACATACAAATAGCAATATGGGCAACATTATTCAACCAAAATGTCGAATGGCATGAAGATACTACTGTATGGTATGTTTGAATTCTGCATCTCATGGAATGTTTGCTTTTAACACATTATTTTCACTTTGATTTATCATGTTTTCCTATTGATCTTTTAGAACACAGTATTGTGGTGGGGTGGCGAAAACAAACTGAAGATACAAGTTGAGTATCCTTTATCTGAAATGCTTGGGACCAGAAAGAAGTATTTCAAACTGCAGATTTTTTTCAGATTTTTAAATATATTATGCATATATTTGCCAGTTGAGCATCCCACTGAGAATTTGAAATCCAAAATGCTCCAATGATCATCTGAGCATCAGATGTTGCCACTCAAACACTTTCAGGTTTTGGATTTCTGATTCTTGAAATTTGGAATGCTCAACCTCTACTAAATTTCCTTTCCTCTGAGTGGCTTTCAGATGTTTTTTTTACATGTTTTTTATAGTTATTGCGTGTTGTCCAGGCTGGTCTCCAGGCCTCAAGCGATCCTCCCACCTCAGCCTCCAAAAGCAACACATTTTTTTTTACTGACCCACAGTAAGAAATACCTTATAATCTAAACATGTAGAATCACATAAAGTAAAAATTTTATAAAACTGTATTTTAACTTCATGTGATGTGCTGTGGTATTTTTTTAATTGATGAAGTTTTATTGATGAAGCTGATTATGTAAATTATGTGGACAAGAGGCAGAAAGAACATGGCTCTCAAGCATTTTGGATTAAACAAGGTTTTCTTTTGTTAGACTTCCCAAATCCCTTTATGGTAATGTACACTGTGACCCTCTAACAGGGAGTTATTGTACAGAGCTTTTCTTGAATGTATTCTATCAGAGAATTCGTTGTTTTGCTTAACACTAGTAATTTTTATTTATTCACCTAGCTGTATACATTTTACAAGCCTGAAATTTGACCTACCCCTGGACTCGTGTACGTATAATATTTCCTTACTATTTAAGAATGTTAGTTTTAACTCACTAAACTGATTTTGTGGCACTTCCCTACTAGATGATACTTCATATTTATAAGCTAAAGTACAAATATTCTTAGATCCAAAGTGGAAAACAAATACCAAAAGTCAAAACTACCATTTCTTAGAGAAAAAAAAAAATACATTATCACTCACCTAGCTGTATACATTTTACAAACAAAACATTTTCTGGTCCATAGCCAATGCTTCTTGATAAGGAGGGGATACAGTGTCCTATCCAAGCAGTCATCATGATGCACAAGCCTTTTGTTCATGGGAAAATAAAGATATTAAAGTGACAAATATTAAGTGACAAATTTTTATGAGCTATTAAATATATCTGTACCTGAGTATTAGGAAAATAGATACTTTCAATTTTTGCTTACAAGATGTTGCTGAATTACTTGTTATGCCATGTTTGACCAAATTGTGTTCCACAAAATACTTTCTCCAAGAGCATTTTGGATTAAACAAGGTTTTCTTTCCTTAGGCTTCTCAAATCCCTTTATGGTAATGTACACTGTGATCCCCTCCTAAGAGGGAGTTACTATGTAAAGCATTTCTTGAATGTATTCTACCAGAGAATCCTTGCTTTGCTTAACACTAGTACCTTTTATTTTTATTTATTTGAAATGGGGTCTTACTCTGTTACCCAGGCTGGAGTACAGTGGCATGATCTTGGCTTACTGTAGCCTCAAACTCCTGTGCTCAAGCAATCCTCCCACCTCAGCCTCTCCACTAGTTGGGACTACAGGCATGTACCACCACACCCAGATAATTTTTAAAGTTTTTGTAGAGACACGGTCTCACTATGTTGTCCAGGCTGGTCTCAAACTCCTGGCCTCAAGCGATCCTCCCACCTCAGCCTCCCAAGGTGCTGGGATTACAGCAGTGAGCCATGACACCTGGCTAACATTTAGTACCTTGTAGGAAAACATAATTTGGGCAAAGCTACTCAGTTATATTTTACCTAGATTAACTGGTTGTTACAATGTGGCTCTTGTTTTTTTAATGTCTCCTTTATTAAAATCTAATCCTGACTCCTGGCACAATATGAATTGGTAGAATCTTAGTTTTAAGTATCAGAATTATGAAACCTTTAAGAAGTTTCATAATTTTTATTAAAAAAGAAATGGAAGTCAATCTCTACTCTGCCACTAATCAGCTCCATGGCTTTGGGTAAATCCTTTAAATCATGACAGACTTCAGATTCTTCTGAAAGATGAAAGGACTACACAAAATTGTTCTAAAGGTCTCTAACAATTCTAAAATTTGATTTTTTTAAAATTAAAACTTTTACCATCAGAAAATAACCTTTTGATAGTTGGTATTATGGAATGGCAATGAATGATTAAATCCACCTGTAAGATAAAAATGACTTCTCTAAATTGCCTTTTAAAAAGCCCTACATTGCATACTCTTAATAAATGTAAACTGCTGAAAAAAAATAAAAGGGCAGACATGGTGGCTCACACCTGCAATCCCAGCACTTTGGGAGGCCAAGGCAGGAGGATCGCTTGAGCTCAGACCAGCCTGGGAAACAAAGTGAGACCCTGTCTCTACAAAAAAATAAAAAAATTGGCCAGGCATGGTGGCATATGCCTATAATCTCAGCTATGGGAAAGACTGAGGGAAGAGGACTACTTGAGCCCAGGAGGTCGAGGCTGCACTGAGCCATGATTTTGCCACTGCACTCTAGCCTGAGCAACAGAGTGGCATCCCCTCTCAAGAAAAAAAAAGAAGTGTAAATTGTTTTTCTCTGACATTCAAACAAATCATGTTTCTTTTGTTGATCACTGTATCAAGAAGTTACCATGAGTTTAATGGTCATGTTTTTATCCTTCAGCCTTGGAATCATGTTGTTTATAGAAACAGGCCTACACTATAAGAAGTGTATGGAAAAGGCCAGGCGCAGTGGCTGATGCCTGTAATCCCAGCACTTTGGGAGGCCGATGTGGGCGGATCACCTGAGGTCAGGAGTTCGACACCAGCCTGGCCAACATGGTGAAACCCCGTCTCTACTAAAAATACAAAAATTAGGCCGAGCGCGGAAGGCTCATGCCTGTAATCCCAGCACTTTGGGAGGCCGAGGTGGGCGGATCACCTGAGGTCAGGAGTTCCAGACCAGCCTGACCAACATGGTGAAACCCTGTCTCCACTAAAAATACAAAATTAGCCAGGCGTGGTGGCACATGCCTGTAATCCCAGCTACTCAGGAGGCTGAGGCAGAAGAATCGCCTGAACCTGGGAGGCAGAGGTTGCAGTAAGACGAGATCATGCCACTGCACTCCAGCCTGGACAACAAGAGCGAAACTCGGTCTCAAAAAAAAATAAATAAAATAAATAATACAAAAATTAGCCAGACAAGGTGGCAAGTGCCTGCAATCCCAGCTACTTGGGAGGCTAAGGCACAAGAATTGCTTCAACCTAGCAGACAGAGGTTGCGGTGAGCCAAGATCATGCCACTGCATTCCAGCCTAGGCAATAGAGCGAAACTCCGTCTAAAAAAAAAAAGAAAAAAGAAAAGAAAAATGTACAAAAAACAAGGCCATCAGAGAGAAAAGGGGATTGCCTTCCATCTTATGTTTATTACAAGGCCAGCACATTTTCCCACATTTGAAAGGAAGAGCAGGCAGAACAGCTTATATAATTTTTTTTTTTTTTTGATACAGTCTTGCTCTGTTGCCTAGGCTGGAGTGCAATGGCACAATCTTGGCTCACTGCAACCTCCGCTTCCCGAGTTCAAGTGATTCTCGTGCTTCACTCTCCCAAGTAGCTGGGACTACAGACACCCATCACCACACCTGGCTAATTTTTGTATTTTTAGTAGAGACAGGATTTCACCATTTTGGCCAGGCTGGTCTCAGACTCCTGACTGCAAGTAATCTGGCCACCTTGGCCTCCCAAAGTGCTGGGATTACAGGCATGAGCCACTGTGCCAGGCTGCTGATACAAAATTTTAATAACATCAAAGACATAAAGGTACTTCTATAATTTTAAAAGTCATATAAATCCAAGGTTTATGTATTCTTCTGGCTCTTGCCTCCCCATTCTTCTTCCCTAGGGGCAACTGTTTTCCATTCTTAATTGTTTAGAATTTAGCTCCTCAACTTCTCCCCACAGAACTACCATAATTTTGGTTAAACAGATATTTAATTCATGACGAATTAGTGCTACTTCTACCTAAGCCACACAGTTGACATCTACTGGATGACACTTTGTTTTGTAGCTGTTAATCTATTAATTCTCTCCCATTTACATTTGCTTAATTTTCTTATTTATTTATTTATTTTTTGATACGGAGTCTCGCTCTGTCACCCAGGCTGGAGTGCAGTGGCACGATCTCAGCTCACTGCAAGCTCCGCCTCCTGGGTTCACGCCATTCTCCTGCCTCAGAGCCTCCCGAGTAGCTAGGACTACAGGTGCCTGCCACCACGCCCGGCTGCTTTTTGTATTTTTAGTAGAGACAGTTTCACTGTGTTAGCCAGGATGGTCTCGATCTCCTGACCTCGTGATCTCCCCGCCTTGGCCTCCCAAAGTGCTGGGATTACAGGCGTGAGCCACCGTGCCTGGCCCATTTGCTTAATTTTCAATGTACCTGTCATGAATTCAGTCACCTATTTTCTGACAGAACAGTGAACAACCGGGAGTCTACCAGTTCTATTTTTCCTCCCAGACATCCTTCCTGAGTTCTGTATGCTCCTGGCTCCAGACCCTGGATCAAATCTCTGGGTCTGGTGTAAAGCTCTCACACTAGGATTTCACTTTTCCATCATTCTGAGAATCCCTTTTATGTCTATTTAACCTATTCTGTGTTGCATTCCATGTCTTTCTTGTTCATGGTTTACACTTCCTGTGAAGCACTTTTACATCTTCTGGTAGTTTCCTGAGATGGAGTGCATGGGATACAAAATTTTGGAGAAGAGTCAGTAAGACCAAAAATGGAAGCAGAGACTTTCTGAAAGCATCAGCTTCTTTCTTTTTTTCTTTTCTTTTTTTGAGACAAGGTCTCACTCTGTCACCCAGGCTGGAATGCAGTGGCATGATCATAGCTCACTGCAGCCTTGACCTCCTGGTCTCAAGCGATCCTCACGTTTTAGCCTGAGTAGCTGGGATTACAGGCACGCACCACCCATGCTCAGATAATTTTTGTATTTTTTGTAGAGAGGGTTTCACCATATTGTTCAGGCTGGTCTCGAACTCCTGGGCTCAATCTGCCCACTTCAGTCTCCCAAAGTGTTGGGATTGTAGGCGTGAGCCACTGCGTCTGGCAGGCATCAGTTTCTATTAGTGGTATAATAAATTACTAATTAATGCCAGTAATTACTGGTTTCTAATTACTGGTCAAACATAGGTATGTTATTGTTCCACAAAAAACTTTTAAATGGTCTCTCATAAGGAATCAAACCAGCAATGGGGCAGGGTTTATTTATACATAGTATTCCTTCTTAAACTGTGATTTCCTAAATAAAGAGGAAATGAATAGCCTTACTCATAGAATACAGCTATTAGCTGTCTAAAATTTATAACTCATCCCTAAGTCTCATTTTAGACTATCTTAGCTCCTTCCCAATTTAAATCTTTGTCAAAGCATTAAGACTTCACATTTGTCAAATATTAGAATTACTCTTCCTCCAATTCCCTTTTATCTCCTTCAAATTTTGGCAAAAAGACAAACCTAAAAACAAACTTGCAATGTTATATATAAATGGATAAGTACTATCTGAATAACAGCTATTTAATACAAAATGGAGATACTTTTTAAAGTATTAACAGATTTTTAACCGTCTAACAGTAAAGTATTTCTTGAAATAATGAACAATAGAGGATGCAAATGGATGGAAAGAGTTGATATTTGCATGGAAAGAAGACAGTATTTTTGCTGCTCCCAAGCCAAGTTGCAATGGTTATTACTTTTACTCCTCATATTTTTAAAAAAACTATCTCTGCTTTTGTACTCTGAAATAAAGAAAAAAAAGGTGACAAAATGTCCTAAGTGCTGTCACCTACCTTATGTCAGTAATGACAATGACATGTTCACAGTCTCCCTGATGACAGTATAAGTAAGGAAAACCCAGTTTAATACACAAGTCATTGAAGGTGAAATCTTCCATTCTAGCAGTCTGAAACTTTCCATAGCCTCTATCATGGGACTCTGACCACTCGATGATAGTTCTGAGGGGGGAAAAGGCAAGGATATATTATTTTTCCACAAAAACTTAAAAACTACAGAAAACAGTTTGTGATTGCAGTAATTCACATTAACCTAGCTCACAAAACTAACTGGACAGTTGCCATCTTGAGATGAAGACCAAAATGTTTGACACATGTTGAGATTAGGAATGCTGAATTTTCATAAGGGATCAGTTTTCTGCAGGTTACATGATGTGCATCACTTTAGCTTAAATGCAAAATGTGTAACAATGCCACTCATTGTGTTTTGAAAAATATTTTTCACAAAATGTTAGTATGTAATGAGATTTAATATTTCAAATACTTATTTTCAATGTTTAATATTATAAATATTGATAGTTATAACCCACATAAGCAGTAGCTCATCGGGGTCTTCAATTATTTATAGTATAAAGAACTGCAAGGCTGGGCACAGTGGCTCACACCTGTAATCCCAGCACTTTGGGAGGCCGAGGTGGGCGGATCGCTTGAGGTCGGGAGTTCGATTCCAGCCTGACCAACATGGAGAAACCCCATCTCTACTAAAAATACAAAATTAGCCAGGCGTGGTGGTGCATGCCTGTAATCCCAGCTACTGGGGAGGCTGAGGCACGAGAATCGCTTGAACCCGGGAGGCAAAGGCTGTGGTGAGCCGAAATCGCGCCATTGCACTCCAGCCTGGGCAACAAGAGCGAAACTGTCTCAAAAAGAAAACAAAACAAAAAAAATGCTGAAACCAATAGGTTTGAACTGTTGGGTTAGAATACAGATTAAAAATGGCTACAATATGCTGAGCACTGTGGCTCACACCTGTAATGTTAGCAGTTTGGGAGGCCGATGCAGTCGGCTTACTTGAGGCCAGGAGTTCAAGACCAGCCTGGCCAACATGTCGAAACCCTGTCTCTACTAAAAATACAAAAATTAGCTGGGCATGATGGCACACACCTGTAGTTCCAGCTACTTGGCAGGCTGAGGCACGAGAATGGCTTGACCTGGGAGGCAGAGGCTGCAGTGAGCTGAGATCATGCCACCATACTCCAAAGTGGGTGACAGAACGAGACTTTCTTTTTTTAAAAAAAGGGCAACAATAATATATATACTTATATACTGTAATTGCTAAGACATTGATAATGAAAGTATGGTCTCATTAAAATGAGCTTATAGATTTTTCCTATATTATGTACTTAAGCAATATATATATCACCATCACCTAGGGCAAACAATAGTATATACTGGATAGGCAGAAAAAATAGTGAAAGGTTAATTTGCCACTATTACTTATATGTAAAGGCCAGAGACTAATAATGCATGTTAAGGGGATTTAATTTTTTTTTTTTTAGAGACAGAGTCTTGCTATATTACCCAGGCTGGAAAGCAGTGGGTATTCACAGGCGAGATTACAGCATGCTATACAGCCTTGAACTCTTGGCCTCAAAAGATTCTCCTGCCTCAGCCTCCGGAGTGGCTGGGACTACTGTGCCTGGCTAATTATTTTTGGATGTATGTAATGCACAAGACAAGATTTATCAATAATTCCTCGGCAAAGGTCCTTAATAAGCCAATAATAGGATTTGTGAAGATAACACTACTTTGATAACTAGAAATAGGAAAGACTTTGGGAAAATTTTTGGAAACTATACCTGCTCAAATCTCTGCATTCCGGGTATCTTTTATCATTATAAAATGTTCCTTCAAAATAAAAGAAGGCTGATTTGTATAGGTCCTACAAGAAAACAGATGGTATTGAGAGAAAGTCAACTATTAACAATGATGAAATTGCTCTAAGTCTTAATTCAAAATATATATATCATAAAATCACACTAATTTGTTACAAAAACTGCTACTACTTTCAATTTTACTCTACTGCTGTTTTAATCACCACGTTTGATTTAAATGTGTATATTCTCCTGAGATTCATGAAAGGAACCCAATTAGAAATCAAATAAACATCATTATTTTAATATACTTACACAGCAGTAAGTAGTGTTGGATACTAGAACTAAAAACTAAACAAAGTTCTATCTTTAATGTTTCCCCAGTGATAACAATGATCATTGAGCTACGTTTTTCTGGCATTTTTTTGTATTTGCAATGTTTTTACAAAAATTCTGTCTTTATATTTTCAGTAACTCTTAGGCAGACAGAATCTGAATTTCTATTTTTACTCAAGCAATCTTGCCCCAGGTACCATAGTTGTACCACAACTGGTTGGAACCTTCAAGGTTTCTTAACTCATTCTACCACAGTTTCCGTCAAAGGAGTGGCTCTCAATCTTGACTGCAAAATCAAATCACAAAAACACCAAAAACCAAGTGTCAACTCAGACTCATTAATTAAGAATCTTTGGGGATCAGTATTTTTCCAAAGCTCTCTAGAAAAAAAACATGCAACCAGAGTTGAGAAGCACTCTGTTAAACTGGTCCTTCACCTTCTATTTAGACCCCTGAATGAGGGTCAGAAGACCTGAGTTATTTTCATTAACCTACCACTTACTAGCTTTTGTGATTCTGCTATGTAGCAATCACTTCTCAGACCTGTTTTCTCATCTGTGAAATGAGAATAATAATATCTGCCACGATGTCTTACAGGATTGTGAAGATCAAAAGCAATTTATGTATAGGAGATATATGTTTCAGATACTAAAATAATTTTACCCTAATATTTTAATTTTTCTCCTACTTCTTTGAAGCTTCCATTTTTCTTTCTTGTCTTCATTCCCCCACTTGCAGATCATCTTGTGTTCGCATCAGACACTCTTGCAAGACTGGCTATGTTGTTTCTTCTTGGACCAGTCACTAAATCTCACTCACCCTCTGTTTTCCGATGTAAAATGTGAGTAAAGCCTTTACCTTCCTCATAGGTTGTTATGCAGATTATGTACATTAAGTATAATGTACTTAATGTCATATGACTAGCTGCTACAATACAAAATCTGCCACTTAATATACTTCTACACCCTCAAAGAGGTAAGTAGGGTCCAAAATTAAGGTTCTAAAAAAATAACTATTGACTTATTTTGGAAACAAAATGAAGTTTAATATATACAATTGTGTTTTACAAAACACTTCCGTAAAAATTCATCTTAGGTGATTTAAGCAACTTACTATCTTTCGGCATAATTATTAATTACAAGGTGAACTCTGAAAGAACAAAAATGTTTTCCACTTGAATCAAAAGTCATCCACTAATAAACTTACCTGACTGGCCTGGTGCCTCACGCCTGTAATCTCAGCACTTTGGGAGGCCGAGGTGGGCAGACCACCTGAGGTCGGGAGTTCGAGACCAGCCTGACCAACATGGAGAAACCCCATCTCTACTAAAAATACAAAAATTAGCTGGGCATGGTGGTGCATGCCTGTAATCCCAGCTACTCATGGGGCTGAGGCAGGAGAATCGCTTGAACTGGCAAGGCAGAGGTTGCAGTGAGCCGAGACCGTGCCATTGCACTCCAGCCTGAGCAAGAAGAGCAAAACTCTGTCTCGAAAAAAAAAAAAAAAAATAATAATAATAATAGAAGAGACAGAAACAATATAACAGTAGATATGTAAATATTTTAAAATACAATTATGGGTTATTTAATCCCTGCTTAGAAAACTTCTGAAGCTATCAGCACCAATGTACAGACCAAGTAAATTGACAAAGCCTGGTTAAAACCTTCTCCTGGGCAACACAGTGAGTTGTTGCCCAGACTGGACTCGATCAAAAAACAGACAGACAAACATTCTCCAGGGTTTCCTGAAGGTAAGACTGATTCCCAGATCTGACTCAAATTGCTTTGAGCAATGTTCAGATGGTTGGAGTGAAGAGGATAAATTCAGATTTTTCCTCTTAGACTGATCTTATTATTTAACAGTTACATCTTATGTTTTTTTTGACAAGGTTAAAAAACTTTGCAGAAGATTGCCACTGCTGCTTTAAAGAAAAGATAAATCTTGGCCAGGCACGGTGGCTCACACCTTGTAATCCCAGCACTTTAGGAGGCTGAGGCGGGTAGATCACCTGAAGTCAGGAGTTCGAGACCACCTTGGCCAACATGGTGAAACCCTGTTTCTACTAAAAATACAAAAATTAACTGGGTGCAGTGGGGCCACCTGTAATCCCAGCTACTTGGAAGGCTGAAGCACGAGAATCACTTGAACCTGGGAGGTGAAGGTTGCAGTGAGCCAAGATTGCATCACTGCACTCCAGCCTGGGCAACAGAGCCCCATCCAAAAAAAAAAGAAAAAAAAAGACAAATCTCATATTTCCTGCTCCGCATAAAGTTTTGAAATTCTACTTTTCTTTTTATCCTATTGTTTCTCTCCAAAAGCACTGAGATGGCAACCCTGAAGAACCTAAATATCTAAAAACCATTTTCACCATAACTCAACAGGTACTTAAGTGAAATCTACATGTGAGCCATGATGCTAGTCTCCACACTAGTCACCAAAAACTGGAATATAGTCAGCCTGTGGAGCAGACACACACCCATTACACTGAATCAGCATACTGAAATACATATTACAACGGACAAAAGAAAAGGTGCCAGGGTAACAAAGAAAAGAGTCAAGAAAAACTGCATATAATTGGTGAGTTTTGAGCTGGGTTTGGAAATCTGAGAATGAACTCATAAAATGGATGGAAGTAGGGAAAGGGCTTCCTACCATGTTCAAATACTCGGAGACATGAAAAAGTATGGCACACTGATGAAAATACACAAATTCACTATGGATGAATGAGGTGTAAAGGCAGCAAGTAAACAGTACAGAAAGTTAATTTGGGAAGCATCATTACCAAAGGCCTTATATGTCAGCCTAGGGAGAAAAAAAAAAAGTTAACATGAAACCTAAGTTATACCAACATTTATGTGGCTGGTGGAACAGGACCCGGGAAAAAAGGAGATTGTGTTGGTTCTTGTCCAAACACTATCTCCATCCTTGCTGTTCCAAATATCTTTTTACTTATCTCTAGGAGATGCTATCCCTCCCCTGAAATGGCCCTGTAAACCTGAGGCCCTCTGCCAGAGTTGTAGCAGGTTTAGTTCAATCCTGCCCTATGATGAAATGTGGAAGGGATCAAGGCCCTCCTGCTTTATTAGGTAAACGATCCTTTCTGAAAACATTGTGGGTAGCCAGTCTACCACATTGCTCCTTTCCATCCTTATCCAGGGGGTATGCAGGGCTTCTCTTTCCTTTTGAGAGCAACACATTGGGGAAACACCAGCAAGGACGAACTTCATATGCTCTCTCCTTGTTGGGTATTGGTCCTTAGGCAGCGAAAGGTGAAGAATGGGTGCTATTTGACGCTCTCAGGTCAACTCCAGCCTTTTGCTGGGGGCAATCATGACAGATCGCAACTCTGACAGAGCTTCAAACAAGAGTGAATGAACAGTAAAGTCATATGCTATAGTGAGGTCAAGTTATATAAAAATGGAAAAGTAACCAACTGCTAAGAAAATTAGGTGGTCACTATTGAGCTGAGATCGTGCCACTGCACTCCAGCCTGGGCGGCAGAGCAAGATTCCATCTCAAAAAACAAAAAAACAAAAAAGAAAATTAGGTGGTCACTATTAGCCCAGAAGGAAAAGTCTCCATACAATAGTTTAGAAACAAATCAGAGATGAAGAAATCAAAACAGAGTCTAGCCTCTTCTTTGGAAAAGTTCCGGTGATAAAGGGAAGGAATGAGATAGTGTAGTAGCCTGATGGAATCCCACAGGAGAAGAAAAGGATTTACTGGGACATTTATGAGCCTGCTAGAGTAATCACTATTTTCTTAGCTTGTTATTTCCTTTTGTTTTATGGGAGGAAATCACCTTACTTTGCTGATGTGCTCAGGGGCTTGGTCAGGAGTGTTGCTGAATTCACCACCAATCTGGAGGTCACTGACACAGCGAATTGAATCCCTCAGTTCTGTGAGTCTTTGACTGCCCAACACCAGCATTGTTTGGTATGGTTTGTGTTCTTTGTGCTAAAAGTCAAAGAATAACAAGTGTTCATTTAGAGACAAAGCGATAAAACTACAAATCCTGTCATGACTAGTTCAAAATTAAATTGCTGGTTTTCTTAAGTTTAAATTGACCCCATAACTTGATGTTCTGTATTTTCACATCCAATAATTACAGGGCCAAACTACGGTCAAAATTGTTTACATCTCCCCTGTGATCCAGAGCCACTCTGAAACCACCTCCTTTATCACACACCAAGCCACTATTTCCCCTGGTATTCCCTCAACCTCAATCCACCCAGGGCCAAGCACCAGGCTACAAGGGACAGCCCCTCTGCCCCCAAACCTACTGGAATTATTCAAACTAGCCAATCCTAAACTGTTTACTCTTCCCTACCTTGTCTTTCTCACAGAAACCCCAATAAAAACTGTAGTCTATGCCTTCCCCTCTCCCCTTTCAGCCTCCTAAATGAGAATGATGCTTCTTCCTGTGGCCCTACATGGTGTGCCCCCTCTTCTAAGGAAATGTAATAAAAATCTTCTTTCAAAGGTATTATAGCCTCTTCATGTCATCACTCAGTCATCTCCATAAATTAGAATAGCATGGAATGGCCAAGCACAGTGGCTCATGCCTGTAATCCTAACACTTTGGGAGGCCGAAGCAGGAGGATTGCTTGAGCCTAGAAGTTCGAGATCAACCTGGGCAACATAGCAAAACTCCATCTCAAAAAAAATTTAAAAGTTAGCTGGATGTTGTGATACATGCTTGTAGTCCTAGCTACTTGGGAGGCTGAGGTAGGAGGATTGCTTGAGCGAAGCTGCAGTGAGCCGTGATTGTACCGCTGCACTCCAATCTAGGCAATGGAGCAAGGCCCTGTCTCAAAAACAAACAAACCAACAAAAATCCCATGGGTACAACTGACATACTTAGCCATGGAAATTTCCTGGTTTAAACTAAAGTTTATAATCAAGATGATACCAAACTGACATGAGCATTAAGAGCCACTGGAATGTAACTTCATTCAGCAAGACTGTCTTAAAATTTCCTAAAAGTTACTTCACTGAGGTCAGCAATCTATACTGTAACCTGAGGTTATAAACCCAGATTCATTACTTTGGTTTGGTTTGTTTTTATGATTGGTCATTTGGGATCTTTTTCTGGGGAGAAGGGGGTGGCAGTGGGGGACAGAGTCTCATATTGTCACCTAGGCTAGAGTGCCATGGCATGATCTTGGCTCACTGCAGCCTTGACCTCCTGGACTCAAGCAATCCTCCCCAGTAACTGGGACTACAGGCACACACCACCACACCTAGCTAGTTTTTGTATTTTTTGTAGAGATGAGGTTTTGCCACGTTGCCTAGGCTGATCTTGAACTCCTGAGCTCGAGTGATCAGCCCACCTCAGCCTTCCAAAGGTGCTGAGGATACAGGTGTGGGCCATTACACCCGGCCAGCAATTTGAGATCTTAATCAAATAAGATAATTAGTACTAACTACATCCAAGATGCTTCGTAAAAGGCTATTTATTCATAAGTGCAATTTATATATATTAATATTTCAATGACAACTCATCAGAATTTATGATACATCTATTTAAGGAATCAAGAATATATACACTCTGGCCTAGGAAAGAGTTCTTTCTCCTAAAAGATTCTTGGATAGCCTTGACTTAATAACGTTCTGTATTTTCATCAAAGAAGAACTGTCTCTGGTTAGTTCAATAACTTCCCAAGTATTCTAAATTAGTGAACATAGGTCACTCCATTCCTCCATTAGCCACCTATTCTGCAAAAATCCCTCAAGAATTTGTAGAATTAGAATCATTATGGATTTACATATACTTTCAGTTGCTTCTAGTGCAGAAATCAGGCATATATTTCAATACTATACCTGTAATCCTATTGGATGGAGAGATTGTTTGAAATTTGACCTTATTTCCAATATTCCTTATTAGAACAGATGACACAAGATTATAGATTGTCAACTCTAAAAATAAGACATCAGATAGGCAGCATATGCTTGCATTTATTAGACAGGGTCTCACACTGTCTCCTAGGCTGGAGTTCAGTGGTGTAGTCATAGATCGCTTACAACCTTGAATTCCTAGGCTCAAGTGATCCTCCTGCCTCAGCCTCCCAAGTAGTTGGGATTACAGATGTGCACCACCATGCCTAGTTAATTTTTTTGATTTTTAGTAGAGACAAGGTCTATGTTACCCAGGTTGGTCTCAAACTCCTGGCCTCAAGTGATCCTCCTGCCTTGGCCTCCCAAAGTGCTGAGATTACAGGCATGAGCTACCACGCCCAGAGCATTTATTTTTAATATAAGCATAGGAATATGACTCTTCAAATAATTAAACACTTTTACAAAAGTTACTATTATCCATAAAATCCAAAAGGTTTTACTACTTACCTTATGAAATATAACAGGGTACAAGATATTCACAGATAGGATAAGCTCCCCTTCTTCAATCATGTCAGCTGAATTTTCAGGCTTTTTTCCTATGGCATGTGACTCCTGAAGAAAGACAAAGAGACACTGAAATCAGATACTATAACTCAGATAAGATGCAGTGTGGTACAATGGCTATCAGCAAGGGATCGGGTCAAGCAGCCTTGGGTTTGACGCCTAATTATACTCCGGGAAAACTGTTAAGACATCTCTAAGCTTTAGTTTCATCTTCTTTCAATAAACAAACAAAACCAGAAAATACTTACTGTACTGTTGCTGGGAATGTGTGCATAATGCATCTGATAAGATATGTGGTACTGAGTACTTAGCAGTTGATGAGCAAACAGGAGTATCAACTAATGTTGGTATAACACTGGCATTTCCAGTTACATTTTTACATTCCTTATCAAATATTCCTGTGAAAGCTATTTTACAGATAAAGCTCAGGGTTCAGTGATTTACTCTAGGTCATACCAGAGTTAGGACGCAAATACAAATTTGTTTGGCTCTAAACCCTATGCTTTTTATAACACCATGACATCTTTAATATATTTTGATCTTTTATGTGTGCTAAATTAATATAAAATAGGGGCCAGGATGAACTGGTTTAGATGCAGGATGTTTTAAAAATAAGTGGGAATGATGTCACAAAATAGAGTAGGCAGCTCCAGGGCCCAGTCCCTCTAACAGAAGCAACCAGTAAGCTGGAATGACAGACTGGAATAAACTACTTTGGAACTCTGAAACCTGACGGGACACTTACAACAATCAGGGGAGTGTTTGATGAAGAGAGAAGTTGCTGCTTTTCATTAGTAAGCACTGTGTGCTAATCAACTACCACCCTCACTCCTTCGTCCCTCTGCCGATGAGACGGCAGCTGGAATTCCTGGAGAAGCTAGCTGGTGCCAAGGCAGGCAGTGGGGACCTGTTCTCTAAGAACTGCGGATTTTATGTTTTGGTTGGTCTGGTGATGCCGAGTGCCTGGCCCAGATACGTGCATTGGTTTTGACCCTCGTGGTGGCAGCAGCTTCCCCCCGCAGGATCTATATTGGAAGACTTACAGACAAGATGCTTTTTTTCTTTTTGGAGCCAGGTATTTAAGGAAATCTTTGTCAGATCACTGATTGACCGCAGAGATAATGAAACAGAAACATCAGTGACCACGTACAACAAGTAATACACATACTACAATAATCATTTGGAAAAGTCACAAGCAGCTCCAGCCATGCACAAGAAAAAATATACCTAGAATGTCTAGTTCCCAAAAACACATATAGGAAAGTATGGACGATTCTTAGGAAAATAAGAGTTTGACAAAATCCACCCTGAGGAAGCCCAGACATTGGAATTACTGTCAAAGTGTCAATTAATTATTCCTACAGGCAACAGCTACGTTCGCACATAAATAAAAGTTCACTAAACAAAGACGTTAAAGCAACTGACTTAAATGTGCTCAATGAGTACCCCAGAAATTTGTACAATCATTATGTATCAACTTTAAAAATGTGTTCAATCAGCTAAAGGAAACCAAATACTTAAAGAAAATCAGATTCCTCAATAAGATTAACAGGAGTTTTCTCATCAGAAACCATGGAGGTAAGAAACCAGAGAATGGGCAGATAGACAGATAGACTGACTGACTGATTTTTTTTTTTTTTTTTTTGAGACTGAGTCTTGCTCTGTTGCCCAGGCTGGAGTGCAGTGGCGCTATCTCCGCTCACTGCAAGCTCCGCCCTCCCGGGTTCACGCCATTCTCCTGCCTCAGCCTCCTGAGTAGCTGGGACTACAGGCGCCCGCCACGGCGCCTGGCTAATTTTTTGTATTTTTAGTAGAGACGGTGTTTCACTGTTAGCCAGGATGGTCTCAATCTACTGACCTCGTGATCTGCCCGCCTCGGCCTCCCAAAGTGCTGGGATTACAGGCGTGAGCCACTGCACTCGGCCCTGATTTTTTAAATCTATCTATCTATGTAGCCTAGATTGGCCTCAAACTCTTGGACTCAAGTGCTCCTTCTGCCTCAGCCTTCTCAGTAACTGAGACTATGGGAACCCATCACTGTGTTCAGCTTTTAAATTTTTTTACTTTTGTTTTTCTTTTTTGGGTGACATATTTAAACCCATGAAAGAAAAAAAAAAAACCTGTCAACCAAGAATTCTGTATTTGGCAAAACTATCCTTCAGGAATGAAGGAGAAATTAAGACATTTGCAGATAAACAAAAGCTAGGGGAATTAATTACTACCAGTAGACCTGACCTGTAAGAAGTGTTAAAGAGGATTCTTCAGGCTGAAATGAAAAGACACTAGACAGTAAATTGAAGCCATAAGAAGAAATGAAGAATACTGCTAAAGGGAACAACATAGGTAAATATAGAAGCCAGTATTATTGTACTTTTGGTTTGTAACTCACTCCCCTATGATTTTTCTGTTTTTCCTATATGATTGCAAAATAAATGGATTAAACAATACTTATAAGGTTATGTTAATGGACACACAATATATAAAGACATAATCTGTGACAACCCAAAGAGGGACAGACAAAGACGTGGAAGCAGAGTATTCGAATACTATAGAAACAAAACTGACACAAATGTTCAACAATGATGGGATTATGCCCCAATAAACCCCATAAATAAAATACATCACAAGTGGAAAATGCATTTAAGACCCCAATAAACCCATCATAAAGTCAAAACATCCTAAGTCAAACCACAGTAGATTGAGGACTGTCTGTATAATTAAAAGTAAGTTGTTTCAATTTTAAGATTTAATTGTAATCCTGGCTGGGCACAGTGGCTCACACCTGTAATCTCAGCACTTTGGGAGACTGAGGCAGGTGGATCACTTGAGGTTAGGAGTTCCAGACTAGCCTGGCCAACATGGTGAAACCCTGCCTCTACAAAAATACAAAAATTAGTCGGGTGTGGTGGTGGTTGCTTGTAGTTCCAGCTACTCGCGAGGCTGAGGCACAAGATTCACTTGAACCCAGGAGGCAGAAATTACAGTGAGCCGAGATCGGGCCACTGCACTCCAGCCTGGGTGACAGAGTGAGACTCTGTCTCAAAAAAAAAAGCAAAGTAATCCTTAAGTTACAGAAAAATAAGATGTTTTGGCATGTGTTTGTAGTCCCAGCTATCAGAAAGCTGATGTGGGAGTATCACTTGAGCCTAAGAGTTTGAGGCCAGCCTGGAGAACATAGCAAGACTCCATCTCTAAAAACAAAACTTTTTAAGGTTTCAACAGACAAAGAAGGATATTATATATTGGCAAAAGATGCCATCCAGCAAGAAGATATATACAATTATAAACCTATATACAGCCAACAGAACTCTAAAACATAAGAAGCATGGGAAACCAAGGTAGGCAGATTGCTTGAGTCCAGGAGTTCAAGACCAGCCTGGGCAACATTGCAAAACGCCATCTCTACAAAAAATACAAAAACTTAGCTCAGCATGGTGGCACAAGTTTATAGTCCTGTCTACTCGGGAGGTGGAGGTGGGAAGATAACTTGAGCACAGGAGGTTGAGGCAGCAATGCGCGGTGATGGCGCCACCGCACTCCAGCCTGGGCAAGAGAGCAAGACCCTGTCTCAAAAAACATAAGTAAAATAAAATATATGAAGCAGAAGCCAACAGAATTGAAGAAATAGACAGTTCTGTGGTAATAGTTGGAGACTTTAATACCCCACTTTCAATAACGGGTAGAACAACTAGACAGAAGATCAATAAAGAAACAAGAAACTTGAACAACTGGAACAATTAGACCTAACAGATACACAAAGAACTCTCCCAACAACAACAGCTGAATACAGGTTCTTCTCAAGTGCATATGAACCATTCTCCAGGATAAACCAACAAATCTTAAATTAAAAAAAATTAAAGTAATAAAGGTAACTTTTCTGATCATTAAGTGAATATTAGAAATCAGTAACAGGAGAAAAATTGGAAAATTCACAAGTATATGGAAATTTAACAACACTCGACCAAAATCACAGTATAGGAAATTTAGGGAGATGCAGTAAAAAGAGTGATTTTAAAAAGTTATGGCTGTATAACTTTATATAAAATAAAGAACAATCTCAATAACTAGGCAAGGAATTAAAAAAGAATAAACTAAACCCAAAGCTAGCAAAAAAAAAAATGAAAATTATAGAGTGGAGATAAATGAAACAGAATAGAAAATATAGAAAAATCAATAAAAACAAAAGCTGGTTCTTTGAAAACATCAAATTTGACAAACTTTTACTGCACTGGCAGAGAAAAAAGGAGGCTCAAATTACTAAAATGAGAAGTAAAAGTGGAGATGTTACTACTAATTTTACAGGAGAAAAAGGATTAGAAGAGAAAACTATGAACTACTGTTTGCCAACAAATTGGATAACCTAGATGAAAAGGACAAATTCCTGGAAACATACAAACTATCAAAACTGATTCAAAATGAAATAAAAATCTAAATAGACCTGTAACAAGTAAGGAGGTTGAATCAGCAATGAAAAACCTCCCAACAAAGAAAAGCCCAGAACCAGATAACTTCACGGGTAAATTGTACCAAACATTAAAAGAATTAATATCAGAGTTTCTCAAACTCTTTCACAAAATTTGAAAAGGAGTAAACACTTCCTAACTCATTCTATGAGGCCAGCATTATCTTGATACCACAGTGAGACAAAGACACTACAGGAAAACTACAGGCCAATATCCCTTTATAAATAGGAATGCAATAATCTCAACAAAATACTAGCAAAGCAAATTCAGAAGCATATTAAAAGGATTTTGTCAAATGTGTTTAATTTTTGTGAATTTTCCAATTTTTCTTCTGTTACTGATTTCTAATGTCATTCAGTTATGATAAGAAAAGGTACTTTTCATGATTCCAATTTTTATTGAATCCCACAACCAATTGGAATTTATTTACCCTCAAAATGCAAGGGTAATTTAACATTAACAAGTCAATCAATATAATACACCACACTAATGGAATGATGAGGTAAAAAAAAAAAAAACACATCATTACCTCAATTGACACAGAAAAGCATTTGCCAAAATCTAACACCCTTTCATGATAAAAACACTAAATAAAACAGAAACAGGGCTGGGTGCGGTGGCTCACGCCTATAATCCCAGCAATTTGAGAGGCCAAGGTGGGTGGATCACCTGAGGTCAGGAGTTCAAGACCATCCTCACCAAAGTGGTGAAACTCTGTGTCTACTAAAAATACAAAAAGTAGCCAGGCATTGTGATGGGCGCCTGTAGTCCCAGCTACTCAGGAGGCTGAGGCATGAGAATCACCTGAACCCGGGAGGCGGAAGTTGCAGTGAGCCGAGATTGCGCCACTGCACTCAGCCTGGGTGACAGAGCGAGACTGTCTCAAAAAAAAAAAAAGGAATTAAGAAAACAATTTCACTTACAATAGCATTCAAAAGAATAAAATATTTAGGGATAAATTTAACCAAGGAACTGAAAGGGTTGTATACATAAAGAGTATAAAACACTGCTGATAGGCCGGGCATGGTGGCTCACGTCTGTAATCCCAGCACTTTGGGAGGCAGAGGCGGGCGGATCACCTGAGGCCGGGAGTTTGAGACCAGCCTGGCCAACACGGAGAAACCCCGTCTCTATTAAAAACACAAAAAATGAGCCAGGTGTGGTGGCACGCACCTGTAATCCCAGCTACTCAGGAGGCTGAGGCAGGAGAATCACTCAAACCCGGGATGTGAAGGTTGCGGTGAGCTGAGATCACACCATTGCACTCCAGCCTGGGCAACAAGAGCAAACCTTCGTCTCAAAAACAAAAACAAAAAAAACTGCCATAAGAAATTAAATATCTAAATAAATGGAAAGAAATCTCATTCATGGATTGGAAGACTCGATATCACTAAGATCTCAACACTCCCCAAAGCAATCTATAGGTTCAGTGCAATCCCTATCAAAATCCCAATGGCATTTTTTCCAAAAAAAGAAACACCCATCCTAAAATTCACAGGGAATTTCAAGGGACTCTGAATAGTCAAAACAATCTTGAAAAACATGAACAAAGTTGGAGGACTCACACTCCCTGATTTCAAAATTTACTACAAAGCCAAAGTAATCAAAACAGTTTAGTTCTAGGTTAGAATCCAGACCAATAGAATGTAACAATGAAACTTATATGGTCAACTGACTTTGGACAAAAGTGCCAAGATCATTCACTAGGGAAAGGACAGTCTGCAAAAAATAGATAGCTATATGCAAAAGAATGAAATCAAACCCTTACCTTACATCATACATAAAAATCAACTTAAAGTGGATCACAGACAAACTTACGAGCTAAAGCTATAAAACTCCTAGAAGAAAACATATGGGAAAATCTTCATGATGCTGCATTTGGCAATGTTTTAAGTATGACATCAAAAGCAAGGACAACAAAAGAAAAAGATAAACTGGACTTCATCAAATTTAAAAACTTTTGTACATCCGACAGTATCAAGAAAGTAAAAAGGGCTGGGCGCGGTGGCTCACGCTTGTAATCCCAGCACTTTGGGAGGCTGAGGCGGATGGATCACGAAGTCAGGAGATCGAGACCACAGCAAAACCCCGTCTCTACTAAAAAAAACACAAAAAATTAGCCGGGCGTGGTGGTGGGCGCCTGTAGTCCCAGCTACTCGGGAGGCTGAGGCAGGAGAATGGCGTGAACCCGGGAGGCGGAGCTTGCAGTGAGCCGAGATCGCGCCACTGCACTCCAGTCCGGGAGACAGAGCAAGACTCCGTCTCAAAAAAAAAAAAAAAAAAAAAAGAAAGTAAAAAGGCTGAGTGTGGTTGCTCACGCCTGTAATCCCAGCACTTTGGGAGGCCGAGGCGCACGATCACCTGAGGTCAGGAGTTCGAGGCCATCCTAGCCAACATGGTGAAACCCAATCTCTACTAACAATACAAAAATTAGCTGGGCGTGGTGGCGGGCACCTGTAATCCCAGCCACTCGGGAGGCAGATGCAGGAGAATCACTTGAACCCGGGAGATGGAGGTTGCAGTGAGCTGAGACTGCTCCATTGTACTCTAGCTTGGGCAACAAGAGCAAAACTCTGTCTCAAAAAAAAAAAAAAAAAAGTAAAAAGACAACATATAGAATGGTACAAAATATTTTTAAATTGCATATATGGTAAGGGTCTAGTATCCAGAATATACAAAGAACTCTTTTTTTTTTAGACAGAGTTTCACTCTTGTTGCCCAGGCTGAAGTGCAATGGCACAGTCTGGGCTCGCTGCAACCTCCGCCTCCTGGGTTCTAGTGATTCTCCTGCCAGCCTCCAGAGTAGCTGGGATTACAGGCGCCTGCCACCATGCCCGGCTGATTTTTTTTTTTGAGACAGAGTCTCATTCTGTTGCCCAGGCTGGAGTGCAGTGGCATGATACTGGCCCATGGCAACCTCCACCTCCCAGGTTCAAGCAATTCTCCCGTTTCAGCCTCCCGAGTAGCTGGTATTACAGAGACATGTCACCACGCCCGGCTAATTTTTGTATTTTTAGTAGAGACAGGGTTTCGCCATGTTGGTCAGGCTGGTCTGGAACTCCTGACTGCAGGTGATCCACCCACCTTGGACTCCCAAAGTGCTGGGATTACAAGCGTTAGCCATGGCACCTGGCCAAGAACTCTTTATAACTCAACAGGATAAACAACCCAATTTGAAAATGGACAAAATATTTCAATAGATCTTTTTCAAAGAAAATATACAGATGGCCAAAAACCAAATAAAAAGATGTTCAGCATCACTAGTTATTAGGGAAATACAAATCGAAACCACAATGAGATACTACTTCGCACCCACAAGGATGGCTATTATTAAAAAAAGCTAGAAAACACACAGTCAACGTTCACAAGTACATGGAGAAATTGGAACCTTCATGCATTACTGATGGGAATGTAATACGGTATCATTGCCATGAAAAACAGGTTTCTCAGAATTAACCATACAATCCATCAATTCCACTCCTACGGGCAGATGCAAAATAAATGAAAAAGGACTTAAAAAGATATCTGTATACCAATTTTCATAGCAGCATTATTCACAATAGCCAAAAGACAGAAACAACCCAAATGTCAGGCCGGGCGTGGTGGCTCACGCCTGTAATCCCACCACTTTGGGAGGCTGAGGCGGGCGGATCACGAGGTCAGGAGATCGAGACCATCCTGGCTAATACGGTGAAACCCCATCTCTACTAAAAATATAAAAAAATTAGCCGGGCGTTGTGGCGGGCGCCTGTAGTCTCAGCTACTCGGGAGGCTGAGGCAGGAGAATGGAGGGAATCCAGGAGGCGGAGCTTGCAGTGAGCTGAAATCACGCCACTGCACTCCCGTCTGGAGACTGTGCGAGACTCCGTCTCAAAAAAAAAAAAAAAAGAAACAACCCAAATGTCTATCAACAGATAAACAGAACAAAACGTGGTATATACATACAATAGATATTATTCAGCCATAAAAAGGAACGAAGTTCTAATACATGTTACAATATGGATGAACCTATAAAACATTATGCTACGTAAAATATGCCATAGGCTGGGTGCCGTGGCTCACGACTGTAATCCCAGCACTTTGTGAGGCCGAAGTGGGCAGATTGCTTGAGGTCAAGGGTTCAAGACCAGCCTGGCCAACACGATGAAACCCTGTCTCTACTAAAAATACAAAAATTAGCCAGGCATGGTGGCAGGCACCTATAATCCCAGCTGCTTAAAAGGCTGAGGCAGGAGAATCGCTTGAACCCAGGAGGCGGAGACTGCAGTGAGCTGAGATGGCACCACTACCCTCCAGCCTGGGCAACACAGCAAGACTGTTTCAAAAAAAAAAAAAAAAAAAAAAAAAGCCATACAGAAAAGGACAAAAAAGATTTCCACTTACATGAAATATTTAGAATAGGCAAATTCATAGAGAAAGAAGGTAAAATAGAGGTTAGCAGGGGCTGCAGGAGGGAAAACTGGTGAGTTATTGCTTAATAGGTATAGAATTTCTGTTTGGGATGATGAAAAAGTTCTGGAAATAGTGGTGATGATTCACAGCATTGTGAATGTACCTATTGCCACTTAACTGAACACTTTAAAATGATCAAAATGGTAAATTTTATGTTATGTAAATTTCACCACAAAAAAAGTAAAATAAGTGGGAGAGACAACAGGTGCCTGTATGCATGATCAAGTGCCAGCACAGTGCCTAGCACATTGATTCTGAACCCATCGTGTCTACTAGCTCCTAATTCCTCAAGAGTCATCATCTTAAATTTTCCCAAAGTTTTACACAAGAGATAATAGATGAGGATTGAGAATGTGGTTAAACCAAAATCAGGGGCAGAACAAAAAGACCAGAAATAGGGTAGTGAAAAGGCATAAATTTAGCCTAATACTGAAAGCAAGATAAAACCAAACAAGAATAAAGGCAGAGATCTGAAAAAGTCAAATATGTGGTCACTTGAGTTCTAAGGGCCCTCTTCTCTCACTAGTTCCCAGACTCAAAGGAGTTTCTCTAGTTTGTTTTCAACTAAGCATATCCAGTATAAAGCTACCATACTGTCATTACTAACTCTCAGCCAATGTTGGTTTACTGTTTTAAGAGAAAAGGGTGAAAAAGATGAGACTCTTAATTACCATCTCATAAACGAATGTTTCTTGTCTGCAGGCTCGATCTATTGTAATGGTTTCTTCCCGATGTTCCAAGAACCTTTTTCTAACCCTGTTGTAGATGTAAAAGAAAAAAAAAAATCAAAGTTCAACATTTGTTATTCGGGCTTCAAAAACATATTTAACATTCAAGTTTTTTTATTTTGAACTAATTTTAAGTAGCAAAAGCAGGAAAAAGTTCCCTTCTATCTCTTGTTCAGCTTCCCTTACGTCAACATGTTACATGATCATGAGACAATTATTAAGAACAGGAAATAAATTCTTATACAATATTATTAGCTATAGGCCTTTTAAAAATTTCACACAATTTTTAATTTACTCGTTTTTTTTTTTTTTCTGTTCCAGATTCCTATCCAGGATCCCACATGGCATCTGTTATTTTTCCTTAGTCTCCTTGAGTTTGTTAAAGTTCTTCAGTCTCTCCTCATCTTTTTTTTTTTTTTTTTTTGAGACAGAGTCTCGCTCTGTCGCCCAGGCTGGAGTGCAGTGGCGAGATCTCGGCTCACTGCAAGCTCCGCCTCCCGGGTTCACGCCATTCTCCTGCCTCAGCCTCTCCGAGTAGCTGGGACTACAGGCGCCCGCCACCACGCCCGGCTAATTTTTTTTTGTATTTTTAGTAGAGACGGGGTTTCACCGTGGTCTCGATCTCCTGACCTCGTGATCCGCCCGCCTTGGCCTCCCAAAGTGCTGGGATTACAAGCGTGAGCCACCGTGCCCGGCCCTCTCCCTATCTTTCATGATCTTGACAATTTCAAAGAGCTCTAATCAGTTATTTTATAGAATGTCCTTCAATTTGGGTTTGACCGCTAGTTCCTCATGATAGGAATAAATTTAGCATTTTGATAAGAATACTACAATGATGTCCTTCTCAGTATATCATATCAAGAGGTTTATGATATTAATATGACATCTTACTAGTGATGTTTAGCTTGTTTCTGTCTGCCAGGTTCCTGCACCAGAAAGACACCTTATTTTCTATGAACTTGGTAAATATTTTGGGGGAGATACTTTGACACTATGCAAATCTTGTTTCTCCTCAAACTTCACCCATGAATTTTAACATTCATTGGTAGATTTTGTCTGCAACATTTATTACTGTGGTGTATGCCTAAATAACAATTCTGTCTTTACTTTCTTCTACATTTATTCATTGGAATTATATTTTGAGGAAGACCTGCCTCTTTCCTCCCATCTGTTTATTTCATCATTTTAGTATGAACCTACAGATAATTGTTTTATTCTGGGGTTAAAATCTAATACAATCATTATTTTGTTGTTCAAATTGGTACAGCTTTATCATTAGGAACTCCCGTTCTTTCAGCAAGTCCTCTCCTTTTTAAAATTATTTTTTATTTTTTGAATATTCTCTTACTTTCTGGCACCACAAGATGCTCAAGGCCCATCCTGTATTTTTCTTGTCTCATCCCTGGAATCAACCACTTGTAAGAGCCCTAGTTCCTTTACTGGAAAAAGGTGTTTAGAGACCAGTATCTGGGTTCTAGGCATCCTCATTGTTACTGGAGTCACTGCTTCTAGGCCTCTCAGCTGAGACAGGCAGGAAATATATGTATGTATACTAACCTATACGTGTATAAATATCTGTATTTCTGTATTTTACTGTTAAACATTTAAAACTGTGAGTTTATACTGACACTTCTGATCCCAAACTAAAACCACAGGATTCATTTTAGCCTTTCACATTTCCTTGTTTATAACTTCTTTCTCCACAAGTGAGAAATCCAGCTTTCACTGTTGGCAACCTATGATTTGTTCAATTCTAGTACATACATAAAATAGTTACAGAATTGCTAACCTATACCCCTGTGAGAAACACTAACTTATGAACAGTTCTGTCTTCACCTTTACATTATATCAAGATATGCTTTTGGTAGCATTTTATTATTTAAAAATCGGAACAATATATTTAAGATTAGCACGGCCCCTGCGTATGGATGATATGCAAATTCATGAAGTGCTCCAAAAAAAAAAAAAAAAAAAAAAAAAGGCAGGCTTTAGTACAGACTTTAGTTCTTTCTTCCCCACCCTTTTCAGTGGTGTTATATTACACATCTGTAATACAACTAGCCTTATTTTTTAGTTTTTGAATTCAGTTTTCGGTTCCCCCTACATCCTAGTTGGTTTTAATTGTCTGATTACATTTGAGGTATGCGAAAAATATGTGACACATCACTATGATCCTAAGAGTCAAAAGTGTCACTCCCTTTTTGTCCCTACTAACCTGTTCCCATTCCCTCCCTTCTTTCCACCCCTTTCCCACCCACTCCTGCAGGCAATCAGTCTCTATAGTTTTGGTTTATCCTTTCCATTTCCTTTGTTCAAATAAACAGATATTTGTGTATACTCTTTTATCTCCTTCAGTATCAATCTGAGTTCAATTAGGAAGAAAAAAAGAACAGCAATTTGAACAAAAGTTAAGGATTCAATAACTTTAACAGAGGATTGGAAAAATGAGGGATTGGCAAGGAAGCAGTAAAAGGGAACACTAAAAATAGCAAATAGAAGGAGCACCCTACCCCTAGGGCTGAGAAAGAGCGCAAGAAGGTCCTTTTTTCTTCCCAGGACTGAGATCAAGACCAGCTGGAGAAAGAAGGTGCTATGGTACTGCATCAGTGGAACTTGCTGGAAATCTACCCTCAAGGGCACTAGGAAAATCTGTTCAGGGGAGCTGTGGAGGGGAATGGGGTTGGCAGGAAAGCTGCTGGGTGCGGGGTGCTTCAGACTGCAGTGTATTGCAGGAGCTGGGCACTGGGGAAGCTGTGTGCACTGCAGGATCCTGCTGAGCCAGCACATCAGATCAGGAAGCAAAACCCTTGAGAGCCCTGAAAAGTCTCTCCATCGCCCTTCACTGACAAAGCTTAATGATGTGCTAGTTGGCAAAAGAAAAGTATTTAAAAGGCCAAGGTCCATTTTTACAGAGCAAGAAAAAGCGGTAAATTTGAAGGTGAGAGCCAATAAACTACACCTGGCACACCTTTCTTACATGAAAGGTGGCATATACTTTGGGACTTTGCTTTTTTCACTTAACAGAATGTACTGGAAATTACTCTGAGTTAATCCTTCCTCATCCTTTATTCTAGCTGCAAAATATTACAGTGTGGACTTCTCATAGCGTATTCAACACTCTCCTCTCCTAAGTCTGTATATTTAAGGTATTTCAAGTATTTTGCAATTATGAACAATACTTCAAGGAACAACAAGCAGATAGAAACAAGCTAAACATCACTAGTAAGTATTGAATACATGTATTTTCATATTGTTGGAGGGGTATCTTTGGTATAAATTACTAGAAATGGGATTGCTGGGACAAAAAGTATTATTTTCCTCATTAATTTCTGTTATCTTTATTATTTCCTTTCTAGTATTTTCTTTTCACTTACTTTGTTGTTCTTTTTTTCTTTTCTGAGCTGGAAATTTATTTTCTTTTTGTTTTTTTTGACAGGGTCTTTTTCTGTTGCCCAGGCTGGAGTGGAGTGCTAAAATCAAGGCTCACTTCAGCCTCAATCTCCTAGGCTCAAGTGATCCTTCCACCCCGGCTTCCTAAGTAGCTGGGAGCACAGGTGTGTGCCACCACAGCTGGCTAATTGTTTTTATTTTTTGTAGAGGCAGGTTCTCCCTATCTTGCCCAGGCTGTTCTCAAACTCGAGGGCTCAAGCAATCCTTCCACCGTGGCCTCCCAAAGTGTTGAGAGTACAGGCATGAGCCACTGCACGCAGCCTGTTTGTAATATTCTATTTTATGAATGTCACTGATGTTTCCTTTGTGACCTAATACATAATCAATTTTTGTGAACATGTCATACAGTTCTCATTAGCAGGGATCAAATTTTATGCATACGTACCTCCATAAGATATAAATTTAAAAGTGTCCTTTATCATATGTAATACTTTGAGGCTTGAATACTATTTGTCTGATATCAGCATCACTACTCCTGCTCAATTTTTGTTTCCATTTACTTGGTATACTTTTGTCTAACCCTTTATTTTTAGCTTTTCTGAATCATTTTACTTTAGATGTGTCTCTTGTTGCCCCAAGATTTTTGTTTTACAAGCCAAATTGAAAATCCTTTTTTAATAGGTTGCTTAAGACTGATGTATTTGGTCTCAACTCTATCACAATATTTTCTAATTATTTGTATTTTGTTGTATTAGCTGTTTTTCATTACGAAATGTGTACCCTTCTTTTCCATTTATTTTTTAGAAATTGAGGGGGAGTTGGTATTTCTATTATTGTTCTACTGGTTACCTTTGTACTCATATTTTTTAAATCCTATAGTTACCCATTTTCTTATTTAACACTTTACTATCTAGTGTGTCAGGTTTTTTTTCTTCTGCAGTAGTCTTTAAAACCTATCTATTGCCCACACATTATCCATTTTTCTCCTTCCATCATTTTAGTTGCAATACTGTACTTTGTTACAGTACCCAACAGTTACACAAATCTTCCACCCTCATCCTCTCTGTATTAGTCCTTTTGCTGAAAATTTCCCAGTCATCAATTGGTCGGATAAAGCTCACTCTCTTGTATATTCCTCAGAAATGGCCAGCAGGTACAGAAATTACCCAGGTTTTTGAATGTCGAAAACTCTTTTTCTATAACCTTGACATATGAGGACATTCAGTTAGATATAAAATCCTTAAATTCACACCTTCATTGAGCTTTAAAAAAAAACACTGCTCTATGTTGCCTTGCTTTGTATGTCAGTTTTTCAACATGTGATGCTTTCTGTAAGTTTGCCTTTGTTACGTGTTCTTTTTGCACAGAAGACTTGATGATTTCATCTTTATCTCTGAAATCTAATAGTTTTACTAAAATATATCCCAAAAGTCAGTAAGTCTGGGTTAATTTTTCCAGGTACCTAGTGAACCCTTTCTAGATTTAGTTTTTTTTCCAATTTCTGGAAACTTTTGCTGGATTATGTTTTTAAATATGAATTATGTTCCATTTCTTTTTCTTCTTCAGGGACTCTGATAACATGAATATTATGTCTTTGCCTATCTACCTACCATTCCCTGCTTTCTCGGATTAATCTTACTTTTTTCTTTGTCATTTTCAATTCTCTTGGTTGTTTTTCTGCCTTTCTTCATTGCCTCCTGCTTTCATTTCAGTCTATTTTCCCTTAGGTATCTTACAATTTATTCACTTATGAGGTACTGTCTTTTTTCTTCCATTTCTTCCCTGTGTTTCATCAACTCTTTTTTCATTTCTCCTTTAGTCATCATTTCCATTCTTATTAATAGTTTTAAAAATTCTAAGCCAAGGTAAACATTTTTACACCCTCAAATGCTTATTTGAGTATATTCAATTCTGTTTGGAGTATAGACTTACAGGCTTTCCCTTTTTTTTTTTTTTTGAGGCAGAGTCTCGCCCTGTCGCCCAGGCTGGAGTGCAGTGGCGTGATCTCTGCTCACTGCAAGCTCCGCCTCCTGGGTTCACGCCATTCTCCTGCCTCAGCCTCCCCAGTAGCTGGGACTACAGGCGCCCGCCACCACGCCAGGCTAGACTTACAGGCTTCACCTGTTTCCAGGTGGAAACAGGTAGTCTCCAAAGTTGATCTGTATAAACAGTTATTTCCTGATTATCTACAATAAGCTCTCGTTAGATTTTATTTCCTCGTGCTCATTTTTGTAACATCTGGAGCACAGTGATAGTTTACAAGATTCCCAGTTTGATGGTGCTCTTTTCTGTCATTCTAGTCAACTTCAGATATATGAGAGTCGTTTTTTTTTTTCTTTTTTTTGGGAGACAGAGTCTCGCTGTGTCGCCCAGGCTGGAGTGCAATGGCATGATCTCAGCTCACTGCAACTTCCACCTCCTGGGTTCAAGCGATTCTCCTGCCTCAGCCTCCCAAGTAGCTGGGACTACAGGCGGGTGCCATCACGCCCAGCTAATGTTCGTATTTTTAGTAGAGGTGGGGTTTCACCATAGTGGCCAGGCTGGTGTTGAACTCCTGACCTCAAGCGCTCCACCCTGTTTGAGTTTTTTTTTTTTTTTTTTTTTTGAGACGGAGTCTTGCTCTGTCACCCAGGCTGGAGTGCAATGGCGCGATCTCGGCTCACTGCAAGCTCTGCCTCCCAGGTTCACGCCATTCTCCCGCCTCAGCCTCTCCAAGTAGCTGGGACTACAGGCCACCACAGTCAGCTAATTATTTTTTTATATTTTTAGTAGAGACGGGGTTTCACCGTGGTCTCGATCTCCTGACCTCATGATCCGCCCGCGTCGGCCTCCCAAAGTGCTGGGATTACAAGCGTGAGCCACCGCACCCGGCTGAGTTTTTAAAAAAATCATTAGTGGTTGGTTTGGTGGGATAGGAGTTTTGAGTTCTCCAATTTCCTGGTTCTTTTGTTTTTTGTTTTTGCAGGACTCTGTAAGTTCCCTTTGTTAGCCTTTAAACAGTACATCCTAGACCTGTAAGCAGTGCTTTCCTGGTCACAAAAGTGAGGGGGATGGGCAGAATAATCTAAAATTTTGATTGTATTCAAAGTAATGTTGCTGAAGGGCTGGGCACAGTGGCTCAGGCCTGTAATACCAGCCCTTTGAGGCAAGGCCGGCAGATCACTTGAGGTCAGGAGTTTGAGACTAGCCTGGTCAAAATGGTGAAACCCTATCTCTACTAAAAATATAAAAAATTAGCCAGGCATAGTGGCACACGCCAGTAATCCCAGCTACTTGGGAGGCTTAAAATTACTATTTAACATGGCTTAACAAAATTACTGTAAATCAATTAATATATTATTAACTATAGCAAAAAGAGTCTGCTTTAATATGGTTATCATCAACGTTCTTTCTTCAGTCTATCTCTAAAAATCACTTCCTGAGTCTTCTGAAAGTTTCATTTATTCCACTCATTCTACAAATATTTGTTGGCTCCCTACTATGCACCACAGTTCTAGGAATTGGTAATATAGCAGTGAGTGTGGCAGATGTAACTTAGGGAACTTTCAAGTGTCGCTAAGAAGACCGAAAATTAAACACGTATATTACAGATGTGATGAGCATTTCAATAGGGAGGCATAGGGTGCTACATGAGCGTACAAGATGACCTAAATGGAGTCCGTAGTCCTTTAGCTGACTTGCAGGATGAGTAGAAGTCAGCAAGGTCAGGAGATAATCAAGAATGACTGTTTTGGGCAAAGGCCTGGAGTGAGAGAGCACATTTGAGGAACTGAAACACAGTGCAGTGTGGGTGGAACACTGCAGAGAGAAAGCTGAAAAAAAATCAGCAAGGTCAGCCAGGTGCGGTGGCTCACATCTGTAATCCCAACACTTCGGGAGGCCGAGGTGGGCGGATCAAGAGAGGTTGGCCAACATGGAGCCTGACCAACATGGAGAAACCCCGTCCCTACTAAAAATACAAAACTAAGCGTGGTGGCGCATGCCTGTAATCCCAACTACTTGGGAGGCTGAGGCAGGAGAATCACTTGAACCCAGGAGGCGGAGGTTGCCGTGAGCCGAGATCGCACCATTGCACTCAGGCCTGGGCAACAAGAGTGAAACTCCATCTCAAAAACAAAACAAAACAAAACGAAAACAGCAAGGTCCATTCCTTAGAGGCCTTTGTGAGCCACTGCAGCCTCAGGACTTCAGCCTAAGGGGCGTCAAAAGGTTTTAGGCAAGGGAGTAACGATCAGATGTGCATTTTAGACAAATACAACTAATCAATCAACAAGAGTTACAGAGCACCAACTGGAGCAAGGCAGTATAGTAGGCCTAAGAACAATACATAGATGGGAGTTTGGACTCTCACTGAGCCTTCAAGGACTTTAGAAATGTTAAGAGTTTAAGGCAGTATAAATGCATCTGTTTCCTAAGGGAAAGATGTGTTGTGGTAATCTGGAATGGAATCTTTGGGTTTTTAAAGTGGTATGGGCCAGGTGTGGCAGCTCACGCATGTAATCCTAGCACTTTGGGAGGACGAGGTGGGCCGATCACATGAGGTCAGGAGTTTTAACTAGCCTGGCCAACATGGTGAAACCCGTCTCTACTAAAAATGCAAAAAAGTTAGACAGCCGAGGGTGCAGGCACCTGTAATCCCAACTACTCCGGAGGCTGAGGCAGGAGAATCGCTTGAACCCGGAGGCAGAAGTTGCAGTGAGCAGAGATCACGCCACTGCACTCCAGCCTGGGCAACAGAGTGAGACTGCATCTCAAAAAAATAACATAACATAACATAACATAACATAACATAACATAACATAAGAAGTGGTATGTTTCAGATGGGAGAGAGGCCACATGCATCCTGGGCCATCTGAAAGAGAAAGTGGTTGAAAATAAATCTGGAAAGGCAGATTTGGGATATATGTGGAAGCCTTCAAATGTCTAGCTAAAGAGTTTGAAATTTTTCCATATAGGAGATGTAGGCCATAGACCATTTTTAAGCAAAATGGCATTTTCAGGCGAAAGCATAATAGATAAATCAGTGGGAGAAATGACTGTACTTATCAAAGACAGTTAAGAACCTTGCATAGTGCTCCAGGTGTTGCTGCTGTAAAAGTTAGCAGTAGGGACTAAGGGAACAGATTTGGCAGTTATTATGAAAGAAAACCCAAATAGAGTTGAAATGACTGCCTGAATATTTGAGGGGGATAATAGCGTATGATCAAGAATGACAGAACATAGCTGAGGTGGTATGAAATAAGTGGACTATAAATTGGAAACTATAAATTTCACTATTACATGCACAATTTCTGTATATTATCATACAACAGTGCCTCTCAAAGAGTGGTAGGCAGACCAGAATTCATCTATGACCTATTTGTTAACCAATCTGTACAGAAAATGCCAGTAAGCATTTAGAAACTTCCATTATCACTGACAGTAATTTTAAGTCTATTAAATTTAATTAAAAATTTGAACCTATATTGTGTTTGTCTTTTTTAATTCCATTTTTCTAGTAATTGTTTTTATAGTATTTTATCAAATTATAAATCTGTCAAAGATTAAAAATTTTTAAAAACAAAAACTGTCCTTTACCACAAATAGTTTGAGAAACAGTATCAGAGTATTTAGCTTGCCCCCCAGATCTAAATAGATTACCTCTATAAACACATTCAAAAATATTAAAAAATAAACACAAGTTTGAATATGGACTGAATATTACAGATTATGTATTTACGGTTTTCTTAGGTATAATAATACCACAATAATTATGTAGGAGATTGATACTTTTAGAAGCTATATGCTTATGTATTTAAGGGTAAATTATCATGTCTAACTTACTGAATGGGGGATAGCAAAATGACAAAACACACAGCAGGCATCCCATACACACGGCTAAAGTAAATATGGTCAAATACTAAGAACAGCTGAATTTAAGGGGTGGGTATACAGTCAACAATCAATACTGTACTTTCAACTTTTCAAAACATAATGTTGAAAAAATGTTTAAATAAACAGGTCATAAAAACCAAGTCCTCCATACCCCAAAGTCACCAGGTCACTATTCTCCGGAATGACTTCTGGATCCTCACCGTCCTCAAGGCATTTCAGTTTATCAAGGCTAAAACAAAAAGGAAAAGCAATACTTTAAGGTCGACTCTGCAACTGCTTCACAGCGAGTTAGGGTTGTTTTCCTAAATACATTACTGAATTACGAAGTCAGATAAAATCCAGCAGGCGGCTCAGAGAGGCCAGAACTTAAGACAATGATTCCTGTGATTACATTGTATAATGAAAAGGCCGATGAAGGCAGCCAGTACTGTTAAATGGAGAAAGAGATTAAAGTTATTTTTATATTTTCATCCCCAAATAAGGCACTTTTAAGAAATATTTCAGTAACAGAATACCCGGAAGGTCCCCAAAAGAAACCAGTGAGTCGGGGTTTTAACACTCCTCTGATGAAGTCTCCCGCAGCTTCACCATTACTCAGGTTCCTCCATTGTCAAAGTGTCTGTCAATAGCAGGTACACGTCGCTGTTGCCCTGATTGCTATTCTTTATTAACAAGCACTCTTAGAATAAGCAAAAGGAAAAACTAGTCTTTGATGCAGCTGTCTTGTCTCTTTGCTCCAACTCGTAGAAACTGTGCATTCGGGTCCCAGGACTTCTCCTGGTGTCCCAGGAAGGCTCCAGCGGGTTAAAAGCTTTGAAAGGGTAATACTCCTAACCCAGGTCTAAACCACAGGCCCTTCTCAGGGATGAATCCCAGAGGAGCGCACGAGCAAGGCTGCACCCTGTTTGACCCCAAGCTGCAAGAGCCCCCTTTGCTCCGCACTCACCCGCACACCGCCCTCAGCTCAGCCGCCGCCTCCAGGCTGCAGTCCAGATCCCTGGCCACCGCGGCATCCTCCCGGTCGGAGTCAGCAATCCCCTGGCTCCCAGGCAGAGCGGATGCCGGGGGCTCCCTCAGCGACAAGTCCCCGGCCCCGCGCAGACGGCCCCGCCACAGCTCCCCAAAGGCGCCCACATGGAAAGCGCGCGTATTTAGCTCGGGAAGCTCATACTCTGGAAAGTTGCAGCCGCCACTGCCGGAGACTGGGTCCTGCCTGCCACCCACCCCGCTACACGCTGGGCCACCTCGGCTTCCTTCAGCCATGTTCGCCCCACTCCCTTCCCTGCAAAAGCCTGGAGATCAAGGCCTCGCAGAGCGTGATGGAAGTTGTAGTTGCTTGGGGCGCCCGGCCGGCGAGCGGCGGGGCAGCGCGGGCGAGGCCTCAGAAACTACATTTCCCGGCAGGCCATGGGCAGGCCCGCCCCAGGGCGCGGCACCGCGAGGCTCTACGTGCAGGGCGCAGCATTGTTCTCCGACCCGGGCGGTGCGGGAACCGTTGCGGCTGTCGGTTAACCGCAGCGCGTGGGGCTGGGTTTCTGGTCCCCGAGTTACGTAGCAACTGCCTCTGCCGGATAGGGCGGCCTCGCCAGGCGCTTAGGCCCCGCTCCTTTCGGCTCTCGAACCAAGGGGTGCAAGGTTTTTTTCTTGACTGGGGTTCAAGGGCTGCTCTGCTGCCTGCTTGCTTTAGAGCCTGAGAAACGAGGGCTAGGGCCGAGACCAGGGACACGACCAGCCCTCCAGATCTGGTTCTTTGACAACATCCCCAGAGGCCCATATTCGTGTGCGTGTGCAGCAGTGTTTCAGAGCGTCTGTGTATCACACACTACATGATTAGCCCTAATGTATGTTTTTAGTGTTTTTAAAAATTACAACAACCTTTCCAGATAGGGCGTATCACCCCGTGTTGCTGTTGAGGAAGGATTTACCTGCGGGGAAAATAGAAGCAGGATCGGAACTCAGTCTGGCTTCGGATAGAGTTCTCTCCATTTCTCAGAGGCCCTGAAGGATACAGCAGGACATACTATTTATTTATTAGACTGTAATCACATGCCATATAATTCACCCATTTGAAGTGTTCAGTTATTTTTAGTATATTCACAGGCTTGGGCAACCATCACCACTATTTGAGAGCATTTTTACCACTCCAAAGAAGAAACTTGTACCTTTTAGCTATCACCCCTGATCCTCCCAACTCCTCCAGCCCTAGCCAACCAGGAACCTACTTTGCCTTTCTAGATTTAACTAATCTGGACATGCAATATAAACGGAATTATATGGTCTTTTGGTGGCTGGCTTAATATTTGCAAGGTTTGTTACATGTAGTTAGGCATGAGCAGGGCAGGAGAGGGCTCTTCCCTCACCCACTAGGAATGTGGGGTGATGGTTAGGCATTTATCACATTGCCTCTGAAAGTGATAAATTGGCAGCCGGTGCCAGGGAGAGGCCATTTCCTGATGGCCCACACCTGTTTCACTAAAGTGCTCATTGAACGCAGGTGACAGGGAGAAGCAACTTCCTGGGCATATGCATTAAGAGACAAAATCGGGGAGTATGACCTTCCAGGGGGACTCTATCGGACAAGGGAAGAAAGCCTCAGATGGGCATGCATACAACTTCCTACATACTGCGCTGTGCTCACTTCCCAAGGGTAAGGAGGGCACTGCGCATGGAGGCAGCGCACCCTAATGGAAGAATCATGGGAAAGGAGCCAGCCTATAAAGTCCTAGGATCAAGATCAATATCACAGTTGACCTCAGTGACAGCTTGGGACTCTTCCGAGCGTGCTTTCCTTTCTTTCCTAAAGGCCTTTAAAAATAAACTTCCACTCCTAGGCCGGGCGCGGTGGCTCACGCTTGTAATCACAGCACTTTGGGAGGCCGAGGCGGGTGGATGATGAGGTCAGGAGATCGAGACCACGGTGAAACCCCGTCTCTACTAAAAATACAAAAAAATTAGCTGGGCGTGGTGGCGGGCGCCTGTAGTCCCAGCTACTCTGAGAGGCTGAGGCAGGAGAACTGCTTGAACCCGGGAGGCGGAGGTTACAGTGAGCTGAGTTCGCGCCACCGCACTCCAGCCTGGGCAACAGAGCGAGATTCCATCTCAAAAAAATAATAAATTAAAAAAATAATAATTCCTACCACGCAAGTGCCTTTAACTCAAAATAGTATGCCACTACTTTGGGGTGGCATATTCTTAACTCCTTCACTAGTAACTTTTTATTTATTTTTTAAATCTTAAGCTAGTTTGAGTTGAATTCTCTTGCAACCTAAAGTCTTCTGAGGTCCTGAAATACTTGATCCAAATTCCTCAACAGGAGGCGCCCTCACTCCAGAGAATGAGGTTATGTTTCAGGTAGAACTGGTCTAACATATTATCTGGCGATTTAGTAGCATTGGCTTCAGGAGTGGTGACCACATAGGTTCCTGGGCAGCAGTGGGCAAGGGCAGGATCAGAATGGCTGTAACCAAGGGAGGTGGTTCATTGTCACCATGAGGAGTAGCACTTGGGAGCAGCAGCTTCAGAGGTGGGAAATGCAGGGATCAGTGGGGAAAGAAGAATTCATGGTGAGCATCAGCAGCAGTCACAACAACATGGCAGTCATTTGGGTCTTAGCCTCCATGTAACGCCCCTACCTGGAAGCAACCATAATCATATTAGCAGCTGCCCTTCTTGGGATAAAGTCATGGCAAAGGCAGCTTCTAGCTCAGTGGCAAATTTGGCAAAAGATGGGGGTGTTGCAGGCCTGGCACTAGTAATAGCAGCAAAGAAGTGGAAAGATTCCAAGGTCCTGGGATAAGTATAGTCCCTGAAATTCTGGATGAGGTTTCTATAATTCTTGGGGGGGAAACCCCTAAGGTTTTCTGATTATGGTTATTGGACCCAACCACTAGGTTGGGGTAGTGGTGTAGAATTTAGAATCAGGAATGCTGAGTAGTGGCTCAAACCAAGATGATTATGGAATATGATCTGGCTCTTGATTTCCCAACTCTGCTTATTGAAGAAAATATTAAAAATTGGGGAGTAGGAAAAGGGGCCACGAACTCTTACAGTTGGCCTCTGAACCAGCTTCCTCACCTGAGATACTTATATGGGCTCCGCAGGTGATGAAAATGAGAAACACTGGCTGGTAGGAACTGTGGGAAACTGGGGAGTACTCTATCCGCTGTCTAACGGGGGCAGCTGTGATGGTGCCACGTGAGAATGCGGGCCTCGCCTACCAGAGTTTTCAGAATTTCAAAAGATCCCCGAGTTAAACCATACAGGTCTAAAAAAAAAAAGAATTTCAAAAGAAGTCAGATAGCCTATTTAAGTGTGAAATCTCTCGATCTTAAAATGTTGGCAATTAATTTATAAAAAATTTAAACACAGTATTTCCTTCCAGGCTAGTCTGAGCAACGTAGTGAGGCTGCGTCTCTAAAAAAAAAAAAAAAAAAAAAAAAAATTAAAACAATAGGCCAGACACAGTGGCTCACACCTGTAATCCCAGCACCTTGGCAGGCTGAGGTGGGTGGATCACCTGAGGTCAGGAGTTCGAGACAAGCCTGGCCAAAATGGCAAAACTCCGTCTCTACTAAAAATACAAAAATTAGCCAGGTGTGGTGGTGCATACCTGTAATCCCAGCTACTCAGAAGGCTGAGGCAAGAGAATCACCTGAACCTGGGAGGTGGAGGTTGCAGTGAGCCGAGATCATGCCAATGCACCCCAACCTGGGTGACAGAGCGAGACTGCATCTCAAAATAAATAAATAAATAAATAAATAAATAACAACGTTATGCAGTATTCAAGCCAAACACAACTCACAGGCATCTGGCGTTTGTGATCTGTGATCTATACTGTGATTTCTGAACTATTATATCTCTGAAATCCATCCAGCTCCCAGTTTATGCAATTCCACATGTAAAATTATTTCAGTTTGTTTTCCAAAGTAATTCTGCCACTGCCGTAAGGCCTTCTTTCTTGTAATAAGGCTACAGGTACCTGGGAGCCTTACTGGGATTGAGGTCATGTGTGTATCCCACCATTTCAGCGTTGGCTATCCAAGTAGTGTTTCTGGTTAGTTTCCCCTACTGTCTAAATCTTTCTTATAGATAATTTATTTTATTATTCTCTGGCTTCAGTTTCTTTTTCTCTGAGTGTAGAATTGGTATAGATTTTTAAAAATTATTTTTACCAGCTTGGGCAGCATGACATTTAGTATTTTTCTACCAAAAGTACAGAAAATTTGCCTGGTGTGGTGGTGCACGCCTGTAGTCCCAGCTACTCAGGAGGCCGAGGTGGAAGGATTGCTTGAGTCTGGGTGACAGAGCCAAGATTGCACCACTGCACTCCAGCCTGGGGTGACAGAGAGAGACCCTGTCTCAGAAAGAATTAAAAAAAAATAAAATAAAATAAAATAAGGCCAGGCGTAGTCGCTCACGCCTGTAATCCCAGCACTTTGGAAGGCTGTGGTGGGAGGATCACAAGATCAGGAGATCAAGACCATCCTGGCCAACATGGCAACACCCTGTCTCTACTAAAAATACAAAAATTAGCTGGGCATGGTGGCACGTGCCCGTAATCCCAGCTACTCAGGCATCGTGGTGGGCGCCCATAGTCCCAGCTACTCGGGAGGCTGAGGCAGAAGAATGTCATGAACCCAGGAGGCGGAACTTGCAGTGAACCGAGATCGCGCCACTGTGCTCCAGCCGTTGAGATGGAGTCTTGCTCTGTTGCCCAGGCTGGAGCGTAGTGGCATGATCTCGGCTCACTGCAAGCTCCACCTCCCGGGTTCAAGCGTGCGCCACCACACCCAGCTAATTTTCGTAGTTTTAGTAGGGACAGGGTTTCACCATGTTGGCCACGATGGTCTTGATGTCTTGACCTTGTGATCCACCCTCCTTGGCCTCCCAAAGTGCTGGTATTACAGGCGTGAGCCACCATGCCTGGCAAAAGATACCAAGATATACAGGTATACAGGAAACAAATATCATGATGACTGGAATGGTACCTCCCATCTCAATAGTAACATTAAATGTAAATGGCCTAAATGCTCCACTTAAAACATATAGAATTAGACTGGGCGCGGTGGCTCACGCCTGTAATCCCAGCACTTTGGGAGGCCAAGGAGGGCAGATCATGAGGTCAGGAGATAAGACCATCCTGGCTAACACGGTGAAACCCTGTCTCTACTACAAGTACAAAAAATTAGCCAGGCATGGTGGCAGGCACCTGTAGTCCCAGCTACTTGGGAGGCTGAGGCAGGAGAGTGGCGTAAACCTGGGAGGTGGAGCTTGCAGTGAGCCGAGATCACGCCATTGCACTCCAGCCTGAGCAACAGAGTGAGACTCCATCTCAAAAAAAAAAAAAAATCGTATAAATCACAGAATGGATAAGAATTCACCAACCAGCTATCTGCTGCCTTCAAGAGACTCACCTAACACATAAGGACTCACATAAACTTTAGATAAAAGGGTGGAAAAAGGCATTCCATGCATGTGGACATCAAAAGCAAGCAGGAGTGGCTATTTTTTTTTTTTTTTTTTTTTTTTTTTTGAGACGGAGTCTCGCTCTGTCGCCCAGGCTGGAGTGCAGTGGTGCGATCTTGGCTCACTGCAAGCGCTGCCTCCTGGGTTCACGCCATTCTCCTGCCTTAGCCTCCTGAGTAGCTGGGACTACAGGCGCGTGCCACCATGCTCAGCTAACTTTTTTTGTATTTTTAGTAGAGACGGGGTTTCACCGTGTTAGCCAGGATGATCTTGATCTCCTGACCTTGTGATCTGTCCGCCTCAGCCTCCCAAAGTGTTGGGATTACAGAGGTGATCCACCATGCCTGGCCAGGAGTGGCTATTCTTATATCAGACTAAACAAACTTTAAAGCAATAGCAGTTAAAATACACAAAAGGGGACATTGTATAATGCTAAAAGGCCTTGTCCAACAGGAAAATGTCACAATTCTAAATATATATGCATCTAACATTGGAGCTCCCAAATTTATAAAACAATTACTAATAGATCTAAGAAGTGAGATTGAGACAACAGAATAATAGTGGGGGACTTCAATTCTCCACTGACAACACTAGACAAGTCATCAGGACAGAAAGTCCACAAAGAAACAATGGATTTAAATCAAACCCAGGAACAAATGGACTTAATAGACATTTACAGAACATTCACTCAACAACCACAGAATATACATTCTATTCATCAGCACATGAAACTTTCTCCAAGATAGACCATATGATAGGCCACAAGACAAGCCTCAATAAATTTAAGAAAATGGAAATTATATCAAACACTCTCTCAGACCACAGTGGAATAAAACTGGAAATCAACCCAAAAGGAACCTTCAAAACCATCCAAATACATGGAAATTAAATAACCTGCTCCTGAATGATCATTAGGTCAAAAATAAAATCAAGATGGAAATTTAAAAATTCATCGGACTGAATGACAATAATGACACAACCTGTCAAAACCTCTGGGAGACAGCAAAGGTGATGCTAAGAGGAAAGTTCATAGCCCTAAATGCCTACATCAAAAATACTGAAAAAGCACAGACAATCTAAGGTCACACCTCAAGGAACTTGAGAAACAAGAACAAACCAACCCCAAACCTAGCAGAAGAAAGGAAATAACCAAGATCAGAGCAGAACTAAATTAAATTGAAACAAACAAAAAACAAAAGATAAATGAAAAAAAAAAACCTGGTTCTTTGAAAAGATAAGCAAAATTGATAGACCATTAACAAGATTAACCAAGAAAAGAAGAGAGAAAATCCAGATAAGCTCAATTAGAAATGAAATGGGAGATATTACAAATGACACCACAGAACTTTGAAAGATCATTCAAGGATACTATGAAACCTTTACACACATAAACTAGAAAACCTAGAGGAGATGGATAAATTCCTGGAAAAATTTAACCCTCCTAGCTTAAATCAGGAAGAATTTGATACCGTGAACAGACCAATAACAAGCAGCAAGATTAAAATAGTAACAAAACAATTATCAACAAAGAAAAATCCAGGACCAGACAGATTCACAGCAGAATTTTGTCAGACATTCAAAGAAGAATTGGTATCAATCCTATTGACACTATTCCACAAGATAGAGAAAGAGGGAATTCTTCCTAAATCATCCAATGAAGCCAGTATTACCCTAATACCAAAACCAGGAAAGGACATCACCAAAATAGAAAGCTACAGACCAATATCCCTTATTAACATAGATGCAAAAATCCTTAACAAAAGAAAAGGATTAGCTAACCAAATCCAACAACATATCAAAAAGATAATCCACCATGATCAAGTGGATTTCATACCAGGATGCAGAGATGGTTTAATATACGCAAGTCAATAAATGTGTTACATCACATAAACAGAATTAAAAACAAAAATCACATGATCATCTCAATAGACACAGAAAAAGTATTCGACGAAATCCAGCATCCCTTTATGATTAAAACTCTCAGCTGGGCGTGGTGGCTCATGCCTGTAATCCCAGCACTTTGGGAGGCCGAGGCGGGTGGATCACGAGGTCAGGAGTTTGAGACCAGCCTGGCCAACATGGTGAAACCCCATCTCTACTAAAAATACAAAAATTAGCTGGGTGTGGTTGTGTGCCCCTGTAATCCCAGCTACTGGGGAGGCTGAGGCAGGAGAATGGCTTGAACCTAGGAGGTGGAGGTTGCAGTGAGCTGAGATCGTGCCACTGCACTCCAGCCTGGGCAACAGAGCAAGACTCAGGGATGGGTAGAATCAATATTGTGAAAATGACCCTACTGCCAAAAGCAATCTACAGATTCAATGCAATTCCCATCAAAATACCACCGTGATTCTTCACAGAACTAGAAAAACAGTTCTAAAATTCATATAGAATCAAAAAAAGAGCCACATAGCCAAAGCAAGACTAAGCAAAAAGAACAAATCTGGAGGCATCACATTACCTAAATTCAAACTATTCTACAAGGCCATAGTCACCAAAACAGCATGGTACTGGTATAGAAATAGGCACACAGACCAATGGAACAGAATAGAGAACCTGGAAATAAACCCAATTACTTACAGCCAACTGATCTTTGACAAAACAAAAAAAAACATAAAGTGGGGATAGGACACTCTATTCAACAAATGGTGATGGGATGATTGGCAAGCCACATGTAGGAGAATGAAACTGGATCCTCATCTCTTACCTTATACAAATATCAACTCAAAATGGATCAGGAACTTAAATCTAAGACTTAAAACTGTAAAAATTCTAGAAGATAACATTGGAAAAACTATTTTACACACTGGCTTAGAAAAGGATTTCATGACCAAGGACCCAAAAGCAAATGCAACAAAAACACAAGTACATAGATGGGACTTACTTAAACTAAAGAGCTTTTGCATGGCAAAAGGAACAGTCAGCAGAGTAAACAGATAACCCAAAGAGTGGAAGAAAATCTTCACAATCTATAAATCTGACAAAGGACTAATATCCAGAATCTTCAATGAACTCAAACAAATTAGCAAGAAGAAACCAAACAACCCCATCAAAAAGTGGGAGTAAGAACATGAATAGACAATTCTCAAAAGCAGATCTACAAATGGTCAACAAAGATGCGAAAAAGTGCTCAGCATCACTAATGATCAGGGAAATGTAAATCAAACAATGCGATACCACCTCACTTTTGCAAGAACGGCCATAATCAAAAAATTTAAAAATAATAGAGGTTGGCATGCTGTAAACAGGGAACACTTCCACACTGCTGATGGGAACATAAACTAGTAAAACCACTGTGGAAAACAGTGTGGAGATTCCTTACAGAACTAAAAGTAGAACTACCATTTGATCCAGCAATTCCACTACTGGGTATCTACCCAGAGGAAAAGAAGTCATTACACAAAAAAGATACTTGCACATGCATGTTTATAGCAGCACAATCCGCAATTGCAAAAATGTGGAACCAACCCAAATGCCCATCAATCAGTGAGTTGCTAAAGAAACTGTAGTCTATATATATATATATATATATATACACACAATGGAATACAACTCAGCCAAAAAAAAAGCAATGAATTAATTGGATTTGCAGTGAGCAACCTGGATGAGATTGGAGACTATTATTCTAAATGAAGTAACTCAGGAATGAAAAACCAAACATAGTATGTTCTCACTCATAAGGGGGAGCTAAGCTATGAGGATGCAAAACATAAGAATGACACAATGGACTTTGGGGACTCAGGGGGAAAGAGTGGGAAGAAGGTGAGGCAGAAAAGACTACAAATTGGGTGCGGTGTATACTGCTCAGGTGATGGGTACACCAAAATCTCACAAATCACCGCTAAAGAACTCACTCATGAAACCAAACCCCACCTTTTCTCCAATAACCTATGAAATAAAAAACAAAGAGACAAAAACGCCGATCTTGTCTAGTAACATTCACAAGCCCATTGCTTGGGGGAAAGTAATTACTTTTCAGCCTTGTATCTTATACTCTCTACAAGGGAGGCTTCTAAAGATCAAAATCTCAGATTTTTAAATTGCAAGATGACTTTAGGGTATGCAGTTGCTATGGTCTAAATGTTTGTTTCCTCCTTAAATTTGTATGTTGAAACTCACCAATGTGAATATATTAGGAAATGGGAGGCCTTTGGGAGGTGATTAGGTCATGAGGGTAGATGCCTCATGAATGGGATTAGAGTCCTTATGAAAGAGCCCCCAAGCCAGGCACAGTGGCTCTGTAATCCCAGCACTTTGGAAGGCCAAGGTGGAGGATAGCTTGAGGCCAGGAATTCAAGACCAGCCTGGGCAACATGGTGAAACCCTATGTCTACTAAAAATACAAAAATTATCCAGGCATGGTGGCACACACCTACAATCCCAGTTACTTGGGGGCGGAGGTAGGAGGATCACCTGAGCCCCAGATCATGCCCCTGCAATCCAGCCTGGGCGTCAGAGTAAAACGCTGTCTCCAAAAAAAAAAAAAAAAAAAAAAAGGAAAAGAAAAAGAAAAAGAAAAGAAAAATGAGCCCCTGGAGAGCTGCCTTGTCCCTTCCACCAGGTGAAGACACAGAGAGAAGGTGTCATATGTGGAGCAGGAAGCTGCCCTCACCAGACATGGAATCTGCAGGCATCTTGCTCATGGACTTCTCAGCCTTCAGAACTGTGAGAAATAAATTTCTGTTGTTTATAAGCCACTCAGTCTATGGTATTTTGTTATGGCAGCTCCAGAGTAAGAAAGCAGTTTTATTTGTTTTCTTTTCCTAGTGTTTTCAATTAAAAGTCTTCACATCTTTTCAGGAATAAGGCAGAAAGTGTTGTTTAAATGGAATGAATACACTCACATAAGAAGAAATAAAAAATCTGCTTCCAAATCTGTATTGTAGATTTCCCTGCCAATGTATCTCTTTCTCATCAGCTTTAGATCTCCACTCACATCTGTGTTTCTAAAGGTGCCCATTCTCATAGTAAGTAATTGCTGTGAACAGATAGGTATTAGAATTATTATTGCCCACATGAGAGGGAGGTGAAGCAGAACATTCTCCCTTTACTTTCTTTTGCCAGCAAGTTCCTAACTCATAATACAGTCTTTAAAATGTGCTGTCTTCTGAGTCTTGTATCTAACTTTGGTGTTTCTTTGCAATGTATTCTTTGAAAACAATCTTTAATTGATGGTATTCTCACTTAATTCAAAAATTAAGGCCGGGCGCGTTGGCTCACGCTTGTAATCCCAGCACTTTGGGAGGCCGAGGCGGGCGGATCACGAGGTCACGAGATCGAGACCATGGCGAAACCCCGTCTCTACTAAAAATACAAAAAAAATTAGCCGGGCGTGGTGGCAGGCGCCTGTAGTCCCAGCTACTCAGAGAGGCTGAGGCAGGAGAATGGCGTGAACCCGGGAGGTGGAGCTTGCAGTGAGCCGAGATCGCGCCACTGCACTCCAGCCTGGGCGACAGAGCGAGACTCCGTCTCAGATAAATAAATAAATAAATAAATAAATAAATAAATACATAAATAAATAAAAATAAAAAACGTTAGCATTGAGTAAAAAGTTTCACTTTCACTTTTTTCGCTGTCTTTTTAATTCTCACCACCCCGTACCTAACAGGAACCACTTTTACCAAGTGTATATTACTCTTACAGCTTTTAAGATAAAAGTGAACAAATACAAATTATATTTATATTTTACCCTGTTTAAGACAACAGGTAGTATTGTTCTAAACCTTTCTTTTTCTTTCTCTCTTTTTTTTTTTTTTTTTTTGAGACAGAGTCTTGCTCTGTCACCCAGGCTGGAGTGCAGTGCCTCGATCTCGGCTCACTGCAACCTCTGCCTCCTGGGTTCAAACGATTCTCCTGCCTCAGCCTCCTGAGTAGCTGGGATTACAGATGCACGCCACCACGCCTGGCTACTTTTTGTATTTTTAGTGGAGGCGGGGTTTCACCATGTTAGTCAGGCTTGTCTCGAACTCCTGACCTTGTGATATGCCTGCCTCAGCCTCCCAAAGTGCTGGGATTACAAGTATGAACCGCTGTGCCTGGCCTAAACCTTTCTTTTTTAACTTAGCATTGTGTCTTAAAGATCTTTCATGTTGGTAAACAGAGATCTTCCCCATTTTTTATAGTTGTATAGTTTTCCATCAAGTGGATATACCGTATTTACATTGTATTTACATAACCTGTGCTCTATTAATTTACATTTGGATTGGTTTCCGTCTCTTACTCTCGCAAACAGTACTTCAATATTTAATTTGATGCATAAGTTGTTTGTCATATATACAAATACATCTGTAGAATAAACCCCAGAAATGGCATTCTTAGGTTTAATAGTTAACAAATTTGTCATTCTTGTGGTGTGTGTGTGTGTGTTTTTAAAATGCAATACTACTCTTCTTCTCTTCGTGAACTCTTCCTCATTCTCCAATACTCACTTTAGTTACTTGTTGAAGACTCTCTTGCTTTCTTTGTGAGGCTTGTTCCCACCTCTGTTCTCTCATTTCTCCGTATTTGTAGCTCCATTATAGTTCTTAGCCTTCTGTACTGAGATTACTTGTTGGTATGGCAGTCTCCTCTACTGGTTTGTAGTGTTGAAAAGCAGGGATGCTGTCTGCTATATTTTTTGTAACCCCAGGACCACAGACAGTGCCCAGTGTGTTATAGATGCTCAATATGGATGGGCTAGGTGGATACATGGATGGATTATAGATGAATAAATGAATACAGCCAATGACATTACTAGGACTGGGGTAAATTTCAAAAATTATTTTCCTATGGAGAACCTGGGACAGGTGTCAATGTTAAATATCAGTGTGTGTTGTTATGCTTTAGTATTTGGCCTGCCTGGGTGAGTTGACTCAGAGTTACTGAACCAGGAGCAGGACACAGGAGCTCAGATAAGTACTGGATAAGGTTCATGTTGGAAGCAAACACCAGAAATGGATCTTCCATCACTTAAGCAAAAATTTGATGGTGGAAGCTTACAATAGAAGGCTTGAACAGCCAAGTCTCAGGAAGAATGGTAACAAGGCCAGGGCTTCTGAAACAGGAAGAGCTTGTGGGCTTCTTTTCTGAGCCTTTCTGGAGGCAATTCAGCTCTTACTATTTCCTGTCTCTGATTAGGTTCTCAAAATTCTTAGGAAAGAGCCAGATAGGTCAGCAGCTCCTTCCCTTGGCTCATTTAGGCATAGCTAAAGGACAGAATGGGTCAACACAGGCAAGACGTCTCAGGAAATCACTATGTGCTGGGCAACCATTGCAATTTTTAACTACTAGAGGTGCCAAGGTGAGAAGTAGATGGGCTTCCTATTGATTATGTGTGGTAGAGTGACAAAGAAGCCAGGGAAATGTAGAAAGCAGGTTAATGGGGCAGGGACTCAGATAGGAGAGCAAGCAGAAGTCCAGCCACCAAGAGGTTAGCAATAGATTGGGATTAGACCGGCAGCCAAATGTGGAATAGGAGTCAACTGAACACATCTGGCTCCAGGTCAAGATTGGCTCTGGGAACTAGAAGACTGAGCTTGCCCTTGGGAGATGAGTGTTCAGCTTGGAAGCCAACCTGGGCCTGGCATGCATCATTCCTTGGTACAGAACTTGAAGCAGACCTATCCATGCATGCATCTAAATTCACGCATCACCACTATGAAGGACAGGGGCAGCCTGCCTTAATCCTCACAAAATATACCAACTAAACATCTATGTATTTCATTGTCTGCTAACTACTGGTGCTTGTTATTTTTTTTCTAGTTCATATTATTTGACCTTGAATCCAACTTGTACGCTGGTGTGACTGAGACAGGGGAGGGTACTAGCATTCATTTCACACCTACTATGCTCTAGACAGAGTTAGTGGTTCAGATCTCATACACATTATTACATTTTTATTCCCCAAAATAGCCATTTGAGGGCAAATTTTAGCATCTTTTAAAAAACTGCACTTTTTTTTTCTTGAGACAGAGTCTTGCTCTGTCTCCCAGGCTGGAGTACAGTGGCGTGATCTGGGCTCACTGCAACCTCCGCCCCCTGGGTTCAAGCGATTCTCCTGCCTCAGTTTCCCGAGTAGCTGGGATTACAGGCGCCCACCACCATGCCTGGCTAATTTTTGTATTTTTAATAGTGACAGGGTTTCACCATGTTGACCAGGCTGGTCTCGAACTCCTGACCTCAGGTGATCCATCTACCTTGCCCTCCCCAAGTGCTGGGATTACAGGTATGAGCCACCATGCCCAGCCTAAAAATAGACTTTATTGAGGTATAAGTGACACACAAAAAGCTGTACATATTTAATGTATACAATTTAATGAGTTTGGTGATGAGTATACACCCGTTAAAACATCACCACAATCTATGCCATAAATATATCCCACCTCCAAAAGTTTCATTCCAGGATTAAGACTCTTTTTTTTTTTTTTTTTGAGACGGAGTCTCGCTCTGTCACCCAGGCTGGAGTGCCGTGGCGCGATCTCGGCTCACTGCAAGCTCCGCCTCCCGGGTTCACGCCATTCTCCTGCCTCAGCCTCTCCGAGTAGCTGGGACTACAGGCGCCGCCACCATGCCCGGCTAATTTTTTTGTATTTTTTTTTTAGTAGAGACGGGGTTTCACCGTGGTCTCGATCTCCTGACCTCGTGATCCACCCACCTCGGCCTCCCAAAGTGCTGGGATTACAAGCGTGAGCCACCGCGCCCAGCCGATTAGGACTCTTTTGATAGATAAATTAATTTAAGCAGATGAAGGTAAAGTAACATGAACAAAATTATCTGAGCCTCCAGTGATCACATTTTCCCTATCACAGCGCCCTCTAGGTCCTCTTGAGTCTCATCACATGCACGCAGGGCCCACGGTACCTGTCTTGATAGTGACTACAAGCCAGCCAATGAGGGACAATAGAATGCACTTGGAGTCAGGAACCCTCCACTCTAACTCAGCTGTGCTGTTAATTAGCTGGTGGCTTTGTATCTTATCTGTAAAGGGAGGGATTGATCAGATGATATTTGGGCTCTTTCATTGCTCTAAAAATGCCTGGCCTCTGGTTTTACAGCCTTTAAAGCTATTAGAGGCCGGGCGCGGTGGCTCACGCTTGTAATCCCAGCACTTTGGGAGGCCGAGGCGGGCAGATCACGAGGTCAGGAGATCGAGACCACGGTGAAACCCCGTCTCTACGAAAAATACAAAAAATTAGCCGGGCGTGGTGGCGGGTGCCTGTAGTCCCAGCTACTCGGAGAGGCTGAGGCAGGAGAATGGCGTGAACCCAGGAGGCGGAGCTTGCAGTGAGCCGAGATCGCGCCACTGCACTCCAGCCTGGGTGACAGAGCGAGACTCCGTCTCAAAATAAAATAAAATAAAATAAAAATAAAGCTATTAGAGATCATTTCTGCCTTAGAGAGCTTTAATTTGGTCTGCAGATCTATGCCATACTGTTGCCACATTTTGTTAGCCTCCACAAAAATATGCCAGTATCCTTGACGTTCTTCTCTACTTCTTTGCTTTTTTTTCACATAAAATATGAGATTTAATGAAGCAGAATTGAGTGCCACACTAGTGTGATTCCCAAGGAAACTTGCAACTTACCTATAGTTTCTTTTTTTTTGAGATGGAGTTTCGCTTTGTCGCCCAGGCTGGAGGGCAGTGGCGCGATCTCAGCTCACTGCAAGCTCTGCCTCCCGGTTTCATGCCATTCTCCTGCCTCAGCCTCCTGAGCAGCTGGGACTACAGGCACTCGCCACCATGCTTGGCTAATTTTTTTGTATTTTTAGTAGAGATGGGGTTTTGCCGTGTTACCCAGGATGGTCTCAATCTCCTGAACTCATGATCTGCCCATCTCGGCCTCCCAAAGTGCTGGGATTACAGGTGTGAACCACCGTGCCTGGCCCCTATAATTTCTAAAGTATAATTTGGCATATTGTCTTCTATACTTCTCTGGTCTATAAAAGTTTTTATACTACCCCCCTCCCAATTTTTGGAAATGAAAACTTTTTTTTTTTTTCAAATGATGTACTTATTCAGAATTCCAAAATGTAAACCAAATGTAAATGAGTAAGAAAGAAAGTTATACCAACAACCGAGAAAAAATATCCTTCTGGGAAAAATTTTTGTATTTGAAAGGACCTTTATGGATAGAATGTGAGGGAAACTTTTGTGCATAAGAAATTAACAGAATTGTGAAGGTAGAGGGATGGCATAGAAATGGGTAGAGAGGGCTCAGCAGCGGAGTGGTGGGCTGGAGCTCAAGGTTCCTGGAATTAATGGAAAGACCTTTTTAAGAAGTAGATGTGTCTAATATTCAATTTTAAGGTGTTAGGTTTCTGTGATTTAAATCCTGCCCATTTCCTCAGCTTTGTCTGCTACATACACTAATGCCTTTATGTAAGTTGGGCATTTTGTTTGTTTGTGTAGGGTGGGCAGTAGGGGTGCAAAATAAGGAAAAGGACTGATTCCATGAAAACTAATTCATTGAAAGCAGAAACTATCATTTATCAAGTGCTTCTGGGTTCCAGGCAATATATCTGGTACATTTAATCTTCTAAACGATTCTAGGAGTTAGGTCCTATTATTATTTCTGTTTTCTTTTTTTTTTTTTTTTTTGAGAAAGTAGTAAGGATTTTTATTGTCAAAACAAGAGATCATAGAAGACAAATAAATTAATTGTTCTCATAATTTTAGACTCCAGGGTCTCTCTATGGAATTATTTCTGTTTTCAAGATGATGAAACTAAACCCTGGGGAAAATACACATTATTTGTACCAAGTTATCCAAGGAGCAAATGCTCAGAGTAGGACTTGAATTCAGATTTGCCTGACTCCAAACTCCATTTCTCACCCAGTGATTGCTCTCTATGGCTGCCTGTGTGTTACAGGAAAGACACAGGACTGTACAGAAGAACGTCCTTTCAAATTGGGAAGGAGTCAAGAGACCAAAGAATGATCCATAGAAGTCTAGTTATTCTTAATTAGGACTTATGGACAGGGCATTCCTGGGCAGCAGCATGACATCTCCAGAGAACTGCTCTGCCACCCTTCTATAAACTGCTTTTAAGCTATTTTATTTGCCCTTTGCCTACTGTGCGCGACGAGACTGTTTTTTTTTTTGGTATGTTCCCAGACATGCTCTGGAATGTTTAGTTTCTTAGGGACACTTTCTTTTCAGCTGGTCGTCATGGCCTTGGCTCACTGCCCAGCCTTCAGGGCTCAAGGAGTGGACATATACCCTTAAGTAACCTGGTGGGGATCCATCACCCAAAACCATGACAGACAGGGATTTAGTCACTGGTACTACAAAAACCTGAAACTAGTAGCGAGTTATGCTTTCTACTCTTCTTTATATTATTCCTTCTGAGTTGGTTTTGTTTTTGTAATTGAAATATTTTGCATGTCAAAGTCCTAGCTGAGTTTGCTGGCTTATGCCTGTAATCCCAGCACTTTGGGAGGCTGAGGCAGCAGGATTGCTTGAGGTCAAGAATTTGAGGCCAGCCTGGGCAACATAGAGAGATCTTGTCCTTATTTATAAAAGATAAAATAAAGTTTAAAAATATCTAAACAAAATATATGAAACAACTATTTTCAGGCTTAGGATGACAGATATGGGCTATAATCCTTTAAAGAAGGGAAACCAGTGAGGTGAGCTCCAAGTTTATCTGCCGGAGCTCTCTGGACTGCAGAGTAAAAAGCCCAAGCAGAGAAGAAGGGGCTTCTGAAGCTGCTGAGAGAGTTGGAATTTGTGGGACGATGAACCATTGAGGGGTCTCTGCACTTGAAGGAGAATGGAGAAGAAAGGGGCCAGAAATGTTTGTGGGGTAGCTCCTGTGGGCTTCTTGGCTGAGGCTGAAATGCAGGTATGTAAGGCAAGGATCTGCAAGGCCCAGCAAAAGCAAAAAGTTGAAGAACTGAAAAGGGAAGTAGATAAGTTCAAATTATAGCTGAAGATTTTAACTACTCTTTCAATAATTGATAGAACAAAGAGACAAATTACCTTGGATATGGAACATTTGAGCAATACTATTAGGTCAACTTGGACTAATTAACATTTAGAGAACACTAACCCAAGAACTGCAGAGTGTACATTCTTTTCAAGTCACTCGGAATGTTCAGCAAGATAAACTATATACTGGGCCATAAAATATGTCTCAAATTTCAAAAGATGGAAGTAATGCAGAGTATGTTCTCTGACCACTGAAAAATAAAGCTAGAAATGAGTTGCCATAGATATCTTTAAAAAAAATAAAGCCCAAGCTGGACATGGTGGCTCATGCCTGTAATCTCAGTACCGAGGCAGGAGGATAGCTCTAGCTAAGGAGTTTGAGACCAGCCTGAGCAACATTATGAGACCTTGTCTCTACAAAAAAATTAAAAAAGTATCCAGGCATGGTGGCATGTGCCTATAGTCCCAGCACTTGGGAGGCTGGAGTGGAAGGATCACTTGAGCTCAGGAGTTCAAGGTTATAGTAAGCCATGATGGTGCTACTACACTCCAGCCTGGGTAACAGAGTGAGACCGTATCTCTAGTAAACAAACAAACAAACAAACAAAAAAGCCCAAATATTTTGGATATTAAATGACATACTTCTTTTTTTTTGAGACGGTCTCATTCTGCCATCCAGGCTGGAGTGCAGTGGCGTGATCTTGGATTACTGCAACCTCTGCCTCCTGGGTTCAAGTGATTCTCCTGCCTCAGCCTCCTGAGTAGCTGGGACTACAGGCCTGCGCCACCATGCCTGGCTAATTTTTGCATTTTTAGTAGAGACAGGGTTTCACCATGTTGGCCAGGATAGTCTGGATCTCCTGACCTCATGATCTGCCTGCCTCAGCCCCCCAAAATGCTGGGATTACACGTGTGAGCCACCGCGCCCGGCAAATGACATACTTCTAAACAACCTACAGGTCAGAAAAGAAATTCCAAGAGAAATTTTAAAGTATTTAACACTGAATGATAATGAAAACACAACATATCAAAATTTGTGGGATGTAGCTAATGCAGCATTTAGGGGGAAATTTATAGTCTAAAATGATTGATTATATTAGAAAATAAATAAGTCTTCAAATTAAGGCTCTAAGTTTCCACCTTAAGAAGCTAGAAAAGAAAATAAACAAAAAGTAAGTAGAAGAACCAGTAAGAATGGAAATAAGAAAGATAAATCACAGAAAAGAGAGATCAAACTATTAAAGCCAAAAGTTAATTCGTTGAAAAGGTTAATAAAATTGAGGAAAAACGATAAAGAAAAAACAGAGAAGAGACAAATTAAAATTATCAAGAGTCAAACAGGGGACATCACAAGAAATCCTATAGAAAGAAAGGAAATAAGGGATTATGATGAACTTTATGCTGATAAATTTAACAACTTAGAGAAAATGTACAAATTCTTAGAAAAACCTATTTAACCAAAACTGATGCAAAAATAAATGGAAAATATGTATAACTCCATAACTGCTAAATAAATTGAATTTCTAATTTTACAAAACCTCAAGCTGAGCACCGTCGTATCTGTAGCCTCAGCTACTTGGGAGGCTGAGGTGGGAGGATCACTTGAACCTGGGAGGTTGAGGCTTCAGTGAGCCATTATTGTACCACTGCACTCCAGCTTGGGTAACAGAGTGAGAGCTTGTCTCAAACAAAAGAAAACAAAAATCAATCAATATAATTCATCACATTAACAGAATAAAGGGAAAAAAATTATATCTCCATAGATATAGAAAAAGAATTTCACAAAATCCAACATCCATTTTTGAAAAATTTCAGCAAACTATGAAAAAAAGAGAATTCTCTTTTTTCTTATTTATTCTTTTTTTTTTTTGAGACGGAGTCTTGCTCTTTCGCCCAGGCTGGAGTGCAGTGGCGCAATCTCTGCTCACTGCAAGCTCCCCCTCCCAGGTTCACACCGTTCTCCTGCCTCAGCCTCCCGAGTAGCTGGGACTACAGGCGCCCGCCACCGCACCTGGCTAATTTTTTGTATTTTTAGTAGAGACAGGGTTTCACCGTGTTAGCCAGGATGGTCTCGATCTCCTGACCTCGTGATCCACCGGCCTTGGCCTACCAAAGTGCTGAGATTACAGGCATGAGTCACTGCGCCCGGCCTATTTATTCTTAAGACAGGGTCTCACACTGTCACCCAGGCTGGAGTGCAGTGGAGTGATCTCTGCTCACTGCAACTTCTGCTTCCTGGGCTCAAGCCATCCTCCCATCTCAGCCTCTTGAGTAACTGGGACTACAGGTTTGTGCCACTATGCCTGGCTAATTTTTCGTATTTTTTTTGTACGGATGTGGTCTTACCATGTTGCTCAGGCTGGTCTTGAACTCCTGGACTCAAGCCATCCACCTGCTTGGACCTCCTAAAATTCTGAGATTCCAGGTGTGAGCCACCATACCCAGTAGAGAATTTTCTCAATCTGATAAAGAACATCCACAAAAAGTTATAGCTAATTTTATACTTAATGATGACAGACTGAATGCTTTCTCCCATGACTGTGAACAAGGTGAGGATGTTCACTTCTATTGCTTTTAGGCAGCATTGTGTTGGAGGTCCTCGCCTGCTTAATACAGCAAGAAAAAGGAATAAAAGTTTACAGATTAAAACAGAAGAGAAAATGTCACAAACAACGTGATTGCCTGAATAGTAATTCCTAAAGAATCTCTATAAAAATGACTAAAAATAATAAGTAAATTAGCAAGGTTGCAGGACAAAAGATAAATAATAAACAGTATTTCTATATTATAGCAAAAAATAATTGGAAGTTAAAATAAAAAATCAAAATATCACCAAAAACATGAACACTTAGGGTTGCATTTAATGAAATAAGTGAAAGAGCTATATACTGAAACCTATAAAACATTGCTGAGAGAAATTAAAGACCTACTTAGGAGATGTATACATATTCAGAGATTGGCAGACTCCATATTCTTAAGATGTTAATTATGCTCCCACTCTTCAAATTATTTATAGATTGATTGCAGTTCTAATTAAAATCCCAGCAGTTTGTATGTAGATAATGACCAGCTGATTCTCAAATGTATGTAGAAATGCGAAGGACCTAGAATAGCTAAAATAATATCGAAAAAGGACAAAATCAGAGGATTTATACTTCCTGATTTTAAGGCTTACCATATTAAGGTAGTATAATCATATAATGATAGCAATTGAACAGAATACCATGGTCAGAACTAGACTCACCTATATATGGTCAATTGATTTTCAAGGTTCAATTCAGTATAATCTTTTTCTTTTTTCTTCTTTTTTTTTGAGACAGAGTTTTGCTCTTGTTACCCAGGCTAGAGTGCAATGGCACAAGCTTGGCTCACCGCAACCTCCACCTCCCAGGTTCAAGCGATTCTCCTGCCTCAGCCTTCCCAAGTAGCTGAGATTATAGGCATATGCCACCAAGCCCAGCTAATTTTGTATTTTTTGTAGAGATGGGGTTTCTCTGTGTGGGTCAGGCTGGTCTCGAACTGCCGACCTCAAGTGATCCGCCCACCTCGGCCTCCCAAAGTGCTGGGATTACAGGCGTGAGCCACCGTGCCCAGCTTCAATGCAGTATAATCTTAAAGCATGCTGGGTCAACATGAGAATATATTCATATACATAAAAAACATGACCTTTACCTCATACCATTTACAACAATTTACCTGAAATGTGTCATATATGTAAAAATAAGAGCTAAAACTATAAAATTTCCAGATGAAAGTCAAGGAGAAAATCTTTGTGATGTTGGGTTAGGCAGTTTTCTTAGGACACAAAAACATTAGCCATAAAAAGAATCCATAAGTTGAAGTTCATCAAAATTGAAAACTTTTGCCCTTCCAAAGACACTCTGAGAACACTAATGACAAACCACACAGAGAAAATATTTAAAAATTTGTATCTTATGAAGGATTTGTATCTAGAATATATAAAAATCTTTTATAATCCAATAATTCAGTAATGTAGTTAAAAATGGGCTAAACAGTATAGACTTTTCATCAAAGAATATTTTATTTTTATTTTTTTTTGTGAGATGGAGTCTGGCTCTGTCATCCAGGCTGGAGTGCAGTGGTGCAATCTTGGCTCACTGCAACCACTGCCTCTTGGGTTCAAGCAATTCTCCTGCCTCAGCCTCCTGAGTAGGTAGGATTACAGGTGTGTGCCACCATGCCTGCCCAGCTAATTTTTGTATTTTTAATAGAAACAGGGTTTCACCATGTTGGCCAGGTTGGTCTCGAACGCCTGACCTCATGATCCGCCCGCCTCACCCTCCCAAAGTGCTGAGATTACAGGCGTGAACCACCGCACCTGGCCCCAAGCAATATTTTAAAACTGGCAAATAAGCATATGAAAAGTTACTCAGCATCATTATTCATTGGGGAAATACAAATAAAACCACAATAAGGTAACACTACAAAGCACTAGAATGATAAAATTAAATGAGTGATGTTACTAATTTTTGGCAAGGGTGTGAAGCAACTAGTACTCTGAATAATAGTTGTTTTTTTTTTAAGTTAAAATACATTTAATATATGCACCAGCAATCTCACTACTAGATATTTACCCAAAAGAAATGAAAACATTCATCCATTCAAAACCATGTACTAAGATGTTCATATCAGTTTTATTGACAACATCCAAAAACTAGAAAAAATCCAGGTGTTCACCAACTGCTGAATGGCTAAACATATTGTGTTTTTTTTTTTTTTTTTCAGACAAGGTCTTGCTCTGTCACCCAGGCTGGAGTGCAGTGGTGTCTACCATAGCTCACTGCAGCCTCAAACTCCTGGGCTTAAGCGATCTCACCTCAGCCTCACAAGGAACTGGGACTACAAGTGTGCGCCACTACCCCCAACTAATTTTTTTTTTTTTTTTGATTTTAGAGACAGCCTCATTCTGTCGCCCAGACTGGAGTGCAGTGGTGTGAGCTCTGCTCATTGCAACCTCTGTCTCCCAGGATCAAGTGATTCTCAAGCCTCGGCCTCCCAGTAGCTGGGATTACAGGTACACGCTACCACACCCAGCTAATTTTGTATTTTCAGTAGGTTTTGCATGTTTTGGCCAGACTGGTCTTGAACTCCTGGCCTCAAGATGATCCACCTGTCTAGGCCTCCCAAGCTGCTGGGGACTACAGGTGTGAGCCACCGCTCCCAGCCCCAGCTAATTTTTTTAAAAGATTTTGTAGAGATGGGGGTCTTGCTATGTTACCCAGGCTGGTCTCAAACTCATGGGCTTAAATGATCTACCTGCCTTGTCCTCTCAAAGTGCTAGGATTACAGGCATGAGTGACTGTGCCCAGGCCATATTGTGATAGATATATACATATATATATACACACACACACACACAGACATATATACATATATACACACACGTATATACATATAGACATATATGTGCGTATATATGTATTTTTTTGGGATGGAGTCTTTTTTTTTTTTTTTTTTGAGACGGAGTCTTGCTCTGTCGCCCAGGCTGGAGTGCAGTGGCGTAATCTCGGCTCACTGCAAGCTCCGCCACCCGGGTTCACCCCATTCTCCTGCCTCAGCCTCTCCAAGTAGCTGGGACTACAGGCGCCCACCACCAAGCCCGGCTAATTTTTTTGTATTTTTAGTAGAGACGGGGTTTCACCGTGGTCTTGATCTCCTGACCTCGTGATCCCCCCGCCTCGGCCTCCCAAAGTGCTGGGATTACAAGCGTGAGCCACCGCGCCCGGCCTGAGACAGAGTCTTGCTCTGTCACCCAGGCTGGAGTGCAGTGGCGTGATCTCAGCTGACTGCAAGCTCCTCCTTCCGGGTTCACGCCATTCTCCTGCCTCAGCCTCCCCAGCAGTTGGGACTACAGGCACCTGCCACCACACCCGGCTAATTTTTTTCTTTTTTTTTGTATTTTTAGTAGAGACGGGGTTTCACCGTGTTAGCCAGGATGGTCTCCATCTCCTGACCTCGTGATCTGCCCGCCTTGGCCTCCCAAAGTGCTGGGATTACAGGCATGAGCCACTGCGCCTGGCCATATTGTGATATTTTTAAAAATCACAAAAAATTGTGTTAATTCCATTCCATAAAATACTAGTCATTAATAAGATGGAAAGCACTACTGATACATGCAAAAATATTGATTAATATAATATTAATTAAAGCTTCCTAAGCAAAACAAGAGTTTTATTCACATGAAATTCTATAAAACGCAAAACCATTGTGACAGATCAGTGGTTGCCTGGGCCTGAGGATTGGGAGAGAGGAATGACTGCAAACTCGCAAGAGAAATCTTTTTGGCATGATGGAATGTCCTATACCTTGATTTCGGTCATGATTATGAGACAGTATATATTTGTCAAAACTTATCAAACTGGCTGGAGCAGTGGCTCATGCCTGTAATCCCATTATTTTGGGAGGCCGAGGTGGGAGGATCACTTGAGGCTAGGAGTTCAGGACGAGACTGGGCAATAGAGCCAGACCCTGTCTCTCCAAAAAAATATCTAAAAGTTGGTTGGATATGGTGGCTTGTGCCTGCAGTCCCACTACATGGGAGGTGGTGGCAGGAGGACCGCTTGAGGCCAGGAGTTTGAGGATGCCGTGAGCTATGATCACACCACTGCACTCCAGCCTAAGTGCCACAGTCTGAGACCCTGTCTCTCTTTAAAAAAAAAAAAAGGCCGGGCATGGTGGCTCACGCCTGTAATCCCAGCACTTTGGGAGGCTGAGGCAGGTGGATCATGAGGTCAGCATAGTGAAACCCCATCTGTACTAAAATCAAATACAAAGAATTAGCCAGGTATGGTGGTGTGCGTGCACCTGTAATCCCAGCTACTCGGCAGGCTGAGGCAGGAGAATTGTGTGAACCCGGGAGGTGAAGGTTGCAGTGAGCCGAGATGGTGCCACTGCACTCCAGCCCAGGCGACAGTGCAAGACTCCATCTCAAAAATATATATATATATATATATATATATGTAAATTATATATCAGTAAAATCAATTTCTGGGAAAAATATATTGCCCTTACAAGGAGTACCTTTTCATTTGCTTGTTAAATAAAGCACCTTATAGGTTTTACAAAGGAAGGAAAGAAAGAAAGGAAGGACGTAAGAAAGGAAGAGAGGGAGGGAAAGGCAGAAAGATAAATGATTGTAGAAAGCTTCCATTTATGTTTAATAATACTTGGAGTAAAACTCTATAATACTTACTAGTAAGAGGCTTGAAGATAGGCACCTGGGAATTGATCAACAGGTGTGGCTACACAATAGGCGTGTGCTCCCTGAATTTTCAATAGAGAGTTGTTTATCAACACCTGGCAGTCAAGGTGACTGCCTTGCTCTTGCAGAGCATGTCTTGGTTAAATTAAGGTATCAGAAGAGGGTTGCCAGGTATCCCCCCACACCTGGAATAGCCCCAGGAGAACATATTTCTAAGTGGAAACATAGGCTATGTTCAGTCCTGGGTTGGCTCTAAAGGGCTCCTCAAGGTTGGAACACATGGACTCAGATTTAGCTTCGCTAAAGATCTTATCCAAAAGGAAGATAGCTTGTAATGAAAACTAGTCTCTTGGTAAGAGCTACCATTTCAGTATTTTCCAGAACAAAATAATTATACCATATGTTGCTCATACACTTTGGGAGTATTTAAATTAAGTCTTTTTTTTTTTTTTTTTTTTTTAAAGAGGCAGAGTCTAGCTCTGTTGCCTAAGCTGGAGTGCAGTGGCACAAACACAGCTCACTGCAGCATGGAACTTTTGCCTCGGCCTCCCAAGTGGCTGGGACTACAGGTGCATGCCAATGTGTCTGACTAATTATTTTGTATTTGCAGGGAAAGGATCTCGCTATGTTGTCCAGATTGGTCTCAAACTGGGCTCAAGTGATCCTCCCACCTTGGCTTCTCAAAGTGCTGGGATTACAGGTGTGAGCCATCACGCCCAGCCCTACCAGTTGTTCATTAAGGGGCCCCAAATAAAACAACCAATGAGCTAAAAGTATGAACCAGCAATTAAGGAGAACACATGGGATTTGGTTTCTTTGGCTAGCCTGACGCAAAGCGATTCCCAGCGGAAATCTCAGAGCTCAGAGCCAGGCTCAGTTGTTTCCAGTGTCCAAGCTAAATACACTGATACCAGCTTCAAGGAAAAGGTAGGGTGATAAAAAGAAAAACGATATGTCAAGAGGTATTATTTTCTCTGTTCCCAGAGGCAAATTAGTACCGAAAGGCAGTTTTGTGGCCTGAGTAAGTCACTTTAACTACTCTGGGTTGGACTCTCTCTCCACCTCCTCTCTTCCTTAATTATTCTCTTTTTTTTTTATTATTATTTTTTTGAGATGGAGTCTTGCTTTGTAGCCCAGGCTGGAGTGCAGTGGTGTGATCTCGGCTCACTGCAACCTCTGCCTCCTGGGTTCAAGTGATTCTTCTGCCTCAGCCTCCTGACTAGCTGGGATTACAGGTGCCCGCCACCGCATCTGGCTAATTTTTGTATTTTTAGTACAGACGGAGTTTCATCATGTTGGCCAGGCTGGTCTTGAACTCCTGACCTCATGATCCACCCTCCTCAGCCTCCCAAAGTGCTGGGATTACAGGCATGAGCCACCGCACCTGGCCAATTATTCTCTTTAATTAACAATAATTTTTTTTTTTTTTTTTTTTTTTTTTTTTTTTTTTGAGACGGAGTCTTTCTCTGTCCCCCAGGCTGGAGTGCAGTGGCGCGATCTTGGCTCACCGCAACCTCCACCTCCTGGGTTCACACCATTCTCCTGCCTCAGCCTCCCAAGTAGCTGGGACTACAGGCGCCCTCCAACATGCCCGGCTAATTTTTTGTATTTTTAGTAGAGATGAGGTTTCACCGTGTTAGCCAGGATGGTCTCGATCTCCTGACCTCGTGATCCGCCCGCCTTGGCCTCCCAAAGTGCTGGGATTACAGGCTTGAGCCACCATGCCCGGCCTATTAACAATAATTATAACTGCCTTGGTATGCCATTGTGAGGTTTGAAAAAAAAAGCATGCAGGACTCCTACCACGATGCCTGTCTCCAAGTAGCTCAGTGAACAGTTAATATTATATCTAACATGGTGCTAAATACATTAAATTGCAAATATTATATGTAAAGGATGTGTAAATATTTTCTGTGGACCTCTACAGAGGTAAATTGTCAACATTACAGGATTAGCCATGCATGATGGCTCATGCATGTAATCCCAGCAATTTGGGAGGCTGAGGCGGGTGGATTACTTGAGGCCAGGAGTTGGACACCAGCCTGGGCGACATAGTGAAACCCTGTCTCTACAAAAAATACAAACATTAACCGGGCAGTGTGGCTTGCACCTGTAGTCCCAGCTCTTTGGGAGGCGGAGGTGGGAGGATCGCTTGAGCCCAGGAGGTTGAGGCTGCAGTAAGTTGTGATTGCACCACTGCACTTTAGCCTGGGCGACAGAGCGAGTCCCTGTCCCAAAACAAAAACCAAACCAAAACGGCCGGGCGCGGTGGCTCACGCTTGTAATCCCAGCACTTTGGGAGGCTGAGGCGGGCAGATCACGAGGTCAGGAGATCGAGACCACGGTGAAACCCCGTCTCTACTAAAAATACAAAAAAAAATTAGCCGGGCGTGGTGGCGGGTGCCTGTAGTCCCAGCTACTCGGAGAGGCTGAGGCAGGAGAATGGCGTGAACCCGGGAGGCGGAGCTTGCAGTGAGCCGAGATTGCGCCACTGCACTCCAGCCTGGGAGACAGAGCAAGACTCCGTCTCAAAAAAAAAAAAAAAAAAAAACCAAAACAAACAAAACAAATTACAGGATTAATTCCCAGAAAGTGAAGAAACAGTAAGCATAATGGAGATGCACTTGCTTCTATCAGGGGAAGTAGAGATGAGAGATCCGCAGTGAGGGTGGTGTGCCAGGGTTATTCTGTTTGTCTCCAAGATCCATTTTTCTTCTCAAGAGGCTTTCCCCTGACAACATTATTACTTGAGCTCCCTTGCTAGCTGGCTACCAGTTGGATTTGGCCAGTGTGAGGCACTGGTAGAAACTCAGAGCAAATGGAAGGAAGTCTAGGCATTCCCTCCTTGCGTTGGCATTGTGTCTTTAGCAGTGTTTGCATCCTTCCACGACTACAGGCAACTCCTTCCCATCTCAGCCCTCACTGGGCCCTGGTATTACTGTTTCGTTCCCTTGCCCTTTTATGTGTGGGTGGTAATGGCTTCCCACTGCTATGAATCTGTATGTGACACCGTCCCTTCTATATGCCATCAACTCTGTACACACTTCTATAAGCAGGGCCTTCATTTGAGTCTCTGTGTTTGAAGCATCTAGGGCAAATGTAGTTTGTGCTAGGACCTTGACTGATCAGAGGTCTCCAAAACACTCTAAAGTGCACCCATTAGAGAAAGATACAGCTTTAATTATCTGGCACTTCCAAAGAGTGCCAACTACTTACAATAGTGCAAGTAATAATTTTCCCGCTCCCTAGTAATATTCCCGAAAACATTAGAAACACAGCTAGCAAGATGGAGGTGGAATAATAAAAGCCCTAAGTGGTAGAGAGAAGCTGGTAACATCTGGCAATAAGCCAGAGCTGGGAGGATAGGAGGAGAGAACCCAGCTTCACATGAAGTTCTAAGTTTGAACTATTACATGTGGCCGATATGTTAAAAATTAACCAGAAGACCTTGCATTACCTATGGATAATTAGAAAAACCATAGGGCCTGCTATAGTGCTTACCCAGAGGGAAGAGGAAGAACAAGCCCCAAAGAGTACATTTAAAAGAAGCAAATAAATTTGCTTTATTACATACCAGAAGCATGCTATTCAATATAATGCTTACATAGTTCCAGTGTATGAGTAATTATTAACAGCTCTGGAAAGACTTAATTGCACAGCAAAGGTCTTGGAAGTGGGTCTCAATTGCATGCCTACTTAGCTCTAGCCTTGTTACTAAATCATCAACCTTGTCATACTGGGATGGCAATGAACTTGTTCATTGGATGTTTTCTTCACATTTTTTTGCCCTAGCATAATTTTTTTTTTTTTTTTGAGACGAAGTCTCATTCTGTCACCCAGGCTGCAGTGCAGTGGCATGATCTCAGCTCACTGCAACCTCTGCCTCCCAGATTCAAGCAATTCTCCAGCCTCAGCCTCCTGAGCAGCTGGGACTACAGGCGCGCACCACTACGCCTGGCTAATTTTTGTATTTTTATAGAGACGGGATTTCACTATGTTGGCCAGGCTGGTCTTGAACTCCTGACCTCAAATGATCCATCCTCTTTGGCCTTCCAAATTGTCCCTAGCATAATTTTTATTATATACCTGCCATTGTATAATATTTTTATTCTTATATGGCAACCACATGACATGACACCACATGAGATGGCACCACATGACAAATGACCATAATATCCCACTTTATTAGTTTGACTGTTGGTCTGTACTCTTGGATTAGATAGATCACATGAGTGTTGTTGCCACTGTTGATTACATGCAGAAGTCAGTGGTGGATCTGTAGGAGGGCAGTGGGTCAGAGAGGCAATGCCTAGGAAACAACTGCTTGTCACCCCAATCCAACTTCAGATGGTGGCGTATTTTGTGAGCTCCACTTTCCAGGAGATAATGCTTAGCTTTTTAGGTTCTGAAATTCAATTGTTAGGTCACCCAGAGGTGTTGTGTTGCTGATTAATGTGTCTTGTCCTATCTGTGAAACCTATGTGGGAAGCCAGAATCTAATAGGAAGTTTTCTTGGTGAGCGTAGAATGAACACAAGGAGAATCAACTGATGACTTTAATGGCTAATGTCATCTGGGTATGATAAATAATAGGAATCTGGCTGTGTCAGGCTATCTGTGTCCATGGGCCAGGGACTCACTGCCCTGACTCATGCTAGAGGCACACAGTCAATGTCTGTGTCTTTAACTCTCTTTCATGCTTCATTTACAAACCCAGCTGCAACCTGATAGACACATTCTATCGGGGTGATAACCCTAAAGATACTTCAAGTTATGGTTACACTTTACTGGCCTGGGAATCTTACCATCCATCTCTTTACCATAACTTTGCCTATCTCTAATACAATTATTTCTTTGCTTACATTATAATCTAGCTATCTGGGGCAGTCATTTTTCCTTTATCACCAGCTTCTTAGGGAATCCTTGTTTTTGGCCATGTGTACCACCCATGGCTACCAGATGGGAGGCAGGATCTCCAGGACTCGTCGTGCTGACTGCAACACTTCTTAATTTCAGGCTTCCAAGCAGAGGGACAGTTGGTTTATCTCTCTGCAGGTGGTTTTTCTACTTTTTTTTTTCTGTCCTCTGGACCTCATATCCAAGGTTACTGCTTTTTCTTTTTTCCTTTTTTAGAGACAATATCTCATTCTGTCACTCAAGCTAGAGTATAGTGAGTGGCTTGATCATAGTTCACTGCAGCCTAGAGCTTGCAGGCCCAAGCGATCCTCTCACCTCAGCCTGCTGAGTACCTAGGATTACAAGTGCATGCCACTATGCCCGCTTAATTTTTTAATTTTTTTGTAGAGACAGCGTCTTGTTATGTTACCCAGGCTGGTCTTGAACTCTGGGCCTCAAGCACTTTTCTCTCTCTCTCTCTTTTTTTTTTTTTTCAGATGGCGTCTCGCTCTGTCGCCCAGGCTGGAGTACAGTGGCGCAATCTCGGCTCACTATAACCTCCACCTGCCAGGTTCAAACAATTCTCCTGCCAAGTAGCTGGGACTACAGGCATGTGCCACCGCCTGGCTATTTTTTTTTTTTTTGTATTTTTAGTAGACACGGGATTTCACCATGCTGGCCAGGCTGGTCTCGAACTCCTGACCTCGTGATCCGCCTGCCTCGGCTTCCCAAAGTGCTGGGATTACAGGCGTGAGCCACCGTGCCCGGCTCCAGCGCTTTTCTCACCTTGGCAGCCCAAAGTGTTGGGATTATAGGCATGAGCCACTGCACCTGACTGCTTATTGCTTTTGAATCTTCATGCCTTGGACCTAAATAGCTTCACTTCTAAAACTTAAAACTCTAAAGATTCACACTCTGACTAGAAATTCCCATGCTTCCAGTTATCGTTCCTTTTTTTCCTACAATTGCTAACTTTCAATTTTGGAGGAAATTTGAAATACCTTGATCCCTCTATCTAACACCTCCTGGCCATATTTCCTTCCTTATATAATCCATAGCCAGATGGACTAGCACTTCAACCACTCTCTCTTGCTCGTTTCTTATAGTTCTGTATCTATCTGCCCTGCTCATCCATGGGGCCAAACCAATATTGGCCTTTCTTGCTTCCACATTGGCAGCAGAGTACTGCTAAAGGAAAAACAACCATTAAACAAATTGCAACCACTTCAAATTTATAATCTTCCATTTAACAGTACTCATCTTTCAATAATCCCTTTACCTGATCATGGTCAACTCCCCTCCTATTTAGCAGAAAATTTCACTATTTCTCAGGGCCTCTAGCTCACCCCCAGCTCTGCTTCCCTCAGTTGATGATCTTGCTATTTATTTCCTAGATAAAATAGAGGCCATCCATACACACTCATTTCCCACCACTTCCCAGCTTGAAAACATTCCCAGCCACATGCATTCTAGCTGCTTTGCTCCTCTCTTAGAGGAGCCACTCTAAGGCTAATCCTTCCACCTGGGCTCTAATTAGGTTGTTGCTTTTAAAAATCGTTCCCTTTCTTTCAGCCATGGAAACATTTCTCTGCTAGCTCCTTCTTCACAGGCTAAAAACAAAGCTTTTCCTCTACATATGAACCCCTTTAACCTTCCATTCACAGTTAAACACCTTAGTAGTCTATACTCATTACGAGCTCGGTCTTCATGTTCCATTCATTCTCCAACTTACCACTTGTATTAGTCCATTCTCACACTGCTATAAAGAAACATCTGAGACTGGGTAGTTTATAAAGAAAAGAGGTTTAATTGACTCACAGTTTTGCAGGCTGTACAGGCAGCATGGCTGGGGAGGCCTCAGGAAACTTATAATCATGGAGGAAGGCAAAGGGGGAGTGAGGAATTTCACATGGCCAGAGCAGCAGGAAGAGAGAGAGAAGGGAGGTGCCACATACGATCTTGGCTCACTGCAAGCTCTGCCTCCTGGGTTCATGCCATTCTCCTGCCTCAGCCTCCTGAGTAGCTGGGACTACAGGCACCCGCAACCACGCCTGGCTAATTTTTTTGTATTTTTTTAGTAGAGACGGGGTTTCACCGTGTTAGCCAGAATGGTCTTGATCTCATGACCTCATGATCCACCCACCTCGGCCTCCCAAAGTGCTGGAATTACAGGCGTGAGCCATCGCACACGGCCAACGCCACACACTTTTAAACAACGAGATGGTAGGATAACTCACTCACTCACTATCATGAGAACAGCACCAAGAGGGCAATGCTAAACCATTCATGAGAAACTGCCCCCATGATCCAGTCACCTGTCACCAGGCCCCACCTTCAACATTGGGGATTGCAGTTGAGCATGAAATTTCGGTGGGGACACAGGACACAGATCCAAACCATATCACTACTATCTACTTCCTGTTCCCCCCACACCCCCACCCCCACCCCCAGCTTTTCCTGAAACTTCTGAAAAATGTTATCCTTGGCCTTCTAGTTAGAAAAGTCAATGGACTGTTCTATCTCAATGCAGAAGTTACCACTCTTGGCCACACTTTCATTAGTGGACTTTTGTTATCCTTTTGGCTGCTCAGCATGAAACTTTCTTCTGATGCTCCCTGATTTCCCCACTTCATGCGTCTTAGGGGAGGTAAAACTATATCTCACTATGGAAGTTAAAAAGAGCAGAATTGCCAGCCTCCTTTGCAACTAGGGCCCTGCTTATGACCTAGGCTTGGCCGTTCTGATGTACCTGCCCCAGACATGGAATTCATACTTGGTAATGCAAAGAATCGGGGAGAGCTGGCTTCTCTCTGACAGTGAAGAACACGATAGCAGCATTTCTGTCTCCCCTTCTCCTTGCTCTTCCCCTTCCCCTTCCCTTTCTTCTTCCCTTCCCATCCCTTCTCTTCCTTTCTTCTTTTTTTGAGACAGAGTCTCACTTGGTCACCCAGGCTGGAGTGCAGTGGCATGATCTTGGCTCACTGAAACCTCTGCCCTGGGTTCAAGTGATTCTCGTGCCTCAGCCTCCCAAGTAGCTTGGATTACAGGTGTGCACCACCAGGCCTGGCTAATTTTTTGTATTTTTAGTAGAGACAAAGTTATGCCATGTTGGCCAGGCTGGTCTTGAACTCCTGGGCTCAAATCATCCACCTGCCTCAGCCTCCTAAAGTGAGCATTTCTTTTCTTGAGGCAGTGTAAGTAGTCCAGTCTTCAGAGACTGCAACTGTGGTGTCCTTATGCTACCAATTCTGTGGTGTGGTTTGTGATAGTGATTTGACTGCATAGCTTCTGCAGGTGATTTGATGAACTACCCAATAGCCTTTAATTTTTTTCCTCTTATGTTTAAATCAACCAGAGTCATTTTCTGCTGTTTGTAACTAAGAACTCTGACGAGTACAACTTGATTTGTATATTTTGCTCCTTTCTATTTTTAGTGAATCCATTATAGGTTTTTGTGTTGTAGTTACCATGAGGCTTACAAAGAACATCTTATAGATTTAACCAATTATTTTAAAGAAATGACACCTTATCTTAGATCACAAAGAATGGAATAAGCTTGTTTTGTAGCCTAAGATATGGTCTCTGGAGAATGTTACATGTGCTAATGAAAATTTATTTATTTATTTATTCTTTTTTTTTCTTTTTTTTGAGGTGGAGTCTCGCTCTGTTGCCCAGGCTGGAGTGCAGTGGCATGATCTCGGCTCACTGCAAGCTCCACCTCCCGGGTTCACGCCATTCTCCTGCCTCACCCTCCTGAGTAGTGGGGACTACAGGCACCCGCCACCACACCCGGCTAATTTTTTGTATTTTTAGTAGAGACGGGGTTTCACCGTGTTAGCCAGGATGGTCTCGATCTCCTGACCTCGTTATCCGCCCGCCTCGGCCTCCCAAAGTGCTGGGATTACAGGCGTGAGCCACTGTGCCCGGCCTATTTATTTATTCTTTTTCTTTTTTTAAATAATAGAGAAAGGGGTCTCACCATGTTGCCCAGGATAGTCTCAAACTCCTGGGCTTAGGGAATTCACCCACCTTGGTCTCCCAAAGCGCTGGGATTTACAGCCGTGAGACGCCTTAACTGGGCCTTTTTTTTTTTTTAAACTTCATTTTTGAAATACCTCCTTTGGTTAATTAGTTCTCCACTCCCATTTCCTCCTCCTTTCAATAGACACTAATTCTCATGTGTTAATATCTACCTTGAACTTGAATGTGTTCTTATAAAATACATGGTATTTTTGTGTGTATGTTTTTAAATTCACATAATTAGTATTTTGCCAGGGACCTCTTTCTTTTCTATCTTTCTAAAAGCTCAGCACTAAGCTTTAAAAAGTCTATATTGTTATATACACTTTTATAAATGCAAGTTGCATTTGTTTTAGGTTGGTGCAAAAGTAATTGCAATTTTCACCAGAACTTCATTGGGAAAACTGCAATTACTTTTGCACCAACCTAATAACTGCTGCATGAAGGTGTTTCTGCCTCAGGCCTAGGATTTTGAACTTCCCTTTACCACATAAACATTGCAGTGAACATCCTTGTACACACAGCTTCATGCTCATCTGTGTGAGAATGTCTCATATATATTTTACCAGGAGGAAGTTGTTGGAACATGGGGAACACATTTATTAAATTTCATTAAGTACTGCCATATTGTCCCCCCAGAATGATCATAGGAATCACCTACCAACAGTGTTCTAATTTCTCATATCCTTGCCAATACTTATTTTTCATTATTTTAATTCTTTTTTTTTTTTTTTTGAGATGGAGTTTTGCTCTTGTGGCCCAGGCTGGAGTGCAATGGTGCGATCTTGGCTCACTGCAACCTCCGCCTCCCGGGTTCAAGCAACTCTTCTGCCTCAGCCTCTTGAGTACTTGGGATTACAGGCACTTGCCACCATGCCCAGCTAATTTTTTGTATTTTTTGTAGAGACAGGGTTTCATCACATTGGCCAGGCTGGTCTCGAACTTCTGACCTCAGGTGATCTACCCGCCTTGGGCTCCCCAAGTGCTGGGATTAAAGGCTTGAGCCACCATGCCCGACCTCATCATTTTAATTCTAAAATGCTGCAATATTTCACAGCTACCATAGAGAACTAATACAACAGCTTGATGGTTTTTTAAATATAGTAAACGTCTGCGAAACCGCCACCTGGGACCCTGGATTGAAGGTGGGTGCCCTGCTGAGGTGGGTGGGAGCAGTGGAGTTGGCCACAGGCAGATTTCCCTGGTAGCAGAGACCTCAATAGCAGACAGCTTTGACAGAAACCGGACCCAAACATGGAGAGAATAATAGATACTACTGAGGTTCCTAAAAATAACCAGAAAACTTTACAAGGAGATGGATGATGTTGTGAATGTAATCTGTTTTTCCAGGTTTGGGTGGGTGGGGAGCATGTACTAACTTTCTGCCTGGCCCCTGGACGACATGCTGCTTGAACCTAAGGACTATATCTTACACATGGTTATATTTCCAGTCTCTAAAACATTTCATGGCCCAGGATACTCCTAAATGTTTTTTGAATGAAGAGCTACATTCTCTTGACATAGTCTCTTTTATCTACAAAATGAAGAGTTTTCTCCCATGTTGAAATGATGTTTATTTTGCCTTTTCTTTCTACGTCCCAGCTAGCACTTAATTCTAGACTTCCCTACCAACGTTAGCTAAGAAGTTTTCAGCTGTTGGCATCTCAGTTTCAATATAATCTTCACAACTTGGTCCCAATCTTTTTCATCCTGGTCTTACAGCATTTTATCATGGGCTCCTGCAATATTTAGGTCTTAGGACATGTTCTTGAATCACAAAAGCTCCGGGCTTGGTTCCTATAATACCTTCTACTCCTAATCAACCCTGGGAATGCCTACTCACCCTGAGTTCCAAATGAACTATCACCTCTTTAGGTATAACTTCTCTGGTGCCCCAGGCAGAATTAGTCACTTCCTTGCTTATTTCTTCAAGTACTTTGTTCTCACTCTCATAGCCCTTACCTTGAGGTATCCTGATTTCTCTCTTAACATGTTTCTTCTGCATTGAAGGGAGGTCGTCTCCTGAATAGGTTTATCTGGGTCCATATTTATTTACTTACTTACATATATTTTTGAGGCAGGGTCTCACTCTGTAGCCAAGACTGGAGTGCCGTGGTGCGATCATAGCTCACTGCAGTCTTGGTCTCGTTGGCTTAAGGGATCCTCCTGCCTCAGCCTCCTCCTGAGTAGCTGGAACCACAGGCATGCACCACCATGCCTGGCTAACTTTTTTTTTTATTAAGTTTTTGTAGAGACGGGGGTCCCACTATGTTTCCCAGGCTGGTCTTGAACTCCTGGGCTCAGGCAATCCTCCCACCTCAGCCTCCCTAAGTGCTGAAATTACAGATGTGATCCACAGCACCTGGCCAGTCTGGGTCCTCATTGATGAGCATAGTGCATACCACATAGGGGGTGCTTATATTATCTATGGTTCTACAGAGAAACAGAACTATTAGGATTAATTTCAAGGAATTGGTTCATATCATTGTGGGGGATGGCAAGTGTGAAACTTGCAGGCTGGAAATTCTGGTATGAGCTAATATTGCAGCCTTGAGTTGAAAAATCTCAGGGAGGCCAGCATCCTGGAAGGTCAGGTAGGATTTTTTTGAGACAGAATTGCTTCTTCTTCAGGGAACCTCAGTCTTCAACTGATCAGATGAAGCTTTATTGAAATAATCTGCTTAACTTAAAGTCAACTGATAGTAATTGTTATACCTTGGTCAAAAATACCTTGATGGCAACATGTAGACAAGCCTTTGACCAAACAACTGGGCACCGTAGACTAGCCAAGAAGACACATAAATTGATCATTACAGTGCTTAATAAATGTTTGTTGCATAAATAAATGAATAAATTTATTCATGCAACACAATAAGTGTTACACAGAGAAAAGAGCAATGGGCTTTGACATGGATTTCTAGACTTACAATTTTCTTAACAAGTAATAGAATAATCATATTTTGTTCATTGAGCAGGATGCCATCAGAATGCCCTCCAAAAAACAGAGAGAGAGAATACATACATTCGTGAATTAAACAAACTTAGATACATGGACACATGAAGTATAACCATCCAATCATTTTTTTTCTAAATGGGCGAAATATGGCATTCATAAACTTTGATCAAAATTATTTTACTATTAATTGTTGTGGTACCAATGAAAACATTTTACGAGGAAAATAAGAAGGCTTTGAAGTGGTTCTTTTTTTTTTTTTTTTTTAGATTCAGGGTCTTGGTCTGTCACCCAGGCAGTGGCAGGATCACAGCTCACTGTAGCCTGGGCTCAAGCGATCCTCCCACCTGAGCCTCCCAAGTAGCTAGGAATCTAGGTACGTACCACCGTGGCCAGCTAATTTTTTCAAACTCTTAGCCTCAAACAATCCTTCTGCCTTGGCCTCCCAAAATGCTAGGATTATGTGAGCCAGCATGACCTACCCCTGAAGTGGATCTTTATAAAGATTAAAAATGGTTAATTCAGAATGTTCATTTCCAAGTTTTGACTAAGCCATGAAGCCAACAAGATGCTGGAAGGAGCAAGAAGGAGCAGGACTGAGGGCCAGTGGTTAAGGGGTTAACAAGGTGAGAATGGGGCCTCCCTTTATAAATGGTGTTTCCCAGGCTGGACTCTTTCCTTCAAGTGTCAGGAGGCAATAGTGAAAAGATCGAGGGCTTTTTTAAGGAGCCTCAGTTTCCTCATCTGTAAAATGGGCATACTAATAATGACAGATATGGACCATATGAAATTACAGGTATTCAACCATTTTTTGGTTGACAGAAATGGCAATTTCATATGAAAAGGGCAAATGGGTAAGATTAGTGGAAGAGTAGATGGGATATAGGTACATTGTAGGGGATCAATCTTTATTAACAGGTTTAGGCTTGGGCTGGAGGCTGAGGTGAACTCTGGCCTGAAGAGCCAAAGGTAGCTCTGAGGCTTTTGATTCAGCTCCTGGAGCAGGCAGACGGGACAGTGAGATTACCTCCAGCTCTGGGCTCTAGTCAGTTGAGTTGCTGCCTCTTTAGCAAGACCTTGGTTGGTTTTTTTTTTTTTAACCAACAAATATTCTGGTTCAGTATTCTGGGTAAAAAGGATCCCAGGGTTGGCTGGGCGCAGTGGCTCACACCTGTAATCCCAGCACTTTGGGAGGCCATGGCAGGCAGATCACCTGAGGTCAGGAGTTTGAGACCAGCCTGGCCAACATGGTGAAACCCTGTCTCTACTAAAAACACAAAAAATTAGCCGAGTGTGGTGGCACATGCCTATAATCCCAGCTACTTGGGAGGCTGAGGCAGGAGAATCACTTGAACCTGGGGGGCGGAGGTTGCAGTGAGCTGAGATTGTGCCACTGTGCTCCAGCCTGGGTGACAGAGTGAGACTGTCTTAAAAAACAAAAACAAAAAAGAATCCCAGAGTTGAAAAGACCAGGAGAGCATAGATAAGGAAACTGAAGACTGGTCAATTCAAGCCCTTATTTGTTCAATAGCACTCTCTAACCAGAAGTTGCTGAAATAGAAAACAAAATGGACTGATTTTCCTTTTATACCGCTATCTGCACACTGAGGCGGGGAAATGAAAGGGATTGAAGTTATCAAAAGCCAGACAGGAGGGGGAAAAAGTGAGAGACAAAAGCGTGGGGAAATCTTTAAACTGGTTAATCAATTCCTCAACTATTTACATCAAAATTAAGTCACTACTAGTTGAATAAATGAATGAACATCTCCTTTAATTCCGATAACACCTCTACTGGTGTTACTATCCCACTTTACAGAGGAGGAAACTGAGGGAAAGAGAGATTAGACAATATTTCTAAAATGATTCCAAATAAACTCAAATGTTATTTCATACCCACCAGATGTTAAGAATACTATGCAGTATAGACAGCTGGCTTTCAACACATTTATTTTCTCTCTCTTGATTTCAAAAACTGTCTTGTAATAAAATTTGACTGCCTGGGCAGTCTTACAATAAGCCCGTTCTGTTTCATGTTGTCATATGCTCAGCTTCTCCAGGTTATCATCTGACAGCTATTTTTCAGATTGATTTTCTTATTTTAGTTGCTGTTTCTTCTGGTGTTACAATTTTTATTTTTATTATTTATTTATTTATTTATTTATTTTTTGAGACGGAGTTGTCAGGCCTCAGCCCAAGCTAAGCCATCATATCCCCTGTGACCTGCGCGTATACATCTAGATGGTCTGAAGCAACTGAAGAACCACAAAAGATGACATTCCACCATTGTGATGTTCCTGCCCCACCCTAGCTGATCAACTGACCTTATGACAATATACCCTCCCCACCCTTGCAGTAATGTACTTTGTGATATTCCCCCCCTCCCCACCCTTAAGAAGTTACTTTGTAATATTCTCCCCGCCCTTGAGAATGTACTTTGTGAGATCCACCCCCTGCCCACAAAAAATTGCTCCTAACTCCACTGCCTATCCCAAACATATAAGAACTAATAATAATGTTGGCCAGGCTGGTCTCCAGCTCCTGACCTCCAGTGGTCTGCCCGCCTCGGCCTCCCGAGGTGCTGGGACTGCAGACGGAGTCTCGCTCACTCGGTGCTGGGTGTTGCCCGGGTTGGAGTGCGGTGGCGTGGTCTTGGCTCGCCGCAGCCTCCGCCTCCCAGTCGCCTGCCTTGGCCTCCCAGGGTGCTAGGATTGCAGCCTCTGCCCGGCCGCAGCCCCGTCTGGGAGGTGGGGAGTGTCTCTGCCTGGCCGCCCCATCTGGGAAGTGAGGAGCGCCTCTGCCCGGCCGCCCCATCTGGGAGGTCTACTACGGAGGCCAGATGCAATGTGGGGGCTGGACGTGGTGGCTCACGCCTGTAGTCCCAGCACTCTGGTCTACCCTGGAGTCATACTCTAATTTTTTCTATTTTCCTCTCTTTCTGATCCTTTATCCCACTTTCTTTTTCTTCCTTTTCCTTCTCCTTCTTCTTTGTCAAAGACATAGAGGATTGAGTTATTATCATTGATCCATACAAAGTCCCTCTCTCATTTATTTTCTTTAATTCCCACCCCCCATTTCTATTCCCCATCTTCCCATATGCAACCTTCCTAATATGTTTGATATGCATCTTTTTGTTTGTATGTATTTTTAGAAAATGTTTATTGTTTTGTGTGCAAAAAAAAAGCAGTTTTTGCAAATTAGAAAAAAAAGAACTAATAATAATCCCACCAACCTTTGGCTGACTCTCTTTTTGGACTCAGCCCACCTGCACGCAGGTGATTAAAAAGCTTCATTGCTCACACAAAGACTGTTTGGTGGTCTCTTCATACGGATGCATGTTGACGGGAATCTTGCTCTGTTGCCCGGGTTGGAGTGCAGTGGCGGAATCTTGGCTCACTGCACCCTCCGCCTCCTGGTTGTTAGATAGGAGTTCTAAATTTCTTTTCAAAGAATCAATATGTCAGTATGTTCAATTCTTTGCCTTCGGCCGAGCGCGGTGGCTCACGCTTGTAATCCCAGCACTTTGGGAGGCCGAGGCGGGCGAATCACGAGGTCAGGAGATCGAGACCCCGTCTCTACTAAAAAATACAAAAAAAAATTAGCCGGGCGTGGTGGCGGGCGCCTATAGTCCCAGCTACTCAGAGAGGCTGAGGCAGGAGAATGGCGTGAACCTGGGAGGCAGAGCTTGCAGTGAGCCGAGATTGCGCCACTGCACTCCAGCCTGGGCAACAGAGCGAGACTCCGTCTCAAATAAAAAAAAAAAAAAAAAAAAAAAAAAAAAAAAAAAAATTCTTTGCCTTCTACTTTTAAACTTAACTTCCTCATAAAGCAACCTTTTTTGATTACCTGCTCCACCCTGACTCATTTCAATCACCTGCTCCACCCTGTCTCATTCCTATTGCCTACTCTGTCATAACCAAAATTCCCACCAAACCACTCACCCTGTCACTCTCTTTAAATTAGCCAATCAGAATTAGTTTAGCCTAGCCAATAGGGGAACAACACAGCAGCAGGGGCCACGTGGGTCAGGGATAAGAACCCCTTCCCAGGCCGGGCGCGGTGGCTCACGCTTGTAATCCCAGCACTTTGGGAGGCCGAGGCGGGCGGATCACGAGGTCAGGAGATCGAGACCACGGTGAAACCCCGTCTCTACTAAAAAATACAAAAAATTAGCCGGGCGCGGTGGCGGGCGCCTGTAGTCCCAGCTACTCGGAGGCTGAGGCAGGAGAATGGCGTGAACCCGGGAGGCGGAGCTTGCAGTGAGCCGAGATTGCGCCACTGCACTCCAGCCCGGGCGACAGAGCGAGACTCTGTCTCAAAAAAAAAAAAAAAAAAAAAAAAAGAACCCCTTCCCCTGGCAGGGCACGGTGGCTCATGCCTGTAATCCCAGCACTTTGGGAGCCCGAGGTGGGTGGATCATGAGGTCAGGAGATCGAGACCATCCTGGCTAACACGGTGGAACCCCGTCTCTACTAAAAATACAAAAAAATTAGCCAGGCGTGGTGGCGGGCACCTGTAGTCCCAGCTACTCAGGAGGCTGAGGCAGGAAAATGGCATGAACACGGGAGGTAGAGCTTGTAGTGAGCCGAGATCGTGCCACTGCACTCCAGCCTGGGTGACAGAGCAAGACTCAGTCTCAAAGAAAAAAAAAAAAAAAAAAAACCCCTTCCCCTCCCTTGTCCAAGTGCGTGCTCACCATTGCTTCATCTGTAAGGGCGCACCCTTCTATAGAAGTACCTTGCCTTGCTGAGAATTAAAAAGAAAATTTTATATTCTAGTGCTATTTCTTTTGCGGCACTGAAGCTTTATATATAACACGGGTTCAAGCAATTCTCCTGCCTCAGCCTCCTGAGTAGCTAGGACTACAGGCACATGCCACCACGGCCAGCTAATTTTTGTATTTTTAGTAGAGACGGGGTTTCACCATGTTGGCCAAGATGGTCTCGATCTCCTGACCTCGTGATCCACCCACCTCATCCTCCCACAGTGCTGGGATTACAGGCGAGAGCCAGAATTTTTATTTTTAATTCTATGATTTAGATTGCTAAAGTTATGTTCATACTTTCTTTAAAAATCTAACTTAACTAGGATGCAAAATGTGGAGGGAAATTCTTCAGTATTAAGGAGGGTAGAGAATAATCATCACGTTAGTGGTATTAATGAATGCAAGCTGCTTAGACATTAATTTTTTCATCCAGGAAGGAAAAAATAGAAATGTCCAATTATTTGAATTGGGTTTTAATAACGATAAATGTAAAATGAAAACAGATTTTCTTCTTTTTAGAAACAGCATTTTTCTATTTTCAGCACTTCATGTGTCTCATCATAAAAACTTTGGAAATTACAGGAACATATAAAGAAGAAATAACAATTGCAAATTCCTCCTCCATGAGAGAGCTACTGTGAACCTTCTAGTGTGTGTTTCTCTCCAGCCAAGAAAAGAGATTTCTTAAGATGGAAAGAATCCAGCTGGAAAATAACAAGATCAGTGAAGTGACTGCCCAAAATTCAAGGGAAAAAAGGTGAACCAACTGAGAAACCTTTTAATGCTTTCTACCCTTGCTCTGATATAATTGGTTCTTAGGAAGAGAAGACAGTGTGAACTTTCAGATTGCTCAAAAACACTTTCAGGCTCTCATAGACATGTAAACCAAAAAGTGACCGAGGCAGATCTCAATCAATTTAGAGGTTTATTTTGCCAAGGTTGAGGATGTGCCTGGGGCTGGGAGGCAACAAACACAAGTCACAGCAGGATCTGTGTCCTGTGCTTTTTTCAAAAAGAGTTTTGGAAACTTTGGTATTTAAATAGGAAAGAGCAAACAGGAGGATGAAGAAAGTGAAAAAAAAAAAGGAGGGGTAGGCAATGAGGCAAGTGGTTATATTCTTGTGAAACTCTGATTAGCACTCCGTGAATCTACATTTTACATGTGAAGAGAAAGGGGAGGAGTCAGTTATGCATTCCTCTTGGCTCAGTAAATCTACATTTTACATAAGAAAAAATAAGCATGTGAAATTACAGCTATCTGTTTGGGAATGAAAGGAAGGCAATTTTCGCATTGACTCAGTTCTGAAGCTTAACTTTTTCCTTTGGCATAGTGAGTTTGGTGTCCTGAGTTCTCGTTTTCTTTTCACAGATATACCCCTTCCACTAGAGTTACTACAGTAATTGGCAATTCTAGCCCTTTTTACAATTGGGCATTCCCATGGATATTATAGGAGAGGTCTGGAATTTGGTATTTAAGGGTATTTGGATTATTTTTATTTAAGTGTAAGTGATTTCCATGAACGCTTCTGCTGGTGCAAATATTTAGGGAAAAGGAAAAGTGAATACAAGATGACTTTACCTTGTAATTGAAGAAGAGAGGAGTTTTGAAGGGCAGAGAAGAGAGAGGGACGCAGACCAGAGATGAGTATGGTGTGTGCTCCTGCCCAGATCTCTGGCCTGGGCTGAGCCTGAAGCTGGAGGAGCTGATTTGTTGAGAGACTTTGAGGATGTGAAGAACTGGGCCTTCAGGACCTGGTGGCAGATTGTGGCACTGATGGAGGCAGAGGTCAGCCTGCTCTGGTATCAGGTTTAGGTTTGGGTGATAGCACCTTTGAGGTCAGCTTAGAGATCTCTCAAAGGTGTCATTAGCAGTGGCGACAAGGAAGACCCCCCAGTGCTGGAATGGCCAGTGCAAGGTACAAGTGTACAAGTGCAAGGTGAAGAAAGAGATGAAAAACCTGGAGTGGGCAGGCTACTGCATGAGAGGCTCTCTTTTGAGGAGTCCTAGCAAATCAGGGTGAAGGGATGATATTTTTGTAAGGAGAGTTAGAGATCCTGTCTAAATATAAAAGGCAAAATCAGTAACCAGGTGTATTCATTATGAATTGCAATTCACTGTTAATGACAGCCAAATCATTGGCTGAAATTACAGAGGCCTAAACAATTCAGGCGAGAGTGGCTCTATAGCATCATTCATGTCCTGAGTTGATTCCAGCTTTCTGCTCCACATCCTTAACAAGGAGCACAAGCTTTTTCATGGTTTCAAGATGATGCTGTAGCTCCTTCTATCATATCCACTTTGAGGCAGGGAGATGGAGGAGGGGGTATTCATTTTTAGGGCTGCCATAACAAACTAATGCAAACTGGGCGAGAATTTTATTTTCACAGTTCTGGAGGCTGGAAGTCCAAGATCAAGGTGACATTAGGGTTGGTTTCTTCCGAGGCCTCTCTGTTTGACTTGTAGATGGCCTCCGTGTGTCTTCACATGGTCTTCCCTCAATACCTGTTTGTGTCCTGATTTCCTCTTCTTATACGGCTCCCAATCATACTGGAGTAGGACCCACCCTAATGACTTCATTTTAACTTAATTACCTCATTAAAAGTTCTATCTCCAAATATAGTCACATTCTGAGATACTGGGGATTAGGACTTTAACACACACCTTTGGAGGGGGGTGGGTGAGGACACCTAATTCATCCCATAACAAAGGGGAAAATGCAAAAAAGTGTGTCTCAGCTAATCAGCCCTCCTTGAAGAGCTTTCTCTGAAGTCCCACCCCAAGAATCACCACTCATATCTCATCAGTTGTCCTTTGAAAAGAAGCTGAGAAAGTAGTTTTTTGTAGCTTAACACACTGCTGCACTTAATAAACTTGGGTTTTAGTTGGTAAGGAAGAAGGGGGATGTGGATATTTGAATGATCTAGCCAGACAAGGTTATTCATGTTAATGGGACTTCATTCCTGGCCACAGACTGGTATGGGCTCTGCAACATATGGCTTATGTCTGTGAAAAATTTACATCTTTTGGCAATGGATATTTTTTTCCTAGGATGTTATATTTGCGTCTGTGTCTATGGTATGGAGTTTGGGGCCTGACCATCCACAATAGCCCTGAGTGTTGTCGACGAAGAGTCAAACTCTGTAAAATATTTAAAGAGATTCATTCTGAGCCAAATATGAGTGACCATGGCCCATGACACAGCCCTCAGGAGATTCTGAGAATATGTGCCTTTGCCAAGGAAAAAGTCCATTCAGATGGTTGGGGGGCCTTAGAATTTTATTTTTGGTTTACATTCTCTCCCTTCTGGCCAAGATTAGCCAGAGGCAACATCAAAGGCCAGCAAATCTTTATTTTGTCCCTTAGCGTTGCTGGGGTGGCAGGGCTACCTGCCCTGGGTCCATCCTGTCCCTCGGTAGGACTCTCTATGGCCGAGGCACTTTAGAGTCAAAAGACTTGTAGGCAATTAATTGTTCTAGGCCAGATAGGAATGGATGTGGACAGTCATTCATTACCTCTTAAAATTACTATTTTATGTAAAAAGCCAACAAACAAAAACTGAAGGCAAAGTTACAAAACTGACTTTAACTTTCAGGCGCTGAGCTACTGAAAGCTTGGATTTAGGTTACAGACTTATGACAACTAGCTATACAAAACATAAGCATTGTTCTGAAAAAAATTATAAAAAATATCAATCTTCATAACTCATAACTGGGAGTATTATACCCAGGAGGCTTTGTCACAAAGTATCTTCATCCTGTCAGTAAATATTTTCTTTTAAGTCTGTGGGAAGCAGAAAGTACTTTATGTTTGGGGAGGATGCAAAAGTGATGCATAACAGCTTAGGAGGCAAAGTCCCTTATTTTACCAGCTGTTTAGGCACGTTTGTACCCCTCCTTGATTTGGATGATCTGACCTTGACCTAATTCTATCCCTCAAAACCGGCCATTACAATCTCATGTGCCCACCTCTTCCACACAGTCCCTGGGCCTAGAGGGGGGGTGTTTGTACAGTTTTAGAATCAGAACATTTGCAGTGAAAAACAGATTGGGCCCAGTGGGATGCCAAATGAGGGAGATTCGCATCTCTGCTTTTCAGAATACCACAATTTTGGTTTCCTTGGAAGTAAAACAAGGAGAGATAAATAACATCATTATTTTGACAATCAAAAGAGTATGTGTGTGTTAGAATAGAAAAAGGAACCTATTCCATTAAGGTACCAAGTAAAGATATGAAGAAAAATTATAATCTGGAACTCTCTAGAGGATTATCATAGCCAAGAAATAATTCTTGAAATCTGTATTCAAAAACAAAACAAACCAAACAACAAAAGTTAGGGCTGAAATCTAGTTATATCTTTTCTTAGAAACAATCTCTCCTTCTCTAGCCCCCCCTTTTTTCTATCGAAGAGAAATTATAGACTAATTTATGTACAAAGTAAGTTTTAGGCTTATTATGCTTGGCCTGATTATTTGCATAAAATGCAGCAAGAATTGATTGGCCATATAGGCCCCTTTTAAGTTGGCTTTGCTGGAACTTTACCTAAAAATATGTTATTTTAGTTAAAGTCTTGATAAAATAACCAGTGTCTCCAATTGTTCTGTTTTTAAAACTCTTACTAAACTTACACAAATAACTATATTGTCACAAAATTACAATTCGAATTTTGGAGAACCAGGGAGAAAGGCAAATTTGCTTACAAAACCATACTTCACAGAAATAATTCAAAAGGAAAAGAGTTTCTTGAACTTTCTTTAACCAGAGCAGCAGATTTCAAATAAGATGTCTGTTCGTAATGCCATTCACAGGCCAAACAGCTCATGAGAGCTGCCTATCAGGCACTGTAGAATCTAGCAGCTCCTCGCATAGTTAGAATTAGTCCTGAGGAAAAGAGGCTCCCCGCTCATGAGTCTCTCCTCCTTGCATCCCCAGGTAGCAAGATCCTATGTAAGCCACTTCTGTTTTATCACAGAAATCTTTTGGGCACCATTATTTCCATTAGCATAGGGATAGCTTCAGTTAACACTTCATAGCAAGGCAGTAAATGCCCCTCAAGTGGAAATTCTTTAGTCCAGTTTTTGTCACTGGGAACTACTCACAGTCTTTTGCCATCAGCCCCAACCAAAAAATGCTCCACAAAGGGCTATGAAATGGAGGATTTGTCCCGACTACACTATATTTTGTGGGCTCAAGCAACCTTACTAGTTCCTGTTTAGCATGTCCAATTAACATTTCCCAAGAGGGCAGATTTACATGCCTTCAGTTTTATAGTACTAGATAGGGTAAAGATCCCCCGGTTAGATACAATATTCATTTTCATAAGACATTTAGGTAAAGAGATTACAATTACCTTACATAAAGCCTGTTTCAACGTCTTAAATTTCCTAATTCTATTAACCTGTATGTTTTTATACTTCAGTTCCAGGAACTTTTTTCTTCTACATCCAGACCATTTTACCTTTTCTGGTGGAAAAGGGTTTGGGTTCCCAGCAGGGAGTTGCATATGTAAGACCCATGAAAGACAGCAAATTTGATAAGGCTTCTCAAACAGTCTTACGATTCTGCAGGAGGGGCACCCATGTAAAAGAGGAATCCTCCCCGCCAAAAATTTACCATGACCTGAGTAATAGGCATATTCGGTGGGAGGATATCCCAGTCATTATAAGGCCAGTCCAACATGGCTTGCACATGAAGCATATTAACAACTTCATCTGGAGTGCTCCACTTGGTATTTTGTAGGGAGAGTTGGGCAGTTCCCTTCTCAGGGCAAAGAGACTTTACAATGGTGTCTACCTGGTTCACTAGGCTGGTTGTTCTCTCAGGGATAACCCCCTACGCATGTGGATCACATATGTTCAGTGATTGTTCAATAGTGAGCTGTGTGTCCTGCATCAACCCAAACAAGCTCTTACATTCTGTAGCATTTAAAATTAAAGATTTTGTCCTTAAAGTAGTTATTTTTACAATCCATTATAGTAAAATTTCTCAAGAAGCTGGTGATACCAATTTACAAAATGAAACCATTCCTTTACTTTATACCCTCTGGTTTTAATAGTTACTTGGTTTTCCCTTCCCCCCCATTTACTATCTTCTTGGTAGCCATACTCAGAGTTGTAGCATTCATTGCCCTGGTTTAATTTTTCTTTTTATCCACTTAGTTTTGTCTGTATAATTTTTCCATTATTTTAAAGCAACTGTTGAATAGTCTCTTAACTAGAAAGAAAAACCCTACATTTTCTTTAGCAAAAGCCACATCCTTGTGTTTTATAAGCTTCACCAAAAACATATTTTATGCTCCTACTATTTTAACTCTTAGTAACCCAGATTTCCAGTGAAAAATTTGAGGGTTTAACATGACTTTAAGATTTTAAACTGCAAGACAATTTTGAGATTAAATTTACCAAATTAATCTTACCAGAGATTGCTAAGGTTATGTGAATTAAAAGCATCTGAGATACCCTCTACCAATCTGATAAGCACTACTTTTTTAAAAAAAGTCAACTGATTAGCTCTTTCATATAATTTGGTAGTGAAATATCTCTTCGACATGATAGAGATATAACATGATAGAGATATAACAGTTACACAGAGTAAAAAGGCAGGCTCAAAAGATTTTTCATTTGCCTGTTTTTGAAAATGTTCGTCCTTCCTTTGGATTATTAATTTAAAAAAGCTACAGGAGCTAACCAAAAGCGAAGGAGAGTTACCATCCAAGGTCTTTTCAAAAAAGAACTGAACTTCTGAGATATCAATTTGAAGAATTTCAAAGAAACATTATAGAATTTGAAAATTGAAAACTTCTTGCATTAAGAAAAAGTATTTTAAATAAAATCTTATTTTAACAATTCTTTAGTTTTTTATTGCTGTAAAATCTTATTTTAACCAATTCTTTAGTTTTGTATTAGTGTATTTTTATTTTTTTAATTGATTTTTTTTTTTTTTTGAGACGAAGTGTCACTTTGTTGCCAGGCTGGAGGGTGGTAGCGTGATCTCGGCTCACTGCAACATCTGCCTCCCAGGTTCAAGTAATTCTCTTGCCTCAACCTCCCAAGTAGCTGGGATTACAGGCGCATGCCACCACGCCCAGCTAATTTTTCTATTTTTCAGCAGAGATGGGGTTTCACCATGTCAGCCAGGATGATCTTGATCTCTTCACCTCGTGATCTGCTTGCCTTGGCCTCCCAAAGTGCTGGGATTATGGGCGTGAGCCACTGCGCCCAGCATATTACTGTATTTTTAATAACAAAGACCCGTCTCTCTAAAAGGACTATGATAATTAAAAAAAATTATATCCAACCAAATTATACAAATTTTTTTTGAAAAAAAAAACAAATTTATTTTTACTAACTTTGTTATGAATAGACCATCCATGACATGCTTGGACTGTTTTGTCCTAAATATCTCTCTTGAACAATCAGTCATGTTATTTTAGGACAAAATCTCACCTTACAAGGTTCTTTCTCATATAAAATTGCTTTTGTTTTTTGCCTTTCTTACCAGAAATATCTCTTCATAGCTGTAACTTTCTTTCCATCTCTTATTTCCTGGTTCCTTTTACCTTGTTATGTACATAACCTTTAAGTAAGGTTTGAATCAGACAGAAATGTTTACCTTTTGATAAAAACACGTTTAAAAAAAGGTTTTCTATAATTTTTAAATTGAAAAATTACCCAGACCTTTAATTAATATCTATTATTTAATATAACCTTAGTTTCGAAATTATATGACAAGTTCATATACAAGCATTTATTTCATTACATTTACTTGATTAATTTATTTAATAGTTTACCTAGATTATTTATGAAAATTGTGATAGTCATCATTTAAAGTTAATTCCCTGTTAACCAATTTTATAAACTATGAAGTTCAAGTGTTTACCTAAGTAAGAAAATGTATGCTTAAATAAGGGTATTTTTACCAATAACTCAGGATTTAGCTGTTTTCATTAAACCCACAATGTTACAGGTTTTATTTATCAAAAATTACACAAGTAGGCTGAGTGCAGTGGCTCACGCCTATAATCCCAGCATTTTGGGAGGCCAAGGCAGGCAGATCACGAGGTCAGGAGATCAAGACCATCTTGGCTAACACGGTGAAACCCCGTCTCTACTAAAAATACAAAAAATTAGCTGGGCGATGTGGTGGGCGCCTGTAGTCCCAGCTACTCAGGAGGCTGAGGCAGGAGAATGGCGCGAACCTGGGAGGCAGAGCTTGCAGTGAGCAGAGATCGTGCCACTACATTCCAGCCTGGGTGACACGTCGAGACTGTGTCTCAAAAAAAAAAAAAAAAAAAATTACATGAGCAAAGATCATTCTGCTTTGGGCTAGGTTTGTAATCTGATAACCCTATGGCAAATCCTGACACCTTGTACTATTCTGCAGGGACAAGCATGAAAGCACTTGATCAATAAATGCAAATAAAAATGCTAACAATTCTTAAGACATTTATATTATTATACAAATATTTTAAAACCTGCTTATTTGTTAAAGATTTTATTTAAGTCACATGATCCTGGAAAAGCATTAGACTTAAAGTCTCTATTTTTTTCTAATACAGTATTTAAGTGTTTTTATTTTTCTTTAAGCCAATTAATTAGAGCTCTTTTATATATTTTTAGTAGTGAAACATTATATACATGACACATAAATACATAGAAATATTAGGCATGAGGATAGAAGTACATTTTATAGATACATAAGGCCTCTTTTTTTCCTATTTCAGACTTCCAAATTCTTGATAACCTCTTTCATTACCCAAGGCAGTTGTCAGCTAAATAGCCCTAAATTTGCATGTTAAAGAAAACAACTCTTAGGTGGAAAATGAAAGTAGAGAGAAAAATTCTAGTGTGCTAGAGGGAAATTAAAATAGATTTAATTGCCAAGTTAAACATAAAATTGTAGGCCAGGCATGGTGGCTCATGCCTGTAATCCCAGCACTTTGGGAAGCTGAGGTGGGAGGACTGCTTGAGCCTCAGAGTTTAAGACCAGCCTGGGTGACATCGTGAGACCCTATATCAAAATAAATTATTTTTAATTTTTTTAAAAAAGAAAAAAACACTGGATTTAAAGAAGGCAGAAAAGAAAATAGAGAAAAAGAGAACTTAGAAACCCTATAATTACAGGTCAAACTTTGGGCTCTTTTTCCTTGATGTAAATGTGCAGAAAGACCCTAATATGTTCATTTTATACAAACACTTGCAAGGGGTGGCACCGTAAAACCAACAGAGCGCCTGAAAGCTGTCATTCTCCTTGTTTTTCCCTCATTCTTAGATTGTTTCCCACTTTTTTTTTCTTGAAAAGGAGGAGCTGAGCTGTGGCCTAGAGTTCAGTGTGTTGGGTTAAGTGTGCTGGTTGTAGGTTGGACTCCACAGTGTCACCACAGAGTTGCTGACACCCTTACATGTCTCAGTTTCTCTCTCCAGAGGTCTAAGCACCTCTGGGAGGGTTCGAAGCACGGAGTGACCAGGTCCTATATGCACTTCCTGGACAAGCCCTTTTTAAACTGATTTTGCTGGGGGTTCCCTGAAGGCCGCTGCATGTCACGGGGGTCAACTCCACAGACATTCCCATGTGGTCCCCTGTCACCCAGGAGTGCTTTTTGGCTGGGAGGAACAAAATGGCCTTTCTCTTCAGAGCTGAGGACACTCAGTCTCTTATTTACCTATGAAAACAACATTTCAGTTCCCCAGGCAAATATGCACAGGCAAGCCAAATCAAGATTACTTTTGGAAGAAAAAGTAATGGAGAAGACCAGTTAGAATGTACCTCCGAACTAGAAGTAAGATCCTAAACAGGCTGGGTGTGGGCGTGGTGGCTCATGCCTGTAATCCCAGCACTTTGGGAGGCCGAGGCGGGCAGATCTTGAGGTCAAGAGATCGAGACCATCCTGGCCAAGATGGTGAAACCCCATCTCTACTAAAAATACAAAAATTAGCTGGGCGTGGTGGTGTGTGCCTGTAGTCCCAGCTACTCAGGAGGCTGAGGTAGGAGAATGGCATGAACTCGGGAGGAGGCGGAGCTTGCAGTGAGCCGAGATCGTGCCACTGCACTCCAGCCTGGGCGACAGAGTAAGACTCCGTCTCAAACAAAAAAAAAAAAAAAAAAAAAAAAAAAAAAAAAAATTCTAAACAATAACTTCCTCAGAGAAAAAAGTCTGCTCAGAATAAATTAAGGACCATCAACCAAAGCAAGGTCCAGGGCTCAGGAGGACTCGTCAGCTCCACTGGTTGGAGAAGCTCGAAGTCAGGGAGGCTTCAGTGGTTCCCTGCTAGTACCTTAGCTCCGAGTTTGGGCAACTCCTTCGGGGTCCTGAGTCTTCTCTGAGGCACCAAATTACTGTCAACAAAAAGAGTCAACAATAATTATTTAAGGGATTTATTCCGAGCCAAATATGAGTGACCATGGCCTGTGACACAGCCCTCGTGAGATCCTGAGAACATGTGCCCTGGCCAAGGAGGAAGTCCATTCAGATGGTTTTGGGGGGCCTTAGAATTGTCTTTTTGATTTACGGTGTCACCAGTCGGGTGAAATGTGTGTGGCTGTGTTTTGGAGGGTGCTAAGTTTTAGGTTGAGAAGAGGAGAAGCAAAGGAAAAACAGGAGAGAGAGAGTAAAAGGAAGTGTGGGAGTAGGGAATGAGGAAGAGGACAAGAGGAAGGGAGAAACCAGGAGAACGAGTGCCAGGAAGAGGAATTGGCAGGCCTCCTTTCCCAGACATCACAGCAACCACCTCCAGTGATAGGGTGGGGGTAGGGGAAGGATCCTGGGGCAAAGTCCACCAGCAGGACGAACTGATCACTGGGCAAGCAGTCACTATAAAACAAGCCTAAGAAGAAATGAAGGCCAACAGATGAGAATGAAGGCAGAAGATAGAGGTGGGCTCCAGAGAGAGAGAGAGAGAGAGAGAAATCCCGAACAAGCAGCTGCCTACAATGTAAGAAGGTTTCTGAGGCAGTGTGGGGCTGGGCCCTGAGAGGCACAGCGGGAATCAGTCCTGAAAACCTGGCAGGCTTGCTGCTGAAAGCTCCTGCTCTTTGTTGTTACTTTGGAGAGAATACTCCCACTTGGTACCCTGCTAATCAACAAGCTTACTAAGTTCTGAGTCATCAATTTTCCATTCTTTTTTGGGAAATGATGCTAAAGAGAAATACCGTAACCATTGGACTAATTCTGCTCACCTCTATCAAGGCCATACTGGTGATCCCTGTGACCCCAGCCCTTGTGTGCAATCTGTCCTGGAAAGTATTATTTAATTTCTGATGCAAATGTGGCAATACCCTTCCATCAGCAGATGCAGGCAAAGCTCCTGTGAGAATGAGGGATGGTGTTACCATGGTAACAAGATGACTGTCTGAGTGTGAATGGAGCTAAGCATCTTTCTATTGAAGAACAAGAGTAGCTGTTCTTAGCCTCTACTCATACCTGAGGAGTCACAGCCGATTTACATAAACCCCTCACTTTTCATTAAAAGCAAACATACAAAAGGATTGGGGAAGGCAAATTTTCTTTCTCCTCTTGAGCTGTGAATTCCATCTTTTAAAAAAATAAAAGCATATTTAAAATAATAAGAGCTAACATCTCCTACTGGGGAGGAAAATAAGAACAAATGTCTGGGAAGCGGGTGCTCTTTAACACCATTTAGGTTTTTTGACTTGTTGCTTCTAATTAAGATATTGGCTTCTGCTGAGGGCATGCCTAAGGTAGGTTAGATTTTAAAATACTTGCCAGCCTTTGAAGGATGAGACATATTAGCTAGTAAGCCAGGTTTATTAGTGATGTAACATTAAACAGCTTACTTACCCTTTTTAACTTATGTTACAATAAATATATTTCCTCCTAATGTCAACACTTAAAAGTCAAAACACTCGTACTGGATGTTTGTTTACAAACAAATTCTTGATGGCAGTGCTGAGGACCAGAATATGCTGCTCTAAAATATGGTTTTTGGCATAAGGATTATTTTGAGCTGATTATTTTGAGAAACTGCAACACAGGAGAAATTCTGAAAACAGATACTAGAAGTTACCGTTTTGTAAGAGAAATTTATATCTATAAAGGGAATCTCCATTTTTAAGAGTGCCTCCTTCTCTGTACCAGGAAGAGATGGATGACAAAGCCACTAAGATGTGTATAAATGGAGAAGGCCTGGCTGAAATCTGCATAACAAACCTTATCTTTGTTTTTCCTGAGCATCTCCACATAACCGGCCTTCCCAATATCATTCTTTCTTCGTTTCAGCACACGATGGTATTTAAGACTAAATTTAAAGCTATCTGTTTGAGATTTACCAATTTCAACAGATATCTCCTATGTACACGTTAATAAACCTGTTTGTTAATCTGTGTTTGGCTACAGATATCTGTCACTCTGTCCCAACCAAGAACTACAAAGGATAGAGAGAAAATTATTTTCCCTTTTGTACAGTAAGGTTGACTTATTTTTTATATCCCAATGCTATAGCAAATGATATAAGAGTTTTGGCTAAAAGAATGTTTATAAATAATCACTCACATGAACACTCATACATTGCAGGTGAGAAAGAAAAGGGGACAGCCACTTTGGAAAACAATTTGGCAGTTAAACACACTCACCATATGTGATGGTTAATTTGATCTAATTTAATTTTTATTTTTTTGAGACAGGGTTGTGCTATCACCCAGGCTAGAATGCAGTGGTGTGAGCATGACTCAGGGCAGCCTCAACCTCCCAGGCTCGAGAGATCCTCCAACCTCAGTCTCCCAAATAACTGGGACTACAGACACATCCCACCATGTCCAGCTAATTAAATTTTTTTTTTTTTTTTTTGTAGCTATGGAGTCTTACTATGTTGCCTAGGCTGGTCTTGAACTCCTGACCTCAAGCCATTCTCCCATCTCAGTCTCCCAAAGTGCTGGGATTACAAGTGTGAGCCACTGTGCTGGCCCATATGTGATGGTTAATTTTATATGTCAACTTTACTACGTTATAGTACCCAGTTCTTTGGTCAAACATCAGTATAGATGTTGCTATGAAGATATTTTAAAGATTTGATTGACATTTACAATCAGTAGATTTTGAGTAAAGCTGATGATCTTACCTAATGATGGGTGGGCCTCATCCAATCATTGGAAGACCTTGAGAGCAAAAGCTAAGTTTCCCCAAATAAGAAGCAGTTCTGCCTCAAGACTGCAACGCAGAAACCTTGCCTGACCTTTCAGGCTCCTGGCCTCCTTGGTAGATTTTGGACTCAAAACTGCATCAACTCTGTGTTAGTCCATTCTCATGCTGCTAATACATACCCAAGACTGGACAATTTACAAAGAAAAAGAGGTTTAATGGACTCACAGTTCCACATGGCTGGGGAGGACTCACAATCATGGCAGAAGGCAAAGGAGGGACAAAGTCATGTCCCACATAGCAGCAGGCAAGAGAACCTGTGCAAGAGAACTGCCCTTTATAAAACTATCAGATCTTGACCGAGCGTGGTGGCTCAAGCCTGTAATCCCAGCACTTTGGGAGGCTGAGGTGGGTGGATCATGAGGTCAGGAGTTCAAGACAAGCCTGGCCAAGATGGTGAAACTCCATCTCTATTAAAAATACAAAAAATTAGCCGGGCATGGTGGCAGGTGCCTGTAATCCCAGCTACTTGGGAGCCTGAGGCAGGAGAATCACTTGAACCTGGGAGGCGGAGGTTGCAGTGAGCCGAGATCGTGCCACCGCACTCCAGTCTGGGCGACAGAGCGAGACTGTGTCAAAAAAAAAACCAAAAAAAAACAAAAAAACCCCTCAGTTCTTGTGAGACTTATTCACTATCAATAGAACAGCACAGGAAAAATGAGTACCCATGATTCAGTTACCTCCCACTGGGTCCCTCCCATGACATGTGAGTATTATGGAAGCTACAATTCAAGATGAGATTTGGGAACACAGGCAAACCATATCAAACTCTTACCTGAATTTCCAGCCTGCTGGTCTGCCCTATAAATTTTGGACTTGCCGGTCCCCACAACTGTGCAAACCAATCCTTTTTTTTTCTTTTGAGACAGAGTCTCAGTATAGTGTCGTGATTATGGCTCACTGCAGCCTCAAACTCCTGGGCTCAAGATCCTCCCACCTTAGCCCCCTGAGAAGCTGGGACTACCAGCATGCACCATCATGCCCAGCTAACTAAAAAAATTTTTTTGTATAGATGTAGTCTCACTTTGTTGCCCAGGCTCATCTCAAACTCCTAGTCTCAAGTGATCCTCACTCCTCAGCATTCCAAAGTGCTGGGATTACAGGCGTGAGCCCCTGTGCCCGGCCCTTGAACCAATCCTTAAAATAAATCTCTCTTTCTCTCTCTGTAAGTGTGTGTGTGTGTGTGTGTGTGTGTGTGTGAATACCCACACATATACGTATATGTGTATAATATATAGATAGATACAGATATAGATAGATGTGTAGATATATAGGAGATATATATCTCCTATATATATTTATATCCCATTGATAATTTTTCTCTGGATAACCCTGAGTGATACACCACACAATCCAGTAATTCCAGCCCTAGGTGTTTACCCATGAGAAATAAAAACTTATAGTCACGGCTGGGCATGGTGGCTAATGCCTGTAATACTAGCAGTTTCGGAGGCTGAGGCAGGCAGATCACCTGAAGTCAGGAGTTCAAGACCAGCCTGACCAACACGGGGAAACCCCGTCTTTACTAAAAATACAAAAATTAGGCCAGGCATGGTGGCTCATGCCTGTAATCCCACCACTTTGGGAGGCCATGGCAGACGGATCACGAGGTCAGGATTTCGAGACCAGCCTGGCCAACATGGTGAAACCCCATCTCTACTAAAAATACAAAAATTAACCAGGTGTGGTGGTGGGTGCCTGTAGTCCTGGCCACTCGATAGACTGAGGCAGGAGAATCACTTGAACCTGGGAGGTGAGGTTGCAGTGAGCTGAGATTGCACCACTGCACTCCAGCCTGGCGTCAGAGTGAGACTCCATCTCAATAAATAAATAAATAATAAATAAATAAAAATTTAAAAATTAGCCAGGCGTGGTGGCGCATGCTTGTAGTCCCAGCTACTTGAGAAGCTGAGGCAGGAAAATCTCTTGAACCTGGGAGGTGAAGGTTGAGGTGAGTAGAGATTGTGCCACTGCACTCCAACCTGGGCGACAGAGTGAGACTCTGGCTCAAAACAAAAACAAAGTCAAAAACAAAAACTTATAGTCACATAAAGACGTGTACATGAATGTTTACACCAGCTTTATTTGTAATCACCCAAGATGGAAACACAACCTACATGTCCTTCAATGGAGGAACAAATTGTGGTTCTTCCATGTGATAGAATACTACTCAGTGATAAAAAGGAATGGGCAGGCTATTGGTATACACCACTACTTGGATCAAACTCAAAAGCATCATGCTGAATGAAATAAGCCTGCATGATGAATGAAATAAATCTGCATGAGTGTATTTATTATTATTATTTTTTAGATGGAGTCTCACTCTGTCACCCAGGCTGGAGTGCAGTGGCGTGATCTCAGCTCCTGCAACATCCACCTCCCGGTTTCAAGCAATTCTCCTGCCTCAGCCTCCCAAGTAGCTGGGATTACAGATGTGTACATCACGACTGGCTACTTTTTGTATTTTTAGTAGAGATGGGGTTTCACCATGTTGGCCAGGTTGATGTCAAACCCCTGACCTCAAATGATCCACTTGGCTTGGCCTCCCAAAGTGCTGGGATTACAGGCATGAGCCACCATGCCCGGCCTGCATGAGAGTATTTAAATAGAATTTTGGGATAGCCAAAAGTATAGAGATAGAAAGTAGATCAGTGGTTGCCAGAGGCTGGAGTAGGGGTGGGATTGCCACCAAAGGACCATGAAGGAATTTTTTTGGGTGGTGTAAGTGTTCTATATCTTGATTATTGTTACATGACTGTATGTATTTGTCAAAACTCATAAATTTATATACTAAAAATGGTAGTTTTACTGAATATAAATAATACTTCAAAGAACTTGACTTAAAAAAACAGTAATATTATGGTCACTCATATATATTATATATTTTAGGTTAACATCCTTCCTTATCTCTGCCCATAGGCCATGTTAACTATGGAAGGAATTTAGTTCATAGGTTAATTTTAAAGCAAGGATGAAAATAGTGCCTTTCCCTAACCACCAAGGAGATAGGAAGGGCATATGAACAAGTAACAGAGTTTACTATTAAAACTAAATGTTAAAAATTTAGACAAGAAGAGATGGCTGACTACTGTAATTCCAGCACTTTGAGAAGCCAAGGAGGGAGAATCGTTTAAGCACAGGAGTTTGAAAGTAGCCTGGGCAACTTGGTGAGACACCGTCTTTACAAAAAACATAAAACCAAAAAACAAAACCACTAGCCAGGTGTGACTGCGTGAGCACATATTTCCAGCTACTTGGGAGGCTGAGACAGGAGGATCACTTGAGCCCAGGAGGTTGAGGCTGTGGTGGGCCGTGTTCATGCCACTGCACTCCAGTCTGGGCAATGAAAACAAAACAAAACAAAACAAAAAACTCCCAAAACAAAAACTACTGGGGAGGCTGAGGTGGGAGGATCACTTGAGCATGCGAGGTTGAGGCTGCAGTGAGCTATGATCTCCTCACCGCGCTCCAGCCTGGGTGACAGTGAGATCTTTTTTTTTGTTGTTTTTTGAGACGGAGTCTCGCTCTGTCGCCCAGGCTGGAGTGCAGTGGCGCAATCTCGGCTCACTGCAAGCTCCGCCTCCCGGGTTCACGCCATTCTCCTGTCTCAGCCTCTCCGAGTAGCTGGGACTACAGGCGCCCGCCACCATGCCCGGCTAATTTTTTGTATTTTTTAGTAGAGACGGGGTTTCACCGTGGTCTCGATCTCCTGACCTCGTGATCCGCCCGCCTCGGCCTTCCGAAGTGCTGGGATTACAAGGGTGAGCCACCGCGCCCGGCCGACAGTGAGATCTTATCTCAAAAAAAACCAAAAAAATTATGACCTGACCAAGTACAAAGAAGTTTATCCTTACTGCCCCTCAGAAGGGAATATCTTGATGTGGGAAAGCAGTTTATGATTTGTAATATTGTGCAGTGAAAATAGTATTCCTCTCTGTAAAAATGCATGTATTGTATGATCATTTTATAAAGTGATACATAGGAATATTATTCATGGGAAAAACTTCTAGAATAATAGATCCCAGTGGATTTTAAACTTCATTCTGAAGAACTGTGAGGTGCCAAGAAGGTGCTTCGGGACTCAACTTGGCGGGTGTTTGCAGACCAAACTGTTGGGTTTTCAGGCATCCACCTCCTAATTGTATGTTTTACGTATTGATAACCTACATAAGATTCATTTAAAGAAGTTTTGCAAGTTTGAACAATTTGCAAATCACTTACATATACTGAGCGTAAAAGTAGTTATCTCGGCCGGGCGCGGTGGCTCACGCTCGTAATCCCAGCACTTTGGGAGGCCGAGGCGGGTGGATCACGAGGTCAGGAGATCGAGACCACGGTGAAACCCCGTCTCTACTAAAAAACTACAAAAAAAATTAGCCGGGCGTGGTGGCGGGCGCCTGTAGTCCCAGCTACTCGGAGAGGCTGAGGCAGGAGAATGGTGTGAACCCAGGAGGCGGAGCTTGCAGTGAGCCGAGATTGCGCCACTGTACTCCAGCCTGGGTGACAGAGCAAGACTCCGTCTCAAAAAAAAAAAAAAAAAGTAGTTATCTCTAGATGTTTTTCTCTTTTTTTTTTTATTTAATCACTCAAGTCCCAACTGACCTATTAACAGGAAGCCCAATTACCTGCGGTAATTTTCGTTTCTTTGAATATCTTGCATTTTCGGATTTCTCTGTAATGCAAAGTATTGCTTTTGTAATAAGAAAAAATTGTTATTTTAATTTTTAAAAAGCTAATAAGACAAGAACAACATTACATTCACTTGATAGTGACATTTTAATACACTAAATCAGAAAAGAGTCTCAGCAAAAGGAATTGTAGGGGGGTTCCTATTCTTGAGTGGAGCACAGTGGCTTATTTGTATCTGTGGGTTTATCTGTTTCCATAGTAGCAACCTAGGTCAACTGAGAACAGGTGGATTGGGTTTTCTCTTGAATATGACCTCTTATTTTCTTGTAAATTAAGTTCTTGCTCTATTTGGCTGTATGAGACCAATGACTGGGAGAATCTGAACCAAACTAGAGAGTAACTAAAGGACATAGTCAAAGCAAAAATATGAAAAAGTTTCTTTAAAATCCTTCTGCATTAGCTGGGCGTGGCGGCGCAATGCCTGTAGTCCCAGCTAATTGCGAGGCTGAGGCAAAAAGATCACCTGGGCCCAGTGGAGGTGGCAGTGAGCTATGGTTTTAACACGGCAACTGCAGCCTAGATAACAGAGTGAGATTGGTCAAAAAAAAAAAGAGGAAGAAGAAAAATGACTAAATAAAAATCCCTCTGTAAATAGTTTTATATTATATTCCTGAATTTTTCGCAGGTGAACCAAGTAGCAAAGTGTTAGCATGGCTATTAAGTTCAGTAGATAGTCCTATTGCATTGTGTTATTTATTAGTTTATATTAAGAAATGATCTACTAATACTTAATGGGTCTTAGCCTTTTAACATTTAAACGACTCCTCAAGGCTTTTAGGAAATTAATAAAACACTGGTTCCCTCAGTTTTTAGAGGTAATAGTGAGAGAAATAAGCACGTGGAGTTGGTTAAAGTAAATCTTTTTAATTTGGAAAGGTTTATCTTTTGACTTCCTGCCATTAGTGCATATATTCCCCGGGCAAGTTAAAAGGTTTTTTTTTTTTTCTGCGTTAATTTATCCTTTCTTTTTTTTAAACGTTTATTTTAAGTTCAGGGGTATCGACGAAAAGAGTAAACTGTGTAAAATATTTGAAGAGATTTATTCTGAGCGAAGTATGAGTGATGATGGCCCATAACACAGCCATCAGGAGGACCTGGGAACATGTGTCCAAGGTGATCAGGGTACGGCTCAGTTTTATACATTTTAGGGAGACATGAGACTTCAATCAAATATATTTAAGTAACACATTGGTTTGGTTCAGAAAGGTGAGACAACTTGAAGGGTGGGGCTTTCTGGTTATAGGTAAATTTAAAATTTTTCTGGCTGACAATTGGTTAAGTTTATCTAAAGACCTCGGATCAATAGAAAGGAAATATTTGGGTTAAAATAAAGAATTGTGGGCTGGGCGCGGTGGCTCACGCCTGTAATCCCAGCACTTTGAGAGGCCGAGGTGGGCGGATCACCTTGGGAGTTTGAGACCAGCCTGACCAACATGGAGAAACCCTATCTCTACTAAAAATGCAAAATTAGCCGGGCGTGGTGGTGCATGCCTGTAATCTTAGCTACTTGAGAGGCTGAGGCAGGAGATTCGCTTGAGCCTGGGAGGCAGAGGCTGCGGTGAGCCGAGATCGCACCGTTACACTCCAGCCTCAGCAAAAAGAGCGAAACTTAAAAAAAAAAAGATGAAGAATTGTGGAGACCAAAGTTTTTATTGTGCAGATGAAGCCTTCAGGTAGCAGGCTCCAGAGAGAATAGATTGTAAATGCCTCTTATCAGACTTAAGGCCTGTGTTGATGTTAATGCCGGGCAGATATAATGAGGCCTGTCTGACCCTCACTTCCAGCCATGGCCTGAACCAGTCCTTCAGGTTAAATTTTAACCAGGCCCTGGCGGAGGAGGTAGTCCATTCAGATGGTTGGGGGGGTCTTAGAATTTTATTTTTGGTTTACAGGGGTACAAGGGCAGATTTGTTACATAGGTAAACTTGTGTCCTGGGGGTTTGTTGTACAGATTTATTCTTTCATTCATTCTGTTATTACTAACCAGGAGCTTCCCAGATGCAAGATTAAATGTCTATTGAGTACTAATGGTGTGAGCACTGTACTCATTGTGCCTGTAAACCTGAAAGGAAGTCAGGAGAAATTTGAGTTTGACTTAGCTTGACAAACGTATGTTTAGCCAACTTAGGACATTTCCTAATAAAAGTGAAACATCAACCCTTAACTTCATTTAGTAAAGGGTGTGAAACCATGCTTGCTTTTTAGGAACAACATCTCTAAAACTTATCTTTTGTTTCTTCCTATTATGACAAAAGTGTCTTGTTTTTCTTATCCAAACTGAGGACTAAGCTCAGATTGTTTTTCTTATCTTGCCCAAATTCCTATCTAAGGGGTTTGGGGAGTAATGCCCTACAAACCATAAATTCTCATCAGATGAGTTTTGTTTAGCCTCATATATTGTTACTACTTTCCAATCTGACTTTGGCGTAATATTACGTGACAAAGAAGAAAATCAAAATATTTTACCTGAAAACATGTTTCTTTGCCATATTTTGAAATGGCCCTGCAAAGCTGCCCTTTGTGGGGAAAAATTTGCATCTGTAAAGAATCTCTATTAACACAGCCAGATCTTTTTCTTCTAGGCCCTCCCAATCCTGAAGAGATTAACTGAGAGTCTAGCACCACTTAAAGGTCTGAACAGGAAACACTTGTCATCTGTTGTCTCTAAAGGCAGCCACTATGAGACTTCAGAAGAACCGTGGTCTCCGCAATCTTTTATCTTAACCTGAACATTTCCTTTCTATTGATCCCAGGTCTTTAGACAAACTCGACCAATTGTCAACCAGAAAATGTTTAAACTAGAACTCCCCCACTGTCTGCCACCTCCTTTGAGTTGTCTTGCCTTTCTGGACCAAACCAATGTATTACTTAAATGTATTTGATTGATGTCTCATGCCTCCCTAAAATGTATAAAACCACGTTGCACCTTGACCACCTTGGGCACGTGTTCTTAGCACCTCCTGAGGGCTGTGCCATGGGCCATGGTCATTCATATTTGGCTCGGAATAAATCTCTTCAAATATCTTATGATATGTTATGATCAGACAATGAAACTTGACAAACAAAACTGAATACAAAAGTTAACATGGAATGAGCCACGAACTTACACGTAAAATATAAAATATAAACTCTTGGCTGGGCGTGGCTGCTCACACCTGTAATCTCAGCACTTTGGGAGGCCGAGGTGGGTGGATCACCTGAGGTCAGGAGTTCGTAACCAGCCTGGCCAACATGTTGAAACCCTGTCTCTAATAAAAATACAAAAATTAGCTGGGTGTGGTGGTGGGTGCCTGTAATCACAGTTACTTGGGAGGCTGAGGCAGGAGAATCGCTCAGACTCAGCAGGCAGAGGTTGCAGTCAGCTGAGATGGCACCATAGCACTCCAGCCTGGGCAAGAGAGCCAGAATCCATCTCAAAAAGGAAAAAAACAAACAAACAAACAAAAAAAACGGATAATTTGGCAGGTAGGGGAGCCAGGGAGTGGGGGAGTATTGATCGATAGAGTGGGAGATGAAATCATAGGGGATCAAAGTGGGTTCTTTTTGCTGCCTTCTGTTCCTGGATGGGATTGTAGAACTGGTTGACCCAGATTACTGGTCTGAGTGGCTGCAGCTGGTGCATCAGTAGGAAAGGTCTCAAAGCACTAGTCTTAAGTTTTACAATAGTGATGTTATCCCTAGGAGCAACTGGGGAAGTTCAGAATCTTGTGGCCTCTAGCTGCATGGCTTCTAAACCATAACTTTTTTTTTTTTTTTGAGACCGAATCTTGCTCTGTTGCCCAGGCTGGAGTGTAGTGGCGCAATCTCTGCTCACTGCAAACTCCATCTTCCAGGTTCAAGCGATTCTCCTGCCTCAGCCTCCCGAGTAGCTGGGACTACAGGCGCCCACCCCACGCCCTGCTCATTTTTGTAGTTTTGGTAGAGACAGGGTTTCACCATATTGGCCAGGCTGGTCTCCATCTCGTGACCATGTGATCCACCCAACTCGGCCTCCCAAAGTGCTGGGATTACAGGCATGAGCCACCACGCCCGGCCATAAACCATAACTTCTAATCTTGTGGTTAATTAGTTAGTCTTACTGTAGCAGGACGAGCCGCAGAGAAAACTCCTCAGACACCAAGTTAAAGAAGGAAGTGGTTTAATTCGGCCGGGAGCATTGGGCAAGACTCCTGTCTCAAGAGCCGAGCTCCCCAAGTGAGAAATTCCTGTCCCTTTTAGGGGCTCACAACTCTAAGGGGGTCCCTGTGAGAGGGACGTGATCGATTGAGCAAGCAGGGGGTATGTGACACGGGCTGCATGCACCGGTGGTCAGAGTGAAACAGAACAGACTGGGAAGTTTTACAATGTCTTTCTACAATCTATAGATAACATCAGTTGCTAGGTCAGGGGTCGAATATTAACTACGAGGCTTAGGTCAGGCAGGCCCAGGCCTGGTGTTGGGTCTGGTTCCTAGGCGCCAGGCTACCCGCCTTTAGTTTTGCTTCTCTTTCCTTTTCTGAGTATAGAACAATATAAAACAATATGAGAGGGTCTGTCTCTCTTCTGTCATTACAAAGGCAGTCTGATCCCCAGGCAAGAAGAGGATTTGTTCCGGGAAAGGGTTATTATCTATCGTCTTTATTTCAAGGTTCAACAATACACTACTGTGCCCAGGAATGAACAAGGGCAGCTTAGAGGTTAGAAGCAAGATGGAATTGGTAAGGTCAGATCACTTGCACTGTCATAATTTTCTCACTGTTATAATTTTTGCAAAGGTTATAATTTCTTCAACTTGAATGGTACAGAAACATTTTTAAAAGAACACACCTGAAACTGAACTCGTTATCTTCCTCCCAAAATCTGTCCTTCAGTGTTTCCTCTCAGGTGTCCTAGGCTTTGGTCTAGATTCCCTTTCTTGCTCTCTCTGACCTTCTTAAGAAACTGAAGCCAGCCTGGTGGGATGATCACAGGTAAACGGGGCCCTGAGATAGGCGGATCTCAGGCCCATCCAAAGTAGGAAGGGTGTTTTCCTATGACTACACAGTGAGGTGGAGAAATTGACTATAAAGTTGAGTTTGCAGCTGGAAAAATAGGATTGAGCACTGAGGCCAAAGCACTAGGCAAAGCAAAAACTGGAAACAAGGATCAACATTGGTAGTTGGGAAATTTGAAACCAACATAGGCTAAGCAGTGAACACAAGGTTGAAAAGAGTGGACCAGAAGTGAGTTATTTAGGTGGAAGTGGGGTAAGAGTTGTAGATTAGCTGTTGGGGACAGTGTTCACTATTTGGGTGATGGGTCCACTAACAGCCCAGACTTCACCATAATGCAGTACAAGCCTGTAAGAAATCTGTACTTGTATCTCTTAAATATATTAAAATTTAAAACATTTTTAAAAAGTAAATAAAAAATAAAAACAAAGTGGGACGATAAAGAAAAAAAGTCAGTTATTAATGGTGGGTGGAAGTAGCAACTTTCCTTTAAGTACTGGTGAATTGTATTGCTGAGTAAACATCGTGGCATAAACAGTATCTTCACATCCTTAGCTGTGGCACTGAAACAAAGCTCTATGGATTGGTGATTGGTCTATGAAGACAAAAACTTTGTTAGAATTGGGAATAATTATTTTTTAAAAGACAAGTGGAATGTAAGAATTTTATCTATATCAGGGCCAGGCACAGTGGCTCACGCCTGTAATCCCTGCACTTTGGGAGGCCAAGTTGGGCGGATCATGAGGTCAGGAGATTGAGACCATCCTGGCTAACATGGTGAAACCCCGTCTCTACTAAAAATACAAAAAAAATTAGCCTGGCATGGTGGCGGGCGCCTGTAGTCCCAGCTACTCGGGAGGCCGAGGCAGGAGAATGGCATGAACCCAGGAGGCGGAGCTTGCAGTGAGCCGAGATCGCACCACTGCACTCCAGCCTGGGCGACAGAGAGAGACTCCATCTCAAAAACACAACAACAACAACAACAACAAAATAATTTTATCTAGATCAAAACATACAAGTATGTTGATTTCTCAAACTTTTGATGTAAGTGCAAGACCTTCCCTTTGAGTTCAGGTTCACTCTTGGAATTCCTATACTCTTTCTTGCTTGAACTACCCCCTTAATTTCCATCATCACGGAAATTTCACTGGACAGTCTTAACTGTCACCTGAACACCAAAATGCCATGCAAAGGCCCTGGTACTTCTTTTTCCAGCCTGACTTTCTGTCAGTCCCTCATGCTCACCTTTGGCCACAGTCACACTATTAACACCACTTGTAGACTAAACACAGCAGCTATTTCGTGTTACAGCAGTCATACATGCTATTCCTTCACTAGAATACTGGTTCAGTTGAATGGGGCCTTGTGAATTCCTGCTCAGTCCCTTATGATCCAACACGGTTGACAGTTCTTGTCATCTTTCCTGATTCTCCCAGGCATGAACAGTTGTTTTGTTCTCTTTGTTTTAACAGCACTGTGTACATATTCTACAAAGCACTTAGCACATCCTCTCTCCTCCAAAAGACTGAGTTCTTTGAGGCCAGGAACCACATGTTATCCATCTTCATATTGCTAGTAGCTAACCCAGGTCCTGGCATATAGTAGGTGCTTGATCAATATTTATTGAATAAATACAATAAATACTGTCTTGTAATAGCTTTTTAATTTTTAATTAATTAATTTATTTATTTGAGATGGAGTTTCACTCTTGTTGCCCAAGCTGGAATGCAATGGAGCAATCTCAGCTCACTGCAGCCTCCACCTCCCGGGTTCAAACGATTCTTCTGCCTCAGCCTCCCCAGTAGCTGGGATTACAGGCATGCGCCACCACGCCCAGCTAATTTTTGTATTTTTAGTAGAGACGGGGTTTCGCCATGTTGACCAGGCTGGTCTCGAACTCCTGACCTCAGGTGATCCGCCCGCCTCAGCCTCTCAAGTGCTGGGATTACAGATGCGAGCCACTGTGCCTGGCCGTAATAGCTTTTTAAGTGTGTGTATACCTTGTGCAAGATTAAGCTCCATCTCGTGTGACCACCAAGATGCTCTCTTGGGAAAGGATGTAAGACCAGGACTCAGATGAGTGTTGCAATTGTGGACACAGGGAGGGGCAGCCATGTATTTGCTGATCTCAGTCTATATCATAATTTTTTTTTTTAGTTTCCTTGTATGGTTACTGCACCATGCTATAATATTTGGTTATAGTCTGAATAACACATGCAAAGAGACAGATTTGCCGTCCTAAATAATAATTAGAATGGCTAAAATTAATTTCCCTTTCATGTATGTAGGTAAATCAACTTTTTGTAATCCTGGTGACACATTAGAGTCATCTCTAGAACTTAAGCATTTTTAATGCCTGGGCGTCACTTCAGATTGAATGAATCATGATCTCTGGCGTGGAGCCAGGCGTCAGTATTTTCAGAGAGATCCTGGGTGATTCTTTGTGTAGCCAAAGTGGCATACAATAGTCAACAAAGTGCTGAGTTACACCCAGTGTGCAGATGGTTATTATTCAGTCCAGGTATGTTTTCCTTAGTCAGTGGGTTCCAGAACATGATGGTGGAACATATCAAGTGGTTGTTATTACCAGCAGAGTTTAGCTGCTCCATGAGCTGTATTTGCTGTGTGGATAGTGGCAGGCAGAGCAAATGACATCTATATGTTTGGTGTTTTCAGTGAAAGAGGAATTAAGGTCAAATGCGAGGGGATTTCCAATCTTTACATTGACCATTGATAACATTTCTGGTGCCCTTGCTACTTGCTCACCCCTGCCCTCTACTAGGGAAAGCAGAAGGAGCAGAGATGTCGTCTTTGCCCTCAGTGGAGGAGGTGATGGGGAGGGGAGGAACAGTTGCAAAGCTACTCTTACCCTCTAGGCACTTTCTATGTGTTATCGCATGTAATCCTCATGATAGCCTAGTAAATTAGATGTGACTATTGCCACACAAAAAATGGATTCTCAGCCAGGTGTGGTGGCTCATGCCTGTAATCCCACCACTTTGGGAGGCCGAGGTGGACGGATCACCTGAGGTCAGGAGTTGGAGACCAGCTTGGCCAACATGGTGAAACTCTGTCTCTACAAAAAATACAAAAATTAGCAGGCGTGGTAGCCCGTGCCTGTAATCCCAGCTACTTGGGAGGCTGAGGCAGGAGAATCGCTTGAACCCAGGAGGCAGAGGTCGCAGTGAGCTGAGATTGTGCCATTGCACTCCAGGCTGGGCGACAAGAGCAAAACTCCATCTCAAAAAAAAAAAAAAAAAAAGAGAGAGAGAAAACGGATTCTCTTAATTTCCTCTTCTACAAAATGGGAATATTAATTGTTTTTACCTTCTTGAGTTGTTGTGTAGATTAGAGGAAATTAATACATATTAAGCTCTTAACATCACTGAACATACTAAGCATTCAGTAAACACTGGAGATTATTGTTATTGCCCAAGGTCTTAAAATGAGCAAGTGGCGAGGGAGGTAGGATTAAAACCCAAGGCTGTCACGTACTTTCTTCTCAGCTTTGCAGGCCAGGTGGGAATTTAAGAATAACGCCATGAAAGCTGGGCACTGTGGTGCACGCCTGCAGTCCAAGCTACTTGGGAAGCTGAGGCAGCAGGATCACTTGAGGCCAGGAGTTCGAGGCTGCAGCGTGCTACGATTGTGCCTATGAATAGCCACTGTATTCCAGCACAGGCAACACAGCAAGACCCCATCTCTAAAAATAATGACAATAATAATAATAATAATTCCATGAAACTACAATATGAAGTTGCAATAGATACAACGTATAATGCAGTGCAAAAAAAAGGGAGGGCCGGAGCATGAGAGCTGCATAATCACACTCAACCAGGGAAAACAGTGAGTGTGGGCAGGGCACAGAATGAAGAAACCCAAAATCAGGGTTCAAGTCCTCCCTTCACTGTGTGTTAGCTGTCTGATTTGGGAACAGTTACATCTCTAGTGTAACATTTCTTCTTTACATAAAATAGAAATGATGATAATACATTTAACTTTTTTATATTAATCAGGGTACTGCTGAGAAAGAATCAACAGGAGGCCAGGAGCGGTGGCTCACGCCTGTAATCCCAGCACTTTGGGAGGCTGAGGCGGGTGGATCACCTGAGGTCAGGAGTTGGAGACAAGCTTGGCCAACATGGCAAAACCCTGTCTCTACTAAAAATACAAGAATTAGCTGGGTGTGGTGGCGCGGGCCTGTAATTCTGGCTACTTAGGAGGCTGAAGCAGGAGAATCACTTGAACCAGGGAGGCCGAGGTTGCAATGAGCCGAGATCACACCACTGCATTCCAGCCTAGGCAACAGAGTGAGACTCCATCTCAAAAGAAAAAGAATGAATCAACAGGATATTTATTTATTTATTTATTGAGACGGAGTCTTGCTCTGTTGCCTAGGCCTGAGTGCCATGGCATGGTCTTGGCTCACTGCAACCTCCGTCTACCAGTTTCAAGTGATTCTCCTGGCTCAGCCTCCTGAGCAGCTGGGATTACAGGTGTGTGCCAACACACCCGGCTAAAACAGGAGACTTATTTCTTTATGGAATTGAATCACACACTTACAGAGGCAGAGAAGAGTCCCAAGATCTGCAATTGGCAAGCTGGAGACTCAGGAGAGCCAACGATATTGTTCTAGCCCAAGTCTGAAGGCCTGAGAATCAGGAGAGATGGATGTAAATTCCAGTTCTAGTCTGGGCCCAAAGGCAAGGGAAGACTGATGTGCTTGCTTGATGACAGTCATGTCATGAGAGCAAATTCTCCCTCAACTATTTTGTCTATTCAGGCCTTCACTGAATTGGATGAGGCCCACTCACACTGGAGAGATCAACCTTCTTTACTCAGGCTGTTTATCTGGAAACACTCTCACAGACACATTCAGAGTAATGTTTAACCAAATATTGGGGCACCCTGTGGCCAATCAAGTTGACGCATAAAATTAACCATCACAATCATGCTTTCCTACTTCTTTGCATGCCTGGTACTTTTTGATAAAATGCCAGAAATTGTGAATTTTATCGTGTTGAGTACTGTATATTTTAATATTCTTTTAATTATTCTCTAGCTTTGTTCTGGGACACTGTTAGTTACTTGGAAATGTCTGTATCCTTCTGGATCTTGCTTTTAAGCTTTGCTAAGTGGACTGGAACAGGATTTGGTCAAGGACTAATTTTGCCCCGCTACTGAGAGAATACTCTTCTGAGTACTCCACTTAATGTCCCATGAGTTGGTCTGTCTGTTGGGCAGATGAATTATTCACATACCAGATCTGTGTGATCTCCCAGGACTGTTCCCTCTAATCACTCATGTGCCGATAAATAATTAGCTGAGGACTCGAGAGGGATCTTTCACAGATCTCCAGATTTCTCTGTCTCTGCAACTCCCTCCTCTCCAGTACTCTGCCCTGTGAACTCTAGCTGCCTTGGCCTCCCTGAACTTCCACCATCTCAATTCAGCTGGGTTGGGCTTCGTCTAGTTTCCCTCACCCTAAGCTGCAGCCTGGAAAATCTCTCCAGGCAATAAGCTTGGGCGGTTCTGGGTTTGCTTGGTTTGTTTCTCACCTCTCAGGGAATAGTTTCTTGCATTGTCTGATGTCCAACATCTGAAAACCATTGTTTACACACCATTTTTTCAGTCATGTCAGTCATCCTGGGCCTTGTTACTCCATCTTACTGGGAAGCAGAAGTCACTTTCTTACTGTTTTTGAGGTTGGCATTGAAAGATGCCAGAATATGCCTCCTCAAAGTATGCTGCTTTGTCATATGCATTACTTTAAGTTAAAGGCAATTGAGAACCAGCAGATGCAAAAAGGCTCTTTATCTCCCTCTAACTGCCTAAAAGTGGAGTATTCATTTCTCCTTTTGTAAAACACATTTACATGTATAAAGAAAATTTCTATTTGTAAAGGTATGTCTGTACCAGGAAGAAAGGTACTCTGGCAGACAACTCTTATCACCTGAGACTCTTAGCTGCATAACCAGACTACTTTTATTTATTACATATTTCCGCTCCTCTCTCTCCCATAATGTGCCTCCCTGACTCAGAAGCCCCAAACCCCTTTTAATTTGTTTAGCCTAAAATGATAAATAAGCCTCACTTATCTGGCCACCTCTTTGAGTCACTTTTCTTTCTGAAACTCCTTTGCATGCATATGTAATTAAACTTTTCTCTTATTTATTTATTTATCTTTGAGACAGAGTCTCACTCTCACCCAGGCTGGGGTACAGGTGTGTGATCTTGGCTCACTGCAGCCTTGACCTCCTAGACTCAGGTGATTCTCCCACTTCTGAGTAGCTGGGACTACAGGCGCCTGCCACCACGCCCATCTAATTTTTTGTATTTTTAGGACAGATGGAGTTTCACCATGTTGCCCAGGCTGGTCTTGAACTCCTGGGCTCAAGTGATAGGCCTGCTTGGCTTCCCAAAGTGTTGGGATTACAAGCATGAGCCATCATGTCTGGCCTCTCTTGTTAATCTGTCTTTTATTAGCTTAATTTTCAGGGCCCCAGTGGGAGACCGTAGAAGGATAGAGAGATAAAGCTTTTCCTCCCCTATAGCATATGTATAATAATAGAATGGCTCCATTTGAGCCTGCAATGTGGTTATGTGTGTTTGCGATGGTTGATGAATGTAGCTAACAAGGGGGAGGTGTGGGGGAGGGTGACAGGGATCCAGGGTGTTTTTTTCTTTCTTTCTTTCTTTTTTTTTTTTTTTTTGAGATGGGGTCTCACTCTGTCGCCCAGGCTGGAGTGCAGTGGCACAATCTTCGCTCACTGCAACCTCCACCTCCTGGGTTCAAGCAATTCTCCTGCCTCAGCCTTCCGAGTAGCTGGGACTACAGGCGCACGCCACCACGCCTAGCTAATTTATTGTATTTTAGTAGAGATGGGGTTTCACTGTGTTGCCCAGACTGGTCTGGAACTACTGAGCTCAGGCAATCCGCCTTCCTCGGCCTCTCAAAGTGTTAGGATTACAGGCATGAGTCACTGTGCCCAGCCTCATTTGTTTTTTTCTAAAAAATTATCTCCAAATGTATTTTTGAAAAGTAGTTTTGTTTAAAAATATGAAAACAATACATATTCAAGTAGATAGTATAAACACAGTATAGATAATATAAAGTGCAAATTAAGTCTTATAACTGATTCACAACTTTATTATTCAATCTCATCCCAGTCAGCAGAATGAATTGCGGGGGATGTGTGTGTGTGTGTGTGTGTGTGTGTGTGTGTGTGTGTGTTTGGTGTGTGTGTATTCTTCTGGTGTTTCTGAATTGTAATATGGTGTTAGGATTTTATACAATATAATTCAAGCATAATATAGTATTTTTGACACAAATGATCATTAGAAATATAAATTCTTAATATCCTATCATTATTTCAAGAACTAACATATTTAATAATATAATTTTTTGTTATATCTTTTTTTTTTTTAGGTGGAGTTTCCCTTTTGTTGCCCAGGCTAGAGTGCAATGGCACGATCTCAGCTCACCGCAACCTCTGCCTCCCGGGTTCAAGTGATTCTCCTGCCTCAGCCTCCCAAGTAGCTGGGATTACAGGCATGCACCACCATGCCTAGCTAACTTTGAATTTTTAGTAGAGACGGGGTTTCTCCATGTTGGTCAGGCTGGTCTCGAACTCCTGACCTCAGGTAATCTGCCCACCTCGGCCTCCCAAAGTGCTGGGATACAGGCATGAGCCACCGGACCAAGCCTGTTATATCTTTTAAATTTTGTTTTGTTTATGTATTTCGAAGAAAGGCGAATAAAGTGAGAACATTTTTCAAGAGTGCTCTATAGTTCTTTCGTTAATAGACTAATAATATGTGTTCATCTTACAAATTAAAGAAGGCTGGGTGTGGTGACACATGCCTGTTGTCTCAGCGACTGTAATACTCCACCTGGGTTCTTCTTGCCCACTGCCCAGAAAAGCCAAGACACTAAGAACAGTAGGAGTTGCAGTGGAGAATAGCAAGGCTAGCCAAGCTAGGAGATCAGGAGATGTTTTTCAAGTCTGCCTCCCTAAGAGTTCAGAGGCTAAGGTTTTTCAAGGATAGTTTGGTGGGCAGGGGACTAGGGAATGGAGAATGCTGACTGATTGTTTGGGTTAGGGATGAAATCATAGGGGTTCGAAACTGTCTTCATGCACTAAATCAGTTTCTAAGTGGGGAGCCAGTTAAGTCATTTCCTTTGTGTGGGTCGTGAGTCCAGGTGTGTTAGCCCACCAGAATGCAAAGTCTGAAAAATATTGCAAACACCAGTCTCAGGTTTAACAGCAGTGATGTTATCTACTTCTCATAGTTTTTTTTTTTTTTTTATTATACTTTAGGTTTTAGGGTACAAGTGATGTTATCTATATGGGCGATTAGAGAAGTTACAAATCTTGTGACCTCTGGCTAAGTGACTTTTACTTACGTAAGTTAGGAGACAATGACTAGTTACTATTTTACTATGCCTAGGGCTTAGCAGAATTCAGGCCTCTACCATAATTCTAACCTTATAGCCTTTCATTAGCTTTACAAAGGGCAGTTTCAGTCTCTGAACAAGGAGCAGGGTAATTTTAGGAAGGGCTATCATCATCCTTGCTCAACGGTAAAGCTATAAATTAAATTCTTCCCATAATTAGCTTGGCCTATGCCTGGGAATGAGCAAGCACAGTTAGCTTGTGAAGTTAGAAGCAAGATGGAGTCAGTTATGTTAGATTTCTCTCACTGCTATCATCTTTGCAAAGGTGGCTTCCATTCTTGGGAGGCTGGGGTGGGAGTATCACTTGATCCCAGAAGTTCAAGACCAGCCTGGGCAACATAGTGAGACCTTGTCTCAAAAAAAAAAAACAAAAACAAACAAACAAACAAACAAAAAAAAACAAAAAAAACCCCAGAGAAATAAAAAGAAGAAAATAAAAATTATTTTGAATCCTACCACTCAGAGATGACTTTGATTACTGTAGCTACTTACTAATTCTTTTACCAATTAAATTAGCAGAAAACATGCTTACACCTAATAAAATTATATGACATAGTGCATAGGATTGTTTCACGTATATGTGATAGTACCTAGTAAGCATTTGTTCTCTCTTTTTTTTTCTCTCTTGCTCTCTTGTGCTCCCTTGTTTTCACTCTCCTTAGTGATTGTTCTTCTGATTATATGATTTGGATCTGTGTGTCTTTGCCAAATCTCATGTTGAAATGTTATCTCGGGCCGGGTGCAGTGGCTCATGCCTGTAATCCCAGCACTTTGGGAGGCCGAGGCGGGTAGGGTCACCTGAGGTCAGGAGTTCGAGACCAGCCTGTGGCTGGGTTTAGTAGAGATGGAGAAACCCCATTTCTACTAAAAATACAAAAAATTAGTCTGGTGTGGTGGCAGGCACCTGTAATCCCAGCTACTCGGGAGGCTGAGGAATGAGAATTGCTTGAACCCAGGAGGAAGAGGTTGCGGTGAGCCGAGATGACGCCATTGCACTCCAGCCTGGACAAAAAGAGCTGAACTCCTTTGCAAAAAAAAAAAAACAACAAAAAAAGAAATGTAATGTCTGTTGTTGAAAGTGGGGCCTGGGAGATGTTTGTATCATGAGGGTGTGTCCTTCATGAATGGCTGACTGCCATCCACTTGGTGCTGAGTGAGTTCACATGAGATCTGGTGGTTTAAATGTGTGTGGCACCTCTCACTCTCCCTGTCTTCCTCCTACTCTGGCTGTGTGATGTGCCTGCTCCCCCTTTGCCTTCCACCATGATTGGCAGCTCCCTGAGGCCTCCCCAGAAGCTAAGCAAGTGCTAGCACTATGCTTCCTGTAAAGCTTGCAGAACAAAGAGCCAATTAAAACTTTTGTCTTTATAACTTAGTTTCAGGTATTCCTTTGATTTTTGTTTTGCGACAGAGTCTCACTCTGTTGCCCAGGCTGGAGTGTAGTGGCATGATCATGGCTTACTGTAGCTTCAAACTCTCCAGCTTAAGCAATCCTCCCACCTCAGCCTCCTGAGTAGCTGGGACTACAGGCATGTGCATGTACCAAGTCCAGTTATTTTTTAAATGTTTTATAGAGACAGGGTCTCATTATAGCTGGTCTCAAACTTCTGGGCTCAAGTGATTCTCCTGCCTTGGTCTCCCAAAGTGTTGAGATTACAGGCGTGAGCCACTGCACCTGACCAGATATTTCTTTACAGCAATGCCAGAATGCCCTAATATACTTGATAAGGTATATATGATGGTCAGTAAACACATATTGATGAACTAATTAAGTAGGACAGTTGATTCCTTTTGTTAATTCAAAATACATTTGTTGAGCAAAACAGATATAGTCCCTGCACTGATGAAGCTTTTACAGTCTCAGGAGAAACTACTGCTAATCAAATAACCATACAAATAAGCATAACCCACAAGCTATGCTAAATAATATGAAGCTATGCTACATATCACGAAACTGTGATAAATACTTGAACCTGACCAAGCTAGATGGTCCAGGAGCGTTTTCCTGGGAAAGCAATTTGTCAGTTGAAAGAGTCATCCTGACGAAGGAGCAGGGCAGGAGTGTGTGGGCATCACACACACAAAGGCTCCAAGGTGGATGGCAGGTGATGCTGAGGGAATCAAGAAGGTGCATGTGCAGATGCACAGAATGGGGCTTAGCAGGCTTAAGAGGCAGAGTGGGGCCACATCACACTGGGGCTTGTAGGCCACATTAAAGATGTGAGCCTTTAACCTAGGAGTAGCATGAAATCGTTGACGGATTTTAAGAAAAGAAGCATCAAAATTGGATTTGTGTTTTGAAAATACCCTTGACTGTGTGGAGAATGGCTAGAGGCAAGCAAAAATTAATGCAGGGGGAACATTTAGGAGGCTGTCGAAGTAGAACAGGTGAATGGGGGTAGAGGATTTGACTAGAGGGTAACGGGGGTAAAAGTCATGGCAATGGCAATGTTGGGGAGAGGGAGAGGGAAATGTTCAGCATGACACACAAGTTTCTCAATTTTAAAGGTATGCGGACCAACAATGTATAAGAAGAATTATTCACCACAACCAAGTGGGATTTAGTCAAGGCATGCAAGCCCAGCTCAACATTAGAAATCAATTAATGTAATTAATCTACCATATCAACAAGCTAAAGAAGAAAAGTCACATAGACATATCACAAAGAAAGCATTTAACAGATTCTAATATCTATTCATGATTTTTAAAAAGGTGTCAGCAAGTTAGAAAGGCAGAGATTTATCTCAACTTGAGATCAAGAGCATCTACAAAAACCTACAGCAAGCCTGGGCAACAAAGTGAGACCCTGTCTCTACAAAACATAAACAAAATTATACAGATGTGGTGGTTTACACCTGTAGTACCAGCTTCTTGGGAGGCTGAGGCAGCACTGAGCCACGATTACAGCACTGCACTCCAACGTCGGCAACAGAGCGTGACCTTGTCTCCAAAAAAAAAAAAAAAAAAATCCTGCAGCTAAGATCGCATTTCATTGTGAAAGACTGAATGCTTTTGCTCTAAGATTAGGAACAAGGCAGGGATGTCAGCTCTCATCACTCTTATTCAACATAGTACTGGAAGTTCTGGCCCCTGCAATAAGCAAAAAAAAAAAGAGGGAGAAAGAAAGAAAGAAGAAACAGAGAGAAAGAAGAAAGAAAGAAAGGAAGGAAGGAAGAGAGGGAGGGAGGAAAAGAGAAAGGGCAGCTTCCTTCCTTCCTTCCTTCCTTCCTTCCTTCCTTCCTTCCTTCCTTCCTTCCTTTCTTTCTTTCTTTCCCTCCCTCTGTGGCCCACGCTGCAATCTACCCGGCTCCCTGCTGCCCGCGCCGCCTGGGACTGCCGGCGCGCTCCTTTCGCCGCAGGCACGCGTTCGCCATCTTGGCCACGCTGGTCGCCAGCTCCTAACGCCGACTACTCTGCCCGCCTCCGCCTCCCGAGGTGCTGGGACTGCAGACGGAGTCTCGCTCACCCGGTGCTCGGTGTTGCCCGGGCTGGAGTGCGGTGGCGTGGTCTGGCCTCGCGGCAGCCTCCGCCTCCCAGCCGCCTGCCTTGGCCTACCAGGGTGCTGGGATTGCAGCCCCTGCCCGGCCGCCGCCCAGTCTGGGAAGTGGGGAGCATCTCTGCCTGGCCACCCATCGTCTGGGAAGTGAGGAGCGCCTCTGCCCGGCCACCCATCGTCTGGGAAGTGAGGAGCGCCTCTGCCCGGCTGCCCCGTCTGGGAAGTGGGGAGCGCCTCTGCCCGGCCACCCATTGTCTGGGAAGTGAGGAGCGCCTCTGCCCGGCCGCCCCGTCTGGGAAGCGAGGAGCGCCTCTGCCCGGCCGCCCCGTCTGGGAGGTGAGGAGCGCCTCTGCCCGGCCACCCATCGTCTGGGAAGTGAGGAGCGCCTCTGCCCGGCCACCCATCGTCTGGGAAGTGAGGAGAGCCTCTGCCCGGCCGCCCCGTCTGGGAAGTGAGGAGCGCCTCTGCCCGGCCACCCACCGTCTGGGAAGTGAGGAGCGCCTCTGCCCGGCCACCCACCGTCTGGGAAGTGAGGAGCGCCTCTGCCCGACCACCCATCATCTGGGAAGTGAGGAGCGCCTCTGCCCGGCCACCCACCGTCTGGGAAGTGAGGAGCGCCTCTGCCTGGCCGCCCTGTCTGGGAAGTGAGGAGCGCCTCTGCCCGGCCGCCCCGTCCGGGAGGAAGTGAGGAGCGCCTCTGCCTGGCCGCCCTGTCTGGGAAGTGAGGAGCGCCTCTGCCCGGCCACCCACCGTCTGGGAAGTGAGGAGCGCCTCTGCCCGACCACCCATCGTCTGGGAAGTGAGGAGCGCCTCTGCCCGGCCACCCACCGTCTGGGAAGTGAGGAGCGCCTCTGCCTGGCCGCCCTGTCTGGGAAGTGAGGAGCGCCTCTGCCCGGCCGCCCCGTCCGGGAGGAAGTGAGGAGCGCCTCTGCCCGGCCGCCCCGTCCGGGAAGAAGTGAGGAGCGCCTCTGCCCGGCCGCCCCGCCCGGGAAGAAGTGAGGAGCGCCTCTGCCCGGCCGCCCCGCCCGGGAAGAAGTGAGGAGCGCCTCTGCCCGGCCGCCCCGCCCGGGAAGAAGTGAGGAGCGCCTCTGCCCGGCCGCCCCGTCCGGGAAGAAGTGAGGAGCGCCTCTGCCCGGCCGCCCCGTGTCTGGGAAGAAGTGAGGAGCGCCTCTGCCCGGCCGCTCCGTCTGGGAGGTCTACCACGGAGACCAGAAGCAATGTGGGGGCTGGACGTGGTGGCTCACGCCTGTGGTCCCGGCACTCTGGAGGGCGAGGTGGGTTGATCACTTCGGGCTAGGAGTTCGAGACCAGTCTGGCCAACTTGGCGAAACATGAAAAATACAACAGACAAACCAACCAACCAACTCAGTGACAACAAAACAGGTCTACCCTGGAGTCATACTCTAATTTTTTCTATTTTCCTCCCTTTCTGATCCTTTATCCCACTTTCTTTTTCTTCCTCTTCCTTCTCCCTCTTCTTTGTCAAATAGAGGATTGAGTTATTATCACTGATCCATATAAAGTCCCTCTCTCATTTATTTTAACTCCCACCCCCCATTTCTATTCCCCGACTTCCCATGTGCAACCTTCCTAATATATTTGATACGCATCAAAAAAAAAAAAAAAAAAAAAAGAGAAAGGGCATACATATTAGAACAGAAGAAGAGGCCCAGCGCGGTGGCTCACGCCTGTAATCCCAGCACTTTGGGAGGCTGGGGCAGGCTGATCACAAGGTCAGGAGGTCGAGACCAGCCTGGCTAACATGGTGAAACCCTGTCTCTACTAAAAGTACAAAAAAAATTAGCCGGGTGTGGTGGCGGGCGCCTGTAGTCCCAGCTACTTGGTAGGCTGGGCAGGAGAATGGCGTGAACCTGAGAGGCAGAGTTAGCAGTGATCCAAGATCTCACCACTGCACTCCAGCCTGGGCAACAGAGCGAGACTCTGTCTCAAAAAAAAGAACAGAAGAAGAAATAAAACTATTTGCAGATGACATTATTATCAACATAGAAAATGCCAAGGATTCTACAGAAAAAAAAAATCTGCTAGAACTAAGTGAGTTAAGCAAGGTCACAGGATACAAGATCAACACAAAAATCAATCACATTTCTATGTACTAACAGTGAACACATAGAAACTGAATTTTAAGCCGAGCGCGGTGGCTCACACCTGTAATCCCAGCACTTTGGGAGGCCGAGGGTGGCGGATCATGAGGTCAGGAGATTGAGACCATCCTGGCTAACAGGGTGAAACCCGTCTCTACTAAAAAATACAAAAAAAATTGGCCAGGTGTGGTGGCGAGCACCTCTAGTCCCAGCTACTAGGGAGGCTGAGGCAGGAGAATGGCATGAACCTGGGAGGTGGAACTTGTAGTGAGCAGAGATCATATCACTGCACTCCAGCCTGGGCGACAGAGCGAGACTCTGTCTAAAAAAGAAAAAAAGGAAGAAACTGAATTTTAAAATGCAGTACCTTCTAAGGCTGGCATTGCTGTAATAAAAATAAAATAAAATGCAATACTATTTGATTGCTCTAAAGAAAACAAAATACTTAGGTATACGCTCAACAAAACATGTACAAGAGGCCGGGCGCGGTGGCTCACGCTTGTAATCCCAGCACTTTGGGAGGCCAAGGCGGGCGGATCACGAGGTCAGGAGATCGAGACCACGGTGAAACCCCGTCTCTACTAAAAATACAAAAAATTAGCCGGGCGTGGTGGCGGGCGCCTGTAGTCCCAGCTACTCGGAGAGGCTGAGGCAGGAGAATGGCGTGAACCCGGGAGGCGGAGGTTGCAGTGAGCCGAGATCGCGCCACTGCACTCCAGCCTGGGTGACACAGCGAGACTCCGTCTCAAAAAAAAAAAAAAAAAAAAAACATGTACAAGATCTGTGGGCTGAAAACTACAAAATACTGGTTAAAAAAATTAAAGACAACCTAAATAAATGGAAAGACGTACTATATTATATTTTGGAAGAGTCAACATGACAGAAATGTTGATTCTTCCCAAATTGATCTATAGGTTTAATGCAATTTCTGTTCCTAGGAAACTTTCTGAAGATGGAGAGAAGGTTATTCCAAAATTAATATGGAAAGGCATGGGCCTCCTGAGTACCTAAAACAATATTGACCAAGAAGAACAGAGTGGGAGGAATTGCTCTGTCTGATGCTAAGACTTACTCTATATCTGAAGTAATCAGGACAGCGTGGTATATTGATGAGGGGTTAGACACACAGATCAATGGAACAAGATAGAGAACCCAGAAATAGATCCATAAGAATCCGCTCAATTGATTTTTGACAAGGGTACAAAAGCAATTCAATGCAGGAAGTGTAGCCTTTCCAACAAATGGGCTGGAACAATGAGGCATTCATGATCAGACAATGAAACTTGACTTAAACAAAACTCTATACAAAAATTAACACAAAATGAGCCATGAACTTACATGTAAAATGTAAAATGTGAACTCTTGGCTGGGTGTGGTGGCTCATGCCTGTAATCTCAGCACTTTAGGAGGCTGAGGTGGGTGGATCAACTGAGGTCAGGAGTTTGAAACTAGCCTGGTCAACATGGCGAAACCCTGTCTCTACTAAAAATACAAAAATTAGCCGGCATGGTGGCTCGCGCCTGTAATCCCAGCTACTTGGGAGGCTGAGACACAGAATTGCTTGAACCCCAGAGGCAGAAGTTGCAGTGAGCGAGATTGCACCACTGCACTCCAGCCTGGGCGATAGAGTGAGAACTTGTCTCAAAAATAAAATAAAATAGGCCGGGCGCGGTGGCTCACGCTTGTAATCCCAGCACTTTGGGAGGCCGAGGCGGGCGGATCACGAGGTCAGGAGATCGAGACCACGGTGAAACCCCGTCTCTACTAAAAATACAAAAAATTAGCCGGGCGTGGTGGCGGGCGCCTGTAGTCCCAGCTACTCGGAGAGGCTGAGGCAGGAGAATGGCGTGAACCCGGGAGGCGGAGCTTGCAGTGAGCCGAGATCGCGCCACTGCACTCCAGCCTGGGCGACAGAGCGAGACTCCGTCTCAAAAAAAAAAAAAAAAAAATAAAAAAATAAAATAAAATAAATAAAATAAACATTTGAGAAAAAAATTATAGGAAAAATATCTTTGGTATCTAGATCTAGGCAATAATTCCATATATGATCTATGAAAGCACTATTCATGGAAACAAAAATTGATCAATTTGAGATCATCAAAATTAAAAACTGTTTGGTAAAAGCCCATGAGAAGAGGATGAAAAGACAAGGTACAGAGCGGAAAAGAATATTTGCAAATGACATATACAACAAAGGACAATTATCTGGAATAATTTCAAAACCCAAGAGTAAAAATACAAACAAACCAATTAGAAAGGGGCAAAGGCATGAACAGATGTTTCATCAAATAGGATCTATGGAGGCAAATAAGCACATGGAAATCTGTCCAGCAGCATTACCCACAGAAGAAGGCAAATTAAAAGTATAGTGAATTATGACTACATACCTCTCAGAATGGCTAAAATAAAAAATGGTGAAAACGCCAAAAGCTGGTGAGGATTTTAAAACAGTACAGCTACTTGGGCGAACAGTTTGGCTCTTTCTTAAAAATTAACTTGCAATGACCATGTGACCCAGCAATGACACTCTTGGGCATTTAACCCAGAGAAATTATAACTTACACAAAAACCTGTATACAGGTTTATTTGTAATTGCCAAAAATTGAAAATAGCTCAGATATCCTTCTCCTTTTTTCTTATTCCAGGGTAATTGACAAACCAGACATCTTTCAACAGGTAAATGGTTAAACAACCAGGGTCGATCTATTCCTCCAATACTACTTAGCAACAAAGGAACAAGCTATTGATACATGCAAGAATTTGGATGAATCACAAGGAAGTTGTTCTGAATGAAAACAGTCAATACCCTAAAATGACATATGTATAATTCTTATATAACATTTTTGAAATGATAAAAACTTAAAAATTTGCAGCCGCTTCCAAACTCCTTGCCATTCCTCCAAATGCTTAGTGTATTCCATTGTGACATAGAAGGTTATATGTCCCCAAATCTAGCTACGCATGAGCCCCTTTCTTGTATTACCCAGTACAGTGCAGGGATCATGACTTTGCTTGGGCCCATGTTCATGCATTTAAAGTTCTCACCCTAAATTCTAGTAGCTCACCAAAATATTTTTCCAAACAAAGAATGTCCTCTCCTATTCTGGTACTAGTGATTAAGCTGAAAATGTCACCTTTTTGTTTTCTTTTACTAGTGGTTCCTCTGCCTGGCACTTCCTGCCCCCATCTCTGCCCATCCCTCCCTTACCTCTTTTAAAGCTACCTCCTTGTTAAAGATTGCTTATCCATTCAGCTGCAATCACTTTCTTCTTTGTAATACCAAAACTCTTTGCCTGTGCTTCAAGTATCAGTCCATATTCTCCATCTTATATTATGGTAACTCCTATGCCAGTTTAATATTTCTATAGACTATGAACACCCTGGGGCAGAGTCCATCACCTCTTTGTCCTTCATAGTACTGGGTGCTGTGGAGACAGACGTCAAAAAGACACATGCTAAGTCCTTGAAGAGCTCACAACCCTGAGTAGGCAGATGGTTTTATCCATAAATCCCTTCATCTTGCACAAGCTGTGGACAAGCCAAAGAGTAGTGTCCCATTTCAATTTCTCCTGATATTCATTTCTCCTCTTAAGACCCCCTTCACTGAAAGAGGCAGATTAACTCGACAGAGAGTGATTCTCTTCACATACAACTTTGTGCCTCTTGCTGCATCACCTGAGCTGCTGAAGCCAGAAACTCTCAAGAGGAACACCCACTTGGGAGAGAGATGTAGAGGCTGGAATGGCTGATATGGGAGTTTCACCCATGAGGCAAAAAACAAAACAAAAAAAATGCAAACATGCACAACAAGAGAAAAGAAAACCAGATGTATTGCTGCACCTCTTTCCTTTCAAGTTTCACTCACATTTGAGAACATAAGTAATGTAAAAGTGATCTAAAATCACAATAGCTTCAACTAAGAAGTCTATTCTATGCCATGATCCTTAAAATTATTTTCCAGTATAATTTTAGAAGCCTACTAAGATGGGGATGGGGGTAACGAGAGTGGTGTATAGCTGAAAGCATGCTATTTTTCTTCCCTTCCTTCTCTCTCTCTTTCTTTCTGTCTTTCTTCCCAGGGTCTGGCTTGCTCACCCAGACTGGAATGCAGTGGCACAATCTTGGCTCATTGCAACCTGTGGCTCTTGGGCTCCAGTGATCCTCCCACCTCAGCCTCCCATGTAGCTGGGACCACGGGCACCCACCACCAAACCCAGCTAATTTTTTTTTTTTTTTTTTTTTTTTTGGTATTTTTTGTAGAGATGGGAGTTTTACCACGTTGTTCATACTGGTCTCAAACTCCTGAGCTCAAGCCATCCACCGGCCTTAGCCTCCCAAAGTGTTGGGATTACAGGCGTGAGCCACTGCGACCAGCCAGCAGGCTATTTTGAACCTTACAATGTATTTCTTTGGTGCAAAACCGCATTAACTTTTGCACCTACTTAATACTTGGAAGGAAGAGGGTCCTTTGAAGGTCAGGCAGGCATGGTAGGTTTTAAGCTTATAATCAGGACTTCATAAAATTCCTTAACTGAGTACATAGTTCACCAACATTGCCAGGTGCATTGTATTAACGTCTGTAGTGAACAGCTATCATTTTACCTACCCTGTGTCGATTCTGTCTTCTTTGGTAGTAGTAGTTCCTTGATTTTCCTGGGGAACCTCCATTCCTCTCTTTTAGTCCATGTGGCTTCACTGTGCATGGCCCTACCCTGTGAGTCAGGGCTAGACACCTGGTGTAGAGTGGCCAGTCAGGATATCTTATTTCTCTGGTCATATTTACTGGTTTAGCACTGGGTATATGACTGACTTTGGTCCAATTAGATTGTATCCCAGGACTTTTTACCAGAATGGTTGGGAGAAAGAATCACTCTTCGTGCTGAAGTTAGAAAACTTGTAGGAGCTAATAGAAAACAACGTAATCTTGGAACTGCTGGCAATCATCTTTCCAATAAAAGAGAAGACTTTATCTGCAAATGTGTCTATCACAAAAGAAAAGCAACCTGAGCTATGAAAAGGGCAAGACTGAATCCTTGATATCTACCTTAAGCCCCTGCATCCAGCATGCCCAATACTTGTCTGCTCTTGGACTTCTAATTTACATAGGTTAATCAGTTTCCTATTTTGCTTATGCCAGCCTAATTTGGTTTTTAAAATCACTTACAAGTAAATATATATAGCTGTAATAACTTTGAAAAATAAATGAGAACTGCAGGCATTCGTTTGTCCCCAAATAACTAGAACTTTTGATGTCTGCTAGTTCGTTTGTTTTAGGAAATCTTACACGTGTTTTGGCCTATCCCCAGGATTGAACAGTAGGAAATGAGATGTTCTGTATTAGTTGGGATACCACTTGCTAAGCTTTGCTGTGATAATAACAGCTCCCCAATCTGAGTTGCTCATACTTGGTGTCTATTGCAACTTGAGACCCAGGCTGAGGAGCCTCTACCATCTTGTAGAAGTGCCACCTGGAACACATGGCCTTCTTGGTCATCAAATGGAAGAAAAAAACTCATCAAAATCTCATACCCAATCTACATTTTGGCTCATTTTTTAGAATTAGTCACATGGTCCCACTTAACTGGAAGGTGGTTAGGAAGTGAAGTCTTCCATGTGCCCCAAAGGCGAGAAGCCCTAGTGTGCACTAGTGATGTCTAGCACATGGTGAAGCCTGTATTTATACAAATACAGGCTTCACGATGTGTTAGACATTAAGAGTTATGCTATAACAGGTAAAATAAAGCCAGGCACGGTGGCTCATGCCTGTAATCCCAGCACTTTGGGAGGTTGAGGTGAGCGGATCACAAAGCGAGGAGTTCAAGACCAGCCTGGCCAGCATGGTGAAACCCCGTCTCTACTAAAAGTACAAAAAATTAGCCGGGTGTGGTGGCGCATGCCTGTAGTTCCAGCTACTTGGGAGGCTGAGGTAGGAGAATTGCTTGAACCCAGGAGGCGGAGGTTGCAGTGAGCCCAGATTGTGCCATTGCACTCCAGCCTGGGCAACAGAGCGAGACTCTGTCTCAAAACAAAAACAAAAACAAAAACAAGAAAACAAAAAAACCCAGGTAAAATATATTAAGTACTTGTATGTACTAGACATTTTGCATAGATTATTTTATGTACTCCTTACCACATCTGTATGAGTTATTGCCCCATTTTCTACATAAAGCAGTTGTGGTTTAGCTGGATGAGATGACTTGCTAGGAGGCACAAAGCAGGGGAGCGGAGATTCTATTTGACCCAGGTTGGAACCTGGCCACTTTGTGCCATCTTGCCTCCCTAACGAAAAGCATCCATTGATGAGGCAAGGAATTGGAGTTGGTGAGATTCCTGAAAAGTCGAGTGAGAAATGATTGGGGCTTGCTTGCCCATATTCTGGGCAGATGAAGAGAATAGGCATTGCAAAGGTGAAATGATAGAACTCGGTGATTGATCAAATATGGGGGTGAGCAAGAGGAGTGACTCAATAATGACTGAGTTTTCTCACAGTCTGACTGGGAGAGGTTTGATGCACCAGGAGAAGTGTGAGAGGAGATGTCAAGGTGGCCGATGGAAACATAGACTTGGAGCTGGGGTGGAAGTCTGGCTGGAGCAGTTGACTTGGAAATCCTCTATTTAAAGATAACAGTTTATAAGGGAAGTAGATAAGATTATCCAGAGAGATAACACATGGAATGAGAAAAGGGTCAAGTCAGAAAAACTTTGGGAGTTAGGTCAGAGGAGGTGTATATGGAATCCTGTAGTTTAGAGAAGAAAAGAGAATGAAGAGTAAGGAATCAAAAGGAACGAGAACATCTTTCAGAGGAGCCCTTACCTCTGTCTCCATGACAACATGGACCTCGGCAATGACAAATTCTCTTTTTTTTTTGAGATGGAGCCTCGCTCTCTCACACCCAGGCTGGAGTGCAGTGGCACGATCTTGGCTCACTGCAACCTCTGCCTCCTGGGTTCAAGCGATTCTCCTGCCTCAGCCTCCCAAGTAGCTGGGATTGCAGGTGCCTGCCACCACACCTGGCGAATTTTTTGTATTTTTGGTAGAGATGGCGTTTCACCATGTTGGTCAGGCTGGTCTCAAACTCCTGACCTCAGCTGATCTGCCCACATTGGCCTCCTAACAAATTCCCTTTTATGAGTGTTCGTGTCTATAGGTTAGAGCATGACCTAACTAGGACTTTACCTTTAGAAATGCACATATTAATATATATTTTTGACCTGGATGCTAATGAAAGCTGGTGTTCAATTTTAATCTCTTGGTCTTTAAGAATGGACATTATACTGAAAAGATTAAAAAACAGATGGAAAAAGTGAATCTAAAACATAAAAGAAAGAAACTATTTTGAGAATTAGATGAAAGAAAAAAAAAAGAAAATGTGTCCTCTTTAACATCATAGGGAAGACTTCTGTCTTTCCAGGAGGAAGATGATAATTGAGTAAGTATTTCAATGGTGTTTTGTAAACGCCAAAATTCCCAGCTGAGCAGAAATCCTAGTTCCTCTTCCATTTTTCACTCATTTCTTTGTTGGCTTCTGTTAAGCATTAACTTTTCTAGGAAATCTTCCCTGACTGAAGCAAAGCCATGTCCTCCTCAAGTGCCCTTGGTACTCTGAACCTTATTCTCAGAGTATTTACAAGGTGTGTCTGCTCAGGGCAGATTAACATTAACAGCATGATGGACTTTACTGAGGTTTAAAATTCCTGGTCCTTCACTTGCTCAGATTCTGTGGTTGCTGGGACTTACAGAGAGTTAAAGGGTGACCTAAGTGGAAGGGGAAGCCAGATTGTAACCAGGATGCATCAATATAAAAGCATTTATGATAAATTGCCTAAAGAGATATCACAAGTAAGGGACCTGAATCTCCAAGCCTCTGGTAGTTGGTAGTTTGTAGTGATTTATTTTCTCACTGCAAATGGTCATTTTAATAACTACTCTATTTCTGAAGCTTCTTGCTGGTACTGGTGCCTCTGCCTGTCCTGGCATCCAGGTCACATTTTTAGATCCTTTTTACCTGTCCCTAGATCCAGCGAGCAGTTGGTATCTGGTATCCAGGAAATGGTACAGTGTGGAAAAAGAGTTCTGTACACATTTATACAGCACTTATTGCAGCGCAAATTGACACAATCTTTCTGCAGGCAATTTAGCCAGATATATTATAAGTCTTGCAAAATTTATACTTGTGTAAGAGATAGGACTGTGTTCAGCTTCAAATAACTGAAACCCCAAATAACAATGGTTTAAAAAAGATGGTTATATCACTGTCATGCGAAATTCCAAGAGTGGTCCAGAGTCGTGATGTGTGTGAGCTCCAAAAGGGATTTGGTTTTCTTCCAGTTCAATCATGAACCAAGATGAAAGCACTACTTTCCAGGGAGCAGGATGGAGTGTATCCAATGAAGGATGTGTCCAATGGAGAAACAAAGGCCACATAATACCTCTGTCTAAGGAAGGGACCTGGAAGCTGCCACGTAATAGTTTTGCTCATATCTCACTGAGGAGAATTCAATCACATAGCCACTCTTAGCTGCAAGGGATCGTGGAAAATGTAGTCTACTCCTGATGGTCATGTGTCTGGCTAAAACTTTTGGAAGAAGGGAGAAAGAATAATAGGGAACAATTAATACTGTTCTGTGCCTTGACTATTTAACTTTATATATCTTGGTGATGATTCAATGTTAGTACTTAAGGAGAATCCTTATTTTTATTATTTTTTTATTTTAACTTTTTTTTCTTTTTTTGAGATGGAGTCTCACTCTGTCCCCCAGGCTGGAGTGCAGTGGTGCCATCTCGGCTCTCTGCAATCTCCGCCTCCTGGGTTCAAGCGATTCTCATGCCTCAGCCTCCCGAGTAGCTGGGACTGCAGGCATGCACCACCATACCTGGCTAATTTTTTTGTATTTTTTGTAGAGACGGTGGTCTCACTATGTTGCTCAGGCTGGTCTTGAACTCTAGAGCTTGAGCGATTTGCCCGCCTCAGCCTCCCAAAGTGTTGGGATTACAGGCGTGAGCCACTGCGCCTGGCCGGGACTTGGTGTTTTTTGAATGGTAAATGAGCATTGGCTTCAGTTTAAAGTCATCAGTTGCATTAGTCTCTAATGACAGAGTCAGCCTATTCTTCAAAGCTTTGAAGTCAGGCCGTGGCTTCTCCTCTCTAGCCACGAAAATTCTATGTGGCATCTTCTTCCAATAGAAGGCTGTTTTGTCTACATTGAAAATCTTTTGTTCAGTGTAGCCAACTTCATCAATGATCTGAGCTAGATCTTTTGGATAACTTGCTGCAGCTTCTTCATCAATACTCACTGCCTCACCTTGTACTTTTATGTTTTGGAGATGGCTTCTTTCCTTAAACATCATGAACCAACCTCTGCTAGCTTGCAACTTTTCTTCTACAGCTTTCTCACCTCTCTCAGCTTTTATAGAATTGAAGAGTTAAGGCTTTGCTCTGGATTAGGCTTTGGGTTAAGAGAATGTTGTGGCTGGTTAGATCAGACTACTGCAACTTTCTTAATATCAGCAATAAGGTTGTTTTGCTTTCTTATTATTCATATGTTCACTGGAATAATGGCAAACGGGCACATGCCCTAGTTGAGTCATTTTCCTTCAGATAGCCTTCCTGGATGTCAAATGAATTTCACTGGCCAAAATTTAGTTACACTGGCCATTCCTAATTGCAAAGGAGTCCTGAGAAATGTAGTCTTTTAGCTAGGCAGGTGCTTCTATGGATGGAGCTATGGGAGAATGAACAGCAGGTGGCAACAAGCTGCCAATTACCTGTTTATTCTTATTGATGTTGCTTTTCTTTTGTCTCTGTCTCTCTCTTTCTCTCTTCTTTCTTTTCTCTATCTCCTCTCTCTTTCTCTCTTTCTTCCTCCCCTTCTCTCTTTCTTTCTTTCTTCCTTTCAGATGAGGGTCTTGATATGTTGCCCAGGCTGGACTCAAACTCTTAGACTCAAATTATCCTCCTCATGCCTTAGCCTCCAGAGTAGCTGGGACTACTGGTGTACCTCCATGCCTGCTTGGTCTAGTTTTTAAATCTTTGACACTCTGCCCCGAGATTGCGTATTGCCAAATGTTGTTGCTCTCTTCTTTGGGTTTTATTTTCTGTGTCTGAAGAAATGATATTAATCAAATTTAAAGAGATATGAAAATCAACAGGAAGGCAATTGGAAAGTTTATATATATATAATATATATTTTGATGTGTTTGTGTGTATATATATGTGTGTGTGTGTGTATATATATCAAAAAAGTTAACAAACAACTAATAGGTGGGGCAAAATAAATGTTTACCCAGCCCCAAGTGCCTGGAAAAAGGATATTCTGAAGGGAAGATTTCAGCTTCCACTAAATGATGAGGTTTTTCCGCTTAGCATCGCAACCTCTCCCAGGGAGGTGAATTATTCTTCTTTAGGTCACTGAGGGACCTCTAAGTGCTTAGCTCTTATGTAATTTTGAAAAACTGAGTAGGCATTAAAGATAATCTTCATGCCTGTTACATTACCCTAGGAAACAATTTACATTTTAGACTACACGTGATTTGCATTCTTTAAATCTCCCTCATTATTACTGGATTATGCTAAAACATTGGCTGCTAGGTCTAAACAATAATGCTTAATGTACTATGAACTTTTTATACTTTCATTCATTCACTCAATAGCTATTTATTAAGTAGTCATTATGTGTTGGGCATTCGGGTTTTTGCTGTAGACACAAAACACAAAGTTCGTTCCCTCATGGAGCTTATATTATAGTGTGTGTGAGGTGCCGTTGTTGAGAGACACACACATAAACCAGTAAACAAATAAACAAGAGAGTTCCAGGTAGTGAACAGTGCTATACATACAGCAGGAGGATGTGGTAGAGTGTCACTGAGAGGGAGGGACTGCTTTAGAAGGGGAAGTTTTCCTTGAAGAGCTAAGATATGAATGTGAGACAAAGTCATTGACAAACACCTGATTTACAATGAGCACTTATTTCATGGATTTGAGCTTCTCCTACCACACAAATCATGAAGATTCAATTTTCACTTAAATCAAGTACCAGCAAAAAACTATCAGCTAAAGGTAACATGTTCAGGAATACTGAAGATTAGATTGTTTACAATATTAGATTTATTTTGAAACACAAAGAGCTCCCAGTAGGTGTGGCTTCAAAATGAAATGATTCAGATACTCTCTTGCTTGATCTCTATGCTAATTACTTCCAGGATATGGAATATCTGAGTAATCTCACTTGACTGCTAGAGTATAACATTATCAGCAAACTTGCAAGGGGAATTCTGTGTAAAAACAAATCCATTCTAATTGTTCTTTGAAGAAAAACTGTTTTATATTTATGATTCATGATAAAATCACACATGTATGGGCAAAGAAAGCTGACAGCTGCCCTGAGCAAAGCAAATTTGATTAGACGTTCCAGTGGCTAGAATACATTTATTCATTCAGTGTTTATAATTGAAACATGAATGTTGCTTATCTCCTGCCGTGAACTTAAAACATACAGGACTTCAGATTTGATCCCTGATATGTAAAAAATTCAACAACAAAAAACACCAGTCAAGCTTCAATTATAAGCATAGATTTTTGAAAAATTACACTTGATTTTCATTATAACATAATTCTGTCACTAATTAGAGCCAAGTTTGTTTGGATCTCTTCAAAATTTGAAGAGTTGAAATTCCAAAGGCAGAATAATAGCATATGGGAGAAGAAGCTACCAGTGAGATGGCTTCATGTCAAAAGGATGTGCTATCAATTCAGGAACCAATGAACTTTGAAAAACAGAACCATGTATGAGTAATACAGAGTAGAATCTGGACCTGGACAGGAATTTTAGCCTCAGAAAGTGAAACATAGGAGGAGGTAAGAGTGGGTTGGGGGATCTGGGAAGGAATGGAAACTTTCAAGGGTATTGGAATTAAACAAACTCTATGTCTCTTCTAGTCCATCTGATTCTAAGTGTTTAGAGCATGTGTTCTAAATAATAAAAGTATTATTATTATTATTATTTTTGAGATGGAGTTTCACTCTTTTCACCAGGCTGGAGTGCAATGGCGCGATCTCGGCTCACTGCAACCTCTGCCTTCCGGGTTCAAGCAATTCTCCTGCTTCAGTCTCCTCAGTAGCTAGGATTATAGGCGCATACCACCATGCCCAGCTAATTTTTGTATTTTTAGTAGAGACTGGGTTTTACCATGTTGGTAAGGCTGGTCTCGAACTTCTGACCTTGTGATCCGCTCGGCTCGGTCTCCCAAAGTGTTGGGATTACAGGCATGAGCCACTGCACCCGGAGCTTTTTTATTGAGTACCTGCACTGATGAATAAGATAGTGCCTACTTCTAAGCAATTTACAGATTAGTGGGAACCTGGGAGGCGGAGGTTGCAGTGAGCCAAGATCGAGCCATTGCACTCCAGCCTGGGCGATGAGAGTGAAACTCTGTGTCTCAAAAAAAAAAAAGTATTATTATTTAGAAATTGGGTCTTGCTATGTTGCTATGTTGCTCAGGCTAGTCTCGGACTCCTAAACTCAAGTTAGCCTCCTTCCTCAGTCTCCCAGTGCTGTAATCCCATACAGGTGTGAGCCACCACACCTAGTCTGTGTCAAGTAGTTTTTTTAAAACAGCTTTACTAAGATATAATTTACATAATCACAAGTTCCACCTATTGTAAGTACACAATTCAAGGATTTTTAGACAATTCAGAGAGTTGAGCAACCATCACACGATCTAACACATTTTTTCAATGTTTCTGGTGTAGAAACCATTTTATTATTCTAGTACAAAAGTACATGCCAAGCCATTAAAATTGTACAGCAAGTATTAAGGATGCAAAGTGACTCACTGAAAATGTATGTAATGGACTTGTACAGGCAACTGCTCTACTGACACAGAAAGAAAGAGAGGGAGGGTGGCTAGAGCCAGTACAGTACAAAGCAATGGTTATCAGCTAGGACCTAGAGTCAGACTGCTGGGGTTCAGATTCTGGCATCCCTACTTACTTAACTGCTGTCTGGCTTCAGGCATATTACTTGAACTCTCTGAGCCTCAGTTTACTCATCTGAAAGAGAACAGCACCCTACTTTACGGGGTTATGAAGAATAAATGAAATACTATGTGCAAGAGATTCAGTAGAGTCCTGGCACATAGTAAGGACTCAAGAACTATTAGCTGTTTTTACAATTATCACTGGATGACTATTAAATTGCCTTTCATGAGCCAGACATGGAAGAACACATGCTCTAATTAAATTTATATGAAATTCTAGAAAAGGCAAATCGATGTTGATAGCAGATCAGTGATTGACAGAGGCTAGGGAGTGGAGGTAGGAAATTGACAGCAAAGGGTCACAGAAAACTTTTCAGGATGTTCTATATTATGATTGGGATGTTTTGTAAACACTTGTCATTGAATTACACATTTAACGTGGTGCATTTTTCTGTATGTAAAGTAAATCTGACCTCTCTCCCCCAAACTCTTAAAGATCTAGCTTTTAATTTTCCAGTAATTTACATGTCAGAAGCAAGGTTCAGTTTCTAAACTCAGCCAATAAATATCTGTTGAGCACCTACTATGTGCAAGACACTGTTCTAGGTGTTGGGGATACAGTCTTGAAGAGGACAGATAGCATCCTACCCTCATGGAGTTTATAGTTCAAGCACGAATTATACACCTATGTTTGGCGTTACAAAATACAGGACGCTATGGAGAGAATACACTGTCCGGGTAGGGGGAGGTAGAGGAGTTCCAACATGTATAAATCTGTCCCGCGTTTTTTTCTATTTTTTGAACACAGAAGCAAACAGAGTCCTTCCACCTACTGTCCAGGTGGGTGGTGTGTCAGAGGCCTCTCGGGGACCAGTGACCGTGACCCAGGGCTGCCTTCAGGCCACACCATCTGCGAGATGCGGTGGCCACTTGGCGAGGGAAAAGGACTGGCACCGGACCAAGGGCCAGGTGGATGCTTCCACGGATCCCAGGTGGGGCGCTGCTTTGACCTTGGCTTCGTCATCCCCGCGCTCTCTAGCTTCTTTCCATGTGTGCCCAGCCACCGCAGAGAACAGGCGGCAGGTAACCTTAGGAAACCCTCCCAGAGGGCGTGCCAGACCGGGAAACTTTATCTGGGAGGTGACTCCACCCACTTGGGCGGGGCGGCCGCCCGCTGGGGGCGGGCGGGGAGAGCCTGTTGGGGGCCGGGCAAGTGGCCTGGCCAGCGGCGCGGCGTCCGGGGAGGAAATGGATGCTGTGCGGGCCTGCCGGCTCCGGGGGCGGGGAAATCGAGTAGCTGCACTCAGGCCCCGCCCGAGACCCGGAGGGAGCGCCGGGCCGTCCCCTTTTTCCCTCCTTTGCACTGGGCTGAGCCCAGAGCCGAGAGCAGGAGTCGGCTCTGAGTTCCCTGCTTGGTTTTTGGGTGGCAGCAGCCAGAGGAGGAATATGGCGCTCTTAGGCAGCCGAGCGGAGCTGGAAGCGGACGAGGTACGAGCCGATGGGGATTGCGGGCCCGGCCCCTGAAGCCCTGGACAAGAGTCCAGGAGAGAAAACTGAGCCCGGCTGGGACGGCCGAGGCCCCGCCCCCTTGGTCCCCTCTCTGGGGTGGGCGCGCGGGCTCCGGGTGGGGGCGTCTGGCCTTGGTAGGTTTGTCCCCGCTGGAGCTGGGAGAGTCCCTGCGGCGCGCCGAGCGGACGCGCTGCCAAGGTTCGGGGCGCCGGCCCCGTGGGTCGTGGGGATGGAGGACCCACGTCTTGCCGGCACTTGGATGGGCGTGAGGGCACGGGAGCTTAGGAGCTGTTCCAGGCCGGCCCAGCGACGCCTGGGCTTTACGAAGTCTGACCCTGAAGTCCCGGCACTGGCCCTCTGGGTGTTCGTGGAATCATCCCTCGACCTGGGAATCTCACCTTCTATGGAAGTTTCCTAGTGGCAGAAGCGAAAGGCTTGCGATTGATGAAAAGAGGGGGCAGCCGGAGGAAAAATGAGTAGAGAGGTACCTGCCGGGACAGCAGGGCAGGGCTGCCACGGGCTGGGGCTGGAGGGCCGGAGCCGCAGCCCAGGCTGTGGTGCTTCCCTCTCCCTCCACGGGGCCGGGACACTTCCCCTAGCAGGTCCTCAGAGTCGGTGGTGGCCGGAGGGAAACCACTTTGAGAACCGACTCCGGCCTGCTTTGGTTTCAACTGTGTTTGAGTAATTAGCCACTCCTCCAGTCGTGGCGCGCCCGGGCCTGAGCACTCAGGGGCTAGCGCGCCGGACCTGTTGATTTATTGACTATTCCTTTCAGCACCTGGCAACTCCAGAGACAGCGCTTTCCCTGCTCTTGAAGTTGAGACCGAGGCTCCAGCAGCAGCCAGCACCCACAGCTGCTGTTGCTGCCATCTTACCTGACTTGAATTGTACGAGTCGCTGCCTTTAGAAGTCTTTGGTTTCAAATGATGCAATAGTGGACGATCTGGAGGAGGCGGTTAAAATTCCCGTCCATCTCTAAGTGCCAGGAATCTCCTGACAAGGAATACTATACTTTAAATGTGGGCTGTAAAGTAAGCAAAAACAAAACAAAAACTGAATTACAGCTCCTTTACATGACAGAGAGACAAGAGGGCAAGCCGGGCTGTCCAGACCCTTGCTTACAGCCTGTCCCTTGCATTGAGGGTCCCAAGACTCTAGAGTGAAATATTTGAATTCCGATCTGTTTGTAGGAGAAGATTTGCTGTGCTTAAAACTATGTAATTCTCTAGATTAGGGCATTGTTGAGGCAGTGCTATTATTAATTAACACTGGGATAATAGGTGTAAACTGGGACTGTTTCGGACATACTTTGACAAATGGTCACCCCAGCTATGCTCACTGCCTACTAGATGAACGGTTGAGATGCATTAGCCGATGAGGAGGGAAGTTAGGTTTCTGTGGGTGAAACTCTGTGGGGAAGTTAGGTTTCAGAGTAGCAGAGAGCCTGGCACACAGACAGTTGATAAATAAATATTTGTTGAATGAATGAAAGACTGCAGAAAAGATGTTGCTTAATAACATCTCAGTTTTTGCCATATCATTCATTTATTTTTCTTCATTCATTAACTATTAGGCTTCCGTTACATGCTAGGTACTGTACTAGTGCTAGTTGGTGAGCAAAATACAAATTGAATTCTTTGTTCATTCCAAATTTACTTTTGTCCCTCACAGTGTACCACTTCCATTGCTATAAACTGAGCAAGCATTTATTGAGCTTTTACTTTGGGCTCAAACTTGGTAGGTGCCTTAGAGAAGGCATAGTTTTGCCTCTTTACGGTTCTCAGTCTGATTAGTGAGATATGACCTGGGTACAAGAACTCTAAAAAGGAGCTCAAGTAAGTGTAAGCAAGTAAGAAGTAGTGTGTTGTAGACTGGATACCCTTGATTTATTTGTAAAAAGTCCCTTACTGTAAATGGGCTTGAAGAACTTTAACCTCGAGTTCATAAGACCCTGTTCTTCAATTTCAAATAAGCTGAATAGCTTATTTCAGCTGGGAAGCTTTTCACGTATTTAAGAAGAGTCTGATAGTCTTCGTGGCCATATTTGATATTGATAGTTTTTAATGGCCATTATTTGATATTCTAGGGAAGTTAAAAGGGACAAAGTGATATAGTTGGAAAATTACCAGGCTAGGTTTTAGGTAACCTGGTTCTTCCCTTTGTTCATCACTTATGTGTGTAAACAGCTGACTAGGTGCCAAGCGCTGTACTAGCCTGGAGGTACAACAGTGAACAAGACAGACAAAGTCCTTCCCATGACTGTTGACCTTGATTGATCAAGTCTGTCAACCTCAGAGGGCTCTTTCAGTTCCCTTATCTGAAGAAGGAGGGGCTGGATTAGCCGTAAGTGTTCTTCCAGCTCTAAGGATCTGGGCTTTTATTGAGATGGGGGAGCGGGGTGGGGGGGGAGGTTGGGGGAGAAGGAGTTTCTTTTGGGAGAAGAGCTAATAATATGAAAATCTTTTTTCTTTAAAAGTACCCAAGGAATGAATGATAATGGTAGAGAAGCTCTCATGGTAGCTGTGGGATGGAGGTTTTCTTGGGTAAACTGATTTTTTAATTTGTGTTTTTTAGGTGCTAGCATGATAAATTCGGGAGCATAGAAGTTAGGACTTGCATCCTCATTGGAGGCAAAAATTGGTTATTGGGGAGCACAAGCATCCTAGATATTATAATGGTGTGTGGCCATTTAAAGATCAATCAACAAAAGCTTATTAATATTTGCATTTCTCATTGGGTTTTCTTGCGTATTACACTAGCAACATTGATAATGGGTTCATGGATGATGTACAGAATATATTCAAGGTCAATCCAACAAATTTATAACATAGAGATGGCTGTGATTGGAAGACTTTCTCTCTAGTTGCCTGATCTTGGAGTCATTTTGGTTGGTTACCTTCACATACTTATGGGCTATCATTGGGTGCCTTGTGGCTTGCTTATATTTGGCCCTCAAATATAAGGATTTGAGAATTGAATGAAAATCATTTATATTTTATTATTTAATTCAATTAAGATTATTCAGCTCACCAATAATTATCTCAAGTGCCGAAAAGGAAAACATTAACAGTATTTGAATTAATATGTAGCAGCTAATTAAGTTAAAAATTTTCTCATATGAGGCCGGGTGCGATGGCTCATGCCTGTAATCCCAGCACTTTGGGAGGCCGAGGCGAGTGGATCACCTGAGGTCAGGAGTTCGAGACCAGCCTGGCCAACATGGTGACACCCCATCTCTACTAAAAATAACAAAAAAATTAGCTGGGCGTGGTGGCGGGCACCTGTAATCTCAGCTACTTGGGAGGCTGAGGCAGGAGAATCGCTTGAACCTGGGAGGCGGAGGTTGCAGGAGCTGAGATCGCACCATTGTACTCCAGCCGGGGCAACAAGAGTGAAACTCCATCTCAGAAAAAAAAAAATTTTTTTTCTCATATGAAACAAAAGTTCACTAAAAATCACTTTTCAGCCTGAGTAACGCAGTAAGACCCTGTCTCTACAAAAATAAAAATATGAATAGTTAGCTGGGCATGGTGGTGCCCGCCTGTAGTCCTAAGTTATTCTGGAGGCTGAGGTGGGAGGATCACTTGAGCCCAGGAGTTTGAGGCTGCAGTGAGCTCTGATCATGCCACTGCACTCCAGCCTGGGTGACAGACCCTGTTTCAAAAAAAAAAAAAAAAGAAAAAAATCACTTTTCAGAAAATAACTTTTTCAATAGTTTTACTTTTGCTGGAAAGTAACAGTTTTGAATGTTTTTTGGAAAGTTGATTACATTGCTATTATGTAGGTTTAGAAATTGATAATTTGCATATATAATTTGATGTATTATATTTAACGTTATATTAAAAGTCACTCAGCAAATACAGTTATAAGGCTAAATGTTCATAGCTGTTTTTTTTTTGAGTTGGAGTCTCGCTCTGTTGCCCAGGCTGGAGTGCCGTGGCGCGATCTCGGCTCACTGCAACCTCCGCCTCCCGGGTTCAAGCGATTCTCCTGCTTCAGCCTCCCGAGTAGCTGGGACTACACGCGTGCGCCACCACGTCCAGCTAATTTTTGCGTTTTTAGTAGAGACGGGGTTTCACCGTGTTGGCCAGGATGGTCTTGATCTCTTGACCACGTGATCCTCGGCCTCCCAAAGTGCTGGGATTACAGGCATGAGCCACTGCACCTGGCCAAATGTTCATAGCTTTTTAAACTTTTTTTTTTTTTTTTTTGGTGAGGGATGGAGTTTTGCTCTTGTCATCCAGGCTGGAGTGCAATGGCATGATCTCGGCTCACTGCAACCTCCGCCTCCCGGATTCAAGCAATTCTCCTGCCTCAGCCTCCCGAGTAGCTTGGATTACAGGCGCCCACCCACCACCATGCCCAGCTAATTTTTGTATTTTTAGTAGAAACAGGGTTGGCCAGGCCGGTCTCAAACTCTGACCTCAGGTGACCCACTTGCCTCAGCCTCTCAAAGTGCTGGGATTACAGGTGTGAGCCACTGCACCGGCTTTTTTTTTTTTTTTTTTGAGACGGAATCTTGCTCTGTCACCCAGGCTGGAGTGCAGTGGCGCGATTTCGGCTCACTGCAACCTCTGCCTCCCGGATTCAAGCAATTCTCCTGCCTCAGCCTCCCGAGTAGCTGGGATTACAGGCATGTGCCACCACGCCCAGCTAATTTTTTTGTATTTTTAGTAGAGATGAGGTTTCACCATATTGGCCAGGCTGGTCTCGAACTCCTGACCTTGTGATCCACCCACCTCGACCTCCCAAAGTGCTGGGATTACAGGCGTGAGCCACCGCGCCTGGCCTCTTTTTTAAAGACAGAGTCTTGCTTGGTCACCCAAGCTGGAGTGCAGTGGCGAGATCTTGGCTCATTGCAACATCTGCCTCCCGGGCTCAAGTGATTCTCCTGCCTCAGCCTCCGGAGGAGCTGGAATTGCAGGTGCCCACAACCACACCCAGCTAATTTTTGTATTTTTTTCAGTAAAGATGAGGTTTCACCATGTTGGCCAGGCTGGTCTCAAACTCCTGACCCCAAGTGATCCACCCGCCTTGGCCTCCCAGTGTGCTGGGATTACAGGCGTGAGCCACCGTGCCCAACCTTAAACTTAACTTTTAAAATATTTATTGAGTCATTGTGATCCTATTATTGAATTAAAAAAGTAAGCTTTATACTTAGGCTCCTTTGAGGGTTGATAATGAAAAAAATTAAGACACACTGTCTAGGAAATAAATGGCTTATGTGACATGCTTTTACAGCCTGCTTTTTGGCCCAGGAATTTTTAGATCTAATTCTGATTTGGCTAATTTCTCTTTGGAAGTTTAGATGAAGTTTTGATAAAATTCATTACCATAATTTTCTTTCTTTTCTTTTTTTTTGTTTTGAGATGGACTCTCGCTCTGTTGCCCAGGCTGGAGTGCAGTGGCACGATCTCAGCTCACGGCAACCTCTGCCTCCCGGGTTCAAGTGATTCTCCTGCCTCAGTCTCCCGAGTAGCTGGGATTACAGGCATGCACCACCACGACCACCCAATTTTTTGTATTTTTAATAGAGATGGGGTTTCTCCATGTTGGTCAGGCTGGTCTCAAACTCCTGACTTCAGGTGATTCGCCCGCCTGGGCCTTCCAAAGTGCTGGGATTATAGGCATGAGCCACTGCTCCCAGCTGAGATTTATTCTTTCATTCCCCCAATGTTCATTGAACGCCTGTCAGGTCCTAACAGTCTTTAAATGCTGGATATATGCACTAAAACAAGACAGTTATTACCCTTGAGGAGCACAATGTCAAGCAAAACACTTAACACAAGTCACTGTACTATTTCTATCTTTGGGTTAGGGTAGGTTTTAGGTAGGAAGGTCATATAATTTATCATTCAAAGCAGGGCACTCTGAGTAAATGAGTGCTTTCGGTAATTGCACTAAGACAACAGGTACAAACAGGGATGATTGGCTCCCCTTGTTTAGGGTCCAGCAAAGACTTGAAAGGAGAGATGGTATTTGAACTAGGTTTCAAAGGGCAAATGGGACTGTGTTGGGCCCCCCAGTGGGAAGGCCTTGGGGGAGGTTGAGATGGGTGGGAATAAGAGAGCACTTGGTACAGTGGTGAAGGAGGGTGTCGAGGGCAGAAATCAAAAAGGCTGGCTTGGATCGCGAGTCATTGTGTCCTGAATGTGGTCACGCTAAGGAGTTTGGGTTGTATCTTCTAAAAAATGGGAACCTGGAAGGTTTTTTTTTTTTTTTTTTTGAGATGGAGTTTTACTCTTTCGCCTAGGCTGGAGTGAAGTGGTGGGATCTCGGCTCACTGCAATCTCTGCCCCCATGGCCCGGGTTCAACCAATTCTCCTGCCTCAGCGTTCCGAGTAGCTGGGATTACAGGTGCCCGCTACCATGCCCAGCTAATTTTTGTTTTTAGTAGAGACGGGATTTTGCCGTGTTGGCCAGGCTGCTCTCGAACTCCTGACCTCAGCTGATCCACCTGCCTTGGCCTCCCAAAGTGCTGGGATTACAGGTGTGAGCCGCTGCAACCAGCCACATGGAAGGTTTTTTGACGAGGCAATTGTTGTAATATTGCTGATTTTAGGAAGATAAATCTGGTGAAGTGGATGAAGCCAGGATGTGGAGGTGGCAGAAGGAGGACAAAAGGCTGTTGCAACAGTTAGTGTGGAAGATGATGAGTAATGAAGTAGAGTAGAGGCTGTGGCATTGGACAGAAGAGGCCAGAGTTGAAGGATTTCTCAGAACATGAAAGAGGACTTGACTTGGTTGCCCGTCCCCCAGTTTGAGGGTCAGTGGTGCGGTGAGGGAGGAGCCATTGAGTAATAATTCTGGGTTCCTTGTGTGACTGGGTGGGGGTGCTGTCCCCTAAGGAGAAGGAGTAGAGTTCATTCCTGTCTTCTTTCAGCTGGGTAGGAGATGGGGAAGGACAGCAAGCAGATGAAACTAACCCCTATGGCTCACTGTATTTTCTGATTGCGGAGCATGGGCCATTTGTTCATGAAGGTATGCATTTGGGCAGAGTTAAGAGAGGGTGTTTGTAAATTGGTAAGGCAGGTTAGTGGAAGGAAGCAGCATCACGTTACCGTCAGTCCCAACTCCAGCTCAGGTTAACAGACATTTTCCTGAAATGTTCCCTGAAATGTTCAATCTTGAGTCTCTTTTGAAACCCTGTTTTTTGACAGCTGTTTTTCTAGTGGAACTTTTCCTCATTTTCTCCTCTCCTCCCCCTGTACCTGGATACCCACTTCCTTCCCTTCAAGTCTGGGTAACACATATGCTTCTGCAGGCAAGTATCAGTTCTTCCTGTGCTAGCTGCTTGCCTTCTTATCTCAGTTTCCTGCCCATGGGTGCTGTTACCAGTCATTCAGTGTGAATCTGATACTGTGAGTTCAGTGAGGCTCAGAGTTTCCATCTAGCCATCTGTTGACAGCCGACCAATCTCCAGTCTTGGGTGCCCCAGTACCATCTCAGGCTGAGTCTCTTGAAGTTACTTTGTATTCACTTCCCAAAGATGAGTACCTGGGGACTCCTGGGGGTGCTTTTGAGGCTTCCTGGGGGAGGGATTTTCCTTTTTGGAGCCTCCCATTGGCCACCACCTTAGTCAGCACTCTCCTCTTCTCCCCCTGTGTTCCGTGGATCTGTGCTCCCTCCTGATGCACCAAGTCCATTTATACCCAGAGACACCATGGCCAGCTGCTGTATTGGTGATGTCATCACACCTCTCTAAAGGGACTTCTGAAGTGGGGAGTGCCTGGCGGTTCCTAATGCCATCATGCATCTTCAGCTCTTTATTTAAAGACTAGGCGTGTAGTAAATGCTTTTCGTTGTGATCTGTGGATGTGTCCCCTTGGTACTGCTGATATTATGCTGTCATATACACAGGGCCTACATAATTTAAAATATTTTGGTGAAATGATACATTGTATGTTTGTTGGATACGAAGGTAACTAGTGAGTGACAATTTTTCAGTCTGACTTAATGTGTTGAGTGTTGTGTTAGGTGCTGGACAAGCAAATGCAGCTCCTGCCTCGGGTTATGGTCTAGTGGAGAGTGGGGGCATGTGTGTGCTGAGAACCACCTGGTGGAGGAGGGATGCCAGGGTACTTTGGGAGCACAGAGCAGGGCACCTCTCCTGGGAGAGAGGATAGTCAGGAATGGTTTCCTGGAGGAGGCCATTTCTTAGACATTCTGAGTCAAGAAGAATGAGTAGCGGTTAGCCATGGAGAAGTGATGTGGGGAAGGGGGAGCTCTTGAAGTGTCTTCCAGGAGAGGGAATAGTGGGATAAGATGCAGAGGTGAGGAAGAGCCTGTGGTGCTCTGGACAGGTGGAGTGTCAGGAAACAAGGCTGGAGGGGTACTTTGTTAGTTCTCCAGAGAAATGGGACATAATATATAGATAGATGAGAGGGGATTTATTATGGGAGTTGTCTCACATGATTATTGATATGGTTTGGCTGTGTGCCCACCCACATCTCATCTTGAGTCATAGCTCGCATAATCCCCACGTGTCATGGGTGGGACCCAGTAGGAGGTAATTGAATCATGGGGGTGGGTTTTTTTCCATGCTCTTCTTGTGACAGTGAATAAGTCTTATGGGATCTGATGGTTTTATAAAGGGCAGTTCCCCCGCACACACACTCTCTTGCCTGCTGCCATATAAGATGTGCCTTTGCTCCTCCTTCATCTTCCACCATGATTGTGAGGCCTCCCCAGCCATGTGGAAATGTGATTCCATTAAACCTCTTTTTCTTTATAAATTACCCAGTCTTGGGTATTTCTTCATAGCAGTATGAAAATGGACTAATACAATTATGGAGCCTGAGAAGCCCTACCATATGCTGTCTGCAAGCTGGAGAGCCGCAGAGGCTGGTAGTGTGGCTCAGTCCACGCCCAGAGGCCCCAAAACCATGGAAGCTGATGGTATAACTCAGTCTGAGGATGAAGGCTTGAGAACCTGGGGGACTACAGGTGCAAGTTCTGGAGACCGAATGCTGGAGAACCTTGAGTTCTGATGTCCAGGAGAAGGAGAAAAAGGACTTCCTAGCTCCAGAAGAGGGAACAAGCAAATTTGGCTTTCCTCTGTCTTCTTGTTCTATCTGGGTCCTCTGCTGAGTGTATGGCACCCAACACTTTGGGTGAGGGTAGGTCTTCCTTACCCTGTTCATGGATTCAAATGCCAGTCTCTTCTGGAAACACTCTCTCAGACATACCCAGAAATAAAATCTTTACCTGTTCTCTCTATCTGGGTATCCCTTAATCCAGTCAACTTGACACCTAAAATTGACCATCGCTGGTAAGAAGGGCCGTTCACAGACTTTCTTTTTTTTTTTTTTTTTTTTTGAGACGGAGTCTCACTCTGTCGCCCAGGCTGGAGTGCAGTGGCGCGATCTCGGCTCACTGCAAGCTCCGCCTCCCGGGTCGACGCCATTCTCCTGCCTCAGCCTCTCCGAGTATCTGGGACTACAGGCGCCCGCCACCACGCCCGGCTAATTTTTTTGTATTTTTAGTAGAGACGGGGTTTCACCGTGGTCTCGATCTCATGACCTCGTGATCCGCCCGCCTCGGCCTCCCAAAGTGCTGGGATTACAAGCGTGAGCCACCGCGCCCGGCCGAGACTTTCATGTCAGATTGTGGAGATCATGGTGCGCGTCTGCGGGTTTCAGTGAGGAGCGGTGGGGAGTGAGCAGTACTTTAGGTGGCTCCCTCGCAAGGCATGGAGGCTGATTGGAGGTAGACAAGCCCAGAGTGACGGAGGCTGGTGTTTTGTTTTGTTTGTTGAATGACTATTGGGACTCACTGATGACCCAAGGGTACCTAAGTATTAAGGTAACATGATGGGTTAGATATGGTGTGGACCCCTCTGAAAAAGACAGTCAGAAATGTGGACACAGACAGCTGTAACCTGGAGTGCAGGGCAGAGTCTAGAGAGGGTTCAAGTGGCCTGTGCTCCAAGGAGAAGAGGAGAAGAGGGCTGTCACAGGGTGGTCAACCTGGACATTCTCCTGCCTGCTGCCCACCCCACCTGCTGACTTGTTTCCGGACCAAGTCTTTACTGACTAGCTGTGTGACTTAGAGCAAGTCCCTTAATGTTTTTGAGCCTTGTTTTCCTCATAGGCGACACGAAGGAGTTGAAACTGATGATCTGTCTGTAAAAGTTCCTTTGAGTTTTTGACATGTGTCTTCTAGAAGGTGACATTCGACCTGGGCTTCATGAGGTGGAATTTCAGCAGGCAGCAAGGGAGGAGATCACCCCTCATTCCTTCAGGCAGAGGGAACAGCAGGGGAACTGCGCTCCTCAGGCATGGTGAAGTAGGATGCAGGCCATCTGGTTGGAGCACAGTGTATGCCCCCTTTAAGTGATTAAGGCAGGAGAGCTGCTGTGAGTGTGTTCCAGTCAGATTGATCAGAATCTGGCCTTGAATGCTTAGCTACCGAGTTTGGCTTTTCTTTTCTCTTTTCTTTTTTTTTTCTTAAAGAGACAGGGTCTCGCTCTGTCACACAGGCTAGATTAGAGTGGTGTGATCATGATTTACTGCAGACTTGACCCCCTGGGCTCAAGGGATCCTCTTGGCTCGCATGATCCCCCAGCCTTGGCCTCCCAAAGTGCTGAGACTACAGGCATGAGCCACCATGCCTGGCCCTGCCTTTTAAAAAAATTTGCTTTTGGCCTGGCACAGTGGCTCATGTCTGTAATCCCAGCACTTTGGGAAGCCGAGGCAGGGGGGTATCACCTGAGATCAGGAATTTGAGACCAGCCTGGCCAACATGGTGAAATCCAGTCTCTACTAAAAATACAAAAATTTGCTGGGCATGGTGGCACATGCCTGTAATCCCAGCTACTCAGGAGAATTGCTTGAACCTGGGAGGCGGAGAGTGCAGTGAGCTGAGATTGAGCCATTGCGCTCCAGCCTAGGCAAAAAGAGTGAAATTCCTTCTCAAAAAAAAAAAAAAAAAAATTGCTTTTTTTGACAGTGGAGACACACATGCACCCTTCTGTATTTGGGCAATATTTTTGCTTTTCTTCTTCTTTTGGGGTAAAGGAAGCAACAATAATGATTTCCATTTGTTTGGTTTCACTTTCCCTTTCCCAACCCCATTTCTAAGGTACAGTTTTAAACGGATGCCTGCAAACTGAAATGCAGTGGGTGGTTAAGGAGACCGACAAGGTCAGAGGCACTTGGGTAATTTCACAGGTTTATGTTTCATCACATAGACTTTTACCTTCGGACTAAGTTCTGAGATAGAAAACCAACTTGAGCCACAGTGCTGGTGTGGGCTGTAGGACCAATTACAGCTTCTTTGAGGAAGTGCTTGATCCTCCTTTTTTCCCTCCCTGCTTTCTCAGACCACTTTGTCCTGGCATTCTGGACAACCATGAGTCACAGTCCTTCCACTCAGAACCAAAGGAAACAAACCTCAGATTCTCACATTGTTTTTCAGACCAAATGGAGTATTATCTTTTTGAGAGGAGGTGGACAAGACAGATGAGGACAGAGAGGGAGAGTCCTCAAGAGGGGGAAGTGAGGCCTGACTCCAAAATCCTCCCCCAAAAGTACTCATATGTCACCCCCTGTGCAGAATCATCAATCAAGGGCTCGTTGACCCAGACCAGGTCCTCCGTGTGCAGAGCAGCACTGAGTTTCTGAGAGAGCGGCCAGCTGGGCTGAGATTCTGGCTTCCCATTTGCTCTCTGACTTTGAACATGTGATTTCACTTATGACATTCTTCATTTATGAAGGATGAAGTCAGATTATATTTTGTAAAGCACCTGACACATAGAGGGTACTATTAAAATGCAAATTTACTTTCTCTTTATGCTTTTAAAGTCTTGCTGCCACTGGTTCATTATCTATGGATTTAATGAAGAATCTGCAGCTAACATTTCAGTGTGTTAAAATATATTTTTACCTTATTTTTGCAGTCAATTGAAAAGAGAATTCTACAGAAGAAACAGAAGGGAAGTGATTGGCCCAAGGTCACTCAGCTGGCTTAGGCACAGAATCAGGGTTAGAAGCTAGATTCCCTAACTCTAAACCCTTTGCCCTTTACACTAGGTCAAGCAGCCACAAACTTCTCAAACTTGACCAAGAGGTTAAATGCAGCCTGCCCACCTCCTGCCTATTTTTGTACATACCCATTTGTTTAGGTGTTGCCTATGGCTACTTTTGCCCTACTGTGGTACAGTTGGGAAACAGATGTGTGGCTCACACAGCCTAAATATTTATATACCTTTTATGGAGGAAGTTTGCTGACCCTGGTATTAGGTGGTCAGCAAACTTCTGACCCTCTAGGGGTGTTGTAAGCTTGTTCGTAATGTGTTATAAGCCTTATGAATTAAATGTGCTTATTTCCTTCATGTGCATGTAAGCATCAAAAAATAGGAAAAATAGAAAATTACTTGACACATCCCATTAATTGGTTTGGTTGTAAGTTCTGGAGTCAGTTGGACGTGGGTTTGAATCCCCGCTCCTCCATGTATAACCTGGGATAAGTTACTCAGTCTATCTATTCCATATTCACCAGAGAAACAATAGAACCTGTTGTGAGGGTTCAAGGAGGCCTATGCAGCGCTTAGTGTGGGGGGCTCAAAAGTTGGCTTGTGGCATTGTTGTCAAGGCTGCACTCTGTGGCTGCTCACAGGCATTGTGTAAAGATTGGCCCAGCCAGGGTCTTGCAGAAAAACCTTCCTCTGTGATGGAGTCTTGTAGGATAAATAAGTCACCTCTCAGGCTAATACCCAGGACTCCAGCTGGGAAATTCCTTGTGAGCAATTTGTGAAGGAGACCACCTGGGGAGGTAGATGGCCTTCTATCATTGCAGCTATCTGTTTAGGAACAGAAGGGAGGCAGTTTTTGTGTGACTCAGTTCCCAAGCTTAAATTTTCCCTTTGGCATGATGAGTTTAGGTCCTGAGATTTTATTTTCCTTTAACGTAAGTATTCAACTCAGTGGATTTTTAGTAACTTTACAGAATTGCATAGCCATCACCACAATCCAATTTAAGAACATTTCTATCACCCTATAAGGATTTCTCTAACCATTTTTTCTCACTTTAGTACACTTGTAATACTTAATTAAAAAATTAAAAACCACCAAGAGAAAGTAAAATTTCCCAGACAGAAATAAAAATGAGCAGTCAATATATATGATGAGGATAAAGCACAAGTGTTAGGCATCACAAATGAAGACCGGGAGAGCACGGGTGCTTTTGGGTCAGTGTTTGGCTTTGGCTCTCACGCTGGACATCATCAGGGGCGTCAAGGGCTGTGTGAATTACTCCTGCCCACATGAATCATTTGTTCCATTTGCAAGAAAGCAGATGATATGTAGTTCATATGGATGATGACTTTTCCTGATTTTCTGTTCATTCCTTAAGGCAGCTGCTATTTATCCAACATGTTTAGGTTCCTGCTGGAAGTATGCACAAACAGTTGCATTTCTAAGCCATTACGAGTGAACAAAAGGAAATATCACTGGATCCAAAGTCTCAAGTAGGACAAAGAATAAAAAAAAAATCAGCCTCTTTCCTGGCATACCTGAATTTCAGATTTGTGGTGTCTGTTCCTAGCAAGACATGTGGGAGAGAGGAAAGAATATAGGTAGGCTTGCAAGGTAGCAGACCTGTGGAGTTCTGCCATTTGCCGGCATTGTGCCTTTGATCAAGTAACTTAACCTCTCTGTGAGCTTCAGTCTCCTGATCAATCAAATGGGGATTTTTTTTTTTTTTTTATTATACTTTAGGTTTTAGGGTACATGTGCACAATGTGCAGGTTTGTTACATATGTATCCATGTGCCATGTTGATTTCCTGCACCCATTAACTCGTCATTTAGCATTAGGTATATCTCCTAATGCTGTCCCTCCCCCCTCCCCCCAACCCACAACAGTCCCCGGAGTGTGATGTTCCCCTTCCTGTGTCCATGAGTTCTCATTGTTCAGTTCCCACCTATGAGTGAGAACATGCGGTGTTTGGTTTTTTGTCCTTGCGATAGTTTACTGAGAATGATGTTTTCCAGTTTCATCCATGTCCCTACAAAGGACATGAACTCATCATTTTTTATGGCTGCATAGTATTCCATGGTGTATATGTGCCACATTTTCTTAATCCAGTCTATCGTTGTTGGACATTTGGGTTGGTTCCAACTCTTTGCTATTGTGAATAGTGCCACAATAAACATACGTGTGCATGTGTCTTTATAGCAGCGTGATTTATAGTCCTTTGGGTATATACCCAGTAATGGGATGGCTGGGTCAAATGGTATTTCTAGTTCTAGATCCCTGAGGAATCGCCACACTGACTTCCACAATGGTTGAACTAGTTTACAGTCCCACCAACAGTGTAAAAGTGTTCCTATTTCTCCACATCCTCTCCAGCACCTGTTGTTTCCTGCTTTTTTAATGATGGCCATTCTAACTGGTGTGAGATGGTATCTCACTGTGGTTTTGATTTGCATTTCTCTGATGGCCAGTGATGAGCATTTCTTCATGTGTTTTTTGGCTGCATAAATGTCTTCTTTTGAGAAGTGTCTGTTCATGTCCTCTGCCCACTTGTTGATGGGGTTGTTTGTTTTTTTCTTGTAAATTTGTTGGAGTTCATTGTAGATTCTGGATATTAGCCCTTTGTCAGATGAGTAGGTTGCAAAAATTTTCTCCCATTCTGTAGGTTGCCTGTTCACTCTGATGGTAGTTTCTTTTGCTGTGCAGAAGCTCTTTAGTTTAATTAGATCCCCAAATGGGGATTCTAATGTCCGCCTCATAGTGGCTGTGTGCAGCTCTGGTGCCTCAGTGCCTGACATACTTTAAATACTTATTTGCATCCATTAATTTCATTAGCATTTGTGTATAAAGTTTACTTTTTGTAAGTACATTCATATGACTAGAGTTTTACAGAGCAGGAAAGAATCATAATAAGATTATTTAAAATACTACAACTAGCCATATTGAACATTTTGGTATTAAATATTCGTTTACTGATAGTCGTTTTATTTTTGGGAGGAAAGGTTTTGTTTTTATTTTAAAATACCAACACTGGTAAATGTCCTTTTGGAGGACTGGCTGAAGCCAGGTAACCAAGGGCAAGACACTTTGAGCCACAGTTTCCTCACTTATACAGTGGGGCTAAATGATATAATGTATGCAACTTGCTGCCTGGGGTAGATAAGGAACATTCACAAAAATAGGGATAATTATTCTTTAAAAGCATGTAATTAAGTGCTGCTAGAGGTCTGGGGTGTTCACATTTCTAACAACTTGCTTATTTAGTAATAATAGCCTATGAGAGTTCCCTGACTGCCCTCATGGGATGTGTGATGGGTGTGGCTTGTCTGTTCGGCTGCCGTGCATGCTCAAACCCCTTATGGGAGGGGGAGCACACAGATGGGCAGGTGCAGAAGCTGGGGCAAGTGCCCCTGGGCTCTAGCCTCATGGCAGCATCCAGTGGGTGGGTGTCTGTGACTCCCAAAGCCCAAGTGGCATGTGTTACAGTGTGCTCTTTTAACCTTGCTGTCCACGGATGGCTTAAGTGTTAACCAGCTCAGTGTCCTCTTGGTACCCAGGCCTTTGTCCAGTGTCCAGGAAGAATCAGGTTGCACATGGACTTGAAGGATGAATGTGGGGCCTTTATTGAATGGTGGAGGTGGCTCTCAGTGGGATGAATGGGGAGCTGGAAGGGGATAGAGTGGGAAGATGATCTTCCCCTGGAATGTGGTTGTCCAGCAGCCAATCTCCTCTCCAACCATCCCCAGCTGAACTCCTCTCGATGATGTTCAGATACTCCTTCTCTTCTCTTTGCTGTGCCATTCTGCCATTCTTCTGCTCTTCTGTTCATTTCCTTGTGGAGCTGAGGTTTTGGCATTTATATGGGTACAGGATAGGGGATGTGGTGGGCCAAAAGGTAACTTTTGGGTGCAAAAACAGGAATAGGAATGCCCATTCTCATTTAGGGCTGTGGGTTTTGAGGCCTGAGAATGGGGCCTTTGCTGGGGAACTGCTCTCTTCTATCCAGTATTTCCATGTCTCCTGTCCGTATCATATGGATGTATTGGTATTTCTCACAACGATAGAAAACATTGAGATTCTTGGTATGCTTTTTCATCTGGCAATCTATCAAAATATAGTTTGATTTCACAAATGGTAGAAATGACTTTATTAAGGTGTCGGGTTCCACAAGCTTAATTGTGTAGCTAATTTTATTTGAAATTTACAAAGTAAAGCTACTAGCTTAGAAAGAATCATTTTTTTATGGTTTTTTTTTTTTTTTTTTTTTTTTTTTGAGACGGAGTCTCACCCTGTTGCCCAGACTGGAGTGCAGTGGCGCCATATCGGCTCACTGCAAGCTCCGCCTCCCGGGTTCACACCATTCTCCTGCCTCAGCTTCCCGAGTAGCTGGGACTACAGGCCCACGCCACCATGCCTGGCTAATTTTTGTATTTTTTAGTAGAGACGGGGTTTCACCGTATTAGCCAAGATGGTCTCAATCTCCTGACCTTGTGAGCCACTGTGCCCAGCCAGAAAGAATCATTTTTTTTTCTAAAGGTTTTCTTGTCTTTACCTCCCTTTATAGTTTATGGCAGAGGAGCTTACACTTTAACTTAAATGAAGGTGCCCCTGTTTGATATATGCAAGCCCAGTCCAAGAGGGTACTTTAGGTCTGTAAGCTTGGGGAAGCGAGTACCACATGGCAATAGATTAGGCTCTGACATTTTAAGACAGAGGGACATGTGACATGCCTAATGATCTCTTATCTCTTTGTTAAAGACCACAAAGCATTCCATTTCAACTGTGGCAATTGGAGACAATCATCTCTTCCGTAACTCTGTTACGATTGACCTGTTCTGTTGTCTCTAGCTATTTCTCAGCTTTCTTAATTTTGGCAGTTCTTTATTTTCAGATTGACCATTCAGCTTTGTTAGATGTCACTAGAGATTTCTCTCCCTCTCTCTTAATGAGAAATGATTTTAAGAGATTGTGTTTTAGCCATATACGCTATTATTCTCATTCAAATACTGATGGCCCTTTGGGCTCCCCTCCAAGCATTTAGAGCAAAGAGTAAACAGATCAGTTAAGATTTAGTAATGAAACTCAGCTTTAGACAATGGCAAATCAAGCAGACCTCCAGTATCTTCATTTTAATAAAGTCCATTTTGGAATGAAAAAGAATTAGAAAAATAAGTCTTATTGCTGAAGTTTAGCTATGCCTTAGCCTTCTAAGATTCCTTGACAAAACAGAATTCTCATAATAAGCTAGTTCTAGGTATTAGAATTTTCTGAGAGGGGATAAATTATGAGAAATTTAGAAGTTCCCCAGGCCAAATTTGGGACAATTTGAGCAACAAAATAATTAAGAACAGTAGAGTATTATGGGCCATAGAAAGTAATAGGAATCCCTGAGTGCATATGGATGATAAAGAAATAACTAGACAGCTAAATGAGGGAGATGGAAGACTTTTGCTTTAGTAGAATGCCAGAGACAGATTGGCAGAAATGGAAGGAGTGCTGATTTTGGAAGCTCAGTTTCAGCGTCATTGTAAATATTGAGTCAGGCAGTACCACCCTAGGTGCTAAATCTAGGGCTACTTTGGGTGAGGAACATGATGTTTACCTATCTTACACTATCTCACCGGAGACTTCTTATTAGTTGCAAGACAAATATAGTAACTATGCAGTGGAGAAATAGGACAACACCTTGACCAGGTGGCCAAAATTAACATCACAGGTGGAAGCAGATGAACATCTGTGCCTCTGGATATAGATGCCCTTAGGAGGACACTGTCTATTCTGTAGTCATCTAACCTGACTCTAATCACAAGGAAACATCAGAGAAACTTTAAATGAGGAACAGGAAGATACTACTGTTTAAAAGAGAGAAAGGCTGTGGTCTCCAAGACTGCTGGTATCATAAAACATAAGGGCTGTGAAAATGTTTCAGATTAAAGGAGGCTAAAGAGTTGTGACCGCCAGATGCGAAAGCTGAGCCTAGACTGATTCCTGTTCTGTAGGGGAGAAAATGCTGTGAAGGATATTGCTGGGTCAGTTGACAGAATTGGATTGTGGGCAATAGTGTAAAGTAGTTTAATTTATGGAAGTAGAGAACTCCACTGTGGCGATGTCAGAGGATATCCTTATTTTTAGGAAACATGCACTGAAGTATTTAGAGGTAAAGGATCACAGGGTTTACAATTCGCTCTCAAATGGTTCAGAAAAAAAAATACTGTTTGGCTAGACTGATTGATAGGAAGGGAAAAGGAGGTGGAGAGGGTGACAGAGCAGATTATAAGCAGATGGGGCAAAATGTTCACAATAGATAAATTTGGTAAATGGCACACAGGTGTCCTTTGTATATTCTTTTTTTTTTTTTTATGTTTTATTTTGAGATGGAATCTCGTTCTGTCCCCCAGGCTGTAGTGCAGTCGCGCGATCTCGGCTCACTGCAAGCTCCACCTCCCGGGTTCACGCCATTCTCCTGCCTCAGCCACCTGAGTAGCTGGGACTACAGGCGCCTGCCACCACGCCCGACTAATTTTTTTGTATTTTTAGTAGAGACAGGGTTTCACTGTGTTAGCCAGGATGGTCTCGATCTCCTGACCTCGTGATCTGCCCGCCTTGGCCTCCCAAAGTGCAGGGATTACAGGCGTGAGCCACCGCTCCTGGCCTGTATATTCTTTTAAAAATTAAAACAATTCTTAATTATGGGTACATAATAGGCATATACATTTATACCGTACATGTGTTATTTTGCTACAGGCATACAATGTGTAGTAATCACATCAGGGTAATTGGGGTATCTATTACTTCAAGCATTTATCATTTAGTTGTGTGTATATTCTTATTCTGGCAACTTTTTGGTAAGTTTGAACTTATTTCTAAATATAAAGTTTTTAAAAAGTTGTCTAGAGACTGAAAGTAGACAAACAAATACACTGGGCATGAAACGATCTCTTTTTTTCCTTTTTGAGACGGAGTCTTGCTCTATCACCCAGGCTGGAGTGCAGTGGTGCGATCTTGGCTCACTGCAAGCTCTGCCTCCCGGGTTCACGCCATTCTCCTGCCTCAGCCCCCCCACCCCAAGTAGCTGGGACTACAGGCGCCTGCCACCATGCCCGGCTAATTTTGTTTTTGTATTTTGAGTAGAGACGGGGTTTCACCATGTTAGCCAGGATGGTCTTGATCTCCTGACCTCGTGATCCGCTCGCTTCGGCCTCCCAAAGTTCAGGGATTACAGGCGTGAGCCACCGAGTTCGGCCGAAAGGATCTTAGTTATAAAACAAATTTAGCTGAAATGTTGTCTTACCTTAATGGGCTTGAATTTTTCTCTAGGTGCGTTCGATTTGCTTGTCTTGAAGTAATACTTTAACCTTTTTAATATTATTTAAATTGCTCATTATTTTTACATATATAGTAATACATAAAATTATTCTCACTGTAAAAGATTTAAATCCTTCAGAAGCCAAACATGATTTTTGCCTTTACTATATTCCCTCCCTTACTCTCCTCAGAAGAAACCAGCTTAAGAATTTGGTTGTGACTTTCTAGTCGTAGAAATCTGCAAATCTGGCTTTTGTTAAATAAATGTAAATCCAGCTTTTATTAAAATAAATGGGATTTTGTACCCTACACCTTTCCCAGGATTACGTTTTTCACTTAATATATTTTAGAGATATGTTTTTACTGTTTGCTTTATTTATATAATGTCTGAAGAGAGTTGGGTAATTGTACTATAATTTAATTGTCTATTGAAGATCATTTGGGTCTAATTCTAATTTCTTTCGCAGCACAGTGTGTATCATAATCTTGGTACGTGAAACCGTGGTACATGAAAATTTTAATAATGCATCCTGGAAGTAGTATTGCTGTGTCAATGTACGTGTGTTTACATTTTTTAATAGGTCCTGCAAAACGGACTTCTAAACAGACTGTAATGATAGTATACACTTATTTTCCGGCATCTCTGCCAACTGTGGATATTATCAACCTTGTAAATTTTTGCCAATCACAGGGACAAAAATAATATGACTTTTTAAGTGCACATTTCCACGTTTATTGGCTAGTGGATTTCTTCTTCAGTGCACGAGTGCATGTCACACCCTTTATCTGTTGTCCTTTTTGGTTGTCTATTTCTTATGACCTGTAGGAGTGTTCTTTGTTTATTCTAAATAGTAATTGTTTTGCCTGTTAAAGTGCCTTAATTATTTTATCCTAGCCAGTCGCTTGTCTTAGAAGTTTTAAATTTTTATGTAGCAAAATCTTTTACTGTTTTCTTTAAGGCTTCTGGTCTTTGTGTTTTGCTTAGAAAGACTATCTCTGTTTTAAGATTATTTAAAAAAATACTCATTTTTTAAATTTTTATATTTATTTCTTTATATGGAAACTTGTATATGGGTTTAATTTCATTTTTGTCTTAGTAGACAACGAATATCCTTAGCATCAATTATTAAATATTTTCTCTGTAATGTAAAATCTTAACTGAATAATCAAATTCCGATATGCACAGGAATCCCTGTCTGTATTCTTTATTATGTTCTGTTGATCTCTATATATGTTCCTGTGCCAATTCCATAGTTTCGATTTGTCAGGGCAAATCCTACAATTTTTTTCCTTCTTGATAACTTTAGAACTACTTGTCAGGTTCCACTGAGAGTTCTGCTGCGAATTTTACTGACTGAGTTCTCTGTATGTAAAAAGTTCTCCTGGCATGAAAAGGAACTGAGGCTATGGAGTCAAATAGGCCTGTGTATAAACCAGTTGTTAGTTGTGGGAATGATAATCGCACCTATTTTAGAGAAATGTCAGGTTTAAATGAGACAATGCATGAAAGTGCAAAAGCTAATGCTTGGTGTAGAGATGTGCTTAAAAAATATTATGTATATCCCCATAGTGACAGAGAAATGATATGTTCTATGGCAGTGTTATAGCTTATTAATCAGAATAGCCTTGCATTCATTTAAGAAATAGCATACTTATATACACTTGTGAATAAAATTTCTGTCTTTAGTGATATTACACTTGATACGTAAATAAACACATTAGTGTATTCCTGTACCCATTCATTTATTTCTTTATTGATTCCTTCCAGTATTATCTTGGTGCGGTTGCTGTGGGTAGGCATGGTGCTTGGTGCTTGTGGATAGAGCTTATAGATATGCCTTATGGTAAATGCCGCCTGGAGGGAGGGCAGACGTGAAACAAATAATTGTACCTAATTTTGTAATTATGATTGAGAAATACGGTGTGAAGAAAAGTTACAGTGTCTGTACGGCTCTGGCTCAGTTTGATGAAGTTCACTTTGTCAAATAGCTCAGTTTGTTGAGTTTACAAAATTTGTTTCTCAAACATAGTTTTAAAAGCTTTAATGAGAATGAGTGTAGATCAGATCCTGAAGCTGGACTCTGCAGATTTAAATCCTGATTCTGCCACTTACATGCTTTGTGACCTTGGTTGAGTTACTTAACCTCTCTGTGCTCCAGTTTCATCATACGTAAACTGAGTAGAGTATGAAGCCACTACCGAGGGTTTTTATGAAGAGCAAATCAGTTGTTATATGTAAAAGTTTGTGGAGCAGTATCTGGCTCATAGAGTGTTGTAGAGTGTGTGTTAGCCACTATTGTGACTTCGTTAGCATCCAAATTTTTAACACCTCATATGGAATTTTAGAATTATTTTTCCCAAATTCTTTTGAAGACCACCTTTCTCGTGGTATAACTTACATGCAATAAAACCCATGTTAAGAGTACGTGCAAAGAGTAGCACCATGTTAAGATTAAGTTTTATAAATATATGCACCCATTTAATCACCAGTACAACTAAGACAGAACATTTCTATGAGCCCCCAAGGTTCCTTGGTATCTATCCCTCTGCAGTCATTTCAAATTCCTTTTACTGCATTTGTTTTACCAGAGTGTTAGTCTTTGTCTTTTAACATGTTTAGAATTTTTAATTCATTTTTTGGTGGATAACGTATATGAAATTTGAGATACTAGTTATATGGTCTGTTATACTAATTATCACTTCTGGCAGTCTCTGTTTTTTGCGAGTTTTGAGTTTAATTGCTTCTTGTTAGAAACCAAAATGTCAGCATTTTACTAATAATAATATTGGTTCATCAAGCAATTTGGTGAACAAATTAATTTATAGTTATATTTCTTTTAACTGTAAAACAAGTTAATTTGTTTTACAGTATAATTGAAAGTTTTTCTACATAATAAAATGTGTAGGTAAGTCTGGGTGTGGTGGTTCATGCCTGTAATCCCAACACTTTGGGAGGCTGAGGCGGGTGGATCACTTGAGGTCAGGAGTTTGAGACCAGCCTGGCCAACATAGTGAAACCCCACCTCTACCAAAAAATACAAAAATTAGCCGAACTAGGTGGCATGTGCCCGTAGTCCCTGCTATTCAGGGAAGCTGAAGTGGGAGAATTGCTTGAACCTGGGGATGGAGATTGCAGTGAGCCAAGATTGTGCCGCTGCACTCCAGCGTGAGTGACAGAGTGAGACCCTGTCTCAAAAAGAAAAAAAAAAATGCAGAAGAGGCATTTAGCTTTTTGCCATTTTTTTTTTTTTTTTTTTTTTTTTTTTTTGCTGTTGCAGGGGGGATGTTGGTAGGAGTGGAGGATAATTTAGTCTTTGCAGAAATTAATATATAGAAGTCTTAAGCTTTTCTCCCTTAGATTGCCCCAAAAGGACAGATTTAACTTCTCAGCATCTCTGCTTTGCTAATCCCAAAATTACCTATAAGGATAGATACCAAGAGAGGGAGGGCACTGTATGAGTGGTCCAGTATGGACACACAACTTTTCCCTGCAGTAATCATAATGAAAATAATAATTTAATGGGAGCTGACATTATTTCGTACTTACTGTGGATAGGCATCATGTTAAACCCTATGTACATCTCATTTAATTCTTCAACCCCATGAGTTTGATGGCACTGTTATTCCCATTTTACAGATGATGAATATGAATCTTAGAGAAATTAAGTAGCTTGCCCAAGACCACACACAGTGGGTTTTTGTTGTTGTTGTTGTTTTTTAGTTTTTTTTTCCCTTTAGTTTAGGAAGAGAAAAGGAAGGAAATAAAAAAAGTTTGTTAAAATAACTATTGCAGAAAAGGACATCTGGGCTAGATGCTGGGATGTGCCTCTTCCAGAATAGGGACTGATGATTTAAACAAAAAAGACGAAAAAGAAAGAAAAAATAAATAAATTATTCTTCTCAATACTGTTTGGGATAATTGCATTGTTTTTCATCTTTTCAACACACAAAACAGTCTCTTTGGGAAGCACTGTGATGAGACTGGCAAGAATGGCTGGTGCCTCGACTCTCTAAAATGGTAGGGGGAGCCCTGAGAGAGGCATTCTACTGAACCCCACCGCAAGCATTCCCATTCTTTACTCCTACTTTTGGAATTGGGAAGGACCAGACTCAAGCTAAGTTCTCAATATATTAACTTTTAGGGATACCCACTGCCACTCCTGACCCTCTTCTAGCAAACTCCCCTGCTGGCCCCTGTTCCGCCAGCTAGCTGCAGCAACCATACCAACGGCCAGGAGGCTGCTTGGTGGTGTCAGCTAAAAAAGCGGGGTATCATCATCACTGTTGGGGCCACACATAATTGATAAGTGATGGAGCTGATGGCGGGACTCTGCAGTCTTTGTTCTTAGTGTTACTTCTCCCTTGAATGTAAATCTTGAAGGCAGTGAGTTTTTTGGGCTAAATAATTTCTCATATTTGCCAACGCTTTAAACTTTATAGATTTTTGACATTTGTTTCTCACTCTATCCTCAAAGCATCCAATGCGGTAGGGAAGGAAACCTTATGTTTCATCCATTGTGCAAAGGTAGGCAAACTTTTTCTGTAAAGGGACAGAGTAAATATATTTGGCTTTGAGGACCCTGTGATCTCAGTTGCAGCTGTGCAGTTTGTGATTGTTACAGGAAAGCAGCCTTAGACAATATGTCAATTGATTGAGTTATGGCTGTGTTTCAATATCACTTTATTTACAGGCCAGGCGTGGTGGCTCACACCTGTAATCCCAGCACTTTGGGAGGCCCAGGAAGGCCGATTACTTGAGGCCAGGAGTTCGAGATCAGCCTGGCCAACATGGCAAAACCCTGTCTCTACTAAAAATACAAAAAAATTAGCCGGGTGTGGTGGCATGTATCTGTAATCCCAGCTACTCTGGAGGCTGAGGCAGGAGAATCGCTTGAACCCGGGAGGTGGAAGTTGCAGTGAGCCAAGATCATGCCACTGCACCCCAGCCTGGGTGACAGAGTGAGACTCCATCTCAAAAAAAAAAAAGAAAGGAAAAAAAAGAACTTTATTTATAAAAAAAGAAAAGGCAGCAGGTGGAATTTGGCTCTGTTTGTAGTTTCCTGACACTAATAGTAATAGACTGATCTGTTTGGTGACATCAGGACATGTCAGCCACAGAGAAGGTGACTTAGGATTCTTAGTGCCACGCATTGTGCCTGGTCCACTTCCTAAACTTTCCCAGGCTGCAGCACATAGTGCCACTCACCAGTACCATTAGGAGATTCAAGGCACAACAATAATAGTGATAACTCATCTTTCTACTGGATGCATTGTTCTAAGTGCTTTTCACATCTGACATTAATCTATGGACAGCTGAGCGAGATGGGAAATTGAGGTCCTAAGGAAAATAGCTTGCTCAAGATCACAGAGCTAGTGGGTGGTGAAACTGAGATTTGAACCCAGATAGAGTGGTTCTAAGCTTGTGAGCTCAAGTCCCTTTACCTTCTGTCTCCCAAATTATAGGATTTCTCAGTTTGAGATCATCTTTGAAGCCTTACTCTTTGGGAATTGCCTCTTCTAAACACTCATATTGAGTGATAAAGTTTTGTGTTCTCTTTTTGAGACATTTACTTTGGAGCAGAGCTACAAGTAAGGGACTGCTAACTCTGCCAATTTTCTGTTATAGCTGGATAGTTCAAGTGTGGAGCAAGATCATGCAAGAGGTTTCTTTTTGCTCACCCTGGGCTACACCAGAGACTTTCAACTGCAGAAACACTTTAATAAAAGTGGAGATGATTTATTAAGTGTCTGTTTTGTCGATACTGTGCTAACTGCATTAAATATATTATATTGGTTAAAATCTCACAATGCTGTAAATTAAGTGGTATTATTCCCATTGCACAGATGGAAAAATTGAGGCCCATTTATGGATAAGTTAATTAAATCTCTGAGCCTTAGTTTCCTCATTTGGACATTATGATAGTCCTATCTTTTAGGGTCATGATGAAGATTAAATGAGTTAACACATGTTAAGGATTTAGAGCAATGCTTGGCATTCAGTAGTGTTACCTGTTATTGTTGCTGTTATTATTAGAACATAGTAGTAATTGTAGAGGTGAAATGCTCAATTTTTATGAGTATTTGTGAATTAGAAATAAGCATGTGAGTATTCAACATAGTGCCTAGGTGTTAATAGATGGAACTTATGATTATTTATAGGAAGAAACTGTGTAAGGCTCTGTTCCTTTTAATTAAAAAATATCTCCACTGGTGATGGTTTTAAAATTAAACATTAAAATGTTAAAAGTCAGTCTCTTTGTTTTGTTTGTTGTTGTTTGTTTTGGGTAAAATTGCTCCCTGCAAAAACAGCCCCAGATTTTCCTGTTTACTGTAAATTAGGTAGATTGGGTAGGGTTGGCACTAGAGGATAGGTATGCTTGATATAGTAAATGATTTACAAGGTGCTTTGTACAGCCGTAAAAGCAGTAACTTAGAAATATGCACAGGAGAGTAAAATAATTTGCTCATTTATGTTAAATTTCAGTGATAACCTAATTGTAAAAAAGTTGTATTTTACATATGCATTCTATTATATACCATATATCATTATGCATATTTTTTGTATATACTTATTTCTCTGTGGGGTTATGTCCAGAATTGTGAGTATTCTATGATAATGGCAATTTAAAGTATTTGTTCAGTGTTAAGATTGACTATATATACATGATTTTTCTTTTTAAATACTGACCTTAGGACTTAACCCCTGCCTTAAGCTGCAGCTCAACTCTATAATGAAATACAGAAAAGGAACATTTTCCCCCCCTCCATAAATTAAATAACCGATAATTAATTAACCTTTTCATTTCTTTTTTAGCTCGCTAATCTGTGTGTTAGTAGAAACTAAAGCAATGTTATACAATTCAAATTTTTTTTGTGACAGTGACATCTGGTGGTTCGTTTTTAATTCTCATGATTTCTCTTTGCTTGGCTGGTTGTTGGAAATTTCCAGAGAATCATTGTGTGAACTGCTTTGCTTGGCATTTAACACTAGCTAGCTATTGAGAATCAAGTTAGTCCCATTGATGTGGCTTGAACTTTGAAAACCTCAGTGCTCCATTTGGATGCAGCCCTTCTCTGAAGGGAATACCAGCCTTCCTTGGATGAATGAACATTTTAGCATTTGTGATGGGCAAACACTGTCTTGGGAAGGATTTCTCTTTAATTCAGAGAACTTAGGATTTTGAATAAGGGATAGTATCTGTGCCAACCTCTTTGCTTTACTCATGAGGAGGCCGGAGCCCTGAGAACTAGAGTGTGTTGGCCAAGGTCTCACTGTGTTGGCCAAGGTCTCACCATGTTGGCCAAGGTTACCTGCTCCTTGGTGAGCAGAGGTTCCATAACTTATGGGTTTTGTGCTACCAGGAAGCAGTGTGGCATTGGGCTCTGTGCTCATAAATGTATGTTGTTGTTTTTGTTGTTGTTTTTAGACGGAGTTTCGCTCTTGTTGCCCGGGCTGGAGTGCAGTGGCGCTGTCTTGGCTCACTGCAACCACCGCCTCCTGGGTTCAAGCGATTCTCCTGCCTCAGCCTCCCAAGTAGCTGGGATTACAGGTATGTGCCACCACACCGAACTAATTTTGTATTTTTAGTAGACATGGGATTTCTCCATGTTGGTCAGGCTGGTCTTGAACTCCTGACCTCAGGTGATCCACCTGCCTCTGTCTCCCAAAGTGCTGGGATTACAGGCATAAGCCACTGCACTCGGCCCATAAATTATGTTTTTTATGCTGGGCAACCCACTAGTAAGAAAGGTCTGGGAGTGAAAGGCTAGAGGGCAAAGGCAGTTAACATTTTTCACTACCTGTTTGCTGTAAATATTCCCACACCTGGCTTTTCTCTCATCCAAAAGAGGCTCAGCATCTTTGACGTGGAAGAGAGTTGTTGAGGAAGTATAATTAGGGATCCCACCCCTGTCTCCTGAGTCTACTGGTTGGTCCCATATCTGAGAATTTAATATCCTGTGAAGTTGTATTTATTGAGCCTGTTTTAAGTCAGACCTGTTCTATGCATTATCTCACATCCTTACAATCCCAGTGGGCGGTTGGAATCTTTATTGTACACAACAGGAAGTAGAGGATTGAAAGGGCTGGACTCACCTAGGGTCAGAGGTGGAGCCAGGATTCAGTCCCAGACAGGTCTAACCTCCAAGCCTAAATCTATGCTTTCCGCTCTACTACACAGGCTGTGTAATTAAAATCACTTGTGTATTTATTTATAGTGCATAGTACTTAGGCAGTAGAGGCAGATTTGCTTCCTAGACACTTGAGCACGTGACATGGACTTTGTACTGTGACTATGTGGACACATCCAGGAGTATTTTGTGCTTGTGAGAGAAGGGAGGGCTCATGTCGTCAAGTCATGACTACCTTGATGGGCACTGGCTCTGTGCCAGGCACTTTCCCCTCTGATCTCCCTTGGTCCTCCCAACAGCTTCCTAGGGCAGGTACTATGGGCATCTCCAATTTACAGAAGATAACACCAGAGTGGAAGGGGGAAAGAGTTTTCTATAGGGATACTAGGGAAGAAAAAGGAGGAGAGAATGGGTGAACAGCAGGCCTGAAGCACGCTCGTGTTGTATCTGGCCCTCCCATGCTGAACTTGATAAACCAAATGGTGAGCCAGGCAGGTGCGCTTAACCCACTCCTTTCCTCAAGTTCATTATAACCCTGCTGCCAAATCCAAAGATTTATAGACTAAGTAAGATGTCCTACTAATAACCTCTTAAATTTCTTAAATTTTTCCACATAGTAACAGTTGAAATCAAGGCACAGGGCCCTTTATACCGGCAAACTACCTACTCCCAGAGGGGACTTTGGTTAGTCAGTCATGGTTCCATGGTATTTATATATCAGCATTTGTTTCTTACAAATGTGACATTGAAAATGCTCCTGTATTCCTGAGGTCTTTTTAAATTTTTTCAAAAAATATCTTAAAGGCATTGTGTGTAGATAACTTTTAGGCTGCGTTATTACTAGCACTTTATAAACACTGTGAGTGAAGATGGACTATGTTTCCATCCCTCCTCTGCTCCTTTAATCCATAATAGTGAGCTCTGTGGGCATTATTGTTCTTACAACTGGAGAAAACATGACTGTAGTAAACTCTTTTCTACCTTGGGGCCTTACCTTATACATTTCCCCCTGCCTAATTCCTTCCCCACCAAGCTCCTTATGTCCTCCCTTCCTCTATCTCCTGATGAAGTGAGGTCTCTTTACTTGGTGGTTTCATCATGAGTGTATTCTCCTTCTCCCAGGAGACTTCCTTAAAGCAAGGACTCTTTTGTTACAGTTTCACTAGCGCTTGGCATATCGATGCTGGTAGTTCCTAAATGCATAGAAAGTAATCTTTCCCATTAAAATGCCTGTTACTCCATATCTCCAGTTTCTACTATTAGAACTGTGATTTTTTGGTAAAAATGAAGCTTTAAAAAACATATAACCTTACTTCATCAATCCTAAGGCCTAGAGAAACAAAGCAATACAAAAGAACACAGAACTGGCTGGGCGCGGTGGCTCATGCCTGTAATCCCAGCACTTTGGGAGACTGAGGCGGGCAGATCATCTGAGGTCAGGAGTTCAAGACCAGCCTTACCAACTTGGAGAAACCCTGTCTCTACTAAAAATACAAAATTAGCTGGGCGTAGTGGTGCATGCCTGTAATCTCAGCTACTTGGGAGGCTGAGGCAGGAGAATTGCTTGAACCTGAGAGGCGGAGGTTTCAGTGAGCTGAGACCGCACTATTGCACTCCAGCCTGGGCAATAAGAGTGAAACTCCATCTCAGGGAAAAAAAGAAAAAAGAAAAAAGAAAAAAAGAACAGAATTTACGTGGGATTATATGAGAGCACTTACCTGGCACAGGAGCAACCAGGGAACTATATTAATCTTACACCTGGAGAATATGGACAATTATTTTTAATCTCAAGTGATGAATGTTTAAAAATTTCTTTTTTTTTTTTGTTTTTTGTTTTTTTTTGAGATGGAGTCTCGCTCTGTCGCCCAGACTGGAGTGCAGTGGCACAATCTCGGCTCACTGCAAGCTCCGCCTCCTGGGTTCACGCCATTCTCCTGCCTCAGCCTCTCCAAGTAGCTGGGACTACAGGCGCCCACCACCACGCCCGGCTAATTTTTTGTATTTTTAGTAGAGACGGGGTTTCACCGTGGTCTCGATCTCCTGACCTCGTGATCTGCCCGCCTCGGCCTCCCAAAGTGCTGTAATGTTTAAAAATTTCTAAAGCATGAGCTTTATGTTTTGGCAGATGATTTTACTGTTGTTTTGCTATTATTATTTTTTAATCCCTATTTCTGAAAAAATGTTTGAAAACCTCCAGTTTTTTCTAAGTCTATTAAAAAAATCTAAAAAAATTATTGCCTGGAATTTGACAAACCTGGACAAATTAAGAAGATAAACTTAGCGTTAGTTTTTTTTTTTCTTGTTTTGGTCTGCCGTATTTGAGAATTATTGTCATAATGTGACACTTGAAATTTGAGAAGGTCATGTTTTGTTCCCTGCAAGGACCAACAATAGTCGTTACAGGTGGGGACTTGGAATGTGAGTGTGTCTAATGTGTGGGCCCCTATTGCTTTCTTTCCCTTTGTTTAATAGTTCTGTAGGTCAGTTAAGGTTTCACAAAAGACTTGCTTTGATGCTAATCCTTTAAGGAGGGTATGAGGGGTGCTTGTCCCCTGCAAACTCAGTTATGGGGGAGCTGAAGCTGATTATTACATTTGCCATCAAAGAACACCGATGCTCTTTCACGCAATATGAAACTTAAAAACATGTGGCACTGCAGATAAGATGCGACTGGTTGGTAGTCCTTGGGATTTAGTTGGAGAGTTTAAATGCTGTAGAAGGCCATGGAGTACTTTTTGAGCTTGACAAATAGATTACAGAGAATTGGATGATAAATGTGAGCAGAATGAAAAATTATTCCTGACAGATGAGCTCAGGGTACATATATATTTTTAAAATGATTTTTAGTTGCCTCCTTAGCGCAGTAGGTAGCACGTTAGTCTCATAAAATGATTTTTGCACAATAATAAAGGTGTATTTTAAATTAATTCTGACTTAGAAAAATCAATACTTTATTCAAGTTTTAATAGGGAGTGATGTGACTTACGTTTATGCATTTCTCATATGATTCCTTTAACTAGCAATGTGCTGTTTCTCTTTATGAGAGAAATTCAGTATTTGAGGAATCCTCCAGGTGTGTCAGTCACTGTGATAATGCTTCTGATGTCAGTCTGGTTTCCCATTTTGGACATCTTGATTTACAGGAGTGGATGCCATGCAGACACGTGTTTGTATTCCGTAGAACCTAATACCCATGGCTCTTAATCTCTGCCTCAGTGCTGGGGGGACGTTGGGGCATCCTCTTCATGTCTCATCTCCATGGGAATGGTCCAGATGTGCCCTAAAATAATTCATCACTTGCCAGAGTTCTCAACAACAGTTATAGCGTTCCTTTTTTTTTTTTTTTTTTTTTTTTTTTTTTTTTTTTTTGAGACGGAGTCTCGCTCTGTCACCCAGGCTGGAGTGCAGTGGCGCGATCTCGGCTCACTGCAAGCTCCGCCTCCCGGGTTCACGCCATTCTCCTGCCTCAGCCTCTCCGAGTAGCTGGGACTACAGGCGCCCGCCACCACTCCTGGCTAATTTTTTGTGTTTTTAGTAGAGACGAGGTTTCACCGTGGTCTCGATCTCCTGACCTCGTGATCTGCCCGCCTCGGCCTCCCAAAGTGCTGGGATTACAAGCGTGAGCCACCGTGCCCGGCCGAGTTATAGCGTTCTTTGAGTCCATGATACCAAACACACAGCTTCATTGGTCAGTGGAATGGAATGTTGGGTGGGAAAGCTCCAGTGAGAAGGGGCCTGGTTGTGTGGGGGTGGGCAGGTGGTCTTCATTGAGGAGGAAGGTATCTGCAAGCCCTCTCAAACCTTGTCATCTTTGCTAAAGTGCAGTGGTTAAATGACAGCATGGTAGCATCTGTTCTTAGGCCTGTGAAGTCATCCCTGTGAGAGATAGTAAAATGGAGGACAGGGCTGAGGCTGAGGAGGAGGAATGCAGAGGATGAGGGAGGAACGCAGAGGAGGAGGGAGGAACGGAGTTCTAGAGAAGCGATACAGCTTTGTGGATTTACAGTACCTGGCGTTATTTTTTGTCATGTTACTTCCTACTTCCTTTTCCTTCTTGCAGTAATATTTGTCACATACTCCTTTTCAAACCACAAAGTGAATTAAAAATCAGATAGGGAGGCCTGAAAAATTTGTAAATCTATTTGATCTGTTTGGCAGTTAATGGAGAGTATTGACATTACTACTGTTAATAGCATATTTGTCATCTTTACTCTTTGTTCTCTAGAGATAAAAATAATGTAAACACTTTTGTCATTAATATCTTCATTAAGATTCTAAATGAACATCAAGAACCTGCTCTTTCACTCAAATGTTCTTGCATGCATTTTTGCTACTCAGAATATGACAAAGTTAGCGAGTTAAGATGGAAATTGTTTGGAAAAGCCTTAGTAGGTGATGCAGCTTTCCTCACTCTGTGTCAGTTCTACGATCAGGTTGGCAGCTTCTATGATCTGGAGGCAGAGGTAGGGTTCAGGCTGATCTCCCAGGAGGCAGCAGGCCCTGGGTGCTGGCCTTATATCTGTCAGCTCACCTAGGGAATCCTTCAACTAACAGGTGAGCCCATTTTTTAATGTGCAAAATGAAACTGCTCAAGGTGAGGACCTTCCACCTCTAGACAAGGGTGCTCAGCCAGTCAGTTAGCTAGCCATGATTTGCTAAGAGTCCATGAAGTACAGAGTACTGTGCTGGGCTAGAAAGCAGATTCATAAAGAGTAGAATGGTGCTTGACTCCAACTAGAGAGTCAAGATAGGCTCTTGAACAAGTTAGATACTGTTTGGAGGCAGTGTATGATTTGGGAGCCAGGTGTGGTTCAGTGAAAACATCTGTTACACCAGGCCCTACAGTAGTAGCACTTCAAGGTTGGCCCTGGTATGGGAGTAGGGCAGGCAAATGCAGCTGCCTTTAAGGAGGGAACTAAACTCCGAGGCTTTCCTGTAACACATTGTATTTGTTGGCAGTGTGAGCTCTGCTGTCTTACTTTACTTACAGTGGAAGGAGTCTGGATGCTCCTCTGACTGTGCGTGTTGTAACTGGAGGGCACACGGTGAGCCTACCAGGACTGGGGAGCTAAGGGAAACCAACACTGGAGGAGCACTAGGAAATTCATGGTGAGTATGGAGAAGCAAAGAGACTTTGGTGGAAACATCTAGTTCTGCTACATGAAGAATACATGCGTGTCTACCGAGGGCCAGGTGGGAGACTGTGGAATAGCTGTCAGCGCCAAACCTAAGGGCCCTGATGGGAATCTCACACAAGGAAAAGGAGCTTCCTGAGGCAGCAGCAGAAAAGGGATAGAATTTGAACTGAGTGTGGGGACCAAGACAGACAGGAGGAAAAGGAAGCACTGGTCCATCCATAGGGATATGGAACAGAGGCATGAGCAGTCTCTGCTTTTTAGTGTTTCATCCTCCACATGGACCCCACATCACTTTTCCCAAGGATGCAGGAAACTGTATTTGCTGGTACCCAGGGAGAGAGCGGTTGGTGATCTGCATGTCCAAGTATAATTTCCCAGAATTGGAAATAAGATTCTCATAAAGATATAAAATGAACATGTCAAAATTTTATTTCATCCTCCAGTTAGAAAACCAGTGAAATGGTAAATTGATCCAAACAGTATCTGAGGAACTAGTATTTATAGGCTGAGGGAAGAATGTTAGATTAAGATTGCTAGGTTATACATAAAGCTGGGTAATACCTTAAAGCAGGGCTCCCCAGTGCCTGGACCGTGGACTGGTACTGGTCTGTAGCCTGTTAGGAACCAGGCTGCACAGCAGGAGGTGAGTGGTGGGCAGGCGAGCATTACCACAGCTCTATCCCATGTTAGATCAGCGGTGGCATGAGATTCTCAGGAGTGCTAACCCTATTGTGAAATGTGCATGCAAGGGATCTAGGTTGCGCACTCCTTATGAGAATCTAATGTCTGATGATCTGAGGTGGAACAGTTTCATCCTGAAACCATCTCCTCACTGTCCCCCATCATCTGTGGAAAAATTGTCTCCCGCAAAACCAGTCCCTGGTGCCAAAAAGGTTGGGAACTGCTGTCTCACAGAGCAGCAAAATCATAATCTTTGAGATAATCTTTTTCACCACTAAAAAACCTGTAAGTCAACATGTAACATCACAGTGTGCGGACTCCAATCAGACAGCAGACGGCAAAATTAAACACAAGTACATTCTTCTAGAGAGTTAAATCATCCTTGGGAGGCTTGTAAAACAATGCTATCATATTACATTGAGAGGATATGGCACCCCTTCATCTCCCACCCCCTCCCCATCCTGCCCAACTATCTAATTTCCAAGTTTTAGTTAGTTTGTGTTAACATTAATAAAATACTTTGGCGTTAAACCTGAGATTGAACCCCAGTTTCTTCACTTACCAGCTGTGTAATGTTGGGCAAGTGATTAAACTACAACTGGCTTAACTTGCTGTATGTTGGAAGGAACACCTGAGATAGCTTTTGTAAGGTTGTAAGGTGCCTGGCACCTGATAGGTACTCAGTAAATCTTAGTTCTTCTCTTCACCTTTCCTCTCTTTAAAATTAAGACACTTCCACCTTTTGTCTGGCCTTTATGGTCATATATGCTTTATTTAGAAAACTCTCTGCCTGTGATTACTGTTTCAACAAAATGGAGAGTTTTGATATTCTCGAAATCGTTTTTTTTTTTTTTAATAAAAAAGTTACTAGATGCAGGGTCTTACTATACTGTCCAGGCTGAACTCAAGCCATCCTTCTACCTCAGCCTCCCGAGTAGCTGGGACTATGGGTGTGCACCACCTGGCTTGATATTCTTTGTTTTTTTTTCTTTTTTTGATGGAGGGGTGGGAATACTTCTTGTTTAGATGAAAGTTATTAGTCTTATCTTCTTTACACGGAGGGTTGGCTTCCCAAGTTATCCTTTGTGTCGCTCACTCAGTAAGTATTTTAGTGTCCATGTTGAGGTTTGTGAGGAGGAGGAGAAGGCACAGAAGGCTTCCAGGAGTGGGCTGTCCATGTACCCTATTATTGTTAAAGGTAAGTGCAGAGGGAGTCAGCAGAGCTGCCAGAGGGAATGTGAGCTGGGCTTATCATAGTGAGATTTGGGTTCCTGGAGAATATGTTTTCCTCCCTTCTCTGTAACTACTCACATGATAACCTGTGTGCTGGCCCTTGATTTTACCTCCCTTATGGAGTATGATATTAATGTAGAATAATAGGTCAGGGTCCCAAATTCAAACTCCGTTCTGCCACTGTTTACAACTTTTTTTTTTCCTTGAGATGGGGTCTCGCTCTGTTGCCCAGGCTGGAGTGCAGTGGTGCAATCTTGACTCACTGCAAGCTCTGCCTCCTGAGTTCAAGTGATTCTTGTGCCTCAGCCTCCTCAGGTAGCTGGGATTACAGACATGCACCACCATGCCTGGCTAATTTTTGTATTTTTAGTAGGAATGGGGTTTCACCATGTTGGCCAGGCTGGTCTCAAACTCCTGACCTCAGGTGATCCACTGGCCTTGGCCTCCCAAAGTGTTGGGATTACAGGTGTGAGCCACCAGGGCTAGTCGGTTCTTCTTCTTTTTTTTTTTTTTTTTGGAGACGGAGTCTCACTCTGTCACCCAGGCTGGAGTGCAATGGCACGATCTCAGCTCACTGCAACATCCACCTCCCAGGTTCAAGCGATTATCCTGCCTCAGCCTCCCAAGTAGCTGGGATTACAGGTGCACACCACCACGCCCAGCTAATTTTTTTGTATTTTTTAGTAGAGACAGGGATTCACCATGTGGGCCAGGCTGGTCTCGAACTCCTGACCTTGTGATCCACCCGCCTCGGCCTCCCAAAGTGCTGGGATTACAGGCATGAGCTACCGCGCCCGGCCAGGTTCTTCTTTTTAGTATTTACACTTTTGTTTTTTCTGCCTCACCGCAGAATCCAGTATGGTCTAAACCTTGTTCAGTATTAATGGCCACACAAGGGAAAAGATCCCTAGCCCCCTTTCCTCATTTCTGTGCATAACTCTAAATGAGGTGTGATATGGTAAGTCCCTTGGCGGTCCAGGTTCCATTCATTCGTTCATTAGGCAACAAGTATTTATTGAGCAAACCCTGGTGCGAAGCCCTGGTGTTTTTTCTGTGTGTGTAAGAGCCTGCTCTGATGGAGACAGAGGGTAACCAAGTAAACAAGGAAGATCATTAGAGATTATTATAAGTGCTATGAATGAAACAAATGAAATGATGAGGAACTGTAAGTAAGCTGCTATTCCTAGTAATTTTAATTAGGGTGATCAGAGATGTTCTTCTTGAGGAGGTAGCTTTCTAAGCTGAAAATCAAAGGATGAGAATGAGTCAGCCATGGGAATAATTGAGCAAAGGACATTATAAGAAAGGGGACAGTGCAGAGAACTGTGGGATGTTTGACTTGTCCAAGGAATGGAAAGAAAGACCTGTGGCTGGAGTCGAGTGAGTAAGGGGATGTGGTCAGAGGCTGGCAGGGCTGTTTTGGGGCTCTGTAGATAGGGAGAATGAGTTTGGGATTTTTCTAAGTGCAACGGAAAGCTCTCGAAGAGGTCAAGAAAACCGGAATGGTGTATGCTTATTCGAAAACATGAAGTAAAAGAATGATATGGTTGTCATGTGAAGAATTGAATGGAGGGTGTCAAGCACAGGAGTAGGGAGACCAGTGAGGTGGCCCTTTGGAGGTCTCATGGCTTGGGCTATGGTGAGAGTGGTAGGGATGTCAGAGAAGGATGCTTGGAAGATTAAGCTGGGTTGTGGTGGACCCCGGATACCTGGATGAGGAGCTTAGGTTTGGTTTTTGCAGCTATGAGGGAGCTGTTGTGAATGTGTGACTTTTTGAGTGAGTGCATGTGTATTTGTATATGTGACTGTGAGATTGCGTGTGAGTCACCGTATCTGAGTGTGCAGTGCGTGTGTGGACTTCTGAGTGCATGTGACTGTGTGCATTTCTCTCCTGTTGGAGCTGTGATCAGGCCAGTGGCATGAAGCAAAGGGCTATTCTGTGTGGCACAGAGTAAACTGGGGGAAAGGCTGGTGGCAGGGAGACGAGCTGAGAGGGTGGTGCCATATGTGAAATGAAGGCCCAGAGGATGCTCACTTGGCTAGCCATGGAGAAAGAAAAGACTACATCGGGCAAGTCCTCTTATTTATTTTACTCTATAGTTGGGATGAATGAGATTTAGGAGTGAAAGGTAACTTCATGAAAGACGTCATAGTCTCTTTAATTAGGCCAGTTTGATCACTTGCTGAGTATTTTACCAGCCTTATTTAAAAAAAAAAATTAAACCTCACTGAAATTCATGTGCTTGATTTCTGTGAACAGAATTCCATGAGCATTAAGTTGATTGATTCTACTACCTGCTATACCTTCCTGCCAAGACCGCTCTCCCCAATGCGTGTATTCATTTTCTCTTTTAGAATTCTTGAGAAACCCATTTAGAATTCTTGAGAAACTCATTGTATTTTTTATTTCCCCCAGGACATTTTCGAAGATGCCTTGGAAACCATCTCAATGTAAGTAATAACATAATAAAAAGTATGTAGTAAAGAAAAATTGGTTGTTGTCTTACATAAAAAGTAAATATTTCATTCTCATTTTTTGGAGAGTACTGCAGTGGCTATTTTCAGAAAAAAAGTCACTTTTCTATAATTAAAGAGAATGTGATTATATTTAAGAAAGGATCTATCTAATAATACTTTCAGATACATTTCTGAGTATTATTTCTTGTAACAAAATAAAATTTCTCAACAAATTATTTGTTTATAGCTAACTCTTTTAATAGTTGTTCATATTTATGTCAGTCTCATTTTGTAGATTTTTGTGTTTGGTTTGTACTTAATTTTATTAAAAGCATTCACTGTAAGCCTATATAGTTTTTGTAATAATTCTAAATTGCTAAATCATATTAGATCAAGTGGAATATAACAATTTACTTGCTTCTCCATTGTTAGACATTTAGGTTGTCACTGGCTTAAAAATGTAAAACTGAGTTTTACATGTGTATAGCTTTGTTATATTTTGAATTATTTCTAAAGGTTAACATAACAAATGTAGGATTACTGAATTAAAAGGGATGAATATGTTTATTGTTCTTTGTATATCTCTAATTGCCTTTCTGTATTAGTTAACTTCAGCTGCTATAACAAAACACAATAGCCTGGGTGGCTTAACCAACAATAATTTATTTTCTCACAATTTTGGAGGCTAGAAGTCTGAGTTAAAGGTGCCAACATGGTTGGGATTCTGGTAGGGGCTCTCCTCTTGGCTTGCGGACTCCCTCCTCCTTCTTGTGTTCTTACATGGCCGAGAGAGTGAGAGCAAAAGCTCTCTGATGTCCTTTCTTTTTTTTTTTTTTTTGAGGCGGAGTCTCGCTCTGTTGCCCAGGCTGGAGTGCAGTGGCGTGATCTCTGCTCACTGCAAGCTCCGCCTCCCAGGTTCACGCCATTCTGCCTTAGCCTCCTGAGTAGCTGGGATTACAGGCTCCCGCCACCACGCCCGGCTATTTTTTTTTTTATTTTTAGTAGAGATGGGGTTTCACCATGTTAGCCAGGATGGTCTCCATCTGACCTCGTGATCTGCCCCTCTTGTCCTCCTAAAGTGCTGGGATTACAGGCGTGAGCCACCACGCCCGGCCTGATGTCCTTTCTTATAAGGGTGTTAATCCTATCCTGAGGACCCCACTCACCTGACCTCATTTAAATCCGATTGTCTCCCAAAGGCTCCATATTTAAATTCCATCACATTGGGGGTTTGGGCTTGAACATGTGCGTGTACAGGTGTGGGTAGAGGGGCACCGTTTGTTTTACAGTACTTCCACAAGAGTATTATCAATTTACTTGGCTACGAATACTATATAAGTAAAGTGGTTTAAACTGTCACATTATCATCACCGGGTATTATTTCAAAAACAGTTTTGCGACTTAAATGATACCTACTTTAGTATTTTTAAAAATTGTTTAAAAAATACATTGCATCTTTTGTATGACTTCTAGTTTTCTTTTGTCTCTTGGCTTTTTTCAGAATGTTTCTCTTAACATACTTATGGACTTTAAATTATATGTACCCTAATCTTTTGTCATATTTGCTATAGATATTTCCTCCAGACTGCAATTTTTCTTTATTTTAGAATTATACATTTTTATTTTGTCCAAAAGTTTAACGTTTATATGATTTTTTTTTTTAAAAACTTAATCGTGATTGGGATTAACCTATTAATTAGGAGCAGTTTCAGACTTACAGAATTATTGAGGAGGTAGTACAGAGTATTCGTGTGTACCCCACCCCAGTTTTCTCTATTATTAATTTCTTAAGTTAGCATGGTACATTTGTCACAATTAATGATCAATATGGATATATTATTGTTAACTACAGTTCATACGTTATCCAGATTTATTTAGTTTTTACCGAGTGTCCTTTTTCTGCCTCAGCATCCCACCCAAGATACCACTTTACATTTAGTCACCGCGTCCCCTTAGGCTCCTCTTGGCTGTGACAGTCTCTCAGACTCTCGTTTTTGGTGACCTTGACAGTTTTGAGGAGTACTGTCAGTTATTTTGTAGAATGGCTCTCAGTTGAGATTGGTCTGTTTTTTTCCCCCCATGATTTGACTGTGGTCATGTGTTTTTGGGAAGAAGACCCCAGATGGAAAGGGCCATTCTTGTCACATCATAGCAAAGGTCCACGATATCAATGTGACTTAGCACTACCGATGTTGAACTTGGTCACGTGTCATGGGTAGTGTTTGTCAGGTTTTTCCACTGTAAAGTTGCCCTTTTTCCCTTCCTCTCTTTTTGTACAGTACTCTTTGGAAGATAATCTGTTTATGTGATTTTTAAGAAATCACTTCTATGGTGGGCAAGTGATCGCCATTCAGAAATCTTATAATTATTCAATCCTGCTCCTCCCTTGGTGTTGGCAGGAAATGAGCTTGGGCTATAGTAGGTGATCGCAGTCCAGGGGATGGAAAAGGATCAGGCCGTGGGGCTGGTGATTGGAGTTCACCAGAGGAGACACTGCTTTTCCCAGCGGGAGGTAGCATGCCACACACACCAGAGAGGGGTGCAGACCTCACAGAGGAGGATGGGTCTCACTGACCAGTGGGAGCAGTGTGACCCGTGAGCAGTGTACACTGATGCTTGTGCTTCTCTGAGCTCCCACTGGCTTCAGTAGGCTGGTAGTGGCTTTACCTTTGGGACCTCAGGAAGGCATTGCAAGCAGTTTTTAACATCTATTAGTTTTTAAAAAAATCAAACCATAGAAATAAACAAAAGCCCTAAATTCGACCCAGCTGAAGTTAGATTCCTATCTCACACCAGCCCTAAAATTGCTAGCCCACTATTCCAGCACCATTTGTTAGGTCCATGAGGGAAACAATTTATATTTGATACCTCCGTTGTCAAGTAAGTTCATTAAAATAATAACACACTGTTTTGGGCTTTCCATTCAGTTTCTTTGTCTAGATGCCTGTGTTTGCACAAAAACAACTCTTTTGTTCAACTGAGTTAGATGGTTTAATATTAGCATTGTCTGGTTCTCAGAACATCAACCAAAATGACTCCTGTGATGGAGATGCTTTTGATTCGTGACTATCAGAAACCCCTTTGTGTACTTTTTGTTTTTGCCTTAAAATAAATTTTATTGTATATATATAAGGTATACAACATGATGTTATAAGATACATATATAGTAAAATTGTTACTATAGGAGAACAAATGACGATATCTATCAACTCACATAGTTACCCTTTTTTTTTTTTTTTTTTTTTTTTTTTTTAGACAGAGTCTCACTCTGTTGCCCAGGCTGGAGTGCAATGATGTGATCTCAGCTCACTGCAACTTCTGCCTCCTGGGTTCAAGCAATTCTCCTGCCTCAGCCTCCCAAGTAGCTGGGATTACAGACGCCTGCCAACTATGTCCAGCTAATTTTTGTATTTTTAGTAGAGACAAGGTTTCACTGTGTTGGCCAGGCTGATCTCAAACTCCTGACCTCAGGTGATCCACCTACCTTGGCCTCCCCCAAGGTGCTGGGATTACAGGCGTGAGCCACTGCGTCTGGCCTAGTTACCCATTTTTTTTCCTCCTGTGGCAAGGAGGAAAAATCTAATTTAATTTAGCAAAAATCCTGAATACAGTGTACTATTTCTTATTAACTATAATCCTCATGTTGTACATTAGATTTTTTTAGCTTGTTCATCCTTCATATTTGCTAGAGAAACCCCTTCATGTACTTTTAAAGTGGGAAATTCGAGAAGCGTTGTCTTGGTGTCTTTTATTCTACTGTCAACTCTGTTATAGTTTTTCTCATGCTGAAGACTGTAGCTCCTTAACACTGCCTCAGTTTCTAATGACCACACATTCTCCCTTCATTGCCTCCAGAACTTCTCTGTGGCTGTATTTATCTGCCAGCAGTTTCTTCCTCTTGTCTAATTTTAACTTCCCTGTCCTGCTCAGTTTAACAAATCCAAAGGTTTCCCCATTTTAGAATTTATCTTGTTCTTTTAGGTTTCTGGTGTGCATTATTTCTCGTGTCCTTTAGACTGTCGCTGAAACGTTTGTGTGTCCTTTTCAATGTTGCTGAATTGTTCCACTCCTCTCACCTTGGTTATAGCAACACATTATAGGAACCCTTCTCCTAATAGAGAGAGATAGAGCCCAAAGCCAGAAGGGGTAGCCAGATTAGGTGCTGGAGTCTATACATGAAGAATCTTGTAGCAGAGGCCTCCATTCAGAGTCTGCAGTTGATTTTGATCTGATTTTAATAAACTTTGCCTTTTGGTCTTGTGCATACTTTTGCCTTACAGCATTCTGAGAGGTATTGTAAGGGGGTAGTTTCCGAAGCAGAGCTTGTTGGTGATGACAAAAAATGGCAGTGAGAGAACAAAGAAAATATTACACACAGCCACAAAACTCTAAAGCACAGCGGTGTGGTTTCATTTTGCCTTCATGCACACAACTACATGTACCTTCCTGGGGAGACGGGACTGACCACAGACTTGACAGTCAGACTTGAACTGTAGTGCCAGTTTGCCATTTACTGGCTGGGAGGCCTGGGCAGTTTCTCTGAGCTTGTTTTCTCCTCTCATAGATTTATTGAGAGGATTAAATGAAATTTAAGTTAAATGTGATAATGGGAGTAAAACACATAGTAAGTGCTCAGTGAACATCGGTACTTTTCTGCTCTCCCTTGTAAGAGCGTGGGTTCTCCAGAAAAATAGAACCAATAGGAGACATCAAATGTCTATATATGAAGAGATTTGCTGTAAGTAATTGACTCATGTGATTATGGAGGCTGAGAAGTCCCCAGTTCTGCAGTTGGCAAGCTGGAGACACAGGAGAAGCGGCCTCTGACTATAAATACATATTAATTGTAAAAAATTTCTTCAGTTGTTTTTATGTGAACTTTTTGTTTGTCCTAATTTCAGGGTTTGTAATATTTCTCACATTTCCTCTTAAATTGGTGATACTATAACATTCCGTTTGTGAATTCTGCAAAACTTAGTAGAGTTCTTTTTCTTTACACTTAACTGAACCATACATTTTGATCTTATGTTTCTAGTGCAGAGAGCAAGTACTTCAGTCTCTCTGTATCAAGATGTGGTGCTCTTGCCAACCTGATGATTAATTTCTTCCAGTGAATATTTTCTCTTGAATGCCTAATGAAAGGATTCACACTAACAGATGAAGGAGGCCTTAAATTGTTTCCACAAAGGAAATAGTTTCTTATTTTTCTTTTTCTGCCTAATGAATTTACTACTCTCAACATAGATTTTTCCTACCTCTGGATCTTTGTGGTAACGATTGTGTTATTTTAACTATTTTGAGAAATTGCTAGTTCAAAATAGTTAAAATAACACAAAATAAAATAAAATAAAACTGTTAAAATAAAACTGGTAGATCATACAAAAATCTCCACCATTTAGAACTGGAGGAAAAATTAGAGATGTAAAAAAAATGTTAGTAGTACATTGACCATGTTCTTTTTAAAAATTAAAATAGGCCAAGTGCTGTGGCTCACGCCTGTAATCCCAGCACTTTGGGAGGCTGAGGTGGGCAGATCACCTGAGGTCAGGAGTTTGAGACCAGCCTGGCCAACATAGCAAAACCCCATCTCTACTAAAAATACAAAAATTAGCTAGGCTTTGTGGCGTATGCCTGTAATCCCAGCTAGTCGGGAGGCTGAGGCAGAAGAATCACTTGAACCCGGGAGGCGGAGGTTGCAGTGAGCTGAGATTGTGCCACTGCACTCCAGCCTGGGCGACAGAGCAAGACTCCATCTCAAAAAATAATAATAATAAAATAAATAGAATTAAAAAATAAAAATTAAAATAGTTTGTGAACTTTATGACCTGTTTGGCATAAGGAGGTGACCTCTTAAGGAGGAATTGTAAATTAGACCTGTTGCATGATATATAGAAATTTGTCACAAATAACATGCGGTTCTAGATTAGCCATAGTTTCTTGCTTCCTGATTTAACAGTTCCATGCTGGTTTGCACTTCTAGTGCTCTGATGACGGAGTGTCCCTTTTCTCAGTGTTAGTGCCCAGTTGCCATCTCTGACAATGTAGTGGTGGGTATAATAAATCTGTTGATAATTAACTGTGATATGGCATGTGAAGAGTAAATATAGTGTTTTGGGAATTCCAAAAGAAAGCTATCTTTTGGTTGGGAGATGGGAGCGCTGGCATTTGCTTTGGGTTTTGAGGGGTGGGTGGCATTTCAGTTGGTAGAGCCAGTGCAGAGGGTCAGAAGTGGGGACATGCCGGGTGAACAGTTCTGAGGACAGTGGCCAGAGCACAGAGCAGTGGGTTTGAAACACCAATGGGGCCCTGGACACAAACGAAGTTGGGTCATGGAGGATTCCTGGTCTTGTCTAGTGGGGAGAATGGACTAACCACTTACAGTCATCGTGATTTGGTGTTTTGTTTTTGTTTTTTTGACAGGATCTCACTCGGTCTCCCAGGCTAGAGTGCAGTGGTGCGTTCTCAACTCACTGCAGCCCCAAACTCCTGGGTTCAAGTGCTCCTCCCACCTCAGACTTCCAAGTAGCTGGGACTATAGGCAGGTGCCGTCACGCCTGGCTAATTTAATTTTTGTGGAGACACAGTCTCCCTGTGTTGCCCAGGCTGGTCTTGAACTCCTGGACTCAAGTGATCCTCCCACCTTTGCCTCCCAGAGTGTTGGGATTACAGACATGAGCTACTGTACCTGGGTGGTGGTGTTTTTGATTAACCTCTTTCTCATAAAAACCACTGTGGGCAATGGGACAAAAATCTAACCGGGAGTCCTGGTTGGGCACTGATTAATTAAAATTTTCTTTTCATGGTAGTTTAGAGAAGTCAGGGGAGACAGATCAAACTTATGTTCAAAGACTGTTAGAACAGATGCAGGTTTAATATATTCTCAGCAGTGGTCTTTCATATTCCAGAGCATCTTATGGAAATTTCAAATTTATCCTTACATAGAAACTCATATGTGTTCAATGGAGTCCTGAGGTGGTGTGAATACAGTGGGGATGAATGTGTGTATTTTCAAGAACTGCTCTGAATTTGTACTTACCTGTAGAAGGTGAAATAGGCAGATTTTTTTAGCCAGGTAATTAGAAGCTTACAATAGAAATAAAAATATTTTGATCGCTTCTTGGCCTTTTGTCTAAGATCAAGTGTAGTATAAAAATATTTTGTTTTATAACATTTCTCACAAACTTTTTCCTTCTCCACACCTTCTCTTTCGAACCATAAATTGTAGATGAGAGTGAGGTAAGGCTTTTAGGGCCATTTTTTTCCTCATTAGGTTAGATCATTTGGTGATACAATAGTTTTGTCTGTTTTAATTAAGGGTGAATATCGGTGAATGATAGTTGGAAAACATCTGATATTTTTCTTCAGAGTGGTTAAGTTATACATAGTAACTACAAGGAGAGTTAGATTTGTTTTCATTTTTCTCTGCTGTTTTTTTTGGCCCCAATTTTCCCCTGTAGGTAATATAAATGTTACTCAAGTCTGGAAAGGGAGTTTTGTCCTGTCTTAATTTGATTTTCTTAATCAAGTCAACAGTGATTTTATTGGATCTAAGATACCATTCATATTGTTTCTTATATATTCCTAAGGAAGGAAAAAAAAAACACAATGAGGAATTTTGTAGGAGACCTTGCATAAAGGAAAGGAAAAATAAAATCATCTTGCAGGAAGGCACAGTAAGGAAATGTGTATATTTCAACCTTGGTATTACGTAGGGAAGGAAAAAAAATCTCTAATGAGATTCTCCACTCAGAGAATTTTTTTAAACAGCTCTATTGCAATATTAATTTATATCTCATATATATTCCTATTTTAATTATACGATTTAATGCATTTTAATGTATTTACAGAAATATAGAGCCATCACTACAATCTAACTTCAAAACATTTTTATCATCTGAAAAAGAAATCTGTGCCTTTTTATAGTCATTATCTATTCCCACTCTTAGCTGGGGCATCCACTAATCTAACTTCTGTCACTCTTAGCTGGGGCAACCACTAATTTAATTTTTGTAGATATTTTATATAAATGGAATAATCTAATATGTATTATTTTGTGTCTACACATGTCGTAGAATGTGTAGTACAGGTAGATGCTCCTTGACTCATGATGGGGTTACATCCTGATAACTTCATCATAAATAAAAAACATAGAAAGTGAAAATGCATTGGATACCCTGACAAACCCATCATAATGTTGAAAAATTGTTAGTTGAACCATCCTAAGTTGGGGACCATCTGCACTTCATTCCTTTTTATGGCTGAATAATATTCATTTATATGAATATATCACATTTTATTTGTCTGTTCATCAGTTGATGGGCATTTGAGTCATTTCCAGTTTTTGGCTATTGTGAATAATGCTGCTATAAACAATTGTGTACAGTCTTTATATGAACATGTTTTAAATGATCTGTCATACAGACACAGAAGTGGAATTGGTAAGTTGCATGGTGAACCTATGTTTAACTTTTTAACGCTCTTTAGAATTTGAATTATAAGCTTGTTTGGAGTCTGAATACATATGTCACCCCCAACAACTTCAAGCAGGTTATTTAACTTTAAGTGGATCAGGTTGGTGGTGTCCTCAGGTAATTGGCAGAAGCAAATGCAGATCCTCTCCCTAAGAACATAACTTTGATTTAGGGCAGTCGAAGTTGCTGCCCTAACTTTTAAGATGGTGGATATAAAATTTAAGATGGTGGATATGGCAGCAAAGATGCTGCCCATAATTTTAAGATGTATCTTGGGGTTAGGGATATTCCATGATGAAAATTTGTGTGTCATAGGGTCAATGATATAGTAAATGGAAATAAAAGTTCTTTAAAAAGCTCAAGGTAAACAGCATTCCTGGTGTTTTTTCCTTGTTTCTGTTACCACTTGGCTTGCTTCTCTTTGTATTTTCTTTTGTCCTATTAGATCTACTCTAATGGTCTGCTGTTGTGTTTAGACCTGCCACTGTGAAGTTCTTCGTATAAATTCATAGGGGCAAGGAGAATGTGTGTTGTACATGTTTTAAGATATAGATCCTATAAATGCTGCTTTTCACTACGAGGAGTGACAGGATTTCATAACTTGAAGGAAAGCCTCTGAAGGAAAGCTCCTTAGCAACACTTTGGTCCAATTATCTCATCTTACCAAGGAGGTCCCAGCCGAGATGGAAGACTGAGTCGTGGTTGGGGGTTGTTGGTGCAAAGTGAGTGACCAGTGAACCCCTATGAGCAGGACCTTTGTGATTGTGGTTGCCTTTCTGCAGGCTCAGTATCCTCTCTGACTTTCTCAGCCCTGGTAGCAATGCTCAGCTTGTGTCTGAAAGCCAGGGCTTTGCTCTTACACTGAGTTCCTTGCCTCCTCCATAAGTAACTTTCTTGACATGGCTGCGGCTACCTGCTGCTGTCTTGGGCTATTTTGGTAGTTGTAATGGGAAAGAGGTGCAATCATTGCTTCTTTTATCACTCACTAGGATGTTTCACAAACACATTAATTTTTATGTCCCAAACTGAACTCTTGGTATCCACCTCCTTTGTTTATCTGAAAACTTTGCCTTTTCTGTAAATGTCTCCACCCACCATCCACCCATTTGTTCAAGTCAGAAGCTTGGGAGACATCTTTGATTCCTTTCTTTTCTTTTAATTTCCACATTACCAAGTCTGATGATTTCCACCTCCAAAATATATTTCCCATCTGTTCACTTTCCTCTCTCTCCACTCTATTACATTAGCTTAAGTGACTATAAGATTTTGCTTGGACTACTTTAAGAGCTGGCTGATGGTTAATGTGTGTTCCCACTTCTTTTGTTCTCTCCCTCCACTTTTCCAACTGCACCCCACTTATTCTCCATACGGCAGCCCAAGTTATTTTATTTTTTTTGAGACGGAGTTTCGCTCTTATTGCCCAGGCTGGAGTGCAGTAGTACAATCTCGGCTCACCGCAACCTCAGCCTCCTGGGTTCAAGCGATTCTCCTGCCTCAGCCTTCCTGAGTAGCTGGGATTACAGGCGCCTGCCACCATGCCCGGCTAATTTTGTATTTTTAGTAGAGGCGGGGTTTCTCCATGTTAGTCAGGCTGGTCTCAAACTCCCAATCTCAGATGATCCGCCTACCTCGGCCTCCCAAAGTGCTGGGATTATAGGCGTGAGCCACCATGCCCAGCCTAAAATTATTTTTAAAAATAAGATAATTTGGGGCAGGCACAGTGGCTCATGCCTGTAATCCCAGCACTTTGGAAGGCCAAAACGGGTGGATTGCTTGAGCCCAGTAGTTTGAGACCAGCCTGACCAACATGGCAAAACCCCCTCTCTACAAAAAATTAGGCCAGGCGCGGTGGCTCACGCTTGTAATCCCAGCACTTTGGAAGGCCGAGGCGGGCGGATCACGAGGTCAGGAGATCGAGACCACGGTGAAACCCCGTCTCTACTAAAAATACAAAAAATTAGCCGGGCGTGGTGGCGGGCGCCTGTAGTCCCAGCTACTCGGAGAGGCTGAGGCAGGAGAATGGCGTGAACCCGGGAGGCGGAGCTTACAGTGAGCCGAGATTGCGCCACTGCACTCCAGCCTGGGTGACAGAGCAAGACTCCGTCTCAAAAAAAAAAAAAAAAAAAAAAAATTAGCCAGGTGTGGTGACACATCTGTAGTTCCAGCTACTTGGGAGGCTGAGATGAGAGGATCATCTGAGCTGCAGAAGTCGAGGCTGTGTTGAGCTGTGATGGTGCCCCTGCACTCCAGCCTGGGCGATAGAGTAAGACCCTGTCTCAAAAAAAAAAAAAAATTTAATATGACCAATTTTGAACATCTACAGAAAGTAAAGAGGATAGTAAACCAAACCTTATATACTAATCACTTAGCTTCTATAGTTGTCAACTCAAGGCCAATCTTATTTCATCCATATCCCATCCCCAGATTATTTGGAATCAAATCCTAGACATGATAATTTATTTCTACCTCTAAATATATTAAAATATATTTCCTGAAAACAAAGACAGTCTCTTTCATAATTACCTTTCAGATACCAAGATCAGGAAATTGACATTGATATAGAGCTATAGTTTAATCTGTATGCTTTATATGACATCATTTTATCTGTATTTTCGCTTGCAAAGGTCGCTTTTTAAAAATATCACTAGACTGTTATCACACCTAAAACATAGTAATATCCATTCAGTAACTGGTCAGTGCTCAAATTTCTCCGACTATCTCATTTTTTTTTTTTAACAGTATGTTTGTGTGAATCAGGGCAAGAGTGATCCTTTTAGAAATTAAATGGGATGATGTCACTCCTTGCTTAAAATCCATCCATGAGTTTTCATGTCTAAAGTTGAAGACCCAATCTACCTTTGTTCATAAGGTTTGAGGTGGTCGGGCTCCCACATACTGCTTCTGCCTTGTCGAGGGCAACTCTTGCCCTCATGCATGACCCTCCAGCCACAAGCCTTATACAGGCTTTTTGTGAGAGTGAACACTGTGCTGCTCCGGATTGGAGCGTGTTTGCCCTCACTCTTTTGAGGGCTTTTTGCTGGCCATCCTCCACTCTCAGCTGGTGTGTCCTCCCACTTTCTCAGTGACTCCACCAAAATAGTTACTCTTCCCCCATTTCTCTGTCTTGGCATCTCGTTTGTTTCTGTCACTCCATTTCTCATTTTGCAGTTAATTGTTACTTGTTTTTTGATCATCTGTTTTTTTGAGCTCTAAGTTCTATAACGATGGGTCTGATCTACTTTGCTTGTCATGGTGTACTTGGCACCTATGCACCATGCTTGTCACATAGTAGGTGCTCAGTATATATGTGTTGAAAAAATGAATGTGTGAAATTAATATACTGTCTTAGTCCATTTGGGCTGCTGTAACAAAATCCATTAGACTGGGTAATTTATAAACAATGGAAATTTATTTCCTCACTGCTTTGTAGGCCACAAGGTCCAAGAGTAAAGCGGCAGCAGATTAAGTGTCTGGTGAGGGCCCATTCCTCATAGATGGTGCCTTCTTTGTGTCCTCACGTGGTAGAAGGAAGCAAAAAATTGTGGAGAGAGGGGAAAGAAAAAAAAAAAAAGGAAGAAGGAAAAAGGGGCAAAGAGACTCCCTCAAGCTTTTTTGTTAGGGCACTAATCCCATTTACAGGGGTGGAACCCTCATGACCCAATCACCTTCCAAAGGCCCCACCCCATCACTTTGGGGGTTAGGTTTCAACATATGAATTTTGGAGGGACACAAACATTAAACCATAGCATGTACTATTAAGAAAATATAGGTGGATCCTCAGAGTAGACTGCTAGGATTTGCAGTACATTAAAGAAAAAAATGTAGCCATCATTGAGTTCCTAATGAGTATAGGGCACAGTGATAATTGCTGTGATTATTCAAATGGTTAGTTGAGGGATCTTTTGGAATACACAGTTAAAAAAAATGACTGTGGCTGATTGTGTTCATAAACTCAAATGCATACATAATTAAAGTCCAAATGTTTGGGCACAGTAAACACTATCCATAATTGTTGGTGTCTCCATTGCCATTTTTCTCTGATGGGCTGACTCACTTTTCACTTGAAGTTTGTATAAATGAGTGTCAGAATCTTAAAGGATACAGTGAGCTCATTGCCTTTTATTAACTTTTTACCCTGTTTTACCTGACATCCTTTTTTTTTTCTGACGCCTTCATCCATTCCCTTTTCATCTACCTCGTGATAAAAATAGGAACCTAAGATGACTAATAAAACACCCAAAAGCAGATACTTGGGAGCTTTGTCTTTTGAAATGTGGCAAACTTCTTCATTGCTTGTGTTCTGAATATTCATCAGTCTCTCTGGTCTCCTTTCTTTTTCCTTCTTCCCTCTTTCCCCCTTTTGTCTCTGCTTGTGGAACATTATTCTACGATCAGAGAATAGAACTCCTCAAAGGCATAGTGATATTTGGTTTAGGTACATTTTTGAATAGTGTATAGTTCAGTAGCATGCATGATATACATCTAATAAATAGTCTGAAGACTTAATAGCCATCAACAAATTGGAAGAACCCTGAAATTGCCTAAAACTGAAGAGATATTTGGGGATTTACATATAACTTTTATTATTGTATAAAGTAATTTCTATGTTATTTATTTTATTTTTATTGTCTAGAATGAAAATATACCAGCAGGGGTCTTTTAAAATTACCCTACAAGCAGAATGTTATAGTTAGAATGAAAAATGTTAAAACTCTATATAGCTCTGATGAATTAACCTTTTCAAAGGTGTGGGCATAGTTTTTGGTCTCCCCTGTAGGCAATACAGCTATAAGCTTTTGATTTTTATTTGTTTTAGTAGTTAGGAAAGTTTTCTGCAAGAGTAACTTGACTTTTATGCAGCAAAAAAAAAAAAAAGAAAAATGTGTGTGTGTGTGTGTGTGTGTGTGTGTGTGTGTATAAAGTTCTGTGTGTCAGATCTCCCACTGGCTTAAGGGATTCTTTGCCATTTAAAAATTTCAGCCTAATTTGAAAGAAATTATACCCATAATGTGTAGTTTGCTTTGATTAAAATAATTTTGTGTAATCACTGTAAGAAAATTAAGCCACTGATTGGCTATTTAAAACGTGTATTTTAAACAATACATTCTCTTTGTCTCAATACAGTAGATGGGTCCTATATTTTCAGCAGAACTTAGTTACTAAACTTGTATAAGGACGCCTTTTCAGACAATCCCATAGAAGTAAAAATTATTTGGTAATATGTATTTAACCTACAAAATAATTTATTTGAAAGCATTTTGTAAAACTGCAAAGTGTAAAGCAAACGTAACATAGTATATACATATAATATATTGAAGTGCACTGCTGTTTTTGTAAAAGCATTATTTCTTTCAAGATGCAAGACATTTTGATATAGCTGTTTCATACAGTCTCACAATGGCTACCTTAAACTATAAAAACACTTTTTAAAGATTTAAAAAAAGAACACATTTAAAAAAAAAATCTAACAAATATCTAAGAAATAAAAGTGAGTGTTATCCCTGCTCATTTCCCAGTTCTGAGACTTACCCCATCGAAACAGGGAAAAGGAAGGAGAGGTTGCCTTCATTGTATGGTTCTTTTTTTTTTAATGCTAGTTTTATGAATTTATAGACACCCCAGGTTTAACAAGGCTTTATTGAACACATCCTTTACATCAAGCATTAAGCTATTTTAAGGGGACAGACTTGACAAAGGGGATGTGGGTATGGAATGGGAGTGTCCAGGAAGTCTTGAGTCCACATTTTTTCTCTAATCAAGTCTCAATGTTGACACTGAGCTAGGGGCCAGGGGCAAAGGGGAGAGGGACACATGTGCAGGGATGTGTTGCTTTGTATGGTTCTTAGTAATAAAGGACAATAGTTGGAGATGTTATTGTTTAAATATTAAGAGCAAATTAAGGCAAATAATTCTATCTTTTTTGGGTAGAGAAGTCTGTTTCAAACATGGCACCAATAGGAAAAAAGAGTGATAGTTTTGATTGTTATGACAAAACCCTTATAAGCCCATTTCAAAGAGAAATACTTGAACATATGAAAGAAGGTTAATACTGCAAACAGACCCAGAAAGAGAACACTTTGATGAAAATATTGGCAAAGGGACACAAGCAGACAATTAAAAGAAGAAATACAGGTCCGTCAGGCAGCTATATTAATTTCCTATGGCTGCTATAACAGATTAAAGCTTGGTGTTTTCACATAATACAGGTTTATTTTCTTACAGTTCTGGAGGTCAGATGTCTGAAATGGGTTTCACTAGGTCAAAACCAAGGTGTCCCATGGCCATGCTCCCTTGAGAGGCTCTAGAGGAGAATCCATTTCCTTGCCTTTTCCAGCATCTAGAGCTACATTCCTTGCATTCGTTGGCTCATGGCCACATCCTGTATCTTCAAAGCCAGCAGCATAGCATCTTCAAATCACTCTCCTTCCACGGTCCCACCACCTTCTCTTTTTTGTGTCTCTCTACCTCCCTCTTGTAAGGAAATTTGTGATTGCCTTTAGGGCCCACTCAAATAACCCACAATAATGACTCTGTTCAGGATCCCTAATATCTATAAAGTCTCTTTTGTCATATAAGGTACCATTCATAGGTTTTAAGACCTGGATAACCTTGGGTGCCATTATTCAGACTACCATACCTATCAAATAGCATGTGGGGTGGAACAATACACATATGTTTATCTGTGTGTGTATGCATGAAGCCTGTGCAAGGACATACATATGGTATGTTTGGGATTATTTCAGTGTGTTGAGATTACGGAGTATTTATAATTTTCGAAAAGTTCCTTTTATATAACTTTTTTGCATTGTCAGAATTTTTATGGAATGTATTAGTGATCAGAAAAAGCTAAGTAACTCTTGGAAAGATGATTTTTTAATAGACAGTTTTGTAAGAACAGTTTTAGATTTACAGAAAACTAGAAAATATAGTGGAGTTCCCACAGACCCTGTACCTAGTTCCCCCTACGATTAGTATCTTACGTTAGTATGGTACATTTGTTACAGTTTATGAACCATTTTGCATACACATCACTAACTAAAGTCCATACTTTGTTCAGATTTCCTTAGGTTTTACCTAATATCCTTTTTTTTTTTTTGAGATGGACTTTCACTCTTGTTGCCCAGGCTGGAGTGCCATGGCGCCATCTTGGCTCACTGCAAGCTCCGCCTTCCAGGTTCAAGCCATTCTCCTGCCTCAGCCTCCCGAGTAGCTGGGATTACAGGCATGAGCCACCACGGCCGGCTAAGTTTTTGTATTTTTAGTAGAGACAGGGTTTCTCCCTGTTGGTCAGGCTGGTCTCGAACTCCCAACCTCAGGTGATTCGTCTACCTTGGCCTCCCAAAGTGCTGGGATTACAGGCGTGAGCCACCACGCCCGGCCCACCTTTTGTAATTTCTTAAAGGATATGTTGTAATTGATTAAATACTTAAGATCTATACACATTACATCAATTATTCTCTTACATGTTACATATTATCTACAAAAATGTAGTTGGAAGCTGGACTTAATTAATTTTGAAAGGAAAAAGAAAAATTAGATGAGAGATATTTATATTGATGGAAAAATGAAGGTGTGAATTGTACTTTACTAATAATTTTGCATTTGGGCTTGCAGTTCTCTTTTCCTTCCTTGAAAAAGCCTGACCTTCACAACACCAGGTCTTTTCCTATTTCTAAAGAATCTATAGTTTTCTTTTGTAGTACAGCGCACATGATATTTGCTGTCGTTTGGTGAATATCTGGCTCCCCAACTGGACTGAGAGCTCCGGGGGAGCAGGGACCTTGTGGGCTTTGCTCACTGCTATATCCCCTGTGCCTGGCGCATAGTAGGCATACAGATATAAATGGACTGTCATTGCATATGCTCTTTTGAACTTTTAGAAATATGAGTGGTTAACTATGGGGTACATTTTTGGGTAAATAATCATAACAATTCTGTGTGAAAAGGGTAATTTAAAATGGTAGTATCAAAAATACGTTTGGCTGTCTTGTCCCCTCAGGGGTGTGTGTGTATGTGTGCATGTATATATAGAGAGGAAGAAAACTAGACGTACATTATTGTAAAACATTAAGAGTGGCCGGGCGCGGTGGCTCACGCTTGTAATCTCAGCACTTTGGGAGGCCGAGGCGGGCGGATCACGAGGTCAGGAGATCGAGACCACGGTGAAACCCTGTCTCTACTAAATGTACAAAAAAAATAAGCCGGGCGTGGTGGTGGGCGCCTGTAGTCCCAGCTACTCGGAGAGGCTGAGGCAGGAGAATGGCGTGAACCCGGGAGGTGGAGCTTGCAGTGAGCCGAGACTGCGCCACTGCACTCCAGCCTGGGCGACAGAGCAAGACTCCGTTTCAAAAAAAAAAAAAAAAAAAAAAAAAAAAAAAAAAAAAAAAAAAACATTAAGAGTGGTTATCTCTGGGTTATGAGATTATGGCTGGCTTTAATTTTTTTTCAGATGGAGTTTCGTTCTTGTTGCCCAGGCTGGAGTGCAATGGCGCTACTCAGCTCACCACAACCTCCACCTACCCAGTTCAAGTGATTCTCCTGCCTCAGCCTCCCTAGTAGCTGGGATTACAGGCATGTGCCACCACGCCTGGCTAATTTTGTATTTTTAGTGGAGACAGGGTTTCTCCATGTTGGTCAGGCTGGTCTCGAATTCCCAACCTCAAGTGATCCACGCACCTTGGCCTCCCAAAGTGCTGGGATTACAGGCTGTCTTTAATTTTCTTCTTTGTTTTTTAGCTCTTTCCAAGGAATTTACTATTTTATAATTTGGAAATACCACAATATTTTACCTGGTATTACTTTTTTTTTTTTTTTTTTTGAGATGGAGTCTCGCTCTGTCATCCAGGGCAGAGTGCAGTGGTGCGATCTTGGCTCACTGCAACCTCCGCCTCCCGGGTTCAAGCGATTCTTCTGCCTCAGCCTCCCGAGTAGCTGGGACTACAGGTGTGCGCCGCCACACCCAGCTAATTTTTGTATTTTTAGTAGAGATGGGGTTTCAGCATATTGGCCAGGCTGGTGTGGAACTCCTGACCTTGTGATCTGCCCGCCTCAGCCTCCCAAAGTGCTGGGATTACAGGCATGAGCCACTGCGCCTAGCCCTGGTATTACTTTTATAATTAGAAAAATTAGTGAGTCCTATACTAAAAACGTTTCAATTCTAGCATGTGCAAGAGCCCTTGAGGCAAGATGAGAAATTTGTGAAGTCAATGACCACCTTATTCCCCAGGAGAGCTTTTATCTATTTAAACCAAAAAAATACAGCTGAACTTTAGAACTATGTTCTATCTTAGAGTCTTTGAACTAGTATTTCCTATGCCTACTATCTTCTAGTTTCATCAAAACCACTTCAAATATTGTTGATCAATTATTAATTTAAAAGTGGAGTTTTCCAACTATGTTAGTATGACTGCCATGTCATATATGTGTTTAATTCCCTTTGCTAATTTAACTTTTGTGCATTAATCTAAAAACTTCGGGGAAAACTGATTTTCTCTTATTTGGTATTTTTTAAACGTCCATGATATAAAATCTACGTCTCAGTCGGCAATAACAGCCTACATTTTTCCTTAAGACAAAAGAGATCATTCATTTTTTTTTTCTTAATTGGCCCTTTTTAGATAGGAGGTGAATCACTGGATTAGATGAAAAATCATGAAAATATTCTGTGGTTTTTATAAATCCAGGCCATTTGTATTTTCCTTGCCTGTTTCTCTAGATAATTAAACAGTGATGGATTAGAATTAGGCTGCAGCAGAGATTGGGGGAAAAAAATCTCCCGGCATCCTTTCCTGCAGAAGCATCCGCTTCAGCAGTGAGTGTAGCTGCCACTTTAACTGACATGTCTTAAATTCTGCCCTGGAAAGCCCTGGGATGCTGTCAGCTGCCTCGGCAACTACTTTGCTTGTGCCTGAGAATTGAGAGTCTCATTGGAGACCAAAGAATAAAATAGAAATTGAGGATTTTTGTTGGCTTTAAAATTGAGGTTTGTCTCTTCTTTTAGTTAGGTTAAAAAAAAATCTGGTAGAAGAGAGGGAAAGACATCTTCATAGTGGGACTATATTCATTTCTCCAAAGTTACAGCTGCTCTAAATCTGTGAGTATGTCATATTTATTTAGCAGTTCCTGGGGGTATGATTCAAATGTTCCCTTTAAATCTATGAGGGTTTAATTTAAGGAAGGCTATGTAAATTTTTTAAACTCCAGTTAAATTTCGCTGGAGCCTGCAGTTTTTGTTAGATGACATTGTCTTCATTAAGAGCTTCATGTCAAGCCTGCTTGGCTTCCCCTCTAACCCTCCCCCCACCTTTTTAAAACTTCCTAAGGTGAGTGCTGAAATTGGAGAAAATAGTGTGACTTGCTGCGGAGGAGGATCTGGTCTTCCCGGGATGCCATGGCTGGTTTATTGCTGCTGCAAGGTGTGCGTCTGGGCGGCTGAGACTCCTGCTGCAGAACAATGGCGGGATGATGCTGGTTCACTTTGTATTTACTGTTTGTCTTATGTCCTCTGCTGGTTTCATTATAGCATTTTGTTTTGTTAGGGTAATTAGAACCTTAGAGATTAGTAAAGTGGCTTGTCCTCGGAAATAGCATGTGTTGATTGTCCTAGACCCTCACCTCTGACCTTGCTGTGCTGGCTTTAGTGGTCTCTTTGTATCTGATTACAGTAAATGTGAGCTACCAAAAAGTGACCTTTGTATGGCCACCTTTTAAAATTGTGCATCAGAATCAATGCTGGGTTGTTTTTTTTTTTTTTTGTGACGCAGACCCTGAAGTCTAAACATCTGTCCTTAGTCATCGTGTCCCATTTTCCCCCTTTGGAATTTCCTGGATGTTAGAATTGTATCCTTGCAGAATTAGTGAGTGAGTTTTGAGCATTCTCTAAAGATAGGTTAATTTTTGATTCTCACCGTAACCCCCATATGTTCCTGATTTGTCTTTGTTGAATAAAAGTCGTATTATTTTAGTGAACGGATTCATATAATTTGGCTACTGATTTTGTTCCTTTATCTTAAAATTACATTAGCTGAAATGATTTTTAAAAGTTGATATGTTCAGAGATCAGTAGTCAAAATACTTTTAAACACCAACTGGTAACAGTCATCGTTGTAGATGCAGAATATGTTTGACTTAGGCTGACATATTATATGAGCTTTTTGGGTGCCAGTATTTTGGTTGACTTCCTGCAGGGTAAAATAAATCAAGGATTTAAAAAAAGAAATTTTCTCTACCACCCAGAGATCAAACATCTGCTGTTTTTATTTTTAAACATTTTGTCATACCTAAATGCAGCAACTTTGAATTTAATTAGGAAGGATTGCTAAAATTAGGAAATTCTGCCTTACTTAGAATTGCAAAGATCTTATATTCGTTCATTCATTTCATTCATTCGTTCATGCATTCATTCATTCAAAAATGTTTACATCTGTTATGAAGCTCTTTCCAGGCTCTGGGGATATGACGCTGAACAAAATATTGTATCTGCCCTCATGGAGCAGATATTTTTAGCAGACGAAGAAGGCATTACAAAACTGATTACCTAATTTCATTAAAATTGTGATAAATTTTCACCTGTAGAAGTGTAAGTACTTTGTGGCCAAACATATAGGACATATAAATACTTGCAACTAATTCTGCCCCAGATGTGAAGGTACAGATGCCTAGAATGCTTAAGCCGGAAAGAGATGTTGGAAATGAGTTAACTGGTTCAGCAAGCATGTGGTCAGTGCTATAGTAAGTGCTGAGTTTAGGTCAGTAAGTAAGAAATGGTTCTGCTTTGGAGGACCTCATTGTCTTAGTGGAAGAGGAAGGGAAATTGGCTATGTTAAAATGTTCTGTCATCAATTTCCTATTTTACTGGAGAAGAAACAACCTAGATAACTTTTAAAATGTCTCCTGTGCCAGGCCCAGTATCTATGGTAAATCTGTTTTTGACTTTTAAAAAAATCTTCAACAGCCACCATGTCGATTGACCTTAATGCTCCCATTTTCCAAATGAGGAAAACAAGGTGCACAAAGTCTAATTCAGTTGCCTAGGGTCACTCAGAATGCTGATTGTAACTCCATCATGCTAAAAGTTGGCAAGTCTGTGCTCCTTGAAGCTGCTGGATTATGTCCCTTAGTCATAGGTTGGTTGGGGAAGCCCCCTACTTTTTTTTTTTTTTCCTTTTTCTTCTTTTTTCTCCTAAAGCCACAGTGCACTCCTAAATATCATGCTATTATGAAACAGGAAAATGCTTAGTTTTTTTTTGCCTCATGCCCAGAGGTCTTCCTAACATTTTGCACTTGCTTTCCACTTGTTAACAGCACATATACATTTATGTCTTTGGTTCACTTTAGAAAGGACAGGATTGCACTTATGGGCAGATTATGCTTCAGTGGCAGGCCAGTTAAGGAACATGGAAAACATACATCCTAAAAGAGGAATGCTAATGGAAAAATCAAACGTTTCTTGAATTTTAGGTCCAGGATGCTGTTCACCAACATCAGCAATTCCCTATAGGGCTGGCATGTTCAGAGTTGTACACAGGACTCGTATCCTGTAATGAGTTGGAATTCTTGCAAATTTGAAAATTGAGGGCAGGGAGTAACTTTTCAGGAGAGATATTATAGCACATCTTGATTCTAAAGGCCATTTGTCCATTTCCTTTCTGAAGGCCTGTTAGAATGTTCTTCCTTAAAATGAAGTCTTCCTTATCGAAGATGAGCTTTGCCTCTCTACAGCCTCCTACCCACTGATCTTAAGATAAAACCACTCTAGTGTTTTTACAAAGTAGTCTTTCAAATATGTAAAATATTCTCCCTACTGGTCCCTGGTGGATCTTTGTATATCCAAGCTACACGTCCTCAGTTATGTCACTTCTCTCTCCTGTGACATATTTCATGCTTCTCTCCATTCTGATCTCTTTGAATTTGACCTGTCATAGTTTCTAGATGGTTACAACCAAAACCGGACACTATTTCTAGTTTTGTCTGGTCAGCCAAGAGTGCAAATGGGTCATTTTTTTCTCATGATGCAGTAATGTTATTCTTCTGTTAATGTTTCCTTTGCTGCATATCAATAGCTGTGTAACAAATCACCACAGAGCTTAGTAGACTTAAAACAATAACAATCATTTATTTGCTTATGAATCTGAAATTTATGCAGGTCTCAGAGGAAATGACTCATCTCTGCCCACTTGGAATCACCTGGGGTGGCTGAGCTGGAGCTGGAGGAGCCATTGCTATGATGGCTCACTTACCTGGCTGGCTAGTTAGTATTGGTTGTCAGCTGGGAATTTAGCTAGAACTGTTGTCAGGGCCTTTGTTCTTCTCCATGTTGTTGCCTGAGCTTCCTCACAGCATGGCAATGTGGTTCTAAGCTTTAGTATTCCAAATGACAAGAAGTAGCAACTGCTAGTCTTTAAGATTTGGACCCCAAACTAACACAGTGTTGTATTGGTCAAGTAGTCACAGAGACCACCTCGATTCAAGAAGTGGGGCCATAGACCTCACTTCTTGACAGGAAGGGTGACAAAGAATTTGTGGCCATTTATAATCTACCACACTTGCCAAATTTTTGGTCTCTGTCCTTCTCTCTATTTCCAGCTAAGTCATACCCCTTAAACTCCTCAACTAAAACCCCAAGAGTTAGATTTGAATTTTTGTTAAGGTGAGTCTCCTCACCTTAACGAAAGACCCCTCTGCAGACTAACATCAAGACATTAACCAAAATGTTATGTGACTCTGGTGATTTATTTATTTATTTATTTTTTGAGATGGAGTTTTCTTTCGCTCTGGTTCCCCAGGCTGGAGTGCAATGGCGCGATCTTGGCTCACCGCAACCTCTGCCTCCCAGGTTCAAGCGATTCTCCTGCCTCAGACTCCTTAGTAGCTGGAATTACAGGCATGTGCCACCACGCCCAGCTAATTTTGTATTTTCAGTAGACACAGGGTTTCTCCATGTTGGTCAGGCTGGTCTCGAACTCCTGACCTCAGGTGATCTGCCTGCCTCGGCCTCCCAAAGTGCTAGGATTACAGGCGTGAGTCACCGCGCCTGGCCTGGTGATTTATTTGGGTAAGAAAGGACTTAACAGTGCCATTCTACCCAAGTTCTTTGACTTAGCCAGAGAAACTTAGGTGGTAATTGCAGAAGACCAAACAGAACATGAGTTTGTTGTGAATTTCATGCATGGTTTACTTTTCTTTTGATGTTTCATCAGTCTACAGGTGTGGAAAGTCTTTAGTGACCAAGTAGTATGAATGGATTTCTTTGGTGATCATTTTAGATTAATGGATTATAGAATATTTTATTTTCAGTCATTATAGGTGGCTGTAATTTAGAAAGCAGGAAAGTATGAAACCAAGACTTGAATTTCTCTTGTGGTTTGGGGCTGTAGTCATTGTTTTCTTAGTTAGTAGTTGGGACAGAATTTGAGCCCTTCGTTCCAGCAATCCAGGACCCAATACATAGCGTTTATTTGCCATCACCCCTCCTTAATATTAGTTGAGGTGTTTTTGTTTTTATTTTTTAAAGTAATAGCATCCCTGTATAGCAAAACCATTTCATATGCCTGCTTGATACCACAGGCTGAATAAATACAGCACATTAACTATGGAAACAGCCACATATTGAAGAACTAAAGAAAAACTCTAGAGTTTAATTACTTGAATATTTATATGCTCCTTCTTCAGTTTTGTTTGTTTTTCCTACTAATAGATATTTGTAGGGAGAGCCCTTATATTTAATGAAAGCTGCTTGTTTGTGAATGAAGGTTTCTGTGATGAAATATTCATGGGTACTTTTCATGATCTACATATGTGACATAAAATGCCAAGTAGGAAGACTGAATTTGATGCAAGGGGCTAATTGTATCAGGAAGAATGTCATTCATTCATCAAGCAGTCATTGAACATCTCTGGATTAAGAAACAGATAGTTCCTGTTCTTAAGAAGCTCATAAGCTACTCACTGTAATTGAAAAGTAGACCAATAATTTTACAATGAGTTGTAAACTCCAACCAGAGAACCCAGAGAAGAAACATACTATCTAGCCTGGGAAAATGACTTTTTGGAAACCTTTATTTTTTTTCTTCCTCTCATGGATCATGAGGCAAATAAGAAGAAAACTTGTTGTCAGAATTGTCTTCAGAAAAACTTTGTTACTCTTTGTTTTAGGTGGTGATATTTTAAAAGAAAAGACAATGTCCCTCCCATTCAGTGTCCCACTGAACACCTGTGTTTGCTCTACATCTGAAAATATCTGCATTCCAATGTGGAGGGATGCAATGCAAATGGCAAATGCTGCCTCAGTGGCCTCTGCCCCATGACTGCAGGAAGCATTAAGCGGAACTGCTGAATAGCAGGAATATAATGGTCTGTCTAATGGGAAGTTCTTGGCTCCCATAACTCCTCTAATAGCATCAGCACCACTATACTCCTCTATAAGTCCTCTAATAACATCAGCACCACTTCATTCCCTTACATTTATGTGATGTTTCAGTTTAAAAAGTGATTTTACAAAATGGAGCACGTTCTTTCCTCGTGGTATCTCTGGGAGGGAGATAGGGCAGGTGTTGTTATTGCTGCTTTGCTTTTGCAGATGGGGACACTGAGGCCCACTGAGGTGAGGGAGTGGCGCAAAGCCACACTGCCTGCCAGTGACTGGCATACCTAGGACAGGAACACAGTGATCTGCTATGTGTCCCAGCATGCCTTCTCCTAAATCACGCTCCAGTCGTGTGGTAAGAAAGGATCATTCTTCATAGATTAGGTGGGAATTTTTCAGTCAGAAATAAGAGAACCCTCCAACAGGGAAAGGATTTTTGTTTGTTTTTAATTTTAAAAATCAGCAAAGAAAACTAGCAAAATGAAACAGGAGCTGTGCCTGTCTCTTGCCAATCCAACATTCCATTGTTGTTTGTTTTAAATAATGTGAAGGAGTCTGATTTGCTTGCCTAAGGAAAGAATTTGAAAAGATACAGACTCTGGTTCTAAGTTTCCAACTTGGTCAGTAATTTGCTATGACTGTGGGCAAGGAAAACAGCAGCTGTTGGAGTAGTTTCTTTTGCTGAAAGAGATAGCAAGCACTACCTTCCATTTTCTTTCTAAAATTTTTTTTTAAGTGAAAAAAAAAAATGTTTTTAGAGACTCCAGCCTGGGCGACAGCCTGTGCACTGCACAGTGCTGCTCACTGCAGCTTTGAACTCCTGGGCTCAGGCTGTCCTCTCAGCCTCTGGAGTAGCTAAGACTGTAGGTGTATGCCACTACATATGTCTAATTTTTTATTTGTTTTTGGAGATGGGCTACTGCTATGTTGCCCAGGCTGGTCTGGAAGTCCTGGGCTCAAGTGATCCTCCTGCCTTAGCCTCCCCAAACACTGGGATTACAGCTGTGAGGCACTGTACCCAGCCTGCCTTCCATTTTCTTAGTGAGTAGCGTCTTTGACATGAAGTTAAAGCCAGGTACTATGAGTGCTCACCTGATTTTTGGTTCTTAGGAAAGTGCTTTTTTTCTGTAGACAGTTGTTAAATTGGTCTCCTTGCAGGGGCAGTGATCAGTGGAGCCTTATATTCTGCCATCTTGCTCTGCCCCTTAATGAGTAGGGTCTGAATCATGCTTTGTATTTTATATGAAAATGTACTTTTATTCTTTTCAACTGTTCTCCTTTGCTCTGGAACTTTCATCCCCATTGAGGACAGAAAAGCACATTAAGTGGTCAATTAAAAATTACATCATCTGTTCAAATTTCCAGCAGTCTCTTTTGGAGTGACTCAGGTTTTCTGGGAGATGTGGGAGGGGTAAATGCCCAGTTAAGTAAAAACTTAAACTCTGTATCAGGCTTATATCTTCCTTCTTAAAAGGTTTCCCCTCTCTCTCCTCCTTCTGACATGGCATTGGGTGCAGGAAGAGGTGATGTACCGATGACCCCTGTCTGGGGACTGCTGCCTGGTAGAGGGCCCCATCCTGTTGTCTCTGCATTGGCCTCTCTCCTTGCTGCTTCTGCCACCAAAGGATTTCTGGATTGTTGGTGTGCCCGTGGCCCAAGGGCTTGGGACTCTCCATTGGCATTGGTTGGCCCACAGGTTCCTGAGATCCAGTGGCCACTCACATTTAATCCCTGTCTCTGCCCTTTGTTACGGGATCATCATGCCAATAAGCAGTCTTTTAAAAAAACTTTTTAATTTTGTGATAATTCCAAACTTACAGAAAAAGTGCAAGAATAACACAGAGAACTTCTGAATGTCCTTAATTCAGTTTTAACATTTTGCCATATTTGTTTTATTGCTCTATGTATACACATTATGATGTATTTTCTGAGTCATTTGAGAATAGGATTTTGCTCCAGAGAAGGTGGTCTAGAAGGATGAACCAAAATCTTTCTGGTGAATGGAGCTTTCATATTCCTTTCTTTTCTCTGCTTTCTTCCAATTCTTCTTTCTTTCTTTCTTTTTTTTTTTTGATAGGGTCTTGCTGTGTCACCCAGGTTGGAGTGTAGTGACATGATCACAGGTCACTGCAGCCTCGACCGCCCTGTTTCAAGCGATCCTCCCGCTTCAGTCGCCCAAGTAGCTGGGACTACAGGTTTGCACCACCAGGCCTGGCTGATTTTTCGTATTTTTTGTAGAGATGCAGTCTCCCTATGTTGCCCAGCCTGGTCTCAAACTCCTGGACTCAAGTGATCCGCCTGCCTTGGCCTCCCAAAGTGCTGGGATTATAGGCATGAGCTACCATGCCCAGCCTGCATTTCCTGTTGTTGATACTCTTAAAAGCATATGTCTAGAACATCAGATAGGCCAGGTGTGACTGGTCTGACTAGAGGAGAATGATGTTATCCTTCATTTGCTCCTTTGTTTATTTATTCAATCAACCAGCACAGTGTTATTGAAGATCATTACCTGCAAGACACTGTACTAGGTGCTGCGATACAATCTTGCCTTTATGAAGTTTGTACTCTGATTAAGAGATAATTATATTTTTAAGTCAGAGTTAATTAGGCTGGGTGCGGTGGCTCATGCCTGTAATCCCAGCACTTTGGGAGGTCGAGGCAGGTGGATCACCTGAGGTCAGGAGTTTGAGACCAGCGTGACCAATATGATGAAACTCCGTTTCTACTAAAAAAAAAAAAAAATTAGCCAGGTGTGGTGGTGGCGTGTGCCTGTAGTCCCAGCTACTCAGGAGGCTGAGACAGGAGAATTGCTTGAACTCAGGAGGCAGAGATTGCAGTGAGCTGAGATCCCACTACTGCACTCCAGCCTGGGTGACAGAACTAGACTCTGTCTCCAAAAAAAAAAAAAAAAAAGAGTTTAATTAAAAGAAACTTAGGAAAGATTACTATTTTCCTCATTCTAGATGCTATAGTTTTCTTAATACAGCTTAAGTTGTATCAGGATTCATATTCTGTTGTGTTCATAAATTCATTTAAAATAATTCACAACTTTTTACCGTGTTTTTAAGTCGCATCTCTTTTATCCTGTTTTTATTTAAATTTTAGTTTACTAAATGTAAGTCATCCACTTAGAGCATTATCTTTTTAAATTATGGTTCATTCACTGCTATCTTTCCCAGTTTCATTGTTTTGCAGAGTTGTTTCTTTTTTATCCTTGCATTCTCTGTTTTAATCCCAGTTTCTGATACAAATGTAAAACACATGATAAAGGGAAGTACCTTCTGAGAGAAGCTGTTCAAACAGTTATGAATCCATCTATTTGAATGAGCTTGTCATTCCCCGTTTTCCATACAGAGCTAAGGGACACTTGGCAAATACCACATTCACACGGCCCTCATGTGCTACATTTTTCTCATCTGCCAAAGATGGGAAACAAGGCTTGGTATTAGAGAACTCGTGAGAGCGCCATCTCTTAGCTTCCTGTGAGGGCTGATTCCTTCAATAAGGCATGAATCATTGTTCGTTTTTAGCAAAGGTAGATGCATTAAGGACCAGATTGAGATGGTAAATATGCATAAAGTAATAAGTTTGAAAGCAGTTCAGGAATATAATAGTAGACCTATTGAAGCGTGTTATCAATGCAGGAAATAGAAAAGATAAAATTAGAAAAACCACATTCAAGAACTGACTTTTTTAAAGTAGTGAAAGCTTGGAAGACTTCTAAAAGGTCTAAAATAACATGAGAAACACATTGAGTAGTGATGTATTCTGACTTCTTCATGTGGAGAGGGCTAAAAATAATAAATTATACTGTTCTTGCATATTTCTTAGGATAACTATTTTGAGTTATGTGTGATAAAAAGGGATGATCAGAGGGTGTTTCCTTAAATTAATATTTGAATATTCCCTTCATGAATATAGACTTAAATTACTCAAAATATATGCTTAACTTTTTTCATGATTGTTAAAATAGTGCATTATCATTTTTGAAAAAAATTGAAAAAAAAAACATAGAAAAGTACAAAGAATCTAAAGATTACCCACGCCCTGCAGATAATACTAAGGGTCACAGTTTTGACTGAGGAAGGCCTTGTAAGAAGTCTAAGCATAGATTATTTAGGGAGAAGTTTATCTAGTTTATCTATTCGCCAGTTTCTCATTTAATAGAACAGTTATATCCTTTGTTGGTGCTTGCCCTTTGGCCTTTTTCAGCTGTTTAGTTTTTCCTTCTTAAGGAACAGGGCCAGAGCGGAGAGAAAAAGTTGAAAGTATATTCCTTTGATTCTGAAAGCACTGATGACAGGCCTGGCAAAATGGGATTGGAGTTGGCAGTAAAATGATACTTGGGGAGTATCTTTTTATTTTTGGGCTCTTCTTGCTTTCTCATTGTCAGCAGCAGCACCTCCTCCTTCCTCTGATCATTGGCCATGAGCACAGCTCTTTGAGGAATCATCCTTGGGCAGAATTTGGTCTGGCAAGCAGTTTTTTTTAGTAAGAAAGACAAATGTTGTCTATGTAGCCAATACTATTAAGCAATAGATTTCCAGTGGTGTGTCAGAGTCCTGCATTTCATAATTCTAGTGGATACCATTTTTTATTTTTAAAGTTTTAGATTTGAAGGTACATGTGCATGTCTGTTACATGGGTATATTTCATAATGGTGGGGATTGAGCTTCTAGTGTACTCATCATGCAAATATTGAACATTGTATCTAAAAGGTAATTTTTCAACCTTCACCTCCATCCTCCCCTCTTTTGGAGTGCCAAGTGTCTGTTATTTCCATCTTTATTTGCATTTGTACCTATTGTTTAGCTTTCAGAAGTGAGAACCCGTGGTATTTGATTTTCTGCTTCTGACTTATTTCACCTAGGACAATGGCTTCTAGCACCATTCAAGTTGCCACAAAGATGATTTCATTCCTTTTTATGGCTACATAGTATTTCATTGTGTATATATTCCACATTTTCTTTATCTAGTCAACCATTGATGGACACCTAGGTTGGTTCTATGAGTTTGCTATTGTGAATAGTGCTGTGACAAACATATGAGTGCAGGTGTCTTTTTTATGTAATGATTTCTTTTCCTTTGGGTAGATACCAGGTAGTGGGATTGCTGTCTTGAATGGTAGCACTATTTTTAGCTCCTTGAGATATCTTCATACTGTTTTCCACAGAGGTTGAAGCAATGTTTGTTCCCACCAACAGTGTACAAGTGTTCCCTTTTCTCCACAGGTAATCCAACATCTGTTGTTTTTTGATTTTTTAATAAGAGCCATTCTGACTGGTATAAGATGATATCTCATTGTGGTTTTAATTTGTGTTTCTCTGATGATTAGTGATGTTGAGCATTTTTTTTTCCATGTGTTTGTTGGCCTCTTGTATTATTTTACTTAAGAAATATCTGTTCAGGCCTTTTGCCCAGTTTTTAATGGTGTTGTTTGTTTCTTTCTTGTTGAGTTGTTTGAGTTCCTTCTAGATTCTGGATGTTAGTCTTTTGTCAGAGGCATAGTCTGCAAATACTTTCTTATTTTTGAGACAGGGTCTCACTCTGTCGCCTGGGCTGAGTGCAGTGGTGCGATCTTGGCTCCCTGCAACCTATGCCTCCCAGACTCAAGTGATCCTTCCACTTAAGCCTCTTTAGTTGCTAGGACTACAGGCATGTGATACCACGCCCAGATAGTTTTCGTATTTTTTGTAGAGACAGGGTTTTGCCGTGTTGCCCAGGCTGGTCTTAAACTTCTGAGCTCAAGTGATCAGCCTGTCTCAGCCTCCAAAAGTGCTGGGATTACAGGCATGAGGCACCACGCCCAGCCAATATGGTCATTTTAATGATACTGATTCTTCCAGTCCATTTGCATGGGACGTTTTTTCCATTTGTTTGTATGGTCTGTGATTTGTTTCATCAGTGTTTTGTTGTTCTCCTTGTAGAGATCTTTTACCTCCTTGGTTAAATGTATTCCAAGGATTTTTGTTGTGGCTAACATAAATGGGATTCAGTTCTTGATTTGGTTCTCAGCTTGAACATAATTGGTATATAGAAATGCTACTGATTTTTGTACGTTGATTTTGTATCTTGACTTTACCGAAGTTGTTTATCAAGTCTAGGAGTCTTTTGGAAGAGTCTTTGGGGTTTTCTGTCTTTTGGGAGGCGTCTTTGGGGCTTTCTAGGTATATGATTATGTCATCAATGAACAAAGATAATTTGACTTCCTTTTTTCCAATTTGGATGCCTTTTATATCTTTCTCTTGCCTGATTTCTTTGGCTTGGACTTCCAGTATTATGTTGAATAAGACCGATGAAAGTGGGTGTCCTCATTTGTTTCAGTCCTTAGGGGAAATGTTTCAACTTTTCCCAATGGCTGTGGGTTTGTCATATATGGCTCTTATTATTTTGAGGTATGTTCCTTTGATGCCTGGTTTGTTGAAGGTTTTTATCAGGAAGGCATGTTGGATTTTATCAATTGTTTTTTCTGTATCTATTGAGATGATCATATGGTTTTTGTTTTTAGTTTATTGATTTGCATATGTTGAACCATCCTTGCATACCTGGAATAAAGCTCACCTGATTGTGATGAATTATATTTTTGATGTGTGTTGGATTCAGTTTTCTAGTATTTTGTGGAGGATTTTTGCATATGTGTTCATCAGGGATATTGGTTGGCAGTTTTCTCTTTTTGTTGTGTCCTTGTCTGATTTTAGTATCAAGGTGATACTGGATTCATAGAAGGTGTTATGCAGTGATTGTACCTCCTCAAATTTTTTGTAATAGTTTCACTAAGATTGGTAGTAGCTTGTCTTCATATGTCTGGTAAACTTTGGCTGTGAATGCATCTGGTCCTGAGCTGCTTTTTTTTTTTTTTTTTTGCCAGATTTTTTATTACTAGTTTAATTTCATTACTTATTATTGGTCTGCTTGGGATTTCTTTTTCTTTCTGTTTCAATCTTGGGAGTTTGTTTTCAGGAATTTATCCATTTCCTCTAGGTTTTCTAGTTTGTGTGCATAAACGAGTTCATAGGAGTCTCTTATGATCATTTGTATTTCTGTGGTATTGGTTGTAATATCACCTTTATCATTATTTATTATGCTTATTTGAATCTTCTCTTTTATTTTCTTGGTTAGTCTAGCTAATGGTCTGCCAGTTGGTTTATCCTCTTGAACCGACTTTTCGGTTCATTGATTCTGTTCTTTTTTGAGATGGGGTCTTGCTTTGTTGCTCAGGCTAGAATACAGTGGCATGATCTTGGCTCACTGCAACCTCCGCCTCCTGGGTTCAAGTAATTCTCCTGCCTCAGCCTCCCAAGTAGCTGGGACTACAGGCATGCACCACCATGCCCCACTAATTTTTGTATTGTTAATGGAGATGGTGTTTCGCCATGTTGGCCAGGCTGGTCTCAAACTCCTGACATCAGGTGATCCACCCACCTGGGCCTCCCAAAGTGCTGGGATTACAGGCATGAGCCACTGTGCCCAGCTGGTTTATTGATCCCTTGCCTTTTTTTTTTTTTGTCTTAATCTCATTTAGTTTTGTTCTGATTTTTGTTATTTCTTTTCTTCTGCTAGCTTTGGGTTGGTTTGTTCTTGTTTTTCTAGTTCCTTGAGTTGTGATGTTAGGTTGTTAATTTGAGGTCTTTCTGTCTTTTTGATGTAGGCGTTTAATGAATGCTATAAACTTTCCTATTAGCACTGCTTTTGCTGTGTGCCAGAGGTTTTAGTATGTTGTGTCTTTGTTTTCATTCATTTAAAATAATTTTTTTATTTCTGCCTTAATTTCATTGTTTACCCAAGAGTTGTTCAGGAGCAAGGTGTTTAGTTTCCATGTACTTGTATAGTTTTGAGAGTTCTTCTTGGAGTTGATTTCCAATTTCATCCCACTCTGGTATGAGAAAATACTTGACTGCTGGAAATTTGAACAGGTGATGTAATTTTTAATTGACTACTTAATGTGCTTTTCTGTCCTCAATGGGGATGAAAGTTCCAGAGCAAAGGAGAACAGTTGAAAAGAATAAAAGTACATTTTCATATAAAATACAAAGCATGATTCAGACCCTACTCATTAAGGGGCAGAGCAAGATGGCAGAATATAAGGCTCCACTGATCATCGCCCCTGCAGGGAGACCAATTTAACAACTGTCTACAGAAAAAAAGCACTTTCGTAAGAACCAAAAATTATTATTTAGGTCATTTACATTTAGGTTAGTATTGATATGTGAGGTTTTATTCCTGTCATAGTGTTGTTAGCTAGTTGTTTTGGAGTTTCAATTGTGTAATTGTTTTATAAGATCTGTGAGCTTTGCACTTATGTGTTCTTTTGTGATGGTGAGTATTGTCCTTTCATTTCCATGTTTAGAATTCCCTTCAGCATTTCTTGTACGATAGGTCTTGTGGTGACAGATGCCCTTAGTATTTGCTTATCTAGAAAATATTTTATTTCTCTTCATTGATGAAGCTTAGTTTGGTAGGATGTGAAATTCTTGGCTGGCATTTTTTTTTCTTTAAGGATGCTAAAAATAGACCCCAATCTCTTCTGGTTTGTAGGGTTTCTGCTAAGAAGTTTGCTGTTAGTCTGATGGGTTTTCCTTTGTAGGTGATTTGACGCTTCTCTCTAGTTGCCTTTAAAATTTTTTCTTTAGTGTTGACCTTGGATGGTCTGATGACTATATGTCTTGGTGAAGTTCATCTTGCATAGTGTCTTGCAGGTGTTCTCTGAATGTCTTGTATCTGCATGTTTACCTCTCTAGAAAGATTAGGGAGTTTCCTGAATTATTCCCTCAAATATGTTTTCCAGGTTGCTTACTTTTTCTTCTTCCTTCTCAGGAACCTATAAGCCATAGGTTTGGTTGCTTTACACAATCCTGTATGTCTGAAATGCTTTGTTCATTTTTTAAAATTCTTTTTTCTTTATTTTTGTTTGGGTTAATTTGAAAGATTGGTCTTCAAGCTATTTTTAAAAAAATTATTAGTTGGTTATATGAATTGGAGGTCTTTAACCTCTGAAATTCTTTCTTCTGCCTGGTCCCGTCTATTGTTAAAACTTTCAACTGTATTTTGAAATTTCTTAAGTGAATTTTTCATTTCCAGAAGTTGTGTTTTTTTTTTTTTTGTTTTGTTTTGTTTTTGTTTTTTAAAGGATATTAGTCTCTTCCTTCATTTCTTGGATTACTTTCATGGTTTCATTGTGTTGAGTTTTCAACCTTATCTTGGATCTCATTGAGCTTGCTTGCATTCCATACTCTGAAATATTTATCTGCCGTTTCTGACTTTTTATTTGGTTAGGGTCTGTTGCTTGACAGCTAGTGTGACCTTTGGTGATGTCACAACATTTAGATTTTTCATGGTGCCAGAATTTTTATGTTGGTTTCTTCTCATCTAGAGAGGCTACTGCTTTTTCTTTTTGAATTTATTTTCATTTAGATGGGCTTCCCCCCCACCTCCCGTTTCCACCTCTTCTAGGAGTGTAACTATAGCGTAAGTATGTTGGGTAGGGTCTTTTGGGTTCGCTTCTAAGGCCCTGCGCGATTCTGTCCGTAGGTTTTATATTGGTCTGTGCAGTTTGACTTGGAGGCCAGTAGGTGGCACTTATGGGTAAGAGCCAGTTGCCGCACAAGCAGATGGGTATGTACTTGACTTTTATTTACTGTGATGTGCCCTCTGTTGTTTCAGGTGATGAGCTGGACAGAGGAGTGCCTGGTGCCTTGAGGTTCCTGTTCAGGTTGGGAAGGGGGGACATAGCTGGGCAGAACTGGATTCCCCAGCTTGCCCATGAGTATCCCAGTGACGAGCTCAAGCTCCAGCCCTGGTGGGGGTGACTCGGGGGAGCTCCTGGTGAGATGTACCAAGGTCTCTGCAGGAGTTGAGGGGGCTGCACTGGCTTGATGGATACCATTTCGACTCTAGATTAGAAACATGGTGGCTTCCAGAGCACATCAGTTGGCCTATCTACACTCATTCCTTTTCTCCCCTAAGGAGATACTTTAACGTTGATGGAAAAGCTTGAAGGACATATTTTTATTCATTTTTCAAATTTTATTTTAGTTTTAAATATGGACTAGCTTTTATCTCATTGCACAGGAACATAGCATATTGTGTTGGATTTATTGGGGAAGTTAAATTTGAATTGGCTCTGCTATCTATGATTTGATTGAGAGAAAAAGTATAAACAAAGATAGCTGTAAGCTTTACACTCGAAAATAGTTCTACCTAGTGATTAAAATTAGAGCAGCATTCAAGTGAATAATAAAAAGATAAGTAACTCAATTAAAAATGGGAAAATAATCTGAATAGACATTACTCCAAAGAAGATATACAGTTGGCCATTAAGTGCTTAAAAAGATTCTTAACATTATTAGTCATTAAGCAAATGAACACCAAAAACCACAATGAGATACCCCCATATCTCATGGACAAAAACAAGTATTGGCCAAGCTGTTAAGAAATTGGGACTCTAGTACATTACTGGTGGGAATATAAAATCATAAAGCTGGCCAGGCATGGTGGCTCATGCTGGTAATCCAAGCACTCTGGGAGGCTGGGGTAGGAGGATTGCTTGAGCCTAGGAGTTCAAGACCAGCCTGGGCAAGATGGCAAGGCACCATTTCTACAAAAAATAAAAATTAAAAAAATCAGAAAAATCACACAGCCACTTTGGAAAACAGTCTAGTACTTCTTCAAAATGTCAAACATAGAGTTACCACATAATGTAGCAATTCCACATACCATAATTTAGCATTCCATAGCAATGCTAGATATATAATTAAGGGAAATGAAAATACATGTCCACACAATAACTTGTTTTTTTTTTTTTTTTTTTCTGAGATGGAGTCTCACTCTGTCACCCAGGCTGGAGTGCAGTGGCACAATCTCGGCTCACTGCAACCTCCGCCTCCCGGGTTCAAGCAATTCTCCTGCCTCAGCCTCCCAAGTAGCTGGGATTACAGGTGCGCACCACCATGCCTGGCTAATTTTTGTATTTTTAGTAGAGATGGAGTTTTGCCATGTTGTCCAGGCTGGTCTTGAACTCCTGACCTCAAGTGATCTGTCCGCCTCGGCCTCCCAAAGTCCTGCTGGGATTACAGGAGTGAGCCACTGTGCGTGGCCAAGAACTTGTACAGGAATTCATAATGGCCACAAAACGCAAATTATTAGTATATTATCAACAAATGATTAACAAAATGTGGTATAGCTATACAATGGAATAATATTAGGCAATAAAAAGGCATAAAGTACTGTTACATGCTACCACATGAATGAATCTTAAAAACATGCTAACTGAAAAAGCCAAGCATAAAGACCCCACTTTTTATGATTCCATTGATATGAAATGTCCAGAATAGGCAAATCTATAGACACAGAAAGTAGATTAGTGGTTGTTTAGGACTAGAGGAGGTGGAGTGGAGAATGAGGAGTGACTGCTAATATATGGATACATTTTGGTGACAAAATGTTATAAAATTAGATTGTGGTGATAGTCTGTGAATATACTAAAAACCATTGATTGTAAACATTAATTGGGTGAATTTTATGGTCTGTGAATTATGTCTCAATAAAGCTGTTTAAAAACTTATAAGTTAGAGCCGTTAAAACAGGGCAAAATAAGGGCCTATATTCCAATGTACTAATAGCTGTAATTGAAGTTTGTTGTGTTATTTTTTGTAGCCCCCAGTATAAAGATTTAGCATGGCTCTTTTGCAAGGGTACATGCGTATCAGTGCAGTGTTCAGATATTAAAAGCCTTTATTGAAGGAAATAAGAGGAGACCTGAATAAATGTGTAAAGATGTGAAGATGCAATGTTATAAAGACAACAATTCTCTGTAGATTTCCTAATAATGTAATGAATTCCCAGTCAAAACTCCAGCAGGACTTGCTTGTAATGTTATAATGACTAACTCTGAAATTCATCAACAAGAATGTAGGTGTAATAATAGCAACCCCACAAAAAGAGTATTTAATGAAGTAGAGAACTTGCCCCATTTGGCTTACAGATCTCAGAAAGCCATGGTAATCAAAATGGTGTGACTAGTGCAGAGAGAAGCAAGTATGTGATGGAACAGAAGAATGCCCAGAAACAGACCTGAGCACGTATGGAAAATTGCTGTGTGTAACAGATTGCAGAGGCTAGGCGCGGTGGCTCACACTTGTAATCCCAGCACTTTGGGAGGGCGAGGCGGGCGGATCACGAGGTCAGGAGATCGAGACCACGGTGAAACCCCGTCTCTACTAAAAATACAAAAAAATTAGCCAGGCGTGGTGGCGGGCGCCTGTAGTCCCAGCTACTCGGAGAGGCTGAGGCGGGAGAATGACGTGAACCCGGGAGGTGGAGCTTGCGGTGAGCAGAGATCGCGCCACTGCACTCCAGCCTGGGTGACAGAGCGAGACTCCGTCTCAAAAAAAAAAAAAAAAAAGAGATTGCAGAATAATCCAGTATGTCAAAGTATCATAATTATGGAATCAACACATGTCAGTGAGGAAATCAGCAAGATGATAAAACTGGTAACAGCATTTGGAGAACGGAGGAAAGAAAAAGTGTTGAAATAAGGTTTGTTATGCACAACACTGGTTAACCTCCGGCAAGGTAATAAAACCATAATCTTACCACACAGAAATTATTTGCATATCTACCAGATTAAAAAATCTACAAGTTAACATAATTTTACAGAGTATAGGTTTTAATAGTAAATAGCAAGCCAAACAAGATATATACTCCCTAGGGAATTAAATGTTCGTTGGGTGGGCCTGTCAGACAGTGCTCCAAGGTGAGCTTGAGAGGACATGCAGTCTTCCTTTTGCCTTCTTTCCAAGCTATTATAACAAGTAGATGAGTTATTTTTTGCTTATCCATGCAGGAAAGAATTAAATGTAGCTCAGACTGTACACAAAATGTATTCTAGATTATATTTGTGTGTTTGCAATAGTATTTTCTCTACTTTATGTATTTGAAGCATTTCTTATTAACAAAATGAGAAAATGCATTCTTAAAACACTAGACGGTACTTTGAATAAATGAGTTATGTCTATATCTAAAAAAATCCTGTTTAATAAAAAAATTAGTTTGTGACATGATATGCTTATTGTGATATTAACATAAATCTAGAAATACTATAGAATTTCTATGACTTCATGTACATGTGTATACAAACATAAAGGACTAGAAGAATCTAAATCTAATCTTTTATACCTCAGAAAAGATGAATAAAATGTAACATTATTTAATAATTATTATATTCTGCTAAAGTCAAGTCTGTTGTGCCAGGTAAAGATACAATAATTTTAGCTTTTATTAACAGATTAATTTAGGCACGGTAATATTTTAACTAGTTTGTTTGAGCATAAGTGATTCCTGAATTGAATATCATTAGAACACAAGCAGTTCAGTGTTCTACCTAAGGAGTGGGAGGGGGAAACTTATGAAGTATTTAAAGAAGCAAGACAAAGAAAATATTTGACTGGAACAAGTGGGAAGTTCCTAGTTAGAGGTGAGTTGGCGGTTTCTGATTGGCTGAGCTTAAGTTTTGTTTTTACTGTTTACATTGAGTTGAGTTTCCATTTGCTTGTATAGGAACCATCTTTGCTGAATGGCCTCCCAATTCATTATTACTATTTTTATTTTTTGAGATGGAGTGTCACTCTTGTCACCCAGGCTGGAATGCAGTGGTGCAATCTTGGCTCACTGCAACCTCCACCTCCCGGGTTCAAGCAATTCTCTCTCAGCCTCCCGAGTAGCTGGGATTGCAGGCACCCACCACCACGCCTGGCTAATTTTTGTATTTTTAGTAGAGATGGGGTTTCACAATGTTGGCCAGGCTGGCCTCAAACTCCTGAACTCAAGTGATCTGCCTGCCTCAACCTCCCAAAGTGCTGGAATTACAGGCGTGAGCCACCATGCCCAGTCCCAATTATTTTAGCACTTTGAAACATATAATATTTACCTGGCACACCAAATTATTGTTTATATCTAGTGTGTTATATATGGCATGTCAAATCATTGAGGGAAAAGATGTGGTTTTTTAAAAACAATCTTGGGAAACATGGCAAAAGATTAGGGAAAAAAATTACACAGCACTATCTTGTACCATCTATTTAAATTATAAACGAATAAACAAATTACATATTAAAAAGTAAAACACAGGTAAAACTATGTTATATAATCTTTGTAGAGGGAAGGTTTTTCTAAGTGTGCCCTCAAACTCCGAAATGTTAAAGAAAAGAGTGATAGTTATGACTAAGTAAAAATTTCAATATTGGGGAGACTTTTATTAAAGCTAAAGGCAAATGTGAAAAGGGGATATTTTAACAGTACGTTTCAGAGACTGTGTGTTTCTAGCCCTTGAAAATGAGTCTGTAAGTGAACAGATGGGCAAGAATGGTCCAAATGGGTAGATAGCCTTTTCAGTCAGTCACTTCCCTTTTCTCTGCTTGTAAACGGAGCTGATGGTCACTGCCCAGAGTCCTATTTATGGAAGTGGTACCTGTATTCTCATAATAAGAAGTTTTTGTGATGGAAAGAACTTGTCTTCTAATGACATTTTCCCTTACCTGTGGAGTTTTCTTCCCTCCCACCACCCACACCTAACCACCCTTGTAAGAACAAGTTCAGTTTTCCCCTACATGATGTGAAAAATTTAGGGAACTTGATATGTCCAAGATAAAAATGAATGTCTAGTGTAAAATATTAGAGTGCATTGGGAAGTCTGAACTTCCAATGGGGGGGGAAAAAAAAACAAAAAACAAAACTCCACTTAATTGAGGACACTGTACTTTTTTTTTTTATTTTTTGAGATGGCGTTTCGCTCTTGTCGCCCAGGCTGGAGTGCAATGGCGTGATCTTGCCTCACTGCAACCTCCACCTCCTGGGTTCAAGTGATTCTCCCTGCCTCAGCCTCCTGAGTAGCTGGGATTGCAGGCATGCGCCACGATACCTGGCTAATTTTTGTATTTTTAGTAGAGACAGAGTTTCACCATGTTGGCCAGGCTGGTCTCGAACTCCTGACCTCAGGTGATCCACCTGCCTCGGCCTCCCCAAAGTGCTGAGATTACAGGCGTGAGCCACTGCACCCATTGTACATCTTAGAATTAAAAAACAAAAACAAAAAACAACAACAAAAAACACACACAAATCTTCTCTTTTTTTAATGACTCTAGCTCTTCTCTGTGAGATGTGTACTGTTAAGGTGAGTGGAAATGGAAGGAGATTGGCAATTCTATTGTAATACATGGCAGGACTTACTCTTTTTTTTTTTTGTTACTTTTTTTTTAATATTATACTTTAGGTTTTAGGGTACATGTGCACAATGTGCAGGTTTGTTACATATGTATCCATGTGCCATGTTGATTTCCTGCACCCATTAACTCGTCATTTAGCATTAGGTATATCTCCTAATGCTGTCCCTCCCCCCTCCCCCAACCCCACAACAGTCCCCGGAGTGTGATGTTCCCCTTCCTGTGTCCGTGAGTTCTCATTGTTCAATTCCCACCTATGAGTGAGAACATGCGGTGTTTGGTTTAGGAGTTACTCTTAAACTCTTTCTGGAAGTTTCCTTCTCTCAGTGGACCTGCCCCCATTGTGTGCCTGTCAGATATCTTTGGGTCAATAAACTGGCCTAAGATTCTGCAAGGCAGATTGATCCTTACCTTCTTTATGTTACTTCAGCTTTCTGTGGTGTGTATTTAGTGGGAAATTAGACAGTTTATTAAAAATAAAGTACCTTACAAAATAAGCACCGTTGCCTTCAGGAATGTATTTTTTGGAAATAATTAGGCAAGTGAGTAAAGGGGCTTATTACAGTAGTTTGTAATGCCAAAACTTTGGGAGTAACCTACATGCCTGAAAATGAGGGACAGGTAACAAATTATCATTATTTCCAGTCAGCAGAATGTTGCAGATGCTATGATAAAGCAACTCTGGATTTATTGAGAAGAAAAGATTCAGAATAATTCCTATATATAATCCATTATACTGTATATCATAACCCATTATAATAAATATCCTTAATAAAGTTTTATTAAAATATGTATAGATTTACTTGGGAAAAAACCTGGAAGGATATATACAAGATACAATCCTATCTTTGGGTGGAGACCTGTGGAGTAATTTCAGTTAACTTATTTTTTGTGTACTAGAATGAAAATATAAGGTTATTAGGTCTGTATTTCAGGAATGTTTGACACATAACAGTAGATTTTTGTTACTTGATTTTTAAAATTGGTAAGAAATGGAGGTAAGATGTATAAAAATAATTGGAAGCCTTGTGTTGTGTAATTGCACTGGTGTAGACTTTTCTCATAGGATAAAGAAATAAAAAACCTCGCTCTGCCTTTTTAATTAACAGATCTTCTCACTCAGATATGGCAACAAGCAGCCTTCACTTTGCATCATGTGATACACAACAGGCGCCCAGACAGCGCGGAGCATCTACTGTGAGCAGGTCAGGAAGGGTTGTGGGCATTCCTGGGGGAAGAGGGGAGGACAGTCCCACCCTTGAAGGAATATAATACTGATATTTGCATAGTGCATTGCGTTTGACAAACCAGTGAGGTCAGGAGAGGCCTAGGCAAGTAGAGTGGCCATTTTATAAATCAGGGAAGGAGACACGGTGGCTGCTCAGGGACTCAGTGAACAGGTGGCACTGTTACATGAAAGCAAAACGAAATTCAACTTTGGGGCAGCACAACTCCCTTTCAAGTCGTTTTTATCTTGAAATATTTTTAGCAGTTATTTTTATTATAAAATAATAAATCCCACTGCCAAACATTGGGGAAAATGGAGGAAGGGAGAAACAACCATAATGATGACCACTTGAACACAGAATTTTGGTGTATTTCTTTCAAGTCTTTTTCCTAGGCATGTGCTTCTTGATACAGTTGTAACCATAATAGATTTTTTCATCAAATGTTATGATTATTTCTCTTTCTTATATTTTTCACATAATCTTGGTTTAAAAATACATTTTAAGAAGTGTTCATTTTAGAAAATTCAGAGCTATAGAAAGCACAAAGAGAATGAAATATGTATTACTATAATCCTGATTATTTTTGTGTGTATTCTTTTTCTCCTTACATATAGAGATATTAAATTTTTTTCTTAATTGGACTCATATGAAGTATACTGTTCAGTAATCTACTTTTTAAAGTTTAGTATATCGTGATATTTTCCCCTTCCATTAGATATTTTTCTGTGATATCATACTTGGTTAATTTTTGTTCCTTTCCAGATCATTTTAGAATTAACAGATTCTCTCTTTGAACATGAAGGTTTTTTTTTATGAGTTATTAAGGCAGCTCTGTTAAAGCTGTTTTAGTACATGAGAAAGTAGTTTTCATCCATCCTTAGAGGTTTATTAAACTTCTAAAATTATACAGCAGATCCTTAGCATTTTGGACTTTGCATTTGAAATTTCAGCTATGCATGTGTTCTTTATACTCATGGGTTTGGTAGTTTGTCTTAGGATTCTACCCTTGCAATATATAGAAGAGGTTACAGAATGGAGATAAAGTGAAAATAACCTCTAAGGATCTTACGGCATTTGTTTTCCATATCCTTTTTTACTGTGTATGTCCCTCCTCATGGAATTTTGTGTTTTCTTAAAAAAGAAGTGCTCTTCCTTCATAGTTATCCTCTAACTCATTCGATAGTTTCCTAAGTAACTACTGTGTCAACATTTATAACGCTGAGTTTGAAAGCTATAATAAAATAAATAAAAATTACTGAAAGCAATAATAAATAAGGGCATGACATGCACAGGCAGCAACAAGCTGCATCTGTAGTCTGAAGTCTTTAGCATGCACGTAGTTGTTGAAGTGATGAACCACACCTGTATTTCCCAGAGAGCCATAACAGAAGAGAATGGAGGAAGGAACCTTTCGGGAACACAGAACATGAAGGATGGCTGAGACAGTGACAGTTCAAACAAGAGCTACATAGATGTGTGAGAGAGGAAGACTCTACGAGTTGGTGGCCACAGGACAGGCAAGGGACTTGGGGGAGGGGTGAGTTCTGGAATGCAGTCAGCAGAGCCAGGTGTGCAAAGAGGTCTTCATGGATACAGGTGGAAAAGTATCCTTTGCATTTCATAGTTAGGTCATTGGAGACCTTTAGCTCATAAGATTTTAGGGAAGTTGAGGCAGGAGTCAGGCAGCATGGCTAAAGGTCAGTGGGAGGTGGGGAAGTAGGGAGAGTGAGCATCAGTGGTTTTCTGAAGCTCTTGCCTATGAATAGAAGGAGTGGGAGAAGGGTGTGTCAGGAGAGAAAGCAAGATTGAGGGAGTTATCTTTCTTGCTGATTTTACCTTAAATAGAAATGAATGAGATTTGTGTATATTTCTGAGTTGGGAAGGAGTCAAAGAGAGGAAGAGGTTAAAGTTATATAAAAGAGGAAATGGAGGTGAAATATAAGAAATAATTGAGAAGTGTTTTCATGATAGCACAGGGTGGGCATCCCTAATCCAAAGATCCAAAATACTCTAGTGAGCATTTTTTTTTTTTTGAGTGTCCTGTGGGGGCTCAAAAAGTTTCAGATTTTGGAGCATTTCAATTTTGGATTTTCAGATTAGGGTTGCTCAATCTGTACTCACATTTGCAGTTTTCATAATCTTTTTCTTTTTAAAAACTAAATAATAGACATTCTCACTCTGCCTTTTAATTAATAGGTCCTCTAATGCATGTATCAAAGAATAAACATAATGGGAAGCAGCCTAAAATGACACTTGCAAAGTGGAGGAAGCTTGGATGTGGACAAGAAGTGCGGCTCTTATGGAGTTAGTCTGAACAGAAAATGATAGTGCCATACCTCATATGTTACTCTTCCTGGTACTCCTCATTCCACAAATAGCTATTTGCTTCTTAACACAAAGTTGTGAGGCAGCCAAGGAGAGAGTTTGGGTCACCATTTAACAAGTGAGACACCCCAGGTGTCAAGTGACATAGCCAAGTGCCACAGCCAGGCAGTGGTGGAATTACATCTTGATGCTCCACCTTCTCATTTCTGGGCTGGTGCACCTTTAAGAAACTCATTTGCCTCCTTGCTTATAATCCCCTTCACTTGTTTAGTCTTACAGAGTGTTTTGACAACCATGGTTTCTTTCGATTCTCCCTCCAACCTTGAAAGAGCCAAGAGAGAATCTTCCCACGAAAGGATCCTCATATCCAGAGAAGTACATGATCAGCTAAAATGCCTTGTCACTCTCAAATTCTTGGAATTAGAATTTCTTGCCATTGTCCTTAAAGGGCACCAGTGACAAACTTTAAGACATTTGACAGTTTTATGTTCATCACTTCAAATCTGTTTACAAACTAGTTGTTGAAACAACTGTGTTAAGGTCACTGGAAAAGTGAAAAAAGACTCTGCACTCTGGCCAGAGCTTTGTCACCACTTTACTTTCTCCTCTTACCACATCTCTTCATTAGAGATGGGAGACCTGTTGTTGGTTCATCAAATATGTGTTTTTCCATAGGAAATGGGCTGAACACAAGGTTACTCAATTTACAGTCTCTAAGATAAAGTGTGGCTTTTTGATTTACTTGAGAAAGTCATCAAAACAGAACAGGGGTCTAGGGCCTTAGAATTAAAGGAACGGAGAGAAAACCTTTCATAGACGTCTTTATACTTCACTTACCAAGCCTAGATATGTCAGCCCAGTGTGGGTACAGAACGTTGGTAGCTTTAGTTACCAAATCAAGGTTGGCATTGGGAAATCCCAGAATTACACAGGGAGTTCTGGCTGCTCAGGAGACTGAGTTCCAGAGACTGGTTTAGTGGGATGAGGTGTCCAAATGGCTCAATCATGAAGGTTATGGCAAAATGTTGACCAAGGGCTTGTGAGAGAAGAGGGTGACTCTCCCTTGGATTGGTTAGTAAAGAATGTAGGACAGAGGGAGTTGTTTAATGAGTACAGAGTTTCAGTTTTGCAAGATGAAGAAGTTCTAAAGGTTGAAGTGATGAACCACACCTGTGTGGTTCACACAGTGTGAATATACTTAACACCACTGAGCTGTGTGCTTTAAAATGGTTAAGATGATAATTTTATGCTATGTGTATTTTACCACAATTAAAAAAAAGAATGCAGGACAGATTGCCCAGCTGTTATTACATAGAGTTAAGTCTAGCTTTTACCTCCTTTGTGTTAGAAGAGTGCCAGGTGTATTTTCCATGCCATTATCACATCTATACCATTCCCTCTTGGAACAATCCCTCTTAGTTTAACAACTACGACAACAGAAACCCTTGACTGAGCTCGGGAAAGCTGAGGCAGGTTTTTGGGAATACCTCCCACCTTCTCACTGTACTTATGTTACTCTTTCTTGCTTCTTCCGAATTCATTTAGCCTTCACCTAACGATCTGGCTTAGTTGCTTAACCAGAGTAGTTACCAGTGTTTGCCAAGAAGCCATTTCAAAATAAGCTATTTTTATTAGAGACATATTGGGCAATGTAAAAGTATTACCATATGTAACAATGCAATTCTGAAAAGCAGCTTATTATAATTGTGCTTATTAACAAATCAGGATAGGAAGAAGGGGCATTAAGGTATAATAATTTAAAGGAATTTATATATCATGTTTTGGTTATGTAGACTAAGTGCTTTTTTAAAAAAAATGAGCAAACCCCAACTCTTTCTGTTAATTAATAGATCTACTAAAGTAGACATAGCCTGAAGCACTGCAGCACCACGGGGTGGCTCTGGGTCAGAACTCTGCTCTTCTAGGGCCTAGACGCAGAGACCCCTGGCACCCAAGGCCTCAGTTCTGATGCCATTCTCTAACAAAAGAAACCAAGGCTCCTGGCTGATTCCAGCGCCAGGGCAGGGAAAGTACAAGATGAACCTAGAAGATCTTGTGCCAGAAAGTAAAGAATTGCTGAAAAAAAGGACAGGGCTTGTCGAAAGAACACGAGAGCAACATAGAGGAGCTTCCGATTGCCAAATCCGGGACAATTTGAGAAAGAAAATAAACAATGACTGTAATGGGTTATATAGCCCACAGAATCAATTAACATGAATGTGTTCATAGTATATAAATAATTGGGTAAGCATGTCAGTGGTGGGAGGGAGAGCACTTCCTTACTCATTCTGACTAATATAGAAGAAATGATGGGAACAGAAAATTGCTGTTTGACAAACCACAATGGTAATGGGTACAGACTAGAACACTCAGTGGACACTAAAGTTAGGGGGCGATGTGTGTTGTGAAACGGGGTATTTGCAGAGTCTTGAGAACCTCCCCTGAAGATGTTTAGTGACTCCCAAGGGAACAGTAGTAACCTCACAGTAGAGACCACCCTAGCTATGCGGTCATCACCAGATACGTGCATGCAGCTCGTAGCCCTGATATCATGCACTGAGAACTTGGCATCACTGCTGTGGTTTTCTTGCCCAAAATGTCTCTTGTCCAAGTACTAACCAGGCTCGACCTTGCTTAGCTTCCAAAATCAGACAAGATCGGGTGTGTTTAGGGTGATGTGGCTGCAGACTCTTGCCCAAAATGTGTAGCCTGAATCTGATCATGAGGAAACATCAGACAGACCAAAGGGCCATGCTACAAAATAATTGCCAGCACCCTTCAAAAGTGTTATGTAAGATGTTATCTAGGAGAACTGGTTATACAAACTCTGTCCTATTTTTCCAACTTTTTGGAAGCCTGAAATTATTTGGAAATGAAAAGAAAAAAAAACTCTGCCTCCCCATTTGAGTCTGAAGGATGAGCACACTATTATTCTTTCACAGATGGTAATATTGACAGCATTCCTTTTATTGCATTATGTATTTGCATTTTTACCTTTTACATCTGCATTTTTATCTTTTCTGATGCTCATAGCGGCGATGTTAATAATACCTGTTGGGTGGATATTGTCATATCCTCATATCCTTTTCATAGCTGAGGAAACAAAGATGTGGAGAGGTTAATGACTTGCTTGGAAGTCTCACCATCTAACACAGCCCACTGTAGACTGTGAGCTTATGGGGTCCCTCCTCTCCCTTGGATAACTAATGAGAAATGGTAACAGGAGTTTCTGTAGTCTGGCTGTCCAGCCACAGTTGCTTCTGAGCTTCTGGACTCCACACAGCTGAATCAATAGACCTGAGACTTCTTGCCGTGGAGCTCTTGAGGGCAGGGAGGTCTGGAGTCCACAGGTGCAGGGGACTTGGATTTGGATTGGCTTGCAAAATAATCCTGGATACTTCCACACGAATTAGTAAAAGTCTCTGAAGAGTAAACTTGTCCGCCCATCATTCTGTGCATACAGATTCTAAGTGTTTAGTTCTTACTTTGGAAAAAAGTTCCTTTTTGGCCTAAGTTGAAATATTGATGCAAGAGTCAGACCTATGGAGATCAAATTCTCAGCTTCGTTATTCACAAAGACTGTGTTGGAGAATGTATTATAGCTTAGATGCGTGGAAAAATGGGCTTCTTTTTGACATAGCCCTGAATGGAATTTCAGCCCTACAGTGCAGGCCTCCCTTGTGAGGGTCATGGTTGGGCGGTGTGGGGCAGTAGAACCTGCCCTAATAGCTCACTGTATCGCTGAGAGAATAGACTTTTCTGCACCCTCTTTCCCTGTAAGAAAGGGGCTGGGCCATTTATGCCCTGTGTTTCTTTCCAACTCACCGATCAGATAATTAATTCCTTTCCCAGAGAAGGAATGAAGAGGGGAGGAGGGAGAGGAAAGTCCAGGAGCATTCATCTAGCGAAGTCCCTACTCAGGGAAGTCCGAGGTGTCGGAGATAAGGATGTTCCTTTCCTCAGGGTACAGGGAGGGCACCTCTTGGATGAGGGTCTTGTGACCTGCTTCAGGGAAGAAGGGTGAGGGGATATGATTATTATATATTGGTTTTGTAGACTTTTATTTATTGTAACACAAATAATAAAATCCCTTCTTTACCTTTTGATTAATAGATCTCATGAATCAGATGTGTTAATAGTAGAAGATCATCAGATTATGAGCAAAGTGCAGAGAAACTGCCAGGTCACCACGTATGTGTGCATATGTGGTTCTTAGCAGGGGAGTTGGGGCAGGTTGACACTTCTGGAGAATTGTAGTAATGCCTCAGTATATATAAATGCTTATACTTTTAATTCCAGGAGCTTCCTCCATCTTTGCAACTACTTTATATAGTAGTAACTGCAGACTTAACGATCCCTATCTTACAGATAAGGAAGCTGAGACTTACAGAGGTAAAGTGAGTTGTTCAAGGTTACAGAACTGGGAAGTGGTAGAGAAAAGACTTTTCCTTTGTTCTCATTTAAAATACTACTTTTATGTTTCAAAATTTTTATAAATCAGTTTTTCATTATAAAAGTAATGTGAGCAGAGTTCAGATAATTTGGAAAGAGGAGAAAAAAGTCACCAGTTATTTTCCTGTCCAACATAAGTGAGTAAAAATTATGATTTCTAGAGGGAAGAGACAAAACCTCCAGATAAGTAATAGAAAATGGCCTTGGGAGGCTGCAGCCTAGTTCTCTAGGATCACAGTTTCAGTGGAACCAATATATTGTGGGAAACATTTGACTTCTCTTGAGGCAAAAGGGAGTCAGTAAATGAATAAAAGGATCTGATTCCAGCGCCCAGATGCTCATTTACTATGAAGTTTTTTTGTAACCAACCTTATAAAGTAATTACTAAAGTAAGAATTGGAATGTAAGTGATAATGATATAGTATAGTTCCAAGTTTTTATGTTATGTGTTCATTTTATATATATATATATATATATATATATATATATATATATATTAAAATAGACTAAAAAACTCATCCTGCCTTAAATTAACATATCTTTTAAATTAGAAACATGAGGAGTCGTCACCTCCCTGAAGATAGATATTATGAAAGGCACTCGGGCATGTCTCCAGCAGGGTAGAAATATGAGTATGTGGGCTGAGCACCGCAGTTTTTGGAGAATTAGACATGGTCGTTAACTTGCATAGGGCTTGAAAGTTCACAAAACACACTCATAATAACCATTGCCTTTGCTTCTGCTGCAGACATTGTGAAATGAGAGCATTTCAAAGGTGAGGCTAGGGACTCAGAGAAGTTAAGGGACATTGTGAAGGTCACAAGGCTAGAGAATGGCTTGGCTAACTTCTAATTTCCAGTCCGGGAATCTTTTCATTATTTACATCATGCTATACTTGAGGGGGATGCTATGCTGATGAGCCTCTTGCAAAAAATTCTGGAGTGATTTTTTTTTTTTTTTTTTTTTTTTTGAGACAGAGTCTCGCTCTGTTGCCAGACTGGAATGCAGTGGCACGATCTCAGCTCACTGCAACCTCCGCAGTGATTCGGATTACAGGTGTGGGCCACCATGCCCAGCTAATTTTTGTATTTTGAGTAGAGAAGGGGTTTCACCGTGTTGGCCAGGCTGGTCTGGAGCTCCTGACCTCGTGATCCACCCACCTCGGCCTCCCAAAGTGCTGGGATTACAGGCGTGAGCCACCACACCTGGCTATACTGGACTGTTTTTAAATTGCCTTGCTCATCATTCCTGTTGGGTTGGACAGGTATGGTGAGCCAATTTCCAGTTCACGTGGTAGGTGTGGGTAGCTACTTTAGGTTCTTAATCTAAGGAGGCAGAATCATGAGCATCTGTTTTAGAAAGAGAAGAGTAACCTGAGAGTGGTATCCCAGTGTGTCTGATGTGTGCTGGAGTTTGAGAACCATGGAGTCAAAGCAGTAATAGGAAGGCATTCTTGGAGAGTATTTCAGAATTCAGATCTGAAGTGATGAGAGTCTCAATTAATGTGATGGCAGTGGAAATGAAGAGGAACACGTGTGTCCGAGAGATACTTGACAGAAGTCTTGGCTATGGTGAAAGTTGCTCTCCTGGTCATTCCTTACAGAACCCATGATAGCCCTAGTGTGCTAGAGAGGGATGTTAATTCCAGGTGAGCATCATTGTAAACCACTCAGAAGAGCTGAGTTTACATGCTTGGAGGTGCTGAGCTCCCACTTTGTGTATCTAAGTGGGGGTGTGTATAGCGTATCCTCCCAGGTGACAGTGTGGCCAGCTGAGATGCAGAGGTGGATGTTTGGCAAGAGGACTAGTATCTGTTCATAGTCTGTTTCCTGGTAATGAAGGATGAGGTGTAACCTTAGCGAGAATTGGCAGGAGGTAAAATGGGAACACCTAATATTTGAAGGGAGAGGATTTCAGAGCTGATGTATTTCCTTTTGTTCAAAGAATAAAATACATCCTCTCTGCCACTATGGTTTCTGGCTTTTGCCCGTTTTCTGTCCTCATTTTCTCTCATTCTCTGCCTTACTCATCACATTCCCAGTTTAGAATCCCCTCTCTGCCCTCAACCTAGATATTCGCATCTCTGGCTCCATTGTACAGCAATTGGATATCACCTTTTTGGAGAGCTTTTCCTGACCATCCTCATTAATGTTGAGCCTTCTCCGCACCCCTGCCTCCCACCAAAACTAGGTTCTCTTCCGGACCACTTATCCCAATCAGGGATGACCCTGGTCAGTTCTTGGTCTGCTTGTGCAAATCTGCCCTCCCTTCTCCAGTAGAATGAAAGCTCTTTGAGAGCCTGGGATCCTGTGTATCTTGTTCATTGCTGTATTGCCAGCACCTAGAAGAGTACCTGGCACATATTTAGCATAAATATTAGTTGAAAGGACTTTAGGTAAAGATTTGATGAGGGGGACAGAGTTAGGCAATGGGGAAAGAAATGGGTCTATAGACCCCAGGCAACACATGGTGACCAACCTGGACTGGATGGTAGAGATGAGACAGGATAAATTCAAGAGATGTTCAGAATGTAACACTGACAAAATTTGGTGATGGACTGTTATAGGAGGTATCAGGCAACTTTCTTGTGAAAAATCTTGCTGTTGAGAGGTTTGTGAACTCCTAGCATTCTTTCTTGATCTCTTCATTCACTGGAAACTTAAGGACAAAGCAATTCTTAGCCCTCCATCAAGAGCTTGCCTCAGTTCTACTCCATCCTAGAGGAGGTGTCTCAAACTCTAGGCATGAAGAAGTCTCTGTTTCTGCTCAGAGCAGTTGTACCTGTCCGTCCACCCATTCACCACTCAACATATTTTTTGAGCACGTAATATGTTCTAGGTATTGTCGAAGGCACTGGTGCGCAGGAATGACTAAAACCACTTCCTTGCATTTATGTCCTAGAGAGGAAAGACAGACAAGCATGTCTACAAATGCTACATGCACAAGATACTTTTGGATGGTAATAATGGTGGGAGAAAAAACAGTGAGACAGGATGGGATGGGGTCAGCCAGGCTGCTCTGCATTAGCTTAGATCTGAATAACAAGAAGGAGCCATGAGAAGACCTGCTGAGGAGAGAGGGGTTTTGGCTTGCTTTCAGAACCTATTCCTGCTAGAGGAGTCACTGAAGGGGCACTTTGCTTTCATGTTTTAAAGAATGAAATTGAAGAGCTTGGTGGGATGGAAACTCAACTTCAAATACTCATCAAGTTTATTTATTTATTTTTATTTCATTTTATTTATTTATTTAGTTTTTGAGACAGCATCTCGTTCTGTTGCCCAGGCTGGAGTGCGGTGGCATGGTCTTGGCTCACTGCAACCTCTGCCTTCCAGGTTCAAGCAATTCTCCTGCCTCAGCCTCCTGAGTAGTTGGGATTATAAGAGTGCACCACCACACCCAGCCTAGCTAATTTTTGTATTTTTAGTAGAGACGGGGTTTCACCATGTTGGCCAGGCTGGTCTCAAATTCCTGACCTCAAATGATCCACCTGCCTCGGCCTCCCAGAGTGCTGGGATTAGAGGCGTGAGCCACCGTGCCTGTCTCATTTTATTTATTTACTTTTTTTGACATGGAGTTTCACTCTTGTCGCCCAGGCTGGAGTACAATGGTGCAATCTTGGCTCATTGCAACCTCTGCCTCCTGGGTTCAAGTGATTCTCCTGCCTCAGCCTCCCGAGTAGCAGGGATTACAGGCATGTGCCACCACACCCAGCTAGTTTTGTATTTTTAGTAGAGATGGGGTTTCACCATGTTGGTCAGGGTGGTCTCTAACTCCTGACCTCAAGTGATTCACCTGCCTCGGCCTCCCAAAGTGCTGGGATTACAAGCACCTTGAGCCTGTAATCAGCCACCACGCCCAGCCTCATTTTATTTTTCTGAGACAAAGTCTCTATCGCTCAGGCTGGAGTACAGTGGCGTGATCATGGCTCACTACAGCCGCAAACTACTGAGCGCAAGCATCCTCCCACTGCAATGCCTGTAGCTGGGGTCACAGGCACACACCACATGCCTGGCTATTTAAAAAAACTTTTCTATAGAGACAAGTGCTCACTCTGTTGCTCAGGCTGGTCTTGAACTCCCAGCCTCAAGCATTCCTCTTGCCTCCGTCTCCTAAAGTGCTGGGCATGAGCCCAACATGCCTGCTGGTTTATTTCTTATCAGCATTTTTCTTTGCCAAATCGTTCTACTGCTCATTTACTTACTGAAATATTTCCCTTTTACAAGTTGTTACACAAAACATTTTAGAGATGGCTTTAAAGAACAAACTTTCTGTCAATCATAAGTGATTAATATATAATTTTCAAAAAAGGATAAAATCATGACTCTCATATAGATACAAAAATGCACATGTTAAGGATTTTATTTAATCACTGATTAATTATTAATTGTAGATGAGGACATTTGGCAGATGTTATAACAGGTTCAAAGGAGAAATCAAAACAGAGCAAATTTCTGTGAAGTAAAGTACTGTTGAAATTAATATGCAAATTCAGGAAAACTAACTTATTCCACGGTGGGGGAGGGAAGTTAGTTGAACCTCTACTGGCCAGGACAAAATTAACATGCCTATAGACGACAGTTATTTTGCACTGCTCTTAGTTATCTACAATTTACAGAGTTGTAATTTCCCTGAGGATCAGAATCTAATTACCTGTAGAGGTCTTCTCTAGAGTCTTAACAGTGCATGGTTTTCCAATGAAGCACGTTTTTTTCCCATGTATATAACCAGGAATCTCCCCCTCCTCCATGTACAAAAGTGAGGAATTCCTGCACGTATGGTCTTTGAAGCAGTGGGGAAGGGAACTATCATCTATTTAGCGCCAGCTGTGAGCAGCATTTGTCACTTTACCTCATCCTCACAGCAGCCCCACGAAGTAGGTGTTGGTCTTCCCATTTTACAGATAAGAAAATTGAGACTCAGGGATCTTATAGACAGTAAGTAGCAAAGTTAGAATTCCAGCCTGTCCTGTCTCCAGAATCTACACACACACACACACACACACACTCCCTGGGGACAACTTGCTGATGGTAAAGCTATAGAAATTCTCTGTGCTTTTTTCTTGATCTTTAGTTCATCATCAACCAAGGTGGATCTCAAGAGTGGCCTCGAAGAATGTGCTGTGGCGTTGAACTTATTTCTAAGCAACAAATTTACAGACGCCTTAGAATTGCTTCGCCCCTGGTAATTTACTTTGTGTCTTTTAGAGGAAATATCTTTCAGATGTTTCTGACGATTCTTTGATGTCATGCTTGTAAATTAATTTAGCTGTTCCCATCTGAATATTGATAAGCTAATTTAGTTCAGACCTCTTTGGTCACTTTGAAAATTCAGTTTAGAAATCTGAGTTTTCAAATATAATTAGTAGAAAATTTCTGATTGTTTTGCGTGTTTTAATCTCTCTTGTTCAGATGTTGTCATCTTATAAGTAGTTTTATAAGACTTCAATTTTGCTTTCTTCAGTGAAATGTTTTTATGTTTGTTCCTTTTAAGTATTACTGAGAAAATTTTCCTTTGAAATGGGGAGGGGAAGAACCAGAATATTCTGATCTCAATGCTATAAAGAAATTTAAGATAAGAAGGCTATTATTGGGGTTCTCTATTTGTTCCACAAACAATTTAATTTCAATTAATAGTACCTGTTAAGTTTTCAGATGTGGCAATAAAACCTGTGCTTGCCTGTTTACTCGGCCTTTATCTTGACAAGAATAATCTTACATTGTGCCCTCAACCACTTGCTTAGATGAAGCTTAGACCTCATATAATAATTTCCTAGATTACATGGGCGTAAAAGTCGGCAATCTTGTTCCTTACTTTGTTAGGGTGACTGGACTCTGGTCATTTGAATCTTAGAGATTGATCGACCTGCTGAGGAGCTGCTATGGTAATTCTGTTAAGATTTAGAATAGCTGTAATCAAGATGGGTCAGCTATCGTTTCACAGGTTAAGAACAAATGGTGAAATCGATGGTGAAGCCCTGTAGTCTAAGGAAATTTTCCAGTGTTGTCTTCAATATTTGCCTCACAATCTCCACCTTGCCTGTCCCCTGCTTTTTTCCCTCTGTCCTCCTCAGTCCCTCAGACTTCTTTGTCTCCTGTCTCTACCTCCTTTGTCGGCTTGTCTTTCCCTCTCTCTTGGTCTCTCCTTCTGTCTCCTTTCTCAGCCTACTTGCCTGTCTTCTTTGGGTTTTTAAATGCTTTTATTGATGAGCCATAGTTGTACCTATTTTTGGAGTACATGTGATAATTCCTTACCTGTATACGGTGTTCAGTGATCAATTGGGGTAATTGGGTTATCCATCACCTCAAACATTTATCTGTTCTTAGTGTCAGGAACATTTTTAATTATTCTCTTCTAGCTATTTTGAAATAACGATAAATTATTGTTAATTATAATTTCTCTATTATTAAATACTAGAAGTTATTTCTTCCATTTAACTATATTTTTGTATCCATTGTCTCCTTCGATTTTTGTTCAAACAAGTCTTTCTCTGCCACTGACACACAGCTGGTCATAACATGGAATGAAAATAAATGATTTAGTGTTGTATTCAGTCAGGTTAGTCTCCGATTTTTGTACATGTTTCACTGTTTAAATGGCTCACGCCTGTAATCCCAGCACTTTGGGAGGCCGAGGTAGACGGATCACCTGAGGTCGGGAGTTCGAGACCAGCCTGTCCAACAGGGAGAAACCCTGTCTCTACTAAAAATACAAAAAATTAGCCGGGCATGGTGGTGCATGCCTGTAATCCCAGCTACTCAGGAGGCTGAGGCAGGAGAATCACTTGAACCCGGGAGGCGGAGGTTGTGGTGAGCCGAGATCGTGTCGTTGCACTTCAGCCTGGGCAACAAGAGCGAAACTCTGTCTCAAAAAAAAATTAAATAAATAAAAATACCTTTCCTTCACTTGAATCATTTTTTTTTTTTTTTTTTTTTTTTGCTTCTTGAAAGAGCTTTCAGTTAAAAATGTGAGGTTTGAAACCACAATTAACGATTAACTTTGGGCTGCTCTGACTCCTTGTGGTTCTTTTGAACAGATAGTGCCCTCAATGTTCAGGACAAGCTGCAAATTACCAAAGGATGTTTAGACTATTTCCATGGGGGCAAAGAAGAATGTGGCTTGCATTTGTTTTGCATGGCAGCAGGCTGTTATGCATTAATATTTAAATTAAAAACAAAACCATGCATTACCATTTTAAACCTTATAAATAATTAATACAGCTTAAGAAGTTTTGAGAAAATAAATGATGTTCTCATAGCCCGAGAATCTGGATGTCTGCCACCCATTAGTACTAGTTAACATCTTTAAGAATCCTGAAGCAGTTCTCACTGTAACTTGATGATTTGAAATATCAAGAACTTTAATCAGGAACTTCAGATAATGGGATTAGACTAGATACAAGGTCTGACAACTACTTTGGTCATGGCTCTTGTGACCAGCCTAACTTATTCCAAAATCTTGTTTGCTCTTGGCCTTTGGCTGGAGAGGAGAGGGATTATTTTATATGAGCCTTTATTTTTGAAAAAATATATCAGAATCTCTCTGTCAAAAAATACATTTCCAGCAGCATTTATTTTAGCACTTATTTCAGAGCCAAAGGCAGTATGCTGCCCCTTTTTCAACAGAAAACAGTTGATTTGCTTGCAATCTGCCTGCAGGCTGCCCTCTTATGTTGAAATAGGGAAATGCATATTGTCACCTTCAACCTGGAACATTTTGTTCTGCCTATGTGGGTTTACATTGGAAAGTCCTTGGTACTTGAGTTTTTAAGAGGTTACTTTTCACCACCCATATAATTTCGGTGATTATAGTGAAGGAATAAAGGTTACTGTGCAAGTCAAGACATGCATTTACTAGGATTTCTTATGATCAGTATTTCCATTGAATTAAAATGTCTCAATTCCCTGTGTTCTTCCCAGGTCTAAGGAGAGTATGTACCATGCCTTGGGCTACAGTACCATTGTGGTGTTGCAGGCTGTCCTGACCTTCGAGCAACAAGACATCCAGAACGGCATGTCTGCCATGAAGGACGCTTTACAAACTTGCCAAAAGTATGACGAGTCATTAAATACTTAAGATGTGACTGCAAACTTTTATGCCTGTGTGACAAAAATAGTGTCATTTGCCTGACCAAGAGCTCTGTGTTTGAAATTGGCCACAGTTACAGAAAAGAAATTCAGCCTCGAAGCTGAAGGATTCCCATTTGGCATCTATATATTCTAGTTTTCTTTTTGATAGCCTGGGGTCCGAGCTACAGAGATCTGGGGGGAGGGGGGGATTTCAGTGGGATTAGCAGCAAGCGTCTCTCAACGTAGATGACATTAGGTACCGCATGCCAAACCAAGCCACGCAAGGAACATTCTTGTTTTTAGTGGGAGATGCAAATTCATGAGTTAATGTTTTATTTGTTTAAGAAGGACCTGTTTTTGAACACTTTTGTTTGGTGAAAATGAGATAGATTTTTAGTTTTATTTTAAGCTTTACTTTGTGTGTATAGGAAGACCCTATCAAAATTTTTTTCAAGGGGAAAGTTATTTTGATATCTTTTAAAAAATGATAAATGTTTTACAGTATGGAAGATGCTTGGTTTGTGGACATTTAGGAATATTCAAGAATCCGGGAATGGCTGGCTGCAGCACCCTGATCAGATGGATGGGAGGAAATGACCCCTGTTGCTGTCCATTGCTTGATGTGCCCCCATGGGACTAGGGCAGAAGGTTCATGATCAGAAGGTTAACATGGGTGAAATTACATCCTGATGTAATTGTGTTGTAAGCTCCTCAAATGAAGAGAGCTTCCAAACATTGCACTTTAACTTCATTTTTAACCTGTGGAGAATTTTACCACAAATACTGATTTTAGTTATAGGGATAAGGGAAGGTACTTTGGAGGTTAGTTTTCATTGGTGTGTGTGGGTTTCCCCACGTGGTGTTCAGTAACACAGACTGAGTTCCCACAAATGGCTAGCCAGTGCTGCATGCAGAGTGTTGGAAAAGGGTGATCTGTGTCCTATAGACTTCAGGGTTTAGAGTTTCAGCTTTTTGACTCTTTGGTGTGATAGTGACTGAAATGAATGTCAAATGAAAATGAGCTCAGCCTGATTTTTTTTTTTCTATTTTCTCTCTCCCTTTTTATTTATTCGATATAGATACAGGAAAAAATACACAGTTGTAGAATCTTTCTCAAGTCTTCTTTCTAGAGGATCCCTGGAGCAACTGAGTGAAGGTAAAAGTCATTTAAAAGATCACGTTTTTCCTTGATTTTAATAGTTAAATGATCATCTCATAAAATTCCGTACTGAAGTATATAAAGTAAATGGAATGTCTTTTTCTCTTCCCTATCATACTCACCCTCTAGAAGTACCCATTGTTAATAGTTCATTTTGAAGCCTTTTCTGTGTACATACTCAAATACATAAATAAGGTACACATAAGGTTTTCGTTGTTGCTCATGGATTGTTCATTTTTTTTTTTTGCAAGCATAGAATCACATAATAGGTGTTGTCCTACAATGTGAATTTGACATTGACACTTCCCCAGGTCGTTACATGTGAGTGTTTAACAGCTGTGTGGTGTTCCATAGGATTGATATACTGTAGTTTACTTGGCTTTTCTCTATGGCTTTTATTTTTTCACTGATATAAATAATGATGTCCTAGAATCCTTATACATATGGATTCATGCATTTTAAAAAGTTATTTCATAAGATAGATTCCTAAAAGTGGAAGAACCAGGACTGACAGTTTGAAAACTTACAATATTTATAGGTATGCCCAGTTTTTTTCTACGTATAGGTCGGTTTATATTCTTACCATTCATCTTTGAGAGTTTCAGTTTTCCACAAGCTATTAAAAATGTTTTTCAAAGTGAAAGTAATTTTGATATCTTTTAAAAATGATAATGTTTCACATTATGGAAGATGCTTGGTTTGTGGACATTTAGGAATATTCAAGAATCCAGGAATGGCTGGCTGCGGCACCCTGATCAGATAGATGGGAGGAAATGACCCCTGTTGCTGTCAATTGCTTGATGTGCCCCCTGGGACTAGGGCAGAAGGTTCACGATCAGTTCTGTCTTTTCAGTGTTACACTCTAGTCCAGAATAGTTTACAAGAAAGGAGCATCTAAATATTCCTGTAGAAGGAAAAAAAAATGTCCTTCAAATGTCACTATTGTAGAATAAAGCTTTTGCCATCCCAGGAGAATCTGTGCCTGTATTGCCATTGTCAGACATGTTCTCTGAAGAGGTAACACAAAATACTAGAATATACCGTGCTAGAAAACACAAAATACAAAGCTACTAGAAGCAGCTTTGGCTGATTAGAGCAAGAGCAATTCTGGATATTGCTGTCAGAGTAGTTTCTAATGGTCAAGTATATGTCAGACATATTTTTGAGTGTGTTTTATTAGGAAGTTTTGTTTATTTTGTTAGATGAGTATTATCAACTTGTTATGGATGTTGGAGAACTTGGGAACATTTGCATGATGAAGCTAGAGTATTGATTATAGGAGAGGAATTATGAGACATTTCACATCTTTGGGACTTATTTCAAAGGGGCATGATGTTGACCCCAAAACCGTGGTCAAACAGAATGGCATTTCGTTGGTCACTCTAGGCAGCTGAAACCCATCATCTTTTTCTCCAGAAACTGACCTCCAACTATTTATAAGAATGTATTTATCCCCTTGACTTCGGATAGAATATGTCTGCATATTTTCCATCTTTGGGCTGCTTATGTAAATTAGTCCCGTTAGACCTAAAGTTCACTAAAGTGGGTTAATGATAAATCAAATAGGTCCAAAAAAAATTGAACTCTTTTGTTGTATTCTCCTTTCTGTTACCCTCTCTGTGGCTTCCCTCTAGTGGCCCATTGACCTCTGCCTCCCTTTTTCCTTTTAGTATGAAGGCTGATACTTGAGATTTTTTTTTTTTAGCTGCATTTTGGCATGAATGACATGGTATTTTTTGTATGAGTATAAATAATAATAATAATTTGGCCAGGTGTGGTGGCTCACACCTGTAATTCCAGCACTTTGGGAGGCCGAGGCGGGTGGATCACGAGGTCAGGAGTTCCAGATGAGCCTGGCCAACGTGGTGAAACCCCGTCTCTATTAAAAATATAAAAATTAGCCAGGCGTGGTGGTGCACACCTGTAGTCCCACCTACTCAGGAGGCTGAGGCGGGAGCTTGAACCCAGGAGGTGGAGGTTGCAGTGAGCTGAGATTGCACCACTTTACTCCTGCCTGGGCGACAGAGTGACACTCTGTCTCGAAAATAATAATAATAATTTGAAAAATAAGATGATAATGCTCCTTTTTTTTTTTGAGACCTAGTCTCACTCTGTTGCCCAGGCTGGAGTGCAGTGGCACCATCTCAGCTCACTGCAAGCTCCGCCTCCCGGGTTCACACCATTCTCCTGCCTCAGCCTCCCGAGTAGCTGGGATTACAGGTGCCCGCCACCATGCCTGGCTAATTTTTTGCATTTTTAGTAGAGATGGGGTTTCACCATGTTAGCCAGGATGGTCTCAATCTCCTGACCTTGTGATCTGCCCGCCTCAGCCTCCCAAAGTACTGGGATAACAGGTGTGAGCTACCGTGCCTGGCCGATAATCCTCCATTTTTAAAAAGCATCCTGTATGTGCCATATACGGTCCTTGTTGCTTTTCTTAACATTAACCAATCTAACCTCCTCTTTGTAGACTTGGAACTGATCAGAGTTATAAACAAATGGCCAGGATTCCCCACCTAGCAGAGTAGGGTTAACCGATCATCTGCCTTTCCCTAAGCCACAAGTCTTCCACTGTAACCCACACTTTCTCCTGTAGGCAAGTAGAGAAGGGCGTGAAATGTGTCATATACGGATGAAGGAAATAATGAATTATTTCTGTGTTAGTCATCTTGAAGATAGATGATACTGTGTTGTTATGTTTTTATAATGTCTTCGAACAATGGCACTTTAGGAAATCTGGAATAAGGTAGAAAATTACTAATTATAAAAATAGGCTGGGCATGGTGGCTTGTGCCTGTAATCCCAGCTACTCGGGAGGCTAAGGTGGGAGGATCCCTTGAGCCCAGGAGGTGGAGTGTATTAGTCCATTTTCATATTACTCTGAAGAACTGTTCAGGACTGGGTAATTTATAAAGGAAAGAGGTTTAATTGACTCATAGTTCTGCACAGCTGGGGAGACCTCAGGAAACTTAAAATCATGGCAGAAGGCAAAGCGGAAGCAAGATACCTTCTTCACAAGGTGGCAGGAAGGAGAAGTGCATGTAGGAGGAACTTGTCAAACACTTATAAAACCATCAGATCTCATGAGAAGTCACTCACTGTCATGAGAACAGCATGGGAGAAACCACCCCCATGATCCAAACATCTCCCACCAGGTCCCACCCTTGATTCAAGGGGATTATGGGGATTACAATTCAAGATGAGATTTGGGTGAGGACACAAAGCCTAACCATATCACAGAGGTTGCAGTGAGTGCAGATCATGCCCCTGTACTCCACCCTGGGTGACAGAGCAAGACCCTGTCTCTACATAAAAAAATAAACTAATAAACTTGTGACTATAGCCTATTATGAAATACAGGTTTATTTAGACTTTCATATCTAAAAGCAGTGCGTAGCTAACATTATTTCAGTGCATCACGAAGATATTTACTCCTGTGGACTAAGGAATTTATAATTAAGAGATATTCTGGTAGTTACCTACTCATAAGTGCCTAATGGCTAATTGTGAGAACTGAAGAACTATGCAGTGTAAATCAACCACAGTGAAAGAATAAGACTTTTATAAATTAAGCTGTATTTTATTCTTAGTGAGTTTGGCTGTCAACTGCAACCCAAACAGACTTTGTGTTCAAGGGAGCATGTCAAAACATTGTAGCTTTGGTATGTGATTTGTTTTTCCTCTTGGTAATTTTCATTTACATCCTTGAGTGTCTGGTTGTCTACAGGAGTGAGTATATTTCATTAAACTTTTCATGGGTTTAATATGGAACATACTAGTTCTTTTCTCTTGTGGCTGGCGGATTTCCCCAAATGGGTTTCAAATTGCCTTTACAAACAGATATTTAAATGCAGTGAGTGCCTAGGATGTGAAAGGGATTTAATATGACAGATACTTATTTGTAGAATACAAAGTTTAAACTCTCATGCCTTTTCTGTCTGCCTTGTTATCACATCCCCATGCTGCTCTTAAATTTGTTCATCTTTCACTTAACCCTGATCTGCCCACCCATCTGCTCAGATCTCTGCAGGGACTGACTCACTGTTGCCTCCTGAATCAAGTGCAGACTCTAACATTCAAGGCCATTTATAATTGAGCCTTGACTTAACCCTTCCAGCCTCACTGATGTCTCCTCCCTTGACTGGCTTTTCCTGAAGGTGCTCTTGGCTTTCCTTGCTCCCGTTGCCGGCGCACTCCCCTCCGCCCCCCACCCACTGCTGCCATCACCACCACGGACTTCAACCCCTCTGCATGTACCCCAAGCCAGCAATCTGTATTCCTGAGCACACTTTCATAGCTCGTAATTCCTGGTTCTCACACTGTTACTGAATTACCTAGGAAGAGGATATTTAGATGACTGGCTAAAAATAAGTTACCAGTTGGTATCCCGCTGAACACAGCTAGAAAATCACTAGGCACACTTTGAGGAGAGGTATTCTGAAGGACTGAGACCCTGACTGTGGATGTGCAGGCTGTAACTCCTCAAGTTTGGTCTGTTAATGGCCATACACATTATCTTTCTGTGTACTGTTGAAGACCTTAGCTGCAGAGGTGCTTCTTTGTAAATTAAACATTTGGAATATGAGCATGGCAGGAACTTGAACCAATTTGTGAGAACCAGTGAGTTGTATGTGTGTGCAGGGTGGGGGTGGCATCTATGTGTATAATTGCAAGAAAGTACTTGTTGTCATCTAAGTCTATTTGGCAGTAATCCCAATAATATAGAAATACCCTATTTTCAGTCACACTCCACATAAAAATGCTTTCTGCTTTCTGAGCTTTTACCAAAAAGCAGTGACATGGATCGTGGGCAGTAATCTCAGTGCACGTAGTTGGCACTGATCCAGTGCTTACTCTGTATTATGAGCTCTATGTGCAGCGCTTCATTTCATCCTTCAGCTGTGAACTAGAGGTGGTGTTAGTGGCCTTTATAAATGAGGAAACCAGCAGAGAGGGGACGAGGTCCTATAGCTCGTACATGGCAGAGCCTTTTTAGCAGCCCAGGCTATTAAATACCCCAGGCTCATTTACTTAAATATCATGCCACTTTGTATCCCATGGATAGAGCAAGAATCTGCTGACTTGTGTATGGAAAAAAGTAAAGATTTGTCTCTCCATCCTCTGCAAGTATAATGGGTGGTTGGGAAGCTAGGGTGTGTGTTTTGGGGTACTCCTCAAGTCCCTGGGATGCACAGAGCCTCACCTAACCCCTTTTTGTGAGTACCTTGTTCTTGTGCTAGACATCTACATGATCAAATTAGCCTAAAACTGGGATAGTGCTACCTCTTTTTTATCAGGTCTTCATGTGTGAGGAGTCTTAGCATGGCCGTGCAGGACGTTTCTTTTTCACCGAGCTCTAGAGAATTGCTGCTTTCTTTTCAGGTAGCTAATGTGTCTGGTTAGTGTCATAGTTACCATACCTTCATATTTTGGAAGCTAGCATTCATACATTTAATTTAGTTTTTTTCAACTTTTAAAACTGTGTTAAAGTTTTTTTTTTTTTTTTTTTTTCTTTTAGAGATGGAGTTTCACTCTTGTTGCCCGGGCTGGAGTGCAGTGGCTCAATCTCGGCTCACTGCAACCTCCACCTCCCGGGTTCAGGCGATTCTCCTGCCTCAGCCTCCCGTATAGCTGGGATTACAGGCATGTGCCACCAAGCCTGGCTAATTTTTGTATTTTTAGTAGAGATGGTGTTTCTCCCTGTTGGTCAGGCTGGTCTCTATCTCCTGACCTCAGGTGATCCACCCACCTCGGCCTCCCAAAGTGCTGGGATTACAGGCGTGAACCACCACACACAGCCAAAGTTTTATGTTACTAATTAAGTTAAAAAATAAGTGGTTTCCTTTTTTAAAAAAGTGCTTTTAAATGTTCATTTCCCCTTGTGAGTTGAGTTTGGGTCTCTGATACGAAGTGACTGACTCTTTGCAGTTACGTTTGAATGGGGATGACTTCCCTGAACACTTCACACATTCCAGGAAAATCTCCCTGACAAAGTGAGAACTGGGGTTATCATTCCACTTTTGTGGAAGCACAAGGGCAATCTAAGTTTTGGGGTCTCTCTTGGATTCATTTATCTGCCAGTCTTTCCTGAACATCACAGAGCAATACTTTGGATGTGTGATTTTACTTAATATAATTTTATTTGTTTTTCATAGAGGAAATGCATGCTGAAATCTGTTATGCCGAGTGTCTCCTACAGAAAGCTGCACTCACGTTTGTGCAGGTAATGAATATTTGGCTTGGAATTCGTATTGGCTGGGAAGACTGCCAGTGCTGCATAGAAAAATGTGGTGCATTCTATGTCAAAGCTTCAGTTCTTTTGACTTAGAGTTGTGATGGCAAATATTTGTTATTCTGATAAAGTTTCACTGAAAAAAGATGCTAGAGAGCTTTGTTCCTCCTCTACTGCACTTAAGAATCTATTTCAAATTGCACTCCACTGGGAATCATTGCCCTTTAAAGACTGTGTCTTTAAAGAAACTTTAGGCCAGGCAGAGTGGCTCACACCTGTAATCCTAGCACTTTGGAAGGCTGAGGTGGGCGGATCACCTGAGGTCCGGAGTTCGAGACAAGCCTGGTCAACATGGTGAAACCCTGTCTCTACTAAAAATACAAAAAAAAAAAAAAAAAAAAAAATTAGCCGGGCATGGTGGCAGGCGCCTGTAATCCCAGCTACCCAGGAGGCTGAGGCAGGAAAATCACTTGAACCTGGGAGGCTGAGATTTCTGTGAGCCGAGGTCACACCACTGCACTCCAGCTTGGGTGACAGAGCAAGACTTTGTCTCAAAAACAAAAAAGAAACTTTAAAGAAACTGCTTTGCAACCGTCACATCTAATTTTAAGATGCATCTGTGTGAAAACCGGGAGAGTATTCTCCTTTGCGCTTTCTACTGGTAGAGGCCGCCCATGGGAGTGGCCCGGGCAGAGGAAGTGTCCCCTGTTACACCGCTTGCCTCAGTGGAGTTCAGTTATGCATGCATAGCATGTACACTTCAAATTTTATTTTTCCCCTTCTTTCTATATTCTCATTCTCCTTTCTTTTATTTCTTCCTTTGGAAGAGCAGTTTTTAGAAGTCACTAAACAATCCTTTTCTTATGAGCCATTTTAATTTCACCTCTGGGAACTGATACAGTCAGTACCTTGCCTAGTTCTGTATCTTCCAATGCTTCTGTAAAACATAAATTTTCACATAATGGCTTCATGGGTGTTAGTGATGGCTACAGTGAGGGTGAGGTGGGGTAGAGATTGTAAGAAATCAGAAAGAAATTCAACTTTGAAATGGAAAATCTTCCTCACTCGCAATCTTTTTTTTTTTTTTTCTGGGGAGGGGTGGCGGGGTGGTTGGAGCCTCATGCTATCATCCAGGCTGGAGTACAGTGGCACGATCTCGGCTCACTGCAACGTCTGCCTCCTGGGTTCAAGCAGTTCTTCTGTCTCAGCCCCCCCAAGTAGCTGGGGTTACAGATGTGTGCCACCATGCCTGGCTAATTTTTGTATTTTCAGTAGAGACAGGGTTTCACCATATTGGTCAGGCTGGTCTCGAACTCCTGACCTCAGGTGTTCCACCCACCTCGGCCTCCCAAAGTGCTGGGATTATAGACGTGAGCCACTGCGCCCGGCCACAATCTTTTAAATTATTTGCCAGTTGCTTCTTTCTTTTCCTGGAGGTTTACCTCTTGGGTTGGATTCTGGTTTAGTAAAATGGAATCACTGTAGCCCATGACCCTGTTTCCTAAAACCCAGACATTACAAAGGCTGGTTGATAACAACAGTCTTACTGCCTCAGTAAGCATCATAATGGTAGTCATGGAGGCCCAAGTTTTTTTCTGTTTTCCAAACAGGGATTTGGCAATCAAATCTGGGATTTGAAGGCTTATGTTATATTTGGGGATTTGAAATTAAAGAGGTATTCATGCTTGTCCCCTCTTCCTCATGACTCCCACCCAATCACTTTTATATTCATGCTGCTTTATCCTTTTAAAGATTGTGCAGCTCCGTCTCTTCCTATCGTTGTTCTAGAAGAAGTGCTTATCCACTCTTTGCTGGACTGCACAGCAACCTAGTGACTCTCCCTCTCTAATTTCTTTTACCTTCAGCTTATTCCCTATTCTGCAGTTGAGGGTTGAGTACCCTTTTAAAAATGAGTCTCTAACCTGGTCACTTCTCTGCTTCAGCATTCAGTAGCTCTGATTGAGTATGGCAGTATTCTCTATCAGAATATCATAAATGAGGGGGATACTTTTTCAAACAAAACTGGTACCTCCTCTCTATGTTCCCTACCCGGCCGCCACCCCCCGCACCTTACAGGTGTCCTTGAAAGCCACTGACGGGGTTGCATACTTGAGTAGCATGGCTGGAGATAGCTTTCTTAACTCCTTGGTCATTCTCTTTGCAATAGATTCTTCAGCAGTGTGGAATTACATATACACACATGGCCAAACCCGTCATGATCCTAATGCCACCCTGTCTTTCCACTTAAGTTTTACTTTGCTTACAAAATTCACATCTGCTTTGCCTTTCTATACCTGGCCAGTTTCTAATTATTTTTGTGCTTAAAGCACCAATGCTTCCAGGAGGCATATCTAGCCCTCTCCATGCCACTACTTTGTGTTCTCATGACATCCCATGCATGATCCCACCCCCGTGCATGACTCTGTCCCTGTGCATGGCTCCCTCCCTGTTCTTGACGCCCTCCCTTAACATATTGTATTACTTTCATCTGTTTTTGCATTTGGGTGCCTGGTATAAAATAGGCATTAAGTTTAAGTTTGATGAATCCTGAAATGAAATATGTTTTTTTTTTTTTTTTTTTTGAGGCATATTTCAAGCTAATTTAAGAAATTCTTTTCTGGTTGGTATTGGATTTTATATAATCATAAGTTTCCTTAATTTAAGAAGATAAACACTGAATTTCATATCTATTGATTCTTATAATAATTAGAACATTAAATACTTAAGTAATTAATGAAATTAGTAAATGAAATTCAGTTTTTCTTTTGCTACAGAAGGATGCTTAAGTACAAGAGAAATACATATCAGAGCATCTTTCTTTTTTCTTCTTTTTTTTTTTTTGAGATGGAGTATCGCTCTGTCACCAGGCTGGAGTGCAGTGGCGTGATCTTGGCTCACTGCTGCCTCCGCCTCCCAGGTTCAAGTGATTCTCCTGCCTCAGCCTCCTGAGTAGGTGGGACTACAGGCACCCACCGCCATGCCTGGCTAATTTCTGTATTTTTGGTAGAGACGGGGTTTCACCATGTTGGCCAGGATGGTCTCGATCTCTTGACCTCGTGATCCGCCTGCCTCGGCCTCCCAAAGTGCTGGGATTACAGGCGTGAGCCACCGCGCCCGGCCAGAGCATCTTTCTAATATCAATACACTAGAAAAACTTTCTCTCTGGATATGCAAAACATAGGACTGTCTCCACTAGTACCATCTATTAGAGTAACTTCCTTCAAATGGTTATTTGGTGTAATTTATTGTCTTAGAATCCCAGAATGCTGACCCCAAATATGCCATTCATCTAGGCCAACAGCCTCAATTTTATGGTCAATGACAATCAGATAAACAGAACTGAAGTGGTGGTGTTTTCCTAAAACAATTGCATAGTAGTGACAGCCACTTCAGAAACCAGACCAGTTATTTTGGGCCTGGAAATGTGTGTGAGTAAAATTCGCAACATTAAATAGACTCTGACTGCTAAAGTACTCTGTGAAAGAAGAACCATTGTCCCATTTACTGGGTGTAATGTACTGGAAGGTTTGGCCTTAGAGCAGGATGTTAAAGTCATCCATTTTAGATTCTATTAAACCCAGAAGAAAATTGCTCAGTAGATGTCGATGTTTATTAAAATAATTTGGACCCCATATGGCCCCTAATTGGTGAGGATTACCTCCTTAGTAATATAAAATAATTGAAGGATTCTACAAGTATTTTCTTTATGTTGTCCTCTAATGTGGAAGAAAAATTACCCCAAAAACTTTTAAATGTAAAGCAAGAGTATGTGTTAATTTCAAAATTATGTCCTCAAAATACTTTTTTTTGTTTGTTTTTGTTTTTCTAATCACACAAACATACAACTGTGGGGACAATTTAAAATTTTTTGCTAAATAATCTAATTTTTTAACTGAATTATTTTCAGGATGAAAATATGATCAACTTCATCAAAGGTGGACTCAAAATTAGAACAAGTTACCAAATATATAAGTAAGTTAAAAAGTAAGATGCAGTTTGTAAATAATTTTGTGCTGTTTACTCCTTTGTTCTTCACAATTCTCCTAAATTAAGTTTGACTAGGATTTTTTTTTTTTTTTGAGATGGAGTCTCACTCTGTCTCCCAGGCTGGAGTGCAGTGGTGCAATCTCGGCTCACTGCAAGCTCCGCCTCCTGGGTTCATGCCATTCTCCTGCCTCAGCCTCCCGAGTAGCTGGGAGTACAGGCACCTGCCACCACGCCCGGCTAATTTTTTGTATTTTTAGTAGAGACGAGGTTTCACCGTGTTAGCCAGGATGGTCTCTGTCTCCTGACCTCGTGATCCGTCCGCCTCAGCCTCCCAAAGTGCTGGGATTACACACATGAGCCACCGTGCCCAGCCTGACTAGGATTTTTTATTTGGTGTTGGTAAAAATGAACTTGATTTTTTGCTGAGTGTGTATTCAGTGTTATAGGACAACAGAATTTAAGTTTAAATACAATTTTAAGAGCAAATTAGCTGAAAATAAAGCTACGGACGTAATTTCTGATTAGGTAATTTTAGTTACTCTCTCCTTAGAACAATTTATAAATTTAAATTTATAGTAATATCTTTGGTTCAGACTCCAGAGCAGCACTGCCCAGTAGAACTTTCTGCAGTAGATGGAAATGTTCAGCTGAGGTGGCCATAACGTTGTTCATATCCCTATTGATTTTTATCCAGTTGTCTGTTATTTACTCAGAGTGTTAAAGGCTCTAAGTTTGAATCTGGAGTCTTCCCTTTCTTCCTTTAGTTCTGTCAGTGTTTGCCTCATATATTTAGGAGCTCTGTTGTTAGGCTTTTATAATATGTATTTATAATTGTTCTGTCTTCCTAATGAATTAACCTTTTCATCATCTTGAAATGTCTCTATTTAACTTTGGTAATATTCCTTGTCTTGAAATCTGTTATGTCTAATATTCATATAGGCACTCATGCTTTTTATAATTAGTCTTTGCATGGGATATATTCTTTTACTTTAAACCTATTTTTGTTTTCATATTTAAATTGTATTTTTAAATATTTAAATTGTATTTCTTGTAGATGCACATAGCTGGGCCGTTGATATGTTTGCACTTGTGACTACCATTTTGCTTTTTCTCTTTGCCTCATCTGTTCTCTTCCCCTTTTTTCCTGCTGTCTTCTTTTGCTTTAACAACATTTTAAAAACTGTTATTCTCCTAGCTGTACTCTCTCATTTTTTTTGTGGTTGCTGTAGTGTTTATAATATTCTTTTTAACTTATTACAGTCAACTTAGAATTAATATTGTAGCACTGGACATAAATTGTAAGAACTTTGCAAAAGTGTAATTTCATTTACCGCATTTTGTCCTTTATGCTATTTTTTTTTTTGAGACCGAGTCTTGCTCTGTTGCCCAGGCTGGAGTGCAGTGGTGCGATCTCAGCTCACTGCAATGTCTGCCTCCTAGGTTCAAGCAACTCTTCTGCCTCAGCCTCCCGAGCAGCTGGGACTACAGGCACTTACCACCACGGCCAGTTAATTTTTGTATTTTTAGTAGAGACGGGGTTTCACCATATTGGCTGGGCTGGTCTCGAACTCCTGACCTCGTGATCCACCCGCCTCGGCCTCCCAAAGTGCTAGGATTACAGGCGTGAGCCACCGCGCCTGGCCCTTTGTGCTATTTTTATGATGTATAGCAGACTTACATATGTTATAAACCCTACAATACAGTGTCAGACTTTCTCTTTAATCAGTTATATGTTGTAGTCTTCTCTCTTTACCCGTATTCTTACCATTTTTCATATTCTTATTCAAAATGGTAAATATATTTCCTGTTTACTTTCAGACTGAAGAACTTCCTTTAGCATTTCTTATAGGGTGTTAGCTTTCAACAAATTCTGTTTTCATTTATCTTAAAATATATTTACTTTTTACTTTTTCTTTCAAGGTTATTCTTGCTAACTATAGTATTCTGAGTCGATGGGTTTTCATTCCTTCTTTCAGCCCTTTAAAACTGGCTTCCTATTGTATTAAAGCCTCTGTTACTCGGTTTTCATTTGTATTATTGTTCCCCTATACATAATGTGTCTTTTCTTCTGACTTTTTTGAAGACTGACTAGTTTGTATCTTTGAGTCTCAGTAGTTTGACTATGATGTGGCTAAGTGTGGTTTTGAGAAATCTGTGGTCATAATTTTTCAAACTTTTTTTTTCTGCCCCATTCTTACTTTCTTCTCTCCTGAGACTCCTACTTTTTTCCCATCATTTTCCACTGTGTAAAAATATGTTTTAAATGTATATTTTGTATTTTTCCAGAATTTATAATAGTTATTTGTGGGAAAGTTAATCTGACATAAGCTACCCTGCCATTACTGGTAGCAGAACCAAAATTTAGTATTTTAAGAGGTACTTCACTGAAAATCCTTTCACAAAATTGTGTTTCATTCAAAATCCTGGAAGGGGGTGGTAGATCTTGGGTACCTGACATGCTGTCGTATAGATTTCTTTGTGAAATATTTTTAGAAGATATAAACGAATGTTAAATTCAATGCTAATTGCTGTTTTAGTCATCAAAACTTAAAAATACTAAAGGAATTAAAATGGGCCTGTGGAGGCAAAGACATACAGGTGTACCTCAGAGATATTTTGGGTTCCAGACCACTACAATAAAGTGAATATTGCAATAAAGTGAGTCACACAAACTTTTTGGTTTCCTGGTGCATATAAACGTTACGTTGATACTGTACTGTATTCTCTTAAGTCTGCCAATACCATTATGTCTAAAAAATATACATACCTTAATTGATAAACACTTTTTTGCTAAAAAATGCTAACAATTATCTCAGCCTTCAGCAAGTCATAATCTTTTTGTTGGTGGAGGTCTTGCCTCCATGTTGATGGCTGCTGACATTCAGGGTGGTGGTTGCTGAAGGTTGGGGTGGCTATGGCAATTTTTTACAAAAGGACAGCAGTGAAGTTTGCCATACCTATTGACTTTTCCTTTCATGAAAGATTTTTCTGTAGCATGCAATACCACTTGGTGGCACTTTACCCACAGGAGAACTTCTTTCAGAGTTAGAGTCCATGCTCTCAAATCTTGCTGCTGCTTTATCAGCTAAGTTTATTTAATATTCCAAATCCTTTGTTGTCATTTCAACAATGTTTATGGCATCTTTACCGGGAGTAGATTTCATCTGAAGAAACTACTTTCTTGCTCATCCATAAGAGGCAACTCCTCATCCATTAAAGTTTCGTCATGAGATGGCAGCAGTCAGTCGCATCTTCAGGCTCCACTTCTAATTCTAGTTCTCTTTCTGTTTCTAACACCTCTGAAGTTACTTTCTCCACCAAAGTCTTGAACCCCTCAGAATGATCCATGAGGGTTGAAATCAACTTCTTCCAAACTCCTGTTAATGTGGATATTTTGACTTCCTTCCATGAATCATGAATGTTGTCTATGATATGTAGAATGATGAATCCTTTCCAGAAGGTTTTCTGTTTCCTTTCCCTGGATCCATTAGAGGAATCACCATGGCAGCAATAGCCTTATAAAATGTACTTCTTAAATAGTAAGACTTGAAGGTCAAAATTACTCCTTGATCCATGGGCTGCAGAATGGATGTTGTGTTAGTAGGCATGAAAACAATATAATCCTTGCATACATCTCCTTCAGAACTCTTAGGTGACTAGGTGCATTTTCAGTGAGCAATAATACTTTGAAATAAATCTTTTTTTTCTGAGCAGTGGATCTCAACAGTAGGCTGAAAATATTTAGTAAACCATGCTGTAAACAGATGTGCTATCATCCAGGCTTTGTTGTTTTAATTATAGAGCACCGGCAGAGTAGATTTAGGACAATTGTTAAGGGCCTTAGGATATTTGGAATGGTAAGTGAACACTGGCTTCCATTTAAAGTCACCAGTTCCATTAGCCCCTAACTAGAGTCAGCCTGACCTTTGAAGTTTTGAAGCCAGGCGTTGACTTCTCCTCTCTAGATATGAAAGTTCTAGATGGCGTCTTCTTCCAATAGAAGGCCATTTTGCCTACATTGAAAATTTGTTGTTTAGTGCAGCCACCTTTGTCTGTGATCTTAGCTAGATATTCTGTATAACTTGCTACAGCTTCTACATAAGCACTTGCAGCTTCACTTTGCACTTTTTTTTTTGGAGATGGAGTCTCCCTTTGTCGCCCAGGCTGGAGTGCAGTGGCACGATCTCAGCTCACTGCAACCTCTGTCTTCCAGGTTCAAGTGATTCTTCTGCCTCAGCCTCCCGAGTAGCTGAGACTACAGGTGTGTGCCACCATGCCTGGCTAATTTTTGTATTTTTAGTAGAGACAAGGTTTCACCATGCTTGTCCAGGCTGGTCTCAAACTCCTGACGTCATGATCCGCCTGCCTTGGCCACCTAAAGTGCTAAGATTACAGGTGTGAGCCACCGCACCCGGCTGCACTTTTTTGTTATAGAGATGGTGTCTTTCCTTAAATTCATGAAACAACCTCTGTTAGCTTCCAACATTTTTTTCTTCAGCTTCCTCACCTCTCTCAGCCTTTATAGAGTTGAAGAGTTAGGGTCTTGTTCTAGATTAGGCTTTGACTTAAGGGAGTGCTGTGGGCGGTTTGTTCTATCCAGACCACTACAGCTTTTTCCATATCAGCAACAGGGCTGTTTTGTTTTCTTATCATTTGTGCCTTCACTAAAGTAGCACTTTTAATTTTCTTCAAGAACCTTTCTTTTGCACTTTCAAGTTGACTAACTGTTTGGCACAAGAGGCCTAGCTTTCAGCCTGTCTTTGCTTTTGACATGCCTTCCTCACTAAGCTTAATTATTTCTAGTTTTTGATTTCAAGTGAGAGAGGTGCAACTCTTCCTTTCGCTTGAACACTGAGAGGCCACTGTAGAGTTACCAATTGGCCTAATTTCAATATTGTTTTGTCTGAGGGAATAGGGAGGCCTGAGGAGGAGAGAGATGGAGGAACAGCCTGTCAGTCAGAACACACACAACATTTATTGATAACTTTCCCTCTTATATGGGTGTGGTTCATGGCACCCTGAAACAATTATAGTAGTAGTAACATTTAAGATCTCCCATCACAGGTCACCATTAACAGATACAGTAATAACTAAAAAGTTTGGAAATTTTATGATAATTACTGAAATGTGACCCTGAAACACAAAGTGAGCACATATTGTTGGAAAAATGGCGTTGATAGACTTGCTCAACACAGAGTTGCCACACATCTTCAATTTGTAAAAAATACGGTATCCACAAAGTGCAATACAGTAAAGTGCAATAAAACAAGGTATGCCTTTACATATCAGTGAAATGAACCGTGTGGGTTTTTGAAAGAGACAGCATGTGTGTGTGTGCACACATGGACTTACATACACACACACACACGCACACACGCACTTACCTGGGAATTCAAAATATGCTAAATTCCTTTATATAGATAGGCCCTTTCAAAACAGTGAAGAAAGATAGGTACTTTCGTAAATGTTTTTGGGAAAATTGTTCGTTTTATGGGAAAATCATTAAGATGAAAAAAGTCCATATAGGTTTAATATTAAAAGATTTAAAAAGAATTCTAGCAGGAAACATAAAGTATTTTTATAATTCTTAAATATAAAGGCTTTAAACTTTATTTTTTATTTTTTCACTTTGAAATAATTTGAAAATTATTACAAAAAATTTCCATATAGCCTTCACTCAGATTTACAAATATTAATATTCTGCAGAAGCACAGTACAATTATTAAAATCAGGAAACTGATATGGATACAGTATTAATATTTACTCCATGACCTTCACTCACATTTCTCCAGCTGTCTCATCAGTGCCTTTTTCTGGCCCAGGATCCAACCCGGGATCCTGAGTATCGAGGTTAGCTGCCATGTCTCCTTAGTCTCTTTTCATTCGGAATAGTTCCTCAGTCTTCGTCTTTAATGATGCTGACATTTTAAAAGAATAAAATGGCCAGTTATTTAGTAAAACATCTTTCAATGTGGACTTTTCTAACGTTTCTTCATGATTAAATTCAGATTATGACTCTATGGCAAAAATACCATAGAAATGATATCATTAGGTACGTGATGTCAGTTTCAAAGGCCTTTTAACCGTGGCATAAAATCAGAAATCAGAAGAAATTGATTGAGCTGACCAAATAAACATTCATCATTTTATCTTGGCAAAATACACCATAATAAAAAATAAATGACCCAGGGGAAATGACAGCAGGGGATGCTTGTAGGCTGGTGGGCATCTGAATTGACTGTCTGAACCCTTACATTTTTTGTAAACTGGAAGTTAGGTCTATAGGCTTGCTAGATTCAGATTAAAAATATTTGGCTAGACTGGACCACAAGTGTAGTTGCACATTTTATAATTGCATCACACCAAGTGATTCATGATATCTCATTATTCCTTACTATTAAAAAATATATTTGTCAATTTGATAAGCAATTCCCAGGTATTACCAATTTTTATATTTTTGTTATTGTTTTAATTTGTTATTTCTCTGGTTAAATATTTGCCTTTTGAAGATGATGTGAACAGGCAAGAGAGAAATACATAGAAAATGAAGTGAGAAGTTGGAAAGATTTGCATGGATGGAGCAGGAAGAAAGCAGAGGACAGATGGGGCCATTGTGATGGCCTTGGCTTTCTTGTTTCAGTCTGTCCTGGTCCTAAGCCCTAATTTATTTGGTCTGTTTGAGACAATGGCAGTCACACTGAAATTCAGATCTTGCCAGTAGCATCTCATTTCCTCAGGTTGCTGCAGTGTATGCAGTGGTTGAGAGCTGAGCCGTCCCAGGGAGTCCGCCGTAAGATGCGCCGGAAGCTGTGGGATGGCAGCCTGTGGTCCTGTGGCTCCTGGCTGGTGCTTGCCAATGGATGAACCCTCTCTTTAAGTCCAGAAACACTGGTCCTGCTAGACACTGTAAAAATGAGCATCTCCTTTTCCCTTGATGATTATTACCTAGTATCCTTAAGAGTAAACTCAGCATAGCATCATCCATTTAAAATTTTGGTGGTATTTTAATTATTGACATTTATTTTATAGTGTGTAAGTGTAAAATTTGATTTAATATTTATTTTCAGAGTCATGGTCAACTTACACTGTCACTTTTGTTCTTCAATCCAGAGAATGTCTTTCTATCCTGCATGAAATTCAGAAGAACAAACTTCAGCAGGAATTCTTCTATGAGTTTGAAGGGGGTGTCAAGCTTGGCACTGGGGCCTTTAATTTGGTAAGGAAATCACTGTATAGAAACCAGAACTTTTGAAGAAGAACCTAAGGTTTTCTGTGCCTTCTCCACTGCATTTGAACCTCATCCTGAACCTCTCCCTGGGTTGGTTGACAAACAGCTAGAGTGGGATCAGTTTTCTGGCATTGTGACCCAGTGTGTTATAAAGTTCCACATATGCTCAGAGTAGCTTTGGATTGTAAAATGTAAGGGAAGCGTGTGGTACTCTGAATAGACTAGTAAGGTTTTTGGTAACAAGGAACAGTGGAATCCATTTCCATTTCCACAGCAGAAATATTGTTGCAATGACAACGAAGCCTCTGGAATTGAAAATGTTTGAGGGACCAGTGTAACTTGAGGAATGATTTTTGATGATCCCTGAGGAAATGAAGTCTGAGTAGTAATCTGTCAAATTCCAATATGTGATTAAGAGATTTTTAAATTTTATTGATGGTTCACTGGAATTCGTGAGAAAATAAAGTGATCAAGAGAAGTATACACGTGAGTGTATGTGCCACTATGGCCACTTTGCTCATGAGCCTGTGGGTGATAAATGGGAAAGAGGCTGACTGGCACCCACAGAATGGACCATCCTATCCAATTGGTTGTTAAAATCCTCTTCTGCCAAGGTCATCCTTTGGTGTGTATCCACATGGGACACAAATATCTTTACATTTTCTGCCCATTCAGAAAGATCTGTCCACATACTTCTTCCCCAGACCTCTTTGTCACCACTTTTCCAATCATGATCCTTTCAAGCCCCTGCCCATCCAACGAAACCATTGTCTACATCCCCTGAATCAGCATATAATTGCACATCTGGCCATTTCTCCTTTCAAGCGTAGTGCATAACCAGGTGGACTGCCCAGGGTTCTGCCTACTGGAAGGATATTCCCTCACCACTGTCATTCAGGAATATCCCAGAGAGAAGTGGTGCTGCAGCTGTCCACTTCTGGGTGGTGTCTACACATCACACAGACTATGACTGATTTTTGCTTCTGGGAAAGGAAACTAAGAAACCTTGCCTGGGTGTGGGTGCTTTGAGGGGTTGCCTTCTTGTCACTTCATCACACCACATCAAAGATCCCAGTATTCTATAGTGAACCCTGGAAAGACCAGGCTAAAAAAAACTTTTTAAAGGTTCATTGTCTTAGCTAAATGAAATTAATTCATAAGTGATTGTTATAATATGTGGTCACAGAAATATCTGATGGTTAAAACTTGTTCCCAATTTCTCATGTTATTGAAGCATTAAAACTGTAAGTTGTTAGTTTAGATTTGTTTGCAGTTAGAAACACTAAGACATAAGTACACTGTATATTTTTTTCTTACAGATGCTGTCCCTTTTACCAGCAAGGATTATCAGACTACTAGAATTTATTGGATTTTCTGGAAATAGGGTACAAATTTAATTTTATCTTAATTTTGACAGGGAAGATAAAACATTTATTAAATATGAGGGCAATGCAACATGTCTGCATAACTAGCTTGATAATTATTGGCAATTTGTTTGTGGGACAGAAAATAAGCCTTTGATTCTTGATCATGTTTTTCAGGACTTAGACATAGTTTTTCTGATGAAAGTTAAAAATGTTCACCCTTGTCCAAATTCTTGGATGAAAAATTATGTGTTGCTAATATTGCTTCTTGCTAGATCTTATTACTCTCACGTGGTTTCCTATGCTTTCTTAATAGTTAACCAAAGATGGGAGGGGTGGGGGAAGAGAGGGTTGAAAAACTACCCTCTCTTGGGTATGGTGTTCACTCTTGGGGTGATGGGTACACTAAAAGCCCAGACTTCACCACAGCATAATATATGAAATCTGTACTTGTAACCCCCCAATATATAAAAATGTTTACAAAGTTTCTGAATATGATTTTCCAGTAATGTTCTCTTTCTAAAATGCATTTAATTCCCATAGGAGTTGGGCCTCCTGCAGTTACGTGAAGGTGCTTCAGGAAGGAGCATGAGGTCTGCACTGTGCTGCTTAACCATCTTAGCTTTTCATACTTACATCTCCCTAATACTTGGTAAGATCTGGATTAGATTGTTTCATTGAACATTGTTTATCTGGCCAGACATGGTGGGTTACACCTGTAATCCCAGCTACTTGGGAGGCTGAGGTGGGAGGATCGGTTGAACCCAGGAGTTTGAGGCTGCAGTGAGCTATGATCGCGTCACTGCACTGGATCCAGCCTGGGCAACAGAGCGAGATCCTGTCTCTAAATTAAAAAACAAAACAAAACAAAACATAACAAAAAGTTGATTGTTTTTAATCTGAGTAAGTAAAAATTTAGAAAGATCAGCAAGAGCTAGTAGTTCATATCTGTTTACTTTTTTTTTGAATAAAGTTAGAAAATAGTGTCCTTTGTCATAGTGACATTTAGCAGAGGGAGTAGGGTAGTTTCTTTCATTAAATAATTTTCATCTGTTCTCAGCTAAAATTTCTATATTAAGGTGATCTATTTTATCATACATTAGATTTCTTTTCTTTGCAGAAAATGAAATTTTGGGCTAAATAAGTTAATATTGCTATTAAAACCAGAAATTCCAATTAGGAATCTGAGACAGCCACCTGCATTCTTAAGAATTAGTGTGTCCTAGAGCTTTCTTAAACTAAAGTTATAGGTGAGACTAGTCTTTATTTTATTCCCCAGATATAAAAATGATGAAATAATAGTTTTCATCTTTTCCATGAGTAGGTCTTTACTATATGTTAATGAAATGTGGAGAGCTGGTTATAAATATCCCCATGTCTTATGAAGACTGAGGCTTTTCCTGTTAAATTTCTAGGTACAGGAGAAGTGAATGTTGCGGAAGCAGAGCGTCTCCTGGCACCCTTCCTCCAGCAGTTTCCAAATGTACGCTCAGTATTTCAAAGTGTATGTTTCAACCGTAATTAATCAGCCAGTGTTGACTGTTGAACGGTGTGTTTTCTTCCTTGCTCTGCAGGGCTCACTCGTGTTGTTTTATCATGCCCGAATAGAGTTGCTGAAAGGGAATCTTGAAGAGGTAATTTATTTGGGAGTTATTTGGGGGAGTTGTCTGTATGGTGGTAGAGCTGCGACCTACGCATTCAACAAAAGTAAACTTAGCTATATGGACTAGACAAAAATAAAGAAAAAAACAATGTAAGTAAAAAGCCAAAACTTTTAAGTTGTATATACATTCTATTATATAAAATCTATGCAGTGGATTACTGAATATAGTCTACATTTATACATAGAGTACATTAAGCACTTTAGGATAATGTATACCATATAACAAGCTCAGAGATTTTCAAGAAACTGTGACTCTTACCAATTTCTGCCTTACACACTGACTTTGGAATCTAGCCCCTGCATGACATGCAAGTCTACTACGTGTGGGCTCCTTATCAAAGGAAATTATTCACCAATTCCCTCAAAAAATGAAGCGTCGGGGTCAGAAGTAGAAAAGTAAGGAGCCATTTATGTATATACATTCACAAACCATTTTTTCCACGCAAATGGGATCAAACATGTATTTTTCTGTGATTTTTTTTTTTTTTTCTATATTTACAATATGTCTTGGATCTCTTTCCAGGTCAGTATACCTAAATGTCTCCTGTTCTTTTTGATGGCTGGGTTTCATTTCATGGGTTGAATATACTATACCTATTAAAGTGGTCCATAGACATTTGGCCACTACAAACTGTTGTGAACATCATTGTATGTATATTTCTGTACACAGGTATATTTATAGAAGACAGATTATGATTAGTAGAATTCCTGGGCCAAAAGGTGGTTGCATTTTTATAAATCCAGCCAAATTGCCCTCCTCACTTAAGATTGTTCCAATGTAAACTCCAGTAAACATATAAAAATATTTTTTTCCAATGCTCTTTGCCAGCTCAGGACATTATGTGATGGCTAAAAATGAGAATCTAAGTTTTAAGTTTATATTGCCTAGTTTACAAATTTCTCCACATGTATATCTGTCATTTATATATATTTTTTTCTGATTGGGTATTTACATCTTTACCAGTTTCCTGTTTAGTTTTCTTTTTCTTACAGAATTTTATTAAATTGATGAATGATAAAAGAGTTAACCTTTTGCCAATTATGTAGATAGTGACATCTTCTTCCTGTCTGTTGCCTGTAACTTTGCCTACAGTGTTTTGTCCTATGGAAGTTCTAACTTTATTGTCAGTCTTTTCTTAAATGATTTCTGCATTTGATATCTTCCTTGGAATGGAACCTCCTCACTCCCACATTACAAAGTGTCAAGGCCCTCTCACAAAATTAAAGAAAGAGGCAGAACTTAACTGTATCATTGCCTGTAAGGAAAAGAACATATCATCATATTGAGAGGTTAATGAGTGATAATTTTGTCCTTTTTGTACTAAGTGTTTTATGTATTTTTCCATTAGGTTATTATCTCCTTGTCTAATATCTGGATGATCAACTTTATGTACTTGATTTACAGGCACAAGAAGTATTTCGAAAATGCGTTTCAGTTCAAGAAGAATGGAAACAGTTTCACCATCTCTGCTACTGGGAGCTAATGTGGATTAATGTTTTCCAACAAAACTGGATGCAGGCATATTACTATTCAGATCTGCTTTGCAAAGAGAGTAAATGGTCCAAGGTAAAGTGCAATACTTTCATTAATGTCGTCTGTTTGGTAATACATGGCCAGGATGATTTTCATTTAGGACTGTTTGCTCAGTAGTATAATACCACAGTGTTTTCTCAACTTAGAGATCCACAAAAGGAGGAAATGTGCCTTAAGGACCCGCTATTTATAGGTACTGTCCTCAGCATTACATGCTTTAAAAGCCATCTACAGTTCTTTTCAGGGCCAAACGCAGTGGCTCATGCCTGTGGGAGGCTAAGGCAGGAAGATGACTTGAGGCCAGGAGTTTGATACTAGCCAGGGCAACATGGTGTGATTTTATCTCTGCAAAAAATAAAAACATTAGCCAGGCACGGTGGTACATGTCTATAGTCCCTTCTACGTGGGAGGCTGAGGCAGGAGGATAGCTTGAGTCCAAGAGTTCGAGGCTACAGTGAGCTATGATCACACCACTGCACTCCAGCCTGGTGACAGAGTGAGACCCTGTCTCAAACAACAACAAAGAGTTATTTTAAACATGAGGTTTTATCTCTGAAAATGAGTTGTACTTATAAAGTTATGAAATCTTAATCATCTTGATAATTTTGTGTAGACTTCCCAGTGCCCTAATGCCCAGGCTTTTCATGATAATGAAATTAATTCTGATCCACTTATGAGAAGTTGGGGGGCAATGATGTAATTTTTTCTTGTTCATTCTGTCCACTTTCTCACCTATGAATTCTGTAGTTGTATAATAGGAAAACGGTTTAAATTATTGATAATTGAAAAGAGTTGTTCTCATTTTGAACAGGAAATATAAGATTTCATTTCCTCTGATTTCTTTAATGCCTCTAATTTTATATCTGGAAGACTTGTAGGTCATTCCTGATTTGCAAGGTAGAAATGTCATGTACCTAGGGATGTTCTGTAATAAGCTCCTTCTTTTTCTCAAGGCAACTTATGTGTTCTTGAAAGCGGCAATTTTGACTATGCTTCCAGAGGAGGATGTAGTAGCAACTAACGAGAATGTGGTAACTTTATTCAGGTATGTGAGACACTATTTCTATAACAAAGGCCCTGAGGGTATACAGGGGCAAAATCTCATCTCTGCTAAAAATACAAAAAATTAGGTGGGCATGTGCCTGTAGTCCCAGCTACTTGGGAAGCTTAGGTGGGAGGATTGCTTGAGCCTGGAAGGTGGAGGTTGCAAGTGAGCTGAAATAACGCCATTGCACTGCAGCCTGGGCAACAGAGTGAGACTCTGTCTCCAAAAAAAAATGACCACGTGTATTAACTGTAGCATCAACATCAACATGATAAATGTCACCTTTTACTGTAAAGTTCATTTCCTTATTTTACAGAAACAACAATTAATGGAAGAGGGTATTAAGATACATTAAAATCTTTTAAGTCTCATTCTCTTTCTTCCACTGCAGATTAAGTTTTCTCCCTATCAAAACAATTTATGTGAAAGATGTGATCATTTTTATTTTCAGGAGAAAGCTTTGAGGTCTTGCTCTGTCATAGCTTCTAGGTTGTTGGGATAATAAGAGTTCTAACAATGAATGGTCTCTTCATAAAGGTGCTGTTACCTTTAAACTACAAGGGTTCCTGTCTGAGACATGCTTCTGACCCCTTTTCTGACCCCCACCTCACATTTCCACTGCCTTTTCCACTGATGGTAATGAACAAAAATGATGAGACACTCTAGTTTAAAATCCATAGCTCCATGTTTTGCCCGGAATTAACCTAACACAAGCTTGACTCATATTGGAGGCATATTATTTCATGTTATTTTTTCTTTCAGTGATGTAATTGTGTATTTCCTTGAATTCTTTCTCAGCAACTTGTTTGACGCATTCATAAAATTACGCATAAGAAAGCGCTCCCAGGAACATGTAGTCTCCCCATCCTACTGTCATTTTTACATGCTTATGAATTTCATAATTGGAATTGTGTAGAATTTTAAAAGGAAGTTTGTAAACATGGTACATATCCTAAGCTGATTATTTCCCAAACAACCTGTGCTTGGGAAACATTTTCTTAAATTATACGTTAATTGATGGCTATCTTTTGAGCCATATTATTTTATAGATCTGTGTAATACTTGCAAATAGGAATAGGCGATATACCAGTGTACCCTCTTCTCTCTCCCTGAGTATCCACAACATAAGTAAATACTTTGGACTCTTTCCTGCTTACTCATAGAAATCGCCAGTTGTATACCTAGATTTCCTGGACTGTGTTTGATAGATTTAAGACATTAGCTAAGTTGACTGGAAAGAAATATGTGTCAATCAGTGGTTCTCAATCTTCAGTGTGCCTCAGAATCACCTGGAGGGCTTATCAAAATCTAGATTGTTTGGCCCCAGCCCTGGAGTTGCTGATTCAGTAGGTCTAGAGTAGGGCCTGAAAATTGGCATTTCAAATAGGTTGCCAGGTGATGCTGCTGCTGCTGCTGCTGCTGGTGGTCTGTGAAGTTCACTGTGAAATCCACAGGTACAAATAATGTATGTGTTGCCATGACCTTTCTCTGGGGCTGGGCTGGGGCTCTTCACAGACAGGTGGACAGCTTGAAGCAGAGAATTGCCGGGAAATCTCTCCCTACTGAGAAGTTTGCTGTGAGGAAGGCTCGGCGTTACTCTGCCTCCTTACCTGCACCTGTGAAGCTCATCTTACCTGCCCTGGTATCTGCTTTTATTTTATTTACTTTTCATGTACTAGAAATAAATTATCTACTCACAGCAGCAGGGAGCATATCTGAATTTGGTTATGAAGTTTAGCTCATTTAAAAACCATTGTAAGTTTTGTTGTAAGTTGAACATTTCTAAATAAATAATTAATAAATAAAAACTGTAGCTAATGGTTTTTGACTAGTTAGTATGCTCCAGGCATTACGATAAAGGCTACTAAAAACCTATCATTTAATTCTTATAACTTTTTGAGTATAGTTAACTCTTAGCCCCATTTTTTAGATGAAGAAATTTAGACAGAAGTTGATTCCATTGAAGTTGAGTTGAATTCTAATGCAAGCCACATTATGTAATTTTACCTTTTCTAATAGCCACATTAAAAAAGTAAGAGGAAATAGAAATGAGTTTCAAGAATATATTTTGTTTAACCCAGTATATGCAAAATTTTGTCATTTCAACATGTAATTAATAGAAGCTTATCCATGAGATATATACATTCTTTCATATTGAACCAAGTCTTAGAAATTTAGTGTGTCTTTTACACTTAGAGGACATCTTAGTTTGGGCTAGCTGTATTTCCAGTGCTCAAGAGCCAGAACTGGCTGCTGGCTGTTGTATTCTAGCTCCAGCTCACATTCTTAAACTTTATGCCACTTAGGCAAGGCTTCTATGAAAAACACAATTTCAACTTAAATTTTCTTAGTGAAGTCTTCTTCAAAAAATACTGAATATATCAAGTTACTGTGACTCTTCTGGTGCTTTAGTTTTTATATAGATAGTCAGCACAGGAAAGCTGTTCAGTGTAACCCATGTCTGCAGTCCTCCACTCTGGAGTTTCCTGAGTTTTTTTTTTTTTTTTTTTTTAAATTCAGAGTTTATTTCATCATTCCTCTTTGACAGTTACTTAGATTTTCCAGTTTTTACAATTAGACCCTACAATGAATATCCTCTTTTTGTACATGTGCATATAATTCTCTGTGAAGAATTTTTTTAAAATGGAATTCCTGGTTCAAGGGAATATATACATTTAATATTGTCGTAGATATTGTTAAATTCCCCTCAAAAAAAGCTCTACCAATTTAAATAAGTACTGACAGTATTTTACCATTTTAATTTGCATTTCCCTGTGGATGTGGTGGAGCATCTTTTCTTGTGTTTCTTCATTTTGATTTTTTCTTTTGTGAATTGTTCTTCATATTCTTCCCTAATTTTTCATTGGGTTGATTGTTTTCTTAGTGACTTATGGGAGCCCTTTATACATTCTGTGAGAAAGTACAATGCAGCCCCTCCCTGACGGGGGTCAGACAGGAGTTAGCCTGCGCCTAGCACCTAGGTCCAGGTGTTTCCTACCTAACACAAACTCAGAGAACTTCAGCATCAGAGAGGGCCGTTCTGTGACTGTGATGGAGCGAGACAAAAATATGACCACTCTGTAATCGTGTCTGAGCACAAATAAAAACAAGAACACTGTGTAAATCACACAAATAACCAAACATCTCCCTCTCCCAGCTCACGTGAGAGCCTTCTGTTGCTTAACCAATTGGAGCCTTAGCTCCATGCCTGATTCATTTTTATTAAGTGATTTGCACTGGGAACGTTTTTCTGTCTCACAGAACTCTACTGAAAATTTTCTAGACTATCATCTTTCTTTGCCTTAGTACTTAGATACCAGTGTGTACGTAACTGTATCCTGCTTTGACTGTTAAGAACCACAGGGAAGGTTAACTCTCTGCACTTCTTTCTCCAGGTCTGTGGATGTAGAATGTGTAGGAAATTGGCTTGAAATGTTAGTACTGGGATTTTTTTTTTTTTTTTTTGTATCTAGGAATTTTACCAAAAGCCTGTTTTTCATAAAGTCTCAGATATGAGCTTGCTTCCTTCTGATAAAAAGATTTTATCAATAAAAGGAATTTTTAAAAGATCATCATCAATTTAAAAAATATTCTGTTATTGAATTGAACTCTCACTCTATTAGCAGCAAGCAGTAAATTGTTACATGTAAAATTGAAGGTAGAGTGTCATGATCTTAGTTTTCGGTGCCATAAGGTAAAGATACCTTTGCTGCCATTCTACTTGAGTGTGTCATCCTCATTTCCACTACTTCCTGCTAAGAGGCTTTTCAAGCTGTATTTTTATCATATCTTAAAATTTATTTCCAAGAAGATACTAATTACCCTGCTTACTTCATACCCTTCAAAATATGAACTGCACTATCAGGAACATTAGAAAAATATTTTCAAGCAAAAGCACATTTGCTTTTGATCCAAAAAAATTCTCATCTGGTAGCCCATTAAATATAATCTGTAATGAGAAGTCATTAGTTTACATTTTAGGAGCTGTCATTCAGCCACATGGCTTTTAAATGAGTACGTTTTCTGCATATTGGATTGCATTACTGGACCGTCACATGTTTCTAGTGGTATAAAAGATCCTAAGCCCAGTAAAATATTCCAGTGTTTATATCCAGTGATTTTCTTGGAAACATTTTATGTAAACAACTGGCAGACATTTAAAAATATTTTTCTTTACTTAAAAGTAACAACAAAAGTTTACATTAAACAGAATTATTCATAGTATCGGTTTAAAATATTTCTTTCTGTATCTGTACTCTATTACCTTCCAAAAGAATTAAATGCTTGTAAATATTTAATAAATATTTGTTATATGAGTGAGTTTAAATTTTTGGTAAAAATATATATACTGAATTGCTTCACAGTATAAAAGGCAAAAGCAAAGGAAAATGATCTGTAAATATTATCTTGAGGTTCCTAGAAACCAAGGCAAAACACATGAACATTGTTTGGGGATCATAAAGGACATCGAATAACCTCATATAACTGCAAATGGTTTTCATTTTTCCTCATTAGGAAATGATGTATGTCTGGAATGGTTTTTCGATAGTGAGCAAAAGAAAAGACGTTTCTGAAAATCTGTTGGTAACTGTTGAAAAAGCTGAGGCAGCTTTACAAAGTCAAAGTAAGTATACACAGTAAGCACCGAGGAGCCTTTGTCTCTGCTCCATGACTGCTCTCCTGTCTTTTCCCTGTGCACGTCTGCCTACATTAACTTGTGTACATCACAAGGACAAAGAGCTTGAGCTGCAGGGGTCTGAGTGATTGCAGTCAAGATGCAGGGAGGAATGATACACACTGCAACTGCATGAACCTTGGAAACAGCTTGCTAAGGGAAAAAGGCCAGGCCAGCCATAAAAGACCACATATTATATGATTCCCTTTACACGATACTCAGAATAGGGAAATCTATAAGGACAGACAGCAGATGAGTGGTTGCCTAGGGATGGAGTATGGAAGTTAGGAGTTATGATAGCTTTTCGGGGAAGGAGGTGATGACAGTGTTCTACAGTTGACTGTGGTGATGGCTGTACAACTCTGTGAATATGCTAAAAACCATTGAATGGTATACTCTCAGTGGGTGAATTGTATGCTATGTGAACTATATCTTAAAACTGTGACAAAAAAGATGAAGGGAGGAAGCCCACCACTGGAATTTTAGAGCAGCACAAGGAAACGTGCATTTCCCTCTGGGTTGAGTTTGCTGCGACTCTTTCTATGCCTCCTTATTGCTGTCTAACCATTAGCGTGTTTCTGCAGACACAGGGAATAGTTTTCAAGGTGAAATGTTATCACAATTTATTCTACCCATTACATTTGGTTGTGCTAGAGGCCACATTTCAGCTTACTGGAAGCAGCTGATGTGGTAAAAGGAGAATCAGAATCAGGTAGTCTGGGCTTATAGTCCCAGCTCTTCAGCCATCAGACTCTGGGTAACACCTCTGTTTTCTTGTGAAGTGGGAGCAGTGTTGGACCAGATGGTATCCAAAGTTGTTTCCTTGCCCTGACATTTTTTGATTCTGTATTTTTAAGAGGCGTAAACCATGCCATAAGTGATAGCCTTTGTTGTATTTCTTTTCAATGCCAAGTCACTTAGGTATTACCCCAAGAGAAATGGTCTTCTGTAATATTCTAACCACGTAAGTAAAATGAAAACTTCTGTGATGATAAACATAGTAAAGGGCATAGAAATTCAGGAATGATGGGGAAAAATTTTAACAGTTAAGTCATTTTTCTTAACTGGAAAAAGATGGGCACTCCAGGAGCCCAGCCTACTGTCTATTTGAGCAAGCTCTTCACCACCCCCAGCTCCCCGTTTGTTGGGGGCAAAATTCGAGGGGAAATATATTTTATCAGACTATGCTAGTAAAATGCAGTGGAAATTTAGAAAACCAAGTCACTCTCCTCCGCCCATTCCTTTTTCTCTTAATGACATGCTGAGATGATAGGCTTTAGAGATATTTAAGCAGGGCAGAGGGGAGCTGAGACAGACAGACAGACAGACATGCCATACTTACCCACAGTTTTGGCTTTGTGTGTCCTCTCTCTGGGTGAAATAATTTTTATTTTCTGAAGATCACCTTTGCCAGATATTTCATGTGAAACTTATGATGACCTCTTCTAGGATTTGTTTTATGCAAGAAGATTATCTCCTGCTCTCCTTCCTACCTTGAACTGTTAGGACAGTTTAGTAATTAAGCTTTTATCCTTCAGAGCAGGGAAGAAAAAGGCCGTAATTGGAAAATGGAGAGAAGTTGGAAAATGGGGACAAGTTGTAAACCTGAGGTTACATCATCTTCCACCCCATCCCCCACCCCCATTATTGGAAACTGGATGTGTATTGGCTTCTCCTGGCTTTGCAAGTTTGTCTAAAGTAAAAGATGGTAGAGGATACAACTGATCTTCTACTCTGCAATACTCTGGTCATAGTTATTAAATGCTGGCCATTGATACAAAAGATAGAACTTTGAAGACAGAACAGAATTTGGTGACATCCCTGGAGTCAGCATTTGGTATTAATTCCAATAGTGTTTCATTTGAAATCTAACTAAATTCAACATGTAACCAGAAGTTCCACTTTGACTAATTTGCCTAATGAAATTATATAGCAAACATTATGAGAGTTATGTAAAAGGGAAAGTGATACTGACTTTATGACTTTTTACTTTGTAAATCTATTTTCAGATTTTTCTCTTGGGGGCATTTCAGCTAGCTTCTAAAAATTTCAGCATAGATACTTTTTGTAGTTTGGGCTTCAAACTTCCCTATTTCTCAGCCTATCCACCGTAAAAGTTCAGCAGATCTTTTGTCATAAAATTGTACTCTAGTAGCTTTATCACGTAATTTTCTTTGAATGTTAAATGGAAACATATTACATGTGTGTTGTGTGTTGAAATGTTCATCTATGAACACATTCATAAGGTTTAAAATCATGACAAAGCATTTATACTTCAAGGGAAAATAATCATCTGCTAGATAATGGTCTATAGTCGGAGGAAATAATGATTTTGCCATCTAAGGTTTTTGGAGGAATATAGTATTTTTGAACCCACTTGCCATATGCCTAACTCAAGTTCGTCATAGAAGTTACATGTGGCTTTACTGGTATTTTAACTTCCCATGGTGTTATGTCTGTTCCTCAACAAAATCATCATTCACAGAGCACCAGAATGTTGTCATAACACAGGCTGTCGATACAATGCTGCAGGAAACTCAGTAGAATGCACAAAAATGATACTACAAGCTAGCATCCAATATGGACCCCTTGGTTTTGGTTCTAGGTCCTAAAAGATATTACTTCTTGAATGTCTCTTTTAACATCCATGATTAAAAGCAATGGATAGAATTTTATTTTGGTAGAAAAATGATTCTAAATAAATAATGGAAAAGGTAATGTGTTATTGATACCTGTGGTTTTCTGGGTGAATGACCTATCAGAGCTTGAAAGAGGTGAATATTCAGTTTTCAGCACCTGGAAGTAACCCCTTTCTGGTTGGTTAAGTAGCATCGTTAATTTCCATAGAGAAGTGGTTTACCATCTAAACTGCCAGCATGTGTTAATGATGATTTCTGAGGTTTGTGCTGAAAGCAGGAGGATTTCAATAGGAGGGACTCCCAGGGCCTCGTGTGTTCCCTTTACTGCTGTCCTCTCTACTGTCACAGCCTGAAATGTGTAAATTGTCATTCTGTCTTGGAATAACGTTGTACTTGCCTGTAACTTGCAAAAAAATTTCAAAAGTGTAAATGTGGAATGGCTACCTTTGTCAGATAGATGTCACACATAATATGGTTCCTTCTGTTTAACACACATTTGCCTTGGGCTGTAGAAGGCAGAGAGCATTTTCAAAAGGGAAAAAGTGGTGAAAAAATCCTTGACATTTTCCTCAAGCAGTTGGAAGTTTGTGGAGATTTTAGGTGCCTTTCATGTACTTCAGAACCGTTTTGTTTAATCTTATGGCATAGTTTCCCCCAAAAAGAACACAACCTGGGAGAATTGATAAGTTGTAAACATAATGATCTGGATAGGGTATTCTACTTCCTGAATTTTTAATGGGGATAAGGCCATCTGCTTCTCCATATGGAAGTGTTATCCTCTCCTGTATTGAAGCCAACACAGAAGCCAAACAACAGGAGGAGGCAGCCTTCTTGTTCATGGCTTTACCTTTTATGGAATTAATAAAGCTCTTTATTTAGAGCTCAGATTTCCGGTTGTTGTATCGAAGGTCACAAAGCTCAGGGTGTGACCACCTGAAGAATATTTTAAAGTGAATAGAGTGAACTCTTTAATAAAATGATGTTCTTATATAGTAAATTCAGCATTGTAGGAATGTATGTGTATATCAGATGGGGTCTTGCTCTTTCACCCAGGCTGCAGTGCGGTGGTACCATCATAGCTCACTGCAGCCTCCAACTGCTGGGCTCAAATGATTTTCCTGCCTCTATCTCTGAGTAACTGGGACTACAGGCACGTGCCATCATGCCCAGTAATTAAAAAAATTTTTTTTTGTGGAGACGGGGTCTCGTTGTATTGCCCAGGCTGGTCCTGAACTCCTGGGCTCAAGTGAGCCTCCCACCTTGATCTCCCAAAGCATTGGGATTACAGATGTGAGCCACTGTGCCCAGCTCTTTTCATTTAAAATAATTTCATTGTATTTTATTTAGTGAGGCATAACAAATGCTAAAAAAATTTTCCTTATTTGTAAATGATCCCTCTGAAACTTTGTTCTTTCTCTTAATTAAGATTTTAAGCCTGGGTGCGGTGGCTCATGCCTGTAATCCCAGCACTTTGGGAGGCCGAGGTGGGCGGATCACAAGGTCAGGAGATCGAGATCATCCTGGCTAACACGGTGAAACCCCATCTCTACTAAAAATACAAAAAATTAGCCGGGCGTGGTGGCGGGCGCCTGTAGTCCCAGCTACTCAGGAGGCTGAGGCAGGAGAATGGCGTGAACCCGGGAGGCGGAGCTTGCAGTGAGCCGAGATCGCGCCACTGCACTCCAGCCTGGGCGACAGAGCGAGAGTCTGTCTCAAAAAAAAAAAAAAAGATCTAAAAAGTATTTTTCTTTGTATGTTTTTTGTTTTAAGATTTTAACAGCTTCTCTGTGGATGATGAGTGCTTAGTGAAGTTACTTAAAGGATGTTGCCTCAAGAACTTACAGCGGCCCTTGCAAGCTGAACTATGTTACAATCATGTTGTGGAAAGGTAAGACCAAACAATAAAACCAACCGGGGCGTGGTGGCTCACGCTTGTAATCCCAGGACTTTGGGAGGCCGAGGCGGGCGGATCACGAGGTCAGGAGATCGAGACCACGGTGAAACTCCCTCTCTACTAAAAATACAAAAGAAAAATTAGCCGGGCGTGGTGACAGGCACCTGTAGTCCAGCTACTCGGAGAGGCTGAGGCAGGAGAATGGCGTGAACCCGGGAGGCGGAGCTTGCAGTGAGTCGAGATTGCATCACTGCACTCCAGCCTGGGCGACAGAGCGAGACTCCGTCTCAAAAAATAAAAATAAAAATAAAAAAAATAAAACCAACCCAAGTGCAAATTGTGGTTTCTGGGGAGTTTTTGTGAGAAAGTGATGCAAAATGCTTTTATCTCTTACTGCTAAACTCTTACTTGGTGTTACCAGAAAGAAAATCCAGTAGTGTGTTGTTGTTGTGGTTCCTCGTGAACAAAATTATGGTCTAGGTGGAACATGACTTTATGTATTTCTACTTGGTGTTTAAAGATGACTTACAAAAACTGTATTTATAGCTCAACTAACAGGTGTCTAGCCAAACTCTGGCAGCATCATACTGAACCTCTGTTACTCATTAATTTTTTTTATTTTTTACGTATTTCTTTAGTTTTTCTTTTCTTTTCTTTTTTTTTTTAAAGAGATTGGGGACTTCCTTGTTGCCCAGACTGGAGTGCAAGTAGTACAATCATGGCTCACTGAAGCCTGGAACTCCTGGGCTTAAGAGATACTCCCAGCTTAGCCTCCTGAGTAGCTGGGACTACAAGTGTGCACTACTATGCCTGGCTTCTGATAACTAATTTAATTCACGCATTTGTTTGTCCATTCATTTATTCCACGGATATTTGAGCACCCACTATGTGCCAGAGACTGTGCTGGATTCTAGGGATTCAGAGCTGAGTAAACAGACTTGCCATCACCGTGATAATAATTTGGCAGGAAAGAGAGGCATGTGATGAGCACCCTGTCTCTCTTTTGGCAAAGGGCAGTTCTTCTGTATATAACTGAGTTTTGTTCTGGTTTTATTCCCCCTCAGTAGCATTGATGATGATGTCCTGCTCCATTACTAACCATAGAGTTGAATCAGGGTTCTGATGCCTGGCCCTTTTCTCTGTATCACAAATGCAGTATTTACAGGGGCCAGATACGTAACCTTACTTAATCAGGCCGGCTGAGTGGTGGCAGGAAGAGGATTGGTAGGCTCTGTAGGTCAGGGTGTTTTCTCTGAAGGGTGTAGCCACACTCCTCAGCTCTATTTGATTATTGCTCTGCACAGTGTGGGCCCAATAGCAATAATCCCTACCATTTTTCATGAAAAGCCTGGAATCTGGATTTTATGTAAAATCACCTGATTTTAAAATATTGGCTCAAATTTTTTGAAAATATTCTGCAAGCCAAAACAATCACAGCCATAGACTGCTGGTGGACATCCTGTGTGCTGTGTCATGTGCCCTTCCATCCATGGCCACCTGATCCCCTTCTTCCTGACAGTATTGATGGAGGACTGGTGCCCCTATAAGAATAAAGAGAAAATATCTACTTCCCAAATGTACCATCTTTAGTAATATTCTGTAATTAGTAAACATGTTAAAGAAATATGTATTGAATTCTATTTTATTAGTGTTTCTATAAGGATTAAAAGGATGACCTATTGTGCTGTTTTTTTGCGTGTGAATCTCATAATGAATTGTTTGCTCGTGTGCTTTATAATTGTGGATTGTGAACTTACCTTCCTTGGAGTTTTATCTTGAGATTCCTATGAGGCTATATTGAAGAAGAGTTGCTCTACAGTGATTTTGCATTTTATTTCTGTCAGGTACCCTAAAGGTTTTTTCTGCCCAGGGCCTCTTTCATGTTAATTTCATTGCTTACTTCTTGGATCATTTAGACAATGTAAATTTGAATTGCACATTCAGTGTGGGCAGGCCTATTGGTTATTAATTTCCTAAGGAATTCTTTTTTCTTCTCATTGAAAGTGCTGGCCAAGGAGTCTTCCTCCTTTGCCAGTGAGTGGGTTTGTTCTAATCTGTCTTTCTCTTAAGGAGTAGTCCTGTAAGGATCCCAGCTTTAAATAGAGGTCTCAGTTTCAGCTCCCTGCTTTCTGTGGGCCCAAGGCCTCATCTCCTGCATGGATATTAGGATACAAAGCCCTTGACTCAGATGGAGGCAGACCACAGGGCTCATTCAGCATCATCCCACATATGTAGAGTCTCACTTTTTCAATTCTAGCTGTTTTTGGCACTTGAGAGTTTTTTCTTATGTTCTGGTGAGCTAAGCTATGCATTTGAAATGGTGTTAGTTATATTTTTTTCCAGTGCTTTTACATGTTTTATAACCAGAGAGTTCTCATAATAGTGCTGAAAACAGACGTGTTGACCATTTCTTTATTGGCCTTTTAAAGCATTATAAGACTTTAAAATACAAAAGGAGTTGAACCTTAGTTTAAAAATAATACAACTTTCTTATTTCTAAAGGGAGTCATTTCTGAACACATTTGTGTTCAGACAGATGATCTTGCCATTTCTAGGGTTAATCTTTAAAGATCTGTATGCGCTGATTTACCTAAGAGACAGCGATCAACCATCAGTGCTGGGTTTACATTAAGGAATAAAAGATTAGTATATGAAAAGAACATTATTTATTGCCATAGTTTAATGAGTTCCATAACTATACAATGGCCGCCTTTCTGTGATAATAGACTTAGTGCTACACATGTTTTCTGAAGAATGGGAATAATATATATTTAGAAAAATGTGTTTCTTGTTCTGTTAAGATTTACTTGCTTTTCCTCTGCTTTTTCAGTGAAAAGCTACTGAAGTATGACCACTACCTAGTGCCGTTCACTCTGTTTGAATTGGCATCTTTGTATAAAAGCCAGGGGGAAATTGACAAGGCCATAAAGTTCCTTGAAACTGCAAGGTAAGTGTTGAAGGCAGCTGTTCCTTGATTGTTATGGAGTCAGAAATGTCAATACTGCTCTAACAACAGCAGTAACATTATATACTTAAAAATTAACAATGTCAAATTAGTAATAATGCTACTTTTGCTAACTTCTGGTTGATTTATGCTCATGGCTTTTGCTGTAATTGTGCTGTTTCCAACCCTCTTACTGCCTCACCCTGTGACTATTTACAGATATGATTATGGGCATCTATTTGAAAGATTTCTAACTTATTTTATTCTATATCAGGGGTTGGCCAGCTTTTTGTGTAAATGGCTAGGTAGTAAATATTTTTAGCTTTATAGCGTAAAGTCTCCATTGCAACTACTCCATTATATCAAAAGAAGTCCTAGAAGGTAATATGTAAATAGATGGGTATGTTTAGATTTGGGTCCTAGTTTGCCAACCTTCAGTGTATTCAACCATACCTATTATTTCCTTGAACAGCCATTGATCTTGTGAAGCTTGCAGATCTTACCCAGACTCTCTGTTTTTTCTGTTTATTGTGGCAGTTTCAAAGTATTTTTATCATTCTGGTAGACAATAGCTTTTAGACCTGTGGTCATGGTTCACTTAGGTAAGGCAAAAACCCTGTGGCCTGTTTGCCTTGAACACTTCCTGCAGTAGAGAAAGAATGCTAGACTAGCTCTAGGTCATAAAGAGTGATTTGTCCATTTATTCAAATTCAGCAATTATTCACTGAGCACCTATTATGTGTCAGACACTAGTAAAGGCTTTAGAGAGACAACTATAAACTAAGCAGGCAATGTTTCTGCTCTGTTAGCCAGAGGGAGATATTAAATAGACAAGAAAAATATCAGTGGTATATGTTTGCTGAGATTTATAATATGATACATGGTGCCTGGGTGTTACTTCAGGATAGATTGATTCTGAAATATTTCCTTGAGGAAATGATATTGTAGCTGAGATTTGCATAATTAAAGCCAATCTTGAGATCAGTCATCAGAAATCAACCAACTAGGTAGGGAGCATTCCTGACAGAAGTCACAGTTAGTGAACATCTGCGTTGAGGAGGTTGAGTCACTGGGTCAATGATGATGCTTTTTGCTATGCTGGGGAATACTTAGAAGAGTATATTTGGGGAGAGAACGAAACATACTTCTGTTCAGACCATGATTCTTTAAGATGGCTATTAGGTACTCATATTAGGTAGATGGCAAGTTGGTGTTCATACTTAGCATGAAGTTCAGTGGTAAGGTCAGGGCTGAATGTAGAGATTGCAGTCAACAGCACAGAGATAGTGATATTTAAAGCAGTGGCGTGTGATGAAGTCATTTTGTGAATGTTATATAGCTAGAGAAAGAGGTCTAGCACAATGTCTGGGATGTGCCATCTTCTTAGACATTAAATGATAAGATTAAGAAGATTAAGAGAGTTAGGAAGACATCTAGGAAAGCCAACCAAATAGTGTTTCAAAAAGAAGAGCATGGTCAGTTATGAGGGCAGCAACTAAGAGGTCAAACAAGGTAAGACCAGAAAAGTGGCTGCTGAATTTGGCAGCATGAGTATCATTGGTGACCTTGACAAATGAGGTGACAAACAAAATGGAGTCAGCTACTTTAGGCAATTCTTTTAGGATGTTTGCTGTGAATAGAACATCGTAATGGGACAAAACTTTACGGGCATGGTAGAGCCGAGAAGGGCTTCCTTAAAATATTTATATATAGGTGATATGAGAGCAAGTTGCTTTTAAAGTTAATTTGTTGGGAGTATGACCAATATTTCATGTGTTAGATATAGATATCTTCAAATCCAGCTATTGGAATATTATGGATTATAAATACTGCTGTTCCAGATATTCATTATTTGCATATACAATGTATAATAAGGAAACTTTATAATGATAAAAATAAAAGACTAGTAACTCACTGCTAAAAAGCAACGAAAAGCCTTCACTAACTCAAGGCAATACTGATGATTCAAACATAAAGATACTTCCCAGTAATTCCAAGACTATTATCTGCACTTTCCCTTTATGTATTAGGAGCTTTGCGAAGTTGCCCACATTGGTGGCATTTAGGAAAATACTCAATTCCATCTATTGGTAAAGTCTAATAAGATACTGATTTTAGTTTATGAATAATACATTTTATTAACCCTCATCAAGATTACCAGTGAGTAGCCCTTATACCTGTTCAAAATGAAGGGCCATAGAAATAAGTGCCACTGTAAAGAAAGCAGTTATAGCTCACCCATGGGCCAAGGCAGTATGTAAAGTATTCCATTTTTCTGATTCTTAACAATTCTGGTAAAGGGAGGTCAACATAAATGCTCTTAGGCAGGTTTTAAATAATCTCTGGATTTCTATGGCCCCCTTTAAAGATGTTGGCCTAATTATTATGTAATTATTGGCCAAACCATTGATATTTACATGTGAGAATTGGAATAAGTAATTTTGATGTCATTAAGTAATTCTGCTGCCCTTGTTGCAGTTGTTTCATTTGAGTTTCTTGAGTGATCGATCATGTGATCATGCTAACCATGTTTATATGTACCTATCTTAAAATTTTCTAATTTAAAAAAGGAAGTCTAATTATTTAGGACTAGTTCACAAAATTTGTACAGCCCTTCTCACAACTTCTTGCTATGCTTGTGAATGATTTGGTAATTAAACAGAACCTGGCTACTCAAAAGTATGACCTTTAGATGACCACCAGGAAGCTTCTAGAAACGCAGATTATTGCAGTTCCCCCCAAAACCCCCCAACAGAACCAGAATCTGCATTTTACTAAGATCTACTGTTATGTATATTAGAGTTTGAAAGTAAATAAATAGATGAGAGAGAGGAATGGGAGGGTGGTGGTACCTGGTATATAAGGAAATTTTGACTGTACAATTTTATTGTTACTGTCTTCAGGAACAACTACAAAGATTACTCCCTGGAGTCCAGACTACACTTCAGAATTCAGGCAGCTCTTCACCTCTGGAGAAAACCTTCCTCAGATTGATCAGAACTTGAAGGATGGAATTTTCCCTCAATTAGCATTGGCATCTGCTATAGATTCAACCTTATATTAAAGTGGAAAAGTGATCTTGTGAATAAGAGACAAAAAACCAGTTTTTTTGGTCAATATTTTCTATCATCTGAGAGATTTACTGTTGGTCTACATAATTTTTTTTCCTATGGAATGGCATTCTATATTATCTAGAAAATTCTTATATTTTGCCTCCCCCAAAAGAATTTCATATTATTTGAATTAGGGGGTGAAGAAGTCTTTTGAAAGACTTGCAGATGCAATAGTCTAATTAGATTATTTATTTTTTTAATGTGGAAATTAATATTGTTTAGCAAATAGCTTACAAGTTGAGCCAATTTTGGATTTGTTGGGTAGTTAAACTTCAGAGATACTTTGTTGCCTAGTATTTAAATTTCAGAAGATAAATAAATACCATTTCATTTAAAATAGCTTAACAGTGACCTTCAGAAGACTTCTGAAAAAGTCTGAGAACATGAACACGGATGGGATATAATGTACTTCATGGGTTGAAGAGACCTGTCTCTATAAAGGATGATACAGTATTCAGTTATTGGTTTTTTACTCTTCATTTGATTAAAGGTGGTGACATTTTGGAGAGACTGATTTTGAATGTACTTAAGTCTATTATAATAACAAAATTCAAAAACCCCTGTGTGTCTAAAGGGAAGGAAGTGTCATGTTTTAGGAATTTTTCTTAACCTTAGCAATGAGAGCCTAAAATACATACATGGATTATTTTTCTTCTAGGAAGTAAATTTCCTGCTGCTTTAAATGATATGTAAAATATCAATAATTTTTACACTTAAGATGTTGGTAAGACCTAGTTTTCTAATCTCTCTAGCACTGTGATGTCTCCTTATAAATCATCTGGACCTTGCTTAGTCCTTTAGTTGGGAAACAGAATCAGGGCATAGAGCAGAAGAGAGCTTGACACCCCATATGGTCCTGGTTCTGCTACCCATTAGCAATTAGTGAGGGGACCTTTAGGGAGTCCACTGTGCCTTGTGTGTCACCATATTTTCTTCTGTGAAATCTAGATTAAAGAACAGATGACTTTCAAGGTCTTTTTCAGTTCTAGAACTGTGAGTCTATGTATTAGGTATTTATTTTCAACAAAGGATTTTAAAATGTTGAATGCAGACCATTCCCACTTGGAGTGTTTTATTTTTCAGTCATTATCATTCCCCCCAACTCACCACATGTATGTGTTGTGGCATCCAGAGTGAGAAAAGACAATTTATGAGTCAATGAATCTGGGCCTTATTTCTATTTCCATTTTGAAGAATAACTTGTCACAGATGCCTCTGCAGTTTAACAGAAGGAGCTGCATATTGGGAGTCAGGAGTTCATCTCTGTGGGTTAATAGTTCCATGACATGGAGTAAGTATCTCAGCTTTTCAGGGGTTCAGTTGCCCCAGTGTGGATAGCGGTGTAGTATTTGGTACTTGTGAGGGCTCAATTAGATAAAACATATGATAGCTTTTTGTAAACCGTAAAAGGCTATACAAAAGTATGAATTATTATAATAATTATGGTTTTTTATGTCTGGATTACAGTATCAACACAAAAGTATTGGCTGATACTGCGGTCTGTGTTGTAAAATGAAAGAAATATAGAAATTCAAATACCTTTCTGTATATTCATGTGTTTGATATTGACAGTAGGCTACCCAGGTTATATGAACCTGCTCCTGCTTTCCCTGCCACATGGACCTGTACCAAGCAGTGTGTGGCTTATTTTCTTCAAGGTACTGATTCTTGACCAACACTGAGGATATATATCCAATGAAAGGTGATTACTAGAACTCAAGTCAGATTACCACCCCTTCAGATACTATGGCGGTAGATGTCAGTGTGTTATTAATAATACAACTTTAGGTACAGACAAAATAGAAAATAAAATTAAGTGTCATTATAATTAGTAGTAGAAAATACATTAAAAATTGTTTGTGTATAGCTTTGGAAAAAAGTTTATAAAGTTCTTAGAAGAGCTTTGGTAACATTATTTTTGAAAGCATACACCCACATTGTGACTGTGGGTATACTGAGCATATATTCTTACATTGTTATTGTGAGAAGCTGCAAGTCAGGCTGCAAGTCAGTAAAAAATTCTCTTTTGGTTATAAAATGAAACAATTTTAAGCTTAGAGTGGCCATTTTTATTTTAACTCTGCATTACTAAACACATATAAAAGAAATTCATCTCCATATAAAAATCTTTTTTATTTATATTTTGTTTTATTTTTGTTTCCTATTCTTTATGTAGTTACCTGATACTATGGACAGTATATCCAGTGGATCTTTTAGTACTGTAATATCAAAGTGCTACAAATATTTATGTTTCCTGCTATGTTCAAGATATTGTAGTGGCATCAACTTCTTGGGCATCAGCTAATATTGCATTTTGGAGTCATTAGGGTGTTCTGTGAAGAATGAATACTGAGGTGACAGTTTTATCTAGTTTTCTGAGGGGCATTTATGATGAGGTTGGGTTGCCATTGTGTCTGACAGTGCAATTCGTGTAGTTCCTGGCATAATTGCTTTTTTTTTCTTAATGGAGAGGCAGGGTTCTGATTGGTGCTGTATAAATTTAAGTAACGTTGTGCTTTGTAGGAATGGTGACAAGGAAGGCATGATTTCCCCTTAACAATGAATGAAAGGTGAACTGCATCAGCTCTTATCTGGACATATATGTTAATGTTTTCTATGCTTCTTGATCCAAGAAGTTTCCAAGTTATATAGGAAAATTAAGTCCATTGATCCTGTCTTTATCCTCAGAAGGCAGAAATGAGACAAGTGGATAAAAGCTGTAGGAAGCTGAATTCCAGATTAATCAGTGCCAAGGAAGATTTTTCATTATCGGAACACCCAACAGTTTAAAATCAATAACCAGTTCTTCTGCAAAGGGGTGAGTTTAAGCAGGGCTAATGTGACTGCCATTTCTGCCTGTCCTACAAGCTTAGACTAGTTGAACTTTGAGATCACTCTATCATTCTTTTATTAGGGCTTCAAATCAGCAGGGAGTGTGTAAAGAAAAAATGCTCCCCCCCCACCCTTTCAAATAAAAGTGAATGTTTTCTCTTTCAAAGCTACTGTTAGAGGTGGTTGTGATAGACACTAACAATCCCCAGTGTTAATACTTTCCACTCCTTTTATTTTATTGTATTGTATTTTATTTTTTTTTAATTGACACAGAGTCTCAGTCTGTTGCCCAGGCTGGAATGCAGTGGTGCAATCTCGGCTCACTGCAAGCTCCTCCTCGTGGGTTCACACCGTTCTCCTGCCTCAGCCTCCCAAGTAGCTGGGACTACAGTGCCCGCCACCACACCCGGCTAATTTTTTGTATTTTTAGTAGAGACAGGGTTTCACCGTGTTAGCCAGGATGGTCTCGATCTCCTGAACTCGTGATCCACTCCTTTTTAAAGTGAGCCTAGTCTGTTGATCTTCATAAATAGGAGGGTTTTCCTCCAGCTTGGACATTAAAAATAATTTTTAAAAAGGTCTTTGTGGCCAACTGGAAAATATTCTGGAATTATCTAATGCTTCATTCATTTCCCTCCCTGTATTTCTGTTTTGTTTTTTTTGTATTTATACTCTTCATATTTAGAGATCTTAAATTGAAATACATTTAGTTAAAATGAGTTAACGAAGACTCCAGTCATGTTTTAATACCCTAAGATTTTGTGATTCCTTGGGCCTGGAATGGATCTTAGAAAATTACTTTGTCCTCATGAGCCTGTATACCGTGTTGTTTCCCCTCAGTCTTGCTCTGTCCAGTACAGCAGCCCCTCACCACACATGGCTGCGGAACACCCGGAATGGCTTACAGCACATGTGGGAATGGTGCTGAATGCTGAGGAAGCATTCGCTCATATGTGCTGCACTTCTTAAAGGCCTCCCAATAGCCTGCTTTCCGGAGTTCTGGCTTTTACTTGCTGTCTACCATGATCACCTGATTTGTGCTTCACATACATATCTGTGAAGTTCGCTTTTTCTATTTAAGTGCCCTTAAACTTTCATTTCATCATGTTTATCTGCAGATGATCAGTGTCATTGGCATATTTGAACATTATTCTGCCCTCCCTCTGCCAAACTCCTTATGTACTGGATTAAGAAATTTTATTTTTGAGATGATGATTTCAATTTGATTTTACAGACATTCTTTACTTATTTATAAAGTTCATTTGTTAGAGTTATAGAAGAGTGATTCACATCTTTGAGAAGATAGATTTCATGATTAATATATATATTTTCTGAGCAGAGTTTTGTTCTTGTTGCCCAGGCTGGAGTGCAACTGCACGATCTAGGCTCACTGCAACCTCCGCCTCCTGGATTCAAGCAATTCTCCTGCCTCATCCTCCCAAGTAGCTGGGATTACAGGCATGTGCCACCACGCCCAGCTAATTGTGTATTTTTAGTAGAGATGGGGTTTCTCCATGTTGGTCAGTCTGGTCTCGAACTCCCAACTTCAGGTGATCCACCCGCCTCGGCCTCCCAAAGTGCTGGGATTACAGGCGTGAGCCACCATGCCTGGCCCAATATTTTCTAAGATAAAATTATTCTGAGAAATCTAGTAGAACCTTTTCAATTGCTTTGTTATTAATGTTTCAACATTGACTCTCTCAACTAGGCCAGTATTACTATTTAAAGGTTTTTAGAGGCTGGCCATGGTGGCTCACGCCTGTAATCCCAACACTTTGGGAAGCCGAAGTGGGAGGATCACTTGGGACCAGGGGTTTGAGGCCAGCCTGGGCAATATAGTGAGATTCTGTCTTTACAAAAAAAAAAAAAAAATTAGCTGTGCATGGTGGAGTGCACTTGTAGTCCTAGCTACTGGGGAGACTTAGGTGGGATAATTGCTGGAGCCCAGGAGTTTGAGGCTACAGTTAGCTAAGATCATGCGGCTGCACTCCACCCCAGGTGACAGAGTGAGACCCTGTCTCAAAAAAAAAAAAAATATATATATATATATATATTTATATATATATAAAATAAAGGTTTGTAGACACGTTACCCATTTAGAGAATAATTTATTTTTGAATGTGTATGATAGCTAAGTGATATGCATATATATAATTAAGACATTTTAAATCTCTTTAGATATTTCTTCATAAGATACATGTATCTATAGATAGCTATATACAAACAACTTACAAATAATAAATAGACATTGTTTTATACAGTTCTTTCCAAAGAAATGCAGGATTTTTCTCCAAATCCTTCCTTCCGGAGTCTAGTTATTTACATATTTTTGTCTTTAAGTGTTAGATTGCTTGTTTCTGCTGCCTGTTGTTGGTAGTTTTGTCTTTTATACATTTGCTGTTAGATTTAGTTACTTTGAAATGTTGAAATTGAAATGTAATGAAAAGGACACATCAGAATTTATCATCAGGGAAGATATCTTTTATGTTGAGCAGTTGCTATCTGATCTTGACAGACTCTCCTCTTAGAGGACTGTTGAAGTCCCTTCTAGTCATTTTATAACTTCATAACGGCAGAAAGAAATGATGCAAGGACTGTTTAGTGGACTGAGATGGCTGAGCAGGTTCTTGGCCTGAATTATCCAGAGGAGATAGGTGGATCTAGCTTCAGAGGAAGTCTACGCCCTATTCCCTTCTGCTTACAATGCACCCATGACATGTGTTTAGCACAGTAATACTGTAACAGGACATTGCATGGAAAAATCAAAGCAGCTGGCTCACTGTATTTAACTAAAAAGAATGCCTACAGATTGGATATTTAATAGGGAAAATCAAGGCACTTTAATAACAAACTTCATTATGTAAAACTTGTTGAATATTAACATACAATACACCTTGTATATTAATGCCATAGTTTTTAGAAACACTCATTTAAACAACAAATTTGAGGGATGCTGGCATATCCCAGTGACACGTTCAGTTTTATTGCTGCTTAGTATTTTCTAGTAAATTAGTTTTAATTATTGGTATTCTGTTGGGCACCATTTGGGTAAGAAATAAATTGGTCTCAGTGTATTAGACTTATAGCCAAAAACTTTGAATAAAAAATGAGTACAATAAAGAATATTATTTCATTTTTAAAGGAATTGTATTATTTTGAAGTGCTACATGGTTGATATGGTTTGGTTGTGTCTCTACCCAAATCTCTTATTGAACTATAGTTCCCATAATCCCCACGTGTCCTGGGAGGGACCCAGTGGGAGGTAACTGAATCATGGGGGCAGTTTTCCCCATGCTGTTCTCATGATAGTGTGTGAGTTTTCACGAGATTTGATGGTTTTATAAGGGGCTTTTCCCCCTTTGCTCAGCACTTCTCTTTCCTGCCGCCCTGTGAAGAAGAAGGTGCCTTTCTTTCCCTTTGCCTTCCGTCATTATTCTAAGTTTCCTGAGGCCTTCTCAGCTATGCAGAATTGTGAGTCAATTATACCTCTTTTTTAAATAAATTATCCAGTCTCAGATATTTCTTCATAGCAGCATGAGAATGGACTAATACAATGGTCTTACTCAATTTGAAGGTATGACACTCTTTGCTTTGGTCTTTGCTTTGGAAATCATGTGGACATTTTAAGTCATTCCTATTTTTAATGTAGACAAATGTCCAGGTAGCAATTTTGGGGATAATAAATGCGTTCAACCTTTTGTTTTGTTTTGTTTTGTTTTGTTTTCCTGAGACAGAGTTCGCTCTCGTTGCCCAGGCTGGAGTTTAATGGCACGATCTTGGCTTACCACAACCTCTGCCTCCTGGGTTCAAGCAATTCTCCTGCCTTAGCCTCCCAAGTAGCTGGGATTACAGGCATGTGCCATCACACCCGGCTAATTTTTGTATTTTTAGTAGAGACAGGGTTTCTCCATGTTAGTCAGGCTGGTCTTGAACTCCTGACCTCAGGTGATCCGCCCACCTCAGCCTCCCAAAGTGCTGGGATTACAGGCGTGAGCCATCACATCTGGCCGAGTTCAGCTTTTATTCACATTTTTTCCCCAGGGTGATTTATTCTTCAAAGTAGACAGTTACTTTCTATAGAGTGTTCTGTTTTTTGTTTAAGAAAATAATTTACATAAACAGAGATTATGGTAAACATTTTGAATCTTAGGCTGTTGGTTAAATTTAATGGCTTAAGCACTGTTGGGTTCTCTTTAATTAATATTTGCAGAAGGAGAACATATGTGTTTCACTGATATGTATGGTCCAGAAAAATTACTTAATCCTCAAAAATATGTTGCATTCTCATATTGTGTTAGGGAAAATTCCGTAAGTAGTCCATTTTTTTTTTTTTTTTTCTTTTGCTGGCTGTTGACATCCAAACACCTGAATGAAAACTGACTCATTTGTGTATTGGTGTTTAAAAATATTGATTTGCAGATGTTCATAGAACACTTGCATTTTTTGATTCATGTTGCTAAATCAAATGTAAAGGCAAATATGTATATTTAATAAATGAGAAGTTTTTTTTATTACTGAAATTTATTCTCAAAGCAAATGTATTTTGTAGATATTTCGTTTGGGAGATTTTGCTTTGCCTTAAAACATACAAAATAAACCTGTCTTGTGGTCTGCCCACCTCAAAACCTCTGTTAACTTGACGTGTAGAAGGAGTTCAGAATTCTTTGATAATGTGTGGTTTTCACTTTTGTTTGGATTGAACAAAAATAAAATTAGAGGCCATAGCACTTTGTAAACTAATGTGAAGTTTCTTGTTGAATCATCAAAGCTACCTGTATGTACTTTATAATTTAAAGTTCTGTTAGTAAAAATTGTCAGCATTTTATCTTTTTCTCTTCTCATTACATTTTAGTCTCCAATCTTTCCCATTCTCAGCGGTCACAGTTTTGCAGAGCAAAACATTTTTAGAAACTGAAGATGTGTGAGTTCTATATAAAATGAATGTGTTAGTAACATCCATCTGCTGATCAAGTAGGCATTGGATCTGGTACTAGAAGGTGACATTGATTGTAGCTATCAAAGCATTTTATCAATGTAAGTCAAGAAAAAAGAAAACTGTGAAATTCTGATATTTTTAATGTAAAAACTGTTCCCAATAAGTGTTCTCTTGCTGATTTTGTGTTAATGTTATCATCTATGATTTTTAAGCTAATGCTAATATAAAATCTAAAATTTCAACATGATGACAACAGTTCCTACAGCCTGTTTTTACCATTAGGACGTTTTTGAAAACAGATGTCATCTTAGAAGTTATATTTTTAAGTGCAAATAAATCATCCTGACTTGAAAGTCAACACATTTTATTTTTCATTCCGTAGTATTACAGAATATGCTGCGTTTAGATACAGGTTTAATTTGCCAGATTTTCTCGGAATTCTGTATTTTTATATTGCTACAACTGGTTTACTTAACATGCAATTGAATTGTTATTTAAATAAATTATACTTGATGGAATTGCAGTCTTATTCTGGTTGGTCTACATGTGGAAGCAGTACACGACATCTGTTTTGCTGGTATTTAGTTGTCAATGTGATATAAACTTGAATTTTTGTTTCTTGGTAAGACTTTTTTTTAAAATCATAACATACAGGTATGAAGGCCCTTCTTGGTACCGAGTTCTTGGCCAAGTCCTGGGCATGAAGAGATAAATGGGATGGTACAGTTGTCTCAAGGATTGCATTTCGTATCATCTTTTTGTAATTTATTTAATAGCTCAAAGATTAGCTGCTGACATGTTCAGTTTAAGGAGGAATCTTCAGCATTCAGGGTATAGCACAGTGGAAGAAGTAATAGGCTCTGGGAATCAGGAGATCTATATTTGAGGCTGGCTTTGGCTAGATTGTGGCCTGTGCTCCCCCTCCCTAGCCATTAACTTCTCTGAACTTTGCCTAACACAGCTGTAAAATGGGGACCATTCCACTACTTTATTCAGCTCTAAGGAGGATCAGAGGAGGGGGTATGCAAAACCACAAAGGGCTAATCCAAGATTAAATTCTTCCCCTCCTCCCCTATGTGAGTTAGGGCAAACAGATGTCTGTCACAAACCAGTTGTTTCTGTCAGTGGGTGGGTTTTCATGATGTGATTCAGTAATCGCGGTTCTTTCAGTCTTGTGGCTCTGCTGTCTTCACGCATCTGCTAAGGTCGCTGTGGTCTTTTGCATCAAACTATTGAAGGGGACAAAGCATGGAGGGGTGTGTGAGGAAGGTGGTACATATCTGTTTAAGTTCCATTAGCTAGAACTCAGTCACTGCTTTACCTCACAACAAAAGAGGCAGAGGAATGTAGTTTAGCCATGGGCTCAGGAAAAAGAGGCAATGGGTATGGTGAACAGTTAGCTTGTCTCTGCCACATTCCCACTTGGGCTGGGTCCACTATGATTCTCCCAATGTGTCCCATGCTTTCCTGCTTGTCTTTCCTTTGTTCTTTGGCATGAGGAGCTTGATAGATTTATGAATGCATCAGTTACAACTCGGTGTAATCAACTTGAGCTTGTTTAAAAACAAAAACTTGAACAGCCATCTAGTAAATGGATAAAGGGTGCCTGTGGAATTCAGGGACAAGAATGTGGGAGATACTCAGGAAGTATTTAAATTCAGAATAGAAAAGCTTTAGAGACTTGGAGAGTATTTCTTCTGTGTCTCCTGTGCTTCCTGAAGAGACTTGATGGGAGGAATATGTCCACAACAGCAAGGGCTTATTTTCCTCTCATGCTCCATCTCTATTTCAGGCCAGGGAGGGATCAGCTCCACATCATCCTCACACAGGGCCCTGGATTGCCAGAGACTGCACTATCTAGAATGAGAGGAGAAAGGAGGCATGGTGTATATAAAATGGCCTTGTTGTAGGACTTTCTCCTTAGTTCTGTTAAAAGCCGGGTTCTTGTTACACTACCTTGAAAGATTAGGCTCGCAGACACTTTGAAGGGTGAGAACGGCAGGGTTTATTAGGTGAAAAGGAAAAAAAAAAAAAAGGAAACAGGGACGCTTGGCAAAGCAAGAGTCCTGCTAGCAGGCTTCCTGCCTCACAGATTGAATCCCATGTACCACCTTGGAACAGGGGAGGCCAGGCTTCTCCCCACTGCAAATGGCGTGAACTTCCCGAGGCTCCACCCCAGTGCATGCTCCTCCCAGTGCCCAGGCTGGCTGGAGGTTCTCCAGTGACCCCTTTTAACTGGCTGTCTTAGTCTTCAGCTTCCACCTGGAAGTGACACATATTTCATGTCCAAAGCAAATGACACAGCTTTACCTAACTTCAACTGAGCAGGAAAGTACAACCTTAATGCGTCTGGAAGAAGCACCAGAAGTAGATGGTGAATAGCACAAATGACTATCTTTCTGGTTGCCAGATATCTGATTCACTCTTTTTCCTGCACACAAAATACACTCACTTCTGCACCAAGGGATATAACAACAACAAAAATCCCTTCTGGGGCCAGGCGCGGTGGCTCATGCCTGTAATTGCAGTGCTTTGGGAGGCTGAGGTGGGCAGATTGCCTGAGGTCAGGAGTTCGAGACCAGTCTGGCCAACATGGTGAAACCCTGTCTCTACTAAAAATACAAAAATTAGCTGGGCATGGTTTCAGGTGCCTGTAATCCTAGCTACTCGGGAAGCTGAGGCAGGAGAATTGCTTGAACCCAGGAGGCAGAGGTTGCAGTGAGCTGAGATTGTGCCATTGCACTCCAGCCTGGACAACACAGTGAGACTCCATCTTGGGGAAAAAAAAATCCCTTCTGGTTGCAACATGTCTGTGGCATGCCCACTTGTCTTATTTTGAATCCAAATGTGGCTCTAATTGATCTGGACACCGTGAGCTAAACAGTTATTTGCCCTCAACACACAATGTATGTACTGGTTTCTGTGGTTTGAATGTGCCCCGTAAAACTCATTGAAATTTAATTGCCATAGTGATGGTATTAAGAGGTAGGACTGTGAAGTGGGCCCATCCTCATGAATGGGTTAATGTTATCTTGGGAGAGGGTTTGGTATTGCAGGAGTGGGTTTCTGTGAAAGCAAGTCTGGCCCTCTCTTGCTCTCTTACTTTCTTGCTTTCTTGCACTCTCTTGCCCTTTTGCCTTCCACTTTGGGATGACACAGCATGAAGGCTCTTGCCAGATGCGGGCCCCTTGACCTTGGACTTCCCAGCCTCCAGGACTAAGAAAGAAATTTGTTTATAAATTACCCAGTCTGTGGCATACACAGAATGAACTAGGACACTGGTTGAACAGAAGTGGGATAACCACAATGAACACTCCCATTTAGAAGATGAAAAGTGAAGCATGGGAAACCACAGTGAACACTGGTCTGTAATCATTCTGAAATCTCATGTTTTGAGCTTCCATATCTTGAGAATAGGGAATGTTCTTTGATCGAGTCTTGAGCCCATTTCCTGGAGTAGTGCTCTTGTTCATTAGTCTCTGTGGCATCTGGGTTCACCTTCTGAGAGATTTTTTTTTATTTTCTGTAATTTTTCTTGGCCATATCTGAAGAGACTGTCAAAGAAATTGCCCTTCCCAGGAGCGGAAAAATTTTCTCAACCTTTCCTGCCTCACACTGGGGCCAAAGGGTCATTTTAAGTTTCAAAAAGTCAGCCTTTTTCAGTGCAGGTGGTTCTTCAGTTGTACAATTTTCTAAAAAATTTATTCTATTTGATACAGCATCATATGCCAAATAACCACACCACAGTATGTCTAAGACATTACCCATTCCTGTTGCCTTAATTAATGAAACTTAATATTAACTTGAACCAGTACCATCTCTGGACTGATTTCTGTATTAATTAGAATGGGCTAGGATATGCGACAGTAACAAACAGCCCCACATGTCTCAGCAGCTTAAAATAACAGTTCTTTTCTTGCTCACACTACATGTGCATTTTTGGTCAGTAGAGAACCTTGTTCTGCACTGTGGAGGCCATTGGACTCTCACCATCTAGGATTATACTCATTGCCATGGCAAAGAGAAGTTTGGCAAATTGCATATTGGCTTTAAAAAAAAATGCCTTTATTGAGGTGTAATTTAAATACCATTAAATTTACTCCTTTTAAAAACAGGTCTACATTTAGTAAATGTATACTTCTGTGCAGCCATCACCATAATCCAGTTTTAGAATGCACCTATCACCTCAAAAAGTTCCCTCTTGTCCCTTTGCTGTCAATCCCTAAACTCAACCTCTTAGGCCCAGGCAAACACTGACCTATTTACAGCTATAATTTTGCCTTTAATACAAAATTTACTTTTTATTAAAATACAAGATAATGAGTGGTATCTCATTGTGGTTTTTGATGCGTATTTTTCTTTTTTCTTTCTTTCTTTTTTTTTTTTTGAGATGGAGTCTTGCTCTGTCACCCAGGCTGGAGTGCAGTGGTGTGATCTTGGCTCACTGCAGCCTCTGCCTCCTGGGTTCAAGTGATTCTCCAGCCTCAGCCTCCCAAGTAGCTGGGATTACAGGCATGCGCCACCATGCCCAGCTAATTTTTGTGTTTTTGGTAGAGATAGGGTTTCATCATGTTGGCCAGGCTGGTATCAAACTCCTGACCTCAGGTGATTCACCCATCTTGGCCTCCCAAAGTGCTGGGATTACAGGCATGAGCCATCATGCCAGCCTGATTTGTATTTTTCTAATGACTAATGATATTGAGCATTTTTCACATACTTTTTGACCATTTATATATTTTCTTTGGAGAGAAAAAGCTATTCAAAGCTTTTGCCCATTTTAAAATTTGATTTTCTTACTAGATCTTTACCAGATACGTGATTTGCAAATATTTTGTTCTGTGATTTGTCTTTTCATTTTTTTGATAGTGTCCTTTGACATAAAAGTTTTTAATTTTTGTGAGGTCCAATTTATCCGTTTTTTTGTTTTTGTTTTTTGGTTGCTTGTGATTTTAGTATCATGTCTAAAAGTCCATTGCCTAATCCAAGGTCATACAGATTTATACCTATGTTTTCTTCTAAGAGTTGTATAGTTTAACTCTTAAATTTGGGTCTTTGATCCAGTTTGAAGTAATTTGAGTACACGATGTGAGGTAGAGGTTCAACTTCATTCTTTTGCATTGTGGATATCCTGTTGTCCCATCACCATTTATTGAAAATCACATTGACTTTTAAAGCTTCCGTCCAGAATTTTCACATGAATCATTTCCATCCATATTTCACTGGTCCAAGCAAGTCATGTGGCTATGCCCAGATTCAAGGAGACAGGTAGGTACAATTCTACCATATCTATCCATGGTTCTGAGTTCACATATTAGAATTCTGTGACCCTCTTTCTCAGTACAGGTTACAGGTCCTCATAGGGGGAGTTTTTATTGGCCTAGCTTGGGAGAGGTGTGGTGACCCTCCCTTCAAACAATTGTAACTAAGAGAACAGGGTCATTTGGAACAAACATGGCTGCTGGAAGTTCACCCTACGGACTGGTGAGTGGGATAGTTAAGGGTAAGTGGTCATTATAACCCAGGTAAGTTACCCCCAAAATATCTATCATTTGGAATCTAACTCTGGTTTAGGTTACTTGAAAAGTGATCCACAACTATATGTTCCCTGATTACACTTTTGTTTAGCAAATATTGATTGAGTTCCTACTATTTCCTGTCAGACGCTCCAGGCCCTTGGAAAATACTGGTGAATAAACAGATTGTGTCCTTCTTGGAGCTTATATTCTAATGGGATGGGTCAGGCGTTACACAGTAAATGGGATAAGTAAATTATATAATGCAGGGGTTGGCAATTTAAGGCCCTCAGGCAGACTGCCTACTTTATAAGTAGTGTTCTAGAACACAGCCATGCCCATTCATTTACTTATTATCTACAGCTGCTTTCTCAATGCACCAGCAGAGTTGGATAGTTGCAACAGAGATCTAAGGCAAACAAACTTAAAATATTTACTATCTGACTTGTTAAAACAACATTCACTGACCCCTAAATAATTTGTAGAAGGTGATAGATGCATTTGAAAAGAGAAAAAGTGCTTCCTTCCTTCCTTCCCTCCTTCCTTTTCTTTCCTTTTCTTCCCTCTGTGGCCCGGGCTGGAGTATAGTCGGCTCGCTGCAGACTCCCTGCCTCGGGTTCCCGTGATTCTCCTGCCCCGGCCTGCGGGCTGCCTGGGATTGCCGGCGCGCGCCACCACCTCTGCCTGCTTTTTCTCCTTTGGCTGGAGGCGCGGTTTCGCCATGTTGGCCAGGCTGGTCTCCAGCTCCTGACCCCGAGTGCTCTGCCCGCCTCGGCCTCCCGAGGTGCTGGGACTGCAGACGGAGTCTCGCTCACTCGGTGCTCGGTGGTGCCCGGGCTGGAGTGCGGTGTCGTGGTCTTGGCTCGCTGCAGCCTCCGCCTCCCAGCCACCTGCCTTGGCTTCCCAGGGTGCTGGGATTGCAGCCTCTGCCCGGCCGCCGCCCCGTCTGGGAGGTGGGGAGAGTCTCTGCCTGGCTGCCCATCGTCTGGGATGTGAGGAGCACCTCTGCCCAGCCGCCAACCAGTCTAGGAAGTGAGGAGCGTCTCTGCCTGGCCGCCCATCGTCTGGGATGTGAGGAGCGCCTCTGCCCGGCCGCCATCCCGTCTAGGAAGTGAGGAGCGCCTCTGCCCGGCTGCCCCGTCTGGGAAGAAGTGAGGAGTGCCACTGCCCGGCCGCCCCGTCTGGGATGTGAGGAGCGCCTCTGCCCGGCTGCCCATTGTCTGGGAAGTGAGGAGCCCCTCTGCCCGGCCGCCACCCCGTCTAGGAAGTGAGGAGCATCTCTGCCTGGCCACCCCATCTGGGAAGTGAGGAGCGCCTCTGCCTGGCCGCCTCGTCTGGGATGTGAGGAGCGCCTCTGCCCAGCCGCCCCGTCCAGTAAGTGAGGAGCCCCTCTGCCCGGCCGCCACCCTGTCTAGGAAGTGAGGAGCGTCTCTGCCCGGCCGCCCCATCTGGGAAGTGAGGAGGGCCTCTGCCTGGCCGCCACCCTGTCTAGGTAGTGAGGAGCGTCTCTGCCCAGCCGCCCCATCTGGGAAGTGAGGAGCGCCTCTGCCTGGCGGCCCCGTCTGGGAGGTCTACCATGCAGGCCAGAAGCAATGTGGGGGCTGGACGTCGTGGCTCACGCCTGTAGTCCCAGCACTCTGGGAGGCCGAGGCGGGTTGATCACTTGAGGCTAGGAGTTCGAGACCAGCCTGGCCAACATGGCGAAACATATGAAAAATACAACAGACAAACCAACCAACCAACCCAGCGACAACAAAACAGGTCTACCCTGGAGTCATACTCTAATTTTTTCTATTTTCCTCCCTTTCTGATCCTTTATCCCACTTTCTTTTTCTTCCTCTTCCTTCTCCTTCTTCTTTGTCAAATAGAGGATTGAGTTATCATTGATCCATACAAAGTCCCTTTCTCATTTATTTTCTTTAATTCCCACCCCCCATTTCTATTCCCCGTCTTCCCATGTGCAACCTTCCTAATATGTTTGATATGCATCTTTTTGTTTGTATGTATTTTTAGAAAAGGTTTATTGTTTTGTGTGAAAAAATTAATAATGAAAAGAGAAAAAGTATCCAAGTAAGGGGACCTGGGGATGCTGAGGTAGGGAAGGATGTCAGTTGTATTTTTAAAAAAGATGGTTACAGTTGGCTTCATCAAGGTCAAGTTAGTGCAAAGACTTGACAGGGGAGGGAGCTAAATTGATATCTGGGGGAAGAGCATTTCAGGAAGAAAACAAAAGCCCATACAAAGGCTTTAAGAAAGGGTGTGCCAAATGTGTTCTGAGGACATCAAGGAGACCATGTGGCTGGCCTGAGGCACTGAGGGGACAGTAGCAGGAGATGAGTCACATAGGTGCTAAGTACTGACTAAAGTCAGATTTTACTCTTCTTGCAAGCTAACAAGGTTAGTCTGCACAGTTTTGTGGATTCTGGCAGAAGACATGAGAATCCTGGGTCAGAGAAAAAAATGCTTTATTACTCATGGCACAACAAGTGGCATGAACACTGGCATATTTGTGTCAATCCCCCTTGCCTGCTAAGTCCCACAAGGGTGATGTGGAGGGGCTCAGGTGGCTGCTGCACCCTCAATGGGTTTGTGTCACAGCAGAGGAGCCTCTCAGGGAACCTGAATCTTTTTCTTTTTTTTTTTTTTGAGACGGACTCTCGCTCTGTCTCCCAGGCTGGAGTGCAGTGGTGCAATCTGGGCTCACTGCAACCTCTGCCTTCTGATTTTAAGTGATTTGCCTGCCTCAGCCTCCTGAGTAGCTGGGATTATAGGTGCCTGCCACCACGCCCGGCTAATTTTTGTATTTTTAGTAGACACAGGGTTTCACCATGTTGGCCAGGCTGGTCTCGAACTCCTGACCTTGTGATCTGTCCGCCTCAGCTTCCCAAAGTGCTGGGATTACAGGCATGAGCCACCACACCTGGCCAAACCTGAATCTTTTATAACAGACTGAAAGCAAACTTTCTTGCCCTTTCCTAGGAAGATAGACATTCTCTTTGCCTCACACTGAACAGTAAGCAAACCTGCCTTCTTCTCTGGAGGGAGACACTATATCTTCCAAAGCTGCTCATTCCAAACAGTTTTGAAAAGCTAGTCTGGAACAAAGCCAGTCAGTACCTTTTCTCTGAGATATGCAGAAAAGCAAGAGACCTATAATATTGTCGCGAATGGCAGGTTTATAAGTTATCTTCAGAAGGTAATGGGGCCATTTAAAAAACTTTGACTTTTACCCTGACTGAAATGAGGAACGATTGCAGTTTTCAGCAAACGAGTGGCATGGGCTAACATGTTTTGAAAAGACTGGATATTGAGGGTAGGGTGAGGTGGATGAGGTAGACACAGGAGACGAGGCCATCACAGTGGCCCAGACCGTAGTATGATGTCTGGGGTTTGGGCCTGAATGACCAGAAGGGTGGAGTTGCATCAGCTGAGTTGGGCAAAGTGGCAGACTGCGCAGGTTTTGGAGGAATGCTCAGAAGTCATTATGGACATAATGAGTTTAAGATCCTTATGAAGGATCTTATAAGACATCTTGATGTTGAGAGGGGAGTTAGATAAATGACACTGGAATTTGGAAAAGAGGCTTGGGTTGAGATAAAAAGTTGTGAGTCTTTGGTATACAGATGGCACTGAAAGTCATGTGACTGAAGACTTATGAGAAAACCTCAGGAAATGCCTCTGATATTTCATCAGTAATTACAATTTTGGGTGAAACACATGTTCTGTTCACCCTCAAAGCTGAATTAAGCCTGCTAAGATTCAGATTGGATAAAATGTAATACAGATGAAAAATACTAAGCACAAACCTAAAAATGAGGTCTTCTGATAAAACAATTAGGGCCTTTGTCTGGCTTTTTGTAGACTTCCATATAGCTAAAAAAGGCAAAGTGTCATTTGAGCTTTAGAGGAAGGGGAGAGGAAGCCAAGCATAAAATCTCAAATTTTAATTAAGAAAATTTGACAATGTTAAACAAGAAGCAGCTGCGAGGGGGGAGATTTGTGTGCATTTTTAGCCCTGCTTTGAAAGCCTCAGATTGATTGTCTTTGGAGCAGAATGGAGCAAATTGTCACAAATCTTGTTTTCTGAGAAACCAGTTATGTCAACATTACAGCATGCCACAGCCAGCATGCCAAAAATAACACGAAAAGGAACGGCTGCAAATCTATTTAGGATTAAGCCAGTAATTATTGTGTTTGTGATCATTTCCAAGAATTGTTCCTACCCAAATATTAAATGGAAAATAAGAGCTCATTCCAGCCCTGAAAGTTTTCCATCTCATTTTTTTCTTCACTTACTAAAGATTTATGTTAATAAACTATTAATAGTTTTAAACAGAGCGCTTCTATGTTGAAATTAAAAGCAAAGTCATTTTAATAATATGTTGGAGCCTTTATATTTTTCTTTATTAAAAGAGAAAATCATTTCTCTTTTTTTCTTTTTATTTCTGTGTCTGAAGTTACTTATAACACTAAAACTTCTTAAAACCCAGATTGAAGGCATGTGTTCATTTAAAGTCTTGAGACACCAACTATTTCCTGATCTCGTCTACATTATTAAATAAACAAATCTTAATTCATCCAAAATTCTAGTTGGCAAACTCTGGGTGACCATGGAGATTAGAGTGGTGATAACGGAACCAGTGTAGTGATGGAGCTAACCTGTCTTTAATTTGGCTATTAAATGGCTTCTTCGAAAAGAGATGGAATCCCTTATTTCAGGAAAATAGATTAAAAAAATGATTACAGCATAATTATTTTAAAAATACCCTTTAATATTTATCTGGCTGCTTCTTCCCCTGTTCCCATATTCCCCCTACAAGTTAGGTATATCAGCAGATCATGTAAATATTCATAGTACTTGTAAATCTATTAGGAAATGTATATTCTGACATTTTAGTGCCATGGGGGATTCTTTTTTTTTCTCTAATTTTTGTCTGAGATTTATGCATAGCTTTTATCCAGTAGGAAGAAGGACACATTCTTCTCCTACCCTTTCTCGCCTGGGTGAGCTTCCTGAGGCCAAATCACGCAAAATTTGACCACAAAAGGTGACTTACTGACAAGCGGTCAGAAAGATGAATGCTTCCTTTAAAAATAGCAGCATGGTGTTCCTTGTCAACAAAATTGTGACTCTTAGAAAGGATGCCATAGGCCTTATGGTTAGGACCATCTGGGTAGGTTCAGCTCATTTGTAGAACAAAGATTTCTGTTGCAATGCTCTTTTAGCCATCCAGCTTCATTCGCTTTAAGGGCCAGACCTTGTTCTTCAGCCATTTGGCAATCCATGTATGGAGTACTGGATACAATGTGGTTTAGTGCAGTGGTTCCCAGCTTTTCACATCTTAAATTCTACAAATCTTTTTTCGAGGAATGGGGAGGATGAGGTGGAGAGGCAGCACCAAAGCTATTTTTACCTGTTATTGCTGTCTAAGCAGAAAGTGAGATGACGTGAGGGTGTGGGGAGGGACGGTATTTCAGATTGGAGCACTACCATGTACCTTTAGGATGCCCTCCCCCTCATCTTCCTAGATGAACTCTGTGTCCCTAGACTTAGTTTACACGAACACATAAAAAATAGTAAGTGTCCATGATTTTGATTATCAAAATAATCCTTGGCTGGATAATCATTCTTGGGTGATATTGTTGGGGCAAATGAGGGGACTGAGGGAGCACAAAATCTCAATAACTGACGTTAAAACCCTGTGTCCCCCATTTGGTCATGGAGCAACAAGTCAATGCCAGGTCAACAGAATCTTCTATACTTAAAATCCATTTTTGTGGCTCTTATACAAGCCACTGGGAAGCCCATACATTCAACATTTGTTCCATTTTTCCTTCCAGATTAACTTTCTTTTTCCACATCCCCGATAGTGATTTTTCCATTAACATTTGATGCTCAGTTTTCATTTTCCCTAACATTGGTCCCTGGAAGTCTTCCAAAATCTTAGGAAGCATAATAGATTTGATTTCATCTTGTTCCTTTCTCACCTGTTTTTTTTTTTTTTAATAAAGCTGGTTTTTTTCTTTATTTGACCAATCTTCTGCCCTCCAAAGGAAGACTCTTTAAAGCTTAGTCCAAAGGAAAAAGACTCCTATTCCAAGGCCAGCAAATTTCTTCCTCCACGTGGCCTCTAGCAGCCAGCCAACCACCAGCTGGCCTCCTGTTACAGCCTTTTGTTGACTCTCTTATGGATGCTGCTAACAGTCTCTAGCTTTCCAGCCACTTTTAGCTCTTCTGACAGTAGCCCCTTTTTGGGAAGGACCTGGAGATGATGCTAAGGCTGCTTTGTTCCCTGTCTTTGTTGGATGTGTTGCAATGAAGCAACACAGGTAATTCACATTTGAGCTGGCCATTAAACTCAAGTTGGGCTTCCAAGCTGTCACCTGGGACAGTCATTGAGGTTGTGCTTCTTTATCCTGGTTTGTGGCTTGGACATTTGTTTAGCCTTAAAACAGGATTTAAAATGACCAAAGGAGATTCTGTTGGTCTTTTCCTTGGCAAACTTAGGAAGGTATGTCATGCTTTCAGTCTTCACTGGCTGAGGATGATAGATAGAAGGAAAGCTGGGAACCTCTTAGGCCTTTCGTCCCATCCTGAAGTCTCTGGGTTCAGACCTCAGTTCGTGTGTGATGTGGATGATTGATGATTGCAATGGATGTCATTTTTGTTGTTATTCCAAGCAAATGTACACTTTTTTCTTCTCTATGGTATATTTTATTTGTTTTGTTATACCACATTGTTCAAATAATTTTGAGTATGAATGACCAGGCACCTACTGAAATAGGCAGGGTTTTAAATGGTAGGCAATTATACAAAATTAAAAGGATGAAAATGGCAATTAACGGAAGAAAACACAGATATCAAAAATGAAATATTTAGAAAAGAGTAAAAAGTCTGCTGATAGTACATTCCATTCTTTAGCTTGGGGAAAGGCCCTCATGCAACATTTTCGGTACATTTCCAGTGGGCATAGGTGTCTAAGTTCTAAAACTTCCTTTCTGAGTAGGCCTAATTCAGAGGACCCAGCTTATTAGATATAAGTTCCAGAAAACAAGCTTTATAGCCATTTACCTCCACCCCTTGACTGAGTGGGGAAAGGAAAAAGGAAAGAATTAAGGTCCCAGCACTCATGCTTCAAGGCCAAGAACTGCATTATGGAGATTTGCCTGGGGAGGGTGGCTGTCATGCTGCAAACCGCAGAGGTGGGCACTGTCAGCCCCATCTGCTCAGGAGGGACAACAATGCTGCTGGTGGGACTTTGGGCAGATCATGTAACGCGTGGACCAGAGTCTGTTATTTCCAGATGCCCCAGGGGAAGGCCAGAGAAGGGCTCTTTCTGAGTGAGGCTGACTGGGGGTAGTCAGGGCACTTATGTAGAGTGGCTAGGCTTTATTGGAGCAGACCAGTACAAAAAAAGTACCAAAAAACCCAGTTTCACAAATAATTCAATGAAATTCCACTCACTGCACTTTAACCAATAAAGTGTCTTTGATATTTTTTTTTGTATACTAAACCCTACGTAGACTTGAACAAATTCAGAAGATAGGCTGTTGGCCAAAGGGTAAAATCCACAGCACCAGGTAGCATTTGCTTGAAGTTCCAAGGCACCACGAGAGATTGCTTTCCCCCAAGACCACCAATGCAGTGTATATATGTGTGTGTGTTCTTGTATGCACACATAGCACACAAAGGACGAGTCTCTTTGCCTTGTGCAGAAATATTCTGATTGTTTCAAAATTAAATGAGCTTTCCCACTTTCCCACCTTGTCTTCCACCTGTGTGAAGTTCATCCATGGGAGGGGGCTGCCCCACTGAAAGTCTCCTGTTTGGTTTTGGAGCTGCAGGAGCAGCAGGCTCAGGCAGCCTCAATCCACTTTGCCAAGCTTTCTGCTGTACTCCCTGCTGCAGCAGGGGCAAAGCACTGAGGTCCTCTTTCCCTTTTTTTTTTTTTTTTTGAGACGGAGTCTTGCTCTTGTTGCCGAGGCTGGAGTGCAATGGCACGATCTCGGTTCGCTGCAACCTCCGCCTCCCGGGTTCAAGTGATTCTCCTGCCTCAGCCTCCTGAGTAGCTGGGATTACAGGCACCCGCCACCATGCCCAGCTAATTTTTGTATTCCTAGTAAAGATGGGGTTTTGCCATGTTGGCCAGGCTGGTCTCGAACTCCTAACGTCATAATCTGCCCACCTTGGCCTCCCAAAGTGCTGGGATTATAGGTGTGAGCCACTGTGCCCAGCCCTCTTTTCCTTTTTCAAATGTCAATGGAAAGTTGATTGGAAAGGACAATTTGGCTACCTTTTGTTACCCTGCAGGATTACCTTTATATCAATCATTTGCTGATGTGGGGACTTTCAGAACTTTTGTGGTCTCTTGCAAACAGCCTTAGCAAAACATGGACCTTCAGTATGTGTTGAATGAACCCATGGATTGCTGGTGTCAGAAATCCTTTTCTGGACTTGCCTGTGCTGGGGGACCTCAGATTGTGTTGCGTTCTGGGAAGGCCACATAGAATAGACAGAAAAGAGAAATCTAAAGATTCTTACGGGTTTAACACCAGACTAAGCCTTAGCATAGAGAGGGGAAGGTTGCAAGTGGAGGCAGTTTCCTCACCAGGACAGTGGCTGGGCAGAATGGTTTCACAGAGCAAGGTGAATAGACTGAGTGGAAGATGATGGAGATTGCTGAGGACGCGAACTCATGACGCATCTCTTGTGGCAGAGTGTTGGTGCTGTTATTTGAATATTAGTCAGTGTTCAACAGAAATCACTGTAGGTACTTTAAGAAGAAAAGAATTTAATACAGGAAATTAGGTACTTACAAAATCATTAGAATTGTTGGTCAAGTAGGTTCCAGGTGTGGCCTCCAGGAATGTTCCTGGGCAGGGGTGCCTGAGGTAGTCTACCAGGGCAGAGGTATTCAGACAACCTGAACATCTGGCACAATAGCAAGGGTAGAGGGGGAGGCAATTCCTGCCAGGAAGATAGCAGCTTCCAGCTGGGTGACTAAGAGGCCACGACAATCCCCTTAAGATTTGTGGGTGGTTTGGTGCCTCCTGGCACCTTCAGTGGTATTGGAAATGTCCGTCCCACAACACTCTTTCTGGTAGCAGCTTTGAGGGAGAAGGGTGGGAAGGCTGGTGGGAGGAAGGTATTTGCCTGCTACTTTCTCTGCAGAAGTGTTCATGGCTACAGTCATCATGTGGGCTTTTTTTGTAGGCATGTGAAACTAGATGGGGAATTAAGGGTTGCCTTTCTCTGGGACCTCCAGTTCCCTTTGATGGTCCTGGTGAGTTCAGGACCAGCCTCTAGCACAGTAAGTGTGTGCCTTGTCGGGGTAGCGATCCTGATGAGCCACTCAAAGGTATTTATGGACTGACTTCTTCTGGCTCTCTCAAGTTCCTGTCTGTCTGTTAGGTCTTGGCACTGGCCACAGGTCAGGAAGCCACATGATCACAGTGAGAGGGCAACTTCCTAGCTAGACCAGGGGTAGTTGCCCTCATGCAAGACCATGTCAGTGCCTGCTTTAAACTCTCCCATGGCTTTCAATTTGCATAAGGCAAAAGTCTAAGCTCCTTATATGGCCTCTAAGGCTCTATTTAATCTGGACCTGCCTAAGTCCAACTTCAACTTCTTCTACTCTTCCTTGATCACTTTGTCCCACCTACACTCACCTTCTCCCTATTCCTGCCAACTGGGCTCACCTCATAGCCTTTGCACTCATCCTTTGCTGTGCCTGGAGTTGACTTCCCTCAAGTCTTTGCTTGGTTCACTTCTTCTCATCAGTTGAGTCCAGCTGTCACTCCCTCAGAGGTTAGAGTATCTAGTTATTCCTTAACAAAAAATGGGTGAGTCCTGTATGAGGAAAATCACAAAATTTAGTGGGAGGTATAGTAGAAGATTTGAATAAAAGAAGACAGACCATATCTGTGGATAGAAAGATAAAATATTGCAAATATATCAGTTTTTCCCAAATCAATTTCCCATCTCCAGTCAAAATACCAGTGGTATGACAAGTAGATTCTAAAGCTGAGAGTGAAGAATAAGCAGCAATAAGAGAATTTAAGAAAGGAAAGTTAGGGGTGTCTTGCCCTATGAGCACATAAAACATATATGTACTAAAACTGGAAATGTCTTGTATTTGCAAAAGAAGTGACAGGACAGCAGAACAGATGGGAAAGCCCTGAAACCAGGAATTTAAGGTATGATAAAGAAGGAATCATCAATCACTGGGAAAGGCATTATTAAACAAAATATTGGAGTTTCACTCCTAGATAGATACCCAAGAGTGTTAAAGATGTACATCCACACAGAAACTTGTACATGAATGTTTAAATGTCCATCAACTGATACATGGATAATAAAATACAGTGTACTAATATATTGAGATATTAGCCAAAAAAAAGTCAGGAGGTACTGATTCATGCTGCTACATGGATGAATTTTGAAAACATTATGCTAAGTGAAGGAAGCCAGACATGAAACACCACATACATGATTCCGTTAATAGGAAATTCCCAGAATAGATGGAAGTAGCTTAGTGGTTGCCAGCAGATGAGGGGAGAGTGGAATGGGGAGTGACTCCTAATAGGCATAGGGTTTCTTCTGGGGATGATGAAAAGTATTCTAGAATTTGATAGTGGTGATAGTTGCACAACTTTGTGTGAATCTACTACAAATCATTAAATTGTAACACTTCAAAATTTTATGAGCTGGGCGCAGTGGCTCACGCCTGTAATCTCAGCACATTGGGAGGCCGAGGCAGGTGGATCACTTGAGGTCAGGATTTCAAGACCAGCGTGGCCAATATGACAAAAACCCATCTCTACTAAAAATATAAAAAATTAGCCAGGCGTGGTGGCGGGTGCCTGTAATCTTAGGTACTTGGGAGGCCGAGACAGGAGACTCACTTCAACTCTGGAGATGGAGGTTGCAGTGAGCCAAGATCGTGCCACTGCACTCCAGCCTGGGTGACAGAGTGGACTTCATCTCAAAAAAAAAAAAAAAAAATGTATGGTAAATTTTACGTTGTGCACATTTATAGCTCAATAAAAAAGTATTGGGCTGGGCTTAGTGGCTCACGCCTGTAATCCCAGCACTTTGGGAGGCCAATGCAAGCAGATCACAAGGTCAGGAGATCAAGAACCGCCTGGCCAACATGGTGAAACCTTGTCTCTACCAAAACTACAGAAATTAGCTGGGTGTCGTGGCATGTGCCTATAATCCCAGCCACTCAGGAGGCTGAGGCAGGAGAACCGCTTAAACCTGGGAGGTGGAGATTGCAGTGAACCTAGATTGTGCCACTGCACTCCAGCCTGACGACAGAGTGAGATTAAGTCTCAGAAAAAAAAAGTATTGGAAAAATTGATTATGCAGATTATCATATCAAGTTAGAGCCATAAATCCTTACATTAAATGTACATGAATATTGAGCTGTTCTGAGGATTGTGGAGTTTCTTTGTTTTCTTTTTCTTTCTTTCTTTGTTTTTTTTGTTTTTTTTTTTTTTTTTTTGAGACAAGGTCTTGCTCTTTCGCCCAGGCTGGAGTGCAATGGCAAGATCTCAGCTCACTGCAACCTCTGCCTCCCAGGCTCAAGTGATCCTCTCACCTCAGCCTCTTGAATAGCTGGAACAATGTGCCACCATGCCCAGCTAACTTATTTTGTTGTTGTTTTGTTGTTGTTATTGTTGTAGAGATGGGGTTTCACCATGTTGCTCAGGTTGGTCTCCAACTCCTGGGTCCAAGTGATCCACCCACATCGGCCTCCCAGTGTTGGGATTACAGGCGCGAGCCACTGCACCTGGACAGACTGTGGAGTTTCTATGGATAAAAGTAATAGGTAAACCTCAAAGAAAAATATTAGCAGATTTTACTACAGAAAAAGAGAAAACTATTGTATGCTAAAACATCATAAAATTTAAAAGTAACAATCTAGGATGGTATTTTTCATAAATATGGCAAGAGTAATGTTAATAGTTTTTCTGTTTCAAAATCTCAGTAGTGTAAGAAAAATTCTAAAACTCTAGCAGGAAAAAATGGACATAGGCAATTCATGAAAGAAGAGATATGCATCATCACTAACTTTTTTATTTTTATTTTTTTTTGAGATGGAGTCTCGCTCCTTCGCCCTGGCTGGAGTGCAGCATGATGATCTCGGCTCACTGCAACCTCCGCCTCCTGGGTTCAAGTGATTCTCGTGTCTCAGCCTCCTGAGTAGCTGGAATTACAGGCGCCCACCACCACGCCCAGCTATTTTTGTATTTTTACTAGAGATAGGGTTTCACCATGTTGGCCAGGCTGGTCTCGAACTGCTGACCTCAAGTGATTTGCCAGCCTTGGAAAGTGCTGGGATTGCAGGCATGAGCCACTGCACCCAGCCCATCATCACTAGCATTTGAAAAGTAAAAGACAAAGTTTAAACTATGAGATACTCTTCTGTCAGACTGTCAGTGCTTCTACTTGTAGTTAGGCTGAATTTTTTTTCATCCCCAGCATTGGAGGCAAAATATGAGTCAAAATTTACAACAAAGTTGTGAAAACAGGAGATATTCCTATGTAGATGTGTGTGGCTATTTATATTTTTAAAAAAATTCCAAGGTGCATGCTTTTGCCTTTTAGATTTAATTATTAAAATTTAGCTTGATAGAAACTGGTTTTATTTTTTACGACTTCAATGTATTAGTTTTTTACAAAATTTAACGTATGTTAACAAGGGTTCGTTGTAAATTAATTTCTCCTTATAATACTTACTTTTTTTTCTAATAACACCAGCAAGAAACACCTATACAAAATGCTAAAACTGGCAATGCTCTTGATATTGTTAGGGTTTCTGTTTTTTGTCCTTCCTATTTGTGTTGATAGTAGAATATCAATAACTAGATATATTTTTATCAGAAACAATCAAGAAGCAGTCCAACAAAAGTCTCCATTTCCTACCACCTTCAGGGTCTGTAGAGGGTGACGGAGCGGTGTAGGAATTGGTAACGGATGACATGCTAAGAAAGATGAACCCTTCTGCTGTTCCCCCCACCTCCTTTCTGTTAGATTCACTTTATTCGTGCCCATTGCAACCTAGACAAACCCATCTCAGATCCAGGAAAATATGAAGATAGTGCTCCACTGACTTAAGAGCGACTCCGGAAAATCCAGTTCCCTTCGTTACATGGAGGACGTTAAACTGTGCATAAATTTTTTGTTATTTGACTTTAACATTGTTTTATCGTGAACGGCCTGGGTGTTTCGTTCTAACAACAACTATTCTCTGCTACAAACTAAAGTCCAGAATCCAGCCTGACCTGCCTAATTCTCAGAAAGGGGTTCCTGGAAGATGCTGGGAACTTGGTGTGTGTGAACAGCAACGCTAAGTTTGGGAAAAGCAAGAGGTAGCCTTTTGTCTCCTCCTGTCCGTGCTGTTTAGTTAAAGCTCAATCAGGATAATAAGGCTGCTCTGTCAGAAAACCGCGCTAATGAGTTGCAATTTCTCAACATCTTTGGGCTGCTTCTGAAAACTAATTACTGGGAACTGGAGAGTGTAAGAGGATACGCACCCTGCGGATATGTAGTTAATACGTGCTTGTCTCACAGGCGCTGAGGGGACAGGCTACTTCATTCCCCCAAAGAGGATCCGCTGGCTTTTCCCCTCCCCATCTTTCAAGTTTTTCTTTTTGAACAGCTTTGTTAATTGAGGTTAAGTGGTTTGGTTGTCATAGAAACCGGTATTCCTCACAGGCTGATTGTGTCAAAGGCATCATTTATCTGTTTTCTCAACTGCCTCTTCCTCATCCATCTAATTGCTGTCCCCCTCCCTGCCTTTTTAATGACATCATTTTGGACGCTTTTAGGACATCATACGTGAGATTCAGCACAATTTATTTTCTATTCAAATTCCATATTACTATGTGAGTTGCCATCTTCCCACTCCAATGGAGTAAGATCTCCAAAGGTGGGAGAGAAAATCTCAATTGAGTATGCCTCAGGTGCAGTTTAGTATTCCAAATAAAGGAGGCTTTCGAGGCCTTGCCTCTCCTTACCTCCTGAATTTTCTTTTTACAAAGAATTTCTAAAAAGAAAGTACTGCTTTTGATGTTGTTCTGGAAACCGCGATCTTGGAACAGGTAAAGAACCCGCCATGTTGGGCCTGTTGGAAGAGGGAGGGGGAAGCCACCCTCCTACCGGGGTGCCCTTGAACCTGGTGAGAGAATGTGGAGGTCAGTAAGGTTCCCGTTCCTCTCAGAAAACACTCCTGGTGCAAAATACTGTGCTCTTTGTGTCCTTTTGCCTTGCTGTCCATTTTCACACAAAACTGCCCAACAAGGAAAATATGGCTTGGCAGTGGCAATTTGTCCCCTGTGGTTCTAATTCATGAGAAGATTCTCAAGTGATTTGTTCTACCTTTGTCAGTGGGCAAGATTTTTCTTGTACACCTCCATCCTTATGCAAGGTTGCTGAATTCTCTGTCCATTATTATGATGGGCATGTGAACATTGGAGACATTTTGGCATGGGCCCAGGCTGGGATGGGGGTGGGGGTGGGGGTGGGGGTAGGGGTGTAGCACCTGAGGCCAGCTCAGCCCATGCCCCATCCATTCTGCCTCCTGTCCTGGTGATGGAAGAATTTTGAGAATTTTTTTACTGGCCGTACCACCTTACTCCTGGGAGAGCCAGGTCTCGTCCCTGTTTTGCTCCTGTTTTTATGAGGTGGCACTAAAAAAGCTTGGAAGTAATGTTTACTTGAATGTAGTCACGTATTATTTATACATAAATTGTGTATTACGAATTTTTCCTTATTTCTTAACAGTTGGCACAGTTCTATTCCTTACATTTTGTTTTGTGATGTTTACTTGACTGGGTTTGTATCATTTTCACATCTCTATTCCTTCGGTAAGACTCCTTATTTCTTTCTCTGTTACCTGATGTTTTCCATCTGTGTATTACAGTATGCGTATCATTTACTTACAGTTAATTTGAAAGTGTGTGTTTTCAAAACATGAGTTATTTAAGTTATTTAAGTTAATCACATTTCTATCCTGTCCAGCAGGATAGAAATAACACATATTATTTAGTCAAAGTATTTGTTGGAGAAGTAAGTGTTGACTCAGGACTTAAACAATTTTGACTTATTGCCAAACCAGTTTGCAAAAGGAAAAAACACCCATTGGTTTTGACTGTCAATTATGGTAATAGAGTTGATTAGATTTAATGTGTTTACTCTTTAAGAAGCATTTCTAATTTAGACCAAAGGAATGAAGCAATGCATAAGGAAACTACACAAAGCAAGTTGATGGCTAGGATTATGCTCCTCCACAATTTTAAGTTAAACAAATTTAGTGACACCAAATTCGATCTGGGGTGTGAGAGAGTTTTCTGGCACAGGTTCCTGGAAGAAAGTTGGTGATACCAGGGTGAGTGGGTTGGCAGGATGAGTGGAGATGATGGGTAAGCTGAGTTGAACACGTCAAGTTTGACTCCAAGCTAGCACCTGTGCAGAACTGAAGTGGGCACCCTGTGCAGAGCTGAAGAGTAAAAGACAAAGGAGTACACAGGTTATGTTTTTCTCTGGTGGCCAAGCCTTTAATGCATAAATGTGGAAGCAACATGTCTAATATAGTTTCAAGCCAGAAGCACCCTCTGTCAGGGCTGTTGAGCACTGAAAATAAATAGAGAAAACAGGCAATGAGTACTTAGGAATTAGTGCAGTAGGAAAAGCAAAAATTGGATTTGTGAAAAAACTTGATATTTTAATTAGGAGTAGTCAAGGCTCTTTTTAAGTCTAGGAAATCACTCAAGTGTCCTTTGGGACATTTTTTTTTTCAATTAAAGAGCAATTAAGCCCAAGGAACGGCAGCAACCAAGGTAGCCCCAGGATCAAGCCCCACTGCCTCACTGTCTGCTTACCTCTCCATTGATTTCCCTATCCTTCCTTCATGCTTCATGGCCTGTCTTTGCACATTTATTCCATTCTTCTCTTGTCTTAAAAGAGACATTTTTATTCTTAAAGACATTCTTAAAAGAGAATGTTTATTGTTCATTTCATTTTTAAAATCATCGTGCAGGGGGTACAGGGTGGGGTTGCCTGGCTCATCACCCATTTATCAGGTGTGTGGATGAGGGACACCACAGAGCAGACATGGAAAACCAACTCAAAACCCCACTCGGAGACATGCAACACCCTTTGCGATCCAAATAATTCAATATTTTTCTAGCTGCTTCTCCTTTAGAAACAAGGATTCATGTCATAATAGTTCTTTCATCATAATTTTTTCTTTTTATCTTTTCTAAAAATAATTACATAAGCTGGGTGTGGTGGTTCACACCTGTAATCCCAGCACTTTGGGAGGCCAAGGCAGGAGGATTGCTTGAGCCCAGGAGTTTGAGACCAGCCTGGGCAACATAGTGGGACCCTGTCTCTACCAAAAAATACAAAAATTAGCCAGGCGTGGTGGTGCACACCGGTAGTCCCAGTTACTTGGGAGGCTGAGGCACGAGAATCACTTGAACACAGAAAGTCGAGGCTGCAGTGAGCCATGATTGCACCACTGCACTCCAGCCTGGGTGGCAGAAGCGACATCCTGTCTCAAAAAAATGTACATATATAAATTTTAAAATATGGAACACTTCATGAATCTGTGTGTCATCCTTGCACCTGTTAATCTCTGTAGTTTTCAAAATTTTAGTATGTGTGCTCCTGAAACAAGCGCCATAATTTTTAATATAGTGAGTAACATAAGCACTTAAGTGGAGATTGTTAAATGATACCATTTCTGAGGTCCTTTTCCAGAACTCATGTAATTCCTTTATGTTTTCACAAATATTGCTTAAAAGCCAGGCTTGCTTTCCTGCCTTAAGGAGGTGCAGTAGAACTTAGAAGCCACCAGATGTCACTATTGCAGATAGCATTCCAAATTCCCCAGCTTGCATCTAACACCATCAGTGCAGTACGAGTTGACAGGCTCCAAGAAGTCATCTAAACTGTCCCTCCTGACAGGAAGCCACAGTGAACAGGTGACTTGGGTGGTTTACCTTTAATGAACTGCTGAAAAAGAGAGCAAGGTTTATAAAAACACACATCTCTGTGGGCTGCATGCCAGACAGTCACCAAAGCAACCTTGCCTCTAAAGTCTATAAGCCTCTGAACATCTGTGAATCTGTAATTCTAAGCCAAACAGAGATGGTCTCTGCCCACCACTCAACATTTGTGTGCTTTTGTTTTTGTTAAGATCAAAGAATTTTAGTAGACAGTATATTATGCATTCAAAATAGCAGAAACCCTAATGGTGAGAAACATTAAGAATACATCAGAGTGATGGCAAAGATTTGCTGTGTGCTTGCATAACTTCCCTTGGCTAGCGAGGGTAAGAGGCTGAGAACCCAGAAAAAGGCAAAAGCCTGCTCTTCAGGTCACCAGTCCGCTTCTCCTGCAGGAATACTACCTCCTTGATGGTTGGAATTTGACTCATCTCTGAGGTTTTTGTGTTAAAGTGGAAGGTGGAGTGTTAATTGTGGTTTTGCATCCCTTCTCACCATGTATTTCTTCTTGTGTTGTCTTTTTATTTTTTATTCTGCCTTCCTCTTCTCTTGTATCCCCCACCTTCTTTTTTCTTTGCCTTAGTTATCTTTTCACCTTTACCTATAGTTCCAAGTAGCTTCGAAGGCATTTCTTAGCTCCATCAGGAGCAACTGGTGATCTAGAAGTTATGATTCTGGAACCTGGTTTCTTGCCTCTTCTCCTAATGTTCTAGACCACAAACAGAGGAAGAGCCTCACCTACTAAAAATTGATGGCAAGGAGGAAAAGCAGAACCAAAAGAAAACCACTGAAGACATGGGTAGGCAGGAGGGTTCAGTAAACGGTTGCTCCTGAAGACATATCATGAAGAAGCAGTTCCATGCAAAAGTGGACTTGAGAATTGCCACAGCCCATATGCTCTTTGAGGGAGCTTTACAAGGTATGTAGTGCAGTCAGGGTTCTAATACGTGTTCCTGCAAAGAAACTGGTTTACCCTTTCTTAGCCCAGCATCCCCTACTCTGATTTGACCACAGATCCACTTTAATGCTGTTGCTGATTATGCACATGACCTAGTGGCCTGCAGAACTGATGCTCTGTGGAATACTTTGGGGACTGTTTCTGCTCCAGGAGAGTTCTGTAAATCCACTCTCACCAAGGAGGTAAACCTCTTCTAGAACAGTCCCAGGCCTTGGTTTTTGTATTCTGAAATGTCATACTTAAAGCAAACAGAATAATATATAGGGGATATAACTTTTTGGGGTATAATTTACATTACTAAAAATAAATGCTGAATTACTGAAAAAATGGAAAGGCTTTCTTCTCTTTGGAAAATTTCTCACTGCTTGAAATAGTTATAGCTTTAGATTGTTTAATATTTGTGGAGTGTCCATTGTGTGCCCAGTACTCTCCCAAGGATGCAAAGACAAATAAGACATAGTTCTTGATGAAAAGGAAACGTAGATGCAAATCCTACAGTCTTATGCTACTTAATTCTTATACTCTGTTACATCTGATATTTAGTAAGTGAGTGTGTTACCTGTGATATGCTTAGCACTGTTTCTAGAATCAGGTAATCCTTAAGTAAGTAATAGCGGGCACTATTAGGTACTTAGTTAAATGCTTTGAGTTGAAGAGAGCATCGTAGATAATTTAGACCCTTCAGACTTCTTTGCCATGTCTCCTAAGAAGACTAAAAGCATATCTTAAGTAGATGGTTTTCAATCTTGTGGTCAATGTTCACTGTAGAAAGTGCGGCTTTGTACCCCAGAGCTATGGGAAGCACCCCACCACACCCTCCTCTTTCCTAAACTTGGGGAACTCATCTGCTTTTAAGGGGAGATCATTATGATCATCACTATGATCTTCGGCATCAAGGCCAATTGGTGATTTGGTTTTATTGTTGGAGATGTGGCCAATGGAGTGACTTGAGCAGGTCACAGACTTTCCTTCACTCTCTCATTTGGACACAGCACCTCTCCAAGGACATCAGTGCAATTTTCTCAGGGTTTGCCTGAGTTCAGTATCCAGGTTATGCCATTTCACAAGCATCGTGCCTTTTTACATTCACAGTGGGTACGGGGTTCCTCTCATTTGGACTTATTAATACAAAGGACATTAAAAATAATCCCCTCCCGTTGCCTCTGTCTTGGTTGTGCCCTCAAGTCTCAGATGCAGTGGAGTATGGGAGTGAGGGCCCTCAAAGTCTCTCTCTAGATACTTACCCTGGACGAAAGGCACTCACCTGGCTCCACTCTAATAATTAGCCACAGCATACACCTTGGTAGCTCTGGCTCAGGATTCCCAGTCTTCTCAGGAGATAGCCCTCCATATTAGTTTTGTTGGGATCCAACAAAGGCAACCATTATTTCCTTGTTACTATCAGGTCTAAAGTCAGAGAAGGCCTACCAATTGCCTGTTTAATTGACCTATCCAGATTGCCCTTTGAAATATTAAGAATAACTCCCTAGAGATGGTCTCTTCTTTGAAAAGAAATTCTGTAGGACATTGGCAACTTCTTTGTAGATACGTCTATGATTCTAAAAGGACATATACTGATGAGATGAAAGCTGATTTTCAATATTATTTAAAGTTTGTCTCATGGACAAGATAAGCAAATTCTAAATAGACTTTAAGAAAATTCCTTTTTGAAGCTTCTCGTTGATTTATGAGCCTTACAAGTATAACCCTGGAAAATAACATGTAGGATTATGGGATTTATTTTGTGTATTTGCTATGAGGATGAAATACAGTTTTGGAATTACTGAGGCCAGATGCAAAGGGAAATTAAATACGCTCTGTGGATGAAAAGAAATGTTTAAAAAGTGCCCTACAAGACATACCAGGTAATAAAGCACAGGGCCAGATGGATACACAGCTGTATCACACAGAACATTTACTCATAAATTACTTCTAATTTTAGAAGAGGTTTATAAACATGCATCAGCAACTGAGGAAACTTCTTGTCTCCATTTCACTGGCAAGAAAAAAGAAATGTATAGGCTATAAATTCATTTTATTCTTTAACCAAAAAACTATGACTGTTAGATTTATAAAGCAGTATACTTACCATTATCAAGTGGATTTATTTTATGGAAAATTTCTGAAAAATAATAATTACTACATATTTTACATTATAAATACTAGATCATTAAAAAATAGATATGGATAAGTTCTTCATCTAGTGAATTGAAGAGTTGAAAAAAGCACTCATATCAAAGAAATAGTCACAGAAGGTGGCCGGGCACAGTGGCTCATGCCTTGTAATCCCAGTGTAGCAGGACGAGCCGCAGACAAAACTCCTCAGACACCGAGTTAAAGAAGGAAGTGGTTTAATTCGGCCAGGAGCATCGGTCAAGACTCCTGTCTCAAGAGCTGAGCTCCCCGAGTGAGCAATTCCTGTCCCTTTTAAGGGCTCACAACTCTAAGGGGGTCCACGTGAGAGGGTCGTGATCGATTGAACAAAGGGTACGTGACAGGGGCTGCATGCACCGGTGGTCAGAGTGAAACAGAACAGGCCGGGAAGTTTCACGATGTCTTTTCTATACAATATCTGGAATCCATAGGTAACATAACCAGTTAGGTCAGAGGTCGATCTTTAACTACCAGGCTTAGGTCAGGCAGGCCCAGGCCTGGTTTCCGTTCTGGTTCCTAGGCGGCCGGGCTACCTGCATTTTGTTTCGCTTTTCTTTTCTTTTCTGCGTATAAAACAATATGAGAGGGTCTGTCTCTCTTCTCTCACCAGCACTTTGGGAGGCCAAGGCGGGCGGATCACCTGAGGTCAGGAGTTCGAGACCAACCTCAACATGGAGAAACCCCATCTCTACTAAAAATGCAAAATTAGCTGGGCATTGTGTTGCATGCCTGTAATCCCAGCTACTCGGGAGGCTGAGGCAGGAGAATCGCTTGAACCTGGAAGGTGGAGGTTGCGGTGAGCCAAGATCATGCCATTGCACTCCAGCCTGGGCAACAAGAGCGAAACTCCGTCTCAAAAAAAAAGAAAAAGAAAAAAAAGAAATAGTCACAGAAGGTTTTTGTAGAAATTTCAAAATTAGTCTGAATGCAAGCAGAATATATATGACTTTTTCATTTCTGTGAATATATCCTTGAAATAATCATAGATATATTAAATTATTTGACATCTTGCACATATTTCTTCTTTTCTTTCTTTTTTCTCTTAAGATAAGGTCTCACTCTGTCACCCATTGCTGCCTAAACCACCTTCACAAAAATTGTAATGGTGAGAAAATTATGGCGGTTTAAAGGAGATCTGATTTAACCAGTTCCCATCTTGCCTTTGGCCTTCAAGCTGCCTCTAATTATTTCTGTGCTTTGGCCAGGCTAACTTTGGGAGACATTTAGTTTATAATTTAAATGGTAATAGCCCTTCCCCAAAACTCAACTGCCTTTGTAAAGCTAATGAGAGACCACCAGGCTAGGAGGATAGAGGAGCCTGAATTCTGCTAAGGGGTAGACATAAACAATTACCAGCTATTATTCTGCAGGTCACAAGATATGCAACTTCCCCAATTACTCCTGCAGATAACATCACTACTGTAGAACCTCAGATTGGCCTTTGGAGATATCTTTTCAGGATTTTTGCATGTCTGACACTGATGGCTCAACATGGACCTGCCAATCTCTCCTGTGGCCCCACCCAGAAGCAACTCAGCATGCAGGAGGACAACTTCCCATACCCCTAGGATTGCACCCCCAACCAATCAACAGCAGATACCTATTGCCTAGCACCCCACCTCTTCCCCCAAACTACCTTTGAAAATGCTTCTAGCCCCCAAATGCTCAGGGAGATTGATTTGAATAATGACTCCATCTCCCACTCCCAGGTGTGGCTGGCCCTGTATCAGTCAAACTCTTCTTTACTGCAGTGCCATAGTCTCTGTGAATTGATTTGGTTTGTGCAATGATCAGGAAGAACCTGATGGGTGTTTATACCATCTTGAATTCCTGGGCACAAGCAATCCTCCAGCCTCAGCCTCCTGAGTAGCTTGGACTACAGGTATAGGCCACCATGTCTAGCTAATTTTTAAATTTTTCATGCAGACAGGATCTTGCTGTCTTGCCCAGGCTGGTCTCAAACTCACGTGATCAATCCTCTTGCCTTGGCCTCCCAAAGTGCTGGAATGATAGGCACGAGCCACTAAGCTCAGTTGTATTTCTTTCTTTTTTATAGAGACGGCATCTTGCTATGTCACCCAGGTTGGTTTCAAACCCCTGAGCTCAAGCTCTCCTCCACCTTGACCTCCCAAAGTGCTGGGATTATGGGCATGAGCCGCCACACCCAGCCCATATTTCTTAAAGTGTGGTTTGAAATTAAAAAAAAAAACAAAAAAGAAAAAAAAAAGCCTTTATGTTCAATACCAGGTTTAGTAAATTATATGTTCATAATAGATATTATGCAATTATTATAAATAATATAGAATATTTAACAGCAGAAAAATGGCCATGATATTTTAAGTGGTAAAAGTGACTCCAAATCAGACTTTATGGGATGATTCACTTTTTGTAAAGATAGATAAATGTGTGTTTATGTATCTGCAATGCCTATAAGGGGGACTTGTTAGAATCAGTTAAACACTGAGACTCAAGACTATCAGAGGATGCCTTCGGCCCAGGCTGCTGTGGAAAGTGTCAGACAGGAACCACAGTGCGTCTACAGGGCAGCATCAGGCATTCCTTCTCAGTGTGAGTTCTTGTGCCAGTACAGATGTGGTACAAGGAGAGGCAAAACACGTTAGGCCGGCAACTGCCATGGCTTGGAGGCCTCAAACTTCACAGTGGCTAAACACTTCTTTTAACAGCTTAATAGTGTAACTGCTCAGTGGGTTCACCTTGCCAGCTGCCTAGACAGAGCGGATTTATCAAGACAGGGGAATTGCAATAGAGAAAGAGTAACTCACACAGAGATGGCGGTGCGGGAGACTGGACTTTTATTATTACTCAAATCAGTCTCCCCAGGCATTTGGGGATCAGAGTTTTTAAGGACAACTTGGTGGGTGGGGGCAAGCCAGTGAGCCGGGAGTGCTGATTGGTCAGGTCAGAGGTGAAACCATAGGGAGTCAAGCTGTCTTCTTGTGCCGAGTCAGTTCCTGGGTGGGGGCCACAAGATCAGATGAGCCAGTTTATTGATCCAGGTGGTGTCAGCTGATCCTTAAGTGCTGGGTCTGCAAAATATCTCAAGCACTGATCTTGGGACCAGTTTAGGTAGTGTCAGAATCTTGTAGCCTCCAGCTGCATGACTCCTAAACTGTAATTTCTAATCTTGTGGCTAATTTCTTAGTCCTGCAAAGGCCGTCTAGTCCTCAGGCAAGAAGGAGATTTTCCCTGGGAAAAGCCTGTTATCATCTTTATTTTAAACTATAAACTATAAACAAGTTCCTCTCAAAGTTAATTCAGCCTATGCCCAGGAGTGAACAAGGACAGCTTGGTGGTTAGAAGCAAAATGGAGTTGGTTAGTCCAGATGCAATTTACCAACCAAGGGTCATCTTTATCATTAATCAATGCTGCTTAGTATCACAGTTGATGTTCTACTTGTTAAGCAGTGAAGTACTGAGGTACTTTGTAGGCTTTGGTGTCCTGGGGGGCAGGGCTGGGGCTCCAATACTGACAGATCTTGGGGTAGCCAGGGCTGCTGTAGCTCTGAGTGCTGGGAGGAGGGTGGTTGCCCAGGGTGCAGGTTACCTGTAAAGTTCTCATCTCAATCTTTACTCTGAAGTTTCCTTTGAGGCAATTTTCAAAGAGTTAAGAGGTGTGCAGGCCGGGCGCAGTGGCTCGTGCCTGTAATCCCAGCACTTCAGGAGGCTGAGGCAGGCAAATCACGAGGTCAGGAGTTCAAGACCAGCCTGGCCAACACGGTGAAACCCCATCTCTACTAAAAATACAAAAATTAGCTGGGCGTGGTGGTGGGCTCCTGTAATCCCAGCTATTCAGGTGGCTGAGGCAGGAGAATGACTTGAACCTGGGAGGCGGAGGCGGAGGTTGCAGTGAGCCGAGATCGTGCCGCTGCACTGCAGATTCCAGCCGGGGCGACAGTGCGAGACTCTGTCTTAAAAAAAAAAAAAAAAAAGAAGTGTGCAATCCATGCCGTAATTTCTAACTGAGCTGTTTCCCTATTCCGTTGGTTCTGAATTGAGGGTCGTTTACCGAGGCCTTAATAGAAGTCCTAATTCATCAATCGAAGGCCCTCAGTATCTAATCGCATTTCCCATAAGTTCCAGTGCAGACGATCTTCTACAGCCAGTGACATCTGCTCTCTGGACCCTGTCATTATGGTGGCTTTTCTCTCTGCGGTGCCTGAGCCCCAAATGCTTCCACTTTGTATACAACCCTCACTCCTTTGCCAAACCCTAAGACTCCTTAAGGCACAGTTAAGTACCTGCTCTACACAAAGCCTTCCAGACTCACCCCTCCCGTACCCGTAGCTGTGCCCTACCAGGTCGGTGCATACACCTTTTCTGACTTCCTTTGGCGTGGAAACTCCTCGTGCTCCCAGGATTACCAACTGCTTTTTCCTTACTCCCCTAGCATTCTTTCCCCGTAAAGCCAGCTGTAGTACTGCATATTCTTCAGTAGGTGGCAACCTTCACAAACAGAATTCAGGCGATTTTGTTGCTTTGCTTGTCAACAGGATAGAGCCCCTAACGAGAGGCGCTGATACCTAGAGCAGTTACCGCTGCTGAGCTTATTCACTAATTAGAAACATTTGCTTTCTTGAAGTCACAGAAACGTTCCTACTATTATTCCGTTTTGTGAGGGAAAGCAGTCTGAGCTGTTATTTAAGTGACTCCGTTTCCCAGCCACCATGTGTGCAGAAGATCAGAAGATATCAAAGCAATGCTCCTCTTTGTATTTTTCCCCTCAAAGAATTGGGAGAAATCAAGATTTAAAAAAAAAATTGAATATGTGGTTTTTTTCTTTTTACAAGATGATGATAATGTAAACTTTTTGTATGGAGTTTGTTATTGTTGCTGTTGTTTTGAGACAGGGTCTCACTCTGTTGCCCAGGCTAGAGTGTAATGGCATGATCTTAGCTCACTGCAACCTCTGCCTTCCAGGCTCAGCGATCCTGCCACCTCAGCCTCCCGAGTACCTGGGATTACAGGCGTGCACCACCACATTCGGCTAATTTTTGTATTTTTAGTAGAGACGGGGTTTCACAATGTTGCCCAGGCTGCTCTCGAACTCCTGGCCTCAAGTGAGCAGCCTACATTGGTCTCCCAAAGTGCCGGGATTACAGGCTTGAGCCATCATGCCCAGCCTTGTATGGGGGTTTTTTATCATTAACAATAGTGAGAGGGAGAGAATTTAAAAAACAAAAAAACCCAAAAAACAAAAAACACAAGGCTAGACTGCTAATTGAAAACAAAGATATTTGAAAAATTAGATATATTATTCAGAATTCTGTCTAACAAAAATATTCGAGAATTGGCTGTGTTCTGACATGGAGAAGTTGGCACATAACGGGTACATTTGGCATACAGACATTTCTGGAATACATTTTCTGGAATGATGACACAGGCATTATTGTACTTGAGATTACTCTTTCTCCGAGTTCACATCTTTTTTTTTTTTTTTTTTGAGTCGGAGTTTTGCTCTTGTTGCACAGGCTGGAGTGCAATGGCGTGATACTGGCTCACTGCAACCTCTGCCTCCCAGATTCAAGCGATTCTCCTGCCTCAGCCTCCTGAGTAGCTAGGATTACAGGCATCTGCCATTACACCCAGCTAATTTTGTATTTTTAGTAGAGATGGGGTTTCTCCATGTTGGCCATGCTGGTCTAGAATTCCCAACCTCAGGTGATCTGCCCGCCTCGGCCTCCCAAAGTGCTGGGATTACAGGCGTGAGCCACTGCGCCTGGTCCCGAGTTCACATCTTAATTATTTGTTGCCACTTCCTAAGGCATCTTGCTTGGAAAATTAGTGCACTCCTTTTCTTGTGTCCTTCCAGAACTTCGGGTGACCGGTGTACATTTTACTTGTGGGAAATTTTCCTTGGATCATGCAACCCTTAATAAATATTACTTTTCCCTCAAATCATCTTCAAGTATAATATAAAAAAAGAGACTGAATGTTAACAAGCAAATAGAAATATCTACTTCTAAATAGACATTGTGCTCTTCAAAGAACTCTCTATGCGGTACCAGGTGTTTCTTTTAATAATGATTTGGTGACTCAAAACATTTCCAAACTCCTCTTTTGGTCTTATTTCAGTGTTTATTGCAATGGGACAAGGTCTGTTCTGGGGCCATTCCATGAATCCTCAGTTCTGTGTATGCTTTTGCATTCTTGTGCTCTTCAGGTGGCATTTATCATGTGAGCTTTGTATTATCCCGGGAGTAACAAATGCCTAATATCCTCTTGTTTACCCTCTCTCAGGATGGTTTTCTAGTATTCTCTCATTTGTACCTTCTATATAGAAGAATGCATTCCCTAAAGCGTTTGTGTCTTACCTGAAAATGAGTAATTCCTGTTGGATTCACCTACCTCCAAGGCCAGGCATCTTCAGGACTAGAAACATAGTTTCTAATTTACATAACAAAATAATGTTTTCCATCACTGTAATCTCTCCTTATTCTTAATTTTGCCATCATTTCTAATGGAAATGTCATATTTTATTAGAGTGTTTATTAGAGAGTATTTTGACTCAAATCTCATTTATTGTACAATTTTTAGGTTAATTCTAATTTTTTCACAATATCCCTGGTCCTGAGACTATTATAGTCATTTTGGTCACCCCCAGCACCACTTCAATTAAATTTCATCCATACCTATTGCTTAGGGCAGATCAATTCAGTTAAATATTCTGTTTGTACACCAGTTTGTAAGGAATGGTATGCCCTCACAGAAATATATCTTTTGCAAGTACAGTCACTCAGTTATTAATCAACAATTGGTTAATAGGTATATTCATGCATTCATCTAACCACTGTTAAGTGAGCACATACTCACTGCAGTCATTTATTTAACTGCACTACTGATAATGGCAGGTAACGAGGCGCATGATCTGATTCAGTCTCAATGGAGCTTATTGAACAGTAGGTTGCCACTTTAAGGGCATGGAAAGTAAAATGCTGTTCAGGAAGCACATGCTACGTGACAGCTACTGAGTGAAATATTGATAGTATTCACTTAACCCTCACGATTTTTCAGGTTGAGTGTAACTCAAGTAATTTCTATTCTCAACAATGTTAAGAATTGTTCCCAGTGCAAAGACGGAGGAGTTCGGATTTGAACCTACAGCTGCAGTTTACCTGGGTACCCTAACACAGACACAACTGTCTTGGCCTCAAGTTTCATTGCATCCACCAGATTCAGTTCCCTTTTATTGAGAATCCTTCTCTGGGTTCTTTAGCTTAGACTTTATGATAACAAATGCAGATGCCAAGAATAGTAGCAGTAGCCAGTCCTTAATATAGCACTTCTTCTGTACCAGGCATTGTTCTAAGCGTTGTATGTTTATTCACTGATTTAATCTTCACAAAACTCTGTAAAAGAGATATCATCATTCTCATTTTATAGAGAAGGAAACAGAAGCACAGAAAGGTCAAGTACGTGGCTAGGCTGGATTTGACTCCAGGTTGACTAAGTGCCAGGGCATGTGGCTTGAACCATAATTCCATGCTCTCACTAAAGAGTTGAACCCACACTCTAAAACTGACTACATAATAGCCACTTCATTCCACGGTAACTAGCCAGATATGGTTAAGCAATTCATGTGTGTGTGAAGACATACATGTGCATACCCACGAAGCAGCCCCTCCTGAGGCACAGGCTTCACTAGGTTGTTTTGGTGTTACCCATCAATATCTCTTCACAGGCTACTGGCCAGAAATGACTGAAATGGTATTTCAGGGCCACAGCAATGTTGAAGTTGCCTGGGACTCTTCTTCATGGTGGACAGGCTCTGATTACACCTATTGCAAAATGCTTTTTGTGTAACTGTGAGAGGAAATGTTTTAGAAACCTCCCAGATTTTAGGTTAAAAAAACAAAAGACCAACTTGGGAACTTCCTAGAAGTCTCCCATTTTATTTAGAAGTACTTACATCTGTGTTTAATAGTTCACCACCTATTTTCTTCCTAGCTAGGTTTTTCTGGGTTTTTGGTGTAAGCTCAGAGGCTGGGTTTGCCATTTAATTATTTAGTCCCCACTACCTCTGGGTTACACAAACAACTCTTTGAACGTAATTTGAGTTTTTAAAAAAGTACTTGTGCATTGTTTTGAAACAAAGGTTTTTATTTGTTTTGGTCAAAGGTTATTTGTGGACTACAGGCGACCCTCAAGCCCGGCGGCCTTATAAACAATGAAAATATGTTTATAGACATGTTGCTATATATCAATAGACTACACAGCCTTAGCATTAAGAAGTTTCTAACATAGCAAGATCTTTTTAAATTAGAGTAGTTTTCAGATATGTTTGAGATTAGATTAGAACAATTTTCAGTTAGATTTTTTTTTTTGGGATGAGATCTCCCTCTGTTGCCCAGGATGGAGTGCAGTGGCGTGATCATAGCTCACTGCAGCCTCAAACTCCTGGGCTAAAGCGATCCTCCCACCTCAGCCTGCTGAGTAGCTGGGACTGCAGGTGCATGCCACCGTATCTGGATAATTAAAAACTTTTTTTTTTTTGTAGAGATAATGTCTCACTTTGTTGCACAGGTGGTCTCAAACTCCTGGCTTCGAGTAATCCTCTGACCTCAGCCTCCCAAAGCACTGAGATCACAGGCATGAGCCACCATGCCCAGCTAATAGGTTTCTTTTTATAGTCAGTTTTGGCATTATTATAATTTGTTGTTTCCAGTCTATGTACTACAGTATTCTGTGCCTTTTGCTCAGCTCACACAATGCAATTTACATATCATTGTTCTAGGTAAGTTGAATGTGGATGTTCAATTAAAAAGTGGTGCTACCAGATTTTTAGGGCAGTGAAATTATTCCATATGATGCTCTAATGGTGGATTCATGTTATTATATTTTGTCCAGACCCATAGAATGTAAACTGTGACTTTGGGTGTTCGTGATATGTCAGTGTAGTTTCATTCATGGTTAACAAGTGGACTGCTGTGATGTAAAATGTCAAAAGTTGGGAAGGCCATGTGTGTGGGGGCAGGGAGTACATGAGAAATCTCTGTACCTTCTGCTTGATTTTGCTGTAAACCTAAAACTGCTCTAAAAAAATGAAGTCTTAAAAAATCATGCAACAGCCAAAATAAGAAAGGAGGAAGACAGGAACAGCAAATAGTGAGTGAAAAAAGCCAGAAGACAATGGTTAAATTTCCTCTCGAGAGCAAACACTGAGTGTGTGTGTGTGCATGTGCATGTGTGTTTTAATGGTTCAAATAATGACTCAATGTTAGCTTTAGCTTTCTGTCAGAGGACCTCTGTGTCAAACTTGCCCTTGGTTCTGGCCAGTGCAGATTTTTTTTTTTTTTTTTTTTTTTTGAGACTGAATCTCTGTCACCCACGCTGGAGTGCGGTGGCTTGATCTTGGCTCACTCTAACCTCTGCCTCCCAAGTTCAAGCAAGTCTCCTATCTCAGCCTTCTAAGTAGGTGGGATTACAGGTGCCTGCCACCATTCCTGGCTAATTTTTGTATTTTTAGTAGAGACGGGTTTCACTATGTTGGCCAGGCTGGTCTCGAACTCCTGGCCTCAAGTGATCTGCCTGCCTCGGCCTCCCAAAGTGCTGGGATTACAGGTGTGAGCCATCATGCCCTGGCCAGTACAGATTTCTAACTGTGACATACCTGAAGGGCTCTTGACTTCAGGTCTTGCTGAGGGGGATATGAATATTTGCTGAGAATGATTGAACCTAGTGTATACGAGAACCATAAGCACATTTCTCCATGGTAAAACTTCATGTGCAAAGAACTAAAAACAACAAAGCAACGTATGGTATTATTAGTTTCCAACGCCCTGTTCACAAGAGGACTAATGAACTCTCTGAGCCAAGTGTTGCTAGAAAGCGGTCTCTCTTTGACCCCGCTGGCTCCTTTCCCCATGGTCCTCACTCTGTTGGTCCCTCGCAGTGCTAGGTACTGAGGGATGATATTCTCTTGTGCCACGGCCCCTATATTTGTGGAAAATTTTCTTCTTCTCTATCTTCTTCTATATACTTGCTTTTACGTAGTCTTTTCATAATTTATTTTATGTGTGCTCATGAGTTCTTTCACCATGAAGACCTATGTCCTTCAGCTTTGAAAATTCTTTTATTTCTTTAGTAATTTTCTTTCTTCCCTTTTTCTGTTTTCTCTGTCTGGAATGTCTGTTAATTGGATCATGGGCCTTGATTGTAATTTTGGATTAGAATTAGGAGTCAAGGGCCGGGCACGGTGCCTCACGCCTGTAATCCCAGCACTTTCGGAGGCCAAGGCAGGCAGATCACGAGGTCAGGAGTTCGAGACCAGTCTGGCCAACATGGTGAAACCCCGTCTCTACTCAAAATACAAAAATTAGTCGGGCATGGTGCCGCATGCCTGTAATCCCAGCTACTCGGGAGGCTGAGGCAGGAGAATTGCTTGAACCGAGGAGGTGGAGGTTGCAGTGAGCCAAGATCGCACCACTGCATGCCAGCCTGGGCAACAGAGCGTGACTTTGTCTCAAAAAAAAAAAAAAAAAAGGGAAAGAGAAAGAATTAGGAGTCAATCCTAATTTTTTAGTCTTCTATAGTATTGTCTTTGGCTTTTTCATTCCACTTTTCCAACCCTTATGTTGCATTTTAAAAAACTTTAGCAAAGATATTAATTTCAAAGACCTCTGTATTAATATTTGATTTTTAATACTACATTATTTCATTCTTGTTTCATGGATGCAAAAGTAGTTATTAAGGATAGTTTTATGTTGATCTTCTGTTTTCTGCACTCATTTATTTGTTTGGCAAATGATTGTTGAATTTCTACTTCGGCATTATTTTATGCTTAGAGATAGGGCAGTGCATAAAACAAAGTCCCTTTCCTTATAGAATGTGTATCTAGAAGTTTTTTGACCTGAGCCATCTACTGAGAATGAGAATGGTATGGAGATTTGGAGGCAAGAGATTGGAGTTCACTTCAGGACGTGGTATCAGTTTCCTACTGCTCCTGTACCACATCACCACAAATTTAGTGGCTTAAAACAACACAGCTGGCCAGGCACGTGGCTCACGCCTGTAATCCCAGCACTTTGAGAAGCCGAGGTGGGCGGATCACGAGGTCAGGAGATGGAGACCATCCTGGCTAACACGGTGAAACCCCGTCTCTACTAAAAAATACAAAAAATTAGCCGGGTGTGGTGGCGGGCGCCTGTAGTCCCAGCTACTCTGGAGGCTGAGACAGGAGAATGGCGTGAACCCGGGAGGCAGAGCTTGCAGTGAGCCAAGATTGTGCCACTGCACTCCAGCCTGGGTGACAAAGCGAGACTCTGTCTCAAAACAAAACAAAACAAACAAACAAACAAAAAACACAGCTGTATTCCCTTATAATCCTAGAGGTCAGAAGTCTGAGAACAGTTTTACTGGGACAAAATCAAGGTGTCAGCAGGGCCACACTGCCTCTGGAGACTCTAAGGAAGAATCTGTTTCCTTGCCTTTTCCAGCTTTTGGAACTGCATTCCTTGCATTCATTCTTTAGCTTATGGCCCTTTCCTCCATCTTCAAAGTCAGCTTTTTATGTTAGAGAACTTCAGTCAGTATGTGATTGCCTTCATCTGCAGTCCTTTCCCTTTTAAAAGAACACTTGAGATGATAATTAGGGTCAATTTGGCTAATTCAGGATAATTTTCCCATCTCAAAAACCTTAATCACATCTGCAAAGTTTCTTTTGCCACAGAAGGTAACATTTACTAGAGCCAGGGATTAAGACCTGGATAGCTGTGCAGGCCATTTTTCAGCATACTGTAGATGTTTTGAGTTTGACATACCTCTTAAGACATTCAAGTGGAATATCAAGTCGCAGCTGGTATGTGAGTCTAGAGTTCAGGAAGAGGTCTGAGATAAAGATACAACTTTGGGAGCCATTCGTTTAGATATAATATTTAAAGCTAGAGGCTGCATGGGATCACCTAGCAAATGAGTGTAGAGAAAGAATAGAGGATTACTAAGCATGGAGAAACTCCAAGCAGAGGTTGGGAAGATGACAAGTAACCAGTAAAGCAGACTAACTGGGAACAGGCAGTGAGGTAGGAGGAGAACCAAATAAGAGTTAGGTGTGTCTCTAAGCATATCATGAAGGAGTGAGAAACTGTATAAAATTGATAATTGGGTTAGGAAATTTGAAGTCATTAATGATTCTAACAAGAACAGTTTTGGTGTATGGTGTGGTTATAAGCCTGACTTAGGACTCTTAAGAATAAGAGGAGAAAAAATAGAGTTAGAAGTTGTAGACAAATCTTTCTGAGAGTATACCTGTAACAGGAGCAGAGAAATAGAACAGAAGTTGGAGGAAGAGGTGATACCAAGAGATTTAGAAAACATCAACTACTATATATTGAGGTATAATTTCCATACAATAAAATATACCCATTATAAATTGACAGTTTGATGAGTTTTGGTAAATGTTTACACCAGAGCAACCATAATTACAATCCACCTTTAGAACATTTCCATCACCCCCCAAATTACTTCATACCCCTTTGCAATGAATCCCTTCGCCCCCGTCCCCAGTGCCAGATAACTGCTGATTTTCTTTGTTGTTATGGATTTGATTTGTCTATTGTAGAACTTCATATAAATGGAATCATACACTTACAGTCTTTTACATCTGACTTGTTTGTTCAGCATAATGTTTTTGAGATTCATCCATGTTATCATGTCTCTTCTCCTCCTCCTTTCCGCCTATTGCCTAGCCACCCCACCTCTTCCCCGCTAACTACCTTTGAAAATGCTTCTAGCCCCCAAATGCTCAGGGAGATTGATTTGAGGAATGACTCTTATCTCTCACATGGTATGGCTGGCCCTGTGTCAGTCAAACTCTCTCTTTACTGCAGTGCCATAGTTTCTGTGAATTGATTTGGTTCGTGCAGCGATCAGGGAGAACCTGATGGGTGTTTATACCGTCTTGAATTCCGTGTTCTTCTCCTTCTCCTCTTCCTCCTCCTCCTCCTCCTTCTCCTTCTTCTTCTCCTCCTCCTTCTCCTCCTCCTTCTCCTCCTCCTTATTCTCCTCCTTCTCCTCCTTCTCCTCCTCCTTTTCCTCCTTCTCCTCCTCCTTCTCCTCCTTCTCCTCCTCCTTCTCCTCCTCCTCCTTCTCCTTCTTCTCCTCCTCCTTCTCCTCCTCCTTCTCCTCCTCCTTCTCCTCCTCCTTATTCTCCTCCTTCTCCTCCTCCTTCTCCACCTCCTCCTCCTTCTCCACCTCCTCCTTCTCCTCCTTCTCCTCCTCCTTCTCCTTCTCCTCCTCCTCCTCCTTCTCCTTCTCCTCCTCTTCCTTCTCCACCTCCTCCTCCTTCTCCTTCTCCTCCTCCTTCTTCACCTCCTCCTCCTTCTCTACCTCCTCCTCCTTCTCCTTCTCCTCCTCCTTCTCCTTCCTTCTTCTTCCTTTCTCCTTTTTTTTTTTTTGACAGGGTCTTTGTATTAGTCTGTTTTCACACTGCTATAAATAAGAACTATCTGACACTGGGTAATTTATAAAGAAAAGAGGTTATGGCTGGGTGCGATGGCTCACACCTGTAATCCCAGCACTTTTAGAGGCCGAGGCAGGTGGATCACCTGAGGTCAGGAGTTCGAGAACAGCCTGGCCAACATGGCAAAATCCTGTGTCTACTACAAATATAAAAATTAGCTGGGCGTGGTGGCAGGCGCCTGTAATCCCAGCTACTTGGGAGGCTGAGACAGGAGAACTGCTTGAACCCAGGAGGTGAAGGTTGCAGTGAGCCGAGATCATGCCACTGCACCCCAGCCTGGGCCACAGAGCAAGACTCTGTCTTAAAAAAAAAAAAAAAAGAAAAGAGATTTAATTGCTACATAGCTGGGAAGGCCTCAGGAAACTTACAATCATGGCAGAAGGTGAAGGGGAGGCTGGCACATCTTATGTGATCAGAGCAGGAGGAGCACAGAGAGAGTGAAGGCGGAAGTGCCACGATTTTAAACCATCAGATCTCTTGAGAACTCACTCACTATCACAAGAACAGCAAAGGAGAAATCTGCATCCATGATCCATTCTCCTCCCACCAGGCCCCTCCTCTGACATGTGGGGATTACAATTCAAGAGGAGATATGGGTGGGTACACAGAGCCAAACCATATAAGTCTTGCTCTGTCACTCAGGCTGGAGTGCAGTTGTGATCATAGCTCACTGCAGCCTTGAACTCCTGGGCTCAAGTGATCCTGCCACCTCAACCTCATGAGTAGCTGGGACTGCAGACACGTGCTACCATGCCTGGCTAATTAAAAAAAATTTCTTTTTGCAGAGATGGGGGTCTCGCTTTGTTGTCCGACTGGTCTTGAACTCCTGGCCTCGAGCGATCCTCCCACCTCAGCCTCCTGAGCAGCTGGGACCAGAGGCATGTGTTATCATGCCTGGCTAATTTTTTTAAAACTTTTTTTGTAGAGATGGGGTCTTTGTTTGTTGCCTAGCTGGTCTCAAACTCTGGCCTCAAGCAATCCTTTCATCTCAGCCTCCCAAAGCTCTGAGATTACAGGGGTGAGCCACCTCACTCAGCATGTCTATTCTTACTTCTTTTTACTGTTGAGTAGTATTCTATTGTATAGATATATTACCTTGTTTATTCATTACCTATAAATGGACATTTTATGCAGAAAAAGTTTAAACATTTTTAACAAAATATATTACTAATATTCTTTACGTGTCAAAGAGCAAAATTTCAACAAATTGAGTTTAAAGATCAAATTGGCTTTTATCAGCGATTTATGAACCGGCAGCATTCAGTCTATAAATAAACAAGAGCTCCTCCAATTGTGGCGAAACAGTTGGTTTTTAAAGGTGGCTTAAGCAGGAACAAGGAAACAGCATAGTCTAAAAAGTAGATCGATTAACACCAGGTTACTTCAAGTTACTTCCCTTCTATGAATTACAGCTGAGGGGGCTTCCTTATCATGCCAGCTCAGGTTCATTGGGCCCCTTTTGATTGATTATGGTAAATCTTCTGTTTTGTTTTTGTTTTCAGATGGGGTCTCACCCTATTGTCCAGGCTGGAGTGCAGTGGTGTGATCATAGTGCACTGCAACCTTCAACTCCTGGGCTCAAGCAATCCTCTGGGCTCAGCCTTCCAAAACGGCAGGTTTACAGGTGTGAGCCACTGTGCCTGGACAGGCTGTTGTTTTTGAAAACAGGCCTGTTTTAAAGTTTGGCATGATTACGTGGCACCTAGCAGAAGTGATTTCATTGTGGTTTGGTCTGATCTGTTGCGGCCCAGTGCAGGCGCTCATTCCATAACAATAGCCTACCATAAATTTTATTTAACATCTCTAATAGTTGGTATTTTTTATGTTTTTATAAGAAAAGTCATTGCCTGTTTATGGTTTTAGCTTTTGTGTGTTAATTTTGTGCATAGTGTGAGGTTAGTTTTTTTCACATAAATATCCTGTTGTTCTAGCACTATTTGCTGATAAGATAGTTATTTCCTCAGAGAATTACCTTGTCATGTTTGTTAAAAATCAACTGACCGTATATGTACAGTTCTATTTCCATTTTATTGTTTCATATATCTATCTTTATAGCAACATTACCACAGCTTATCAAAAGTCCTAAAGTCAGGTAGTGTAAGGCTACCAACTTGGTCAGATATTCGGGGATATTTCTGTCTTCTCATTAAAACAATAATACTTCGCCAGGCGCCGTGACTCACGCCTGTAATCCCAGCACTTTGAGAGGCTGAGGTGGGCGAATCACTTCAGGACAGGAGATCGAGACCATCCTGGCTAACACGGTGAAATCTCGTCTCTACTAAAAATACAAAAAAAAAAAAAAAAAAAAAAAAAATCAGCTGGGCGTGGTGGCACGCGCCTGTAGTCCTAGCTACTCAGGAGGCTAAGGCAGGAGAATCACTTGAACCTGGGAGGCAGAGGTTGCAGTGAGCCGACGTCATGCCACTGCCCTCCAGCCTGGGCGACAGAGCCAGACTCCGTCTCAAAACAAACAACCAACCCCAATAATACTTAAAGCATATTGGTAGCTGATAGGAAAGTATGTGGGCTTTGGTTTGTGATTTGACTTTTTCATTAAGAGATCCTCTAATATCAATGTCTTTAGAGTTTCTTCCCCCTCTCATACTGTTCACTTTCTTTTTTTCTTTTCTTTTCTTTTTTTTTTTTTGAGACCGAGTCTCGCTCTGTCACCCAGGCTGGAGTGCAGTGGCGCGATTTTGGCTCACTGCAAGCTCCGCCTCCCGGGTTCACGTCATTCTCCTGCCTCAGCCTCCCGAGTAGCCGGGACTACAGGCACCCACCACTACGCCTGGCTAATTTTTTTTTTTTTTTGTACTTTTAGTAGAGACCGGGTTTCACCGTGTTAGCCAGGATGGTCTGGATCTCCTGACCTCATGGTCCGCCCGCCTCGGCCTCCCAAAGTGCTGGGATTACAGGCACAAGCCACCGTGCCCGGCCCATTGTTCACTTTCTTTAGACAAGAATACTTTAACATATTTCCTAGAGAGAATACAGTTTCTAGCTGCAGGGTAAGAAGATGTAGTCCCAACATTTACCATTGAAGGCGTTCTTAATCCCACCCTTTTGAGCTCCATGCTTCAGACCAACTCCGTACTCCTAGTTACTTTTTAGTCTCTCTGGCCCGTATTTTTCCAGAGACCACATTTCCATTCTCCTAAGCCATGGGGAGAAAGCCAGTAGCCTGGCTGCAAGGAACTGAGGAAAGTAAAAGGGTCCATAGTATTCGATCACTCTCTAGTTTGTATACAGATTTTCCTTCCTAGTCTCATCCTGCCTTCTGGTTCCTGGTGCTTCCATTCCTGAGCCTTTCCTGGTGCTGCAGATGCTGTGGCCCCATTCGTTATTATTTTTCTTTATGCTCAGATGCTAGATCCCCTTTGCTAGAGTTGCTAATACTCCCTTCTCTGTTTTCCATCTTTGAAGATTTGTTGACATCATTCATTGGCAGGTGTCTCCTCTCCTTTTTTTCTTTGTCCTTGTGGGTTTGTGCATTTTAAAGTCCTTTAATTTTAGTGGCCTTTCAAAAGGTGATGGACAATTACACCTCTTCATTTCACTGTGGTATGCCAGATGTACTCTTTTACACTGCTTTAAACAATAAATATTTCAAAAACGCTATTTCTAAAGAGGTTTGATATTCAAAGTATGCTTTGTAAAATGCCTATCACTGATTACCTGTGTCAAAAAAAGAAAATTACAACAAATTTAGTTATAGATCTAATTGGCTTTTCTTTATGATTCATGAATTGGAACAACTTCCATTCTGCAAAATAGAATGAGAGCTCTGACTGCACAATGGCAGAACAGTGAGTTTTGTAAGGTGGGAACAGGAAAGAGAACAATATTTAAGAAACTGATTTCTTAACATCAGATTATTTCAGGTTACTTTATTTTGGTAAAGATTAAAGCAGATGGGATTTATTTATTTATTTATTTAATTAATTAATTTTTGAGCCAGAGTCTCGCTCTGTCACCCAGGCTGCAGTGTAGCGGCACAATCTCGGCTCCCTGCAGCCTCTGCCTCCTGGGTTCAAGCAATTCTTCTGCGTCAGCCTCTGGAGTAGCTGGGATTACAGGCATGCGCCAACACGCCTGGCTAATTTTTGTATTTTTAGTAGAGACAGAGTTTTGCCATGTTGGCCAGGCTGGTCTCAAACTCCTGACCTCAGGGTGATCCACCCGCCTCAGCCTCCCAAAGTGCTAGGATTACAGGCGTGAGCCACCGCACCCGGCCTGATGGGACATATTTATTATGCTGACTCAGGTAGACTGGAATCTCCTGTTTTCAGGAAAAACTGGTCTATTAAGGGATCTATCTGCTTCCTTAAAGTTTCAGTTTGATGATGGCACATTTAGCATGTGTGACTCCATTTTGTTTTGTTTTGCCCTTTTGGGCTTGAAATCCCAGCTACTCAGGCAGCTGAGGCAGGAGAATCGCTTGAACCCAGGAGGTGGAGGTTGCAGTGAGCTGAGATTGCACCACTTGACTCCAGCCTGGGCAACAGAGCGAGACTCTGTCTCAAAAAAAAAAAAAAAACAAAAAAAAGAAGTTTCAGTTTGATGATGAGGCCTTTAGCATGTGTGACCCCATTTTGTTTTGTTTTGGCTTGTTGGGGTCTAGTGCAGGAGCTCAATTCAAAACAATAACTTCCCATGGTTTTTGTTTAACACCTGCTACCTGATAATGGCTTCCTTTTCTACTTGCTCAGTGCTCAGTTCTGCTCTCTAACCCAGGCATTCTGGGCTGAGTACCTTCAGTCCAGAAAAAATTTTCCTACTTTCATGTAGTCTACATATGCATATTCAAAGCTTTAAATAATGTCTGTAACTTACATCAGCTGGGAGCCTCTGTTCTGATGTCTAGATAAAGTTTAAGATAAAGTGGCTTGAAACCACAGCCTGTAGAATTATCTGCAAGATTTCTGCAAATTCGCAGGAAACTCATTCTGATGATGGTATTCTCGGGCAACTGCATTCATGTTTTTCTTCAGTATATGCTGCTATAGCCTAGACGTAAGATGCAGACTTCTTCGAATTCTTCCCAAAACTACACCCACACAAAGCATCTGTAAGCACAGTGAATTTTAGTTTAGGGAACTCAGTTAAATAGAGTTTAGTTTACTTAAGTAGAGTTTGAATTAGGTTGAGTGGGAGCTGATTCAAGTATGAATTGAGAAGGGTTTTAACTGAGTAGAGAAGAATTTGATTTGAGTAGAGATTGATTTGGGTAGAGAATGAGTTACATAGAAGTTGGCTTGAGTAGAGTTTGAGTTGCGTAGAGGTTGCGTTGAGAAGGTGCTGAGTTATGTAGAGACTGAGTTTTACAAAGACTGAGTTCTGTAGAGAAAGTGTTGAGGAGTTTGGTAGGAGATTTGGATGGCACAAGGAACAGAGGTCTCCATTTACATAGAATAAAAAATTAAAAGTCTATAGTAAGCTCTCCAAAACCCTTTTAGGCCCTTCTATTTGGGGTTGTCCCCTGGCTCTTTCCGGATGGAAAAGGGAGAAAGCTCTCTTTTCTGCTCTCTGTTCTGCTCTCTTTTCCTACCTTTCTCTCTTCTCCTCGACTCATTTAAACAACAAAGAAATTCTTTTCCTTATCCTCAGAGCAGTTTCAATTGTTTCTCTGATGGCCAGATGCTCAGTGTCTCAATTTATACTACAAGTGCTCGTCAAAGCGTTTTTCAGAACCTATTCCATCCCTAGGAGGGCATGGTGCAACTGTTAAAATAATACACTTTTTCTTACCTCATCTTAAATTGGACTAGTGATAAATTACAAAACGTTTATTCTCTGTCTTCTTTCTTTTTGGTATACATTGACTAGAATGCTACAAGTACATTAGTGGATATTGACATGAAGAACAAAATGGAAAACTCAGTGTTCACTCATTGGAAAATGCTAAGATATACATATAGTTCAGCCCATATATTAATAGAGTCCTTTATGTTTCCAACAAATGAACTTGTCAAAGTGGCAATGGTAATTTATTTAAAGGGAGCCATGTCAAATTGTCTATGATGAAAAGATGCCACTATACCATAGTGTCATCCAAATCTTTCCATATATATTTGTGAAATTATAAAATCCCATTTGGTAAGCATACGAGTAGCTGAAATAACAGTTCCCACATTAGATGTAAAAGTTCAAGGCAAGTGAAGATAGTAGGCACCACACGTTTACCAGGTGCTTAGTACTGTTCTGGGTATAAAAGATGCATGAGTCACAGTCCTTTGCTTCAGGGAAGTTGCAAATCATATTAGTGAAATAAGATACAAGTAGAAACAATTTTTAGATCATATGAGAAAGCATATTTAAGGACTAAGCTGTGGGGTCAAGCTCTGTGTTGTAGGATTTTGGAGAAGAGAAGAGAAGGATGTGATGGTTTGGTCAGATTAAAAGCTTTTGAGAGGGAACTAGAACTTCAGCTGTGCCTGAGTGAGAGAGGTTGGAAACACCAGGTGAGGAGGTTTTGGATAAAGCTGGAGTTGTGGGAATGGGTTGAATGAGAGTGAGGAATAGGAAGGAGATGAGACCTATGGTAGGGAAGTATTTCTTGGGATCAGCTAGGTAAGGTCGGCATAGATTGGATTCCAGGCTGAAGAGACTGGAGTTTTCCTCACAGACAGAGGGACATCTCCCAGATATGACTGTCCACAAAAAACAAAGAAAGATACAATTGTTTAACTATGAAAACATTTTACAGTGTTGCAGAGCTCCTCCTGTGGTTTTACAATACTTATGATTCTTTCTCAGCAGAAAGAGGGAGAACAATTTTTACTTTCTCAATGAGAATGAGGTGAAGAGAACATTTTTTTAAGTACCTCAAATTCATTTGTTTTGTATAATGTGAATTAAAACAAAACTTGCTGTTGGCTCTGTAACATTTTTGCCTGCATGTGTCTGTTGAGTTGCCAGTCTGCCTTGAAATAAAATCCACTTAAAAACTATTTTCTCTTTAAGAGGAGCAGGCTTGTGAAGCTTATTGCATTCAGCTGGTGAAGTCCCAGAGACGCTGCTAGTGCCATCAAAGACCACAATCAATGATTCCCTCAGAGTGAGGAGACCTCTTCTGCTGGCTCTTGTAACAGAAGGATTGAACATGTTTCAGACATACCTGCTAAATGAGAGAGCAGACCCTCAGCATACAGGCATGTTTGTGTTTGGCGTCCACCTATCTCTTGCCGTTCTTCTTTCCAGAACCTCTTTCATTCTCCAACATTCCGAGTTCTGCTTGCCGTAAATCCCTTCCCTGGTCTAATAATCTCCCTCCCAGCTCCCTAGCCATCTTCCTTTTCTTTCTTCCTTTCTTTTTCTTTTTCCTTTTTTTTTTTTTTTTTTTTTGAGACAGAGTCTCGCTTTTTCGCCCAGGCTGGAGTGCAGTGGTGTGATCTCAGCTCACTGCAACCCCCGCCTTTTGGGTTCAAGCGATTCTCCTGCCTCAGCCTTCCAAGTAGCTGGGACTACAGGTGTGCGCCACCATATCCAGCTAATTTTTGTATTGTTATTGCTTTTTTTAGTAGAGACAGAGTTTCGCCATGTTGGCTAGGCTGGTTTCCAACTCCTGTCCTCAAGTGATCTGCCTGCCTCAGCCTCCCAAAGTGCTGGGATTACAGGTGTGAGTGACCGCCCCCAGCCCCATCTTCCTTTTCATTCTCTTTCAGTCTTACCTATTAGGAGTCTTCCTGGGCTGGAAATTGATTGATTTAGATGGTGGGTAAAGTGACCTCTTCCAAACAACAACAACAGCAGCAACGACAACAAAACCAAACTACTTCCATTGACTGACTTACCTGAAGACTAGGGAAGAAGTAAAAATTAGATTATATCCTTACTGGATACTTTATGGTATTAGAAATTATTAATTACAGTATTTTAGGTGTGATAATGCTATTGTATGTAGATTGAAAAAGGTTTTAAAGATTTTATATACATGTAAATATACATATATCAAATATTTATGGATGAAATGATACAGTATCTGGAATTTGCTGGAAGGAAAGGAGGTATGGATTGGCTGTGGGTTCATGAACATTGTAGCTGGGTCTTGAGTGCTGCATATGGGTTGATAGTATTCTTTTCTGTATAGTCCAACATTTCTATAACAATTTTTTTTTGAAAATTGAAGTGTACCTATAATCGGGTTGCAGTCTTTTTAGACAGGCTTGGCAGAGTTAGGAGGCTGACGACGGTCAGAGAAACCAGACTGCAGGGAGGAGCCACCTGTTTTGACTACGGAGGCTGTCAGGGATCTTACTTTTGGAGACGCCATCCCGTATCATTCTAACAAATACAAATGCACCCACGTTATGGTGATGAATGTCCTTAAGGAAATAGTATTTGAGTTGATGTAATGTTACATTTGATAATCATTTTAGATAAACATTTATTCATTTCAATTATGTATGTTTTAAAAAAATTTTGGAATAAATACTTTTTATAGTAGGTCTCACCATTTTCATATGCTGTTGACTGAATAGCTGGAAGGCCACAGGCACTGTGTCTAGAGCAGCTAGTGGATAAAACAACCCTGAGATAGGGCCCTTCGAGAGTTTCCTATTGGGGAAAGAAGGGGAGTGGGTACCACCCCAATTCAGACTCAGCAGGAGGGCTTGAGGATTCTGGCACTTGCTCCCACTCTAACTCTGCTTTTCTGGATACCCATGGACACCCAGTGGGGAAGGAGAGAAATGGCTGCTGCGTGTGTTACCTGGAAATCCCATTTCAGCTATCTGATGATTTAGCCTGCTCCCACCCTCAGCTGCAATCCATTTCCTGAGTTTTGTGGTGGATACAGCGCTTACCGTTCCTTTCTAATTTCTCATGGGACAGTCCAGCTGTTGACGCACAGCCAGAAAAGAGAGCCTGTGCCTGGGCGACTCCGCAGGGATCTGGGCCTGGGCAGAGGTGCTGCTCCCAGTGCTATGATACAGCTGCTGAGGCAGTGGTGTCATGGGGCAAGGAGTGGGCTTAGAGTTCCCAAGGAAGATGAGAAGTGGTAGGCAGAACTGGCTCATGAGCACCTGAGAAACACTTTCTGGAGAACCTCAGAAGAAACTCAGGGGAATTTTGGAAAGGGTTGGGTTCCTGTGTCAGTAATATGAGTAGGTTTGTTGCTCTCACACTGAGGTTTAATGTTGGTGAGACCTCATATGTATCTGGAGATTGGTGAGGTTGGGGGCATATTCAGGTTTTCCCACTGACCTGTTTTCCTGCTTGCTTTCTTTCTAGCACTCAGCGCTCACTCATTCTTCAAGCATGCTTCAAAGTAGACGTTAGATTCATAGATATATAGTTTTTGTGCCTTACTTTTAAGTTCTTCCTGGATCTCTAGGGGGCTGTGTATATAAGACTGTGCATTGGGAGCACTGACAAAAGGGCTCCTAACACTGCCTGGGGAGGGGACCTGGGGCCAAGGAAAGCTTCAGAGAAGAGTTTTGAGTTGAGTCTTAAAGGAAGGATAGAAGTTCAGCAAGTTCTTGGGAGGTGCAGCATACCCTGGGGCGTAGTTTTGTCTTAACAGCAACTGCAGCAATGAGCATTTGTCGAAAGTTTAGCAGGTGCTTGGCATTTTCCTAAACAATTTACAGGCATTCTCAATTTGATCTATCACAATCCGTAGACTAGAAGGTGCTTTGCAAGTAAATGTTGAGTGGAACTAGATTTTGGCATTTGCCCTGATTTTATTTTTTTGACCCTTTGCATGGCTTCTGTCACCTGTCTATACAATAGCATTTTATACCTCTTGGCCCTGACATGCTTACACATCTGTGTTTTATCAATTATCACCTAGCCCACTTTATTTTTTTTTTTGGCAATTAACCACACTCTTGGCATCCCTCTTAGATAATGGAATTTTTCAAGTATGTGTGTTTTTTCTCCAGTAAGACTGTAGGCGCCTTTTTTTTTTCTTTTTTCTTTCTTAGGATTTCTTACCATTTTGTAAAGTTTTATCTAAAAACTATGGAGCAAAAGAGTGATTTTCTGAGGCACAGAACAAAAACTTCACGTCTTACGCGGCAGCCATGTGGTATACATCAAGTGCCCAGTTTACAAACTCTAATATAGAACATATTTGAAAAGACTCCCAGCTAATCCACACTGAGAATATCTGTGCACTTTTGGGGGGATTTTGGCTGGGCATTTCTTTTCCGGAACAGGTGGTGAAGCTAAATTTGTTTGGTGTGCTTGACATACTTGGAGCCTTATATTAAGACTTCAGTGGCTGTAATAAACGGTTCCTCCCTTCTTTGTTTACAGGGAATTGGGACTTTCTCTGGGGTGATGGATTTCTGTTTCTGCCACTGGGCAGGCTGGAAACCATTTCTGGACTACATTCTTCCACAGTCACAAAAGCTGGGGCTCTTTTGGCTTGGAATCCTTGTTGCTTGGCTGTGAGATGTGGCCCCTAGCTCTGTCATTTGGGTCAGAATGGATTTTAGTAATGTCTTCAGAAACAAAAGAAACAGGCACAGTTTCTTCACAATCCTCCTGTTTGTATTAAAGTGCTTTCTCAGAGTGTTTGTGTCACAAGATGGCAGGGAGGAGGTGGTGAGGGCGTCGGCAGGGGTGTAGATAGAAAAACACGTAAAGAGTGCTTACTTGCTGGATTTGAAAATCTTTCAGATCTAAAACCAGATGATTTAGGTTTTGTTTGTCCATTTCAACTAAATGAAATGAATGTTCCCAGAGCAGCTTTGGGATGGAAAGGGAGGCTTTCCTGCTGAGGGGGAAATGCCTGCTTAGGTTCTCGGAGTGGGCTAGCCCGTAGGACCAGACCTGATTCGTTCACAGTGTAGATCGCGAAGTGACTGCTCTCCAGTTTCAGACTCTAGGGTGCTACTGGGAGCTGGGCTTTAGAAACGCCTTAGGTGAGTGGGGTGAGAGGTGACCACAGCCAAAGAAACTTGGTGCTGCCACAGTGGACTTCAACTGGGAAGTGTCCCTGATAGGTGTTATCGCCGTGGGTGGTTTACAACTGTTGCTTCCCACAGTAAACCTGAATCCAGCCCTTATCTGCCACTGTCAGAATTGTACTTGGGTAGTTTTGCTGCATGCTCCTCCATTCTTCCCACTGTTTATCAGTGTTTTTATTCACAACTGGGACACCTGAACTTTTGGTGTGAGTGGCACAGGCTTGTTTCAGACCTCAAAGAGCTAAAATTATTTTGCATTTAGCACCTTCTCTGGGTGTCAGCTTGACCTCCTTTTGTTATACTTTAACCTTTTGGTTTTTGCAGGCAGTACTGTATAGTCAGTAAGAGACTAGGCTTTGGATTTGCACAGATTCGAGTTCAAATAACAGGCTCTATTATTTATCAGTGATGCGACCTGGATAATGAATTAGTTACGATGCAGATTCAGCTGTTGTAGCAAAGGCCAAAGTAAAGTGGCTCCAATAGGATAGAGGTTTGTATCGCCCTATACACGTTAGAGTTTATGTGACAACCTCACAGTATCTAGTTTCTCATTGCTCTCCCACCTTCAACCCACAGCATCTGTTTTGTGGTCCAAAGCAGAGCTCCAGCTCCCATCACCAAATCTGCATCTCAGCCACTGGGAAGGAAAGAAGAGAAGTGGAGGGCATGTCCCTTTATGGGACAAGTCAATGGGTCACTTTCAGTCACAGCCCATTGCCTAAGACTGAACACCATGGCTGTCATGAACTGAATGTTTGTGTCCACCATCCAAATTCATATGCTGAAGCCCTAACCCCTAAAGTGATGGCATTAGGAGATGGAACCTGGAGAGGTTCTTAGGTTTACATGAGGTCATTAGAGTGGGGTCCTTATTGATGGGATTAGCTCCTTTCTAGGAAGAAACCAGAGAGTTTGCTGTCTCTCCATCTCTCTCTGCCTTGTGAGAGGACACAGCAAGAAGAATGCCATTTGTAAGCCAGGAAGAGAGCCCTCACCAGGAACCGAACTGGCCAACACCTTGATCTTGGACTTACCAGCTTCCAGAACTGTGAGAGATAAATTTCTGTTGCTTAAGCCACTCAGTCTATGGTATTTTGTTATGGCAGCTCAAGCTGCCATAGTAGACAATGCCATTGTAGACAGTGGTCCTACAAAGGAGTTGAGATATCTTGTCTTTAGTCTGGTGGCTATGTGCCCAGCTAAAACTCAGAGGTTTATTATTAAAATAAGAAGAGGATAATAGATGTTAGGAGACAACTGCCCTCTTGCACAGATGAATTATTTACATCTTCTGTGTCTCATCTCCTCCATCTGGAAAATGAGATAATTCTTGTAAGACTTTTAATATGGTACTTAGGACATAACTATTCAATTATGAGTAAAGTGGTGGGTTTACTTGGATGCTTGTCTTTTGTTAGGGTAGTTTTTATTAAACGATTGTTTTTAGCTAGTATATTTGTTTTATAGCTCTATCCTCAGGAGATGATTGACTGTATCACAAGGGCAAAGTGATCCACATTTTGCATCAACCTGGAGTTTTCTCTGCTGGCATGAAGAGCTGGACTTGAAGGGTTTGTGAGGGTATTGGAGACCTTGCATGCTGTGAGTCTTTGCTATTTCCCCCTTCATCTTATCAAGAATTGCCTCATTTGTAGCCTTCCTCAGAAATGCCATGATTCGGGACTCGAGTTTCTGGAAATAAGTAGAGGTGTTGATTGCTTGTGAGTCTCAGGGTCAGAAAATGGTTGCTAGAGCTTCTAAGAAGGAAAAAGGCAGCTTCTTCAACCCTGTGAAAAGTATTGTGGCCTTCAGCAACCTGTGATGAAAACTCACATTTGGAATTTGAAAAAGCTGAAATCATACTTCTGAGTTGCTCTGATTTCTAGAGAAAATCAGTTGAATCCGAGGACTAAATGTGAAATCTATTCTTCCTTCCTAAGTGTTTTCATCCACTTAAGTTGATTATAATATTGCCGTCTATTTTCATTATACAAGTTCTGCATTTAACAATTAAAGATTTATTCACATTGAACTTGCTTGAGACACAGGTCAGTCTGCAACACTAGTATAGGTTTACCAACTGTTGCCTGGAGCTGTAGTCTAAGAAAACAAGGGCACACTGATGGGACCTTATGGGGTCAAGGCAGCCTCTGTAGACTTGCCTGTGTAGGAAAGAAAAGGTGTAAGCCAAGGAAGGTCTCCCCAACCTCTGATAGGTATGGAAGCAGCTGGCCTATAAGGCTGCCACAGGACTAGTGGTCAATTATGATCTTGCTCAAATGAGTTGTTTTCCAAACCATCTATTGTGAAATAATTTGGTTATTCATATAACCTGTGAATGGTCCTACAAAGGAGTTGGGAAATGTTGTCTTTAGTCCTTAAAAATTGAACATTTCTTAAACATCGAAATAGAAAAGGAAACACTAGATTATATCACCGGTAGCATAAAGAAGAATATTTATTTTAATTATAGATCTCTATAGATGTATGTGTGTGCTGAGCTGTGTAAATGTTGTTCTTATTCTGGGTCAGGGCCGAAAATTTGAAAGATCTTGATCTAGCATAAGGTTTGCCAGTGTTGTCACTGCTAAGATGGTTTTCTGTGGTTTGTTTTTATTTTTCCCTGATCTTAACAAAACTGTGGTGACTAGAAGATACGCATCTGTCTATTGAAATCTATATCTAGCCCTTTCCCAAGATTGCCTGACATATTCCTAAAGGCTGGATAGCATAATCAATTCTACTCCACAAATAATTGTTGAACATGAACTGTGTACAAGACATTGTTCTCGGTGGTGTGGGAGGTACATAATATCCCTTGCTGCTTTCCAGAGGCTCGTAAACCAGTGGTGGTGGCAACAGATAAAGGAATACACAACCAATTCGACCACAAAACTGACCATAATAGAGATTATATAATAACTAACTTTGACTGAATTATCATAAATTAATATTCAAATTTTAACCAACAAGTAGACAAAATAACCTTATTGTCAAGATATCAATTATTTTGTGTGAAGTACACTTTTCCATTTTAGGAGTTAAGAAATTTGGTGCTGGCAAAGGTTTCGTAAGATGAGTATTCATGCATTGCTGATAAAAATGTAAGTGGGTATCATCTTACATCTTTTTGGAAAGCAATTGGTTGGCATTAATTGGCTTAAAATATAGTCTTTGTAATAATTCCACTTCTAGGAATCTATCTTAAAAAAGCAAAGATTTGGAGCAAGATTAATGAGCAAAGATGTTTACTGCAGCTTTATTTTTTTAAAGTAAAAAGTTAAAAATCACTAATGATTTCTAGAAGAAATCTATAAAAGAGGATATTACACATTGCTAAAAATCACATTTTCAAAAACTATGACAGTGGAAAGTGTTTACTTTTAAACAGTAAATCTTAAATGAAAAGGGTAGGGTCAAACATTGAACAGATAGTACGATCATAATTCTGAAAAAAGAAAACCCAACCTATTTGTGCATAAGAATAAACTAGAAGGAAACCCATTAATATTATGTGTTTAATCTCTGAGTTGTAGAACTTGGGTGATTTTTGTTATCTTCTTCAGAAGTTTAATGTAGTTTGTCAATCTTCTACAATACAAAATTTTCTGTTTTATAAACAAATAACAAATACTATTTTATAAAACCTATACAAATTACGTTAATTCTAGCATGCTAAATCGAACACATTATTTTTAGTAGAGCCTTTCAAGGATTATAATTAAGTCCTTTTGGATTTACTGGGTAGTCCTAATATTTACTTCTTTCCTTCACTTTGCCGGTGGGAGAGATGTTTGCTATGGCAGCAGAAATGACTAGAACGGTCATTTATTTCCTTTTCTAAATTTAATTTTTAAGAAGAATTAGAATGTGAAATGTTTTCCAAGTAGTTGACCCCATCTGTATCTTCATTTGCATTTCCTGGAGTCCATTGGACCTAGCCTTGCTAGGCCAGGGCTAACTCCTTCACACTCTGTCATGGAATGAAAATGAACACTTCGACTAAACTATGGATGTATTTAATTAACTCATCCATATTATCCTCAGTTACTCTCTATGCAGGGCAATTCTGACCCAAGAGAGACTAAATTTCCTTTGAAAGAGTAATTTATTTTTTGGGAAATAACTGTGACTGTTTATTGAGTGCTTTGGTGTCATGCCTAAAGTTTAGTGTAATTTCTTTCTATTATCTCATTTAATTCTCACAATAACCCCATTATATGGTTCCTATTATTATCTCTGTTTTGTATACAAAGTACCTGATATCTGAAGAGGTTAGGTAACCTGTCCAGTGTCATATCAATCATAAATGCCAGATGTGAGCTGTAAGGTCATGGGAGACAGAGACCAAGTTCTTAAACTCTAAGCTACTTAGCATTCCTGTGTGTTCCCTCTTATGCCCACTGAGACCCACTGTGACATTTGAGTACAGGCTAGGTAATCATTTTTAAGAATTCCAGTGTCAGAAGAGACTTTCTATCATGAGACTATTGCTATAATGACTAAATTATTCTGAATTGATTAGGAATGCCAGATGCCTGCAGGTTCATTCTATTAAAATTTGCTTTGCATATTTCTGCCCTAAACTCAGTGAAACTCATGTTTTAATCTCCTTGCAATTCCAGGGGAAATAAAAAGCAAAATCATTTTATTGCCAGTAAAAATCTTCTAGGTTTAGTCAAAGCAAATTATAATTTCTGGTGCTCCTTGACTCATTAGTTCTTCCAGATGGTGCATGTAAACATGGCAGGAGCTGCAAATTGTGTGAAGGCCGAAATGTAAATCAAGAAATAAGTATTCATAATAATTTGTGTGACAAATGGAAAGGCTATAAAGCGAAACAGTGCGTTGCTCGATCAATTTCATCCCATTGCTCTTGGGATCCCCCAGAGACTATTTTCAGAAATAGACTCCCCAATTTTGTCAAGGTCGGTTGTCATGACCGTGTTTAGAGGAGTCCTCAGATACCTCGCAGATAAGCTTGAGGCATCACAGCTGCATTCTTTCTGCTCTTGATAATCTATGGGTTGACCTTGGTTCTTCAAGAAGTATGAAGAAACAAGAGGAAAATATGACTTTAAAATGTTGAGGTTATTTGAAAAGGAAGAGAAGGCTTTTTGCAATTGTTCCCACACCCACTGTATTGGAAGTAATCCTGCCTTGCCCAAATTCCCCCTTCCCCAGGATCCGGGTATTCATCCCACTGTCCTGCTGGGAGTATTGATGACTGATGGGTCTCAACTGAGGTCATGAAGAGATCTTCCTGGCCCAAGGTCACATGCCTTCTGAGCAGCTGCATCTATTGACTGGTTAATGGATAAGAATGAGGGACCAGGCTCCGGATTCCACTTTCTAGCCCCTCTCCAACTTCAGACAACTGTGATTGGCCTTCTCAGCTCCAGAGCTCCTCATAGGGTCAGCTGAGGCCTTTGTTGCAAATGAATTGCAGTTCCACTTTTTTGCCCAATTTTTAGTGGTTATACAGCCCCCAATATAAGAAGCAACATGCCATGGTAGAAAAGGCACCAGATCATGAATCAGAATACAGGGGGTCTAAAGCAAGGTTTGTTACTGTTGAGCAATGAGATCTTGGAGAAAATAATTTGCCTTCTCTGTTCCTTATTTTTCTTATCTTTCAAGTATAAAGCTTAGCCTAGCCCAGCAGTTCTTACCTATGCATCTATCCCAGTGGATGTCCTTTGCTTCCCTGAAATTATATACAATGTCTATGTACTTTTCTGGCAAGGTTAGGGGCATAACTTTCATTAGGTTCTTGAAGGTCTCCACAGAATTTTTTCTATTGTGGTAAAAAATACATAACATATACTTTACCATCTTAACAATTTAAACAATGTTCAGTTCAGTAGTGTTAAATATATTCATATTATTGTGAAATAGATCTCCAGAACTTTTTTATCTTACAAATCTGAACTGTATACCCATTAAATAACTCTCTTTTTCCTCCTCCTCTTAGCTTCTGTTAACCACCATTCTACATTCTGCTTCTATAAATTTGACTACTCTAAGTACCTTATGTAAGTAAAATCATATACTGTTTGTCTTTTTGTTGTTGGCTTATTTCACTTAGCATACTGTCCACAAGATTCATTCATGTTGTAGCATGTGACACCACTTCCCTTTTTTTTAATGTTTTTTTTCTGCATTTTATTTTATTTTATTTTTTATTATAATTTAGGTTTTAGGGTACATGTGCACAATGTGCAGGTTTGTTACATATGTATCAATGTGCCATGTTGATTTCCTGTACCCATTAACTTGTTATTTAGCATTAGGTATATCTCCTAATGCTGTCCCTCCCCCCTCCCCCCACCCCACAACAGTCCCCGGAGTGTGATGTTCCCCTTCCTGTGTCCATGTGTTCTCATTGTTCAATTCCCACCTATGAGTGAGAACATGTGGTGTTTGGTTTTCTGTCCTTGCGATAGTTTACTGAGAATGATGTTTTCCAGTTTCATCCATGTCCCTACAAAGGACATGAACTCATCATTTTTTATGGCTGCATAGTATTCCATGGTGTATATGTGCCACAGTTTCTTAATCCAGTCTATCGTTGTTGGACATTTGGGTTGGTTCCAACTCTGCTATTGTGAATAGTGCCGCAATAAACATACGTGTGCATGTGTCTTTATAGCAGCATGATTTATAGTCCTTTGGCTATATACCCAGTAATGGGATGGCTGGGTCAAATGGTATTTCTAGTTCTAGATCCCTGAGGAATCGCCACACTGACTTCCACAATGGTTGAACTAGTTTACAGTCCCACCAACAGTGTAAAAGTGTTCCTATTTCTCCACATCCTCTCCAGCACCTGTTGTTTCCTGACTTTTTAATGATGGCCATTCTCACTGGTGTGAGATGGTATCTCACTGTGGTTTTGATTTGCATTTCTCTGATGGCCAGTGATGATGAGCATTTCTTCATGTGTTTTTTGGCTGCATAAATGTCTTCTTTTGAGAAGTGTCTGTTCATGTCCTTTGCCCACTTTTTGATGGGGTTGTTTGTTTTTTTCTTGTAAATTTGTTTGAGTTCATTGTAGATTCTGGATATTAGCCGTTTGTCAGATGAGTAGGTTGCAAAAATTTTCTCCCATTCTGTAGGTTGCCTGTTCACTCTGATGGTAGTTTCTTTTGCTGTGCAGAAGCTCTTTAGTTTAATTAGATCCCATTTGTCAATTTTGGCTTTTGTTGCCATTGCTTTTGGTGTTTTAGACATGAAGTCCTTGCCCACGCCTATGTCCTGAATGGTATTGCCTAGGTTTTCTTGTAGGATTTTAATGGTTTTAGGTCTAACATTTAAGTCTTTAATCCATCTTGAATTAATTTTTGTATAAGGTGTAAGGAAGGGATCCAGTTACAGCTTTCTACATATGGCTAGCCAGTTTTCCCAGCACCATTTATTAAATAGGGAATCCTTTCCCCATTTCTTGTTTTTGTCAGGTTTGTCAAAGATCAGATAGTTGTAGATATGCGGCATCATTTCTGAGGGCTCTGTTCTGTTCCATTGATCTATGTCTCTGTTGTGGTACCAGTACCATGCTGTTTTGGTAACTGTAGCCTTGTAGTATAGTTTGAAGTCAGGTAGCGTGATGCCTCCAGCTTTGTTCTTTTGGCTTAGGATTGACTTGGCGATGCGGGCTCTTTTTTGGTTCCATATGAACTTGAAAGTAGTTTTTTCCAATTCTGTGAAGAAAGTCATTGGTAGCTTGATGGGGATGGCATTGAATCTATAAATTACCTTGGGCACTATGGCCATTTTCACGATATTGATTCTTCCAACCCATGAGCATGGAATGTTCTTCCATTTCTTTGTATCCTCTTTTATTTCATTGAGCAGTGGTTTGTAGTTCTCCTTGAAGAGGTCCTTCACATCCCTTGTAAGTTGGATTCCTAGGTATTTTATTCTCTTTGAAGCAATTGTGAATGGGAGTTCACTCATGATTTGGCTCTCTGTTTGTCTGTGATTGGTGTACAAGAATGCTTGTGATTTTTGTACATTGATTTTGTATCCTGAGACTTTGCTGAAGTTGCTAATCAGCTTAAGGAGATTTTGGGCTGACACAATGGGGTTTTCTAGATATACAATCATGTCATCTGCAAACAGGGACAGTTTGACTTCCTCTTTTCCTAATTGAATACCCTTTATTTCCTTCTCCTGCCTGATTGCTCTGGCCAGAACTTCCAGCACTATGTTGAATAGGAGTGGTGAGAGAGGGCATCCCTGTCTTGTGCCAGTTTTCAGAGGGAATGCTTCCAGTTTTTGCCCATTCAGTATGATATTGGCTGTGGGTTTGTCATAGATAGCTCTTATTATTTTGAGATAAATCCCATCAATACCTAATTTATTGAGAGTTTTTAGCATGAAGGGTTGTTGAATTTTGTCAAAGGCCTTTTCTGCATCTATTGAGATAATCACGTGGTTTTTGTCTTTGGTTCTGTTTATATGCTGGATTACATTTATTGATTTGCGTATGTTGAACCAGCCTTGCATCCCAGGGATGAAGCCCACTTGATTATGGTGGATAAGCTTTTTGATGTGCTGCTGGATTCTGTTTGCCAGTATTTTATTGAGGATTTTTGCATCAATGTTCATCAAGGATATTGGTCTGAAATTCTCTTTTTTGGTTATGTCTCTGCCAGGCTTTGGTATCAGGACGATGCTGGCTTCATAAAATGTGTTAGGGAGGATTCCCCCTTTTTCTATCGATTGGAATAGTTTCAGAAGGAATGGTACCAGTTCCTCCTTGTACCTCTGGTAGAATTCAGCTGTGAATCCATCAGGTCCTGGACTCTTTTTGGTTGGTAAGCTATTGATTATTGCTACAATTTCAGAACCTGTTATTTGTCTATTGAGAGATTCAACTTCTTCCTGATTTAGTCTTGGGAGAGTGTATTTGTCAAGGAATGTATCCATTTCTTCTAGATTTTCTAGTTTATTTGCATAGAGGTATTTGTAGTATTCTCTGATGGTAGATTGTATTTCTGTGGGATCGGTGGTGATATCCCCTTTATCATTTTTTATTGCATCTATTTGATTCTTCTCTCTTTTCTTCTTTATTAGTCTTGCTAGTGGTCTATCAATTTTGTTGATCTTTTCAAAAAACCAGCTCCTGGATTCATTAATTTTTTGAAGGGTTTTTTGTGTCTGTGTTTCCTTCAGTTCTGCTCTGATTTTAGTTATTTCTAGCCTTCTGCTAGCTTTTGAATGTGTTTGCTCCTGCTTTTCTAGTTCTTTTAATTGTGATGTTAGGGTGTCAATTTTGGATCTTTCCTGCTTTCTCTTGTGGGCATTTAGTGCTATAAATTTCCCTCTACACACTGCTTTGAATGTGTCCCAGAGATTCTGGTATGTTGTGTCTTTGTTCTCGTTGGTTTCAAAGAACATCTTTATTTCTGCCTTCATTTCATTATGTACCCAATAGTCATTCAGGAGCAGGTTGTTCAGTTTCCATGTAGTTGAGCAGTTTTGAGTGAGTTTCTTAATCCTGAGTTCTAGTTTGATTGCACTGTGGTCTGAGAGACAGTTTGTTATAATTTCTGTTCTTTTACATTTGCTGAGGAGAGCTTTACTTCCAACTATGTGGTCAATTTTGGAATAGGTGTGGTGTGGTGCTGAAAAAAATGTATATTCTGTTGATTTGGGGTGGAGAGTTCTGTAGATGTCTATTAGGTCCACTTTGTGTAGAGCTGAGTTCAATTCCTGGATATCCTTGTTAACTTTCTGTCTCGTTGATCTGTCTATTGTTGACAGTGGGGTGTTAAAATCTCCCATTATTATTGTGTGGGAGTTTAAGTCCCTTTGTAGGTCACTGAGGACTTGCTTTATGAATCTGGGTGCTCCTGTGTTGGGTGCATATATATTTAGGATAGTCAGCTCTTCTTGTTGAATTGATCCCTTTACCATTATGTAATGGCCTTCTTTGTCTCTTTTGATCTTTGTTGGTTTAAAGTCTATTTTATCAGAGACTAGGATTGTAACCCCTGCCTCTTTTTGTTTTCCATTTGCTTGATAGATCTTCCTCCATCCCTTTATTTTGAGTCTGTGTGTGTCTCTGCACATGAGATGGGTTTCCTGAATACAGCACACTGATGGGTCCTGACTCCTTATCCAGTTTGCCAGTCTGTGTCTTTTAATTGGAGCATTTAGCCCATTTACATTTAACGTTAATATTGTTATGTGTGAATCTGATCCTGTCATTATGATGTTAGTTGGTTATTTTGCTCGTTAGTTGCTGTAGTTTCTTCCTAGCCTCGATGGTCTTTACAGTTTGGCATGTTTTTGCAGTGGCTGGTACCGGTTGTTCCTTTCCATGTTTAGTGCTTCCTTCAGGAGCTCTTTTAGGGCAGGCCTGGTGGTGTCAAAATCACTCAGCGTTTGCTTGTCTGTAAAGTATTTTATTTCTCCTTCACTTATGAAGCTTAGTTTGGCTGGATATGAAATTCTGGGTTGAAAATTATTTTCTTTAAGAATGTTGAATATCGGCCCCCACTCTCTTCTGGCTTGTAGAGTTTCTGCTGAGAGATCAGCTGTTAGTCTGATGGGCTTCCCTTTGTGGGTAACCCGACCTTTCTCTCTGGCTGCCCTTAACATTTTTTCCTTCATTTCAACTTTGGTGAATCTGACAATTATGTGTCTTGGGGTTGCTCTTCTTGAGGAGTATCTTTGTGGTGTTTTCTGTATTTCCTGAATCTGAATGTTGGCCTGCCTTGCTAGGTTGTGGAAGTTCTCCTGGATAATATCTTGCAGAGTGTTTTCCAACTTGGTTCCATTCTCCCCGTCATTTTCAGGTACAGCAATCAGACGTAGGTTTGGTCTTTTCACATAGTCCCAAATTTCTTGGAGGCTTTGTTCATTTCTTTTTATTCTTTTTTCTCTAAACTTCCCTTCTCTCTTCATTTCATTCATTTCATCTTCCATCACTGATACCCTTCCTTCCAGTTGATCGCATCTGCTGCTGAGGCTTCTGCAATCTTCGCATAGTTCTCGAAACTTGGCTTTCAGCTCCATCAGCTCCTTTAAGCCCTTCTCTCCATTGGTTATTCTAGTTATCCATTCTTCTAATTTTTTTTCAAAGTTTTTAACTTCTTTGCTATTGTTTTGAATTTCCTCCCGTAGCTCAGAGTAGTTTGATCGTCTGAAGCCTTCTTATCTCAACTCGTCAAAATCATCCTCCATCCAGCTTTGTTCCGTTGCTGGTGAGGAACTGCGCTCCTTTGGAGGAGGAGAGGTGCTCTGCTTTTTAGAGTTTCCAGTTTTTCTGCTCTGTTTTTTCCCCATCTTTGTGGTTTTATCTACTTTCGGTCTTTGATGATGGTGATGTACAGATGGGTTTTTGGTGTGGATGTCCTTTCTGTTTGTTAGTTTTCCTTCTACCAGACAGGACCCTCAGCTGCAGGTCTGTTGGAGTTTACTAGAGGTCCACTCCAGACCCTGTTTCGCTGGGTGTCAGCAGCAGTGGCTGCAGAACAGCGGATTTTCGTGAGACCACACATTCAGCTGTCTGATAGTTCCTCTGGAAGTTTTGTCTCAGAGGAGTACCTGGCTGAATGAGGTGTCAGTCTGTCCCTACTGGGGGGGGTGCCTCCCAGTTAGGCTGCTCAGGGGTGAGGGACCCACTTTAGGAGGCAGTCTGTCTGTTCTCGGATCTCCACCTGTGTGCTGGGAGAACCACTACTCTCTTCAAAGCTGTCAGTCAGACAGGGACATTTAAGGCTGTGGAGGTTCTCGCTGAGTTTTTGGTTGTCTGTGCCCTGCCCCCAGAGGTGGAGCCTACAGAGGCAGGCAGGCCTCCTTGAGCTGTGGTGGGCTCCACCCAGTTCGAGCTTCCTGGCTGCTTTGTTTACCTAAGCAAGCCTGGGCAATGGCGGCCGCCCCTCCCCCACCTCGCTGCTGCCTTGCAGCTTGATCTCAGACTGCTGTGCTAGCAATCAGTGAGACTCCGTGGGCATAGGACCCTCCGAGCCAGGTGCGGGACACAATCTCCTAGTGTGCCGTTTTCCAGGCCCGCTGGAAAAGCACAGTATTAGGGTGGGACTGACCCGATAGTCCAGGTGCCGTCTGTTACCCCTTTCTCTGACCAGGAAAGGGAACTCCCTGACCCCTTGCGCTTCCCGAGTGAGGCAATGCTTCGCCCTGCTTGGGCTCACGCACAGTGCACCACACCAACTGTCCTGCACCCACTGTTTGGCACTCCCTAGTGAGATGAAACCGGTACCTCAAGCAGAAATGCAGAAATCACCCGTCTTCTGTGTCGCTGGGGCTGGGAGCTGGAGACCGGAGCTGTTCCTATTCGGCCATCTTGGCTCCACCTGCCGTAATCCACTTCCCTTTTTTAAGGCTGAATAGTATTTCATTGCTGATGGGCATTCTCTGTAGTACCAGGATGGCACAGGGCATCACCTGGCAAGGAAGCTGAGTATCCTAGTTCAAGTCTCTCCTCCTCTTCTTATAAAGCCACTAGTCTCGTTCCCATGCTAACCCATTAATCCATTAGCCCATTAATCCAGTAATTCATGAGTGGATTAATCCACTAATGAAGGCAGAGCCTTCATGACCCAATAACCTCTTAAAGGCTCCACCTCTCAATACTACCACATTGGGAATTAAATTACAACATGAGTTTTGGAGGACAAATATTCAAACCGTAGCACTTGCCAGCACTTACTATTTTTTTTTAATAGTAGTCATTCTGATGGGTGTGAGGTGAGATCTCATGGAAGTTTTGATTTGCATTTCCCTGATGCTGAGCATCTTTTCGCATATGTGTTGACCATCTGTGTGTCATCTTATGACAAATGTCTATTCAAATCCTTTACCCCCACCCAGCTTTTCTTTTTCAGGCAGGGTTCCACTCTGTTGCCCAGGCTGGAGTGCAGTGGTGTGATCTCAGCCCACAGCAGCCTCAACCTCCTGTGCTCAAGTGATTCTCCCACTTCAGCCTCCTGAGTAGCTGGGACTATAGGTGTGCACCATCACACCCAGCTAATTTTTATGTTTTTTGTAGAGATGGTGTTTTGCCATGTCACCTGGGCTGGTCTCAAACTCCCGAGCTCAAGCAACCCGCCTGCCTCAGCCTCCCAAGGTGTTGAAATTACAGGTGTGAGCCACTGTGCCTGGCCTGTCCATTTTTCATTTGGGTTATTTGTATTTTTGTTGTTGTTTTTGCTGAGTTGTGGGAATTCTTTATATATTCTGAATATTAACCCCTTATTAGATCTATGATTTCCAATTATTTTCTCCCATTCTGTGGGCTACCTTTTCACTCTGTTGATTGTGTCCTTTGATAAACAAAAGTTTTAAACTTCGATATATTCCAATTTTCCTATTTTGCTCTTGCCGGCTATGCTTTTGGTGTCATATCTAAGAAACTATTGACAAATCCTAGTCATGAAGATTTTCCCTATTTTTTTTCTAGGAATTGTATAATTTTTGGTCTTACCTTTAGGTCTTCAATCTATTTTGAGTTAAGTTTTGTATATGGTGTAAGATAAGGGCCCATTTTTATTCTTTTACATGTGGATGTTCAATTTTTCCAACACCATTTGTTGAGGAGACTGTCCTTCCTCCATTGAGTGGTCTTGGCACCCTTGTTGAAGATTATTTGACCGTATATATGAGCATTTATTTCTGGGCTCTCTATCCTATTCTTTTGATCTATTATCTGTCTTTATGCCAGTATCACACTGTTTTGATTACTGTAGCTTTGTAATATGTTTTGAAATCAAAAGTATGAGTCCTCCAAATATCTCCTCCTTTTTCAAAGTTGTGTTGGCTTTTTGGGATCCCCTGAGATTCCATATTGATTTTAGGATGTTTTTTTATTGCTAGAAAAAATGCTGTTGGGATTTTGATAAGAATTGCTTTGAATCTGTAGATTGCTTTGGGTAGTATGTCCATCTTAACAATATTAAATCTTCCAATCCCCGAACACTGGGTGCCTTTCCATTTATTTGTGTCAACTTTAATTTCATTTAGTAATATTTTCTAGTTTTCAATGTATAAGCTTCTCACTTCCTTGGTTAGGTTATTCCTAAGCATTTTATTCTTTTTGATGTTATTATAAATGGAATTGTTTTCTTAATTTCCTTTTCAGATTGTCCATTGTTAGTATATAGAAATACAATGGTTTTTTTTTGTGTCAATTTTGTATCCTGCAATTTATACTGAATAAATTAATTCTAAGGTTTCTTTTGGTGTGAAACCTTTAATAGAGTTTTTTTACATATAAAATCGTGTCATCTGCGAACAGTGATAATTTTAACACCTTTCCAATTTGGATTTCTTGTATTTCTTTTTTTTTTTTTTTTGAGACAGAGTCTCATTCTCTCACTCAGGCTGGAGTACTGTGTTGTGATCTCAGTTCACTGCAACCTCTGCCTCCTGGGTTCAAGCAGTTCTCCTGCCTCAGTCTCCTGAGTAGCTGGGATTACAGACGTATGCCACCACGCCTGGCTAATTTTTGTATTTTTAGTAGAGACGGGGTTTCACCATGTTGGTTGGGCTGGTCTCCACCTCCTGACCTCGTGATCCGCCCGCCTCGGCCTCCCAAAGTGCTGGGATTACAGGCTTGAGCCACTGCACCTGCCTGTATTTCTTTTTCTTTCCTAATTTTTCTGTTCTTGTTTAATTGTTCTGGCTAGGACTTCCAATACTATGTTGAATAGGAGTGGTGAGAACAGTTATTAAGCCTTTTTCCTTATCTTAGAAGAAGAGCTTTCAGTCTTTCACCATTGAGTATAATATTAGCTGTAGGCTTTTCATAAGTGGCTTTTATTATTATTTTATTTTTTTGAGACAGAGTCTTGCTTTGTTGACCAGGCTGGAGTACAGTGGCAGGATCTCAGCTCACTGCAACCTCTACCTCCCAGGTCCAAGTGATTCTCCTGCTTCAGCCCCCTGAGTAGCTGGGACTATAGGTGTGCATCACCACGCCTGCTAATTTTTGTATTTTTAGTAGAGATGGGGTTTCACCATGTTGGCCAGGCTGGTCTCGAACTCCTGACCATAACTGACCCACACGCCTCGGCTTCCCAAAGTGTTGGGATTAGAGGCATGAGCCACTGTGCCTGGCCTCATAAATGGCTTTTCTTATGTTGGGGTAGTTTCCTTCCTGTCCAGGTTTACTGAATGATTTTTATCATGAAATGGTGTTGAATCTTGTCAAATGTTTTTTCTCTATCAATTGAAATGATGATGTCATTTTTGTCTTTCATTCTGTTATTGTGGTATATTACATTGATTAAATTTTGTATGCAAAACTCTCCTTGCTTTTCATGAATAAGTCCCACTTGGTCATGGTGTATAATTCTTTTAATGTGCTGTTGAATAGTTTGCTAGTATTTTGTTGAGGATTTTTACATCAATATTTATTAGGGATATTGGTTTGTAGTTTTCTTTTCTTGTAATTTCCTTGTCTGGTTTTGGTATCAGAGCCTAATAGAATGAGCTTAGAAGCGTTCCTCTTTAATTTTTTGGAAGAGTTTCAGAATTGATTTGAATTCTCTTGAAATTGACTTGAATTCTTCTTTAAATGTTTGGTAGAGTTCTCCAGTGAAGTCATCTGGTCCTGGGCTTTTCTTTGTGGAGGGATTTTTGATTACTGTTTCAATAATTTACAAGTTTCTGATCTCTTCAGATTTTCTATGTCTTCATGATTCAGTCTAGGTAGGGTGTGTGTTTCTAGGAATTTGTCCATTTGTTTTAGGTTATCCAATTTATTGACATACAACTGCAGAATTTTTGTTTTGTTCTTTGTATAGCTTCTATTTCTGATATTCACATTTTGTTCATATGTTGTTTTTCTGATTTCATTTAGTTGTCTTTGTGTTCTCTTTTAGTTTACTGAGTATCTTTATGACAGTTATTTTAAATTGTCAAACAACTCATACATCTGCTTTTCTTTAGGGTTGGTTTGTGTAGTTTTAGTCTGCTCCTTTGATTGGGTTATGTTTCCGTGTTTCTTTGTACACCTTGTAATTTTTTTTTTTTTTTGGCTGGGATTTGGGCATTTGAAAAAAGACCCACCTCTAACAGTCTGCATACTGGCTTTGTTCAGGTGGAACCCGTCCCCAGTCAGTCTAGGTATCTGTTCAAGAACCTTTCAACCTTTTCTGATCTCTTGCTCCCCCTGGCATCTGCCTGTAGAACTACACATCTAATGTACTGCTAGACTTTGTTTTCAACAGCGTCTGATCCTGCCTCTGCTCTAAGTCACGCAAAGCCAGACTCTCAGACAGCCCCCTCGACGTGCCAGAACTTTGAGTGCAAAGTCTGCTCTTTTGTTTCTGTTCTGAGGAAGAACCCTCAGTTTGAAGATTGCCTCCCAGTTCCTCCATACTATACTGTGAATGTGCAGAAGCATGAACAAGTGCACCAACTGCCATAATGCTTTCTATCCCTTTTCTGGAATCCTTTCTTCATTTTACAATGACCTGGGTGCTATAGCATCGCAGCTGGTCTCTAGAGTTCTCACAGGGGCATTCTGGTCCATATACTGTTGTTAACTTGGTGTCTCTGTAGGGGAAAGAAGGGCCCATAGCTTCCTAGTCCATCATCTTGCTAACATCACTCTGACACCTATTTCTTCTGCAGACATTTAGGAACCAAAACACTAGGTGATTATCAAGTTGTATTGACTACAGCTAAAAAACAGTGCCTATATGACTACTACATGAATTAAGGTAAAAAATATTGAGCATCAGTGTTTCTCCGTGGAATCTATAGTGAAGAGGCTTTGGCTCCTAGAGAGTGGAACCAAGTAGGTAAAAAAGAATTTTCAATCCAGGGGGAATGAGAACAGCTGGAGAAGTAGGCAATTTTCCTAGCAGTTCATAGGGGGAACTTCTAGAAAAACCTGCAAAGAACTCCGGTTCATTTGATATCCAGGAAGCAGGGATTCTGAAGGATCTACTTCAGTGGATCTGAGAATGTATCAGGCTGCCTATAGCTCTATCCAGGTGATCACAAGATCAAGGTGACATCTGTGCTAAGGGAGATTTGAAGAGCACCTCTTTAGTCAGCAGCTTATTGGAGGAAATGAATGTCTCCTAAAAGGAAATATCTAAGGAGATAGACCGTGTTCTATCAAAAAGCAAAATGTCAAAGTTATCATCAGAATACAGCATAGGTTGGAGAGATTCCCATCTTTGGAAGTATTTAAGCCGAGACAGAGAAATCAATTGATAGAGATGTGGAAGAATTCGTACTCTAGATGGAAGTACACCTATTAAGCTGTCTTAAAATTATCTGGGTCTGAATTTTTATGAACTTGGTGAAGGATTCTGATTCATGATCATTTTATGTGGAAGCTAAAATCAGTGGAAGGGCTATAACATTTAGAACACCATGCAATGTTGAAAAAGAGGTAATGAAACACATCAAGAAAAGAATACTCAATTTCCCCAGGTAGAAATATCTATCTGCATGGCACAGCCCTGATGGATTCAGCTAAAACTCAAAGGTGTTGTTTTTTTTTTTTTTTTGCCTCTGTCCTTCTTTTTGTATATGTGTGTATATAAAACACATCAATACACTGTGGACAAATTTTCACAGACCGTAAAGACTTTCTGTCCACATGCAGGAAGTGGCTGACAATATCTTACCGAATAACAGAGGATATGTGGGGCTAAATAGATGCAAACGATAACTTCTCTTGTATTTCCCTACACAGATCACATTTAAGACTCTGCAGATCATCAAGCAGCATGATAGAGATAGCTTGGCATACATTAAAGCAAACATTTCCTGCCAATATGTACCACGTTGCAGTGTATCATTAATGCTGTCAGCCTCAGAATAACTTTGCTTACCTAGAATGATGCATAGCTTATTAAACTTGTAGAAAGTTGTTACTTAAAACTGGAGACTTGGTTTTTGGGACTCCATCACTGATGTTATGTCCTTAGTGGATAATCTTAGTTCTCTTGGGGTCTCTTTAGTCATTGATTAGGCTTTGTAATCTATCTATCATATGTAATTGCCTGTGCTTCACTGAAATAGACTTCTTTGAATACCTCAAAATTTTAATAGCCTCTTCTCATATCAAGTTGGTCTTTTTATTTTGATAAATTTCCAATATTTCTGTTCATTAATTTTCTGCTACTGAATTAATCTATGGACAGGCATGAATGGTCTTTCCCTTCATATTTTAAAAATGAGATCTGCAATAATCACTAGAAACACATAATTTGTGCTGAGCTTGGTTGTTTTAATCTGGGGTGTTACTTTATGGTAACTTAAGTTAATAAAACTTTGTTTTAAAAAGTATTAATATAAGATTTCCTCCAAATTATAAAATCATTATTAATATCTAACTGGCAATATATAATGATATCTTGTTGACAGATTTGGAATAGAAAATGACTGGAAATCTAGACTCAAAGATACCAACAAAATATCTATGATAGCAAGCTGTCTTTTGTACTTACCCTGATTTTCAATGTCCACCAAGGCATGCTCTTTTTTTTTTTTTTTTGAGACGGAGTCTAGCTCTTCACCAGGCTGGAGTACAGTGGTGTGATCTCAGCTCACTGCAACCTCTGCCTCCTGGGTTCAAGTGATTCTCCTGCCTCAGCCTCCAGAGTAGGTGGGACTACAGGCACGTGCCACCAAGCCCAGCTAATTTTTGTATTTTTAGTAGAAACGGGGTTTCCCCATGTTGGCCAGGATAGTCTCGATCCATTTACCTTGTGATCCACCCACCTCGGCCTCCCAAAGTGTTGGGATTACAGGTGTGAACCACTGCGCCCAGCCAGCATGCTCTTAATATGCATTGACTCTTCAAATCCTCACAACTTCCTCATGAAATATTATTTCTATTTTACACCGTAAGCATTAAACATTTGTCAAATGAATGCATACATCTATCATTTTTTGTTGTTGTTGTTTATTCGCTTTTTTGAGACAGAGTCTTGCTCTGTCACCCAGGCTGGAGTGCAGTGGCTCACTGCAACCTTCGCTCACTGCCACTTTGCCACCCAGGTTCAAGCGATTCTCATGCCTCAGCCTGGTGAGTAGCTGGGACTACAGGCAGGCACCACCATGCCTGGCTAATTTTTGTATTTTTAGTAGAGACAGGGTTTTTGCCATGTTGGCTAGGATTGTCTCAAACTCCTGACCTCCACTGATCCACCTGCCTTGGCCTCCCAAAGTGCTGGGATTACAGGTGTGAGCCACTGCACTCAGCCACATCTATCATTTCTTTTTTAAATTATTATATATCATCTTCCAAACATCATGGTCAGGCAGTTTCTCTCTCTCTTTCTTTCCCTCTTTCTCCACTTCCTCACCACCCCCATTGTTCATGCCTAGGTCAGGCCTGCATTACTTTTCCCCTCCATTATTGCGGTAGCCTCTCAAATGGTATGCCATTCTCTTCCGGTGAACATAGCTTTTCTAAAATAAAATAGTGCTTCTGTATTAGTAAGGCTTTTTTGTTTACAAGTGAGTGAAATCCAGCTCAAACTATATTAAACAAATCAGGGGATTTATATGACCTACAACTCTGAGAAATCTAAGAGATAGGTTTGACCTCAGGCCCAGCTTGACACAGAGTTTCAAACATATGCATTGTTGGGTATGGTGGCCACTGGCAGATCAGGACTGAGACCCTACCAGCTGCAAGATCCAGCAAAAAGAGAACCTCTTCCCACGTGATTTTGGCAGAAAGGTCCTATTGAGGATCACTGGTCTATTCCTGAATCATTTGCTAATGCTTAAGCCTTCTCTTTGGCCAGACTGGGTTATACACCCACCCCCTGTAGCTTGGAGAACAGAATCAGCCCCACTGAAACCTCATGAATTGGTTCTGTTATCAGCCGAAGGGGGAAGGGAGCCTTGGCAGGGAAACGTAGCAGATGTACATGACATTCCATGTACAAAGTGTTGCAACAGTTCCTAAATGTCTTTGGATAATTGCCAAACTCCTTAGCATGCTATATCTACGTTGCTTACTTATTCAGTTTTATCTTTGCCTCTCTTTGTCCAATAATTTATCCTTTAAGGTTCAATTTTAGCAGCCCATCAGTTTCCTTCCAGCCTGTCAAATGGGAGCAGGGGTTCCTTGTCTGTGATTCCATAGCACCCCTAAACCCCTGGTCTCTTAGCCCTGAACATACTTCGTGTGACCAGTATTTGTTAACCCTGACTTTCCTAGAGAATTCTCCCCCTGGGAGCTTAAAAATAACTCATACCCTAGCCTTAGCACACCTCAAATCCATCAGAGTCTGGAGATGAATGATTAGGTAACTGTCTGTTTTATCGATTTCATCCTTTCCTAAGTTCCCCAGCTGATTCTGAGGTACAGTTGGGCTTGAAAACCACTGAGTAACATTAAAGTTCTATCCAGCTCTAAAATTCTGACTCAACCCAAGATTTGGTAGGATTATCTCCTCATCATTCCCTCTTCCTCTGTTCCTCTTCCCTCCATTCCCCCTCCCTCCTTCTATTTCTAGCTATTCTATTTACAGATGTCAAAGCCATAGATCGATGTAAAAATAAGTGCAAAATATTTTCTCCTCATTTTTATTTTTATTGTTCTTAGGAGCGTTGAAACTATCTCAGTGGCACCGAGATTATCTGAGTTATTTAAGAATGAGCTACTTTCTCTGTTACTTCCTTGGAAGTTTTCAGCCCAGTTTCTCATTGTATGGGGCTCCCATTCCAGAGCTGTGTCTGTGGACCCTTTTTAATAATGTCTCAGCAGCACGGCCAGTCAGGCCTACATTGAAAAGAGTCTTTTGAGGCACTTCCTGTCATGCTTCATATAGTTGTGTTGTTGACATTCGGTGCATGTGTTTGTCATTGACACACAGGCTCCCATTCCAGCTGGAAAGTCTTTCCTTTCATCTAAAAGCTGTTTTAAAAAAATGTTCCTACTTATCTAAAGCCAGAGAGAGTGGATGGGAGGGATTAGTTTGTTTGCCCACATCTTCAAATGCACTGTGTTTTGTGGAATGCCAATAGGACTGTTTTAATTTGCTTTCTACAAAGGCAGACTTCTGTTGCTTTTCCTGAGATCCTGATGGAACAGTGTTTGTCATTAATGTCATGAAAGGAGATAGTGCAGCTGTGTTTATGGTGGGAGTTACCTGTAATTTATGTTGTAACTTAAACATTTAGGAAGAGTATCTGTTTCCTTTTAGTTAGAGACCTGAATTCTCTCTCTCTCCCTTCCTCCCTCCCTCCCTCTCTCTCTCTCTCTCTCCCTCCCTCTCTCCCTTTCTCTCTCTCTCTTCTTTCTTTTCTTTCTTTCCTTTCTTTTCTTTCTTTTCTCTTTCTTTCTTTCTTTCTCTCTCCCTTTCTTTCTTTTCTTTCTTTCTTTCTTTCTTTCTTTCTTTCTTTCTTTCTTTCTTTCTTTCTTTCTTTCTTTCTTTCTTTCTTTCTTTCTTTTTACAAGTTCAATTCCTACAAATTTTTTAAGCACCAGGGAGGCAGTTGGAAAATCAAGACTTCTGTTCTCTGGTACTGAGATGGAATTATTGAAATGACAGCATTTTAGAAATGTAAACATATACTTAACTTCAATCTAAAACAGCTTAAGCAAATGAGGGAAAAACTAACCAAGCTGGTTATCTAAATGAGGAAAGGACATTTCTTAGAAGATTTGTGAGACCCAATCTGATTATATCATGTGCCTTCCTTCTCACTACTGAGCTCTCTTACTGTTTTGGTATAGTTCAGGTCATGCTAAATTTTATTATTTTGAAAAATTAACTTCCAAGGACATTGCAGAAAAAGAGTTGGGTTAATGGCCATTCAGATTTTGGGACTGAAAATAAGGGCTCATGGGTAGTAGTTGAGGACAAATGGAATTTAAGGGGACTCAAAGTGTTTGTTTTATGAGCACCAACAAATGGATTTCTTCCTCTCTTCTGGGAACTTGAGAGGGAAAATCTATTTGCCTTTGCTCTGCTAAAGAAAACCAGAGCCCTTTGTTCACGTTTATCTTTAGGATCTTTTCTTGAAATGCTAACCTTTCATTGAAAAGTTTACTGGAATCTCCAAAGAAAATTAAAGTATAGCATCATTTAAAAATCAATTCAGCAAACATTTTTGAGTACCTACTATACGTGGGCATTGTGGAAGGCATATAAAGAAAATAATGAGTGCCACATTTATACAAATATATTTAATAAAATATGATAAGTGCTTCTGTGGGTCAATGGACAGAATTGCTACTGATCACAGATATATATATTTTAAAAACTCTATGTCTCTTTATGGCATTTTCTTATTCTATGAATCTTGGGGCCCTTTGACAAAAGTCAAAGAGAGCAATCTAGTCTGACTAATTTTTGTGAGCCTGTATTGTCTCATAATGCTGCTATTTTTTCTTTCTTTCTTTCTTTTTTCTTTTTTTTTTTTTTTTTTTTTGAGATGGCGTCTCGCTCTGTTGCCCAGGCTGGAGTGTAGTGGTGTGGTCTCAGCTCACTGGAACCTCCACTTCCTGGGTTCAAGCGATTCTCATGCCTCAGCGTCCCGAGCAGCTGAGATTATAGGCATCTGCCACCATGCCTGGCTAATTTTTTGTATTTTTAGTAAAGACTGGATTTCACCACGTTGTCCAGGCTGGTCTTGAACCCCTGACCTCATGATCTGCCCACCTCGGCCTCCCAAAGTGCTGGGATTACAGGCGTGAGCCACTGTGCCTGGCCAATGTTATTTTTTTCTTACATTTTCCTCAATTCTGAGTAGTAGTCAGTTCTAGAATTTTCCTGGGCATTGATCGTCAATTTCACTGGTTTATGTTTTTCAAAATTTCTATCTGGGTCCGGGTATGGTGGCTCATGCCTGTAATCCCAGCATACTGGGAGGCTGAGGTGGGCGGATCATTTTAGGTCAGGGATTTGAGACCAGCTTGGCCACCTTTCAGTAGAGATGGTTAAACTCCATCTCTACTGAAAATACAAAAATTATCTGGGCGTGGTAGTGCCTGCCTGTAATCCCAGCTACTCAGAAGGCTGAGGCAAGAGAATCACTTGAACTCGGGAGGTAGAGGTTGCAGTGAGCCAAGATCGCACCACTACACTCCAGCCTAGGCGACAGAGTGAGACTCTGTCTCACACACACAAAAAAATAAAATAAAAAATAAAAAAATTCTATCTGAACATTGTTAGATTATCTGTGTTTCTCTAGCTTTCCTCCACAGACAGGAGATGGAGACTCAATATTCTGTTGTGATCAAGCCATCAGCAATGTGGGGGCTTGTAGTCCTACATTAGCTTGGTTAAAGTCAGTGTACCCACTGGGTTTCTAACCTTGCACAGAGGGCACCTTACCCACACCCTTCTCGCAAAAAAGTTCCAGAATTGGTGGAGCAGTTACCCTTGGCCACTTAGAAAGCATGTACTAAAATGTTCTGTGGGCTTAATCTAAATTCGTTCCAAAGTTATTGTAAGAATCATTTACTGATGATAAAGGAATTTTTTTTCCTTGCCATTTTCCTTGGACTGTAATTCCCTAAAATGTTTTTCTGCTTCCACAGAAAAGCACAGGTTTCTCCAAGTTGGGGGAGTGTGGTGGTGGTGGTGTGTGTCATATCTAGACTTTAGAAAGGGTTTGGTTTGCCTATATCCCTACTCCAGATTTAAGTATAACTATATTTCACCATTCTTCCCTATGAGGTCATGGTGCTCCCTGCATCTGTACTGAGGGTATATTTTGCTTTAGAATAATCTTCAGTATTCAGAAGGTGCGGATGTGTGTGAGTGTATTTGGTGAAAAATTTTAAGGTAAATCTTTGCTTCTCTTCTGCTTCTCGGGTAGAATCATGTAAACAGAAGCCTATCCAGTCTCGTATGATTAGAAAGTGAGTACACATAATTATGCTGTTTATACGGAATTTCCCTGAAGGGTTGATCAGTGATCCCAATGGAGATTCTGGGTATTACTGTTAATACTTTATGTCTCTCTGATGCCTTTAAATGTAATACCTGAAAACCGTCAGCTTAGACTGAAGTGAACCACATGTTTAATGGCTCAGTAAAACATCCAAAGCCGGCTGAAAAGTCAGAACAAAGATTGTGAGGTATAGCCAGTTTACTGACTGCATGAAATAAGTTGAAATCATAACTAATGACTCAAAAATAAATGGGGAGAGTACAGCGACATGTTGAAGGGTAACAGATGTGGAATAGCTGCCAAAACAGGAATTTGTGGATCAACCTGTGCAAAACTAATCACTGTAGTGGGAACTTCGCTGGAATGCAGAACTTCCCTCTAATCTGCTGAGGACGTCAGTCTGGGTAGATAGGCGGGAAGGCCCAGTTCCCAGGTAGGTATGGGAAAGAGTGGAGGCCTGGCTAGGGGAAGGGAAAGGAGGATTACCCGGAAGGGTTAGAGACCAGGAATTAAATTAAAAGACCACGATGCGGTGCTGTGGTAGGAAGTTCTGGGAATAATTTGGCAATGTATCTTAAAAATGGTAATAGTGATATTTCTCTGGCCCAGTAACTGCATTTCCAAGGAAATTTATTAAGAAAATAACCAGAAGTGTGTATATGGATTTATATACAAAATTTTAATCATATTTTTACTTATATTAGTGAAAAATTAGAAATAACCTGAATATTCAATAGCAGAGGATTAGTAAAATAATGATATAGCCATTTAATGAAATATTATGCAGGTAATTAAAATCATGACTTTTGAAGAAAAATGACATGTTAATGCACATTGGGTAATGTTTCATGGCTTGCTTTTTAAACATAATGTTTTGTGAATATATTATTTGTTCATCAGTATTCATCTATAAGATTTTATGTGGCTGTATAGTATCCCCTTGAAATGATGTGTTACTGTTGGGAATACATAATGGTACTATCATTATGAAAAACAGTTTGGCAATTTCTTATGCAGTTAAATGTAGACTTACCATGTGACCCAACAATCCCACTCTTAGATATTTACCAAAAAGAAATGAAAACTTATGTTCACACAAAGAGCTGTATGCAAACTGTAAATGTTTATAGTAACTTTATTTATTTATTTTTCTGAGATAGGCTCTCGCTCTGTTGCCTAGGCTGGAGTGCAGTGGCATGATTATAGCTCACTGCAGCCTTGACTTCCTGGGCTCAGGCAATCCTCCCACCTCAACCCCCAAAGTAGCTGGGACTACAGTTGTGCATCACCAGGCTCAGCTCATTTTTGTATTTTTTGTGGAGTCTCGCCATGTTGCCCAGGCTGATCTCAAACTCTTGGGCTCAAGCAATCCACCCACCTTGGCCTCACAAAATTCTGGGATTACAGGCATGAGCCACCATGCCTGACCTGTAGCTTTATTTATACTTGACAAAAATTGGCAAGAACCCAGATGCCCTTCAATCGGTAAATGGATAAACTGTGAAACATACAAGGAAATAGTACTCAGCAATAAAGAATAAATTATTGTTTCACAAAACAGTGTGGATAAATCTTAAATGCATTTACTAATTGACAGAAGCCAGACCCAAAAGGCTACCATTGTATAATTCCATTCATGTGACATTTTGAAAAAGGCATAATTGGAAGCATAAAAAGTAAAAGTGGTTGCCAAGAGTAGGGAATAGGTGAGGATTGACTAGATGAGGCAGTGTGAAGGAAGTTTTAGAGCGATGGAACTTCCCTGTAGCAGGACTGTGATGGTAGATACAGGACTATGCATTTGTCAAAATCCATCGGACTGTGTGTCACAGAAAATGAAGTTTTCTGTGGGTAAAATATTTTTAAAAATCAGTCAGAATATGGGGGAATCCAAATGGAATACAGTAATAAATGAACCCAACTGTATTACAAATAACACTGAAGGCAGCCGTGAAGAAAAGAATGAACTGAAGTTCCTTATTTTTTTTAATATTTATTTATTTATTTATTTATTTATTTTGAGATGGAGTTTTGCTCTGTCGCCCAGGCTGGAGGGCAGTGGCGAGATCTCGGCTCACTGCGAGCTCCGCCTCGCGGGTTCACACCATTCTCCTGCCTCAGCCTCCCGAGTAGCTGGGATTACAGGCGCCCGCCACTGCGCCCGGCTAATTTTTTGTATTTTTAGTAGAGATGGGGTTTCACCATGTTAGCCAGGATGGTCTCGATCTCCTGACCTCGTGATCCACCCACCTCGGCCTCCCAAAGTGCTGGGATTGCAGGCGTGAGCCACCGTGCCCGGCCTGAACTGAAGTTCTTTAATAGTATTCTGGCTAGACACTGTAAGGCTAAAGACAAAAAGAACTGTATATAAATACTATAATGAGTGAATTTATTTCCTAGAGGGTTATGGATTGGCAATACTGAGATGACTTTAATGTATACTAAGATTGAACAAATAAACAAATACATAGTAGAAAACAAAAACCAGATTTCTCACTGTCAAAGAAAGACAAAGAAAGAAAGACAGTTACCTAAAAAGGTAAGAGAAAGGCTAGAATAAACCATTGATGTAGAATTAGAAATCAGAGGTATCAGTTTAAATCTACACACACACACACACACACACGCACACACACACACGGAAAGGTAAAAAAAAAATATGTATAAGAATGGGTTAATATACCTATATATATTTCCAAACTCTGTCTATTGAGAAGGCCTAGAAGTAAGGTTTTCTCAAGAACAATGAGCTCATGTAACACCCAGATCTTGGTGTCTAAGTACTATTTTGCTGTGATAGGAATCAGAGCTCTATGGAGAAGTGATTAATTCTAGGGCTGATGTGGAGAAAACACAAGATGAGCCTTGAGCATCTTATTGTGCCAGAGAGTAAAGAACTGCTTAAAAAAAAGGTAGAAGGAAAAAGACGGGAGGCTTTCAAAAAGACACAGGAGCCAACTTGAAAGAGCTCCCAGTGGCCAAAGTGGGAACAAGTTAAGCAACAAAACAATCATATTATTGGATTATAACCCATAAAATAGGATAAATATCCATGAGTCCAAACTGATGTAAATAAGTAATAGAGTAAACAAAATACAGAAGGGACAGCTATTCTTTACAGAACAATTTCAGTTAATAAATGAATCCAGAAGAGATGAGGATCTAGGAAATCAGCAGTAGAATGCAGTGACAGTTTCTTCAAACAAGCTCTTTCAAGGGATGCTAAAATTAGTAGGTGAAAGTTTGAGAAGAAAGAGGATATTTGCTTGGTTTTGAAGTGTCTCCCATAATGTACTTATTAGATATTAATATTTATTATTTATTAGATATTTTTCCTACAAAGGGAAAAATAGTAACTTTGCAGTGGGAAAACCCAGCGGATACCACTGTAACCAAATGATCAGAGGTAACATCTCTAGTAATAAAACATATCAACATCATATATTTCCTAATGTGATATTCTGCGAATGGCACATCACTTCTGTGGTATTATTGCCCAAAATGAATAATACCCTCAGTCTAATCATGCCAAGACATCAGATTCAAGCTATCCTCCTGCCTTAGCCTCCCAAGTAGCTGGAACTATAGGCATGCACTATCACGCCTAGCTAATTTTTGTATTTTGTAGAGATGGAGTTTCACTATGTTGTCCAAATTAACGACATTCTACAAAATAACTGACCAGCACTTTTCACAAATGTCAAGGTCATTAACAACAAGGAAATAATGAGGAATTGTCACAGATTGGTGGAGACCAAGGAGAGAGGATAATCAATGCAGTGTAGGATCCTGGATTGGATTTTAGAACAGAAAAAGGTCATTAGTGGAAAAACTGGTAAAATTTGAGTAAAATTGGTAGTTCAATTGCTAGTGTTGTATTAACTTGTTGGCTTTAATAATTATATTTTGCAAGATGTTATTAGCAGAAGCTGAGTGAGGGGTTATAGTAGGCGTAGTGATCTGATCCTCCCTCCTCCTCCAGAGATGTCCACGTCCTAATCCCTGGAACCTGTGGAATGTTACATTTCATGCCAAAAGGAACACTGCAGATGGAATTAAAGTTCTGGACCTAAAATTGAAAAGAGGTTATCTAGATTATCCAATGTAACGACACGAGCCCTTGAAAGTGGAAGAGGAAGGCAGAAGAGCTGGTCAGAGAGATGTGATGAAAAAAGAGGCAGCAGAGATTCTCAATGTGGGGGTGACTTAGCCTATGGTTGCTGGCTTTGAAGAGAGAGGGAGAGGTCCATGAGCCAAAGAATGTAGGAGACCTCTAGAAGCTGGGAACTACCAGTAGCTGACAGCCAGCAAGAAACTGGGGACCTCAGGGCTACAACCACAAGAGAGTGAATTCTGCCAACAACTTGAGTGAACAAGGAAATGGATTCTGCTTCTATGCCTCCAGGAAGAAACACAGCCCTTGACTGTAGTGCAGTGAGATCCCATGCTGGACTTCTGACCTACAGTGCTGATAGTTAATAAGTTTGTGGTATTTTAAGACACGAAAGTTGTGTTAATTTGTTGCAGCAACAATAGAAAACAAACACAAAGATATATGGGGGTTTTCTGTATTTTTTTTTTTTTTTTTTTTTGAGACGAGTCTTATTCTGTTGCCTAGGCTGGAGTGCAGTGGTGTGATCTCGGCTCACTGCAACCTCCACCTCCCTGGTTCAAGCATTTCCCCTGCCTCAGCTTCCTGAGTAGCTGAGATTACAGGCATATGCATCCACGCCAGGTTGATTTTTTTGTATTTTTAGTAGAGATGGAGTTTTACCGTGTTGGCCCTACTGGTCTCGAACTCCCGACCTCAGGCAATCTGCCTGCCTCCGCCTCCCAAAGTGCTGGGATTACAGGCGTGAGCCACCATGTCTGGCTGGTTTTCTGTACTATTAAACAACTTTTCAGTAAGTCTAACATGATTTCAAAATAAAAAGCTAAAAATGACATAATTTATTTAAGTAATCACTGATTGTTGAACATTTTGATTGTTTCTAAATTGTTTTTTGAACAACTTTAATTAATTATTAATTAATTTTGAGACAGAATTTTGCTCTGTTGCCCATACTGGAGTGCAGTGGACCCATCTCAGCTCTCCATCTCCTACACCAGGTTCCAGGGATTCTCCTGCCTTAGCCTCATAAGTAGCTGGGACTGTAGGCATGTGCTGCCCTGTCTAGCTAATTTTTGTATTTTTTGTAGAGATGAAGTTTCACCACGTTGCCCAGGCTGGTCTCAAACTCCTGGGCTCAAGTAATCTACCTGCCTCGGCCTCCCAAAGTGCTGGGATTCCAGGCGTGAGCCACCATGCCTTGCCTGAACTACTTTATAGTGAATATGTTTGCCACAAATTTTTTTGCATATCCTTAACTATTTCCTTAAAATTCATTTCTAGAAGTGCAAGTGTTGGGTTAAAGTATGTGCCTATTATCAAACAGTTCTGAATGTTTCTCTAAATAATACTGTTAGCTTTTTCATTCTAAAAGTATTTTTCAATTTGACAAAAAACAATTGTACTTAATTGTTTTAATTAGAATTTCTATTATAGAGAAGAATAGCTATCTTTGTATGTGTATTTGTCATTTGCCCTTGTTTTTGTGTATAAATTACTTGACCATGACTTTTACACATTTCACTTTTGGGCATTGTCTTAGCTTGTTCAGGCTTCTATAACAAAATACCATAAACTAGATGGCTTATAAATAATGGAAATTTATTTCTCACAGTTCTGGAGACTGGGAAGTCCTAGATGAAGATGCCGATGGATTTTGGTGGCTGATAAGGGCCTGCTTTATGGCTCATAGGCTGCCATCTTCTTGCCGTGTCCTCCCTTTGTGGAAGGGGCAATGGAGTACTCTGGTGCCTGTTTTATAAGGGCGCTCATCCATTCATGAGGGCTCCCAACCTCATAACCTAACTCCCAAAGTCCCCACCTACTAATACCATTACATTGGAGATGAGGTTTCAATATATGAATTTTAGGGGGACACAAACATTCAGTTTATAGGGAGGGTTCTCATTTGTCTTCATGATTTGTATCAGGCCTTTAATGTAGTTCCAACTTTTGTGCTTATGTTGAGATTTTTTGTCAGTTGGCAACTTCGAAGGTTTTATGTTTTATTTATTAAGAGAGTATAAAAGCTTTGTTTGATTTTTAAAAATAAATAGCCTGTCTCCAGGAATGGGAAGAATGGCAATTTATGAGCAGCAGCATCCAAGTAACATGCCAAATTGACTTTCCCCATTGGTAATCAAATGTTATCCCTGGGCTTAGCTTACTCTTTCAGATCGGGTGAGTTTCAGGTAAATACTGGTCTCTTGGAGAGTGGTTAGTGTATGAAAATGAGACAAGGAATCCATATTTTACAGGCTCATGTCTCCATCAGTGCAAAATCCAATGCAGCCTCCACTCTCTTGCCAAGTCTTCCTTTCTCTCACCGTTGTTTTCTGGGAATTTGAGTAGGTCCTGTCACCTCACTTCCTACCAGTTTTCCTCCTGCATGGATACCTTTCATGGGATGAGCTTCTCCTTTTTCCTCCAAACCTTTCCTCTGACAGCTCCCTGCCATTGCTTCTACCCTAACTCACTTTGGTCAGAAAAGTCTCCTCTGCTCTTGACCCACTTATCCGCTTGGAGATTTCCTACTCATTCTCAGGACTCAGGACCTTAGACTTACCTGTGAGCATGATGGGCGGTGACTTGGTTGCTGGGGAGCACACAGATCCTTAAATGTGGTACTCGTAAATTTTAGTCCCATATAAACACGTGGCTTCTGGCTTACAGTTTATGCAGCTGGTTTTGATACATCTGACATTTCTAACATACTATACTAATAATTAGTTTTTTTCTCTGAGAAGTGGAGGACACATCTCCTGATGCCGTAAGGACTCATACTCCCTTCCCCTTCAGTGCAAAGCCTTCTCTTGCTTCCTGGAGAGCTTTCCAACCCCTTCTGGACATAGTGCACGTGTCTCTCTTGAAATATTACCTTACTGTCTTGAAAGCTCTCCCTTTGCGTGTTATTTTTGCCTGCTGTACTGCAAACTGTCAGAATTTATTCCATGTCTTACTGATTTTTGTGTTTTTTAAGCCAAGATGATGCCTGATGTACAGTATGTGATAGGTAAAAGTTCAGCATTGTGACTCCTCTCTCTCTAGATATTATTTTATTTGTAGCATGCAACAATTAAGAAATGTGAATTTTACTTTATGTCCAGTAGTTTTGTTAAACACACAACATATATTTATCATAGAAAAAGTAGGCTACGCGTGGTGGCTCACACCTGGAATCTCAGCACTTTGTGGGGCTGAGGCTGGTGGGTCACTGAGCCCAGGAGTTCAAGAACAGCCTGGCCATCATGGCAAAATCCTGTTTCTACTAAAAATATAAAAATTAGCCAGGCATGGTGTGGCGCATACCTATAGTCCCAGCTACTTGGGAGGCTGAGGTGGGAGAATCACTTGAGCCCAGGAGGTGGAGGTTGCAGTGAGCTGAGATCGTGCCATTGCACTCCAGCCCAGGCAACAGAGTGAGACCATGTCTCAAAAAAATAAAAAAGAAAAGAAAAAGTAGAACACACTGTTAAGTCAAAAGAAAAAAGGAAAGTTTTCTGTAATTGTATTTCCTAGATGTTACCACTGTTACTATTTGGGCATATGGACATGGGTTGCTTAACAATGGGAATACGTTCTGAGAAATGTGTCCTGAGGAGACTTCATATCCTGCAAACGTTATAGAGTGTACTTACACAAACCTAGATGGGATAGCCTACTACACACCTAGGTTACATGGCATAGCCTATTGCTCCTAGGCTACAAACATGTACAGCATGTTACTATACTGAATACTGTAAGCAACTGTAACTCAGTGGTAACTATTTGTGTATCTAAACATATCTAAACAGAAAAAGTATGGTAAAAACACACCATAAAAGATAAAAAATGGTACACATGTATAAGGCACTTATGAACGGAGCTTGCAGGGCTGGAAGTTTCTCTGGGTGAATCAGTGAGTGAGTGGTGAGTAAATATGAATGTCTAGGACTTTACACTACTGTACATGTTGTAAACACTGTACACTAAAGCTATACTACATTTCTATAAAATTTTTCTGTCTTCAATTGTAAGTTAACCCTAACTTACTGTAACTTTTTAATTTTATAAACATTTTAATTCAAGAAAAATTTGACCCTTAATAACACTTAGCTTAAAACCCAGACACTGTACAGCTGTACAAAAATATGTTCTTTGTATTCCTATTTTATACACATTTTTCTAGGTTTTTTTTTTTTAATGTTTAAAACTTTTTTGTTAGAAATGAAGACACAAACACACACATTAGCCTAGGCCTATACAGGGTCAGGATCATCAATATCACTGTCCTTCACTTCATGTTGTCCCACTGGACAGTTTTTTTTTTTGAGACGGAGTTTTGCTCTGTCACCCAGGCTGGAGTGCAGTGGCGCCATCTCGGCTCACTGCAACCTCCGCCTCCCGGGTTCAAGCGATTCTCCTGCCTCAGCCTCCAGAGTAGCTGGGACTACAGGCACGCACCACCACCCCTGGCTAATTTTTGTATTTTTGGTAGAGACGGGGCTTCACCATGTTGGCCAGAATGGTCTCAAACTCCTGACCTCAGGCAATCCGCCTGCCTCAGCCTCCCAAAGTGCTGGGATTACAGGAGTGAGCCTCCATGCCCAGCCCCCAGTGGACAGTTTATAGGAGTAGCAACATGCATAGAGCTGTCGTCTGTGATAACAATGCCTTCTTCTGGAATATTCCTTGAAGGACCTGCTTTAGTCTGTTTCACAGTTAACTTTGTTTTAATAAGTAGAAAGAGTAGACTCTAAGATAACAATAAAAAGAATAGTATATTAAATTCACAAACTGGGAACATAGTTTATTATCAAGTATTATTTCCTGTTACATAATTGTACATGCTAGACTTTTATATAACTGGCAGTGCAGTAAGTTTGTTTACACCTGCAAACTCATGAGGAATGTGTTGTGCTACGACATTATGACAGCTATGACATCACTAGGTGCTAGGAATCTTTTAGCTCCATTATAATCTTACAATCTTACAGGGCCATTGTCATATATGTGGTTCATCATTAGTTAAAACATTGTTATGTGGTACGTGACTGTATATTCTTTCAGAATTTGAAGATGTTGATGAAAATTTATTGAATCCTTACTTTGTGCCAAGCATTGTGCTAAACACTTTAAATGGATTTTCTCACTTTATGTACGTGTCAACACCATGTTATAAGTCAGCTATTGTTTTCTCCATTTCATAATGGAAGACACTGAGGCTTAGGGCGTTTAGATAACTTGCTTGAGACCACATGACTGGCAATTAGCATAGCCTGGATTTGAACCCACGAAGTCTGAGCCCAGAGCTCCCGAGTCAGAACAGCATGTTGATCAAGTCAGCCCTAGAGCCAAACTAACTGGGTTTAAATCCAGTTACAAGTTGTGTGACTTTAAGCAAAATAATATTGTTGTGCCTCAATTCCCATTCTCTCATGCACATTACAATGTATCCTCATTACAATGTATCCTTATTACAATTCGGTACAAGCTCTGTACCGAATTGTAATGAAGATAAAATGAAATAATCAATGCGAAATACTTAGAACAATTCCTACCTGTAGTGAATCCTCAGTAACAGTTAATTCTTACATTACTATCACATTTTAAATAAAAATTATACTCTCACCCTCTTTGTAACCTGTGCTCTTACTATACTGTGAACATCATTTTTGTTAATAAATATACTTGTAAATTCCTTTTACTTCTAGTAAGTTTTGAAGTTTTAAATTTTCCTGCACAGTAATACATAACCTTCTAGTTATTGCTTGACACCAAAATATAATGTCTACACTGATGTAAAAGCACGTTCTATCTAAGAACACCCATTTGGTAAAACAAACAAAAACAAAATAAAATAAAAATGCTGCAGCAAAAGCAAAGATGCATGGATATGTTTAAAATAATAACTTTAAAATGTCTCCTTCATGAAATTGCTTTCAAAGTGTTTTACCATGTGGGTAATTTTTAATAAAAATTGCTCAAATTAACTCCAAGTACACTGACATAATGTTTTGATTACACATATGAACTTCATTTAGTCAAAAGAGACTTTGAGTAGAAAAAATGCAACTTTGTGAGGAAAAGAATCCATTACTATAATGATAGAGTAGTTCCGCAAGATTTAATCACATGCACATTTAGAAGAAAGCATTTCATATGCCCTGTAACTGCAACATCTGGTGACTTTCTGATTATTCCAAACAGCTTCACTCTGCTTTCAAAATTCTATTTTGTGTTATACAAATCTGTAAAGTTGTCTGTAGAGACTTAGGGAACTTGGAAAACTTTCAACTTAACTTGAAAAATGTGCTACTATTCCTGATTTCTTGAGCTAGGGTAGAACATAGTAGTGAATGGAAAGCCGAGATGAATGAGGCTAGAGGAGCCACTTCATGCATTGTTATGATACAGGAAACACCTCAGAGAATTTCTTTGAGGAGGTGATGAGACTGGCCGACAGAACTTATAGACTAGAAGGAAGATTCACTGAGTGGCTTGAGGAACAGATGTAGCAAGGGATTGCTCCACAGAGAGAGGAAATCTAGAGTCCAGCCAAGGATAGACTTTTTCCATTGAGAATGCTTTTTACAGTGTTATGTTTATAGATAGATTTTATTTTATTTTTTGGCATTGAATTGAAATGTAAACCATGTAGTCCAATCAGTTTTCTCAGAGAATATTAAAGTGACTTCTAACTTAAGGATCAATTTGTTTTCATTCTGATTTTGTTCAGTGTGAAAACGACAGTCCCTGGCTATCTGCAGGGTGGCCTGGGTGGTAATTTTTCCCAATAGCTGCTGATATTACCCCAGTTCATGCCAAGAGTTTGAAAACTTGATGAGACATTGAAAACCTGTGAACAATGGTTAAACAGTTAACTAGGCATTGTAAAAGGAAAGAACTGTTAAAGCCAACTAAATATGGCCTGAGAAGGACTCCATACTTCTATGTTTGAGTCCTTCTGGACAAACTGTAACCTACCTTAATAGGCAGACAAGATTGAAAACCTAACTTAGTAGTATGCAGCCATAACAATAGCTGAGTGCTGGCCAATCCCAGTGGCCTTACCTTAACCACTCATACACTGCCAAGTGTTCAGACTGTGTACAAATAAGGCAAACCCCAACTGTAACCAATCCCACTGTTCCTGTATGTCACTTTACTTTTTTGTCTATACATTTATTCTGACGCCAAGGCACCCCTGGAGTCTCTCTGAATCTGCTGTGATTCTGGAGGCTGCCCAATTCACCAATTGTTTTTTATTTTTTTTGCTTAATTAAACTCCATCAAATTTAACTTGTCTGAAGTTTTCTTTTAACAGAACCCATTGATAGTTTGGCCTAAAGTCCACTTATGACCTAAATGAATAGCAGAGTGTGATGCAAAAATAATTGTATAAAGCTTTCCTCTCCTTCAGCAGTTCTGCTTTTTATCTTTACCTTTCAGTTTCTCTCCTGTCCTTTCCTTCTGATTCTTTCTTGTCTCCCCTTCCCTGCCTTTAAATATGTTTCCTTCATATTCTCTTTACTTTCTCCTCGCTGCTACCTACCTTTGCTTTACTTATTATTTTCTCTTTTTTCTCCCCCATCTCCACTTCACCAATTTTTTTTTATTGCCCTTGGAGCTGAAATATTTTGATAGTAGTTGTGAAATGGAGCTTTGTTGTTTGTAATTTTAAAAATAGTTTGAAGAGAGTTTATTTTTCAGAGGAAGAAACTGTGTTTCATTTTTTCTGATCTCAGTTCCATTACCTAATATAAAGCACTTGAATAGAGTCTGACACAGAAAAAGCACCACATTAAATCTTAGCCATGAGAATTCCTTTGATTAAAATTTCCTCTTTGAGTCACTCAACCCTGAAAGAAAAAAGTTTCTTATGTTTTCCTAACCACTAAAGACAGGCAATTACTGTTGCTCTCATAGGCACTTTCTTCTCTTTCTTTCTTCTTCTTTTTTTTTTTTTTTTTTGAGATGGAGTCTTGCTCTGTTGCCAAGGCTGGAGTGCAGTGGCGTGATCTCAGCTCACTGCAACCTCCGCCTCCTGGGTTCAAGTGATTCTCCTGCCTCAGCCTCCCGAGTAGCTGGGATTACAGGTGTGCACTACCACGCCCAGCTAATTTTTGTATTTTTTAGGAGAGATGGGGGTTCCTCCATGTTGGCTGGGCTGGTCTCGATGCCCTGACCTCGTGATCCACCTGCCTCAGCCTCCCAAAGTGCTGGGATTACAGGCGTGAGCCATCGCACCTGGCATCTTATAGTCACTTTCTTTTTTTTTTTTTTTTTTTCTTCAGGCGGAGTTTCGCTCTTCTTGCCCAGGCTGGAGTGCGGTGGTGCAATCTCGGCTAACTGCAACCTACACCTTCTGGTTTCAAGCGATTCTCCTGCCTCAGCCTCCCAAGTAGCTGGGATTACAGGCGCCCACGACCATGACCGACTAATTTTTGTATTTTTAGTAGGGATGGGGTTTCACCAAGTTGGCCAGGCTGGTCTTGAACTGCTGACCTCGTGATCCGACGGCCTCTGCCTCCCAAAGTGCTGGGATTACAGGCACGAGCCACCGCGACCGGCCCTATAGTCACTTTCAAGGATGGAGCTTCTACTCCGTCCCCTAGCTTTCTGTTTCAGGGGATCATGATCAACTTGTCTAAGCAACTCTTCTTTCCATGTAACTTACGCTCATGTTCTTTTGTTTGAGCCTTAGCAGACAGAACAAGTGGACAATGATTTCCTTGTAGTAGCACTTTAAGTTCTAGAAAATGGTTCTAGAAAATGGCTGTCAGAGGCGTTTGAACCAAAATGAGTCCATCTCAAATAGGAGCTGAGTAAAATAAGGCTGAGGCCTACTGGGCTGTATTCGCTAAGGTTAGGTGTTCTAAGTCACAGGAAGAGATAGGAGGTCAGCACAAGATACAGGTCATAAAAACCTTTCTGATAAAACAGATTGCAGTAAAGAAGCTGGCTGAAACCACGAAAACCAAGATGGTGATGAGACTGACCACTGGTTGTCCTCACTGCTGACTCCCATCAGTGCCATGACAGTTTACAAATGCCATGGTGATGTCAGGAAGTTTACCCTACATGGTCTACAAAGGGAAGGCCTGAATAATCCACCCCTTGTTTAGCATATCATCAGCATGTCATCCACCCCTTGGCACCCCAGCATAAAGCCCTGTTGCCCCCAGTATAGGGGATTTTTCTCACGGAAATGCTACTGATTAAATATGAAGGAGAAAGATTTTCCTTCTCACCTCTACATGGTCCATGAATAATGAGTATGGTTGGGGAATGTCAAAATCAGAGAGATCAAAGAGCATTAGATATTAAGGTAGAGAAAGAACAGTGACAGGGAACATATCCCCTCTTTGATAGCTGAGTGAATAAACTTGGGAGCTTCCCAATATAGAGCTAGGAGAAATAGTGGGCCTATCATTTGCTGAATTAACTATTTTGTAAACATTGTGTAAGAAGGCCTGACTCTGGGATTGCTCCTGCCCCACCCACAACATGTATTGTACAAGTAACTGGTTGGTGGTGAAGCCAAGCAAATGCCATAAACTGTCTCTTGTCAGGCGTAAGGTTACACAAGACAATATCGTGTGTGTGTGTGTGTGTGTGTGTGTGTGTGTGTGTTTGTCATAAGCTAATGAAACACTTCTCTGAACAAATTGAAATGCCCCACATCTTTAAAAAGCTCAGTTACATTTTCTTAATAATTTTTTAGGTTAATTTCTCCAAATTAACTTAAAAATGCTGAGGCCAAAACAGATCCAGTCAGGAAATACTTTTTATGAAAATTTGTATTAGCTACACTCTGAAGATTTCAATAGTTCTTAATCGTTTATGAGTGTTCACCACAGTGCTGTGAGCTGGGTTGTCAGCTGTGAGCTGGTTCACCAGCAATTTAATAGTAATATCAGGGTAAAGTAGTCAAGCTTGCAAATGGTTTCCTTTCTAACCAAATAGGTGAGGATGTATTCTAAACTTTCTTTGTAATGGTATCACTTTTACTCACTGTCATTATGACTTCCTGGGTGAAGAAAAGAAAGGTGGCCTTATTGCTGGCAGGTGAGAATTTTACCTGATCCAAGAAGTGAATATCAGTGGTCATGGTTGTGGGAACTGTTTCTATAAAGTTAAACCTGGAAGAAAATGGGATGTATTGAGCCAGTGTTGATTCTAAGGTAGAGCCAGAATTACCTATTCCCCGAGGCAGAGGGAGATTAGTAATATAAAAGACCCTTGTACTTCCAAATCCCCCGTTATTAAAGAACTGCAGTTTTTAAAGCTTACTTTTTAAGACCCTAATTTGACTTGAAACATAGACAAACAAGAAGGTCCTGTATCCTTGCCTTCTCCTTCGGAGAAGTGAATGTCTTCTGCTGGCTTCTTTTTCAATTTAGGAGGAAGGTGGTAGAGGCAGACAGAGGTGTGCAGGTGTTTGTACCTTCCTCAGCACCCTTTATCAGGCAGTCTGGAGAGGAATGAGGCAGGTGACTAGCAGCTATTAAGAATCTCTAGTAAGTTAGACACTGCCAGAAGGTTTCAATGCATTAGCTCATTGCATCCCTACCACAATCTGAGGTGGGTATTGATATAGTTTGGCTGTGTCCCCACCCAAATCTCATCTTGAGTTGTAGCTCCCACCATTCCCACATGTCATGGGAGGGACCCAGTGGGAGGTGACTGAATCATGGGGGTGAGTCTTTCCTGTACTGTTCTCATGAGAGTGAATAAGTTTTACGAAATCTGATGGTTTTGTGAGGGGGAGTTTCCCTGCACAAATTGTCTTGTCTGTTGCCATGTAAAACATGCCTTTCACCTTTTGCCATGATTGTGAGGCCTTCCCAGCAACATGGAACTGTAATTCCATTGAACCTCTTTTTCTTTATAAATGACCCAGTCTCAGGTATATATTTATTAGCATCATGAAAACAGACTAATAGAGGTATCCTCCGGGAAACTGAGGCTCAGAGAAATTTATTGTTGATAAATAAATGTTGATTAAGCACCTAATATATACTTGGCATTTGTGAGTACAGATATAATCTGTGTCCTTATGGGGCTTACATGCAAGACAGAGCACATTATTTCCTCAAGGTCATAGAATAGGTCTAGGCTTTAAAATCCGTTGCTTTAAAAATCTGTGTACTTTCTATTATATCCCCAGAAGACACTAACAATGATGGAACTAAGACAGAAGCTGGGTAAGGGTTGGTCGGCAAACTTGAAGCTTAGAGGGAGCTCTGAACTTCTCTGCCTCAGTTAAGCAGAAGCTTCCAAATGACCCTCAGGCTGCTTTGTTCATAGATTACTCCTGACCATGAAACTGTTATAAGCTCTAGGGAAACTTGGCTCTGTTTCTGAACTGAATGCTGCAGGTAGCTTCATGGTGATCAACCCAGATGCCTGACCTTGTCCTCATTTTGTTTTTATTGTTTAACTTTCTGTGACCCAGACCAGAGACCTTGGAAACCACATACTCCTTAGGCCCTTAGGTGCCTCCACAGCCGCTTCTCATTGTCACATAGCAGACAGCACATGGCATAGATGAGAAAAAAAAAGAGCAAATGGTTAACAAAAATGTGTAGTTATTTTGGATCCAAAATTCTGATTCAAGAGATAAGTGTGTGTGTGTGGTAAGAAGGCAAAATATCTTCTTTTGGGCAAATGGTCAGTTTGCCTTGGCATTCATATATCGTAACACAGCTCAGAGCAATGAGGAATACTTGCAAGTCACTCGTGTGACTTGTGGAAACCCTTTGGTATGGTTGAGCAAATGTGCTCTAGTACAATAGGCCACGTGGATCTCTGTTTACATCTTGCTGATTCTTCCCAACAGGTCTGTGGTGTTGGTAGGATAACTGCTTCACTGAGTCTATTTTCTTATGTGAAAAAAATAATAATTCCTACTTTATGGATTGTGAATATTAAGTGAGTTACCATAGGTGAAATTGCCTTGTACAGTATCTAGTTGTACCTACTAGGCACTCAGTAAATGTTAATTCTTTTTCTCTTACCAAACACTTGCTTCAATGTTTTCTCAGAAATGACTATGGATACGGTTCCTCAATGAGGGACAGAACTAAGAAAACTGAGCTTTTTCCTGGCTAATATGGTGAAACCCCGTCTCTACTAAAAATACAAAAAAATTAACCAGGCATGGTGGCATGTGCCTGTCGTCCCAGCTACTCAGGAGGCTGAGGCAGGAGAATCACTTGAACCCAGGAGGCGGAGGTTGCAGTGAGCAGAGATCATGCTACTACACTCCAGCCTGGGTGACAGAGCAAGAAAAAAAAGAAAAAAAGGAAAACTGAACTTTTGGGGATCTGTATATGGAGTATGGTAAGATGTTTTGAGTATTGTTGAGACAATGAACAGAGATGAAAGTTACACACCAAGGGGGAGGAGATGAAAACTATGGGCGGTGAGGCATAAAGGAAGCCAAGAGAAGCAGGAACAGCCTGCTTACCTCCTGGGTGCTCGTAGAAGAGATTATGGAGATGATGACATTTATTTCTCAGTATCTGAAATGGTATAAGAATTCCTGAGTGTGGGGGCGGGGGTTCTTCTCAGGCCACAGACCTCAAAGGTGTGATGAGCTAGGCTATGGGAAGAGTCTGAGCCCACGTACTAGAATTTCCTTTTCCCCATAGTTTCAGGAAGGGGAGGAGGGTTAGGCAAGAGAATAAGATAATGAGAGAAAGTAATGGGAGGGACACTGTCACATAGGTATCTCGCACTCCTACACATCTTGCTGAGTATACCGAGAATGCAAGGCCAATGATGCTTTGCACCCAGGCCATTTTCCAAGGTTGCGTTTGCAGTGAGCAACCTTGAGGGATGAAGTAATGTCTTCCTCTGGGACAAAGAGTCACCTTGCTTATTGCTTGCTATGAAATGTTGAGTCCCCCAAGCTCAGTGTTCCTCTCCTATAGAGCAGCCTACTCTGTGTAGGACCTGTGAGAATTGGAGAGCAAGTAGAACTGACACAAACATATTGATGCATGGGCTGCTTGCTGTACCATGAGCAACAAAGTCCTTTGCCTCTAAACTAGAGGTCCTCTGTCTCCTGCCAGCATCCATGAAACAATATTGGGCTACCTTGTAGATAGGTTAAAATCAAATCCCAAACTGAATGGGAAATGAATCGAAAAATTTGCAGAACTGTTTTGAAAAAGCTTGTTTTCACCAAAGCATTTTCTTTTTCTCTCTTCTTCATGAAGTTGCTCACTCATCCTAAAAAATCATCAGTAATCTCTGAGGTTCTTGGCAATGCTGCAGAATTCTTGGACTCCTTAACTTTGACCTCCATAGTCAATGAACTTCCTGGATTCTTCCTTAGGCATATGAAAGATACCAGAGAGCACCAAGGCAATACATTTGATACGATGGTACTAGGGTCTTAAGAGGTCATCCAGCCATTCTTGTCTTTGGGCTACACTTAACACCTTATTTTCCTCATTCATAAGTGGAATTATCCTGTGTTTCTCTTCTTTCTTCTTTTCTTTTCTTCTTCTTTCTTTTTTTGGAGACAGTCTTGTTCTGTCACTCAGGCTGGAGTGCAGTGGTGTAATCTTGGCTTACTGAAACCTCCACCTCCTGGGTTCAAGCCATTCTCATGCCTCAGCACCTGAGTAGCTGGGATTACAGGTGTTTGCCACCACACCTGGCTAATTTTTGTATTTTTAGTAGAGACAAGTTTCATCATGCTGCCCAGGCTGGTCTTGAACTCCTGACCTCAAGTGATCCGCCCACCTCAGCCTCCTAAAGTGCTGGGATTACAGGCATGAGCCACTATGCCCGACCCTGGGCTACACTTAAATCAATCCAGTTTTCAAACATCTCCAAAGAATGAGTTTAGCCACATTCCCTCCGAAGCCCACTGTGGCATTTAGCTTTTCCTTTTCAGGACATTTCTGTGCTTTATAATTTAAATAGAATGAGACAGAGAATGAAATGATTTATGATTTAAAGTGTTTCCTTTTGTGACCCTCATGGATATTTAGAGAATTGGTCATACCCTGAGAGAAAAACATTATGTTGAAGTTCACTATCATTGTCTTTTATCAAGGCTAAATGATTTTCTAATTTTCTTTAAAATCTTTCAACAACCTCATTTTTATAAATGTTCTTGGTTTCCTCAGGGAAAATGGGGGAAAAGCTTTACTTTAAGCCCTCGAAATCTTCTTTCCACCCTGCTAACTCTTTCATACATTTTTTTTTTCTGCCAGAGACTTCTATGAATACCAACTCCTAGGCATTGTATTAAGGGGAGTCCCTCAGTTGGGTAGACTGAAAAGATTAAATTCTGAGACCACTTCCAAACATAAGGTTTATGAGTTTGTGTTGTATGGGGATTGTTTATGTCCAGTTTATGGATACCTGTGCAGAGCATCGTGACCCTCCTTCCACTCCACTCAAGATTGCTGTAAATGGCATGGAGAGCTTGCCATATATTGTGCAACAGAGCGTGTGCTTCCAAGACACACTTGTGTAAGAGTCACCACCATTGCCATAAGTTTCCCTTATAGATATGCCTTATCTTGCCCTTCAATTCTTAACAAACTTATTACTATAGATAATAATTGTTTTCTTGGAATTAAGAAAAACCAATATTTATTTTAAAGATCAGAAGGGAGTGCATACATATAGCCTCCCATGTCTGACTTTCCACCATGGTCTGAAAGAGGAATACTAAAACAATACTCTTTCTTCTCCTTTTCACTTGAATTTTTCAAGCTGTGCAGCAAAAGCAGGTCATGGTTTTCCTTCTTGACTTCCTCAGCTATTCACTTATCAGTCAACATATGTTCGTTTGGGACTAAGCTTGTGTAAGCAACTGAGATGTAATTATCTGATTGAGTATAATAACAGCATGTAGCTGTTTGCCATAAATTAAAAACATTTTTTTCCCTTAATTCCTTAGTGAAACTTCTCTGATATAGGATTTCCTGGGTTGGGGGTGGAGTCAACGAGAGCAGGAGAAATTGTGCAAATGTGGCCTTTGCGAAGACCCTAAGAGAAGATCATTAAAACTGCTTAATTTGGTACTGCACAGTAAAGTGTCTTCCTATGAATTTTATTTTTGCTTTTAAAAGCATCTACTTTGGCAGATACTGTAATCAACAATTTACAGTGTTGTAGCTGTCATTCCACTGACCTTTAAAACATTATATTCTACCTATGAATCATATTTAGGGAAAAGTTAATGGCTTCAATGGAGAGCAGAAAATGTTGTAGAATAACTTTTATTGATATAAAAAGATATTTACAAGTAGTGATTTTCATTTTCTTCCTTTTGCTCATATGTATCTTCTAATTTTGACATTGTTAATACCTATAAAACTAATTTGTGACCTACCGCTTAAAGTGATGGGTTTTAATTGCCCAGAGGGCCAACAAAACCAAATAGGGCCTACTGTGGTCATGCCATATTAAAAAAAACTCCATATCATTGAAGTTAATACTGGAATATATTTTTCAAAACCCCACCATTTAGAATATTGAGGAATAATAAATACCTGGTCCTTTTTTTGTTGTATAAACATACATGTGCATCGGAGGCTCATCTTTAATGTTTTTATGTGGCCTTTGAAACAGCTTCAAGAACTTCTCTTTTAGGGTCCTGGAGCACTTAAGGGTCAATGGAGCCTGTTTGACTATCACAGTATTAGAAACTTTTAATAGCCTATGATATCCAATAATCCATGGAAATAAAATATATCTTGGTCCAAGCCTGACTCAGAAAAACTTTCATCAAATTTGAAAGATTTGTATCCCTTTGATTTTGTTGATAATTCAATTCAATTTTAAAGACTGCATACTTACAACTATATTACTCAACACCTTCTCTTCAATTTTATTGTTGGTAATGTCTATTGAAGGTAATGTTTAGAGCCAAAACAATTTTAAGTTTGCATTTGACATAAACTGAACATCCCTGCTGCTTATCCTCAATGTGTCTAGGTTGAATTTGATCTCCCAAACTTGGTCTTTTTCACATTATCTCCTCATGGTTCAATGTTCCCACTCCCTGAGTTCCCAGCTTGGAATTCTGGTTGTTCTCTGAGGTTTCTCTTTCTTTCTCTCCCCTGCTTCCCCAATTGATTGTTGAAATCTGTCAAGTCTACCTCTTAAATGGCTGTCTCTTTACTGTCTCTCCCCTTATTCCCTGCTCTGCCCTGGTCCAGATTCTCATCATTTCTCACTTTGAGTAGCTCAAGTGCCTTCTACAGGTCCTCCTTGCCTATCATCCTCTAATCTATCTCCCCAGCTAGGCACCCTCTCTTAAAGTGTGATTATGTCACTCTGTTTAACAATCGTCTTTAGCAATCATTGTCTCCAGATAGAAAAATTGTTTTTCAATTTAAAAATGTTTAATTGTGGTGCAATACACATAACATAAAATTTATCATCTTAACAATTTAAAAATATGTGGTTCAGTAGTGTTAATTACATCCACACTATTGTGCAGCCAATCTCCAGAACTCATTTCATCTTGCAAAACTGAAATTGCATATCAATTAAACAACAACCTCCCATTCCCTTAACCCTCCAGCCCCTGGCAACCAACATTCTAGTTTCTGTCTCTATGAGTTTAACTGCTCTGGGTTAAACTCATATAAGTGGAATCATATAGTATTTGTCTTTTTGTGACTGGCTTATTTCACTTAGCATAACGTCCTCAAGGCTCACCCATGTTTTAGTATGTGTCAGAATTTCCTTCCTTTTCAAGGCTGAATAATTAAGGAGAGACATTTTTTAGCACCCACAAGATCCTGCTTGATCTTATTTCTGCTAATCTCTCCCACCTCAGGTCCTGTTAAACACTCACTGTATCCATTGCTTTAGCTCAGTTGAATTCTTTGCAGTTCTCCAAATAGTCCAACAGCCAGTGCTTCTTTGCCAGTGTTTCCTCTGACCAAAATAGCTCTCTGGCTATTTTTTTTTTCACCTGGCTAATGCTTAGTGTCCTCACTAACAAACATCCATTTTGTAATCTTCCTTTAAAATTTGAAATAGGTGACTCAGATGTTTCTGCATCATTTTCCCCCATGAAATACAATCTTTAATTTTCCTTAGTTTTCCGTGATACAATTATAATTTAGCTGCTTTACTGTTGGTGGACAATTGCATTATGTCTTGACTTACCTATTATTATTAACACTGTGAGAAGTATGTCCTTCTGCTTCTGACCATGATGGAGTAACTCATACCAGACTTTTCCTCCTATCAGAAACAACTGTAAAACTAGACAAATATATGGGGCATCATCTCTTTGTAAGCTTTGAACAATAGACAGTGCAGGGCTGTGATGCTTGAGAGAAGGGAAACACAAGGGTTATGATATGGTTCAGTTCTGTGTCCCCACCCAAATCTCATGTTGAATTGTAATTCTCAATGTTAGGGGAAGGACCTGGTGGAAGGTAATTGGATCATGTGGGTGGATTTCCCCCTTGCTGTTCTCATGATAGTGTGTAAGTTCTCACAAGATCTGATGGTTTAAAAGTGTGTGGCACTCCCCTTTGCTCTCTCTCTCTCCTGTTGCCATGTGAAGATGTGCTTGCTTCCGCTTTGCCTTGTCATGATTATAAGTTCCCTGAGGCCTCCCCAGTCATGCCTCCTGTACAGCCTGCAGAACTGTGAGTCAATTAAACTTCTTTTGTTTATAAGCTACTCAGCCCCAGGTAGTTCTTTATAGCAATGTGAGAATGGACTAATACAGGATGGGAACTATGTTTGCCCTCATCTTTCTGCCTGACTCCAGTATAGGCTGATGGGGTCAAGTACATTATGATGATTTTTCTGAGCTGAGCAGGCAGAGGTGAGAGTTCAAGACTGCTCAAGTGCCTGGAATTTATGCAGCAGGGTACTAGACTACAGGGAGATTATGAGATTATGGGGTGCCATTTGGGGATTCCTTCATTGGGGAGGGAGAGGGAGAGAGAGACAAAGACAGAGAGAAAGAAGAGAAGAGAGAAGAGAGGCAGGAACTGGAGTGAAAAATATTTGAAGAAACAATGGTTGAAATTTTTCAAAATTGGTAACAGATGTAATCTTTACATACCTAAGTTCTGCATACTCAAACAAGATGATTACAAAAAACCCCACTAGCTAAGCACATTGCAGTCAAATTGCTGAAAACGAAAGATAAAAACCTTAAAAGCAGGTAAAGAAAAAATACTTTGCACAGAGGGTACCAATGATACAAATTATGGTAATTTCCAAATGGAAGTGATGGAGGGGAGAAGACAATGGAACTGTATTGGTAAAGTGCTAAACAAACAAACAAACAAATTTCCTCAAAATACATATCCACCCAGCATTCTATATTTAGAGAATATACCCTTCAAAAGTGAAAGTGGAATAAGGATGCATTAGCATAAATGAAAGTTGAGAGCATTCATCACCAGTAAGCTTTAATTGTGAGAAATCCTTTAGGATTTGGTTGAAGTTACAGAGAAATAATACCAGATGGAAAACCAAATCCATAGAAAAAGAATAAAGAGCACTTTGCAATGGTAATTATGTGGATAAATACAAAATACTACAATTTTTTTCTTAATTTTATTAAAAGACAATTGTTTAAAACAAATGGCAAGATGGTAGACTAAACCACAATCATATTGATTAAATATAAATTGAATACTCCACTTGAAAAGCAGTAATTGTCAGATTTTATGAAAAAGCAAGGTCCAACTATATGCTGTCTAAGGAGATATATTTTAAGTATAGTGATACATATATTGCAATTGAAAAAGAGACGGGAAAAGATATACCATACAAATAATAAGGATGAGAAAGCTTGAGTGGCAATATTAATGTCAAAGTAGCCCTAATTATAAGGATTCACCAGAGACAGAGACCACTTGTGATATTTAATAAAAGGGTCAATACCTCATAAAGACAAACCAATTATAATGTGTATGCACCTAATAACAGAGATTCAAAATACATGAAGCAAAAATGGACAGAACTAGAGGGAGAAACAAGCAAATCTACAATTATCTTAGAGACTTTAACACCCCTTTCTTGGTAGTTGATAGAACACACAGGCAAAAAGACAAGACTTGGATGATTAATCATCTATCAAATTCCTTGACAAAATTGTCACCTATTGAACACTCCACCCAACAACTTCAGAACACGTTCTTCGCAAATGCGTGGGGGAACATTCCCCACCAGTATGATAAAATGCTTTTATAAACTTCAAAAGATTGAAATGGTAAAGGATATGTTCTCTTACCACAGCAGAATTAAATGACAAAATGAGAGAGAAGTTCTCTGTTATCCTTCTCATAGGAGAACTTTGTGATCAAGTTCTTGTTCTTTTGCAAAAAGGAAATGCCCTGAGCCTTACTAAATGGAGTTGTGAAGTCATTCTATTAATCAGAAGGACAGGTTTAAGACTCGCATTGGAATGTATACATCCAAATGAATTCTCTCCCTGTTTCTCTCATTCTAGGTCTAGTTAGATAATTAGACAGATAAAATAAATAGTGATACAGATCAACAGCTACTTATATAAACATACATAATGTTAATATATGTAATTTAAGCCTTCAGTTTGAAATAATTTTAGATTTACGGAAGAGTTGTAAAGACAATACAGAGTTCCTGCATACCCTTTACCCACTTTCCCTTAATTTGAACATTTTACATAACCATGATAAAGTTATTAAACCTAGGAAATTAACTTTGGTGCAATGCTATTAGCTAAGTTACACACTTTATTTGGATATCACCAATCATTCTACAATCAATGCCCTTTTTCTCTTCCAGGAATGAGTCCAGGATACTACACTGCCTTTAGTTGTATGTCTCCTTTCTCTCCTGTACTCTATGAAAGTTTCACAGTTTTACCTTTTCTTAATGACTTTGACATTTTCGAAGAGTATTAGGTATTTTGCAGAATGTCCCTCAGTTTGGGTTTACTGATGATTTCTCATGATTAGCTTGGAGTTACAGGTTTTAGGGAAAGATAACACTGAGGTGAAGTATTTTTTTCATCACATTATATCAAAGGCTACCTGACATCAATGCGACTTTTTACTGGTGCTGTTAAATGTGATCATTTGGATAAGGTGGTGTCTTCCAGGTTTCTCCATTGTGTAGTTATTACGTTACCTTTTCTATAGTTTATTCTTCAGGGGCAAGTCACTAAGTGCAGCCCATTCTCAAGGGGAAAAGAATTAAGCTCCATCTCCTGGAGGGTGGATTATCAAAGAATTTGTGTACTTATTTTAAAAATAATAAATATTTGGGCAAGATACTGTGAGGCTATGTAAATATTCTGTTTCTCTGTAATGTTTTGCCCATAATTTTAGCATTCATCTGTGAATCTTGCCACAGTTATTACTGTGGTGTCCTAAGGGTTATTTTCTATGACTTTCGTTCCTTCTGCATTTATTAATGAGAATTCTTTGTAGGGAAGAGCTGTCCCTTTTCTTTCATTTATTTATTTATTCTATCCTTGATTTGCATTAGCATGGGCTCATAGATGCTTATTTTATTCTTAGAGTTTCTAGTTGAAACTTGTTACAGATTATGTGGCTTCGAGGGGCATCGGCCCGACGTTGGTGAATGCTGCCATCCTATTTCTCCTTCCCAGATTGCAGACAACTTGCCTTCCCTGTGATCTCAGTTGATGGATGAGATCAAGAAAAGTTGTTACTTTCCACTTTGTGCAGATTTTTTCTTGTTGTAAAGGTGCGAGTGATGCTTTTTTTTCGGCTCTCTACATCTCTGGGCTGAAACCAGAAGTCTATTTAATGTATTTTAATGTAATGTGTACTATATTATGACATAATATAATACAACGTAATGTAATAAATCCATCGTAAGAAGATATTTTGGGGATAAGGAGGGGATACACTGATATTACCTAGGTGTTAGATGATATTAATTTGTTAATTTTGTTAGATGTGGTAGTGGTATTATAATGCCCTTTGTTTTTAGGATGGCATGATAAAATATTTAGGGGTGAAATACAATCCTTTTGTCTTACTTTGTTTTCTTATTGCTGGGGCATTTTAATGGGTCTGTTTGATCATGGAGTCCTAAAGATTGAAATTGAAAGGGAGTTCACTCAGATTGCTGGTATATATGAAAAAATTTGGGCCTGATTGACTTCAAGCTTTTGCCTGAATTGAGTCAATATGTAGAGAATTGTGACTGTTCTTCCAATTTTTAGACTGAGTCACTTCCTAGACCCAGAGTCCTTTGAAAAGCAGGCAGGTACACTTGAGAAAGAAAGTGTCAAAAACATCAGAAATATATATGGAGACTACTTTGCTTAACCTCCCCAAAGGAACCTGCAGACATTTGCCATGGTCACTACACACAGAATGGGTAAATACCTCAAACTTCTAAGGCTTACTGAGCATTCCATTTGGAAGAAATATCTAAAAGCATAAAGGAGAAAATGATTTCTCATAATCACACCACTGAGAGCTTTTTTTTTCTTAATGTTACAATCATAAGTTCTTCTATTTCCTCTGTTCTCATCATCAGTTTTTTGGTAACGATTTCTTTAAACAGGAAGCAAGGTGAATGAATAGTGACTGTTGAAATGTCCCATGATTTGCTAATCAGTAATTAAACTGTAAAACAGGACAGACTATGTTTTCCCAATGTTATTACAACATTTGGTTGTTAATGATGATAAACTAGAATACCTGGGCTTCAGAAATTTAAATTCTTTGTGTGAAGCTTGACAGTCTTTGACAGAACTTACTTATGGACTGTCTCAGTGTAAAATATGCAAATAATAAGAAATAAGCCAAAACTTATGTGAGAATAGGCATGGTTACTGATATTACCAAAACATAAGCTTTTTATCTCTATTATGCTTTCATAAATAATCCTTTAAGAATCTTGCTTAGGATCTAAATCAGTCCCACTGTTGGCAACTCAGATAGGTTCTTTATCCCTTGATGAGACTTAATCTATTAATATAAGCCATTGTTATTTGAAAGTAACATTGTGTGTTTGTAGAAGAGATAAGTCAGTTATTAGGCTTGCTTGACTGTACTGTATTTCCTCAAACATACTGTAGTATCCTAGTGTCTATGTGTAAGATGTTACTTGTTTTCCGTAATTTATGACCCATTGTAGCCATGGGTCAACACAAAGGAACTGATGGAGACAGGCAGCTAACAAATAGAAAAAAACAGAATCAGCTTCCCTGTGAGGAAGAACAAAACTATAATGATTAAAATTGATCTTCAGGCTGATAGTGAAGAGGCAGATAAAGTATAAAATTGTGAAGCATATCAATAAAGTAGACATGGATCTGTATACTAAATCCCTGAGTGCTATAGCCAGGGATTACCTTTGTTGGGTAAATTGAATTTAATACTACTTTTCAAGGTGAGATGGTAAATAGTGAAGCTTCCTACTTAAGTAAATAATGTCAAGTCTAGAAGTATAAGTAGATTCAAAATAGAATTAGTTTAATATACTATTGATAGATTAGAAATTAAGATGACATTTCAGAAATAGCCATCTTCAGGGGTAGATTCCTTTTTAGAAACAATCAAACTCTCTCAAAATGTCTCTTCCTTTTTTATTAGGAAAAAATACTTGGCTATTTGGACTATTAGTTTTACACTTTGACTTACTTCTTAATTTGTTCAAGATGTTTAAGTAGTTTTGGAGGTCAAATTTCTTTCTTGTACCAACTCTTTATAATGGATTTGATCTTTTGGGCCTGAGCCTCCATTTACCCCATGAGGGGCCTTTAAAAATTATTTAAATATTGTTTCATTCAAAGTGAGCATATATACATACACACACACACACATACATATATATATATATATATATAGCACTACTAGGTGCTGTGGAGAATTATGATAAAAATAGTAATATTAATAATAACTAATATTTATTAGAATTTTCTGTTAGCTGGATACTGTTCTAAGTGGTTTTTCTGTTTTACTGCACTCCAACCTGGGTGAAAGAGTAGAGTGATCATAGCAAACTGTAGCCTTGAACTGCTGGGCTTAGATCCTACCATCTCACCCTCCTAGGTACCTGGGACTGCAGGCATGCAACACCACGTCTGGCTAATTTAAAAGACAAAAATTTTTATTTAGAGAGAGTCTCACTGTGTTGCACAGGCTGGTCTCCAACTCCTGGGCTCAAGCGGCCCTCCTGACTTGGCCTCCCGAGTAGCTGAGATTACAGGCGTGAGTCATTGTGCCTGGCTTGTTCTAAGTGCTTTATGCATATGAAATCATTTAAATCCTCATCACAGGTTTATGAAGTAGGCACCGTTATAAGCCCCATTTTCCAGTTGACAAGACTGAGGCAAGGAAACGGTAAGGAAAAGTCAGAATTCCATCCAGATATTTGGCTCATACTCTAATCATGAGGCTAAACTGCTTCTCACTACACGTATCTTCATAATAACTGTGTTTGAGGTCTTGAACTTGTGTTTTAAGTCTGGTAGAGGCATAAGAAGTTTAAAAACAAAGAAGCAAAATCCCGAGGAAGTTAGTAAACTTCTAGTGAATGACAGTCCGAACGTTCTTTGGGGAAGAGGAGAGGAATCTCCTTTTGATAAGTGTTATCAAAGTAGACTGTTTTCACATACACAAGGGAACTCGATAGGGCATTCCTGGTGGATATAATAAAATGAGTAAATGCTATGATGGGAGGAAATGCCTAGTATGTTCTTGGGTTAATTTGATTCAACAAAGGTAGTTTTGTTGTGAGTCAGTAGAGGGGGTAGGGTAGAAAGGTGGAAGTTAGAAGAGTGCCAGATCCTAGAGGACTAACGATGGGCTTAAACCACAAAAAGTGTAGCTTTGCCATTGAAATAAAAGTTTGGGGTCTTATTTTTTTAAGTTTCTCCCTGAAATTATTTCTTGACATTCATTAGCTCAGCAGTGTATCTAAATAAGCTTTTTTGGTTTCTATTATAATAGATGTTTTTTCCTTTTTCTTCCCTCTGAAAAGTATCAGTAGTTAGCATTTTTTGCACATTATTTGAAAATCTAGGTTTTATATGATATTCTTATTGCCAAAGGGACATTCTGTAGGCTCTTTGTAAGTGATTTTAGGTTTCAGATCCTTATTATACTTTTATTAGCACTAATACTTTATCCAACTAGAAAATTAAAACTTTTCTTAAAAATTAATTCATCTAAGTGTCTGTAAATTAAAGGAACAACTAAAGATTCTTTATTTGGTGTCAAAAACTCCTTGTTTCTACAACAATAGTATAAAACAAAGCCTGTTTTTAAATGTATTTTGCCCACAATATCTGAATTTCAAATCTTAAATAAAATCTGGTTCATATTACTACCTTTAGCTTGACTTTCTAAAAATTACTGATACTTCAGTATGGTTCGTTTTATGCCGTCTCATGGCTTGTCAGAAATGCTTTATATCAAGATTTCAAAGTGTGAACAGATTTCCTGCCACATTGATTAAGTTTGTAATTTCGGCTATTTTCCCAGCATCGAGGTCTCTGCTTTGTGTTTATGCAGGAGACTCGTAGCTTAAATTGTACTTTAAGGTTTTATTTCTTGTTTTTAAATTAACTTATGTTTAATTTCTAGTTTCTTTGTAGCCTTTTACAAGTTTAGTTAGGTAATAAAATGGATTTACTCTAATTTCTCTAATAAAATTTTAAATTTATTAAATATGAAATTTAGCAAGTTTAATAAATCTTTTTATTCATGTACTATACAGCTCATCTTATATGCAGACATAATAACTGAATGTGGAACTCGTTTCCAATTACACAGATTTCTTAATATCCACTTTATCATCTCTAACTAAGGATGTGTTTTTTTATTTTGAGGTCGCAACAGAACAGAAAAGAAAACAGTGAATTGAGTAATGGGCTTAGCATTGCTGCTGCCTGGTTGTGTATCTTTGGTAAACTTCTTTGGGATTTGGTACTAACTTACAAGTCTTTGCAGTTTAGACAGTTAAATATGACTGAATGGCTGAACAAATTTTAATAGCGTATGCTTCTTTTATACTATTCATTTACCCAGTAGAGATTTAATTGACCACCTGCTAAATGTGAAGCACTATTCTTAACATTACCTTTTTAATCTTTGATTTGGAGTACGCCAACATTCTGGAATTTCCACTATCAATTTATAACGTTTACTTTCCCCTCTGTTACCGGGATGGCCACTTCTTATCAGTAAGGTCATGGAGGGAGAAAAAGAAAAATTGGGGGCTAGACTTCCTGCTCTTAACATACAGAAGCAATTAGCTTGTGAGGGAATATGTAGTATTTTGGATTTCTGCCTTCTTCCTTCCATAATTTTTTTTTTTAAAAAAGGTTCACATGTTTTGTGTGTGTCTTACGTAACAGTAATCTGTGTTATGAACTTAAATGACAAGGATCACTATTTCACATCTTCGGAGATTGACCACAGAGGTAATAAGTAACTCTTCTTAAATAACTGTATGCATCATTTTTCATGTAAAACTCTTATTTGGATGCACCCCTTTGAGAAAAGACTTAGGCTCCTTCAAATGTCACTGTGATATTTACTAATAAGCTCAGTTTAAGGTGCAGCAACTAAGGTTGTGTTTTTTTTTTTTATTAAGTTCAGTTCAGCAAATACATGTGAAAAGCTTCTGGGTAAATTTATATTTTTATTTATGGGAAAGCAGACAATTTTATTAATGCCTGTATTTTTCTAGTTCAGTGTTTGTCAAACTTCAAGTTTTAACATGTTGATCATGAAACCAATTGAATTGTGACCATTGTTTTAAAAGGAAAGATTTAAAAAAAAAGTAAAATATCAATATATACGAAGTAGTAAGTATTGTTTACTAAACTTTGGTTTTATTTAAGTACATATCTATATACTATGTCAGTGAGAAACAGTTTTCATTTTTTTTTTTGAAAAACATTTCAAAAGCTAAAAAAGAAGTTTGAAAACCAGTTTGTAAGTACACCTGGGGTAAAGGTACGCTTCTTGTGGCATAAGTTGCCTGGAACAACTGAGGGTGAGAATGGGGATGCACCCTTATCATAAACTTCTGCTAAAGTATAAGGATGTGAGTGCTGGGAGCAAAGCAGTGCTCACCACTTCTGCAGTTTTCTATTGCAGCACTTTAAGTAATATAGGAACAAGTGGACTGGAACCAAAGGCAAAGAGGGAAGGTGATGGTTAAGGGTAGGATTGAATTCATTGTCCAAGGGCTAAGTACATATATATATGTGTTTGGGAGAAGGCATTATGTAATAGTTCTTAACCTCCTCTGAGTGAAGGTTGTCCACTTTTCTTAAAGTATACATGTAAATCAACAATGAAATTATTTTTTAGGCACTAATGCATAGTGGTAAGAAGTGACTTGAGAATCACAGTGCTAGAGTTTGAATCACTGTTCTACTACTTGCTAGCTGTGTGACCTTGGGCCTGCTTTAACTCTCTGCACTTTGTTTTCCAAATTTAGAAAGCAGAGATAATAATACCTGTCTCATTGTGTTGTTGTGAGGATTATATGAACTAATATATGTAATGTCCTGAGAACAATGTCTGGCACACATTGTTACTTAATTAAAATGAGCTGTCCTTACTGTTATTATTAGACATGAGCTAGATAACAGTGGCCTCTGCATGGGAAAGATTATTTTAATTCTGATGTAGTCCAGTTTATCTATTTTTTTCTTTTGTCTCTTGTGCTTTGGTGTCATATCTAAAAAACTAATGAATAACTCAAGATCACAAAGATTTACTCCTGTATTTTGTAGTTTTAGCTCTTTAGATCTAGGATTCATTTTGAGTTAATTTTCATATATGGTGTGAGGTAGGGGTACAATTTCATTATTTTGCATGTGAATTACTCAGTTGTGCCAGCATCATTTGTTCAGACTATTCTTTCCTCACTAGAAAAATATTTCTTTAAAGAATAATGAATACTTTTTTTTCTTTTTAACTGCTGTCACTCAATTGGAAAAAGAATAATGAATAATTTTAAATAATTTTCCTACAGGTAAATTTAAGTCTTTTTGTTTAGATTACACATATTAAGAAATAATGGATTTGTATTTCCATAGGTGTGCTTGATGTTTATAAAGTTCTCTGTCTCTGGAAAAAATAAAATAAGGCAAGACAGTCTTCTTAGTGGAGTTATTTTTGCAAGAAAGTTACAAGCCAGTTTTAATTCATCAATTGGATAATTTTTCCTGCTTGCTGGAGGTATTTCAGTATTGGTGATATCTGAATTATGAAATGTCCATTATGGAAAGCTTTGTCATTCACCATGCATTTTAGGAATTTGTTTCTGTGTCCATACGAGGAATAATGAATTAAGTTATCTGATAAAAATACAGATTTTTGCTCAATATACAGTTGCAGAAGAACTCATTGTCCAAATTTGTAAGACTTTTTTTTTTTTTTTTTTTTTTTGAGATGGAATCTCGCTTTGTCGCTCAGGCTGGAGTGCAGCACCCGTGCAATCTCGGCTTACTGCAAACTCTGCCTCCCAGGTTCAAGCAATTCTCCTGCCTCAGCCTCCCGAGTAGCTGGGACTACAGGCATGTGCCAATATACCCAGCTAATTTTCGTATTTTTAGTAGAGACGAGGTTTCACCATGTTGGCCATATTGGCCAGGCTGCTCTCGAAGCCTGGATCTGCCCACCTTGGCCTCCCAAAGTGCTGAGACTACAGGCATTAGCCACCGTGCCTGGTCAAACATTTTTTTTTTTTTTTGTCGTCTTATTGTTAGTCTTTTGGTTAAGTGGTATTATAACTTAGTCATATGAGTAATATAAGGCAGCTTGCTGAAGTTTGGGGGATTTTTTTTTTTTAGTGGAGATGAGGTCTCACTGTGTTTACCAGGTTGGCCTTGAACTCCTGGGCTCAAATGATACAGCCTCTTGCCACAGCCTCCTGATTGTCTGGGACTACAGATATGCACCACTGCACCTGGCTTTCTTGATGAAATGTTAAATACCCAAATATTTAAGCAGAAATAATAGCTTGTCTTTATTGTTTTCCTACTACTTGTCAGGTATATTATTAAATGTTTTACATAATTTGTCTCCAGTCCATATACCATACTCTAGTAGAAGTGGGTAAGAAAACCAAGGTACTCAAAGAGGCTAATAAATAACTTGTGCTGGGTCACAGAACTAATGGGAGGCAGGGCTGGAATTTGACTCTTTCTGCTCTCAAAGTGCATTAAAGTCATGAAATTTCTCTACTAGGTCACCTGGAAGAAAAGTGATCTTTTTTTTTTCCAGTCTTTTTTGTTACTGTTTTTCAGCCAGGAGGTAGTAGAGTTAGGTAGTAGAATGTTAGTCCTGGCATCTGGTGGTCAGCCCTCCAAAAAAGTTTTTGATTTTTTTTTTTTTTGTCTTAAACTTGGGAGCTACTAACTTTCAAGTCATACTTTCTTATCCAAGAGCTGGGTATTTAGGTAGCAGGAACTATCCTATGTCCTCTTGAAGGTTCAGTTGTTAAAATTAATTGGTTCTGATTATCACTGTGCTCAAGATTTACATTTCCAGGAGCTAGAGTTTGATTGGTCTAACATGGATCTGTGCGTTTTCTTTAGCTGGGGAGAGGAAGGTACCTCGATTGATACCTTCACCAGGACTGCATGCAGTGAGAGAAAGAAGTTTCCTTAAAATAACTGGGTTCTGTTATAGAAAGAAGAGGAAGCAGATATCAAGCGGGCAAAAACAATCAGGTTCCATTACATAAATAATAACCCGAATGTGAGAATAATAAATGGATAATATAATTATTTTAAGCTGGGAAATATACCTGGTTATTAGTATTGAATATCTGGTAGTGGGGTTGGGGAAAAAGTTGAGAATAAGAAAAGCCTTAAAATCATAAAAATTAATTGGAAAAGAGGATGGCTAAGCAGATACCCATGTTAGATAATGTTCATAATGGCAAACCAACCTGAAGATTTGTTTAAATTGTAGTATGTAGTCAGGTGTGGTGGTGCTCACCTGCAGTCTCAACTGCTTGGGAGGCTGAGGCAGGATGATTGCTTTAGCCTAGGTTCAAGGCTACAGTCAGCTAGTGAGCTATGATTGCACCACTGCATTCCAGCCTAGGGGGCAGAGCAAGACCCCATCTCTAAAAAAGATAAAGTGAAATGAATAAATTATAGTATGTTATGACAACTATAGTAATCTGAAGTCAGTGAAAATGTTGCACATGTGCATCTAATAATGTGAAATAATTTTTAGAAAGTTTTTAATGAAAAAAACCAACTTTTAAGTGTGGCTAGTATGACCTTACCTATATCTCACTTACAGAAAATATAAAAGACTGAAGACAGTCACAGGTTAACTGTTCTAACTCTCTTGTTGACTTGATTCCCTTTTTCCTGCTCCCTAGCAATCCTCATGTAGTTAGGTAAAACTGATTCTTCATCTGGCTTATTGCAGAAACTCTTAGCCTGTTTACTTAAAGCTTTTTGAAGCCCAGAGACCCATCTTTTGAATTCAGAAGTTTTGGCTATTAAGAGTTAGATGTTTCATATGTATGTTGGCCATATAAGCGTCTCCTTTTGAGAAGTGTCTGTTCATATCCTTTGCCCACTTTTTGATGGGGTTGTTTTTTTCTTGTAAATTTAAGTTCTTTGTAGATTCTGGATATTAGTCCTTTGTCAGATGGGTAGATTGCAAAAAATTTCTCCCATTCTGTAGGTTGCCTGTTTACTCTGATGATAGTTTCTTTTGCTGTGTAGAAGCTCTTTAGTTTAATTAGATCTCATTTGTCAATAAATTACTTTGGGCAGTATGGCTATTTTCATCATATTGATTCTTCCTGTCCATAAGCATGGAATGTTTTTCCATTTATTTGTGTCCTCTCTTATTTCCTTGAGCAGTGGTTTGTAGTTCTCCTTGAAGAAGGTCCTTCACATCCCTTGTAAGTTGTATTCATCATCACTGATCATTTGAGAAACGTAAATCAAAACCACAATGAGATAATCATCTCATGCCAGTCAGAATGGCGATTATTAAAAAGTCAGGAAACAATAGATGCGAGTGAGGCTGTGGAGAAATAGGAATGCTTTTACACTGTTGGTAGGAGTGTAAATTAGTTCAAGCATTGTGGAAGAGAGTGTGGCGGTTCCTCAAGGATCTAGAACTAGAAATGCCATTTGACCCAGCCATCCCATCACTGGGTATATACCCAAAGGATTATAAATCATTCTACTATAAAGACACATGCATACGTATGTTTATTATAGCACTATTTACAATAGCAAAGACTTGGAACCAACCCAAATGCTCATCAGTGATAGACTGGATAAAGAATATGTGGCACATATATACCATGGAATACTACGCAGTCATAAAAAGAATGAGATCGGCCGGGCACGGTGGCTCATGACTATAATCCCAGCACTTTGGGAGGCCAAGGCAGTTGGATCACAAGGTCAAAAGATCGAGACCATCCTGGCCAACATGGTGAAACCCTGTCTCTACTAAAGTATAAAAAATTAGCCGGGCGTGGCGGCACGCGCCTGAAGTCCCAGCTACCCAGGAGGCTGAGGCAGGAGAATTGCTTGAACCTGGGAGGTGGAGGTTGCAGTGAGCTGAGATCGTCCCACTGCACTCCAGCCTGGGCGACACAGTGAGACTTGGTCTCAAAAAAAAAAAAAAAATGAGATCATGTTCTTTGTAGGGACATGGATGAAGCTGAAAGCCATCACTCTGTGCAAACTAACACAGGAACAGAAAATCAAACACCACACGTTCTCACTTATAAGTAGGAGTTGAACAATGAGAGCCCATGGACACAGGGAGGGGAGCATCACATACCGGGGCCTGTGGGGCGGTGGGGGGCAAGGGGAGGGAGAGCATTAGGACAAATACCTAATGCATTCAGGGCTTAAAACCTAGATGATGGGTTGATAGGTGCAGCAAACCACCATGGCACGTGTATACCTATGTAACAAACCTGCACATTCTGCACATGTATCCCAGAACTTAAAAAAAAAAATTCTGTCTCTTCTATGAGTTTCAGAAGCCTCCATTTGAAACTAGGATACCATAATATCAAATTGTGTTCTCCATGCTCTGCTGTGTATTTCTTTTCCTATGGCAATGGATGTCTTTGATTGAATTGCTGCGGGGAAGGTGTTTGGAGGGGACAGGAAAATAGTGTGGACTAAGGAAACTTGCTTAGTCTTTCCTAGAGGTATTCCACTGCAGCTCCACTACTGTCTTCACAGATAAGTGAGAACTGCATATGCTTTGAGAAATGGGAAGTCCAGGGTAAATCCTGTCATTTTAGGTTAATAAAATCTAACTGTAAGAAGAGCTTTTACTGAGGAGAGAAAGAAAGGCATAATCAAGGAAGCTGCAGTCTCACTACTATATTTCATCTTAAAGGCCTCTCTTTGTCTTGTAGAACTTCCTCCAGATATCAGTTTTAGAAAAGCCATATTATCATTTCCTAATTAACTTTCATATATATATATATATTTTTTTTTTTAGACAGGGTTTCACTTTGTTGCCCAGACTGGAGTGCAGTGGGGTGATCTTGGCTCATTGCAGCATGCACCTCCCAGGCGCCAGCCATCCTCCCACCTCAGCCTCCTGAGGAGTTGGGACTACTGGCATGTGCCACCACACCCAGCTAATTTTTGTAGTTTTGGGAGAGTTGGGGTTTCGCCATGTTAGCCAGGCTCTTCTTGAACTCCTGCCCTCAAGTGATCCGCCTGCCTCAGCCTCCGGAAATGCTGCGATTATAAGTGTGAACCACTGTATCTGGCCTTTGAAATATTATTATAGGAAAAAAGAGGAGATGCACTTTATGTAGAGGAGAACTTTAATTTATGCTGGGACAGTACCTAAAAGATAATCCTTTATTCATACGTAAGATGAAATTGAGAGGTAAATTGGATAACTTATACTGTTGCTTTTAAAAAATTTTAACTTATATAATTTTTTTTGTATTTATCTTATTTTAGCCTATGTAAGTTATATCTTATACAAATCTAGGTTTCAGAGAACTATATGCAAAGAAACAATGCAATAGGATTATTTTAAAGCCATTGTTATTGTTAGAAAACATAATACCTTTGAAATTACTTTTCATGTAAGGTACGTAGGCATTTCTGTGATCACATTAGAAATACAGTGTCTTCTGTCCAGTTTAGAATAGAAATTTTCCTTTTCTTCCCTTTCTTCATACTACTCAGATTTCTATGTTTGGTAGAACAAATTATAAGAGAAAATATTTGAAATGTCACATACTCAAGTAGATGTTTAAATATTTGAAAATTTTCTGGTTTTCAGAGATTTTGAATTGCTGAATAATCCTTTAAATTAAGATATTAAGAGTAATTTCCACAGAGTAATTATTTGAAAGTCACTGAAAGCAAAACACATGCTTAATGTAAATATTTATTGCACTATTGTACCTTTTTCTACCTCATAAAAATGAGAACAGCAGTCTGTACTTTTCTACTTTGTCATTCGTAAGTCTATTGGAGAAATGTATATTTTGTTTGCTTAGTATCTTCATGCTGCAAATAGCCTGAAATTCTTTAAATGGGGCTAGCGATGTATTATGGATACTTGTTAAGTGGTATAGAAGTTTCACTTTTTATTTTGTCCACAAAGAGTAATAAGATCAGTAGCCCATGTTTCTTCAGCTCTACCCAGAGAAGGGAAATGTAGGGAGGAAAATGAAGTTTGCAAAATATTTCATAGTAGGCTTTTTCTGAAAGTAACTTCAAACTTACAGAAGTTTAAAAATAGTACAAAGAATCCCATATACACATCACCCCGATTCCTGAAATGTTAATATTTTACCATATTTGTTCATTATGTCTCCATTCTCCAAGTATTATATATGCCATTATCTGCATACTAGATAATCTGTGGCATTTTCTATAGATATAGGGCACGTATGCACTATGTATTTTTTTCTGAGCCATGTGAAGAGTAAAATGCAGACACAATGTGCTTTTACTCCTGAATACTTCAGTGCATATTCCCTCAAGAAAGGACATTTTCTTCTATGCAGCTAATGTACACTTCTACACTTTTCAAAATCAGAACATTTACGTTGATATCATACTATGACATGATCTGCAGACCATTTTCCAATATGCCAGTTGTCCCACTATGTCCTTTAGTACAAAAGAAACAAGATTTTTTTTCCTGGTCTAGGAGCTAATCCTGGAACACGTTACATTTAGTTATCATTTCTTTTTTAATCTAGAACAGTTCCTCAGTCATTCTTTATCTTTTATAACCTTGACATTTTTGAAGAATACAATCCATTTCTTTTGCAGAATTTCCCTTAGTTCAGGTGTATCTGGTTTTTCCTTATAATTTTATGCAGTTTTGGCCAGAATACCACAGAAGTACTGTACATCTTACCAGAAAGCCGCAAGAGGCTTTTGAGTCTTCCCTGCAAATGCATTTTCTAAATGACCAGTTTTAATATTATATGGAAAGCAGAGTCAGAGATTCTCACATATGTCAAGATATTATAAATCTTCCTGTTATATTTGTTCTGCATTTGCTTTTCCTCAAGAAAATGTGTGGTCTTTCAGGTAGCTCTTACAAAGCGGAAGTTACTACATAAAATTAGGATGGGGGGTGGGCGGAGAAGAGCTTTATTAAAGCTTTAAGTTTAAGCTTTTGAGTATGTGTTGTATGTAAATGAACATGGGCATCATGATGCAGGGATTGGGCCTTTAAACCCTTGGCCAAGAATGGTATAAATTATTTATTCTTGGAGTACTTTTGCTAAAACACCGAAATCAGTGTACTACTCTCCTTTTAGAAGTTTTACACCTTTCCAAGGCAGTTTTTTTTTTTGGCGGGGGTGGGGGGACAGAGTTCTGCTCTGTCGCCCAGGCTGGAGTGCATTGGCACAATCACAGCTCACTTCAGCCTCTACTTCCCAGGCTCCAGCAGTCCTCCTACTTCAGCCTCCTGAGTAGCTGGGATTACAGGTGTACGCCACCATGCCCAGCTAGTTTTTGTAGAGATGGGGTTTCGCCATGTTGCCCAGGCTGGTCTCTAACTCCTGAGATCAATCAATCTGTCCTCCTCAGCCTACCGAAGTGCTGGGATTACAGGCGTGAGCCACCGTTCCCGGCTTCTAAGGCAGACATTTAAATGTAATAAATAGGGAGATAAGAGAGAACCCTGTTGGATCTGGTAGAAACAAACATTTAATAGTACTCTTACATTGTTTAAAATATTAGCCCCTTCTATATTCATGTCTTGTTCTTACTGCCTCTTAGAATTATTAAAAAACCCTACTCTATAGTTTATTTGGCTCATATCTCAGCAGTAATAAAATTAGTTAATAGTTTTGGCATCGTGGTTCTTTGTGCATTCCTCCCTTATCCCACCCCCTACACTAATTTCAAATGATCTCTTGCTCTAGTCTAAGAATGTTTATAGTGATTACGAAAAGTTCAGACTCTGGCTTTAACATGTATAATTGTTTCTTTATCTGTAAACAAAAGAGAATGAGTTCGTTTAAACCAGAAAGACTCCAAGAGTAGACTGGGAATTTTACTCCATTCCTTGAAATTCCTATAATAAAAAAACATGTCTCATGTTTTATCTTTATAATTTTTTTAAATGTTAGTATACAATGGCACTCCTTATATTCTATATCAAGTAGTTATATTTTCAATAGCAATCTCTAGGTAATTTTTGGCATTAAGATCTACATTACAAAATAATTTGACTGTATAATTTATAATCACTTATGCTAAAATCACCAATTTGAAATTACGTATGAGGCTTTCAAAGTTTATAGTGCTTTGGAAAATATTTAAATGTTTCTTTGCTTATGTATCTTTATTTTAAACTGTAGAATATATAGTTGTCAAAGATGCTAATAGATACTTAATATTTAAAGGTAACTTATCTAAAGTTACTCGGCTGTCCAGGAACTAGAATCTGGGCCTTTTGGTAACAATTTGTGACTCTATTTACTTAAATGATGATTGGATTCATTAGAATTTCTCTATTTTCATAGCTGTATCCATGGTCCTGTGAAAATATTGTGTGTTTATACATATATGTACACCTGTAGGTACAAAGTAGAAAATAAAAGTTCATTTTCTGCATTTGACAATTCTAGTCCCCAGAGATAACCTTTATTAATATATTGTCTCGTGTTTGGTCATAATGCTTTCTCTGTATTCATGAGCATACCTGTGAAGCATAATTTTTTTTATTTTTTTATTGTACTTTAAGTTCTGGGATACATGTGCAGAACATGAAGCTTTGTTACATAGGTATACACGTGCCGTGCCATGGTGGTTTGCTGCACCCATCAACCCGTCACCTACATTATGTATTTCTCCTAATGCTATCCCTCCACTAGTCCCCCACCCCACGACAGGCCCTGGTGTGTGATGTTCCCCTCCCTGTGTCCATGTGTTCTCCTTGTTCAACTCCCACTTATGAGTGGGAACATGTGGTGTTTGGTTTTCTGTTCTTGTGACAGTTTGCTGAGAATGATGGTTTCCAGCTTCATCCATGCCCCTGCAAAGGACATGAACTCATCCTTTTTTTTAAAATTTTATTATTATTATACTTTGAGTTTTAGGGTACATGTGCACAATGTGCAGGTTTGTTACATATGTATACATGTGCCATGTTGGTGTGCTGCACCCATTAACTTGTCATTTAACATTAGGTATATCTCCTAATGCTATCACTCCCCGCTCCCTGCACCCCACAACAGTCCCCAGAGTGTGATGTTCCCCTTCCTGCGTCCATGTGTTCTCATTGTTCAATTCCCACCTATGAGTGAGAACATGCGGTGTTTGGTTTTTTGTCCTTGCGATAGTTTGCTGAGAATGATGGTTTCCAGTTTCATCCATGTCCCTATAAAGGACATGAACTGATCATTTTTTATGACTGCATAATATTCCATGGTGTATATGTGCCACGTTTTCTTAATCCAGTCTATCGTTGTTGGACATTTGGGTTGGTTCCAAGTCTTTGCTATTGTGAATAGTGCCACAATAAACATACGTGTGCATGTGTCTTTATAGCAGCATGATTTATAGTCCTTTGGGTATATACCCAGTAATGGGATGGCTGGGTCAAATGGTATTTCTAGTTCTAGATCCCTGAGGAATCACCACACTGACTTCCACAATGGTTGAACTAGTTTACAGTCCCACCAACAGTGTAAAAGTGTTTCTATTTCTCCACATCCTCTCCAGCACCTGTTGTTTCCTGACTTTTTAATGATGGCCATTCTAACTGGTGTGAGATGGTATCTCATTGTGATTTTGATTTGCAGTTCTCTGATGATGGCCAGTGATGATGAGCATTTTTTCATGTGTTTTTTGGCTGTATAAATGTCTTCTTTTGAGAAGTGTCTGTTCATATCCTTTGCCCACTTTTTGATGGGGTTGTTTTTTTTTTCTTGTAAATTTGTTTGCGTTCTTAGTAGATTCTGGATATTAGCCTTTTGTCAGATGAGTAGGTTGCGAAAATTTTCTCCCATTTTTGTAGGTTGCCTGTTCACTCTGATGGTAGTTTCTTTTGCTGTGCAGAAGCTCTTTAGTTTAATTAGATCCCATTTGTCAATTTTGGCTTTTGTTGCCATTACTTTTGATGTTTTAGACATGAAGTCCTTGCCCATGCCTATGTCCTGAATGGTACTGCCTAGGTTTTCTTCTAGGGTTTTTATGATTTTAGATCTAACATGAAAGTCTTTAATCCATCTTGAATTAATTTTTGTATAAGGTGTAAGGAAGGGATCCAGTTTCAGCTTTCTACATATGGCTAGCCAGTTTTCCCAGCACCATTTATTAAATAGGGAATCCTTTCCCCATTGCTTGTTTTTGTCAGGTTTGTCAAAGATCAGATGGTTGTAGATATGCGGCATTATTTCTGAGGGCTCTGTTCTGTTCCATTGATCTATATCTGTGTTTTGGTACCAGTACCATGCTGTTTTAGTTACTGTAGCCTTGTAGTATAGTTTGAAGTCAGGTAGCATGATGCCTCCAGCTTTGTTCTTTTGGCTTAGGATTGACTTGGCGATGCAGGCTCTTTTTTGGTTCCATACGAACTTTAAAGTAGTTTTTTCCAATTCTGTGAAGAAAGTCATTGGTAGCTTGATGGGGATGGCATTGAATCTATAAATTACCTTGGGCAGTATGGCCATTTTCATGATATTGGTTCTTCCTACCCATGAGCATGGAATGTTCTTCCATTTGTTTGTATCCTCTTTTATTTCATTGAGCAGTGGTTTGTAGTTCTCCTTGAAGAGGTCCTTCACATCCCTTGTAAGTTGGATTCCTAGGTATTTTATTTTCTTTGAAACAATTGTGAATGGGAGTTCACTCATGATTTGGCTCTCTGTTTGTCTGTGATTGGTGTATAAGAATGCTTGTGATTTTTGCACATTGATTTTGTATCCTGAGACTTTGCTGAAGTTGCTAATCAGCTTAAGGAGATTTTGGGCTGAGACAATGGGGTTTTCTAGATATACAATCATGTCATCTGCAAACAGGGACAATTTGACTTCCTCTTTTCCTAATTGAATACCCTTTATTTCCTTCTCCTGCCTGATTGCTCTGGCCAGAACTTCCAGCACTATGTTGAATAGGAGTGGTGAGAGAGGGCATCCCTGTCTTGTGCCAGTTTTCAAAGGGAATGCTTCTAGTTTTTGCCCATTCAGTATGATATTGGCTGTGGGTTTGTCATAGATAGCTCTTATTATTTTGAGATACGTCCCATCAATACCTAATTTATTGAGAGTTTTTAGCATGAAGGGTTGTTGAATTTTGTCAAAGGCCTTTTCTGCATCTATTGAGATAATCATGTGGTTTTTATCTTTGGTTCTGTTTACATGCTGCATTGCGTTTATTGATTTGCATGTGTTGAACCAGCCTTGTATCCCAGGGATGAAGCCCACTTGATCATGGTGGATAAGCTTTTTGATGTGCTGTTGGATTCAGTTTGCCAGTATTTTATTGAGGATTTTTGCATCAATGTTCATCAAGGATATTGGTCTAAAATTTTCTTTTTTGGTTGTGTCTCTGCCAGGCTTTGCTATCATGATGATGCTGGCCTCATAAAATGGAACTCATCCTTTTTTATGGCTGCATAGTATTCCATGGTGTGTATGTGCCACATTTTCTTTATCCAGTCTATCATTGTTGGGCATTTGGGTTGGTTCCAAGTCTTTGCTATTGTGAATAGTGCCACAGTAAACATACATGTGCATGTGTCTTTATAGTAGAATGATTTATAATCCTTTGAGTATATACCCAGTAATGGGATTGCTGGGTCAAATGGTATTTCTAGTTCTAGATCCTTGAGGAATCGCCACACTGTCTTCCACAATGGTTGAACTAATTTACACTCCCACCAGCAGTGTAAAAGCATTCCTATTTTTTATCCTCTCCAGCATCTATTGTTTTCTGACTTTTTATGATTGCCATTCTAACTGGTGTGAGATGGTATCTCATTGTGTTTTGATTTGCATTTCTCTGATGACCAGTGATGATGAGCATTTTTTCATATTTGTTGGCTGCATAAATGTCTTTTTTTTTTTTTTTTTTTTTTTTTTGAGACAGAGTCTTGCTCTGGGGCACAGTGGCACGATCTCGGTTCACTGCAACCTCTGCCTCCCAGGTTCACAACCATTCTCCTTCCTGCCTCAGCCTCCCGAGTCGTTGGGACTATAGGTGCCCGCCACCATGCCTGGCTAATTTTTTGTATTTTTATTTTATTTATTTATTTATTTTAAAAACTTTATTTTAAAATTGTGGTTACAGTTTCATTCTTAACAAGTCTACTACTGTTTAATCTCTCAGGATTAAAAAAACATTTATTAAGATTCTAAAAAATTAAACAACAAAGGAATGTCAAGAGAAGGGCCCCATTCTCAGGGGTATAACTGCTATTCCAGTTTAATAACTAGCTTCAAAACAAAATGAATTTTTATATTTTCTAAATGAATAATGTACAACCACCATCTTCGTCTGAGCTTGTTATTACTTTCAAACACAAAGCTTCATTTTAAGCTTGGTTAAAAAAAAAAAACAGGAATGATGGCCGACCTTAGTATGTCATGTGTACCCTACAGGAAATTTGTTAACAATCATAACACAGTAATGCCATTAATAATGAAGACCTCAATTTAGAATCTGGAACATTCTTCCATCAATGGGGGGAAGGGGGAAATTCAGTTCAATGAGTCTATCTCAAGATCTTCATCTCTCGTTTGCTCCCCTTGTATTCTCTTTTCAGTAACTGGATTAATGCTTTGAGTCCAAAATGAGATATATTTTTTGTTATTGTAGATTACATGTTGTTTGGTGCTCAGTTTCCATTTGTTTCTCTTGCTTGCATTTTCGATCTGCTGCTTCTTTCTCATGTTGGCCTTTCAGCATATTCCTTCTGTGAGCATTCTGAAAGTTCCTCCCACCTTTTCTCTTCTTTTCACCTTCTTGATCATCTCCTTCTTCTTCAGAACCGGAGGTTGATGTAACCCCTGTTTTAGCTAAATTTTTCCTTTTGATTCAACTTCTTTCTTCCCCTCTTTTTTGTCTGGCTCTTTTCTTGGCTTATCTTCTTCCTTCTGGCCCTCTTCATCCTTCTTAGGCTGCTTTTTAGGTTGTTTTTCCTCTTGTCCCTTTTTCTTACTTTTGTCCTCTTCAGTAATGATGTCACTCTCTGAAGGACAGGGCTGTTTTACCATTTTGGGTCTGCCTCTTGGCTTTGGAATCTTGACTTCTGTGGCTGCAGGTCGTCCTCTTTTAGGACTCACTTTTAGATTAACAGATGCTGTTGCTGTTGTCACTACTCCTGCCTCCTCAGTTTCTACTTGTTTTTCTGCCTTTCTCTTTCTCCCTCTTCTGGCAGCTTTTAGAGTTGTTATGTCAACTGCTTTAGTCACATCCTCATTGCTGGCTTTTTCTTCATGGTCGGTATCTTCCTCTGAAGCACTAGTTTCCTTTTCTCCAACTTCAACATCAGATGATGCATTTGATTGTTTAGTTGCTGTCTGTCGACTTGAAAATTTCCCTTTTGGGTTGTTATCTGTCTCCCATAAACCTTCATTAAAACCTTTTCTTTTATTTGGTTTGCCATACTTTTCCTTATTTTCTGAGTAAGGAAATACATCCTTTGGTCCTAAAAAAGCAGTCTCATGAGTTCCAAAAAAGAAAATGGGTAGTTTGTTTGTGGGTGGCTTTACAGCTGCATCAGGAACTTCATCTACGCGAGCTGGCCAATGGGGATAACCTTTCTTCTTGGCAAAGATGAGGTCTCTAGGTTTGAAATCGCCAGTCGTGTTTCGGTTGCGAGACCGGGGGTCCGAAGTCCGGTAGGTGGCGAGGAGATGCGGTGGCACGGGAATGAGGGTGGGGGAGGATGCTGGGCGTCCCGATGCACCAATTTTTTGTATTTTTAGTACAGACGGGGTTTCACCTTGTTAGCCAGGATGGTCTCGATCTCTTGACCTCGTGATCTGCCCACCTTGGCCTCCCAAAGTGCTGGGGTTACAGGCGTGAGCCACTGCACCCGGCCATAAATGTCTTCTTTTAAGAAGTGTCTGTTCATATCCTTTGCCCACTTTTTGATGGGGTTGTTTTTTTCTTGTAAATTTGTTGAAGTTCTTTGTAGATTTTGTATATTAAATCTTTGTCAGATGGATAGATTGCAAAAATTTTCTCCCATTCTGTAGGTTGCCTGTTCACTCTGATCATAGTTTCTTTTGCTGTGCAGAAGCTCTTTGGTTTAATTAGATCCCATTTGTCGATTTTGGCTTTTGTTGCCATTGCTTTTAGTGTTTTAGTCATGAAGTCTTCGCCCATGCCTGTGTCCTGAATGGTATTGCCCAGGTTTTCTTCTAGGATTTTCATGATTTTAGATCTTAAGTTTAAGTCTTTAATCCGTCTTGAGTTGATTTTTGTATAAGGTGTAAGGAAGGGGTCCAGTTTCAGTTTTCTGCACGTGGCTAGCCAATTTTCCCAACACCATTCGTTACATAGGGAATCTTTTCCCCATTGCTTGTTTGTGTCATGTTTGTCAAAGATCAGATGGTTGTAGATGTGTGGTGTTATTTCTGAGGCTCCTGTTCTATCCCATTGGTCTATATATCTATTTTGGTACAAGTACCATGCTGTTTTGGTTATTGTAGCCTTGTAGTATAGTTTGAAGTCAGGTAGCATGATGCCTCCAGCTTTGTTCTTTATGCTTAGGATTGTCTTGGCTATGTGGGCTCTGTTTTGGTTCCATATGAAGTTTAAAGTAGTTTTTTCCAATTCTGTGAAGAAAGTCATTGGTAGCTTGATGGGGATGGCATTGAAGCTATAAATTACTTTGGGCAGTATGGCCGTTTTCATGATATTGATTCTTCCTATCCAGGAGCATGGAATATTTTTCCATTTGTTTGTGTCCTCTTTTATTTCCTTGGGCAGTGGTTTGTAGTTCTTGAAGAGGTTCTTCACATCCCTTGTAAGTTGGATTACTAGGTATTTTATTCTCTTTGTAGCAATTGTGAATGGGAGTTCATTCATGATTTGGCTCCCTATTTGTCTGTTATTGGTGTATATGAATGCTTGTCATTTTTGCACATTGATTTTGTATCTTGTGACTTTGCTGAAGTTGCTTATCAGCTTAAGGAGATTTGGGGCTGAGATGATGGGATTTTCTAAATATACTATCGTGTCATCTGCAAACAGACATAGTTTGACCTCCTCTCTTCCTATTTGAAAACTTTAATTTCTTTCTCTTGCCTGATTGCCCTGGCCAGAACTTCCAATACTGTGTTGAATGGGAGTGGTGAGAGAGGGCATCCTTGTCTTGTGCCGGTTTTCAAAGGCAATGCTTCCAGTTTTTGTCCATTCAGTATGATATTGGCTGTGAGTTTGTCATAAATAGCTCTTATTTTGAGATACGTTCCATCAATACCTAGTTTATCGAGAGTTTTTAGCATGAAGAGTTGTTGAATTTTGTCAAAGGCCTTTTCTGCATCTATTGAGATAATCATGTGGTTTTTGTCATTGGTTCTGTTTGTGTGATGGATTGCGTTTATTGATTTGCATGTGTTTGAAGTCAGGTAGCGTCATCCCAGGGATGAAGCTGACTTGATCGTGGTGGATAAGCTTTTTGTTGTGTTACTGGATTCAGTTTGCCAGTATTTTACTGAGGATTTTCACATCGATATTCATCAGGGATATTGGCCTGAAATTTTTTTTTTTTTTTATTGTGTCTCTGCCAGGTTTTGGTTTGGTAGCATGCTGGCCTCATAAATTGAGTTAGTGAGGATTCCCTGTTTTTCTATTTTTGGAATAGTTTCAGTAGGAATGATACCAACACTTCTTTGTACCTCTGGTAGAATTCGGCTGTGGATCCGTCTGGTCCTGGACTTTTTTTGTTGGTAGGCTATTAATTACTGCCTCAATTTCAGAACTTGTTATTGGTCTGTTCAGGGATTTGACTTCTTCCTGGTTTAGACTTGGGAGGCTGTATGTGTCCAGCAATTTATCCATTTCTTGTAGGTTTTCTAGTTTATTTGCATAGAACTGTTTATAGTATTCTCTGATTGTAGTTTGTATTTCTGTGGGATCAGTGGTGATAACCGATATATCATTTTTCATTGCGTCTATTTGATTCTTCTCTCTTTTCTTATTAGTCTGGCTAGCAGTCTATCTATTTTGTTGATCTTTTCAAAAAACCAGCTCCTGGATTCATTGATATTTTGAAGGATTTTTTTTGTGTTTCTATCTCTTTCAGCCCTGCTCTGATCTTAGTTATTTCTTGTCTTCTGCTAGCTTTTGAATTTGTTTGCTGTTGCTTCTCTAGTTCTTTTAATTTTGATGTTAGGGTGTCAATTTTAGATCTTTCCTGCTTTCTCTTGTGGGCATTTAGTGCTATAAATTTCTCTCTACACACTGGTTTAAATGGGTCCCAGAGATTCTAGTACAGTGTGTCTTTGTTCTCATTGGTTTCAAAGAACATCTTTATTTCTACCATCATTTCATTATTTACCCAGTATTCATTCAGGAGCAGGTTGTTCAGTTTCCATGTAGTTGTTTGATTTTGAGTGAGTTTCTTAATCCTGAGTTCTAAGTTGATTGCACTGTGGTCTGAGAGACTGTTTGTTATGATTTCCGTTCTTTGGCATTTGCTGAGGAGAGTTTTACTTCCAATTATGTGGTCAATTTTAGAATAAGTGCAACGAGGTGCTGAGAAGAATGTATATTGTGTTGATTTGGGTTGGAGAGTTCTGTAGATGTATATTAGGTTCACTTGGTCCAGAGCTGAGTTCAAGTCCTGAATATCCTTGTTAATTTTCTGTCTCATTGATCTGTCTAATAATGATAGTGGTGTGTGAAATCTCCCACTATTATTGTGTGGGAGTCTAAGTCTCTTTGTAGGTCTCTAAGAACCTACTTTATGAATTTGGGTGCTTCTGTATTGGGTGCGCATATATTTAGGATAGTTAGCCCTTCTTGTTGCATTGATCCCTTTACCATTATGTAATGGCCTTCTTTATCTCTTTTGATCTTTGTTGGTTTAAAGTCTGTTTTAGCAGAGATAGGATTGCAACTCCTGCTTTTTTTGTGCTTTCCATTTGCTTGGTAAATATTCCTCCATCCCTTTATTTTGAGCATATGTGTGTCTTTGCACGTGAGATGGGTCTCCTGAATACAGCACACTGATGGGTCTTGACTGTTTATCCAATTTGCCAGTCTGTGTCTTTTAATTGGGGCATTTAGCCCATTTGCATTTAAGGTTAATATCGTTATGTGTGAATTTAATCCTGTCATTATGATGCTAGCTGGTTTTTTTGCCCGTTAGCTGATGCAGTTTCTTCATAGTGTCGATGGACTTTACAATTTGGTATGTTTTTGCAGTGAGTAGTACCAGTTGTTCCTTTCCATGTTTAGTGCTTCCTTCAGGAGCCCTTGTAAGGCAGACATGGTGGTGACAAAATCTCTCAGCATTTGCTTGTCTGTAAAGGATTTTATTTCTCCTTCACTTATGAAGTTTAGTTTGGATGGATATGAAATTCTGGGTTTAAAGTTTTTTAAGAATGTTGAATATTGACCCCCACTCTCTTCTGGCTTGTAGGGTTCCTGCTGAGACATCCGCTGTTAGTCTGATGGGCTTTCCTTTGTGGGTAACCCGACCTTTCTCTCTGGCTGCCCTTAACATTTTTTTCTTCATTTCAACCTTGGTGAATCTGACAATTATGTGTCTTGGGGTTGCTCTTCTCAAGGAATATCTTTGTGGTGTTCTCTGTATTTCCTGAATTTGAATGCTGGCCTGTCTTGATAGGTTGGGGAAGTTCTCCTGGGTAATATCCTGCAGAGTGTTTTCCAACTTGGTTCCATTCTCCCCATCACTTTCAGGTACATCAATCAAACGTAGGTTTGGTCTTTTCACATAGTCCCATTTTTCTTGGAGGCTTTGTTCATTCCTTTTTATTTTTTTTCTCTAATCTTGTCTTCTTGCTTTATTTCATTAAGTTGATCTTCAATCACTGATATCCTTTCTTCCACTTGATCGAGTCGGCTATTGACACTTGCTTCATGTTCTTGTGCTGTGTTTTTCAGCTCCATCAGGTCATTTATGTTCTCTACATTGGTTATTCTAGTTAGCAATTTGTCTAACCTTTTTTCACGGCTGTTAGCTTCCTTGCATTGGCTTATAACATGAAGCATAATTTTTGAACCAAAATAAATTTTACACAGTAATTTGCATATTAAAATACTAGTCTACACCTGGCCCTTTTTAAAAAACTGCAATATATTGTAGCCAACTTTTTATATCAGTATATATTGATCAACCTTATTCTTAACTGCTGCATTATATTCAACTGCATAAATGTACATAATTTAATTCATTACCAATAGATGAGACATTTACATTGGTTTGAATTTTTCAGTATTACAAATAATGGTTCAATAAAATATTTAAGCTTTTCTTCACTTGTGCATTAATTCTTAGAAGTAGAATCCTGATATTTTGATAGGTATTTCCAAATTGCCTCCCAAAATGCTTGTATCTCTTTACTTCCACTGTCAAGTCTAATAATATTCACTTGGAATTATCATATTTCTTACCAAGCCTGTTTTTTATACTCTAAACTGTTTTCCTTTCCTTTCCTTTCCTTTCCTTTCCTTTCCTTTCCTTTCCTTTCCTTTCCTTTCCTTTCCTTTCCTTCCCCTCCCCTCTCCTCCCTTCCCTTCTCTCCTCCCCTCCCCTCTCCCCTCCCCCCTCCCTTCCCTTCCTCTCCCCTGCTCTCCCCTCCCCTCTCCCCTGCTCTCCCCTCCCCTCTCCTCTCCCCTGCTCTCCCCTCCCCTCTCCTCTTCCCTCCCCTCCCCTCTCCCCTCCCCCATCCCCTCCCTTCCTCTCCCCTCCCCTCCCCTCTCTTCTCCCCCCTGGCCTGCATTCCTCTCCCCTCCTCTCCCCTCCCCTCCTCTCCCCTCCTCTCCCCTCTCCTTTCCTTTCCTCAGCATCTTGCTCCATGGCCTAGGTTGAAATGCAGTGGCACAATCATGGCTCACTGCAACCTCGAGTGACCTGGGCTCAAGCAGTTCTCCCAACTTAGCCTACTGAGTAGCTGGGACTACAGGCACATACCACCATGCCCAGCTTTTTTTTTTTTGTATTTTCAGTAAGAGATGGAGTTTTGCCATGTTGCCCAAGCTGGTTTTAAATTCCTGAGCTCAAACAATCCACCCATCTCGGCCTTCCAAAATGCTGGGATTACAGGCATGAGCCATCGTACCTGGCCCAAAATCTCTTTTTCTAACAGTAATATAAATTTTCTTTTACAGACTATATTCATATCATTTGTTTCTTCTTTCAGAAATAGGTGTTAAGCATATCTAACATGGCATGCATAGGTATAATTCTCATTGTAAAACCATAGCCTAATTTACTTCAAATTACAATTTAAAATTCATATTTTTTAAGGAAATTTTCTTAGATTAATCCCACCCAGTTTCAGGTACTACAGTCCCAAGATTTCTTTCTTTTTAACAAATTAACATTTCATTTTAACATTTAACATGACTAAAATTGTAGTCAAAGAATACTGGAACCTGGGAACTTCAATATTTGAACTTTGTTTTGAAATATAATTTATTATATTATAAAAATATTATATTGCACCTGGAAGTCAGGGACAGTTTTTTTATTATCTTTGTATCTTCAACATTGTATAGAAAAGTGCTATATATAAAAAAAAATTCTTAATAGAAGTCTTTAGTTGTAAAGTCTGCTGTACAGACTTTAGATCAGGGATTGACAGACTATGAGCCATGTGCCAAATCCTGTCATTCACCTGTTCTGTAAATAAAGTTTTATTGGAACACATTCAGACTCATTCATGTACATATTATCTATGATTTCTTTTGTGCTACTGTGGCAGAATTGAGTTGTTGCAACCGTGTGGCATCCAAAGCCTAAAATATTTACTGTAGCTCTTTGCCAACTTGTTTTAGATTATAAGCACTTTGGCATTAATATGTTTTTGTTTTCTTTCTATAGCACGTAGTAAGATGTTCTGCCCACATTGTGCATAATTTATGGATTTATTCAAGGATTTATGCAAGTGTAGCTGCAAGAAAAAAAACCTAAAAGTGAACTTGCTAGATTGAAGAGCATCTGTGTATATTAAATTTTGTTAGTTTTTGCCTTCCCAAAGGGATTATTCCAGTTCGTATTTAAACTACTAATTTTGTGATAGGGCCTCTTTCTTTATAGCTTTGCTAACTTCGTGCGTTCACACACTTTATCTTTACTAATCTGATAGAGGAAAATAATATTGTGGATTTAATTTGCATTTCTTTTTATGTGTTAGATTTAGCTTATTTTCATATTTAAAAGCCACTTGTATTTCTTTCTCTTGATCTATCTTTTAATGTCCTTCCTGATACCTTTCTCAAGTCTGTGATACTCATGTAAGATATACAGTGAACATGTGCCAAGATTTATTTTACTCTAATTAGGGAACCAGCCTGATGACCAGGCTGATTCAGAGGAGGATGTATGAGACTGGAGTGTATATCATCAGTGAAAGAAAGCAAATTTTTACAGGGCAAAAACAAACAAAACCACAACTCTAAGGGTTATTTTTTCTACTGGACAGAATTCATTTGCGTTTTAGCAGATAAAAATTACTATTTTCAATTTATCTTTTACAAATCGTTTTCTATACACAGTCTATTCCCTAATCAGTAGTAAATAGTCATTTAAAATTTTCCAGAGCATTAGGTGACTATTATGCAGGCTAATTGTTGATATTTGGGTTTGACTTTAAAAGGACGTGCCATAATCTTTTGGCCTTATTTCCAAGTTTTGGATAATTTTTCTTAACATTTTTCTCTAATTGAAATGATTTCAAGTGATGTTACTTCTGTATGACTTAATGAACTTCTCAGGTCACATAGCTCACTATTGTCTCTTCTAAAACATATTCATCTTTCCTTTTTTCCTCTGTAGGAACTCATTATACAATGACAAATAGAGGCAGCATTAACAGTTCTACACATTTACTGGATCTTTTGGATGAACCAGTTCCAGGTGTTGGTACATATGATGATTTCCATACTATTGATTGGGTGCAAGAAAAATGTAAAGACAGAGAAAGGCATAGATGGGTAAGTGTTTTTAGTAATTTTTAAAAATATAGTGCATAATTAGGTCATTTAATAATGTATTTCTGCCAATGATCTCAGGCTGCCAAAATATGTTTACATTTAATATAAGTAAATGTCTACATTTCGTAGGTGGTACGTGTTTTTTTCTTTTTCTGTGTTAAATTTTTTTAGTTTACTTATACCCCATATATTTCCAGAAAGGATTTCAGGTAGCTAAAAAACAAGGAAATACAGTAAGAAGACAAAGTAAGAAGGAAAGGGAAAAATATAGCACAGGAGTTGGGGGAAAGAACAAGCCCAGTTCAAGATATGGAGGTCAGCATGATTTTTGATTTTGAGCAGCCCAGAAGCTAAGGCTAAATAAGGAAACTCATTGCATAACTCTTACCTATTGAAAAAGAAGAAATCTACTCATAGTTTTGTGGGGTTTTACTGTTTCCTTTTATCCCCTTTTCCAGTATTCGATTCTGAGATATTTCTCAGCGTGGATCCCAAGTAAAGCTTATTGAGTATTGTAATGATTCACTAAATGTTTTTTTAAAAAATGGCTTTAACATACAAACATACAATTTCTGGATCCTTTTTGTTTGTGGTCGTGACTTACTGCTAATGTAATCCAAAATCAATCCTCCCTCCCTCCCTCCCTTCCTTCCTTCCTTCCTTCCTTTCGTTCTTTCTTTCGTTCTTTCGTTCCCTCTTGTTTCTTTTGCCCAGGCTGGAGTGCAGTGGCATGATCTTGGCTGATTGCAACCTCCGCCTCCTGGGTTCAAGCAATTCTTCTGCCTCAGCCTCCTGAGTAGCTGGGACTACAGACGTGCGTCACCACGCCTGGCTAGTTTTTATACAAAATACTTTTAAAAAAAACAAAAAGTATGTATATTTTTTGAGACAAAGTCTCATTCTGTTGCCCAGGCTAGAGTACAGTGGTGTAATCTTGGCTCACTGCAATGTCTGCCTCCCAGGTTCAAGTGATTCTTGTACTCAGCCTCCCAAGTAGCTGGAATTACAGGTGTGTGCCATCATGCCAAGCTACTTTTTGTATTTTTATTAGAGATGGGGTTTCGCCATGTTGGCCAGGCTAGTCTCAAACTCCTGGCCTCAAGTGATTCGCTGACCTCAGCCTCCCAAAGTAGAAAATCTTTTTGAAAAAAAAAATTCCAAATCTCAAAAGGCCCTATATAATTTTGTTATTGGAAATTTACTTGTCAATGAAAATGACTATTTACACAAATTAATTATAAGCTTCCATATTAATGTATAAATGTGTGTGAAACCTGAAATTGAAATTACATTATATTACTTATGAAAGGTACAGCTTCTGAGACTCATCAGATGATATATACCTTTAGGGCATATCTAAAAATACAGTACATGAAATCAGTGCTTTAATCCAGTGATTCTTAAACTTTTTGGTGTCAGATCCCCTTGAAACTCTTTAAAAATATTGAGGCCCCCAAGGAGCCTTGGTTTACATGGTTTTTATCAACGAATATTTACCATATTAGACACTAAAACTGAGGACTTTTTTAAAAAACTAATTCATTTTAAAATAATAGTAACAAAATCCATTACATGTTAACATAATATTTTTACAAAAATATATTTTCAAAAAATATTTAGTGAGAGAATGACATTGTGCTACATTTGTTATAAATCTCATTGTTGTCTGGCTTAATAAAACACTGCTGGATTCTCATATCTGCTTTCACATTCAATATATGTTGTTTTAATGGAAGTTTATGAAGAAAATTCAGCCTTATACACAGATAATATAGTTGGAAAAGCTATGAGTATTTTAATAGTCTTTTAAGATTATTGCAAGTATTCTTCTTTGTTACTACACTAAAGTGGCAAGTGTTCGTTTCTTAAAGATTAGTTTTAAGGTGTACTTTGAAACTGCATCAGTGAACTTCGTCTTCTGTTACATTAAAATCCATTGATTTTGAACCTTGAACTTGGAATATATGATTTTGTAACATTATACAATGATCATTTGGAAAATATCGATTCACTGATTTATGTGGATCTTTTAAATGTTAACACCTTTATTGTATAATACAATATTTTAAAAATCACATTTGTTATTTTTACCTTTGATCTCTTCAGAAAAGTCTCTAAGTATTGGGAACCTATCATCCTCACAGTGATAGATACAAGTTTCCTAAAATTCTAATTTTTACTGGAGAGCTCAAATTCTATCACTGGAAACAAATACACATTTATTTTACTTAAAAATGACAGGATTACTTGGCTTCATTATTGAGAAAATACCTGTCAAATTCCCAAGTTTGAAAAACCATAATTTGGTGTCACTCTTTCAAGTAAAAATGGTATTCCATGTAAGTGTCTAGTTTATTTTGCAACTCAAATAAATTACACAAGTGCTTTTCTTTAGGACATAACCTCATACTTCTACACGCAGCAGAAGTGTGTAGTTATACATAGTTACTTATGCATAGTTCTTATTTCATCACACAAAATATGAAAAATGCTCAGTGATTGAGGTGTAGCAATTTTTACTCCTTCATCAAAGATGCTCTTATTTGAACCTGGCATTTTATTTATTTATTTAATTTTACTAGGAAGCATGGCAGTCAACAATGTAATGACTGCCAGTACATTTTAGTGCCACTGCCTGATTTTTGCTAAGGAGCCAGCAGTATTGCCATTGGTTTTGCATTTTCAGTAAAAACATTAACACAGTGAAAAAGGCACATAATGTCTTGTAATATTTTGTAAACAGTATTAACCAGCGATCCTCTGCGTTAGTCTTCCAAAGCCCTAGGATTACAGGCATGAGCCACCATGACCAGCCTGTTTTGGTTTCCTTTGGTCTCAGTTTTCCCTAAAATTTTATGAACATAGTGTCATGGATACTCTCCAGGTGCCACACTTTAAAATACACTTAAATCCCAACCTGAATGCTGATAATGTCTCTGGATGTATACTCCTAAGTACGATTATATTTATCTAATGATCATACAAGACACAGGATTTATAGTGTGAAAAGGTCTCAGGGATCCTCCAAGGTGTCTGTGGACCATCCTTTGAAAATCACTATTTTAATCCAAAGTGCCTAGATCAGACACACTATAAATCCTGTGTCAGTTGGGATTTAAGTGTATTTTAAAGTACCTGGAGAGTATCCAGGACACTATGTTCATAAAATTTTAGAGAAAACTGAGACCAAAGGAAACCAAAACAGGCTGGTCACAGTGGCTCATGACTGTAATCCCAGTGCTTTGGAAGGCTGAGGCAGAGGACCGCTGGATCCAGTTTGAGACCAGCCTGGGCAAATAGAGAGACTGTATCTCTACACAACAAAACAAAAATTAGCTGGGTATAGTGTCTTACGCCTGTAGTCCTAGCTACTCGGGAAGCTGAGGCAGGAGGATCAGCTGAGCCTGGGAGTTTGAGGTTACAGTGAGTTATGATTGCATCACTGCCCTCCAACCTGGGTGATAGAGCAAGACCCTGTCACCCTTCAAAACAAACAAAAACACTTTTTTCTCTGAGTATGTTAATGGTTAGCCTACAGTCTTTGAAAACATTGCAAATAGTATAGCAATATATGAAGTAGCCAATATGTGTCCTAGCTAATTAATCATCTAGACCAATCAAATATTATTTGATATTTTGATCCATGCTTATATAAACAAAATTTTTTAAAGCTGGAAAATTCCACACATTTATATTTTTGCTATTAATAGTTCTTAAAACATTCTTTTTTTTCTTTTTTTTTTTTTGAGCAGGGTCTCGCTCTGTCACCCAGGCTGAAGTGCAGTGGTGTGGTGTCAATTTACTGCAACCTCTGCTTTCCAGGCTCAAGCAATTCTCATGCTTTAGCCTCCCAAGTAGCTGGGATTACAGGTGTGCACCACCACACCTGGCTAATTTTTGTAGTTTTAGTAGAGATGGGGTTTTGCCATGTTGGCCAGGCTGGTCTCAAACTCCTGGCTTCAAGTGACCCGCCTGTCTCGGCCTTCCAAAGTGCTGGGATTACAGGTGGGAGCCACTGTGCCTGACCTACATTAAATTGTAAAGTCTTTCTATGTCAGTACATATACCCAACCTAATTCTTTCTTTCCATGAACTTCTTTGTTATGCTTGTAGCCTTCCTACCCCAGATTATTTTGAAGCAAATTGACATTCTGTAATTTCAAATATTACTATTTCAGTATTTTACAAAATGGTTGCAGTTTAATTGTTCTTCCTTTTCTGTTTATTAGCTCGCATATTTCTTTTCTTTTTTATGAGACAGAGTCTTGCTCTGTCGCCCAGGCTGGAGTGCAGTGGCATGATCTCGGCTCACTGCAAGCTCTGCCTCCTGGGTTCACGCCACTCTTCTGCCTCAGCCTCCTGGGTAGCTGGGACTACAGGCGCCCGCCACCACACCTAGCTAATTTTTTGTGTGTTTTTAGTAGAGACAGGGTTTCACCGTGTTAGCCAGGATGGTCTCAATCTCCTGACCTCGTGATCCGCCCGCCTCGGCCTCCTAAAGTGCTGGGGATTATAGGCGTGAGCCACTGTGCCCGGCCTATTGGCTTGCATATTTCTATAGAGAGTTTACCCCACATCAACCATTTGGATTCCCTGAAGTACAGATGGTACAGGAAAGGGAGAAATCTTGAAATACTAGGTTTCTTAGCATCCTCAAAGTTGACCAGTGAGATTTTTTGCTTGTTTGGTTGTTGTTTCTGTGTCTTCATGGACTCATGGATTTACGTATATTTGTGTTTTAATCATCACAGTTATTATTGTTATTGATGTTCATGTTATTCCATTTTAGATTAGTGGGAGCTTATTTAGTCTGCTATCTGTGTCCTTTGTCATGCCCTTAGATAATCCTAATCCTAATCCTAATTCATGGTAGACATTTCCTGCAGCAAACCTGGAATCAGCCATTTCTCCATGGAGCTCTGATTCCATTGTAGGAAAATATAATATAGGTACAATCTGGGCACTAGGTGGTACTTGTTACTTCTGGGTTGGCTATTGTTTCTAGCCTCCTAAGTTTATATGACTCTTCTAATTTAAATTCATAACTATAGGGCTAAACCTCTAGTTCTTAAGTCTGCATTTCCTTTAAGTCTTGCTGAACATCACGAACATAGTCATTTCATTTACCCCACAATACACATATATGACATTGTCAGAATAACAGTACCAACACCATCACCAACAATATGCCTACTGAAAAATTTTAGGTAATCTGCCGCCAGCCTCCCAGTTAGCTGGGACTGCAGGTGCACACCACCATGCCTGGATAATTTTTTTTTTTTTTTTTTGTTTAGAGAGACTGGGTCTTGCTATGCCACCCAGGCTGGTCTGAAACTCCTGGTCTCAAACAATCCTCCTGCCTTTGCCTTCCAAAGAGCAGAGATTACAGGCGTGAGCCACTATGTGTGGCCTATCCTTTATTTATTCCACCACAGTTTTACATACAAATTACTTTGTTGTAAAGTCCCTTGGGATAGTTTCTTCTGCATCGTTACGTTACCAATTAGATGCACCTTTGATTAATTTAATTTTACTTCAATTTTTAAGGTTTGCTTTTTAGATTTAGTTTTTTTTATAAACTAATATATATATATTCCTGTCTTTTAGCATACTTTTAGCCATCTTGCCCTTTTCCTGCATAACACTACATCTATCTCATTCTTTTTTAATTGCTGCAGAATTTTTCATTATGTAGGTATTCTGCAATTTATTTATATGATGCTATATTGATGAACATTTAAATGATTTCCAGATTTTTTGTTAGGAAAGTCATGATTGAATTCTCTGTACATATATCTTTTTACTTGGTACACTATCAAGCAACTACTTGTGACCTGACTGTGGTGCTGTGCAAGCAATTATATAAAGAAAACAGCAGTGACTCAGTCTGAAAATGACTTAATACTATCATGTTTTCTTACATATTACATTTATTTTTATTGAGGAAAAGCAACGGGAGTTTAGTGATTATTTTTGAAAGAAATAACCTATTTCTAATTCTAAAGAATGGTTATTATCTGTGTTTGGTTGCTTATAGGGTACAAGGAGTAAAATTGCCTCATTCAACTTAGAACTGACTGTGTCATTTTAATGAAGCATTGTGACTTCAAATAGACCCGATGCTTGAAACAGACTGGGTCATTGAATTCCACCTGTAGCCCTCCTTCAGAACAGTTGAGTACTGAAGTCCTGGGCTGAGAATATGGCTTTTTAAAGCAACAATCCTAGTAGAACAGAAGAGGTGTGGACTAGTTAAGGATAGGTTTAGAAGTACATTCTTAGTAAGAGAGGTGAGACTTACCTTCATCTGGACCAAATCTATTACTCTCTTGTTAATCTCCTAACTTCCTACACTGTATCCAGTAGAGGACACTTTTGCCTCACACAGTAAAGAAAGAGCCTCTGGACTCTACCAATGGGATCGGCACTCTCCAAACCTGCATGTTAAAAGGCCTGTAAGTTTTGAGGGGGTCCCTTTGTCCACATGATTATTCTGTAACACATTGTATTTATGGGCATGGTATTATTATACACGGATCTTATCTTTTAAAGAACGTTATAATCTACTTAACTGCTAGGATCAGAGAATGGCAGACAATTCAAACCACATTGTCTTACAGAAGACATATATAAAATATAGTTATGTGTACCAATTGAAGTTCAAATTTGATTTAATTTAAAACAATCTAGGTGAGATTTTATGTAGTTTGTGGACCCTTTGCACTCATATCTCAAGGTTCTTATTAAAATGCAGATCTTGGGTGGGTGTGGTGGCTCACACCTGTAATCCCAGCACTTTGAGAGGCCGAGGTGGGCAGATCACTTGAGTTCAGAAGTTCAAGACCAGCCTGGCCAACATAGCGAGGCCCTGTCTCAATTATTAAAAGAAAAAAACTTAATAAAAAATAAAATGCAGATGTTGGGTAAAGACTTGTCATCTGGTTTACAGGTATAATAACTGTCTATAACATAGTGATTTTGCCCCAAACTTACCTTTTCCATTATTTAGTTCAGAAATTACTGTTCTATGTATGGTAAATGAGAAAAATTGCTAGATTCTAGAATTGTGGCCTCTATTCATAGTTTGAAAAATGAAACAAAAACGTTTCTAATTTCAGATCAACAGAAAAAAGAAAGAATCAGCATGGGAAATGACAAAAAATTTGTATGATGCGTGGTCGGGTTACAAACGGCCAGTAGTAACACTAATAGGATTGGCACCAGGTAAAGAAAATTTTTCAAGCAATCCTTTTTTAGTTAACAGAAGTAAAAATCGTTCTTCCTTCCTCCCTTCAATTTTTTTCCAGGTACCATTGGATTTTAAAAAGCATTTGTTTCTCTTCTTCAAAAAATCTTCTTAAATATAAAACTAGGTGGCAGGAGGCTTCCAAGTCTAGTCTTGGCTCTGTCACTTTAAGTGTTTATCCAGCTTGGTTGATCTTTCTGGGCTCAGTTTCTATATCTGTAAAATAAGTGGTTTGGATCAGGTGACCAATAAAGTATCTTCTGATGTTAACACCATAATAAATAGCCAATATTTATGGAGTGCTTCCTAAGTGTTGTGCACTGTTCTAAAAAGTTTACATGTTTTTAAACCTCACGGCATCCTATGATAACGGTGCTGTTATTTTCGCCATTTTACAGATGAGGGGACTGAAGCTAAGAAAAGTAACTTAGTCTGACTAAGGTCATACAACTTAGCAAGTGGCCAAGCCAGGGTCTGAATTAAAGCCGTCTAGTTCCAGACCCTATCCCCTTCATCACCCTGCTATAGAGCGTGGCCACAAAGTCCCAATGTGTGAGATTTTAAGAAATAGCTGTTGAGGACCTGAAAACAAAATACTAAGCCCTGTTGTAATCACTTTCAGCTTCTGTGATGGAAGATTATATTCAGAAGACCACAAAATTAAATTTTTTGTAGAGAATAGAGGTAAGTACTGATAATCCTAACTGGCATGCATAATAATGTTATGGCCTCTGTATATGTAACCCACTGATCTTTTTCTATAAGAAGAAGGACCCAGATTTGACCATAAGTTTGTATATTTTTTATATTCTCACAGTAAAATAATCTTGATATATGGTTTTCTGTAATTTAAGAAAAAACTATAAATAGGAATACTATGAATTTCAATAATTATTTCTAATGAACATTAAATTTAAATGAAATTGATATCATTTATAAGTCTGTTAATTATGGATTGAAAATTAGATTTGTGAACTTTCTGCCAAGTAGCTGTCTTTTGAAGATATTTCAATATCTTTTAAACGCTGTTTTTTGGATCACAATTAATTTGAATGATGTAACTTAAAAATTCCAAACAAAAATAGCAATTTTATTGTAAAAAATAACTCTTTACAGTTTTTAAATATAATATATGTTTATAGCTAAAATTTGAAAATCTTAAATTTATATGTACTTCTTAAATGACCCTTTTTTTTACGAGTCTCCTGCTTTCCACTTGCCTTTTAACTGGATTGTTCTCGGCTCCCAAAAAGTTGACTTATTTTTTGACCATCTCTGACATATTTTTATAGGGGCCTTGGCCGGGTTAATAGACATTGCTGCTGATTGGATGACTGACCTAAAGGAGGGCATTTGCCGTAGTGCATTGTGGTACAACCACAAAAAGAGCTGTTGGGATCTAATGAAACAACATTTGAAGAGAGGGATAAATGTCTGTGGTGGAAAACATGGGCAGAATTAATCATAAGTCAAGCAGAGTTAAGTCTTGCTTTGGCTCAAGATGAATTAATAATTGATACAGCAAAATGTTTCCAATTCAGTTAATTATAAAATTAATCACATATTAGATGATTGCATCCACATTAAATGGATCCATCCTCAACACATTGCAGCAAGAAAGAATTAAACGCAGTATTGTTTCGAGAAGCTTTTGTATTAGTTAACTATGTAGTCATATAACAAATCCACTGGGTTGTCACACAAATATATTTGAGCTGTAGTAGAAAACAAGTGATAGTTATTGCAGTAGGATCTGTGTAAAGTTACTAAGAAGTCAAGTTATTAAAACTAATATATTACCAAGATTGGGAAGTTTGAATTATTAAAATATGATTATCAAATAATTTAGTAAAATCAACCTTCTGAGTAGAGACACATTGAAGAAAATCAGAGATTTTTATTTGTGGCATTACAACATTTAAATCATTAATTTGCTATGATCTACAAATAATATTCTAGAACTTAGGATGTTATATGTGTATTTTTTACATGATGACATATGGATATATTTTTAAAATTTTATTTTAGCTGAACTTTAGATCTAAAAGGTATATATTTGCAGTGAGATGAGTAGTATGCTGTTTCTCACCTGGCTTAATTGAATTGAGTTTAATTTAATGATCTTCTGGAAAGTTATAGCAGAATGAAACCTGAGTGCTGATGCAATTTGTTTCCACCCCTGTTTCCAAAAAATGGTTTGTAGGCAGAGGTTGAAGTATAGCTGAGATGTCTTGGTAACAAGACTTTAGGGATTAAAGTTTAAGGATTAAAATGAATGTGAAACTCATTTTGAAAATAAAACAGTGTTAGATATTCTAAACATTTATTATACACTTATAATAAATTGATACTGTGAATTTGTAATGATGATCACCATCTCCAAAGTAATAATAACATCAATTTTTCTTATGACAGTAAAATCCATTACGTATAAATTCTAACTACAGCAAAATTTAGAGCTAGGATATTTACAATTCAACTTACAATATTTCAGAAACATCTTATAAAATGATACCATTACTTTTTCTTTTTTTTTTTTTGGTTAGCTATTATTTTCCTCTCAAAACTTTATGGAGATCATTTTTTGCTGTTTTAGTGGCTGCATTTGTTTTGAGGTCCATCAGTCCATTTGGTAATAGCCATCTGGTCCTTTTTTATGTGGAGTATCACAAACCATCATACCTTTTTGAGCTGTTTCCTTTTATTCTCCTAGGGGTATTTGGAGAGCTTTGGGGAGCCTTTTTCATTAGGGCAAATATTGCCTGGTGTCATCGACACAAGTCCACCAAATTTGGAAAGTATCCCGTTCTGGAAATCATTATTGTTGCAGCCATTATTGCTGTGATAGCCATTCCAAATCCATACGCTAGGGTAAACACCAGTGAACTGATCAAAGAGTTTTTTACAGACTGTTGTCCCCTGGAATCCTCTTATCTTTGTGACTGCTGAAATGACATGAATGCCAATAAAATTGTCGATGACATTCCTGATAGTCCAGTAGGCAATGGAGTATATTCAGCTCAATGCAGTTATGCCTGGCACTCGTATTTAAAATCATAATGACAGTATGCACTTTTGGTGTCAAGGTAAGTACTAATGTGAGGTGATATTTGAGCAATGTTGGCATGTTCAAAACATATGTGGAATGACAGAGGTTGTTTCATAAACGACTGAAAAAAGTACTTATCTTTTGCGTTTAATTTTAAGTAATGAAAAAGATAATTCCTTAGCATATATTGTTGAGCATGTTATTTATTGCTATTTAACAAATTACTCCCAAAACTTAGCAGCTTAAGGTAACTACTTATTTTGTTCTTGATATTGGGTCAGCCATTTAGGAAGGGCTCAGCTGGGCATTTTTTGCTTGCGGTCTTTCATATAGTTGTTATTAGAGATGGCAAGGACTAATCATCTCAAAGCTCCTTTTTTAAATTTCCTTTTTAAAAAAATGTTTTTGTGGGTACATAGTATTTATATATAGTTTTGTGGTACATGAAGTATTTTGATACAGGCATGCAGTGCTTAATAATCTCAGGGTAAATGGAGTATCCATCACCTCAAGCATTTATCCTTTGTGTTACAAACAGTCCAATTATACTCTTAATTATTTTTAACTGTACAATCAAATTATTATTGAGCGTAGTTCATAGACTTCTTCATTCATGACTAGCACCTAGGCTGAAAAGATTCAGACACCTGGGCTCCTGGGATCAAGCACACATACTGTCTCTCTCATGCTTGCTTGCTCGAGCTCTCTCTCTCTCTCTCTCTCTTTTTTCTCTCTCTCTCTGGTTTTTCTAGGGTGGTGGCCTCAGGGTAGTTGGATTTCTTAAATCATAGCTCAGGGTTCCAAAAGCAAGTGTCCCAAGAGGGCTGTTTTTAATGTAGCCAAAGAAGTCTTGCAGCATGACTTGTTTAATTCTATTCATTGAGGCAGTCACAGAGGCCCACCCTGTTCAGAGGAAGGACATACACTTAGTGGGACAAGTGTCAGAGAATTCATGATCATGTTTTAAAACCACTTTTATTAGTTTCCCATTGCTATTGTAATAAATTACCACAACTTAGTGGCTTAAAAGCCACACACATTTATTATCTTACAGTTCTTGAGAGCAGAAGTCTGAAATGGATCTCACTGTGCTAAAATTAAGGTGTTCACAGGGCATTCTGGAGGCTGTAGGAGAGAGTCTGTTTTTTTTTTTTTTTGCCTTTTCTGGCTTTAGAAGCTGCCAGCATTCCTTGGCTCCTGGCCCTCTATTTGCATCTTCAAAGCCAGCATTGGCTGGTCAAGTCTTTCTCTTGGCTCATTACCCTGACACAAACTCTGCTAAATCTCCCTTCCACATTTGAAAAACCTTTGTAATTAGTTTAGGCCCACCCACATATATCAGAAAATAACCTCCTTTTTTAAGGCAGCAACTTTCTTTCTGCAACCTTAATTCCTCCTTTTCATGTAAAGTAATGTAATCACAGGTTCTGGGAACTAAGCTATGGACATCTTTGAGGAGCCATTATTCTGCCTCATACCAGTATAGGGTGTTAGCTTGAAAGGACACTGCCGACTTAGTTAAATTACTACGTCTATAAATACGTGCCTTTTTCCATCAAGGAATTAAGGTAGCTGGGCCTTACGTCCTAGGACATTGCTTCTTTTGTATTTATAAAATAACAAAATTTGGGCCGGGCACGGTGGCTCACGCCTGTTAATCCCAGCACTTTGGGAGGCCGAGGCGAGTGGATCACGAGATCAGGAGATCAAGACCATCCTGGTTAACACTGTGAAATCCTGTCTCTACTAAAAATATAAAAAAATTAGCCGGGTGTGGTGGCGGGTGTCTGTAGTCCCAGCTAGTCGGGAGGCTGAGGCAGGAGAATGGCATGAGCCGAGAATTGCAGTGAGCCGAGATCACGCCACTGCACTCCAGCCTGGGTGACAGAGTGAGACTCCACCTCAAAAAATAAAAATTAATAATAATAAAGTAATAGTAATAATAATAATAACAGAAAAGCCTTAAAGTTTTATCTTTTTTCTTAGGGGATCGAGTTAAAAGAGCTGTTAAAGCTCTTTTTTTCTACAATAAGTAAGTGTTCTGTAACTCCCAACTTTCTCACAGTCAGTTCAACTACAAGAAGTTGGAGGCAATTGGCAGGCGTTTGTTAAGTCCTACCTTTAACTCAGCTCTGGCTGAAGGATCATCATACCTGGCAAGAGAGTGTAAAACACACTTTGATTTTTTCTATTGTGTATCATTTTAATCATCCTAGTAGACTCAAACATGCCATCATTTTGTGTTTGGCTCGTTTCATATACAGAAGAGTTTATAGCTGTTACTCTTTCAGTAGTCATTTTTATTTATTTATTTTTTTTTTGAGACAGAGTCTCACTTTATTGCCCAGACTGGAAGGCAGTGCCCAATCTCAGCTCACTGCTACCTCCACTTCCCAGGTTCAAGCGATTCTCCTGCCTCAGCCTCCCAAGTAGCTGGGATTACAGGTGAGCGCCATCACGCCTGGCTAATTTTTGTATTTTTAGTAGAGATGGGGTTTCGCCATGTTGGCCAGGCTGGTCTTGAACCCCTAACCTCAGGTGATCTGCCCACCTTTACCTCCCAAAGTGCTGAGGTTACAGGCATGAGCCATGGTGCCCAGCCTCTTTAAGTAGTCTTTAAATGATCTTGCTTATGGTGCTTCTTATCCCTGTTATCCTCATCAAATTTAATCATGAATATTTTTCTCTTTTTAATTGATTCATATAGACTTACCTGAGAGATATAGATTTGGTTCAGACCATCACAATAAAGTGAATATCATAATAAAGCGAGCCCCATAAATGTCTTGGTTTCTTAGTGCATATAAAAGTTCTGTTTACACTATGCTGTAGTCTGTTATGTGTACAACAGCATTATGTCTTTAAAAAAAGTAATACCTTAATTTTTTTATTATACTTTGTTATAGGATACATGTACACAACATGCAGATTTGTTACACATGTATACATGTACCATGTTGGTGTGCTGCACCCATTAACTCGCCATTTACAGTGGGTATTTCTCCTAATCCTATCCCTTCCCAGCCCCCTACCCCATGACAGGCCCCAGTGTGTGATGTTCCCCTCCCTGTGTCCAAGTGTTCTCATTGTTCAGTTGCCTCCTGTGAGTGAGAACATGCAGTGTTTGGTTTTCTGTCCTTGTGATAGTTTGCTGAGAATGATGGTTTCCAGCTTCATCCACGTCCCTGCAAAGGACGTGAACTCATCCTTTTTTATGGCTGCATAGTATTCCATGGTGTATAGGTGCCACATTTTCTTAATCCAGTCTATCCCTGATGGACATTTGGGATAGTTCCAAGTCTTTCCTATTGTGAATAGTGCCGCAATACACATAGGTGTGCATGTGTCTTTATAGTAGCATGATTTATAATACTTTGGGTATATACCCAGTAATGGGATTGCTGGGTCAAATGGTATTTCTAGTTCTAGATCCTTGAGGAATCACCACACTGTCTTCCACAATGGTTGAACTAACTTACACTCCCACCAACAGTGTAAAAGTGTTCCTATTTCTCCACATCCTCTCCAGCAGCTGTTGTTTCCTGACTTTTTAATGATCACCATTCTAACTGGTGTGAGATGGTATCTCATTGTGGCTTTGATTTGCATTTCTCTGATGGCCAGTGATGATGAGCATTTTTTCATGTGTCTGTTGGCTGCATAACTGTCTTCTTTTGAGAAGTGTCTGTTCATATCCTTTGCCCACTTGTTGATGGGGTTGTTTGATATTTTCTTGAAAATTTGTTTAAGTTCTTTGTAGATTCTGGATATTAGCCGTTTGTCAGATGAGTAGATTGCAGAAATTTTCTCCCATTCTGTAGGTTGCCTGTTCATTTGGGTGGTAGTTTCTTTTGCTGTGCAGAAGCTCTTTAGTTTAATTAGATTCCATTTGTCTATTTTGGCTTTTGTTGCCATTGCTTTTGGTGTTTTAGTCATGAAGTCCTTGCCCATGCCTGTGTGCTGAATGGAATTGCCTAGGTTTTCTTCTAGGGTTTTTATGGTTTCAGGTCTAACATTTAAGTCTTTAATCCATCTTGAATTAAATTTTGTATAAGGTGTAAGGAAGGGATCCAGTTTCAGTTTTCTACATATGGCTAGCCAGTTTTCCCAGCACCATTTATTAAATAGGGAATCCTTTTCCCATTGCTTGCTTTTGTTAGGTTTGTCAAAGATCAGATGGTTGCAGATATGTGGTGTTATTTATGAGGCCTCTGTTCTGTCCCATTGGTCTATGTATCTGTTTTGGTACCGGTACCATGCTGTTTTGGTTACTGTAGCCTTGTAATATAGTTTGAAGTCCGGTAGCATGATGCTTCCAGCTTTGTTCTTTTGGCTTAGGATTGTCTTGGCAATGTGGGCTCTTTTTTGGTTCTATATAAACTTGAAAGTAGTTTTTTCCAATTCTGTGAAGAAAGTCATTGGTAGCTTGATGGGGATGGCATTGAATCTATAAATTACCTTGGGCAGTATGGCCATTTTCAGGATATTGATTCGTCCTATGCATGAGCATGGAATGTTCTTCCATTTGTTTGTGTCCTCTTTTATTTTGTTGAGCAGAGGTTTGTAGTTCTCCTTGAGGAGGTCCTTCACATCCCTTGTAAGTTGGATTACTAGGTATTTTATTCTCTTTGTAGCAATTGTGAATGGGAATTCATTCATGATTTGGCTCTCTGTTTATCTGTTATTGGTGTATAAGAATGCTTGTGATTTTTGTACATTGATTTTGTATCCTGAGGCTTTGCTGAAGTTGCTTATCAGCCTAAGGAGATTTTGGGCTGAGATGACGGAGTTTTCTAAGTATACAATCATGTCGTCTGCAAACAGGGACAATTTAACTTCCTCTTTTCCTAACTGGATATCCTTTATTGCTTTCTCTTGCCTGATTGCCCTGGCTAAAACTTCCAACACTATGTTGAATAGGAGTGGTGAGAGAAGGCATCCCTCTCTTGTGCCAGTTTTCAAAGGGAATGCTTCCAGTTTTTCCCCATTCAGTATGATATTGGCTGTGGGTTTGTCATAAATCGCTTTTATTATTTTGAGATACATTCCATCAATACCTAGTTTATTGAGAGTTTTTAGCATGAAGGGCTGAATTTTGTTGAAAGCCTTTTCTGCATCTGTTGAGATAATCATGTGGTTTTTGTCACTGGTCCTGTTTATGTGGTGGCTTGCATTTATTGACTTGCGTAGGTTGAACCAGCCTTGCATCCCAGGGATGAAGCCCAATTGATCATGGTGGATAAGCTTTTTGATGTGCTGCTGGATTCGGTTTGCCAGTATTTTATTGAGGAGCTTTGCATCAATGTTCATCAGGGATATTAGTCTAAAATTCTCTTTTTTTGGTTGTGTCTCTGCCAGGCTTGGTATCAGGATGATGCTGGCGTCATAAAATGAGTTAGGGAGGATTCCCTCTTTTTCTAATGATTGGAATAGTTTCAGAAGGAATGGTACCAGCTCCTCTTTGTACCTCTGGTAGAATTCAGCTGTGAATCCGTCCGGTCCTGGACTTTTTTTTTTTTTTTTTTTTTGAGACGGAGTCTCGCTCTGTTGCCCAGGCTAGAGTGCAGTGGCGCGATCTCAGCTCACTGCAAGCTCCGCCTCCCAGGTTCACGCCATTCTCCTGCCTCAGCCTCTCCGAGTAGCTGGGACTACAGGCGGTCCTGGACTTTTTTTTGGTTGGTTAGGCTATTAATTATTGCCTCAATTTCAGAGCCTGTTATTGGTCTATTCAGAGATTCAACTTCTTCCTGGTTTAGTCTTGGGAGGGTGTACATATCCAGGAATTTATCCATTTCTTCTAGATTTTCTAGTTTATTAGCGTAGAGGTGTTTATAGTATTCTCTGATGGTAGTTTGTATTTCTGTGGTATTGGTGGTGATATCCCCTTTATCATTTTTTATTACATCTATTTGATTCTTCTCTCTTTTCTTCTTTATTAGTCTCGTAGTGGTCTATCGATTTTGTTGATCTTTTCAAAAAACCAGCTCCTGGATTCATTGACTTTTTGAAGGGTTTTTTGTGTCTCTATCTCCTTCAGTTCTGCTGTGATCTTAGTTATTTCTTCCCTTCTGCTAGCTTTTGAATTTGTTTGCTCTTGTTTCTCTAGTTATTTTAACTGTGATGTTAGGGTGTTAATTTTAGATCTTTCCTGCTTTCTCTTGTGGCCATTTAGTGCTATAAAATTCCCTCTAAACACCATGTTAGCTGTGTCCCAGAGATTATGGTACGTTGTGTCTTTGTTCTCATTGGCTTCAAAGAACATCTTTATTTCTGCCTTCATTTCGTTATGTACCCAGTAGTCATTCAGGAGCAGGTTGTTCAGTTTCCATGTAGTTGAGCGGTTTTGAGTGAGTTTCTTAATCCTGAGTTCTAATTTGATTGCACTGTGGTCTGAGAGACAGTTTGTTGTGATTTCTGTTCTTTTACATTTGCTGAGGAGTGCTTTACTTCCAATTATGTGGTCAATTTTAGAATAAGTGCAATGAGGTGCTGAGAAGAATGTATATTCTGTTGATTTGGGGTGGATATTTCTATAGATGTCTGTTAGCTCTGCTTGTTGCAGAGCTGAGTTCAGGTCCTGGATATCCTTGTTAACCTTATATCTCGTTGATCTGTCTAATATTGACAGTGGGGTGTTAAAGTCTCCCATTATTATTGTGTGGGAGTCTAAGTCTCTTTGTAGGTCTCTAAGGACTTGCTTTATGAATTTGGGTGCTCCTGTATTGGGTGCATATATATTTAGGATAGTTAGCTCTTCTTGTTGAACTGATCCCTTTACCGTTATGTAATGGCCTTCTTTGTCTCTTTTGATCTTTGTTGGTTTAAAGTCTGTTTTATCAGAGACTAGGATTGCAACCCCTGCTTTTTTGCTTTCCATTTGCTTGGTAGATCTTCCTCCATCCCTTTATTTTGAGCCTATGTGTGTCTTTGCACCTGAGATGGGTCTCTTGAATACAGCACACTGATGGGTCTTGACTCTTTATCCAATTTGCCAGTCTGTGTCTTTTAATTGGGGACTTTAGCCCATTTACATTTTAGGTTAATATAGTTATGTGTGAATTTGATCCTGTCATTATGATGTTAGCTGGTTATTTTGCCTATTAATTGATGCAGTTTCTTCCTAGCATCGATGGTCTTTACAATTTGGCCTGTTTTTGCGGTGGCTGGTGCCAGTTGTTTCTTTCCATGTTTAGTGCTTCCTTGAGGAGCTCTTGTAAGGAAGGCCTGGTGATGACAAAATCGCTCAGCATTTGCTTGTCTGTAAAGTATTTTATTTCTCCTTCACTTATGAAGCTTAGTTTGGCTGGATATGAAATTCTGGGTTGAAAATTCTTTTCTTTAAGAATGTTGAATATTGGCCCCCACTCTCTTCTGGCTTGTTGGGTTTCTCCTGAGAGATCTGCTGTTAGTCTGATGGGCTTTCCTTTGTAGGTAACTCGACCTTTCTCTCTGGCTGCCCTTAACATTTTTTCCTTCATTTCAACCTTGGTGAACCTGATAATTATGTGTCTTGGGGTTGCTCTTCTTGAGGAGTATCTTTGTGGTGTTCTCTGTATTTCCTGAATTTGAATGTTGGCCTGTCTTGCTAGGTTGGGGAAGTTCTCCTGGATAATATCCTGAAGAGTGTTTTCCGCCTTGGTTCCATTCTCCCCATCACCTTCAGCTCTACCAATCAAACTTGATTTGGTCGTTTTACATTGTCCCATATTTCTTGAAGGCTTTGTTCATTTCTTTTTACTTTTTTCTCTAATCTTGTTTTTTCACTTTATTTCATTAATTTGATCTTCAATCACTGATACCCTTTCTTCCACTTGATCAAATTGGCTATTGAAGCTTGTACATGCATCACAAAATTCTCATGCCATGGTTTTCAGCTCCATCAGGTCATTTAAAGTCTTCTCTACACTGTTTATTCTAGTTAGCTATTCAATCTTTTTTCAAGGTTTTTAGCTTCCTTGCAATGGGTTTGAACATCCTCCTTTAGCTTGGAGAAATTTTTATTACCAACCTTTCGAAGCCTACTTCTATTAACTCATCAAAGTCATTCTCTGTCTAGCTTTGTTCTGTTGCTGGCGAGGAGCTGTGATCCTTTGGAGGAGAAGAGGTGCTCTGATTTTTAGAATTTTCAGCTTTTCTGCTCTGGCTTCTCCCCATCTTTGTGGTTTTTATCTACCTTTGGTCTTTGATGTTGGTGACCTACAGATGGGGTTTTGGTGTAGATGACGTTTTTGTTGATGTTGATGCTATTCCTTTCTGTTTGTTAGTTTTCCTTCTAACAGTCAGGTCCCTCAGCTGGAGTTCTGTTGGAGTTTTCTGGAGTTCCATTCGAGACACTGTTTGCCAGGTACCATCATTGGAGGCTGCAGAACAGCAAATATTGCACAACAGCAAATATAGCTGCCTGATCCTTCCTCTGGAAGCTTCATCCCAGAGGGGCAGCCGCCTATATGAGGTGTCAGTTGGCCCCTACTGGCAGGTGTCTCCCAGTTAGGCTACACAGAGTCGGGGACCCACTTGAGGAGGCAGTCTGTCTGTTCTCAGAGTTCCTTTTTTGGGAATAGACTATAAGGGGGCAGGGGTGGAAGCAGGAGACCACCTAGAAGACTCTTGGAATAATTCAGGTGAGATATGATGGAGATCTGAACCTGATTGAAACAGGTGGAGGTGGTGAAAGTGGTTGGATTCTAGCCATCCTGAAGGTGGAATAGACAGGACTTGTGAATGGTCTGGATGTAGAGTGTGGTAAGTGAGGAATCAAGGATGTCTGCAAAATTTTTGTCTGATTAATGACAGAACAATGGAATGGACACTGGCTGAGTTGGGAAAGACTTTAAAGTGGGTGAAGGATATGAACAGACACTTCTCAAAAGAAGACAGTTATGCAGCCAACAGACACATGAGAAAGTGCTCATCATCACTGGCCATCAGAGAAATGCAAATCAAAACCACAATGAGATACCATCTCACACCAGTTAGAATGGCGATCATTAAAAAGTCAGGAAACAACAGGTGCTGGAGAGGATGTGGAGAAATAGGAACACTTTTACACTGTTGGTGGGAGTGTAAGTTAGTTCAACCATTGTGGAAGTCAGCGTGGTGATTCCTCAGGGATCTAGAACTAGAAATACCATTTGGCCAAGCAATCCCATTACTGGGTATATACCCAAAGGATTATAAATCATGCTGCTATAAAGACACATGCACACGTATGTTTATTGCGGCACTATTCACAATAGCAAAGACTTGGAACCAACCCAAATGTCCATCAATGTTAGACTGGATTAAGAAAATGTGGCACCTATACACCATGGAATACTATGCAGCCATAAAAAATGATGAGTTCATGTCGTTTGTAGGGACATGGATGAAGCCAGAAACCATCAATTCTCAGCAAACTATTGCAAGGACAAAAAACCAAACACCACATGTTCTCACTCATAGGTGGGAAATGAACAATGAGAACACATGGACACAGGAAGCGGAACATCACACGGGCCTGTTGTTGGGTGGGGCGATGTGGGGGATAGCATTTGGAGATATACCTAATGTTAAATGACGAGTTACTGGGTGCAGCACACCAACATGGCACATGTATGCATATGTAACCTGCACGTTGTGCACATGTACCCTAAAACTTAAAGTATAATAAAAAAAAAGAATAGATTTGAGGGTGGGATGTTGTGTGCAGAGGAATTTTGGTTTTAGACATTGTTTTAAATGTCTTTTAGACTTCCAAGTGGGAGTGTCACATAGGCATTAGCATGTGTCAGACTCAAATTCAGGAGAAAGGCCCAGCCTGAAAGCTACACAGGGGCAGCATCATCCTGAGACAGGAGAGTACCATGGATTGAGTGCAGACAGAGAAGAGGTACAAGGACCGAGCACTGATGTATGCTTATGTTTAGATTTGGGGAGGTGAGGAGCCAGCAAATGAGGGAGCTGCTAGTGAGGTTGGGTTGGGAGTAGGGACATTCAAAGAAGGGTATTCCACTGGTGGATTTATTAAAAAATAAGTTGGGTGTGGTGGCTCAGGCCTATAAATCTAGCAGTTCAGGAGGCCAAGTGGGGCAGGATCATTTGAGTCCAGGAGTTAATGACTAGCCTGGGAAACATAGGCCAGGTCTCTACAAAAAATTAAAAAATAAAAATATGAGCTGGGCATGGTAGCCCGTGGCTGTAGTCCTGAAACTTAGGAGACGGAGACAGGAGGATTACTTGAGCCTAGCAGTTGGAAGCTGCTGTGAGCTATGATGGTGCTATTGCACTCCAGCCTGGGTGACAGAGCAAGCCCCTGTCTCAAAAAAGAAGGGTAGTCCCCTAAACCAAATGAGTAATAGTTTCAAGGAGCAATGATTAACTGTCACGTTCACTGATAGGTGAAGTAAATAAGGGCTCAAAATGGACCAATGTGGAGATAAATGATAGCTTCCCCCAGAGCAGGTTCAGCGCGATGGTGGCAAGCCAAAGCCTGAAAGAAGTGGGTCCGACAGAGATTGGAAGAAGAATTGAAGACAACTATTGCAATTCTTCCTATGAGGTTTTCAGAAACGTAATGCGTGATAGTTTTAAGAGGCAGGATATTATAGCTTTTTTTTGCTGTTGATCGTTTGACAAGGAAAATTAATCTGAGACTGATCGGATTTTAAGATGCAGGAAATTACAGCTTTTTTGTGAATGATAGAAATGTTTGAGAGGAAAAATAGAAGAGCATTCCTTGAGTAGGGAAAGGAGGATTGGGTCTTGGACACACATTCAACCTTCATAGAAAGGAGGAAAGGTAGAGTATAATGGGTAGTTGGTAAGGCAGTGGGAGTCTGTTGAAGTTATTTTGGTTGCTTCTATTTTCTCTGTGAAATAAACTGAGGAATGGGGGTGGGGGTTGGGGGTTGAGAGATGAGACAGTAGGATCGATGGGCATCCAGCGTGGCCAACTTGAGGTTAAAATAAGATGAACTGCCATGGTTACATTTTTTCTCCACCCACCTGATACTGAGCAGACTCAGGTAAGGAATAGGCAGTTTTAAAAATTTGGCTTAACAGATAAATACAACAAATGGAGAGAAGGGCAGTGGAGCAGAGAATGTGAGGAGGGATTGTAATGATCTGGAATAGAATCTAAAGGCTGGGTAAAGAGGGAATCAGGAATGGAGTGGGTGAAGAATGAAAAAGGTGGTTACATTTGTGAATTGTAGGGGACTGTTGTGTTGAAAAACTGTTGGGGTACTAGCGGGAAAGAGGTGGAAGGATGAGTGATGATGTTAAGACAGTAGGATGCTTGAAATTGAGATTTGGGAGGTTTTCATTATTGGTACTGAGAAGGTACTAGTTCTAGTTTGTCAATCAACCCCTGGTCTAGATCACTGAAAGACTAAGTCAAGGAACTGAGAGGCTAGTATTGTAGGGATCACCCACATATATATTATTATTATTATTTTGAGACAGAGTCTCACTCCATCACCCAGGCTGAAATGCAGTGACATGATCTCAACTCACTGCAACCTCCACCTCCCTGGCTCAAGTAATCCTCCCACCTCAGCCTCCTGAGTAGCTGGGACCACAGGTGTGTACCACCATGCCTGGCTAATATTTTGTAGAGACAGAGTTTCACCATGTTACCCAGGCTGGTCTCAAACTCCTGGGCTTAAGCTGTCTGCCCACCTTGGCCTCCCAAAGTGCTGGGATTACAGGTATGAGCCACCTTTCCCATCCAGACATTAAAATTTAATTATGATAGGAATAGTTTGGACAGAACAACATTAAGCTGGTAAGGTCAGTGTTTGAGGTAATGCAAAGGTCTTAGGACATTGCCGAGTAGTTTACAGCAATCTGTTTTGTAGCTTTCATTTTTCCTTGGGTGTTATTCTACATACATGTTTGAGAGGTTATATGGAAACTCCATTACTGAACTCCGAGGGGTGAGCTTAGCTAAATTTGAACTGGGTAATGATTTTCTGTTAAATCCTGATTGGATCAAGTTTCTTCATTCATGAAAGAGCCTAGGCACTTAAACTGTGTTCTCAGAGAACAGAGGTATATACACGCCATTTGGAAGCTACTATAGCCATTGAGTGACCAGATCCTAGGTAGGTAATATTTAGTTAACTAGGTTTAAATGGACTATGCCTTTAGTGAAGGAAAAAGATAAGGAAGGCTTGGTATCTTCCTGTAGGAAGCCTGCTCTTTAATAAAAAAAAGTTCGGTAGTTGGAAGATCAGTACCTCTTGAAACAGATTAATAGCGCTCTGACCCAACTGGTTGGAGTTTGAGACTGGTAATCCACATTTCTTGTTACGGTCTTCAGGAAACCCCATTCACAACCGTATTACCCAAATTATAATCACCATATTCTTAGGATTTGTGTCCAATTTCTATCTTGGCTCTGATATGCCCAGCTTCCTGAAGATACACATTAATGTTAGGTTTCTGTAAGGATTGGATGAAAAGCCGATTCACCTTTTTTGTCCCCTTTCATTTGTTCCTTGATAAGAAATCCTTCTGGAATCCATATTACTGATCATAAGGCATATAAAAAAATCCTACAAACTACACAGTTGAGACTGCAGGATCACCAAGTGGCAAAATTAAAGGAATCTAATATTTCTAGCTAAACAAATCTTTAGTGGGAGATATATGAATTTGGATATTTTTTAAATGTGTTAATATTAGGGGCAGTATTTAGAAATAGTTGACCACCTTAGAAACTAAAGAAATCTGAGGAACAAAGCTCGAACTTCTAAAATTTTATTTAAAATATATGGTCTAAAATTATTTAAGACCAATGTGATTTGGTCACCTTTTCTAATAAAATATGTGTGAGCTAATTGTTACTGTAATGTTTTAATATAAAACAAGTTAATAGTTCAGATGGTTCCAGGGCCTGGAGTTACTTACCTAACTAAAATGGCAGTTCCTTAAAACCTGAGACCTCCCCATTAGAGCTGTAAAAGTTCCTGTATAGTTATGAAAGGGAAGCTGAAGATCTTTTCAGTTTCATTTTGGTTAAGGTGTTACATAAAATATGCCTACTTTGAAGAAAGCATCTTACTACCTGCCTCCAAAGGCAGTATGAGCCATTGGCAGAAAGGGAACAGATTTCAGTTGTGGCAGAGATTTTTGACCCCAGAAGACTTTTTGTCTGAGAAGTCAAGAATCCTTAACTCCCAGGTATCTTATCAGTTTCCCAGATCATGCCAGTTTGATTCTGTCTGGCACTTAGAAACATGTTGACAGGGTCATTTTATTCACTAAGTACAATTCCAAAAGTTTGTGTTACTGAGGGGGATCTATGTTCATAAAATATATGCCCTTAAGAAGCTTGCAGCCTAATTGGGGAGATGAGGAATGCTACTTATATTTAAAATTCTAACTGTTGTTTTTTAGTTGTCTACTCATACCCTTATATAAAAAAGAGTAAGTACCTCAAATATATTTTAAGGAGACGGCTGACAGTAAGTTGGAGAACTACTGGCTAGTCAAGAAGTTATTTCAGTAAATCAAGCCAATCTTACAAAATGTGGAAGTTTAACTAGATGACTTGGGGGCTTTTCTATCTTTAACTTCTTAGAAAGGGGAAAAAAGTTTATACGCTCCTCAGCCCCATCCATGAAGTTAGCTATTCTGCATTTCATGGTCTGCCCTCTACTTTTTTTTTTTTTTTTTTTTTTTTTTTTTGAGACGGAGTCTTGCTTTTGCTGCCCAGGCTGGAGTGCAATGGCGCAATCTCAGCTCACTGCAACCTCTACCCCTGCGTTCAGGCGATTCTCCTGCCTCAGCTTCCCAAGTAGCTGGGATTATAGGCATGCGCCACCACGCTTAGCTAATTTTGCATATTTAGTAGAGATGGGGTTTCACCATGTTGGCCAGGCTGGTCACAAACTCCAAACCTCAGGTGATCTGCCCACCTTGGCCTCCCAAAGTGCTGGGATTACAGGCATGAGTCACTGCGCCTGGCCCTGCCCTCTACTTTTAAGCTGAAGGACATATCATCAGGTTTAAGGAAAATCTGGATCTAGTAAAACACAGCTATCCACAGATTCAGACTGAAAATCCAGTGAAATCATTTGCAATGAAAAACTTTGAAATCTAAATTAATGGCATACTGATTGTTATCTTATACTGATACTATATACTATGTATCAATATACTAGGCTATATTAGTAAATGACAGAGTCAAGAGAAGATTTAAAATAATATACCTAATGGGATAACTGGACTACTTGCTGAGAGTCACCTGGAGATACTACCCAAAATGCAGTTTGGGTAGGTTGGGGTCAGGCACACTGGAAGAGTGCTGATATCAGTGTCATGAGTTTCCTTCTAAGTTTCCTTCTGTTCCCCCCCTCACCCACCATAAACCCAATCCTTAAAGCTATAGCTATTAACTCAAGACTCAGAAGAAATATTCTTAGTTGCCCATATGATAAATATCGAAACAGGACTCTGTAAGGATGGTCTAGTTAGCCACGGGAGTTAGACAGTGGCTTCCTGTGACATATCAGAGGGTGACTTTAGTTGTCTTCCAAAATGTGATTAGGGTTACCATTTAGATAATTTGACTGCCATTTGCTTGCACATTAAAGAAGGAAAACCAGGCAGAAGAACCTTATAAACGTTTTTAGTAAACGTTTTTTTTTTGTATTCCTTAAAAACAAAAATTACAAGTTTAATACTACTCCTTTGAAATATTGTACACCAAACAAACCACCTTACTCATGCAGCAAATTGGTCTATGTTCTCTTTTCTTCTGTTTGCCAGATGATCCTTCATAATTTCTGCAAACAGTTCCTCTTCAACAGATTTTATGCAAGAGGTAAAAGCTGGCCAGCAATTTTATGAAAATACTGAAAAATAAAAATGTAACATTCAGCAGATAACGTAGCGGATATCCTAATAAGTAGCAAAAAATATATTTAAAAAGCCCTTGTTTAACAAAGGCTACTTCCAAAATCATTTTAGCTATACCCTCAAGTGATTAGTGAACACAATTTAGGGACAGACACCTGGCATTCAAAGAGGCAATCTTGTTGCTCCAAAAGACTAATGGCATATCTTGAAAATAAAGAAAACCAAATTAAATTTGAGTTTCCTTATTCCCTTAAGTTTCATCAACTTTTTCTTACCCCAAACTATGCCCATAAATGCTTTTTATTCTCTCCAGTGTATTCCCAGTCAAAAGTTTAAGTTTTATTTTCCTTCATTGATTAGGTAAGAATAGCTATGCTGAAAGTGGGTTTTCAGGCCATATTCCCTTTAGCCTCAAATTCCTTCTCTCCCCCATCCCCAACATGTACTGCCTCCCAATCCTTGTTAAGAGTCACTGCCTTAGGTTTATCAAAAGATTTTAGATTACTGTTATTATCTACATATAGCACCTTTTTGTTGATCATAATAAACATTTAGCCCTTAACGTGTGGTAAGTACTGTGCTAAACCTTTTTATAACTCTTACATGTTATTTCATTCTCACAACAATCAAGTTTGCTACTCACTGGTTCACATCTTATGGCTCTACTCTATTTATTTATGGCTAGGGCCTCTCTAGCAGGTCAAGCACTACTCGGATTGGTTAATGACTGTCATTCTGGCTGTTAAACATTTTGATTATTTTTACTGATAACTATCTATGAGGTGGGCAAACAAAAGTAGTATAATATCGTTTATAGCAGGGTTCTCAAAATGTACAGCCCTGACCAGGAGTATCAACTCCACTTGTTGGAAATGCAAATTCTCAGGACCCACCCTGTAACTCAGTCAAACTTGGGGAGGGTAGGGAGAGTGCCAGAGGATGTTTGGACAAGCCCTCCTGATGACTCTGATCATGCTAAAGCTGGAGAGCTACTGGTTTAGTCTTGCTCCTCCCAGTGTCGTCTGTAGAGCAGCAGCATTACCCTGGAATCATGACAGGTATGCAGTCTCAGATCTCATTCTGGACCTACTGATAGAGTGCATTTTAACAATGTCTGCAGATGACTCGCATGCATTTTACAGTTTGGGAATTACTGCACTGATTTAGGCACTGACTCTGGAACCAGACTACTTGTGTGAACCTGGGCAAGATGCCTTGCCTCTCTGTGACTTGGTTACAAAGTAGGTTAAATGAGAATTAAATGATCTGCGGATGGGTATGCACTTGTGCACGTGCACAGACACAGTTTACAGGTAAAGTAACAGAAACAAAGGTGTTAGAAAGCTTGCCCAATCCTACACACTGGGGAAGATGTGATTTACAACCAGTTTAGCCCCATAAGCATGTCATGCTGGCTACACCTTATTGTCTCCTTGACCTTCAGGCAGCTATCGTTGAGTAAGCACTGGTTTAGCTATTAAGTAAAATTGTCTTATTTAATGAGCAATTAGTTAATGGTAAAACAGCATCTCTTATAAAGGTTAAATAATTTAAAGTATATTTTTCATCTAAGAATTCAAGCACAATAACAAATACTCCCACCACAGTAGGAATGAAATGGAGCCTAAGGTGTATGCACACATCCCCATACTTAGCCCCAAATGTATACACACAGTAAGAAGGCAACATCCCTATAATGTGTCTAATACATAAATTCACTTTAAGCCTGAATGCAAATAATCTTGGTTATTCACCTTTGCTAGAATGTAAGATGAATTTCACAGGTTTTTAGGACATCTGCTTTAAAAAAAAAATCACTTCAAAAAGTTCATTTTGAAATACAAGCTGAATCCCTATCTTACCTCTGCTGGAATTTAGGGGTATAAATGTGCATATATTCATGTGTGTATGTGTCGCGGGGAGAGGAGGGAGGTGTGGTGGGGGATGGCAGGTGGAGGTTTTTTTTTTTTTTTTTTACTCACATGTGAGCCATAGCAAAAGAGGGCCATTCCCAGCTCAAGCCCCGTGCCACAATCACATTCATCATTAGCAAACTGCACAAAAGTCATCATTTCCTGAATGAGAGCAAAAGCTGTTAGTCTCTCATCATCACTTGCAGCCTCAACTAGTGTCTTGCACATTCTCTTGAGGTCAGCTGAAAGAAATCAATAATATAGAAGATTACACAGTTAGAAAATGAATCAGTCTTCAAACGTAAAGAAACTATAAAGAGGGTTTTTCCTCCTAAGACTTTTTGTACTTGTACAACTTGTGCCACCTTGGGTAGTAATCTGCAGCACTGTAATTTAGAATGGCAATTTGGTAATTTTTCCACTTAGGATTCAAGCTTAAAAATGGCTTAAAGGTTTCTTAGCGACAATTTCACAGGATTTAGTCTTTTTAAAAAATTTTTAAATTTTATTTATTTATTTATTTATTTTGAGATGGAGTCTCGCTCTGTCCCCAGGCTGGAATGCAGAAGCACGATCTTGGCTCACTGCAACCTCTGCCTCCCGGGTTCAAGGGATTTTTCTGCTTCAGCCTCCCAAGTAGCTGGGATTACAGGTGCATGCCACCATGTTTAGGGGATTTTTGTATTTTTAGTAGAGACGGGGTTTCACCATGTTGGCCAGGATGGCCTTGATCTCTTGACCTCATGATCTGCCCTCCTCGGCCTCCCGAAGTGCTGGGATTACAGGCATGAGCCACCACGCCTGGCTACAGTCATGATTTTTTTAAAAGTCTATTCCATGGTGGCAATCATGATTTTACATAAGCTTTAAAGATTCAGCAGACAGGTCCAGGAATTGGCAAACTTGGGCCAAACCTGGCTCACCCCGTTTTTAACTACCCTCAAACTAAATGTTTTTTCATTTTTAAATGGTTGAAAAATAAAACAAGAATGTGATAGATTATGTAGCCCACAAAGTGTAAAACATTTACTATCTGGCCCTACATAGAAAGTTTGCCTTCAACAACCCATATTTAGGCTTGTTGGAAAACTTCCCAAAAGTAGGGCAGTTTCTAGGTTTGTGGTGTCTTTTATGGAGGCAAATCACATAACCAGTGAGCTTTTATCAAGTGGTAGTCTTCAAAGACAAAAACAGGCCCAACTACAACTACCACCATAACCCTTCCAGTTTCCATTCTTCCTTTAATTCATGTTAGTGGCACTATTTTTAGGTCTTTCCTTAACAAAACATCTGTACAAATATTCCACTTCTTTGTGCAATTCAGTGAAAAGTTTCCAAGGCAGAGGAAGCACACAACCCAAAAAGCAAACTCCAATTTTAAAGGCTTCTCACCTAAGTCTCTATATCTTAAAGCCTTTTTCTCTCGAATCTCCCTATTCTCCCAGTCTCTTGCTTCTTTCATCATCCTTTATTAAGCTGCCAGAAAGGGCAGATTATTCAAAGAAAGTTATTACACAACTGCTTACCACTTGGGAAAAAATGAAGTCATTGTCTTCTATCGTAATCTTTATATCAAGATAATTTGCAGCTGGATTTCAGAATTAAATGTAAAAATAAAACCATAAAACTACTAGAAGGTAAATAAAAAAAATAATTTTGTGATGGAGAAAAGTTGACTGTATAAAAATAAACTAGTGAAATCAAGAACACAAGACAAATTGATAAAATATATCTGCAAAATATAACAGTAAATAAAAATTAATGTCTTTATAAAGAAGTCTAACAAAGGAAAACACTAACATCCAAGTTAGAACACATGTAAGAACAAGACTAATTCTAACCCTGATAGAAAAATGGGCAGAGTTCAGGCAGTCAAAAAAAAATGCTATGGTCAACTAAAGTAAAAAATATTTAACATCCTTTATAATTAAAGAAATGCTAATTAAAACTGCAGAATTTTATGCCTACCAGCATGGAAAAAACCAAAAGGACTAAAGAAAACTCCATAAAATTAGAAACAAGCAAAGAAGAACTACACACACACACACACACACACACACACACACACACAAACTTTGGACCTGGTAATACTATGTCTAGGAATTTCTTCTAAAAAAAAGAACCAGATAAGTATGCGAATAAAGGTATAAAAGGATATCTATGGCAGGGTTGTCTGTATTTGTGAAAAATCTTAAGCGACCCAAACTTTGAACATAAGCACAGTATTCTGCAGCCACTCAAAATTATGAGGTAGATCTTTAATTGGCAATATGAAATGATAAACATAACATATTCATAAGTGTAAAAGGTGAGACATAAAGCAGTGATAAAAAGACAGCAGTGCTATAGTTGCCAACTCAGGCTGAACAACATACAGTAGGAACTATGGTAGATGTATGTTCAAATTTTTTTACAGATGATTACCTTACTAATTGTCCATAAAGAGGTATCAATTAAGAAGTCATCAGAATCATAATTTTATTATGAAGAATAAGATTACAAACTTAGGAAAACTGTACAGGAGTGGGTGACATCCTGAAGCATCAGATCACAGGTGGATGGAGTGACACACCATCATTTTATGCATATTTAACCAATGTTCCTTATGAGGAAATCTAGGTACGGAAAAGGGGAAGTGGCACAGAGCGAATTAGTAAGAAGATGGGGTGGAAAGAATGCTAAATACGGAAAATATGAAGTTGGGTTTTGCATGTGTCATTTAAGATTTTGGGCAAGACACACAAACCTCTATAACCCTCAATTTACTTATCTATAAAATAGGATGATAATCCCAACTTTGCAGATTTGTTGTAGGGAGTCAAAAGATATAAGGACTCTGCATTCCAAAGTATGCTAAGTTACTGTCAGTATAAAAACACTGATTTCTAGTGTGCTGTACAGTGCTCTATCATACTAGAGTGGGTATGTTCTTACAGGCAAGGACAAAGCCACTAACTCACATATACTAGTGGAACTTATTTCTTCAGTAGAAAAATATGAATTAAATGAAGATCTCACAAAAACAACAGAAGAACAATCTTACAATAACAGAAAAGGGTTTCAAAGTATAATCATCAATGGGGGTGGATTAAAAACATGATTGTCTTGTAAGTTCTTTTTTGTCTTTGTTTTTACCAGCTATTTTTGTATAAAGAACATACTAAAACGAAACTTCATGGGGGAGGGGTCTAGGACAAAAATATATATGAAATTTAAACCTGAATCATATCTTATTTATGGGGAAGAATTAAGAAAATCTCCTTTGAATTAAATTATAGCTTGTGGTGGACAAATAAGACTGATAAAATAATTTGCTAATAGCTACTATGTATATTGATGCTGAGACTTTAGTCGAAACAAATTAGGAATACATTATCTAGGCTACAAATGCTACCCTTCCTCCTAGTCACAAGGTGGGAGAAGCTTCCTATGATAACCAGAAAGGTAAATGGCAATATAAAATCTTAACTTTTAAAATGCCATGTTGTAATAAGTTTCATTAAAATGTATGTTTTAAGAAACTTTCCAGTCTATAGGACTAAAGAAAGAGTGCCTAGAACTTATCAGAATATCACCCTTGCAGCTGAATCAAGATTAGAGAAGGAACTGAAGTAGGATTTAATGCCTAAGTACACTAAGGTACTTCATTACCAGCGCTAGTTTATTAAGGAATAATAAGTTCTCCATTTAGCTTAGAATATTCAGATGAACCAGCAAGGGCAGACAAACAGTGAGAGGCTGGAGGAGACTGGGGAGCCCTCATTCCAGTGACAAGTGTTTTTTTCTCCCCCAGAGGCCATAAGAACAAACTCCTACATAATTCTCATTTACTTCAAAGCAGAAATCTTCCAGCTTGTCATTAACTTACTCTGAAATCTATAGCAGAAAACCAAAAGAATCCAACACTAAGAAGTATTTGCTCCTTTACAAAATACTCCCCTCACACTGCAGACATTAGGAGAGATGCAAAAGGAAATGATGAGATGAATAAGGAAAAAGGAAGAAGCACTGCTTATATACACGTTTACTGAAGAAAACGTACCTATGTAAATTTCATTATGTACAAAGCAGCTTTCACTTAACTTTATGAAGTGATTAACTGATAAAACAAGATTAAAAGAGTGGTAAATACTGGCATGAATTATTCAACCACAGCAGTGATATCACCAGTTATGCAATTCAACCAGTGTACCAACCCAAAGGAGCCATCTGACCCCTGTTTCAGTGCCATCCTCCTAGCACCCCAAGGGACAGCACCCAGCTCTTAAGATAGGGCTAGAGAAGAGAAGGGCAGGGTAGAGATGGGAAGGAATCAAGAGGGGAAAAAAATCTGCTAAATAGCAAAACAGAGACCAACAGATTAGTCATACTTTCTTATCTCTGTTTCATCTTCATGGTTCTCTGTTCCAGTGAGTACCCCAGTTCTCTGGCTGTTTCTGTGAGTTTTTCATCTATGTTTTTCAAGAGATTGGTTTTCTTCTTATCTGTTACTTCTTTAAGTTTTTTCATCAAATATAATCTTAAAAAGAAGTAAAAGTCCTCATTATGTTGCAGGCCACTGTACTAAGTACAAAGACCTTTGGAAGTTGAGCCAAGTTAAAAATGTCAAATTCCATGCAAGAATAAGTCCACAGAATACTTACCAACACTTTTCTCAAAATCCCTAATAGTTTTCTTCAAATAAGAGAAAAGCAATATTAACAAAAACTGCCAGTAACAGAGAAAATATTATTCAAATTTATATTAGCACTCTAATGTCTACAATAGAGATATAAGAAATAGTTACAAAGCTGAGATTAGTCAAGTTTTAAGTTGTATTACTTGATACTAAGATATGGCATACTACTTTGGAGAAGTCTGACCTAACAGAAAAAAAAAGTAGACATCAAAAAAATTTTTCAGGGGCCGGGTGTTGTGGCTAACGCCTGTAACTCCAGCACTTTGGGAGGCTGAGGTGGGAAGATCACTCAAGGTCAGGAGTTTGAGACCAATCTGGGCAACATGGTGAAACCCCGTCTCCGCTAAAAATACAAAAATTAGCTGGGTGTGGTGGCATGCGCCTGTATTCACAGCTACTCGGGAGGCTGAGGCACGAGAATCACTTGAATCTGGGAGGCGGAGGTTGCAGTGAGCTGAGATTGTGTCACTGCACTCCAGCCTAAGACTCTGTCACAAAAAAAAAAAAAAAAAGCGAAATTCCGTCTCAAAAAAAATTTTATTTTGCTCTTATTGCCCAGGCTGGAGTGCAATGGCAGGGTCTCAGCTCACTGCAACCTCTGTCTCCCAGGTTCAAGCGATTCTCCTGCCTCAGCCTCCCGAGTAGCTGGAATTACAGGCACCTGCCACCATGCCCAGCTAATTTTTGTATTTTTAGTAGAGACAAGGTTTCACTATGTTGGCCAGGTTGGTCTCGAACTCCTGACCTCAGGTGATCTGCCCAATTTGGCCTCCCAAAGAACTGGGATTACAGGCATGAGCCACTGCACCTGGCCTTTTTTTTTTTTTCATTTTTAAAGAGAGGACACTGTTACAATAAGGTCAATAGATTTTTTTTTAATGTTGAAATTTGTGTTAAGAAATATTTAGAAAACGTAAAAGGAAAGCAAAGCTACATTATAAGCTTATACAAAAGCATAATCCAAAGTAGTTTTCAAAAGTATATAAATATACAGCATGTTAATACCACTTATGGAAATAATTTTATATTTTATCATAAACAGGTTAAGATTTTTGCTATCAATGTAAAAGTTCAGGAGTACAGTAAAGAGTGGGAAGGGGTGCCAGACTCCCAGGAAGAAAGTTGCAGGGAGTAACAACTCCTAGGAAGAAACTCACTTCTATTCACTGCCAGCATCTGAGAGTTTGTAGTATTCCCTACAACACTGTTATCAAAGGGCTTAGAAAATTTATAGTAGATGCTAGTCTTAGCTTCATTTTACTTATCAGGAAAAAAAGAAGGCACAGAAGATAATCAACTTACCCAAGTTCAGAGAGCTAGTGGATTAAACCAGAAGAGTTACCAGTACAGCTGGTAGATTAAAGTGCCACCCACTATTCACAATAGCAAAGACTCGGAACCAACCCAAATGTCCATCAATGACAGACTGGATTAAGAAACTATGACACATATACACCATGGAATACTATGCAGCCATAAAAAGGATGAGTTCATGTCCTTTACAGGGACATGGATGAAGCTGGAAACCATCATTCTAAGCAAACTATCACAAGGACAGAAAACCAAACACTGCATGTTCTCACTCATAGGTGAGAATTGAACAATGAGAACACTTGGACACAGGGTGGAGAACATCACACAACGGGGCCTGTCGGGGGATGGGGGGTTGGGGGAGGGACAGCATTAGGAGAAATACCTAATGTAAATGATGAGTTGATGGGTGCAGCAAACCATCATGGCACACGTATACCTATGTATCAAACCTGCACATTGTGCACATGTACCCTAGAACTTAAAGCATAATAAAAAAAACCAAACTGCCACAGAAACCCAAGCCACCAAAATCTAACTTCTGATTACAGCACACAGTTATACTAAATCTTACTTTCAATTATTACCAGCTGTATGTCTACAGGATATGTTTATATCAACCATAAAATGCAAATTTGATGTCAGTCTTATGTGACTCAATCTTTACAGTCTTCCTCAACACTCTGGCATGGCATACAGCTATTCAAGTACCCTGTGCTGTGTATTTCCACACTTTCACACACGTACTGCTCCCTTACCTAAAACATCCTTCTTTCCTTTCTTTCTAGGAAGTTCTTAGGCATCCATCAAAGCCCACATAAAATATCCTCTTTTACCTCCACCACTACTGAAGGCACTTGGTAGCTGCCTTCCCATACATATGATATTATTATGAACTATCTCTGTAAGTTTTTGTCTGTGCCTAAACCTACTCTAACACTTTGCTGTGTGATGCTTAAAGATAAAGTGCAATGTGCAGCTGAAGCCATAACCATGAACATGAACATTTTGTGCTGTTACTTTAAATCCATTAGAATGCCTTGAATGCAAAAGAATTTGTACCCATGCATGTTAGATGGCATCATGCAATGGCCCTTTGGAAATAGTGGTTCACTAAATTATATAGATGTAAATGTTGAAACTTATATATCAAATTCACTCCATTACATAACATTAGAAAAAAAGCTATCAAGCTTACAGTGGTATTAAAAGTTTCTCAATCTATTTTTTTTGTTTGAAACCTTGAATTTTATCACTTGCAAAAAATAGTCAGTTGTTTTCTTTGGTTCATTTGAAAAAATTTCTGCCAGTATCTAGACCCAAATAACCAGACTTTGTCAGTGAGTCAGTCTTTCTAAAAGTGGGAAAAAGTTCATCTCAAAACTCAATCATACAAGTGCTTTTTTTTCCCTTGAGACAAACCACAGTACTTCAGTATGAGAAATGCTTTCTATGTATTTCCTATTTCACCACAGAATGTTAAAGAGATATACTCAATGGTAGACTGCTAACACATGTATACTCCATCACTGACGTTTTCTTCCAGGGACAGGGTCTTGCTATGTTGCTCAGGATAAACTTGAACTCCTGGGCTCAAGCAACGCTCCCACCTCAACATCCCGAGTAGCTACCATGTCTGGCTCCATCACAAACATTCTTAAATACTTTTGCATGTACTGCTGTGAATAATGCAATGACTGTTGCTACTCTTGTGGCACTATCTTGATTCCTGCCAAGATGACAACAGTATTATCCACCATTACCTTTGTGCCATTGGTGCAAAAATAATATTTTATTATCACAAATAGTTTTGACCCTAAAAGTCCCTGACCCAAGGTCAAAACTATTTGCCTTAGTTATTTTAGGAAAAAAAATAAGGCAGAAGGAAAAAAAATCATTCCTAACTTTGTTGTTCAAAGATATTTAAAAATTGAATACGTTTATTTCCAAATGCATTACACAGTATGAAATGGAATCATTCTACACTATTGTTATTTGCCCACTTCATAACAAATTCAACAAATCAATACCAAGGTATTATAGTATATGGATAGTTTATATTTACCTAATCTCCTCTATTGCTGGATATGTTGCCAATTTTCCATTTGATAAACAATCTGTAATAAACACACATATTTCTGTATCTGTCCAAAATCCCTTTGATGAATATCTGGAAGTGGAATTGTTAACTTAGGGGTATAAATGTGTGCTTCACATGGTACCTGGCAATATCATCTGTCAAGAAATCTTAGAATACGGTGTTTTAAACATTTTTCAAACTGCTTTCTACAAAGGTTTTGACAATTAACACATAAGTAACGGTTCTTATATCTTAATCATCATTGGTTATTACCATTCTTCAACCTTTAAAAATCTTTGCTGACTTAATTTTCATTTCTTTAGTTACTATTAAATCTTTCAGAGACAATTCTTTCTCTGGGCATAAAAATTTCTTGATCAAAGATCTGCCTTGAAAGACCTTACTCCATCTGCCATAAAAATAAATTTTAAAATATATAAAGAAATTAAGTGTTCTGACTAGCTGATTTAAGGAGGTGTTACTCAAAAAACTAAAACTGTTATACTTTAAAAGTACTAAAATAGTTATATCTCAAGTAATTTTTTTACCACTGTGTTCGAGACAAATTATTGAAGGTAGTTCCTCAAGTAGTCACTTGCTGATCTTCACCTAAATTATAAATATTATCACTCATGTATTTTTTTTCTTTTTCATTGTCTGTGTTCTCCAATTAGCTAAAAAAAAAGGATACCAGAGGAGTCTAGGGTTATGTTAAATGACCACTATTATATTATCTTTCTTTTATAAAAAGATTTCTATTAAGACAAACATAACTAATAATACAAATGAAAACTTAGGTTTGTTTTTTTAAAAAAGACAGTCTCACTATGTTGTCCAGCCTGAAAAAATTAGGTGTTTTTACGTGCCAAGGTATTGTAGAATTAATATTTATGGAGCGTTTACTATGGGACAGATACTGTGCACAAAACAAAGCCTCTGCCCTCATGGAACTTAGATGCTAGTGCAAGAGATAGACAATAAGCAACAGTTTCTAATAAAGATGGCACCAATTTAAATTGAATAATAAATCCAAAGAGTTTAAAAGAACTTACAAATTACAAATACCAAGCAAGGTTTTATAGGAAACTGAGAGGTATTAGAAAAGGTATTAGAAAAGAAGGAACATTTTTGGACATCTACAATGTAGCTGCCCTGTAGATACACCAGTAGTATGTACGTAGCACAGTTTGAATTTGCTTTACTGCAAATTTGTATTATCAAATCACAGGGAACAAAAGCCCTTTAAAGAGATAGTACTAAAAAAGGTCAAACGAAACATAATCTACTTGTATTTGAAGTGATAAAGTTTGCTTTCTTCATTACAATGCAAACTACACAGCCGCTGACAAATGAAATCATTTCAAGTCATGTCTGTGGCTGATATAGCATAGACCGGCTCACTCAGCTCTATTCCAACCCCTTCCCCATGAAAGTTTGCTGCATTTCCCATACTACTCTTCAGCCCAGGCTCCACATGGGATCTAGCTTCTTCCAAGCAGCTGCAATAGTTTGAAATCTCAGAGGCAGAAGAGATACCAGGAGGAGGCTATGCTTCCACGATCTCCATCAGTGAGCACTGCTGTAGAGGCATCTGATAGTTCTGCAGCAGCTGTAGCTGAGATCCCAGCACCTGGTTCTTAGCTTTATGGGGGCTGAGAGGCAAAGGGTAGGGCATCCATTTACCTGGCACAGGTTATACCAAAGATAATATGGTCCTAGAGCCACCCATTGTGGCAGCAGTTCTTGATTTCCCAGCTTCCTGATGGTGGCAGAGAGATAAAATCCACTGTGAGCCACACAACTGTCATTCCTGGAAGCTCAGCCTGCCCCCTCAGCCATTCCAAGGATTTTATGAGCATCTCTTTTTACTTTATTAAACCTTTCTGTTTGAACTATACACAAGTAATGAAATCTTAACAAGTGTTTAAAATCAGATGTCTAAAAAAACTTGATTTTGCTATGGAACATCTGAGGTCGAGCATTATTAAGTAAAATAGCTACATTAAGAGGTGTAGTTTTTGGTGAAGAGTGACAAAATAACAGTATAGATAACACTACCTGCAAAAGTCATGGAAATTCTCTTTAGAAATCTGCAATTATGGGCTTTTGTTTTTTTTGGAGATGGAGTCTCACTCTGTCGCTCATGCTGGAGTGCAGTCGTGCCATCTCGGCTCACTGTGACCTCCGCCTCCTGCGTTCAAGTGATTCTCCTGCCTCAGCCTCCTGAGCAACTGGGATTACAGGCGTGTGCCACCATGCTCCTGGCTAATTTTTTATTTTTAGTAGAGATGGGGTTTCCCCATGTTGGCCAGGCTGGTCTTGAACTCCAGATCACAGCAATCCGCCCACCTTGTCCTCCCAAATTGCTGGAATTACAGGTGTGAGCCACTGTGCCCAGCCCCTCAAACCCCCTTTGTAATGGACTAATATAGTATAAACATTGTAAAGCTACATAAACATAAGAGAAATTGAGATAAAATATTCTTACTTGACTGCAGCAAATACATTATCTCCATTTGGAACAATTATACAGTTTTTCTTTGCTTCATTTATACCAACATATACAGGAAGTTCATCAGGAGAATCCCTGTTTGAGCAAAAGACATTAAAAATTTAGCTGCCCATAATTTATATTATCAGGTAAGTGGGATTTTAGGTCTACAGACAACAACTTACACCTATTTTTTTTCTCTTTTTTAAGGCCTCTTTTATAAGGGCATTTTTTAAAAATTGAAACAAATTTATCGTTTTAAGCTCCACATTTCTTTGGAACATCTACGATAAATCTTAACTTATATAACGGAACCTAAAACTAAGATTCTTAGGACCTAATTGCTTTTATACTCAAATACAAAAACAGGAAAAACAAGAAAAAGGATTGTAAAACATTGGAGATGAAAGGATCCTATTCACGTATATAACCAATCCTTTTATTTTAAAATTGAGGAAACAAATACTGAGAGGTTAAATTACTCAGCCAAGGTCCTAGTAAGTTAGGACCTTGGCTACAGTACAATCAATTCCTAGCCCCATGTGCATTCTACTGTACTACAGTACTTCTTCCTGGGCACGTTTCTTCTATTACCTTACATTTAATCTTCAATTTAAAGGACAGCATCTCTACTGGTACAAGTGGACCAAGGTAGTTTCCTCCTGAAGTTTCTCTATTTCCTAACCTTCTAAGTATCTTGCATGAATTCATTTAATTCTCATAATATTCCTATCAGGTATGTACAATTATTATCCCTATTGTTACAAGACTGAGTCACATGATACAGGGTCACACAGACAATAAACAAGAGGACAAGTGTGACTCCAGAGATCACTCTTAGCTCCCAGTTGCCACTCTGGCACCTGGAAGCACATAGCTTATGAAGCACAAGTCACAACAGCTGCTCTAAATTATCTTTCTTGGGCCAAAAGAGTTATTCTGAACCCAAAAGGGGAAAAAATAGTTTATGAGGAAAGGAAAAACCAGTGAGATTAAACCTAAAGAGTTTACCCATCCTAGGGAAAGTTAAAATGGTAACAGCAGGAACAACAGATGGCTCATATATCCAGGGGAAAATATGCCTTTCGCCTTGGGTAAGGCTAGTGAATAACTATCCTCATTCACAGGACAGGAGCTGTATTTTAGAGGTAAAGAAAAGATGCTTTACCTGAAATACCCCATGTGGTACTGAGTTTATCTCTAATAATAATGGTCTGGAACTCAGCAGGATCATAGTAAAACCTCCAATGAAGGTTAAAATTCGGGCCTGTTCATTTTTTTCTTCATTTTATGTTTCCCAGCAAGGATATTATAAGGATCAACTAATTGAAGTCCAATGCTTGCAGAAAGTGGATCTATAAAGAAAATAAATTTAGACAATACTTTCTGGAGACAGGAAATAATGCTTTTAGTGAGTAAACTATAAGCTATTGTCTTAAAAAACATTCTAAAGTAAAAGAAAGTCTTGAGTTATGTGTGAAGATGTCAGTTACAAACATTCAATGGAAAAGAAGTCAGAGTAACAGAAAACAGGATTTCCTCTGAAATTTACCACTGTATTAACATCTCAAACATTCCTGTTGTTTCGTATTTTAGCCAAAGCAAGACTAGTTTGTATTCCTATAGGCCTATTACCACACTGCAATTAGCCTCAAATACTTGTAGTACACACAGGTTAAGGGAGAGAAAGATAGCAAAAATGTGTGGATTAAGAGTAGCAAAAAACAAGCCATGCACGGTGGCTCATACCTGTAATCCCAGCACTTTGGGAGGCTGAGGTGGGCTGATCACCTGAGTTCAGGAGTTTGAGACCAACCCGGCCAACATGGCAAAACTCTGTCTCTACTAAAAATACAAAAATTAGCCAGGTATGGTGGCTCATGCCTGTAATCCCAGCTACTTGGGAGGCTGAGGTACGAGAATCATTTCAACCCAGGAGGCAGAGGTTACAGTGAAACGAGATCACACCATTGCACTCCAGCCTGGGTGATAGGGTGAGACTCTGTCTCCAAAAAAAAAAAAAAAAAAAAAGTAAAAACATTTGTATCCCCCTTTCCTCTACCTCAGCTAATCACACCAGATTCCCCTCACTCTTTGACAATCTATTTGGCCAACCCCAACCCTAGATGATTGTCATCTTCCTTCTCTATTCACAGATCACAGTCAGTGTTACTAAACCACAAAAACATGAAGTCTGTGCAATGTACAATGTATGACTTCAAATGGGTCCTTGCTGCTTCCAAGAGGGAGGGGAGCACTCCAGGCAGGACCCAGTTTTATACGGAGGCAAGGATGAAGAAAGCAAAAAAATTCCTGTAAGAGGTAATAACATGAATAGAAGCATGGAGATAATTGGACAGGAAAAATAGTTCAGCACAACTGGAGCTTAGGAGAGCATACACTAATTTTTAAAGCAACAAGAAAACTAAAACCATCCATCTCATTGCCAAAGATAACACGGTTAATACTCTAATATACAGTAACAAATTTCCATACTCTCCACCCCCATGAACAGATACGAATATGTAACAAACTGAGATGGATTGTTTTGTAATCTGCTTTTGTCCTCCATCCTGACCCACTTAAATTTTTTGAATATTTTCCATGCTATTCAATGTTATTTTACATGATTTTTTAATAGGGCATGATACTGCATTATAAAGAGGTAACCATCTATTCTCTTACTGATGGACATTTACTATTTCTTTTTTCTGTTCTAAAAATGTTTCAGTGAACATCTTTGCTAATGTTTGTACAGACATGACTATTTTTAAAGAAACTGCTACACAGTTCTGTTCTGATCTATTGGCAAAATTCAGAATATGTATCAATATACATTTCCATCAGTAGTGTATGACAGTGCTTACTAGTTAAAAATTTTAAACAGTACAAAAGGTATATAGTGCAAAGTAATGATCACCATTAACAGTTTCTTTCTCCTTTCAGGACAAAGTAAGCACATAGAAAAGTATACAGGGATATGTGTGTACTCCCCCCTTTTTTAAAAAATACTAATGGTAGCATAAATCTATACACTGTTCTTTTTCAGTTAACATATTTCAGGCATGATAGTTTATTATTTCCTAAAAATCTGCCTCATTCTTTTAAAACAATTAAGATCTACTGAAGAGATGTGTTATTGGTAGGCATTTAAGCCATTTCCCATTTTTTTGTTTAAATATCCTCAAACAATTCTTAGTTTATCTAATCCATAAGACAAGATTTTTTGTTTGTTTGTTTTCTTGACTGGTATTTCTCTTTTCTTAAATTATACTTTAAGTTTTAGGGTACATGTGCACAACGTGCAGGTTAGTTACATATGTATACATGTGCCATGTTGGTGTGCTGCACCCAGTAACTCGTCATTTAACATTAGGTATATCTCCAAATGCTATCCCTCCCCCCTCCCCCCACCCCACAACAGGCCCTGGTGTGTGATGTTCCCCTTCCTGTGTCAAGACAAGTTCTTGGAAGCAGAACTGTTAAATCATATTCAAACTCCTGCCACATATGAAAGTGTTTACCTTCCTTCACATTCCCCCAGAATGTGATGAAATTATTTACCTTTGCCAATAAAATAGGTGACAGTGGCATTACTATAGCATTAATCTATATGTCTTACTATATTTCCTCTTACTAGAAACATCTTGGAAAATATTCCTTTTCTATGAACTGTTTATATTCTTGGTTAGGTTTTTTTTTTTTAAATTATTTTATATATATACATTTTTTTTTGAGACAAGGTCGCGCTCTGTTACCTAGGCTGGAGTGCAGTGGTGTGATCTCGGCTCACTGCAGCCTTCACCTCCCAGGTTCAAGTGATGATTGTGCCTCATCCTCCCGAGTAGCTGGAACTACAGGGGTGTTCCACCACACCCAGCTAAGTTTTGTATCTTTAGTAGAGACAGGGTTTCACTGTGTTGCCCAGGCTGGTCTCGAACTCCCGACTTAAAGTGATCTGCCTGCCTCGGCCTCCCAAAGTGTTGGGATTACGGGCGTGGGCCACCATGCCTGGCCAATTATATTTTTTAGAGACAGGGTCTTGCTCTGTCACTGAGGCTGGAGTGATCATAGCTCATTGCAGCCTCGAACTACAGGGCTCAATGAAGGATCCTCCCATCTGAATCTCCCAAGTAGCTAGGACTATAGGCACATGCAAACCACGCCTAGCTTTTTAATTTTATTATTTTTATTTTTTTGTAGAGAAGAGGTCTTGCTATGTTGACCAGGTTGGTCTCAAACTCCTGGTCTCAGGCGATCCTCCTATACTGGGATTACAGAGTGTGAGCCACCACACACAGCCCATTTCCTATTACATTACTTTTTCCATTTATACAAGAATGATTCTGGAGCAACTCACCAGCTGGTTTTTCAGAATCAAGTTCTTCACAGAACTTCCAGAAGTGATAGAAATCTTCAGGTAAAGAGAGCTTATAATGATTTTCTACTTCTTTTCGAAGGTCCCTGGAGACCACTGGAGACATCAGCTTCACAGAATTTATTTTTCTTCACATCAACTGTTTTTTCACTCTGAAAACTGACACACAAAACTTCAGTTCTCCAAATTGTCTTTAGTAATTTCAGTAACTCTCCTTGCATAACAGTATCACTCACTCTTGTTCACCCAACTCTATGAGATAGTATATGTGTTTTCTTTAAAACTCTCTAAATGGTAATTGAGTAAAATCTGGGAATTCATTTGAGCACAGAAAAACAGAGGAGTTTATATGGTGGTTAAGAGGAATACATACAGCAAGTCTTTAAATATATTTTTCTAAGATAATGGAAACCACGAAAAACAAAAAGGTAAAAATGAAATGGTAAGGAACAGGAAGAGAGGAATAAAGAAAGGGCAGGTTTTGCCCTCTTTTGGTTAAAGGTGTGAGTCTTTTAAACAGATTCATTGATCACATCAGAAACAAATAGTCAGAAGTAACTGGATATAAGCAATTCATCAGTTAAAAAGCTGTTTCTTCAGCAACATCCAGAGTTGTGTCTGAGCTATTCACTACAATCATTACCCATCCTTAAAAACAGATACCTCCCTTTTGATTTTCCAAATAAAGAGGGAAGGTTAGTGACAATGTTAAACATCCACAGTTCCTAACACAGTTAGCAGAATAGCACTAGACTCTAGGACAAAAATGCAATTATTTCAGAAAAGGCCTTTTAATACCAGGATTAGGTTACAATACTCATCTTTAGCACCACCACAATATAGATTCAGTATGCTAGGTTTTATAATGCCTATTAGATATTTGATAAATTTCTGTAAAGATAATATGCTTAATTGGAGGTTACATATGTTTAGTTTTCTAAGAGGCAATCTGTTTTTCTTTCTAGGAACCTAGATTCTTTCTTTTTGGATTAAGTTCTTTTTTATTCTTCCTACCTAGAGCAGTGGTTCCCAACTGGTGGTGATTTTGTCCCCTCCACCCCCGCCCCCCGCCCGGGGACATTTGGAGACCTAGTTAGTTGTCACGAATTGGAAGAAGGGTGCTAGTGGCATCTAGTGGGGCAGAGGCCAGGGATGCTCAATGTCTTACAATGCCTAGGATAGGCATCCTCAACAAAGACTACTGGCCCCAAATGTCAACAGTGCTAAAGTTGAGAAATTCTGAGCTAGATGTTTCTCATATTTATATTCAATTTTCCCAGTAGGCTGAAGTTTATTAATGTTATGTTAGGTATCACTCAATATCTACAAGATGTATTTATGAATCAGATGACATAAGAATGATCACGATGGCAATGATTTCAAGAGCAAACAGAACAAATGCCTATTGGTAGAATAGTTATAAGGCTTCCAAACAATAGACTGTTACACTTAATATTACATTTGACCCTTGAGCAACAAGGGTTTAAATTTTGTGGACCCACTTATACATGAATTTTTTTTCCAACCAAATGCAGATTGAAAAATAACAGTATTCTTAGGATGTGAAATCCACTTAGAGAGAGGGCCAACTTTTTGGATACTCAGGTTCCACAGGACCAACTTTGGAACTTGGGTATGTTCGGATTTTGGGATATGTGAGAGTCCTGGAACCAATCTCCTTCATTTACTAAATGGTTACTGTATGGCTACACAATATGGACCTATCTATATTAAATATTCTTAATGAGGAAAAAAGTTCTTGATTATATGCAGCATGATAGCCTTTTTATGAAGTTCAAAAACTAAAAATAAATATTGTTTAGGTATACATTCATAGGAGATAAGCCTATTTTTAAAAGGCAAGGGAAAACAAAATTCAGGATAGCTACACTGAACATGAGTGACAGGAAGAAGGCTGAACGGAGAGGAGAGGGACATGTGTAAGATGTAGAGCTACTGTTTCAGTTTTGGGGTTGGGCAATGGGTTCACAGGTGTTTGTTATATTACTTAACGTAAATAAGCTCAAAAACAATCATGAATTGAACAATAGTAACAGTTTATTGTGCCAAGGATTATAATGCATCTGATTTAAAAAAGAATTAGGTTGAACGAAAAGGCTGATGAAAAATGAATCCAAAAGTAAGTATCAATAGCAAATAGTAATAGTAAAGATAATATAATAGTAAAAACAAGTAGTAAGTCATACTTATTGAGAACTTATCTTGTGCTATTTCACTGTTCTAAGCACCTTCTGTGAATTAACTCATTTAATCCTCAACTATCTCATGCACTAGATACTATTAACCTCATCTTATAGCTGCTGAGGTTAACTTCCCTATGTCCCTAACTAGGAAGTGGAAGAGAAGGGATTTAAACTCAGGTTTAAATCTGGCTCCACAGCAGATTCTCAACCATTTCATGTTGCTTCTCCAACTGCAAATACAGAACAGTAGAACATATGAAGTCCTGAGCTATCCTATCTTCTGTTTTTATAGCTGTCTTTGGTCAGACTTTCAAAGACTGGCTCCAACTGAAGATGTTAGAAAAGACTTACTCTGCCTTGCTGAAAGGCAGTTTTGCTTAATGGTTAGGTTGCCTGGGTTGACTCCTGACCCTGATTTCCAGCCTTAGGCAAGTTACTTAACCTCTCTGTGCCTTGTTTTCTCATCTGCAAAAAGGGCATACAGTACCTCTATCATAGGGTTGTTACACGGAATAAGTTATTATATGTAAAAATACACAGAATAGTCCTAGCACATAATATGCAAATGCTGGCCATTATGGTTATAGTCTGTGTAGACTCACTTTCATTTCTGGTACTGTATTTCTAGTTAAGCACCTCACGCCACCAAAGCAGTTCTTCACTGAATCTTCAAAGAATTTTTTCAGCTCCGACTTAACTCACACACCAGTTCAGCATCTCCATATCCCTAACAACTAGAATTTAGGACAGCTGTTCCCTTCAGAGGCTGCATTTCTCCTTTACCCTGGTATTCCTAGAATGCATGACCCAGTATGAAGAATGCCTATACACCTGGCCCTTTACTAGTTAATTAAGCCCTCCAAGAATGTCTCACCCTGTCCGATTTATAACATCGCCAGACTAAGTTTTCTAAAACTTTAGTTATCACAATGGCACTTCCTTCCTGTCTGATTCCCCTTATTGCTGCTGTAGTGGTTACAGAACTTCCGAAATCGTAGTAAAGTATGAGATAGTGCACATACTTTTTCCCCTTACCCCTCATAGTGCTTTTATGATCAGGTCCCTCTTACTTTCCCATTTCTCTGGCTCCAGCCAAGACGAAGGCTCCGCTATGCCCAAACATCTCCTACACTTTTACGTCTCAGACTCTTACTTCTCTGCCTTCAAAAGCCATTTTCAAAGAGTTGCCTTAAAAGTCTTCTTTAACACCCCCTGGAACTTGTTAAATTCTCCTTCAGTGTTTCCATAGCACTTTCTACACACCAGCGTTATAATCCCAAACAAAAAAGTCACTAGAATGCATATTCGCTCGTGTCCCTCCTCCCCAGGCTGGAGGCTCTACATGGAGCAGGGGCAGGCGGGTTGACCCCGAATCCGCAGGGCCCCACACAATGTCTGGTATGTAATCTATCTGGGTGGGCGAATGAATGAAACGTTGGTTGGCTTCATCTGTTTCCCCAGGAAATGCGCCAAGAGGAGCTGGGCAGAAGATGCAGAGGCGCTACTTCCTGGTCCAATCCCCTACAGAGCGAGAAACAGCGACCCGGCCAGGGTTCCCGCAGCAAACCGCAGCCCCCGGACACACAGCAAGCTTAAGAGTCACTGCATGAATGAAACGCGCTGCCTCCTGGTACCCTGGCTATCACCCAAAGTGACCTGCGTAGCCCGCACAGCCTTTCTGGCAGTATCTGCGGCCCCGCGCCGGGCCTGCGCTTCCAGCCACCGCCCACCATTCTACAGGTGCAGCGCCAGCCGAATTCTCCGATCCGCGGCCGCTTCCGAGAGCCGCCAACTGCTTCCAGGTTCAAAAGCCTCCAATCCGAATCCCAGCGCCGCTCGTGCGCACCAATTTAGGGAAAAGGCTCCGCCCATGCCTCGCCCCCTGAGACCTGGCGCCCGGCGCGTTGAGGCCCGGCCTACTCCCCTGCTGGGCACGGGGAACGGGCGTCTTCTGTCCTTGTGGTCCGCTTCTAGGCTTTTTGGGGCATCTTCCAGGGTCACTCCAGAGACCCCCCAGACTACTGAATCTGAATCCGTTAGGGTGGTTCAACCTTCCTCTTCAGGTGTCTACTAGAGGCAAGGTTGGATGTATGCGGCTGCCCTCAATACAGCTCCTTCCTGGTTTTTTCTTCATTTATGTTTACTTAAAATATTAATCCTTTTTTCCCTCTCCTCCATCCCTCTCCCTCCCCTACTATACGGTTATTGGCTTACACTAATTCATTCCCGATGATCTCTGAGAAGGAAATAAATGTCTGTCTGTCTCTGTCTCTGTACCGTCATCTTCTTGGTACAATGTGGACTATTTTTTTCTCTACACCCCAGTTATGCAAAGTGTAGTCCCTGAACCAGCAGCCTCAGCATCCTGAGGGAATTTGTTAAAAACGCCAAATCTCAAGCCCTACCCAGACTTACTGAATCAGCATCTGCATTGCAACAAGATCCCCTGGTAATTCCTATGCACATCAAAATTCGGAAGGCACAGCTCTCAACTGATGTCCTTGGGTCTCCCTCACATCCATCCTGGGAAGGTTTCATTCCTCATACCTGAGGTGAGTTCCATGTTTCCTGAATCTGTGTCTTTTTATTGGTTATATACTCTCATGTTGTGGAACATATCTGCCAATAGTTCCTTGAGGGAGGTTGCTTCCAGGTCTTTTTTCCCACAGAGCGTGCAGGTCTGGAACTGTTTTTATTCTGGCTGAGCACAGAGTTCTAGGTTGAAAATAACTTTTACTAGGGATATTGGAGGGCTTGCTCCACAATATTTTAGCTTCCAAAATTGTTGAGAAACTACGTCATTGCATTTCCTTCTCCTTCTCAGGTCACTAAATTTCTTTATATGTAACCCGCTTTGGTTTCTGTTTTGTTTTGTCTCAAGAAGCTTTAGGATCTTCTCTTTATTTCCAGTGTTCTAAGACACAATCGAGTGTCTTGCTTATGGGTCTTTTCTCATTCCTATTGATCAGTTTTTCAATACTGAAACACGTGTTCTTCTGTTATGGGGATTCTCCTGGTATTATTTATTTGATCATTTCTTCCCGCCTTCTCTTATTGTATCTCATATTTTTTGAAATTTGTTATTTAGATCGTGGACCTTCTTGGCTGATGTTTTTTCTTACCTGACTGTCCTATTTTCTTTCTTTTTTTTTTTTTATTATTGTACTTTAAGTTTTAGGGTACATGTGCACAATGTGCAGGTTTGTTACATATGTATCCATGTGCCATGTTGGTGTGCTGCACCCATTAACTGGTCATTTAGCATTAGGTGTATCTCCTAATGCTCTCCCTCCCCCCTCCCCCCACCCCACAACAGTCCCCGGAGTGTGATGTTCCCCTTCCTGTGTCCATGTGTTCTCATTGTTCAATTCCCAACTATGAGTGAGAACATGTGGTGTTTGGTTTTTTGTCCTTGCCATAGTTTACTGAGAATGATGATTTCCATTTTCATCCATGTCCCTACAAAGGACATGAACTCATCATTTTTTATGGCTGCATAGTATTCCATGGTGTATATGTGCCACATTTTCTTAATCCAGTCTATCGTTGTTGGACATTTAGGTTGGTTCCAAGTCTTTGCTATTGTGAATAGTGCCGCAATACACATACGTGTGCATGTGTCTTTATAGCAGCATGATTTATAGTCCTTTGGGTATATACCCAGTAATGGGATGGCTGGGTCAAATGGTATTTCTAGTTCTAGATCCCTGAGGAATCGCCACACTGACTTCCACAATGGTTGAACTAGTTTACAGTCCCACCAACAGTGTAAAAGTGTTCCTATTTCTCCACATCCTCTCCAGCACCTGTTGTTTCCTGACTTTTTAATGATGGCCATTCTAACTGGTGTGAGATGGTATCTCATTGTGGTTTTGATTTGCATTTCTCTGATGGCCAGTGATGATGAACATTTTTTCATGTGTTTTTTGGCTGCATAAATGTCTTCTTTTGAGAAGTGTCTGTTCATGTCCTTTGCCCACTTTTTGATGGGGTTGTTTGTTTTTTTCTTGTAAATTTGTTTCAGTTCATTGTAGATTCTGCACATTAGCCCTTTGTCAGATGAGTAGGTTGTGAAAATTTTCTCCCATTCTGTAGGCTGCCTGTTCACTCTGATGGTATTTCTTTTGCTGTGCAGAAGCTCTTTAGTTTAATTAGATCCCATTTGTCAATTTTGGCTTTTGTTGCCATTGCTTTTGGTGTTTTAGACATGAAGTCCTTGCCCATGCCTATGTCCTGAATGGTAATGCCTAGGTTTTCTTCTAGAGTTTTTATGGTTTTAGGTCTAACCTGTAAGTCTTTAATCTATCTTGAATTAATTTTTGTATAAGGTATAAGGAAGGAATCCAGTTTCAGCTTTCTACATATGGCTAGCCAGTTTTCCCAGCAACATTTATTAAATAGGGAATCCTTTCCCCATTGCTTGTTTTTGTCAGGTTTGTCAAAGATCAGATAGTTGTAGATATGCAGCGTTATTTCTGAGGGCTCTGTTCTGTTCCATTGATCTATATCCCTGTTTTGGTACCAGTACCATGCTGTTTTGGTTACTGTAGCCTTGTAGTATAGTTTGAAGTCAGGTAGCATGATGCCTCCAGCTTTGTTCTTTTGGCTTAGGATTGACTTGTCAATGCGGGCTCGTTTTTGGTTCCATATGAACTTGAAAGTAGTTTTTTCCAATTCTGTGAAGAAAGTCATTGGTAGCTTGATGGGGATGGCATTGAATCTATAAATTACCTTGGGCAATATGTCCATTTTCACGATATTGATTCTTCCAACCCATGAGCATGGAATGTTCTTCCATTTGTTTGTATCCTCTTTTATTTCACTGAGCAGTGGTTTGTAGTTCTCCTTGAGGAGGTCCTTCACATCCCTTGTAAGTTGGAATCCTAGGTGTTTTATCCTGTTTGAAGCAATTGTGAATGGTAGTTCACTCATGATTTGGCTCTCTGTTTGTCTGTTATTGGTGTATAAGAATGCTTGTGATTTTTGCACATTGATTTTGTATCCTGAGACTTTGCCGAAGTTGCTTATCATCTTAAAGAGATTTTGGGCTGAGACAGTGGGGTTTTCTAGATATACAATCATGTCATCTGCAAACAGGGACAATTTGACTTCCTCTTTTCCTAATTGAATACCCTTTATTTCCTTCTCCTGCCTAATTGCTCTGGCCAGAACTTCCAACACTATGTTGAATAGGAGTGGTGAGAGAGGGCATCCCTGTCTTGTGCCAGTTTTCAAAGGGAATGCTTCCAGTTTTTGCCCATTCACTATGATATTGGCTGTGGGTTTGTCATAGATAGCTCTTATTATTTTGAGATACGTCCCATCAGTACCTAATTTATTGAGAGTTTTTAGCATGAAGGGTTGTTGAATTTTGTCAAAGGCCTTTTCTGCATATATTGCGATAATCATGTGGTTTTTGTCTTTGGTTCTGTTTATATGCTGGATTACATTTATTGGTTTGCGTATGTTGAACCAACCTTGTATCCCAGGGATGAAGCCCACTTGATCATGGTGGGTAAGCTTTGTTTTTTTTACTCTCACTGATTTATTTTCTCTCCATAATGACCAACATTAAATGATCACAGATACAGACTTATCTTTGATGTGCTGCTGGATTCGGTTTGCCAGTATTTTATTGAGGATTTTTGCATCAATATTCATCAAGGATATTGGTCTAAAATTCTCTTTTTTGGTCGTGTCTCTGCCAGGCTTTGGTATCAGGATGATGCTGGCCTCATAAATTGAGTGAGGGAGGATTCCCTCTTTTTCTATTGATTGGAATATTTTCAGAAGGAATGGTACCAGTTCCTCCTTGTACCTCTGGTAGAATTCGGCTGTGAATCCATCAGGTCCTGGACTCTTTTTGGTTGGTAAGCTATTGATTATTGCCACAATTTCAGAGCCTGTTATTGGTCTGTTCAGAGATTCAACTTCTTCCTCGTTTAGTCCTGGGAGGGTGTATGTGTCGAGGAATTTATCCATTTCTTCTAGATTTTCTAGTTTATTGGCGTAGAGGTGTTTGTAGTATTCTCTGATGGTAGTTTGTATTTCTGTGGGATCGGTGGTGATATCCCCTTTATCATTTTTTATTGCATCTATTTGATTCTTCTCTCTTTTCTTCTTTATTAGTCTTGCTAGCGGTCTGTCAATTTTGTTGATCATTTCAAAAAACCTGCTCCTGGATTCATTAATTTTTTGAAGGGTTTTTTGTGTCTCTATTTCCTTCAGTTCGGCTCTGATTTTAGTTATTTCTTGCCTTATGCTAGCTTTTGAATGTGTTTGCTCTTGCTTTTCTAGTTCTTTTAATTGTGATGTTAGTGTGTCAATTTTGGATCCTTTCTGCTTTCTCTTGTGGGCATTTAGTGCTATAAATTTCCCTCTACACACTGCTTTGAACGTGTCCCAGAGATTCTGGTATGTTGTGTCTTTGTTCTCGTTGGTTTCAAAGAACATCTTTATTTCTGCCTTCATTTCGTTATGTACCCAGTAGTCATTCAGGAGCAGGTTGTTCAGCTTCCAAGTAGTTGAGCAGTTTTGAGTGAGTTTCTTAATCCTGAGTTCTAGTTTGATTGCACTGTGGTCTGAGAGACACTTTGTTATAATTTCTATTCTTTTACATTTGCTGAGGAGAGCTTTACTTCCAACTATGTGGTCAATTTTGGAATAGGTGTGGTGTGGTGCTGAAAATAATTTATATTCTGTTGATTTGGGGTGGAGAGTTCTGTAGATGTCTATTAGGTCCACTTGGTGCAGAGCTGAGTTCAATTCCTGGATATCCTTGTTAACTTTCTGTCTCGTTGATCTGTCTAATGTTGACAATGGGGTGTTAAAGTCTCCCATTATTATTGTGTGGGAGTCTAAGTCTGTTTGTAGGTCACTCAGGACTTGCTTTATGAATCTGGGTGCTCCTGTATTGGGTGCATATATATTTAGGATAGTTATCTCTTCTTGTTGCATTGATCCCTTTACCATTATGTAATGGCCTTCTTTGTCTCTTTTGATCTTTGTTGGTTTAAAGTCTATTTTATCAGAGACTAGGATTGCAACCCCTGCCTTTTTTGTTTTCCATTTGCTTGGTAGATCTTCCTCCATCCTTTTATTTTGAGCCTATGTGTGTCTGTGCACATGAGATGGGTTTCCTGAATACAGCACACTGATGGGTCTTGACTCTTTAACCGATTTGCCAGTCTGTGTCTTTTAATTGGAGCATTTAGTCCATTTACATTTAAAGTTAATATTGTTATGTGTGAATTTGATCCTGTCGTTATGATGTTAGCTGGTTATTTTGCTCATTAGTTGATGCAGTTTCTTCCTAGCCTCGATGGTCTTTACAATTTGGCATGATTTTGGCAGTGGCTGGTACCGGTTGTTCCTTTCCATGTTTAGTGCTTCTTTCAGGAGCTCTTTTAGGGCAGGCCTGGTGGTGACAAAATCTCTCAGCATTTGCTTGCCTGTAAAGTATTTTATTTCTTCTTTATGAAGCTTAGTTTGGCTGGATATGAAATTCTGGGTTGAAAATTCTTTTCTTTAAGAATGTTGAATATTGGCCCCCACTCTCTTCTGACTTGTAGAGTTTCTGCGGAGAGATCCGCTGTTAGTCTGATGGGCTTCTCTTTGTGGGTAACCCAACCTTTCTCTCTGGCTGCCCTTAACATTTTTTCCTTCATTTCAGCTTTGGTGAATCTGACAATTATGTGTCTTGGAGTTGCTCTTCTCGAGGAGTATCTTTGTGGCATTCTCTGTATTTCCTGAATCTGAATGTTGGCCTGCCTTGCTAGATTGGGGAAGTTCTCCTGGATAATATCCTGCAAAGTGTTTTCCAACTTGGTTCCATTCTCCCTGTCACTTTCAGGTACACCAATCAGATGTAGATTTGGTCTTTTCACATAGTCTCATATTTCTTGGAGGCTTTGTTTGTTTCTTTTTATTCTTTTTTCTCTAGACTTCCCTTCTGGCTTCATTTCATTCATTTCATCTTCCATCGCTGATACCCTTTCTTCCAGTTGATGGCTTCGGCTCCTGAGGCTTCTGCATTCTTCATGTAGTTCTCGAGCCTTGGCTTTCAGCTCCATGAGCTCCTTTAAGCACTTCTCTGTATTGGGTATTCTAGTTATACGTTTGTCTAATTCTTTTTCAAAGTTTTTAACTTCTTTGCCTTTGGCTTGAATTTCCTCCTGTAGCTCGGAGTAGTTTGATCGTCTGAAGCCTTCTTCTCTCAACTCGTCAAAGTCATTCTCCGTCCAGCTTTGTTCTGTTGCTGGTGAGGAACTGCGTTCCTTTGGAGGAGGAGAGGTGCTCTGCTTTTTAGAGTTTCCAGTTTTTCTGCTCTGTTTTTTCCCATCTTTGTGGTTTTATCTCCTTTTGGTCTTTGATGATGGTGATGTACAGATAGGTTTTTGGTGTGGATGTCCTTTCTGTTAGTTTTCCTTCTAACAGAGAGGACCCTTAGCTGCAGGTCTGTTGGAGTTTCCTAGAGGTCCACTCCAGACCCTGTTTGCCTGGGTGTCTGCAGCGGTGGCTTCAGAACAGCGGATTTTCGTGAACCGCGAATGCTGCTGCCTGATCGTTCCTCTGGGAGTTTTGTCTCAGAGAAGTACCTGGCCGTGTTAGGTGTCAGTCTGCCCCTACTGGGGGTGCCTCCCAGTTAGGCTGCTCAGGGGTCAGGGACCCACTTGAGGTGGCAGTCTGCCCGTTCTCAGATCTCCAGCTGCGTGCTAGGAGAACCACTACTCTCTTCAAAGCTGTCAGACAGGGACATTTAAGTCAGCAGAGGTTACTGCTATCTTTTTGTTTGTCTGTGCCCTGCACCCAGAGGTGTAGCCTGCAGAGGCAGGCAGGCCTCCTTGAGGTTGAGAAGCCCCGCAATCTGCTGTCTGTAAGCTGAAGACCCAGAAAGCCTGTGTTGTAGTTTAAAGCCCTGATAACTGGAGAGCTGATGGTGTAGATTCCAGTCCGAGTTTGAAGTCCTGCAAACCAGGATCACCGAAGGCAGGAAAAGATCAAAGGTTCAGTTCAAGAAGTCTAGCAGAGAGAAAGTGAATCCTCCCTTCCTCTACCTTTTTTGTTTTATTCAGACCCCAAATGGATGATGCCCACCCACACTGGTGAGGGTAATCTCTTTTACTCAGTGCCTTCACAGACACTCAGAAATATTGTTTAACCAGATACCTGGGCATCCTGTGGTCCAGTCAAGTTGACACATAAAATTAACTCTCCACTGAGCATGGTGACTCATGCCTGTAATCTCGGCACTTTGGGAGGCCAAGGAGGGTGGATCACTTGAGGTCAGGAGTTTGAGACCAGCCTGGCCAATATGGTGAAACCCAGTCTCTACTTAAAACACAAAAATTAGCTAGGCTTGGTGGCACGTGCCTGTAGTCCCACCTACTCGGGAGGCTGAGGTACAAGAATTACTTGAACCCAGGAGTCGGAGGTTGCAGTGAGCTGAGATTGCACCACTGAACTCCAGCCTGGGTGACAGAGTGAGACTCTGTCTAAAAAAAAAAAAAAAGACAATTATCATGCATACCTTCACTTACACCACTGTTTCATAATAGCATTTTTACCTTTTCAGCTGTGTCTGGTGTCCCTGAATCCATATCCTGGTTCCATATCTCCCAAAAGAAATAATCTTGCAGGTTTCGGGTTGGGAATGAGGGATAGAGAACGTTTCCCTGACTTTGCCAAGGGAGGAAATCTAGGAGTCTTAACTGCTTCTGGGACTTTTAATGGTCTCTTTTCAGCTCATCCCACCAAAGAGGTATGGCACTTCCAATTCCTGAGCTTTTGTGAGGTTCTGCAGTGTCAGTAAGCTTGCTTCCAGGCATCACCTCTGAAAACAGTTGGGTTTCAGTTTTCTCTGGTAAGTCCATATGTTCACCAGTACATTAGCTCCCTAAAGCTGCCATACAATTACCACCAACTGGGTGGCTTAAAACTATGGAAATTTATTCCCTCACAGTTATGGAGGCTAGAAATCAGAAATCAGGAGGTTGGTTCCTTCTGGGGTCTCTGAGGGACAATCTGTGCCATGCCTTTGCCTTAGCTTCTGGTGCCTGCTGGCAATTCTTGACATTCCTTGGCTTGCAGGTGAATCACTCCAATCTCTGCCTCTGTCATTACGTATTCTCCCTGTGCATCTGCCTGTGTCTAACTTTCTCTCTTTTTGTAAGGACAGCAGTCATTAGATTAGGGCCCACGATAATCAAGTATCACTTTTATGATTTTTTTTTTTAGACGGAGTCTTGCTCTGTCACTCAGGCTGGAGTGCAGTGGTGCCATCTCAGCTCACTGCAACCTCTGCCTCCCAGGTTCAAGCAATTCTCCTGCCTCTGCCTCCTGAGTAGCTGGCACTGCAGGTGTGCGCCACCATGCTCAGCTAATTTTTGTGTTTTTAGTAGAGACAGGGTTTCACCATGTTGGTCAGTCTGGTCTTGAACTCCTGACCTGAAGTGATCCACCCACTTTGGCCTCCCATAATGCTGGGATTACAGGCCTGAGCCACCACACCTGGCCATCACTTTATCTTATTTTGATCACATCCACACAGACCCTATTTCCAAATAAGGTCACAGTCAATGTATCCTTTGGGGGGATGCAACTCAACCCTCGTCAACTGATTTCTGAACTTTTGTGGCATTTTTCTGTTGTCTCTTCTCCTCTTTTCTTTGTTCTTATGAGTATATGGTCCCTCTGTCTCCTTTTTTAACATTCTTTCTCTTTGTTTTAGGGAGGCTTCTTAAGGAATGGAGGAAAGTGGATGTTTTCAAGGTATGTTAACTGGAGTATTTATTATTGCTGTTTTTCAGTTGAATAGCACTAGGTTTGCAGTTGTAACCTATAAAACTGCATTTATTATACACAATTTCAAGTTCAGAACCAAACCTTTGCTCTGAATAATAATTTTGTAATCATCTTTTGTAGAATGTGAATGAAATTTTTAATTCAAACATTTGACATTTAATGTCTTTGATCCTGTTCGTATGTTTGCTCCACAGTGATTTTGAAGGAATGGGTAGAGTTGACCAAATTTGATATACTTCTTCAGGTTATCAGTGTCTGTCATTTTGAAACAAAATTATTTTAATAAATGTTTTATATCTGGTACTTACTATGCAATAGTACTATTCTTTTTAATATTTATTTTTAATTTGCAGATAATTGTGTATACTTATAGAATACAATGTGATGTTTTGATATATGTATACACTGTGGAATGATTATATCAAGCTAATTTACATGTTCATTACATCAAATACCTATTATTTTTTCGAGTGAGAACATTTCAAATCTACTCTTCTAACAATGTTGGAATATGTAATATATTATTATCAACTATGGACACTATGTGGTGCAATAGATCTGAAAAACTTATTCCTTCTGTCTAACTAAAACTTTGTACCGTCTGATCAATATCTCTGCAGTACCCACTTCCAACCCCCAGCCTCTTCTAACCACCATTCTACTCTCTACTTCTATAAATTCGACTTTTTTAGGTTCCACATATAAGTGAGATTATGCAGTATTTGTTTCTCTGTGACTGGCTTATTTCACTTAGCATAATGTTCTCTAGTTTCATCTACGTTGTCAAAAATGACAGAATTTCCTTTTTTAAGGTGGAATAGTATTCCATTGTATGTGTACCATTATCCATTCATCTGTTGATGGATACTTAGGTTGGCTATTATGAATAATGCTGCAATGAACATAGATGCCCAGATATCTCTTTAACATGTAGATTGCAATTCCATTGTATACATACTCAGGAGTGCAATTGCTGGATCATATAGTAGTTCTATTTTTAGTTTTTTGAGGAACCTCCATACTATTTTTCATAACGGCTGTGTTAATTTACACTCCTACCAACAGTGTACAAGGGTTCCCTTTTTCTTACATTCTCACCAACCGTTGTTATCTTTGATAATGTCTATTGCTACTGTAACAGGTGTCAGGTACTGTCTCATTGTGGTTTTAATTTGCATTTCTCTGATACCTAAGGATGTTGAGCATATTTGAATAAACCACAGTAGTACTAAGTGCTTTGCTAAGACTAACTCATTTAAGCATCATAACAGTCCTGTGAGGTAATTTCTATTTCTACTCCATTTTACCATAAGGCAGATAACATTCAAAGAGGTTAAGTGAATTGTCCAAAGTCACACAGCAAGCACTGGAGGTAAGATTCAAACCTGAATAGTCTATCATTTCAGAGTATTTTCAACACTATGCAATACTATCTCTCTAGCAATCAGCCAGATTGAATAAGGTCTGTAGTTCACAGAGCCACTTGCATTTTTAATCCTAGTTTAATTAACTTATGAAATTTGTATCTAAAGGGTGCATTTTTTTTTTTTTCAATAGAGACAGGGTCTCACCATGTTGCCCAGGCTGGCCTCAAACTCCTGGGCTGAAACCATCCTCCTACCTCAGCCTTCCAAAGTGCTGAGATTACAGGCGTGAGCCACCATGTCCCGCCAGGATACATACGTTTTACTGTATCCTCTGAACCTCCCTTTAATCAAGAGAGTGGACAAAAATGTGGGTCCCTCGTTTTCAAAATGGCAAGTAAAAGAGGAAATAAGGATATGCAATGTTTAGTTATTTTCTGCTGCCCTCTTTAAGTTGGTTGGGATTCTCTTTGTCACTACTTTGGGAAGATAACTTACCTTCTTATCCACTAGGGCTAACTGGAGCTTTTCTCATGTCTTTATGGTTACTGGGAAATTTTCAAATCAAATTCACTGGGAGTGGTTTGAAATTGCAGAATTTTTAGCCTCCCAATGTTTTATTTTCCTCTAGTGAGTTGGACATAAATAATATCCTCTTTCGAGATTTGTATCTTTGAAAGACATTTTTTTTTTTGAGTTTCTCAGTGAAACAAAGAAAAAATTAGAAGGTGGTTGGGCGCAGTGGTTCACGCCTGTAGTCCCAGCACTTTGGGAGGCTGAGGCAGGTGGATTGCTTGAGCTCAGGAGTTCGAGACCAGCTTGGGCAACATGGCAACACCCTGTCTCTACTAAAAATACAAAAATTATCTGGGCATGGTAGCACATGCCTGGGGTCCCAGCTACTCAGGAGGCCTAGGTGGGAGGATCGCTTGAGCCCAGGAGGCAAAGGTTGCAGTGAGCCAAGATTGTGCCACTGCACTCCAGCCTGGGTGACAGAGTGAGACCCTGTCTCAAAAGAAAGAAAGAAAAAACTAGAGTGATATCAGTTTTATTAGAAAAAATAAAATAAAATAATTTTAAAAATTGCCAATCTCCCTGGAATTAAGCCATAATATGTCCATAGCTTTGTATCAGATTGCTGGCTTTGCTTGGGGAGAAAATTATATTTGTTTGTGTTATTTTTCCTTTTTTGTCAAATCTGTGATGACACAATTGTCATCAATATACTTTTAAATCCATGTCTTCATTGGGGATGATGCTAGTGAGCTTATGTGGAAAAATTATCTATATGGAAGCAGAATTGATTGATGACTGCCGGCACCTTTGTTTTTCTCTTAATAATTATAATATGATACTTTAAAATATGTGTTTTTATAGAAATCCATGTCAAACAAGATACATAGAATGCGATTCTGTAGAATACTAATAAATGAGAATTCAGATGTGGACTGCCAGAACTTTAGAGTGACAAGTAAAATAAGTGAAATGTAAGGATGGCATGGTTCGAGGTTTTGTAAATAAAATGCTACAGAAGAAAAGGATCCTAATCACAATACACGTTTAGAAAACACACAACAATAGTAGCTATGAAATGTGTATGTTTTAGATCTAAAAGTTACTGGGTTTGCTATGCAGGCAATAGTCCTTGGTGAAACATGGATTAATAAAAGACAGAAAATGGAAGCAAGAATTCCTATGTATTCTTTAAGAGTGTCTGATTCTAGCATTTATCTAAATTTAAGCTCTGGATCAAAGAGAATGTTTTTAGACTGGGCGCAGTAGCTCATGACTGTAATTTCAGCACTTTGGGAGGCCAAGGTGAGCAGATCACCTGAGGTCAGGAGTTCAAGACCAGTCTGGCCAACATGGTGAAACCCCATCTCTAAAAAATATAACAGTACACCAAGCCGGACATGGTGGCTTACACCTATAATCCCAGTTACTTGGGTAGCTGAGGCAGGAGAATCACTTGAACCTGAGAAGCAGAGGCTGCAGTGAGGTCGCGCCACTGCGCTCCAGCCTGGGCAACAGAGCGAGAGTGTCTCAAAAAAAAAAAGAAAAAAAAAAAGAATATTTTTTAAAGTTTTTTTTTTTTTTCAGTCTTTGTGTACTTTCAAGGCCATAGATGTCATAGCTAGCTTCTTAAGCATTTCTTTCTGCATTTGTTATGAGAGCTGCTGAAAATTAAAGACAAGACAGGATGCCACTTAAGATCCCAGGACTTGGAATGTAGCCAGACACTCAGCATTAAAGTGTATTCAGGGCAGGATAACCACATAGAGTGGCACATGTGTAAGGAATCATAGGCTTAGCCAATTGAATTTCTAAGGTTCTAAATGATGAAAGTCATTCACTCTGGCAGTCAGGAATGAGATGAGTCCCTGTGACTCAAGCTGTTGGCCACCCCGTAGGATAAATCAACTTTAAGAAAGCCCAGAGCCCCCACAGCATTATAATTCTGATTCCCAAATATGCTATAAATTAGGACTTCTTTTAGGGGCTATTGATAGTGGGCCACCTAATTAGGGACATGTGAGTGATTGTATTACACAAGAAACAGATTTGGGAAGAATAAATTTTTTGTCTAAATTGCTGTACCAAAAGTCAGCAGAAGCTTCAGGCAGAGCTGATCCCAGATCATTGCTGCTGATGGGCTGCAAATGAGCTGTAGCATTAATCTTTGACACCACACTCTTGGCCTTACCTTTGACCACTTTGACTCTGGCAAATTATACAGCTAAATGGTGATGAAACTGGTCTGCCCAATTATGCTTAATCCAGATCAGTTACCCTGGGACCATGTAACCTTTAGTTAGCAGTAGCTAGATCATCCAAACACATCTTTGAAAGGCCCCAGAGGTTCCCCAGTCTTCATATTTACAGTGGATGAAAAGTCCAGCTGATTCACCAGTTCATTTCTTTTCCTACCACAATTTCTTAGACTCTAGCTCTGAGCACAAACTGGCACATAATGGGTACTCAATAAATATTAATTGACTTACCAGCCTCTTTAATGAATAGCAGTCACCATCATTAAATAGTTACTCACCCATCCTTTCATCTGTTCAGTCACTTGTTCATTCAAAACATTTATTAAGCCCCAGTTATGTGTCAGAACTATGTTAGGCACTGGAAAGACGAAGATGACACGGTTGCTATGTTCTAGGAGCTTATAGTGTACCGAGGAGTCCTATAAAAGTATAGTCAGTATTCCTGCTAGTCACGTAGAAGAGGTGTAAGAATTATGTAAGTCTTTATCACACTCCAGTCTTCCAGACACAGTGCTCCAAAGTAGTCTCTTTAAAAGAGCTGATCTAATCATTTTACTCTGTGACTATCACAGAATTGATCAGACAAAAATTCTGAACTAGTAGTGTTACTACCAGGAAATAAGAAATGACACAAGTTCAGTTAATATGAGGAGTTTGCTAGGTGATGTTACAAGGGAACGTCAAAAGCAGCAACTGAGATCAAGATCATGGAAAACAGCCAAGGAAACAAGAGCTGGGAATGTAGGGGGCAGTTACTAGAAGGATCCAACAGGATATTACTATTGAGGAATTGTCTTATACGAGGTCATTCTCCTCACCCTCCAAACTGTGTGTTTAATTTCTGAGTATAAAGTTATATATTACTTTTAGGGCTGGGTACAGTGGCTCATTCCTGTAATCCCAGCACTTTGGGAGGCTGAGGTGGGAGGATCACTTAAGCCGAGACCAGCCTGAGCAACATAGCAAGACCCTGTCTCTATAAAAAATAGTAATAATTTTAGAAAATTTGAATAATATCTAAAAATAAAAAGAAAATTAATTATCATATTATGCCACCTAGATGCAACCTCAGACAATATTTGGTATATTCAGTGTTATTCTACATGTATCATATTATAGTTTGTTAAATGAAATAGTACTACACATAAAATTTTGTAACTGGCCTTAAAAAGTAAGCTTTATAACAAATAAACATTGTCAAAATGTTTCATCGGTATTTTAATGGCTACATAAATATGCCACTGGACAAATGTTTGATAAAGCAATTAACTATTCTCTTAGTCATAAGTTTTTACTATGTGTCATAATTTTTTATTACTGCGAATAACTCTATGGTCAACATGTTTGTACATAAAGTTTTAAAAAATATTTTGGAATATTACCTTAGTTCAAATTCTTAGAGGAACTGCTGGCTCCACAGATAGGAATAAACTTAGTGTCATAATCCATATTCCCAAATTGCTTTGTAAACAAGGCAGCTTGAAATTGAAACAAAATAACGTATCACATTGTGACTACAGTTAAGAATATTGTATTGCATACTTAAAATTTGCTAGGAGGGCACATCTGACATGTTCTAAGCACATGCACACACAAAGGTACTGTGTGAGATGATACTATGTTAATTAGCTTGATTATGGTGATTATTTCACAAAAATACGTGTATATTAAAACATCAAGTCGTACATCTTAAATGTATACAATTTTTATTGGTCAATTATATCTCAATAAGGCTGGGGGAAAAGGAGAGTAAAATAAAAACGTTTTAAAATAAGTAAATAAATAGAAACAAAAAGAGTGTATGTTATTTTCCCATTGGCACGCGTTAAGGGCACTGCTACTTGGGAATAACCTACACGTGGTAGGATAAAAAAATAGGGGCTTGTCTGATTTATCTCCATTCTACTTGTCTTCAGCCCCTTCAGAGTTATAACCTAAAGATCAGGTTTTAAAAAATGGATTGGACGAAGGATTGGCAAACCCAGGTTCTAGTCCCATCCTTGCCATTTGTCTCCTCAGAAATCTTGAGAAGTCACTCAATTGTTCTGAAACATAGTTTCTCAAATTGTAAAATAAAGATGTTAGAAAACAAATTGGAATGAAAATGTTTTTTATCAGTTAGAAGCAGTACTTGAGAGTGCTCTTTTCAAAATAGCATTGCCATATAACAGTCTTTGCTAATTGTTTTGTTTAGTATTTCTTTTGAGGTTGAACAGTGAGATGGCTGTTTTGTGCTCAGCCTTCCTTAGCATGAATTTGTGGTACGTAGGAGGTGATTGTCTAGCCAGGGACTTTATTTCCCACCCTACCTAGAATCAATGGTAGTCTGCTTCAAACAGATTTATCAGGAGCTCTTTTTCTGGGAAGGAGGTAAGATTTCAAAATTATTCAGTTCATGCAGTTTTCTACCTGTTACATGATGGTAAGAGAGAGGGTAGAAATTACACATAAAGACAGTGTATGGGAAACGTATGAGCAGGTCCTTAAACGCTTCTGCTATAGATTGAATTTGTCTTCCCCAAAACTCATGTTGAAATTTGAATCCCAGTGTGCTAGTGTTGGGAGGTGCAGCCTTGGGGTGGTTTGGGTTATGGGGGCAGATCCCTCATGAATGGCTTGATGCTATTCTTGCCATAGTGAGTGAGCTCTCACTCTCTAAAGACTGGGTCAGTTCTCATGGGAATTTTCCCAACAAAGTGGGTTGTTATAAGTCAAGAGGTAGCCTTTGGGTTGGCCTCTCCACACATTTTTGCTCTTCCTTTGACCTTCACCATGTTATGATGCAGCACCAGATGCCAGGGCTCTGTGCTTGAACTTCCCAGCCTGCAGAACCATGAACTACATTAATCTCTTTTCTTTATAAATTACCCAGTCTCAGGTATTCTGTTATACAAACACAAACAGACCAAAATAGCTCCTTGACAGACAAGATAGAAGAAATCTGTTTTTTAATAAGGAGCAATCATCAGTTAAATAAGGCAAGTTTAGAACAGGCATTATTTTCTTTTGGAGGAAATACGTTTGTCATAGAGCTGCTTATTCCCTGGGCTCTTAGAAGGAAAGCACATTGTCATATCTACAGCTGCAGTACAGCTGCTTCTTTTTTGTTTTTTCTTTTTTTTGGAGGAGGACAACACATTTAGTTTTATTTCAGTCAAATCACGCTTTCTTTTCCAACTGCTACAAAGTGCATCTAGAATATTCTATTACAGATCCACTTTAAAAAGGTTTCCTGTGACATTACAGCAAGTCTCTTTTTTCAAACAGAGGAATAATCCCAAATTCTTCCTCAAATAAAACTAAAAACTCCATTCCAGTAAATGGTAAATACATAAAAATTACAGTAAGCCAGAGACTTAAAAGGACAGCCAAGAAGTCTTCCAACAGTTTATTAGAAAGAATGTAGACATTAAAAAAAAATCCCCAGTGTCATGAACATAAATTGAGGTTAAACACACGTGTATGTTTGTACATATCTAAACGTTATTCTCACAGTTCTGCAAAGCAGCTAGCTCCATTTTACAGAGGAATATTTTAATAAACATACCCCAGGCCTTTAATCCCAACACTCTGGGAGGCTGAGGCGGGCAGATCGCTTGAAGTCAGGAGTTTGAGAGCAGCCTGGCCAACATGGCGAAACCCTGTCTCTACTAAAAATACAAAAATTAGCTGGGCGTGGTGGTGCGCACCTATAATTCCAGCTACTTAGGAGGCTGAGGCACAAGAATCACTTGCGCCCAGGAGGCAGAGGTTGCAGTGAGCCGAGACTGTGCCACTGCACTCCAGCGTGGGTGACAGAGTGAGGCTGTGTTTAAAAAAAACACACACACATACACACACACACACACACACACACACACACACACACACACACATACACAAAGAAAACAAAAACATACCCCAAATTGATGTTGGTATTACACAGATCTCAAAACCCAGTGAAGTTTGATAGCTTTTCATTCCCTAGTACATCACTGATGACTCTGTCATTAGTTTGCAACTGATCTCAAATGCTCCCAGAACTCTCTGGGATACTAGGAGAGAATATCCTGAGATTGCTTTTTTTAGGGAGCTAGTCAAAACCCTGCTCTGAAACAGGGTTGGACAGTTTTGGCAATGGCAGGTCACAGGTCAAAGCTCCCAACTTCCCATCTCCTGTCAACATAACCCTGCTGCCATTACTAGATTTGCATTTCCATTACATGGTGACCAAATTTACTCTTAATTTTTTTCTGATAACCAGAACTTGCTGGTGGGTATGTATCCTTGGTACAAGTCACTGTCACCTCTGGTTATAGCAGTGGAGCAAAGTGGTAATGGGAAAATTCCTAGGTTTTTGGCTTGAGCAAAAGGCAGATAGAGGTAGATGAAAGGTGAGGAACACGGGGAGAGGAGGAGGGAGAGTTTTAGGCAAAAGAGCTAGCATGTCAAGTCCTACATGTGGGACTGTGGCACTTTCAAGGTAATAAGTGAGCTCTGGAGAAATGCCTCACCCTAGGACGTAGTATGTGGGCAACTGAGGAGGTTTAAGAACCAAGTTCAAAAGAGGCCCCCAGAGATTCATCTAGAGGGGATTCCCACATCTAAGAATGTTGCCTTCATTCATCCATTCATTCAGTAAACATTTAGCAGTGTAGGACTAGTATTGTTTGAGGAGGGACGCCCTGGATATGGAGATCTTAACATGTAACTAGAGAAAACATTGGCTTCCTGGGCTGTGGTGGGAACTACCTCCTGACAGGTAACTCCCTGCTGGAGAATCAGCAAACTGACATCTGTCTGTTTTCTAACACTCGTATCTTATGGAATCACATCTTTTTTTTTTTTTTTTTTTGAGACAGAGTCTTTCTGTGTCACCCAGGGTGGAGTCCAGTAATGCGATCTTGGCTCAGTGCAACCTCTGCCTGCCAGGTTCAAGTGATTCTCCTGCCTCAGCCTCCTGAGTAGCTGGGACTACAGGCACCTGCCATCACACCGAGCTATTTTTTATATTTTTTGTAGAGATGGAGTTTCACTATGTTTGCCAGGCTGGTCTCAAACTCCTGACATCAGGTGATCCATCTGCCTTGGCCTCCCAAAGTGCTGGGATTACGGGTGTGAGGGAATCACATTTTATACTCCCTTCAAAATACAGGTGTGTGAAGGAACCGGTGTTTTAATCCAAGAGTGTAAGAATGATTTCAAACAAATGGCGCCCTTTACAAATCAACAAGAGACTACATAACTTTAAAAATTTATTTTTTGGACACTTCCCATTTACTCTCTTTGTTTTCAGAAAATGGTTAGCCACAGCCGGGCATGGTGGCTCACATCTGTCATCTGTAATCCCAGCACTTTGGGGGACCCAGGCGGGTGGATCACGTGAGGTCAGGATTTCAAGACCATCCTGGCCAACGTAGTGAAACCCCGTCTCTACTAAAAATACAAAATTAGCTGGGCGTGGTGGTGCGCGCCTGTAATCCCAGCTACTCCGGAGGCTGAGGCAGGAGAATTGCCTAGAACTCGGGAGGTGGAGGTTGCAGTGAGCTGAGATTGCACTATTGTACCCCAGCCTGGGCGACAGAGACAGACTCTGTCTCAAAAAAAAAAAAAAGAAGGAAAACGGTTAGCCTCTTGTATGTGTGTTTCATTCATGTTTATAAATTTACAACTTGGGCATAATACAAGTATTTGTTCTGTCTTTTCCCCATTTGCTTATATTACAAATGACACAGTCTTCCTCCATTGTCCTTTGTGGGTGTAGTTGGATGTCCCCGCTCTGGTATGAGCAGGCCAGAGTTCAAATGCTGCCTTTGTTGCATACCAACTGCAGCTCTGGCATGTAAGATGGTAAAAAACAAATAAAACTACCACCTGTACAGGACCGTTGTGAGGATTAATGAGAGAGTGTCAGTTTAAGTGCTCCATAACTGGTAGTTGTTGTTTCTGAGTTTATCAGGAAATCCCTTATCACGAACAATTTGTGTCCTTAATCTTTTTTCTTCCTTTCCTGCTTCAATATATCATATGCCTCTGGCCAACCCATACTCCTGGCGGTTGGATCTTGGCCCCTTCTCTAAGATTTTTCTTTCACGTTCCCCCTGCCTATTTATGGGTGTTACAAAAGTTATTGCAGTTTTTGCCATAAAAAAAAAAAAAAAAAAAAAAAAAAAAAAAAAAAATTGCACAACCGCAATTACTTTTGCACCAGCCTAATATATGTTCCAGGCGGAGCTGGGAGGCGTTGGGGTGCACACAGGGAGAGGAGGACACGCTGGCCTGAGAGTTAAGGGCGCCGGCCCCACAGGGTCAACCCGCCCAGCGGTCACGAAGGGAGGTGGAGTGGGGGGAGGCAACACAGGGCAGGAAGAGGGGAGGGCAAACGGGGTGCACATGGGGACTGTGGCGACGGCATGGAAGAGACAGCCAGTTAGAGTCTAGGCCCACTTAGGCGATGAAGGGCAGGTGAAGAAATCCGGTTCTGTCTTCCTGCAGTCCTCCCTTGGGGAGCCCCCATCCTATCCTGCTCTGGACCGGGGCAGCTCCTGGAGGGCCTGCGATCGAGATGAAGCCTCCGAGCCTCCCAGAAGGGACTCCGAAGTGCACGCAGCGAACCCCGCGGTTCCCACGCACCCCCTAGGGTGGGTGGGCGAGCTGGGCACCTCCGTTCGGAGAACTGAGGCGGGATCCGCGCTGTAGCTGTTGGAAACGCGGTTGGCGGCAGGGCCCAGCTTGCGGGGGATCCCCGTCCAGGTCCCAGCGGAGGGGCCAAGCTTCCGGTTTCTAAGGGCCTGGCTGCGTTCCTGCGGTCACAATCAGGGGTCTTTGCTTTCGCCCATCCCCTCCTGGAGAAATAAAGCAGCTTCTAATGCCTTGTCTTCGGTTGGGAACCTTTCTTGGGAAAGCTCCGTCTACCATTGCCCTTGTACCTACCCTCTCTCCCTTTTCCTGAAGTGACTGCCAGTCTCTTGCATCGTGTTGTGAATGCGTCGAGATCTTGGCGCTGCAGCGGCATCGGAGATTGGATCCAGCCCATGGAGTGGTCCCCAGAGTCCATTTGTCTGTCCCCAGGGCAGGGACCTCGGAAGAGCAAGGGGGAGGAGCTGACCTAGCCGGCTGATCTTTGTGGCTCAGACAAAATTTAGAGCTTACTTGTCCTTCCGACCATGCTCTCAGATCAGATGGACAAGATTAGCCTTACACTTAGAAGCGTTCTGGTGGAAGACTAGTGACTTTTTTCTTTCCTTCCTTCCTTCCTTCCTTCCTTCCTTCCTTCCTTCCTTCCTTCCTTCCTTCCTTCCTTCCCTCCGTCCCTTTCTTCCTTCCCTCCCTTCCTTTCTTCTTTCCCTTTCTTTCTCTCTCTCTCTTTTTTTTTTTTTTTGACAGGGTCTCACTCTTGCTGAGGCTGGAGTGCAGTGGCATCATCATAGCTCACTGCAGCCTTGACCTAGTGGGCTCAGGTGATCCTCTCACCTCAGCCTCCCAAGTAGCTGGGACTACAGGCCCACACAACCAAGGCTGTCTAATTAATTTTATTTTATTTTTTTGTAGAGGCAGTGTCTCACTATGTTGCCCAGGCTGGTCTTGAACTCCTGATATCAAGCTAGCCTCTCTCCTTGGCCTCCCAAGATGCGAGGATTACAGGTGTGAGCCACTGTGCCCGGTCATGACGTTTTTTCTTCTTCTTTTTTAACCTGAAGCTCTATCCCATGTCAGTAAAACCTGCAGCTAATGTTTCCTGTCTCACTGTGTGGAGCAGATCTGCAGCAGTGCCATCTTAGCTCTATTGTGAGGATCTGTTATACCAGCACCTGTTAAGTTGCTTGGCATTTGGAGAAGCTAGGTAAATGTTGTGTGAATGAATAAATGAATGAACCCAGCCAAGTATGTCCCATGAGCCAAGTACAAGGAGAAGAGTGGACTTTTGTTCTACTCACACTCTCCTTCATCGTTAGGAAAGGCACATTTTTCTACCCAAGGCATAAACTCCAAGAGTGGATACAATGGACAGGTCAAGTCACCTGTTAAGAGAAATGAAAGTTAAATGATTCATAACATTTTGATTTCAATCTGCTGTCCTACCATTATCAGGTGTATGGCCATTTAAAGAAAATGAAGTTGGCGCCAGGCATGGTGGCTCATACCTGTGATCCCAGCACTTTGGGAGGTTGAGGCATGCAGATCACATGAGGTCAGGAGTTCAAGACCAGCCTGACCAATATGGTGAAACCCTGTCTCTACTAAAAAAAAAATTAGCCGGGCCTAGTGGTGCGTGCCTGTGGTCCCACCTACTCAGAGAGGCTGAGGCGGGACAGTTGAGGTGGGACAATTGCTTGAACCTGAGGTGGAGATTGCAGTAAGCTGAGACTGCACCACAGCATTCCAGCCTGGGCAACACAGTGAGACTCCATCCCCCGCCCCCACTCCCAAGAACAAAAGAAAAAAAAAAAGAAAATGAAGTTGGATTCTTTAATTGGGGGACAAAGGTTTAGATAATCTGCAGGATGGACTTTGAGATGGCTTATGTTTGGGGGATTTTCTTTCAAAAATTTAGTCTCCTAATTATGTGCTCAGGCTAATTTTTTTTGTTTGTTTGTTTGTTTTTGAGACCAAATCTCGCTCTGTCGCCCAGGCTGGAGTGCAGTGGCGCTATGTGGGCTCACTGCAAGCTCTGCCTCCCGGGTTCACGCCATTCTCCTGCCTCAGCCTCCCGAGTAGCTGGGACTACAGGCGCCCGCCACCATGCCTGGCTATCTTTTGTATTTTCAGTAGAGACGGGGTTTCACCGCGTTAGCCAGGATGGTCTTGATCTCCTGACATTGTGATCCGCCCGCCTCAGCCTCCGAAAGTGCTGGGATTACAGGCGTGAGCCACCGTGCCTGGCCTTGCTCAGGCTAATTTTTAACGTGAGTATTTATTGAGTAATTTTTAGGAGATGTTGAGACTAAGTTGAAAGAAAACCTAGCCCCTATGCACCATGAACCTAGAGTTTAGAGTTAAGTTGGGATAGTCAACTATGAAGGCTGTTGGGACAGTAGCAATGTTGAAATTCATAAGAGATCATTGTGAACTGGATGTTGACCCAGGATGCCTTAGAAGGTCACGGGTTAGGCCTTGAAAGAATGTACAAGGAGAAATGAATCAGGTGCCTAGGCTGCAGTACAGTGGCCTGATCACAACACACTGCAGCCTCGATCTCCTGGGCTTAAGTGATCCTCCTGCCTCAGCCTCCTACGTAGTTGGGACTATAGGTACACACCAGTATGACCAGCTAATTTTTAATGTTTTAATATTTAATTTAAAAAATTTTTAAAAGGAGCATTGAAAATGATTTATTTCCAAGAGTCATGATTGCAGACAACGTGCGGTCAGTAAGTGGTTGCAAAGCAAATCATTTTTCTCCATCTGATTTGGAAGGAAGAAACACTGATAGGAAAGTGAGTTATTTGGCTTTCTCATCCGGGCAAGCATGTCAGTGCTTCTGTCCCCTCCTTCTTGGCCAGTGACTGGGTCTCTGGGAAGATTCTGTTCTTAAAAGGTGTTGGTCAGCCAGAGATGGCATATATGCAAAAGTGGCTTTTGAAAAAGTTCAATGTCAGGCTGGGTGTGGTGGCTCATGCCTGTAATCCCTGCACTTTGGAAGGTCGAGGCAGGTGAATCACTTGAGGTAAGGAGTTTGAGACCGGCCTTGCCAACAAAATGAAACCCCATCTCTACTAAAAATCTAAAAAATTAGCTGGGGATGGTGGCACGCGCCTGTAATCCCAGCTACTCAGGAGGCTGAGGCAGGAGAATCACTTGAATACAGGAGGTAGAGGTTGCAGTGAGCTGAGATGGAGCCACTGCATTACAGCTTGGGCTGTAATGTAATCCTTAGATATTAAGAATAGTATCACAGGGTGTACACCCACTGTGATATGAGAAGTAATGTCTTTCTTAGATATTATGAATAATGTCCTAGGGTGTACACACACTGTAACATTAGGAGTAATAGCTCCCTGAGATATTACAAATAATATCATAGGGCATATCCCCACTGTGAAATTAGAAGTAATATCTCCCTTAGATATTATGAATAATATCACAGGGTGTACACCCACTGTGATATTAGGAGTGATATCTCCCTTAAATATTACGTGTATTATCACAGGGTGTATAACTACTGTAATATTAGGAGTAATATCCCCCTTAGATATTACAAATAATATCAAAGGGTGTACATACAGTGTATAAACTCACTGTGATACTAGGAGTAATATTTCCCTTAGATAATACAAATGAAATCACAGGGTGGACACCTACTGTGATATTAGAAGTAGTATCTCCTTTAGCTATTACAAATAACCTACTGTGATATTAGGAGTAATATCTCCCTTAGGTAAGAGAATGTACACCGCCATGCGATATTGGTGTACACCCTGTGCGATATTGTTTGTAATATTTAGGGAAGGAGAAGATGATGTTAATCCCCATATCACAAAGGGTGTACACCCCTCCAAGATATTGTTTGTAATATGCAGGGGAAGAGGATGATGTTACTCCCCATAAATAACCTGCGATATTGACCGTAATATCAAGGAAGGGAGAGGACGATGTGACTCCTGATATCACAGGGGGTGTTGCAATATTGTCGGTAATAACCAGCGGGGGAGAGGATGATGTTACTCTTTATATTGCAAGGAATATACACACTCCTGCGATATTGTTTGTAATATCCGGGGGATGGTGTTACTCCCCATATTGCAGTGGGTGTACACAGCCCTGTGATATTGTTTGTAATATCCACAGGGGGAGGACATGATGTTACTCCCCATATCGCCGGGCGTGTACACTCCTCTGCAATATTATCGTAATATTCAAGGGGAGAGAAAATGATACTACTACACATATCGCAGGGGATGTACACACCCCTGCAATATTGTTTGTAATATTCAGAGGTGGAGAGGATGATATTGCTCCCCATATCGAAGGGGGTGTACAGCCCACTGTGATACTGTTCGTAATATCCAGGGGGGAGATAATGTTACTCCCAATATTGTAAACACCCTTTGCATACATTTTCTGTGATATTGTTCGTGATATCCAGGGTGGCAGAGGATGATATTGCTCCCAATATCGCAAGGCGTGTAAACCACCCTGTGACATTGTTAATAATATCCAGGGGTGGAGAGTATGATATTACTCCCAATATCGCAGGGAGTGTTCACCCCTCTTGTGATATCATTTGAAATATCTGGTGGGGGGAGGACAATGATATTAATTCCAATATCGCAGGGGGCGTACACGCCCCCTGCGATATTTTTGCTAATATCCAGAGGGTGAGAGGATGATATTACTCCCAATATCACAGGGGATGTACACCCTTCTGTGATGTTGTTCATAATATCCAGGTGAGTAGAGGATGGTGTTACCCCCAATATCGCAGGGGATGTACACCCCCTGTGACATTGTTCATAATATCCAATGGAGTAGAGGATAATATTACTCCCTATATAGCAGGGAGTGTACATTCCCCTGTGATATTGTTTTTAATATCCAGGAGGAAGAGGATGATATTACTCCCAATATCGCAGGGGGTATACACTCCATGTGATATTGTTTGTAATATCCAGAAGGGGAGAGGATAGTACTCCCAATATTGCAGAGGGTCTCCATTCCTCTGTGATATTGTTTTTAATATTCAGGGGAGGAGAAGATGATATTCCTCTTTTTTTTGTTATTATACTTTAAGTTCTAGGGTACATGTGTACAACATGCAGGTTTGTTACATAGGTATACATGTGCTGTGTTGGTTTGCTGCACCCATTAACTCATCATTTACATTAGATATTTCTCCTAATGCTATCCCTCCCCCATTCCCCAACCCTGTGACAGGCCCTGGTGTGTGATGTTCCCTGCCCTGTGTCCAAGTGATCTCATTGTTCATTTCCCACCTATGAGTGAGAACATGGAGTGTGTGGTTTTCTGTCCTTGTAATAGTTTGCTCAGAATGATAGTTTCCAGCTGCATCCATGTCCCTGCAAAGGACTTGAACTCATCCTTTTTTATGGCTGCATATATTCCATGGTGTGCATGTGCCACATTTTCTTAATCCAGTCTATCATTGATGAACATTTGGGTTGGTTCCAAGTCTCTGCTATTGTGAATAGTGGCACAATAAACATACATGTACATGTGTCTTTATAGTAGCACGATTTATAATTCGTGGGTATATACCCAGTAATGGGATCGCTGGGTCAAATGGTATTTCTAGTTTTAGACCCTTGAGGAATCACCACACTGTCTTCGACAATGGTTGAACTAGTTTACAGTCCCACCAACAGTGTCAAAGCGTTCCTGTTTCTCCACATCCTCTCCAGCATCTGTTGTTTCCTGACTTTTTAATGATTGCCTTTCTAACTGGAGTGAGATGGTATCTCATTGTGGTTTTGATTTGCGTTTCTCTGATGGCCAGTGATGATGAGCATTTTTTCATGTGTCTTTTAGCTGCATAAATGTCTCCTTTTGAGAAGTGTCTCTTCATATCCTTCGCCCACTTGTTGATGGGGTTGTTTTTTTCTTGTAAATTTGTTTAAGTTCTTTGTAGATTCTGGATATTAGACCTTTGTCAGATGGGTAGATTGCAAAAATTTTCTCCCATTCTGTAGGTTGCCTGTTCACTCTGATGGCAGTTTCTTTTGCTGTGCAGAAGCTCTTTAGTTTAATTAGATCCCAATTGTCTATTTTGGCTTTTGTTGCCATTGCTTTGGTGTTTTAGACATGAAGTCCTTGCCCATGCCTATGTCCTGAATGGTATTGCCTAGGTTTTCTTCTAGGGATTTTTATGGTTTCAGGTCTAACATTTAAGTCTTTAATCCATCTTGAATTAATTTTTGTATAAGGTGTAAGGAAGGGATTCAGTTTCAGCTTTCCACATATGGCTATCCAGTTTTCCCAGCACCATTTATTAAAGAGGAAATCCTTTACCCATTTCTTGTTTTTGTCAGGTTTATCAAAGATCAGATGGTTGTAGATGTGTGGTGTTATTTATGAGGCCTGTGTTCTGTTCTTTTTTGGTTCCTTATGAACTTGAAAGTAGTTTTTTCCAATTCTGTGAAGAAAGTCAGTGGTAGCTTGATGGGGATGGCATTGGATCTATAAATTACCTTGGGCAGTGTGGCCATTTTCATGATATTGATTCTTCCTATCCATGAGCATGGAATGTTTTTCCATTTGTTTGTTTACTCTTTTATTTCATTGAGTAGTGGTTTGTAGTTCTCCTTGAAGAGGTCTTTCACATCCCTTGTAAGTTGTATTCCTAGGTATTTTATTCTCTTTGTAGCAATTGTGAATGGGAGTTCACTCATGATTTGGCTCTCTGTTTGTCTGTTATTGGTGTATATGAATGCTTTTGATCTTTTGCACATTGATTTTGTATCTTGAAACTTTGCTGAAGTTGCTTATCAGCTTAAGGAGATTTTGGGCTGAGACTATGGGGTTTTCGAAATATACAATCATGTCATCTGCAAACAGGGACAATCCGACTTCCTCTTTTCCTAATTTAACATCCTTTATTTCTTTCTCTTACCTGTTTGCTCTGGCCAGAACTTTCAACACTATGTTGAATAGGAGTGGTGAGAGAGGGCATCCCTGTCTTGTGCCCGTTTTCGGAGGGAATGCTTCTATTTTTTCCCCATTCAGTATGATATTGGCTGTGCAATATCATAAATAGCTCTTATTATTTTGAGATACGTTCCATCAATACCTAGTTTATTGAGAGTTTTTAGCATGAAGGGCTGTTGAATTTTGTCAAAGGCCTTTTCTGCATCTATTAAGATAATCATGTGTTTTTTGTCATTGGTTCTGTTTATGTGATGGATTACATTCATTGATTTGCATATGTTGAACCAGCCTTGTATCCCAGGGATGAAGCCGACTTGATCGTGGTGGATAAAGCTTTTTGATGTCCTGCTGGATTCAGTTTGCCAGTATTCTATTGAGGATTTTTGCGCTGATGTTCATCAGGAATATTGGCCTAAAATTCTCTTTTTTTTGTTGTGTCTCTGCCAGGCTTTGGAATCAGGATGATGCTGGCCTCGTAAAAATGAACTAGGGAGGATTCTCTCTTTTTCTATTGATTGGAATAGTTTCAGAAGAAATGATACCAGCTCCTGTTTGTACCTGTGGTAGAATTTGGCTGTGAATCTGTCTGGTCCTGGACTGTTTTTGGTTGGTAGGCTATTAATTATTACCTCAATTTCGGAGCCTGTTATTGGTCTATTCAGAGATTCCACTTCTTCCTGATTTAGTCTTGGGAGGGTGTATGTGTCCAGGAATTTATCCATTTCTTCTAGATTTTCTAGTTTATTTGCATAGAGGTGTTTATAGTATTCTCTGATGGTAGTTTGTATTTCTGTGGGATTTATGGTGATATCCCCTTTATCATTTATTATTGCATCTATTTGATTCTTCTCTCTTTTCTTCTTTGTTAGTCTTCCTAGCGGTCTATCGATTTTGTTGATCTTTTCAAAAAAGATCGTTGATATTTTGTATTCATTGATATTTTGAAGGGTTTTTTTGTGTCTCTATCTCACTCAGTTCTTCTGTAATCTTAGTTGTTTCTTGCCTTCTGCTAGCTTTTGAATTTGTTTGCTGGTGCTTCTCTAGTTCTTTTAATTGTGATGTTAGGGTGTTGATTTTAGATCTTTCCTGCTTTCTCTTGTGGGGATTTAGTGCTATAAATTTCTGTCAACACACTGCTTTAAATGTGTCCCAGAGATTCTGGTACATTTTGTCTTTGTTCTCATTGGTTTCAAAGAATATCTTTCTTTCTGCCTTCGTTTCGTTATGTACCCAGTAGTCATTCAGGAGCAGGTTGTTCAGTTTCCATGTAGTTGTGCGATTTTGAGTGAATTTCTTAATCCTGAGTTCTAATTTGATTGCACTGTGGTCTGAGAGACAATTTGTTGTGATTTCTGTTCTTTTACATTTGCTGAGGAGCTCTTTTCTCCCAACTGTGTGGTCAATTTTAGAATAAGTGTGATGTGGTGCTGAGAAGAATGTATATTCTGTTGATTCGAGGTGGAGAGTTCTGTAGATGTCTGTTAGGTCTGCTTGGTGCAGACCTGGATATCCTTGTTAACCTTCTGTCTCATTGATCTGTCTATTATTGACAATGGGATGTTAAAGTCTCCTATTATTATTGTGTGGGAGTCTAAGTCTCTTTGTAGGCCTCTAAGGACTTGCTTTATGAATCTGCATGCTCCTTTGTTGGGTGCATATGTATTTAGGATAGTTAACTCTTCTCGTTGAATTGATCCCTTTATCATTATGTAATGGCCTTCTTTGTCTCTTTTGATCTTTGTTGGTTTAAAGTCCATTTTATCAGGGATTAGGATTTCAACCCCTGCTTTTTTTTTTTTTTTTTTTTTTTGCTTTCCATTTGCTTGGTAGATCTTCCTGTATCCCTTTATTTTGAGCCTGTGTGCGTCTCTGCACTTGAGATGGGTCTCTTGAATACAGCACACTGATGGGTTTTTGACTCTTTGTCCAATTTGCCAGTCTGTGTCTTTTAATTGGGGCATTTAGCCCATTTACATTTAAGGTTAATATTGTTATGTGTGAATTTGATCCTGTCGTTATGATGTTGGCTGGTTATTTTGCTTGTTGGTTGATGCAGTTTCTTCCTAGCCTCGATGGTCTTTACAATTTGGCCTGTTTTTGCAGCGGCTGTTACCTGTTGTTCCTTTCCGTGTTTAGTGCTTCCTTCAGGAGCTCTTGTAAGGCAGGCCTGGTGTGACCAAATCTCTCAGCATTTGCTTGTCTGTAAAGTATTTTATTTGTCCTTCACTTATGAAGCTTAGTTTGGCTGGATTTGAAATTCTGGGTTGAAAATTCTTTTCTTTAAGAATGTTCAATATTGGCCCCCATTCTCTTCTGGCTTGTAGAGTTTTTGCCAAGAGATCCGCTGTTAGTCTGATGGGCTTCCCTTTGTGGGTAACCCAACCTTTCTCTCTGGCTGCCCTTAACATTTTTTCCTTCATTTCAACTTTGGTGAATCTGACAATTTTGTGTCTTATGGTTGCATTTCTCGAGGAGTATCTTTGTGGTGTTCTCTGTATTTCCTGAATTTGAATGTTGGCCTGCCTTGCTAGATTGGGGAAGTTCTCCTGGGTAATATCCTGCAGAGTGTTTTCCAACTTGGTTCCATTCTCCCCATCACTTTCAGGTACACCAATCAAATGTAGATTTGCTCTTTTCATATAGTGCCATATTTCTTGGAGGCTTTGTTCGTTTCTTTTTACTCTTTTTCCCTAAACTTCTCTTCTCGCTTTATTTCATTAATTTGGTATTCATTCACTGATATCCTGAGCAGCTCGCACTCCAGGCATTTATTTAGTATAGAGTTAACAACAGAAGCTTTGAGTAAACACACTTGTGGATAATTAACATGGTTAAGAGAGTAGTTTTACGAATATTTAAAGCTCAGGTACCAAGGTCTAAAGTAAATACCATCAGGGGGCAGTTTCTCTGGTCTACCTCCCCCACAGAGGGCCATCTGGCTCAAAGGTTAGTTAATGGAGGTAGGGTAAACAGACTTACCTGGGAAGCCTCTGTTGTCCCTAGTATTTACCCTATGACCTAATGCTCTAAGGTGAGATCCGGCTGCCTTCAGCCTGTTCAGTTAGTACAAGTTATGTAACCTTTCGACCTTCCAAAAGGTTTGTGACTCTTCCCTATAACTTTCTCTAGTATTTCCCTTTAATATTTCTGCCACCATCCTGAGTGAATCCCAACAGGAGAGGATGATATTACTCCCAGTATCGCAGGGGGTGTCCACCTCCCATGTGATATTGTTCCTAATATTCAAGGGGGGAGTGGATAATATTACTCTCAGTATTGCCGGGGGTATACACTTTCCAGCAATATTATTTGTACTATCCAGAGAAGGGGGAAATGACGTTTCTCCCCATATCACAGAAGGTGTAAACTCCTCTGTGATATTGTTCTTAATATTCAGGAGGAGTGAGGATGTTATTGCTCCCCCAGTTGGACGGAGTGTACATTTCTCTGTGATATTATCATAATATCCAGGAAGGGATATGATACCCAGGGGGTTAGTGGATAATATTATTCTGAATATTGCTACAGGTGTACAGCCCCCTGTGATACTGTTCATAACATCCAGGGGGAAAGAGGATAATATTACTCTCAATATCCCAGGGAGTGTACCCCCTCCTGTGATATTGTTTGTAATATCCGGGGTGAAGAGGACGATATCACTGCAAATATTGCAGGGAGTGTACACCCCCTGTGTGATAGTTTGTAATATCCAGAAGGGGAGAGGATCATATTTCTCCCAATATCACAGGGGGTGTACACCCTTCTGTGATATTGTTCATATCCATGGGGAAACAGGATGATATTACTCCGAATATGGCAGAAGGTGTACATCCCCTTGTGATATTGCTCACAGTATCTGGGGGGGAGAGGATGATATCAATCCCAGTATCATAAGCACCCTGTGTGTACACCCCCCTGTGATGTTTGTACTATCCATGGGGTGAGAGGATGATACTACTCCCAATATCTCAGAGGGTGTACATCCTTCCGAGGAGAGGATGATATTACCCCCAATATTTCAGGGGATTTACACCCCTCTGTGATATTGTTCCTAATATACAGGGGCAAAAAGGATGATATTACTCCCAACATCACAGGGGGTGTACACACTTCCTGTGATATTGTTCCTAATAGGTGGGGGTGGGGACAGGGTGATATTACTCCAAATATCTCAGAGGGTGTCCACTACCTCTTGTGATATTGTTTTTAATATCAAATGGGGGCAAAGAACGATATTACTCCCAATATCGCAGAGGGTGTACACCCCCACTGTAATATTGTTTCTAATATCCAGGGGCTGAGAGGGTGATATTACTTCCAATATCACAGAAAGTGTACACCCCCCTTGTGATATTTTTCCTAATATTAAAAGAGGAAGAGGTTATTACTTTCATATCACAGGGTGTGCACAACCCTGTCTGATATTGTTTGTAATATCCAGGAGAGTAGAGGATGAAGTTACTCTCAATATTAGAGAACGTGTACACCCCCCATGTGATATTGTTTCTAATAACCATGAGGGTAGAGGATGATATTCCTTACAATATCGTATGGGGTGTACACCCTCACAGTGATATTGTTTCTAATATCCACTGGGGAAGAAGGTGATATTACTTTCAATATTGCAGAAGGGGTAAACAACCCTGTGGTATTATACCTAATATTCAGATAGAGAGAGTATGATATTACTCCCAGTATCATAGTGGGTGTAACCCCTTTCTGTGATACTGTTCTAAGTAGCCAGGGTGGAAAAGGATAATATTACTCCCCAAATAGCAGAAGGTGTACACCCCGCCCCCCATGGTTTTGTTCGTAATATCCTGATTGGGAAAGAATGACACTTCTCCCAATATCGCAGAGGGTGTACACCCCCCCCGTGATAATATTCCTAATTTCCACGGGCAGAGAGGATGGTATTACTTTCAATGTCGCAGGGGGTGTACACCTTTTCTGTGATGTTGTTCGTAATATCCAGGGAGGGAGAGGATATTATTACAAATATCACAGAAGGTGTATACCCCTTTCGTGATATTGTTTCTAATATTAATGGGGGAAAATGATAATATTAATCCAAATATCACAGGGGCTTTACACCGCCCTTGTGATATTGTTTCTAACATCCAGTAGGGGAGAGGATGATATTACTCCCCATATCTCATGGGGTGTACACCCCTGCTGTGGTATCATTTCTAATATATACGGGGCGAAAGGAATTTATTGTACGCAATATTGCAGCAGGTGTACACCCCCCTATGATTTCATTTCTGATATCCAGGAAGGGAGAGGAAGATATTACTACCAGTATGGCAGGGGGTGTACACCCCACATGTGATATTGTTCCTAACATCCAGGGGAAGAGAGAATACTATTACTATTAATATCGCAGGGGGTGTACACTGCCTTGTGATATTGTTCCCAGTATCCAAGAGGGAGAGCCTGATATTACTCTGAAAATCACATGGGGTATAAACTTCCCCTGTGATATAGTTCCTAATATACAGGGGGGGAGAGGATGATGTTATTCCTAATATCACAAGGGGTTTACACCCTGCCCCCATAATATTGTTTTTAATATCCAGGGAGGGAGAGGATGGTATTATTTCTAATATTGAGGGGATAGTATACCCCTTTGGAGATGTTGTTTCTAATATCCAGAAAGCTAGAGGATGATATTACAAGGGGGTTTTTACCCTCCTTGTAATATTGTTCCTAATATTTAGGGAAAGAGATGACAATATTATTCCCAGTATTGCAGGGGTGTACACCCCCCCATGATATTCTTCCTAATATCCAGGTGGGGAGAGGATGGTATTACTCTCAATATTGCAGGGTGTACATGCCCTTGTGATATTGTTCTTAATATCCAGGGGGAAGAGGATGATATTACACCCAATATCTCAGGGGGTGTACACCCCCTCCATAATATTTTTTCTAATATTCAAAGGGGGAGAGGATGAAATGATTCCCAAAATTGCAGGCAGTGTACACCCCCTTTGTGATATTGTTCCTAATATCCAAGGGGTGAGAGGGTGATATTACTTCCAATATTTCAGAAAGCGTACACCGCCCTTGTGATGTTTTTCCTAATATTCAAAGAGGGAGAGGATGATACAACTTTCAATATTGCAGGGGTTGTCCAACACCCTGTGATATTGTTTGTAATAGCCAGGAGGGAAGAAAATGAAATTACTCTTAATATTGAAGAAGGTGTATACCCCCCCAGCATCATATTGTTTCTAATAACCATAAGGTAAGAGGATGATATTCCTTCCAATACCACACGGGATGTACACCCTCCCAGTGATATTGTTCCAATATCCAATGGAAAGAGGATGACATTACTTCCAATATCGCAGTAAATGTACATTTCCCCTGTGATATTGTCTCTAATATCCAGGGGGGTACAGTATGATATTACTCCCAATATTGCAGAGGGTATACACACCTTCTGTGATGTTGTTCCTAATATCCAGTAAGGGAGAGGATGTTATTACTCCCAGTATTGCAGGTGTACATTGTATTGTCTTTAGTATTCAGGGAGGAAAGAATGATATTACTCCCAATATAGCAGGAGGTGTACACCTCCCCTGTGACATTGTTCCTAAAATTTACAAAAGGAGAGGATATTACTCCCAATATGGCAGGGGTGCATACCCTCCTTGTGATACTGTTCCTTATATTTAAAACGGGAGATGACAATATTACTCCCAATATCACAGGGACTGTACACTCCCCTTTGTGATATTGTTCGTAATATCCAGGTGGAGAGGGGATGCTATTAATCCCAGTATCGCAAAGGTGTACACCCCCTTTGATATTGTTAATATCTGGGGGGGGAGAGGATAATATTACTCCCAGCATCGCGAGTATACACCCGGTGATATTTCTTCCAATATCAAGGTGGGGAGGGGGTGATATTAATACTAATATAGAAAGAGGTGTACACCCCTCTGTGATATTGGTCCTACTATCCAGGGGAGGAGAGGATGATATTACTCCCAATATCGCAGAGGGTGTACGCCTCTTTTGTGATTTTTTTTTTAATATCTAGGGAATTGAGAGGATAATATTACTCCCAATATCGCAGGTGCTGTACACCCTCCTCTCATATTGTTTATAATTTTGAAAGGGGGACATGATATTACTCCCAATACTGTAAACACGCTGTGTAAACACCCCCCTTATCGGGGTGGAGAGGAGGTGATATTATACCCCATGCGGTGGGAGGTGGACACCCCCTGTCATATGGCTCATAGTATCCAGAGAGGGAAAGGGTGGTGATATTATGCCCCATATGGCTGAGGGTGGACACACCCCTGTCACATGGCTCGTAATATCCAGGAAGGGGTGGGAGGTGATATTGTGTCCGGAATTGGTTCCTTCCGGTGGGTTCTTGGTCTTGCTGACTTCAAGAATGAAGCTGCGGACCCTCGCAGTGAGTGTTACAGTTCTTAAAGATGGTGTGTCTGGAGGTTGTTCCTTCAGATGTTCAGATGTGTCTGGAGTTTCTTCCTTCTGGTGAGTTCGTGGTCTTGCTGGCCTCAGGAGTGAAGCCTCAGACCTTCGCCGTGAGTGTTACAGCTCTTAAAGGTGGTGCGTCTGGAGTTGTTCCTTCCTCCTGGTGCGTTCGTGGTCTTGCTGGCTTCAGGAGTGAAGCTGCAGACCCTCTCCGGTGTGGCCTAGGGAAATGAGAGAACCTTGTATATGTGGCCTAGGGAAATGAGAGAACCTTGTATAGAAATCTACTAAGGATGGTTTTGAGGTCAGATTGACCTGAGTTTGAGTATTCTTTCTGTTGCTAACTAGATGTGTGACCTCCAAAAAGTTACTTAACTTCTCTGAGCCTCTATTTTGTCATCTGTAAAATAGAGATAATTATAGTACCTACTTCACTTCGTTGTGATAAAGATTATGGAGTTAATTTCCTTGAAATCTAGCATAGTGCTTGGCAAAGGGTAAGCCTACTTTTATGTTAAGTCGTATTAACTGATTTTGCAGCACACAAGCTGGCATTTTGGTGATTAAGATACGGAATTCTGAAGCAATACAGCAGAGATTGGTTTAAGGTCATAGTATAGGTCACAAATTCCCTGACTTCCACCATTTCTGAGTAGTCTTTCTTTTTTTTTTTTTTTTATTATACTTTAGGTTTTAGGATACATGTGCACAATGTGCACGTTTGTTACATATGTATCCATGTGCCACGTTGATTTCCTGCACCCATTAACTCGTCATTTAGCATTAGGTATATCTCCTAATGCTGTCCCTCCCCCCTCCCCCAACCCCACAACAGTCCCCGGAGTGTGATGTTCCCCTTCCTGTGTCCATGAGTTCTCATTGTTCAATTCCCACCTATGAGTGAGAACACGCGGTGTTTGGTTTTTTGTCCTTGCGATAGTTTACTGAGAATGATGTTTTCCAGTTTCATCCATGTCCCTACAGAATGGGAGAAAATTTTTGCAACTTACTCATCTGACAAAGGGCTAATATCCAGAATCTACAATGAACTCAAACATATTTACAAGAAAAAAACAAACAACCCCATCAAAAAGTGGTCAAAGCACATGAACAGACACTTCTCAAAAGAAGACATTTATGCAGCCAAAAAACACATGAAGAAATGCCCATCATCACTGGCCATCAGAGAAATGCAAATTAAAACCACAGTGAGATATCATCTCACACCAGTTAGAATGGCCATCATTAAAAAGTCAGGAAACAACAGGTGCTGGAGAGGATGTGGAGAAATAGGAACACTTTTACACTGTTGGTGGGACTGTAAACTAGTTCAACCATTGTGGAAGTCAGTGTGGCGATTCCTCAGGGATCTAGAACTAGAAATACCATTTGACCCAGCCATCCCATTACTGGGTATATACCCAAAGGACTATAAATCATGCTGCTATAAAGACACATGCACACGTATGTTTATTGTGGCACTATTCACAATAGCAAAGAGTTGGAACCAACCCAAATGTCCAACAATGATAGACTGGATTAAGAAAATGTGGCACATAGACATCTGAGTAGTCTTTCTACTGTGAAGGGGTTTTCACCTGTCAGTGTGGAAACACAATGGCCTGGGACCTCAATGGGAGGCCCCATCATGCCCTGAGACGTGGTATTGTGGGGGAGTAGGAGTTCTGAATCCCATCCATTGTGTTCAGCTGAGCTTCAAACAGGAAATATTGTGGTCAATCTTGTAGAATTAAAACCAGGGATCCTTATTAATATGGATATTCAAGATGTTGAAGTCATAGCCCTGGGGGAGAAACTGGGAACACTCATAATCCCTTTGAAAGCATTTGTTGTGTATGATTTATTGGTGGTTATAGCAGATGGTATCTAGAGGATGCTGAAAATGGGAACCTCAGGATTCACTCCTATTACCTGTCTTCTAATTTTTGCCACATGTCCTCTCTTCACTGAGTTCCCTGTGCTAGAGTCATACCCACTCCATAATGGTTTAACCAGGTCAGTCTGAGTGACAGCAAAAACCGCGATTGTTGTTTGTGGCACTCTGCCTAACAGTGTACTCATCAGAGAGTTGATTTCCTCCCAGAAACAGAACACAGGACTATTTGGTTCTTCTGGCCTAAGGCTTAAAAAGTTCTGAGCGTGGAGCCAGGACCTTTGGCTCTGATTTGGATCATCTCCCTTCTGGAAATCTTTCTGAAATAGGACTGGTTTTTTGAAGCTCTTTGGACTTCCTGTCCATAGCAATTTTTTTTCTTGTTTATTACTCATTCATTGATAAATAATCAAAACCTACATCCAAAGCACCCTAGAAAAATGAGGCTCTCTAGTCCCTACAATCAAGGAGTGAAAATCTAATTGCAGAGATGAAACAAGCTGATTTGTGTATCTGTGCTGGATATGTGGGGACTAACTCTGTCAGTTAGCAAAGTGAAGGATGCATGTCATTCTAAGGTTTCAGTGGTCTAGAATCTAAAGATCTTGTGCAGATGTTACCATTAGAGGATCTTGACTGTGAGTTGTCCAGGTTCTTAGTGTTTTGAACAAAGAATTGGATGAAACACCCAGCAAAGGAAAGGAAAAAGGAAGCAATGAAAGAAGAAAGCAGGGACTTATTGAAAATGAAAGTACACTCCACAGTGTGGGAGCAGGCCTGAGCAGTGGCTCAAGGGCCGGGATACAGGATATTCTCAGCTTCAAACACCCTCTACAGGTTTGCCATTGGCCCCTTGGTGGTCACCTCATGTAAATGAAGTGGTGGCCCGCAATCGGTCTGATTGGTTGCGCAAAGCAACCAATGAGAGGCTGAATTAAAGTTACAAAGGTCACACTCCTGTGCAAACATCTGATTGGCTGCAAAAAGCAACCAATCACAGGCTAAGGTGAAGTTACAAAGCTGCACTTCTCTGCAAACGAAGAGTCGGCCTGCCATCAGTCTGATTGGTTGTGGACAGCCAATTTCCCATTTGCTGCGCAGCAAAGGTGGGGGTTTGCAAAGGGAGTAGCCTCTGGTCCTTTTGTTGCTTAGGCATGGAGAGTAAGGGTTTTCCTTGCAATTTGGTTCTAGGAAGTCTGCATGAAATGGACTTAGGTTCCCTGCCTCCAGACCCTATTCTTCTGCTTCAGAGAAACCTGATTTGCCATCTTGCTGAGTGAAACTGAGCAACGTAACAATGATGATGATAATGATAACATCTAGGTTCTCTGTTGTTTACCCAGTGCACATCTCAGATATTCTACGTATAATCTTTAATCTTCACGACAAAAGTATTATTATTATTTCCTTTTCACAGGTGAGGAAAACATCTCAGAGAAGTTGAGTAATTTGCCCAAGGCCACACAGCAAAAAGTGGCAAAGCCAGGGTCGGTGATTCATGAAATGTGCTGCTTCCTATTTGTGTTATGTTAGGCCTGATGCACGCCCTTTGGAGATTCCATTTCTTTTTCTGTAAGATGAAATCAAAAGGTAATTGGTTTGTCATAAGTATTAAAAGAATTAATATATCTGCCCAAGTGCAGTGGCTCATACCTGTAATCTCAGCACTTTGGGAGGCTGAGGCAGGAGGACCGCTTGAGCCAAGTTCAGCCTGGGAAACATGGCAAGACCTCCTCTCTACGGAAAATGAGAAACATTAGCCAGGTGTGGTGGCATGTGCCTGTAGTCTCAGCTACTTGGGTGGCTGAGGCGGGAGGATCACCTGAACTCAAGAGGTTGAGGCTACAGTAAGCTGTGACCATAGTACTGCACTCCAGCCAGAGCAACAGAGTGAGACCTTGTCTCAAAATACATACATACATACATACATACATACATACATACATACATACATACATGTAACAGGGCTTGGAAAACGGTAGAGTACTATCAACAGGTAGCTTAATATTATAAAGAATATTTACAGATAGTTCCTTGAGCTCATTTTGGGCTGTTTCATGCCAAAGAAAACCTGTGTTCTTTGTGTTAGAATGTGTTGATGATGCATTTCTCTGTATCATTAGCAATTTCTGGTAAATTTGCCACCAGGATGGCTGGGCCATTCATCTGAAAAGCATTCACTGAGCTCCTTTACATATGGAGCAAAATGTCAAGCTGGGTGCTGGCACCTGATGGGGCACATGCAGTCATGACTCCTCCTTCCTGAAACTTGTAGCTCCATGGGGGAATTAGCAGTAGATACAAGAACATACAAAAAGATACATGATTGCAAATCTTCATGAGTTCTCTGAGGGAAAAATGCCATTATGAGAAAAAACTAGTGGGGGTGGTATAGTTGAAATGGTCCAAGAAGTAATTTTTGGGTAAGGCTAGATAAACTGAAACTTGAAGGATAAGTAGGAGTAAACTTGGGGTAGTTCAGACAGAAAAACACTCCCAGCATAAGGAAGAGCAAAATGCAAGGGCCAGGGTAAGGAAATAATAATACTTAATCATAGTAATTATAAAAGTTAACATTTAGTCAACTCTTTTTATATGCCAGATACTATATTAAGTGCTTTACCAGCATTATGTCATTTAATCCTCAAACACTTTCCGGGGTAACTGTTATGCTTTTTTAGAAACAGGGTCTTATTCTGTCACCCAGGCTAGAGTGCCGTGGGACAATCATAGCTCATTGCAGCCTCAAAGTCCTGGGCTCGAGTGATCTTTCCATCTCAGCACCCCAAGTAGCCAGGAGTACAGGTGCACACCACCATGCCCAGTTAATTTTTAAAATTAAATATTTTGCAGAGATAGGGTCTCACTGTGTTGCCCAGGCTGGTCTCAAAACTCTTGGCCTCAAGCAATTATCCCACCTCTGCCTCCCAAAGTGCTGGAATTACAGGTGTGGGCCACTGTGCCTGGGCCAAAACACTATTTTTATTCCTATTCTACAAATGAGTAAAACTGAAGCTGGAGAGATTAAGCAATTTATCTAAGGTCATATAGTGTGTAAGTTTTGGAAGGGGGTTCAAATTCATGCAGAATGATAAAAAAATCTTTACTTTCTAAACCATAGTCTTGGTTCAGTTAAATAACTGAGTCTGTCAGTTCATCTGTTAAATTTCAATTGCAGAAATAGAAGCCATTTTAGCTAGTTTCAAGAAGAAGAGATTTACCAGGTACTCAGTGGTTTACTAAGCTATTGCAAGAGCAGGAGGGGAAACCCTAAAGCTGAGAGTGTAGGCAGAGCTTCCAGAAAATCTGCTCTTAGCATTTCCTGGAACCATACTGTTTCTTCTGTGATTGGGTAAGCTGCTGATACTGCAGCAAACCACCAAATCTGGAAGCCAATGACTGCAGATCCACAGTGATTGTGGTCAACAAAATGTACGCATCACCCTGTCTCTCTCTTTCCCCTACTAAACTCAGGCCCAAAGCTAAGTCTCAGACAAGTGCTTATAACTGGCAGAATTAAATCACATGCTGGTCTCTAGCTGCAAGGAGGATTGGGGGAAATGTGGTTCTTAACTTTCCTGCAGTGCACCCGGTGAAGCCAGAGTGCAGGGAGCCACAGGGAAGTTAGAGAGGCAGATAGAACCACATCATGAAAGGCTGTAGTGGTAAGGAATTGATATTCCATGTGGAATACAAGGATGAGCAGAGGACTAATGTAGTCAGATGGTTTTTAAAGATAACCTGGCTGATGTGTGTAAATGTATCAGAAGGGACAGGAATGGGTGCAAGGAGACCATTTACAAGATATAAGATGGAAAGAAGTTGACAGATTTTAAAATATGTTTTGGATATTAAATCAACACGATATGAAGTTGAGTTTAGATGTAGGGAGTAGGAAAAGAAGGGCGTCAAGAATGATTCAGGCTTTAGGCTTGAGAAATTGGGGAGAGGCCGTAGCATCTGAGGAGAGGCTGGGGAGTGGCTTGGTTGGATGAACATTGGGGGAAGACTTGGAAAATTGAGAGTTCTGTGATGGACATCTAAAGTTTGAGATATCTCTCAGATATAGTTGTGGAAATGTTAAATGGGCAGTTGTAGATTGTTCTGGAGCCCAGAGGATCAGGACTGGAGATAGAACTTTTGGAGGCATTGGCATATTTATTTAAAATCATGAGATTAGATGGAATTCCCTATGCACAGCATAGTGTAAGAAAAGGAGTAGGCATAGGACTGAGTCCTGAGCCACTCCAACAGTTTGGGTGGAAGAGGTGGGGCCAGCAATTGAGAGTGACAAAGAATCTGAGAGATGCGAAGAAAAAAGAAGAAGAGAGTGTGGAAAAGATTATGTGCTTGACCAAACTTTAATCCGGCTCCTGAACCTTTGTTTGAACCCATCTCTGTAATTATAAAGTCCAATTTTAGCAAAACCCCTTCCATGCCAGTTTATTAAGAACTCCTCCACCCTGTCCTGCCTATCTGATCACCTTGATATCGATCTAATCCTCCTATCCTCCACCATCCCCCAAGTGATGTCTGATCACCTTCCTTTGTCTGTAGCAAGATTCCTATTAGTTAGGTATAGCCAGAGTGCTCCCTGTTAGTAATTTTCCATCCAGAGACCCTCACCCTGTTCCTTGGCTGTGAATTCCCAGTTGCCTATGTTGTGTTTGGAATTGAGCCCAACTCTACAATGAGATTCCTTCCCGCTATTGCAATAGTCCTGAATAAAAGCTGTTTTTACTGCTTCAACTACTATCCAGCTCTGGTTTTTCTTTGACAAGTGCAAGGAAGTGAAGAGAGTGTTCCATAAAGAAGAAAGTTGTTTTTTGAGAAAATAATTGCTCATTGGATTTGACAAAATGGAGGTCTCTGATGCCTTTTGGTGATTTGCAGAGGACTGAAGAGCGAATCAGAGGAGAGGAAGTGCAGAAAATGTTTGCAGACAACATATTGTGAGAGTACTGTCTGAGAAAGAGAACAGATGATGAGGCTGTGCACTTGCAGGACTGTGGGGTCAAATAGGGGGTGGTTTGCATGTGTTTTGAGCTGGGAGATACTGGAGCATATGCAATGCTGATGGGGAGCAGAGAAGATTCTGCTGGATGGGGAACAAGAAACTGAAGGAATGAGCTTTCTGTAGGGAGAGAGGGAATAGGATCTTGGCCCAAAGCATGAAGTGGCCTTTGATTCTCTTAACAGGAAGGAAGTAACAAGAGGTAGCCATGGACACAGATGGGCTGGGAATTCGGTGGTCAAAGGATGCTGGAAGGCTTGGCTTCTCCCACTGAAGCATGAGGCAAGGCTGGGGTATCAGTAAGTTTCAGTAAAGTTTCCTGGTCCATCAGTCTGAAGAGTCAGAGTTTCGGGGCTGGTACAGTCTCAATGGCTGCTTGTAGCGTTCTGGCCAGAATAACACACAGCTCTTTGTTTGATATTTGGGTAAGTTATGGATCACTCTGGTGCCTGGCCCTAAAATGATTCTATTATGATATGAGTTATCCTTTCCATGTCTAGAAACCAAAATTACCCAGCAAAACCCCATACTAATGCAATTTAAGTTTCTCTTCACCATCACACACAGTTATCATATATTGTGTCTACTACGACTGCTGCATACTCCCATTTTTATGGGAGAGGTAGGAATATAAACATAAAAATAGAATATGCAAGGTGAGAAAGTGAGAAGTCCCGGGGGATGGGGGAGTCAGTGTAAGGTGTCTACAGAACAAGGAGGAAACCTAACCCATTTATTTCCAAGCATATTTTGGCCTCTAGTTTCTAAGTCCTTCCCAGAATCCCCAGCCACATTTGTCATGGTATCTTTCTTATTTCCTGGTGGGGAAACTCCTGCTCTAAGAGTGGTGGAGATACTCACTAATGAGAAATATGAGATATTAGCAGCAGAAGGCAAGCATTAGAAAGAATCTCCTGACAGTGGGTCCTAATAACGACAGACTATATCTCAAAGACGAGAATAAAAAATCACATCCCCTGAGGCATTTAAAACCAAACATAGCAAATAGCTAGACTATATAGGGTGTGTGCACTTTGCCCTGCCCCTAGACAAGATGTTCAAATGACTGTTTCCAATTGGAAGTTTCCAAGATACTATGATTTAGCTGAAAGGCCCATGTGAGTTGTGATTAGATATGAAATAGGACACATGGTTTGCTTTATAATTCACTGAAGCCCTGATAAAGGCCAAATGTTTTGGAGGCTGTTTTAAGTTCTGGCAAAGGTCATGAGGCTGGAATAGCCAGACAGCTCAGGCGAACTTTATTAAAATATCAGTTCTTATTTCCCTCTCTGGAGTAGAAGAAAGTGTGGGACAAAGAACTGGAGGAGCTTAGGTAATTATGTTTTGTTTATTTTTTCCATTCTCTTTCTTTGTTTCATTCATCAGTCTTTCTTAGAAACCACTTCCGCTATTATATTAGCAGTTGGCTTGCTAACTTATCAGTCGATTTTAGGAAGACATCTCATCCTAATGCTATCTCATTCTGGTGAGTTTGATCTTTTTTTCCTCCCTCCTCTTTCCTATAACATTTGGCTTTTTACTTCTCTGCCCCTTTCAGAAGATTTGTCATTGTTTTCTATGTGGATTTTAAAAAATTCTTAGTTTATTTTTGTTTTGTTTCTTAGTGTTTTCTTCCTCTTTCTTCTCTTTTCTTTTTTTTTTTTTATTATACTTTAAGTTCTGGGATACATGTGCAGAACGTGCAGGTTTGTTACAAAGGTATACACATGCCATGGTGGTTTGATGCACCCATCAACCCATCATCTACATTAGGTATTTTTCCTAATGCTATTCTTCCCCTAGCCCCTCACCCACTACAGGCCCCGGTGTGTGATATTTCCCTCCCTGTGTCCAAGTGTTCTCATTGTTCAATTCCCACCTATGAGTGAGAACATGCAGTGTTGGGTTTTCTGTCCTTGTGATATTTTGCTGAGAATCATGGTTTCCAGCTTCATCCATGTCTCTGCAAAGGACATGAACTCATCCTTTTTTATGGCTGCATAGTATTCCATGAGGTATATGTGCCACATTTTCTTAATCCAGTCTATCATTGATGGACATCTGGGTTGGTTCCAAGTCTTTGCTATTGTGAATAGTGCCGCAGTAAACATGTATGTGCATGTGTCTTTATAGTAGCATGATTTATAATCCTTTGGGTATATACCCGGTAATGGGATTGCTGGGTCCAATGGTAATTCTAGTTCTAGATCCTTGAGGAATTGCCACACTGTCTTCCACAATGGTTGAACTAATTTACACTCCCACCAACAGTGTAAAAGAGTTCCTATTTCTCCACATCCTCTCCAGCACCTGTTGTTTCCTGACTTTTTAATGATCGCCATTCTAACTGGTGTAAGATGGTATCTCATTGTGGTTTTGACTTGAATTTCTCTAATGGCCAGTGATGATGAGCTTTTTTTCATGTTTGTTGGCCACATAAATGTCTTCTTTTGAGAATTGTCTGTTCATGTCCTTCTCCCACTTTTTGATGGGGTTGTTTGTTTTTTTTTTTCTTGTAAATTTGTTTAAGTTCCTTGTAGATTCTGAATATTAGGTGTTTGTCAGATGGATAGATTGCAACAATTTTCTCCCATTCTGTAGGTTGACTGTTCACTCTGATGATAGTTTCTTTTGCCTGTGCAGAATCTCTTTAGTTTAATTAGATCCCATTTGTTAATTTTGGCTTTTGTTGCCATTGCTTTTGGTGTTTTAGCCATGAAGTCTTTGCCCATACCTATGTCCTGAATGATACTGCCTAGGTTTTCTTCTAGGGTTTTTATGGTTTTAGGTCTTACGTTTAAGTCTTTAATTCATCTTGAGTTGATTTTTGTATAAGGTGTAAGGAAGGGGTCCAGTTTCAGTTTTCTGCGTATGGCTATCCAGTTTTCCCAACACTATTTATTAAATAGGGAATCCTTTCCCCATTGCTTGTTTTTGTCAGGTTTGTCAAAGATCAGATGGTCGTAGATGTGTGGTGTTATTTCTGAGGCCTCAGTTCTGTTCCATTGGTCTATATCTCTGTTTTGGTACCAGTGCCATGCTGTTTTGGTTACTGTAGCCTTAAAATATAGTTTGAAGTCAGGTAGCATGATGCCTCCAGCCTTGTTCTTTTTGCTTACGATTGTCAAGACAATATTGTAGTGATAATGAAAATCAAATGTAGAAAGTCATCCATAATCCCTCAATTATAACAGATTTTGAGTTTTTAATGCTCCCATCTAGTCCTTATGTATTTGCGTTCCTAATGCTTACATTGCTATAATAATTTATATAGGAACAATGTAGTATTCTGCTTTATTTCAAATACATTGTATCATAAACCTTTAGTTTTATTGCTTTAAACCTTCATAATCATCACTTAGTGGCCAAATTATATTTCATCATGTAGGGGGGCATATCATAATTTACTTAATCATTGTCATAAGGTTAGGCATTTATGCTGTTTTCAGTTCTGTTGAGTAATTGATACTTGGATGGGAGCACTTAATATACACTTAGAAGGAAGTGGCCCTATTTATAGATCATAAGTTTTTCTCAGATAAACCTCGATTCTGTTCTTGGCTCGAACACTAGTTTTCTGGTCTTAGGTAAGCTTCTATGTATTTGTTTGTCTGTCTATCTATCTATCTAGCTAGCTAGCTAATCTGTCATCTTTTGAGACAGAGTCTCACTCTGTCACTTGGGCTGGAGTGTAGTAGTGCAATCGTAGCCCACTCCAGCCTTGAAATCTTGGGCTCAAGTGATGCTCCCACCTTAGACTCTTGAGTAACTGGGACTACAGGCACATGTCACCATAGCTGACTAATTTTTTCTTATTTTTTGTAGAGATGGGGTTTCACTGTGTTGCGCAGTCTGGTCTCAAACTCCTTGGCTCAAATTATCTTCCTGCCTTGGCCTCCCAAAGTGTTGGGATTACAGGCATGAGCCACCTTACCCAGTCACTTATTTTTAAATTATAGAACTTGATTGAGGCCTCATTTACATATAGTAAAATGCACAGATCTTAAATGTGTAAGTCAGTAAGTTTTTATGTTCCTATATGCCAATATGACCATCTACATCCCCCTCCCCTAATTTGAGCCATTATTCTGATTTCTAGCACTATGACTTAATTTTGTATTTAAAAAATTTATAAATGGAATCACTTAATGTGTACTCTTTTGTATCTAACTTCTTTTGTTCAATAAAATGTTTTTGAAATTCAGTCATGTTGGACCAAGCATGGTGGCTCACACCTATAATCTGAGCAGTTTGGGGTGCTGAGGCGGGTGGATGACCTGAGGCCAGGAGTTCGAGACCAGCCTGGCCAACATGATGAAACCCCATCTCTACTAAAAATACAAAAACTAGCCAGGTGTGGTATGCACCTGTAGTCCCTGCTACCTGGGAGGCTGAGGGAGGAGAATTGCTGGAACCTGGGAAGCGGAAGTTGCAGTGACCCGAGATCGCACCATTGCACTCCAGCCTGAGTGACAGGGCAAGACACTATCTCAAAAAGAAAGAAAATAAAAAAAAAAAAGAAACTCACCCATGTTGTTTTATATATAAGTTTAGAAGTTTGTTGTATATGGTTATACCAATTTGTTTATTCTTTCTTCTGCTAATGCACATTTGTTTTGTTTCTACGTTGTGGCTGTTATGAATAGAGTTGCTATGATATTTTACATAAGTCTTTTTTTGCAGATATATGCACTCTGATATAGTTTGAATGTTTGTCTTCTCCAAATCGCATGTTGAATGTAATCCCCAATGTTGAAAGTGGGGCCTGGTGGGAGGTGTTTGGGTGATGAGGGCAGGTACCTCACAAATAGCTTGGTGCTGTCCTTGTGATAGTGAGTGAGTTCTTATGAGATTTGATTGTTTAAAAGTATGTGGCATCTCCCTTCGTCTTGTTCCTGCTCTAGCCATGTGAGATGCCTGCTCCCCTTTCACCGTCTTCCATGATTGGAAGCTTCCTGAGGCCCTTACCAGAAACAGATGCTGGCACTGTGCTTTGTGTACAGCCTGCAGAACCATGAGCCAAATAAACCTATTTTCTGTATAAATTACCCAGTCTCAGGTTTTTTTTTTTTAATGGCAAACCAAAAATAGCCTAGTTCACAATTCTCTTGGTTGTATTATTCAGGAGCGAAATTGCTTTATTTTAAAGAAAGTATAGTTGGTGAATTGATAAACGTGAACCAATGTTGTGTAATCACAGTATTGAATGGGATTTTAAAAATGCCAATAATTGACTTGGATAAATTTTTTAATCTCTCTAAGCCTTCATTTCATCAACTCTAAAATAAACCAAAACTATCCTGAAGAGTTGCTGTGAAGATTAAAATATGTAAAGACTATAAAGTACCTACCACAGAATCTGGGGCATAATCAGGTGTTTATTAAATGGCAGCTGCGATGATGAGGATGATGATGATAATGATGGGGACAATGGTGACATAATTTCTTTATCTGCACTGGTAGGTAGATTTGTTGAGTTAAAATCCAGAGCTGATCTCTTTCTCTTATCCTTGAAAGATACCCTGAAAACATCCATGAAGTTCTGTGCCTCTTGTACATTTGCTAGACCTGTGGTTCTCAACAGGATCTCAGCATCCCATCCCTGAGATTCTGATTTAATTACTAGGATGGGGCCCAAACATCTGTTTGCTTTAAATGTTCCTCTAGTGATGTTAATTACCATCGGGACTGAAATCCACTGCTTAGCAGACGAACTGATTTATGCCTCATCTCCCCAGACTTTGCCATTTTTCAATTTTCCAAAGTAGCAGAGTTGTTGCATAACTTCTGCATTCCTCTCTATGCTGAAAACCTCACTCCAGCCACTCCTGAGACTCCCAGACAGCCTCTGAGATTTATGTCTTACTGGTGATCTCTCTCCCTTCCCTTCCTCTTATTTCTCTTGAGAATCTCAAGTCATGGATTTTAGAGGGTGTGTCTCTCTTCCCCAGTTGCAGCTTGGGTTCAGTACAAAGCATCATTCATCTCAAATGTCACCTTATCAATATTTTCTACTTACTTCTTCCTTTGTTTTTACTTTTTCATTTAAAATAAATACAAGTAGGGTAAACTCCTCTAGCCTTTGGCAGGTGGCAGCCCACATGCTTGGCTGCTCCCGCCTTCCAGGTGAAGATTATCCTGGCAGACTGTGGAAAGCTGTTGTGACTTAAGGAACAGCTGGGTTTTCTTCTATTTCTTTCACTTAAAAAAATTTACTTCATTTTCCCTCCTAATTATCGAAGTAATATCTGAATACTCTGGCAGGAAATTTTGGGAGTCACATAGAAAAGCCCAAAGAACAACAAAAATTATGTTGTGCAGTTTTCTCTTTATATAGTAATATCCAGTTTCAGCTCCAGCAATTCCTGCATGAATGGCCCTGGTTACTCTTCTTTGAGCCAGTTGCTTCATATGTTCAAGAGGGATGATAGCAAAAACCTAATGGAAAAATTGGCAAATGTTTTTCTATGAGAAAAATATTTTTCTACTAGAGATTTATTATAAAATAAAAGACATGAGGGATAACTCACCAAAAAAGATTGAAATGGCCATTAAACATATACAAAATGTTTTTTTTTTTTTTTTTTTTTTGAGACGGAGTCTCGCTCTGTCGCCCAGGCTGGAGTGCAGTGGCGCAATCTCGGCTCACTGCAAGCTCCGCCTCCCGGGTTCACGCCATTCTCCTGCCTCAGCCTCCGGAGTAGCTGGGACTACAGGCGCCCGCCACCACGCCCGGCTAATTTTTTGTATTTTTAGTAGAGACGGGGTTTCACCGTGGTCTCGATCTCCTGACCTCGTGATCCACCAGCCTCGGCCTCCCAAAGTGCTGGGATTACAGGTGTGAGCCACCACGCCCGGCCCAAAATGTTTAATTTTAATCCTATACAAAATGTTTAATGTTACTCCTAAGAAAAGTGCAAACTAATGGCAAAAAATTAAAAAGCTTGACAATATACTTTTTCAGGGAGGCAGGAAAAAAACAGGCATGTCCACATATTGCTAGTGAAAGCACAAAATGGTACATCCATATGGAGTGGAATGTGGCAATGCCTAATCAGACCACAGTGTGTTTACATTTTGGTACAATAATCCCACTTCAAGGAATTTACTCTGAAGATGGATCTCAACAATATAAAATATATATGCACAAGGTTATTCAATGTAGTATTATTTATAATTTTAAAGTATTAGAAATGACCTAAATCCCCAAATATAGGACATTTTTATTGAATAAGATATGGAACATCCACATCATGAAAAACTGCATAAATATCCAGGCCGGGTGCGGTGGCTCATGCCTATAATCCCAGCACTTTGGGAGGTCAAGGCAGGTAGATCACTTGTGCTCAGGAATTCGAGACCAGCCTGGGCAACGTGGCAAGACCGTGTCTCTATAAAAAATTTAAAAATTTACTGGGTATGGTGGCATACACCTGTAGTCCCAGCTACTCAGGAGGCTGAGGTAGGAGGATTACCTGAGCCCAGGAGGCCAAAGATGGAGTGAAACATGATTAAGCCACTACACTCCAGCCTGGTGTCAGAGGGAGATTCTTAAAAAATCTCCATAAACGAAGATGAAATAATTTACTGTGAAAACAGCAAAAGGCATAGGAGTATATAGAGTATGCTGTATTTCCTGTAAGAAACGAAAGTGATAATATACATCTCAGGAAGGATGAATCAGAAACTAATCAGATTGATTACCTACAAGAGATGGATAGGAACAAGGTAAAAGTGAAGTTTTAACTTTTGGCATCATGCTCATGTTTTTCACTCTGAAAAAAGTTAGATCAACAAGGATGTAGGGGAAAAACCCTAAAATGGAATACAAACAGAAGTAGATCAACCTAACCTTTAAATGAATAACATGACCATACTGAACAGTGAAAAGGAACAAACTCAATAGAACTTTGGCTATTGTCCACCAAAAGACAAAGCTGAACTGTATGTATTAGGTTTGATTTCCACAATATATGGGTTAGCTATTCTGAAACTACTTTCTGTGTATGGTAGGACTGAGCAAATGAGTAAATATATTGATTATACTGGCAACCAGATTTTCATAGTTTGAGAACAGGGATACAAATAAAAAACAGGAAGGCTGTGAGGAACACGATAGTGTTTGGTGTTGGATTGTAATTAGAGGTATTAGTATGAATATCTGTGTATCTTTACACACATATGTGTATATATGCTTGTCCACTTACTTATAGGTGTATATATACTCATTAACACTATTATAGGTGTATACAGATACATCTATATGTATCTATAGACACACACACATTTCCTAACTGCCCGCTGAAGAGACTTAGAGGCAAACAACAATAAACAACAACGCACTTTTGTTTACAAATATCATGCCCCATTAAAAATAGATAGTGGTGCTAGAATTCATTACTGATTCCAGGGCCAGGGAAGAGAAAAACCAAGATGAGCCTGGAACATATTCTTGGCTAAAAAGTAAAGATGTACTTAAAAAACAGTGGGAGTTTGTATTAGGGTTCTTCAGAGGAACAGAACCAATAGGATGAATGGATCAACAAAAAACAAGAGACGTGTTATGAAAAAATGGCTCATGCAATAATAAAGGTCTTGGCAAGTCTCAAGATCTGTGTGGCAAGCTGGAGACCTAGAAGAGCTGATGGTATAGTTTCCATCTGAGCCTGAGGGTCTGAAAACCAAGAGAATCAATGGTGTTGTTTCAGTCCAAAGGCCAGCAGATTCAAGACCTAGGGAGAAACAATATCTTAGTTAGTCTGAAGGCAGGAAAAATCGACCTCCCAGCTCGAAGGCCACCAGGCAGAAAGAATGCTCTCTTTCATGAAGGAGAGCTAACTTTTTTTGTTCTATTCAGGCCTTGGCTAATTGAATGAGGCCCACCCACATTAAGAAGGGCAATTTGCTTTACTCAGCCTACTAATGTGAATGTTGATCTCATCCAAAAACATCCTCACAGAAACATTCATAATCATGTCTGATGAAATATCTGGGCATCCTGTGGTCCAATTAAGTTGACACATAAAATTAACCATCACAGGACTTGTAAAAAAGAAAATAAATAACAACAATACAGGATTATAACTCACTGAATAAAATAAGAATTGTGAGTCCATAGTGACAATAAGTAAATAAGTAAAAGAAAAAAGAAATCTCTTTCTTATAGGAGAAATTCAGGAATGATGGAGTTAGAAGATCACTAATTTGCAAACACCATAAAAATGAAGACAAACACAAATTTAGGGGAAATCTGCAAAATGCATGGCCCAAGCGTTTACAAAAGTTTACTGTCATTAAAAACAAAAGCTGAGGAACTGTTTCAGATTGAAAGAGACTAAAGAGATACAACATCTGAATGCAATGACTGATCCAAGATTAAATCCTGGATCTCAAAAAAATTTGCTATGATGGACATTATTGAGACAATACAGCATAAAAGTATTATTGTGTAAGTGTGAAATCTCCTGATTTTAATTAGTATACTGTGGTTATATAACAAAATGCCCTTTTTCGAAGGAAACATACAGTGAAGTATTTAGGGATAAACGAGCAAGATATACACAACTTGCCCAACTTGTTCAGAAAGTGTGTGTGTATCTAGAAAGAGACAGACAGAGACAGAGAAACAGAAAGAAAGATAAAGCAAATATGGCAAATTGGTAATTGGTAAATCCAAGCAAACAGTGTAGAACAGTTCTTTGTAGTATTCTTACAAGTTTTCTGTAAGTGAGAAGTTATTTCAAAATAGTTTTTAGAGTTATTTTTAAAAAATGAGTGTTTATTTTATAGTGTTGTTACAAAGACTAAATAAAAGAATCCATAAGAAGGGATTAAAACAGCCTGGAATAGAGGAAAAAACTCAGGTTTTTCGCTATTAATAATAATGTGAATATAATATCAACATATTAATATTTGATCAATATGTTAATTTACATACATATAATTATATTAATATCAACATGTACATCAAAATACTTGATATCAATATTATATTAATATTCAATCAATATATTTATTATATCAGTAATAGCATCAATACATTCATATTAAATACATATATATGTATAATGCATATATAATACATAAATATATATATTTATATGTTTTTTATATATATATTTTGAGACAGAGTCTCTGTCTGTCATCCTGGCTAGAGTGCAGTGGGATCTCAGCTTGCTGCAACCTCTGCCTCCCGGGTTCAAGAGATTCTCGTGTCTCAGCCTCCTGAGTAGCTGGGATTACAGGCGTGTGCCACCACACCTGCCTAATTTTTGTATTTTTGGTAGCGATGGGGTGTCATCATGTTGCTCAGGCTGGTCTCGAACTCCTAGCCTCAAATGACCCACCTGCCTCGGCCTCCAAAGTGCTAGGACTACAGGGGTGAGCCACTGCACCCTGCCTATACTAATATCAATGTAATATCACTATATTACCGATTGAAGTAACTTATTTTTTAATTACATAATATCATATTATGGCTTGCTTTTTTCACTTAAATTATACCATAAGTTATATGATTTTTCAGACTCTTGGCCTCAAGCAATCCTCCCACCTCAGCTTCCCAAAGTGCAGGGATGATAGGTGTGAGCCATTGTACCTGGCCTAGTAATTTGAATTTTAAAGAGGTGTGGTAGTTTATTTTTTGTATATATCACAATTTAAAAAATTTTCTAATTGTGGGTGTTTGTTGTTTCTAATTCTATTCTTTTAGAAATAAATAATACCTGATCATCAAAGTATTATATGTAAAATTACTTATACGTTCATAAAATAACTTAAAAGTTATAAATTTTTGTTCCTTTTCCTAATGATGTAGGACAGTGTCCTTTAAGTGATATTGCTAAGCCAAAGGACCAGACATTTAAAACTCTTTAGTTAGCTGCCAAATGGCTTTCCAGAAATATTTCCCCTCTTTTCTCTTGCACTAGCAGGATATAAATGTTACTGTCTTATATTTCTCTCACCAACATTGCATATCATCAGTTATTTTAATCTTCAGAAAGAGCTGATTTTCAGGGATTTCTGGATGATAGAATTTTGTTAGTTTTAAAAACTTTCTACTTTGTACTATTCTCTATTAAAAAAAGAAAAAAGAAGAAGAGCTTAGTCGTGGCCAGAGTAATAGAGAACGGAATACAGTGCAGATTGCATGCTCTTGATTGTCCACAAAGAAAAGCATGCTGCACCCTGGAAAATTAGAAGCCTCCTTAAGTGACTAGACCTCAGATAGCTTTTCCGTGAGGGTTTCATATGCTGGATAGCTGGTTTTTTGGCATTAGATAGACCTGACTTCTATTCTTAGTTCTTTTCATATACAGCTCCTAAGCCTGTATTTTCTATGGGCAAAATGATAATAAAAGTGCTTTCCTCACAGTATTGTTGGGAGTTTTAAATGAAGTGAAGCATACAAAGTGGTAGCATACTATATGTCTTATAAATATTAGTTTTTTAAAAATTCCTGATGTAATTAACAATATGTTTAAAGCTGCAATCCTAACAATAAATGAAACAGTGGGTGTTCTACATGTATACACAGTGTCTCTTAATGTAAGTCAAGAGAAAAGTATTGCCAAAGTGTAACCCACAGAAAGCAAATTCTTTGGGAGGTTATAAGTTGTCCTAGGATTAGAATCCTTGACTCCAGTGACTGTAGCTTAGTAATGAACTGAACCAAAGGTCTGTTTGCCAGATAACCGCATCATGAATGCTTGATTACATTCCTACATTTGCCCAGGAGACCACCAAAGAACAGCCCCCTGCTAGTTAGATTCTGAACTAAGATTTTTTTTAGAGAGGAGAACATTTACTTGGTTTGATTCTAAAAGTAACAAAATCAACAGGTTTTTAGCACATAAAATACCATAAAACAGCATTTAGATAACCTATGAATCAGACATGTTTAAAGAAATGTGGCCATTTCAAGATTCTTTAAATCAGTTTTGGCTTGATTGAAAAGATATCTAACATATTCTACTGTCAAGAGACCACTTAACAGAGCAATTGTCTACTTTCAAGTGGCTCTAAAGGAAATAGAGTTTCCCCAGCTCTAGGTTCTTACTATAAAACCAGATCATTAGTTGTAAAAGTGCTGCAAAATTTAAGATTTTTTAAGGTTTAAAACAATGGATGTTGAAAAATTAAGGTTTTTTTCCCCCTGTTTATTTCTCCAGGAAACAGTCACCATAAAATGCATTCGCTTGCCTCTTGATAGTAAGCAGATGCTACACTCCCACAAAACAGAGCTCAAGAAACCTTTGCCTAGGGGGCAGAATCTGCCATAAATGTCTCGAGATATTTACTTGGCCAAGATTTATGTTATGTTGCAGTTAAGCATAATCTTAAAAGAAATCATCTATTTAATTAATATTTATGTATACTAGTAAATAATTTGAAAACATATGCTGTAAATTTCTAATATGGAGTAGAAAGGCAATGTGCCATTGAATGGATGCATAGACATAGAAATAGAGCTTGGTTTAAAGAGAAAGAAATTCTGAACCCTCTTGGATGTTGCCTCTTTTCTAAATTCCCAAGTTAAAAAAAAAAAAAAACATAGAAATAAATTCCCAAGTTTCTATTTGTGTAATGGGGGCCATTAATTTACCTTGATGATCACTTTTTTTTTTTTTAATGTAGAGGTAAATTCAGTGATGCCTGAAAACAGTCAAGTGAAGGGCCTTTGTTTGCAGCAGTTTCTGAAAATAGACGGGGCATTTTATCAGTTATTCTGGGGAAATTGCCTCCCTAACTCTGCAACTGTCCAGGAATGCTTTACTTTGGCAGTAGTCTGGGAGTGTACAAAAGCACAGCAGACCACATTTTCAAAGCTTGCTTTCTTTTCAAATTCTCTGATGACCATACGGCCCAACCTGTGACTATGGTAGCTGGCCTTTTTATAAAGGGAATTTATTATTATTTTTGCTAAAGCTAAATTGCTGCTGAAATGCGATGACTTGCTTAGGAGAAAATACAACTTAGTGTTGATTTGCCATTCCCGGGTACTCTAAAGGATCTTCATTTAGAATGGAAGGATTTCTCCCCCCTCACTCTCTTGTTTTGGCAAGTATAGCCTTCCATCCTTCTGTTATAAAAACAGTTCCAACACCAAAAGTTGGCAGATGTGTGATCTTTCATTTCAGTCATGGGGGGATGGTTTAGAATTCTCTAGTCAAATTTAAGGAGGTAGTTTCTTTTTTTTTTTTTATTTTTTTATTATACTTTAGGGTTTTAGGGTACATGTGCACAATGTGCAGATTTGTTACATATGTATCCATGTGCCATGTTGGGAGGTAGTTTCAAAAGAAAAACTATTTCTTCACTCTCCATTCCAGCCCTCAAACCCAGCTCCTTCTCCCTAATTCCACAGTTTTAATACTAATAACAAAATAACTAATACCATATGATTTTTTCAAATGTAAAAGTTGGAAGTTTGTGTATGTATGTGTGTGTATATTTATTTATTTATTTTTTTATTTTGAGACAGAGTCTTGCTCTGTTGCCCAGGCTGGAGTGCAATGGCACGATCTTGGCTCACTGCAACATCCACCTCCCAGATTCAAGAGATTCTCCTGCCTCAGCCTCCCAAATGGCTGGGATTACAGGCATGCACCACCACACACGGCTAATTTTTTTTATTTTTATTTTTAGTAGAGATGGGGTTTCACATGGCATGTCCATGTTGGTTCCAATGGATACTTGAACTCCCAACCTCAGGTGATCCGTCTGCCTCAGCCTCTCAAAATGCTTAGATTACAGGCATGAGCCACCACACCCAGTCAAAAGTTGGAAGTTTATACTTCATTTGTTTAAGCTTTATTTGGAGAAGTCAAAAAAGCTCCTTCTTAGTAGAAGGCATTGACATATTTTGAAAGTGATTGATTATTCATTAATAAGTATTAAAATGCTTTTATATTTAGAAATTTTTGAAGCCTACCTAACAACCATGCTTAAAGGTACTCCTGGCTCTAAGTATCTGGCTCAATTACTTCAAATTATTGGTATTCTTGTGAATGTAGCCGTAACAGAATTTGTCTTTGTGATTTGAATCTCTTTAGCCACTCCCAAATTGAAACTATGATCTTTGTCTCCTTAAAACCAGATCACCTTACTCAGTAAAAAATTTATGTTTTGCCTTTTATATGACATTTTAGTTGATTCTATAAATTAGAATTTGGCATGCCATTAATCTCAAGCAGCAATGGAAGTGTCAGACATTATTTAATAATAGGTTGAAGAAATAAATCAAATTGTGGAGGAAAATCAATCAAGTTGTGCAGAGCTTTAGAGAAAACAGAAAATTATCGATAAATCATGAGACAACTATTCAACATCTGGTTTTAGGAAAGGATTGCAAAAAGCTGTCTTTTTTTTTTTTTTTAATTTAAAAACTCACTGGTTCTCAGCCAGGCATGGTCGCTCACGCCTGTAATCCCAGCACTTTGGGAGGCTGAGGCAGGCGGATCACGAGGTCAGGAGATCGAGACCATCCTGGCTAACACGGTGAAACCCCATCTCTACTAAAAATACAAAAATTAGCCAGGCGTGGTGGCGGGCGCCTATAGTCCCAGCTACTCGGGAGGCTGAGGCAGGAGAATGGCATGAACCCGGGAGGTGGAGTTTGCAGTGATCAGAGATTGCTCCACTGCACTCCAGCCTGGGCAACAGAGCGAGACTCCCTCTCAAAACAAAACAAAACAAAACAAAACAAAAAAACCCAAAAAACAAACTCACTTGGTTCTCTTAAGGTACTTAACTGCTATCAGTCTGCTAAAGACAGTCTCCAGCCTTTTTATGGAATATGTATTAACTCTTAGTTCTTTCTCAGAAGATATATTTGCTTCTAGTTCCCGTTAGACTATGCTTACTTTTAGTCAATGTAAAGACTAGATGGATACTTTTCTACCCTTCAAGTATAAAGATGCTTCCAGAAAATTAGCTTCTCTTAAGCTCTTTTCAGGCTTGGTGAGAGTAAGTTTTAGAGAAAAAAAAATGATGTTGACTTTTTTTGAAGAAAACAATACCAGGGGGATAACACTGATTAAGAATTATGGAGTTATAAAATACTGAGATTCAAAGTTAACTTGGAGAATGTTTAGATAAAATTCTTACGTTCTGCTACATGGAAAGAGCACTAGATATGGCATCACAGATACCTACGTTCCAATCCCAGTCCAGCCTGTTAGCTTTGTGGCCATGGCTCAATTCACTGAGCTCCTCTAGGTCAATTTCCTCAGCCTTAAAATCAGGAGACTAACACCTTTTCTTTTTTTCTTTTCTTTTCTTTTTTTTTTTCTTGATATGAAGTCTCACTCTGTCACCCAGGCTGGAGTACAGTGGTGCAATCTTGGCTCACTACAGCCTCCGCCTCCGGGGTTCAAGTGGTTCTCCTGCCTCAGCCTCCCGGGTAGCTGGACTAACACCTTTTCTGTCTGCTTAGGTTCTGAGCATTAAATAAAATCATGAATGTAAATATACAGTCATGAAGCATGAAGCATGACACAATTTGTGGAGACAGAATAATTATCTTCCCAACATTCTTTATGGAACATATAAGCCCTTCATTGTTTCTTAGTTTCCATAAGCCCTATTTTCTTTGATTCAGTCTTGGCTGCTACAATCATGACTAAAGCCAGACTGATTGACAATCTTGTTACATAAGGAGATAGAAACTGCTAATCCAGGAGCTTATTACATAAGGAGATTGAGACTATTTGCAAGACATTTACTTAGTAGTTCTCAAACTTTTTATTCTCAGGGTTACGTTTCACTCTAAAAAATTATTGAAGACCCCAAAGAGCTTTTATATATTTGAGTTATATCTATATATTTACTGTGTTAGAAATTAAAACAAATATTTATTTAAAAGAAACAATACCTTTATTACATGTAAACATTATTATTTTGATAAAAAATAACCATATCTTTGAAAATAAAAAATTGGTGAAAAAGTAGTGTTTTATCTATTTGCAAGTCTCTTTAGTGTCTTATTTAATGAAAAACAGCTGGATCTTCACATCTGCTTCTGCATTCAATGTCTTGTGATGTCACATGTCATGGAGCCTCTGGAAAATTGCATTCTATACTTATGAGAGAATGTGAGCAAACAAGGAAAAGAATATCTTGGTATTATTATAAAAATAATTTGACCTCATGCATCCCTTGAAATGGTCTCAGAGACCAGTCATCCCTGACTACTTTGAGGATTGCTGGCTTAGAAGATATTAAAAACACACATTGAGGCTGGGCACGGTGGTTCACACCTGTAATTCCAGCACTTTGGAAGGCTGAGGCAGGCAGATCACTTGATCCCAGAAGTTTGAGACCAGCCTGAGCAACTTGGCAAAACCGTGTCTCTACAAAAAATACAAAACTTAGCCAGATGAGTTAGTAATGTGTACCCAGTTCCAGCTACTCCAGAGGGTGAGGTGGGAGGATCGCTTGAGCCTGGGAGAGGGAAGCTACAGTGAGCCAAGATCGGGCCACTGTATTCTAGCCTGGCGACAGAGTGAGAATCTGTCTCAAATAAAGAAATAAAATAAAAAAATAAAAACACATATTGCATTTTATGTTGTGATGAGGGTACCTCCTTGAAGAATGATACCTGAATCTGATTTAGTAATCATACAGATTTTACTAGGCTGTCATTTAAAGACATGACGAGTTAACAGTAGTCTCCTGTGATTTTAACAATTATTCTTTTAAAAATATTTAAATATTTATTTATTTATTTATTTATTGAGACAGTGTTTTGCTCTTTTTGCCCAGGCTGGAGTGCAATGGCGTGATCTCAGCTCACTGCAACCTCTGCCTCTCGGATTTAAGTGATTCTCCTGCCTCAGCCTCCTGAGTTGCTGGGATTACAGGTGCGTACCACCACACTTGGCTAATTTTTTTATTTTTAGTAGAGACAGGGTTTCACCATGTTGGCCAAGCTGGCCTTGGACTTCTGACCTCAGGTGATCTACCCACTTTGGCCTCCCAAAGTTCTGGGATTATATGCGTGAGCCGCCGTGCCCAGCCCAACAATTATTCTTATAGCTAAAGGTACGCGTTGTTTGTAGAGAAACCAAGTTTTCTGTTACTTCACTTGAATATAAGGGAATTAAATATCTTTTTGTTGTCGGAAAAGCTTCAGGACTCCTTGTCTGACTTCTACTGTCTGGTTTGCATAACCAGTGACTACTTTACAAACTCATTTCTTCGAACAACTTAAGAGGAGCATTTCGCTCTGAAGCACATATAAGATGATATTCGTACTGCAGATGAGACTCGGGAAGGTAGGGGTTTTGCCTCACGTCACACAACAGCTTAATGGAAAAACCGCAAAAGGAGCCCAAAGTGCTTTGATCACAACTCATTCTTGTCCATTTGGTTGGAGAACTCAACCTTTAGTAAAAATAGGGAAATGCATTCAACTTAAGAGCACATTAGAATGCTTGTTATATGCTCCTGTAGTGACTTTCACTTCCCCTCATGACCCTCATCATGTTCCCATTTCTAGTTAGATGTCCTCCTCTAATTAGATGGTAAGCCTCATGAAGAGAAGCTCACATCTGCCTTGCTCACTGTTGTAGTCCTGTATTTAGTCAGGGCTCTCCAGAGAAACAGAATCAATAGGCAATATATACATATATAGAACAAGATTTATCATGAGGGATCACCTGATGCAGTTATGGAGGCTGAGAAGTCTCATGAGCTGCCACTTGTAAGCTGGAGGCCCACAAAAACCAATGGTGTGGGTCCAGTTCAAACCCGAAGGCCTGAGAACCAGAGGAGCTGATAGTGTAAGTCCCAGTCTGAGTCCAAAGGCCTGAGAACCAGGAGTGCCAATGTCTGAAGGCCAGAGAAGATAAATGTTCCAGCTCAAGCAGACAGCAAATCTGCCCATCCTCTGTCTTTTTGTTTTATTGAGGTCCTCAATGGATTGGATAATTCCCACCTGCATTAGTGAAAGTGATCTTCTTTACTCTTTTTACCAATTCAAATGATAATGACTTCCAGAAATACCCTCACGAACCTGGAAATAATGTTTTACCAGCTATCTGGGCATTCCTTAGCCCAGTCAAGGTGACACATAAAATTAACAATCACAATTCCTGACACATAGCAGATGTTAAACCAATATTTGTTGGCTTAATGATTCTAATAAATCCACAGATTTAGTCAGGCTCAGGTTGACTGGACTTGGAAGTTAATGCTATTGTTTAAAACTCTGTTTCAAAATGCTGTGGCTAAAACATACAACAGCTTATTATATAGCAATTTCAGACCTGAAAATATACCGAAGAGAAATTAGTACATAGGTCCACCTAAAGAGATATTTGTACATAGGTCCACCTAAAGAGAAATTAGTACACAGGTCCACCTAAACATATACACAAGAATGTCCATAGCAACTTTATTCATAATGGCCCCAAACTAGAAACAATCCAAATGTCCACTAACAGAGAACGGATAAATAATTTGTTTAATATTCATGCAATAATATGCAGTCATAATGAAGAAACTATTTGTATGTGAAAGACATGGATAAATTTCACAGACAAATGACAATACAAACTGTATTATTCCATATATACAAAGTTCAAGAAAAACAAAACTCACCTGCAGAATCAATAGATGACATATAGATATTTAGAAAAAGATTTATCATGAGGGTTTGGCCCATGCAATTATGGAAACTGAGAGTTTCATGATCTGTTATCTGCAAGCTGCAGGCCCATGAGAACCAGTGGTGTGGGTCTAGTCCAAATCTGAAGTCCTGAGAAACAGACGAGATGACAGTGTAAGTTCCAGTTTGAGTCCAGAGGCCTGAGAACCAGGAGTGAGGCTGGAATAGTGCTCAACTCTGAGTGCTGGCGGAGAGTATTGACTGGACATGGAAATGAGGAAACCTTTTGGGGTGTAGAAAATGTCCTATATCTTGATCTGGAGGTTGGTTACATGAGTGTAAATGAATGTGTAAATTCATGAAGCTCTACCCTTAAAATTAATGTGTTTTATGCACTTTATACATATTATACCTTAAAATATGTTTTTTTAAAAACTCCAGAATTGGTATTCTTTCTAGGGGACATTTTGAATCTGCGATGTGGAAAAAATTTTGCTATGCTCAAATTTTCAAAAGTGTCCTATTTTCTACATAAATAATATGATTAACTAACTTCGATAATTAACATTTATGGTTGAACAAATTATTCCATTTAAAATTTATGTCAATTCCTGGAGATGTCTGAAAGAAAAACCCTAATTTTATCCACAAGTAACTGAGGTTCTGAAAGATGAAGCCACTTCTCCAAGGTCACACAACTTGTAAATGCCAAGGCTTCCTTCAATCCCAGAGCCGCTGACTCTATACCACTACTGCTACCCATGATTCCATGCATGACCAAGCTACTCCATTGTTCTTTCACAGATGTATTATATGGAGCTGATCTGAATTCAAAATATTAACTTTCTTGCAGGTTCTTCATTTGTGAACAAATGACATTTTATGCTGAAGATAGGCTTGCACCTGAGAGTCAACAACTGGGCCTTGTTAGATCTGGGCTGTGCAATGTTGTTCAGCTGTCCCATGATCCAGCAGATTAGAGCATTAGGGACACCCTGACACACTGAAGACTTGACATCACTTCAGATGAAAATGCTAAGATTGGTAGGCTTCTCCCTACCACAGGGAAATTAGAAATTATGAAATACATTGCAAAGACACAAGCCACATAACATAAAAAGAGGACCTGAACTTATGTTTAATCCTACCCTTACCTCTGGGAACTTGGGCACATTTCTAGGTTTTGAATTTCTCTTCTATCAAAGGAAGACCAATGGCCAATTCAGCCATGGCCAGTTCATCACTAATATCCCTTGAAACTCTGTGAATATATTCTATGAATACAAGCCTTAGAGGCAGCCTCTTGCTGCAAAAATACAGCTAGTAGTCTTTGATTCTTCTGTGTGTGAGATGAACACAGTCATGCCAAAATCATAGTGTTTTATGATAATCAAACAAGTTAATGTTTATGAAATAGCTTTGGAAATTGAAAAAGGCTACCAAATATTGCATTACATATGCAATTTGCGATAATTGGAGTAATTCATACTCATTTAAGATCAGCCATGTTGGATTAGGTTAGATCACTCACATTCTTCTCTTCATGTACTTATCTAATAACATTTGATCATCACTTCAGAGGTTACAGATGATGTGCTGCTGTCTATTGGATGATGCAGTTTATGGCTTTAAAATCCTAAGGGCCACCCTAAAGAACCCAGGGTTACAATATGCTCAATATTTCTACTGATGATAGTGAAAAGTCAATTTCTAGAGGATTCTCTACTTAAGAAGACAAAAATCCTTGACAAATACCTGCTTGGTTCCAAGATATGGTGGCATAAGTTGAGCAAAATAACAGATCAGCGGAAAAGCATGGACAAGATAGGTAATAAATTCCTACTCTATTGGCTATAGTACTGAGCATTTACTTTGCTAAAAGGATGCTGGTTCAATGTGTCATGGAAGGAGTGCCCTGCAGAATAAATTTTGGTCTTGAAATCTGGGGAGGCTGAAGTTTCTGAGATCAAGTTGGGCCTTTTTGATCCCTGGTAATCAGAGTTGTGACAGATACAGGTGCCATTTCGTAACATTTAGTGATGACAAAGTATCTAGCCTATATTTTATGTCCAAACAACTGCTGGTGATGTCTAATTAAAGGACCCACTGGATCTAAGTCAAAGAATTCTAAAAAGACTTACATTCCCATTTCTCGGAAATAGATGATTAAAAAGACCCCCTACCCCTAGCCCTTAGTTTCTATCCATGATTAGAAACTGTGGTATCAGCACTCTTCCCAGTATTCAGGGGCCCCATCAATAACACATGCCGAAATGCTCTAGAGGGGCCACAGTAAGGAAAACAGAAGGCATCAGGAAATTCTCCATCATTTTTCAGTGACAGCATTTGTCAGAGGAGGAAATTAGATTATAGAAAAATGCTGAATTAGATATCTTTATCAGTGACTGTTAAAACCCCAGGGAACATGATAAAACTACTCTGAAGACAGTGGGGGTTGGTAAGTATGCTGCAAGAAACACAGCTATGGTACACTGTTGGAGACATAGGGTGAATGTGAGAGTGAGAGCACACTTGTCAGGACTCAGAAGTGCAAACAGCCCTACTGAATTATCAAAGAATGCACAAGGATGGTTGATGGCAACCACACACATTGTTTGCTGTGTGTTATCAGAGGTTGCTGGAGATTGCTGGGGACTTGCTATGTCGTATTAAAATCACAGCAATATGCCAAAGACATGGATGCCTTTCTGTCTAGCATTATCTATCCAATGCAAACCTATTTGCTTATGCCATCCAGTGGCTCTCCAGTGCCAACAGGGCAAAGACTAAGCTCCTTGGCAAGATATCAAAGGCTCTCCAAACGCTAGGTCTTGCTTGCCTATCTCACTTCATCTTCCTTTACCCTTGGCCGTCTGCTTTAAGCTTCAGTGAAACCCAACTTCTTGTGATTTTTCTACTTGTAGCAAACTACTCACATACCCATGCCCGTGGTCTTACAAAGACTACTGGTTAAAATGACCCATCTGTTTTTCTATATCTGCTCCTTCCTATTCCTCCTTTTAGCATCAGCCCTGGCATTTATGTCCTCTGAGAAGCCTTCTCTGAATGTTCCTCTTAGCCCATCCTTGATCCTCCCATGGTGTCTTATAATGCATACTACTGCAGATGCAGGTATTATATGACCTTCTTTACATTGTCCTGTGGTTGAATTTTAGGTAAGTGGTGCAAATGTTAATACACTGGTTACTGCTACTATTGCTACACGTGATAAACTATTCTTTGTCTCAAACTCACAAGTTTTGTGTCTTCTGCCAGCATTCAAGAAAGTGTGGCAAGCTAATTTGTTAGCTTGCAAGTAGGGTAAAATCCCAGGCTTTTAATAGTTCATTGTATACATTATATTATTGTTTTACTTCAGCACCAAAGTAGTGGTTAGCATATGCTTAGTGTTTAATAAATGTTAGATGAATGAATGAATTGACTTAATGCTATAGAATAAAAGCAAAGAAAAGCAGCCCAAAGTGATCAGTCCACTTAGACCATGTCTTTTCAATGGCACCTGGGCTTCTGCTTAGCCATCTCCAGTGTGTCTTCAGTGGTTGTCTATTGTGGCTTCCAGAGTTTATTTCCTAACTACATTTTTATTGATGCCAGCAAAGAGAGCTCAGATACTTCTGTGACACTGTTTAGAGCATGAACCCAAATTGCACCATCATCAATGCCGTTTCTTACATGCTTACCAGGGCAAGATGCAGTAAGAAGTGTCATACAATTGAAGTTATATAGTTTATATAATTCCTATGAATTATTGGGCTTAAAATAGATAACATTAAAAGCATAGTGTACTAAATGGGCTGTGCAAAACACAGAAGTATACAGTGCAGAAATTAAAGAAAGGCTTAACTAAATATTTGCAGCCTCTTGTGAACAAGGTTTAGTGTGTATAATTTGTGTCTGAAGTGCTGGTATGGCTTTCTGAAATTGCATATTATTTTTTAACCCCCATTTCATATTGGAAAACTTAGTCATGAAGTTAAAAGGTGAAATAAAATATGTAAGGTCAACTGCTTATAGCTAAAAATTTAGAGAAAGGGTCTCTAGACTCTAGAGAAGCTGTCTTATAATTTTCTTTTACTTTCTGTTTAGAGCCTAGTCCACTTCCTGAACAAAAGGTTTGAGAAGTATTTTTGATATAATTCCAGAGAAGACCTCCAAAAGATTCCTAGACATGGGGAAGTGTCACCTATGTAAAAAAATATTTAATTAGGCCCAGTGCAGTGGCTCACGCCTGTAATCCTAGCACTTTGGAAAGCCAAGGCGGGCAGATCACAAGGTCAGTAGTTGAAGACCAGCCCGGCCAATATGGTGAAACCCCATCTCTACTAAAAAATACAAAAATTAGCTGGGTGTGGCAGCGCGTGCCTGTAGTCCCAGCTACTCAGGAGGCTGAGGCAGGCTGAGGCTTGAACACGGGAGGCGGAGGTTGCAGTGAGCTGAGATCACGCCACTGTATTCCAGCCTGGGCGACAGAGTGAGACCCCATCTTTGAGATCTAGAAGTAATGAGAGATAATTTGAAACTCTGAACAAAGAAACTTTTAGAAAAAAGCATTTTTTATCATACTCCCACCCCCTACCTCAAACATATTTGGTTGAGTGAGTTGATTGTAAGTTGGGAGCCTATCATAACTGTACTTTTAAGTAAAGATGTGTTTTTAAAGAAACAATGATAAAGTTCATTGCATAGCTGGTCATTCTTCAAATGATGCCAGATCCTAAGTGATTTCAGGCTTGTTAAGTATATTCATACTGTTGTGAAACAGATCTCCATAACTTTTTCATCTTGCAAAAACTGAAATTCCATACCCATTAAACAATAACACCCCTCTCTCCCTCCCACCAGCCCCGGTAACCACCATTCTACTTTCAGTTTCTATAAATTTGACTACTTTTGACACTTCACGTAAATGGAATCAAACAGTATTTGTCTCTTTGTGACTGACTTGTTTCATTTAGCATCATATCCTCAAGGTCTTCCCACATTGTAGCATATGCAAGACTTCCCTTTCTTCTAAAGGGTGAATAATATTCCGCTGCAGGAATAAATCACATTTGTTAATCCATTTGTCCATCTGTGGATGTTTACGTTGCTTCCATGTCTTGGCTATTGTGACGAATGTCCTGATGAGCGTGGGTGTTAAAATATCACTTCAAGACTGCTTTTAATTCTTTTGGCTATATGCCCAGAAGTGGGATGGCTGGATTATATGATAGTTCTATTTTTCATTTTTTGAAGAATTTCCATACTATTTTCCACAGCAGTATCACCATTTTATAATCCCACTAATAATGCATGATGTTCCAATTTCTTCTTGTGGAATTCTTAAGTCTGTCTTTTCTCCTTGAGAAACTCCCTGGGGATTGTGACCAGCGATGTCATTGATTTTCAATCTGACTGAAGAATGTAATTTTCCTTCCAATTGCAAAGTGTGTACTCCCTAAGGAAAGGAGGAGAGAAGGGTCATCTGCATATATGTTAAGTAGGGAAAAATGTCAATAGTTAGATGCTGGGTAAATACTGCAGGAAAAGAAAGGTGTTTCAGTACACAGCATTTGTTCAAATCAATGCACCTGACTTGGTGACTGAAAAGTCTTTTCAGTCTGATGGACAAAGCAGATGTGTGAGCATGAATTCAATCATGAAAAGTCTTTATTAAAATACAAAGAGTCAACATATGTCACATGGGGGAGGCATATTACTGAGAATGTAAATTCTTATGACAAAACCTTCTTATGGCCCATGTGATAAATCTCTTTTCTGTTCCTGGTCTTATGAAGGGCATATTACGATGCTTTAGGGCACATTTATTTGTTGGACTTACCACAGTTCATAATTAAGTAGTTTTGTGATTATTTTTTAATATAGGAAATGAACACAGCATAAGGCCAGTGGCATGTTGTTGTTTTTTTTTCTCATTACATTTTCTTCAGTGATGAAGCTGGTGCCTGGGGCATTGTTGGAGGTTAATAGATACTTATGGCATGAAGGAATGGAGTGTGGTAGAAAGAGTCTTATTTTCTGAGGGAGAAGATACGAGTTCTATACTCAGGACCACTACTAAGTAGCTGTGATTTCCAAGGCAAGTGACTTAGTCTCTTGGTCTTGGTTTACCCATCTGTCAAATAAGAATTTCATATTTAAACACTTTTTCCCCCAGACAGTGTTACTTGGGATCTTGGAGATTCTAGGAGGTGCCCTGAACTGCAGAATGCAAAAATCCAAGAGCTGGGGACACTTGGTCCTCCACCCCTACTTTCCAAACAAAGAGATCTACTTATTTCTGTTTTATGTGTTAGAATACTATCAAAATGTTTATTTACAAAATGATTTCAATGCTTAAAAAATATTCAAAGCCCATAATTTAAATTGGAAAATCTCTAAGTCTCGTTTTATCAGCTAACTACCTGGGCTTTCCTTACCCCCAGAATCTTCACTTTGTCCAGGGTTTTGATAAAGTGTCATCTCCTCAGAGAGACCCGACTTGACCAACAAATCTCTTGGTATAATTTGTATTTATTACCTGGTATTATTCTCTATTTTGTGTGGCGGGTGTTAGTGTATAAATCTTATCTCCTCAACAGCACTGCAGATTCTTTGGGAATGAGGGCCACATAATGTATATCACTTTCTCCATCCTAATCAGTACTTAACATAAGGCCAGAAATGTAATGGATATTAGTATTCAAACTATTCATTCACAAATCTTTAGAGAACCACTCGTAATTGTTATCATACATTAGACACTTGACATTTATAAGTCTCTCAAGATACCATTTAATTTCTTCATCTTTAAAGTGGGGGAAAGAGTACTTTATTCAAATGTTCGTTTTGAAGATTAATGAAGAACATGCATTAGATGAGAATAGCAAATCTCTGGTGAGCTGTAGATTCTGGGCTGGGGGTAAGGTTCACTCACTGTTTGAGTGATTAGTACTATGTCTCTCCCCTACTCAAAACCCTTTAGTAGCTCCCTCTTGCCTCAAAGGTTGAACTAGATATATGTTATGGTGCCTGACCAGCTTTCCTATCCCTCTTCCCTGCTACCATTTCTAAAATCTTTTCCCACTCCATGTGATTCTGATGTGTCCACATCCAAAGCCCCCACTCCTTCCCCAGTTGTTCTGTCTTTTTTTTTTTTGCAAAAACTATTATGGATGATGACTCTCTTCTTTTTGGTTCACAAGTCATAGGTATGCAGGCCTACATTGCTGCTCTCCTTCTTTCCCATGAAAAAGCCTGTATTGCACTAGGAGCAAATAAAGTTAATATGCAAAGTAATGTGGAGACAGAGCTTGCTGATACAGAGAGAAAGAACTGATGCTATTATTTAAGTCCCTAGATCCACTCAAGATAGTAGGGTTGTTGCCAGGGTTAAATGAGTTAATAATGGGAGTGCTGCAGTCGCTGCCGCCGATTCCGGATCTCATTGCCATGCGCCCTGACGACCACCTGATGTGCATTCCCGATTCCTTTTGGTTCCAAGTCCAATATGGCAACTCTCAAGGATCAGCTGATTCATAATCTTCTAAAGGAAGAACAGAGCCCCCAGAATAAGATTACAGTTGTTGGGGTTGGTGCTGTTGGCATGACCTGTGCCATCAGTATCTTAATGAAGGACTTGGCAGATGAACTTGATCTTGTTGATGTCATCGAAGACAAATTGAAGGGAGAGATGATGGATATCCAACATGGCAGCCTTTTCCTTAGAACACCAAAGATTGTCTCTGGCAAAGACTATAATGTAACTGTAAACTCCAAGCTGGTCATTATCACGGCTGGGACGTGTCAGCAAGAGGGAGAAAGCCGTCTTAATTTGGTCCAGCATAACGTGAACATCTTTAAATTCATCATTCTTAATGTAAAATACAGCCCGAACTGCAAGTTGCTTATTGTTTCAAATCCAGTGGATATCTTGACCTACGTGGCTTGGAAGATAAGTGGTTTTCCCAAAAAACGTGTTATTGGAAGTGGTTGCAATCTGGATTCAGCCCGATTCCGTTACCTGATGGGGGAAAGGCTGGGAGTTCACCCATTAAGCTGTCATAGGTGGATCCTTGGGGAACATGGAGATTCCAGTGTGCCTGTATGGAGTGGAATGAATGTTGCTGGTGTCTCCCTGAAGACTCCGCACCCAGATTTAGAGACTGATAAAGATAAGGAACAGTGGAAAGAGGTTCACAAACAGGTGGTTGAGAGGGCTTATGAGGAGATCAAACTCAAAGGCTACACATCCTGGGCCATTGGACTCTCTGTAGCAGATTTGGCAGAGAGTATAATGAAGGATCTTAGGCAGGTGTACCCAGTTTTCACCATGATTAAGGGTCTCTATGGAATAAAGGATGATGTCTTCCTTAGAGTTCCTTGCATTTTGGGACAGAATGGAATCTCAGACCTTGTGAAGGTGACTCTGACTCCTGAGGAAGAGGCCTGTTTGAAGAAGAGTGCAGATACACTTTGGGGGATCCAAAAAGAGCTGCAATTTTAATCTTCTGATGTCATATCATTTCACTGTCTAGGCTACAACAGGATTCTAGTTGGAGATTGTGCATGTTGTCCTTTTTATCTGATCTGTGATTAAAGTAGTAATATTTTAAGATGGACTGGGAAAAACATCAACTCCTGAAGTTAGAAATAGGAATGATTTGTAAAATCCACAGCTATATCCTGATGCTGGATGGTATTAATCTTGTGTAGTCCTAAACTGGTTAGTGTGAAATAGTTCTGCCACCTCTGACGCACCTCTGCCAATGCTGTACATGCTGCATTTGCCCCTTGAGCCAGGTGGATGTTTACCGTGTGTTATATAACTTCCTGGCTCCTTCATTGAATGTGCCTAGTACAACATTTTTTCCCAATCAGTCACATCCTGGGATCCAGTGTATAAATCTAATATCGTATGTCTTATGCATAATTGTTCCAAAGGATCTTATTTTGTGAACTATATATATCAGCAGTGTACATTACCATATAACATAAAAAGTCTACATGTCAACAATGCAACTAACTATCCAAGTGTTATACCAACTAAAACCCCCAATAAACCTTGAACAGTGAAAAAAAATAAATGAGTTAATAATGCATGTAAATAAAAATGTACATAAGAGTGTGTATGTTCAATAATTATTTGCTGTCCTCAATCATATCTCAATGTATAATATTTCTATGTATTCTTATCTTACTTCTCCAACTAGACTGTAAAGTTTTTGAGAGCAGGCACTGGGTCCTACTCAGCACTTGGCCTACACTAAGGTTCAGTAACCCTCGCTGAAGGGATCAGCATATTTCTGTGAGGCACAACCAGTGTGTGGCTTCAGCTTCAGCTTTCCAAACAAGTCTGTGATTTTGTTAGTAGAATTGTGAAATTTACTCCTAATATGTGGAAAGCATCTTTGCCTGTGGTTTTATTTTGTTAATTTCATTGTGTTCTAACTTAGGCTAAGCTGCCACGATGTTTTTGTGCAAAAACTGATTTTATTTTTATTTTTCATCATACAAAATGTCTTTTGAGAAAGCTGGAGTTAGGACATTTTTCTAGAGTCACATTTTAAAAATTTAAGGTCAGTAAGCAAAGACTCCCAACTCCTTGAGTTATGCTTGGAAAAATAAAATTGTTCCTGGTGCTAAGCTTTGAAATTATTAAATCACTCTCAAGCCCCACGCAGATTGTTAAAATGGAAAACATCTGAAAATTAAATTCTTTATGTTGCCTTTGGTGCATCTTCTCCTTTTCTGTAAAAGGTGGAGATAAAAAGGATTCCTGATGATTTTTTCATGTTTTTAATGCATGTGCAAAATTCTTATGTCTAGTTAATGTCTTAATGTCTAGTCATTTGAAGCTGTGTTCAAGTTAATTATTAATGAAAAAAATGCATTGCCTGTTTGATTTTCAGTTGTGAAGGCAGAGTGGAATGGAAGCTGTCAGTTTATTCTGATTTCCTGTCTGAATTTAGTGGACAAATGTGGAAACGATAATATAATTGGTAGAATTTTTACCCTGAAGTTTCCATATCTACACACAATAGCCTTGAATATGGAGGATGGGAAATGTTTGCACAAATAGATTCACTGAAGCACATGATTTGAGTATAAGCCCTTGTAAAGTTAGGGGACCCGAATCCCCCATCCTTTCAGATCCAACTGGACCATTAGCTCCAGAAATGAAACAAAGTGCTGGGAGAAGGCTTCCTTTGTTGTTAATAGCTACATGCTTGCATGGTGTGTGCATGTGTGTGTTTGGAAGCCTGTCCCTTCAGTGTCTCTTCAGTCAGGAGCATCTTCTTCCAAAGCCTTCATGCAGACCATTCCTTTAAAACCTGCCTCTTGTCTGAAATAAAACAATAGCCTGCTAGCAGCCTGGGAGCCCTTGAGGTAATTGGTGAATTGAAATTGATATGTATCTTTTTCATCTATGCTTTTGTTTTTACCACAGATGTATAAATAAACAATTGTGTTGGTTTTTTGTTTTTAAAAATTACGCATCATTCTGTCCATCTTTTAAAAAATAGTTTTATTGAGGTATAATTGATATATAAAAATTGCACACATTTAACATATACAATTTGATGAGTTTGAACATATGGACATAATAGATAATCAAGGTAATAGATAAATCGACCACCTCCAAAAATTTCCTTGTGCCTCTTTGTTTTTTGCTTTGTTTCATTTTGTTTTGTTTTAAGAATACTTAACATGAGATCTATCTTAACAAATTTCTAAATACAATATGCCCTTGTTACCTATAGGCACAATGTTGTACAGAAAATCTCTAGAACTTATTAATCTTGCATAACTGAAGCATTGTACCCATTGAACAGCGCCTTGTTCCTCCTGCCTCCAAGTCCCCGGCAGCTACCCTTCTACTCTCAGTTTCTATGAGTTTAACTATTTTATATACCACATATAAGTGGAATCATGCAGTATTTGCCCTTCCATGGCTAGCTTATTTCACTTAGCATAATTTCCTCCAGATTCATCCATCTTGTCTCATATGGCAGGATTTTCTCCTTTTCAAAGGCCGAATAATATCCCATTGTGTATATACACCACATTTTCTTTACCCATTTATCTGTTGATAGACTCTTAGTTGTTTCCATATCTTGACTACTCTGAATAGTGCTGCAGTGAACATTGGAGTGCAGATATCTCTTCAAGATCCTAATTTCCATTCTTTTGGATATACATTCAAAAGTGGGATGGCTGAATCATATGATAGTTCTATTTTTCATTTTTAGAGGAACCACCAAACTTTTTTTTATAGTGGCTGCATCGTTTTACCTTCTCAGCAAAAGGGTACAAGGGTTCCAATTTCTCCACATCTTCATCAACATTTATCTTTTGCTTTTATTTTTTATAATTGTGATGGTTAATACTTAGTGTCAACTTGATTGGATTGAAGGATGCAAAGTATTGATCCTGAGTCTGTGAGGGTGTTGCCAAAGGAGATTAACATTTGACTCCATGGGCTGGGAAAGGCAGACCCATCCTTAATCTGGGTGGGCACTGTCTGATTAAGTGCCAGAATGACCAGAATAAAAGCAGGTAGAAGAATGTGGAGAGATGAGACTGGCTTAGCCCCCCAGCCTACATCTTTGTCCCATGCTGGATGCTTTCTGCCCTCGTACATCAGACTCCAGGTTCTTCAGCTTTGGAACTCTGACTGGCTTCCTTGTCCCTCAGCTTGCAGAGGACCTATTGTGGGACCTTGTGATCACGTGAGTAATACTCCTTAATAACCCTTCCCCTTTTTATATACATCTATCCTATTCTGTCCCTCTAGAGAACCCTGACTAATAAAGTAATATCCATCTTAATAGTGTGAAATAATATCTCATTGTGATTTTGATTTGCATTTCTCTGAAGATTAGTCACATCAAGCATTTTTTATATACCTTCCATTTTTATATCTTTGAAGAAATGTCTGTTGAATTTTTTTGCCCATTTAAAAATGTCTATTGAATTTTTTTGCCCATTTTTTAATTGAGTTGTAGGAGTTTCTTGTATATTTTGGATATTAATCCCTTATCAGAAATATGATTTGCAAATATTTTTCCCCATTCTATGGGTTACCTTTTAATCTGTTGAGTGTTTTGTTTACTGTGCAGAAGATTTTTAGTCCGATGTAGTTTTACTTGTCTAATTTTGCTTTTGTTACTTCTTGGTTTTTTTTTTTTTTGGAATTTTCCTCCTCAGTGATTCTCGTTCTAATGTTACTTATATTTTTGGTATTATGTCCAACAAATCCTTGCTAAGCCTAATCATAAAGCTTTTCCTCTATGTTTTCTTCTACAAGTTTTATAGTTTCATGTCTAACACTCAAGTTTTTAATCTATTTTGAAGTGATTTTTGTATATTGTGTAAGCTAAGGGCCCAATTTCATTCTTCTGCATGTGAATATTCAGTTTTGCCAACACCATCGGTTGAAGAACTGTCTCTTCCCCATTGCGAGTTTGTGTAACCCTTGTCAAAGATCAGTTGACTGTACATGCCTGGGTTTATTTCTGGGCTCTTTATTCTGTTCCATTGGTCTCTATCTCTGTTTTTATGTCAGTATCACACTGTTTTGATTAATATAGCTTTGTATTATATTTTGAAATCAGGAGTTGTGGTGTCTCCAGTTTTCTTCTTTTTTTTTAAGATTGTTTTGGCCATTTCAAATCTTTTGTGGTTTCATATGAATTTTATGATTTTTTTCTAGGTATAAAAGGAATTTACTTAAACACAATAAATGCCATATAAGGGGACTTTTAAAAATTGTGGAAAAATTAAATTAAAAAATAAAAATAAAAAATATATACTTTATTTCTCAACATAAACTCCATGAAGTTCAAGATACTTTTGTAAATGATAACACCAACCAGTTAGTCTGTCCCTAAAGAACTGGGCCGGGCGCGGTGGCTCACGCTTGTAATCCCAGCACTTTGGGAGGCCGAGGCGGGCGGATCACGAGGTCAGGAGATCGAGACCACGGTGAAACCCCGTCTCTACTAAAAATACAAAAAATTAGCCGGGCGTGGTGGCGGGCGCCTGTAGTCCCAGCTACTCGGAGAGGCTGAGGCAGGAGAATGGTGTGAACCCGGGAGGCAGAGCTTGCAGTGAGCCGAGATTGCACCACTGCACTCCAGCCTGGGCGACAGAGCAAGACTCCATCTAAAAAAAAAAAAAAAAAAAAAAAAAAAGAACTGGAAATACTGGGAGTTTAGCCATGTCAATGCAGTCTTTTTAACATTATTAGCTGAAGAAAAATGGGTTCTCTTTAAAGACTTTTTAAGGTTAGGGGAAAAAAAGAAGTCAGAAGGAGCCAAATTTGGAGACTGTAAGATGGATGTGTAATGATTTCCTATCAAAAGTCTTGCAAAATGGCCATTGTTTAATTAAAAGAATGAGCAGCAGCATTGTCCTGGTGGAGGTGGACTCTGGCAAAGCTTTCCTGGGTGCTTTTCTGCTAAAGCTTTGTCTAACTTTCTTAAAACACTCTCATAGTAAGCAAATCTTACCGTTCTTTGGTCCTCCAGAAAGTCAACAAGCAAAATTCCTTGAACATCCGAAATAAGTTTACCATGATCTTTGCTCTTGCCTGGTCTGCTTTTGCTTTGGCTGGACAACTTTCACCTTTTGGTAGCCATTGCTTTGATTGTTCTTTGTCTTCAGGGGCATACTGGTAAAGCAGTGTTTTATCTTCTGTTGTAATTATTTAAAGAAATCCTTCAGGATCTTGATCTTACTTGTTTAAAATTTCCATTGAAAACTCTGTTCTTGTCTACAGCTGATCACAGCACAATAGGTTTGGCACCACTCAAATGGTAAGTTTGCTCAACTTTAATTTTTTGGTCAGAGTTGCGTAAGCTGAACCAACTGAGGTGTCTGTGGTGTTGACTGTTGTTAGTGCTATTAATCATTGATTCTCTTCAATTAAGGTATGAACTAAATGAATTTGTTTTCGCATTTTGATGTGGATGGTCTGTCCCTGTGAGCTTCATCTTCAACATTGTCTCATCCCTTCTTAAAATGAGTTATCCATTTGCAAACTGCTGATTTCTGTGGGGGCATTTTCCCCACAAACTTTTCGTAAAGCACCAATGATTTCACCATTCTTCCACCATAAATTTGATCTGTGCTCTTATTTCAATTTTAGCAGAATTCATGTTGCTCTGATAGCAGTTCTTTTCAAACTGATGTCTTATAGTTGTTAGTGCCTCAAGCTAGACATTCAGACATGTTATAACAAGTTAGTACAAGTTTATTTTGGTGCAAAGAATTTTTGAAATCCATGTAAAGTTTTTTATAAAAAAACTTTTTTTAAAGTCCTCTTTACTTAGTGATAAATATAATCAAGATGAAAGTCTCGTACACTGTATACTAAAAACTACAAATCATTGATAAAAATATTAAAGAAGGAACAAATAATTGGAAAGACAACCCATGTTCATGGATTGGAAGACTTAATATAGTTAAAATGTCCATAATACCCAAAGTGATCTACAGATCCAGTGTAATCCTTATTAAAGCATGTCCCTATACTTTTGCAATTTCCTTTTTTCTTTTCTTTTCCTTTTTTTTTTTTTTTTTTTTTTTTTTTTTGAGGCAGAGTCTTGCTGTGTCACCCAGGCTGGAGTGCAGTGCTGTGATCTTGGCTCACTGCAACCACCACATCTAGGTTCAAGTGATTCTCCTGCTTCAGCTTCCCAAGTAGCTGGGATTACAGGCGCCCACCACCATGCCCAGCTAATGTTTTTGGTATTTTTAATAGAGATGGGGTTTCACCATGTTAGCCAGTCTGGCTTCAAACTCCTGACCTCAAGTGATCCACCCGCCTGGGCCTCCCAAAGTACTAGGATTACAGGTGTGAGCCACTGCACCTGGCTACAATTTGCTTTCTTTACTCAACATCTTTTTGGTTTAGATGATGGTTGTTTCAATATTTTTCATTTACAATGGCAAAGAATGTCAGGTATAAGGCTTTTTGTACACATATGAGAATCTAAGTGTAACTCTAGAAGTTAAAATGCCTAATTTAAGGTTTTTGGAATATTTACTTTTACTAGAAATGGTCAAACTACTTTCTAAATGTTTGTAACTATTTAAAACTTCCAGTAGCAACTAAGAGTTCCCTCCCCCATCTTTTACCAGATTTAATTTATTTAATTTACCAGGTTTAATTTATTGTAAGATTTTAAACTTCTTATTTATCTAAGAGAGTCTCATTTTTCGTCTCCATTTGCATTGGCCTGATTATTTGTGTAATTGGATGCTTTCATGTATTTATTAGCCATTTGTGTGTCTTCTCCTTTAATAAAAGGAGAATATTAAGATTTTTTTCTTAATGATTTGTATAGGCTTCAGAAGATTCTTTAAATTTTGAACATAAAGATTTTGTAATTTATTTTCATTGTGAGTACCTTCTTCTAATTTCTGTTTTGTTTTTTTTTAAACTTTAAGTTTTTGCTCCATGGGAAATTTTAATTATTATATAAAATATATCAAGTTTTTCTTTTATAGCCTTTACTTATTGTATCATACTTAAGAAATTTTCCCTTGATATTAAGAAGATATTCCTTGACTTTTTTGGTTCCAAAAGTTAAAGGTTTTGTTATCAAATTAAGATACTCAAATCAGCTGCAATTTGTTTTGATGTATAATATGAGGTAAAGATCTAATGTTTTTTGATATATGATATGAAGTAAAGATCTAATACTATGTTTTCCATATGGATAACCAATTGTCCTGTCAACATGTTATTGATTGTCTATTATTTCTTCACTGGCTTCTATTCTGACCTTGGTCATACACCAGGTTGCTATATGTGAGTGACCTGCTTCTAAGCTTTTCTAGACTCTTTCTTTGCCTTCTATCACTGTGAAAATTCCACAATTTCTTAATTGTTAAAACTTTATAATATAAAATATCAATATTTAGTGGGGAAATTCATCATTAAATGTATCTTCTTCCAATTCGTCTTGGCCATTCCTGGTTTTTATTCTTTTAGATAAATTTTAGTATCAGCTTGTCATTTTATATATATATATATATATACACACACACAAAAAAAAATATATACAAATATATAAATACATATAATTTATATATTTCATAGTATATATAATATACATATATAACATATATGTACATAATGTGTATATGTGTACACATATTTATATAAAATGCCTTGTTGGCATTCCAATTGACACTGCATTGAAATTTTAATTTTGGGAGAATTGACATTTTTACATTATTAAGTCTTCTCAACCAGTTTGATATTGTCTTCCCATTTATCTAGATTTTTTTATGCCCTTTATTAATTTTTTATTTTCTTCATGAAATTTTACCCAAATTTAATTAATTTAGATGAATTACCAGGCTCATTAAAGTTTTGTTGCTATTATAAAAACTGTCTTTTAAAAAGTATTTTCAGTAATTAGTTGTTACTTGTATATACGAACGCCATTTATTTTTGTATGTTGATCTTATGCCCAACAAACTGGCTGAACTCTTTGAATAGTTCAAACAGTAAATTCTTTTGCGTATTTGTACAGAGATGTTATCTTTTGCAAATAATGAAAGGTTTATTTTTCCTTTTAAATTTTTATGCCTCATTTTTTTATCTTGACTTACTGTGTTGGTTAGGGTCTCCTGTCCAATGTTGAATTGTGGAGATTGGAGTAAGATGTCTTTAACTGGATTTAGAAACTTCCCTTCTAGACCTAGTTGGCTAATAGTTTTCAGTTTTTGGTTTTTTAATGAATGAGTATTAAATTTTACTGAATGTCTCTTTTCTGCACCTATTAAGATAGTCATGTCTTTTTTCCTTCTTGAATATATTAAACTGCTAGATGTTCTGATTTTGAAACATCCTTGCAATCCTGAAAGAAAAATTCATCGCTATTGGTCACATTGTCTTTTAAAAAGCAGAGCTGAATTTGATTTGTGGATTAGTTATTTAGGATTTTGCATTTATGTTAAAAGTCAAATTGGCCTGTAGCGCTCTGATGTCAAGTAGAGCATGCTGCTCTTGTGCGCTGCTCAGGGGTGGTTTCATTTCCTGATATCCCCTAATCACGTCGTCAGCTCCCAAGTCTGAGGTCAGCAAGGCTCTTCCTATAAACCCTCTCATTGGGCTGTGTTATTGCCCTTTTCTGGTACACAGAGGTGTTTGTATTGCTTTTCTTTATTTATTTGTTTTCATGTTTATTATTTCAAGTGTGGTATGTATAACCTTTCTATTCCTGGACTCATCCTCTTCTCTTGCCATAGTATTGCTTCCCATGGCCATCTAGTTTTAGAGACTCAGCGAAAAACTATCTTTACGGTGCAATAGATAACCCTTCTGTCTTGCTGCCATCATCAAAATTTAATAGGCACATTCCTAATTTTTTATATGAATTGTTGGTGAAGGTATTGGCTGTGCTTTTCAGAGAATGCTACATTCTACAGCAATCAACAAAAATCATTCATATTTACAATCCAAAATGATATGCCAATCTCCAACACACATTTGATATTTTTCATTATCACTCCAACTAGGGCTAGAAGTAAAATGATTTCTTTAAAAATGAATTTTGTGCCAGCACTAAGTTCAGCAGCACATGCTTTTAGGGGAAGAATTCTTTGTTGTTTCTTTGACTAGTTCTTTTTAAATGCCCTAGCTTGGCATTTCAATCTGTTCAAACAGCATTTTGATTGAAGTTGATAATTGTATTATTTCCAGGCCCTTATTCATTTGTGGCAGATAGACGGAATGACATTTGTATAAACAGGTACTTCATATTTCAGGACATTTTGACTAATCTAACTCTTAACTGCCTATTTTAGAATATGTTCAGCACTGTTAGGCCAAGCTTCATGTATATAATTAACTTTGGAAAGATTATATCTCCTGCAGACTTTTTGAAATACTTTACAATCTAAGTTTGTTATTTTTTGCTTAGCATGCTTAAGTTATTTTTCCCATAGAAGTGATATAAAGACATTTATCTCTGTTTCTAGACTCATCTATAAACCTTATTTAGCTCAGATGTTAGAATAAGCATGTCGATGCAACCGTTTATACATAGTATACAATTCCTTTGTCAAATGGAATCCAAGTCTCAACTAACAGCTTCTAAAACCATCTTCATTTCTTTGCAGGTAAGATATTCACCACCTGGGCAATTTTGAAAATCAGTTTGAGAATAAAATTGTCTATTATGCTGTGTTTCTTAACTGTCATTATTAAGGCTTTATTTCTTGCCTTTTCAGGATTAATATATGACTCACACACTGTCACTATATTTATTTAATAATAAGTGTGTTTAGTAAATAATATCTGTTCACTTATAAAGACCTTAGTGATTCTTAACTTTCATCTTCTTATTCTCAGAGCAAATAAAATGAATCAAGAAATTGATTCATTGAAGATTTGAAATCTCTGATGACATTGAGTAGTGTATATGCACCATTCATTGCTAAAGTAACCACAGAGCATGTTTTTAAAATATGTAATTTTTTTCTCCCTTCTTACGCATTCTTTTGTTCTTTACATTTTTCTCTTTTCTTTCTTCCTTCCTCATGTAATTTTCTTCTCCTTTTTCATTTTCCTCTCTCTTTTCCTTATGGCTTCCAAAGAAAGGCATATGGTGTTGTGACCTTGTTAGGGGAAACCACAATCTAGGTTGAATTGGATTCACAGTGTTCTATATTTTTGGCAAAGGTTTAGGATAGCCAGACATGTCTTAATATAAACAGTTCCCCCAAAGTGAGTTAATACTTCAAATTCTCTCTTTATGGTTAATTTAAAAGGCCAGATGGTAGGCCATTATCTTTTTTTTTCCTGGTGGGAATAAAATACAAGGAAGCATTTTATTAAACAGTTGTTAAGGATTAAGACTTTCACAGACCACTGAATACTGACAAGTTAACTATGTGAATCTCTGTTGAGAGGACAGTTCTTGGCCTGTGATATATCTGCATTATTGGGATCATGCACTATATGCAAATGGATCAGATTAATGGGATTGTTATGGATTTTCGAAAAGAGCCAGACACACAAAAAGGCTTACAAATGGAAGAACGGAGGTGGTACTTAAAAACAGCACCTTAGGATCTAGTTCCATCCTATCTTTTCCCTTCAATGCCATGACAAAAGTTAAAACGGGCCCTGTCCCTTCTGAATGCTGGGCTTCTCATCTAAATTTAAATAAAAACTTTTCAAGATGGGAATGTGTTGGAAGAAAAGAAGGACAGAAAAAAAGTGTGTTGGAAGAGTCTGTGTGAGTATGTACATGTGTGGGTGTGGGCATGTGTGGCCTGTGCATATGTGTGTGCCCCCGTGTGTGTGGAGCATGCGTGAGAATGCATGCACATGTGTGGGGTGGGTCACTATGTATGCATGCATGTGAATGCATTTGCCTGTGTATGTGTCTGTGTGTGGTGACTGTGTGTATATCGTGTGTGTATGTGTGCCTGTGTGTGTACCTCTGTGAGTGGGTGTGTCTGTATGTGACTGTGTGCATGCCCATTTGTGAATGTGTGTGTGCCTGTGTCTGACTGTGTGTGTGCCTGTGTGCTGCAGGCGGGAGAGGCTGCTCTGGCTCGGTGAGTGGCAGAGCAATTAGTACAAAACTAGTAGTGAGAAAGGAAGCTGGGAAGAGACTGGGAAGAGGCAACCGACCTCATTAACAAAAGCTCAGTTTTGTCCCTGTGGACCCAACCAGCAGAAGGCACGGGGCGAGCCGTGGCTGTCCGCCAGGGAGGTTGGGCTCCTTGTAAACAGTTGAAGGCATCTTTATCATGCCCTTCTCGGGGGAGTCCTGAGGCTTGGCGCTCAGGAAGTTTGCAAAGCTGCAGCAGCTGCCTTGGAGAAGACCAGCAAAGAGAGCGGAGTGTGTATGTGAACTTCAATTCTGTATTTTCTGTGAGGTGGGTTAATGGATTTTTAGTAAAAAGAAATCTCAAACACCGCTGACCTGAAAGACTGGAATTTCAGCTCTCTTCCTTCCCGGGGTTCTTTTTCCTCCCCCTTCCTCTCAAAGCCCTTTAAACCAGATTGCCGGGTCAGTGATTCTTATCCTGCCCGCCAGTTCCAAGGGTTTCTAACTTTTTTGGCTTGGAAAGGAAAACCACTACCTGTAAGTATCTGTTTTATGTGTTTCTTTTCATCGTGACTGTGAATGTTCTGTTAGCAGAATGCCCCAGAGATTGTTCTTGTGATATCATTAATGGCAAGTAACAATGCAAAGCATCTGCAAGAGTAGGCTTGCAAAAGTTTAAATCTCCTGTTAACTCAGAAGGTGGCAACTTGCAGTGTTAACAAACCAAATGCCAAAAATGAGATTCTTTTTATTACGTGACACAAATTTCTAACTCTCTTCTCAGTCCATTCGTGCTGGCACTTGCCAATGAAATAACCATTTTTTAACTGTGTAATTGTTTCCTCTGAAATTAGAATGTTTCTTCTCAGCTAAATGAAATGGCAAAGGGAAAAGAAACGAAAATGAACGAAACAGATAATATCCTCATGGTACAAACATAGAGAAATTTGGATGAGATAATTTCTGGATACCTTTGCTTTAGTTTAGTTATATTTGGAGACACGCTTTCAAAAACATGATTTCTGTTTCATTGTGGGGAAGAGAGATAGTGCTAGGGAGGCAAAGAAATGGCCTTGTTCTGAAGTTTTGGACTGATTTTTAGGCTCTCTCTGCTCAGTACTGAGATTTGGTCCAGAGACTTTGGTGCTGTTGTAAAGAGTTTCTTTTCGTTTTATTTTGAAATTCCGGAAACAATTTTTGGCTTAGGGAAATTGTTTATTGTTTTTAAGGTATTTAATTTTAGTTTCTGATTTTTTTTTGAACTATTGCACACAGTCTTGTTGCTTGGTGTGCATTACAAAGCTTAAAAAGAGCATTTCCGGGAGCCGACTGGTGTTTATAGCCTGGGAATCTTACTGGAGAGATTAACCTCTGTGGTGCTGCTTCACAGAATAGAGCTAGTGATTCAAATGCTCTTCAGGTTTCTGCTCTGGAAAACTGACACCCGCTGTTCCTGACTCTAGGTAAAGCTTGAAGAGCTGTGCCTCAGCCCCCTGCTTACACTTGATAAAGGTGCCTTCAGTGCAGCTCTAGGAAACTTTGCTGTTTCTCTCCATCAGGCATTCTCAAAACTGGCTGTGTGTAAGAACTCCCATTTGCTTGGAAAGGCAGGTTCTCAGTGCCCAGGCCCAAAGGATTTTAGACCTGGAGTGGTGCCAGGAATCTTCCCAGGTGATTCTGAAGCAGGTGGGTCACACTTGGTTAAACATTGCTCTACATTGTCCTTGACATGAAATTCTTGTCATGTACTTGGTTAATATTAAACCTTATATCTAAATAAGAAACCTGAGTTTGAGCTGTTGTTGAACATAACTTAATGTGCGACATGGTTTTGCATGCTTGGCTGACAAACCAGGGCTTTTTAATCAGTTTTCCACCAATCTCATCTTTTTTTTTTTCTTGCTCCCCTTTTCATCTCTGCCTTTTCATTCCCACGAGGGAAAAAAGGAGTTGGGCAAAGGGACCTGACTACCACGTTCCCTGCTTTCACATGTTGGGCTATATGGCCTGATCTGCCCCCGCATGGCTAAGCAATGTTTGTTTTGGAAACTTTAAACCCAGGACTGTTCTTAATTCTTTCCCAGCCTCCTGGGGCTGCTGGGCTGCAGGGGTTGGGCTAGGCTGAGTTGGGGTAAACTGAGCTGGATTTCATGGAATGGTTCAGGAGCCTCATTCCTACAAAATGATTTTTGGATTGGACCATCCCACAGGGATGAGAAGAAACAGAAAGTGATTCCTCTATGGTGTTAAAATTCTCATTTCACAATATATGAAAGTCAGAGCTCAGCTTCCATCCCCATCCTTGCATTTTCTGGCATTTAATGTTTATATTAAAAAGAAAACTGGACATGGCCATCAGAGCCTCTTCCTTTCTTCTCTTTCCTCATTCCAGCCATTTAGGTGCACCTGCCACATGCCAGGCTCAGTGCTAGTTTCTAAGGATTTCAAAATGCCCACTGGCGATGACATGTGCGGGCAGGGTCCTTGTCCTCATGGTGTTTCAAATCTTAGTTGTTGCTAACCAGCCTTGGAAGAGCCATCTAATCCCTCAAAGCTTCACTTCCTCATCAGTAAAATGAGTTGAATTAAATGAGTTTTGGTATCTTCCTAGCTCTGATATTCTGACATTGATGGATATGACTCAGTCTTCTAAACACAGATATGGGATATGAGAGCTTTTCAGCATTTACTTTGAGAGTAGGCCTAAAGATTTGGCTAATTGCTTTTCTTCAAAAATTTTCAGATATATTTTTTTCTCTCACAAAGAACCATGACCGCAGGAATATTGAGTTAGACAAGTGTGATCTTTTCAGGGCATGTAGCCATTCTTTACAGTGGGATCCTGTAACTCCCTGGAAAGGCTGTTTCCCTGGGCCAGGTTACATAGGAGGGCAGCCTCTTATCTTGTCTGAATCTGATGTCGCTACTCCTTTGGAGAGCTGGGTGGTCTGAACAGGGCTTGACAGCTTCCACACATGCACAGCTTGCAACCTGACCCTTTAATTCAAGTGATTCAACAGCTTTTGTGCTACCAGGTGAGAGGCTTAAACAGACATCTTCGAGGGGCTGAGCGAAACAAAAAACAAAACAAAACCCACTCCCTAATGAAATACTGGCTATACTATATTTTGTCTGTAATGCAGCTTCTCTCACTACAGTGACTGGGGCACCATTTCAAAGGGCTCTAAAACTTGGCCATCAAGATAAGAAATTATAGCTGTGATTTATGTGCTTTTCTGACAACATAGCCTCTAGCTGTCTGAAGATACTATGTTTGAGTGGAAAACTATTGACTGGAGGACAGGGATCTTGCTAAGTTAGAATATTCTTAAACAAATGTTCTTTGCCTCTCATGGGTAAGTTTTTACAGAAGCCAAAAATAGTTTTTGGTTTCTCTCTTAAACCTGTCTATTTATGGAGGTGATTATATTTGGGGAAAATGTGTATTAAAAAATGATGCCCAAAATGCTCTTTTTCTGCATCATCCAAAGGCTGATAAGATTGCATGTCACTTTTCACTCTCAAGTTTATCCTTGAAACTTTCTTATCTGGCTCCCTAGCAACAGAGGACAGATAAACGCTCGGGGAATGACTGAGCCTCAAGTCCTTTATTGGATGTTCTGCTTTCCTGGAATTCTTCCCTGCTTTCTATCAAACATTATCAGCTGCTTAGTACTTACAGATGCTCCGTGCACTCTTCTCTTAAAATACGCGAGCCACAACTTTGTCTCATTAGCCCACACCCACTGCCATGGTACCTTCATTCTAAGGCCTACATTTCTTGTTAGCACAAAAATAATTTATTTGGTAAATTACAAACTCAAACCACAGTAAAGTTAGGAAGATTGTAGAAAGGATAGATACCGCAGTTGAAAATTCATCCAAATATTTAAAATTTATTAGGCGTTTCCTATCAAATCTCTTTCATAGTACAGATTTTTTTTTTTGTAAAAGTGATCCTACACCTTAGAAAGACAACAGAGCAACAACACAACAGCAATACTTTAATTCTGTTTTACATAAATGTCCCTCTTTATTATCACATGGTAGGATGGTTCTGTATTACCCAATAAGCATTAGTGATTGTTTTAAAACCAGAAGGCAGTATTGACGCAAGGGCCTGAATGTTAAATCAGAGAGGTGCAGTAGGAAAAAATAATGGCCTTTGAAAAAATTTCACCTGGGTTCTAATCCTAGGCTACAATGTTCTTTGGTTCTGTAATGTTGGCCCAGTTACTCAGCCAGTTTCCTCAGGGGTAAAATGAGGTCATTGATATTTACCTCACTAGATGTTTGTTTATGGAGCATGATGTACAAGTGTTGAATAAATATTTCTTCTTTGGGAGACGGCTAATACAAGTATAATGGCTGAAAAGAAAACAAACATGGGAAGTGACTTAATTTATAGATGAAAAGAAAAGAGAAACAGGAAATAAAGTTACTTTCCAGATCCCAGTGTCTGGGCAGAACAGATCTCACCCCACCACTCCCCTGGCCTTTAACTCTGATCAGCAGCCTGGTTCTCACTTTATTCTTTTTTTTTTTTTTTTCTTTTTTTAAAATTTGAGACAGAGTCTTTCTCTGTTGCCCATGCTGCAGTGCAGTGGCGTGATCTCGGCTCACTGCAACCCCTGCCTCCCTGGTTGAAGCCATTCTCCTGCCTCAGCCTCCCAAGTAGCTAGGACTACAGGCGCGCACCCCCATGCCTGGCTAATATTTTTGTATTTTTAGTAGAGACAGGGTTTTGCCATGTTGGCCAGGCTGCTCTTGAACTCCTTACCTCAGGTGATCTGCCTGCCTCGTCCTCCCAAAGTGCTAGGGTTACAGGCGTGAGCCATCGCCCCCGACCCTCACTTGATTCTTATAGACCGAAAGCCTGAAACAGATCAGTGAGCTCACAGACTATGAAACTGTTTGGTATGGAGAAATCAAGGGCAATGTGAAAATCATTCTGTCTTCATTTTTTACTGATCCTCCTTAGGTGTTTTAGATAAATGCATAAGCAGATGCATAATTTTGTTTTTCTCAAGATTTTGCTCCATTGTAGCAAGGGTCCCCTCAGGGGTAATGTTTATTTAAGAATTTGAAACTCTGGGCTTGCACTGTAGTGAGCCTGCGAACCATCACCAAAGGAAGGACATATTCATTCAAACATGTGGAGGAGCATGTACTCTCTCTCTCTCTTTCACCATTTTAAAAAATAGGTCTGGTATTTGCATTTAGTCAGTCACTCAACTGATATTTATTGAGCTTCTCTGTGAAAGATTCAGTGATCAGCACTAGAAATACTTGGGTGAACAGAACAGTCATGGTTATTATCTTCAAGGAGTTTATAGACCAGAAGAAACAGCAGACTTTTTTTTTTTAATGGCTGCAAATAATGACAAAATGCTTATAGATATGCAACATGTGGCAAAGTGTATTTCAGGATTCTATGTGAACAGATAAAACTGGTTAGGCAGATTGAGGCCTGAAGGATGGGTAGAATTTAGCCAGGTAAATGGGGTTGTTGATGGCATTGGGGAAGGGCGTTCATGGCAGATGGAACAGTATGGACAAAACCTGCAAAGGCTTGGAAGCTGGGGTTGGCAATATGGTAAGTTTAAGGATGGGAGGAAGTCCAGTTTGACTAGCACGTCAATGGCAAGGAGGAGAGTCATGCAAGAAGAGGTTGGAGAGGTGTGCAGGGGACAGTCGGGCACAGTTAAAAGTGATCCCAGAAAGTACCTAATCCGCACTCCCTCTCTGAAACAAAGAACGCTGTTCTGTGTCTATACCTCAGCTCTTGCCATTATTGGACAGCACTGAGGGGAAGTCCTTTCTGAAAGTTGAGACTTTCACACGTTCTCCCTAGTTCTGCACCCTGGAACCATCAAGTCACTCCCCTTCAAACATCTGAAGACAGACTATTTTAAAAAATAAAGTGCTGCCAAAGCAGATCTGCTTTTTTCCATACATATGCACTTATTTTTGGGAAATGTAGAGTTACACAATTTTGCTTATTGGAAGGTAACTTACTGGTCAGTGCATCATTCCAGGCTCTGATTATCGAAGCTGTGGATCTTGATTGTGTCCTCAGTGATAATAGTTAACCCTCTTGGATTTGTGCTTTCTGTGAATTGGATAAAGCTTGTCTTCTATATTTTTGTTTAAAGATTTAGAAAAATGTTTAACCAGAGAGAACCAAAAACGAGCTATAAGGCACAACTCTAAATATTTCTAATGAGAAAATGAGGTCCCTAACGTCTCTTTTTTGTTTCTTTTTGAGGAAACTAGTCACTAGTCTCTATAACCCAGAATCACAGAAATGTCTAAGTTTTTTTTTTTTTTTTTTTTTTTTTTGAGATGGAGTCTTGCTCTGTCACCCAGGCTAGAGGCGTGATCTTGGCTCACTGCAAGCTCCGCCTCCCGGGTTCACGCCATTCTCCTGCCTCAGCCTCCCAAGCAGTTGGGACTACAGGCGCCGGCCACCACGCCCAGCTAATTTTTTTGTGTTTTTAGTAGAGACGGGGTTTCACCGTGTTAGCCAGGATGGTCTCGATCTCCTGACCTCGTGATCCACCTGCCTCGGCCTCCCAAAGTGCTGGGATTACAGGCTTGAGCCACCGCGCCCAGCCAGAAATGTCTAAGTTTTAATACAAAGAGCTCAAAGATATCAATGTGTGTTGGTGTTCTTGTTTTTTATGAGAATGCTTAAGGCACAATAATTGCTGATTTCATTTATTTATACAAAAGTTGAACTCATATTACATGCAGCAGACAGTGTTGTCCTTCTGCCTTCAAAACACAAAGGCAAATACACTACCAGGTAGGATGTGATAACTGCCCTGTGATGGGTTTAAATAAAATATGATTGTTCTGCAATCGGAGGAAGGAAATCTTTCCAGATGAAATGATGAGGTCTTGGGGAATCCTGGATGAGGCATTTCTTGAGGGGTTAATAAATGGGAAGGATGTCAATAAGGATGGAAGCAAAGACATTCCAGGCAATATAAAATAGCCCCTTTTAACGTGAATCCATTGTCACTTAATGTATTGTGATATAACGACCCACTGTTCCCCAGCAGTCAAGCCATCAACCATCCATTTCAAATTACAGACACAATTGCCTTTTGCTTTCCTCATCAGTCTTTCTTCATACTTTGCTTTCCTTTTAATATTTTCTTCATCTTAAGAATATCAGATTCCTGCTGACCACATGTCATGACTCAGTAACTTTGGTCTCATCAGTGACTGTGGCCTCTGCTACCTACTTTCACACATTAGATCTAAATGAGACCACACAGCATTTTATAAAAATGACTTTACTTAAATTTTGAAAAATAGTCTATGTCTCAAGCCCTTAGACATTTTAGACCAATAAAAAAAAGCTGCTGCTGGAGGTACTGATTGGTGATTAAAAGGTCACTCGAGGGTGATTTATCAGTGAGAGAAGAATAGGAGTTAAATGGCCGTTTGATTACATTAAATAGTACCCAAAGAGTTTAACACTGCAATTTATATCCTATTCATAATCCTGTTTACCGTATAACTCTGTTAAGACTTCCTCCTGGTGTCAGTAAGCTGGTCTTACAAATTCTTAAGACATTACTACAGCAAAAGGAAGTAAAATAAAATATGTAGCCACATAAACCCCCATTTAAAAATCAGTTTGTAATATACTCTGGACTTAGAGTTTGGCAGCAGGATGGGGTGACAAAATTCCTCAGACAGGACTAAAGCACTAGCTTTGCACTTTTACAGAATCTTTCAAAAACCCCAGATGGCACCAATTTTGTCTTTCTCATTTGTCCGTAGAGCCTCTGTGGTGCTGATTTGACTGTTTAAGCTAGGAGGTGGCAGTGCACCGGGCATACCATTTAGCATTCAAGATACTATGTGGCCTCACCATCACTCATGGATTGTTGCTGAATTGCTTTACTGGAAACTATTGGTCTTCATTTACCCCCAGTAGAGACATTTCCTGATCTGTGGCTTTGTAAGTTGCTTTTGTGCCAGTCCCTTGATAGCGCACGGAAATCACAGGCTATGGGATTCACTGATAGGAAAACTCTGGGGTCCTTGCGTATCCCTTCCCCCACTTTAGTTTTTTCTGTGTTAAGAATGGCAAATGATATCAACCATGTGAGCTAATGGAGATATGGTCAGAGATCATATAGTGTTTCACAACAGGCTTAAATATTCACAGCAATGCTCAGAGGCATCAAGTCTGAATTGTTAGCTCTGTGGCCAGAGAGATCTGACATTAAGACTTTAAGAGCTAAGACCTGTCCAGGAATGAAGGAAGTTGAAATTCCATATTAATTAACAACAGCCAAGTGTGGTGGCTTATGCCTGTAATCCCAGCACTTCAGGAGGCCCAAGGCAGGCAGATAGTTTGAGCCCAGGAGTTTGAGACCAGCCTGAGAAACATAGTGAGATCTGATCTCTAAAAAAAAAAAAAAAAAAATGCCAGGCATGGCAACAGGTGCCTGTAGTCCCAGCTACTCAGGAGACTGAGGTGGGAGGATCACTTGAGACCCAGTGGTCAAGGCTGCAGTGATCCATGATCAAGCCACTACATTCCAGCCTGGGCTACAGAGTGAGACCCCATCTCTTAAAAAAAAAGTACATAAAAACTATCTTCACAACCCCATGAAGTCAATATTATGAATCCCCACTGTAAGATGATGAATTGAAGGCTGAGAAATTTTAAACAAATTTAATTATATTGTAGATTGAGCTTCTTTGTGCAGACACTAAAATGTTCAAAAAGTGAGTCGTTTAGTTAAAGTGTTTATCTTTAGTTCAGATGATTAAATGAGGTCTTCCTACAATAAGCCATGTGAACTAAAGGTGATCTGTGTTATGCATTACTATCATACTATCTCTTTATATAAAAAAATCCATTTTATTTTTTAAAAAGGAATAAATTCCTTTTTCCCCTCAAAAAGTTGATTTTTGTTTTTTGTTATTGAGTAGAAAAAGCCAGACTGTTTACCTCGTGGAGAAAGCTGGAGGCAGTAATATGGGCTGAAATGAACAAGATTGAGGTCCATGAACATGTCAAAGAGTGTTATAAGGAGTATGGGATAAGGGCCATTGTTTCATTGAAAAATTAACAGAAGTAATTGACACATTAGGAACACAGAGGGGAATTACACTTACAGAATGATGTGAGAGACTTTTAATTTACAGATCAGGAGGTTTAAATTTTTCTTCTTTATGGCAGATGATTAAGCAGATAGCCTCGAATCTCCTTCTAATGTGCTCAATAATGATTTTGCATTTTATGGTTTTAGAGAGATCTGTTACATACTGCCTAAACCTAAATATCCACTTCTACCTTGTCTTAAAACATCATACTATAAAGAAGCATGAAAAACATTAGCCTTATGAATAATAAAATTTATTGTTATAATATATAGACTTGTCTTTGTCTTTAAAGAGTCACAGCAAGGAACAAAGTTAAAATGCAACAGAAATTAGTGGTAGCACAAAATTTTAGTAGTTAAACTTTATGTTAATTTCTTTCATTTTAGGCTTTGCTTCCTTTCTGACAATTTTGCTAATTTAGCAAAGATTTTTCTCAACGTAGGAAAAAACTAGAGTTGGGCAAGGGATATGCAAGGACCCCAGAGTCCTCCTACCAAAGAATCCCATAGCCTGTGATTTCCATGCACTATAAGGGGACTGGCACCAAAGCAACTTACAAAGCCACAGATCAGGAAATGTCTCTATGCCACTGAATTGTGTACTTATGTCTCACACATGGGACTGGCTTTCCAGGGATGGCCATCCCAACAAGACTGCCAATGAAACGTTCGCTCATGATGCCTCCCTTGGAGTGTCCTGTCTTTCTTTACCTTGTGTCAGACTCTCTCTATCTAGGACCATCCTATCTTCCTCTCCTCTTCCCAGCCCTCCCCCAAACAACCACCTCCACACTGGGTCTTGCTTTTGGGCTCTTCCTAGTGCTGTTCTTGGAGGTGGCGTCCCCAGCCCTAGTCCTACTGCTGTGGTCCACCCTGACTAAGAGACTTACTGAGTCTGAGGGTTGTTTTAGACATGCCAAAGATCCTAACTTCAGTCTTTGGACACCAAAGCTCCTTTTACCTCTTGTCATACTTAGAGGAGAATAAAATGCAGTTATTAATGCAGTTAATATTTGCAGCAGTGGTTCTCCATCCTGGTTGCTCATTAGAATCACCTGGAGTACTTTTAAATTCAGATGCCTGGGCCCCACTCAGACAAATTAAATCAGAAACTCTGGGAGTGGTGACTGGGTGATGGTAATATGAAGCTAAAGAGGGGGCCCGCTAGTGTAGGAGTGGCAGTAAAGGCAACTCTTTCATTTGGTGTGTTTCCCACTCTCATTAATAGCGCAGACCCAGTAATCCCTCATAAGAATGGTTTGCTTCCTTCTAGGACAGAGGAGTAGGTCTGAAGCCATGAGCGTGAAATTTATTTGCAGCCAGTGCTTTTCCCCAGGCCATGGGAATCAGCCCCCACATTGCACAACTCCAGGAACACCGTTCACGTTATGGTCTGTGTAAACAGCATAAATGGTGCCCTGGAATTTGGTGTGCTGAACTGAGCAAAACCAAGTAAAGGAGTCTCATCATCATTGGCCAACACCGTAAAGGACAGATAAGTTAGTATGTTTTTCCACAGAAATATCTTCCACCATGGTGAGTTTTTGCCATGCTCAGGGACATCACAGTTTGAACTGTATTTGTCAGCCTCTCTGGATATTGCGCCTGCAGTAAATACGTTTCTACCTCTAGACAAATTTCTTGCAAACCAATATTTTGAATATAGCCTATTTGTGTCTTGGAGGCTCTAAGAAGGTGTTTTAGCCAAGACTGCTTGTGTGTTCCATACTGGTTTCACTTTTAAAATGTTACTCTGACTTACTGGTGTTTGCAATTCTTATACGATGTAATTTTCTACTTTGCTGTATCCTCCTGCACATATTTTTTCAACAAATGAGACATGTAATCAGACATTCAGATACTTTATTTGCAGCCTGTGATGTTTATGGAGATTTTGTTTTTGAACCAGTACTTGAAGCACTTTTAATCGCACTGCGTGAGAACACCCTCCCACCTGCATTCTCCACAGGCCACCCCCAAATTCTGCCAAAGTGAGCAGATCAAGTTCCGCTCTTCTTAATGCCATTAAGCTTAATGAGCAACACTGCATCAGAGACTCCAGCATGTGCAGCAGAATGGACACTGGCACACTGGCATGGGTGTGCAGCCACACGTGGTATCTCACTGTGGGGACATGGCCTGTGAGCCACCAGGGTGGCCCTTGAGTAGCTGGGGGTCAGGAGATCCCCAGAAGAGACAGTCCCCGAAAGCCCGGAAGTGTGATGAACAAAACTCTCTGTGATTTGCCTTGTTCCTTTTTTGTTACTGATGGCCCTCCACTACTCTAGAGAAAATTCTCTAGCTGTGTTTGGGTGTCATGGGAGAGTCAGTTCAGCCTGAACCATGAGGCATGTCAAAAGATGGCTCAACTCACATTTTATAAATTAGTAGACTTTAATTTTTGAGATGTTTTAGGTTTATAGAAAAATTGAGCAGAAAGTTCAGAGTTCCTATATACCTTCTCACTTCCCAACTCCTACTTTCCACTATTATTAATGTCTTGCATTAGTGTGGTGCATTTGTTACAATGGATGAGCCACTATTATTATCTAAAGCCTATATTTTACAATAGGGTTCACTTTTTGTGTTGTACGTTCTATGTTTTGTTTTTGTTTTGTTTTGAGACAGAGTCTCACTCTGTCACCAGGCTGGAATGTAGTGGCGTGATCTTGGCCCACTGCAACCTCTGCCTCTCGGGTTCATGCGATTCTCCTGCCTCAGCCTCCCGAGTAGTTGGGATTACGGGTGCCCGCCACCATGCCTGGCTAATTTTTGTATTTTTAGTAGTGACAAGGTTTCACCATGTTGGCCAGGCTGGTCTGGAACTCTTGACCTCAAATGATCTGCCCACCTCAGCCTCCCAAAATGCTGGAATTACAGGTGTGAGCCACCACACCCGGCTGCATTCTATGGGTTCTGCATTCTATGGGTTTAATGACATATATCCACCATCACAGTGGTAGCTTTTAAAATAAATTTTAGAAAAATTTTTCTTCAATAGGTCTGGAATAGAAAGGGGCAGGAAGGGAACTAACTTTGGCTGAGCCTTGCTTTATGTGTGTGCTGGCAACTTTGATTTACATTGACAGGATCACATTTAACTAGTGTAACAGCCTTGAAAGGTGTCAATTATTGTCTTCATTTTGTAGATGAGAAAACAGAGCCCAAGGAAGAATAGGAACCTTGCTCAAAGAAATTACGGAACAAAGATAGGTACACAGGTCTGGTACAGCTGATTAATAGGCTGGCCTCTGATTTTCTTTCACTTCCTCTCCAAACCTGCATCAAAGAATTAAACTCTCTCATCCTCCTTTTTTGGTGCTACTGAATCATAAAATTATTTACAAAGTTATTTGTAAGAAAGAAAAATTATAAAAAATGAAGTGTAAGTCATAGCTGAAGACCCCAAAATTGTGCTAAGATCCTCAACAGGAAAGAGCATTAAGACTCTTATTAGACTCCTTGGCCAGGCTTGATGGCTCATGCCTATAATCCCAGCACTTTGGGAGGCTAAAGCAGGGGATCACTTAAGGACAGGAGTTCGAGACCAGCCTGGGCAACATACTGAGACCCCGTTTCTACAAAAAAAAATTTTTAAATTAGTCAGGCATGGTGGCGAGTGCCTGTAGTCCTAGCTACTCAGGAGGCTGAGGTGGGAGGATTGCTTGTGTCTAGGAGTTTGAGGTGGCAGTGAGCCTTGATCAAGGAACTGTACTGCAGCCTGGGTAAAAAGAGCAAGACTCCGTCTCTTAAAAAAAAAAAAATTCTCATTAGAGTTCGATTAAGCCTCTTTGTTGGTTTTAAGTGTTTTGCTTTTTTTTTCTTTACTACATCTCAGTATATGATGCTATGCTTTACATTCCTCACTTTGCTTGCATTAATGGGTAAAGCAACAACCAATTGTCTAACCTTTGACAAATCACTTAGCCTCTTGGGCCCCCGTTTCCTTATCTTGATCACCCTATGGTAGAGCAAGGAACATGGTTTCAGGCACCTGGGCTCTCCACGCTGTCTGCTGGGATTGGAATACCAGGTACTCTAGTTATGAAAATTTGCCTTAGACAAATTATTTATCTATTTCCTTAGCTGCAATATAGGAATAATGATAGAATTGAGTTCATACATTGTAGTGAAGGTTAAATGAGTTACAACAGTGCCAGGTACAAAGTAAGTGCATAATACATGCTTATTATTGTTATTATATGTAAAATTTGGATAAGCTCCTTCTAACTCTAGAATCGTATGATTTTTCGTATACTGTAACTTAGGCTTCAATAACATTGCACTTTTTGTCATTTACCATAAAATTTCTTAGGTCATCAAAAGCAGATCTTTACATCAGACCTCTTTAAAAAATATTCATGGTCATTGATCTCTTTTCTGCTACAGACATCTGTGAGTTTGAATTTTATCATGAGCAAGGAATGCAAATGAGATGATCAAGGTTATATCACAGATTGAGGAGCAATGCTGAATAGTTTTCTGAATGTCTGAGCAACCCTTTTCACAATGAAGTGTTTCACCCTGAATAGTGGAAGTTTCTTGAAGTGTATACTGGTGAGTTTGGTAAAATCATTAGAGCGTTTTGCTCTTGTGCTATCACAGCAAATACCATTTTGGTTTTTGTTGTTGTTTTAAGCCAAAGCAAGTTTATTAAGAAAGTAAAGGAATAAAAGAATGGCTACTCCATAGACAGAGCAGCACTGAGAGCTGCTGGTTGCCCATTTTTATGGTTATTTCTTAGTTATATGCTAAACAAAGGGTGGATTATTCATGTCTCTTTTTTTTTTTTTTTTTTTGAGATGGAGTCTCGCTCTGTCGCCCAGGCTGGAGTGCAGTGGCGCGATCTCAGCTAACTGCAACCTCTGCCTCCCCAGTTCAAGCAGTTCTCCTGCCTCAGCCTCCCGAGTAGCTGGGATTACAGGTGCATGCCACCACTCCCAGCTAATTTTTGTATTTTTAGTAGAGATGGGGTTTCACCATGGTGGTCAGGCTGGTCTCGAACTCCTGACCTCATGATCTGCCCAGCTCCACCTCCCAAAGTATTGGGATTACAGGCATGAGCCGTGGGGCCCAGCCTATTCTTCCCGTTTTTAGACCATATAGGGTAACTTCCTGACGTTGCCATGACATTTGTAAACAGTCATGATGCTGGTAGGAGTGGGAGGGTAGCAGTGAGGATGATCAGAAGTCACTTTTATCGCCATCTTGGTTTTGGTGAGTTTTGGCCAGCTTCTTTACTGCAAACTGTTTCATCAGCAAGGTCTTTATGACCCATATCTTGTGCTGACCTCCTCTCTCATACTATGAGTAAGAATGCCTAACCATCTGGGAATGCAGCCCAGTAGGTTTCAGACTCATTTTACCCAGTTCCTACTCAAGATGGAGTTGCTCTGGTTCAAATGCCTCTGACATTTCCCCGCTCCCTTTTATAAGAGAACCCTTAATCTTAAGAGTTGTAGAGGGACGAAGATCTGTATTCTGTAACTTCTTCAGGCTGAATAGGGGTGATGATATTCCTGCCTAACTATGAGGATCTCTTGTATTTGGGTAGACAGGAGCTCAGTCAGAAAGTGTCAGTATGTCAAAGGCCACTCATAACTCTGGAGTTCCAACAAAAGGTGATATCTAGAATATTAATAAATGTTTAAGAAAATGTTGAGTAGGCTTATTCTGCATTTCTACACAAAGAGTACAACAGCAATATATTCCACAACAGTAAGGCAAAATAAGTAAAATTATCCCAAGTAAGCTAAATTAGAAGATTTTTCATGAGCTGGGCAACTGTTGGAACCAAGCAGATATGGGGTTGTTAGCTGATTCCATTATGTGCCCAGAATTAGAATATTGATCCAGGTTTTTACATTACCCATCCCTCTTGTTTCTTCTTTTTTTTTTTTTTTTTTTGAGACACAGTCTCGCTCTGTCGCCCAGGCTGGAGCACAGTGGCGCAATCTCGGCTCACTGCAAGCTCCGCCTCCTGGGTTCATGCCATTCTCCTGCCTCAGCCTCTCCGAGTAGCTGGGACTACAGGCACCCGCCACCACGCCCGGCTAATTTTTTTTTTTGTATTTTTAGTGGAGACGGGGTTTCACCATGGTCTCGATCTCCTGACCTCATGATCCGCCTGCCTTGGCCTCCCAAAGTGCCGGGATTACAAGCGTGAGCCACCGTGCCCGGCCTCCCTCTTGTTTCTTCTAAGCAGCAGCCAGAGATCACTGGTTGGTTCGCAGGAATAAGCAGTCAGTCTAAATTGCAGAAAAATACTCAAAAAACAACTGATGAGACTAGAATCTAATCAGGTGTACCATAGTTTTTGAAACATAATTTCTCTCTCCAGTTTCCCATTTTCACTAAAGACAAATCATGGTAAGACTGATTTGCTTTATTATACTTGGCCTGATTATTTGTATGAAGTGCAGCAAGAATAATTATTTTTCACATAGGCTTTTTAAATTGACTTTGATGGAACTCTGTTCCATAAGGAATCTCAAATAAGACTTTTTTAAAGCTGAGACCGGCCATGGGTTTGTACCCTCAAATACCTGTGAGTTGGGTAAATTCCTCTCCTCCTGAGGTCCCAAGATAACTTGGAGCTCCTGGGCCTGTCAGAAAGTGACATTCTTTATTTACCACCAGGTCAGGAACCCTGTACAGTAACTGTGTAGCCAAGTTATGAGGCCATTTTTCCCAAAGGGCTTTTATTGGCTTTACCAGTCAAGTTTAATTCCTTAAAGGAAAGCATACCATTCCAGTCAAAGCCTTGGTAAAATAACCAATTTCTCCAACTGTGACCTGTTACAAAAGAAAACAGATTTTTATTGCACTTATGCAAATAACTATATTGCCATAAGTTAAGAATACTCACAACTAGTTTCCAAATTCTGGCAAAATCAGGTAGAGAGAAACAAACATGCTCCAGATTTTGTTCATAGGAGTATACTTTACTCAATTGTTAAAAGCTGTGAATAGCTCAAAAGGAAAGTTTTCTTGACTCTAAAAAAACAAAACAAAGGATTAGCGCTGTTTTAAGCAAAAAGTAAAAAAATCACTTTAGTCTTCTATTAGTTCAGTCCGTGCAGTTAACTCCTGTCCTGCTTGATATTTGTGAACATTTCAGCTTTCCATGAGAGTCCTGAAAGTTGCTTTCCTCTATACTAATGTGACAATTGCCAAAGTTATTAGAGACCTGCATTTAAGAACACCTGTCAAAGTCCTATAGCTGATGATAAGCTACCTTTTGAAGAGGATTAAAACAAGACAACAATTGTCAGTGGATGATAAAACGCCTTAGGGCAGCCACTATTAAAGCCACAATTGGCAAGGAAATTTTGTTTACTTCTGTGGCATACAACAATTTTACATAACAATTACAGCTATTAATAACATATGCTGAGTCATATTAGAATTATCGGAATTTTTCCATTATTTTGGAGCACATACCCGTAACATATTTATATAAATGCAGCCCAAAGAAAGCCGACATTGTTTTATATTTGACAATGCTTTATGCATTATTTTTATACCAAATAAGCCAAATGTCACTGTTGTACTAGTGTACTATTAATGTTAAATCCAATTCTTAATAAAACCTTATAGACAAAGGTATTTAATCTTAATCAGTTTGAACCATAAGGTAAGATTCTCATAAATTTTTATAACCCTTTAAAATATTTGTGAAAGAGCAGATCAGTGCTCTAAGAAAAACCTGTTGTGCTTTTATTTCAATGTTCAATTTATAGAAAAACTGAATAACACCCCTTTAGCTTTAGCCAATATGTTCACACACAGAATCTCTTTTATAATTAATTTTTTACAAACCTTCCACAACTTGCTTAAACCTTCAGCTTTATCCTATCTAACTTAAAACAACCCTTTAACCTTTTAATCTAGGCAAAAAAAATCCACATTTCCATGACTTCTTATAGTCTTTTACCAAAAACACATTTTACTTTCTTTACATACCTTACATGTCAAACTGTTTTTATTTTGCAAAGATTAAGTCACACAAACTAAAAGGCATTACACTTTTTACTTTTCTAACAAAACATTTGATTTAAGCTCTTTTTATTTTTAAGCCAACTAACAAAAGCTCTTTTATATTACAACACAACACTTATAACTACACAGAAGACAAAGGACTCATTGCCTGATCCAGGAATTGAACCCTGAACCCAGGCCACCAATGTGAAAAGAGAAAGCAGGGCCACATGGTTACAAGATCAAGCTCCCAAGGACATAACTGACCAGTTTTGCTGGGCTGTCTTAGACAGCAGGCTTATGGGGTCTTAGGCCCGCTTTCTATCCTAAGGTATCCCTCTTTCTGACAGAAAGATATGGAAAGACAAGTTCATAGCACAAAGTACAACAGATTCACTACAGTTTAAGACTAGCCTCATGAATTCTTTTTCCCATTGATCAAAACTTTACAGAGGAGATAAACAGTAATTTTTACCATTCATTCAACCACACAGAGAGAGAGAGAGAGAAAGAGAGAAGTCAAAATTCTCACCCTTTTGCTGGCATGCCAGGCTTCTGGGTTTCCTTTCTCTGAGTGGCCCTAGTGACCTGGCTGGCTGCACCACAGCCCTGGGGGCCAAGCCGCAACAGGAAGGAAGGCCAGAGTAAAATACATGTGACAAAACACAGGCATTAGCCCCTCTGCTTATCACCTAGTATCAAACTGACAAGGCTCAAACGTGCCCCCGGCTGGACCCTGCCATTTTTAATCCAACCTCTGACCAGGAATTTCAACTTGTGGTCTCTGGGCAAGATGGTCACCCTGAGTAATGGTACAGATGGGAAAAGGAAAGGAGAGAGAGAAAAGCATTGCCTGGGGCAGAGTGGAGAAGGTGAAGAGCCCAGGGAGGCCAGAGAAAGACCCACCCATGCAGCAACACTGAAAAGTTCAGGTGGCAGCTTGTCAGTAGAGGAGGGATCTTTCATGGCAGTTCCATCAGCTCTCAAGTTTCCCCTTTAGGGGGAAACTTGTCCCCATGTCCCATGATCCTGTTCATGCCTAATTCTGTCACCCATAGCCATCAGCAAAGAGTGCAAGGCAGATTAACCCAAAGAAAATAGTGGTTAACATGCTATAGTGCCAACCCCATTCTTAGCTGAGAGGGACTTTACTGGGAGGGGCCTCTAACCCCCTAAATCTTAGGAAAGACTCTAACCTTCATAAGTTGGGTCTCAAACCCAAGTTCGGTCAAGTGTCCTTGCCTTTTATTAAGAGGGGCCTTTAACCCACTCTATCTTAGGAGAGACTCTTAACTCTCCTTAGTTGGGCTTCTAACCCAATCCCATCATTTACTCAGGTAAATGCACCCCACCTACCCAAAGTCAGCCAATTTGTGTGTGCAAATGATTTTCCTTTGGGTTGGAAGCCTCTTCAGTATCGTCCTTTTGGGGTTTTGCAGAATAATGTTACTGGATCCCACCACTTACCCAGAGTTAGCCTTTGGGTCGGGGATTTTTTTCAGTATTGTCCCTTCTGTAGTGGCCAAAAAGATGTTACAGGAAAGAGGTCCCAATCCAGACCCCTAGAGAGAGTTCTTAGGTCTTGCACAAGAAAGAATTCAGGGCGCGTCCATAGAATAAAGTGAAAGCAAGTTTATTAAGAAAGTAAAGGAATAAAAGAATGGCTACTCCATAGACAGAGCAGGCAGCAAATACCATTTTGTATTGTAAAATGTCTGGTTATAAATCACCCTCCCACAAGATCTCAATCTCTTAAAGATAGAGTTACCTCTTATTGAACTTTTTCTTGCACAGTGCCCCTCTACTTTTTCTCACAAAAACTCCTTGCTTCTGACGTAACATCTACTTGTTGATTCTTTGACTATGCCACATTCTTTTTCTCTGTCTTCAGACATGCCCTTACTTTTCCTATGTACCTTTCTCAATACTAATTTTTCTTTCAAATTTAACTCTTTCCCCTTCTGGGAAGCATACCCTAGGCCCAGTTTGAAGCAAATGCTGCCTTCCTATTTAGTCCTATACCATAAAATATATCTCACCATTACTGCACTTACCACCCTTTCTGAGGCAGGGTCTTGCTGTGTTGCCCAGACTGGCCTTGAACTCCCAGGCTCTGGCAATCCTCCTGCCTCAGCCTCCCCAGTTGCTAGGACTACAGACATGTTCCCTTGTGCTTGGCATTACTGCCTGTTTTGAATCATTAGTTTATGTTTGTCTTTCTGAATTATACTATAAACTCTCTAAGGGCAAGAATTTTTTTTTGTCATTTTTGTCTTCACAATCCCAGCACTTAACATAGCACTTGTCCCTAAGTGAGTACTCAGCAATTGTTTGTACAATGAATGAACAAATGATATGTCATGCTCAAAGAGCCAAGATACATTCTGAAAATTGAATTGGTCTCAAAGATGAATTCCTGGACATGATTTAATACGAATTTAAACAGAATCTCACTTTTACACAGTTTGGTGTTTTCTGTTGTAAATTAAGAAATGAAGAATTCGCTCAAGAGAGGAAAATTCATTTCAGTTGGCCTGACACTGGTGGGGAAGGTCCTAGGTGTGAGTTTTGGTACATGCCCACGGTAGGTCCCTGATGAAGAGTGGGGCACACCATGGTGAATGTGAGTGAGTGTTTTTCACTCTGCTTAATTTATTCAATTAAAGCAACCTATTGTGAAAATTGTATGATACAATGCTGTGGCTGAAAGCAACATGATTTTAAATTATGGCCATTTCCTAACTAATCTTCAGGGAAATGTTTTTGATGGTTTAAGAGGCTTTGATAGCCGTTAAAAACAGAACTATAAATTGAGGGCACACATTTTTTCCCTCTGCAATCAGTTTTCTCTACCTTTGAAGGTAGTTTTAGTAGAAGGCCTCTGTAGAAACAGGCAGATGTCTGGTTCCCAAGGGATATCCTGGAATTTGAATTTCCGAAGTAGACTTATTAGGTATAGATTTATCGGGCATGGCCAGAAATGTTTTAGATACCCTCTGGCCGTTCTATATTTTAGTCATTTTAATTCTCTAACCTTGTGTCTCTGGAATGATTTCTCAAAGAACCCGTTTTGTTTTGTTTTGTTTTAATGAAAAAGAACACAAAACATTTTCCGTAAGTTTGCAGACTTTGGGCTTAAAAAGGCTCCTTTCTGGAATTCTTAGAATCTTTAATATGCTCATATTGTGAATTTTTAGAAGGTGATTTTAGCATTCCGTGCTTCAAATGTATTTGGGTATGGTGAACTTTTTTTGTGGAAAGCTTTTAAGGTCTCCAAAATATTCATTTTCACAAGCACAATTTGCAAAACATGACAGGGTAGAGTTTGAACTATTGAAAATCCGAGGAAGGAAACCTAATGAGTTCGTGTTGTAGGCAAAGGTTTGTCTGTCTGTGCAGCCTTGGTCATCATGGGGTTCAGAACATGGTATCCCCAAATAGGGTGCCTTGGCACGTTGAATATTTTGAACTGGAGGAATTTGAGAAGTGGCATGTGCTGGAAAGACTCTCTGACCTTCTCTCCTGAACAGCAGATTACAGTACCCTCGTGTGAGAGAAGTGCCCTCCCGAATGGAGGGACACCATGGGGAATCTGCACAGGCAGGTCTTGCTCACTTTCCCCCAGTTTACCACCCTCAGCTCACACATCTTTGTCCTAATACATCCTCCCATAACTTTCTACTCTTTATCAAACTTAGGATAAAAATGCTCACGCTTAATGTTTCTTTCTGTCTTCATTTTTTTAATGAAGGCTCCCATGTCACATGACACATATTCAATAAATTTTATGTTTTTCCCTTGTTAATTTGTCTCTTTTCAGTCTAATTTACAAGGCCCCAGACAACCTAAGAGACTAGAAGGAAAGGAATTTTCCCTTCCCTCTAGTCATGACAGTATAGCCTGAGGGAGGGCTCCGTCTCCAGAGTTCTGAGTCTTGCAGCTTCCTGAAGATCTGGGAAGGAAATGCTGAAAGGAATATTTCTGGAATAAGCATCTGTGATTTAAGGAAGCCACCTGGGATAATGGACATAGCACTAGTCAAGTGTCAGAACTGAGATTCCCATCCAGGCTTGGTTTCTAGATAGCTGTGTAGTCTTGGTAGGCATTTAACTGCCATGGGTCTTCCTCTCTCATGTAAATGAGGGAATTCCTAGAAGAGAACGCACAAATGGCTAAGGGACATTAAGATAAAAGGGAAAAAAAAAAAAAAAAAAAAAAAAAAAAGATAAAAGGGAAAAAATCTATATCTTCCACATAAACAAAGGAAGTGCAAATTAAAACAGCGTCAGATACATTTCACTTGGGAGATGAATAAAGATTAAAGGGGCAATGTTGAATGTGAGGAAGGCTGGTGAAGGTGGAGATTGGTACCAGCTTTCCGGAAAGCATGCATATCAAGAGCCTCAAAGTAAGTTCACACCCTTCAGCTTTACAATTCCACATCTAGAAATCAATCAAAAGACATAAACTAGAGAAACAGACCGATTTGTACTTAAGGATTTTTTATCACAATCTTTGACATAGTAACTACTTCAATGTAGCAGTGAGATGATTATAGCAACTATGGTACACCCATCTAGTGGCTATAATGCACAAATTAAAAGCGCAATTTCAAGGAATGTTTAGTAATACAGAAAATGCTTACAGTAGAACGTTACGTTAATAAAAAGGGATACTACACAACTCTTTGTAGTACAGTTCCAATTAATTTTAAAAACCATGTATATGTATACATACATGCATACATATGAAAGCATAAGAGCCTTTTGGGGGGGTATTGAAAAGGATTTTTTTTCTATATGTTTCTGTGTTTTTGTCCTTTAATGAGCATGCATTTCTTTCATATTTTAAAAAAAGTTATTTTCAGAAAAAGCAAATACATTGATAAATGAAACGAAGAATATGGCCTCAATGATTTCTAAAGTTTCTCCTGAAATCATACATTGTGTGATGTAGATTATGGTTTAGAAAAAATTGTAGAGAAGAGGAAGCAGAATGTTATAGACAGAGTCAACACACATTTTATTGATTTAAATATGAGTCAATGCACGTTTAATTGATTTAAAATAGAATTATGAAGTGGCCTATTTGACTTGAGACCTTTAACCTGGGCTTGTAGTGTAAGCAGTTGGAACATGAAGATGCTGGTAGACAGGGTATCTCTCTTAATTATTTGCTCTTAAAGCAGCAGCTACTTCCTTTAGAGAACATTGGTTCTAGTGAAACATTAACTTCTGTAATAGTATCTATTGCTATCTGGAACCATAAAGGAAGTTGTTAAATTTCCTGCATACTATAGGAATAAAACCTTAGGGCTAGTGAAGTGATCGCAAAGAGTGTAAGGTTTTGGTGTAATGTGAAGCAGTGTATATATAACAGTAGTGGTTAAGGGCAAGGGTTCTGGATTTGGAGAAAACCAGGCTCTAATTGCAATGACAAAGTCAAGCTGATGACATTGGGCAAGTTACTTAACCTCTTTATGTCTCATTTTCCAAATCTATAAAATCATTATCTACCTCCTAAAACCATAGTAGGGATTAAACAATATATGTAGAGTATCTTGAAGAAAACCTACTATATGGTAAACACGTAATAAATGTTGGTTTTGGCCAGACGTGGTGGCTCACACCTGTAATCCCAGCACTTTGGGAGGCTGAGGAGGGCGGATCACTTGAGGTCAGGAGTTTGACACCAGCTTGGCCAACTTGGTGAAACCCTGTCTCTACTAAAAATATGAAAATTAGCTGGGCTTGGTGGTGAGCACCTGTAATCCCAGCTACTAGGGAGGCTGAGACAGGAGGATCCCTTGAATCTAGGAGGTGGAGGTTGCAGTGAGCTGAGATTGTGTCACTGCACTCCATTATGTCACTTAAATCACTGTATATTTATGTATGAAATTAAAATAATAATAGAACTAATTAGGTTTATTGTGAAAAATAAATGAAAAGATGCGTAGGAAGAACGTAGCCCAGTGCTTCTGTATAGTAAGTGAAAACACTAATAAGCAAAGTAGAAAGGAAGGAATTTGCACATAGGGGTGACTAAAAATTGTTTATTAAAGAAAAAATCTTAGAAGTCCCAGGCTCTTTCTCATGATTTTATTATCCCTGTCTGAGAACATTCATTCTGAAAATCTTGTGTTTGGCAAGATCACGAAGACTTTCCGTATTTGTAGGGCAATTGAACAATTAAAGCTCGATAAGAGGTTATGGGCTTCTTGAAAGAGAAGAATCTGATTTATAGTTGTGTCTTCCCAGTGCTGCTTTGTAGTATGGGTCCACCAAGGAAATGGCATGAGATTGTCAGGATACAGGAGAAAGGATACTTGGCCAGGATGCCCGAGGCTTGTTTCTCCCACAGCTCTGCTGTCCTGCTGGGACCTCAGGCAAGTCACTTCGAATGTTTACTTTTTATTGCCTATGTAACCTCAGGGAGTTGGAAGGTCAGTGGGTGCCATGGCTCTGAAGTCTTGGTAAAGACTAAGTCTTGATTTCCTCAATTAAAACACAAAGAAGAGAACCACTTTCTCTAAGTTTAGACAGCTGGTTGTTCCCTGAGGACACAGTTCTCCTGATTTCCAGTTTGTTGCCCCTTGATGAATCAATTTATGGCACATGTGATTTGGATGCAATTCAGTTGTTCTGTGGATAATTATATTCAGCTACAAGTTTATGCTTAAAACTTTAAATTTGATTTATATGAATAACTTTGGAAATTCATTTGTATGAAAATTTTGATGATTTCAAAATACATCATAAAAATTCAATTGATAGCTTCTTTTTTTTTTTTTTTTTTGAAACAGGGTCTCACTGTCTCACTTCACTTTGTCACCCAGGCTGCAGTGTCACTCTGCAACCTCAATCTCCAGGCTCAGGTGATCCTCCCACCTCAGTCTCCCCAGTAGCTGGGACCACAGGCATGTGCCAGCACACCAACCTAATTTAAATTTTTTTTCTTTTGTAGAAAAGGGGTTTCACCATATTGCCCAAGCTGGTCTTGACCTCATGGGTTCAAGTCATCCACCTTCCTTTGCCTCCCAAAATGTTGAGATTAAAGGAGTGAGCCACTGCACCTGTACCTTCCATTGATAACTTCTAAGTTTAGCTTCTGACTAGCATTTTAAAAATTTTAATGTGGAGTAGAAGTCAGAAAATCTTCATTGGCTTTCTTCACCATTTTGTTGAGGATTTCAAAAATCTCTTCTGTTTGGGTGGGTTGATCCTGAGTTGACTATTTTCACTTAAAATGCCATTTCTCTATTAGTTTATTTTCTTTCTTTCTTTCTTTCTTTTTTTTTTTTTTGATGGTGTCTCACTCTGTCACCAGGCTGGAGTGCAGTGGCACGATCTCGGCTCACTGCAACCTCCACCTCCCGGGTTCAAGCGATTCTCCTGCCTCAGCCTCCCGAGTAGCTGGGATTACAGGCGTGTGCCATCACGCCCAATTAATTTTTGTATTTTTAGTAGAGATGGCATTTCACCATGTTGGCCAGGATGGTCTCAATCTCTTGACCTCATGATCCGCCCACCTCGGCCTCCCAAAGTGCTGGGATTACAGGCATTAGCCACCATGCCCGGCAGTTTATTTCTTAAATGACTTTAGGGCACTTGTAAGACCTAAACTTGTGAAAAAGTTGTTCTCATAGAAGTAGAGTGTAGAAGGTGGTTACCAGGGGCTAGGGAGGAGGGAGGACTGGGGAGGTGCTGATCAAAGGATACAAAATTTCAGTTAGTCCAAAGGAAGGAGATGTATTGTACAACATGACTACTATAGTTAACAGCATTGTATTGTATAGTTGAAAATTGCTAAGAGAGTAGATTTTAAATGTTCTCCTCATAAAAAGAAGATATGTAAGGTAATAGATACGTTAGTTATTTGATTTAGCTATTTCACATTGTATATGTATCTCAAAACATCATGACACAACAGTGTATGTATATATTGCAAAAAAGCTAAATTAAGTCATTAACCTGGTGGCTCACACCTATAATCCCAGCACTTTGGAAGGCTGAGATGGAAGAACAGCTTGAGACCAGGAGTTTGAGACCATCCTGGGCAACATTGTGAGACTCCCATCCCTATAAAAATTAAAAAACAATTAGCCAGATGTGGTGGTGCACGCCTGTAGTCCCAGGTGCTTAGGAGGCTGGGGCTGAGGCTTGCTTGAGCCCAGGAATTGGAGACTGCAGTAAGCTATCATTGCACCACTGCATGCTAGCCTGGGCGACAGAGTGAAACCCCTGTCTTTAAAACAAACAAACAAAAATCATGTTGTACATCATAAATATATACAATTTTATTGTTCAATTAAAAGTAAGTAAAAATTAAAAATAAATAATTGTGTGAGTCAAGGGGTAATAACTGCAAGCCCAGGGAAGACAAAAAGAGTCCATTGCTTATGTCATCTTTAGTCAAATAGTGATAACTACCTAGATCACTGATGAGACGAGTTTTGGGCCACATATGAATTCTGCAAAAAGCAAAGCAAATAAAAAGCTATGAGGAATTATTGATATCTTGATAACTATGCTGGGCACAGGAGGGGAAGGCCCTTGCCTTGTGTTGGGTAGCCACCATTGCAAAATTCCAGAGAGGAAGAATAGTAAATATTATTTTCATCAAGGCACATCATTACCATTGACCATTAAGAATTTCCATTGCATTGAGAGCTGTACAGCTGAGATCCATTTTTTTTTCTTGTTGTGCACAGATTATCTCAAATTAGTGACAGGAGTATCATGTTTATATCAACATGAAGAATACAGGCTCATATGGTTAAGCTGAATGTGTAATTATGAAATAAATACTAGCTCACATTTCCCCTCCAACCAATTATGTTACTAAATTATTTTCTTCTGTTCAAGAAATTTCCCAAGAAAGTTGGTTGAAGAAATCTTTATGAATTTTCATAGGGAAGAATTCAAAACAGGGTGTTTTTTCACATTTCAGAAAGAATTTTCACACAGTTTTATTGGCATTTATTGGCTTATACAGATATACTGTACTTAGAATACATGACTACCATGTAAAGAAAAAAGGCAATGGTGGGAAAATGGTCAGGGAGAGCAGAACTGATTTGCAGTCATGTCAGAAGGATTTGGAAATGCTGAGAAACAGCTGAGCCACACAAGCAAGCCAAGACAAGATTTGTTCCTTGTTTTTTTTTTTTCTTTTTTCTTTTTTTTTTCCTTTTTGAGATGGAGTCTCGCTCTGTCGCCCAGGCTGGAGTGCAGTGGTGCGATCTTGGCTCACTGCAAGCTCCGCCTCCCAGGTTCAAGAGATTCTCCTGCCTCAGCCTCCCAAGTAGCTGGGATTATGGGCACCCACCACCACGCCCGGCTGATTTTTGTATTTTTAGTAGAGACAGGGTTTCGCCCTGTTAGTCAGCGTGGGCTCAAACTCCTGACCTCAGGTGATCCGCCTGCCTGGGCCTCCCAAAGCACCAGGATTTGTTTCAAGGATTTGAATCAAGTCCGAGGTGGCTAAAAGTCAGTTTACAAGCTCCTTTGTGGAATATGGCCAGGTGCCCTTTCTACTTCCACTTCTAGCTGCCCCCAATAATTCCGCTGACCCTGAGGGTGCCCATACTAGCAATCAGAGCAAGCTGTGGACAGATGGATTCTGAGGCTCTGACTTAGCCCTATGCTGGGACCAAGAAAATAAAATTCTCAAGATGTGCTAGGCTTCCTATTAGAGTGTTGTTTTTCATGTAGGAGTTGGCTGTCACTGGACATAGTAATTTTGTGTCAGAGACAAGACAGTTATTACCATTTCATTTTGAGGTGTTAAAAGATCCATCATCACTGCGAAATCTTGTTTGCTTCAGAATTTTGCTTTGCTTTGCTGTTGTTCTGTTTTTCTTCTGGCCCTTTCTCGGTCTGCTCATCTGAATTCTTCTCTGTTTCCCCTCCCATGCCACCTTCTTGAAGCCAAAAATCAGAGCAGTATTTTCCATGGAATGTCCACATACTTGGTGTTTCCCAACACCAAGAGAAAAATACAAGAGCAAGATTAGAATGCAAATAAAACCAAACAAAGCATACCCTTTTTGATTTTTATTGCTTCTAATTCTGCAGCCTTCAGTCTAGTCTCAGTTGATTGAAGGATGAGTTTTGTTTGATTTTGAATTTGGAAATTGTTACTCTTGCACTTTCCCCCCCCTCCTAATTGTGTTGCTTCAGGTTGTTTTTGAAATATCAAAATTTAGTTTTTTAATATGTATTCTGTCTTAGGACTATGAGAAAGAGAAAATTAGAATGTAAATAAAACACATTCTATTTGACATTTATTGAACCTAATTTTGCCACCTTGCCCCCTTCATCCAGGCCCAATTCCTTCTACTCTGTTTTTCCTGAGAAAGCTTTACTTTCTTGTCTCTTTGATATATTTTGTAATAATAATGTTACATTTGTATGGGGGTTTATAATTAAGAAAATATTTCCACATAGATTATTGGTCTGACAGGGGAACTTTGGAGGAGGCAGGATGGGTGATTCCTTTTTTTTTTTGAGATGGAGTCTCACTCTGCTGCCCTGGCTGGAGTGCAGTGGCATGATCTGAGCTCATTGCAACCTCTGCCTCCCAGGTTCAAGCGATTCTTCTGCCTCAGCCTCCCATTTTTGAAAGAGAAAAGTGATGTTCATAAAAATCAGGATTAGAATCCATGGCTGGGCACAGTGGTTCACACCTGTAATCCCACTTTGGGAGCTGAGGCGGGCGGATCACTTGAGGTCAGGAGTTTGAGACCAGCCTGGCTAACATAGTGAAACCCCATCTCTACTAAAAATAATACAAAAATTAGCCAGGTGTAGTGGCGGGCACCTGTAATCCCAGCTACTAGGGAGGCTGAGGCAGGAGAATTGCTTGAACCCAGGAGGCGGAGGTTGCAGTATGCCAAGGCTGTGCTACTGCACTCCAGCCTGGGTGACAGAATGAGACTCCATCTCAAAAAAAAGATAACAAGAAAATTAAAAAAAACAAAAAACGGGATTAGAATCCAGATCTTCAAAATTCAAGTCTATTTTTTCGACAGCATTGTGGTGCAGGGAGCGATAAGAATAGATATCTCCTCTCTCTCTTGTCTCTTCCTGGCAGATAAACATTAGGATCTTGGACTTTGACCTTGTCTCTCAGTTAAGGGTTTACTGTGATATAATTAGAGAATGAGCTATTGTCCCATGTGCTGTTAGGTAGGAAGTTAAATCTTTAGCTGATTAATGACTAAACAAAATTGATACAAAAACTTGAGGAAGAAGTGATTATTAAAGGTATAGTTAAGCAGTCGTGAGTCACACACACACACAAAATAACAGTGAGTTAAACAGGAAAGAAGTTTACATTCTCTGCTGTGTAAAATTCCGGATGAATGGACTGGTATGATGGTTCTGCTTTACAAATGGCCCAGAGACCCAGGGTCCTTCTAGCTCACAGCTCCACCAACCTATGCCATAGCCTCATTTTTTCATGTGCAAGGCAGCACCTTCCATCTTGGCAACAAGATGGAGGGAGGCATAAGGAAAAAGGGAGAAGAGGCACACCATAACTACTTCTTAAAGGAGGTTTCTCAGAGCCACCATGTGACTACTCTTCTTCAATTCCTTTGGCCAGAATCTGATCACATAGCCGTGGATAGCTGTAAGAGAGGCTGTGAAATATACTCTTTGTTCTGGGTGACTATATACCTAGTTAAACTTTTTATTTCTATGGAGGAAGGTGAGGTTGGATGTTGTGGGACAAATAAACATTCCTGTCAGAAATAGATATTGGAAGAGAGTTACTAAGTTATCATAAACGAAAGGAAGGAAACATTTGCCGTATTATTTTAACAATCTATCTGAGAGAAGCTTATTTGGCATTCTAAATTGTTTACATGAAATAGAAGATTTTGATCAAGTTGTTCCATTTTGGTCCACATTGCCTTTCTTATTAAGTCAGTGCTAAACCAAAACATATTTGAATTCATTAAACACAAATTTGTAAAATATGGCAAAGCCTCCAAGATAGGTTTTTTTTCCTGTTGAGATTGACTGATTCCTATTTATACCCAGATTGGCTGTTAAAATGTGGGATAGTAACTGAGCTATGATCAATTATAAAAGGTAAGGGGTGTGGCTGGTCTAGAGACAGGCTGACCAATGATACACAACATGTACAAAGACCAGGAAATTGACTCGGAATCAAAGTCTTCGTTTTACGTGCCTTTGCATAATACAAGATATCCGTGGGGTTTCAAAGGAGATTCGTTTCAGCTGTTGGCTGAGTGGGTGGCAGGAGAAGAGAATTCCAGGACAACATAGATATGCCTGCCTCTGCCAAGGACTCTTCTTGCAGAGCCTGAAACACACTGCTGACCAACCATTTGGAGATAACTGTTGGGTGAAATCCCACCAGTGCCTTTCTGTTTTGCTGCGTTCTTCAGTTTCATTTGGAATGCCTCACCTGAGAAGAAAGATATACCTGCCCTTTGTATACCCTGATGGGCTGGTACCAGGGAACTAATTATATTGGTGATTTTCTTCAATTTATTTTTGGTTAAGCAACACAATGACATGATGACATATTTACATCTGAGATAGCATTGCTTTCCACTGGCTGTCAGAAGATGCATCTTTAATGAGTTAGTATATTGTGTCCATAAAAATTTGTTCATAAAAATGTTTATTTTCAAGTTATCTACATATATTTAAAAAGCCTTTAAACACAATAAAATTTGTTTTGAAGTTTCTCTTTATATCAACACACATGCAATTTTACATGAATCTCATATGTAATTTTTGTACTTTTTTTTTTTTTTTGGGACAGAGTCTTGCTCTGTTACCCAGGCTGGAGTGCAGTGGCACAATCTCGGCTCACTGCACCCTCTGCCTCCCAGGTTCAAGTGATTCTCCTGCCTCAGTCTCCTGAGTAGCTGGGATTACAGATGCATGCCACCAGGCCCTGCTAACTTTTGTATTTTTAGTAGAGACAGGGTTTTGACATGTTGGCCAGGCTGGTCTCGAACTCCTGACTTCAGGTGATCCACCCCCCTTGGCCTCCCAAAGTGCTGGGATTACAGGCATGAGCCACCGCACCTGACCTGTTGTTGCATTTTTTAATTGCATGCTCTTCTTTTCCTTTTTTTTTTTTTTTAAAAAAAAAACTATTGCTGTTTGAGTCTGCTCAGGCTGCTGTAACAGAAATACCACAGACAGGGTGGCTTAGAGAATAGAACTTTATTCCTCACAGTTCTGAAGGTTGGGAAGTCTAAGATCACCTCTTCCTGGTTTGCAGAGGGAAATCCTCTTGTTGTAAGCCTCATATGGCCAGAGAGAGAGTGCTCTAATCTTTTCATCCTCTTGTAAGAATCCCATCATGAGGACTCTACCCTCATGACCTTATGTAAACCTAACACCTCCACAAGGCCCCACCTCCTAATCCCATCACATTGGAAATTAGGGCTTCAACATATAACTTTGGTGAGGGGACACAAACATCTAGACATAGCACCCCCCTCATCTTTCTTCAGTCTATCTATATTATATTGCCCCTATCATATTGTCCCTATGAACAACCTAATGCTTGTCTGTCCATATTTTTCTCCATGCCCATTTAATTATATGTTAATACGACATATGTCTCTATCTACATATATGCCTATACATAGATGCAGCCTTTAGAGTTGCTTTATCAAATGGAAGCATACTTTTCTCCATTTTATTTTTTCTGACTCCACATACATCATAGAAATCCCTTCACATTGAATGATTTATCTCTAATTCAAATTCTAAAAGTTACATTCCATTCCATGGTATAAATATACCTACTCTATTTAACCATCCCCTTCTTGACATTTACTTTGCTTGCAGTTTCCACTATGGACACTGATGCAATCAACATTCTTGTTCATGTATTCTTGTAGAGGTTGCTTTTATCTCTTTTGGATAGATTCTCAGTGTTGTGTGGCAATAATGAAGCAAACAGTGATGGATTTTGATTTTTACTTCACTTCTTCTTTTGGTGTTTGACTGGAGGTGCTGCCTGGGAAAGACTAGTTGGCCAATCATCAGGAAGTTTCATGGTGTGGCATTTTCCAGAGTCAAGAATCTCAACCTCAGTGTTATGGGCACAGAAAACGGACTTTTTCCATATATCCCAGGATGATCTGCTTTTTTGTGACAGATTCTCAGTAACAGAATTAACATGGCATCTTGATCCATGGCTAACGGTGCCCACTTATGATGCCAGTTCTTTTTTTTTTTTTTGAGACGGAATCTTGCCCTCGTTGCCCAGGCTGGAGTACAGTGGTGCAGTCTTGGCTCACTGCAACCTCCACCTCCTGGGTTCAAGTGGTTCTCCTGCCTCAGCCTCCCAAGTAGCTCAGATTACAGGCGCCTGCCACCATGCCTGGCTAATTTCCATATTTTTAGTAGAGACGGGTTTCACCATGTTGGCCAGGCTCTTCTCGAACTCCTGACCTCAGGTAATCTGCCTGCCTCGGCCTCCCAAAGCACTGGAATTGCAGGTATGAGCCACCGTGCTTGGCCTTTTTGATTTTGTTTTTGTTTTTTCTTTTTAGATATAATAATATTCCTGGGTTAAACTATAATCAGTATAAGGGAATTTAAGGCATTGTTTTCTCCAATTTATTCACTTAGTTAACAAATATTTATTGATATATCAGGCATTGTTCTAGACACTAGGGTTAAATCCATGAGTAAAAAATATAGAAATTCACATCTTCGTGAGGGACATGGCAGTGACTAATATTAGGCTGGTACAAAAGTAATTGTGGTTTTTGCCATTGAAAGTAATGGTGAAAACCGCAATTACTGTTGCAACAACCTAATATAAAGGATCAAATATTAGGTGGTTAGAAAGCACTAAGGTTAAAAACAAAGCAGGAAAGTGGTAAAGAATGCTAGGAGATGAGACTGACATAATCCTAATGGGGTTGTTAGGTGTGACCACACTGCAAGTGTGACATTTGATGGGAACTTGAGAGTAGAGAGGTGGAAGGAGATATATCTGGGGGAAGAATGTTCAAGTCAGACACAACAGAAGTGAGAGTCTTTAGTGGGGGAGAGAGGAGGGAGGAATGGATCTTGATTTGTTTGAGGAAAAGCAAAGATGTTAGTGTGGCTGGAACAGGGTCAGCAAAGGGAAGACAAACAGGAGATGAGCTGAGAGAGATAAGAGTGAAACAGATCACATAGTGTCTTCTAGGTCATCACCAGGGCTTCAGCTTTACTCTCAGATGGGACACCACTGGAAGTTTTGAGCAGAGCAGTGACGTGATATAAGTAACATTTAATCAAAATATTGGCTGTGATGCTGAGAAATGCCTAGAGGAAAGGCAGGAATAGAGTAGGGACATCAAATAGGATGCTACTGCAATCATCCAACAGAGACTTGGTGGTGGCTCGGACCAGGGGGATCACAGTGGAGGTAGTAAGAAGTAGCTGGATTCTGGATATGTTTTGAAGGAAGAGTATATTAACATTTTATTTTTGTGTAACAAATCACTATAAACTTTGTGGCTTAAAACAACACAAATTTATCTCAAATTTCCCTTGGTCTGGGGTCAGATTATGGCTTAGCTGAGTTCTCTGCTTTAGGTTGCCACCAGGCTGCAGTCAAGATGTTGACAGCCTTCATTCTTATACGGGGCTTGACTTAGGAAGAAGCCACTTCCAAGCTCATTCAGGGTGTTGGCAGGATTCATTTCCTTGTGGCAGTAGAACCCGTGGAAGCTTGCTTCTTCATGTTCAGCAGGAGAGCCCCTGGTTCCAGTCTGCCAAGAGAGAGTCTCCTGTATAACAAAATATAATCATAGGAGTGACACCCATCACCTTTGTTGAATTTTGTTGGTTGGAAGTGTTACAGATTCTGCTGGCACTCAAGGGGAAGGAATTTTGGATACTAGGAGGCTGGAATTATTTGGGGGGTCACCTAAGATCTGTCTACCATAAAGAAACAACAAGATTTTTTGTCTAGATGTAGAATGTGTGATGAAGAAAGGAACAACTGAAAAGTTGGAGTTGCTATTAATTAAGGTAAGGAAGACTGAGGGAGGGAAGATTGAGAGCTCAATTTTGGCTTCATAAAGTGTGAGATGTCTTTTATACACCACCCAGAGATGACAAGCAGACAGTTGCATATGCAAATCTAGAGTTAAGCAAGAGGGTCCAGGCTAGAGGTGTAAGTTTGAGGTCCATTACCACATAGGTGGTATTTAAGGCCAAGGAATGAGATCACTAAGGAATGAGTGTAGATACAAAACAGGTCCTACAAGTGGGCTCTAGGGTCCCAGCATTAAAGAGTCAAGGAGTCTAGAAAGAACCAGGTAAGGAGACAAAGTGAGATAGAGTGAGGTAAGAGGACTGCAGGAGTGTGGAGTCCTTGCAGCCTCCATGTGTTAATTAGTTTAAATCTCAGAAAGGAAAGTTTCCCCCTTACCTCCCAGTTTTGGGAGACACCTACCTATCTTGTTGCCTCTCCTCTCCCTGAATGTGCTGTTGTCTTTGATGCCAAATGTGAATGGAAAAAATATTGTGTCTTGTCAAAGTTCAACAACCAGGTGTGCATTCTTGCCCAAATAAGCCAAGCTAAATCAGCTTGATTGTGGGCAATAGAGTCAGTTGGAGTGTGTGAACAGTTTTACTCTGGGACTGATACCATAAGAAACAGGCTGCTCTGTAAAGTGTACACCCCCCTCAGGTATCAGGGGACACAAGTCAGGCACTGCCTCAAAAGTAAAAGGTTGCAGACAGTGACAAGGGAATGGAAATAGATCAGATGTGGATAATGGAGGCATTTGTTCTTCTACAACCTTCTGACAAACATTCATTTTGGTATCTACTGGTTATGCACAGAAATTTATCGAACTTATTAACATGGAAGGCCTTTCTTTGGGCATAACAAACCAGTATTTGTTAACCTAATTATACTCTGAATTTAAGGATATATTTCAGTGCATTTTACTTTAGATAAAATCATTTCTTATGGAACACAGAGAAATCGTCATGAAATTCTAAGTGGATAAAGTGAAAACAAAGACTCTCTTTGTGCAAGTTGAGTATATGGGAATGTAATTAGCATTGTAGATAGTATAAATACGCATGTCCATATGCCATGTCATTAGCTGTGTGTGCTGAAGCTATGTCACCCCATTCATAGTCTCTTTCACACATAAACAAAAACTTGAATGTTCACTTAGAAAAAAGTATATTTTCTGTAATTTCCACTCAAATGTTTCTTAGGTGTCTTCACTGCCCAGCAAAGTCAGAAGTGTGCCCAGTGTGACAAATCATTAAACTTCTTTCCTATCCGGGTAGCACTGATTTAGAATTAATCATGTTTTCAAACAATGTGTTAATAATGCTATCAGCTCTCTGAACAAAATTAGATTATAATCCTCATTTAACAAATGAGGAAAGAGAAGCAAAGAGTTTGACAGCTGTCTATGAACTCAGGGAACCAAAAGCCACACTTGTTGGCAGTGAGGCTGGCTGTTTCCTCCTGGACCACACAATTGACATCCCGGTTGGGGTATGTCAAGTCCGGAAGCAGGAGCTATAAGCAGGGTAATGAAATGGCTGCTTTGCCTTTCAGATAGGTCTAGAGGTCAAGTTAGTTTATTTGTTTTTAATTTAGCTGAACTCATAGGCTGGTTGAAAGATCCCTTTGTTGGTAGCGATCTTTTGAATAGCCGCATAAACCTTTTGGTCTCTCTCTCGCTTTACTCCAACCCCTTCTCCCATTTGCAGGATTAGAAAAGCACTTGGGAGGCCCATTAATCTTGCCGGCGTTGTCAGGAGTGATCAGCGAGTTTTATTAAAAGCTCCGGGATTGCCTGAAAGGCCTCCTTGTCTGACTTTGAAATGAAAGGGGCATGCTAAGATCTCGGGGCACATTGTCAGGACCCCTCGCCCTGCCCCTTGGACTATGAGCTGACCCTCCAGGAGGAAGCACAGAAGCCCTCCTTTGTTAAAGGGATTTCGCCGGTGGACAGAAAGGAGTTGGGCCCTGTCAGCATGAACTCTCTGAGTTGGGGGGCTGCGAATGCCCTGCTGCTGGTGCTCCTCCTGGCCTGGGCCAGCTCCACCTTCATCAGCATCAACCGTGGGGTGAGGGTGATGAAGGGCCACTCCGCCTTCCTGTCAGGAGATGACCTGAAGTTTGCCATCCCTAAAGAGAAAGATGCCTGCAAAGTGGAAGTTGTGATGAATGAGCCAATAACCCAGAGGGTTGGGAAACTCACTCCACAGGTAGGTCCTATCTGCAATTTTCTGTTCAGTTGTGTATATGAATGCAAGTGTATGAAAGTGTGTGGGGGGACAAAGAACAGAGATGTAAAAGGTCTCCCCTCAAGCGGTCAAAGACGAGTATTAGAAGATGTTCACATTTGAAGTGGTAGAGTTGTAATTAGCAGACATAGTATTGCGCTGCTTTTCTATGTGAGGTGAAACCTATTTTTAAACATTCTTGGCTGACTTCAGATTACAAGCCTGAAACCAGCAGGATTTAATCTTGGTTATAATAACACTGATGGAGGAAATCAGGTTCAAACTAATATGGATGCATGTATATATATATATTTTTAATAATGCACTATTTCAGTAAGTCTTTCCAATTTCTCCTCTTTTCTTGAAGATAACTGGTATATCTTACCAGCTGCTTGACCTTATAGAGTAGCTAATTATACAGGAAAAAGCACAAAGCATAATGTAAGAGAATTACGTTTGAGTTATTCCTGCCCCCAATTATCACATCCATTGCCAGTCAGAGTGGCTTTGGATAAGAGATCAAGATTTCAAGACATTTTTAGGACATACCTGTGACCTTAGCATAGCAAAGGTAAAACTTGAAGATGTTTCATCTATTAACATCACTTAAACATTTTTTCTGAGTAAGGGAAAAGAAGTAGAAAAGAGATGTGAAGATACTTCACTTTAAATATTCACTGTTCTTTGAAAATATCTGCTTAATTTTTTTCCTTTTAATCAAAATCTTAGAGACCTTTATATTTAAGGGTATTCTATTATCAATCCTTTTGTAGAGTGAAGAGTTACCTCCTAATTCATTGGGTTTAAAAGTCTATATTCTCTTACACTGTTTTTGCTTAAAGTAGGAGGTACCACTATATATGATTTAAAAAATTGCTTCTGATTTTATTACTTGTTCCTACTGTCCTGTAACTTTGCTCCCAGTGCAAACAATCTTGAGAATATTCAACACTAGATGCTGCTGCTGCTTCTGGAAAAATGGACCGTTCTCTTTTGCTGAACTATGAACATTATTTCCTTTTCATTTGGCTAAAGAAACATAATTCATGAGGTTATTGAAAAGTGGTACTAGGTATTGCAGAGAGAGAAAAAAAGACTTAGATGGATACTAGCTCAGTTGGTATCTCTAGACATTCCATTTACCACACTTCAAGTTATAGCCCCATTCTGAAACACATCAGAATTCTTTGGAAGACGGTCTCACACTGCAGATATTTCTGATGTGGTAGCAACCAAATATCTCTGCCTAGTTGCTTGTAAGATTTTTATTGTCAGTCAAAGAGCTTTAGATGGGTATCGAAAACATGTTAGAATGCAACAATGGCTCCACGTATTAGCCATTGTATTCCCAAGTGTTTGGTAGTTGCAATGTCTCCTCAGTTACTCCCAATTATACTTGCATTCTGAATGCGTTTTGGTTGGCACTTATGAGTCAGGGAAAAAGAAGATACCTGGGATTGCTCATACTGGAACCCCAATGTGCTAAATAGGGTGAGGAAGCAATACAAATAAGCTCAGGAGTGGGTGATAGAGACCCAACTACAGGGACCGGGGTGGAAAGGAAAATGCAGGCTAGTTGCAGTAGCTCGTGCCTGTAATTCCAGTACTGACGAGGGCTGATCACTTGAGACCAGGAGTTAGAGACCAGCCTGGTCAGCATGGTGAAACTCTGTCTCTACTAAAAATACAAAAGTTAGCCAGGTGTAATGGCACGTATCTGTAAGCCTAGCTACTTGGGAGGCTGAGGCACAAGAATCGCTTGAACCCGGGAGGTAAAAGTTACAATGAGCCAAGATAATGCCACTACACTCCAGCCTGGGTGACAGTGTGAGACTCTGTCTTAAAAAAAAAAAAGGGAAAATGCAGCCCTTAGAGTTTTGAGAGAGGGTAAAATAGGACCCCTGATCCTAGAGGACTGGGGTCTTTGATAAAGCAGGAACCCAGGGCTGTACTGGCACATATGGGTGTCTTATAAAGACTGATGATTGATAATATGGTACCTCTTCCAATCAATGTATTTTTAAAAATCATTCAACATTTATTTAGAAGTGGGACTGAGTATTTTGTGAAAAAGAGAAGAAGCAAAATTCCCACTGGTAGCTCACAGGAGCAAGCTGTCTAAGCTGTCTTCCAGTTTGGACCTCAAGCATGCATGCCCAACTGAGCAAAACAAAAGCCCTACAGACGACCAGATTCTTCTTAGTAGGCAATTTGGAGATAATCTATTGTTAAGTAAGCCAGCCTCTGAGAGCTCTCCTCCTACCCCAAATGGCCTATGACTCCTTACCGTATATGGCACTCTCTCTGAGAGAAATAAAATTGTCTCCATTATATATTTTTAGTGATGTTTTGATGGTCCTGATTGCTTGGCCTGCTCCAAGGCACTGAGGAGCAAAAAGGGATCTAAGTGACTAGAACTAGGTAAAAAGCATTTGTTCACAAGAATTAAGGATTGGAATAGGCCTGCAAGTCATCTCCATCTCACACTCTCTGATTTTAAGGTAAAACTCCAGTTACTAGAAAGATAGTATAGAGAAGAAACTACAAATTGCCTGGCTGATTTAGGAAACTCTTGGTTGCTGAGAAACACCTCTGAATATACTGATTCCCTAGCCTGCTATTGCTCGTTAAGAAAAAGTAGAATCAAGTCATGAATACTTAGTGTATGTATTTCCAGAGGCAAATATGATATCTCGAATGGATTTATAGCCTCTAAAGTCGGTATGGGATTTATATCTTCTAATATTTATTCTGTGGTAAAGGAGTTCATTAAAATATGGAGTTTCATCACTTTTTTTGGCCAAATATTAAAACTGTGTGTGAGAGAAATCTCTATCATGGGAAAACTTTGTTTCTCAAACTGCCAGGTGATCGTTCCTATTTGTTATTCTCATAATTTCAACAAAAACAAGATTCCCAAGGAAAGACTGTTTTGTTTTGTTGAATTTGTGCTTGGTTTTTAACGCAGGCTGGTTCAGTCCTTCCGTAGGGGTTCGTTCCTTGTGGAGTTTTAGAAATTAAGCATAGCTAAGTGCACGTGCACACACACACACACACACACACACACACACACAGCCTAAACATTATTCTTTAATAGAGCTTAGTAATAAGCTGAAAGCCAAGCTTATGTGAGTCCATTTCTAGCAAGAAGACTGTATTAACAACACCCTGCTGTGTAATGAACAGTTTCATGTGACTTGCACAGAAAATGTTTTGTTTAGCATCTGTTCAATTAGTGTTTTCATTTCATTACTGAAGTTTGTCTTAGGATCAACAGGTTCATTTTCCTATTGAATATTTGGAAAGGGATTTCAGTTGATGCACACCAGTGCCTTCTGTTCAGATAACCCTCTTGATGTAGTCAATTAGATGAGGTTGATGGCAATATGTTTTCCTCGTGTTTTAGGACAAGACTCCCTCACACATGGCACTTCTCACACCTAGCCCAAAGCAAGAAATTTGCTGGGTGGAAAGCACCCCAGGTTAGCGCTGAACTTGCTTTTTTGAATAGGAAATATAGCAGTAAGAAAGTATCTCTAGTTTGAACCATTTTACTGTCATTAAAGTGAGTAATGAGCTAGGAATGTGTGACAATTTAATTATAAATTGTAATTGAAAAGCAGTTGAAGTGGAAAAAAACAAAGCTAGACAGTAATTAGAAAAGGATTTAGCTCTCCTTTGTTTTAGTTAGTAAATTTATGGACAATTATGGTTGTCGCCTTTTATAAAAGGAAAACATATTATGAAACATAAAACAGATGTTTCTTTTAACAAAGCAGATTGTCTCTTCATTACCATGACTATTTGTCAATGATATGGGGAAGGTCTTTGCTTTATCTCCTTCCTAGTTGTCAGTTAAAAAGAGGAACCAATGATATCTGTGAGAAAAGAAAATTATTTGTATTAGTGTTAAAGTCTTCTCTGAGTGAATTATGTTGTCTGAAAATGTTTGAGGCTGTGAAAAGGTACAGACAAAACACCACAAACGCAATGGTGGACATGCATGCATACCTCAAGCGTATTAGAACTCTACCAAAGTCAGACTGGGCAGAATGAAGGTCATGATATGGGTGGGAGAGATGATTCTTCCTCTAAAAATCAGGTTCCCAAAATATAACAGTTAACAGTCTCCTAATAATTCTGAGTGAGGTGAGACAGTTCATTATAATTTTATTTGAATAGAAGAAATTGCTTTTAGATTTCTGTTTTTCTCATCTGCCGTTTCTGCTATTGCCTAACTAATGAAAGCAGTTTTTTGCAAGTATGTAAGACACAACTCTGGGTCATGTTAGACTCTGATTAACCACAACAGTGTCCATAGTCAGTGGCATCATCTTTGAATATGAGAATACTATTCGGAAAAAAAAGGAAATAAAAGGAGAACACAGATATACAGAAAGAATACAGTGTGTGTGTCTGTGGGTGGGTTAAAGCATGCCTTTTCATGCAGACACACAGAAAGAACTCTCTAACTCAATTGCTGTGAACCCCTGAAAGGGGTAAATAAAATTTTGAAAAATGAAACCACGTTTTAAATGCACTCTAGGTGGTAAAAAGACACTTATTTAGAGAGGTAATCATCCCTTAACTAATTTTCTTGAACTGCTTTGGTTTTCACAATTTAGATATTCTCAAAACAAGAGACAGTTGTATAAGTAGGATGGTGACTGGGTATGGGGGTAGGGTAGAGGTGGTGGTGGTTAAGACACACACACACACACACGCACACATTACTAACAGACCATATTTTCTCCAGGCAGTACACTCCTGGCAAAATGTTAAATCTTGTACCAATTTTATCATAGATATTTATCCAATTCTTCATGTGAACTAGGTCTTTGACTGCCATTTCCTTCCCAATGAAGTCAAGTATGTTCACAATGGTTGTCCAATTCTTGATGAAGACACAGTGAAGCTCAGACTTTACAGGTAAGTGGCACAGGAACATCACTCATTTGCTGCCAAGTAACCATTCTGTGTACTTTTGAGGGCTTTTCTTGTGGATATGTATTGTCATGAGGGGAGTCAATAGATTCCAGACAAGAAAGTAATCAACAGAAACTGGAGGCCTGAGTGGATAAGGCAAGATTTGTGGCCAACTTTCACTTATTTCCACTTGTGTCGTCTTCCCTAGGATTCTTCTGTGTCAAATTTTTAGCCGTATCCTGTTTCCCTCTAGTGTCCTTATATAGGTATCTCTGGTGTTCCAACCCACCACTTATGGTGGAAAATGGAAATTATAAACTACAAGTTCTTAATGAAAATCAGGGGGAAAATATAGTCCAGAAATGAATGAAATTCTTCTTTTTTGTTACCAGCTGCTTAGTTACAGAAAGTGCAATATCTTCCATTTTTAAACATATTAAATATTTAAAATTCCTTTTTTTTTTTTTTTTTTGAGACGGAGTCTTGCTGTGTTGCCCAGGCTGGAGTGCAGTGGTGCAATCTCGGCTCACTGCAGCCTCTGCCTCCCAGGTTCAAGCTATTCTCCTGCCTCAGCCTCCTGAGTAGCTGGGACTACAGGCGCCCACCACCACGCCCGGCTAATGTGTTGTATTTTTAGTAGAGGTGGGGTTTCACCGTGTTAGCCAGGATGGTCTTGATCTCCTGACCTCATGATCTGCCTGTCTCCGCCTCCCAAAGTGCTGGGATTACAGGGATGTGCCACCACGCCCGGCCTAAAATTCTTTAAAAATCAACTATGGAGTTAAACATGGAATGACCGTAGGAGACAGCAGTTCTTCTCCTATGCGTATATACAAGAAAAATAAAAACCTATGTTTTACATAAGAACTTGCACATGAAGTTCACTGCAACATTATTCATAACAGCCAAAAAATGGAATAAATCCAACTGATGAATGGATAAACAAAATGTAGTATATTCATGGAATGGAATATCATTCAGCCATAAAAAAAGAACGAAACACTGATAAAGGCTACAGCATGAATGAACCTTGAAAACATTATGCCAAGTGAAAGAAGCCAGGCACAAAAGGTCACATACTGTTTTGTTCCATTTATGTGAAATGTCTAGAACTGGCAAATTCACAGAGATGGAAAGTAGGTTAGTGGTTGCCAGAGGCTGGGGAAGGGAAATGCGTCTCTTTTGGGGGTGATGAAAGTCTTCTGGAATTAGGTAGTCATGATGGTTGAACAACCTTGGGACTACACTAAAAAACTCTGAGTTGTATATTTTTAAAAGATGAACTTTGTGGTATATGAATTATATCCCAATGAAAATTAATTTTAAATTTAAGCTCACGATTATGGTATATCTGACTTCATAAAAGTAACTGAGAACTGATGTATGTGGAGTAGGCCTTTATAGGGTTTTTTATTTGTTTTTTATTGCTGTTAAGAATATGTGGTTAAATATGTTGGTGTGAATTTCCTTTAAGCACTAGACTAATGTAAAAGACTTTTGTACAAGACATTGGAACAGTGAACCATTTTACAAACATTTATGACCACCTATTACAGGCCAGGCTGTACACTGAGCATAATAAAAAAAAGGATGAGAATACACAGATTATTTTAGTGCTTGTAGTCTAAGGCAAAAGATGAGCAGGTAATTATGATGCAGAACAAGTGCCAAAAGAGAGACACAAACAAAATGCCGTGTTCAGAAAATGAAGCGGCACCCAAGGATTCCTTAGGAAGATACGAAATGAGCATACAGGGCCATTTGATCTTTCTAAGACTTTAGAGTTAAAAAACAAATAACTTCAAAGAGCTTGCACAGAGCGGGTGGGAAGGGTAGTGGGGAGTTGCAGGGAACATGGGGATGGTTAATGAGTACAAACAGTGGTTAGAATGGGTAAGACCTAGTATTTGATAGCACAACAGGGTGACTACAGTCAGTAACAATTCAATGGCACATTTTAAAATAACTATAAGAGTATAATTGGATTGTTTATAACAAAAAGGTTAAGTGGGCCAGGCAGTGGCTCATGCCTGTAATCCCAGCACTTTGGGAGGCTAAGGCGGGCAGATCACCTGAGGTCAGGAGTTTGAGACCAGCCTGGTCAACATGGCAAAACCCTGTCTCTACTAAAAATACAAAAATTAGCTGGGAGTGGTGGCAGGCACCTATAGTCCCAGCTATTCGGGAAGCTAAGGCAGGAGAATCTCTTGAACCTGGGAGGCGGAGGTTGCAGTGAGCTGAGATTACACCACTACACTCCAGCCTGGGCAACAGAGTGAGACTCTGTCTCAAAAAAAAAAAAAAAAAAAAAGGATAAATGCTTAGGGAATGCTTAATAAATGGATACCCCATTTATTAAGATGGGATTATTACACATTGCATGCCTGTATGAAAGTATCTCATGTACCCCATTACATATACATATATATGTATATACCTACTATGTACCCACAAACATTAAAAATAAATTTAAAAAAGAAAAAAAGCTGATGAATGCTTGCTGCTCCCACTCCTTCCTTGGGTTTCTAGGCTGCTGGGAGCCTAGAAGAGTCCACATGAAAGGCAGGGTTAGAGGAGCTTCTTCCCCTCTTGGTCTTAAGCACATTTGAAATAAAATATTCAGAGCAGTGGGCAGCAGAAAATCAGGGAGCATGTTTGTTCCCCTCTTACTACTTCTCCTTCTCCAACCCCTTTGGCAAGCTACGTGAGCCCGTTATGCCTCAGTTTCTTCCTCCGTAAAATGGGATTAACAATGTCTATCCTAGGTTTTTATAAGGGTTGTATTATATACTATCATAGAGAATTTAGCATAATGCCTGGGCCATAACAAGAGCACATCAATTAGAAGCTGCATTATTGATGCCTGCTCATCACTCATTAATCTTCTCCCTTCAAAAAAAATGACACCCCTCTATTTTAGACTCTTCAAACAACCTGAGATTAGAGTTGCTAAGCTGATGGAGGGAATGGAAGTGGCAATTGCTGAACACCCTTTACATGCCAAGCAGTGAGCTGGGCACCCAAACTTGGCTGCAAATGACCACCTATGTAGTGGTATTTCTGAAGGGCAAAAAGGCCTGAATGCTTCAGAAACCACTCATCTCCACTCCTGAATTAAAACTCAATCCAGAAATTATACAGGCTTGATACTCTTAAATTACACACGTGCTAGAAGTGAGACTCTGAGGTCTCAGCAGTCGTTAAATATCCACATGCATAATGAGTTTGAGAGCAGGTGTTGAAAGAAAGATGTTGGGAGGAAGAAGTGGCAGGAAAAGGTGCTGACACCAGGATAAAGAGATGAAGGGAAGAGAACAGAGAGGCTGGGAATAGAGCAAGAAACAGAATCTAAACTCAATCTGTGGCACAAATTTGGTGAAGGCCAATCTTTAATCTTCCAGCTGAGTACATGGGTATCAGAAATACCTGAACACCAATTAATACTGCTTTTGCCCTGTGTTCTCCACAGGTTTACTGAAACAGATACCTTCATAGAAACCTTTATCCTGTGGGTCTATCTCCTGGAACCAGACTGTAACATCATCCGTATGAGTAACAGTGTGCTGGAGGTGCCTGAATTCAATGGCCTGTCCCAAGCGATTGATAAAAATCTGCTCAGATTTGATTATGATAGGATGGCTAGCCTGGAATGTACGGTCAGCCTGGACTCTGCGAGAACTCGGCTGCCAGCCCATGGCCAGATGGTTCTGGGGGAGCCTCGACCAGAAGAACCTCGTGGAGATCAGCCACACAGTTTTTTCCCAGAGTCCCGTATGATGTCTTTTAATGCCTTTCTGGGTATTACTAAAACTGACAAAAATATCCATGCATGCTCACCTTCCACCATGATGAAGAGTTCTAGTTAGCTAGTCTACATTTTAGCTGGCTGAACAGTGTCAGTTAGTGGTTAAGAGCACAGACTTTACAATCAGAAAGACCTGGTTTTGAGAACTTCCTCTGTTCTTTATTTTCTGTGTAATTTTAGTTATTAACCTGTCTAAGCCTCTCTAAAATGAGAAAGGAAAATAGCTGCCCTGTAGGGTTGGGTAAGGATAAGAGTAAATGAGGTTATACATACACACAGTACTTAACACAGTGTCTGGCTCACAGTAGGTACTCATTCATTGTCAGCTGTTATTAGTAATAGCAACAGTAGTAGTTGGTACATTTATGGAGTATTATTGGATTATGGGCAAATTTGAAGTAAAGCTAGTGGGTAGCAGTGATAGATGAAATTAGGAAGAGTTTATGGGTAACATTCCTTCTGCTATTCACTCAATCAATCTATTTTGGGCACCTCCTGTTCTCTCTAGAAACTATGAGAAGCCAAGAAATATAAGGGATAATCTTAGCAATAGTAGTAATACTTTGAATTTGGACAGAATGACAGTTAACAACACATTTGTTCTATTTTGTACGTCAGAGAAATGAGACTCAAAAAAAAAAAAAAGTGGGTAGCTGGGCGTGGTGGCTCACACCTATAATCCCAGCACTTTGGGAGGCTGAGGCAGGAAGACTGCTTGAGGCCAGGGTTTCAAGACCAGTCTGGGCAACCTAGCAAGACCCCATCTGTACAGTTTTTTTTTTTTTTAAATTTGAAAGTGGCTTATGAGTATTATATACCAAACAAGAGTGGAAATACAGTTGGTTAGAGATGTGAAGACTGTTGGAGAGACAATTATGGTTTTCAGTGAGAAAGAGCATGTTGGTTCAGGTGGTCAAAGAATGTTTAAGGGAAGGCTTAGTAAAAAGACCAGGTGGACCTAGAAGGATACACAGGATTTGAGTGTGTGATAGCCACATGGGGAGGGGATTGCAGTGAGTAGACAGCCTAGTAGAGATTGTATGATAGAGACATGGAAGCTGATTCTGTAAAGGAAAGACTGGAGCTAGACTGTGGAAGGTCTGTAGTGAGTCACTGGTCTATTTGTCAGAGATGTTCAAGCCTCAGACAACACATTTTATTATTTTTTTCTCTCAGTTTAACTTTTGATGGGTGAGGGCATGATAAGACAACTGGTGAACCGTTTTTCAGTAAAGGAAACTACAAGCTTTCAGAATAATGACAACCCACTCAGTGAATGATTGGAGGGTACATGAGTGTTCTTGAGGCAGTGAGAGGGAATAAGTATTCATGGGACGGAGTACTGTTATGTTTAAGTGACTCTCTTAATCCAGTGCTGTACATTCTAGAACTGGGAGCAAAACTGAAGTGTCCAGGTGGAAGCTGTACCCCAGGATTAAAGAAAATAGGAAGCCTTAAAGTGAGCTGTGAGGAGTTCCTGCTGATGGGCCTTCGTTATCAGCATCTGGATCCCCCTTCACCCAACATTGATTATATCTCCATCCAACTGGACCTCACAGATACCAGGAGTAAAACTGTGTACAAGGTAGAGTTTGGGGTTATGTGTGGGTGCCCCCAGGATTCACAGTAAGAGAGCCAGTTACATGGGGTTACTCATGCTGGCCCCCCTGCTAGGGAGAGTTCCTGTGCTTTTGGGGGTGAAACTGCCAGTGACTCATTGGAACTGCAGGCTGGTTGGTTCTGCTAGTAAGTGCTTAAAACAGTAGCTTTTGGCTGGGCGCAGTGGCTCACACCTGTAATCCCAGCACTTTGGGAGGCCGAGCCGGGCGGATCACGAGGTCAGGAGATCGAGACTACCCTGGCTAACACGATGAAACCCCGTCTCTACTAAAAATACAAAAAAAATTAGCCGGGCGTGGTTGCGGGCGCCTGTAGTCACAGCTACTCGGGAGGCTGAGGCAGGAGAATGGCATGAACCCGGGAGGCGGAGCTTGCAGTGAGCCGAGATCCCGCTGCTGCACTCCAGCCTGGGCGACAGAGTGAGACTCTGTCTCAAAAAAAAAAAAAAAAAAAAAAAAGACAGTAGCTTTTGTATAAAATTTCCCTTCTCTGGTTCTCTTCTAGGTCCACCATTGGTACGGCAATTTGGGAAGGACTGGGGCTAGTTACCTGCTAACCTTCTTCCTCCTTTACTTCCAATACTCTTCAGCTTGTCATTTGACCTTTTATAACACCTCTTTGATGCTTCCTTTTGTCCCTCTTGAAATCAGGGGGTCCACTCTACAAGGTCACAGGAAACTAGGGGGGGAGGAGAATCTCAGTCCCATGGTTATGTTTGTCACAGATTTGTCACTCTTCTAGGCTTTGGGATGAAGGGCTGGCTCATCAAGGAGACAGGCTCCCAAAGACCTCCTGCATCTTCCAATCTCTTTTAATTCTCTTGTTTTTCTCCTATTGATCTCTATATGTTGAAATAATGACAGAAAGTGGATTCCACTTATTTGAAATATTTAACATGCAGTGCTGCTGATTCATGAACTCTATAATTTGTTTATTGGGGAAACTGGGGAAACTGTACCTGCTGAAACAGCTGAGATTTTTTTTTTTTTTTTTTTTTGAGACAGAGTCTCGCTCTGTTGCCCAGGCTGGAGTGCAGTAGCACAATCTCGGCTCACTGCAAGCTCTGCCTCCCAAGTTCACGCCACTCTCCTGCCTCAGCCTCCCGACTAGCTGGGACTACAGGCGCCTGCCACCATGCCCGGCCAATTTTTTGTATTTTTAGTAGAGACGGAGTTTCACTGTGTTAGCCAGGATGGTCTCAATCTCCTGACCTCGTGTTCCACCCGCCTCAGCCTCTCAAAGTGAAACAGCTGAGATTTTGTGCTGAGGAAAGATGATCCAAGGTGATGTTTGGAAATACTTCTATCTTTCACAATCTGACTTCTCACTGGGATTTCTCCTAAGGGGCCCAGTCAAATATTGAACATTATTACCCCAAGGAATTGATATGACAAGGAATCATAAAGAAATGATAAAACAAAATCATAGAATTAAGATCTGGAAAAAAACTGTGAGGCAGACTAGTCAAATTGATCAGGTAAATCACTTGGGTAGCTTTTCAAGGATAAATTTCTGAGTCCAACTAATAGTTAAGAGCATGGACACTGGACCCAGATTGCCTGGGTTCAAACGTCCACTAACTGTGTGACTTTTGGTCTTATTTTCTTCAACTTGAAGTGGGTTAATAGTACTTATTTCTTAGAGTAACTGAGAGGATTAAATGAGAAATACTTATTATGTGCCTGACATAAAACCTGGCACATAGCAGCACTATGTATATTGCTGGTTTTAAAAGTCACCCAGTAAAAAACTCATTAGCCAGGTTTGCAAAACCAGGCTGGGTTTAGCTCAAGCTTCCTATTTTATAGTGGTGGCCCCGAGAAGTGACATACCTTGTTCATACAGACCTAAACACTAGGTCTATAGACAACTAATAGATATTTTCTGTTTGTTTTAACACAAAACTCCTTTCACTTTTAATGATTTCTTATATCCATTGAAAAAATTGGAGCCATTTTTCTTTTTGATCGAATTTTCTCATTTTTTTCTTACTATATTGAATAGGGCTTTATTTGTTTATATTTTAGAATCCATTTTATTGGGAGTTTATCCCTTTACCTTCTTGCTTTGTTTATCATTAATCTATTCCATAGCTTATTTGGCATGTCATAAAACAGATTCATTTATGAATATAAAAGTAATAGGTTCACTGCAGAGAATATTAAAAAACACAAAGCAAGATAAGAAGAATATAAATATAGCTGTATTTTTACCATTTTTACATACACACACATGTGCATGAGTGCATGCCAGAGTTGGTTTTGTTTTATGGAATCGCATTTATACTATATATGAAGTTTTGTATCTCGTTCTTTTGTTATTTTTATGGATGTACAGTCAATTCTCGTCAAGTGACCAAATGACCCTTCACTCGTAATTTCTTCTAGATTTTTAAAAGTCTTCTTCCTTACATTTGCCTTTTTAATCTACCTCAAATAAAATTTTATTATATGATGAAATACAAGGAACAGTTTTTTCCAAATAGCCCAAATTTTCAACACTATTCATTGAACAATTAACTTGTTTCCCATTGATTTTAGATGATCTTCTATTGTATATAAGGATATAACATATACAATTTCAAGGCCAGCTCTTTTATTTCTTAAATTTACCTACTTATTCTTTGTCAGTCTCATATTATTCTAAACATAATAGGCCTATAATTATCTTACAGGCAAGTTCTTCCTTATCACTTCTCTTCAAAATTTTCATGGCCATTATCACCTAGACTTAGTTCCAAATAAATATAATTAAATCATTTGTGTTTGTTTAAAAAAAAGCCCTTAAGGATTTTTATCAGTATCCAATTAGAACTATAAGTTATTTGGGGAAAATTTGAATAATGGAACATTTACAATATTAAGCCTTTTCATCCAGAAATGAAGTATCTCACTTCATTGGACAAAGGTTCTTTTATAGGTTTCTGTAAAGTTCATAGTTTCCTTCATGTAAGTTGAGCATACTTATTAAGTCCGGTTCTAGGCACTTTGTTTTTGTGAACCTATGGTGAATAGAATATTTTTCTCTCATTATATCTTCTCAATGGTTATTGATGATAAACAGGAAAGCTATTTTTGGAATAATTTTCTTTTATCTGGCTTCTTTCCTGAATTCAATTATTTTAAGAAGTTCTCAATTCTTTGGGCTTTTAAAGACCATAATTATATCTTTCACTAATGATGATAATTTTGTTCTTTCTTTTTCTGTAATTATTCTTCTTATTTTTGCTCTATTCTCCACTGGTTTGAGAAGAACAATATTAAATATAATGTTATTTATAAGAATCTTTGTCTTATATTTTTTACTTTTATCAACTGCCCACATTGAATTCATCTTTGAAATTATGTGGTCTCTCTGCTTTTTCCATTAATGATCACTTTTAATCTTTGTATGTAATTTTAAGTGCCTTTCTTGTAAGGTACATATAATTGGACATTTTTATTGAATTTCAGAATATTTGTCTTGAATAAGGAAATATAAACTTTATATTTGTGGTAGTAATAGATACACTTTTTTCTATCATGTTTTATGCTTTCTTGCTAATTAAAAAATTTGTCTTGCAAAATAGATGATGTTTTCTTTGCCTTTATCTTACTTGACAGTTCCTTACCACACTTTATGTTTCATTTGGACTTAATTCTAAACTTAAAAATATTCTTAGGACTATATTTGTAATATATACAGTCAAAAAATGAAGTGCGCTCTCCTGGCTCCTTCCTATGTATGATGATAATTGATCCAATTGATCCTTTCTCCTGGCAATTGCCTTGTTTATATAATTTGCAATTTCAGTTCTAACATATGATTGTTATACTTTATTACAAGCAGTAAGCTCTTTCATCATTTGTATCCACTTTATTAACATGTTTAAAATAATGTACTTAGACTTGACTCTAGACTCAATTGGTCTTAGCGTTAAGCACCAGTCCTTCTAAATCACAATTTACCCCTCTTGAGTTTTCTAATTATGCATCTTCAAATAATACTTCTTCCCAGTGACACATGAAGATTAGATACTCTAAACCGTGGGACATCTCAGTATATCATTCACCTGCCTTCATCAACCATGTAGTGGGAAGGGAAGGGGTTGATTGTCTTCTCCTCTGTTCCTCTCTTGCAGCTCTCTTTTCTCTGGGCATTGGTGGTTAGTTTCTTAATTTTCAGGCTGGTGGCAGGGGTGGTTTCAGGGAATGGGAGAGAGGGATCTTATTTGATCAGGCATTGATGACATATGATTTCATGCTCTCTGAGCCTGGTAGATGTCTCAAGCTGCATCTTTGTCTTAGGGACAAATTCATGGTTTCTCTGGAGAGTCCCATTCATTGGTCTATCACTCATAGCTCTCTTGAGAGGATTATTTCTAGCCTGAGTGATCACTTGTAATTTCTCCTGCAGCTCCTAGGATTTCATTCCATCTCCAGCATTTTCTTACTGGATTTTTGTCCTCTCAAGAGTGCACTCTGAAGTTCAAGGTCCAGGAGATCCCAGACCAGCCGTCTGCCCACTAGGCCCATAACTGGAAGCATTTATATGTCCCTTGTTGCCACAAACAAGAACAGACTGATTCTGGCACAGCCATCATTTTTTTGCTTCTAGCCACTTAGCTTCCTCAGATATGAGCCCTGCATCAGCTCTCTGTGTGTGTTTCAACTGCAAGAAACACATTTTAAGGGACAGGAGATATGTCATTGCTCTGCTCTTCCTGCTCCGTGCCAATGTTTGGTGTTAAAGGTCAGGAAAGTGACTGAACACAACACAGCAAAGCACTCCTCTCTCCTAATCAATCTTTTTCTTACCTTTCTTAATCTTTTTATATTCTTATATGGGCAAGAAAGTTCTGGAATCTAGAATTAATTCCAGACAACTTGCTTTGTAACTTCTGCATATTTTACTACCTGTCTTACATTCAGTTGCAAATCTAATCTCTTTTATTGGAGCTTTAGCGTTCTGTTATACACAGATTACAACTCCTAGCCCAATGGCAAGCGTTCAGCAGTATGGGACTAATGTGAATTTGATAACTGAGCCTGGTTCTCTCAGCAATGGGCTAGATCAAATCCTGTGAGAACTAGCATCTATTGCTATGAGGATTCTTTTCTTTTCTTTACAAAGTCTCACTCTCTTGCCCAGGCTGAAGAGCCGTGGCATGATCATAGCTCACCATAACTTCAAACTCCTGGGCTCAAGTGATCTTCCTGCTTCAGCCACTTGAGTAATTGGCTGTAGGTGCGCACCACCATGCCTGGCTAATTTTATTATTTGTACTTTTTTTGTAGGGATAGGGTCTTGTTCTGTTGCCCAGGCTGGTCTCAAACTCCTGGCATCAAGCAATCCTCCTGCCTCGGCCCCCCAGTGTGCTGGGATTGCAGGCATGAGCTACCACACCTCACCCTGTGAGGATTCTTTCTGCCCATAGCACTTGTTGAGATCTTAGATCTTGTGGCACAATTTCATGGTTTCTTTGGAGGGTCTCTTGCTCATAGTGCTCTCATTTTGGGAGGATGCATGCCTAGCCTCAGTGGCCACTTGCAATCCCCAATGCCCAACCCTTGTATGAAGATCCAGGGTCTTAACTAACTAGACAACCAAGCAACTATTCTTCATTTGCATGAGAACCAAATCATAAAGACGTATTTCCTTCATCCTTCTCCTGCCCTCTTTATAACTACATGACAGGAGGTGAGGAAGGTGGCTGGAGGAGGTTGTTGGTGGGTGCTAGATTGCTAAGTGCCTACTTTGCCTATTTCATTTGTCCTTACTTAATACTTGGGAGTCTAGTATTAATATTTTCATTTGCAGCTGGAAAGAAAATGAGACCAAAGAGTTAAGTAACTTATCTAAAGTCACAAATTAAAAGTGTTGGAGATAGAATGATAAACACAGTTCCTTCTGATGCCAAAGTAGGTGTTCCCTTCTTCCCCTGGCTGCATGTAAGAGTCGCCAGGGAGCTCGAGAAATATTGGTTTTCTGGTCCCCTTTTGGGAACAATTAAACAAGAACCTCTGGAGATGGATCCTAGGTACCAGTATGTGTTTAAAGCTCCCCAGGTGATTCCAATATGCAGCCAGGCTTCAGGTCACCGCTAGACGCTAGGCTGTGGCTGTATTAAATATTATGCTATTAGCCCTGTATGGTATCACCTCATTCATATTATTTCCTCCTTTATATTTTCTCTATCCTTCAAAAGTCAGAGAGTGCGTGGCTGCCTGTCTATATCAGAGCTGGAATTCCGAATCAGATTCCAAAGGCTGCATTCATGGCCATGTTTATTCTGGAAGTGGATCAGTTCATCCTGACCTCCTTGACTACATCAGTTCTGGACTGTGAAGAAGATGAGACCCCTAAACCCTTGCTGGTGTTCAAAATTACTAAAGCCCCGCTCCAGGGCTATGTGACTCACCTGTTGGATCACACCAGACCAATCTCCTCATTCACCTGGAAAGATCTCAGTGACATGCAGATCGCCTATCAGCCACCAAACAGCAGCCATTCTGACAGGAGACATGATGAGGTAAGAAGGAGAGACAAAGCTTCCAGCCTAGTTAGAAGTCACAGGGTTATTTACGAACCCCCTACCCTAAACCCTCAGGTTCTTTTGTACATTCATTGCCTCAGAAAAGAATCAACCACTGTAAATCAGGATGCAAACTAACTGCCCAGAGGAGCCAGGCAGGCGGGGTCAATGAGCAAACCCCACTGAGGGGCACTGTGGCAAACTGAAGAAAGAGCCAGCCCCTCAGGAAGCAGCTGCCACTCAGCTCATGCCCACCGCTGCCCTGCAAGTATACAAGTGTGCCCACTGTTGCTGTGGCACTCATGTGCCAAGAGAATTTGGAACATGATACTTTTTTTGGTAAAATGCTTAAATTCTTGAATATAGAAAACAATTAAAACTTGTAGTGAAACGAATTGTGCTAGCTACCAAATATTTCTGAGGGCCACATTTGACCCAGGGCTTACCAGTTTCAGAACTGCGGCAGCCTTCGACAGCCTTCCTGAATCACAGAGACCATTGAAGTTAGAGATGACTTTTGTTTACAATTCTTTTATTTTTAACACATTTTTTTTGGTGTGTTTCTTTAAGTTCTGGGGTACATGTGCAGGACGTGCAGGTGTGTTACATAGGTAAACATGTCCATGGAGGTTTGCTGTACCTATCAACCCATCACGCAGGTGGTCAGTCCAGCATGCATCAGCTATTTTTTCTAATGTTCTCTCTCCCTCCACCCCCAACCCCGACAGGCCCCAGTGTGTGTTGTTCACCCAAAATATGGAACACTTTACGCCATTTGTGTGTCATCCTTGTGCAGGGGCTATGCTAATCTTCTCTGTATCATTCCAATTTTAGTATATGTGCTGCCAAGGTGAGCACACAGTTCTTTTATTAATAAATTCTTTTATTCTTTTTTTGTGAGAGCTTTTTATGGGAATCCTTAATTTTAATTAATAACACAGACTCAGGATAGGACATTCCATAGTCTTATTTGATAACTAATTTCACAATGAAACACTTCATCGGGAAGGTCCTACTTCTATCTAATTTCCTTTTGCTGCAGGTTCCACTTCTTTCCTCTGGTTTTGTAGTTAGTGGGAGGGGAGGACAGCTGGTTAAAGTCTTCCACATAATAATGCTTCACGTGCTTAAAGAACTACCAGCAACTTGATTCAAACAGGGTGGAAATTTTAAACGAGCAGACTGATACAGACTTGAGTTCAGGTTTATTAAGGAAAATGAGTGTCGCTGGGGTTATCTCTATTGTAATTTCGGCATTTTCAGCATATAGCCTCAAGAGGAGACAAAGGACTTCACGCTATAAATGCTATGCTTTGCCTTCTGCTTTTACTTCCCCCTCTTCATCATAGTCTGTGGGCCCCCATGGCTTCCCTGTTAGGAAGTAATTTCTCATTGCGCATCCAATCTTAGAGCACCGCTTTTCCGGCTGCTTCCTGTGTGTAGTTTCTGGCATTGTATAATGTACTCTTAAAGCAGAACCTGTTCAAATGTATGATTTTTTTCGTTAGACAGTAACTCTCAATTTTTTCAGTGGAGATCACGCAGTTTTCAGGTTGTGTGGACTGGAAGCCCTGGGCCAGGGGCCCAACCGAATGCATTACCCCTCCAAAACAGACACCTCCTGCCCATGTAGTTTCCTGTTCAGTCTGTTGCTTTGGCAGCCTTGAATCAGTTTCTTTTGTTATTCAGTGTTTGCTGATATAGTGCTGTTTGATTATTTCTCTTATCCTCTCCCATGGACCACATGTTCTTCAAAAGTAGGGAGTATGCCTTGCATTTCTATGTTATACCTCATTCTTCTCTGTCAACATCTGGTGCAATACATACACAGCACATAATAAAGATCAAAACTTATCACATAGCCCCTACTTACTTATTAGTTATGAATTTCATGAAAGCAAATGAAGTTGAGATATTTAAAAATATGTCTAGTGAAATAGATGTCTCTAGATCAGGGTTTCTTGATAGTAGCAGTACGACAATTGCCATTTTGTATCAGATAATTCTTTGTTTGGGAGGTTGTCCTGTGTACAGTAGGATGTTAGTATCCTGGCCTCTACCCACTCGATGACAATAGCATTCTCCCACACAGCCACTTCTGAAACCAAAAATGCCTCCAGACATTCCCAAAAGTCCTCTAGGGGGACAACATCACCCCTAGTTGAAAACCACTTCTCTAGATCCTGCACCTTTGAGAGAGATTGAAGTGACTGAATGTGGGAAGGAGTTGGTCTCCTAAGCAAGTGCAGAGACACTTCTCCAGCATATTACCAATTTTAGATTAATAAATTCGTTTATGTAGAAGAAAATTTAAAAATACTGTTAAAGTAAGGAACAAGATCTAGAACCTGAAAAAGTCAAATCGGGTTGTCTAAATGAAATGTGGAAACCGCAGAAACCTGAATCCCCTCAGAAACCTGAATCCTCTGTGTGTGGGTGTACCCCAAAATTAATGTTACTTTACCCTCTAACGCTTCAGTGTGTGGCTCCTCTGCCTGTGTTTGTTCACAGGTAGAATTGGAGGTATACGACTTCTTCTTTGAAAGGAGTGCACCTATGACAGTCCACATCTCCATCAGAACAGCAGATACAAATGCCCCCCGTGTATCCTGGAATACAGGTAAAGCTCAATATAAGGCATAAAGCAACATAGCCCTGAAGGGAATACAAGAAAGTAGATGGGTCAGGAAAGAAAGGTAGTTTTATTCCTATGTGATACATGTGGCAACTGAAACCCAGACAGATTAAGGGCATCACATAGTAGCTTTTGTTGTTGTTTTTTTTATTCCTCCTGGCAGCGTGAGAAATTTAAATCCAGGATTTCTGTGTCCTGAGGCCAAGTTCTTTCCTCTGCCGGGATAAGACAAAGGGACACTTTTGAACTGAATGAAGCAAAAAAGTGACTATTTGTGATATTGAGCTGTAGTGGGACTGAAATCTCCAACTCAAATTGTTCCAAGGGATTGGAGAAACATTTAGCTTTTATAATCCATAGTCTATTTTTATGTTGGGCTGCATGGAAACTAAAATACGTAAATAAGAGCTTTAACTGCTTTAAAATATGGCTTTCTGTGCCTCTCAATTCTGAGTGGACTTATGTGATGTATATATGTTGATCAGATGTAAATGTGGAATGTAAATGGAGATCTTTTCCTTCTCACTGATCCCATCAATACCATTTGAAACATGCTTATAAGCAGTGGTGGTAGATTGTATTAAGACAAAAATATCTGTCTGATTTAAATCCTCAAGTGGCAGCTTAAACAAGCTGCCTCATGTGTGTGTACTCATAGGTATGTGTTTGTATGTGTGTGAGTTTCAGTAGAGATAGAGAACATCAGATGAGCAGCCTTGATTTATAATTCTGGCTGTACATCCTACTCTACCTCTGTCAGGGGGATAATGAGAGAAAAGACGGCATCAGTAACCTAAAGTTTAGGAATAATCACATGTTGCTTGGGCTCCTGCCTGAGTGTAGAGACAGAATAGTCTGTATGTGTATGTGTGATCGGTGACACCCAGGTTTGCTCAATGTCATTTTGGCTGCTTTGAACATCAGAATCCTTTTTAAAATAAATATTTGCTTATTATGAACTTGATCTGTGCCATCATTGAAATTTGGAGAATACATTTAAAATTATTTATTATTTCACCGTGAAGATATAACCAATGTTAATATTTTGCTGTATATACTTCTAGGCTTCTCGATTGTTCCTCTGCTGTGCTCCATGATGCCTTGTCCTATGCACTCCTGGCTTCCAAACCCTTATTGCCAGTCACAGAGATTCTTCTTATGCACTTCTGTCCATTTCTCCTTCCTTCCTTCCTTCCTTCCTTCCTTCCTTCCTTCCTTCCTTCCTTCCTTCCTTCCTTCCTCTCTCCCTCTCCTTTATATATGAATTAGCCCAATTTTCCTAGAAAACAGACCCTGAGGCAGATCAGACGTACTAACCCTATACTAAAAGCAAGAGTAAGGGGAGAAGCGAATAAAAAGGTGGCATGGCTGAGCTGGTGTCACAGCTTTACAATAAGATAACGCAGATTGCTCTGTAGTGTTGATGTCTCCAGGGAGAAGATGCAACCGCTGTGTCTGGGAAGCACTGGAAGTGGGGTGGGGAAAAGGTCAACAATCTATTAATGGTCAGTTATTTCCCATCTCCTGTCTTTAATGGGTAAAAGTTTACTTCACTGGCTGTTAACTCCCCACATGCCCAGATTGTGTTATCTGGCCCCTCTTAGCAGCCATTGCACACACTTCCTGGGTCCCCTGGTGCAGGGCCTGATCAGCCACAAGGTTGGTCTCGCCGCCACTAGAGGGCAGTGGAGGTAGCTGGCTGCATCAGAAGATGAGGCAGTGTGGCCGGGCACGGTGGCTCACGCCTGTAATCCCAGCACTTTGGGAGGCCGAGGCGGGCGGATCACGAGGTCAGGAGATCGAGACCATCCTGGCTAACACAGTGAAACCCCGTCTCTAGTAAAAATACAAAAAATTGGCCGGGCGTGTTGGCGGGCGCCTGTAGTCCCAGCTACTCGGGAGGCTGAGGCAGGAGAATGGCGTGAACCCTGGGGGGCGGAGCCTGCAGTGAGCCAAGATCGCGCCACTGCACTCCAGCCTGGGCGACAGCGAGACTTTGTTTCAAAAAAAAAAAAAAAAAAAAGAAAAGAAGATGAGGCAGTGGTGGCAGGAGGGCTTTACAATTTTGGAGGCTGGGAACCCTCATGGGGCGGCTGCAGCTAGAGAACAGTCGAGGCCGGGATGGCAGGTGAAGCTGGCAGATGTGAGAGAAGCATAAGATAGGTCCAGCAGCACGCTACGTTGCAATTCGACCAGCTTGCTCTGCTCCCTTTCAGGATTCTCTGTAATCTGTTGTAATATTGGAGTTAATAGTACTAAAAATAAAAATAGTACTAAAAATAAAAGCTACATTCCAGTTTCTTGAAAAGCTTTTAAAGATGCAATATTCAGATGGTTTCATGAGTGGAAATTCATTCATCTTTTCTTAAGCAGTGGCAGTGGAGGTATGACGTTGGCATGTCATAGAACTTGCCAATACCCTTTTCTTATCTTTTTTTTTTTTTAATTTAAGTTCTGGGATACATGTGCTGAATGTGTAGGTTTGTTACATAGGTATACATGTGCCATGGTGGTTTGCTGCATCTATCAACCTGTCATCTAGGTTTTAAGCTCCGCATGCATTAGATATTTGTCCTAATGCTCTTTCTCCCATTGCCCCTCTACCCCCGAACAGGCCCTGGTGTGTAATGTTCCCCTCCCTGTGTCCATGTGTTCTCATTGTTCAGCTCCCACTTATAAGTGAGAACATGTGGTGTTTGGTTTTCTGTTCCTGTGTTAGTTTGCTGAGGATGATGGTTTCCTGTTTCATCCATGTCCCTGCAAAGGGCATGAACTCATTATTTTTTATGGCTGCATAGTATTCCATGGTGTATATGTGCCACATTTTCTTTATCCAGTCTATCATGCCAACACCCTTTTCTCCTTTCTTTCATAGGTCTGAATCTCCTTGAGGGGCAGTCTCGAGCCATCACTTGGGAACAGTTTCAGGTTGTCGACAATGATGACATTGGTGCTGTCCGGCTGGTCACTGTTGGTGGCCTGCAGCATGGATGGCTGACTTTAAGAGGTGAATGATCCAACTTGGTAACCTAGCAAAGAATCCAAAAGTATTTTCTTCAAAAGTAGATGTATTTAACAGACATATGTAGCATCTCTTGGGCCCCATTTCTCAATGAAATTGTCAAATGTAGAAAATCTGGAGATCTTGAAAACATTGACTTTTGTATTGAAATGCTCAGATCAATGTCTAAACATTTATGAATGGTACCTTGTATGTGGCTCATTGTTTAAACCTCAGTTTTGCTTTCTGGATGCCATGCTTGGCTCCTTCTAAGTATACTCCTTAACTAGTTATTTATTTCCTTGTTGGAGGACAGAATGTTTTTTATTTCTCTGCTTCAAAGAAGTATATTGAAAAATTAGGCCGAGCGCAGTGGCTCATGCCTGTAATCCCAACATTTTGGGAGGCCAAGGTGGGGGGATCACCTGAGGTCAGGAGTTCAAGACCAGCCTGACCAATATGGTAAAACCCCGTCTCTACTAAAAATACAAAAATTAGCTGGGCATGGTGGCGGGTGCCTGTAGTCCCAGCTACTTGGGAGGCTGAGACAGGAGAATTGCTTGAACCTGGGCAGCAGAGGTTGCAGTGAGCCAAGATCATGCCACTGCACTCCAGCCTGGGCGACAAAGCAAGATGCCATCTCAAAAAAAAAAAAAAAGAAAAAGAAAAATTAATGCTTAATTGATACTTTAGTAATAATGATGTTATGTTATTAGTAGTAGTAGTCATGGTTTAAAAGAAATAAATTTATAATTCTATGGGATGATAGTTAACAAGGTAATAATCCTAATAAAAGTAATATTTACACTTTATGATAAAATAAGTCATTCCTTATAATGAGCTCAGAGGATTTAATTCAATTATCTTCTTAGTTTCCCTAACTGTAAAGCAGAAAGATAACTTTCACCATCATTTGTGATCAGGGAATTCTGGAATCAAAAACAAAATAATAAATGTATGATAAATCCTCCTGCTTAATCCCAGGACAGTGGGAGGCCAGTTTAAATCTGGGTGTACCAGTCAGATTGGGTGTTCAGTTGTATGTAAGAGAAATCCAAGTGTAGTGGCTTGAAAATTAGTTATTTTCTTCATGTGTTTGAGGCTTGAAGACCCAGAAGGAACAATGAAAGAAGTCATGATCTAAGTTTGCTGTATCTAACAAGTTTTCCTAGGAGCACAATACAACAATTTCCACTTGGATTTCTTTATCAAACTATGTCACATACAACTCCTCAGTGCAAGCAAGTTGGGAAGCCTGAGTATTTTTAAATGACCGTATTGCTATGCCAAATACAACTAGGATTCTGGTAGTGAGGAAGAAGCATAAAGTGGCTCTTGGTCAAGAAAGTGTTAAGTCGGGCCGGGCGCGGTGGCTCACGCTTGTAATCCCAGCACTTTGGGAGGCCGAGGCGGGCGGATCACGAGGTCACAAGATCGAGACCACGGTGAAACCCCGTCTCTACTAAAAATACAAAAAATTAGCCGGGCGGGAGGCGGGCGCCTGTAGTCCCAGCTACTTGGAGAGGCTGGGGCAGGAGAATGGCGTGAACCCGGGAGGTGGAGAGCTTGCAGTGAGCCGAGATCGCACCACTGCACTCCAGCCTGGGTGAAAGAGCGAGACTCCGTCTCAAAAAAAAAAAAAAAAAGAGAGTGTTAAGTCGTTTATTCCTCTAAGGTCTTTAACACAGCCACATGGTGTGAAGAGAATAATGGGGTGCACCTGCCATTAAGAATTGTAAGTCTCTGGCTGGGCACAGTGGCTCACGCCTGTAATCCCAGCACTTCGGGAGGCCGAGACGGGCAGATCACTTGAGGTCAGGAGTTCAAGACCAGCCTGGCCAACCTGGTGAAACCCCATCTCTACTAAAAACACAAAAATAGCCCGTCATGGTGGTACGTGCCTGTAGTCCCAGCAACTCGGGAGGCTGAGGCAAGAGAATTGTTTGAAGCCAGGAGGTGGAGGTTGCAGTGAGCCGAGATCGCGCCACTGCACTCCAGCCTGGGCGAAGAGGGAGACTCCGTCTAAAAAAAATAAATAAATAAATAAATTTAAAAAAAGAAGAGTTGTAAGTCTCTGAAGAAAACAAAGCAATGTTTATTAATACTATAGAAATGAAACGGAGAGTAGGAGACCATAATGCATTGATGGTCTGGGTTCAGAGGAGATAGAAAATAGTATGATCATTTATTAAGCTTTACTTTGTGACAGATACTGTGTAAAGCATTCTGTATACTTTATCTTGTGTATCTCATATCAACTGTATGATATTAGATACCATCATTATTCCCATTTGACAAATGGGTAACCTGAGACTTAGAACAACTGATTTATCTAAGGTCATACACCTAGAAAATGGCAGAACTGGGATTTGAACCCAGTCTGTTAGATATTAGAGCTCTAGCTCTTGGTCTTTGAGCTAGTAATTTTCAAATAGGCTTGTTAACACTGGTTGTTGCCTCACTCCCACCCACCTCTGAATTTCTGATTCAGCAGATCCAGGGTAAGGCTTAAGAATTTGCGTTTCTAAAACTTTCCAGATGGTACGAGGCTGCTGGTTTGAGACCACTCCTCTAAGAACTGCTGGCATGTAGGATGGTAGCAATTAGCTGAAGAATAACCAACATTTATTGTAGGCTTACTGTTGCTTAAGTTCTCTCATTCTTGCTGTGGATTATGGGGTAAGTATTTGTATTAGTAAGGGTTCCCTAGAGAAATTAAATCAACAGAATGTCCTATCTATCTATCTATCTATCTATCTATCTATCTATCTATCTATCATCTATCTACCTACCTACCTACCTACCTACCTACCTACCTACCTATCTATCTATGAGGTGATTTTTTCGCGGAATTGGCTTATGTAATTGTGGAGGCTAAGAGCTTCCACGTTAGGCTGTTGGAGAACCAGGAAAGCCCAGGAAGTCATGGGTATTAGTCTGAAGGCCCGAGAACCAGGGAAGCTGTTGGGTAACTCCCAGTCCAAAGCCAAAGGCTTGAGAAGTGGGCAAGGGGAGTGGAGAGGGGTGAATGGGGTAGGGAAGGTGGAGGGTGGAGGGACAAATGAGGGTGTTAGAGGGTGGCTGGTTTATGTTCCAGAGTTCAAAGGCCCAAGAGCCAGGAGCTCCAGTGTCAGAGGGAAGAAGATGGAAGGAAGTCTCAGCTCTAGAAGAGAGACAGCATTCCCCTTTCCTCTTCCTTTTTGTTCTATTCAGTCTCTCAATGAATTGGATGATGCCTGCCCACAATGATGAGCGTGATCTTTTCTCAGGCTACTGATTTGAATGCTAATCACTTCAAGAAACACTGCTTCACAGAACCACCCAGCAATAATATTTTACCAGTTGTCTGGGCATTCCTTAGCCCAGTTAAGTTGATGGACAAAGTTAAAACCATCACGGTAGTATTATCCATGTTTTATAGATGAGTTTCATAAATTAAATACCTTGCTCATATCTGCACAACTGATAAATGTTGGAGCCAGTATTCAAAACTAACAATCTGTAGTTTTTCCAGGTAAGGGAAATATGGGCTGCACACTTTGCTTAGCAGCCTCTGCTGTACTGATGCTTTCCCAATGCTGCTGCTTCTGCAGTCCCTTGCTCAATCTGCTCCGTCTCTGCTCTCTCCCTCAGGGGGGAAGGGATTTCTCTTCACTGTGGCTGACCTCCAGGCTGGAGTTGTTCGCTATTATCATGATGACAGCGACTCCACCAAAGACTTCGTGGTCTTCCGGATATTTGATGGCCATCACAGCATCCGTCACAAATTCCCCATCAACGTCTTGCCCAAAGATGATAGTCCCCCATTCCTCATAACCAATGTTGTGATTGAACTGGAGGAGGGGCAGACCATCCTGATCCAGGGATCCATGCTGCGAGCTTCAGATGTGGATGCTAGTGATGACTATATCTTCTTCAATATCACAAAGCCTCCACAGGCTGGGGAGATCATGAAGAAGCCAGGGCCAGGACTGATAGGTAAGTTCTGGGCAGTTAAGATCATTTGAATGGAATTCACTCTTCCATAGAGAACCTTCTATGTACCCTTCTGGGTTTGCTGAAATTGTGTCCGAGTTTGTGCTAAGGTGAACATCAAGTTTTTGAAGTAAGATAGTATTTTTATTCCTATTTTATAATGAGGAAGCCTGAGATTTAGGAAAGTTAATTTGATCTGTCCAAGGTTGTAAATCTACAGATTTCCAGAGCTGAGCCTCAAAGTAACTATTCCACTATGAAAAATTAAGTCAGCCGAGCAAGGTGATAGAACAAATTAGTCTAAAAGGAGATTTTTGGACTATTCTAGATTACTGATAATTTCATGAATAACATTTGTTTACATTTTGTTAGAATCATTTTGTAACTACTTCTTAAAGTAGGTACTTCCGGAGTTTGACAAAATAGGGATCAAGTAAGTAGTTAGTGTTACTTTGTATATTTGAAATAAGAGTAAGTTTCTTGAAAATATTTTTCTAATGCTAATTTTTCCATATATCAAGACAGATGTAGCAACTTTAGTTTTCCTGCTTTATTATTTATTTTTCTGCTTTATTATTTATCTTTGATGAAGATGTTTAATGCAGATTCCTTGGGTACATATAATATACTAGACAGATAAGACTTTTGAACATAAGTCCAATATCATTGTCCCTTGATATTTGATAGGCTTGTACAAAAGTATGTGGTGTTTTATGGACCCAATAGGCTATCCTGTCCCTGGCTTCCTTCAGAGGGATTTGTTTAATGGAATCATTTATTATCGTCACTTTGGTGGAGAAATCTTTGAAGATTCTTTTCAATTTGTCCTGTGGGACAGCCATGAACCTCCAAATCTTTCAGCGCCACAGGTAAGAGACCATTTCTGAACACTTTCCCAAAGTCTTATGCACAGGTATCAATTCTAGGAGATGTGGTTAGAAACCACATGAAAACAGGCTTCAAGGTTCAAAATTTGAAAAACAATCAATTAAACAAAATTAAGCAGATTTCTTTGCAATAGGACTACTCAAATGTTTCCTTTTTGAAAGAGTTTTATATATATCTATGTATTCAGTGTTTCAGGGTCATTTAACTATGGGTCCCTTTTATGTAGAGCAGCTCACAAAATTTGCTTGTCTCCAGACACTCAAGAAAACATTTATTCTATATGTGGTGATTGAATTATAGGCTCTAGAGTTAGGCTGCCTGAGTTTCCCTCTTGATCTTGACACTGACTGACTGGTCAACCCATGCTGCAGTTTCCTTGTCTGTAAAACAGATAATAATAGAACCTTCCTTTAGAGTTATTGTGAAGGTGAGATAATACATATAAAGTACTGGGAACACTTTGGTACTTGGGAAACACTCAATAAATACATTAGCTATTACTTATTGTTGTCTTTAAAGATCTAAGAGTCTCTTACTACCACTAGAGGGTATAATTTAAATGTGTAGAATGTAGAAATAAGTTTAAGCAAACATTGCCATATAGAAATTACAGAAAGTGGAGTCAGGGTAGTGTCTGGACAACTATAATAGAGTAGACTCCTTGAAAGGAGAGGCTGGTTGATAATAGAGATTTTAAAAAAGGACAGCTGAAATTAAGTAATCACCTACTGATATGGTTTGGCTGTGTCCCCACCCAAATCTCATCTTGAATTGTAACTCCCACAATTCCCATGTGTCATGGGAGGAACCCGGTGGGAGGTAATTGAATCTTGGGGGCGGGTTTTTCCTGTGCTGTTCTTGTGATAGTGAATAAATCTCACAAGATCTGATGGTTTTAAAAACGGGCGGTCCCCTGTACGAGCTTGCACTCGCTCTGTCTGCCTGCTGCCATCCATGTAAGACGCGACTTGATCCCTTTTGCCTTCTGCCATGATTGTGATACCTCCCCAGCCATGTGGAACTGTACATCCATTAAATCTCTTTCTTTTGTGAATTGCCCAGTCTCGGGTATGTCTTTATCAGCAGTGTGAGAACAGGCTAATACAACTACTATGTACAGTACTTTTTGCTAGGCATTTTTTACCTGTTGTCTTGGAAGATAGCCTGTATATGGATCCAAGTAAATCTCCAACCTGTTATAGAATGACTGCTTAAAGCAAGGGTCCTATTTGTGACATAATGCCTTCCCATAATGTCATAGACACTGACATTCGGTAATGCATAGATGATTGAGCCATTCATCTGTGTGCTAAGAAGAGTATAACAGAAGGAGATGATCAGGAAGAATGATTCCAGAGAGCTCAGAAATGGAATGCAGTAGGTGATCCCTATTAAGAAGGAATAGAGAATGAATGAGAAAACTCAGTTCATCTGCTGTGTGACTAACAGGTCAATTCCTTTTCAAATAACATCTCCCTCTTTTTATCAATGTATTTTATGTCATTTCTAGATTAAGTTTTTGCTTGAAACCTTAGTTGATTTGATAGTTCAAGATGGTAACAGTTAATAGGATTTACTTCTAAATCTTCTGTGTATTTATACAATCTGAGTTATGTTTCTGACTAGGATACCTTATCACTTTTAGCAGCCTATAGGCCTTTTTAAAAATGAAAAATTCAGGACTTCTTTTTTCTTCTTTTGTTGTTATATATTTTATAAATCATGCTCTTCATATACAAAAGTATAGATGTCAGATTTCTCTGTAATGAAAACTTTAGTGCAATATAATTATTTCTGAATCTGGGCAAATTGGTCAAACTAAACTCTGTAGATCTAGTTATAAGTTTATTTCCTGTGATGGATAGGTTTCTAAAGATGCTTATCATGTTTTTCTCTGCTTTCATCTTTTTAATTTATGTTAGAAAGAGAAAGAGAAGGGGAGAGAGGGAGATCTACAAATTTGCTCTCTTCGTTACCATGTTTCTTTGACCCCTAAATATTTATCCAGCTCAGACGTGTGGCCTACCTCTCTACCTGACATCTTTACATGTATGTATCATCAACATTTTAAATTCATTGACCACAATACATTTAGCATGTGTCCCTAAAAACTTGCACAAAATAACTAGCTGGAATCTCTGAATCATCCCCGACTCCTTTCTCTAATGTCAGCACAACTCATCAGTCAGCAGGTTTAGTAAATCTGCTTGATGAGTTTTTCTGATCTACCTTTACCTCCCCACCTCACTGCCATTGCTTCAGCTCCAACCTTCATCTTTTCTGGACTAGATTATCCTCAGAACCCCTCCCATGGCCTTTTACAAATAGAGGTGATTAACCAAATCCTTATAGTTGCAATGAATTAAAACTCATTAATATGGTAGCAGTATTCTTAGTGAAATTAAGCTAGCATCTGTTTTTCCCATTCTCCCTCTTCTGGTTGGTGGTAACTTTGTCTTAGTTCCTCTCCAGACTATGGACTTGCTGTCAGCTCTGACATCACCGGTTCCAAGAATCCTCTGACGACCCCATTCCACAAACCCTCAGGCAGGATCAGCTTATCCTTTTATATGCTCTGGCATCTGTTTACACGTGTCTTTGTTGTTGAACTTTCTATAAAGTAAGACCACTATTTCTTTTATTGGATCAACTCTGATCTCCTTGACAGTAGGGACCCGGAGTTATTCATTTCAATGTTTCTAGACCTAGATATCTGACTCAATGTAGACCCTCACAAACTGCTTATTGATCACAAAATGAATTCTGGTTCTTTCAACATTTACTGAAACTAGGAGGAAATAAGACCCAAACATTTAGTAGAGACTAGGGAGGGAGTGAGATGGGGAGGTAATAAGTGTAAAGCTTTATTCTTCAGAGTTTCTAGAAATAAGTGTGTGCATGCCAATGAAACAAGTATTGTGTGTGTGTGTGTGCGCGCGCGCACGCGCTGGCAAGCATTTTTATATTTAAAGCTCTGATATTATCAGTGAAACTCCAATATTTGAGGAACTCAAATGATTACCTGGTTTATTTGATGTTTACATTGTCAATTTGGACAAGTATCTAGTCATGTCATACAAATAAAAATAGATTTAAAATATTCAACAAAATTCATAACTTTCAGCTGCTCAACTAGAAGTCCAGATAAGATGATTACTTGATGGTAGCTTTTGTGATCAGAATATTCCATGGTTTTGTTTTATTTTGATGTTGTAATGGAAGCACAGATGAGCAATGCCAATTTTGTCTACAAAAATGGCATTCAGAATACTCAATTTGAAAATGATGAGAATTCCTTTTGAAATTGACACACAAAGCAAAACTAAAATATGATTAAGCTTTTTCTATGACATAAAAAAGGCTAGAACTTCAGCTCAGTCACCTACAAGCTGTGCTCCCTGGGGCAAATCATTTAACCGCTTTGGGGCTCAGGTTTTTTTCTCTGAACATTGGGAATAATAACCATGGCTATTATTAGTAAAGTGCTATCTAGATCACACAAGATAGCTAGTAGCACAGTGAGTACTCAGTATTTAGTAGGTGCTCAATAAATTAATTCCCTGTTTCTATCCTTTCATGACTGTTGCCAAAGTTTACAGCATGTTTATCCATTATGAAGCATTTCAATAATTAAAAATTAAATCCAGTTATCAAAGTAAACACAATGGCAGTCATTTTTCTATTCTCCTGGAGTCTGTGTCATGATTTTTTTCCCTCCAATTATAGTGTTTTGCTAATCTACAAAGTTCAGAAATTCTCTGTGGGACCTCCCAGCCGTAGTGTGGATCAGTGAGGCTCCACTTAATTGGAAAACTGGATTTAATAATGAAACAATAGTTATTGTGCCTTCAAAGAGACCATTTTCCATGCTAATTTATTCTCCAATGTGTTCTTTGTGTAAGAAGAATATACAGCATGCTTTTTTATACCGCCGTAATAATTCTTGGTGGGCACATTTGCGTGTGTGTGTGTGTGGTTTTAAGGAGCAGAGAGAGTTTAATATACAAGACAGGGCAAGAAGGAAGGGAGAAGGCAGAAGGAAGAGGCTCCCCTGTACAGAGACAGAGGTGGGAATAGGGCTCTAAAGCTGAAAGAGGAGGTCCCCAAGTATGGTGGACACCAGCCATGTATATATGCAGAGGCTGGAGGAGGTGATGTCTGATTTGCATAGGGCTCAGGGAATAGGTTTGACCAGGCATGTCATTCATGTAGCCCATGAAAAAGCTGGTCCTCCTACACTAGCCTTTTAATATGCAAATGCAGGGCACCCTGATTTCTACACACGTGGGGATATGTGGGGGTGGCCACGTTGCCAGGAGCATATGGGCCAAGGGCAAGAAGGCCAAGGGAATTGCCATGTTGGGTGTACCCAGTTTCTAATGGCCAGCATTTGCGTATCAAAGGTTGCCCACCTGACTCTAAAAGCCGGGGCTTTACAAGAAACTTTTCCAGATATGCTTTAAAAGATGAAAACTACCCAAGGACCCCTTTTCCTCTCTATCTGCATAAAATAATTTCTTTTTCTTAATAACTCCTACCACATTCCTCCCTGTAGCAATATCACACTAACTGCAGTTAGGGGGTTTTGGGCGAAGACTCTTTCTGGCTACTTCCTACTTAAAAGGGGCATTGAATGGGGAGCAGCAGTTAGGACTCCTCCTGAGGTTGATTTAAGGGTCTTCAGAAGAATGGCATGTCCATGTGTGGTTCAGTTTGCAGCACCATTTGGAGTTTGATTGCTTTTAGGCGAGAAGAAACAATCTGAGTTATAGTACTGAATATATAGCGTCCAAATATCAATTGAAGACATATAAGCAAGAGAGGGCTTAATAAAGGGGTTAACCAATTCCATAAAGAAGACTGGAATTTATTAAAGAGGGATTGTAGCCACCCAGGGCTGAAGCTGGCATTTTCCCTGAGCCTGTTAATAATTTTGATTTGGTTTTTAAGTACCTGTAGATTTTCCTTTCCTTTACTAGGTGTTAATCCAAAAGCAGCATGTTTCATTTAAAAGTGCATCACTAAACCCAGTAAAAAATCCTAGCAGACTTAGTGATAGTAAAACTTTTATGCTTCCTTTGTCAGTTAACTGTTATCCTGGTTATAAGGATAATAATTAAGCAAAATACTACAGCAATGAAAACTCTCTGCCCAATATTTTAGTTAGAAGGTGCTACCGTGTACAACCCTATTGCAAATAGTAGAGTGAGGACAGCAATTCCCACAAGTGTGGTGTGGTAGATAATTTCCATCTAAAATTTTACTTGCCAAGATATAGAATTCCCCTTTGGGGGTCTATGAAGTTGCTTGGTTTTATTTTCCCAAACAAAGAAAGCTCAGAGTTATGGGCACCTTACTCACTTTCATTACCTGGCAGAATTTGCAATATAATTGCCCAGAACTACCATATCGATTCACATTTTGACGTTACCCATCCCTTTTTTTTTTTTTCCAAGCTGCAGATCACCACTTGATTCACAGGAATAAGCAGGGTTAGTCTAAAATGTAGGCAAAAGGCTTAAAAACAAGAGACTAGGATTTAATGACACATGTATAAGCTTTGGAGCAAAATTTTTCTCTTCAGTCCTCATTTTTGGTAAAAAGTAATTATGAATAAACTTTAGTCTTATAGTTGGCCTGATTATTTGCATAAAGTGCAGCAAGAATGGTTATTTTTACGTAGGCCTTTTGGATTGGCTTTGATGAAACGCTGTTTCACAAGGAATTTCAGATAAGACTTTTAAAGCCGAGCCCAGCCATGGGTTTGTATCCTCTAATACCTGTGAGTTGGGTGATCCTTTCCTCTTGAGGTCCCAAGATAAACTCATAGCTTCCAGACCTATGAGAAAGTGACATTCTTCACTGAGCACAGGTTAGGAACCCTGCGTGGTGACTGTATAGCTAAGGTGGTAGGCCACTTCTCCCTAAGGGGCTGTAATTGGCTGTACATGTCGAGCTTGATTCCTTAAAGGGAAACCTACCCTTTCAGTCAAAGCCTGGATAAAATAACCAGTTTTCCAGTTGTGTCCTGTTGACAAAGAAAAATTGATTCTTATTGCACTGACGCAACCAACTATATTGCCATAAGAGTACTTACTGATAGTCTCCAAATTCTAGAGGAATCAGGCAGAGAAAAACAAACATGCTCCAAATTTTGTTTACAGGAGTATACCTTACTCAATTATTAAAGGCTGTAAATAGTTTAAATAAGTTTCCTTGACTCTGAAAAACTAAACAAGGATTAGCAATTTTCCAAGCGAAAGTCAGAAAGTTTGCTTTAACTTTCTGAGTGTAGTCCATTTCCTTAAATTTTGTTTTGCTTGATATTTGTGAACATGTCAGTTTTTTAGGAGTCCGGTAGATTCTCCCTCTATTTCAGTGTTACAATCTTCAAAGCTATTAAAAACCTGCATTTGAGAACACCTGTTAAAGTCTTTAATATAGGTTGATTATAAACCATCTTTTGAGAAGGAGCAAAGCAAGACAACAATTGTCTGTGAATGGCAACATTTCCAGGATAGTTACAGTTAAAAACATGACGGGCAAAGAACTTTATTTATCTTCGTGGTTTACAATAACTTTACCCTTAATTATGATTGATAGCATATACTTAGGCATTAGAATTTTAGAAAACCCATACGATTTTTGAACATATATTAGTGTTCACCAAAATATAACTTAAAGAAGATTGGACATCATTTTGGCAATCTCATGTGACTAAACATGTCAAATAATCCTGTTTACCTCTTTTCTGAATGTTTCAGGGCCCTCTGAACCATTCAAAATCCAGGCATCAGGAAGGATAATTTCCAGATTGCCATAAATTATTTTGCCAAAATGATGACTCAAAAGGCAAAAACATTTTATTAGTCTTTACTATGACATGAAAATCCTGATTAAAGCTAAATTTTACCCTTGCATTGGTTTATTTGTTCAAGTGAAACCTTATAGATTATTCCATTTTATCAATTTGACCATGAGATGAAATTTTTACAAACCTTTTATAACCCTTTTACTAAAGGACAGAGTAGTGTCTTAAGACCTCCTTGCTATGCTTTTATTTCAATGCTTAATTTATGAAAAGACCATATAGATACCATGGGAGAAGGGAACTTGAAGGGGCCCCAAATAAGGGGGACCCTCGATGACTTCCCTGAAAGTTACATTTTTAATTTTGGGAAACTGTTTTCCCTGGGCCTGCCCGATATGGCTGCAAAAGAAAATAAACCCCTTTTTCTTCAAAGTTTCAAGGTCGAAGGAGTCCCAGTGCTTCAAAATACGTTCCAGGGGAGTGCATGTTGAAGACGATCTGTTACCCATCTAGAAAGGGAAGTGAGAATAAAAGCGTCGTTTTTGTCTCCTTTTCTGTATGTGATCCAGGATGGAGATGAAAACAGTAGAGGGCGTCCCCCCAACTATTTTCTGTCCATCGCTCTTGGATTCCCAGCACCCACTTAAATGTGCCGCACATGACTGCAGGCGTGACCCTCCAAGCCATGGGGCCAGAGGAACTGAGTTTTGGACCTTAGTCACGCTGTCCCCAAGCAATCAGTTGACTGCCTTTTATTTCCCTTTGACCTCCTAGACTTGTGTGGCCTGTGTGGCTTCCAAAAAATAGATTTCAAGAAAAATAATGTAATTGGGCAAGGCCCCTTTAAGGGAGGGTGGATGCTAGATTGAACTCTGTATCCTGCTATAATAGCCCAGGCTAAAGCATTTACCCATAGAAAAATGGTTCTGGTTAACTTCCAGACTTAAAATCCCTTTCCTAATTAAGTACTGTTTTAATAGGAGACAAAATAGGTGCCTTAAAGGAATGTAGGAACCAAGTGTCCATTTTCCTGCCAGTGGGACAATATCGAGATTAAAATTTGGCTGCAGAAGATGTTTTACTCTTAATTGTTAAAAGCAGAAATTTTCCATTCAAAGAAGAGGCCTAGAGCCTGATTTCTACTAGGTGGCTTAGAAATACCATGTGCTGGCCAGAGAAGTGGTGTCAAGTAACCTCACTGTAACCCTGTTCCTAGACTGTAAAAATCCTTGCACATTTCACGCAGAGAAAGAGTAAGAGGCTGTGGATAGAAAGGGAAGAAGAGCTTTGCAACAGGATAGTTGAGGTTCTCTGCCAACACCCAGAATGGGCTGCTGGAGGCTGCATCCGGTCCAGAGGCCTTTGAATCACACCTGGCCAGAAATTCTCAGTTGCCTCAGAACTTTTCCCAGCCTCACCTGATGGCAGGGTCACCAGTGAAGAGAAGCTAGTTCAAGCATGACCAACATTCCCAATACCTGTGGGTAATGGGGGGTTCTCCAAGTTCTGCCCAGCAAGCCTTATATCCGTGACTTGAGTACGGCAGCCAACACTAAGCGTATATACTAGGTTGACGGATGCCTGTTGATTTATTTGATTTATTTTAATATAGAGGCGAAGAGTGCCTCGTAATGACAGAACAGATTTTAAGCTTGTTCCCACACTCGCCACTCTGACGAAAGCTGTTCCTCAGATTCCTGGCCAATGCACCAAAGTGATATGGCTTCGATGAGTGAAGGAACACCAAGATTCTTGGCCCTCATGCTGGTTTAGATAAAACGACACGGACACACGTGGAGTGGTTTTAAGGAGGGGAGCATTTAATAGGCAAGAAGGAAGGGAGAAGACAGAAGGAAGAAGCTTCTCCGTACAGAAACAGAGCAGGGGCGCTCCAAAGCCGAAAGAGGAGGGGGTCTCCCGGTGGGCACATTTTTTTAACATGCTTTATGATGGCCTAAGTTGATACGTCTTTACATATTTATGCATGTTCAAACAATTATTATTCTGTGAGTGAGAAAAGTCCCATTTTAACAAACTCCATTGAGAAATAAAGTGTTCTCAATGCACTGAAATTTGATTGTAACAAAAGCATTATTAAACACCCAATCTAAGGCAAACAGTAGAAAACTAGTACTCAGATCAATTGCTGGGCTCTTGCTTGCTGGCTTCCCCCATGTCCCTCCAGCCTGCTTATGGCTACAGACTTATAAGGAATCAGAATATAAAGTGATAAATCAGTATACAAAATGACAAAACCTGGCCTTGATCCTCATATTCAGGCTCACAATATGATACTCCACCAGCTGGTACCTGACTTTCTTGTGGGAATGGGTTCTTAATCCTTTCTCTGCCCTGATTCTTTGATTTCTGCTAGCTCTTTCTTTTGCATCTTCCCTTGAAACTATCCAGTGCTATTTGTCACCCCCAGGAACTACTTACACTGTTAGTTTTGCCCACCCACTCTCTTCTCTGACTTGTGGTAAATGTGCACCCCCTGGGTACCTGTTCTCTCGTCTGGTCATGTTTCATTTCTCCCTTCCACTTCACCCATGTGCTTTTGTGTCACCTTCTTCCATTCTTTCCTCATTTTCTAGTCCTCTTTCTGCATCTCTCATCTATCCTTATTTTTATTCTCCCTTTTTCTTCTAATATTACTCTCTCCTGGATTAATATCTCTGAAGGCTTAAGCTCTATAAAGCTGTCTACCAAGTAGAATAGAGTTGGAAATGTTTTTCAAAAGCAAGTTGAGTGAGTGAAGCTGTCTTAGTCCATTTTGTACTGCTACACCAGAGTACTACAGACTGGGTAAGTTATAAACAATAGAAATTTATTTGGCTCATGGTTCTAGAGGCTGGGAAGTCCAAGATCAATGGACTACATTTTGTGAGGGCCTTCTTACGATATCATAATAGAGCGGAAAACATCATGTGGATGAGAGAGAGCAAGAGCTCGAACTTGCAGCCTCAAGCCCTTTTATAATGATCACTAACCCATTCATGAGAGTGGAGCCCTCATGACCTAAACACCATTAGGCCCCTCCTCCAAACACTGTAGCATTGGTGATGAAGTTTCCAACATATGCTTGTTGGAAGACACATTCAGTTCATATCAGAGACTTTATTTGATGACAGTCATGGCAACCAAGATAGAAAAAGTTCATGGAGCAGGCTGTGGAAAAGACCCATGATGCCAGGCAAAGCACCATTTTCAGACAGTAATGAATAGCTTTTCCACAACCTATGATGGATTATTATAAAAGAAATGTTATGATAAAAGCTGTTTGGCAAGTCCTCCTTACCCTCTAGCATGATACCAACCTGTAAGTGTAGTTTTAAGACTTAAAATCTCAAACAGGACCTGACTTACTCAGTTTGCAAACATTAATAAAGTGCCTCCTACCTACAAAAAAATTGTGGTAGATGTTGTGGAGATACAGAAATGAATGTAATATTTATTGGGCACCTACTATGTGCCAGACATTTTACCCACATAGTAATATTTGATCCTTATAACAGCTCTGTGAGGTTGTTAGTATTATGCTTAACTTACTAATAAGAAAAATGACACTAAAAGGTTAAGTAACTTGTTCAAGGTTAAATAGCTGCTAGTAAGTGGTGTATTCAGGACTGTAACTGTACCGTCAAATTCCATGTGGTTTACACCATATTGTAATGCTGGCCTCATGGAACTTTCAGTCTGGGAGAGAGACTCATTTGTAAACTAACAATACAAAACAGTAGGATAAGTATGCTAGTTGAGGGATGTCTAAGTTTGTTTAATCTGCTATAACAGGATAAATGACTTATTTAGAAATAATAGAAATTTATTTCCATAAATAAATTTATACATAAATAAGCCATAATATTCTACCCCGGCACCCCCCACCCCCACCAATTTATGTTCTTCTCCCATACAAAATACACTAATTCCATCTCAACAGCCCCCGAAGTCTTAACTCGTTTCAGCATTAGTGCAAAAAAATAAAGTCTAACATCTCATTTAGTACATATTTATGTACTAAATCAGGTATGGGTGAGACTTTTGGTACAATTCATCCTGAAACAAATTTCCCCTCCAGCTGTGAGCACATAAAATCAAACAAGTTATATGCTTCTAAAATACAATGGTGGGACAGGTATAGGATAGACATTCCTCTTCCAAAAGGGAGAAATAGGAAAGAAGAAGGGATCCAAAACTCAACAGGGCAAACAATATTAAGTCTTGAGGCTTGTGCATAATCTTCTTTGACTCTGTGTCCTGCCTTCTGGACACGCTGAGGCTACAGTTGGGCCCCCAAGGCCCCAGGCAATTCCACCTTTATGGCTTTTCTGGGTACAGCCCATGCAACAGCTGTCAGAGGTTGGCGTCAGGTGCCTGAGGCTTTCCTAGATGGTGTTGCACATTGGTGGTCTCTGGGGTGGCCCTGACCCCATGGCTCTGCTGGGCATTGCCCTAGTGGGTACTGTCTGCAGCAGTCTTGCACCTGAGGCAACTCTCTGCCTGAGTCCTAAGGCTTTCAGAGGCATCTCTTGAAATCTAAGTGGAGGCAGCTGTGTTTTCACAGCTCTTGCACTCTGCACACAAGCAGAGTTGGTATTTGTGCCAAGGCCTACTTCTTGTGTTCTCCAGAGTGGTGGCTCAGGTGGTTCCTAGGCCTGCTTGGGCCACAGCTGGGATGGCCAAGGACTGCATCAGAATGTAGGGAGCAGAGATTTGAGGCAGTGCTGGACAGAGACCCCACAGGTCCCTCCCTTGAAACCATTCTGTCCTCAAGGCCCTGGCATTCTGAACCTGTGATGGGAATGGTGGCCTGATGTCTAACATACCTTCAGGGTCATTTTTCCATTGTCTTGATAAATAGCAGCTGATTTCTTTCTATTCATACTAATCTCTTTATCATATAGGCACTTGGTCACACCTTTTGTGGCCTCTCCTAAAGATGCTTTTTTATTCTTTATATGGTCAGGCTGAGAATTTTTCAAATCTTTTAAGTTCTGCTTCCCCTTTGACAAAAAATTCTGGCTTTAGTTCATTTCTCTTTTCTAGTATTTTACTATAAGAAGTCAAGAAAAGCCATGCAACGTGCTCAACTCTTCGCCTAGTTATTTCTTCCACCACATGTCCTACCTCAACCCTGCTCAGTTCTGCCTTACATAACGTGTCAGAACACAGGCACCATTTAGCCAAGTTCTTTGCCACTTAAGAAGATCTTTCTTCCAGTTTCCAATAAGATATTGCTCATTTCTACCTAAGACCTTATCAGAAGGGCCTTTACTGTTTGTGTGTCTACCAATGTTCTGATTATGACCACTTAGGTAATCTCTAAGAAGATTGAAGCTCTGTCTATAGCACATCTCTTCTGAGCCCTCACCAGAATTGCCCTCTATGATCTATTCACAGCAGTATAGGCTTTTTCTAGCCCACTTCTCCAAATTCTTCCGGTCTGTACCTATTACCCAGTTCTAAAGCCACTTCCACATTTTCAGGTATTTCAGTACCTATCTCTGTCTTAGTCCATTTGTGCTGCTATGGCAAAATACCTGAGACTGGGTAATGTATAAATAATAGAAATTTATTTCTCACAGTTCTGGCAGCCGGGAAGTCCAAGACCAAGTTGCCAGCATGTTTTGTGTCTGATGAGGGCTGCTCTCTGCTTTCAAGATGGTGCCTTGTTGCTGTATACTCCAGAGGGAACAAATGCTGTGTCCTTACACAGCAAAAGGGATAGAAGATGAATTCACTCCCTTGAGCCCTTTTATAAGGCATGAGTTCATTCATGAGGGTAATTAGACACTCATGAATTCAACCTCATGGTCCAATCACTACTAATGGCCCTGCCTCTCACTAATCTTGTATTGGGACTTAAGTTTCAACATAAATTCCAGAGAAAACACAAACATTCAAACCATACCAAGGGATAAGTAAAATTCAGGAACAATTCCAATTGAGAAATTGGAGAAAGATCTAAGAAGAGCCATTAAGGGCGAGAAAGACTCAGGTTGCTGGATAAAACAGGAGAAAAGCATTCTAGAAGTGTGGTCAAGGACCAGTACATCGTCAGTCCATTGTGTATAATTACAGTGTTGGATTGATGTTAAAAGGTAGTAAAAGATGTTGAAAGGTGGCTGGGTAGTGGCTCACGCCTGTAATCCCAGCACTTTGGGAGGCCAAAGAGGGCGGATCACTTGAAGTCAGGAGTTCGAGACCAGACTGGCCAACATGGTGAAACCCCATCTCTACTAAAAATACAAAAATTAGCCGGGTGTGATGGTGGAAGCTTGTAGCCCCAGCTACTCAGGAGGCTGAGGCAGGAGAATGGTTTGAACCTGGGAGGTGGAGCTTGCAGTGAGCTGAGATTGCACCACTGCACTCCAGCCTGGGTGACAGTGCGAGACTCCTCAAAAAAAAAGATAAGGTTGAGAAACAGAGTGCATATTGAAAGTCTTGGATGCCATGCTAAGGAGTTTGGATATTCTATAAATAATTCCACACTTTCTGAGCAGTTGTTTTAAGATTTTTTTTTTTTTTTTTTTTTTTTTTTTTTTTTTGAGACGGAGTCTTGCTCTGTCACCCAGGCTGGAGTGCAGTGGCGCAATCTCGGCTCACTGCAAGCTCTGCCTCCCGGGTTCACGCCATTCTCCTGCCTCAGCCTCTCCGAGTAGCTGGGACTACAGGCGCCCGCCACCACGCCCGGCTAATTTTTTGTATTTTTAGTAGAGACGGGGTTTCACCGTGGTCTCGATCTCCTGACCTCGTGATCCGCCCGCCTCGGCCTCCCAAAGTGCTGGGATTACAAGCGTGAGCCACCGCGCCCGGCCCAGTTGTTTTAAGATTTTTGAAGTGGTAAATTAACTTATTTGATTTGTACTTTTTTTGAAGATAACACTAGAGGTATGAAAAGTCTAGATTAGCTCTTGGATTTAGGGCTAATAGACAGCTGTTGCAATAATGTAAGGAGGAAATTATGAAAGTTAGGCCAGTAGCAATGGGAATGACACTTGCGTGTGGGATGTGGAGTATGGTCACTGCATAGGAAATTTTATAAGTAGAAACTCTGGGACTTGGTGGTGTGTTATATGTGGGTGGAGAAGGAGGAACCAAAATTCATGTCAAGGTTTCTAAGATTGATGACTGAATATAGGGAAGTATCAAAGAAAGCACGGGTTGTTGGTAGAAGAGAGATGTAAAAATAAAACCAGGAACATATTTTGTGTTTTATATGCCCATTCTGTAGCACTCATGACTGGATTTACCATAATTGTGATATATATATATATATATATATTTTTTTTTTTTTTTTTTTGAAATGGAGTCTCATTCTTGTCATCCAGGCTGGAGTGCAATGGCGTGATCTCGGCCCACTGCAACCTCCTCCTCCAGGATTCAACTGATTCTCCTGCCTCAGCCTCCCGAGTAGCAGGGATTACAGGCACCCACCACTACACCCAACTAATTTTTGTATTTTTCGTAGAGACGGGGTTTCACTATGTTGGCCAGGCTGGTCTCGAACTCCTAACTTCAGGTGATCCGCCCACTTCGGCCTCCCAAAGTGCTTGGATTACAGGGGTGACCCCCTGCACCTGGCCTGTGATAATTATATTCTTAAAATATAATACTAAATGAGTAGAGGATTTCCATTTTTGGCTCATATTCTTAATAGCTCCTGAATCACTTGACAGAAGTATATTATAAATGACGGTTTTTGAAATTATCTTAACTGTGACTAGGTGATTGTGGGGCATTTTCTTTGTTGTTTTTTTGGTATTTCAAATTAATGGTACAGACATTTTTATTCCAGGTGGCAACAATCCATATCACTCCAGTGGATGACCAGCTTCCAAAAGAGGCTCCTGGAGTTTCTCGGCATTTGGTTGTCAAGGAAACTGAGGTGGCCTATATAACTAAGAAACAGCTACATTTTATAGATACGGAATCATATGACAGGGAGCTGGTCTACACAATAACTACTCCTCCATTTTTCTCCTTCAGCCACAGGTATCTGAAAAGTCACCATTTGGGCTACTAGTTCTAGGATTGCAAAGTTGAAAGTGTCAGTATATAGCAATATATATATATAGTACTGTGGTTCACTTGCTCCATTGGTCAGGCATGAAATTATACTCAATTAAGCATTTACTTTTTTCTCAACTTCCTATCTCCCTTTGAAAGCTGTATTAGTTGGTAAGTGATCTGCAGCTTGTAGTGTCTTCAGCATTGGTAGGCTTAAAGCAGTCTTTAGTCCCCTTTTTGGAAGACAATGCTTATTTTTGTTTTAGTACAATTTATTGAGATCTTCCTAACATTAGTTCTGCATATTACTGCCATGAAATCGTTACATTCTATGATCTCAATCCAGAAAAATGGCATGAATATACATTACGCTAGTATCGTATGCATGAGAGCAGGAAACCATTTTTAACATGAGTGTAACAATTCCCTTACATGATGCCAAGCAACAGATTCTGTACATACCTTTTGCAGTCATGAGAAGGATGACATTGATGAAACTGGACTTAGTGCTAGAATCTCCCAACATAAAGAGAGAATATAAAGATAGAGCACCCAATTTCTTCTCACAATGAGGTCTTTCAGTTTTTGATTGTGGGCTATTTGATTTCATTTTTCTTACCTAAAAATGAGCTGATGTGCTCCTCTGTATTTCTCTTTAGACACTTGGATGCTGGGAAGTTATTTATGGTGGACAGCATACCAAAAGTAGTTAAGAATCCTACGGCCCTGGAGCTGAGGTCATTCACTCAGGTATGAGGATATGCTAAAATGCTGACAAACATGATGCAAGTGTGCCCTTAGAAGGTATGGCATGCCTAGTATTGTGCCTGAGAATATTGGTCTTTGACATCCACAAAGGCTTGATATCTTTATACTTGCTGATTGTATGTTTCCATTAAGTGTGTGGCATCTATTTCAAAGTACTTGATCAAGTTGAATATGGTTTCACAACCTTTTCAGTAATTTTACTGAAAACAGACTTTTGTATTGTTTTGCCATCAGCAGGACTCTAGTTTGGGTATCTGGTGTATACGTTTTTATTCCACAAAATTCAGTTTATTCAGTATCTTACTGTATTAGTTTCCAAGGGCTGACAGCAATATACCATGAACTGGGTGGTTTAAAATAAACCACCAGGACATAAAGGACTATGAGCTTTATTTTCTCATAGTCCTGGTGGCTAGAAGTCTTAAATCAAGGTGTTGGCAGGGCCATGCTCCTTCTGAAACCCTGTAGGAGAATTCTTCCTTGCTCCTATTAGTTTGGTGCAAAAGTTATTGCAGTTTTTGCCGTTGAAGTAAAAATAGAGCTTTTGGTAATCTTCAAAGTGATGATGGTGGCATTTACAATGTTCAGTATCAATTAACATGATGGTTCTTTTGGACCTCTAAAAGCTTTTCATCCTTGCAAGTCAACACCCACATATCCATCTCAACTTACTTTGCAGCATGCTGTGAACTATATGAAAGTGGCCTACATGCCCCCCATGCAAGACATTGGTCCCCATTGCAGAGATGTCCAGTTCACGTTTTCTGTCAGTAACCAACATGGCGGCACTTTGCATGGAATCTGCTTTAACATTACAATCCTCCCAGTGGACAATCAAGTTCCTGAGGTATGTACAATGTTCTATATAGAGGATGAAAATGAGGAAAAGAAAGGAGAGACTTGAAGACCTACTGGAAATGGTAACTTTCCTTTAGGCTAGTTTTTTAAACTTACAAAAGAAATTTCCATCTATGGTGTAGTAAAAAAAAAAGAAAAAAAAAGCAGGGGGAAGGAGTCTTTTACCTCCCATGGGACTTTCTATGTAAAAGGTGAGATTTTTCAGTTACTAAATTTAACATTATTTTCAAAGCTTTATCAAATTCTTTTTCACTTCCTCTTCCTTCTGCTGAGTTTCACATGTTGATCAAGAGAAGGGGATTAAATTATGGGTCTCTTAGCCACTGGAAGGGCTTATTTACCCTCACTGCAGCCCAACTATGCTGCTGTGTAATCTAAAGAAGCTCTTTAATTTTCCAAAATGAATCAAGATGGACCCTTCTGTCGTACTTTGCCCCACTGCCCAGTGTTTGTGTAAGCCTTAAAGCACTTGGGTCTTTCATTAAAACCGAACTACAAAGGCATTGCTACCTTGTGCATTTTTTCTGTGAAGCTAGGATTTGCATTGAGAGTTTGTCCCATACCTACCTGGTTCCCCTGCCCACCTTCAGAATGCTAGGCTTAATTAGTATGGTCATTATTATTCTTATTATTTCCCTTAAAAGCAGGAAGACACAATAGCATTACCCATTCATTATGAACCAGAAGGGACCAGAGCCTATGCATGCCTCATCCTTAAGGAAAGAAGTCACCTTCCCGGGTGCCTACTTGGACTATAACCTGCACTGGTGTTCTCTTTCCTGACACCTCATTATCTCTATACCTGCCCAAGGTTGTGGGGCAGAGGTCTTACCCTGAGGGACTAAAAGGGCTGCCCAACCTGCAGAAGTTTTGATGGGTGTATTAGTCTGTTCTCATGCTGCTAATAAAGACATACCGGAGGCTGGGTAATTTATAAAGGAAAGGGGTTTAACGAATTCACAGTTTCACATGGCTAGGGAAGTCTCACAACCATGGCAGAAGAGGGATGAGGAGCAAAGTCATGTCTTACATGGTGGTAGGCGAGAGAACTTGTGCAGGGAACTCTCATGTATAAAACCATCAGACCTTGTGAGATGTATTCACTACCATGAGAGTAGTATGGGGGAAACTGCCCCCATGATTCAGTTATCTCCACCTGGCCCCGTCCTTGACACACGGGGATTACTACAATTCAAGGTGAGATTTGGGTGGGGACACGGCCAAACCGCATCAATAGGTCAAAACAATATATGAAAATAATGAATTGCCAACATTTAAAGATCAGAAGATTTTCTATCAAGGCTGATTCCTAGCTTCCCTTGAAACTCTGGCGCTCTAATAAAATTTAACCCACACACCCCACAGCAGCCATTGCATAGGGCGTGCTCTCCAGCCCATCTAAGCCCCCACCCAATGTACCACACTTATTTCTATCACTGGCCTGACCTCCCACACCTGTGGACTTGCCACCTTTGGTAGAAAACCTGCCAAAGGACTCACATGGAGGATTTTAAACTAACTCTATTCTTTGACACCTTTCCTATCAGTGACCAGATCATATTCCCGGTGGTGAAATAGTTTAGAATACCTATGGAGTTAACTTGATTAGATTTTATTCAGACCATTCTTTTCTATGTATGAGATACAGGCCATGAAATAGCCTAGCACTAAAGAAGCCAAAGCTTTCTCTAGAACAATCATGGAGAAATGCTCCTTTATGCAAAGTAATTCAAGCCTCTTGCTGGAGAATGATGATCTGAGAAGGAAACTAAAAAGTGTAAAGGAAAAAGTTAACTTCACTGAATAGTTTTGAGGAGTTGAGGAAAGAATGGCAGGGTAGCTTCCCTTTTTTTTAAATTTTTACTTTTTACAATATATGGGTCAAATGAAATAGTCCCTCAAAAAACTGAGGATATTAGAAACAAAATTAAATTAGCAGCTTCAGTGAGAACCACCACAGGAGTTGATCCCTGATGTAGAATTCCTGCAGAGAGCTGGCTGAGTGATAACCACGGGAGGATGTTGACACCATGCTAACCTGAGTCCCAGAAACCTGAGCACTGGATTTGGGCAAGAACTAAAAAGCTAATGACTAATGAGTGGGGGGAAATTAGCCTTATGCTTTTATTTTTTTGAAATTTGCCCTAAAATATATATTTAAAAAATCATCTAATGTAGCTAAGTATATTCCTTGAAACGTTGGAAATTGAAAATTCCATATTGGGATACTAATTCAATACAGCTCAGAAAAATGAGGTTGGCAAGCATGGACCTTTGTTCAAAGACAGCACTCCTCTCTGAGTAAGAGCTCCCTCTCTTTCTTTCTTCTACAAACAGTGAAAATATAGGTTTAGCAAAGTGAAAGTGAGACGCTTGGGAGAGGTCAGGGTGGGGATAGTTGTAGGGAGAGAAGTCTATGTTTTTGTGGTGGTAGTTGATTAAAGAATAGAAGGCAGTGGTCTCAGAATTGTAGGTCTCATAATTTCCATGATGCAAGGGGCTGCCCTTGTGGCACCACGAATGCCCCAGGTGGCTGTGGCCTGGAGTTGCTACTAGCACTGTGCTGTGGTGTTCAGAAGGACACAGCAGGCTCTTGAGCAGAGGCTGCAGCTTCACTTGCTTCCTTCCCTTTCCTCTGCCAATTTGTTGTCATCCTCCTTTACCACCTCTTTCTTCAGGGAACATCCTCCCTGCTGGGACCAGTAGCTGCTCTGAGAAGAGTAGGTGCTTCCTAGGAGAACTGCTGCATCCTCCCATGGGCAGGGCACCTTACCCTAGACCACCTGGGAGGGGTCCTCAGAGCCCGTGATTTGGTACCCCACTGTATCTGCTTGCTTTCACTTCTGTGTAGCAATACAAGTGTGGGGGTAATGATAGGTTAAACAAAGTTAGCAGGTTTTCCTCCTGCAGGATCTGAGAGCCTTGGATATGCTTATGTCCCTTATAAACCTCCATGGTGAGGATATTTTATGTAACTTTTTTCTGGACTTATTTGGCCATAGAACACTTATTGCTCCCTCCCAATGGGGTGATAAAATATCCCAAGGCATTCAACTTGCTTTTTACTTACAAGTGAATTATTAGTTGAGCAGCGAGTTTTTCTATTACAGCAAATTATCTTCGTGGCTTTAATATTTAACTCTAATGTTTGAATAAATCTATTTCCTCTGGAATCTTCAGTTTTGCCACACTACTTCCATTTCTAAAATATTTACTATGACTGAAGTTCTAAAGCTCCAACCCATTTCCCATGCCTTTAAGAATTTTTAGGATGAAAAGTAGATGAAACCTTTCCTTCAGGGGAATTTGACATAGATTTTGTGTATTTTTTAGACTAAGCTGTATGTGTATTGAACAGTGTTGGGAATGGACCTGAGGATGAAAATTATTATTTCCTCAGTTTAGCAGCATAGATAGTAATGATTGCCAATTCTACTATACAGGCTATGCAATAAATGAAAAGTAGATACTTTCAATCTTAGAGATCTGCCTTGTTTCCTTGTAACACATTAATGCTTAGAATTAGAAATAGTAAAAAAATTTTTCAGTCAAAATGTCTAGCTATGAACTTATCCTCTTACCACATTCTTGAAAAATTAGTTGGCATGTGAAGATAATACTGGAAGTTTCACAGTGATGTAATGAGCTCTGTCTTCAGGGGTCATGGAAAAAGGCTTTGAATGTTTCCTTCCTTTCTTCTTTCTAGGTGTTCACCAACCCTCTGAAAGTGACTGAGGGAGGTCAAAGCGTCATCAGCACAGAGCACATTCTGATTTCTGATGCAGATACCAAGCTGGACAATATTGATCTCTCCCTGCGGGGACTGCCTCTGCATGGAAGGGTGGAGCTGAATGGATTTCCTCTAAATTCAGGGGGCACATTTTCTTGGGGCGATCTCCATACCTTAAAAGTTAGGTTAGAACATTTCATGGCTTTTTTATTTACATGCTTTAGTTTCTTATCTAGATCAGTTGTGAGGCAGAGTAAGAGAAGGAAGTTTGTCCAATTTCTTCAAGGATACCAACGTGCCACTTAACACACTCGACGGGTCAGTTGAAAATTATAAATAATCAATTTTTTCCTTTCCCTCCAGACATTTTATTTCCATCTGGCTTGCTAGACCAGTGGAAATAACTTTATGGATATTTGAACAATAAAAATTTAATTGCCATGAATATTAAATTGGCGGTAACTGCACATATCACAAGAGGCAATAGTCAAACTAGATAAAGAGAGACTGAAATAATCTGTGAGGCTGATGTACATAATTGAACTTGTGTCCTGGAGAAGCAAATTTCATAACCCGGAAACTCTGGGATAGAACTCTGTTGATCAATGTCCTTAATGTAACCTTATTCCGTTCTACTAGGGCAGGGATCTGCAGGCAAACAAGCAGGGTGAGCTGAGTAGGTATGGCGTAAACTAATACTTGAGTCTCCAACAGGGATGGCACAATCCCTGGCCTCATGGTCCTAGAGAAGCTGCCTTACCTTAAGGTCTTTCATTGCCTCTACCTAATGCAGTTCTGTAAGAAACTTTCCTACAAAATCCAGTGAAACAACTTCTCTGGAAAACAATACAAGGTATTCAAAAGCAATGGTCGGGTAGACCCACACACTCACTTCTCACTTGTAAATTCAAGCTATAAATGGGAGTGTTAGCCCTTTAGATAAAGTATGATAGGAGATATTATACATCAAATGCTTAGCTCTGCACTTGACTAGACAGTTGACCAGAAACTAAGATTTGTACACAAGAAGACGAGTTTAATCCTGACAGTTTAGTTCCACCATTGATTTACAGTCCACAATATCTTGATCTTTTCACCCGCACTCCTATCCTTGTTAAAAAAATTTTTTTTGACATTTCAGCTCTCAGCTATCTGTTAGATAGAGAGCCCTGTTTAGATAATTCTTGCTAGGGAGTGAATGATGGATAGGAAAAACAGTACCAATATTTGCTAGAACTATCTGTTCAAGCATACTGTCAGAGGCTTACGATTATGGTTTTTTTTAAAATTAGTCTTCATAGTAATCAAGTCTGACAAGGTATCCATTCTCATATTTTAATTGAAGAACTAAGCACAAAGAGGTTGAGGAATTTGCCCAAGTTCATTCACCTAGTATATGGAGGAGTCAGATTTTGAAAGAATATCTGCTTGACTCCAGTCATCCTTTGGATGTGTACTCTTAGGGCCATTTGATCCTTTTAGGGATTTTAGCATAGTAAAATAGAATTAGTAAAAAAGAATTATCACTCACCAATATAATTTTGATGAAAATTGCAGGGAGCATGGCAAAATAAAGCATAGCGGGTAGTGCATGAGAGGATCATGGAGGGTGGGGAGGATGAGGGACTTCCCCACCATAGGAAGGGAATCCCCAACCTCAGTTCCTACCCCACCTATGGGTGAAACTAGTCCTCAGTAAAATGCCTTTCAGCTCTGATTTTTTCCCCATAGTTAAAGATTATGCATGTTCAATATATTATATAATTTTTTAATACAACTTTTATTTTCCATTCCTAGGACTCATTGATATGTTTAAAATTTGGCTCAATTCACTTCAGCAGCTCCTTAGAACTTTCCAGGCATCACTGCAATGGGCTAGAGAGTATGTGGAGAGCCTAGAATTAGACAGTGCCTTTAAGAAATGTGGCTGAGAATTAGTGGAAGATAGGGCCAAGGCTAGATAAAGGAAAGGTATTTTTTAAGTCTAAGAGATTTAAGAATTTATATAGATTGAGAGGAAGATAGCTAGTCAATGGAAGAGGAAAAATGACAGGAAAGAGGCAATACATAATTCATTGATGAAGGTTTTAGAGAAAAGCTGAATAGATCCAGAGCACGGGTGGAAAGATTAGCCTTAGAAGTAGAAAAGGGGATGGCATTGAATCCCTCCCCACCTTTTCTACTTCTAAGGCTAATCCTTCCGCCTGTGCTCTGGATCTAAATGCCATCCCCATCAAGCTACCAGTGACTTTCTTCACAGAATTGGAAAAAACTACTTTAAAGTTCATATGGAACCAAAAAAGAGCCCGCATCACCAAGTCAATCCTAAGCCAAAAGAACAAAGCTGGAGGCATCATGCTACCTGACTTCAAACTATACTACAAGGCTACAGTAACCAAAACAGCATGGTACTGGTACCAAAACAGAGATATAGATCAATGGAACAGAACAGAGCCCTCAGAAATAACGCCACATATCTACAACTATCTAATCTTTGACAAACCTGACAAAAACAAGCAATGGGGAAAGGATTCCCTATTTAATAAATAGTGCTGGAAAAACTGGCTAGCCATATGTAGAAAGCTGAAACTGGATCCCTTCCTTACACCTTATACAAAAATTAATTCAAGATGGATTAAAGACTTAAATGTTAGACCTAAAACCATAAAAACTCTAGAAGAAAACCTAGGCATTACCATTCAGGACATAGGCATGGGCAAGGACTTCATGTCTAAAACACCAAAAGCAATGGCAACAAAAGCCAACATTGACAAATGGGATCTAATTAAACTAAAGAGCTTCTGCACAGCAAAAGAAACTACCATCAGAGTGAACAGGCAACCTACAAAATGGGAGAAAATTTTCACAACCTACTCATCTGACAAAGGTCTAATATCCAGAATCTACAATCAACTCAAACAAATTTACAAGAAAAAAACAAACAACCCCATCAAAAAGTGGGCGAAGGACATGAACAGACACTTCTCAAAAGAAGACATTTATGCAGCCAAAAAACACATGAAAAAATGCTCATCATCACTGGCCGTCAGAGAAATGCAAATCAAAACCACAATGAGATACCATCTCACACCAGTTAGAATGGCCATCATTAAAAAGTCAGGAAACAACAGGTGCTGGAGAAGATGTGGAGAAATAGGAACACTTTTACACTGTTGGTGGGACCGTAAACTAGTTCAACCATTGTGGAAGTCAGTGTGGCGATTCCTCAGGGATCTAGAACTAAAAATACCATTTGACCCAGCCATCCCATTACTGGGTATATACCCTAAGGGCTATAAATCATGCTGCTATAAAGACACATGCACACACATGTTTATTGTGGCACTATTCACAATAGCAAAGACTTGGAACCAACCCAAATGTCCAACAACGATAGACTGGATTAAGAAGATGTGGCACATACACACCGTGGAATACTATGCAGCCATAAAAAATGATGAGTTCATGTCCTTTGTAGGGACATGGATGAAACAGGAAATCGTCATTCTCAGTAAACTATCGCAAGGACAAAAAACCAAACACCGCATGTTCTCACTCATAGGTGGGAATTGAACAGTGAGATCACATGGACACAGGAAGGGGAACATCACACTCCAGGGACTGTTGTGGGGTGGGGGGAAGGGGGAGGGATAGCATGAGGAGATATACCTAATGCTAAATGACGAGTTAATGGGTGCAGCACACCAACATGGCACATGTATACATATGTAACCTGCACATTGTACACATGTACCCTAAAACTTGAAGTATAAAAAAAGAAGAAGTAGAAAAGGGGAGAAAAAAATCAAATCCACAGTGTCCCATTTTTCCTCATCTACTGCTCTGTCTGAGGGTTCTCCTGGCTCTAGTCAGTATATTCTGCAAGCAGACAGACCTATACCAAATGGTTCCTGTTGTCACAGTGGCATTTAAAGGGCTGCTTTGTAATTTGAGGACTAATTAGAAATGCATATAACACATTTTTCCAGGGTGGAGTAATTTTACATTCAAGGATGTATGAGTAGTTAAATATGTGACTTCAGGATTATGCTGGGTTTTTGTTGTTGTTGTTGCTATTTATTTATTTAGTGAACACATGGCCAAAGGCTTGGAAGAGCTCATGTGTCATGCATCTCAATTTACTCTCACACTGTTCCTAAGAGATTGGTGACATATATCCCCACAGGTATCACCACGATGGATCTGAAGTTCTTCAGGATGACATACTCTTGGAGGTCACTGATGGCACAAATTCTGCAGAATTTGTTCTACATGTTGAGGTGGGTAGAAAGTTTCTTCCCTGGGTTATTGTCTTAGTCTGTTTTGTGCTGCCATAACACAATACTACAGACTGGGTAATTTATAATGAACAGAAATTTATTTGGCTCAGGACTCTGGAGGCTGGGAAGTCTAAGATTGGGTAGCTGCATCTAGTGAGGGCCTTCTTGCTGCATCACCCTATGATGGAAGGGCAAAAAAAGAGCAAGAGGGAGCCAGACACTGAACTATGAGCCTTTTATGATCAGCATTAATCCATTCATGAGGGTGGAGCCCTCATGACCTATAGACCTCCCACCTCCCAACACTGTTGCAAGTTTTCAATGCATCCTTTTTTGGGGGCACGTTAAAATCATAGCAATCATACAGACATAGAGCATCTTGTTGGAAAGCTCTCAGGTCCTGACAGAACTTGAAACCTACGGCCTCCAAAGTGAGAGGATACCTGCTTCAATCCTTGTATGTCTCAGGCCTGCAAATAGAAACCAAAGTTATAATGATGAAGTAGTAGTACTATGCTATTGTCTCTCTCTAATCTATTTAGAGGTAGAATTACTCTGACTTCAAACATAGATATTTAATTTAAAAAGTAATTTATTCTATGTATAAATTATTTCTAATATCTTTGAACTATAAAACTCAGAAATATTTATTTGGCAGTGGGGCAGATTAGGCTAGTATCACTGGGGTTTTCCTGTTTACAGATAAAGCCATGTATATGTGCATGTGGTGCCTCTTTGTGAGTTCCTGTACCATATAGTCCTAGCATGAGGATTTGATCATATTTCCCCCTCTTGACAAATGGAAAATCTGCACATAAAATTTGAGTGCAGACCTGGGAGGTTGGCTCACACCTGTAATCCCAGCACTTTGGGATGCCAAAGCAGGCTGATCACTTGAGGTCAGGAGTTCAAGACCACCCTGCCCAAAATGGCAAAACCCTGTCTCTATTAAAAATACAAAAATTATCTGGGCATAGTGGCTTGCACCTGTAGTCCCAGCTACTTGGGAGGCTGAGGCAGGAGAATCGCTTGAACCTGGGAGGCAGAGGTTGCAGTGAGCCGAGATCGCGCCACTGCACTCCAGCCTGGGCAACAGAGCGAGACTCTGACTCAAAAAAAAAAAAAAATTTGAGTGCATGCCCAAGGGACTTACAGGAACCTCCTGAATTTCTTTGTTGAGTGGCATGCAAGTCCAAGAGCATAACTCAGAGGGTTTGCAGGTATTTATAGTTGGTGACAAAAGAAGGTCTGAAGAAAAATATACTATGTTCCCTGAAGAGCCACTAATTATTTTCATTGTACTAGATTATTTTTCTTTCTGTTGGAATTTTTCAGATCTTTGTGATATGAAATCATTACTATATTGGTAATAATGTCTTTGTAAGATATTTTAGTGACTAATAAAGAATGTTCACATCTATAATTTTAAGAAGCAGTGAAGGAGTTATCCCCATTTTATAGCTAAGGATATTTAGGTACAAGAAGGTTCAATGACTTGCCCAAAATCGTTGACTAGACAGTGTAGGCCTGGGCTGGCATCTCCACTCTTTGTTACCTAGGTCAGTGTTCTTTCCTCCTCACCCTGCCACACTTCTACATCACTAGGTGATTATAATGATCATACTGGCCAGTAGTTCCTGTGCACCTCTCTATGCCAGGAACAAGGCAATCTCTTCCTTTCATTTTCCCACTTAGTCCTCATAATGGCCTTTGGGGTCTGAATAAAGAGCAGTATGTTATTGCAGCTTCAAAAAGGACAGTTTTCTTTGTTGGCAGACTTACAGAGAGGCAAAGCTTTCTGAGTTACTTTTTTTGTCTGAAAAGCAAATTTGTGGGGAAAAAACCCCAACCCTATCTTCCATCCGTGACAATAGGCAGTGCATTTTGGGAAAACAATCTGTTTATTGTTTCTTTTTAAACACAAGAGGATGGTCTTTAAAAGCCAAACAGAGGCACAGCCAATTTTTAGACAAGTGTTTGTGATTTTTTTTTATCCAGAAGGAATATTCTTAATTCTATTGCCTTTGGACTTTATTATTCCTTTGAAAGCTGAGACTCTTGTGAACTGCTGCAAGATGGCCATCATTGAATTTGTTGGTGATATTCCTCAGAGTCAGGAACAATACTGGAGAAGGTCTTAAATGAATTCACTCAGGGGACTTGAACAAAGATGCTTTTTTCTTAATAAGCCAATAGAAAAGTAGAGAATATTATAGGCTTTAAAAATCTTTAATTAAATAACTAGCCTGGAGCTTTCGTTACCCATTCCTCTATCCATTAAATTTCATGTATATTTGTTTTAGAGTTTTAGCCTGTTTAAATAACAAGGTAGTCAGGACATATATGCATAGTTGCATTCACTCATTCATTTATTCAGCAAATATTTAATAAGTGCCTTCTTTGTCAAGCCTTAGGCCAGATATTTAGAATATGATGATGAACAAGACAACCAAAGTCACTGTTCTTCTACAGGTCACAGGCCAGGGATGAAGACAGTCATTAAACAGATTATCACCAAGATAATTAATTGATTAAAATTTAGATGGTTCTATACGTAAATAGGATGCTAAAAGAGAGTAAATAATAGAAGCCCCTAAATTAGCTGAATAGTTAAGGGAGGATTTCCTGAGGAATCCCCATGTAACCTGAAGGAGGAGTTAACCAAGTAAAGAGTTGGGGACAGAATTCCAGGGGGAAGAGAGATGGGCAGTGGGGAGAGAGATGATGCAGAGACCCTGTGATGGTGGGGAATGTGTGTTGGGATAAAACTGGAGTGGAGTGGCAAAGGCACCCCATAGCATGGGATAAGGCCAGAGAAATCCTAGCAGAATCAATGGGCAGCCACTGAAGGTCTCTGAAAGGCAGTGACTTAAAGTCCACATGTTAAAAAGATCACTTTGGCTGAGCATTAGGGAAGAAGGTGTAGGGTTGAGAGGATTCACAGGGCAGACGTGGCAGCCTTGCAGCACACATCAAGTTGTGGCTGTGAACTCAGTGGGGGGTTGTCCTCACTCCCTTTTAGAAGATATGCTTTTCCAGATTTCTACACGATCTTTTTAAATTTAGAGTGCCAGCGTGATCCCATGTTGCTTTTCTTTCCATTTTACTTGGAGTTTTATTTTCGTGAAAGTGAGAGAAAAACATTTTGTCGAGATGAAACCTGGCATTGATTGAATAGTTACGGAGTTTCATATTTAACTCAAACTGTTTGAAATGCAGCTGCTGCTTATTATAAGTCCAGAGAAACTTCCTGGGTGGCAGGAAGTTGAGGGTGGAGGAAAGCTTTGTAATCACCAAGTAATTTGAAACAAAAATAACTTTGATGCAGTAAATGAAAATGCCATGGACCACAAGGACCAGAATTCTTCTGGAATATGTGTGAATTTAATGAAAGAGGATAGGGGCTTTGGTGAAGAATGCCTTATATTACATTTATATTTTTTTCTGTCTAGAAATTAAAGAGAGTTTTGAGTCCCGAACCATAACCATGTTCTCCCATTCCTACCTAAAATGTCTGTCACGTGGGGCATTCCTTGCAAGATGGTTTACATGGGAAAAGTTAAAAGACACAGATTACTTGGCCAAATTCCACGGCTATTGTTTCATGTGTCTGTAAGATGAAAATGCCTGTCATTCTGACTATGAGCAATGGATTACCTGTCAAAGAATTTGTCATTTCTTTCTTTTTCTGAAAACATGCATTTTTTCCATTGCCTAGGTATTCCCTGTCAACGATGAGCCACCAGTCTTAAAGGCTGATCTCATCCCTGTCATGAATTGCTCAGAGGGAGGAGAGGTGGTCATCACCTCTGAATACATTTTTGCTACTGATGTGGACAGCGATAACTTGAAGTTGATGTTTGTGATTGCTCGCGAACCTCAGCATGGGGTGGTGAGGAGAGCTGGAGTCACAGTGCATCAGTTCTCTCAGAGAGATGTTATCTCAGAGGCCGTGACATACAAACACACAGGTAAGCAGCAGCATGGTGACCAGTGAGGGAATGCAAGCAACACGAGAGTCGGCACTCCTCAGTGTGGGCTCCCATAATCAAACAGTCATAATGGTTACTTCCATTAAAAACAAGAAGCAGCTGCAGCCTGGCCTCCGTTTTTCCAGCATGAGCACGATATATGGAAGTATTTCCGATTGTGTTATTATAACGAATTTCAAACAGTGGAGAAAGGGCAGATATTACTTGCTGCTTTGTTCCTGACACTACCACACAGACCTTCCATTCACCCTATGATTCTCCTTAGCCTTTTTGGTCAGTTTGACCATCATAGTTGGTAGGTCTATAAATCATAACAGAAATGCCTGAAGCAAGCTCCTAAGGTAATTATATTATTAATTTTCAAAGCTTACTGATCACCAGCTAGCTCCTAAGAAGCAACTGGTCTGCTTTTTGAGTTCCTGAAAAGTAACGATAATGTCTTACCCAGTGTATGACTTGCCCACAGCAAATGACAGTGTGAACACAGATTAGATGTACAGAAAATGTTCGTTTATTAGCACTGCAGTTACATTTCTGGCATTGCTTTATGTTGTCACCCAAGTGGCATTTGTTCCCCTAAAAAATATTAATTCAACATCTGATATCTGTAAGTTATAGCACTAAGCACTGTGGGGTACACAGGAATATGACCTAGACCCTCCTATGAAAGACTTTGAACTTAAATGGGTAGACAAAACCCATTTGCATGCAAAGATGACAGTGTGACTGACACTGACACACTGCACATCATCACATCATCTCCCCTTGCACATCTTCTGAGGTCTGAGTTGGGGACACTTCCTTGGTAACAATGCTGCATATTTCATCTGCTGGCTTTTGCTGTACTCTAGTGCAATTTCCTGTCTACTCATCCATATGCCTCTTTAAACTGCGAGTTCCAATGCAGGAAGTATGATCAAGTATGTAAGGTCAGGTGAGTGGTATAGGAAATAAGAACTTTCAGAATTCAAATCAGTTTCTTATTTGAAGACATTCAAGCAGTAGGGCATGAAATAAATTCAAGGAGGAGGAATGGAGATAGCAAAGGATTAATTCAGAAATGGGAGAAGACATTTTGAAATAATATCTGTCCTATATACTTTGGAAAGCAGTGATTTATTGGAACACCAGATGTCTCGGGACATTTTAATCACTTCACCAGACATCTTTTTTTCTTTAGATGGTATCTCTCTATCCTCTTATCTGTGTTTAGTCTTAGGAAAGGTTTCATGGGTGATTTCCTTGTCCTGAGGAGCATAGTTCATATGTTTGATGTCCCTCAGGAGTTCACAACTAGATACTCATTTTTTATTTCCCTGATGGATCTGAAATAGACTGGCAGAAAAGGGATCCAAAGACCAATGATTGTTATTTATTGCTTAATTATTTAACATCTCTGGCAGGCTCATGCAGCACTGGTAAATTAGGGGTGAGAAGAATCTGTCTTCTTTTCCAGTGCTTTGTTCTAAGTGCTAAACAACAGGTATACAGATTTCTAAATCTCCTGTAGTGTAACAGCCATAGACGGGACTATTAACTAATTTGTTTTTTAAATAAAACCAAGTAGGACAGGACATTGGGGCAAATTATTTCAAATAGATGGCTTTTGGTTATGTTACTAAGTTAGAAGGAATACTCGGTTCAAAGGGTATATTGGTATTTGAATGTTAACGTTTTCTTGTAATGATTACTTACTCACTCAGTTTGTAGTTACCCAGCCCTGGGCTGGGATCAGGATAAAGAATCACAGCATTGTAGGATCTGAGGTTTCAGTGAGTTTTCTGGCCCTTCTCTTGCTTCTACATGTTGATTTAGAGGCCACCTAAGAATAATTTTATTAGCATTACTTTATTTGCTTTCTATAAGTATAAAAATAATACACACTCATTGCAGAAAACTTGGAAAGAATGGAAAAGTACAATGAAGTTTTGAAAAATCACCTTATTACATATCTAAAAGAGTCACTGTTCACATTTCAGTATTATAGTATTTTATTCTCTTTATTCTGGCCATAATTTTAACATAGTTGCACATATGTTGTCACATATGCAGCTTTGCAGATTACTTTTATCATTTAGATTATCACCTAAAAATGTTTATTAAAATATATATTAAATGTTAGAAAGTTATTATAAATATGTTTTAGTAACAGAATAACATCTTACTATATGAAAGTCCATTAACAATTTGCTATTCTCCCAATTAACATTATCTGGTCACAGCTACTTGGAGGCTGAGGTAGGAGGATCACTTGAGCTCAGGAGGTGGAAGCTAGAGTAAGCCAAGATCACGCCACTGCACTCCAACCTGGGCAACAGAGTGAGACCCTGTCTAACCTCAAATTTTTTTTTAATAACACTATGATTAACATTTGTAAGTAGTAATCATATCCTTAGGCTATATTCCATTTCAAGGTAAAGAATTTCACTACCTATATTGTAGGCTTTTTAGTGGCTTAATATTTGGCCTGCTTTCCCAGCTATTTCTGTAAATATATCCTACACTTCCGTTATAGAGAAATTATGGTTACTCAATTTGTAATTTGCCTTCTATGTTTTTAAAGCTGTCTTCTCTTTCTAGAGTGACTTTTCATTTCTCTCCCCCATTGCCTCTCCCTACAGATCTTCTGTCCCATCCTGCAATGTTCTACCTTATCTGCTTGGCAAACTCTTACTCATCCTTTAATGCTCAGCACAAAGCCAGCAAAGGCATTGGAAACTTTGCTGACTTTCCTTGGCACGTATGCCCTGCCCCTACGCCATTGTCAGCTAAAACTCTCATCTTCTTTCACCCTCAGCACCTTGCACACTATCAGGCCGGCATACATAAAATTGCCATTTAACAGGTAAAAAGTGGTTTAATTGTAGCAATTTCATGTGGTTCTACATAATACATACATACATATATCTGTGCTATTCTAACCACACTGCATTTCCTTCTCTACCGTTTGACTGTGTCAGTGCCTGACGCATAGTGGGTCTTTTGACATTTGACATTGTTTTGAAATGTCTTTTGACAGTTCCAAAATGTGTGCCTTTTTCTCTGCTGGTGTGCCGGAAACACTAATTATCACATAGTAGGTGTTGAATAAATATTTACTGAGTGAATTACTAATGAACACATTTTTAAGCCAATTTGCATTTTAGATATATGAATAGGTGAGAGGTCTCTTATTTTTGACTTTCTCACATTGAAGGCTGATTGTTCCTTTCTAGTTTTCTCAACTTCAATTCTACTTTTCCTTTTAAGCCCAGTTTTCTCATCCTTTGCACACTTGATTGCTCAATAATATAATCTCTAGATTTTCCTTGTCATTTTTAAACAGGGGAAATAATGGCAACTACAGAGCTCTGCAGATTTGACCAGAGTGTCTGGTGAAAAGAGAGGATGTCCCTGATCTTTTGTACCGTAGGTTCATCAAAACTCCAAGCATTAATTCCTCCCTGTATTAGTCCATTTTGAGGCTGCTGATAAAGACATACCCGAGATTGGGCAATTTACGAAAGAAGGGGGTTTAATGGACTTACAGTTCCATGTGGCTGGGAAGCCTCACGATCATGGCAGAAGGCAAGGAGGAGCAAGTCCCATCTTACATGGATGGCAGCAAGCAAAGAGAGCTTATGCAGGGAAACTCCCATTTTTAAAACCATCAGATCTCATGAGACTCATTCACCATCATGAGAAAAGTGCAGGAAAGACCTGCCCCCATAATTCAGTCACCTCCCACTGGGTTCCTCCCACGAAATGTGGGAATTGTGGGAGTTACAACTCAAGATGAGATTTGAGCGGGGGCACAACCAAACCATGTCACTCCCTTCTTGAGATTTTCATGGTGATGCATGAGAATTACCAACAGCACATGTGCAAAACTTTTCTGTGTCCTGGATAGCAAGCACTCTTACTCCATGCTCTTAGTTGGTAACCCAAGAGCAGATTGCCTTGTTGCTGATAAACTATCTAATCCTGACATTTTCTTCCTTCTTCCTCTCACTGTCTAAACTGGGGACATTTTTAATCCTACAGATGTAAGACCTAAAGAGTGAAAAGAGGAAAATGAAAATAAATGCCTCTTCTTTTCCACAGACTGTTGCTATTTTTAAAAACATCCTGGCTAATGTGTAATAAGAAGAATATTGAAAGAAATGGCAAAAATGTGGCCTACTTTTGTATTTCACCTATCCAACATCCTCTTTTCTCATAACTGCTCTGTGGTTGATAGTTGTTCATTTAAGGTGGTTAATGCAAATGGAAAGACAATTACCAAAGGGACAAGGATGCCTTCCCCCTCTCCCTAAGGTTGGTCATAACATGAAATGATTATAAGGGAAGAATGAAACCTTCACTAGTGAAGCTTCGTGCCCTTGTTCATTCATGAACTGTCAGACCCTTGTTGGCCCAGTTTTGTCCCTCCTTATCATGATAGATGGCTGGTAGGGAGGTCACCAGAGGTAACAGATGGGCAAGAATTTTTGCATTATTTTCGTGACTATATTCAATTTCATAGTGATAAAGTTGGGTTTTACATTTATTTTATCCACATAACTTTTTTTCCTTGCCATTTCAGTGCTTGTAGAAGAGGTGTGAGTAGATTTCATCTTGGTATTCTATATTTTTTAAAAGTCAGGTTTCAGCTATAGTTGTGTCTTCCAGGTGGCGAGATTGGCATGATGCCTTGTTTTGACACCATTACATTGGTGGTTTCGGATGGAGAGGCTGGCCCTTTTGTGAATGGCTGTTGCTACAATGGACCCAATCCATCTGTTCCACTTCATGCGTCCTTTCCAGTGTATGATCTCAACATCACGGTACACCCAGTAGACAACCAGCCACCTTCCATTGCAATAGGTGACAATGTGTTTTTCTGTTCCAGTACTATTGTCTGACCTAGTGTCATACCTGTGGTTCAGTGAAATAATACATTTCACTTATAGTCTAAAAAGAAAACCACCATACGGAATTGTCCTTCAATAATTGCCTCAACACAAATTTGTGGAAAACTCAAATCTGTTAAGATTACAGGGCAAAAAAATTTGCAGGTTTAAAAATTTTAATATTTCTGTATGGAGAGAGAATATGTGTGTTGGGGTGTGTGTGTGTGTGTGTGTGTCTTTGTGTGTGTGTTGGGACAAGGACAACATTGCAATCCTCAAATATTCTGATTTTATTTCACATGGGAAAATATAATTTGCTTGCTGAAGAGAGAGTAATTTATTTTATCCATAACAATTTCTGTTAGAACAGAGTGAGTATACCAGAGAGACCATTTATGTACATTTAACCTTATTTGCTTTTTAGAAAGTCATCTTTTCATAGGCATTATGTATATGTTCTGTCTCTCAGAAAAAAATATAAGCATATGTATGAATGTTATTGTAATTTGCAAACTATCTCCCAAGCAGTGTTCTGGAAAGAAAGCATTATCCCAGCAGAATAATTAAGCATCAAGCCATGAAAAAAATCTTCGTTATGAGTAATTCATAATAGCTCTCAGGCAATTAACGCTCTGACAAACAGAGGTACCAACTGATCTTGAAGAGTACATAAACTACGTTTAGTGGCTTAACATTAAAACAGTTTGGCAATTCTTACTTTCATTTGTCACTTCCATAGAGACACAAGGGAAATCAGAGTTCCTTGAGAATGACTAAAGGGCTGTGCTGGAGCAGTTAGTATTTCTGCTGTCTTTCCATTATCTTCTGGCTTGCCTGTACAAGAAAAAAAATAGAATTCCATAAGTCAAAGTAAATTCACTCATTACTGCTCAAGATTTTCACTTTAAAGAGAATTATGCCAAAGAAAATGAACATCTCCCATGGAAATGTTTTTGCACATGGGAGGCTTCTCTGAACTAGAATTTCAGTCACTGCATTTTGTCCTACCTAGTCTGTTTAGAGGATTTCATGCTAAGTTGGAATTGTGTTTTTATTTGTATGCAGGTGCCATGTTTGTTGTAGATGAGGGCTGCTCAACAGCCCTTACCATTAACCATTTGTCCGCCACTGACCCTGACACTGCAGCAGATGACTTGGAATTTGTTTTGGTTTCTCCTCCCCAGTTTGGCTACCTTGAAAATATACTCCCTTCTGTGGGTTTTGAAAAAAGCAATATTGGCGTAAGTATAGGTAAGTTGTAGCTTCGTGACCAGCAATGACTCCCTTCCTTATATTTATGGATGTGATTGGCCAGGTCATGCTTAATAACTGGGTAAGGACTTTCAAAATGTTTAAAGCACCAGGCGTGGTGTCTGACGCCTGTAATCCCAGCACTTTGGGAGGCCGAGATGGGCAGGTCACTTGAGGTCAGCAGTTCGAGCCCAGCCTGACCAACGTGGTGAAACCTCGTCTCTACTAAATATAAAAAATTAGCTGGGTGTGGTGGCACATGCCTGTAATCCCAGCTACTTGGGAGGCTGAGGCAGGAGAATTGCTTGAAACCAGGAGGCAGAGGTTGCAGTGAGCTGAGATTGTGCCATTGCACTCCAATCCGGATAGCAAGAGCAAAACTCCATCTCAAAAAAAAAAAAAAAAAAAAGTTTAAAGCACCATATGTATTCAACGAATTATTATTACTATTATAGCTGATGCTTTTGAATCTTACTATTTTTCATTTAAATTTTTATTCTGACTTTCCCCACGCGTGCAAATTTACTTCAAAATAAATGGAATTTTACTTACGAAAAATACAAGAATAAACATTGAAGAAAGAATGGTTTAAAAGGCCTTCATAGCAACACAGGATACCATGAGACAGTGAATCTAGTGGGAGCTCACAAGGTCTCATTCTCACAACCTTTTAGCATTTTGAATAGATATTGGTGGAAAAGGTGAGGAAATATACTATGGGTGTAACGGAGAGAAAGCCTGAAATGTTGAAGCAGATGACATTAATTTTAAAACCAAAATGTGTCCCAGATACTTAAATAGCTCTTGTATTTCAGTCAAAAACAAACCAACCAAAACAAAAACAGAAAGCAAAAACAAAATCTTCCAAAGACGTATAAATGATCTCCCAACCCCTTTTGAATAATGTCCATTTTAAATATGAAAGAGACTGAATTTAAGATTAATTGCATTCAATGTTACTCAATTTTTCTTGTGACTTAATGCACATCTTTGAGCATTTTTCTCTTTGGATTTAAGCCCATGTCAAAATACTAAAACAGCGGGTTAGCTAATTCCACTCAATCCAACACCTTGCTTGATATGTACGTCTTCAAGTAGGCAGATGATTGATTAACTCTTGTTTTGCCTTTATGTGACGGAGGTGGTCTCTTTTTATACTCAAGTATGACAGAGAAACTTTCATGCAAAAGTAGTCATTTAATCAAGGGAAGGTCTCCGACATCTATTCTAAGTATCTGAAGTATTCTTGAAGTCCCTGTGCATACTAGTTAAAAAGTATTACTCTTCTGTTCTCCATGCAAATTTTATTCTTCTTTATGATCTATGGATATCTGCCTTTATGTTGATGGTTGGCTGTTGTAGCAGCCCTTGATAACAGATACTTAGGTCAACTGCTATGATCTCTTATTTGCATTACTGAGAAATTGACTATTATTTGGTTAAGGATTAAGGACCAATAACTTGGAAAAAAATCTTTTCTTATTTGTCTGTTCCATCTTGGTGTGCTCTAGATTCATTTCAGTGGAAAGACATGAATGCTTTTCACATTAACTATGTGCAGTCCAGGCATCTGAGGATAGAACCAACTGCCGACCAGTTCACGGTGTACGTCACAGATGGGAAGCAACACTCCTTGGAGATACCATTTTCTATTATAATCAACCCCACAAATGATGAAGCTCCTGACTTTGTAGTGCAGAATATTACTGTAAGAAACATATCAAAATGTCCCATTTCTCTTTTATCATTTTGATTTTTATTTTCCATTAGTCCATTTACATTGCTCCAAGTGCATTAACACGCTGCATTGGTGAGGAGTGGGGAAGGCTATGTTATGTAATGAGATCATTTGAAAATTATTAATCTTCTTGCCTTTCCTCTTCTGTTGGCACATGGGTTTCTCTGGAGAGTCCTTCAGTAATTATGAGAGAGAGAAAAAATCTACAGGTGATTCCATCTATACCTACCTCTATTGTCTTGTATCTGCCTAGGGTTGGGGCTTCTGAAGTAATAAGACCACTGGGAAGTTGTCCCTTGCTCTTCTCTGGAAGTAGTCTCGGTGTTTTTTTTTGTTTTGTTTTGTTTTTTGTTTTGTTTTGTTTTGTTTTGTTTTTTGGAGACGGAGTCTCGCTCTGTCGCCCAGGCTGGAGTGCAGTGGCGTGATCTCGGCTCACTGCAAGCTCCGCCTCCCAGGTTCACGGCATTCTCCTGCCTCAGCCTCCTGAGTAGCTGGGACTACAGGCGCCCGCCACCACGCCTGGCTAATTTTTTGTATTTTTACTGGAGACAGGGTTTCACTGTGTTAGCTAGGATGGTCTTGATCTCCTGACCTCGTGATCCGCCCGCCTCGGCCTTCCAAAGTGCTGGGATTACAGGCGTGAGCCACCGCGCCTGGCCAAAGTTGTCATGGTTTTACCTGCATTCCCTAGAGAGACTAATGGAGAGTGAAAAATATGAAGTCCTGTGTGTTATGGGCAAGCAGACTTTAAGCTTCACATAATTTTTTTTTTAGATAACCGTATTTTGCTTTCTTGTGAGAAAATGCATTTATTTTGTAGATAGTTGGGCTTCCATCAAGTTATGCTGCAAGAAGATTTGATTTTAGTTTATTATAATCCATTCCAAACCTGTCTACTAATAAGGTTTGGCATTTTATGTATATTGATCTAAAATTTTTGTTGTCCTAATCTCAATAATCTATTCAATCTGCAAGAAACAACCTCACGTTTTAGTCAAGCTCTATGAAGAAGGATATTATAACTATTTTACGTTGCTTTATTAAAGTTCTTGGAGAAAAAGGCAAGGTCCTGTTTAAAATGTTTTCATAAGTATACCATTGTAAGTTGAACTATGATGCCACTTTAATCTTTAATAAGTAGGGCTAGATAAAAGAAAATCAGCATCCTTTTAGCACAAGTATCATAAATGGCAAGTGATTTTTTGTTAACACATGTTCAATAAAATGTGATGGCAGGAGGGTGCCCTTCAAAGTCAGTAAGAGAGGGTGAAATGAAAGGATGCTTTAGGCCAGGCACAGTAATCCCAGCACTTTGGGAGGCTAAAGCAGGAGGATCCTTTGAGCCCAGGAGTTCAAGACCAGCCTGGGCAATGTGGCAAAACACCATCTCTACAAATAATAAAAATAAATTTTAAAAATTAGCCAGGCAGGTGGCACATGCCTATGGTCCTAGGGGGCTGAGATGGGAGGATTGCTTAAGCCTGAGTGGGTGAGTCTGCCACAAGCCATGATTGAGCCACTGCACTGTAGCCTGGGCAACAGAGAAGACCATGTGGAAGGAAGGAAGGAAGGAAGGAAGGAGGGAGGGAGGGAGGGAGGGAAGGAGGGAAGGATGGGAAGGAGGGAGGGAGGGAAAGGGAGAAAGGCAAAGGAAAAGAAAAAAGGGAGGGAGGGAAAGAGAGAGAAGAAGAGAGGAAGGAAGGAGAGAGAAAGAAAAGAGAAAGAAAGAGAAAGAAGAAAGAAAGGGAGGGAGGAAGGGAGGGAGGGAGGGAAAGAGGAAGGAAGGAAGGAAGGAGGGAGGGAGGGAGGGAAGGAGGGAAGGAGGGAGGATGGGAAGGAGGGAGGGAGGGAAAGGGAGAAAGGCAAAGGAAAAGAAAAAAGGGAGGGAGGGAAAGAGAGAGAAGAAGAGAGGAAGGAAGGAGAGAGAAAGAAAAGAGAAAGAAAGAGAAAGAAGAAAGAAAGGGAGGGAGGAAGGGAGGGAGGGAGGGAAAGAGGAAGAAAGGAAGGAAGGAAGGAAGGAAGGAAGGAAGGAAGGAAGGAAGGAAAGTTTTCACAAATTCAAACCATACATGTCCTTCAAGGCTTAATTGCCTTCTCAGTCATGAAAACATCCTGATCTCTGCCCTTTTGTGATTCTTGTTTATGAATATCTAGCAGCTCTAGACATTTTCTTCCTTGAGTTATAGTTCTTGGGGGACCTTCGCAGTCTTACCTGACTTGGGTTGTTGAGAATACTATGTAGCATAGTAACATTGCAGATTACCAATATGCATGTGTAGAATTTATATACTCTTATTATTTAGATTTTGCTATATTTCAAAATGGGCAACAGAAATACTTCTTTGTTCTCTCAATCCTCATTATGAGAAAAAAAGTTTGAATCAGCTAAGTAACATACTGTCAAGTTCTAAATGACTAGATACTACATGAAATGATAAACATTCAATTGTCTTTGTGTTTAAAGGATTATGAAACCTGAAGTGGGTGTGAGAGGGAATGGGAAGAGTAGTTCAGGAAATTTGGAAGTATGAGAATTGGAGGGAGATGAGGGACCCATTATGAAAATATACATAATTATGCATCCAGCAGCATCCTTTGGCATTGTTGTTGATTTCAATGGAAATACAGAAGTTTTCACTGCAATAACAAATATAAAAACCACCAAATATGCTTAGTATATGTAGCAGATATTTGTGTCACTTATAAAGCAGATGGAAACATAAGACTTGTAGAAGCAAGGAGATCCATGAGGATTGGTTTATGAAGGTGAAGGCTCTAGAATCAATTTTACAACTGAACTTTTCCATGACTTCTTGAAAGCAAACACTGTCTTGGTTGCATTTTTCCCCTGACCTTTGACTTATAAACAATACATATTTTAAAAATTATATGTCCTTTGTCCTTCATGGAAATGAATAAAGTGCTTTGAAATCTTCAGAAAAAAATGTAAGGGAGATTAATAGATCTGTTGTTTCTTTTACATTCCTATTAAACCAGCAATTTCTTTTTAGGACTCATCCTATACAAATCTCATAGAAAATTTGAAGTAGGATATATTCAGATGATTTCTTTTGAGCAGTTTTCCAAAGAAAGACAAGTTGTCTTTCATGCATCACTGACTTTTCTGATGTGTTCTTGCTCAGGTGTGTGAGGGTCAGATGAAAGAGCTGGACTCTTCAATCATCAGCGCTGTGGACCTGGACATTCCCCAGGATCCCCTGCTGTTCACCATCACTCAAAAGCCACGCCATGGCCTCCTCATCTATAGGGGGTTTAGCAAAGACTTCTCTGAGAATAAGCAGCCAGCCAACCCTCACCAGAAACATGTACCTGTTGACAGCTTTTCCATGGAACTCCTCAAGACTGGTATAGCATGTTCTACTTCCATGCATTTGTTATTGTTGGTTGAATAATTTAACCCATACTTATATGTGAAATCTAAAAAGGTCAAACTAATATAAGCAGAGAGTAGAATGGTGGTTACTAGAGGCTGAGGGTGGGAGGATTGGGGAGATGTTGGTTAAAGGATATGAAATTTCGGTTAGACAGGAGGAGTAAGTTCAAGAGATTTATTGTACAGCATAGTGACTGTAGTTAACAATATATTGCATATTTGAAAATTCCTAAGACAGTAGATTTTAAGAGTTCTCACCAATCAAAAAAAAATGAGTATGAGAAGTAATGCATATGTGACTTAGCTTGATTTAACCATTCCACAATGTGGCCAGGCCTGGTAGCTCACACCTGTAATCCCAACACTTTGGGAGACCAAGACAGGTGGATCACTTGAGGTCAGGAATTTGACACCAGCCTGGCCAATATGATGGAATGCTGTCTCTACTAAAAATGCAAAAATTAGCCGAGTGTGATGGTGCACTTCTGTAATCCCAGCTTCTCAGGAGGCTGAGGCACGAGAATCGCTTGAGCCTGGGAGGCAGAAGTTGTAGTGAGCCGAGATCATGCCACTGCACTCCAGACTTCCAGCCTGGGCGACAGAGTGAGACTGTGTCAAAAAACAAACAAAAAACAAAATAAACCCATTTCGCAATGTACACATGCATCAAAACACCCCGTTATATATCATAAATATATACAATGTTTACTTGCCAATTAAAAAATAAAAATTAAAAAATAATTTAACCTGGAAAATATAATAATACATCACAGAAATAGGGGGTGAAGAAACAGCATTTACCAATTTATTCATTTGTCCCTCAAGGGCTCTCTCTAGGCCTGGATTAATGTAGGACAGGAAGCCCTAGGTAGAGGTCGTAGGTAATTGAAAAGGCAACAACATGTTTTCTTTTACTTTTAGACTACCATTAAAAATGATATTTGAGTTTTTTTGTCATTCAAACATTTAACGCTATAATAAAAAAATTCTTTTTAAAACTATTGAGATCACAAAATTACATTTTAAGAGATTGGTCTGCCAAAATTTCCACAGTTGAAACAAATATAGAACCACATATAATAACGCTCATTATTCTCTGAGGGGATAATTTGCTCTTTAGAGAAATGGCACATTGCATAGTGCCTGAATTATTTTTTAATTACTCTTTTAAAAAATTCAATCTTATCCCATTTTTCACATATGAAAATACTTTTAAAAATTTGAGAAAAGTGTGCGGTTCCTGAATTACTGCTTCCTCCCATTCTCCTTCCTTAGGCGTTTTCTTTTCCCAGCCTGTAAGGTCCTTCCCCCTCCTTTGCCAGGCTAGCCAAGGCTGTGCCTTCAGAACGCACCTTTCTGTTAACCTCTGCTTGAGCCCCACCCAAGGTCTCCAGAACACTCCTTCTCCGTGCTTGCTTCATCTTAGCACTTCTGTAACATTTTTCCAACTTCTTTTAGTTATTTGTTTCCCCAACTAGTGTGTAAGCTTTCTGCCCCAAAGGTTTTTTATAATTATTGCAAAAATCATCTCAGGTTTAAATTTAAAAAGTGCATTTATATATTTCTCAGCTTTTATCAATTGCAAAGAAATATATTCTAGGACATAAATGATGGTATTACCAAATCAATAACCACATGCTACAAATAGTAGAATACATTGTTTAAAATTTTTTTTTCAAATTTGATCAAGGAAAAAATAATAATTCAAATTTTACTCTCAAGAAAGTCAATTTTTTAAGAATAACATTTGTTGGTTATTATCTAGTTAAATAAGAATTATATGATCATTGTGTACACTTTGGACACAGTCATTCTGAAGAAAAAATAACAATTTCCTACATAAAAATTAGTATTTGGGTTAATATTTTGGTGACTTTCTCAGAAATTAGATTTTCACCTCTATTTTATCTGTGGTTCATTTATGGCTACATTTTTAAAAAACTTTAGCGTATTCTCATAAACATCCCCCCATACAAATATACAAAGTTTATAAAACTCTTCCCATATTATATAATCTGTTTTTCTTCTTACTTTTTTTTTTTTTTTTTTTTGGAGACAGGGTCTTGCACCGTCACTTAGGCTGGATTGTGGTTGTGCAATCACAGTTCATTCCAGCCTCGACTTCCAGGGCTCAAGTGATCCTCTGACCTCAGCCTCCCAACTAGCTGGGACTACAGGCACAAGTCACCACACATACCACTGGCTGATTAAAAAAATCTTTTGTAGAGATAGGGTTTCCCTATGTTTCCAGGCTGGTCTCAAACTCCTGGGCTCAAGTGATTTTCCTGCACTGGCTTTCCAAAGTGCTGGTATTACAGGAGTGGGTCACCATACCTGGCCTCTTCTTACTTTTAAAATATTGAGGCCGGGCGTGGTGGCTCACACGTGTAATCCCAGCACTTTGGGAGGCTGAGATGGGTGGATCACTTGAGGTCAGGAGTTCGAGACCAGCCTGGCCAACATAGCAAAACCCAGACTCTACTAAAAATACAAAAATTAGCCAAGTATGGTCACACCTGTCTGTAACCCCAGCTACTTGGGAGGCTGAGGCGTGAGAATCGCTTGAACCCAGGAGGTAGATGTTGCAGTGAGCCAAGATCATGTCACTACATTCCAGCCTGGGTGACAGAGTGAGACTCTGTCACAAAAAAATTGTTATTGTTATTGAAAATGTAGCTTTTGATAATTACATTATAAAATCATCAATATAGACTTACTATGCTGTAATTTTTTAAAAGAGATGACTTTGTCACCCAGGCTTGAGTGAAGTGGGATGATCATAGCTCACTGCAGTCTCAAATTCCTGGGATCAAGCATTCCTCCCTGCCTGAGCCTCTTGAGCAGCTATGACTACAGGCGTCACCTGGCTATTGTTTCAAAAAAAATCTTTTAAAGACAAGGTCTCATTATGTTTTCCGAACTGGCCTCGAACTCCTGGCCTCAAGCGATCCTCCTACTTGAGCCCTGACGAGCTGTTAGGACTACAGGTGCTCACCACTGTAGTGGCTCCTGTGCTACAATTTTATACAACTATCTCCCACTTTAAAACTATCGCAAGGACAAAAAACCAAACACCGCATGTTCTCACTCATAGGTGGGAATTGAACAATGAGAACTCATGGACACAGGAAGGGGAACATCACACTCCGGGGACTGTTGTGGGGTGGGGGGAGGGGGGAGGGACAGCATTAGGAGATATACCTAATGCTAAATGACGAGTTAATGGGTGCAGGAAATCAACGTGGCACATGGATACATATGTAACAAACCTGCACATTGTGCACATGTACCCTAAAACCTAAAGTATAATAAAAAAAAAATCCAGATAGTTTTCCATTTCTTGATATTAAAAGTTATATTTCAATAAACATTTTATATAAATCTGGGTGCACATCTCCTAGTATTTTAGTAGCTTTGAAGTAAGTTTTGAAAATGTGAAATGTTAGGCTTCCTATTTTGTTCTTTTTCGAGGCTGTTTTGGCTGTTCTGAGTCTCTTGAATTTCCATTTAAATGTTAGGTAGATTTTTAAAAAAATAGTTATATTTTTAATATTTAAGTTTTGATCTATTAAGAATTCATTTTGCTGATTGGCTCGAGGTAGGGATATAACTCTATAATTTTCCCCAAGTAATTAACTTTCTCAGTTTTATTTAAATACCCCGCACCTTTGTTTATATAGTTTATTTAAAAATATATTCCTTCCTAACTGATTTTAAATAACACCCTTAATCAAATACTAAATTATTTAAATGAAAAGTCTTTAATAGGCTAAGAAGGCACTCTTTTACTTCATAAAACAAGTTTAATTTCACCATACTGCACTGATAAATGAACTCTTGCTAATACCCCTGCCTTGAAAATTAAGACATTATCTGTGACATATGTCATGATGGTTCAATCATAAGGAAGATTTACTTATTTTTTTTCCTTCTTCCAGGAATGAGGTTGACGTACATGCATGATGACTCAGAGAGCCTTGCTGATGATTTTATAATCCAATTGTCAGATGGGAAACATAAGATACGTAAAACCATTTCAGTAGAGGTCACCCCAGTTAATGATGAAAAACCAGTGCTGAGCAAGTAAGCTACCTGAAAATAGTCCCTTTCAGATTTCTATACAATTCTATGAAGTCTACAATCTAGGTACAGATGTGTGCGTCTCCCAAAGAAGCAAGTCTTCGCTAGCTCCTGTCACAGCTTGCCCCTGCCACTCAGGCATGAGGAACCTTTAGTGCAAATGTTAGTTAAGGTAACCTCTCCTTAACCATCAGTCCTTTAATTACTTGATTTTCTTCTAAACATACTAATTAGTTGTAAAGAATAAGAATGACTGAATACACAGTATGGAATGAACAGTCTACTAAACATATAAATACATGCACATACACCAACGTGACTGCACACCTACCAAAGTGCAATTAATATATAGATTCAACTAAAGTCTAATAACATTAACTGCAGACAGTCCTTACAACAGATTTGCTGAAACTTGTAACTAAGTGTGGCTGAGGGAAATAAATCAACCCACTTCTTTCATTATCTTGGTACTTTTTTGTCCACCAGTTCTCTCCTGTGTTCCATATGGGTCAACACCCCCTCCTACCTCACATCAAAATCATCATTTTCTAAAATTCTGAGTGATGTTATTCAATTGTAAACTTTCTCAGTATCTCCCTGTATTAGTCTGTTGTCACACTGCTATAAGGACATACCCGAGACTGAGTAACTTATAAAGAAAAGAGGTTTAATTTACTCACAGCTCTGCAGGGATTGGGAGGACTCAGGAAACTTATAATCATGGCAGAAGAGGAAGCAAACACATCCTTCTTCACGTGGCAGCAGGAGAGAGAAAAACAAGTGCCCAGTAAAGGGGAAAGCCCCTTATAAAACCATCAGATCTTGTGAGAACTGACTCACTATCATGAGAACAGGGTGGGAAAACTGCCCCCATGATTCAATTATCTCTACCTGGTCCCTCCCACAACACATGGAGATTATGGGAACTGCAATCAAGATGAGATTTGGGTGAGGACATAGCCAAACCGTATCACTCTCTCTGTAGCTGCTCAGAGTTTGATCATAGGGTATAGAGTATTCACTAATTCTATTTCTATAGCCCCAGCCAGTTCTTTTACAATTGGCAGCTGAACAGAGTTTTAGGGGACCAACTCTTCTCTAGAGCTAGAAGTAAAAAAGCATCTGGTTCTTGGAACCTCCTTGATGACTTCACCTCTTTATTCAATAGTGCAGCAGTAAGAGGCACATTGTAGATAGTCTGGGTTTTTATCAGGGAGTGAATAACTTACTGAAAGCACCCAAACCCCCCAAATCTTTTCCACTCTGCAGAAAGGAGGGCCTCAAACAAGTCCCTTCCTTATCTGCCGCATATCCTGCTGTTCCCTATGAGCCACTGATAAGGTTCTTAAAAAGCATTATGGGAAATACTGATGACAGATTTTTGGAGGGTTGCATCTCATACATCAGTTTGTCTGAAAGTATTCACCAAAAAATTTCTATTTTCTTATTTCTTAACTAATATGTTGGATTAGTATAGCCTTTATTTATAAATATGAAAATATGAAGGCTGTCACAGTATTACAGTACCTCCTTTTTGATGATCTCATTTTAAGAGGCAGGGAGGTGAAAGCTGGCAGGGTGAGGGCCCTGGGGCATCCACTGGAGAGGGGTAAAAGCTGGCATTTATTAAGTGCTTACTATAGGACAGACAGTATATTAAATTCTTTCACATATATTATTTCATTAAATCCTCACCAAAATTGTGGAAAATACATATTATTATCCTCACTGAGGAAGACTGAGACCAGAGAGGTAAAAGAGTTTACACTAGGCACCCACTCAACTCCATTTGACTCCAAAGGCCGTGCTCTTGTTACTAAACTCACTGGAATAGCTACATCTGCAGAATCATCAAATCTCCTTCAACCCTGCTTCAAAAACCCTCCCTTTTCTATGCTTCCTCTTTCCTTCTCTCCTGCGGATAGGAAGTAATATACTCTCTTTCTCTTCCATGTGTGTCCTTGGGCATATCACCTCTTTCCTTCTCCCGGAAACTGCTCCATCATTTTTTCCTCCAGTATCTTCAATCTCTCCGTTTTCATTTCGTCTGTAAACAAGACAGAGGGATATGGCTTGTGGTTAAGAGAGCAAATGCTGGAGTCAGATTGACTCAGTTCAGCCGCTTACCAACAGTGTGACCTTGAACATGTTGTTTAACCTCTCTCAATCTCTCTGTTAACCTCTCTGTAAATGAGGATAATAGTGGTATCCTCTTAATAGGATTGTTGCAAGGATTAAATAAAATATGTAAACATGCTTGAAAGACTAGCTACTACATGGTAAGTGCTACTAAGTGTTATTTTTATGATTACAAGCAGATACACTAATCGTAAAAATACAAAGACAAGGTAGTCCCCCATTCATTTCACTGAGGAACTTTTTGGAAGAGTAGTTTGTGCTTGCTTCTTCCATTTCTGCCCACTTTCTCCAATCTCCACTTTATTATTTCTTTCTTTCTTTCTTTTCTATATTTTTCCTTTTTTTTTTTTTTTTTTTTTTTTTTTTTTTGGAGACAGAGTCTTGCTCTGTCACCCAGGCTGGAGTGCAGTGGCGTGATCTTGGTTCACTGCAAGCTCCGTCTCCCAGGTTCACACCATTCTCCTGCCTCAGCCTCCCAAATAGCTGGGACTATAGGCACCTGCCACCACGCCTGGCTAATTTTTGTATTTTTGGTAGAGATGGGGTTTCATCATGTTGGCCAGTATGGTCCCAGTCTCCTGACCTTGTGATCTGCCTGCCTCAGCCTCCAAAAGTGCTGGGATTACAGGTGTGAGCCACCGCGCCTGGCCCAATCTCCAGTTTATTAAAGACGCTCCCTTAAAAGTTACTCTTGGCTTTCCTGCCAAATCTAATGGCTCTTCTAACCTTCCTGGACTCTTTGAGAGCATGTAACACCATTTATTTGCTATTCCTTTTAGCTACTGTAGAGGATGCTTTGGGTCCTGCAGGTCACAGCCCCTCAGCCCATATCTGATTCTGGTCCTGATCATGGTGGAATTTGCCGTGTCAGTGTCCCAATGTTCACAGTGCCTCACTCCACTTTTCTGCCTCAGGGCTTTCATGCGGCCCATGTCCAGGCTCAGCAGAGAGCACTCTGGGGCAGCCCTTAACCTCAGGAGCTAGTAGATAAGATAAATGCTCCAGCTTCCTGTCCATTAGGAGCACAATTTGAATCACATCTACGTGGTTCCTCAAGATACCCAGCAGGATTGAGCCCCAGTTCTCCATCGCAGTAAAACACCCTTTGTTGCCTTTTTCTTCTTCCCTTTCTCTCCTACTCCCTCTTTCCTACCTCCTGGAATCACTTCACAAATAAATTACCTTCCTTGTCCTAGGATCCTTTTAGGGTAACCTAGATTATGACACACCTTGTCCTCTCTTGGCTTCCAGACATTGAATTCTGACACTGAATTCCAAACATTTCATTCTGACCAGAAATTTAATTCTGAATTCTTCCTACCAAACTCTTCATCTTCTTAATGATGTTGGCTTCCCGTTTTGATTAATCTATCTGACCGCTAATCTCCATAAGCCTTCAACCAACTGATTGCTTAGCTTTCTGGAATAATGGGATTCCCATTCTCTAGTAAAGAGATGTGCAAATGTCGCCACCCACTGCGAGGGAAGATGTCAGCCCTGGGTAGCAAGATACTCACCCTGAGTGAAAGTTGTTGGAACTGAAGTGTTCAGGTTTTGGCATCTCCGCAGAGGAACGTAACACTGTTGATGCCAGTTGCTGGTTCTCAAATGTCCTTTATCTGAATCCCAAGAAATTCAGGCATCCCAATTTTTCTCAGAAACTAAGCTGTAAAGTTGGACAGAGTTAGGCCCCATGTGATGACCACAACTGAGAGCTAGAAACACTGGTGGAAAGAGATCCCTTTCTCACTTTGGTGAGACCAGGGACAATGGCCATATAGGCTGTGACGGCAGCAGCACCGCACATTGAAGTATCTATAGAAACCACAGCAATGGTGGCTCTGGAAGGAGCAGCGGCAGCTCTGCCCCAGCCTACTGTTCAAGAAGACAGGAGCTGACCTGGCACCTGTAACACTGGGAAAAGATGAATCTACAATAAGAACACATACTACCCAGAACATTACTTAGAAGAGGAAGAGTAATTTAGAGAGTCCCAGATTACCTAAATATCACCTAACTCAGAATGGCGTATCATCAATGGCACTGGAACATCAGTAGGCCAGTCATTGAATCTCTTTAATTGAGTTTGTCTGTAAAATTAGAACACTCATACCTAGCCCTCTTACTTCATGGAGCTGTTGTTGTGAGTGTAAAATGAAATACTGGAAACAAGATCATTTTATAGAATAAATTATAACTTACAAAATTGTAAAGTTCAGTAGATGTAATCAATTAGAAGTGCCTAATTACCTCTTCCCACATTCATTAGGGCTGACCCATTGTCTTTTCAGACTTTCACATGTGAGGGTAGAGAGCCTGTTTCATTCCTGTCACTAGTCATCTTCAGTGCTTTGAATATTGAATATCATTCCTTAATTGTTGAAGATTGGGAACTGTGGTAGTCAATATAAGTGTCCCCTACTAAAGGAATATCTTCTATTTTTATATCAACCCAGACATTTTTCTTTTTACAGGAAGGCTGAAATTGCAATGAATATGGGTGAAACTCGTATTATTTCCAGTGCTATTCTTTCAGCCATAGATGAAGACTCGCCCAGGGAGAAGATTTACTATGTATTTGAAAGGCTTCCCCAAAATGGGCAACTTCAGCTTAAGGTTAGTGATTTTTTACTTTTATTTTTCAAAACTAATGTAGCAGGTATAAATCTTCTCAATATACACATTTCTGTGATGGGATTTATTCTCTGATAGACATATATTTGCCCAGAAGTAGAAAATTTAATTTTACTAGTTCAGGGTGAATTCATGCTGTTCTAAAGTTTCTTTGTCAACATGGGGTAAATTCAACAAATATTAAGATTCTTCATTGCTCCCTCTCCCGTAGGATTATCCCTAAATTCTGAGGGAGGGAATGAATGGGGTAAACCAAGCTGTCTGCTTTCTGAGGATAATCCAGGATCTTTTATGATATCTTCATTTCTACCAGATTTTTGACTTGAGATTCATGTAACTTTCCTCTTTAGCATCCATCATCTCAATTATAAAACTCCTTCAAGTCTACAGTCTTTCTTGTTCTCTCAATCTCTCTCTCTCTCTCTCTCTCTGTGTGTGTGTGTGTGTGTGTGTGTGTGTGTGTGTGTGTGTGTGTGTATTTCAGCTAAATTCTAGATCATTCTCAGGAAAATGAAAACTTTCATTATTTTTTTGTGATAATCAGGTCCAGGGAAACTTGGAGGGCTGTCTCTAGCTCCTCTGGCCCTAATGTCTCTGTTAAAACATTATCTGAATCTCAGCACTTTGGGAGGCCGAGGCGGGCGGATCACAAGGTCAGGAGATCAAGACCATCCTGGCCAATACTGTAAAACCCCATCTCTACTAAAAATGCAAAGATTAGCCGGGCGTGGAAGCACACACATGTAATCCCAGCTACTTGTTACTCCTGAGGCTGAGGCAGGAGAATTACTTGAACCCGGGAGGCAGAGGTTGCAGTGAGCTGAGATTGTGCCGCTGCACTCCAGCCTGGGTGACAGAGCAAGACTCTGTCTTAAAAAAACAAAACAAAACAAAACAAAACAAACCATTATCTGAGTATTATCACCTCCTGTCTTCTCAATGATTTGCCACAGTGAGCATCTTTCTTTCTTTCCTTCCAATTCTCATCTTTGTCCCTGAGCAGGGACGATCCTTATGCCTTCTCCAGGGAGACTACTTACTCCACAAATAATATACCAAATTGTTCTGTATTCTATCTGACTTGAACTTAAAAGATGAAAGTTCAGTGTCTTCATCCCACTGCAGTCCCACCTCCCCTTGCAGCACCAGAACCCTTATTGTTTAGGTTCAGATGGGCAAAGTCTTGGACCAAAAAGGCAGTGTGGGAGAAAACTTCGTGTGGGAGTCATCCCATCCTGCTAGCATAACAGATTTTAACAACTGCCAAACTTGAATCCCATGAACTGCATGACACCGTAAATTAACATTCCTGTAATTGTATATGTTCTCAAAATTAGATGCTTTAATGGAAAGCAAATAAGCATGGAAACAATAAAGGGATACTACGGGTAGGGTCACCTGGGTTTTACTGCTAACTCAATAGCTTGCTTTGTGATTTGATAACATGTCCTTGTTTCACTTCAGGCCTAGAATAGCAAAATTTCAGTCTGATTCAGACTGTGTGCATGATGCCCAAGGATCAGCCCAACACGAATTATATAGATCAGTCACCAAAGAAGGTCAGTTGAGTAATCAGCCCAAATGTTTATTTCAATGGTAGATTAAGACTAGCAACCACAACCACCAACCATCCCCAATACAATTATTTGATGGAATGCTTAACTTTCCATCTAGTGGAGGCACAGTCCTAGAAAAGCAGCAAGAATTCATTCTATGTGAAACAGCTTGATTGTCATAGATTGTAGGCGCCATAGAGAATCAGAGTGAAGAGCAATCACTGATTTAAATTGAGGTACAGCTGTGTCCTTATTTCATTTCAAAGAGTAATGAAGCAGAAATGCAGTGAGAGCTCACACATTTGGGTGGCTTGGGAACGGAACTGTTTTGGATATGTGAAAATGCAGATGGGTCCAGGTTCCCAGCATGGCTCCACACAGTTCTCTCCCAGCTCCCTAGCAGTTCTCTGAGTCTTTCCAAGACCAAGGACCAGGACTCCAGCTCTCCTGGACTCTCCCAAGAGTTATTGTTTTCTTGTTGACTTCTCTTAGTTTTCCCCATCTTGAATCTGACTTTTATTTTCTTTCTATTTCTGGGTCTTCAAATGATTCTATTAAGTCAATCTTACATTTTGGAGTGCAAGTAAGGAATTACATGGAGACAAGAGAGAGGAAAAGATGTCTTCTTCTGTGCTTACTTCCTTAGACAAGATTAGAAAAGGGAAAATGTGAAATAGAATTGCAAGCTTTCCCATTTAAAACCTGAAAGAGTCTGTTTTAAAAATTATATTGGCAAATAGATCTTATGGAAACAAACACTAGCTTAATTATTATGATGTAATTAACTTCCATCCAGTGAGCATGAGGGCAGAACATAAGTCTACAAACATCAGATAGATAAACATATTAAAGAGAAAGAAACGTTATCAAGTAGAATGACATAAAGGCAAGTGGTAGCACAATGGGAAGAGAGGAGGACAAAGCTCTTTTGCCAGGAACTGGGAGTCTGTGGAATCTGGAAGTCTGTATTCTATCTGACATGAACTTGAAAGATGAAAGGTCAGTGTCTTCATCCCACTGCAGTCCCACCTCCCCTTGCTGTACCAGAGCCCTTATTGTTTGGGTTCAGATGGGCAAAGTCTTGAACCAAAGTATCAAGGGGAATAAAAAATAAATTATTTACATTTCTGTTTTAGACTCTTAGACAGTAAAACCACAAGATAATATCATATAATAAATTTTAAGATGACTTTAAAAAAAATTATGTCTAATGACTTTTTATGAGCCATTCCTAGGGAAAGCTGTGTACCTTAAATGAACAATAATAGGATTATTAATAAGATAATAAAGATTTATGATTACATTTTCTAACACTCTCAGTTGTTAGCCACCCCCCTCAGCATAAGAACCTTTTCAATTTGAAAATGCCACAATTTCTGCATCAAGCACTGTACAAAATATATGCTTAAATAATGTTGGCTTACTTTTAGAAGATTCTGATAAAAATAATATATGATATTTGCAGTTTATATTTTTTGACGACTTAGGATATAAATGTAGGGAGTGATAGTGATCCCCATCATTTTCTTTCTTTAGTAAGGCTGGAAACATACTGGGGAGTAAATGCATCTGTTCTATTTTTGTTTTGTCTACTTCACATAAGCCCAGTAATGAGCCATGTTGAAAAAAAATATATTTGACTAGTTGAACAATGAAAAGAACTAAAAAAGGGAAACTCTAAAAGAAACACATTTAATTTCTAAAGAATCCATTCCAAGAGCTCGATTACCCACCTGCTCTTATTAATTGGAATATTTAATCATCTATGATTGCTTATGATAAATGCCTTGGAAGTAACAATGCTGTTGAATTGTTTGACTTTGTCTAAAACCCTTTGGTTGAAGCCAGTGTTTTTCCAAGGTCTCAAATTATTCTAATATATTTCTTTGAAAAGAAAAGAAATCAGGTAAAATGGCAAAAAGTAGTCTGGAATTTCCCTGAAATATTATTTCTATTGGAGGTTTTTAGGGGATACAGAAAATGTCCACTAACATACATTGGGGGAAAAGAAAAAAACATGAGCAGCTGACTAACTCTGGCTCCTTCCAGATAGGGAGGGACTGGGTTCCTCTCTCCCCTGGCATGAAATGCACTCAGGAGGAAGTGGATCTGAACTTGCTGAGATACACACACACCGGGGCAATGGATTCCCAGAATCGAGATAGCTTCACCTTCTACCTTTGGGATGGCGACAACAGGTCCCCTGCTCTTGACTGTCAAATCACCATCAAGGACATGGAAAAAGGTAAAAGCATGTCTACCAAGGTTTACTGGGATCAACTTTGCTAACTGGTATAAGTATTCCACATTTGTTTCTTTCTCTCTGTTTCCCTCCCTTCTTTCCGTTTTTCCTGCCACTCTGCATCTTTGAAATTCTGTCATTTATATTTAGATCCTTTGGCTTCTCACCTGCTTTGCCTGGGACCCATGAGGTTCACAGAAGTAGCCAATCCATTCATTATTTTAAAAAGTTTATTGGAAATTCAGCCTTGCACACAATATGGCTACACAGGCTACTTTAACTGTTAGGATTTTTTTGCTTTAAGTGAAATTTTACCAAATTGATGTGTAACTCTAGTTTTATCTTCAGGAAGTGATCTATCACTGGAAAATGGAGTTTCAAAGGAAAAGTACTTCTAAAATACTAAAATAATACATGAAAAATACATTTTAAAATTTAAACAGAATAAAGATAAACTTTGTCATTAGAAAGGCTGGAAGTTGCTGCTTCTTTGAATTTGAAAGTGCTAACATATACTCTTTAGGGACAAGGAAAGACACTATAAGATCAGCTTCTTGTGAGTTAATTAAGCAGAGTCAGTTGTATAAATGGTGAATGGGGGAGAGTTAAATGGAAGATGGGAGGAGAGTTTGTTTAAAAAGCTCAGCAAGGAAGAGTAGAAGCTCTTGATACCCAACTGTTACTACCCTGTAATTTTGCTTCAGCTTATGTGAGGAACATATCTCATTCATCTGTATTATCCCAGGATCTAGATATTCCCAGGAAGAAGCATAATCTTAGATCCTCAGTACATGCTTGATTGACTGAATGCTTCCCTTTTTTGCCTTGGCTGCCAGGAAGCTCAGAGGTAAATTGAATGCTTAAGTGCAATAATAATAAAAAAAATCTTGCTTTATGTGTGGCAGAATTATAATTGTCGTAAATTTTTAAAAAATTAATTCCGTTTGATCTTGAGATGTTTACTTTGAGCTGTGTAATAATATATTTTATTTGCTTATTTCCTGGTTGTAAATGTGTTCCTTAAAGAAGTCTAATGAGTGATTTCAGATAAGCTAGATGTTACTGTACACATTTATCTCTCCCTGCAAAACACCTATGTTCATTATAAATATATGTCCAGGCAAAATGTAATACAAGTAATATATTAGGGCAGACAACTAGTGTACTAGAGTAGGCCACCTTCTCATTGGCTCAGCACAACACAATTTTACACTGACATAGGAGAGCTCTGTTCCACATAGTCATCTAGGGACTCTTTATATCTAGACATTCCCTTATTCTGAAGGCCTTAGAGTCACTCAAGAAGTGAGATATGGAAGAAAATTAGGGGACGTCATGCACTAGGTGTGAAGGTTGTGTACCTCTCTTGTACACATTCCAGTGGCTGAGTCACAGTCACATGCCACATTAAGAGAGGCTGGGCAATAGAAACTTTAGCTTTGCACCCAGGAAGAAAGGAAATAAAGTTGGCCAGTGCATTGCCAGACTCTGCTGCAATTGACTTGTGATTATTTTCTAAAAGGATTTTTGAAAACCTATACCAAGTAGACACATTAGCCTATTAACATTTTCAGTTCAAATTTTTTCTTCTTTGTTTCTTCTTACAAAGTGGTGTTTTGTCACTGTACAGTTTTTTGTTTTGTTTTTTACTTAACATGAGTTTTTTCAGGTTGCTGCATAACTTTGTAGCCATAATTGTTTATCTCTAAACAAGACTATACTAAAGAGTTAGATTTAATCACAACCTTAAAATTGAGCATTTGGTTGTTTCTATTTGGGAGCTATTATAAATAACATTAAGCTTCCCAGTTGCTGTGTTGCTGTGTCTTCTGATTTGCACAGTGGCAGAAATGATGTTGAGATCTTTCAGATAAGTTTAGGAAGACATTGTCTATAGTTGACTCTAACCCACACTCTGCCCTTACAGTGCTGAAAAATTGCATCAGGGCAAGAGCTGGTTGCTCTTCCTCCCCTCAGGTCCATTTCCTGCTCCTGGTGAAACCTCTCGTGGGTGCTTTGTGTTTCTCCCAACTAATTCATTCTTCTTACTTCCTTCTTCTTGCTTCTGTCTGTAGCATCTGTGGCTAAGGTTTTGATTTAAATTTAGGATGGTCTTTGATTCTACGTAGGACTGAAGTTGCATAGCATTTTGAGATAAAAGCATAGTATATGAAAAGGCCAATTTAGTAATCTGAAATAGCGTTTTCCAATCATGGCACTATTGACATTTTGGGATGGAGGATTCTTTGTTGCAGGTGACTCCCTTGTGCATTGTACAATGTTTAGCAGCATCCCAGGCCTCTGAATCTAGAAGCCAGTAGCAACTCCCAGTTATGACAACCAAAAATGTCGCCAGACATTGCCAAATGTCCCTTGGGGAGCAAAATTGCCTGCCATTGAGAACCACTGGTTAAAATTGTACCACTTTGATGGTTTATTTGTATTTCTTATTTCTTCATGAGACTGAGTATCTTTAAAAAATTTTTTTGGCCACTGTGTTTTTAAATTCAGAAATAGCTTGGCATTTACATCACGTGTTTTTCTTTTTGGATATTCACCCTTTTAGTATTAGTTCACAAGAGCTCCCTAGATATTAAAGACAGGGAACAAAATAATGCAGTGTTTAAGAGCTTGTGCTCTGGACTCAGATGGCTTGTATACAAATTCTCACTCAATGTTTTATTAATTGTGTAACCATAAGCAGGTAAGTTAGCATTTCTATACCTTAGCTTCCTCATTTATAATCTGGGGATATGATCTGACAATACCTCAAAAGATTAGTGTGAAGGTGTAAGGGTCTTTAGTTCTGTACCTGACACAGAGTAGAAGCTCTATATTTGAGATATGATCACTTTGTAATGGACCTCAGGTGAACAAAATTCAATTATTATCCCTAGTTTGTGAAACTGCATAATTGGTCCATGTGCGACCCACTTCTACCTTCCTCAGTCATACATTTTTTAAAAAAATAGTGGTGAATTATGCATAACACAAAATGTACCATCTTAACCATTTTTAAGTGTACCAGTTCATAGTGTTAAATATATTCATGTTGTTGTCCATCCAATCTCCAGAATTTTTTCATCTCAGAAAACTAAAATTCTATACCCATTAAATAATGACTCCTCATTTCCCCCTCCCTGGCAACCATTGTCCTGTCTTCTGTCTCTATGAGCTTTGCTACTCTAGGTACTTCATGTAAGTGGAATCATATAGTATATATCTTTTCATGACTGGCTTATTTCACTTAGCATAATGTCCTCAAGGTTCATGCATGTTGTAGCATGTGCCAGGACTCCCTTCCCTTTTAAGGCTGAATGGTATTACAGTGTATGTATATGCCACATTTTGTTTATCCACTCCTCTGTTGAGAGGCACTTGAGTTGTTTGCATCTCTTGGCTATTGTGAATAATCGTGTTATGAATATGATTGTATAAATATACATTTAAAAAATATATCATGAACATTTGTGCAACTACCACACAATTGATGGACTGGAATATTAATAATAGACATCTTCCTACATTCTCCAGAAAAAAATACCATTCTAAATTTTGTATTATTTTCTTACTTTTATCCTTTTCTCAGCTTGCTCATATAACTAATGAATGTTAATAAACTACATCTGTGTTGTTCCATGTAGCTGTAGTTCATTCATTTGACTACTGCATGAAATTCAATTGTATGAATAGAACACAGTTTGTGTATACATTCACTTTTTGAAAAGGCATTTGGGTTGCATGTAATGATTTCAATTACAGACAGTACTGCAATGACCATTTGGGTGTATGTCTCCAAGGGTAGCAGGGCAAGTGTTTCTTTCAAGTACATAGCTGGGGTGGAATTGCTGGGTCAAGGCATACATGAACATTTGACTCTTTACAAAGTAATGCCAAATCTTGTACCAATTTACACTCTTTCCAAAATTTTATGCAAGACTCTCTTGATCTATGTCTTCTTCAACACTTTGTACAGCCAGGCTTCTACATCCTTGCCAATCAAAAAGTTATGAGATGACAATTTATCATGATATTTGTATTTCCATAATTGCTAATGAGCTTAAGCATTTAAAAATATCTTTACTGGCCATGTGAATTTCTTCTTCTGTGAAATATCTGCTCATGCCTTTGGGTTAATTATTTTTATTCATAATAGTTATAGAAACCTTTCTATGTCATATTAATTTTGATTTTTGCACAGTTTTGGCTTTTGTCTTCTGCCTTTGCCTTGGACATAATATATTTTTTAATATGATTATTGACCATAACCTCTTATGTCATGTAGGTAATATTGTCATCCTTACAAAACCACTCGTGGTGTCTAAAGGTGATAGAGGTTTCTTGACAACCACCACTCTCCTGGCTGTGGATGGAACAGACAAGCCTGAGGAACTGCTGTATGTCATCACCTCCCCTCCACGATATGGCCAGGTTGAATATGTTCACTATCCTGGAGTTCCCATTACAAGCTTCAGCCAAATGGATATAGCAGGGCAGACAGTTTGCTATGTACACAAGAGCAAGGTGACTGTCTCCAGTGACAGATTCAGGTGAGCCCCATGGAAATTTTTCAAACCGCTTCTTTGGATTAATACTTACAGAAAAGGAGATCTGTTAATGTGCTTCACTATAGTAACCATTTCACAAAATACATGTATCTTATAACATCACACTATATACCTTAAATATATAGAATGAAATTTGTTTTTTTAAAAATAGGAAAGAAAAGGAGAAGAAAATGAGTCATTTTTCAGCTCTGGTGCAGCTGTGTTTTTCTTTTACTGCCTTGTTGTATGTAAGGTGAAGTCACACAATTAAAATGACAGCAGCAAAGCAAGAAATTAGGGCCTGTTATTGAAAAATAAACAGTAAACAGATCTTTATGCAAGTTCTGCTACGAGGAGAATTGTGAAAAGCTGAGGCTCCCTGCTAAAGATAGATCTGGAAAAGTCATTTCCCTCTCTTTGGAGTATGTTTTTCTGTCTGACGAAAAGGCATTTATTAGTAAACATTTGGCATAAGCAGACACTGCCTTTTGACACAATGTGTTCTGGTAACTGTATCATAAATCATGTTGTCATAAAGTAGATCATATTTCCCCATAGAAACAATGTTATAATTGGGGGCTGTGCACCTGTTCCAGAATTCTGTATCAAATAAATCATTGGAATGAATAACAATCTGGTGAAAAGGCAAAGATACAACATTAATGAAAATCTACATTCATTTAAAATATGGAAATTTGTTTCAAGTCACATAAAGCAAGAGCAAGCCCAGAAGATCTATAATCTCTCAGCTCTCAAAGCTGGCTGATCCTGAGGTCCTGGAGAGAAACACAGATCCACAGGCTGGGCAGGAGAACTGGGAAATGTTGGACTTTGAACCAACTATTGTACACAATCCAGTTTTGAGTTCCGTTAATTCAGAAGGAGGCCTGGAGAGCACTGGTTTGTCTATTGTACACCCACACTTTTGGCTCCTGGTGTAATTTTCACCATGTCACAATACAGTCTTCTAAAGAGCACTATAAAATAACACAAATGGAGCATACTCCTATATTATTCAGTGGGTTCCCATAAACTATCAAGTATCACTGTCACACCCATATTCTAATATCACTGTCCTCTATCTTACTTTTACCTATCTAAATTCAATATATCTGCTCTGATAAACACTGGTTAAATGTCACTAAAGAGGATGCTGCTCACCTTTTTAGCATTAAAATGATTTTTGAAAGCTGATTTGGATAATGCAACAAAACAAAACAAAAAATGCCAGAAAGCTGGAACTAATGTCTTATTTTTTTATCTTGATAAATGTCCCTTAACAAGCAGGTAATCATTTAATTGATCAATATTTTAACTAGTTCAGTCCTTGAGTGTTGCTAGGCATTCACTAAAATGTGAGATGTGGGGATTCCTTTTCAAGCCGGCTCTTTTGTTTGAGAGATGGAGTAGTGAAGTTAAGATACAGGCTTGGGGGCAAGAACTGCCTGAGCGACTCACAACTCTGTGACCATCATCAGGTTACACAACCTCCTGTGCTCTTGTTTCCTCTTCTATGAAATGGAATGATGCTCGTAGCACCTGCCTCACAAGGCTGTGGGAGGGTTATATGAGCTTATGCACGTAACGTATTAGTAGAACAACACCTGGCACACAGGAAGAACGAAGTAAGTGTTAGCTACTCTTATTGTTGTTGTTGTTGTTGTTTTCATTATATTCTTTCCTTGACGACCTTCTTCCAATCTTTACACCACCAAGTGTGATCTTGAAGGAGGAAAGGAGTTACCGAGAGGAGCAATTATTGTTCTTTTTTTCCTGTTTGCTAATGGAAGCTGGGTGCTTCTTGGCTTAATACATTTGTATCAGATCCAGGACTTTTAATTTTACGTGCATTTCTGGAACTTCTAGCTTCTTTCCCTTCCTGCTTCCCTCCATCAATGCCCACAGGACAGTCTGCTGAAGACATTAGTGACTGTCTTGAAGAAACCAGTGACCTTGCTGGAGAACACAGGACTGAATGCATAAAGATGTTGAGAAATGAAGGTTAGATATTAATCGAATGGTGGGAATAAAGAACAAAACCTCTGTATGTAAGGATTGGCAATACTTTAAAATTTTCCTAATTTGCATCTAGAGAAAGTCTTACTAGATGGCATTTTAGAAATCATTTTTCCCAGGAATTTCTACATTTCTAGATCCTCAGATAATTGCCAGAGAGAACTACAAAATGCAAATTCTTGGGCCTTACCCCAAACAGGCAACTTTGGTAAGTCCAGTCTCAGGCCCAGAAATCTGTATTTTTGAAAGATATCTTCAGGTAATTCTGATGCAGTCAGGACTAGCCATCAATGATCTGGTCTAGTCTGTTGTTCTGAATTGTTCTGAGGAGCCTCAAGAATTTATGGAAGTTGAGGCTGGGGCAGTGGCTCATGCCTGTAATCCCAGCACTTTAGGAGGATGAGACAGGTGGATCACCTGAGGTCAGGAGTTCGAGACCAGCCTGGCCAACATGGCGAAACCCCGTCTCTACTAAAAATACAAAAAATTAGCTGGGAGTGGTGGCGGGCACCTGTAATCCTAGCTACTTAGGAGGCTGAGGCAGGAGAATCACTTGAGCCCAGAAGGCAGAAGTTGCAGTGAGCCACGATGGTGCCATTACACTCCAGCCTGGGCAACAAGAGCGAAACTCCATCTCAAAAAAAAAAAAAAAAAAAAACAGAATTTATAGAAGCCTTTTTAGGGCCTGCCAGAGATTGAGATTCTGGGGCCTTCAGCCCAATGTACTGACGGAACTTAGGTGTGTGTGTTGTGTGTGAGTGTGTGTGGGTGTTGATACTAAAAACAGTACTATAAATACCATAAAACTAAATATAAGAAAACAAATATTTTATGCTTGCTAGTATTCAGTTTTTAGTATTTAAAAGGTTTCCTTTTAAATACATTGATTCAAGTTAAAAATTGAATTAATAGAAAGAAAACTAGTAAATAGTAAGAGTACACATAGTACAGGCATATGGCAGAAATATGGTTTCAATTACTCAAGATTAGGAAACAAGGTTTTAGGGAGAAAATAAACAACAAAGGCTGAAGAGCATTGATTTGGTGCAATCCCTTATTTACACGTCGGAAAGCTAGCATTGCCTGAACACCTGCAATGCATCAGAGAATGTCCTGGACTCTTTTTTGTATGTTATTTTTCTTAAGCCTTATGACACCACCTTGCGACAGATGCAGTAGTGTTCCCATTGTACACGTGAGAAAACCAAGGTTCCAAGAGGCAAAGGAGGTCACCTAAACTGACATAACTGAGTATCACTGCTGAATTTGGGGCCCAGAGCTCATTTCCAGTGGAAGGTCCTTTCCATTATACCTCGTTGTGCCAAAAATTTGTGGAGAATATGCATTTGTGTGAAGGAACCTCCTCAATGTGTCATTCTGATATTTGGCCAGCAGTTTTACATATTTGTAATGGAAGAGCCTAGCATCTGCCCAAGACCCGAATTTTAATCTTGTCATTTCACTAACCCAATCACGGACTGCTATGTTGTTTGTCAAGTGGCGCTAAACCAAAGCTGAAAGCCTGTTTTAATGAAAGTGTGACCATGGTGCTTTTTACAAATTAAATATATGCAACCAATCTAATCACCTAAATTTATGTTGCTTGCTGTTAAATTTGGCAAGGAATTTGGCTGGGTAGAAGAGATAAATTCTGTGGCAGAGGATTTTCCCCCTTCCCTTTTTAATGTAAGCTATGGCAGCATTAATTAAATGGGGGAGTTTAATAGTCAGATTTTACCTTCTGCAAAAATATTTTGTGAATCATAAATTTCTCCTGCATTGTTTGGTGCTGCTGGCCTGGAAGAAAGATTTGGCAGCATGTTCTAGGACAGATGACACCGAGTGATTAGCAAGCTGACTTCAGCTGCTGGCAGCCGGGTACTAAAAGAACATGCTAATGTCCTCCATTTTGACATGCCGGCTGGACTTTTTTTTTTTTTTTTCTGAGGAGCTGGCGCTATTTATGATTCCATTTTTATCTCTTAAATGCCATGACAGATGGCAGCTTCTTCAGCCAACTCTATTGCCAGGCAATGCAGAAAGCTTGAAAGCATCGTGGTAATGGTGAAATCAGACCAGGCAGGCACCCCAGTCAAATCTGAGAGTCATTCCCCAAATTTCATGAGAACGGTGGTCATCTTGGCTGCATCTTTTCAGGGGGATGTAACAAGGGAAATTAAACAAAATGGACCCACAGAAGGAGCTGCTACCACCAACTTCTTCACCTCAGAATGGATACCAACATAGCAGTGGCTTTATGGTTTTAAACATTGAGAATATATTTGGAGGATTTAGGGGAGGGGGTATTTGGAAGACCATCTGATCGATCAGCTTTTCCAGACATGAATAGCACTGACCTTGTTTCACTTTTTCTGCTAGCTTAATTTTGACTGGGAACTCAACCATAACCATTCATTCTGTCCCTCTCTCTGATGATGTCTCTTTGCCTGTGAGTAGTTTGCACTGTTACTTGTGAAAGTGGAGTGATGTATTTGATCCAGTCATGTTTAGAAATTGCATCATTTTCACCTCTGGCTTATTAGCTTTAGGTCAGCACAGACAGCTGCCTTCGTGTCCCAGATAGGAGCGCTGGCCTCAGAAAACATATTTCTTACTCTTCTGTGGTCTGTGGCCTGCGTGCCCTCACTCCCATCTGTCTGATGGCAGGCTGTCTGTTTCCAACGTGGGCAGATGGCGATCATCCAGCAGGGAGGAGTTTGAGATGGACAGCCTGGATCATAAGACAACTTCAGTGACCTCACAGAGGCCCTGCATGCATCGAGTAGATGTGGCCGTCCTGAGATGAGCTTTGAGGACCCCATCAGGCATTCTTGCAATTCAATCTCCAGAGAGGAAAGTCAGAATTAGATATTCAAGATGGCCACCTCTGATGGAGTCCCTGGCACTCACTCAAGCTTGCATTTGGATTTGTTGCTCCTTGTCCCATCTCTCCCCTTCTTTCTTGTTCCTTCTCTGCTGATATTTGACATACTTTTAATAGTGCACAATGTCTATAGCTCTACAATTAATGCTAATGCTAAAAATACACGTCCTTTGGCTTACATTTGCACTAAGGTACCAATGGCTGATTTAACACTCTCCACAGAGCACATTTGATACAGGGATCTGGTAAGGAACAGAGAGCCAGTTTAATGTGAAACAGGGTAGAATGAGAGGTGTGAAACATATTTCTGGAGGGGGAAAATGGGAAAAAGGGAACTTGGAGACACTGAGGGAGCACCTAGCCTCCTTCTTATTTTATCGTGGGTCAGATGGTAGGATCTGGGGGAAATAGGAAAAAGTAACAGAAAAACGGTAGAATAAAGGCATAACTCTGTTCTCAGACTCTGCCTGAGAAATAAAGCATAATTTTATACCTAAAAATGTATATCAATTTACTTTTGAGACTGTGAAGGTGACTAAGTAAAAAGTTTGAAGAACAGACATATTTTTCTAGGTTCTTTTATTTTCTTTTTTAAAGTTATTTTTCTTTTTTTAAGATGGGCTTTTGCCATATTGCCCGGGCTGGTCTCAGACTCCTGAGCTCGAGCGTTCCACTCACCCTAGCCTCCCAGAGTGTCCGGACTATAGGCGTGAGCTACCGCACCTGGCCTCCTTTCCTTCCCTTCCCTCCCCTCCCCTCCGCTCCCCTCCGCTCCCCTCCGCTCCCCTCCGCTCCCCTCCCTCCCCTTCCTTTCCTTTCCTCTTTTTTTTTTTTTTTTTTTTGAGACAGGGTCTCTCTGTTGCCCAGGCTGGAGTGCGGTGGCACGTTGATGGCTCACTGTAGCCTCGACCTCCCAGGATCAAGTGATCCTTCCACCTCAGCCTCCCTAGTAGCCGGGGCTACAGGCACGCACCACACCCAGCTAAATTTTGTATTTTTTGTAGAGAAAGGGTTTTGCTATGTTACCCAGGCTGATATCGAACTCCTGGACTCAATCCATCTGCCCGCCTCGGCCTGCCAAGGTACTGGGTTTACAGGTGTGAGCCACTGCACCGGCCTCTTTTTTTTTTTTTTAATAAAGAATTGATTTTATAAACGCCTCATGATCCAGTGATGAAATTGCCCAATTTGTTAAAAATACACTTATCAAAGGCTTAATTTTATGAAAGGAAAACTGATTGGTTTGTTTTAAGGAGACTGTGATTTTGCTCAATCTATAATTCTAAAGGTAATTGAATACCTTTATTCAAAGTGTAAAAAATGGTGCTATGGAGGAAAAGTATCAGGTTTCATTCTTTACAAGTCTAGGTGTGTGAAATGTCAAAATTTACTTTATTTGTTGTATTTCACTTAGCAATGTTAACTTTTGGGACATAGATTTCTTTTTCTTTGCATCAAATCACACATATCTTCCTTGTCAACAGTCTTATTAACTAGATAATTAGAAAACTAAAAACTTCAGCATAGCCTTCAAAACAATATCGGTACTCAGCCAAACTCATCTCTTTTTACTTTTTGTCTAACTGCCCTCCCTGAGTCCGTGGTCGCAGGCAGGCTGGTTGACTCGTTGCTCTCACACTATCAAGTTTCAGGTTTCTTCATGCTCAAAAGGATCAATGCTCAAACCCTGAAGGACAAGACACATTTCACAAAGAGTAAAGGGATTGTTAGTCAAATCTGCCAGATTTGTAAAATAAATATGAACGCCATACCTTCTCTAGTTAAAAAAGAACCTCCAAAGAAAATATACAATTTATGTATATATATAAAATTTATACATAAAAATGTTATATATTCTACAAAAACATTATTTTTAGAGATTTTTGTGTCAGTGGAATAGAAGAGTATATCCTCCACGAATATTTCCAGCAACTATGGTACATGGAAAAAAGCTAATAAGACACAACTCTGTGATTATTTCTAAGTGCATTTCTTTGGTGTACAGTGAATTTGTCAGTCCCATTGGATAGTAATGATTTCCTAACTTTTTGGAGTTTCAATATTGTGCCTTGTTTGCATAATTTCATGATACTCTTAATCTTATTGAAATAAAAATTACATATTGTAATGCTACAAAGATCATTTAAATTAGTGTTATTGTGAAATTGGCTTCAGTAGGTAGAATGTGATTTCATGATCAACAGAATCAAAAGCACATTATGGTATCACAAACCTAAGACTGTAAGAAAGATTTTGCTTATCTCGAATGTGTATCATTTCAGCTTTCTTTTTATAGTTTTGCAGTGGGGCTCAGGCACCACAACTCTTTTGTGGTGGATTGCTAAACCAACATTTGTTTTAAACTCTGCAAGAGTAGAGGGTGCAGGGATCAAAAGACCTACATTCTAGTCTCAGCTTCATCTCCTACCTGCCTTATGATCTCCCACCAACTTTCTGAACCTTTCTTTGAAGCAGGAAAATAATCCTTGTGTAGCATAACTCTCATCTGTCTTATAGGGAGAAAGTGCAGCAGCACATGTAAACTGTAAGAGATTAGAGCTTCCTGTAATATTTTAGAGTTGGGTGGTACTTAATGATCTTCTGGTCCATCCCCTTCATTTTTCAGAGCCTTGGAAATGAGGCCTGGAATGGGAAGATGATTTAAGTGAGATTACATGTCTGAGAAATGTGATCTGCTATTAAGAAATTTACCATAAAAACATACGAGTAGAATGAATTAGCTAAATTCAACCCATTTAGCACTTTATTGTATTGGCCTCCCAGTTATCAGACTTACAACTTTAGTTTATTACATACCAATGAAGAAAAAAACAATTGAAAAATTGTAAATAAATAAAGGGGGTATACTCTTCAAATTTGTATGATGAGTCTCATTGGATGTGAAATTTTTATTTGGGTCAAGGAACCACATTAAGCACTGATGAGTGTGAGAAATATGATTGTCAGAATTTCCCTGTTCCATCACATGGGTCTATCATTAATGTTATTGGGAAAATATTCTTGAGTGTAGAATGGCCCATTTATGCATTACTCCAGTGACTGGTTTAATGATAGGTATTCTTCTGCAAGATCTGCCCTTGATTTTTCATTTGAGTCACAACACGACAATACCCTTTAGTAAAGGTGTGCATTGTTATCGTTTCATTCCAGTAGATGGTGACACAAGAATCCATGCTGAAGGCTGCCTTGCCTCTCTTTACCAGATTCATCATCAGCAATGGACTGCGGACCGAGCATGGGGTGTTTGAGATCACACTGGAGACTGTGGACAGAGCCCTGCCTGTGGTAACCAGGAACAAGGGGTTGAGACTGGCCCAAGGGTCCGTGGGCCTGCTTTCCCCTGACCTCCTTCAGCTGACCGACCCTGACACACCTGCGGAGAACCTCACCTTCCTCTTGGTTCAGCTCCCCAAGCATGGCCAGCTCTACCTGTGGGGGACAGGGCTACTTCAACACAATTTCACCCAGCAGGATGTGGACAGCAGGAATGTGGCCTATCGGCCCTTAGGAGGGGACTCCCAGACTGACTGCTTTACTTTCGTGGCCACAGACAGGACAAACCAAGGCTTTGTTGTGAATGGGAGAGTGTGGGAAGAACCTGTTTTATTCACCATTCAGGCAAGTATGAAAAACACAGTTCATTTGCCAGAGATGTGAAAACAGTGACATCAAGAACTTTTTTTTTTTTTTTGAGAGTCTCGCTCTGTCACCAGCTGCAGTGCAGTGGTGTGATCTTGGTTCACTTCAATCTATGCCTCCTGGGCTCAAGCGATTCTCTTGCCTCAGCCTCCCAAGTAGCTGGGCTATAGTCATGTGCTACCATGCCCAGCTAACTTTTTTGCATTTTTAGTAGAGACGAGGTTTCACCATGTCAGTCAGGCTGGTCGCGAACTCCTGACTTCAAATGATCCACCTGCCTCGGCCTCCCTAAGTGCTGGGATTACAGGCGTGAGCTATTATGCCTGGCCAAGAACTATTTTTTAATTTCCTTTCCTCTTTCATTCAAGTACAGATTTTGCATCTACAGCAAAAAAGCATATTAATATGAATGAAAGAGATATGGTCCCCTCATAGGTGCTAATGACTGACTGTGAGTGTTGATGGTAGCACAGAAAGGAGCAAAAGCCATGGGCTTTGGAGTCAGACAGACGTAGGTTTGAATTTCTGCTTTGCAATGTATTAGCCGTCTGACCTTAAAGAATTCTTTAACTCTTCTGAATCTACTTTTCCTTCTTTGAAAAACATGCCTACAGCATTGTGGTGAGAATTCAGTAGGATTAGGTATCCAAAGCAGTAGCATATGGCCTGAAACATATTTGATGTTGAAACTTACGAGGCAGCATCTTTACACTATTACACATGTAATAATGATGAGGGTAATAATAGCAGCAATTGCAGTTCCTTTAGTGTTAACTGCAAGCCGGACCCACTCCACATAAATCTTATTTGATTCTCATAAAACTCATATGAAGCAAGTTTTGTTATTTACATTTTATAGATGAGGGTACAAGTTCAGGAGTTAAATAATTTGATCAAATACACACAAACACCTCAAGTCTTTCTGATCCCAAATTCTGTGTCCTTTCTATGACACTACACTGCCACATTTGTTGACAATTACAAGGATTCCTGGAGGGCATAATGTGTTTTTCTTTTTTAAGTCAAAACACATCAAGTATATTCTGGCTCTCAAACCCTTGAATCTCCTCTCCTTGGAAGTAGTTCACCCTCTTCTACACACTCTCACCAAACAGAAAATAGATAAAATTTATCTCTCACTTCAGAATACTTTCTGACTAGTAAAATAGTTACATTTTCCCTTGCTCTGAGAGAGAGAGAAAGAGAGAGAGACATTTATTTTAGGAAATTGGCTCATTGGCTCATGCAATTTTAGGGTCTGGCATGTCCGAAATACACAGGGCATGTTGGCAGTCTACAAATTTCAGCAGGAGTTAACGTTGCAATCTTTAGCCCAAAGGCAGTCTGGAGGCAACATTCCTTCCTTTTTGGGGAGCTTCAGTCTTTTAAGGCCTACGATTGATTGGTTGAAGCCCACTTGCGTTATGGTGGGTGATCTCTTTTCTCAAAATGTACTGTTGTAAACGTTAATCCCATCTAATACACACCCTGCAAAGTTGACACATAAAATGAAGCCTCACAGACTCTTATCTATGAGGGAAGTCTTGAGGTCGTAGAGTGGGTGCTGGGTGAGTCCTTGGCAGTCAGGAGGTCCAGAAAATGCAAAGAAATGATGATGCACTGGGAGAAGAAAGAAGATACTGACATCGTGAACACAGTAAGAAGCACTTTGTATTAAAATTATTGTTTTTATTTTTATCATATGTTTTAATTGATCTTAGTCACATTCCCTTTTCAGTCTGTTAGTGTCTTTTTTTAATTCCTAACTCTCCTAACTCCCCTAACCTAGGTTGAGACCTGTCTCTGTACTGTCCAACCAGGGATACTTTTCTGGATCTCTTTGGCTGCAAATTTATACAAATTCTAAATTCTGACTGCAGATGTTAGAGTTCCTTCCTACACTCCATAGCACAGATGGAAAAGAGGATGGAGATTGGGGAAAGTACCAGAACTTGAATCAGGTCTCTCCCAACACCAACACTCGTCTTAAAGAGCATGGTTATTGTAAGAGAGTTATCTATTGGAAGTTGTGGAATTTACTGATAGGAAAATGTTGGACATATATTGTAAAGTTTCTTTTTTTTTGTCAAAAGTATAAGGCTTTCCTTGCAAAAAAAAAAAAAAAAAATCATTATGTGTAAAAACCCCACAAGGTAAGCTTCAAACCTCCTCCCATAATTCCCCAGAACCCTCTGTCTCTTTGAGCAGAGAAGTCAAGAGGCTTTAGAAAGTGACTGATTCCACCAGCAGTGTAAGAGAGATGACACTCAGTGTCTTGCCTTCAAGAGCTTTTTCTGCCAAGACAATATGGATGTTGATCACCGTTGAGTGATAAACTGGCCCAAATAAGTCTCACAACTATGGGTAAACTATTCTTCTGGTGGTACCTGAGTAATTGAGGGCAAAACTGCTGCAAAACACAGATGTATTTGACTGATACCAGCAGGCACAACCTGACATTCATTTTGTAGGAAATCTTTTCTGTCTGACCAAGATTATTGCAACTGATGCAACCTGTACTTCTCCTTTAAAGGGGTCAGGTGAGCGAGAAAAATGTAATGCCATTGCTTTCTGTGCATTTTCTGTAAATACAACACAAGTTATCAGGGGATAGAGCTTTCTTTAAAAAAAAATCTTGCAACCCAATATTTAAAAATGCTTCTGGGATACTGAGCCAGAAGATCTACTTTTGACAAAGGTAGAAGTTGAATAAGATCTAGGATATATTTTAATGTGACCAGAGACATGACAGGGGGCCGTGTTGCTAGAGTTTAGATGTTTTTTAAAAAACCCATGATCACAACAGGCATTTATTACTTTTGTAACACTTTCATTTTTAAGGAATTATAACATCCAAAACCAAAATAAAACAACCATCCTACATTCAACTATTCGTTTAGTATCAACTTTGGGTATTTCTTAGATGGGTTAGAGGTACTTTAATTTTTCTCTTCTTCCACTAACCATCTCTCTTACTGGCCACATGGTTGTGGGAGCTTCTTCCCTCACAGGCCACAACGACAATTTGACACCCAATCTCATTGCTTTGAAAGTTGCCACCCATACTCTTCAGGAGAGCAGAAGAATGACTATGACTTTTGAAAATGTCTATTGCTTTTTCAGTTTATAAAATAACTATGTCTTGTAAATAATTCATAAACTACAAGAAAAAAAATTCGTGACAACCATACCACTCAAAAACCTGTTGTTGTTGGCTTTCTTTTATTTTGTTCAATTAGGAATGGGATGATATTATATATACTATTTTTTATGCATATTGCCTGTTTCCATCTTCGTGTATTATGAACATTTCCTTATGTCATTAACTATTCCTGATAGTTCTTGATAACTAATCATATTCCTGATAACATGATTTTTAAAGGCTGCACGGAACTCAGTCTCAGGTCAAGATGGTTTATAAATCCCCTGGTGGACTTTATAAATAGTATTTTAGTGAATATATATCTAATCATTTTTTCATACATATCTATTTCTGCAAGATACAGAAAAATTTTCACTATTTTGCACCCCTACCAGCAAAATATAAAAATATCTGTTTCTTCACATATTTATCAGCATGAGTTATAATTATTTCTGTTTTTTTTTTTTTTTTTTAAGAATCTTGCCAATTTGAGAGGAAAAAATGGTTGGTTGTGACAAAATTTCTTATGAAATAAACAGAGGAGGAGTTGTAATCTTTCCCCACCCCAAAACAAATGAACACATTTGTGCAAATGCTCCCAGGTTTTTGCCTATGTCTGTACAAACATTGTGTATAGATAAATATATATTTTTAACAAAAATAGTATTCTAATTCTAATTCTATTCTGCAACTTGCTAGGGTTTTTCACTTAACACAAAATTGTGGAAATTTTTCATCATCAATTCATTTTCTCCCTTATTCATTTGAATAGCTACAGAGTAGTTCATTGTATCATAATACACAAACATATACATGGTCTTATCATTGACAAGAATTCTTTACTTTGCTAGGGCAAACTAAGATTTACAGTAGTATCAGTTTGGTGTAAATGAAATTAAGAACCGAGAGATTAGGAGTGAGGCGAATGAAGATTCTTGTACATGTTTTCTAGTATCAGTGGTGAATCTGTTCTAATCCATCCAAACCTGCTCGGTCCATAACCTACAACAGTTATCTTGCAAATGCAAGATGTGCTGAGCTCCGTACAGACTGAACGATGTCCTTTGTTGTGTTTGAACCTACACTTCTGTTCTCACTTATGAGTAATTGTTCATCCACCATCTTCACAAATCTAGTCCACCTGTTCAGCTACCTGGCTCTCATCTTCAATGAAAGAAATATGCAAATATCTAGAAATAATCACCTTATTTTTATTCAACGTTTTTGCCAGTTGAAAAAAGACATTCAAAAAATTTCTATATATTTGTAAACCCTCACAATTTTGTGTCTGTAAATCACTAAATACCAGGAAAACAGGAGAAGTTCTTCTGTGGAGTTAACATGAAGTCTGCTCTAGAATTCTTGGGTCAATTTTAGTGTATTCATTTAATAGACATTCCCTGGGCTTCTGTTATGGTTCAGGCACTGTGCCAAGTGCAGTGAATCCATGAGGGTAAAAGGCCTGACGCCTGCCCTCTCGGAACTTGTATCCTAAGTGGGAGTCAAGCAATAGACAAATTGATAAAGTGGAGTCAAGGTTTACAGTGGAAAATTGGCCTCTGTTCCAAGCACTGTGATATTTGCTGAGGCTATTGTGAACAGGACAGTCTTTAGCAGGAATCCACTAGTGAGGAGTATAAGGAATCCAAAACGTGGGACAGTGTGTCATTGTTGAACCAATAAAGCCCAACGTTGCATGGGGGTGCGGGGCCTTTGGACAACATTTTATGTCATTGTTGATGATCCAGGTAGACCAACTGGACAAAACAGCTCCTCGTATCACACTCTTGCATTCCCCTTCTCAAGTGGGGCTCCTGAAAAATGGCTGCTATGGGATTTACATCACTTCCCGCGTATTGAAGGCATCAGACCCTGACACTGAGGACGATCAGATCATCTTTAAAATTCTACAAGGCCCAAAACATGGACATCTGGAGAACACAACAACAGGTACTGGCCTCCTTAATCCTTATAATTGCCATTTTAAAATACCCAGTGGCGGGCAGGGCTACAGAGTAATTTAATTAAGTGCAGGCCCATTTGGTAAACACTCCCCAGGGCTTACTGATAGATGCAGTTTATAAATCAATATTGCTCATAAAGAAGGTTTGAAGCTGAGCCTTCCTAAATTTATCCTGACTGGAAGAACCAAATACTGATATACAACTATATTTATAATTTTTTTTCTCAACAGCTGATTATAATACATTCAAAGGAAAATAGTATCAGGACCAAATTTCCTATTTGTGACTAATTTTTTATTCTGTCATGAATTCTAAATGACTCTAAATGATGTCAGATCTTTTTTTAAAAGTTCTGTTTTTTTCCTAATGGTTTCTCTGGATTGTATATTATTTCTACTTTATGAGCACAATGATCATAATACATCATTAAACAGGATGGCACCAAGTTACATATTTTTATTACTGTGTCTTTCTACTCTCCTTCTCTTTACTTTTATGGTTTTTTAAGGCAAATATTTCTGAAGCAGTCAACTTAATGCCTAATTTAAGCACATTGCATTTCAGTTTTAAGATAGTTAATGTTAATTTCTTTTTTTAAAATGTACTTTGGCTGTTTTTTTAAAGCTGTGTTTAAAATAAAATAGCCATACAGTTTTATTAGCTTTTATTTAATGTTTTGTTTGATTACCCATGATATTCATTTATTTCTTTTTTGTAGGTGAATTTATCCATGAGAAATTTAGCCAAAAGGACTTAAACAGTAAGACTATTCTTTACATCATAAACCCATCTTTGGAAGTAGATTCAGATACCATGGAATTTCAAATCATGGACCCCACAGGGAACTCGGCCACTCCTCAAATGTAAATTCTCTTGCTTATTCAGTAGTCCTATATGTTACATCCATAATGTATCTGAATATTAGGAAAGTGAAGTGTTCTTTTTAAAACAGAACCCAAGAAGATAAATTAATAGACCATTTCACAAGCTCATGGAATTTATTTTGGAGAATGAATTTTCTTTTTATTACTGCTTGAAAATAGGAAAGCCAATAGCTTTACAGAGTACAGAAACATTAAAAAGCTAAGTTGACGTTCATATTATGCTTGTCAATGTATACACTTTTATACACAGGGAGGGTTCTGTCTTAACAACTCACTAGCATCCAACACTGAGTTTGCAGGTTCATGTAGCAATTGTGCAGCAAGAGGTCACTCTAGGACCGTGTTAGTAACTATAGCCTTCTAAAATATCTGCAGTCGGAGAAATGAAGTAGTCAGGAAGAGTTAGCCAAACATCTTCTCTTTCTCTTATGAAGAAAATTACAATTGCTTGACATTATGTTTATAAGGTGATAAACTTATCCTATGTAAGATGAATATAATGTAAAGAGGAAACTAGACTTTGGAAGGTGTATAAAGGGTATGACCCTCAAAATAGCAAGAGTAACAAATCTTCAAAATTAACAAGATTAACAGACCACAGCAATTTCACTGACTGGGTCCCTATTCTAGACTTTTCTTGAATGTAGACATTGAATATCTTACCAGCTAACAGATAGTCATAGAAAGGTCTGTCAGAGTCCAGTTCTTCTGGTACTGTGCTGTTTTTTTTTTTTGTTTGTTCGTTTTGTTTGTTTGTTTTTGATACCCTTCCAGATACCCCAAAGAAAAGTTGTTCATTTACCCCTGTTTTAGTAGTAACCATATCCTAGTCATACTCAGCATCATAAGTGATACCGCTCTGTTATACTCCTTTTATGATGGAGTATAGATTAAGAAAAGAAAGCTGAGAAATTCCTCTGCAGTCTTCAGAATTCTTGCATTTTCTTTCGGATCCTGAATTGTAGTTCTAAAATCTGACCAGCAGAGGTCACAGTAGTCATTGTCAGAAAAAAGCTATCATCCTTTTCTTAGCAAAACACTTTCCCAGCGCCCCACTCCGTTGCCCTGATAAAATGCCGAGCCTGGCCCAGATTTATTAACTCCACAGACTTTTATCGAGTGGCTACTATATGCCAGGTGCACAGTACTAGGAGCTGGGGAATAGGTTAGAACAAAGTAGACCTGGCCCATGATATAAAATGTAATCTCGAGATTACAAAATGTAAAGCATATGACCTCCACCCATTAAACTGTCTTTGCCTAAGACAAATAATTCCCAGGATCACAATCTTTATGGGAAAATATGTCAACTACTTGCAATGTCAGACAAATATCTTCCAATTCTGAAGAAAATGTAAAAAAAACAAAAACAAAAACAAACCTGCTCCAAAAACGTTAATACGTGGACTTCACTTTTTTTTTAACATTTTAAAAATAATTCAACTAAGAAAACATAGGAATGTTGATCAGACTTGCTACTGACCTAATGCTGACCTCTTGTCCTCCATGTGTGAGTGCAGTGTAGCTGACAGAGAATTTTCTTCCCCCAGTAATGATGCTAGGCTGATACTGCTTCACCCATGGCCCCTTTCAATCTTTGTCACTATCAAGGACATTGCTTTTGGAAGATGATTTATATTTTTAAATATACTCTCAAATTCATATAAGAATTACAGCAAAATTTGCTTAATTTAATTATGACCTTAATTGAGGCCGTTTAAAATATCCTCCTGCTTTTATTGGGTATTAACTTTCATGTATCTGTGCTGGAGATGTTTCTAGTTCAACTTGACGTAATTTGTTCATTTGTCCATGACTGAACAAAATGCTGTGGCATATGCCTACCAAGGGGTAATATAGAGAGAAGTTTCATTTGATTCTGACATATATTAGGCTATTTTCTTTATAACGGATGGAGGGGGTAAAAATTACTCAGCATTTATCATCATCGTTTTTGAATGGTATAGTTGTCCTCAACCCCATTTGTAAGCAGATGTTATTGGAACTAGGTGAACAATTTTCCAGTAAAAAACAAGGTTATGAATAGGGGTTCATCTTCCCAAGACAGCCAGCCAGAACGTAGTTACAGGTACAATATAAATTACAGCCATTTGCAATATACTTGGTGTTTGCCCTATTTCATTGCTATTCATTTAATCATCAGAACCACCTATGAGTCATAATCTGAAATTTACAGATGAGAAAACTGAGGACAGAGCTAGAAAGTGACTTTTCTTAGTGGAAATGCAGCTTTAGAGTGCGTGATTTTTCTCAGCACACTAAAGAACTTCTTGCCCATTTTAAGGACTGTGCTAATCTGGCCTGAAGGGAATGGAACACCAGGCTTGTCTTCTTCTTTCTCTTCAGACACTGGCCACCCAAGCAAGAAAGAAGGAATACTTACTCATATAGGACCTTAAAGTTCAGCAGGATTTTTTTAAATGTACATTATAGATCTCTATATTAGTGTGCACTTCATATCTAACACACTAGAATTTATACTATAGATAACAAATCACTGAACTTGGAGCTAGAGGACAGGGTTTGAGCTTTGGCTCTGCCCTTCATCTAGTAACTGTTCAAGCCTTAGTTATCTCTTCTGTAAAATGGGAGCGATGCTACAATTTGTTTAGAAAAACAAATGAAATGTGTAACGTATATGAAAGCATCTTGTATATTTAAACTCCTTAACAAATGCAACTTGTGGTGGTGATTACTGCTGTAGTTAATTCATGTAGGTACAATAATTGACTGAAGAAGTATCCCGGAAACGTTTGGTGGATTAGAAAGCCTGCCTCTAATTAGAAATCGATCCTGGGATGAATCACAAAGTGAACAGTCAATATGTGTATTAATCAGTGAGCTAAATGCTGTGGAACTTTGTGTTGTTCTTTGGCTTAGACAGGATTAATAGGTTCGTATTCCTCATATTTGAAGGGGTGAAACCTCTGTGATAAAGCTAAAGGGACTACAGGGTGCCATCTGGAACAGAAATGGACCTGTTTTAGAGCACGGGAAGGACCCATGTTCAGTGGAAAATTCAGAATCTTGACTGTTGGTCAGTTTGGGCTATTGCAGGATTCCTGTGGAGTCCTGAAGGATGAATAGATGCTCCACTATGAAAAGCGTTAGGAAATGCTTGTTTCGTGAGATTCTTCAAGTTATTGCCAGCTAGCTAGCTTGCGTGCTTGTTTAACTGCATCACATCCTAGAATCATCGAGATGTGCATGTGGATTGGGAATCTCTCAGAAATGACGCCTAGGCCGCAAATCTCAACCCAACTGGGCTATAGAATCAGCTCTCTACCTGCCACCCCACACACAGGCAGAATAGCTCAGGGAACAAGTTCTTCATGGAATACATCTAGGAGTCACTTTATTGTAAATAGAAATTATTTTATAATGCTGATATCCATGGAAATTTGCATAAAGATTTAGATTTAGCTAAGTGCCTACATTTCAGGCACTGTGCTAGGTGTTTTCATGAGTTGTCGAATTTTATCTGCAAAACACAATCCTCTGAGGATAAGGAAATAAAGCTCAAAGCTTTTAAGTAATTATCCTGAAGTCACTGGAGAGTGAACCCTGACCTCCAGACCTAAGTGAGTGCTCATCTTATTGCCTCACCCCTTGGCTGCACCCCCTCACTAGCTTGTGCCTGTTTTCTAGTCCAAGTTCGATCTCCAAGATGATCTGCAGAAGCCCCAAGCTAAGTTACACAGGACTCACATCATTCATGAAAAGCACTTTTGTGGACCGCAGAACGTGGCCAACTTCTGACCAAAGTTGTTCTCCTGATACAGCTTCCACGTGGACCTCTTTCTTGTGCCCACTGGAGAAAAGTGAACTTCAAAAGCAATGTTGAATGCAGAAGTCCTCGACAACTCAGTGACTGTTTCCCCGGTTCTGCACTCTGATTCTTCCCCTCCCTCTGGCAACTCACATTCTAACTGTTCTTTTGTCCGTTTTTGGCTTTAAAAGAGGAGGGACAGAAGAATAAAAGGAATTTCCACCAGGGAAACTTTGCAATGTTTAGCAGCTTTTATGAAACACCTGATAGGGGAAGAGGTTGAAACTGCTGGCTAGCTAATACCTGCACATTACCTGCAAGCCAGGAGTTAAGGTTTTTGTCTTCAGACTAGATCTTAGGAAAGCACAGAGGAAGGGAAGGAAAATAGCACTTATTAAGCACCCACTGTGTGCAGGTGCTTTATACATATTAACTAATTTTAACTTTAATCATTTGACATGAGTGTAATTCTCCTCATTTTTAAGATAATGAAAACTGAGGCCCCGGAAGACTGAGTGACTGACCGTATCACACACTAAGTCCCACACGCGTCAGTGGTTACAAGGTGTGCTTGATTCTAAAGCGCTTGTTTTGGGTACTCACTATGCTGCCTCTTGGCTAAACACTGCTTCCCCATTATCAAGAGAAAAAGAGAAAAATGAAAACACAGGTGTTCATAGCATTCGATTATGGAGTTTAATAGCATCATCTTTGAATTGATAAGTCTTAGATTGGATACTTGAAAAAATATTTTTTAACATTTTCAGGAATTCTTGTCACATGCTACTTGATTATAAATGAAAATATAGTTATAAGGATAGTAATTTAATCACAATTTTAGCTTCTGTAAACCTTTTGCTGAGAAGCTCAAAATACTTACTGAGAATTCATGAAGGTTCACTTAACCCCTTTGAAGTACAGACTTGTCGTTATTGCACTTTGTAATAATTACATTATTATAGGAAGCAAGGAAACTGAGGCATGGACAGGCTAAATATCTTTTTCACAGACTCTTGTTAACCTGGATTAATGCCCCAATTCCTAAACTGGTGATTTAACTCCAGGTATTTCTTTCAGCTTCTTGTTTCTTCATAAATGAATCAAATAGCTAGAAAATAAAATGTCAGAAAGAACATATTTATTACTCCAGGACAGGGTGTCTCAACATTGGCACTATAGGCATTTTGAGACAGACCATTTGGTGTCACAGGGGAGTCTCCTGGGCACTGCAGAACATTCAGCAGCACCCCAGGCCTCTATCAGCTGAAGGCCAGCACCATTCTCTTCCCAGTTGTGGCAATTAATACCATCTCCACAAAATGCCAAATGTTAAGAATTACATGCATGCCTTAGAAAATAGCATACATATGTTTTAAGAAATTATGAATTATGTTAGAATGCTCATTTGTCAATGCCATCTTTCTCTCTATGCTAATAAAGGCTAACAATAGTCAAAGAATCCAGAGTAAGTCAGGGCTAGAGAGAACATGTGAGGATCATCTAGCCTAGCATTTTTTTCCAAGTGTGTGAAAGATGATGTTAGTAAGGTTGGGGAGAAAAATATTTTCAATGGTTGTATTAGTCCGTTTTCACACTGCTAATAAAGACATACCTGAGACTGGGTAATTTATAAAGAAAAAGAGGTTTAATGAACTCATGGTTCCACATGGTTGGGGAGGACTCACAAGCATGGCAGAAGGCAAAAGGCAAGTCTTACATGGTGGCAGGCAAGAGAGAATGAGAGCCAAGTGAAAAGGGAAACCCCTTATAAAGTCATCAGGTCTTGTGAGACTTATTCACTACCACAAGAACAGTATGGTGGAAACTGCCCCCATGATTCAATTATCTCCCACCAGGTCCCTCCCACAACGTGTGGGAATTATGGGAGCTACAATTCAAGATGAGCTACAATTCAAGATGCAGGGATACAGCCAAACCATGTCAATGGTCAACTTAGCTCAGGAGACAGTGGGATAAACAAGATTCATTCATTCAGTTAGCAAACATTTAATGAGCACTCACCATGTCAATGGTCAACTTAGCTCAGGAGACAGTGGGATAAACAAGATTCATTCATTCAGTTAGCAAACATTTAATGAGCACTCACCATGTTTTAGACGCTCTACAAGACGCCTGGGTTACCACAATGAACCAAAGACCTGTGCTTCCTTGGAGCATACATAGGATCTAAATCAATGTGATAGTATGCTTGCTGTATGTGGTACATGCTCTGGAAAAATGAAAAACCTGACCAGGAGAAGGGAGATCAGAAGTCCTGTGTTTGGGAAAGATTTTGTGATTTTTAAATTGAGTGTTTAAACAACATTTCCTTTACCTGACTGCTTAGAGCTGGTGAGTGACAGAGGGACCTGAAGACTCACAAATTCAAATCCAATTTTATTTCCACTGCCCCATACCATGTCTCCCCTTACAACAGTGGTTTTCAGGGATCCGAATTTATCTTCACATTGAACCAGCTTTTGCTTTCTTTTTTTTTTTTTTTTTTTTTTTTTGAGACAGAGTCTTGCTCTGCCGCCCAGGCTGGAGTGCAGTGGCATGATCTCGGCTCACTGCAACCTCCGTCTCCTGGTGAACCAGCTTTTTCTATTGTGATGAACACATTAAAACCGTAAATGGAAGAAGTTCTCAAGTGGGGGTGACTTTTCTCCCAAGGAGCATTTGTCAAGGTCTGGAAACAGTTTTGGTTGTCGTGACTAGAAGGAAGTGGTGCTACTACATCTAATGTGAGGAGGACAGGGATGCTGTTAAACATCATTCCCACGCAGGACAGCCTCCCACAACAAAGAATTGTCTGGTCCAAAATGGTTGGGAAAGCCTGACTTAGAGGCTTAGGGAGTTTTCCCCTCCTGCTAAATGACTTGAAGCGGTTGCCATATGGGTTACTCATCAAGTGTGTCCATGGCATACAGTTCTGACTGTAGAATGAGCTTCACTCAATGGTGACAGGAAACTGGAAGCATTGTTAAAATGGGAAGATATGAACCAATCTTTGTCTATGTGACACCTACACATCTAGAACTTTACAAATTTCTCTCATGGGCTCCTGGATCTGGACATTTACATGATGCCAGGCATATAGCTATGTGGCTTCTTGCAGGGAAAATTCCCAAGTGATTGACTACATCTCTTATTTTTCTTCCAGGTGTTTGTGTACAGTTTAAGCAATCACAGTCTCAGTATAGAAAGATCTTCTCAAATACAGTATTACAAAAAGCAAAAAAAAAATCACATTCAAAACATAGATTGTACATATTCTGTGGGTATGCAGGTGCTTTGCTATTTAGATATTTTTCTCGAAAATATATAGCCTGGCTTAAATTTCATGGCTTTTCAATAGCTCTTTATTATTTGTAGCGAATAATTTTAAGAAAATAAAATAGAGCATTATGTAATGACAACCTTGACCTATAAGCATTATGCAGCATTCAAATGGTGCATCAGGGAAATGCATGCACATTCCCAAACAGTAAGACCCTTTATACCTTGAAGCTGAACAGCCCTCTGAATGGTTCTCTTCTGGATTTAGATCAGAAATCAAATTGCATTTAGCTTTTCGCCTTGAGGTCACCAGGATCTACAGAATGGCATTGATGGTTAGCATTAGCAATGGATGAATTCTCAGAAGAATTGGACATTGAAACTCATTTGAACCCTACTGATGGCTGAAATCCATGCAAATGTATTTGTTTCATTCTTTCCCACTGTCCTCCTTTCCTTCCCATTTCATCTTTCTCTCTTTTCCCCTAATCCATCTTGCTGACTTTTTTTTTCTTTCTCATTCACCTGGATCCTTTTGGGATTCTTTGCAGCATATTTCTATTGACATTTACGATATGCTTGTTGTTTGTTATCTTGTAATTCTTTAAGCACACACTAACACTAATCCCTCCTATCTGTGGGAGATATGTTCTAAGACCTCCAGTGGATGTCTGAAAGTGCAAATAGTATTGAACCCTATGTACACTATGCTTTTTCCTATACTGCACATACATCGCTAGGATAAAGTTTAATGTACAAGCTAGGCACAGTAAGAGATTAATAACAATCACTAATAAAATAGAACAACTATCATGGGATGCCAGCATCACTACTCTTGCACTTTGGGGCCATGATTATGTAAAATTAGAGTGACTTGAACGCAAGCACTGTGACACTGTGGCAGTCAATCCGATAACCAAGCCAGCTACAGAGTGACTAATGGGCAGGTATCGTGTACTGTGTGGATGTGCTGGACAAAGGGATGATTCTTGCCCCAAGTAGAACAGCAGGGGATGATGTGAGATTTCATCACACTACTTAGAACAGCATGATGTTTAAAACTTATGAATTATTTGTTTCTTGGATTTTTCACTGAATATTTTCAGACCACAAGTAACTGAAACCTTCAGAAACCAAATTGTGAAAAAGAGGGATTACTGTAATCATTTATTTCTGTTTCTTGATCTGTTTCATGCCAGATTTAAATTCAATTGCATCGGAGACCCATGCAGTTTCCAATATTTTTTTAATACAAGGATCCTGTTTTCATGTTTAAAATTTTGTTAATATGAAGTAGCAATAAACTCAAACAATACATTTTAAATCTGATTGAATAAACATGTATGTTTATATAGATTCATGAGCCTCTGTAATAATTTCATGCTCTCACCCTACCCTTGCCCCCTAGCCCATGATGTTCAACTATGAACCTATGCTGTTGAGTTTATCTGGCTGGTGAGCTTAATCCATAGAACGTGATTTTGACACATGATTAGTGTGGACACAGTGGTTATTTGAAGACACACTTCCTCCCTAATATGAATGGCCCCAGGAAAGCCTGGAGAGCGTGTGAAATGTGTGAACCCGTGTTCCATATGGTAGCAACCAGAATTTCTAGTTCCACAAAAAAAGAAAGAAATTATAATAAATAAACTTAAAAGTTGAGAGGAAGGAGTCTGAATCTGACTAGAAGTTTGGGAAGTACAAGTAAGGCAACCACTGAGGATTTTGTAAATCTAGAATAAAAGGCAACTGAATAAAACAAAAACAATGGAGGTACAGTTAACAGTCGTAGTGAAGGTTGCTTGTGTCTTTTATCCTGCTCTATAGTAAGGTTACAGATGGCAAAAAAAGGCAAGACCTGAAAAAGGAAAACGTTTCTGGGTAAAGATAAAACCGTATTGCTCTGCTTGAGCTCACAAAAGAGTTGCAAAGAACTTCAACTGGGGAGAGAAATGGTAGAGGATGGATGGAAGATTTGGCATTAGATTTGTGCTTGAATTTCATCTCTGCTATTAGCCTTGTCATGACTTTTTGCCTTTAAGTTAGTTACTTAACCTCTCTGAAGCTTGTTTGTTTGTTTTTGAAAAAAAATGTTCCTCTCTAGATGAAGATTAAAGAAGACAATTTCCACCAAATGTTGGACTCACTAAATATATTGTAGAAAGAAAGACTATCCTCTATTTATCAGGTTTATTTAGTTGTATAGTTGTATCCAAGCCTCATACCAGTAGAGTCCTTTTTTTATGCACAGAAAGAGAAACAAATAACACTTATGAAACACATGTACATTTTAATTCCTAAGCACATCCTCAAAAAATATTTTGTTATTAAACTGAACCCAAGTTCAGAGAATATCTCTGTCTGGAATTGTTCTTGTTGTACCAATTATCCTTATCTAAATTATAAGATAGAAGACTTCCTATCAGTGTCTTTTCCAAAAAGGAATGCCTCCTTGAACTTAACAACTGCTGGTTCCTTTCCCTTCGAAACATTCAAGATTGAGTCCCCTTTTAGTTGTAAATATCTGTGGGACCTTCAGTAGCCTTTTAAACTTAGATTCTTATTTGTAAAATGGAATGCTAATCCTTGCTCTGTCTACCTTACAGGGTTGTTGTATGGATCAAATGAGATAACGTTAGTATACATTCTTTGTGAACTAAAATGTATCACATAAGTCTAAGGAATTTCCATCACTGGTGTAGGTTGATCAACCACCTGTTTCCACTCAGTCCGTTCAGCAGAGAATCCCTACAGGCATATACTGTGCATTCTCATGATTTCTCTTTTCCTTTCCTGCACAGTTTGGAACTGAAGTGGTCTCATATTGAGTGGTCACAGACCGAATATGAAGTCTGTGAGAATGTGGGTGTGTTGCCCTTGGAAATTATCAGAAGGGGATATTCCATGGACTCGGCCTTTGTGGGTATAAAGGTAATGACTCTGAAATGTAAATTATCAAGCTAAAACTTATGTTGCTGGTTAGTGTCTTTCATTATTTTTTTTTTAGAAAAATTCAGAGTGACCAAGGAAATTTCAAATGGCAGGGAGATCCCACTATTCTGAAGATTCTAAGCACAAAACCTCCTTGTCCCTCCATCCATCATCTAGGTTTATAAACTCTGAGATATGATTTTTTAGTGTACGTGTTGCTGAAGCTAGCACAAGAGATATTATTATTATTATTTTGAGACAAAGTCTCGCTGTTGTCGCCCAGGCTGGAGTGCAATGGCACAATCTTGGCTCACAGCAACCTCCACCTCCCGGCTTCAAGCGATTCTCCTGCCTCAGGCTCCCGAGTAGGTGGGATTACAGGCACCTGCCACCACACACCGCTAATTTTTGTATTTTTAGTGGAGACGGGGTTTCACCATGTTGGCCAGGCTGGTCTCGAACTCCTCACCTCAGGCGATCCATCCACCTTGGCCTCCGAAAGTGCTGGGATTACAAGCGTGAGCCACCTTGCCTGGCTGAGATATTAATTTTTAAAATACGTTTTTAATTTTGAAAGCTGTTATTTGTTTCTATAAACTCTTTAGACTTTGAGGTTTTATTTCACAGGAAACTATATTCAACTTTGTGAACTTGGGCTGAACTCTGCTTTAGAAAGAGGCGTTGTATGCAAGACATTCTGTGGGGTACTCAGAGCAAATTTCAGTCCCAAGAGGCTTTCTCTTAGTATGCACCTCAGTCACTTCCCATGGACTCAGTTGATGAGGCAAATAGGCAGCTTAAACCCATCTATCTTAAGAGTTGTCCAAGCCATACAAAATTAGGAGAGCATATACTAATACAGACACCCTGAAATATAAAGAATTTTCAGTTAACCACTTCTAGATCAGTCAACTTGCTATTTCTTTTCATTGATGTGACCCGTGAAGCACAACCTATGGCTTCTAGAGTTGAAGAATTTTTTTTTAGGAGTCATTATAACAAGAGCGCTTCAAGAGAATGAGAGCATGAAACACTTGTACATACTAATGATGGACAATGAGCTGTAAGGACTCCCCCCCATCCCCCTGCCATCTGATGAAAAAGGCACTGGTATTAGCTTCTGAGGAAAAGTCCATTTCTGTTAAGTCTCAATTTAATAATGAATTCAAATCACCCTCAGAAGCCTGGGAACATAAATTTGACCATATCCAGGCTCAGTATTTATCTTTCCAGTGGACACAGGTTCTTTTTCCTAGATCTGTTGGTTACTTTTTTGTTATTAAGACAGGAGAAAACTTGGCATGCCCTATAGTTTTCCAGAAGATTGCTTATGGAATAAGGAAGAATCTGCCTGGATGGTTTTCTAATAATCTGCCAGTCCCCCATAGAAAGCACCATATGCTCTAGGCTGGAGTTTTGGGCCACGCCACCATTCACCTTGCCAGGTAGAAAGAACAGGCATGGTGTTACATGGAACCTCACGCTTATTTATGCTGAAAGTGCACAACAAACCTGCCAGCTGAGTGTGCAGGCCTTCATCAAGCACAGTCCCAGAGTCTTTCAGGACAACTCTACCCTGAGCACAACCTGCAGCCTCACACTAAAGCTTGGCTGCTTGATTAGGAGCAGGGAAAGAGGTGGTGCTTTCACCCTGTGTGGATTGCTCTGGTTTGAATTGTGCACCTTCACCTGACTGATTTCTCCAACCACCTTGCCTCAGACTGTTCCTTTTCCCACATAGGATTCTGTAAACTCAGTGGTAGTAAATACTAGGTAATTGCACATGCAAGAACCATGCAGGGAAATGCAACTTCCAGCATATGGTGGATACAGGTGTACAATGAGCTGCCTTTTCACAATGAAAGGTGGTTCCAGAGGAGACTTGGCATTGTAGACAAAGAGCAAATGGAAGCTTAGGAAGTAATACCCCCTTTTCCAGCAAACTGTTTCTACTGCTAACCAATTAATATATGAGGGGGCCTTTGATTTGAAATGGACATATTGTCTGGGGCCATAGAAGTAGGAATTTTTCAGCTTTTCATTATGCACTTCATTCTTTTGTAAGAAGGTACAGAAATATATTATCCCATGTTCCTGACTATCTTAAACATCTAAAAATATGCACAAGTAACAGCTGCCTGTTATGCTTGCACAGAGTTCTCATTTGATGACTTATTTTTCAAATCAGCCAAAGACACTTTTTTTTTTTTTTGAGATGGAATCTCACTCTGTCACCCGGGCTGGAGTGCAATGGCACCATTTCGGCTCACTGCAACCTCCACCTCCCAAGTTCAAGCTATTCTCCTGCCTCAGCCTCCCCAGGAGCTGGGATTACAGGCGGCTGCCACCACGCCTGGCCAATTTTTTTGTTTTTGGTAGAGACGGGGTTTCACCATGTTGGCCAGGTTGGTCTTGAACTCCTGACCTCAGTGATCCACCCACCTCGGCCTCCCAGAGTGCTGGGATTACAGGCTTGAGCCACTGTGCCAGCCCAAGGATACTTCTTAACATGTGTTTGGGCACTCTTTGGGTGGAATTCAAGGCCATGACTTCAGAGCGCTAAAATCGCCTCTTTGGTTTTTAGACTTGGAGCTGGAGCTGAGAAGCAGGGGTGTGTCAATAGTCTCCTTAGACCAGGGCATTTTTGTTGTTGTTTTAAAACACCTACCTGATGGGGTCCTTGGAAGTCCTTGGTTTTGGGTGTGGATCTCCTTTATCTGGCTGTTCACCAGGTCTGCCAGTTCCACAAAACTCTCATGTTTGTGAAGAGCGATGGTTTCATCCAGACAGGAAAATGAACCAGATGTGTTTGAGTTAATCTAGTCTAAAGGCTTTCAGTGCCCTGGAGCTTGCAGGATACCTCCAAGCTAGCTGACAATCATCACATAGGTTGTCAGGGGTACCTGCTTTTTCTTCTCCTCTTCAATTTTCTCCCTCCTTTTCTTTTGAGGGACTATTTTAAAACCAAATTGGGGTAGAAGGAAGGTAATAAAATTGTGCTTGCAACAAAGACAAAAATATAGTTTAAAATTCATGTTCCTTTCTTCAATAACTAAATCATTTATGAAGGAAAAACCAAACAAAACAAAAGCTTTCCTTTCCGTTGACATTAGCCTAGCAAAAAGTCAACTTTAAGGAAAATCCATGTTGCCTGGATCCCAAATGGCTTATATAATTTTTTTTAAAACTCTACTTAATATTAAAAACAGATTTAAGAGCATGAGTTTAGTCTAGTATGAGGGAGAATAGCTGTTTCTCTATTGTAGAATATTTATTTTTAATTTTAAAATATTTTTTTTCCCTCCTAAGGTCAACCAAGTGTCAGCTGCAGTTGGAAAAGATTTCACCATGACTCCATCTAAACTGATTCAGTTTGACCCAGGTACATTTTGTGTCTGCAGTTTGTTTTATGTGTTTTGTTTTGTTTTTTGTAGGCATGTCTGGAGATTGTAGAGAAGACAGAATATTACACAACTTTGGCCAACTAGAAACTCCTCAGGGAGCCATACCAGCCCACTCTAAAAGAGAGGTGCTTGTATTTGAGGTTTTGCCCTTATTTTTTTATAACAAGTGAATTTTGATTTCAAATGAGAAGAAAGATTATAATAAATATGACATATCAAAGCAAACATCCAAGACAATCCAGAAAAAAATACGGTCATTTAGAAATTATTTGAAGTTCTAACACAATCCTGTTATAGTTTAATTGCCTCAGATTTTTAATGAAAATTTTCAGAATGTTATGTTTATATGGATTCCTAAAGGGCATTTCTAAATGATCCCTCATGGAATAGATTGATATTAGGAGATTCCAGGGGAAATTATTATTTGGTTAAGTAGCACTTATTTTGTTTTAAATTTGTGGAAAAATTTTGCTAGGTGCAAGTGGAAATAAAAAAGGCTGGTACTTGCTCTCAAGGGTGTTCCATTGTGTGAGAAACACAGACAAGAAAACACTCACTGATGGTGCACTGGGACCCAAAAGATGAGCTGTTGTTTGGGCTAAGAGAAATCTTGGAAGACTTCCCAGGGGAGGCAGTATTTTAGCATTTAGATGAAGAAGAAAACTCCAGGATGAAGGACTAACACAAAAGCACCAACACACCTTTGGGGAACTGTGCCTAAAGCTGAGGCTGGAGCCTGGCCGTGTTTCCCTGGCTTCTGTGGATAGGACAGGTAGCTCTGCCTCACTCACTGCATGCCACTCTCCATTTCCCTGGAGTTTGAGATGGATCTGAATCAAATGTGGGGGCTTGGGAGCGGCAAATACAATGGGCCTGGAGAAGCAGACAGGACTGTGGCTTTGTGCTTTCCTGCCAAGGAGATGTTCTGCACACTGAGAACACTCCTCTAAGTGTGAACTATTGACATCATCTGCCACTAACTCATAAAGGGTCGAGCAAAGGCAAAAGAAAATGGCCTAAGTACCAGCACCACCTCAAAATTGTCTGTCTTAATATCAAACACAGAAAAGAAATGGCTTTCTGCAGTTCACTGCGAGTAGCATGATGCTTGAGGACTGTGTTCGTTTCTTAAGGCTGTCATAACATGGCATCAAACACTGGGTAGCTTGAAATAGAGACATCGAGTGTCTCAGTTCTGGAGGCCAGAGGTCCAAGATCAAGGTGTCAGCATGAAGGATTACTTCTGAATCGATTCTGTGCCTCTCTTCCATGCTTTTGTTGGCTGGGTGGCAAACTTTGGCATTCTTAGCGTCTGCTGCCTCACCCCCATCTCTGCTTTCATCTTCACGTAGTGTTCTCCTTGTGTGCATGTCTGTGTTATAAAGTCCTCGCCCCTTTTTTTCTTTTTTGAGATGGAGTCACGCTGTGTCACCCAGGCTGGAGTGCAGTGGTGCAATCTCAGCTCACTGCAACCTCCGCCTCCCGGGTTCAAGCAATTATCCTGCCTCGACCTCCCGAGTAGCTGGGACTACAGGCACACACCACCACACCTGGCTAATTTTTTGTATTTTTAGTAGAGACAGGGTTTCACCATATTGGCCAGAGTGGTCTCGAACTCCTGACTTTGTGATCTGCCTGCCTCAGCCTCCCAAAGTGCTGGGATTACAGGCATGAACCACTGTGCCCAGCCAAGTCCCCCTTTTTATACAATACCAGTCATAATGGATGAGGAGCCCACCTTATTCCAGTATGACCTCACATTAACTAATTACACCTGTAATTACCCTAGTTCCAAATAAGGTCACATTCAGTGGTACTGGGAGTGAGGACATGAATTTTTTAGAAACGCAATTCAGCCTATAACAGTGAACCTTCACTTCGACATGCGAAAATCTGTATTTTGTTTTTGGCCTCCTTCCTGTGATATTTAACATTCTAACTCACATAAGCTGGTTCTTCCGGCTGACCTCCTTTTGTGGGAAGAGATCCTGTTATATATGGGAAAGATTCCTGTTATTTATGTGCTGTTTACTCCCACACTGGTACAGGCTCTTGCGGCCAACCCAACAATCCCTACAACGAAAGGGTGAGATGATTTGCACTATGTCCCTTCCTACTTCATGTTAAGGCAGTTCCAACTTTTCCATTTCTTGAGTCTTTGCCAAATGTCATCTTCATAATTTGAGGTCTGTTTGCTACAAGATCAGGAGTAATTTTGGCTGCTAGTAGGTTTCCAGGAGCCCATCAGGTGCTCTGTTTGGACTGATAGGAACTAGAATGTGTCACACTAGAAGAGACTCTGAAATCTATCTCTTGGAGATTCCACTGGATAAGATAAATACCCATTTGTCTAGAAGAGCTCACATGCTGTTTTGAGTAGATACTAATGACTTCTGGGGGCTCTAAATAATCTTATGATTTTAGATATGATTTAGACAATTTAAGAAATAATATAAGCATATCTTATAAATTAAGAAAAAAAATTGGCTGTTCATTGTTTTGGAATTTATTAACCCAGAAGCAGTTTTACAAACTGAAATCTTGCTTTAGAGAATTTTGAAGTTCTCCATGTCCACAGGTCCAGTAAATATTTACTCCTATCTCATTAATCCTTGCGTCTTCTGGGTCTGGTGTCCCCGTCCCCATATCCACCCCTTTTACCAAGGGAAATCAATTTGTTTCTTTTAAAATGGCAGCTTCCATGATTGGGTGAAGAAACAGAGTGAACAACCGAAGACAGTGGGATGCCGTAAGGTTTGAGAACTCTTATGTGGGAGCTGGAAGAAAGCTTGCCTTGAAGTTGCAACTATGCTACCAAACCAAAAAAATACCAACCAAACAAAAGCAAACCCTAACTACTTTGCATTCAGCTATTGTGACTAGTCTTGAGTGGATATAAAAATACTCCTAAGAAAATGATTGTTTTACTTTAAAATATGCATTATTGAAAGGCTTGCAGCATTCTTAATTGATACTTCATCATTCCTTAGAGTCAAAATGTTTTCCAAGGGAAAGGATCTCTAATGTGGCATTTACTAAAAAATATTGAGAAAATGTCTTTCAATAGAGAAATCTGCTTTGCAGGAAAACATCCAGGAACTCACCTACTCTGTAAAGTGGAATATGTCTGCATAAAATGACACCTCTCTTTTCTCTTCAGCACCTTTTGTTTTGTGGGAACAGGGAGCCAGTCCAAGCCTTCTGAAAATGCTTGTATATCTCAGGGACTTAGCAAATACTTTGCACCTTGAAAGTGAAAGAGGAAGGGAAAAAATGATAAAGTTTTTACTTCCAATCTCATTAACCTAAAGAGTTAGTCCTCTGTGCACACCTGGAAGGCATAGAAACCAAGTTGGAATGCACACAAACAAATCAGAAGCACTTAAATGAGACTCAAAAGATATTTTCTCTAACTCCTAACCATCTGGTTCTACTCTGTAAGGTCCAACAAAAACCTCAAGTTTTTTGTCTTTTGTTTGTTTCTTTGTTTGGGGGGTACTATAATTTTTTAAAAAATTAACCTTAAAATAAGAGAGTCGGTTGGGAGTTGGAAATATTTTTTGTATTGGATTTTATTTACATAATGCTTAACTTTATGGTCTTTGAGGGTCAAAAGCAGTTCTCCAAATACTAATAATCATATTATTCATATGCTTTCTTCATTGACCACCTCTTACCTTTTCATGCCAGTTGTATTACAGCAGCTGTCTATGTGGTCTCCAAACTTCTAGCCTATCTGTCTATCTGCCTGGATCTCCAGACTTTCTCACATAACACACTGAGGTTCATTTTGCTAATCCACTTTCAGTTTGTGACTTCTTTGTTCAAGAACCTTTCTTGTTGCCTATGTTGTAAAGTCTGAATCTGGCCAGGTGCCCAGGGCTCTCTGCAGTCTGGCTACAAATAATCTTTGCAGCCTTATGGCCTCCTGTCTACCCATGTAACCTCTCTATTCCAGCCAGCCAATTCACTCACCCTTCCCGAGTCAAGACCTCTACTTCGCTATCTTTCTGTCTTTACTTATGTTGTTTTCCCGTTTCCTCCCTCCTAATCCTTTCACTTCTAAAGCCCACATTTATATAGGCTCTACAATCTATTCTGTGTCTTTTAGTAGGTAAACATACATAGCTTTCAATAATTATTTGACTTTTCTGGTTTTGCTTCTGCCTCCTCCAAAAGATTTTAAGCTCCTTTTGATCAGGGCTTGGCTTATGTTACACCTCTGGTATTCTCCATAGCATCTAATGCAAAGATAAGCATATCATAAGTACAAAATATATATTTTGATGTATTGATTTATCCATCCATGAGATGGGAATTGTATGGTATTATTATACATACTAGATGCTTCAACTTCTGCGTTTGCAAAGGCTGTGAACGTAATTAAGAACTCAGTACTGAAAACTTAATAAATTAGCTGTCAGCCTGTTTTTTAATAAAATACAATTATTCCAAATACACCTAATTTTTTCCCCTCTAAGTGCAGCCAGCCAAAAGTAGAAGAAGTGGATAGCTTCACCTTTCCATTGACTTCTGTTGAGGATTGAAGAGACTGATTAGATCACGAGATCTATGTGAGGCATACCTTCAAGAAAGAGGCTACCATATAGATGGACAGTTGAGAGGTATAAGTCTGCAGAAGGCAATCTGCAAGATAAAAGAGTCGTTTTTTGGAGATGGGGACAAGGTCTCACTCTGTTGCCCAGGCTGGAGTGCAGTGACACATCCTGAGCTCACTGCAGCCTTGACCTTCTGGGCTCAAGCGATCCTCACACCTCAGCCTCCTGAGTAGTTGAGATCACAGGCACGTGCCACCACGCCCACCTAATTTTTGTTTTTGTTTTATTGTAGAGACGGGGTTTTGCTCTGTTGGCCAGGCCGGTCTCAAACTCCTGAGCTCAAGTGATCTTCCCACCTTGGCCTCCCAAAGTGCTGGGATTACAGTTGTTTACCACTGCGCCCAGCCAAGAGTTATATTTTTAAGAGAAGACTTTCTAAAAAGTTTAACTGTATTATATAGAGGGGCTTAAAGGAGTAAAAACACTCAAATAGCCAATGAGCAAATGGCAGAGTAAGCTTTTCTAACTTAGCTAAGAAAAGTTAAATCATAAGTTTACTGTGTTTATTCCTCTTAAACTTGAGCCTTCTTTCTCCACTTAAAAGTATTCCCTTTACTTCCTTCCACCACTTGTTCTTCTAAATAAACTCAGGGGACATCCTATGATCCACATCATGGAAACTGGTCAGGATGAGATCATCTCAGAAGTTTCTTCTTACAATCTTAATATTTTGTGTATCTGGGGTTGCTTTGTTTCCCATCTTGGTGTTGACAGGATGGCTGGGATATGTTTGTAATGTCAAAACTGTTTTGTATAATATTAAGTTCACAAAGTTACTGTGAACCAAGCTTGATTGTAACTTCATGAATAGAGGCAGCCAGAAAGAGGGAAAAAATTGGCTCTATTTCTAGAACCCCCAGCCCATAAATTCTCTCTAGGAGGATATCAAACTACTGAGTATTACATCATCAGAAAAAGCATTTGTGGGCTAGAAAGATCTCAGGAAGTGGGGAAGCCGATGCAGGCAGCTGTCTTTAGAAATGATTAAGAAATCAATCATTTCAAGGGTTCCATGAATAGCATGAAGTACCATCCAATAATCACTTCTGTCTGCATCAACAGCTTAAGATTTTTTAAACTATTAAGATTTTGAGATTGCAACACTTGTTTATTCTTAAGAAGAGAAAGGACAGGTTGGGAAAATAATTAAGTCTTGGATCTCATCTAATAACCATTTTTTTTAATCCCTTGCATACTGCAGCTTACTTTTTTGTTACAGTGTTTGCATTTAAACGGAATCATCATTGTCCAAGAACAAATGTGGTCTTTTCATATTATTTGGGAGAACAGCAGGACTTCAGTGAGTTGGTAGCAGTACAATAGCTCACTCCGGCTACTGCAGTCAAGCTGTAGACATGTTAATTAATATATTTCTCTGACACCTAGGTGATTGAAATAGCAATTAAAGAGTAATTAAAATGTTTACTTCTTGTAGGAATGTCAACTAAGATGTGGAATATAGCAATTACCTATGACGGATTAGAGGAAGATGATGAGGTCTTTGAAGTAATTCTGAACTCCCCTGTGAATGCAGTTCTTGGCACAAAGACAAAAGCTGCAGTGAAAATTTTGGACTCAAAAGGAGGTATTCTTTTGATCCTCATCTTGAAATTAGGAGCGGTCCTGGCGCTGTAGCTCTTGCCTTCAACAGCCAATGTGCTTGATAACACCTTCAAATCAAAATGCTTAATTTCTTGTCAAGAAAGCACCCTCAGTTGTGATGTAGGCCCTTTATTCTGGTTTCTGCTTCATGTGGTTTTCCTCCTGCTAAGAACGATCACTTGAGAAAAGCAACAAGTCAATGCCGTAGTTGTTTTTTCCTACCCATTTGTTGTTCTCATTGAGGGGGAAACAGTGTTGGTGAGAATCTATCGACAATTATTTTCCCCCAGAGTCTGTAGAGCTGTAATTATCTTTCTCTGTTAAAGAGCACTCTTAATGCCTAAAATCTGAGCCCCCACTGTAGTGTGACCAGGAAAATTCTAAGAGAGGAAGGAATTGGAGAAAAATAGATGTGAAAGATGCAGCTGGCTTGGGAATTTGGGAGCAGCTGGAGAATATTAATGAATGACTTTGGATGGCAGCGCCAAACAGGTCCTGGATTGTCTATGCTAAAGAACAACCTGTGAACTAAATAAAGACCAGCCAGACCCTTTGGTGCTCTGATTTTTTTTTCCACCAAATGCCTTTTAGTTACTTGTCTTTTTAGCATTTGACAAGTGTTCGTACCATACTCAATCTTACACTCCCATTTTTATACCTGTCATGCCCTATGATCCATATTTTTTTCTTGCCTGGAATCTATTATCTTCTCTTCTCTTTCTTACTCTATAAAAAAAAATGGGACCTCCCCTCTTTTCTTTATAATATCCTTGTTTCCGCAACATCTCTCCTCACTACCTTTCCTCACCAAATTTATTTCTTTTCCAGTAGAATTTTCTGGTCACATGAAGTACACAAAATACATGACATACACACCTTATATATGAAATATAAAATACCCAGACAAGGGTTTTGCCCTCAAATTTTTTATGCCTTCCCAGAAATACTAATTGGTGAGGTTTCCAATCGGAGCCACTCTATTAAGATTTACTGGGTCTTTGTTCTGTAGCAACTAAGAGAAAAGTTTTATAAATACTGCTTAATTCTATGACATCGTTAAGTAAATCCAGTTTCTACCGCTAGGAAATGATTACTTTAAAGTGCTTGTGGAATAATGCTTGATCAGTGAATAAACTTTTATATTGGGGAATACTATAATAAGAGAAGTGAGACTTTCCCCCAGTATATGATATGATTATAAAATCACAACAGTGATTTTCATTTGGGGTTTATGAAATTGATTTCATGACTTTATAATCACTCAATAGATGTGCAGACGGGCACAGCTTTCCTGGATGTAAACTGATGAAGAGTAAAGGAGTTTCTGGCAAATGGTGAAAAGGCAACATCTGGTGGGAAAACCATCCATCTAGGTTTAATGACAAGCTGCTCCAGGAGCTGTGTCAATGTGATCCCTTATCTGTTTGTGTAAAATGAACTGACCGCCTGCCATCTTGCATGCCTCCAGGACAATGCCATCCTTCATATTCCTCCAACCAAAGCAAACACAGCACATGGGAGAAGGGCATTTGGCGTCTGCTGCCCCCAGGGTCTTCCTCATCCACCACTTCTGGTTCCTTTCATCTGGAAAGAAGACCTCTTCCATCTTCCATGCAGCTAGCAGTCACCAGGGGAGACATCCTGCGGAGCTTTGATTCTACAGATCTTTCTCAAAGGAAGCTTAGGACCCGTGGGAATGGCAAAACAGTAAGGATGGGGACCTTCTGGGAAATGATGTGCAGAATACATATTAAAAGATCAGAAGATATTAATAGGTATTCTGAAACACTGAAGAAGCTGTTTTGATTCTCATAGTGAATGGGGGCCATGGTTCCTTGCACAGTTATGCAGTGCCTTCTGTATACAAAGATCTTGAGGCTGCCTTGCTTCTTTAATTGTACTGAAGTGATAGATACGCTGATTCATCCATATGATTTCTGCTTTGATTCCTTTTGTGACCAAGACAAAAAGGGAATGATCCATGACCCTGAAATAGAGTGAGATGAAATGATGCAATTGGGTGTGGAAGCCATGGCTTTGATCTTATTAACACAGCATTCTAACCATTGCATACTCTCATATGTGCACACACGTGTGTGTGTGTGTGTGTGTGTGTGTGTGTGTGTGTGTGAGTTCTTGGGCCTCTGTGTACTATAGATATACCAAAAAATAAAGATGTATTTTTTCCCTGACTGGAACTGTGTATGTGTGAATCCACACAACAATCATAAATTCTAATTAGGCCTAGTGATTTTTGAAATTCCAATGATTTGGGCATGGAAAATCTTAAGATGCATATGTTTTGTAATTGTTCAGGCATTAGCAAGATCTTGGTGGTTTTGCCCTATTGCTAGTTATTAGTCAATCCAATTCTGTTCATATTTTGTTCTCTGTTAATTTCAGGTTCGTCCACTCTCTGTTTATAGAAATGGAACAGACATCATCTATAATGTAAGTGTAGTCACAGAATTGCTACATTTCTTATATGTATGGATGCAAGTATTTAATGAAACTGTTATTTTATATTTTTTATATTTATATATTTCTCTCAAAAACTTGTTTCGAAATTAGAGGCTTGGGTGTTCAGAGAAACAAATCCTCTTATCTTTTTGCTTTGAATTTTTGAATTGCTCATTTTTTTGTTTGCTATCTTGATGTTGTTTTTTCCTTATTGTTGTTGATTGTTGGTTTCCTCAAGTATCATGGGATAGTTTCCTTGAAACTGGAGGATGACAGTTTCCCAACTCACAAAAGGAAGGCCAAAGTATCCATCATTAGTCAGCCACAAAAGACAATCAAAGTGGCAGAACTACCTCAAGAAGATAAGGTGGAATCCACAACTGACTCACACTTCCCCAGACAGGTATGAAAATCTTTGTTCTTTCTTATTCACCTTATAACAAGTTGTTTGCTGGGCCATAAACACCCTTAATTCACAAAATAGCCTCCAAGGTTGGGGGGATAGTTTACCCAACACAAATGCTTCCCAACAAATGAAGACCCAGAGGAGGTGAATGTGTGAGCAACTTTCCTTAAGTCAATTCTAAATTGCTAAATTGCCTTTCCTTCCCAAAGGACCAGGTGCCCTCATTTCCAAAGAACTGCACTCTGGAATTAAAAGGACTCTTCCATTTTGAAGAAGGCATCCAGAAGCTGTATCAGTGCAATGGGATTTCCTGGAAAGCCTGGAGTCCCCAAACCAAGGTAGGAGACAGGCTGAGCAGCCAAGCACTTTTACTCACAATGTGCTCTATGATAAGCTAATAAAGGGGAACGATCTGGTGCATGACTCAACCCATGCTACATCTTCCTGCCATTGTTACAACTTGAAGGCCAAGAGGAAAAAATGGCCCAAAGTGGCTTTTAAAAATCACAAAATACGTTAGTTAAATCAATACCATTTAAGAAGATATTTACTTGTTTTGTTCAGTTATCAGAATGTCAAAGTTGTAACACTGAAACATTGCTGACTGTGGTAGTGTTTTCTGTAAGAAGCCATTGCATTTCTCAAGATGAAGAATTGGGATTAGGGCTGACTCCCTTTGCGGTGACGAAACTACTTGACTGAAGTTAGGGAACTCGTAGGACTCCTTATGCTGAGCCCACTCCAGATTGTAAAGACCATCATGATATGAACACAGACAACTGTTTTTCAGGATATGGAAGACAAATCCTGTCCAGCCGGGTGGCACCAGCACTCAGGCTACTGTCACATCTTGATCACAGAGCAGAAAGGCACCTGGAATGCGGCTGCCCAAGCTTGCAGGGAACAGTAAGGCACCCTATTGCACATTTGATTGATGTTTTCTTTTCTCTGTTTCTCTATTTTCTCATGGAAGCGGAGAGCTGCTTCATTCATTCAACAAATATTGAGTGCCTAATATCTGCCTGGCATTGTTTTAGGATCCCCGAGGGAGTTCCCTAGTTCAGAATGGACTTGTGATGGGCCTTGATAATGTATTTGGTTGGTGCAAAAGTAATTGCAGTTTTTGCCATTACTTTTGCACCAACCTAATACTTGACTGAGCTCTTTTCTGTTAAAGCTGCACCATTGCCATGTTTCTTTTTCTTTTATTTTCTTTTCCTATCTCAGTCTTTGTGAGGAACTCAGAAGGAGATTTTCTGAGTCAGCAGCATTGCAGTTTCTTTTTTTATGTGATAAGAATTCCTGCCCATTTAATTGAAAGTATATAGTAATGAAAAGCCTTATAGCATCGGGCCTCTAGCAATGCGATTATATAGCAACGATTATAAAGCTGGGCAAGTGAGACAAAGGCTCACTGGGTAACAGAACATTCAATAATGGATGACTTATGGTCAGAGAATGACAGCCAATGTATGTGTCCAGAAGGACTTTAAAAATGCATATGTACCTATCCCTGACCCTCCGTTTTGTTTGCCAATCTGGATATTATCTAAACAACACAATTAGACTAATATGCCCCATGGCTGGAAATTGAGACTAGGGAAGTCTCTGGTTATTATTCATCTGATCTTGTACTTCATAAAATTTAAAAAGTTATACACATCTAAAGACGCCATTAAGAAAATGAAAGAGCAAACCACATTCAGGAAAAGCTGTTCTCAAATCATAAACCCGATAAAGGTCGTAAACCCAGAAAATACAAACAACTTCAACAAATCAATGACAAAATGACGATTCAAACAATAGTAAATGATTTGGAGTCTTCGCAAGAGTAGATGTCCAGTTGGTCAATAAATAAATGAAAAGGTGCTGAAAACTGTGAGATATTAGGTAAATGAAAATGAAAAGCACAGTGAAATACCACTTCACACCTACTAGAATAGTTCAAAGTGTAAGTATGACAATCCAAATTTGTTTTTAATTTTTGAACTTTTATTTTAAGTTCAGGAGTAAATGTGCAGACTTGTTACCTGGGTAAATGTATGTCATGGGGTTTGTTGTACAGATTATTTCAACATCCAGGTATTAAGCCTAGTACTCATTAGTTATTCTTCCTGATCTTCTTCCTCCTCTCACCTTCCACACTCCAATAGACCCCAGTATGCGTTGTTCCCCTCTGTGTGTCCATGTGTTCTCATCATTTAGCCCTCACTTATGAGAACATGCCGCATTTGGTTTTCTGTTCCTGCTACAGATATTAGTTTGCTACAGATAATGACCCCCAGCTCCATCCATGTCCCTGCAGAGGACATAATCTTGTTCTTTTTTATGGCTGCATACTATTCCATGGTGGACAATACCACATGTTGATAAAGATGTAGAGCAAATAGAATTCTCGTGTGTTGTTGGTGGAAGTGTAAAATGGTACAATCGCTTTGTAGAACTGCCTAACAGTTTCTTATAAAGTTATATGCATCTACCCTATGACCTGACATTTTCTACTCCTAGGTGTTTAACCAAAAGAAATAAAAATATATACTAAAAAAGCTTCATAAAAATATTGTATAACTTTATTCATAATAATACTAATTTGGGTCATTTGTTTTTTGCTATTGATGTTTAGAAATACTTGATATTTTCTCCATCAGCAAGAGAATAAATTTTTGATAAATTATTTTATAAGTGATGGAATAAACTACTGAAACCTCCAACAATGTAGATAAATCAAAAATAGAATGTAGAAAGCAGTCCTACACAAAAGAATACTTATTATATGATTCCATTTATATAAATAAGAGAATCTAATCTATGTTGTTAGAAATAAAAAATTGTTATCTCTGGTAAGATTGTGGAATGACTAGAAAATAGCACAAGGTAACGTTCTAAAGTAAGAGAAGTGTTCAATGTCTTATTCTAAGTGGTTATTAAATGGATCTATATACAACTGGCAAAAATCATCAAATTGAGTATTTAAAAATCTATTCATTTTATTATATGTAAATTATACCTAGATTTTTTTTAAAGCCAATAAAATGTTTTAAAAGTGTGTTTAAAAACTGGTGAAACCACCTTTTTCTTCACTGGTGTATTTCATGTTCTAACTGTGAGTAGAGTCACCAGAGAGGTTAATCAGTGGCTTTCAGGGTTTTCTTTGTTGATAAGTTTGTGGTATCAGATAAGATAAAATATTAAAATTTTTACAAATAATAATTACTTTAAATATATATATTTCCTTAGTGCTACATGTTAAAGAACAAATAAGACATTCTTCCATCATTAAGATGGTTAAGATGTTAAAATGAGGCCGGGCGCGGTGGCTCACGCCTGTAATCCCAGCACTTTGGGAGGCTGAGGCGGGCGGATCATGAGGTCAGGAGATCGAGACCACGGTGAAACCCCGTCTCTACTAAAAATACAAAAAATTAGCCTAGTGTGGTGGCGGACGCCTGTAGTCCCAGCTACTCAGAGAGGCTGAGGCAGGAGAATGGCCTGAACCCAGGAGGCGGAGCTTGCAGTGAGCCGAGATTGCGCCACTGCACTCCAGCCTGGGCGACAGAGCGAGACTCCGTCTCAAAAAAAAAAAAAAAGATATTAAAATGACATCTTAACTAGATGTCATTTAGTTTGTCTTAATGCATTGAAAGCTCCAATAGAAGTAGTGGTATTGGTCTTTTTTTCTCATTGAGGAAAGCGCTTTGATGTTGATCAAAAGCTATCTAAACTAGCAAGAAGAAGATTGCAGTATGCAACAACAGGGAGAATACTATGATGTCTCTGCTTACAAAATTAAGGGAAAGAGTAGTTATACTCCAGCCAAAGTTATCAACATTAAATGATTGCTGGGATTTGTTGATACAATGTAGATGAACAGAACAGAACTTCCCACCTTGAAGTTTAGAAGCAATCTTTTGTTCATCTTCCAGTGGTTCTTAAAGGACAATGCAAGTAACTGGTCTATAATGAAGCTTTCATTGGTTCTTAATGTATGAGAAAAATAAGGACAGTATGTATTGAGAAATATCTTTCCATTCAGTCATAGATGCTGGTGTCACGTGGCAAGTGTGTTTTTTTAAAGGACTGTTCTTTATTCTGAGATTATAACAGTCTAGTTTTTTATTGTCAAAAACCACTTTTTATGAAATAATAGCAACTTACAACATTGTCGACGCCCTCATGTTGACAAACCTACATCAGTCTCCCATCATCTTTTGTTTTCATTTTATTGTTCCATCTATTAATAATTGTGAATAGGTTCTATCGGTGAGTAGCAACGAGTTCTTCACCTATCTATGAATACTGTACCATTTGATCATCATAATAATAAACCTAAGGCCTAAATTAATTTAAAAGCATAGATACTTTCTCATGCACTTAATCTAAGATTTCATCTGCAGCTTGGTTTTAAGCACCTTCACCCATGACCCTTTTATATTAGCCTGACTGTAGTTCTACATGCCTCCTTGTCAATAATGTCTGACTTTTATATTTATAGTATATGAAATTGTTTCACATGTGTTAGCTTATTTGATCCTTCCATCACTTCTATTATCTACAGTTTACAGATTTATTTTAAAAAGAGGCTCAAGGAAGCAAAATCACTTGCTCACAGGCATACAAGGAAGTAAATGAAAGAGATAGAATTTAGTTTTTCATCTTTATAGTCTCTAAAACAGGTCCCCTAAGCATAGCAGGTTTCTCATCATAGATGTACTGACAAGTATGTCTATTTTAACTATGTGTTGAGGTAACCCAAAGTAGATTTTCAAAATTATGTGTTAATAATTGTTTTTCTCTCACTGCAAACACATATTAAGATTTTTATTAAATTATGGACCCTAAGTTTCCTTTGGATTTGAATCAAACTAACCTTTCAAGGCAAACCTAGGGTATGATCAAATTCCTAGTTTATAGATTCATTCATTTAACAAATATTTCTGAAAGTCCTTTACAGAGGGTCATTCACAACACCCATATTTCCATAAGGACAGCAAATTTTGCTTTATCCTTTGTCCCTAACCAGATTGCTAACTCAACTTAATCTTTATCTCCAGTCTTCTTTCCTCCCCAGTGGTGTTTTATTATTTTTCTAAGTCAAAGGAGCCAGACTCCTAGATTATGCGCTTCTTGAATTTACATATTGTAATCTCATCTGCTCATTTCCTCAGGCAGTCATTGTACATTTGGTAATTCTATTATTATAGAGCATTATCTATGAAGCCATTTTGTTTTCCCACAGGAGTGTCTGGAACCCCTGCTGGCCTATCCTTAGAGTTACCCTGAAATCTACCTATACTTAATCAAAAATTTTCAGAGAAGTAGATGTTTATTTCTATAACCAGAAAAATTAAAGCTTCTGTTTCTAATTCTATACTACAAATACTTGTGTATGTGTACCTATTTATAATTTTATATCCATATATACACCTATACAGATAATACCCACCATATTTTATATGTATGTGAGCATAAAATAAAAGGAGTGATATTTTTATAAAATAATAAACATATGAATACCAAAATGTTTCTTTTGTGAATAACTGTGCTCTTAACATTTTACCTATCTTGAAGCAGAGCTATCTTCCCATCTCACTCTTGCTTTTTGGAGAGTCAAAAAGAAAACCGAAATTGTACTTGAGCAGCTAAAATGGATTTTCCCAAGTTTGTTTTAAAGATAGCTTCAGGAATCTTCAAGCTAGAGAAGATGTTAAATATCCTTGAATAAAACCCATTATATCCTGATGCTGAAGTTGAGGCTGCAAAGTTAGGGAATTTCAGTAAGCGAATTAGTTCAGTAAGAGAATTAGGGAATTCAGTCAGGGAATTAAGGGGTAATCAGAAAGTGGAACCCTGGTCTCTCATGCTCTGTACAAAATGTCATAATGACTGGGAGAGTATCTCGAGCCGTCCCTCAGCTTATATTTAACACAAGTTTCATATTGTGTGTTCTAAGCCTACAGCACATTAGAATGACCATGTTGGATGTGATGGGGAGGGGAGGAGAGGAGATGCCTCATCATACCTGCTGTAACTGTCAGACAGGAGCTGAGAGTCAACAATGTCAGAGCCAAGTCACAAAACTCAATCCAGTGGTCTAAGGCCATTCAGTGGAGGGCAAAGAGCCTTATATATCTAAGAAGGCCTAGAAATCATCATTGCATCAGACAGCAGCAAAGTACTATTATTAGCAGGGGGAAAATCATTTAAAAATAGACAAATTATGTTCACCATATCTAGTCTGGAAAAGCAGAGAAATAGATCTGAATTTTGAAAAGACATAGGCAAAATGAATAAAATTAAAGTCAACAGCTAACTAATCTAATGTGTTGCTAATTTTGTTTCCTACTTTTCTTTTCATATCAATGGATATTAACCAGGCAAAAAGATCATGGTGATTTAATTTTTTTCCTTGATTTTTTAAATGTTTAAAATTATTTTTTAAAATTTAATTTTATGTTTAATTGACAAATAATAATTGTATGTATTTGTGGGGTACAGTGTAATGTTACGATACATGTATACATGATATATTTGTTTCTTGTTTGAAACTTTGTTTTTTTATTTTTAAAGAAGAAAGAAAGAATGACTTAGTGGCTTTTTACTTAAAGCATTTTTAAAGAGGTTTTAATGAGCACTGCTGGGGAATTAGGCACAATCAAATATTGCTTCTAGGAATAACTCAGCTAGCTGCAAAAATAATTTATAAAAAATTCTGTTTTGTGAGAAATATTTTACATATGTTTATAAAAACAAGTGCTGTAATTTCTATGCATTATATGAAGGTTTGACAGTTGGGGCTATACTCATTTCATTGAGTGTAATGAAGGAGTCATAATAATATGTTTATTTGGCCAAACACACTAAGCTCCAAATTTAAACCTAAAGTAAGTTTATCTAAATAGTTTGGGTTACCTTACTCATCAAATTAACTTGGTATTTGCCAAATTTATACCAGCTAGAAATACACTTATGAGAAGAATAGTATTTTGTCATTAAATAATTTTTTGTATAAATGTTTTTATTTTATTTATTTATTATTATTATTATTATTATTATTATTATTATTATTATTATTATACTTTGTTTTAGGGTACATGTGCACAATGTGCAGGTTTGTTACATATGTATCCATGTGCCATGTTGGTGTGCTGCACCCATTAACTCGTCATTTAGCATTAGGTATATCTCCTAATGCTGTCCCTCCCCCCTCCCCCTACCCCACAACAGTCCCCGGAGTGTGATGTTCCCCTTCCTGTGTCTGTGTGTTCTCATTGTTCAATTCCCACCTATGAGTGAGAACATGTGGTGTTTGGTTTTTTGTCCTTGTGATAGTTTACTGAGAATGATGGTTTCCAGTTTCATCCATGTCCCTACAAAGGACATGAACTCATCATTTTTTATGGCTGCATAGTATTCCATGGTGTATATGTACCACATTTTCTTAGTCCAGTCTATCGTTGTTGGACATTTGGATTGGTTCCAAGTCTTTGCTATTGTGAATAGTGCCGCCATAAACATACGTGTGCATGTGTCTTTAGAGCAGCATGATTTATAGTCCTTTGGGTATATACCCAATAATGGGATGGCTGGGTCAAATGGTATTTCTAGTTCTAGATCCCTGAGGAATCGCCACACTGACTTCCACAATGGTTGAACTAGTTTACAGTCCCAGCAACAGTGTAAAAGTGTTCCTATTTCTCCACATCCTCTCCAGCACCTGTTGTTTCTTGACTTTTTAATGATGGCCATTCTAACTGGTGTGAGATGGTATCTCACTGTGGTTTTGATTTGCATTTCTCTGATGGCCAGTGATGATGAGCATTTTTTCATGTGTTTTTTGGCTGCATAAATGTCTTCTTTTGAGAAGTGTCTGTTCATGTCCTTCGCCCACTTTTTGATGGGGTTGTTTGTTTTTTTCTTGTAAATTTGTTTGAGTTCATTGTAGATTCTGGATATTAGCCCTTTGTCAGATTAGTAGGTTGCAAAAATTTTCTCCCAATTTGTAGGTTGCCTATTCACTCTGATGGTAGTTTCTTTTGCTGTGCAGAAGCTCTTTAGTTTAATTAGATCCCATTTGTCAGTTTTGGCTTTTGTTGCCATTGCTTAGTAATTGTTATAAGTAGGCAGTTGCTGATTTTCCGAAAAGATGTTTGAAACCTATTGTTTATGTTTTAAAACCTACTGATATTTTAAGCTATAAAGCCCAGATATTATAATAAACCATCACTTTCTTTGATGTCACCTACCCCCACCCTGCAGATACTTTTTAAATAAAACTGCACTATTAAAATCTTAGAAAGTTCTTTTTAAATACATGCTTTTTTGTGTATTTTTAACTTATTTTTATTTCTGTTATGCATTTCGTATCAGCAGAAATGTTAACTGCTTGTTGCTGATACTCTCATTTTCATTTGCATGTAGATACCTGGGCAACCTTGTAACCGTATTCTCCAGGCAGCACATGCGGTGGCTCTGGGACATTGGTGGGAGAAAGTCCTTTTGGATAGGCAAGTATCTGGGAGGGAGGCTGCACTGAGGAGGGAGGCAAGGACATGAAACAAACAGGCACCACCACCCTGCTACTCCCTTCCATGGGTTAAATGATTGTGGTTTACAATAATGGCAACCAATAGATCTAGCCATTTATCTTTTAAAACTCATCTTAAACCTTTTTTTTTGACATAATACTTTCATTTTTAGACATCTATCCCAAAGAAATAAATAGGGATGTGGTCAGATTGACAGGCAAGAAAATTCAATGCAATAACATTTCTAAAAGTAAAAAATTAGAAATTATTATGACTGAAGAATGGTTAAATAAATTATAGTATAGCCACATGAAGGAATATGTAAGATTTAATGTTTTGTAAGCCGTTAAATAATAGACATGAAAAATTGCGTTATGTTTATTTATTAATTCATTTAACAAATATATGTTGGATGCACATTATATTACATATAAAATGTAAAGTGTATTCCATTTATGGCAAGGTGCAAAGTGAAAATGCAGGGTCCACATCCATATAAAGTATGAAATAATTTAGAATAAAAACAATTATATGCATGTGGTGTATGTATAAATGTAAATAAATTATATATTATATATGTATATAAATATATATAATATTTACATATTGGAATATATACATATATTCATATATATATATATGTACACATATATATATTCCAAATAATTAAAAATGACTTACCTCCAGTCAAGAATTATAGGTAGGCTGGATATGGTGGCTCACGCCTGTAATCCCAGGACTTGGAGAGACCAAGGCTGGAGGATTGCTTGAGCCCAGGAGTTCAAGATGAGGCTGGGCAACATAATGAAACCTTGTCTCTATGAAAAATTTAAAAATTAGCCAGCCATGGTGGCAGCTAATAGTAGTCCCAGCTACTTGGGAGGCTGAGGTGGAAGGAGTGCTTGAGGCTAGGAAGTTGAGGCTGCAGTGAGCCGTGATTGTGCCACTGCACTCCAGCCTCGGCAACAGAGCAAGACCCTGTTAAATCTAGGTGATTTTAATTTTATTCCCTCTTTTCTGAAGTCTTATTAATTTCTACAGTTTTAACAATAATAACAAATCTTTTTTTTTTTTTTTTTTTTTTTTTTTGAGACAGAATCTCACTTTGTCGCCCAGGCTGGAGTACAGTGGTGCGATCTTGGCTCACTGCAACTTCCGCCCCCTGGGTTCAGCAATTCTCCTCCCTCAGCCACCTGAGTAGCTGGGATTACAGGTGCCCGCTACCACACCTGGCTAATTTTTGTATTTTTAGTAGAGACGGGGTTTCACCATGTTGGCCAGACTGGTCTCGAACTCCTGACCTCAGTTGATCCACGCGCCTCGGTCTCCCAAAATGCTGGAATTGCAGACATGAGCCACCATGCCCAGCCAAATAACAAATCTTTTTAAACCACTTTAGAAGCAGAATTTTCTGGGCACATCAAAGTCAGTATCCCCACTACTTGTCTTTAAAGGCATTGTATTTGAGGGAACTGTAATAGTTCCCTCTCTTGGCTTTTCAATATTTCTGCAGTACTCAGTGGGTCCCTAAATTCTGAAATGAACCGAGTATTAAGAGACAAGCTGGAGGATAAGTTTTCTCTACATCCATAATGACTCATTGTAAGGCTCTGTCCTCACAATATGCTTAGGCATAACGTCATCCAGTCAATAATTCAGAGAGGCCATTCCTAACCAAAAGTATTTCATTTGATTCCACCCAAAAATACTGACTGAAAATCAGTTGGGGGAAGGTAAAATGTTATGTATCTAGGACTGTCACGGTCAAATTTGATTTGGGGAATGTCGGATCATGCTATGGCAGGGAGTTCCTTTCTCATTTTATTCTTTTTTCTATTATGAAAAAGAGTGAGTAGGGGAATGCTTAAGAAAATATTACAGAAGCTTTACAACATTAAAGTGTAATTTGCAGAATTTGCCAGTGGAGGTAGAGGGGCAAGTCTAGAAAATCTGCTTTTTATTGGAATTGTAGCAGATTGAAACATCTTAACCTCCCGACTCAAAATAATACATAGTAAGCCACTTTCAAATATGAAAACCAGGACATTTAAATAATGAGGAAGAAGAATAATAGGCAAGAGAATATCTGTTTCCCTGTGATAGGAGTTCTGCACATAGGATGATATGAATAATAATAATAGCTGCCATTTATTAAACACTTATATATGCCAAGAGCTTTACATGCATTATCTTTTTTAATCCTCAAAACAACCCTAGATGTACTATTTTTATGCCCACTCCTTAGATGAGGAAACTAAAACTCAGAGAGGTTGAGTAACCTGCCCAAAGATGCTCATCTAGCAAGTAAGTGGTGGAGCTGGAATTGGACTGGGATTTGTTTGACCCTTTGTGTCTTAGAGTATTCCAAGTTCCTATCCCTTGTTTTAGAATCTGGGCCCACACTTGCATGTGATAACTGAGCTTAGAGCAACAGTTGGATATGATATCTAAGTATAAATGCAATAAAAGTAATTGGCACATTCTTTTGGTTCACATTAGGTTTGAATGACCAAGTGCGTGCTGGCCACTGGGAGTGGATCGGTGGTGAACCTGTTGCCTTCACCAATGGGAGAAGAGGGCCCTCTCAACGCTCCAGGCTTGGAAAGAGCTGTGTTTTGGTTCAAAGACAAGGGAAATGGCAAACAAAAGACTGTAGGAGAGCCAAACCTCATAATTATGTGTGTTCCAGAAAACTCTACATATAACAGACCCTACAGGTGGCCACCTGGAATTTGTCACCTATTTATTCACAGGATCTGTGAATATTGCTCCATAGAAAACAAATTGTTATGATTGAGTGGGTATACCTTTGTGATTCTGTCCAGTGAAAATGGAACATTTTTAGTAGTGCCAGAAAGATTGATAAATAAATATTTTTTACAAGAGAAGATACAGTTTTTGTATCTCAATACCTTTTAAAATAAATGCCAGCAGTATTATAAAGTGTAAGATTTGTTTATTCCAGAAGACCCTCACCCTTACCCCATTCCAAATCTCAGGGAGCACCAGTCTCATAGTCCTTGGATTTGCTTAAAAAATTTTTTTGGTCCCATTATCTCTAATGAATTTATTCTGAAATATATATCGTAGGTGCTCCTACCACTTTAGTCTGAGTGAAGCTAACTCTCCTAGTTCATTAAACCAAAGTTGAACTGCAAAGTTGTCCCTTTGGAGCCCTTTAAATGTGAAATCTAAGATTAGAGGCTGGGGTTGAAAAAGAGAATTTTCTATGACGAAAAAGACTTTACATGAAAGAATCTTGTAGGTGGATGCTCATCTACAAAGCTCTAGTTCAGGTAAGAATTCAGGGGGCTGCCTGTACTTCAGAGTTCTACTCATCACTATTCATGAAACAGATCTCCCATTCCAATTTGAATGTTGGCATTGTACCATCCCAAAGCTAATGATTGGGTTTCCCCAGCCTTACAGAGTCATGAGAAATTTCAAGTAACATAATCTCTTCCTCTGTGTTTATTGTACTGACAAGCATTTCTCAAGGACATTTGGGATAAAGAGTATGTATGAATGATGGCTGACATATGGAAGAAAAATACTGCTTCCTCAGAAGTGTCCTGATGAACTGTGCTGATGAACAGAGAAAAATAATACTGAAAACAGAGCCCCTGAAAGCCTACATTCTCGGAAAGGATTTTGAGGAATTTTGAGCCACCTTAAATCTTTAATATTTGCAGAAATGCCATGTTAACTAGATTCTCTAATGGAAAGTTACCTTATTAATTTATAATCTCAGCAGAGTGGAACATTTTCGTAACAATGAAGTATGTTGCAGCCTTACCAGAACTCCCTTCTGAAATCAAGGTTTAACAGTTATAGGAAATTAGAACTTATGTCTGAAACATTTATTTAAAGTTTTTCTCTTTTCATAATCACTTAGAAATATGGTTGTGCCAAATGTCACTTGCTCTATGAGCAGCAATGTAACTTCAGAATCAAAATGGGGTTATCAAGTAGGCTAGAGCTCTGGTGCTGGTTTTATTATAAAAATACCTTGAGTGTTGTAGACACTAAAACTGCTTGAAGAAAGTCAGTTCGGTATCTGGGATATAAAAACGTGGCAAGCTTTTTTTTATTTCAGTTCATTTCTCAAGGTTGTAATTAATAGAAACATTTACAAAGAGAGATTAGAATATGATCCAGACATTCTGCCTATTACTTAAATCTAAACGTAATTGTAGTGTCAGAGGGTCCCTACCTGAGATGTCACAGGTAGGCTCCAGATTGGCATAATGTACAGGTTCTCTGTGAGACACAAGCAGTTTCTGGTGTTTAACCAAAAGATGCCACACCTATCCTCTTTTATTATTGTTATTATTATTATTATTGTACTTTAAGTTTTAGGGTACATGTGCACAATGTGCAGGTTTGTTACATATGTATCCATGTGCCATGTTGGTGTGCTGCACCCATTAACTCGTCATTTAGCATTAGGTATATCTCCTAATGCTGTCCCTCCCCCCTCCCCCCACCCCACAACAGTCCCCGGAGTGTGATGTTCCCCTTCCTGTGTCCATGTGTTCTCATTGTTCAATTCCCACCTATGAGTGAGAACATGCGGTGTTTGGTTTCTTGTCCTTGTGATAGTTTACTGAGAATGATGGTTTCCAGTTTCATCCATGTCCCTACAAAGGACATGAACTCATCATTTTTTATGGCTGCATAGTATTCCATGGTGTATATGTGCCAAATTTTCTTAATCCAGTCTATCATTGTTGGACATTTGGGTTGGTTCCAAGTCTTTGCTATTGTGAATAGTGCCGCAATAAACATACGTGTGCATGTGTCGTTATAGCAGCATGATTTATAGTCCTTTGGGTATATACTCAGTAATGGGATGGCTGGGTCAAATGGTTCTAGATCCCTGAGGAATTGCCACACTGACTTCCACAATGGTTGAACTAGTTTACAGTCCCACCAACAGTGTAAAAGTGTTCCTATTTCTCCACATCCTCTCCAGCACCTGTTGTTCCCTGACTTTTTAATGATCGCCATTCTAACTGGTGTGAGATGGTATCTCATTGTGGTTTTGATTTGCATTTCTCTGATGGCCAGTGATGATGAGCATTTTTTCATGTGTTTTTTGGCTGCATAAATGTCTTCTTTTGAGAAGTGTCTGTTCATATCCTTCGCCCACTTTTTGATGGGGTTGTTTGTTTTTTTCTTGTAAATTTGTTTGAGTTGATTGTAGATTCTGGATATTAGCCCTTTGTCAGATGAGTAGGTTGCGAAAATTTTCTCCCATTCTGTAGGTTGCCTGTTCACTCTGATGGTAGTTTCTTTTGCTGTGCAGAAGCTCTTTAGTTTAATTAGATCCCATTTGTCAATTTTGGCTTTTGTTGCCATTGCTTTTGGTGTTTTAGACATGAAGTCCTTGCCCATGCCTATGTCCTGAATGGTATTGCCTAGGTTTTCTTCTAGGGTTTTTATGGATTTAGGTCTAACATGTAAGTCTTTAATCCATGTTGAATTAATTTTTGTATAAGGTGTAAGGAAGGGATCCAGTTTCAGCTTTCTACATATGGCTAGCCAGTTTTCCCAGCGCCATTTATTAAATAGGGAATCCTTTTCCCATTGCTTGTTTTTGTCAGGTTTGTCAAAGATCAGATAGTTGTAGATATGCAGCATTATTTCTGAGGGCTCTGTTCTGTTCCATTGATCTATGTCTCTGTTTTGGTACCAGTACCATGCTGTTTTGGTTACTGTAGCCTGGTAGTATAGTTTGAAGTCAGGTAGCATGATGCCTCCAGCTTTGTTCTTTTGGCTTAGGATTGACTTTGCGATGCAGGCTCTTTTTTGTTTCCATATGAACTTTAAAGTAGTTTTTTCCAATTCTGTGAAGAAAGTCGTTGGTAGCTTGATGGTGATGGCATTGAATCTATAAATTACCTTGGACAGTATGGCCATTTTCACGATATTGATTCTTCCAACCCATGAGCATGGAATGTTCTTCCATTTGTTTGTATCCTCTTTTATTTCATTGAGCAGTGGTTTGTAGTTCTCCTTGAAGAGGTCCGCTTACCAGCTCCGGTCAAATTCCTTCTGGTCCACAGGCTTCTTGCAGTATGGAAATGTGAGATTTGGGCTAAAGAAAAAATAGTTGTTTACCTAAAGGGTTAAGTCCTAGGAAGGAAGTAGAAGTTTGAGAAATGAGGGATTCAAGGGCCACTCCTTCCACTGGAACTCTAAAACTGTATAAACCATCCAAAACTGGAAATCTAGAACTATGTCAACTATGTAGAACCTTGTCAGCATGGCAGATTTATTACACATTTCTGCAATATCAATGATAAATGATACTGAACTGATTGCAAATGTTAGCATAAAGAGTGAGCGTTTTGATTTTTATAACAATTAGAAATGCTACGAGAATATTTAAAAATATTCCTGATCATGAAAGCATTAATTAAATTGGAAAATCCAAGTCATTTTAAGAAGATAAAAATAGAAATTCAGACAAGTTTGGGTGATGGGCGGTATTCATCACAACCTTCATTTTATTCTTACAATTGAGCTGTGACTCAGGGGGAAAAGAAATAAATGATTGTCAAGTTTCTCTCTGCCTTGATTGATAGTTTCTGATGGGAGTGGGAAGGAAGGAATTGGAGTAATGAGTAGATTGGGAATGAGAGATTACAGGAGAGAGAGGTGAGAAGGGTTGAAGAGAAGACGATGGGAACTGATGGTAGCTAGGAAGGAAAGCGTCAAGAAGGACCTGAATGTATCCAGCTCTTCTCCCCAAACTTCAGTACCACCTCAGGGAAAGGCCCACCGTATCCAGGGGCATCAGCCCAGCTCAATAGTGTCTAGCTTTTCAGAATCTTCTGATTGTTTGGTCTTTAACAAAAACATAGCATCTATTTGCTAAAAATAAACTTAAGCAACATATGATAATCACTTCATCTCCTTCCAAGAAGTGGTGAAAATGAACCAGGTGACATTAATTTGATTTCTGTTTTTGTTTATTTTTAATACAACCAAAAAGATATGCACATATTTTAATTTACATTATGGTTCTGTATAATTTAAACCATAAACTGCTGCTGATTAATTTCTGCAACAAAGCAGCATATTAAATGTACTGCATCTAGTGTTGTAGCAAAATTAATAAACTTGTTTTAAGTTCTGAGACACTTTCCTTTAGCTTTTAACATTTTATCTTATTCCTGGGGGCACGTGGGTTTTAGATTTTAGTGATTCTATTTAGCAAGGGATGGAGGAGAAAAGTCAACATGTTTTTTATCTTTATTGGTCAGACCGGCCTTTCGTTGTATCGCTTCCATGTGTCCATACATCCAACCACCATTCATTTGACAAATATTGAACATGGCATGCCAACCATGCAACTGACATTGTTCCAGATACTGGAGATATTGTAGGGAATAAGATAAAAACAGAGGTATAAATGCATAGCATATATATGCAAATTTATAATAGTTTTTACACCTCAAGCTTTTTATCAGGAAGGAAGTCACAGTGGAAATCAGTGATTACATTATCCCTTTTCCTAATTGAAGGGAAACACACAGATACAAACAGCTCGGGCTGAATTCTGTTATACCTCTTTCTTGATTAAGAAACGGGTATTAACTTCCTAACTTTTAATCAGGTCAAAGTGTTATTGATAGCAGCTGTCCCAAATTTTCTGTCTCCAGAATCAAGTTAGGAACTAAAGTTTTTATATCTAGTTAATTGATTTTGTAACAATTACTTTTTCCAAAATGATGAGTACATGTCTCTATATCTTAGGGATTCCTAGAGTAACAAATTAAAGAGAGATACCTTTGATATCATCTTACTTAATACTCTTATGTTACAACAGAGAAAGTTACTGTGCAAAGAAATCAGCACTAGAACTGAGGTCTTCCACATTTTAGGCTAAATCTCTTCTAATTATTCCACATATCTATTGGCATTCTGAGCAGATAGTTTTATTATATTCAAGTAAAATATACTCATCTTTGAATGATGAGTATAATAAAATTCACCATATACTTGAAAACACTATCATAAGCAAAAGGCAGACACAAAGGGTCACATATTTTGTGATTCCGTTTATATGAAATGTTCAGAATAGACAAATCTATAAAGACAGAAAATAGATTAGTGATTTCCAGGTGGGGGAAGGAGGATTGGGACTAACTGCCAATAGGTACAGGGTTTCTTTTTGAGATGATGGAAATATTCTGGAGTTACAATAGTTGTAGTGGTAATTGTTGCAGAAACAGTGGATATACTAAAAACCACTGAAGTATACTGTTTTAAATGGTAAATTTTATGTGAAGTGTATCTCAATAAAAATGGGATTAAAATCACCATATAAAACTTATTTTAAAAAGCTATAAATGGGTTGATGTAGCTATATGTTTCTCTTGCTCATCCAAGATACATTACTCAGTCTTTGCCGCATTCTCACCCAGGTTTTTGTTTATTTGTTTATACAGTTAGTTAAAGGGAATGAAATGCTGATTTGACATATTTTAAACTTATGGTGCTGTTTTATTGATCTTCCTCTCCTTTCTCTCCACCAATCACGGGGGGACTATTACTAATGGCAAAGTGTGTCTGGATGTCTGTAATGTGCAGAACACCATGATTTTCTCAAAATTAATTTTACAAGCCTTTAGAACAGGATTGTGCAGGAAATGAATAAACTATCCTCATAACTTACACATATAACTTCATTTTGAGCAGTTTTTATAGGTCTTATATTCTGTAAGGCAATAAAGGTTAGTTTATCTTAAGACAGAAAGGAACAAAAATCAACCAACACTTCCATTAAAGGCCTCATGGTAACCCCCAACACTTTTTCCAAGCAATGACGCATGAGTTCACCTTTCGCTTCTATCCCCATGTGTATTTTTGCTTTCCAAAAGCAATCAATCTCAACTTATCCTACAGGAAAAAAAAAAATGTTCGAATCCAACTATATGCTGCCTACAAGGAACATACTTTAAATATAAATAAACACATTAAAAGTAAAAGAATGGAAAAAGATATACCATACTAAAACTCGTCAAAAGAAAGCCAGAATGGATAGATTAATATCAGACACAGCAAATTTTAGAGCAAAGAATATTGCCAAGAATAAAGAAGCTTATTTCATAATGTTAGTGGGTCAATAGGTCAATACATCAAGAGAACATAATTGTAAACATTTATGTACTAATAAAGTTTTGTTTGTTTGTATGTTTGTTGTTTGTTTTTCTGAGATGGAGTTTTGCTCTTGTTGCCCCAGGCTGGAATGCAGTGGCATGGTCTTGGCTCACTGCAACCTCTGCCTCCAGGGTTCAAGCGATTCTCTTCTGCCTCAGCCCCCTGAGTAGCTGGGATTACAGGCACTCACCATCATGCCTGGCTAATTTTTGTATTTTTAGAAGAGACAGGATTTCACCATGTTGGCCAGGCTGATGAACTCCTGACCTCAGGTGACCCACCCACCTTGGCCTCCCAAAGTGCTGGGATTACAGGCGTGAGCCGCTGCGCCTGGCCTACTAATAACAAAGTTTTAAAATGCACGAAGCAAAATGTGGTAGAACTTCAAAGAGAAATAGATAAATCTATACTTACAGTCAGAAATGTCAATACCTCTTTCTCAATAATCGAGGGAATAAGTAGACAGAAAAATCAGAGTATAGAAGCATGGACACTATTAACAAAGTTAACTTAATTGAAATTTGTAGCATATTCTATCCAACAACAGCAGAATGTACATTCGTTTCAAGTTCACATGACATATTTACTAGGCAGACCATATTCTGGGACATAAAATAAGTCTCCATAAATTTTGAAGGATTCAAGTCATACAAAATATATTTTTTGACTACAGTGGAATAGTATTGACCACACTTGGAATAGGGTGACAACTTCAAGCAGTGCTTGTTCTCACCAGTAACCAACCCCAGCAGGAAGGAGGAGCTGGGGGTGGGAGAATTAGGGTTTTAAGTTGCCGTATCACAAGTGAGAGCTTTCCTGTGTGCTAGGACATTTGTGTTCAACATGTGTTTTCAGTTCTTGGAGGAATCCAGATGATTAAGGGAGTCCTTTCTAAAACCCCAGGACGTCTCGCTTTCAGATGTGATCGATGATACACAAATCTCATTCTAAAGAGAGATAAATTAGGGAATAGTTTTTCACATGACAGAAAGGATGATCCTATTTGCTTTGTTAATGGATTGGGCTTGGGTAATAGTTATTTTCTATTGCCCAAAGAGCATAGCTCCTCCGTGGAGCCATATTTTCACAATTTCCTTTTACATTCAGCATTGAAAGAACACATTTGTTGCATATATTGAGGAGGACTGTTTGCAAATCATGCCCCAAATCAACACTTGAAGGTCTAAGTGGTGCTCGTCAGAGAGAAAGATGGTTCAGTGTATGTGGGAGTCAGTAAGGATTCAGGGCAGAAGCTACACAGAATGGCCCAGCAGAGATTGGCTTCCAGTAAATTATTTTCTTGCTTATAGGTTTCCTACCCAGTAGAATCACTGAGGTCATTTTAGTGACTAGACACAAATAACAGGCTTCTTAGAATTTAAGATTTGAACCAAGTTGAACTTTTGCAAATGTGACTAAGGCCTGCCAGCTTGATGGCAAACCTGGGCCCAGCATCAGGTACAACAGAAGGTAAACCCTGACTGGAAAGTTGTGCTTTGCTTTTCATTTTATTGTCACAATTTTTCACAGTTTGCCTCATGCCACCTTGTTACTTAATTCCCACACCTCGGAGGAAAAATGTGTAATCTTTTAATATTTATGTTACTTAAGATACTTAAGATTATGTTTCTGCCTAGGTGTTGCCAAGATAGTCAAGCCAACTCTTGTTTATAGAGGGTAGAAAATATAAATCTGTCTAAACTCTTTCATGAAAGGAAGGTCTTAAGATTTCCAAAGAGTTGAATTGGGTACTACTCTTGGAGAGCCTTAGAGAAGTGTTGTCAATACAAGGCATCATTGTTTTAGGTTTCCTATCCGTGACTTGCTTTTTTCCCCAACTTCCCTCTCTTTTGGCAACTTCTCCTCACATTCTGTCCTACATTTGGCCCTGAGTCAGTTGAAAGCTTTGCAAGTTGATTTTCCATTCCCATCTGAATTTTAGCTTAGCTGTGGAACTGTTTTCCATGTGTTTTTAATCATTTGTCCATGTGTTATGAGCTTATAGGGACAATATGGTTCCCCCAAGCTGCCTGCATTGTATAAGCAGAAACTGGCAAGGTGGCCAGTGGGGGAACAGTTTTCAGACAGATGCCCCCTACACTCATTTCTGTTGGTGATACACCACCCCCATGCTCCAACTGGAGTAAAACAATTTACAAGCTGCATAAAGTTACCCAACAGACATATAGTCCTCTGGCATGAATTACCTTTTTTAGGAGTGTGATTATCCTTCAGGGGAGACATGCCTGGGAACTGGGACTGGTGTGACAATGTTCAAAGGCCTGCTCTGAGACTGTGGCCAGGCTGGGAAATGAAGAATGGTTTAGTCCCAGATTCCATGGAAATTTGATTTTAAAATAGAATCTAAAGACAGGGAATTAAGTATAAGTTCTCCAGGACAAAGAGATACTTCTTAGAAAGTAAAACGTAACAAGGGCCTATGTCAGAAGTTTCCTTTCACATTTTTATTGGACTCAGTATGTCAAAACAAACATCCATTCACCTCCTAAATGTAGACTGAGGGACCAGGAATGGAAAAGAAACAGAAAAATGCATTAAACAAAATCCCTTTTCTCAAAGTTGCTGACAATGTAGTCTCCAGCAAACGTAATCCCTGCCCTTGAGAATCGTCTCTTCCTTGTTAGAAAGATACGCATGTACCCAAATTAAGACAAGCCCGAGGAATCACTGAATGGCCAAATCAAGAAGGAACTTGGCTTTTCAGAGTCCCAGGTACATCTCAGTAACATGGGGGAGATGTCTCCCTCGTAAATCCAGAAGTGGGTGTGAGAAAGTAGAGGTTGGGTAGGGGCAAAGCTTACCAGTATTTGACTGGAAAAGGCAGAAGACAACACTGAAGTACAGAACCTGAAAACTATGGAATCAAGAAAATGTGAAATGATCAAACATTATATAAAAGCATCCAGTGGAGTGCAAAATTTGACAATTCATGGTAGACTATGGAGTAAAGTTGGTTGGAAAGGATGTGATTCCAACAGCAGTGTGGAAAGGAGAAACGAACTGGTGTGGTTTGATGGTCAAATGTAAGGAGACTCACTTATCTGATAGGTTCTATCTTTCTCTGCAGAAGAAGGGGTCATTTATCGAAAACGATGAAAGAGGCAGAGCAGTCAATGGTTTTAGATAATTAGAGAAGATTTTCACTAACCCACATGGAAAATGAAAAGTGAGTTAAGTAGAGGAATGAGAAGGATTGCTGAGCAGAGTTGAGGGTTCCGTTGAGACAGAAGGAAATTTGTATAGAATCCATTTTTGCCCATTTTGTCTGTGTCTCTGAAAGCATTCCCTATCCCAGGCATGGGCCAGGGAAGATGAACAGCTGGGTGTTTTCAGGGTTGGACTTTTTGTTGTTGTTGCTGTTGTTGTTTCAGACAGAGTCTTGCCCTGTCGCACAGGCTGGAGTGCAGTGGCACAATCTCAGCTCACTGCAGCCTCTGCCTCCTGGGCTCAAGGATTCTCATGCCTCACCCTCCCAAGTGGCCGGGATTACAGGCGGGCTCCACTGTGCCTGGCTAATTTTTGTATTTTTAGTAGAGACAGGATTTCACCATGTTGGTCAGGCTGGTCTCGAAGTCCTGAACTCAGGTGATCCGCCTCCCTCGGCCTCCCGAAGTGCTGGAATTACAGGCGTGAGTCACCACGCCCAGGCCCAGTGTTGGACTTTTATTAGATGGGTGTGAGAGAATGAAAAAGGGACTACGGAAAATATTGCAAAAGTTTGAAGTGATGGACCATGGAATTAACGCGGGATAGGGAAGAAAATGAAGACAAAGAATTTAAATATGTTAATCAATTAATTACATAATTCATTTATTATTAAATGAATATTTTAGGGCATTTACTATGTGAAAGGCTGTGCTACAGTCTGAGCTGATGATTAAAAAGACCCTACTTTTATGGACTTTAAAATCTGGGCCGGGCATGGTGGCCTGTAATCCCAGCGCTTTGGGAGGCCAAGACGGGTGGATCACAAGGTCAGGAGATCAAGACCATCCTGGCTAACACAGTGAAACCTTGTCTCTACTAAAAGTACAAAAAAATTAGCCGAGTGTGGTGGCAGGCGCCTGTAGTTCCAACTACGAGGGAGGCTGAGGCAGAATGGCGTGAACCCAGGAGACGGAGCTTGCAGTGAGCCGAGATTGCGCCGCTGCACTCCAGCCTGGGCAACAGAGTGAGACTCCGTCTCAAAAAGAAAAAAAAAGAATCTGAAGTGGAGGCAGATGTTAAACAAATGTTCAGTCAAAAATTATTTCATGACAGTGGTGGTAGTACTATGATAAAGTAGGGGACAGATGCTGTAGGAACTGAAACGACTCAATGGTGTTATGAGAGTGGAATGTGAATTCACAGTTTAGAGGTAGAGCTGTTCTTGATAGTAACAGGGGTCAGAATGTAATGGGGGTGGGGAGGCCAATTGGCGTGACAGCAGTCAGATTTCAGCCAGGGTATCGAATGGGACTTCCATGGGATACTGATGGAATGCTAATGATCAAACCCAACCACATGCACACTGAAGTCACCCAGGATGATAGTAAGATTCAGGGTGAAAAGAAACACCGTGGACTAAATGAGGAAGACAGGGCAAGTAATATTGCCGCTACAGACTCAGGGACATAAAGTTAAGTGCCTGATGTCATAGAGTTTATAAGCTGTAATGCAGATCGAGGAATCAGATTTAGTTTTTTTGGCCTCAAGTCCAGAGATACTTCCACTGACATTACTTAGCTCTGAGATCAGTTTTCTACAGAAGGAAAAACAGAAAAGGTAAATTTGAAAGATGAGGAAGAAGGAGCAGGACAGAGATGTTGCATCAGTGACTGCATCCTGAACTGGCTGTAAGTATAGGCACAGGCACTGGAGATGGATGGACAGGTAGGAAGGTGGGGCACATGGTGAGGGACAACTCAGGCTGCCTTGGCCTAATTCTCAGATTTGCAGGAGCCCTCTCTGCACCCTTGGTAGGGAGCTGATTAGACACATGTAGATATTGTCCATGACTTGTGCACAGTAGTAGATACATCTTCAGATGCAAAAAACAAAATACCCAAAATACAGCAAACTACTGTTGGGGGGTGTTTTGAACAGAGGGCAGTGAGATCACTGAAACTACAAACAGAATAATCTAATCTTTAAAAGACAATCTAAGCATCAGTGCCTTGAAGTGGAAATGGGAATTTTTTTTGTCGGCAGTTACACCATTTGATATTTGTCCTTTTCCACTGGTCACACATTTTGGTATCTTTGGGTGACAGTTTTAAAAGGTTGAATAAAGAAACTGATAATAATGGTTCTCTCCATGGCAAGGATAGGCAGCCTGGGGTGGAGTCAGAGGAAGATCAACCTTTCGTTGTGCATTTTTTTGTGTGTTATTTGAATTTTGTTACTATGCGTATTTATTACCTACTCGAAAATAAGAGAAATGTACTGCATCATGTCTACAGTGCTTCTTTGAATTCAACAAATATTTATTATTGAATAAAATTAGCACAAATAAAGCATACAGTTCACTACGTCTTTGGGATTTGGCTCTACCTGAAAGTCCCTGATTAGTACAGGAATGATGCCTGCCTAAATTTTCTGTTTTTTTTTTTTTTTTTGAGATGAAGTCTCCCTTTGTTGTCGTCCAGGCTAGAGTGCAGTGGCACGATCTTGGCTCACTGCAACCTCCACTTCCCAAGTTCAAGCCATTCTCCTGCCTTAGGCTCCAGAGCAGCTGGGATTACAGGCGCCCGCCACCATGCCCAGCTAATTTTTGTATTTTTAGTAGAGACAGGATTTCACCATGTTAGCCAGGCTGGTCTCGATCTCCTGACCTCAGGTGATCTGCCCACCTTCGCCTCCCAAAGTGCTGGGATTACAGGCATGAGCCACCATGCCTGGCCCAGATTTTCCCTGTAAAACTTATTTTGAATATACTAGGCTGTCCCTATAGATTGGAAAATCCACTAGACCTGAACCTGAACAAAGACACTCTCAACACTTATCTCCAGTTCCTAGAACAGAGCTGGCACTCAGGTATGCGCTGTAAGAATGAAAGAATTAGTCCAGTTAAAGGCGCAGCTTCAGGGAATGGGCTCTTCCTCACGTGTCTTTTCCATGGAAAGGGGAGGAGGGAGCCTACATTTTGAATAACTAACTAAATTGTTTATTAAAAGGTTTAAGGGGAAATCATATATCCTAATTTTCCCTTTTCCTTGTTCCTTGGAAAATAAGAAAAAAGATCCTGTTTTCTTATTAGTTAAAAAAAAAAAAATCTAACCTGCCATGACATGATTGCTATTCTGTATTTTGAAAAGAGAGGTAGTGATGAGGCAGTGGCATGCTCCCCAGTCAGATTTCTCCCCTGAATCCTTCAACCGAAATGTCCTTTTCCAGCTCTCAGTTGTCCTATTTAACTCTAATGTCCTCCTCCCACCTCAACACTGCCTCTCACCTTTTGTTGATTTAAGATGGGTTTTTAGGGAAGAACTTAGTCTCTCTGTTCGCCCTTGGAGAGCACTGGGCTTCTTTTTAACTGTCTTCTGAGAGTCTGTAAGAGGGACAGAAAATGTAGATGTTGCTGTCCTCTCATAGGCACACTGGGGAGCTCTGAAAAGGAGACAAACCACCTCAACATGTCTTGAGCGGCTGGGTCTCATGGGCCTCTTGTCTTGTCCATTTTGTAAAAGTGTCACCGGCATATGAAAACATTTTTTATTTGGGTATCTTCTTGAGGTCTTTAGCGTTCCTGAAGACATCTTAGTGCCTAAGAAACCCAAGTCAAGTTGAAAACAGTCAGATTCTGCTGAAAGCCTGAACTGTAAATGGAAATGAATGGATTCTGGGATTGGCCCCTCTGGTTCTCATGCATGTCTAGGGTTGGCCCAGGAAGTGGACTTAGCAGGCTTGGGCTCACTCACATGAACTCAGGCCTACCCTTCATTGTGGCGTTTGGTACTAAGAGCACTAATAATTGGTGATGCTGTCTCCCCATGAAAGCTTCCTACTGTGTCTGGAGACCTCCTCCAGACCTACTTCCATCTCCATTTGGTTCATCCAAATTGGGAGGTAACTAGATGCCTGTATCAACTGAAGACCAACAGAAGCATCATATTTTTGCTAAAAGCTACAAAATATTTGCTTACGTTCTTAAGAGATTATAATGCATTACATTATACATATATTACATGTTATACATACATAATTGTACACACATAGTGTATCAATGGCTTTAGAATTGGTGAATGGACACGATGGTGAAAGGTGATAGTCATTGCCTTTAGCTGAAAAAGACAGAGGTTGGAGATAGGCTTGTTTCATAGTTCTTATCACAGAAGGCTTGGCTTTGCTAGATTTACTTTTCATGGATAGTATTTACTAATGGGAGTAGGGAGAACATTTCAAGATATTTTCACATTTTGTCAAAAGAAGTGACAGAACAGCAAAAGGATATTCTCTGTGAGTGATTTTTAAATGGCACTTATAAGCCCCAAATTAGGATCAGAGGAAGGGAAGTTTAGGACCAAAGGAAAGTGAAAAATGGATAACTGACATCCCTATAGATGATTTTATACAATAAAGTTAGATGATGCATAATAAATACCAATAGACTATCTAACCTACTTGAGGGCAGGGACAAAGTTCTACTCATTTTTCAATTATCTACCAGTATCTAGTATGATTCTTGCCACACAAAGTGAGTCTTCTACACATTTCAGTTCAACAGGAATTATCTCAACTGTGTCTTATGTTCAGTAATTCCAGAGCCAAGCAAACTGAGACCCGAGATAGAATTTCTGAGATAGTCTTTAGTTTTGAGAAACAGTAGATACTCTGATTGATAGCAATGGAATTTCAGTTACTGAAAAGCAACAGTTAAAAGGATTCCGGAAAGGTATCATAACTGGTTTCCACACCATATTATGCCAGGAGGCCTAGTGACTGGCTCTGGAAAGTGTATTGCCTTGGATGGCTGAGGGGAATTAAGAAATTCAAATAGCAGTCAATTAAAAAAAAAAAAGATGTTGACATAGCATGGTGGCTCACACCTGTAATCCCAGCACTTTGGGAGGCAGAGGCAAGAGGATGGCTTGAGGCCAAGGGTTTCAGAGCAGCTTGGGCAACATAGTGAGGCTCTGTTTCAACAACAACACAAAATTTTAAATAGCCAGGTGTGGTAGTGTGCCTGTAGTCCCAGCTACTCAGGAGACTTGCTTGAGCCCAGGAGTTTGAGGTTACAGAGCGCTATGATTGCACCACTGCACTCCAGACTGGGCAACAGAGCAGAACACTTTTCCTAAAATAAAAAAAAACAGTGGCAAATACAAATGCTCATTTATTATATATCAACAGCACCTTTCATTAATACTAGCACATGTTCCATAGATATTTGGTACAAGTACAATATATCTCCACTCATGGCATTCTGGTAAAGTGATGGCCCATGTTAAAAATAGCTCATTATCATGGGTAAAGGGACTTACTTACGGCTTTATTTCATAGAAATCAGGCATGGCTATCAAGAACAGAAATGCCTGGAAAACACTCCAGTGGGTCACTTCTTGGAAAGAAAGCTTAATCAGTATTGACAAAAAAGGGGGAACATGTTCCAGGACTATTTGTGTTACTGATAGCAAGGAATATAGTGATTGAATTAAAAGGGGAGAAATAAAAGCAGATATTGCATTGCTTCCCAGTGGAAATACTGTTTGAATCATGTGGTAGGCTGATCGGACTCTATTCTGGGGTTTCAGTTTGGTGGACACGTTTCTTTTTCATATCTTAGGCTGATTCATGATAGTTTTGAATGATAGTTATTTTTCAATTTTTCCTTTGATCCCCAAAGACTCTTATTTGTCTCCATCTTTGTTTAGCCTGGCCGTCAGTTAGTGTAAAACAAGGGGAGATGATGTGGATTCAATAATTTAAGAAACTGACTAGCCAGCTTCACACCCAAAGTTATCAAACCTGGTTCTTAGAATCCACGTTCTCATGTCTGGCTCTTTGTTTAAAGGAAAGAAAAAATCAATAGGATGGCTGGAGGGAGACATTTCCCTATCCTCATTGAAGACTGATGAGCTGTCAGTCTATTACGTGGTATCCTGTTGAGAAACATGTGAACAATTGGAAGAGTTTATCTGATGATTGACCAGTTGTGAAATTTAGCACCCAGTAATTAATTCTTAATGTGAGAAGATTAACTTGGGAATTGTGAGTTTGTATGTGTGGAAAGGAAAACGTATTCCATTTACTTAGTTACCATGCAAAAATCAATAACCCCAATTCGCATGTAAGTAAGAAGCAATATGTCCCTTGCTGAAAAAAATTAACATCCTTCTAGCTCTTCCTTTCTTCTCCTTACAATTTTGATATACTTCTTTGGGGTGTGTGTGTGTGTGTGTGTGTGTGTGTGTGTGTGTGTGTGTGAATAGCCTTCCTAAAGGCCTGGGCTTTTTCTAAATGTATGCCTTTAATTTTTATCCAATATACTTCTCTCACAGCAACGTGTCTTGTCTATTCTATTCCAGCACAAGGCAGATGCACAGCAAATGTGAGCTGACTCTAGTCCTTCTTCTGACAACAGCCATGGGAAATTTAGGCAAAGAATGAGTTGTCTTTGCTAATACTGCTCTTTAAGCTGCAGACATAGCTAAACTCTTAGCTAATTACCCCCTGGGTCCCAGGCTTTCACTGGGGCCTTTTAAAATACACAAAGCCAAAGTGACGGCAGGAGGCCATTAGCACTACATAATTCAAGCAAACAATAAATGTGTTTATTCTGCCTGGCTACTGACCACCTGCCTTCCCATACCACCAGGCAGGTATCTATATATACGATTTCCTTTTTCCCAGTCCTGCAGAGAATGAGCCTTTCCTTTGGGCCTCATCATTTACAAAAGAAGCTTGAGCCCCTGACAGCATGCATCTCCTCTTATTTCAGCTGCTGGTACTCCTGCCTCTAGGAAAGGCCACACGGCACCAGGATGGCCGCCAGAATCAGAGTTCTCTTTCCCCCGTACTCCTGCCAAGGAATCAAAGAGAGCTCCCCACAGGCAACCATGAGGAAGCTGAGGAGAAGCCAGATCTGTTTGTCGCAGTGCCACACCTTGTAGGCACCAGCCCTGCAGGGGAAGGCCAGAGGCAGAGAGAGAAGATGCTGTCCAGATTTGGCAGGTTCTGGAAGAAGCCTGAGAGAGAAATGCATCCATCCAGGGACTCAGATAGTGAGCCCTTCCCACCTGGGACCCAGCCCCTCATCCAGCCAATAGATGGGATGAAAATGGAGAAATCTCCTCTTCGGGAAGAAGCCAAGAAATTCTGGCACCACTTCATGTTCAGAAAAAGTCCGGCTTCTCAGGGGGTCATCTTGCCCATCAAAAGCCATGAAGTACATTGGGAGACCTGCAGGACAGTGCCCTTCAGCCAGGTACGTGTTCTGGGGGGAGAGCAGGTTAGAGTTTGCAGGTGGTAGTGGAGAGCTGGGATGGATGGAGAATAGGGGAAAAGGCTGTCGGGAGCCTGACTCTAGCTTAACTACAGATTTGGTCCTTGGGCATTCATCATAGGATTTGGCAAAGATTAAGTTTCCTTCTGACCTTTCCATTTTTTCTTGGCATTCTGGAAATGCTGCAAGAATGATATGATGATACTGTCAATATCAGTAATCATTCATTCACACTGAAGACACAGAGCTTTGTTTTATTTATTTATTTTTGCATTGGAGGTGATCTACTCAGAGATAGAAGTCAGACTGTACCCTCAGTTAGGAAATTGAGAATTTAGGGTAATCACCAGAACTCGTCTGTAGCTATCTTTCCACACTCTATTAATATGTGGATGAGCAGGTCAACTGCATTTGTTGATAAGGTGGGGTGCAATGGACTCCTTCCCAAATACTCTCATATCCATTTACGATGGTCTTAATCCCTGTATTCCATACTTAACTACTTTATGGGTTTATGAGGGGCTTCTTTAATAGCTTGCTAAAGCTATCCCACAACCTCAAAGTACGTTGAGGTTCTCAGGCAAAAGTTGTCATATCATTTCTAGTATTATGATAGCAAAAGGTGATTTTGTTTAACTTATTTTCTCTTATGAGCGTTTTAAAAAATCAATCTTGATGTGAGATCATATCTCCTCCCCTTAGAAGTACCTTTCTCCTGATTCATGTTGTGTTGGCTGATTTGTAGTTATTATGATCAATTCCACGCTATTAAGACAAAGGGACATCCTACTGTCTACTTCCTCTGGTTGTGGCAATATCTACATTCCAAATGTTAAATTAAAATTGAGAACTTGCATTCGGTCCTTAAATATGAAGATATTGAACCAAAAACAATGCAGGGTAGAGTAAATTTTTATAGTCGAGTAATGCTACCCAATTAAGCAAGCAGTAGAATAGGGCAATTGACTGTGCAAGGCAGTTAAGTATTCTGCCTGAAAAGGCAAGGATATGTAGCAATGACAAGTCAATTATCAAATAATAATGACTACTCTGTTGGCCATGTGCAATTAGAAAATTACCCCTAAGAATCAGGCAATCAAGTTTCTTTTGAAATTCTTCTTTTGAATTCTATTGCTAATTAAAATTAAGATGTTTGACTCTTACATATTTTGAAAGGCACATAAAGCTAGGTGCTTGGAGTTATGAGAGGTAAAGATGATGTAATGTACAATGATTTGCAGGCATATGCATTGTAACTCTGCTTGCATACAACTTCATAGACATGAATGTACTACAGGTCTTGCAGAATAGGATAGAATTAAACCTAGAATGTTCTGATCTATTCTATGATCAATGTAACAAATACGTATTGGGAGTCTACTATGCACAAAGCACTGTGAGGAATAAAAAAGTAAGGCACATTACTTATGTGAGATAATTACCATTAGAATTTTTCAATCGCTCACATCCAATTAGACAAAATTTCTTAAAGTTTGGCACTAATAATGTAGAGTAAAATATTTTTTATGTTAACTTAGGGTTTCCCTAAAGGCTATTTAATAATTTACTCAATAAAGAAAGTTTAATTGAGGTGGTTCTATGCCCTTATAGATACCATCACTTGCATATTGCAAATTGTATCCAAAATTGGAAAACTTTGAAATTTTTAGTGTAAATTATCCTCAGATTTACAGTCCATAGCTTCTGCATTATGTGTGTTAAAGAAATAATTCAAAATAACGTAATGGAAATGTGTTTGCTTTTCAGACTATAACCCACGAAGGCTGTGAAAAAGTAGTTGTTCAGAACAACCTTTGCTTTGGGAAATGCGGGTCTGTTCATTTTCCTGGAGCTGCGCAGCACTCCCATACCTTCTGCTCTCACTGTTTGCCTGCCAAGTTCACCACAATGCACTTGCCACTGAACTGCACTGAACTTTCCTCCGTGATCAAGGTGGTGATGCTGGTGGAGGAGTGCCAGTGCAAGGTGAAGACGGAGCATGAAGATGGACACATCCTACATGCTGGCTCCCAGGATTCCTTTATCCCAGGAGTTTCAGCTTAAAGAGCTATCCCACTATTACCTTTGAAAAGCAAAACCACAACAGCAAAGATGCTGATTATTCAGTCTGAAAATGTTAAGTGGGTACATAACATTTTCAGGGAAAGGTGACTTGGAAAGTAGTTTTAAGATAGAATGATAGAGGAAATGATATTAGTCTAGTTATCAGTACATGTTTGAGACCTTGTCTCAGCTCTGCCACTAAATGGCCATAGAATGTTAAGTTGTAAAACTTTTCTCCATCTAAAGATTTTCATCTATAAATGACGGACCCGACCTAGATGATTGCTAAAATCCTTTCCACTACTAATATTCCGTGATGTATTTTCTCCAAGTTTGGGTAAAAGCCCTCCATCTAAAGAAGGAAAAGAAATAAGCGAGACCATAAAAATGGGCTCCTTTAATAGTGTGTCAAATCACCAGCAAGCAAAGAAGCAAGATAGGGAGGAGGGAAGGAAGGAAGGAAGGAAGCAAGGAAGGAAGGAAGGAAGGAAGGAAGGAAGGAAGGAAGGAAGGAAGGAAGGAAGGAAGGAAGGAAGGAAGGAAGGCAGGCAGGCAGGCAGGCAGGCAGGCTAGGTGAAGTATTTGTAGGAAAGATTCTCATGCTTGTAGTTACTTTTGCAACCCAAGCAGTGTTTTACTTGACTTCTATCAGATGATTAAGTCTTTCCACAGATGTAAGGAGTAACTTGCTTGGCTGCCTCCTTTTTAACAATCCTCCTCATATAAAGTACTTAATGTCAGGTCTCTGACTTTGAAGAAGGAACGGCGATATTACTTTTAGTAGTTTATATAGGGAAGAGGAACAATCACTGGTAGCCAAACAAGTACCTATATTATGAGGCAGGAAAAATACATGACCACTACCAGGTTTAGAGATCAATCCAGAGATGCTAATGAATGTAACCCCCCAAAATTCAATCTTCAGGCAAAATTATTTACTCACATGCATTTTGAATTAGGTAGTAAGGTTTCTATGTTTGAATGACTGTTTTTTGCTATTTAATAAAACTTTGTATTATAATTTTTATTCAGCAAGTGCCAAAATTACAAGTTCTGAAAATATTCTGGATATTTTAATGCATTAAATTTTAGTATATGAAACATTCTGAAAAATGTTCTTATATTTTTCCCTTACTTGTTTTGTCTCATAATTTAAAGGTACTATCAGGAGATAACCTAGCTGGAAGCATTTCTGGAATGTCTTCATAGACTTATGACACTGGACCAAGGGTTTCTTCTGATCTGTAAGCAGCCTTCTGTTTAAGTCTCTAAATCACCTCTCTCCTGCCTGTATTAATTTTTACACGTATATGTTACAGAACTGCATTTTCCCAGCCAGACTACTTTTTCTATTAAGTTATTCAAATTTTTATTTTTAAAAATTATTTTAATAATTAGGTTTCTTTTACTTTTAGTGCACACAAATACACACATTTCCCAGAATAACTGTTTTTTTAAATAAATCAATTTATATTTTAATTCTATTCCTCTTTAATCACACCATCTAACATGACATTCCAAAGAAGCAAAGGCATTTATATTTAGTGTATATTTTGTAACACATCGACATGAATATGAGTTACACAGATACACACATGGCATTTACATTGGGATATATTATTATACCCTTTGGTGGTCAAAGGCAACCTAGTTGGCCAAGAGATGCTCATAAGGATAAAATTGTTAAGCATTAATGATATCTCAGCTGGTCAATATATTTTGGTGCCAAAAGCTATCAAACAGCTGTCATGATTGCAATTGCCTAACCCTGATTATGAAAACCTATCTCTGCCAATTGGACTGTCCTTCTCCTCCTTGCAAATAGACTCTCAAGCCCAAACCCCAAACAATTATCTGTTTTATTCAAATTTTGGTCTGCCCTTCCCTTGCGTGTAAATTCTAGATGGGATAGTTGATAGTGGTATCAAACCTTACATTTATAGAATAATTGCATGAAATTCAGCAAAATTGCTCATATTCAATCATTTTTACTTACAAAAAAGGCAATTTACAAAGGTTGAGCATAATATGTAAGAGCATAAGAAACCAAGAGGAAAAACACAAATATTGAACATTTATTAAGTGCCAGATACCGTGCTGTCTTTTACAAAAAGTAAACAATTTAATCCTCACAAAAACTATATAAAGTAGGTAATCACTGTATTTTATGGGTAAGAAAAGCAAGGCTTTAAAAGTTTCAGCAATTTGCCTAAGAGCATTTGGAGAATATTTTCTATTTTGGATTAAAATATTTGCTCATTTGTTCTTTGTCAATTTATATTGAACTCTTCCAGGTTTCTTGCCTATAGGCCTCAAAGCTAATTTCTTTTTACCTCTTACCTAGCTCTCGTATCTGAAGGATTTTGATGTTATATCTCAAAAGAGAAATCATCTCTAGGTCAGGTTATCAGCCAAATATTTCCTTGACTCTGTTGGTCCTCATGGCACGCCTCTTCATAAATCCTGGTCTCATTTTCCTCTCATATAAAATAAGGCTGGTAATAATTACCTCAAAATTATTGTGATGATCAAGTGTACATAACAACACTTCAGAGAACTTTAGATCCTGTAAAACTACAAGGGATTAGTTTATTCTTCTCCGTTCAGATCTTCTATTTTTTAAATTTGTTTTGAGAAATTGAAAACACACAGAAAAGTGCAAAGAATAACATAACACTGAAATTCCTATCACCAAAATAAATAGTTACTATTTTGTCATCTTTTGCTTCTAGTCTTTTTTTAAATAAGCCATTTCAGATATAAGTAAAGTTCCTTCTGACCACAATACTGAGTCTTATTCCCCAAGCTTTTGCCTATAAAACACCACACCTCTAAAAATTCCTGCTTATACTTTCAATTCCGTTTTATATTTTTGCTAATTTATATATACTTCCATAAACAATATGTAGTATTATTTTTTATATGCACTACTTTAGTCAGCATGTAGTTATTTGTCCACCAACTATGTACAAGATACAGCTCTAGATGCCATGAATACAAAAAGGGAACAGGTCAGACAAGATCACTGCTTCTATAGAGCTTACGTTCTATTGGGGGACATATGCAATTTGAAAATCAATCAATTCATCAATCAATCAACTCAAAAAGAAAAATATGAGATGGCTATAAGTGGTATGCAAGTAATTAAAATATGCTAGAGATTGATTAGATTAAGTGGTCTCTGAGATGGTGACATTAAAGCTATGTGTTTTGAATTATGTACAAGATATTCTCTGTTAATTGTTCTATAATGGCATTTTTCACCACACATAATTCTTGTTTGTTTTTACAAAGTTTTTAGAGGTTTTTTCCCATCTATATTTTATCTCTATTCTAGAAATTAACTATTCCTTACAGAGAGTAGTTAACCTAGCTTTGATTTTCTCAATCTGCACAATTTCTTTAACCTGTCAATTTAATTCCTAAATAAGACTTTTATTTATCCTCTGAATTTTTACAGATAATGTAATTTATTCTATGCAAGAAACTGTGCTAAGAACCTTGGGATATTCAAAGATAAATAAGATACATTGCCTGCCACCCTGGAGCTTACAATGTAGTAGCAGAGATAATGTATGCAAATTTTAAGGCAATGATAATAGTACTTTTATAAGGACTACTAATTATTGAGTTCTTACTATGTGCTCAGATGCTTTATATTTGTTATCTCCTAGAAGTAGATATTTTATACTCATTTTTTTTGACAAGGAGAATGATAGTTGGAGGGGTTCATTCATTCAGTCCACAAATACTTATGAGTGTCTATGATGAGCCTGGTCACTGTGCTGGGGACAAAGAATATGAATAAATGAGTATAGGATTATCTAAATATAATCCCTGACTTGAAGAATCCTACTGTCCAGGAACAAGTAACTGCATGTTTTTGCTACTTGTCTACTCTTCCATATATTCTAGAATGATGATCTCTCCATCACACCCTACCCTCAGTCTCAAACACCACTATCCCAGTGAAGCCTTCTTTAACCCTCAGACAAGTTCGGGTTCATGTCTAACATGATTTCACGACACTGAAACCTTTGTTTTATAGCACTCATATCAGCTTTTAATTATATCTTTATTCTGGTCATCATTAATTAAATTATAAGGTCCATGAAAACAGGTATCATATTGCAGGAGGTTTCTTTCAGGATTGTAATCAGTGTCTGGAAGGGGCCAGCACACAGTAGGTCCTCAATAAATATTTTTTGTCCGCATGAAAGAAACAATATCAATAGGTATCATCTGCTGAGGTTATGTCATGTGTCAGGCACTGTGCCAAACACTTTCTGTACATCATTTTATTTAATCCTCATGAAACCTTATGAGGTAGGGAATATTTATAAAGATGCTAAGGCTCATATAAATAAATAACCTTCCCAAAGTATCACTGTTAGGGAATAGGAGAAGCTGAATGACTCCAAAGCCTAAGCTCTTTCTTACTATGTTATATTGTCTCAAGATAGCAAATATAGAAATATATATAAAATATAAATATTTATTTATACATATATATGCAAATATATGCACACATAAATATAGACACACATATAGATACATACAAATCAAAGTTAAAGACCTAATACTAGTCCATCCCCTCTCTGATTCTCAGAGCTCATTATTCATGCCTGTCTTACCACACCTGTAACAGTGAGGATGTTTCCAACTCCAGCAGCAGGAAACACAGCTCAGAATGTATTAAATTAAGAAGGAATGTACTGTCTCTAACAAGAAGTCTGGAAGGCAGCCAATTCCTTGGTTTGTCAAGTCAGCAGCTCTACCATTCCATCAAGGACTTGGGTTCCTTTCATCTTTCTGCTCTCTTACTTTCAGTGTGTCTTCTACAAGCTAAAACTCCTCTCAGTCACAACATGGCTGCTGCAGTTCCAGGCATCATGCTTCACTATTCACACACCAATGTCTCTCCCACTTCCATCCCTTTAAAAAAGCTAAATAAAATCAGTTATGTCTAGGATAATTGAGCAGTGGAACAAAATCAAGGAATAAAGAGCAAATGGCTGTTGGGCCACAGCTGTTGCCACTTTTTAATTAATTAAGTATTATTATTATTATTTTTATTATTATTTGAGATGGAGTCTCACTCCATCTCCCAGTCTGGAGTGCAGTGGCACAATCTTGGCTCACTTCAACCTCCACCTCCTGGGTTCATGTGATTCTCCCACCTCAGCCTCCCGAGTAGCTGGGATTACAGGGGTGCGCCACCATGCCTGGCTAATTTTGGTATTTTTAGTAGAGACAGGGTTTCACCATGTTGGCCAGGCTGCTCTCGAACTCCTGACCTCAAGTGATCCGTCCACCTTGGCCTCCCAAAGTGCTGGGATCACAAGCGTGAGGAACTGCACCCAGCCCACTTTTTAATTTATCATTATTTATTTACCTGTCTTATCTTTCCTTCTAGATTATAAACTCCTTAATGGCAAGTCCTTATATAATAACTTACGTATATCTTAACAAAGTTTACATCTTTGTTACCCTTCTGTTCCTAATATATGCTGTATGTTGTATGCTTTATATTTACATACATACATAAACATATACACGTATACATAAAACATGATTTTAATGTTTTATAAGGGGTAAAAGCTCAATACATGTAAGCTAAATGAACGAATTTTGGGAGCCACTCTTAGAATGATGGGTTAGTGTACATAGTGTGGGAAGCTTTGAATAGCAGCCAGCACATTTTAAGAATGTATGGGGAGTTTTTGAGCAGATTAGGAAGGTATGAGGTTTTTTTTTTTGCTATTTTTTTGAGACAGAATCTTGCTCTGTTGCCCAGCCTACAGTGCAGTGGCATGATCTCAGCTCACTGCAGCCTCAGCCTCAAGTGATTCTTCTACCTCAAGCCTCCCAAGTAGCTGGGCTTACAGGCATGCACCAACACGCCTGGATAATTTTTGTATTTTTAGTAGAGACGGGTTTTCACCATGTTGGCCAGGCTGGTCCTGAACTCCTGACCTCAGGTAATCCGCCCGCCTCAGCCTCCCAAAGTGCTGGGATTACAGGCATAAGCCACTGCACCCAGCCGGTATGGGTTTATAAAAGTAGTTTCAGAGGGGCTCATGAACCCCCCTGGAGTGTACACAAATGTGTGTGTGGGCATACTTCAGGGGAGAAGGTCCAAAATTTTGATGAGCTTCTCAAACAATTTCATGAGCCAAACATTTTACCAGCGGGTATAATAAATGAGAGAAAGCCTTGAGTCCAGTTGAGCCAGGGAGCTGGAAGAAACCTTGGAAATCATGTGCATAAACCTCTTCTTCTGGAGCTCAGAAAAGTTGGGTTTCTATTTTGATAACAGAGGATGAATTTTAAATATACGTTAGTGGGTCCTGTTCACCTTGTTGACTCTAATACCCACATGCAGGAGTGATGAAATGAGTGAGTAATAGTACCCTGAGCAAAGGAATGGACTTTCCTGTAATACTAGTTTTCCAAAGCGAGGACTCATTTATCCACCCACATTTCCAGGGGAGAGTCAGATTTTCATTTCGTGGGTTTCCTCCCTCTTACTCTGTTTTGTTCCTCCTCCTTTCCTCCAAAAGAAATAATCACCAGGGACCCACCTATGGGTGGGGACTTGGTTAATAATGTTTTTCAAGGAAGTATGACAACTTCTCCTTTTCTGCCAACTAAGGGAAACATGACTCCTTCATGTCCCATATACAAAAAACAAGAATTTCCAATAAGCGTGTTTTATAAGTCACAATGACATTGTTAAAAGGAAATCTGCAACCTGCCCAAACCTAAGACAAGAAATAGGTGAAAACTTAAACGGATAGACAGAGCCAACCTCCTACTCAAACTCAAGTAAATCACTGAAAGCATGCCCTCTTCAGGCCTGGAATCCACCGGATTTAATAGTGTCTTTGAACCTTGAAAAATAATGTCCTGTAGCTTTACAGGATTATGAAAACAGTGTAAACTTACCATTGAAAGGGCTCCCAAATGTGCACATATGAGCAAAAAAAAGACCTATCCCCCATTCTCCCACTTGTCCTTAAAGGAGATTATAAATCCTTTGATAGCTGTAAGAAAAACTGCAAATCGGGTAGAATTTTCTTTGGCATTCACTTTTCCTGCTTCCGGCCTCTGGTCTCCCCCTTGGGCTCCCTTCTTTTTCTTACCCTCATTTCAGGATATTCAAATTATTTTTAATGCCTCAGGTCTCCTAATTAAAGTCTATTCATCCATGCAGCCCACTGATGTATTAATTCAGTTATCATTTATTTAGAGTCTATTAAGTGTCAAGCACTGTGCCTACTGGAGTACTAAGATGGCTGACAGGCTCCTGCCCTAGAGAAGACGGAATTTTCCTGGCTGAGAGTTTGAGTTTCATTCTACAGGCAACTGCTTTTGAACCTTGGCTGTGTATATTAAAACTACCTATGAGCTTTTAAAACACAGAGGGACTGTTCCAGTGGGTGAAGATGGCGTTTGGGGATCAGCAGGCATTAGTCTATATATTTCTAAAGCTTCACAAGTTATTTTGCTGCAAGGTCAGATAATGGGGAGGTAGGGAGTCACTGAAGAATTCTCACCACATGAATTCTGCACTCCTGAGCAGATTTCTTCTAGAAAGAAAATATCGTGCTGTTCTCATAACCCTTTTTGATCCTCCTGTTGTTTTCCACTGAAACTCTCTTCCAGGCTCTTATAGATTTCAGTTCTACACAATTAAGGAGTGACATTACTCCTACCCATTAACTTAATTGCATTTTTAGCTCAGAGGAAATAAGGGTCTTTACCTATGTTGATTTTTCTCCTTAAAATAAGTTGCTCTTTAAACAATTTTCTAAATTGACATTAAATTATACACATTTACTGTTTATAACATATTGTTTTTTAGTAAGTAACATTGTGAAATGACTAAATCCAGCTAATAACCATAACACATTACCTCACATAGTTACCTTTTTTGTGGTGAGAATACTTTACGCTTTTAGCATTTTTCAAGAATACAATGTACTGTTACCTGTATCCCCATGTTGTACAATAGATCTCTTGAATTATTCCTCCTAAGGGAAATTTTGTCTTTTGACCATCTCCCAACCTGTTCCCAGCAACCATCCCAGCTCCTGGTAACCACCATTCTACTACTTCTATAAGATCTTTTCTTGTTTTAGATTCCACAGGAGTGAGATTGTGCAGTACTTGTCTTTTCATGCTTAGTTTATTTTACTTAATATAGTGTCCTCCAAGTTCATCCATGTTGTTACAAATGACAGGATTTCCTTCCTTTTTGAAGTTGAATAGTATTCTACTGTGAGTATATACCATATTTTCTTTCTTCATTCATTTATTGATGGACACTTAGCTTAATTCCATATTTTAGTGATTGTAAATAATGTCGCAGTAAACATAGGAATGTAGATATCTCCTTGACATCCTGATTTTATTTTCTTTATATATATACCCAGTAGCGGGACTGCTAGGTCATGTAGTATTTCTGTTTGTAGTTTTTCAGGGGACTTCCACATTGTTTTTCATAATGGCTATACTAATTTACATCCCTACCAATAAGGTGGTAGTTTTTCCACATCCTCACCGATGCTTATCTTTCATCTGTTTGATAATAGCCATTTTAACAGGTGTGAGGTGACATCTCACTGTGATTTTAATTTTTACTTCCCTGATGATTAGGGATGTTGAGCCTTTTTTCATATGTCTGTTGAAGATTTGCATATATTGTGTGGAGAAATGCCTATTCATATCCTTTGCCCATTTTTAAATTGGATTACAGTAGCTTCCCCCTTATCCACAGAGGATGTTTTTCAAGATCCTCAGTGGATTCTTGAATCAGTAGATAGTACAGAACCCTATTTATACTATTTTTAAAATTTTGACAACAGAGATGGCTGCTAAGTGACTAAAGGGCAGGTAGCATATATAACATGGTTATGCGGGAAAAACAGATGATTCATATGCTGGGCAGATGAAGTCAGACAGTGCAAGATTACATCACACTTCTCAGAATGGCACATGACTTAAAAATTATGAATTGATTATTTCTGAAATTTTTCATTTAATATTTTCAGACTGTGGCTGACCACAGGTAACAAACCACAGAAAGCAAAACCACAGATAAGGGGGGACTACTATATTCATTTTCTTGCTATTAAGTTGTTAGCATTCCTTACATATTTTGAGTATTACCCTTTAACAGATACATATTTTGCAAATATTTTCTCCCATTCTGTAGGTTGTCTCTTCACTCAATTGATCGCTCCCTTTCTATGCAGAAGCTTTTGTTTGATATAAATCCATTTGTCTATTTTTGCTTTTGTTGCCTGTGCTTTTGGGGTCATATCCAAAATAAATCACTGCCCAGACCAATATCATGGAGCTTTTCCCCTCTTTTCTTCTAGTAGTTTAACAGTTTCAGGTGTTACATTTAAGTCTTTAATCCATTTTGAGTTGATTTTAGTATGTGATATGAGATAAGGGTCTAATTTCATTTTTCTGCATGTGAATATCCAGTTTTCCTGACACCATTTACCTTTCCCCATTGTGTGTTCTTGGTGCCTTTGTCAAAAATCAGTTGGCTGTTGGTGCATGAATTTATTTCTGGCCTCTCTATTCTGCTTCATCTGTCCATGTGCCTCTTTTTAATGCCAGTACCATGCTGCTTTGGTTACTATAGCTTTGTAGCTTATTTTGAAGTCAGGTAGTATGAGGCCTACAGCTTTATTCTTTTGCTCAAGATTGCTTTAGCTATTTGGTGTCTTTTGTGGTTCCAGACAAATCTTAGGATTGTTTTTTCTATTTTGTGAAGAATATCATTTGTATTTTGATAGAGGTGGTGTTGAGTCTGTAGATCTCTGGGCAGTATGGACATTTTAACAATATTAGTTTTTCCAATTCATGAACATGGATTCTCTCTCCATTTATTTTTCTTTTTCCAATTATTTCATCAACATTTTACAGTTTTAAATGTAGAAATTTTTCACCTCCTTGGATAAATTTATTCCTAAGTATTTTTTGATAGCTTTTTCAGATAGGATTATTTTCGTGATTCCTTTTCCAGATAGTTTGCTGTTAGTGTATAGAAATGACATTGGTTTTTATATGTTGATTTGTATCCTGAGACTTTGCTGAATTTGTTCATTAATTCTAATGGTTTTTTGATGGAGTCTTTAGGGTTTTTTATATGTAAGATCACATTATCTTCAAACAAGGATAACATAATTTCCTCCTTTCCAATTTGGATGCCTTTCATTTATTTATCTTGCCTAATTGCTCTGGCTAGGACCTTCAGTAATATGTTGAGTAGAAGTGGTGAGAACGGGTATTCTTGTCTTATTCCTGCTCTCTGGAGAAAAAAGCTTTCAAATTTTCTCCACTGAGTGTGATGTTAGCTGTGAATTTGTCAGGTATGGCCGTTATTTTATTAATGTACTTTCCTTCTATGCCTAATTTTTTGAGAGTTTTTATCCTGAAAAGATGTTGAATTTTGTTGAATACTTTTTTGCACCCATTGAAATAATCATATGGATTTGTCCTTCATTCTGTTAATGTGATGCATCACATTTATTGATTTATGTATGTTGAACCATCGTTATATCTCTGGGACAAATCAGCTTGATCATGGTGAATGATCTTTTTAATTTGCTGTTGAATTAGGTTTGTTAGTATTTTGCTGAGGATTTGTGCATCCATGTCATTAGTGATATTGGCCTGTAGTTTTCTTTTCTTGTTGTGTTCTTATCTGACTTTGGTGTCAAGGTAATGCCGGCCTCAAATGAATTTAAAAGTAGTTGTTCCATTTGGATTTTTTAGAAGAGTCTGAGAAGAGTTTCTATTAGTTCTTTAAACATTTGATAAGATCCAGCAGTGAAACCATCAGATCTTAGGCTTCTTTTTGATGGTAGACTTTTAAAAATTTTTTTATTTTAAGTTCTGGGATACATGTGCAGAGGGTGCAGGTTTGTTACGTAGGTAAACATGTGCCATGGTGGTTTGCTGCACCCATCACCTAGGTATCAAGCCCCACATGGGATTAGCTATTTATCCTGATGCTCTCTCTCCCCCTGCCCCCCGATAGGTCCCAATGTGTGTTGTTTCCCTCCCTGTGTCCATGTGTTCTCATTGTTCAGCTCCCACTTATGAGTGAGAACATGTGGTGTTTAATTTTCTCTTCGTGTGTTAGTTTTCTGAGGATGGCTTCCAGCTTCATCATGATCTGCAAAGGACATGATCTAATTCCTTTTTATGGTTGCATAGTATTCCATGGTGTATATGTACCACATTTTCTTTATCCCATCTATTATTGATGGGCATTTGGGTTGGTTCCATATCTTTGCTATTGTGAATACTGCTGTAATAAACATACATGTGCATGTATCTTTATAATAGAATGTTTTATATTCCTTTGGGTATATACTCAGTAATGGGATTGCTGGGTCAAATGGTATTTCTCATTCTAGATCCTTGAGGCAGTAATTAATACCCTACCATCAAAAAAAGCCCAGGACCAGACAAATTCACAGCTGAATTCTACCAAAGGTACGAAGAGGAGCTGGTACCATTCTTTCTGAAACTATTCCAAACAATTGAAAAGGAGGGACTTCTCCCTAACTCATTTTATGAGGCTAGCATCATCCTGATACAAAAAACCTGGCAGAGACACAACAAAAAGAGGAAACTTCAGGCCAATATCCCTGATGAGAATCAATGTGAAAATCCTCAGTAAAGTACTGGCAAATCAAATCCAGCAGCACATCAAAAAGCTTATCCACCACAATCAAGTTGGCTTCATCCCTGGGATGCAAGACTGGTTCAACATACACAAATCAATAAACATAATTCATCACATAAACAGAACTAATGACAAAAACCAGATGGGAGAATTTTTTTACTGATTCAATCTACTTACTCATTATGGGTCTGTCAAGATTTTCTATTTCTTTATAATTCAGTCTTCGTGGGTTGTATGTGTCAAGAAATTTATCCATTTTTCCTAGATTATCCAATTTATTGCTATGTAATTGTTCATAATAGTCTCCTATGATTCTTTGTATTTTTGCTGAATCAGTTGTAATATTTTCTTTCTAATTTATGGTTGTATTTATTTGAGTCTTCTTTTCCTTTTCTTATTCTAGCTAAAGGTTTGTTGATTTTTAAAAAATCTTTTCAAAAAGCCAACTCAAAATTGTTGATCTTTTCTATTGTTTTTTAAGTTTTAATTTCATTTGATAATGCTCTGATCTTTGTTACTTTCATTGTCCTACTAACTCTGAGCTTTGTTTTTTTTATAAGTTGTAACGTTAGGTTGTTTATTTAAGTTCTTGCTTCTTTTTTTGAAGTAGGTGTTTATTTCTTTAAATTTCCCTGTTAGAACAGTCTTTTCTGGATCCCATAGGTTGGTATGTTGTGTTTCCGTTTCCATTTGTCTCAAGAAACTTTTTAAGTTTCTTTTTAATTTTATCATTGGCCCATTAGCTGTTCAGGATTATGTTGTTTAATTTCCATGTATTTGTGAATTTTCTGAAGCTTCCCCTGTTATTGATTTCTAATTTTATACCATTGTGATCAGAAATGATGGTTGATAGGATCTCAATATTCTTAAATTTGTTAAGACTTGTTTTGTGGCCTAACATAAAATCTATATGAAGAATGTTCCATGTGCAGTTGAGAAAAATGTGTATTCTGTAGCTGTTGAATGGAATGTTTTGTATATGTCTGTTAGGTCCATTTGATCTACAGTGTAGTTGAAGTTCTGTGTTCCCCTATTGATTTTTAGTCTGGATGATCTGTCAATTGCTGAACATGGAGTGTTAAAGTCCACTACTGTTATTGTATTGCAGTATATCTCTCCCTTTAGACCTATAAATATTTGCTTTATATATTTAGATGCTCTGATGTTGAGTGGGTATATATTTATAATTGTTATATCTTCTTGCTAAATTGATTCCTTTAATATTATATAATGCCCTTCCTTGTCTCTTTTTATGGTTTTTGACTTAAAGTCTGTTTTGCCTAATATACATATAACTACTCCTGCTCATTTTCTGTTTCCATTTGCATAGCATGTCTTTTTCCATCCCTTCACTTTCAGTCTATGTGTGCACTTATGGTGAAGTGAGTTTCTTGTAGATGACATATCATTGGGTCTTGTTTTTTTAAAATAACTTCAGCCACTCTATGTCTTTCAATTGGAAAATTTAATCCATATATATTCAATGTAATTATTGATAGGTAAGGACTTACTACTGCTATTGTGTTATTTTCTAGTTTTTTTTCTAGATCTTTTGTTTCTTCCTTCCTCACTTGTGGCTTTGTGGCTTTTTCACTTCCTTTGTAGTGAAGTGATTTTTTCTGGTGGTATGTTTCAATTCCTTGTTTTTTATTTTTTGTACATCTACCATAGGTTTTTGTTTTGTGATTAACATGAAGCTCACAAAAAAACATTTTATAGTTATTGTAGGTTATTTTAAGCTGATAAAAACTTAACTTTGATTGCAAAGCGAAACAAATCTTTACACTTGTACTCCACTCCCCCATTTTGAATTTTTTATGTCACAATGTACATCTTTTTGTACTGCATGTCTCTTGACAAATAATTGTAGCTTTTATCATTTTTAATAGTTTTGGTTTTTTACCTTCATTCTAAAGATATAAATGATTTATCCACCACTATTACAGTATTAGAGTAGAGATGGTCCTCAACTTACAATGGTTTAACTAACAATATTTTACTTTATGATGGTTTTATTGTGATGTAACCTCATCACAAGTTGAGGAGCTTCTTATGACTTATGATGGGGTTATGGGTTCTACAGAATGTGTGTCACTTAGCACCGTTGCAAAGTCAATAAATTGTGAGTCACACTATGATGAGTCGGGGACTGTCTGCTGTGTTGCCAGCATTAAATGCACTTTTAACCTGAAATATTTTTTACTTACAATGGGGATATCATAACCCCATCATAAATTCAGAATACAGATGCTCCTGAAATTATGATGTGGTTATGATATGCCCATTGTTTCAGGAGCATCTGTATTCTGAATTTGACTGTGTACTAACTTCTACCAGTGAGTTTTATGCTTTTAGGTGTTTTTGTGTTATTCATTGTCATTCTTTTATTTAAGCTTGAAGAACTTCTTTTAGCATTTCTTGTAAGACAAGTCTGGTGGCAATGAAGTCCTTCAGCTTTTGTCTGTCTGGGAAAGTATCTCTTCTTCATTTCTGAAAGACAGCATTGCTGGTGCATTATCCTTGATTGGCAGGGTTTTTTTTCCCTTCAGTAATTTGAATATATCACCCTACCCTTTCTTCGCCTGTAAGATTTCTGCTGAGAAGTCTCTGCTAGCTATATTGGAACACCCTTATATGTTGTTTGCATCTTTTCTCTTGCTGCTATCAAGATCCTCTCTTTGTTCTGGATTTCGACAGTTTGATTATAATATGTCTTAAGGTATTCTTATTTTGATTGAATCTGATTAGAAACCTTTGACCTTCCTGTACCTGGATATATTTCTCCAGATTTGGGAAGTTTACTTCTAAGATTTTTTTTAAACAAGCTTTCAGCTCTTTTATCTTACTCTTCTTCTTTGGTTCCTTTGACTAGAACATTTGTTGTTTTGATGTCCCATACATCCCATAAGCTTTTTCCATTCCATTTCATTCTTTTTCTCCTGGAACTGCATAATTTCAAGTACTCTTCTTAGAGTTCACAGATTCTTTCTTCTGCTTGATTAAGTCTACAACCTATTGCTCTCTACTGAATTTTTCATTTCATTCATTGTATTTTTCACTGCTAGGATTTTGTTTGATTCTTTAAAATTCTTTTAGTCTTTGTATTACATTTTTCATTCTGGTCACTTGTTTTCCTTACTTCATTGCATTGATTCTCTGTTTCTTGAAGTTTGCTGAGCTTCCTTAAAATGATTATTTTGAATTATTTGTCCAGCAGTTTATGCATTTCCATTTCTTTAGAGTCAGTAATTGACCCTTTATTTTGTACATTTGATGATGTCATTTTTTCCTGCTTAAAATTTTTTGAGACAGAGTTTTGCTCTTGTCATCCAGGCAGGAGTTCAGTGGCGTGATCTTGGCTCATTGCAAGCTCCACCTCCCCAGTTCAAGTGATTCTCCTGCCTCGGCCTCCCAAGTAGCTGTGATTACAGACGTCAGCCACCACACCCAGCCAATTTTTGTATTTTTAGTGCAGACAGGGTTTTACCATGTTGGCCAGGCTGGTCATGAACTCCTGACCTCAGCTGATCCCCCTGCCTTGACCTACCAAAGTGTTGGGATTACAGGTGTGAGCCACTGCGTCCAGCCTTTTCTTGATTATTCTTATTCCTTGTACTCATGTGTTGATGTCTTTGCATTTGAAGAAATATGTGCTTATTACAGTCTTCACAAACTGACTTTTTCTGAGAAAGTTTTACAGCAGGCACACTGCTACAGTGTACCAGAAGCCCAGGACCAATGCAGCTGGCATAGCACTGGGAAACCCCAGGCTTCTGGCCTGCTGGAAGCACAGGTCCCACTATGGCTGGTTCAGCTTTGCCTGAAGCCTGGGGCTTGCTGTGGTTGGTGTAGTGCTGAGGCACACCAGAAGCCTGAGGACACTGAGGGTTCCACTAAAGTTGGCCTGATGGCGATAAAGAGATTGAGTCCACCATGCAAGCCTGAAATCTGGGGTAGTATAGACATGACTGGTGCTGAGACTCACTCTGCAGGGTCTTGTGTAAAAGACTGTGGGGGAGTCTTCCTGGTACTGAATTTTACATTGGTGGGCCCAGTGTTGGGGCCCAAGAGAATGTCCTATGTTCACTTCCCTCTCTTTCCCCTAAGTGGACAGTATCTGTCTCTGCGCTATGCTGCTTGGAGTTGGGAAGGGGTGACACAGGTAATGTAAAACTCTCCTTTCTACCCTCTTCAATGTATCTTTTCTTATTTTTGTGCTACAACCAAGCACTGTGATCTCTCATCTGTTTTTCTTAGCCCTTGTGAAGGTATTTTTGCATGTGCGTAGTTGTTCAAATTGATGTCTCTGTTGGGGGACAATCACTGGAGAGTACTACTCTACCATCTTGCTCCATCCTTCTTCTAAGTTGCACTTATTATCATGTAGTCATTACACGTATTCTTCCATCAGTATTTAGCATTATAATTCAATAATTTTCAACTATTATTGGCCCTAAAACTTACTTCAGGCACTTACTGGCAATGCCTCTTTCTGGGTTCCATACCCAAGGATGCTGATTCAGTGGGTTTGGGGGTATGCTCAGATATCTGAGTTTTTTTCACTTTTTAATCATGAAGATTTTAAAACAAAGCTGAAAAAAAGTACCAAAAAGACTTCTATATATTGTAGCTTAATTCAACAATTTGTTGGCATTTTGTCATATTTGCTTTATATCTCAACTTGTATGAAGGAGTGTATATGTGTATTCACTACATATTTCTGTATTGTTTGAACATGTGAAAGTAAATTTCAAATATCAAGACACTTCCACTTTTTTTTTTTTTTTTTTGAGACAGAGTCTTGCACTGTCACCTGGGCTAGAGGGCAATGGTGCGATCTTGGCTCACTGCAACCTCTGCCTCCTGGGTTCAAGCGATTCTCCTGCCTCAGCCTCCTGAGTAGCTGGGATTACAGGCATCTGCCACCATGCCCAGCTAATTTTTTGTATTTTTTTAGTAGAGACGGGGGTTTCACTATGTTGACCAGGCTGTTTTTGAACTCCTGACCTCGTGATCCGCCTGCCTCAGCCTCCCAAAGTGCTGGGATTACAGGCGTGAGCCACTGCGCCTGGCTGACACTTCCACTTTAATACTCCAGCATGCATCTCCTAAGAATATTCTCCTATACAATAAGAATACTATAATCACTGCTAAGATAATTAACAGTATTTCCAAACTATAATCTATATTTTGCATTTTAACAGAAGATTCTGGACCTAGTTGTCTCTCTCTCAAGTACAGTGGGACAAGTTTCAGACATTATGACGGACCAATGGGGAAGATTTTGGGGGAGCAAGCAGCAGGTCTTATGAGACAACCCAAATAAGCCTCAAGTTAGCTCTGGGTTGACTTCACAAATTTCATCAGACAAATGTCCTATCTTGCCAGAATGGCCACTGCACTTGACACACAGTCTAAACCAACACAGGTCTTGTGGCTCCTAGGAGCCACTCCTACACACTGATTTCAACTATAAGACAGGGGAAACACTCTTTCCTGCCCTAGGAAACTTCAAAGAAAACCCTCCTGCTCTCATTTTCATAATAAAAATTTGACTGGTGAATGTACAAAAAGGCATCTATATAATTAACTCTATACCCTGGTTTAAGTGATAAAGTTTGCTTCGGTGTAAATGATCAGTCAAATTACTCCCCTCTGTGATTAAAGAGTTAAAACTGTGGCCCAGCTTCAGGCTCCAGGGCAGCTGTAAGAAATAGAGATCATGGGCGTTGTAGTGTGATAATTCTGCATGCTCTCTAATATTGTCTTCATAAAATAGCATCAGCGGCTGCTGCATACGGTATAACTTTAATATGCTCTTTTAATATTTACAGCGTGCCTATAAAAGATTTCATGATGACAGCTGGTGGTTCCCGTGGTAATTAATAAATGACAGTACAACTGTGATCAGATAGTTTCAGGAAAGAGTCTCTCAGAATGCTGGCTTTCACAAATCCAGGCCTGGGGATGATTTCTGGGGGCAGGGTTTTCTAAACCTGAGGTTGACCCCATGTCGTCATTTGCCTATGTGGTTTTGTCGAGTTTTATCTCCAGGTTCTTCCCAAACAGCAAAAAGTGGGAAAGAAGATGGAGGAGTTAGTAAGAAGGTTGCCTGGTCGAGCAGATATGAGTTTGGAAGTGACTTTTCGTTTTTGTAATGCAGTTGTAGTGAAACTTACTCCTTGACAAAGAATATGTACATATGTGTGAGTTTGGTAGGTCTTGCTATCTGAAGCAGCATAGGTAGTTAATAAATCCCACATGTGGTCAGTGTCGTCTAAGTAGTTGGTCAATCTTTTACCATTGATTCCACTGAATTCTTGGATAGTGTTTGCTTGCCCCAGGCTATTCATCACCACACTTTGAGCCCATATTGCCTATGGGATTTTCTCATGCAGCTCTATTTGCTGTTGCATCCATGTGAACCATATTTTTATCAGCTAAGGCTGAGGCTTCCCGCAATGTGTCAAAAGGTGAAATTCCAGGTGGCCTAAATTTTCCCATTTATTAGGTGCAGGTACAATGAACTCAAAGCAGGTCTGTTGAATTATTATAGTATACTTGTAAACCAACAAAACTTAATTCCATAAAGTGTTTTGGAACCATAAGATATAACAGAAAGTTTTGTTTTTTATTACTTTTGGTACCAGGATTTTCCTTGAAGGACTTGGAGATTCATTTCTGCATTCAACATTCTCTTCACCTGAGCAAAGTGAAGAAGTACTGTCTCCTTCTGCCTTTTCATCTCCTTTCTCAGAGCTCAGCACTCTCCTTTTTCCTTTCACTTTCTGAGAGCTCAGCACTTCCCATTCTATGTCCACATGTAGCTGAGGGTAGCCATTAAATTTAAGCTCTCAGCTTTCCTCTTCACTCTTTCAAAATCTCCCACTTGGGTACTCTCTGGCTCTTGTTTTGCTTGACTTTGAAGATTAAATAGATATTCTCCTAGCAAAGAGAATCCTCTTATTTGGACTCTTGATTCTACTGGTTCTCTTGCCCCATACTTTAACTCTTAATTCTAACTTGTCTTTCTTCTCTTTTTATGATCTTATCTTAGAGATAACTCATGCTTCCTCATCCTAAAACAAAAACAGCAGACAATCCCTTAACTCATTTCAAAACCAGCTATGCCTACTGTCTCTATTTCTAAATAGTCTCTCTTCTCAGTTTAATTACCTAGTTATTAAAAATCTACTCGAGTTTTCCAGGAAAATCCTGGTCACTAAATCTAATGGTCTTTCCTCATGCCTTATGTTCAACCTTTCTCCAGACTTTCAGATCCCTGCCTGTCCTCCACCAATTCCCTCCCCTCCCTGGACTTTTGCAAACCCTTTGGTATCAAAGACCAGATATAGATCCCTCCTCCAAAGGCCTGCCAATCACTCTCATTCTTCCTTTGTACTTTTTAGTTTCATTGTGAATTAATTCAACCAAACTACTGAACACCTATAATGGATATAGCATTGTGGGAGGCAACGGAAAGACGAACACAAATAAGAGTGGATATGTTCTTTCATGGAGCTCACTGTCTTCTGGGGAATATTTATAAGCAAACAGATCATTACAGCATGGTAAGATCTGTGATAGATGAGTCAAGAGAATCCTGTGGAAGCCCAATAGAAGGTGCCTAAGTTAATCTGGTTGTTCAGCAGTAAGAGACTACCAGAGATCTGAAAGAGGAGTACAGAGTTAGCAGCTGAGAGGGCAGGGAAAATGATGGGCCACCAAGCAGTTTAGTGCTACTGTAACATACACTGGAAGGAAAAGCAGAGGAAGGAGTTGAGAGATGGCAGCAGAGATGAGACTGAAGAGGTCAGATCGTTAAGGAACTTTTATGCCATGCTAAGGTTTCATTTTACAATAAAGACATAGGCAGAGTGATGAGAGTGGTTAGGTTTGCTTTTATGGAAGAGTTCATGAGTGATATTGTGCAAAATGGATGGGGTGGGGGCAAGATTAGAGATAGGATGACTACTGCTGTAGTATAGGTGAAAAATAATGACAACCTGAACTCAGTGCTGTAGGAGTGCAAAGAAATGAATGGCTTCGAAGGATCTTGTGGAAGTGAAATTGGTAGAGTTTGGTGACTGTGTGTGAATGGATTGAGAGGGAGGAGACAGATGTTCTTAGTTTTTAAGCTTTGACAACAGATGTTTCTGAAATTGCAATACTAGGGGGAGAAATAGAGCTGGGGTGGTAATGAAAGATTTGTTTTTGAACACGTTGAGTCTGAAGGTTTGTGGAAACATTCTTCTGGGACCTGACATAACTGGGATTTTCTCTTTGCTTTGGAATAGGGCTCTTTTGATTTTTAAAATGCCAATGAGGTAAAAATTTGTGGGACAGCAAGAGATAAAAGCCAGTGAAAGGCCTTTATATATACTCTCATTTCTTATCCAAAGCAATGTGCAAATCATATTTAGATGTTACCCACCACTGGCTTCAGCCTTCCACCTGAAGGTAATTGTCATAACAGTTACTGAGTCATTTCTCATGCCAGATTCAGGTCTAAGTGCTTGACATATATTGATTCCTTTGATCTTCATACAATCTAATATGCTATTATTATCCATTTTTTACAGATGAGGAAACGAAGGCATCAGTAATTAAGTAACACATACTTAGTAGTGTTAGAGTCAGGGAACAAAACCAGGCAGTCTCCCTCCACTATATCCTTCTCCATTCTGAGGTGAAGAGTTTCCAATTATTCACAAAGCAGGAATTCACAAACTCTGATTCATGGGGACCAAATATGGGCTGCTGCTCGTTTTTGTAAATAAAATGTTATTGCTGCCTGGCCATGTCCATTCATTTACATATTGTCTATGGCTACTTGGCAATCCATTGACAGAACTGAACAACTGCAACAAAGACTAGACCACAAACCTAAAACTATGTATCTGGCCGGGCATGGTGGCTCATGCCTATAATCCCAGCATTTTGGGAGGCCGAGGCAGGTGGATCACCTGAGGTCAGGAGTTCAAGACCAGCCTGGCCAACATGGTGAAACCCTGTCTCTACAGAAAATACAAAAATTAGCCAGGCGTGGTGGTGCACGCCTGTAATCCCAGCTATTCGGGAAGCTGAGGCAGGAGAATCACTTGAACCTTGTAGATGGAGGTTGCAGTGAGCTGAGATCATGCCACTGCACTCCAGCCTGGGCAACAGAGACTCCATCTCAAAAACAAACAAACAAACAAACAACCAACAAACAAAACTATATCTGATCCTTTAAAGAATGCATGCAAAGGGCCCCAGACCCCCAATTTGTCATTTCTCCCTTCATGTATGGGAGTGAACAAGGATAGATGTATGACCTTTGTTCTTATAGCCAAATCTCTGCAGAGATGTCCCTGATAACTTCCCAGTCAAGGCAGAAACTTCTGATTTTTTTTTTAAATCGTTTACTCTTCCTGTGGCAGAAATTGTGGGCCAGTGATAAAACCATTTACAACTTCCTTTGCTTCATCTGGGGTACAAAGTGACAACTTTCTCGCTAAGTTATTAATGAAGACATATATATATATATGAGGGGCAAAGAGATTAAAAATAAAAGGGGCACTATCCAAGAGATTAGTAGATATTTTTTATTTTCCTTGCAAACAAACAAGAAGTAGTCTCTCAGAGGAAGGGAGACAGAGAACCTTAACCTGACATGTGTAAGAACAGTACTCTCTTATTTTTCATGACTGGTCCTACAGACTTTGCACCCATTTGAGCCATCATAACAAGTGTATAGTGGGGCTTCTAGAATTTATGGCTCTGGAGCCCAATAGAGTGCAGGGCTGGATATGTTGACTTAGAAGTAATTGAAACATAGGAGATTCTTGAATCATTTCTTTCTCTATCTGATCCTTAAAGGTACTGTGGTTGTTTCTCCCCTTCGCCCTCTTCTACTACATCCCATTTCTTGGTGACCAAATCCACCCTTACATTCTCCATTGTTCCTGCTGGCAGAGATTCCCTGAAGCCATATTGCAACCTTGAACTTGCTTCCCTAGTTCAGCCATAGACGCCCACTTTATTTATCTATTGCTAGGACATTTGTTTCCTTTTTGCTATTTTCTTTATAATGAACGCTTTCAACAAAAATCTCACTCAATCTCCGTCCTTCATGCAAAGAAGTTGGCGCCATCAAAATTCTCCCACTTTTAATATGTTATTTATGTTTTGATAGGGAAGGAACTTTTAAAATCATTTTTCTGGACCCATTTTACTTCCCTATTATCTTGGGACTCTGTTAATTCTATTTACTTAAATTAAGCTGTTGTAAATAGACTCTACTCACAATTTTTTTTTAGAAAGCACCTGTTTCCTCTGCTTTCTACGTCAATCCACATTTCTTCAAAAGATGAGGGATAAGGATGACCTATTCAAAGCATTGCTTCCTCCCATATTGGAAGAGCCTCTGTGTGGACTTATGAGCCTTATTACTTGAAATGGAAGCTACTTTATTGTGCTATTGACACGGAAAGGGAGACTCTTTCTTGACTCTGAGTCCTGGGGAGTGGAAAACTTTCATGATCAAATGAGTTGTTAAAACCTAGAGGATTACACCTGTAGCCTGACAAATTCACATTTATTGCCTTGCATGGAGAGATGTCACTCCTAGGCAAGAGGGAGGAAGGAGGCATCTTTTGTAAATTGAACTTCCATTGAAGAATTTTGAAGAGCATCTAGGGGAATCAGGGATCCATTTTGGATTGGTTGTTTTGAGGTGGGATTAGGAAAAGAGAGATTTAGCCAGGACTGGATGCTGTCATGAGAGGATGATGGCTGAGCAATTGGGTATCTCTAGTAATAAATGAAAATAGCCAGCAGTTGGGGGCATCACTGGTAAGAAGTCAGCAATCACCTAAAGAGGGGATCATTATGGCACTTTATAACTGCTGCATGACTTTGGCAGAAAGTGTTTCCTGCTAATTTTGCAGCTGGCTTTATCTGTGTCTGTCCTCCCTGTCTGATTAGTGGCAGGGCTTCTTTTCTCTCTTCAGTCCAAATTGATTCTCACTCTTTTAATCCAAAAGAGATTTTAACTCTTTCAGCATCCTAGACTCAACTCATCAGAACATTCACTAGGATGCATTTCCCCACTAGCACTTAACCAAGTGTAAGAATCTTAGGTTCATCATGATTTAATTGAATAGAAACTTCAAGAGCCAACATCAAACAATCCAGAGTTGAGGCAAAGCAATGTGGCCTAACAGGTTCCAATGTAGAATATTTAGAACCTTTCCAAATGCCCCACTACTCTGCCTTTTGATAATACCACTGCCCTCACTAATAGTCTTTTCCAGCTTGGAGCAGATCATCACCTTTCGCCAAAAGCCTAAAGGCTTTTCAATGGAAATAGCATTGTTTCTGAGGCTCACCATGCTTGACATCTGTTCCACCTTTCCAGCCCTCTCTCTTTCCATGTATCCTACCTTTGAGCCACACCAGAGGGATTCTTGCACTTTCATTTCTCTATGTTTTTGCTTACACTTTCCTCTCTCCTGAAATTTCTTTCCCTCCTTCCCCCAATCAAAATCCTATTCTCACTTGCCTGATACAAGAACCATTCTCTAAGAAGCCACCCTTGAACCATCGCAATGAAATTACTAGTTTATTCATTAGCACTTCCATAAAACTTTCCTTGTAACTCTGTTTAGCATTGCTATTTTTTTTTCTCCTAAGCACACAGTGGTTTTTGTATGTTTGTTTTTCAGTTTTCCTTGATATTTGGGGAAAAAAAGTTTATTTTACCTACTCCCTACATTCTAGGGATATTTCTTAGCCTGAAGTTCCTGGCTTCGCTGTGATCCTTTGGAGGCATAGGAAGGTGGGGCAACTTGTGAAACTTCATATATATATACACACACATATATGTTCCTCTATATATATATATGTGTGTGTGTGTATTTGTGTATGTGTGTACTTTGCTGGAGTCCACAACTTTCATCAGATACTCAAAGAGATGTGTAACCCAAAAGAGAAAAGAGGTTAAGAACAACTTTTAGAATATTAGATTGTTATGGCACAGGCACTCTGCCACTCAAACAGATGGGAGAGACAACTATAGGCAACCAAGAAATCATGAATGTGCATCAAATATGGGTGCTTAAGGCATGGTACCCAGCTGGGCAGGTGGAGAGTGCCATCCATCCAAAGCTGCCAAGGGCTGTTAGCCAGTACTGATTAAACTCTGGACTGCACTGACTTTTGGAAATTACACTAAAATCCAGATCCTCCCTAGTCACGGCACAGAAGCACAGGAGTTGGCTGTGTTTACCCTCTGAAATGCCCTGACTGTGACTTTGTTAGAAGCTCGGTTGGCAGTGGCAGCAATGCTACTTGTCCTTGTCTACTTTTTCTACTTCCAGATAAATATTAGTTTGATTAATAATTGCATTTCAGTTTTTCCCAGGCCCCATGAAGTAGATTAGAATTCTGGAGGGAAAAAATATGGTACGATCTATATCGTCTTTCCATAATATACCCAGTCAATAGAAAATCTCTTCAAAAGATTACCTGATGCCACATCTCCCTCACTCCCTTATTGTTACCCAGGTGCCTGAATATATGCGTTGCAATACAACATAACCAATGCTTAGCATGAGTGATAGAACCAGATGACTTGACCTTCAGTGTAAGGGATAGGCAGGACTTTGATTATACTTACGAAATGCCCATGCTAAAAAGGTTCACGTTTTTGAGGATGTTTCTCCTGCCTCTTCTCTCCTATTCCCTTGCTTAAAAATTCTCTGTGGAATTCATTTGGCTGATAAAAGACAGGTTAACTTATTTTAAAAAGGGACTGAAAAATCCATGCACTTCCAATTGTCATATGCAATCACAGACCTGTCAACTAATTCTTATTTTGGCAGTTTTGAGATCACTTGTCATAAATCATTCCCTCTCACAGGGCTATCTGAAGAGAAAGCAAAATAATATGCAATAATATGGATTCAGGTGGAGGGGATTCTACTTTTAATATGCAATTGGGTAGCTGGATTCAGGTAGGTGGGATTCCACATTTAATATGCAGTCAGGTAGCTAGATTCGGGTGGGGGGAGGATTCACATTTAATATGCAATCAGGTAGCTGGATTCCGGTAGGGGGGATTCCACACTTAATATGCAACCAGGTAGCTGGATTTGGGTAGGGAGGATTCCACATTTAATATGCAATCAGGTAGCTGGATTCGGGTGGGGGGGGATTCACATTTAATATGCAATCAGGTAGCTGGATTCAGGTACGGGGGATTCACATTTAATATGCAATCAGGTAGATGGATTCCAGTGGGGGTATTCCACATTTCCTCTTCCTTCAAAGTGATTCTTTATATGTAATATCTCCTTGTTTTCAAACAAAGAAAGTTACAAAAATCCTAGTACATCAAATGATTTATGAAAAATAAAGGTAATTCTATCAAAAGCAATTGTGACTACTCTTTCAACCTCGCTATGCATATATGCGGGAGTGTATTTGTTAACCTGAAAGGCAATAAAAGCTGTTTATGGGTAAATCAATTCCTACCACTGGGTTCTTTTGCGTATATCTAGTAATCTAGGTCAGTAATTCTAAAAGTTGAGTGTGTATTAGGATCACCTAAAAGGCTTGTTACATCACGGATTGCTGGGCTACACCTAAACAGTTTCTACTACAGTAGATTTGGGGTGGGGCAAGAGAATATGGATTTCTCACAAGTTGCTAGGTGATGCTGATGCTGCTGGTCTAGGGATCCCACTTTGATAACCACTGACCAAAGTTTTTAAAGTCACAAGGTGTTTGTAATTAGTTCAGAAACCAGGACATAACATGTTTAAAAATCCTTAGCAATACAAGGTAATATGAGGCCCCAGACAAGCAACAATGTGTGCTATATAAGCGCAGTGGTGAGAGAACTCTGGGTTGGCAAGATTTCCACTCTCAAATCTGGATAGGGTTAAGAGCATCAGAGAGCAGGGCATTCTAGAATGGGGAAATGAACCAAATTAGTTGGAGCTAAGACTGGAGAGGTAGGTAGGGATGCGTCTGTGGAGGACTTTTAAGCACATCTTATAAGGAGTACAGATTTTATACAACAGGTAATATTTCTCCCACCAACACACTATCTCCTCCGGTGGCACGTGGGCACAAAGATCTAGCTCCACATTACTGCAAACGGTTTAACCTTCCCCAAATACTGTTCAGCCGGAGTGAGGTGGGAAAGTTAGTAGATCTCTGGTGTTCGGTGAAGATACCAAGTTAGACTGAGAGGTGGATTACTTGCATCGCTGAGTCCAAAAGTTGTCGGCTTTTGCAGGGATGGGAAAGCAGGCAACTTTAGGAGGTCTCCCAAAATATAAGAAAAGATTGTTTGGGTGTGGATTTAGGTTGAGGACAGGAACAGGAAATATCCTGGGATGTCTGAGGCAACCCAATGGAGGCTCTGAAGTGGACGAGAATGCTTTTCCATCTTTACGGTGCACCCCTAGGAGTCACCTGGTGATCTTGCTGAAGTGCAGGTACTGATTCAGCAGGCCTGAAATTGTGCATTTCTAAGATTGTGAGTTCCCAGAGGATACTGATGCTGCAGACCGCGCTTTGAAGCAAGGTACCATGGGACATCCAGAACACCTGCGGGGAGAGAGGCCTGCTGGCCACATCCCCTGAAGAAAGCAGGATACATGCAATCTTTTAAGCTAAGGCCCCCATCCTGTCTCTCGGGAGAGGTGAGCAGTGAGGATATGGGGGCAATGAGAAGGACGGCTCAAGTAGGGCTGGGGAGGGGCAGAGGCGCCCAGGCACGCCAGGTGCAAGCGCTCAGGAGAGTGTGGTCCAACTGGGTCCGCGGCTCTGGGGCCGCGGCGCGATTGCAGGAGTTTCGGCCCTCAGCGGCTCCCATCGCGGCTCCCGGGAGCTAAGCGAGACGGCAACGGCGGCAGTCGTCCCTCCCCACGCGGGTGCGCGGGCATGCGGACACCCACTCGGCCGGTCCAGGCCCTCAGGCTCCCGGAAGCGGAAGGGGAGAGCGGCCCGGCCTGGGCGGCGGCGCCGGAGGAGGCGGAGGTGGCGCGGCAGGAGGAGGGGAAAGAGCTGCTGGCGGTCGCGAGAGCGGCGAGAGGCGAGCCAGCGGCGACGGTGAGTGTGCAGGCGCGGGGGCGAAGCGGTAGCCCCTACCCCCATCCCCACCCCCATCCCCGGCCCCCGCTCCGCCCTGTCGGGCCCGCCCGCCGCCCCTCCGCGCCGGGCCGCCCTCACCTGTGCCTGCACGCCCCCTGCACCTGCTCTGCTTGCAACCCCGGGGCTTCTCGGTGCCTCCCCGCCCCAGGCCTGGCCTTTCTCAGAGCGTCTTCTGCTAGAGCTACAGCTACCTGCTAAGTGCCCCTCCCTCAACTGGGGGTGGGGGGTTCCTGCTCTAGTCGAGACGATGTTGGCTAGTTATTTATTTATTTATTTATTTATTTATTTATTTATTTTAAATCTGTATCCTGAGTTTCTCGCTTGTAAACTACAGTTTCTCTCTCCGCACCCCCGTCTGGAGACCTGCGCTGGGATCCCGGGTTTCTCTGTGGTATTCCAGAGCTTTTCATTCATTCCAGACTTCTGGTGTGAAGCTGCAGAGAGGACAAACAGTTTGCTCCTTTATTGACCTTCTCACTCCTCTCTTCTCGATCCAAAGAGGTTTTCGGGAAAATGGCTTATGGATGGCAGCAGTTTGCACTTGTTACTGTTCGCTGTAACAGGTCGCTGGATTGTAACTGCAGAGTGCATTTAAGTTATGGTCTTTTTCAAGCTATATGTTGTGGGTCACATTTTAAGATCCCTTGAGAGTCAGGGTGGACGTCTGTATCACCACGGCTGAGAGGACATGACCAATTATTACTTTAAAATATTGCAATATAGCAGTCTCTAAAAGTACAAGAGAAAAAAAATCAAGGTCATTGTGGGCGGGTCATAAATTATATTGTAAAGTTACAGTCCAAAGGCGACTAAGGATAATTAAGTGCAATTTTAAAAGATGTGTTAAATAGGTCCTCAGCCTACTATGCTAATATATGCACTTTTAAAAATTCACTGCTTTGCTTGTGGTAAGAATAATATTAATAACAGTCACAGTTTGATGACTGCTTAGTATGCGCCATTCCTGGATTAAAAGGCTTTTGGTGTAATATTAAATTTTTCCAACTCTTTAGATTTTACTTATTTTAAAGATAAAATTCAGACAGATGCTCTGTTTTTCCTTAGTTGTGCCATCTCTTAAAAGCAAAAAGATATTTGAAGAATTGAGGTGAGGAATCAATTGGAAAGAAAGAGCCAAATGAGATTTGGTGTCGTGGAAAGAAAAACTAGGTTCTAGTCCCATTTCTGTCACTATCCAGCTGTGGGGTCACGGGTAGGGCAATGACCCATGTTATTTTCTCTATACCATCAGAGAGTCAGACTAAATTATTTAAGGCTTATTTTAGCTTTTCCATGCTTACTTGGAAAATGTTATGTTTTTAAATAATATAAGACCCTTTAACGTGGTTTGAAGGTACATTAAAAACATATACGAAGTATTAGTAAAATTACATCAAAATATCAGTTAAAATGTATAATTCCATAATTGTTTTGGTGTAGTACTCCCAGAATTCATCATTTTTGATGGAAACAATTCTATTAGATCCTTTCACACTATTGAGATTTCTGTTAACATACTTGAGAAGCTGTAGTTGGAATAAATGAAATAGAGCATCATTTAAAGAAAATGATGAGGACCGTGTCACTTTTGCCTATGAGGTACTTTGTTTAATAAGAGAAATCTAAGCATTTAAAAATGCAGACACATAATCAGCTTAACAGGAAGTTCTGAGACAAGAATCAATGAATGATAACGTGTACTTCTTATTTGCCTACTGCCTCATTTCTTTAATTCATAATGACTGATTCAGAACCTGTGGAAAAGCGCATGAATAAAATAATGGTTTTATAAAATGTGACCCACATATAGCTTGAAAGAGACCATAACTCAAATGGTCTCTGCGGTTACAATCCAGGGACCTGTTATAGTGAGTAGTAACAAGTGCAAACTGCTGCCATCCCATAAGCCATTTTCCCGAAAACCTCTTGGGATTGAGAGGAGTGGAGTGAGAAGGTCAATAAAGGAGCAAACTGTTTGTCCTCCTGCTAGTCTTATTATATGGTGGTTTAGTAAAGAAACTGCTTGAGAAGTTGAGTAATGTCTCCATGGAGCTGTTTTTCTGGAATTGTAATTGAATGTGACTCAATGAAAACTTTTTTAGCATAGGAGGCGACACAGTGGCAGTATCAATACTCCCAGGCAAAAGAGGGAAGGCAGAGGAAAGGCTGTTTTTATTGCCAAGAGCTTGTTCCCTAAATTCAGTTTTACTTTTATATTAAGGAATGTAACCTTTTATGTTGTTTTAGTAAAACATTAGGGCTCAGATTCAACTTTTCACATGCATTAGATATAATAGGCAATTTAGCATCTAGTAGAATAATCAGTGCTTAAATAACTCTTATTAAAGGTAAAAATACAGGTGAAATTGTAAAACAGTTTTTACTGTTGAAAGTGATTTGTTAAGAATTCTTGATAAGTCAAGTCAGACTAGTTTAAAAAGCACATTTTCATAGACATGTGAATCATCACTGTGCTCATTGATAGCTCCCTGAACAAAAATACCTTCGTATGATGGTACTTTATCTGTTTGTTTCGCTCTGTAGCTCTAACCTGGGCAAAATTGTGACATTTTTGAAGTTTGCCTTCTGCCATTCAAGCTGCTTTTTCCTCTGTGCTATTTCTCTCAGGGTAGATTAACCTTCTTCCCCATTTCAGAGACTCTCTTAACCTATGTGTTGCTCCTTCTACAAAAAGGCAGGTTGGGTAAAATTGGTATTTTACCATTCACTGATGAATTTTATTTTAATTCTAACATAAAATGCTCAAGTGTGATGTCAACCAGGCTTCTGATTTTAAGCTTTTTATCTGTACTTACAGAATGAAGAACTTTTTCACTTACTGCAGGATTTTCAGCTTCAGCAAGCAGGTGAGGAGAGATTTTTCTTACGGTGTTAGTCTGCTTAAATCATGCCTGCTTTGGTAAAGCCTGGTGTGAAGGAAATCTAATTTAGTCTTCTACCCCCAACCCCCCACCAATCTCTCTTGGTGCGGTGGGTACTAGAAGGTAAGTAGCAGGCTTCCCTTCCTTCTTGGAAGAACATGCTTGATTCATACCCGGGAAAAGCCTGGGCCTCTTCATTTCTGGCTTTTAGTGTATCTGAAGGTTTTTTCCTTGTGCTGATTTTGCAACAAAAGTTACCTTTTTTAATCCCTGTCTCTATCCTACATTTAATCTTGCCCTTCCAGTCCCTTTTCCCACTCCTATCTATCTCCCTAATGAAAATTCCCACAGAGACATTTTGTACTGACTGAAACAATATTTGGTGGTCTTTAATTCGTATCACCCCACACCTCCCAAGCTATTTTTACTTTTTATTAGAAGATTCTAATGAAGTGAGCTTGAGCTGGGGCGAATGGAGACCGAGGCTGCAGTGAGCTGTGATTGCAGCACTCCAGCCTGGACAAGCCATAGTGAGACCCTGTCTCAGACAAACACACCCAAAAAACAGTGCCCCAGTTATCTACTTTCTCTAAAGTTAAAGCAAGTTAATGCAAGCAGGGAAAAATAAAGGTAAATGCCTGTATTAGCAGTACTAATACTACTAGTAGTAATACTACTAGGATAGTGTTAACAGTATTAATACTGCAGTGTAGTACTACTAATACAGTCATTTACATTTATTTCTCACTCATGAGACTGGTGCACACAAAAACAAATTTATGAGAAGGGTAACAGCTTATGCTCAGTTTTGCCCAGAATGTAATTTAAAGACTTAGTCTACAGAGTGGATTCTTGAAATCATTGATGGTGCAAGTATGTTATGCTTTGACACTTTGTCCACCCACATTTTTACAAAGTCTTCCTGGAAAACTCAGCAATTGATTCAGAATCCCTGCTTGTATTATACATTCTTTATTAGCTTCTGAAATCAAGTACTGATTTTCTTTCACACACTATTCCTTTGCTCACCAGTCCTGCTTTTACTTGGATGTGATTTAGTTTAGGGGCTTCAGTTCATTCATTCTATTTTAGATCAAATCTCTATTTTTGGTTTTCTGCTTAAAGAGCCCCCTAGCCAACATGTAGAAATACAACTTCAGCTAGTATGATACTAGCTGAAGGGCTGTAATATTTGAAGTTTTTTTTCTTTTAACTAGTTCACAGACTTTAGAAAAGTAGATAACGGGGCATTTTTTGTTGTTGTTGTGTTTGTTTTGTTTTTTGTTTGAGACAGGATCTCACTCTGTTGCCCAGGCTGGAGTGCAGTGCAGTCACAGCTCACTGCAGCCTTGGTCTCCATCTCCCTGGCTTAAGCAATCCTCCCACTTCATTCTCCCAATAAGCTGGGACTACAGGCATGTGCCACCACACCCGGCTGGTTTTCTGTTTGTTCGTTTGTTGTTGTTGTTGTTTTTGAGACAGAGTGTCGCTCTGTCACCCAGGCTGGAGTGCAGTAGGGTGATCTCGGCTCACTGCAACCTCTGCCTCCCGGGTTCAAGCAATTCTCCTGTCTCAGCCTCCTGAGTAGCTGGGATTACAGGCACCCACCATCACGCCTGGCTAATTTTTGTATTTTTAGTAGAGATGGGGTTTCACGATGTTGGCCAGTTTGGTCTCGAACTCCTGACCTCAGGTGATCCACTTGCCCTCCCCTCCCAAAGTGCTGGGATTACAGGCATGAGCCACTGTGCCTGGCCCCCATTTGTTTTTTAACTACAGACTAGGTCTGGCTATGTTGCCCAGGCTGCCCTGGATCTCCTTAGCTCAAGCAATCCTAGCCCCACTCACCTCCCAACCTGTTATGATTACAGGCAAGAGCAGGCCCTGGGGTATTGTTAAACTGTTCCATTACTTTTAATGATGGGGACCTAGAAACGCTGTTTCATTTTGGAGTTTGTAAAACTAGAAGTAAAACTTATCTTTCACTTTCCCTTCCTCTCCTCTCTCCTTCACTCCCCTGTAAAGTTAGCATTTTGGAGGTGCTGCTTTGCCAGGCAATTTCTCATTTAAGCGTGACAGCAACTGTGTAAGTTGACATTTTTATCTCCATTTTACAGATGGTCAAACTGAAGCTTGAAAAGAAACTAAAGCTAGGAAAGTGAATAAGAGACTGTCATAATTTCTCTTTTAACATCTGTAGAAGATTAATTTTTTTAATCTGTTGATAATCAGCTGAATATCTATGGGATATCTAAAAAATTGAATTGCTAATTGGCAATGAGAGCTTGATTTTTATGGGCAATTATTTAACTGCCACTTGACCAGTTTTCAGAGTAGAATGATACCAGAAGTCAAAAAGTTTTATAAATACATTTACAGCTGTAACTCTGCTTTCTAAATTCATTTGGCTGTAATTAATAAGTTTAAAATTTCATATATTCATCTAATAAGCATTTTCTCTTGGCACTGTGGAAAAAAAAATTTGGTGTGTTTGAAAACTTAGCCTGTAAGTTGTTGATTGTATTCTTTCAGGCATAGCAATATTAAAAATATTTAATGACATTTTATAGTTTTGAAACTTTGAAATTGTTTTGTTGTTCCAGTTTTTTGAATGTTTAGGCCCAACGTTACTTTTGTTTTGTTTTGTTTTTGAGACAGGGCCTTACTCTGGCACCCAGCCTGGAATGCAGTGACACGATGATCTCTGCTCACTGCAGCTTCTGCCTCCTGGGTTCAAGCTTCAAGTGATTCTCGTGCCTCAGCTTTCTGAGTAGCTGGGATTACAGGCGGGCGCCACTATGCCTGGCTGATTTTTGTATTTTTGGTAGAGACGGGGTTTTAACATGTTGGCCAGGCCAGCCTCAAACTCCTGACCTCAGATGATCTGCCCACCTTGGCCTCCCAAAGTGCTGGGATTACAGGCATGAGCCACCATGCCCGGCCCAGCATTACTTTTATTACCACATAGATGAGATTTGATTTCTCAGTGGTAGTGGTGTTTATCTAGTACTGAAATACGAATCTCATTTCAGAGGCTGTGTCTGCAGTCTAGCTCTGATAACTATAAATGTAAAGTAGGATTTTTCTTGATTTTAAGCCAGTGAGTGACTGGGATTTGACTCATAGGTGATTGGCCTGTGCTATAACCTACTAACGTTACTGACAGAAACTACTATTTTGCTGAAACATTAGGAAGCCACTCCGAAGTCATAGACTTAGCAGCATTATCGTTTGTGGCCCTGTTTCAAAAAGGTTTTGTTGTACCACATTTAATTCTGTTTGAATTTTTTTCTGAAATAATTCATTTATTTGCCATTGGGGTAGCAGCTCTTTAACTTTGCTTTTTGTTTTTTTGAGATGAAGTCTCGCCCTGTCGCCCAGGCTGGAGTGCAGTGGTGCAATCTCTGCTCACTGCAACCTCTGCCTCTTGGGTTGAAACGATTCTCGTGCCTTAACCTCCTAAGTAGTTGTGATTACAGGCACACACCACCACACCCAGCTTGTTTTTGTATTTTTAGTGGAGACAGGGTTTTCCCATGTTTGCCAGGCTTGTCTTGAACTGCTGACCTCAAGTGATCCTCCCACCTCGGCCTCCCAAAGTGCTGGGATTACAGGCATGAGCCACTATACCGAGACTTTAACTTTGTAATTCTGTGTTTAGTCTCTAAAAAGCAAAGGTGCAGCCAAGGAGCCCACTTTAAATTAGCTTAAAAAGTTAAGAGTAGAAACAAAGTTCATTTGACAATCTAACAATTATGGACCATAGAAAAGTTGACCCTGGGAGGAAATAAGGAAATACAGGTTCCCTGCCCCCCCACAAATGTATAAAGAGAAAAGAAATGTAATAATTTTGATGTATTTTTTACATTCTCAGTATTTAATAGTCTGCTGTTGCTGTGGTAACCAGCACACTTAACACACTTGTAACTTGGCCTTTGTTTCTTGTCTTGGAGAATGGTTCCACCCTTCACCTAGACCTTAAGTGTGAAACTTGGGAGCCATCCTAGTCTGCCCTTTGCTCCCAATTGATCACTAAGTCCTGTCGGTTTTATTTATTTAAATTCTCCCAGATCTGCCCATTCTTTCTTTTTTTAAAAATTTCTTCTTTCTTTTTTTATTTATTTTCTTTTTTTCAAATTATACTTTAAGTTCTAGGGTACATGTGCACAACTTGCAGGTTTGTTACATAGGTATACGTGTGCCATGTTGGTTTGCTGCACCCATTAACTCGTCATTTACATTAGGTATTTCTCATAATGCTATTCCTCCTCCCCCAACCCCACGACAGGCCCTGGTGTGTGATGTTCCCCTTCCTGTGTCCAAATGTTCTCACTGTTCAATTCCCACCTATGAGTGAGAACATGTGGTGTTTGGTTTTCTGTCCTTGTAATAGTTTGCTGAGAATGATGGTTTCCAGCTTCATCCATGTCCCTACAAAGGATGTGAACTCATCCTTTTTTATGGCTGCATAGTATTCCATGGTGTATAATGTGCCACATTTTCTTAATCCAGTCTATCATTGATGGACATTTGGGTTGGTTCCAAGTCTTTGCTATTGTGAATAGTGCCGCAATAAACATACGTGTGCATGTGTCTTTATAGCAGCATGATTTGTAATCCTTTGGGTATATACTTGGTAATGGGATGGCTGGGTCAAATGGTATTTCTAGTTCTAGATCCTTGAGGAATCGCCACATTGTCTTCCACAATGGTTGAACTAGTTTACGGTCCCATCAACAGTGTAAAAGTGTTCCTATCTATTCACATCCTCTCCAGCACCTGTTGTTTCCTGACTTTTTAATGATGGCCATTCTAACTGGTGTGAGATAGTATCTCGTTGTGGTTTTGATTTGCATTTCTCTGATGGCCAGTGATGATGAGCATTTTTTCGTGTATCTGTTGCCTGCATAAATGTCTTCTTTTGGGAAATGTTTGTTCATCTCCTTTGCCCACTTGTTGATGGGGTTGTTTGTTTTTTTCTTGTAAATTTGTTTGAGTTCTTTGTACTATTAGCCCTTTGTCAGATGAGTAGATTGCAAAAATTTTCTCCCATTTTGTAGGTTGCCTGTTCACTCTGATGGTAGTTTCTTTTGCTGTGCAGAAGCTCTTTAGTTTAATTAGATCCATTTGTCAATTTTGGCTTTTGTTGCCATTGCTTTTGGTGTTTTAGACATGAAGTCCTTGCCCATGCCTATGTCCTGAATGGTATTGCCTAGGTTTTCTTCTATGGTTTTTATGGGTTTAGGTCTAACATTTAAGTCTTTAATCCATCTTGAATTAATTTTTGTATAAGGTATAAGGAAGGGATCCAGTTTCAGCTTTCTACATATGGCTAGCCAGTTTTCCCAGCACAATTTATTAAATGGGGAATCCTTTCCCCATTTCTTGTTTTTGTCAGGTTTGTCAAAGATCAGATAGTTGTAGATGTGTGGTATTATTTCTGAGGGCTCTGTTATGTTCCGTTGGTCTATATCTCTGTTTTGGTACCAGTACCATGCTGTTTTGGTTACTGTAGTCTTGTAGTATGGTTTGAAGTCAGGTAGCATGATGCCTCCAGCCTTATTCTTTTGGCTTAGGATTGACTTGGCAATGCAGGCTCCTTTTTGGTTCCATATGAACTTGAAAGTAGTTTTTTCCAATTCTGTGAAGAAAGTCATTGGTAGCTTGATGGGGATGGCATTGAATCTATAAATTGCCTTGGGCAGTATGGCCATTTTCATGGTATTGATTCTTTCTATCCATGAGCATCAAATGTTCTTCCATTTGTTTGTTTCCTCTTTTATTTCATTGAGCAGTGGTTTGTAGTTCTCCTTGAAGAGGTCCTTCACATCCCTTGTAATTTGGATTCTTAGGTATTCTCTTTGAAGCAATTGTGAATGGGAGTTCACTCATGATTTGGCTGTTTGTCTGTTATTGGTATATAAGAATGCTTGTGATTTTTGCACATTGATTTTGTATCCTGAGACTTTGCTGAAGTTGCTTATCAGCTTAAGGAGATTTTGGGCTGAGACAATGGGGTTTTGTAAATATACAATCATGTCATCTGCAAACAGGGACAATTTGACTTCCTCTTTTCCTAATTGAATACCCTTTATTTCTTTCTCCTGCCTGATTGCCCTGGCCAGAACTTCCAACACTATGTTGAATAGGAGTGGTGAGAGAGGGCATCCCTGTCTTGTGCCAGTTTTCAAAGGGAATGCTTCCAGTTTTTGCCCATTCAGTATGATATTGGCTGTGGGTTTGTCATAAATAGCTCTGATTATTTTGAGATACGTCTCTTCAGTACCTAATTTATTGAGAGTTTATAGCATGAAGGGCTGTTGAATTTTGTCAAAGGCCTTTTCTGCATCTATTGAGATAACCATGTGGTTTTTGTCTTTGGTTCTGTTTATTTGCTGGATTATGTTTATTGATTGGCATATGTTAAACCAGCCTTGCATCCCAGGGATGAAGCCCACTTGATCATGGTGGATAAGCTTTTTGATGTGCTGCTGGATTCGGTTTGCCAGTAGTTTACTGAGGATGTTTGCATCGATGTTCATCAGGGATATTGGTCTGAAATTCTCTTTTTTTGTCGTGTCTCTGCCAGGCTTTGGTATCAGGATGATGCTGGCCGCATAAAAGTAGTTAAAGAGGATTCCCTCTTTTTCTATTGATTGGAATAGTTTCAGAAGGAATGGTACCAGCTCCTCCTTGTACCTCTGGTAGAATTCGGCTGTGAATCTGTCTGGTCCTGGACTTTTTTTTGGTTGGTAGGCTTTTAATTATTGCCTCAATTTCAGAGCCTGTTATTGGTCTTTTCAGGGATTCCACTTCTTCCTGGTTTAGTCTTGGGAGGGTGTATGTGTCAAGGAATTTATCCATTTCTTCTAGATTTTCTAGTTCATTTGCGTAGAGGTATTTATAGTATTCTCTGATGGTAGTTTGTATTTCTGTGGGATCGGTGGCGATATCCTCTTTATCATTTTTTATTGCGTCTATTTGATTCTTCTCTCTTTTCTTCTTTATTAGTCTTGCTAGTGCTCTATCAATTTTGTTGATCTTTTCAAAAAAAAAAAAAAAACAGCTCCTGGATTCATTGATTTTTTTTGAAGGGTTTTTTGTGTCTCTGTCTCCTTCAGTTCTGCTTTGATCTTAGTTATTTCTTGCCTTCTGCTAGCTTTTGAATGTGTTTGCTCTTGCTTCTCTAGTTCTTTTAATTGTGATGTTAGGGTGTCAATTTTAGATTTTCCCTACTTTCTCTTGTGGGCATTTAGTGCTATAAATTTCGCTGTACACACTGCTTTGAATGTGTCCCAGAGATTCTGGTATGTTGTGTCTTTGTTCTCATTGGTTTCAAAGAACATCTTTATTTCTGCCTTCATTTCGTTATGTACCTAGTAGTCATTCAGGAGCAGGTTGTTCAGTTTCCATGTAGTTGTTCAGTTTTGAGTGTGTTTCTTAATCCTGAGTTCTAATTTGATTGCACTGTGGTCTGAGAGATAGTTTGTTATAATTTCTGTTCTTTTACATTTGCTGAGGAGTGCTTTACTTCTAACTATGTGGTCAGTTTTGGAATAAGTGCGATGTGGTGCTGAGAAGAGTGTATATTCTGTTGATTTGAGGTGGAGAGTTCTGTAGATGTCTGTTAGGTCCTCTTGGTGCAGAACTGAGTTCAATTCCTGGATATCCTTGTTAACTTTCTGTCTCGTTGATCTAATGTTGACAGTAGAGTGTTAAAGTCTCCCATTATTATTGTGTGGGAGTCTAAGTCTCTTTGTAGGTCTCTAAAGGCTTGCTTTATGAATCTCGGTGCTCCTGTATTGGGTGCATTTACATTTAGGATAGTTAGCTCTTCTTGTTGAGTTGATCCCTTTACCATTATGTAATGGCCTTCTTTGTCTGTTTAGATGTTTTTTGGTTTAAAGTCTGTTTCATCAGAGACTAGGATTGCAACCCCTGCCTTTTTTTGCTTTCCATTTGCTTGGTAGATCTTCCTCCATCCCTTTATTTTGAGCCTATGTGTGTCTCTGCATGTGAGATGGGTCTCCTGAATACAGCACACTGGTGGGTCTTGACTCTTTATCCAGTTTGCCAGTCTGTGTCTTTTAATTGGGGCATTTAGCCCATTTACATTTAAGGTTAATATTGTTATGTGTGAATTTGTTCCTGTCATTATGATGTTAGCTGGTTATTTTGCTTGTTAGTTGATGCAGTTTCTTCCTAGCATCGATGGTTTTTACAGTCTGGCATGTTTTTGCAGTGGCTGGTACCGGTTGTTCCTTTCCATGTTTAATGCTTCCTTTAGGAGCTCTTGTAGGGTAGGCCTGGTGGTGACCAAATCTCTCAGCGTTTGCTTGTCTGTAAAGGATTTTATTTCTCCTTTACTTATGAAGCTTAGTTTGGCTGGGTATGAAATTCTGGGTTGAAAATTCTTTTCTTTAGGAATGTTGAATATTGGCCCCCACTCTCTTCTGGCTTGTAGAATTTCTGCCAAGACATCCGCTGTTAGTCTGATGGGCTTTGATCTGCCTGCTTTCGGTATGCCTCCTGTCTTAAGTGTCACTACCCCCCCCCCCACACACACACACACTATGCCCCTTATAAGTTACCATTCTTGGGGTGCTTACTCCATGTGCCCTCACCATTTCTCACTGGGTTAACAGTCAGCCTACCTAGTTGCATGGAGTCAATCTCAGTGCTTTATCTGTCCACCAAAATTCAGCCCTCAGATTGTGTCTGTTCTTCCTAAAATGCAAATTTGATCATGGCATTTTACTGCCTAAAATCCCTCAGTGGTTTTCCACTGTGTTCCAGGTGAAATCCAGACTCATTGGCATGGTTTAACAGTGTTTTTCAATCTGAGGATCTACCTGTGGGTTGTGAAATTGGTTTAGTAGATTATGACCAGCATTATACATTTTTATTAAAGTAAAATAAATGGGTTGCAGTGGTACCCAGCTGTAGTGCCAGCGACCCAGGAGGCTGAGGCAGGAGGATTGCTTGAGCCCAGTGTGCTAGGATCGCACCTGGGAATAGCCACTGCACTCCAGCCTGGGTAACATAGTGAGACCCAGTCTGAAAAAAAAAAAAAAGAGTAAAATAGAATAGCAATATCAGCGCGTGTCATATGTAGTAAGGGTAAATATCACTTCCTTAAACTTTTTTAGTTATTCATATGTATCTGTGAGTACTAGTAATGTTATAAAATTTATTAGAGTTGGTCGTGGTCAAAAGGATGAACATCTTACTCCATTCTTTATGCAGTGATTCTTGTTATTTCAGTTTACTCAGATTTTCTCTGCCTGCTTTTATGCCTTTGCTTATTCTGTTGTCTTGGTCTGAAGAGTCTCCACTCTTCATTTAGCTGCCTCACAGGGTTTGTTGTCTTCAGGAATCTTTTCCCGATGGCTATTTACCATAAGAAATACATTTTGTAACACAACCTGTGAACCAATATCCTTACCATATGAGATAACAGGCTTGTCCCCTTGCTCTCTGTCTTAACTTGTCTTACTGGTCTTGTCTGTTTGCTAGTCTGCCTCCATTGAAGATAGAGCCTCTCTTTTTCGTCTATACCCTGTGTCAAAGCATAGTATGTATAGTGTATAGTAGTTAAGTGTTGATTGAATTAATAAAATAGTGAATCAGTATATGTTATATACAGTACTTTACGGTATGTTTTTTTAAGCTTGAATTGTAGAAACTGACTTATGTTTGACTCTCTTAATGGTTTCATTACAGGAGGATTAACTTTCTTAAAATATTTTAAATTAAAACTTCCATTTTAAGCTGTTTATGAATTATGATTAGGTACTTCTACCAGAATCTGTCATTATTTTATGATTTGTGGTCAAGGAAGTGTGTAATGAAGTCCAAATACTGGACATATAATGCTTATTTGATTTTATGGGAAGTGTAATGCTTACTTGATTTTATGGGAAGTGGGTGATTTTAAAAGAGAGACTCTCAGATATAATTGTAATCAAATGCAAATTCTGAGGGGATCGGTGGGACGTGAAAGCACAGAATCAAATGGAGTAGATTTTTTTTTTTGTTATTTCTAAATTTAAGACGTTTGTAATTGGCATTTTCGCAGTTAGAATATTTAGTTGCTTATCGTTTTTTTCTTTGTGAGAGATCATTGTTTGTTAAACCATTAATAGGTTCTCATGGAGAACTGTTAGTGAAGAGAGATCCATTTGGTGGGATATAATTAAAAAAAATGAATCAAAAGAAAATCTCTAAATGCAGGTGCCAGAAAAATTACAGTACATCTCAGTGAATTTGCAGGTGGTAAGTTTGCTTTTGATTTTACATGGTAATATATTTTGGAATTATGTGCTATAGTATCCTTGGAGTCTTATGCTTAGATGCACTTGTCAGTTAGCAAATGTAGTTACTTTATGTTTATTTAAAAGTTTTTATACTAAATTTTAACCAAACCTGTTTTCTTAAATAAGACTTTTTCTATAGAGAAAAATAATCTGTAAATAATATGAGTTTCAGAAACATCTTTCTGAATCGTAAGTCTTACATGGCTTTACAGCGAACCCTTCTGTACTTCGTTTTTAAAAATACTAATTTTAAAAGCACTTAGTATAAGGATAATATATAGTGACAAAGAGGCCTAAATTAAACAGTTAGTTTGTAAGTTTAGTGTCTCTTAGGTTATCTTTATTTTTAAGTTAATTGAAAAGAATTTAGAAGTACATGGTTGTTGATAAACTTAGAAGAACACATAAATATTTGAAAGCCTTCCTTTTCACTACTCCTTTCTCTCTCAGCCCATTGAGAACAGTTTGGCTGGTCTGTTTTCTTGCAGTCTTTTCTTCCTGCGCTTGTGCAGAAATTACTTATGCACATACCTGCATATTTTTTCTAATAACACAAATGTTATATAAACTGTTCTATAAATTGCTTCCCCAACACTTAATTTTGAAAAATTTCAAACAGAAGCGTTGGAAGAATTTTGTTTAACATCTGAATACCTATCACTTAGATTCTTAACTAACGTTTTAACACATTTCAGCACATACTCATCTGTCTTTCTGTCCACTATGTTATTAATTTGGGGGATTCATTTCAAAGTAAATTGCAGACGTCAGTATGCTTCCTCTCTACATAATTCAGTATACATATTGCTAACTAGAGCTCAATATTGGTTTACAGTTTCTTAAAGGTAAATTTACGTACCATGACATGCAACAATCTTAAGTGTACATTTGCTGAGGTTTAATAATTTCATGTTTGTAACTCATACTCCATTATCAATAGAAACATGCTTATTAGCACCACAGAGAGTTCCCTCATGCCTCTTCCTGGTCTGTCTCTATCCCTGTCTCTTTCCAGAAAAATCAATTAAAGTCTGTTCCCTCTCCACTCCTAATGGATTTTGCCTATATCACTTGCTTTATTCACTCAGCAGTATGTTGTGGGTCATTATATGCAGATCTAAATCTGCCTTCTTTTCTGCCTTAAAAAAAAATTGCAATAGTTTGGAAATAGTCTTACACTATGGGTGTATTAGAATTTATTTGATCATTCCCTTTTCTCTACGTGGACATTTAGATTGTGCCATATTTTTGTGATTACAGAAAGTGCTGTATCCTTGTACATCCTTGTATGTATATATACAGTCTCAGGAGTACTTTTGTAGGTAATACTAAAAATAAAACTGCTGGGTAAAAGGGTTTTATGTTTTGATACATGCTGCCAAATCGCCCTCCCAGGATGATTGTATCAGTTTACATGCCCACCAGTAATGTATGAGAGTGTCCTTTTTTTTCTGTGCCCTCTTAACGTTGGATATCATCTTTCTAAAAGTTTTTCAATACAATAGATGAAAAATGTACCTTGTTATTTCCTAATCAGTAATGATTAGTCATTGGATTTTTTTCCCTTTGTGAATTGCTTCGTTATATATTTATGTTGTATGCCTCTTGTTGGTCATGTCTTGTAATATTTTTTCCAGGAATGCTTTGTCTTTTAACTTTGCTTTTCATGTGTTTTGGGCTTCAGATATGTTAATTTTTATGTGGTCAGACATGGCTGATGGGTCTTCATTGTGAAGGCCTTCCTTATTCCAAGAATATAAAACCACTTGCTATTCTAATAGTTTTCCTTTTAATGAAATTTAGAAGAAAAACATAAATCATTGTGAACTGAAGTGCCAGGGAAAATTTCAAATGGAGAGTGAGATTCAAATTGGCCTTGAAGTCTGAGTTGAATTTAGATAAGTAAGCAGAATGGTAGGCACATTTCATACAGGAGGAATGGATGGAATATCGTCGAACAGTGGTAACAGAACCACTTAGGCTGAGATGAAGAATCATATAAAACTGTAAGCATAGACATACGTGTTCGGATAGATTTCTTAGTAATTATTTTGGCTAATCTTTATGCTTTTCTAAAATCTACCTCTTGATGTCACAGTTTTCTGTCATTTTCATGGTGACTTGAGTATTCTTCTTGAGGAGAATATATGGTGAAATACAGTTGCCTGAAAAGGCAAAAAATAGTGGTATTCCATTGGAATAAGTTGAACATTATAAATATTTATTCAGTCTGGTTTATTAGAGTTAAATTATAATTGTTTTTAAAGTTTGTGCTGTAGTAATTTACATCATTTAGTCACTGTAGTCAACTATAGTTACCAGATAGCAATTTTATAAAATGTTGAAGTACCAGTATATCCACTAGTTACTTAATCAGAGTTTTGAGTTATGAGCTCACCATTTAATATACAAATTAGTATGTCGGAATCTCCAGCTAATGAAAGTATTTTATGAATGCTGTCCTTAAGACCGAGTAACAGCATTGTGTTCAGTTTGGTTGTTGCTCAGAATGTGTAATAGTTTCTCTTCAGCCATAAGCCACGCCTGGTAGATATTGAGTGGAGAGATCTTGCACCTCTTCCAGTTACGCATTTGTGGTTTGTCATCTGATTTGGAGCACTTGGAAGATCACTGTTTTGTGTTCTGCGACCCAATTGAGAGGATTATGTGGAGCTAAGTTTTACCAATCAGGTATTTAAAAATGTATATTCAACACCTTATTTGTTTGTTGTTTTATTTTTCTATCCTGTGCTCACTTTTCCTTTGGGATGCTTGCTCTTTTAGAGACTGTCATCTATGTATGTTTACATCCAGGAAAAATGGACATATTTTAAACTATACTTTTCACTATGTAATTTTTTGTTGCTGTGAGAGATCTCTTCTAGTGATAAAGAAAAATTTGTTCTCTAGTAGAGGAGAATAAAAATGGAGTTCAAAAATTAATATTTGATAATTTTGCCAGTCATTTTGCTGGCTCATGTACTTTTGTTTCTAATGTTAATAAATTTAAGTTACTCTCGTATATACTTAGTGAAATACATGTTCTGTTTTTAGTCTTGAATAGAACTGAAACATTAAAGAAAGAAAGGTACATAAAATTAATAATATTGAACATGTTGAGAGAGCACTTGTCATTTCTTTTAGCACTTGATAGTTGGCAAGACTAAAAAATTAACATTGTCTTGAATGTTTCTCTTTTTAGCTGTGTAGGTAGGTTACCATTTGTATTTGAGATTCCTTTATTAAAATGATTCTTAGCAAATTAAATAGCATGCTTTATCCTGTCTGACTTTCTTCATTTTAATGATACCAGTCTGTCTTTTGATTTTTAAATTAAAAGATAAATAAATGAAACTTTTATTAGTTTAGTGGCCTGGGCACTATTTCTATTTTAGAACTCATACACAAGTTAGAACATATCTGATTTAAACCATTGAGTGGTATTACATTTGAGTTCTTTTTTTTGTTTTGTTTTTTGTTTTTTTTTTTCTGCTGCCCCAGTATTTGCAGGATCTAGGGATGAGAAAATGGGAGTATTCCTTTAAAATTAAGTATTCCTTAATCTCTTTTTCTTTGTTTCAGTAGGTTTATAGCTTTGAAGAACATTGGCAAGGCCTCTAAGGGATGGTACCCTGAGGCTTTTCAATTGATTATGAATTGTTCTTAGAATGAAGTAGACTGGGATATAGGCTGAAAATCTGGGAATCACCGTTGACACTTTCCCCTGTAACCCCTAATATCTAATCAACCAGAAAAACGCACTGGTTTGATTCTAACAGTTGCTCCTTTCTGCAAACCTAATTTTGGCTTTTGCCTTCTCTTAGCCTAATGGATCTCTGTCTTTAATTTTATCATTCACACCAGAGCTTCAGTAATTTATTCACAGTACACATTTCGTCTTGTTAATCCCCTGCTTCAATAGCTTTCCATTGCCGAAGAATTCAGTCTTAGCATTGTAACGTGGCACCTTTATGTCCTTTATGATATAGGCCCATATTTCTTAGCACTCACTCTCCACAGAAAGCTTTATGATTTGTGATGGCAGGTTGTAATACCTCCCACAATTTCTACACTTGCTCCTGCTATTCCTTCCGTTTGCAGTATTGTTGTCACTTTTCATTGCTTAGATAACTTTTACTAACCTTCTAAGACTGAATTCAGTTTTCGTCTCTTACAGTAAGTCTTACTTGAATCCTCGTTTAACTGGTCCCATCTTCTGTGCCCCTACTAACATTTCGTTTTCAAATCTGGAACTTACCATATTATATTAAACCTTTTTTCTGATTCTTTTTCCCATTAGACTGTTCCTTTAAGCAAAGACCATGCCTTCTTCATCATTGTATCTGCAGTGTCTAGCAAGTGATGGGTGTGTAGTGGAGGCTAAGTGAATATTTGTTGAACTAAGTAAGTTCAACTCATTGTGGTAACATTGAAGTGTTAGTGAAGCTCATGGGTCGGTGGTTACTAGACACCAGTCAGCTCTTATCAGACTCTTGCAGAGCATTTTACAACATTTTATTGTTTTTTGAGCTTTATGAAGAATTATGATTCAGTAGATGTAGAATGGGGTCTAGGGATATGTATTTTTAAAAAGCTCCCCAGGTGTTTTTGGTTTTCTTACAGGCTAGAGAACCATTGTCCTAGTTTATTATTATACCATTATATTTTACGTAAAAGGTGCCCCCTAGACTTTATACAGCAATTTATTATTTCAGCCTTGGAAGTTATATCTTGGATGTATTTTAAGTCACTTTTTTGGTACCATATTTATATAGAAGTATTTTAAGTCCTTAAGTGTCTCATTGAGAGATCTGTTGGCATATTGTTAACACTCAACTAAAAAAAGCCTCATTTAAACAGGAGTCTTCTTCAGTTGATCGTAATGAGATTTGTTGGGCTTCATTCTATGAATTATAGTATTTTTGGCAATTTGTAATTACTTTTCACTTTTTATCGTCATTTTTCAAAATACTTAAAAGATGTTTTATTGTAGTTTAAAATTAAACTAGAGTGCACAAATCTGAAGTATACAGCTCAGTGAATGTTTACGTATGTACATACCCATAAAGTACCACCCAGGTCAAGATATAGAACGTTTCCCAACCCCTCAAAGGTTCTCTCATGTTCCTTTTCAGTTAATATACACCCCTGTCACCACAAGATAACCACTGTTTTGACTTGTGTGACCATAAGTCTCTGATAAAAGCTACTAAAAATTTTTGTACATAATCTTTTGGTGGACATGTGTATTCATTTCTTTTGGGTTTACACAGGAAGTTGCTGGGTTAAGGACAAACTTGTGTTTTAAATTCAGTAGATGATTCCAGTTTATACCTGTGATAGCAGTTCATAATGAAACATTGAAATTATTTGAAGCTTATGATAAAATTTGAATATCCTGAAACTTCTGTTTGTTTTCCAAAGTATTTATTGTAAAAATATATATATACAAAGAAATATCAGTAAATATATCAACTATAGAAAGAGAATATCAAATATGCAAAGAAAACTCAATGTCATTTTATAAAAGTTGCCAGAAATACAGGTTTCAGTCAAATGTTTCTATGTAAGTAATTGTTTTCTTTGTTCCTTCTCCTTAGGATCATCCTTCCTTGTGGGTTAGCAGGCAGTTATAAGATTGCAAAATGGGTCTCCGGATTCACTTTGTTGTTGACCCACATGGTTGGTGCTGCATGGGTTTGATTGTCTTTGTTTGGTTGTACAATATTGTTTTAATTCCCAAAATTGTCCTCTTTCCTCACTATGAAGAAGGACATATTCCAGGCATATTAATAATAAGTAAGTTTCTTGATCTTTATTTTCTTGTATAATTATTTTTCTCATTTTAAACGTTTTTAGGGTGTAGTGCCACTATGATAACTCTCCTTTTAATATATTTAGTGTTTTAGCAGTGCTGTCAATATTCAGTTATTTACTAATTTATGAACTTACAGAAATAATGGCCTTTATAGATTTGCAGTTAGATAAAAGTGGTATCTCCATTTTTAACTGCAAAGTGCATGAAGACCATTTTGTTAAAAATAGAAAACTGACACAGTAGTGATAACTTTCATGTCTCTCTGTATTTTTATTATTGCCGTTTTGTACCTAATTACAAATGTAGACATTTTAAGAATAGAGACAGTATACATTACTGAGAAGTGAGAATTTCATAAGAAAAGTATTGATTACGAAGTTGATTATGATAACACTTGGAACTTCTGGATAGTTATTAGTCAACTGGTGATGGCTTGCTTATTTATGATTAAAATAAATTGAAATTATGTATTTTGCATGTACATGGCATTTACAGTTTTCATGCACATTACCTCATTTTGACCTCACATGAACCATGGGAAATGTTATATATGTGATAAAACTGACCAGTACTATGCAGTCAGTCCTGGATTGAGCACTCAGATTATTCCTTTTACATGTACAGTATTTTTTTTTTATCCCTCCAACAGAATTCCTCTATTCTTACTAATTTAAAAATGTAGAATTATGGTGGCCAAATCTATTTTCCCTTACTATTTTTGTTTTCTGGTTATTAATTTTAAAATTAAAAAGTTTCTAAGTCTTAATTCTTGAACTAATTATTTTAAGATCCATCAAAAGGGACAGTTGAACATCACCAGTTCAGAGTAATATTGAAGATACCCAGTTAGTTAAAGAAAAAGTTTAATTGTAGAATTTAAAATGGTATTTTGATCCTTTCAAATATAGAACATGTAGTAATTAAAAGGGAGCCTATTCATTTATGCGATTATTAGTAGGAAGTCCCTGTTATTAAGGGGTCTGATTTATAAGAACTTTGAGTTACTATCATGTAAAATAATAATTAAAATTAGTAATGATTAAAATTAGGACTATTTAAGATAGTCCTCCTGACAGTATTATTTGGTGAGTGAAATCAATTATTTATTTTTTAATCTTTTGAAATTTTTTCTCCTGTTGGTGTTTATTAAAATATACATTTTGAACTTTAAATATGATTGTTGATAAAATACTTTGAAGGGTAAGTGACTAATTTATTCAATTTATTTATTTTAAAGTATTCTATGGCATTGCCATATTCTGTTTGGTTGCCTTAGTGAGGGCCTCAATAACTGATCCAGGAAGACTCCCTGAGAACCCCAAGATCCCACATGGAGGTATGGTGCTCTGGATTTATCAGTTTTGCTGATGCCAGAATTACTGTCTTTATTTACATATTTTATTGCCTTTAATATATATTGGTTATAAACGTCATCTAACACCACTTTGAAGTCTTGTATGTGTCTTTTCTAAACTTCTCTGTTTAAAATTGCAACCCTGCTCCCCCTGCACCCCTGCAATTTCACCACACCCCGTCTCTTGGCTTCCGTTTCAGTTTACTTGTTTATTTGTTTGTCATCCTCCTCCCATTCTAGATCTCCATAAGCTCTGTGAGAGTATAGATTTTTTGTTTTTGCTTTCTTCATTTACTCACTGCTATATCCCTCGTGTCCAGAAGAGTCTCTGTCATTTAAGATGCTCAGTACATAGTTGTTGAATGATACATTGTTATCTGAGAAGTTATATTTTAATTTTATAAAGGAGTTTTCTTGATGGTGCCACTTACATCATGTTATAAATACAACATTGCTTAGAATAAATATTGTCTATATTTTTCCGAGTTCTGACAATTCAATGAAAAATGGCAAGCATTTATTCTAGTTTCAGTCGAAGGTGATTTTTTTTTTTTTTTTTTGAGATGGAGTCTCGCTCTATCGCCCAGGCTGGGGTGCAGTGGCGCGATCTCGGCTCACTGCAAACTCCGCCTCCCGGGTTCACGCCATTCTCCTGCCTCAGCCTCCCGAGTAGCTGGGACTACAGGCGCCCTCCACAACGCCTGGCTAATTTTTTTTGTGTTACCAGGATAGTCTCGATCTCCTGACCTCGTGTTGTGCCCACCTCCGCCTCCCAAAGTGCTGGGATTACAGGCATGAGCCACCGCGCCTGGCCAACAAGGACAGTGATTTTTGATTATTCTATTGCATAATAATCATTCAAATCTCAAAAATGAATTAAAAATGTGTTGCTTGTCTTATTACATACCGGGTATATATTGTACAGCCTTATTTATTTTCATTCTGGAGGCTCACTCTTTGATTGTTTGCTATATAAGCTTTGAGAACTCTCTGAACTTTCTTCTAGTAAGAAATTTATATGCCTGTGTAGTACATTACAGACCAAAATACTTTTTATAGTAATTTAATAGTTTCCAACTTGCTGCACATTAGAATCCACCTGGGGAAGTTAAAAAAATCTCAATGTCCAGGTCATACCCCATTCTGATTTTAGTTAAATCAGAATGTTGGGGGCATAGGAACCAGGTATCAGTATTTTGGAAAGATCCTAGGTGATTCCAGTGTGTAGCAAAGTTTGGGAACCAATGCAGTAATTTCTTATGAAATTAGGTTAAGTGACAAGTTACTTATAAAGCCTCCCTTAAATTCTGATTATTGTTTTTCGACACCCATCATGTAGAGTCTTAGTTGGCCTTGAAAATTCAGAGATGCAATGGGAACATTACACTGATGTTTATATAGCTGTAGAAGTTTTTGAATACTACATTAAATATTAAGTTTTTACTAACATATAGAGGCAGTAAGACTGTCATTAGAAGTTTGTGTATGTATATGTGTTTTGAAGTAGGACAGGAGCAGGGAGGGTGGCATTCTGCAATCTTTATAGAATCACTTTTCTTCCCACCTGGCTTAGCCAAAAACTCTCTAAAATATTGTACATCTGTGTTATCTACTTCAACTTTAAAATCCAGTGGCCCATGAAAATCAAAGAAACAGGTATTTTCTAACTTGAAGACTGTTTCTGATGAACTCTTTAGTTTGCAGTGGTGAAAGACTCAAATGCCTACATGTTCTAGACACTACAAATCAATGAGAGGGGCCAGGTAGGAAGTATTTCATATTAAAAATTCCATACCTTATCTGAAAAGTAATCGTCTCTACTCAGCTGCAGTAAAATTGTCATGCAATTAGATTATTAGATCTTAAAATTCTCAGAATACAGGGAATCCCAATTTTTATGAGAAATTTTGTGATTAAAAAAAGACATTGGAAAGTAATTTAAAATGTTAACAACATTGTATATACCCCCAAAATCATATCTTTAGGCCTGATTGCCTAATTGAGTCCACATGTAACAACTCTCTTACGTTTGATGTCTAGACTGTAGTGATGTAGGACACCCTGGCATCTTGCTGACTGTTTGGATGTCCGTGTTACATCTTGTCTCAGTTGACATATGGCCTATTTTTCTTCCCTGAGTCCAAAAAACTTCCCATTCACTCCATTGACAAAAATACACTTACTTATCATATTTTAATGTTTCTCCAAAGTCTTTTTCTAAAAGAAAAGACTTCTTTTAGAAGATCATCACATATCTTATGATCTTCATCGTAATTCTATGAGGTAGGTAGGCTGGGTGGTCAGGAGCATAGATTGTCCTTCCTGGATTAAACATCTGGTTGTTGGTGTGAGATCCAGCCCAAAGACCCAGAACCTTGTCTCTGTCATCTTATTACCATGGATCTGTATACAGAGGTAATTTTAGCTTTTTATTCACCTTTGTTATGAATCTGGGGAAAACTTAAGTCATAATGTACTTTTTGGTGCTGGTTACCTGATTCTTTTGTAAATATGATTTTAATTTAGTAAAAAAATACAAAATTTTAACAGTGAAAAATAATATTGAATGCCTAGAGAGTTGAAACTATAGAATAGTGACATTCAGGAATGTTTAAAGGTTGAGCAGTTTCATATAACTTAATTCTTCGGAAAAGGGAACTTAAAGTCCTAATACTTTGCTGGTTTTAACTATTTTTTTATTGAATTACTCTGAAATATTTTACATGCGTTTCTGCTTTCTTAAAACACAATGACTTTAGTATATATGTGACCCACTAAATGTGAGGCAATTTGAATATAAGGAAATGTTGCATTTTCCCATGAGAAGATTCCCAGAATTTGACTTTATAAACTTTTGAGCATATAGATGAAACAGTCAAATGAAATTGTTACATGTTTGTTTATATTACTTGAATTGTTCATGTGTGTATTTGAAATAAAATGAACACCTTCAATTAGAAATATTTTTATCACTTTCATATTTTATGAAATTTTATTCAAGTTCTTAAGTATGTTTAAAAATGGTTTATTGAGTATAATTTACATGCCATATAATTTACTTAGAGTGTACAATTCTATGGGTTTTTGTGTACCCACAGTTGTGTAACCATCACCACAATCAACTTTAGAACATTTTAATCGAGTTTTTCACTTGAATGTTCGACATGTGGTTTTGTCATTACTAGAGCCATGTTTTTTGACATAGCATTACAGTGGAAATTCTTTCAAGTTAAAAAAAATGCGTCCTGTTTTGATGCAGTCTCTCAAAAATTTGCCCCAAGCTATAAGGATTCCTGTATTCAGTGATGAGGGTCATGTATTCACTCATAGTTTTGGTTTGAGCCTCCGCCTTACGTTGCTTTTTAAAGGTGATCTGTGAGAGACTTACTGACATTTATTTCCTACATTGACAACTGATTCTTGTCAGGGAATCTCTGTTAGGACCCAGACTTTGTATTGATTTAGGTGATTTCAAGTAATGTTTTTCTCCTCAAAGCATTACCTAGTGATTTTAAATATATTAATTGAGTGAGGGTCCCTTAAAATGTGAGTCTTTTAAAAGACTCATGTAGAGGGTGTTTCCTTCCTTTCTGAGGGTTAAACAAACCAAGCATTGCATTATATTCATTCAAGCATTTACAGCATTAATAAATCTCCAGGTTCAACAAAATGATGTATTTACTCACATTAAACAGCCTCAGTCCTTTATGGAGTTTGCCTTTTTTTGGTTTTGTTTTATATTTTGATTTTTCTGTCCCTTAAAAATTTATCTGTTAGCTTTTAATTTTTTAAAGCTATCATAAATTTTCAGTTGAATTCTTTTTCTCATAGGCTTTTTAAAAGTATTATTACATGGCTAGTACAAAAATCACCAGACATCAGAATGTATCAGTCGCCAAGATCCTATGTGGACATGAGTAAAGGAAGGAAAGGGAAATGACTAAGAGAGGCTTTAGAGATACGTAGGGTATGTTAAGATGGATGGATTTTTTTTCTTGCTACACAAGGCAAAAGCACCTTCTAGATGATCAATTAAATTTCTAGATTTTTTACAGTAGTGATTTCTCCTTTGTTCCCTAAACATATAGATATGTATGTGTTCATATAGATATGTGAAACTGTGAGTTTTTACAGGTATTTCTCATTTTAGATACTTATGTAATATCTTCATGTTATCAAAGGAATGACTCGAGTTCTTTCTTTAAATCAGTTTATGGTCCAGACCATAGATTAGCAAATAAATTCTTCTTTACTATAAAGGCCTGTAATCAATATTTTCAGCTTTATGGGCCATACAGTCTCTGTTACAACTCCTCAGCTCTGCCGTTGAAACACAAAAGCAGCCATAGACAATATGTAAATGATGGGTACATCAAACTTTGTTTATGGACCCAGAAATTTGAATTTTATATGATTTTTGCATGTCACAAATTGTTATTTTCAATAATTTAAAATTGTAAAAATTATTCTTAGCTCATAGGTCATACAGAAACAGGTGGTAGCCTGGATTTTCCTGCAGACTGTAATTTGTATCTGTGGTCTAGATTACAAAATTGTAGGCTTTCTCTAACTATAGCCAAGTGCTCTCTTCTGAGAATACATTTTACATGTAAAATGAAGAATTTATTCTCTAGGATATTATATGCTGATTTCTCAGAAATTACCAATAATGAATACACCGTGTTTATGTTTTAAGTGGCTGATAAAAACAAACTTTTTATATTGCCTTTTAATGAAAATTGGCTCATCGTGGAGAGCCTCCTTCCTGTCTGTATTCCTTGCAATGTGTGAATTCAAAGTTTTAACATTGGGATGTTTGGTAGCATTGAGCTAAGTAGGGGAGTGGAATATGATATGCTTGTGACATTGTAATATGCTATAGATTAAATAAATTTTTATTTCACTTAGAGGTAAATAGTACTAGTTTAACTGTATGTAAATTAAGCTTTAATACTGTTGCTCTTGCATGATTTATTTTCATTAAAATAACTAAGAAATGAAAAAGGATTTTCTTTTAAAATAAGATTTCAAGTATAAGAGATAATTTCTCTACTTTCATATTATTGGAACAATTAATTTGATGTAGGTTTTATTCATACTTTGTTTCTTCAGAGATATCTGTAGTGGGAATGTTTTCCCAACGCTTTACTATATAAAAGTCCAGCATGTTGATGTTGCTCCTGACCATTCAGCTAAAGTAATGGAATTCAAACAGAGAATCTTTTAAGAAAATTGAATATCGTCTACTATTATCTTTCACTTTTATTTAGAATCTTTCATTTTTTGATTTTAGACTTTTCATACGTCAGCAAGCATTTAGTGACTACCTAGTATGTGCTAGGGTCCCACTCTTCATGTACTAAAATTCAATCCGAATATAGGAGTTAGGCTAATCTTACTATGTCCATACTTTTAATGAGGTTATGGGATAGTATAAACACAGATGGTGAAAATTAAAAAAATTTTGTAAAAGTAAAATTCCATTCCAATGTATTTAAAAGATACATTTTTGTATAATAAGGCGATTGTCTTTTCTAGGAAGATGACTCTTCCATAGTTTTCGCGGATCTAATTAACACAGTTTTTAATGAAAACAAAAGCCTTTTCTCTTATGCAAACTTCATGTTTTTAGCACAGAACTTAATTGTGTGCTATTTCACTCCAGATTAGAGGAAATTGCTAGTTGGTGGTAGTTCAGTGTTTTGTGAAGAACTCCTTTATTTTCATTAAAAATAGTAGTTATCTTATAACATTTTTCACTACTGAAACTATTCTGATACCTCCCAAACCCATATGACATCCTTCTCTAACCTGTCCCATACACACTCTTAAATGAATCTACCAATATTTTTAAAAATTAAGTGATTTAGGGAAAGTGTGTGTGGAGGGGAATGCCATCTCTGTTTTTCAGATGAGTTTATAGGGTTGATTTCAGTTTACTATCAATTGAAACGAGGGTCAGCATTATTTCTTCTTTAGAGCCTTTAGAAAATGAAATTTCTAGAAATCAATTTGTTTAAATAAAATTGTTTTAGTATCATAATTTGGTTGGGCTCTAAGGTTTTGTCGTTGGATTTTACTTATATTCTCACAGTATACCCAGGATCCAAATGCATTGTTTTCTGTCTCTTACTTTGACTATAACAATAGTGTCTTATTTTTTATAGTCTTTTAAATTAGAAACACACAAAATAAGACATATATAGAACAGAACAGCAACATTTATGGCAAACACGTTTCCAGCGAAGGCTTAGAAGAAAAATCTGTTAGAGTTATATGTTGAAGTCTTCCTATAAAATCTTCTAAACAACTGTTGGTTAATTTCAGCATCACCCACTTGCCTTCATTAAATGGATTTTAATTTCCTTCTCTAGAAAGGGAGTTCTGGGAATTATGTAACAAGTGTAATTTGATGAGACCAAAGCGTTCCCATCACTGTAGCCGCTGCGGCCACTGTGTGAGGAGAATGGATCATCACTGTCCATGGTAAGAATAATTCACTTCTAGCAAAGAAAAGAGGGGTGGGTAATAAAATGTAAATCTTACAACTTGGCAGCTTTAAACAAAAGTTATGTTAAAGTTACATAGTTTTACAATATCTTAATAAGGATATCTTTATTTAGATTATATGGTTCTATCAACTCCCGAAGTCATTTTTCCACCAAAATCCTATATTTTCTAACAGGGAGAGATTTGAGCCAAAAAAGTAAGAATTAACTGCAACCTAATATACAAAAGGATTAAGGTGGTTGTATTAAATGAGGCAATGTATATAAAACATTTAATACAATATCTGACAAGTAGGATGTACTTAAATGGTAGCTATTTCTAATTGTAAAAAACCGTATGCATCCGAATGTTTATATCCCCTTTTCATTTGTTTAATTAATAACATTTCAGACACCCTGATAACCTCTTCCTTGCCCCTTAAAGCTTTTTAAGCATTATGTATTGGATATAGCTACTACCATTATGTACATGTTGGAAGTATGTGAGTGATAATTAGCTGATTCTGCAGAACTGCTAACAGTTTTGGTCAATAGGGGGCTCTCTTGTAATATTTAAAGAAAATGTTCAGTTGAGAAATACAATCTTTGAAAACAAATGCTGTGTCAATTCTGTATTGTATCTCATTTTAAAGCTGTCACAAAAATCTGTGAACAAGATATTGTATTTAATTCTGTTTTCTTAGCATTGGCTCTCTGTATAAATATTTAAACTGGTATAGTGTAGAATTTGACAAATATATCTGTATACATATATGTAGTATTTATGTTTATATACACATACATGCATATATGCAAATTTACATAGTGAGCCTCTTAATTTATAATTGCATTTATTTAAAATTGATTCAAGTGGTGTTTAGCTTTTTCTAATGTTAGTCAATTTAGAGTTTTCTTCATTTTTGATAACTTATTTTGATAGCACAGTTAATCAGCAAACTTTTGGTGGAAATTTGTTTTTTTTGCATAGACTGATTGTTTAAATAGAAGATAATTTCCTGAAATAGGAAAAAATAAGAGCATTTTCGATGAAAGCACTTTGTTACTACATAAAAATTTTAAAAATTTCTAAATCTGTCAACAAGTTAGAATAGTATATGATGTATAATTGATATTCAAAACTGTGCCTTGAATTTAAACAGATTAATTCCCAAGTAATTTTCTTAAGCTCAGTGATGTGTTTGCTATCACAATAGTAATAGATTTTTAGAAAGCTAGGTGAACCATGTATTCAGTGATCTGTTTGCTATCACAATAGTAATAGATTTTTAGAAAGCTAGGTGAAACATGTATTCAGTGATCTGTTTGCTATCACAATAGTAATAGATTTTTAGAAAGCTAGGTGAAACATGTATTCAGTGATCTGTTTGCTATCACAATAGTAATAGATTTTTAGAAAGCTAGGTGAAACATGTATTCAGTGATCTGTTTGCTATCACAATAGTAATAGATTTTTAGAAAGCTAGGTGAAACATGTATTCAGTGATCTGTTTGCTATCACAATAGTAATAGATTTTTAGAAAGCTAGGTGAACCATGTATTCAGATAATTGCTGATCATACAGAAAAGGTCAGTTTTTAAGCACTTCTTATTGTAGTGTTTCTTATTAACTGAAATACAAATGTTCATGATACAAGTGGATATTGATGCTTTTTTTTCAAACGAATGCACTAGTAAAAAAGAACTAGGAAAGACTCACTTATTGGTGACCAAATAAGGTGCTGTTTAACCTTAATTCTAACGTTGGGGTGATTTCTCTTTCTAGGCCTCTTGCTTCCATAGTTTTAGTCAACTTTTCAGAAGTTGGTAGCGGTGAGGGGGAAGTACAAAGGATTGGAGGATCAGAAAGGAGAGTAGACAAGGGACCTAAAGAGATTCAGGAATTTTTAATCATTGAATTTCCTCATAGAGCACTGCTGAAATGTTCAGAGAGCAGGGGAAATGTACAGTGTAAATTGGAAGCAAGGAAAATTTTTGATGTTTTCAGAAATTGCACTACTTAAATGCCTAACACAGTTTTAGGTTTGGAGGTCAATTCTCACATTGCCTCAAGGTTTTCTGTATTTCTGGGTCTGATCATTCTTTTTTTTTTTTTTTTGAGATGGAGTCTTACTCTGTTGCTCAGGCTGGAGTGCAGTGGCAGGATCTCAACCTCTGCCTCACTGCAACCTCTGCCTCTTGGCCTCAAGTGGTTCTCCTGCCTCAGCCTCCCGAGTAGCTGGGATTACAGGTGCATGCCACCATGCTCGGCTAATTTTTGTATTTTTAGCACAGACGGTTTTCACCATGTTGGTGAGGCTGGTCTTGAACTCCCAACCTCAGGTGATCTGTTCCCCTTGGCCTCCCAAAATTTTGGGATTACAGGCGTGAGTCACCGTGCCTGGCCTAATCATTCTTTCTAAGTAGTTCAGATGTTACAAAAAGAACTCGTATAGATTGAATACCTTAGTGCTTCTTAAAGCTGTTCTGGTTAAGAAGAATGCTGTGATCATAGACATTGTTTCTCAAACTTCCTGGGGACAGGAAGGGTGGAACAATGATAAGTCATCTTTCAATCAGCAGCTGTTGAAGAGCATTTTTGAGTGTATATTAATACATAAGCACACTTCTCTTATAATACTGCTTGCAAATAACAAAGCACAGTAGCTTTTCTTGTTTACAAAACATGCACTCTTAAGTCTTAAGAAATGCCTCTCTAAGATTTTTCAGTTCAGGTCTATATTTGACTTTAAAGAATGGTTTAATGACAAGTTAAAAAGAGCGATTTAACGGCCGGGCGCGGTGGCTCACGTTTGTAATCCCAGCACTTTGGGAGGCCGAGGCGGGCGGATCACGAGGTCAGGAGATCGAGACCACGGTGAAACCCCGTCTCTACTAAAAATACAAAAAGTTAGCCGGGCGTGGTGGCGGGCGCCTGTAGTCCCAGCTACTCGGAGAGGCTGAGGCAGGAGAATGGCGTGAACCCAGGAGGCGGAGCTTGCAGTGAGCCGAGATTGCGCCACTGCACTCCAGCCTGGGCGACAGAGCCAGACTCCGTCTCAAAAAAAAAAAAAAAAAGAGCGATTTAAGTTAGGACTGAAACCTGTTACATCATTTCTTTTTCAGTGACAGTGTAATACTATTTTAAAATGAAAACATTTGTGCGAAGTCATTTGTAGTCTTGAACTAGGGTTTTTTGCTGGAATTTTAGGATACTTTGACAGTTTGGATACAATAAATTTGGAACAATAAAATATTCAGCTTAAATTAGCCTTGAAAATTTTTTATTGTAACATTAATCCTCTTTGCTAGTTAGGGTTCACTGTTGTATTGGTGGAAGTATAGCTGTATGTATTTATAAATAGTTTTGAATACATTTTTATTTTCAGCAACCAGGGATAGATTTTTAAAATGAAAAAAAGTTGTGAATGCTTAGCAGTTATATCAGAGTGGTATGTTTCAGCTGTTTTACTTCAGGGCATTCAGATTGCTTTTCACAGCTAGAATGCCCTAAAGGAAGAGCAATATACAGGGAAGCAGGGTTCTTGCTCTCTTGGCCCCTGTGTCTTCTAACTGTACATCCTCTGGCCAGAGGCTTAGCTCCTTTGTTCCCTGTTTCCATGTCAGTGACACAGGAGACTACCATCTGCTCTTCCTGTCTCGCTGAGTTGTTATGAGTTGAAGGGGGATCACATATGTGGACTTCCTTTGTGAAGTGCTTTACAAATATAAGATGGTATATTTATACTTTTCTCTGTATAGTTTGTTTTTACCTTCAAGTGGCCATAGCATATCTCCATGAAGTTAAGCATATGTGATATTATTTGTTTTTAATTTAGTCTTATTGATCCTGAGGTGAACTTGAAATTTAAAATATTGTTTCTTTTTCACTTTTTTTTCTTTAGGATTAACAATTGTGTTGGTGAAGATAATCATTGGCTCTTTCTGCAGTTGTGTTTCTACACTGAACTTCTTACTTGCTACGCACTGATGTTTTCTTTCTGCCACTATTACTATTTTCTTCCACTAAAAAAGCATAATTTGGTAAGAAATGTTTATATCCACTAACATTAGAGCAGTTGTAGCATACAATTATTAGCATGTGGTTCCTTTAAGTACAAAAGATTGGAAACAAAACAACAAAAATAAACTCCCAAATTGGTGAATTTTGAACTATATTGGGATTGAGAAAGTGGGCCCTAGTCTGACATTTCCTTTTAATGAAATTCATTTATGGTTATTTATTAGTGTTGAGTGGCTTTCTTTAGAAAGCAACACGTTGAATCTTTCAATACATGTGTCTTGGTTTAAAAATATCTAAAATGATGAAAAACAAAGACAAAATGTTCTTGTTTCTTTTCAGGAATAAAAATGTAGAATGTAAATTTTAAAGTTTCTCAAATAGTTATGTTCTTGAGAAAGAGAACTTCTTTTCTCCCTGCCTTTCATCAGTAATGATATCATGAATTTGCAGGATGCTTTAAAAAGTTATCCACTGGGAATATAATGCATGCTAGGACTATAGTTTTAGAAATGTTTTATCTTATTTATAGATAAATTTCTGATATAATTGGTATTAAAGTTAGATCATGTAAAAGAATGTACATATTCCCTGGAGTAATCTGTTTCAAATAATTGAGCCTAATAAGAAAAGCATTAAAATAAAATTCCTCAGTGGATTAAGGTAGTAATTTTTTTAAGCGACAGAGAAGTAGAATTTAGTGGTGTTAATGAAAAACAAACACAGGCTAAGAGGTAATGCATGCATTGTAGTATAGTGCAGTATTGGCAAACTATGGGCCTTGGTTTAAATTCAGCCCTCTGCCTGTTTTTGTTAAAAAAAGTTTTATTGGAAAACAGCTACTTTCTTTTGTCTATATGTTGTCTATGGCTGCTTTTGTTTTATAAGAGCAGAACTGAATAGTTGTGGCAGAGACTGTATGGTCTGTAAAGCCTAAAATATTAACTGTCTGGGTCTTTACCGTAACTTTCCAGCCTCTGGTAGTGGGAAGATCTTGTCTTTGTAAACAGACATACCTAGGATTAAAGCCTGTTTTTTCTTGTTACATGCATAAGTTTTGACACATTGTTTAACCTCTCTGAATGGTAATTTTCTTCTACTGAAAATGTGAATAATAATGAGATTAAATGAAATAATATATGTAAACTTAGCTGGTATATAATAGACATTCAATTTATGTTACATTTGATTTTAGTGAAAACTCTCAGAGGGAGGAAACAATTTTTCTTTGGCCTATTAATTTTCATGAAAATTTTAGAGACTGTTTTACAGTAACCATTTATTACTGGAAGATTGATGACCAACTAAGGAAATTCCAGTAATCAAATGAAGGATTAAGACGTTTGAAATTACAAACTAATTTTCTTCTCCAAATGAAAGGTAGAAACTGGAGAAATCAATGGCAATTAGTCACCTTTTTTTAAAAATGGAGAAATGGATTATAGGTTATATTTGAATATACTACATATATGTATATATTTACATGCATAATGAATGTTGGAAAAAGATCAGCAGCATAGTAAGTGTTTATTAAGAGATTAAAAATATCAGGAAGAAGAAAGTGTATAAAAAGTGAGTATAAAAAGTGGGTTTTGAAAAGTCAAACCAGGTTTTCCTTAGAGCCATCAATTGTAGATGCAAGCAGGTGATTTTTTTAGAGAAAAATCATAATAATATGTTAGTGGCATTTTAGCAAATGAAAATCAAATCATTATGTTGGTTGTTAGAAAGCTACTTGAGGAATGAAGCAGTACATTATAAATAATTCTAGGGATCTGACAGTTATCTGTGTCTAGTAGTGCTGAGCAGAAATCGTTCTCTTAGCCTAAGTGGTGTACTTTTATAATTACCACCATATTAGCAGTAATGAAATGAAAACTCAGATTATGTTATGAAATTTCCAGGATCACTTTGCTTCCTATTGAGGAATCGAGTAATTTTTAGTTTTGTTTATGATATATTATCTCAATGAATGAAATAATTCATACATATTATCAAGTTAGGTATATGGAGAGAAGAGCTTTACCACAGTATTTCCCATTGTAAGAAAAGACAGACAAATTTAAATACATAAAATTGAATGTTTATTAGCACTGTTCTAACCTCCTTAATATAATAAAGTTAAATTCTAGGACCAGAATTATAACTAACCTTGAAGAAAGTATTTTATAATCTATGTAGCTCTAAATATTCCAATGATCTGAAGCAAATGAATGTTCAGTAGTTACTCAATATACATTGAAATGAATTCCAGTCATTTCATTGATTTAGAAGTTGAGAATTTGAAGCTACATTACAGACACATCCAAACTTCGTTATATCTTTTTGGTGGATTGATTCTTGTATCCTTACAAAATATGCCTCTTTATTCTTAATGATTCTTGCCTTCAAATTTTTTTTCTGTTGTTAGTTTAACTATATCAGTTGTCTTTTAGTTAGTGTTTTCATAGTATATCTTTTTCTGTCTTTAATACTTTCAACCTTTCTTGATTACTATGTCTCATAGTGTGTCTTACAGACAGCAGATATTTCATCATTAAAAAATTGTCTTTTAATATGAAACATTTAGCAAATGTTTACTTAGTATAACTGGTATTTTGTCATCTTCCTATTTATTTACTATTTGACTTCATCTGTTCTGTGTTCCCATTTTTCTCCTTTTCTTTCCTGTTTTGGAATTTCTAATTTAAAAAAAGTTCCAATTTTCTATTTCTAATGGCTTTTTATTTTATTCTTTTTATAGTTTTCCCAAAAGTGAAAACATTATTCTGATTTTTTTGAAGTATAATATGTTAGTACTTTACCATTGTGCACCTAATGAAAGCAGTGGTCTTGGAACACCCTCTGTCATCATCATTTTTCATATTTTGGGGTAGAAAGTAGATGTAGAAAAAAATCACATGATAACAAGACATTACTGTTGTTACATATACATTATGTGTTATATTGTTATACAAGTTGTATGTTACCTATAGTCAGTATTTGTTTTGAGTTATCTACATATTGGTGCTTTTTCTGGTACTCTTTATGTCTGAGCCTCCACTAGGCTTATTTTTTCTGCTTTTAGTGCAAGTCTGTTGGAACAGATTCTCTCAGTGTTGGTTCCCTGAAGATGCTTTTATTTCTCCTTCATTTTTGAAGGATTTATTGTTTGTCACAGAATTGTAAATTGGTGGTTACTTTCATTCAGTTTTTAAAAGATGTTATTCCATTGTCTTATGGTTTCCATCATTTCTGTTGTAAAGTCAGTTGTTGGTCTTACTGTTACTCCAATGAAATATGTTTTTCTTTGGCTGCTTTTGTGATTTCTTTTGTTCTTTGTATTTTAGCAATTATTCTGTGATTCTATGATGTGCTTTGATACTGTTTTCTTTGCATTTTTTTCTGTTGGAGAGTTTATGTAACTTTGAATCTGTGGCCTGATGTCATTCTTAAGTTTTGGAAATTTCTTGGCCTTTATCACTTCAAATATTGCCTCTGCTCAATTTTTTCTCCTGCAGTTCTGGGATTCTACTTACATGTACATGAAGTCTCATTGTGCTGCGTATGTTCTGAATTTATTTCTTAACTTTCCTTTTTTATTCCCCCTCTGTGCTTCATTCTGGATATTTCCTATTAATTTGTCCTCTGGTTTACTAATCAGCTCTTCTGCCGTGTCTAACCTACCCTTAAATCCTTCTAATGAGTTCTTAATTCAGTTATTATATTTTTCACTTTTAGAATTTCCATTTGATACTTTCTTTCATTGATAATTTCTGTGGTGAAATCATCTATTTTGTCATCTATTTTTTTAAACATGTTAATCACAGTTATTTTAATGTCTGTGTTTGATAACTTTAACTTTGAGATCCCCTTGTGGATCTGTTTCTGTTGACTCTTTTTTCTTCTCAATTTCCAGATATTTGGTCCTGTCTTCTGACATGCCTAAGTTAGAATACTGAGCATTTTGCATGACAAATTGTAGAAAATGTGGTTGTGTTCTTCCCTCAGATTTGATTTACTCTTTTTTTTTTTTGATAGGATATAAGAGAAGGCTCATTTTTATCCAATCAGGGGTTTGTATAACAAGAACTTCTAATGCTAAATAACAGAACATTGGTCTTAATATAGCATTTCTTGGAAAGATGCTGTTTATTGCATTTATTGGTATTTTGTAAGGAATCTTGATTGCTGGATTTGTCTTTGTGAAAGACTAGTTTCAATTTGCCTTTATTCCAATAGTATAGTCCTTCGGGGTCTCAGGTGAAAAACTGAGGTGTTTATTGTGGATTGTGCCCTACAGTTACTGTTTTCCTGGCCTTGGAGATTTTGCAGGATGTTCTGAGTCTCCAGTTCTACTTGACTTTTCATTCCGTACTGAATGTGAATTGACAAGTACTTTCAGATAAAAAGCAGCGCACAATATATGGCTCAGCTTAATTTAATGCCTGTCTACTTTCTCTGAGATTTTGGCCTCTTAAGTTCTGGAGAGTTTGGCTACTTGCCAGTATCTTTAAACAGCTGTGTATTTATTAATTAATTGGATTTTATCTGGCTTTTAATATAGTGTTTTTGGTGTGAGGGTTGGTTTCATACAAACTATTTCCTCATAGGTGTCAATGGCAATACCATTTTGTTTAAAAAAATTTCTTCCTGGGTGATTTTAATCATTGCTGCCTAATTGCATAACTCCAGGAGGCAACACTCACATCATAGTCTATGTAAACAGTATCCTGTGGAGTTGTCCAGTGCAAAACTTCTGTGGCCATAGGTTTGAGAAGTGCTGTAGTGTAGGGAATGAGACTCATGGTGGACTTCATAGGTGAGATAGAGATTAACCAAATGGGGAGATGAAGGAAGTCATTGCTGGGCAAAAAAAACAACAAAAGCCTTGAGGCTGTAACTGGAATAATTGGTTTTAAGGGCAAATCTTTTGTAAAATTCCAGCTGTATAACAAACTTCTCTAAAGCTAAATAATAAAATAATGTTCTTCAGCAGTTCTTTTGTAACTTATATTTACTGTGTTTTTCATAAAGGTAGAAAAAAATTACCAATAATTTCAGAACAAAAGTCACCATTATTACCATTGACATTTAAAAACATAATGTTTTATGGTGGAATAATCTTCAAAAAATACTGCCTCATCAGTGTTTTTTGCAAGTCCATTCCTGTGTTTCTTTCATTTTTCTCTAAAACAAAAATCTGTATCCAGCTCTTGATTATGTGTATAAAACTATGTGTGAATAAAGATAGTATCAGGAACTTCATTCATCTTATTATCGTTTCTATTATTCAGGATATGGAATAAGATCCCCACAGGTCCCTAACTATCGTTGGATATTACATTAATGATTATTATACATATTTTCTGGGGGAGTAGTGATGCAGTTAAAGCATGCCGTGGACTTTGACCCCGTGTTCTTCTGTTAGCCAGACTGAAGCGAAAGCTGTAGTCTGCATTTTCTTTCTACCCATTCACGTAGATAGGTGGCAGCATAGTATCTTTTCTAGCCCATCTTTAAATTCCAAAGCTGAATGGAATTGCTTGGGTCAGAAAAGAAAGTGTTAACTTTCTTGTTTTAATTTTCGTGTTTTTTAAGGCGAAAGTGTTTATTCATTAAACAACAACAAAAAAAAATGAGTTGCACTTTGACCATTGATGTAATGGCACTTAACCTGTATTCAGTAGAAAACTGGTACGCTGTATGTTGTGCTCATGGTAAAGACAGTTGAGAGAAAGCAGGTTGTTCACAAATTCTGGGAAATGAACAGATTGGGAGCCTGATTTTCTTCCATTTCTCTCTTCTCCTCGCCTTCTGTTTTCAGGAGAGCTCTTTCTGAGCTGGATTATTTTAATTTCTTTGCAAGTGCCCCATTGTTTTTTATAGTAACTTAATGCTTTTTAGATTTCTTCTTAATCTTTACTTTAAAAATATTCTTTTATCATGAACGTTCAAAGATTTGTATGTTTTTACCATGTGAAGTTTTGAGGAAATACTTGAATTTATCTTTTGTTGAGGGAAGTAAGGACTAAGATGTGCAGGAGATAAGGAATTTATAGTTTATCATGAATCAATGCCCAAATTTAGGATTTATTTTTTAAGCTATAGATATTGATTTATATTCTGAGTCTTATACTAAAAAAAGGCCTATGAACCTAAAAAGAATTAGTATTTACTATCTTTATCAGAAATAGTAACTAAAAAAATCCCCAAATTCTCAGTGTAAAAAATGCATATCTAGAAAAATTGCAGAAACTTGAGTAATAGTTTTGTTTTCTAAATAAATGGAGATAAATTAAACATTTTTGTTAGAATCACAAAATCAATAAAGGTTATAAACTTTGAGATGTTTGGAGAAGTTTTTCAGATGTTAGACATTAAATTAGTTTGCATCATTTGCATTTATCATTCCAGTATAATGTTGAATTTTACTTAAAACCCCTCTCGAAAGTAATGTTTGACTTTAAATATTTATTGGCATGAAAATCATTGTCTAGGTTGTAAAACCTGTGGATTGGGTAATGATTTGGCATTTCAGTGAATAAAATAGATGGATATTGAAGAAAATGAACTTTCATTTTTTACCAAGGTCCATATTTGACTATTTCACATAGTTACTTTAAATGCTTATAAGCAGACGCCTAGTCATTTGGTATATTATCAAACTCTGTTTCATTTTATTGGGTACTGGTTATTTACCAAAACCAACACTAGAAAATTATGGTTTTTAATTAAATATGAAGGAAAGTACCACTATATTTAAAGAGTATACCTTCTTAAATTTATTGTATGTATCCATGAAGATTTTATTGGTAACATGTTTTCTTTTTATATTATTCTGGATTTGTATATTACTTGGATTAGTGGAAAATGTCTACTCATTTGAAATATTTCTGAAGGGATAAATAGTATGGTTGCCGTCTTACAGGTATGGTAGCTGAAATTCAGAGAAGTTCAATACCTTGTCCAATCACAAAATTGCCACTTGACAGAGGTGTGATTTGGGTCCATGTCCCTAAATCATGTTCTTGCTATTACCAAATCCTATTCAAGCTCCCATTCAATACTACTTTTTGCATTTTTCCCTCAAGAAATTTTTTAGCAATATTATGGTAGGATTAAAAATATTAAATATATTTTAAAATACTAAACATCTTAATATCTGCTCTTCAGAGAAAGCTCAGTGAACCTCCTGATTGGTAGATTAATATTTTGCTGTTTTCATTGAGACAGTCTGTTATATCTTATAAAGGCATCATAGTGGGTTAAAAATATTTTTTTAAATCTGTACCTGCTGGAAATCAGATGCAGGCAATGTTTACTATTTCTCTACATGAGAAAATACAAGCTTTTTAAAAAAATAATGTGTGGCTATTACTGTCAGAGATTATACAGCTAATCTTTGATGGTATACCACTTTAATTCTAAAATTATGTCCTTTAGCTTCGTTTTAGATGAAGTGGATTCTGATAATTTCTAATTATTGTATACTTATTTTTATGTGAAGGGGAAAAGCATACTAACTGCGTCTAAGGCTATGAGAGCAGTGAGTGACAGAAGGGGAAGAGAGGAGAGAGAATTTCAATAAAGGAAATGCTGCCAAAATTCAGAAGAAGAAAATAAATAATGTTTAGCAGCCTAGCCAACTCTTCTGCTAGGAAGATACATTATTATTATTCCAATTAGCTGGTATCTAATAGTGTTGCTAGGGATTTGATGTCAGAACTGTGCCACAGAATTATTTGCCTAGCCTTTTGGCTAACAAAAAAAAGAAATAGCCAGAAGACTTGGCTGCAGGTAGCTTTGAATATTGGTAAATCTTTTCATAATTTATTTTAATCTTTTCCTATAATCAGTTTTAAAGTAGCCTGAGTACTTCTGCTATTTAAAAAAATATTGTAGCCTTAATAATAACTTTTGTTTTCTTAATATCTAGAAGGTCATTTATTTTGTTCACTGAAGAATGGAAAAAAATTGCTAAAATACACATTTAGCTTTTTAGATTTTTGGAAAGAATAGCCAAGAGTCACGAATAGCCAAGAGTATTGTGGAATTAAAATTGATATGAGATGAAAATTATTTTTAACGCTAATATAAAAGTAATTTGGCTTTTTTGTTCCTGTTTCCTGAGATGCTAGTAGAGATATTCCTTAGTAATATTTTTTATTTGTTTTTGCTTGAAAAGAATAATGTCAGATATACAGTTTATATTTCTAAAGAAATAAGAATAATCTATTTATTCTAACAATTGCCAATTCCATTTGTCAGTATATCTCTACGTTTTTGGTGAGAGATGGAACACAGAAACCTTATAATAAATCTTAATCCTGTCCTACAATACCAGGTTGACTGAGTATATGTCCTCATTAAACATGTCTCCATAGTCAGTTATAAATATTAATAGCATTTAACATAGAAAATTTAGCAGTTTTTATTTCTCTGTAAAACTGTTATAGTTACTGTGAATTTAAATGGTTAAAACCTGGCAGCAATTTTATTGTCTTACTCTTCTTTTACTTTTACCAAACACTGTAGCACTGCATTAATTGGTGAATGTAGTAAGGAAGTATGTTATCCTGTTCTTTTATTGGATTGCCCAAACTTTTCTAGAATTTTTACTGCTAAAATATGGTCAGGCAGACAAAATAATTTTTCTGGAATACTTCACCCTCAGCCATGAACCTGACAGTCAGATGCTAGTGAAATACGCTCTGTAAGACAGTTGCATACATATGACTACCAAAATTTAGTGGATAATTCTGAACACTCAATGATAGCCATTAGGGAGGTATAAATAATTATTTGTTTCACTTTAGATATTAATTGCCATTAGGATGTAATAAGACTGAGAAAAGTACATTTACCTGAGCGCTGGGTTGGGAAGTGGAGGGGTTTTATGTAGAATAAGCTTGTAACTTCTTTTCCTATGTTTTGGAATATAATAAACTTAAGCTAAGGCTCATTCCAAAAAGTGCTCATAACCATACAGATATCATAGGATTTTATTTTAGGATTAAATTAAGATTGCTTATTTTAATGTCAGAGTATTTGCCTTATGAACCTACCCTCAGCGTGTGAAGTTGGTTATTTAGTTATTTTGAAAATTCAAATCTGTATGCTTTAGATATCTCAGATGTGATCTAAGCTGTTTCTGTTATTTTTATTTTTTAATTTTACGATTTTTACGGTCTCCAGGTGTTTCTATTCTTTAACAACAGAGAAAAACAAAATCCTTTACCAGTGGGTACAGTGGTTCTCAGTTGGGAGGAGGTTGACTTTCCCCCACACAAAACATTTGGTAATGTCTGGAGACGGTTTTGGTTGTCGCAGCTAGGGGAGTGCTACTGGCATCTAGTGGCTGGAGGCCAGGGATTCTGCTAAATGTTCTGCAGTGCACAAGAGAGTCCCCTGCAACACAGCATTATCCAGCCGAATGTCAGTAGTGCTGAGGTTGAGAAACTCTTTTGTAGGAGGAAGATCACAAAGGAAAAAAAAATATTTTTACTTTTCAGAGTAGTCTTATAAAAACACAGAAAAGTACGTATAAGGTATGGTTTATAAATAAAAATTGCTTCAAACTCATTGATAGGAAAATTGTCATTTTATATATAAAATTTTATTTCACAGCTTTTTATTTTAATAAATTGTGAGGAACATTTATTCAGTTATTCAGTACATATTATTGAGTGTCTGCTCTATTCACTTCCCCTTCGTCTAGGCTCTGAAAAAAAGTTCCTGTGTTTAAGGAGCTTACGTTCCGATTAGAGAAGATAGGCAATAAACAAATACATGGTAAACAATATAAGTATTATGATGTATAATGCAGCAAGGTACAGGGATGGATATAGTCAAGGAAGACCTTTCTCTAGAGACACTCGAGCAGAGACCTGGAACTCAAGCAAGTCACTGTTGTTGACATTCTCAAGGAACAGTGAGGAGACCAGTGTATCTTGAGTGGAGTGAGTTAGGGACAGAGCAATAGGAGATGATGAGTTGAGAGTAGTAAGGGCTGTGATTGGACTGGAGACTTTATTGAGATAGTTGGTGGTTGGGACTTTGTAAGCTATTGGAGGCTTTTGAGCCATTACACAATCTCATTTTCATTTTAGAAAAAAAAACCTGATTGCTATGAAAAATAAAGGACAAGGATAATAGCAAGAAGACCAGCTACTAGGCTGCTAAAATACAGTCCAAATATGAAATGATTATTAGTAGTGATAGAAGCCTTTACAAGTGGTCTATTATAGTTTGAAGAGCTAACAGAATTTGGTAATAATTTGAATGTGGGCTATGAGATAGAATGTGAAACGTCAAGGATATTTCCAGGACTTCACTGCCCAAACAACTGGAAGAATGGAGATACCAATTACTGAGAGGGGGAGCCTGACGGAAGAATAGGTTCTGGGAAGAAGTTAAAGATTTTGGTTTTACACATGTTTACTCTGCCTAGTTGACTTCCAGGGACAGATGTTAATTAAGCAGCTAGATACAAAAATCTGGATTTCAGTGGGGTGGTCTGAGCTAGATAAATAAATTTGGGAGCTTTCGGCATAAAGATGGTATTTAAAGACATGGAAACTGATTGGAGATTTCCTAGAAGTAATTCGAAATAGAAAAGAAGAGAGTTCTGAAGACCAAACTAGGCACTCTTCAGTTTTTGAAGTTCGAAAGATGAAACGTACAAGAAAGGTGACTAAGACTGCAGCCAGTGAAACAGGAGTAGAATGGTGGTGAGAGAGGGTCGAGAAAGGTGGTGGTAAATTGAAAGAGAAATTTTCATGGTGGACTGTGGAATATAAACAAGTAGGGAGTTGAATGTATTGGGGAAAGCCAATGACATGGTGGTTGGGCCAAGGAATTGGAGCTCCCGTCGGGGTTGAGAATTTGTTAGCATTGATAGTCAACAGGGAGTTAGCTGAAATCTTGAAATTGTAATTATGTTATGAGTTACAGTTCTTAGAAATGATAAGCTATAGTATATAGTCTTAGAATTTGAATTGAGATTATTATATAAGATTATAGGAAGATATGAGCTGAAGGAATTCACAGATCAAGTATTTAATTATTTGTTAGATCATAAATAGCCAAATCTGACTCTTCATTTAGCTTGCATTAAGAGGTGGTGCCCCTTACTGCCTAGTTTTGTAACATTTAAAAAGTTTTAAATGATACAGTTCTAAAAGATTATGAGATAGGAGTATAGGAATATTATTAATATTTCATGAGAGTGACCCTCTCCTCCTCTGCAGGTTTATGTGTAAGGACATAAGTATGTTTATGTACATGTTGCCTGTGTGTTTCTTTTTCTGTGTTTATTGCTGCTATTATACATGTGAAACAGTCCTTGCAGATACTTTTCTCTGTCTCTTCACATGTTGAGGGAGGAAAGAGACAGTTCTTTGTCCAACTTTCTTTGTTTTAATTCATTCATTTAATAAATATTTGTTGAGCTGGAGCTGATTCTATGTTCCAGGCACTCATCATTGAACAAGACAGGCAAAAGTCCCCATCTTCAAGAAACTCGTATACTGCTAAGAGAGACAAAACCACAAAGAAATAGATATATGTCAGATGGAGATAAATACTATGAAAAAAATAAAATACTGCAAGGAAATAGGGAATACTGGGATTTTCTGTGATTTGGTCAAGGAAAAGATATCTGATAAGGCGATATTTAAGTAGAAACCTGAAGAAAGTGAGGGGAGTATGCATGTGGTTGTCTGGGGAGTCTTCTGGGAAGAACAAATGCAGCAGTCCTGATTTGAAAGTTCGCTAGCTGTGTCTGAGAAATAGCAAGGAGGTCAGTGTAGTTGGAGGTGAGCCAGGAAGAAAGTGGTAGATGAGATCAGAGAGCTGGTCTGACTCTTCCTCTCCTTTTTTCCTGTCTTTCACATCCTTTTCTGTGTCTTATTTGACAAATTTTTGTCTCTCTTTTTTATAGGCCATTTATAACTAACTTTTATGTTTTATATGTATTTTAAGAGTTTGGTTTTCTAAAATTAATAAAAGTGTTTTTATATTCTGTATTTCACTGTCACAACTTTTTGTACCTTTTATATTGTAAAATGTGATACACATATGAAGGAGTGCATAAAATTAAAAACAGTTAAGTGAATCATCCTGATGTTTTTTTGGGGCAACATTTGAAGATTTATCCTTTTTGTTACTTTAGATACAGTTTATTTTCATTGTTGTGAATCCTCATAATATTTCATTTCATATAAAGCCATTTATTCATTCTGTTGATGGACATTTACTTTGTTTCTAGTTTTTGGAGGTTATAAATAATGCTATTGTAAGCAGCCTTGTTTATTCCTCCCACTGTACATGTGCATGTGTTTCACTTAGATGTATAGCTAGAAGTGCTGGTGTTCAAAGGTTAAGTAGTATGCTCCTTTAGATAGTGTTAAACAGTTTTCCAAAATAGTTGTACTCATTTAAACTCCTAACAGTAGAGTATATAAATTCTGATTGCCTCATATCCTTACTAATACTTAAGTCTTCTTAACATTAACCATTTGGTATGTATGAGCAGTACTTCATTGTGTTTTAATTTACATTTCTCTGATGACTAATGATACTGAACCCCTTTCATATATTTACTGATTATATGACTGGCCTATTTGGCAAAGTGTGCCTATTTAAGTATTTTTCCCATTTGACTTTTTCTTGGTAATTGTAGGGCGTTTTAGATTAGTCCTTTTTTTGGAATGTGTTGTAAACATCTTCCACTGTTTGGTTTATCTTTTTGCTCTCTTAATGGCATTTTTTGGTAAACAGAGGTTTTAAATTTTAATGGACTCCACCTTATCAACTGTTTCATTTTTTGGTAGTGTTTTTTGGGTTCAATTTATAAAATATTTTTCTATCCTTTCTAAAACCAATGTAATTCTCCTTTATTATCATCTAGGTACTATATTTTTCTGTCTTTCACATTTCTACCTGGAATTGAATTTTGTGATTCTCATGAGATAGAAGTCAGGGTTTCAGTTTTTTCATAGATGAATAGTCAATTGATTTAGCACCATTTATTGAAAAGATAATTCTTTCCCCTCTGCTCTGTAGTGCCATCTTTCTCATAATCATGATTCATATGTGTATGTGTCTGTTTCTGTTTCTTTTCTAGTCTGTTGATCTATTTGTCTCTCCTTGTGGAGAGACAATACCACACTGTCATTACAACTATGGTTTTATAAGAAATGTTATTATCTAGTAGAACAGTAGTTTTTAACCTTTTTTTTCATTCCCATTTTCCTCCTATGGAAATTTTCTCCTCTCACCACCCCTGTGAAGTTAAGTACTAAGAAACAAGATTTTGTCCGATAAGATTGTGTAGAGCCACAAGCCATAGTGATAGCTAAGACTTTTTTTCTCCCTCTAAGAACCAGTTTTCTCCCACTTGGGAGCAAAACTTGCCCTGTCGAGAATACATGCAGTAGAACCGACTTTCCTACCTTGCTCTGTTTATATGAGCCTCATGGTATTCTTTGTGTTTGTTTTTTCCTATGAAATAAAGAAACAGCTTAGCAATTTTTACAGACTAAAGCAAAGTAAAAACAAACAAACAAACAAAATATATATATATATATATAAACTCCCACCAGTAGAGTACATAGTATGTACATACAATGTATATAGTGTGTACGTACATACTATGTGTATAGTATGTAATGTGGTTATATATAAGCAACCTGACCAAATTGAGTTTATCCTAGGAATGAAAGGTGGTTTTTGCACTAGAAAATAAGTCAGTATATTTTATCACATTAACAGATTAGAAAAAAAAATTCAAATAGAGCATCTCAGTGTATGAGGACAAAGATAAAATTCAGGATTCATTCAGGTTACACACTCTTAGTAAACTAGAACTAGGAGAACTTTCATAATCAGATAAATGGTCTTTCTCCCTGACGCCCTTAAAAAAAAAAAACACAAAATCAACCAACTATAGCATGCTAAGATGAAATGTTGACTTCTTCCCTCCAGGTTGGGGACAAGGCATTGATGCCCCCACTATCACCATTATTATTATTAAACATACTACCAGAAATTCTAGCCAATGCAGTAAGACAAGAGAAAGAAAAAAAAGGTACAACTGCTGAAGGAAATAAAACTGTCATTACACATAGATGATGTAATTGTATAAATGATTTATCTATAGATTCTTTTGGGTTTAAAAAATGTATAAAAAATGTGAATGTATAAAAAAAGTGACTATGAAACAATATTTTTAAAAATCTATTTTTATATGCTCACAAACAAGCCTTTAGACAATGAAATTAATAGCAAATGCCATTTATAATAGAATCAAAAAACAGGAAATTACTGAATTAAATATGACAAAGTGCAAGGCCTTTAGAAGAAACTTAATGAAAGATAATGGAGAGAATATATTATACGTGAATGTATGCCTGAGTATGTGTTGTAACTTGAAAATCTAACTTTAAAATTTTTATGCAAATACGAATTATCTGGAATAATCAAGACATTCTTGCAAAAGAATAAGATGGGATGACATGGCCTACCAGGTATTGAGACTTATTACAAAGCCATAATAACTAAGACATTTGTCACTGTTGCAGGGATAAACAAACCAAGGGAACAGAGTAGAGAGCCCATGCATGTATGGATACTTGATCTCAGGTCACTGAAGAAATGACAGCTTGTTAGATAAGTCATTCTGGAACAGCTGAATATTCATATACAAAAAGTAAATTCAGATTCCTATCTTTCACTGTGCACAAAAAAATTAAATAATAATTCTATGTGAATTAGTGACCTAAATGTGAAAGGCAAAACTTACAAAGCTTTTAAAAGGCTTTACAAGATAATATAGGAGAATGCCATTATTACTTCAGCATCAGGAAAGATTTCTTAAATAGGATATAAAAAGCACTAAAGGAAAAGATTGATACATTGGACTACTCAAAATTAAGACTTGAGTTTATAAAAAGGTGCCATCAAGAGAGTGAATAGGGTAGTTTCAGAGCAGGAGAAGATATTTGCAATATGCAACTGAAACATAGCAATATCCAAAATGTATGAAGAAGGAGTTAGTAACCTTTACCTTTAGGGTTGGGGTGAGGGAGAACCAGCAATGGGGAAGGAATACACAGAAGGCTCTGCTTGGTTTCAGATGTCCTAATTCTTGAGAGGATACTGTTAACTTTTCTTCTTCTTCTTCTTCTTCTTCTTCTTTTTTTTTTTTTTTATTTTGGAGACAGAGTCTCACTCTGTTGCCCAGGCTGGAGTGCAGTGGCACTATCTCGGCTCACTGCAACCTCCACCTCCCAGGTTCACGTGATCCTCCTTCCTCAGCCCCCCTAGTAGCTGGAATTACAAGCACGGACCACCATGCCCTATTTTATTTTTATTTTTATTTTTATTTTTTAGTAGAGACAGGGTTTCACCTGTTAGCCAAGCTAGTCTCAAACTCCTGACCTCAGGTGATCCACCCACCTTGGCCTCCCAAAGTGCTGGGATTAACAGGCATGAGCCACCATGCCCGGCCCAGTGTTACTTTTCTTTAAACTGAACACATGTGTTTTATGAATTTATCTGTATATTAGCACATTTCTTAACAAAAATGGAAGAAATGTAAACAATAAAGAAATACATTTATTGATTATATTAGTTTGGTAGGCCTGCCTTAAGAAAATACAACAAACTGGGTGGCTTAAACAACAGAAACTCATTTTCTCACATTCTGGAGGCTACAGCTCCAAGATCAGGATGTCAGCAGGTTAGTTTTCTCCTGACACCTCTGTCTTTGGCTTGCAGATAACCACCTTCTCTCTGTCCTCACATGGTCTTTCCTCTGGGAACATCCATGGTGTCTCTCAGTGTGTCCAAATTTCCTCCTTTTATAAGGGAACCAGTCAGATTGGATTGGTGCCCACCCTAAGGGCCTCATTTTATTTTAGTCACTGCTTTAAAGGCCTTGTCTCCAACTACAGTCAAATTCTAAGGTACAGGGGTTAGGGCTTCAACATATGAATTTTGGGGGACCCAATTGAGCCCATAACACTGATTATGTAGTAAAGATCTCGGATAGCAAATGGGTTCCTGTGATTTGGATAAAAATTTTTAAGCCAATTTTTGGATTCAAAAAGTGTTAAATCTAAAAAAGTCTTAAGACAGAAGTAAAGATGTACTCTAGAGAACAGTGTTAAGTGACTCAAAATATGGATTTAGTGCTGATGATGTTAATTATGCATGTGTGAACTTGGAATACAGTTGTTTTTTTGAAAATGTAAAAGTGATAAAAAGCAATTTCTAGATTAAAGTTTTTTTACTACTGTATTTTACATAAATACTTTAAATATAAATGTATAACCAAATGAATAAATGTAATATTATAAGTAGATCTTTTAGTCTCATCTCCATCCTTGACATTTATAAATTGTAGTTGGCCAAAAATTATTTTAAAATCTTTTCACTGGGAGAAGAGTGGATGGATTTTATTTGGTCATAGATGGTAATTTTAGTACAGTAAGCTCTGCTATAATGCAATATGTGCATTCCTAAAAATCACTTCACTGTGTAAAACCATGCATTAAAACCACAGGGCTTACCACTCCGAAACTTTGTCTGTGACACTTAAAAGGATAGGAATCTAATAAAAGCAACAGCACTCTTTTGTAAATGTTAAATGATTAAGAAATACATAAATACTATGATAAACATGGCACTTTACCTTGAGAAAGACCTGAAGTTTTCTTATGGAAGTGAGCATCAGGAGGGTTTCAGAATGTGAATTATTGTGAAGTGATGGAAGGGAGGGTCTGTGAAATTGGAGGGAAAGTTGTAATACCAGATGTGGGTGTGTGTGGCTTATAGCATGGAAGATAAACTGAGGTAGCTGGTAGATGTTTGACGGGTGAGTGTGTTTTGTGTATTCCTACATATTTTGGTTCATCTGGGTACAATTTTTTGTGTTCATCTAGGATTTTTTCGCAGAGAAAAGTGTGCATAAGAATGATTGCCGTGGTCAAACTTGTTTAATGTATCCATTATGTTAGAACAAATTTGTGTTTTTAAATAGCATTAATACAGAATTTACTTAATTTTTTATATCGTCCGCAGGCCCATCATTTTGGTTTTATATGTTTTATAGGGATTCTATATTGGGTTCTTTTTACTGAAGTTTTGAAATGATTGCCTAATATTTACCTGCTACATAACGTTTTAAGTGTCTTGCTGAATTCTAAGTTTTTCCAGGCTAATGAATAAGTAATGTGGATGTGGAATCAGATTTTTGCTTGAGTCTGGTGGTGACTCAATATAATACACACAGAAAAGTATCAGTTCTTTTGTTTCAAGCAAGCATACTATCTCTGGTGGCCTTTCTATTTTTGAAGTTGCTATTAGGATACTTTTATCCTTAACATGAATCAGTATAAAAGAAAGCATGTGGGTGGCTGTGTTTGGGTGTCCTTTCCATCCACTTGGTGCTTTTATTTTTTGTGGTTGTTTTATTCCACAGCTTAGCAACAGCAGATTTCCAGCAGAAGTCTTAGTTCTTCAACTCTCTCTCCTTCCTCTGGTCTGGTTGGTTGGTAACAGTGAGGGTAAATGAAATGCTTCTTGTTTTTCTGTCTTCCTACCACAGTATCTTTGGTTTACTTTTAGGAGCCTCATTTTCAATCTCTGAGCCAGAAGACCTGCTTTTAAATCACAGCATTTCAATTCCTCCCTCCTATCTAGGCATTCCTTTATGTTTCTACAGTACTCTGCATGCATGCCTGTTATAGAATGTATCACACTGTTTTGGAATTTTCCAAAGTTGGGCTCTCTTTCTAAATAAACTGTACTTCTTGAGGGCACGGACCATATTTTTATCATTTATACATTTCTGTTACGTAACACAATGTTTGTCAGTGGTGGTTGGGTGACTGGATGGAAGAATGAATGAAGTAGGCTTGAAGAGAGCTGTACTTATGATCCTATTATATATGATTTCTCTCCATTTTGACCACGTTAATGATTTCTAGATATCTTGGTCACTTGAACTTTAATAATATGAATCATGCAGTGTATTCAAACTTTTTAGCAGAGAAATAATAAAATTCCTTTTGTAAACCAAAGATCGTACAACCATCTATGTTTTGTTTTGTTTTGGGTTTCTTTTTCTTTTCTTTCTTTCTTTTTTTTTTTTTTTTTTTGCCCAAAATAGGTTCAAAAAACAAACAAGGCTAACTTGCACCTAAGATTGAGGAGTTTTGATGCAGTAGAGTAGTAAACTTCTATATTTTCCAGCTCGCTATTGTAAATTAAAATACCTATTTTTGAAATTTTAAAATATTTATACATTGATTTAAATAGAAGTATAAAAGAGGGAGAGGTAGTTCTTTTAAGATAATAAGGAAGATGTGTTATGGCTCAATTCTTGATTATTATTGCAACTGTAAGCAATATAAGCAACTCTGAATGGTTTTTAAGACTTTCTTTTTCTTTTTAGGACCTCTTTGTTTTTAGACATGAATTGGCCATAATGAGATTAGCAGCCTTTATGGGCATTACTATGTTAGTTGGAATAACTGGACTCTTTTACACTCAACTAATTGGCATTATCACAGTAAGTATATTTTTAATGTAAAGTAACATTTATGAATATATTGCCTAATTATGAATGTAATTCTCAAAAGTTATAGAAAGTTTAGAAATCAAAGGAGAAAATTACCCATGCTTTTTAATACTTCCGTATGCTTATGTAATTGTAAAGTAGTTATAATCAAGTACAAAGTACACACATTTTTGTATCGTGTTTTTAAAAGCTAACAAATACAGTGTTTTTATATGACTGTAGACATCATGTTTGTAGTTTTTTACTGATACACAGTATCTTACATATTTATGGGGTACATATGAGTATTTGTTACATGCATATAATATATAATGATCAAATCAGAGTATTTGGGGTCTCCATCACCTTGAGTATTTATCATTTCTATGTATTAGGAACATTTCAAGTCCTCTCTGCTAGTTACTTTAAAATATACATTGTTGCTGACTGTAGTCACCCTACTGTGCTACTGAGCATTGTAACTTATTTCTTCTAACTGTGTGTTTATAACCGTTAACCACACTCTCTTCGTCCCCCCCTCCACCCATGCACCCTTTCCAGCCTCTTGTATCTCTCATTCAATTCTTGACCTCCGTGAGATCAGCTTTTTTGGCTCCCACATATGAGTGAGAAAATACGGTATTTGTCTTTCTGTGCCTAGTTTGTTTCACTTAACATAATGACCTCCAGTTCCATCCATGTTGCTGCAAATGACAGAATTTCATTCTTTTTATGGCTCATAGTATTATTACATTGTGTATATATACCAAATGTTTAAAATTCATTCATCTGTTGATAGACACTTAAGTTGATTTTGTATCCTTGCACTTGTGAATAGTGCTGTGATAAACGTGCAAGTGCACGTATCCCTTTGATATACTGATTGTTTTTTTCCTTTGGATAAATACCCAATAGTGGTTTGCTGGATCTTATGGTAGTTCTATTTTTAGTTTTTTGAGAATTCTCAGTATTGTTTTCCTTAGTGATTATGCTAATTTACATTCCCACCAACAGTGTACAAGAGTTGCCTTTTCTCTGCATGTTTGCCAGCATCTGTTACTTTTTGTCTTTTTAATAAAAGCCGTTCTAAGATGATATCTTATTGTGGTTTTGACTTGGATTTCCCTGTTGATTAATGATGATGAGTACTTTTCATATACCTGTTGGCTATTTGTATATCTTCTTTTGAGATATGCGTATTCATGTCCTTTGCCCACTTTTTAATGGTACCATTTTTTTTTATTGTTGAGTTCCTTGTATATTCTGGGTAGTGTCCCTTGTCAAGCAAATAGTTCAAGTGTTTTCTCTCATTCTACAGGTTGTCTCTTCACTCTGTTGATTGTTTATTATACAGCTTTTTAATTTAATAGAGTCCCATTTGTCTGTATTTGTTGTCTGCACTTTTTGAGGTCTTAGCTCATAAAATTTTCATCTAGACCATGTCCTGAAATATTTTTCCTAAGTTTTCTTCTGGTAGTTTCACAGTTGTAGGTTTTATGTTTAAGTCTTAAATACATCTTGAGTTGGTTTCTGTATATGGTGAGAGATGGGGTCCAGTTTCAGTCTTCATTCTTATGCATATGGATATCCAATTTTCCCAGCACTTCCCATTTATTCAAAAGACTTTTTTTTCCCAATGTATGTTCTTGATGCCTTTGTCAAAAATCAGTTGGCTGTAAATATATGAATTTATTTCTGGATTCTCTATTCTGTTCCATTGGTTTGTGTGTCTATGTGTCTGCTTTTATATGGATACTATGCTGTTTTGGTTACTATAGCCTCATAATAGACTTTGAAGTCAAGTAACGTGATGCCTGCAGCATTGTCCTTTTTGCTTAGGATTTGTTTGACTATTCAGGCCCTTTTTTGACTTCATACAAATTTTAGGATTGTTTTTTCTAATTATGTGAAAAATGATGTTGGTATTTTGATACTGATTATATCAAATCTGTAGATTGCTTTGGGCAGTATGGTCATTTAACAATAATAATTCTTCTGATCCATGATCATGGGATAGCTTTCCTTTGTTTGTCTCCTCTTTTAATTTCTTTCATCAGTGCTTTGCAGTTTTCCTTATAGAGATCTTTTACCTCCTTGGTTAAATTTATTCTTAGAGTGTTGTTGTTGTTGTTGTTGTTGGAGCTGTTGTAAATGGGATTGTGTTTTTTATTTCTTTCTCAGCTAGTTCATTATTGATGTATAGAAACGCTACTGATTTGCTGATTTTTGTATGCTGATTTTGTATCCTGTGACTTTACCGAATTTAATTATCAGATTGAAGAGTTTTTTGGTAGAACGTTTAGGTTTTTCTTGATATAAGATACCATCAGCACAAAAGGCCATAGATGGCCTTTATTATGTTGTAGTATGTTTCTTCTGTGCTTAGTTTGTTGAGAGTTCCAGTTCCTTCCTCTTCAATTTTTTGAAATACTGTGAGGAGAATTGGTGTTAGTTCTACTTATTTTAACACTTGGTAGAATTTGCAGTGAAGTTGTCTGGGTCCTGGACTTTTCTTTCTTGGGAGACTTTTTATTACTACTTTGATATTGTTACTTTTTATTGGTTTGTTCGAGTTTTCTATTTCTACCCAATTCAATCGTGGTAGGTTTTATGTGTCTAGGAATTTATCATTTACTCTAGGTTTTTCAGTTTGTTGGTATATAGTTGTTCATAATAATCTTTGATAATCTTTGTATTTCAGTGGTATCAGCTGTAATGTCTTCTTTTTCACGTCTGATTTTGTTTACTTGGGCCTTCTCCTTGGTTAGTCTTGAAAGTGGTTTATTCACTTGTTTATCTTTTCAAAACACCAACTTTTTGTCTTATTGCTTCTTTGCATTCTTTTTTTTAGTCTCTTTTGCTTTTACATCTCATCTGGTCTTCATTATTTCTTTCCTTCTACTAATTTTCAGTTTGGTTCGTTCTTGCTTTTCTGGTTCCTTGAGGTGCATCATTAGACTGCTTGAAATCTTTCTACTGTTTTGATATAGGCATTTATTACTGTAAACTTCCCTCCTAGCACTGCTTTTGTTGTAGTCCATAGGTTTTGGCATGTTTCATTTTCATTTTCATTTGTTTTAAGAAAGTGATTCCCTACTTAGTTTCTTTCTTGGCCCACTGGTTGTTAAGAACCACGTTGCTTAATTTCCATGTATTTGTATAGTTTCCAAAGTTCCTCTTGTTATTGATTTTTAGTTTTATTCCACTGTGGTCTCAGAAGATACTTGATAGAATTTAGATTTTTTTCATGTTTCTTGAGACTTGTTTTGTGTCCTAACCTATGGTCTATCTTGGAAAATGTTCCATTTGCTGATGAGAACAATGTGTATTCTGTAGTTGGATGAAATGTTTTGTAAATATCTATTAGGTCCAGTTGGTCTAGAGAGCAGTTTAAATCTGATGTTTCTTTGTTAACTATTTTACTAGATCTGTCTAATGCTGAGAATCCTGTGTCCAAGTCCTCAACTATTATTATATTAGAGTCTATCTTTCCCTTTAAATCTAATACTTGGTTTATATATCTGGGTACTCTGGTGTTGGGTGCGTATGTATTTAGAGTTGTTACATCTTCTTGCTGAATTAATCTCATATAATGGCCTGCTTTGTAACTTTTTACTATTTTTAACTTAAAGTCTGTGTATCTGATATAAGTATAGCTAGCTATTTCAGCTTACTTTTGGTTTCCATTTGCTCGGAATATCTTTTTCTGTCTCTTTACTTTGTCTATATGTGTCTTTACAGGTGAGATGAATGTTTTGTAGGCAGCATATTGTTGTGTGATGTTTGTTTTTTTAGTCCATTCAGAAGGCCTATATGTTTTAAATGTGGAGATTAATCCATTTACATTAAAGATTATTATTGATATGTGAGGGCTTGCTCCTGTCGTTTTATTAATTGATCTCTGATTGTTTTATATATCCTTTGTACCTTTCTTTTTCTTGTATTGTTTATCATTGTGGTGTGGTGGTTTTCTGTAATGGTAACATTAGAGTTCTTCCTCTTCCTTATTTGTGTGTTTGCTCTGCCAGTGGGTTTTAATTTTTTTAAAAAAAATTGAGACAGAGTCTTGCTCTCTTGCCTAGGCTAGACTGCAGTGTTGCAATCTCGGCTCACTGCAACCTCCACCTCCCAGTTTCAAGCAATTCTTGTGCCTCAACCTCCCAAGAGTGGGTTTTATACTTTCAAGTGTTTTTATGATGGTAGCTATCATCCTTTCGTTTCCAAGTGTAGGACTCTCTTAAGCATTTCTTGTAGGTCCAGTCTAGGGGTGATAAAGTCCCACAGCTTTTGCTTGTTATCACCTGCCTTTTTCCTTTATTTATGAAGGATAATTTTGCTGGAAATAGTATTTTTGTCTGAAAGTGTTTTTCTTTCCACATTTTGAATGTGTTATCCCATTTTCGCCTGGCCTATAAAGTTTCTGTGGAGAAATACACTGTTAGTCTGATGGAGATTCCTCATATGGGACTTGATGCTTTTTTTCTTGCTGTTTTTGCAATTCTCTCTTTGTCTTTGACTTTTGATAGTTTGGTTATGATGTGCCAGAGAGGACCTTTTTGCATTGTATCTGTTTGGGGATCCCTGAGCTTCCTATACTTAGGTGTCTAGATCACTTGCTAGACTTGAGAAGTTTTCAGCTGTTATATCCTTAAGTAGGTTTTCTAGGATTTTTGTTTTCTCTTTATCTTCTGGGACATTACAAATTAAAGTATTTTGTCACTTTATGGTGTTCAATATGTCACGTAGTCTTTGTTCATTTTTTAAATGCTTTTTTCTTTATTTTTGTTAGACTGGGTTATTTAAAAATACTTGTCTTCAAGTAATGAAATTCTTCCTTCTTGATCTATTCTATTATCGAAACTTTGAAATATATTTTGTATTTCATTTAATGAACTCTTCAGTTGGTTTGGTTCTTTTTTATTTGTATTTGTTTAGTAAATTCCTCATTCAGGTCTGGAATTGTTTCTCTAATTGCTTCATATTTTCTGTATTCTCTTTATCTCAATGAGCTTCTTTAATATTATTTTGAATTATTTTTCTGGGATTTCATATATATCTTTTTGATTGTAATGTTTTATTGGAGAATTATTGTATTTCTTTGGAGTGCCATATTTCCTTGCTTTTTTATGTTTCTTGTGTCCCTATGTTGGTATCTATGCATCTGTTGTAATAGATGTTTCTTCTAATTTTTTGAATTTGCTTTTATAGAAGAGGACATTTTCCTGGACATGTATCTATTGTGTTGGTTGGTTGGGGCCCTTTGGTTTTGATTCTGGGAATGTGCAGTATTGTAGTTGCTGTAGGATTTGTTTGGCTGTAAACAGCATCAGTGGTATCTGTGATTTCATCAGTGGCTTAGGGTGTGGTTGGTAGTGGATGTTGTAGTGAAATTTTGCTAGGCACTGGGTTGCCAGGTGGGCTTGTCCTTAGTCCTTGGTGGTGGCAGCAGCAAGTGGGCCTGTCCGTGGGCACCAGGATGGCATTGGCACTGCTGTTAGCAGGTCCACACAGACCAATTCTTGGGCCTCCAGGTGGCTTGTTCAGGTGTGGATAGTGGCAGCAATGCGCCAGGCAGGTGGACAGGTTCTCAGGTCCTGGGAAATGGGCACGGCGTGGGTGATGGCAATAGTATTGGCAGAACAAACCTCTGGCTCCCAAGTGGTTTGCGTAGGCATTGACAGTATCAGCAATGGGCTGGGTGGGCCAGCCCTCAGACCTGCAGGTGGCATGTGTGGGTGCCAGGTGTGGTGGTAGTAGCAGGCTGGGTGGGCCTGACCTCTGGCCCCTGAGAGGAGTGTTCGGGTGCCAGCAATGGTGGACTGGGCTGTAGATGGTCCCCAGGCTCCTGGACAGCGTGCTTGGGTACTGGAGTTTGGGTATGGGCAGACCTAGCCTCAGCTACTGGTGTTTGGGGTTGGGGAGACCTAGCCTCAGGTCCCCTGGTGGTACACTCACCCACTGGCTGTGGTAGGCATTGGTGGGGTGATCTCCACGCCCAAGGCAAAATGTTTGGGTGGGGGTGGCATCCATTGCAGCCCTGCTACTGGAGAGGACAGGGTTGCTTTCAGTGGCTGCAGCTGTATGCAGTGGGCTGGGGATTGCATACTTTGCTTGTACTTCAGCCTGGCAGTGCCAGCCCACAACGGCTGCTGTGGGTGGGGGTTTGACATTGGGGCATGTGAAAATGCACCCTGGATTTGCTGCTGGGGTCAGCAGGGTCTTTGCCAATAGTTTGTGCTTCAGCCTTGGTGGTAGCAGCCAACTGCAGCAGTGGCTTTGGGCAGGGAATATCAGTGGGGCCCCAGAAATGTGGAGATGCAGGGGCTGTTGGGCTCACTGGTGGGATACAGTCTGGTGAGGGCTGGACTCTTAATATGGTGCCTTCCTGGAGCTGCTTAGGGCTCAAAGGCTGTGTGGGACCCAGCATGATCCTCCTCTCTGGAGCAGTGCCTTCATGTATTCTCCAGGCAGCTCCCATTAGTCTTGAGACTTGTGAGGGTCTAGGGGCTTTCCTCTAGCTAGGATGTAGGAGGCTGCAGTGGGAATGTTGGGCAGTGGGAGTCACTGACTTACCCTTTTCCTGCACTGGGGAGCCTCTCCATGCCCCCAGCCTATTTTGGCTAACCAGGCTGCCTTGCTTTCCTCTCAGTCCTTGCTTTAGGATGGTGTTTCCATTCACTTCTCTGTTGAATTCCAGTGTTCTCTCTTAGATGGTATATTTTATGTGTAATTATCTACTCACTATTTTGGTTCTTCTTTGTGGAGGAGGTGAGTACCAGTTGTTTCTAGTCAGCTATCTTGAAGCCCACCTACACGTTTTTGTGTGGACATACATTTTCATTCCTCTGGGGTATATAGAAGTGGAATTGCTGAGTCTAATGGAAACTACATTTAACTTTTAAAGAACTGCCGCTATTTTCTAAAGTTGCTGCACCATTTTGCATTCCCACTAGCAGTATTTGAGGGTTCTAATTCCTCTACAGCCTTGGTGACAATTGTTATTACCTGTCTTTAAAAAAATGGTAATACCGTATCATGGTTTTAATTTGCATTTCCCTGGTAAACTAATGAGGTCGAGTATCTTTTCACATGCCTGTTGTCCATTTGTATATCTTTGGAGAAATCCTTTGACCATGTTTTAATTGGGTTTCCATTTTACTGTTGAGTTAGAAAAGTTATATATTCTAGGTATAAGTCCCTTTTCAGATATATTATTTGCAGATACGTGATTTGCAAATATTCTCACATTCTCTTAGTTATATTTTCACTTTATTAACAGTGTCTTTTGAAGCACAAAATTTGTACTTTTTATTGTTTCAATTTATTTTTTTCTTTGGTAGTATATGCTTTTTGTGTCATATCTAAGATACCATTGCCTAATCCAATGTCAACAAAATTCACTCCTATATTTTCTTCTAAGGGTTTTATTGTTTTAGCTTTTACATTTAGTACTATGATTAATTTTGAGTTAATTTTTTACATCGTTTGAAGTAGGGGTCCATCTTCATTCTTTTACAGTAGATACCTAGTTGTCCCAGCAGCATTTCTTGCAAAGACAATTCTTTCCACCATTGAATAGTCTTGACACCTTTGTTGAAAATTAGTTGGATGTTTTCTGGACTCTTAACTCTATTTTATTCATCTGTATGTCTGTCTTTATGACATAGAGATATCTTTATGCCAGGACCACACTTTCTTAATTACTGTTGCTTGATAGTAGTTTTGATACATTTTTACTGAGTATATTCTGATAAACACTTAATTTCTTATCCACAGTATACATGCTGTACAGGCATACTTGTTGTATTGTGCTTTGTAGATAGTCTGTGTGTGTGTATTTTTTTTAACTAGTTGAAGGTTTGTGGCAACGATGCATTAAATCTTTCAGTACAATATTCCCAACAGTGTGTGCTTACCTGTTGTTTCTGTGCCACAGTTTTGTAATTCTTGTAATATTTCAAATGTGTTCATGATTATTATATCTGTTACTATGATCTATGATTGGTGATCTTTGATGTTACTATTGTAATTATTTTGGGGCACCACAAACTGCGCCCGTATAAATGGCAAACTTAATTGGTAAATGTTGTGTGTGTTCTGACTGCTGCATTCACTGGCCATTCCTCTATCTCTCTTCTTTGGGCCTTGCTATTCCCTGAGATACAGTAATATTGAAATTAGGCCAAATAATAACCCTATGGTGGCGTTTAAGTATTTAAGTGAAAAGAAGGGTTGCATGTCTCTCACTTTAAATCAAAAGCTACAAATGATGAAACCTAATGAGAAAGGCGTGTTAAAAGCTGAGACACGCCAAAAACTAGACCTCTTGTGCCAAATTGCCAAGTTATGAATGCAAAGGAAAAGTTTTTGAAGGAAACTTAAAATGCTACTTCACAGAACGTACAAATGATAAGAAAGTGAAGCAGCTTTATTGTTGATATGGAGAAAAATTTGGTGGTCTGGATAGAAGATCACACAAGCCACAACATTCCATTAAACCAAGCCTAATCCAGAGCAAGGCCCTAACTCTTCAATTTTATGAAGGCTGTGAGAGGTGAGGAAGCTGCAGAAGAAAAGTTGGGAGCTAGCAGAAGTTTGTTCTTAAGGCTTAAGGAAAGAAGGCATTTCCATAACATAAAAAATGCAAGGTGAAGCAGCAAGTGCTGATGTAGAAGTTGCAACAAATTATCCAAAAGATCTAAGATGATTAATGAAGGTGGCCACACAAAACAACAGATGTTCAGTGTATACAAAACAGCCTTCTGTTGGAAGAAGATGCCATGTAGGACTTTTGTAGCTACAGAGGAAAAGTCGATACCTGGCTTCAAAGCTTCAAAGGACGGGACAGACTGACTCTCTTGTTATGGTTAATTGCAGCTGGTGACTGTAAGTTGAAGCCAGTGCTCATTTGCCGTTCCAAAAATCCTAGGCGCTTAACAATTATGCTAAATCTACTCTGCCTTTGCCCTAGAAATGGAAAAACAAAGCCTACGTGACAGCCAGATCGGTTTACAGCATGGCTTGCTGAATATTTTAAGCCCACTCTTGAGAACTACTGCTCAGGAAAAAAAGTTCCTTTCGTAATATTACTGCTCATTGACAATGCATCAAGTCACTCAAGAGCTCTGATGAAGATATACAAGGAGATTAATGTTGTTTTCGTGCCTGCTACCTCAATTATGCATGCCATGGATCAAGGAGTAGTAATTTCAACTTTTAAGTCTTACCATTTAAGAAATACATTTCATGGGCTATAGCTGCTGTAGATAGTGATTCCTCTGATGGATCTGGAGAAAGTACATTGAAAATCTTCTGGAAAAGATTTACCATTTTAGATGCCATTAAGAACATTTGTGATTTATGGGAGGGGACCAAAATAACAATATGAATGGGAGTTTGGAAGAAGTTGATTTTAAACTTCATGGTTAACTTTGAAGGGTTCAAGACTTCAGTGGAGGGGGTAACTAAAGATGTGCTAGAAATAACAAGAGAAATAAGAAGTGGAAGATGTGACTGAATTGCTACAATCTCATGATCAGTGTTGAATGAATGGGAAGTTGCTTCTTATGGATGAGCCCAAAAAGTGGTGTTTTGAGGTGGAGTTTACTCCTAGCGAAGATACTGTGGACATTATTGAAATGACAACAAAGGATTTAGAAGAATATATGGATTTAGTTGGTAAAGCAGTGGCAGCGTTTAAGAGGATGGACTCCACATTTTTTAACGAAGTCTTACTGTGGGTAAAGTGCTGTCAAATAGCATTGCATACTACAGAGAAATCTTTCATGAAAGGAAGAGTCAACCTATGTAGCAGACTTTGTTGGTTTTTTTGTCTGTTTGTTTGTTTTGGGATGGAATCTCTCTCTGTCGCCAGGCTGGAGTGCAATGGCATGATCTCGGCTCACCGCAACCTCCATCTCTCAGGTTTAAGCGATTCTCCTGCCTCAGCCTCCCAAGTAGCTGAGACTACAGGTGTGCACCAATTTTTGTATTTTTAGTAGAGATGGGATTTCACCATGTTGGCCAGGATGGTATCGATCACTTGACCTCCATATCCACCTGCCTCGCCCTTCCACAATGCTGGGATTACAGGTGTGAGCCACAGGTTTATTGTTTTAATTGTGACAGCCACCCCAACCTTCAGCAGCCACCACCCTGGCCAATCAGAAGCTGTCAACTTGGAGTCAAGACACCCTACCAGCAAAAATATTACATCTCCCTGAAGGTTCAAATGATCATTAGCATTTTTTATCAATAAAGAACTTTTAATTTAAGGTAGGTATGTACATTGTGTTTTAGACATAATGCTGTTGTACACTTCATAGAGTATAGCATAAACATAACTTTTGTATGCAGTGAGAAACTGAAAAATTTTTGCTACTGGCTTTATTGCAATACTCGCTTCGTTGTTTAGAACCAAACCTGCAATATCTTTGAGATATTTCTGTGAGTTATTTATGGTTTTTGTGTATCAGGTTTGATTCTGACTCTCTTCCCTTCTATCAACATGTTAATTCTCAAATTGCAAGGGTTTTTTTTCTGTAGTATTGAACATTACATTTTATTAAGGTAGAGAGATTTGGCTATGATGTGATATTTTTAAAACTGAGTAGAAACCACATTTGTTGAATAATGCTCACTCCAAAAGTTTCATCTCTTTCTGCATATGTGTAGTAACCTCTCAGAGCACTGTACCAGACAGTGATGACATCTATAGCAGTTATACCTCTGTGAAACAATTAAAAAAGAATTATTAAGAAAGAGAAAGTAAGAGTGAGGATATATTCTATTTGTTATCCTAACCTTTAGTTACTTTACTTTCTCTTGAACACAAGTACTTTTTAGAATTACAATAAATTTTTAAATCTCTGTAGCTGGGATTTCATAGTGAACCTCAAGCATTACCGTTTTTGGGTTTAAAAAAGAAATTAAAAAGAGCTTCCAGAATATACTCTTCCTCACATTGATTTAAGATTCTTTGAGGCTTGATTATTTAAAAGTCTAATGCATTCAGTGTTTAATTTTAAATCGAATGAATTATTAGGACTTAAATACTATTTAATATTTTAATTAAGTTAAAATATAGATGATGCTTTATAAAATAAGTTTGCTGTTTTGTGATAAAATTAAGATTACAAGAAATTTTACCTCTGGACATGTTTTTGTCATAATTTGAATCCATGGATCTCTCTTTACAGTGTTAAGTGATGAATTTGTCAGGTGGCATAAGAAAGAAGTGGGAGAAAGAATCACAGTAAATTTAATCCTTCCATTGCAGTTTTCCTTTTTCCCCTACTGTTGCACCCTAAAGATCCTAGAGGCATTTTGGGAAACTACTGATATGGATATCATTTCATTACGTAAACTATTTTATTGCATAGCTTGAATATAGACCTACTAGACATCAAACAAGCAAAATAAGTGCTGTCTCTTTGGGATTTAGCTTGAGGTTTCAGGGAAGCAGCATACCAGTTTTCAGTAATTTTTTACCATTATTCATTTTTACTTGGAATAAATAAATCATTTATCTCATGTATAGGAAGAAAAATTTCATCTTCCTATTGATAGTGGAAAGTAACAGGATAATCATAGCAGTGATAATCTGATGTCATTTTAGACCTAGCAAGAGTAGATTATCTGTGACCCAGATAAAATAATTAGAAATTACTTTAACTTAAAAATAGTGGATTTCTAATCTCATTTTCAAGGTTAAAAGATTTCAACACAACCAGATGTTTCTGTTAAATAGACTAATCTGAAGCCCAATTCAAAAGGATTACCTGTGATTATTTTTCGATTTAATTTTAAACAGGATTTAAGCATACGTGTTTGTGCATTTTTACTACAATTTATATTGAAATAAAAATGTTTTCAAGTCAGTCTACTTCGAGGCATTTTTTATTAAGGGAAACAGGTTAGTCAAGTTATTTTTTAGACTTCAGACTGTTTAGCCTTTTATTTTTTGCTGTTTCTGAATGAAATGGATAGTGATGTTATTAATGTAATTGATGTTGTCTGAATTATTGAGCAGTAGTTCCCACATAGCCAACAATAATGTCCATTCTGATGAGCACCAATACTAATAGTGCTGGGTGATTGTATTCGTCATGTTTTCAGTCACTGGACTTGGAGAGAGTTAATCAAGAAGTGCTGTAACAGCTGGTACAGTGCATTCTGGTGAGGTTCTGACAGTGAGCTATTGTGTACCATGACACTGCTCTGACAGTTTATCTAAATTTTATATATAAGCATTTTTGTTTTCTGGGCTCTGTGGAGTTTATATAATAGTGTAAGCTTTTGATGATGTCTCTGGAGATTTTCTCAGTTGTGGTGAGGTTGGGGGTAGGGTGAGACAGATGTATTTAGTTGCAATTTTGTAAAAGACTAAATTCTCGAACAAAAAAATAGTGATTTTTGCATTTGGTTTCACAAGTACTATTGTTGGACTCTATTTGAATTGCTGAAGATAGCTTAAATCAAAGCTTTTCAAATTAAGAAGAAAATATTTCCCCCCATAAATACTGGCTCATATTTAACTCACCAAGTTAATGTTTACTTAAATAAATACAGGAGAAATCATAAATGCAGGGGTGACAATTTTAACTTGGTTACCTTACTCAGTGAAACATATCTTATGTTCAAAATGTTAAATCAGTTTAAAGGAGACTACCAAACATCATTTTACTAATCAGTTGATTTACTTGCCTTTTAATCTATACACAGAAATGTATTCCTGAAATTATTAATTCCTATAGTTAAATTTTGCCTAGTATTCTGCCAAATTATTTTGAATTAATAGCATTCAGTACACTCTTTATAACAATTATGTTTGATGTGCTCAACTCCAGGTCAGCATTGCAGACACATGAACATCACTGCTAATTATGCTGACCCCAGCTCACATACACTTCAATAAAGGGAGCTCTGTATAGCATTTTTGTTTTCCTCTGAATTTTTGCTTGATAAAAATAAAGTAAATGTATTTCTAATATAGTATGTCCAATTGTAATATTATATGAAAGAATTTATAGCTTTTTTAAAACCTAGAAAGTTAATGAAAATTTAAAGTGTCCTTTTTAAATGTGCTTTTAATGTCATATAGTAAAATTGGGTATAATATTTTTTAGAATTTTGTATATGATAAGTTTATAAAAAACTAGATTCCCCCTTTCCAAGGGCATTTGTTTAAATACCAAGTTACATTTCATACTTACATGAAATACTTTTAAAAAAAGAATTATCAAAATTATTTTGATAATTGTGCTGTGTGGAATTGGACTACTCTTTAGCATACGCATGTTCCTATGTAAAAGCATATTTATATTGCATAATTTCTCTTTGCTCAGTGTAATAAACTGCTTGGAAGTATTTTTGATAAAACTAATTAAAAACAAATCTTTTTCTATAATTTATTTATATGTTCTTAAATCACTACTAATTGCTTGAGTGATTAAATAGATGCTTAAAAAATGCTGGTAAGGAAACTAAGCATTTATGGGTTTTCCTTTTACTAACAATTTTTCCTAGATATTTATTTTATTATTTCTTGATCTGAATCCACACAAATATTTAATCTGACATTAAAACATAGGACTGCAGAAAGCAGTGAATCTTATATTTATGGTTTGCTTATGGTATTTTGGCACAATAATTTATGTACGTTTTATTGATATTATTCCCTGAATTTCAGCCAAAGGGGCATATTAAATGCCCATCTTATTTCTACTAATAACCAAAAATCTTATCAAAGTATAATTTTGGTGTTAAAAGTGTAAGAGTAGTTAAATTTGAGTTTTGATTATAAACATAGTTTCTCAGCTGTTCCAAATATTCTAATTAGTGCGACACTTATTTATACAAAACATTATTGTATATAATCATCCTTGCTGGCTTCCTCTCTATGTTACTATATAATTATTTCTTGTATACTTGACTCCTTTTACTAGATTGTAAGTTCCATGATGCTAAGGACTGTGTCATAATAGATACTTAGTAAATTTTTGGTAGATGGATAAATGAATGAATGAATCATGGTTTACGTATTTAGGACTTGCTTTTTCAACTGGATTATAAGCTCTTGGCATAGGATTTTATATGTGTAGTCTCTTGTAGTCCCTATTATTTTATTTTTCATTATAAAACCACTTGTTTGTTTGTTTAAAGATAATCTTGAGAAGTTACATTTTGAGGTAATTGAGGTATTTCTTTCCAAGCCCTCTCAAAAAGTAGGTAGTGGGCAGTATCACTAAAATCTTAAGACTGCCATTTATTGAGGAGTTATAAGGGGTTTTGACATAATAACTCATTTAATCCCCACAAAAACCTATGAGGTAAGCGTTATTATTTGGAAATGGAGGTATAGAGTTTTAGCGATTTTCTTTAGGTTATACAGTCAGAAAGTGGTGTTTAAGATTAAGAAAAGTGTGAGGATTATTTTGGAAAGAGATTTTCAGTGTCTATAAATATAAGATCTTTTGCCTTCTCACTTGTGTTCTATGATTGATTCGATGTTTATGTGAACTTCAGATCCCTGACAAAAGACGTAGCTGGTCTTTTGTTGGAAATGGGTGCTTAAAGAACCATTCATTTCAAATGAGGAAAATAGTTCTGACTTAAAAGGAAGACAGAGCTAAGATTAACAGGACATTTCCCTCTTTTGATTGAAAACAAAACTAAAAAGAAGGAATCATGCTATTTCTGTTCATGTCCAATTAGATTAGTGCTGCAAATTTATATTAAGTTGACCATTTTGTACAATATGTGCTGCTAAGTGCTATGGAAAAATTTAAAGTTAAATGAGCTACTGTTCATATACTAATCAGAGGTGCTAAGAAGTGAAATGAAAGTCTTTCTTAGAATTAATATAAATTAGTAATAGATAAAGCAGGCAAATCTCTAATTGTGAAAAACTTGCCTGAGTAATGTTTTTAATTTTTTAATTTTTAATTGATGTATAATAATTGTACGTATTTATGGGGTACAATGTGATGTTTCAATATTTGTATACATAATGTAATGATCAAATCAGTAATTAACTTATCCATCACCTCAAACATTTATCATTTATTTGTGGTGAGAACATCCGAAATCCTCTCTTCAAGCTATTCTGAGATATACAGTACCTTCTTGTTGACTGTAATCACAGTGCTGTGCAATAGAACACCACAATTTATTACTCCTTTCTAATTGTAACTTTGTACGGATTGACCATCCTCTTCCCCATCCTTCACTTCTTTCTACCCTCCTCAGTCTCTGCTAACTACTGTTCTATTGATACTTCTATGAGATCAACTTTTTCAAGATTCTGCATATGAGTGAGAAGAGTCAGTATTTGTCTTTCTTTAACTGGCTTATTTCATTTATCCATGTGATCGCAAATGATCATACTTCATTCTTTTCTTGGCCGATTAGTATTCCATTGTGTATATACACCATATTTACTTTATTCATCTGCTGTTAGACGCAGGTTGATTCCATGTCTTGGCTATTATGAAGAGTGCTGCAATAAACATGGGAATCTGACATACTGATTTTATTCCTTTGAATATAGAGTTGTCCCTCACTCTCCATAGGGGATTGATTTCTGGACCCCACAGGGATATTGGAATCCATTGAGGCTCCTGTTTCTTATGTAAAATGGTGTAGTATTTGAATATAACTTATGGAAATCTTCCCTTATACTATAAATCATCTCTAGATTATTTATAATACCCAATACAATGTAAATACTATGTAAATAATTGTTAAACTATATTATTTTTATTTGTATTATTTTTTATTTTTTTAAATAGTTTTTCTTAAAGTATTTTCGATCCATGGTTGATTGAATCACAGCTACAGAACCCACAAATATGGAGGGCTGACTGTGTACCCAGTGCTGTGATTGCTGGATCATATAGTAGTTTTGTTTTTAACTTTTTGAGGTGCCTCCATACTGTTTTTTATAATGACTGTATGGATTTACATTTTCCCCAACAAGAGTAAAGGTTCTTCCCCAGACTGTGTAAGGGTTCCCTTTTCTCCACATCCTTGCCAACATTTACCTTTTGTATTTTTGATAATACCCTGGGATAATTCTGATTGGGATGACATGATTTCCCATTGTGGTTTTCGATTTACATTTCTCTGATGACTAGCGGTGTTGAACATTTCTTCATATACCTGTTGGTCATTTGTATAATCTTTTCTCTATTTTAGAATCAGATTTTTTTTCTTTTCTCTCTTTTTTTTTTTTTCTGTTGAGTTGTTTGTGTTCCTTATGTATTCTGGGTATTAACCCCTTGTCAGATGTATAGTTGCAGAGATTTTCTTCCATTCATTAGGTTGTTTCTTTAATGTATTTTTTTTTTTTAAGAGACGGGATTTTGCTCTATCACCTAAGCTGGAGTGCAGTGGCATGATCATAGCTCACTGCAGCCTTGAACTTCTGGGCTCAAGCAAACCTCCCACCTAAGTCTCCCAAGTAGCGAGGACTACAGGCACATGCCACCATGCCGTGCTTGCTAATTTTTTAAAGTTTTTGTTTTGTTTTGTTTCGTTTTTGTAGAGACAGGCTCTCACTATATTGGCTGCGCTGGTCTTGAACTCCTGGCCTCAAGCAATCCACCTGCCTTGGCCTCCCAAAGTCCTGTAATTACAGGCGTGAGCCACCGCACCCAGCCATTCACTGTGTTGTTTCCTTTGCTATGCAGAGCTTTTTTGTTTGATGTAATCTCATTTGTCTGTTTTTGTTTTTGTTGCCTTTGTTTTTTATGCCTTACCTAAAAAATCCTTATCCAGGCAATGTCATAAAGCATTTCCTCTATGTTTTCTTCCAGTAGTTTCACAGGATCAGGTCTTACATTGAAGTTTTTGATCCATTTTGAGTTGATTTTGTGTATAGATCAGTGTTTTAAACTCTAGATTACATCACCATAGAGTCATTAGGTAACTATGTATAGCAGACTTGGAAGCATCAACAAGACCTATAATAATAAAGAATGCAGGGGATAATTGAGGTTAGATTGAACTGTCTTCAAGGAGTCTAATGAAAAGAATTTTCTTACTTTCCTCAGGTCTGCCGTTTGGCAGGTCTAGAAACTCCATTTTGAAATTGTTTTGCAGGGTTAAACAGGTCCAGAGGCAGTGGCTCTTACTTCCAGACTCAAAAGAGATAGTCATATAACAGATTGTTTATTCCTTTATGTGCGATTGTCAGGTGTGCCAAAGGACTCTTCAGCACATTCTTTCTCCTGTATGACAACATATGTGGCAAAGTGTTGCTTGGTGAGAATGAACTCAAAACAGGATGAGTTAGTTGGATGGATTGTATCATCAAGCGCTCTATGCCAAGAGGACTGGGTTCTCAGGTCTGTTAACCAGGAAACCTCTGGTGATAAATTCTTGCTCTTTATCCCACCCCCCTGCAACCTCTCATTTTCCTAACATCAAGCCAAGAGATACCTCTTTCTCCTTTTCTCTTAGGAACCTTCACCCCCATTCCAGGTATAATTTTCCTACTTAGGATACAGTTTTAATAGTCAACATAATTTTTTAGACTAGACCTGAAAAATGATTTCTTATATAAGATCACCCATCAGAAGATAAAATATTAGATAAAATAGGTAGGGCCTGTATTTCTGTATGTCTTCCTGTTTCTAGTTCATTATTTTTAAGAACATCCAGTTTTTAAAATAGTAAATCATTCTCATATATCTCTTGGTCATGCAGACTGAGGAAAGTCTTAGATATTTTGATCATTATACTGTAATCAAGCTGTAAATATTTATAAATCAAAGTGTTCTCATAGACAACACATAGTAAAAACTTGTTTGTTATCATTCCTGGACAAATGAATTTCTCTGGATAGCTGAGTTTTACATATAACTAAGAACTTATATTTTGTATTTAAACTCCTTGAGGATAATAGCTATCTTACTGGTCCTTTCATGATGAACACTAACTGTGTTGAGTCTTTAGTATTGAATGAAGTTATTTGCACCAAAATATTTTAATTATTTTAGTGTTTTTTTAATGCCAAAAATATATTAAACTTAATTTGACACTTGAGGGTAACTTGTGGTTTTTCGTATTCTTCATAGTAGTAACCCCTGTCCTCTTCTAGTTTGCTGTTTCTGTCCTGCTAGTGAATGTGATAACCTAATTTGTATTGCTCTGGGTATGTTACATGTAAGCACCAGTGCAAAAACTTGATGACATGTTTGGTTGCTAAAATACAAATTGTACTTATAACAGTATTCTGGATAGCAGAGTTACAGAGAGATGAGCATTTGCCATTTCTAGAGGAAAAAAATAGCCTATTTTGGCCAGCCTCACAAATCCTACTCATAAAGTAATGGTAAACTTCACATTGTTTGAAAGAATAACCATGCTTATGATGATTTAATAGATAGTATTCTAGTTATTTCCCAAAACAGATTCAAGAAAGGTATCAAAAACACTTGAAAATAAAAGCTTTTTCTGTATGAAATCTAAATCTGAAATCTTTAAAGTTGATTTTTTTAATGCCACAAATAAATCCTTCAGGATTATAAACAAGTTGTAATTTCCCCATAGTAAAAATTGCCCTTAATCTTGGCTGGTGAGAGTAGTCTGACCTTGGATTTGCCTTATATACCATGGAATAGTTTATAGTTTTTAAGTGTTGTCCACATCTGTGATCTTAGGCCATTCATATGCCTTTCCTAATAGCTATTCTATTTCGTCTGTCTCTTTGACTTCTATCTCATCTTTTTCTTTGTACTTTTGCATAAGTTGTTTTAATTGCTTTGGAACAACGTGTTACTATCAAAACTCTAAGAAACCATTAAAATGACTTCACTTACTTCCTTTACAGATGTGGAACCTGAAGCCCAAATTTCCTCTAAGACCCTAATCAGTGTTCTCATATGTTTGTAGACTGTGTTTTCATAAAGTAAGACATTTTGAGGAAATTACAACGGAGCAGAGGAAGGTTAATTATTAATAGAGTTGTCACTGGATACCATTAAGTACAAAGCTTGATAGGAAAACTAATGAATATAGAATATGTAGCTAATCTATAACCTTTTAAAAATTCCTGGAAAATATGTAAATGAAACTCTGTTATTGGTTATTAGTTATCTTAAAAATAGATCCATTTTCTCTGATTTTCTCTTATATAGGCAAACTGTAGTTATGCAACTATTCATAACGATAATTTAATATTATGAGTTATTAACATCTCAAAAGAGTTGTTTTTGAGTGAAGGTGCTGTTTATTAGCATCATTGGAAAAGTTTTACAGCCAAATGAGTTCTTGAGATTTTGCTTGTAGCTGCAAGAGTTTGCATGAATAGTACTGCTTAATAAGTCCACCTATGTGTAAACAAAGTGTTCAGGTAAAGTAAGGGATAAAAAGAGGAAAACTTCTCCAGCTTTTGGTGTATTTGAATGAATGTACTCTTTTGCACTGTTTAAAAATATATTTAAAATACAAATAAATATCTAAAAATAAGATTGTGTAATTTGTGTTTTGATTATTTGGCTATTGCTTATAACAATTTGCCAGTCTAATGATAAGTCTTCTGATAACACAAATTAAACCAGCATTTCTGGAAGCAGTCTTCTGTTTGTTGAAATTTTTTTTTACATATTTGTGTTAGAGCCTTACAGAAAGCATTCAATTATGGAATTGTATTATGAAAAAAGTTATTTTTCTGCTAAGAAAGAACTCTGGTCAGTTTAGTTTTCAGAATAATAGATGTTGTAATATGGCAAATTCATAGGTAGCCTTGTGGAGTTTTGTTGTTGTTTACAGAAACCTAGAACCAGTAGCACCTTGACTCTTAGGCAGTTTTCTGTTCATTAGTTTCTTTCGTATGTCATTTTAGTATTTATTTTTTAATGCGTATTCACTGACAGTTAAATTGAAAGTAGATTGTAGACTTTCAAAGGAATTGTCAAGGAAGCAAGTGTAATAAAAGGTTATATTTTAATGAAGTGATACTCTCATAATTTTTGTGAGCTTTTTGTATTTGAATAGGGTTTTTTTTGCATAATATAATGTCGATTTTGTTTTTCCAAGGGGATTCCAGCCATGTATGAAAGATAATTTAAAATTCATAATACTCATATATAAACTGTTTAAATCTTTAGAATATTTTCGGAATAAGATTAAAAACATGATAGAATGGATACAGAATAAAGACTTAATAACTTTGTTACATCTGAATATAATTTTTTATTTTTAATAGGATACAACATCTATTGAAAAGATGTCGAACTGTTGTGAAGATATGTAAGTATAAAACTGAAGTGTATAGTATTATTTAAAAATGGAAAGAACTGGATATATTTGAGAAATATGTGCATATGATAGAAAGATAATATAATGATGGCTTTTTCTTGGTGCCTTGTCTGAGGCCTGTGCTAGACAAGCGTACCACAGTCTTACAGTAGGGGTTTTCCAGCCATGGTAGGTTTCACACTAAAATGTTGATCATTCTTGTGCCTTGTCTAACTAAAGTAAGTTCAATTATTTGTCCTGAAAGTACATCAAAAGAGATTTGCTACTGTGTTGTTGACACACATTCTGTTAATCCTGAGATTTTCCTCTGCTTCAAAAGTTGCGCTCGGTTGATTGACGACACAGATACAATATCTGCTATCCAGAGTTAAAACTCAGCTGCATGCCATAATGAAAGAAAAGCTGTATTTATGATGCTGGGACACAATTCATCAGAGTCCAGTAATGGATCCCCAGCCAACCTGTATTGTTTTAGCTGACTGAAGTGCACCATGGGAGTGCTGTCTTTCACTAATAATGCTGTCTTCTGTAGATCGAGGCCCCGAAAGCCATGGCAGCAGACCTTCTCAGAAGTTTTTGGCACTCGTTGGAAGATCCTGTGGTTCATTCCTTTCAGGCAGAGGCAACCACTGCGAGTTCCCTACCACTTTGCCAATCATGTCTAAACAGATGGATGGTGGGCACAGATGGGTCCTCCATGCTGGAAATGCGTTACAGGTTTTATGATAATAGAACTATGACAGTCTTCAAGTCAATTAAAATCCACCCACCAATCTTAGGCATCATAATGTGCCCCAGGCTTTATTTTAATAGTGATCTTGATCCTGTTGTGGGACTAATACAAGATCTATATTTAAGTTTTAAAGCATGTTTACTTTCAAATTAGCTTTCCACAGGGATTTCTTGAAATGCTTTTGTTATTAAACTCAAAAGGCAGTGATTAGGATGAAATAATTGTACATAATTTATTTTAGTACTGACAGTGTTACAGATTCTAATTTATGGTAAATTTCAGATGTTTATTTAAAATTTTCACTTTTAAACAGTAACCAAATCTAAATTTATTCAGGTTTTACAGAAGTTGATACACCTTCTTATAGTATAGGTAAATTTTCTTTTTCAAATCCAATTTAAAATAACCTTTCCTTTTAAATGTGCTGTAACATTTTTAAAAATGCAGCAGCATAGGAGTGAACAACAGCAACACAAAACGGGCATTGGTTTCCTCGGAGTGGCTTGCTTATGTTTTCTTCTTTTTTCTTCACCAAAACCAACATAAAAGTACCGCTGAAGTAAAACACCAACTACCTACCTTACTATAAATGAAATGTTAAAATTTTTTTCACAATAATTTTTCAGTTTTCACCATTACTGTTGTAATTATTGATTGTGATTAAAATATTTGCTCCCAGGAGAACTCCTGACCAGTGGGCATGTATTCCTATTTTACCCTAAGATTTTAATGAGCAAAAAGGGGAGAGAATTTGCAATAACTTCACAATTACCTTTTCTAGTGCAGTTATATTAGAATGCATATGTTTTTAAAATGCTAGTATAACTAGATAATATATAATGTACAGTATAAAGAGGAATATTGTGCTTTTGAAAAGAGTATACTTTTTACTTTTATTTATGTACTAGTAGATGTAAAATTTCACATTGAAGGTTTATAGATATTGGCCAACTCATATGGAAATTTTATTTATAGGAAGCTGCTACTAAAAAAAGTCACTAACTTTGTGTGCCTATAATCCCTAAATTAAAATTTAATTTTAATTGGCTGTCTATAATTTGCATTGAGAGACATTTTCCTAATAGCTAGTGTTCGAAAGTGACCCTAAAATAAGAAAATATAATGATCTGTGTTTTATCATTAGCCTTATACAAATGTAAATTACTAATAGTGATGTTCTCTTGCAAGGCATAGAACATTTGTATGAAAAGACATTTAGTATGCTTTGAAAAAAACTCAGCTTTTAATTTTTTTCCATTGGAATACTGCAAAACCCATATATCTTTTTAAGAAATTTATGTACTCACAGTCTTTCCCTTGAAGAGAAGATTGAAAAAGTCTACTGTTCATGAACCATGCTAATATTTTCCTTTTAGCTAGTTTTGAAAATAAAGAACAATACCTGGGAAATAATTAAGCAGAAGGTTACCATTGTTTTCCAGTTGGCTATACTGTGGTTAGTTCTTTCAGAAATTGTAAATATCTTATAGCATATTCTGAAATAATAGAGTAAGTTCTTCTCAGAGATGTTAATCTCATGTTTTTCATGTTCTAATTAGAATACTTTATTACTTACAAACTCAGAAGTGGCAGACGAACATATTTATTGGTACTGAAAAGAGACGTAGTAAATTAAATAGAAGAAATATATTTATAAAGCTTAGTGAAACACGAAATTAGAATGTCCATGTCAGGCAAATGGGTTTGGATTTTGTGCAAGCTAATTTGGCCACATTTGGCCTGGTGATAGAACTGTCTATACGGAAGTAATATATAGATAATGTAGGTAGATATCAGTTGAATGCCTTATATTGTATACATTCCTTTCAAATAAGGACCTTGAGAAAACAGCAGAGCCAAGTGAAGACCCCCTAAAGAACTTTGTGGCTAATTTATACTTCATGTAATAGCAGTAGGTACACTGAAAGGTACTGGGCGGGGTCTCTTTCCCACTCTGATGATTTGTGTTCTTATTTTTCCTAGATTTACCACTTCTAGGGCATATTCTTTTCCCTCTTCCTCTTTACCTTTCCTGGTCCTGATCCCTCTGTACTCAGTTACCCTAAATTATTAGACTACAAACTAATACACTAGAAAAGCATACACTTATTTTATTTCAATGGCAGAAATGCTATCTATCAGTATATTTACATAAGAATGTATATTAAAGTATATCTATATATACTTACACTGTAACTTTCAATATTCCCCAGTTAGCATACCTAACCCTCCTGTGGGTTTTGTTAATTCTTGTTAGACTACTAGAGAAAAACCAACTGGCAGTTTGCTAAGCGTATCTACTGGTGTTCTTTCTGCGCCCTCTTTTGGCTAATTGATGTAATTATACTGGCTCTAAAGATTTACTGCCCCATAAGTAAATAGTATAGCCACATTCTGAACATATCAAAACTACAAACTTAGGAGGAGTGTATGTACAAAAATGTAAAATTTTATGAAAATGAACATGTTTTTATGATGTTATTTCTAGTTCATAAGAATGTGATGACTGCTTTGCTTCATTTATGTACATTCCCATTCTTGCTGTCAATCAATCACAAATTTATATCAGATTAGGATAAACTAAGCCATTTTATGTATTTTATTTTAAACCTTATTTTGGCAGAGTAATTCCTTAGAATTGGAAAAGCTGTTACTTTAAAATTACCAATTTATTACAAAACATAGAATGTATTGTAGCTACGAAGACAACCAAGCATTTACTGTGTTTTAATGAATATCTAAAAAACTACATTTAGTTTATTTTACTCAGTTTTGAGATGATTTTTTTACTGGCTCTGTTGCCTTAAAATAACTAAGAGATTAATGATTCTTTGTATAACTTTCCTTTTCTTTTCTTTGTTCTTTTTTTTACATTTCCCAGAGTTATATCTATAGTTTTAGTAACCAATTTATTATGTATTCTGGATAACTGTGAAAACAACTAAAGGTGTTGGGCATTAGAAAATAATTGTGAGCAGTAAGATTACTGATGTAATATGTATTTTGAACTGAAGTATTTCTTTATAAACATTCTATTTGATTTTAAGCAAAATGTATGTTAAAGCATGTTTTAACATCAGTAAAGTCATTTGTTGGCCTTCTGGAAATGAAAGGTTTTTACCTAGATACTGTAAGTTACACCTCCTTAACAATCATATTTGTCATTGTTGTTTTCTGCAAACAAAAATGTTTATGGGCTTCATGTAGGCTTAAGATTGTAGGCAAAAATGGACTGAGTTGAGGACCCCTCAAGCAGTAGGCATTTAGTTATAGAGCAGTTGGTACTTTGTAACCCAGACTTATAGTTTAAAAATATCAAGTTAGCTGATGCTTCATTATAATAAAAATACTATTTTGCTTCAGAGTTGTATTAAAAATATGTGTGCTTAACATTAGAAATAGCTGTTTTAAATTGTAGTTAACATATTAACTCTTTTTCAGAAAAAAAGCATACTTTATTTTTAATAATGAAATAGAGAACATAATACGTAATGTTCAGTATAACAGCTGAGTTAAAACATCTGCCAGAATTAACATCAGTGCATTTTTGCCAATACATAGAGCCATTTTTCTCTAAGTATGGTGGCTAACGATAACTATCTTTTGTTAGACATTCAAGTCCCTCCCATACAAGTAACTAGTTGGTGATACGTTTCACTCCAAAGGGTGTATTAATTCTGAATGCTAATCATGAAGACTTAAGTTAGGACAACACTTCAAACCAGGAAGTGTGAACTGATTTAGATTATAGCCACACAATTTTCTGTGTGTTAGATCATGGGGCCGTTTGAGTGTTTTCACACGTATTGCTATAAAATCACAATGTATCAAGCTCTGGTTTAATATGCCATTAATATTAATTAACAGAGCTGCTAGTCTCTCTCTGGACTTTTCTCTAGTCTCTGCTTCTCTTGCGCTTCCTGCATCAATAGATTACTTAGCTCAAGTTTACCAAGTTTACTAACCTATAGTTACTTTATTGAATAAGTTTCTGACATGACCTCTAATATACAGATATATCTAGAATTTATTTGATAAAATTCACACATACAAACATTGAATAGTTTGCTAATAGATAAAAATATTAGATTTTCACACAACTGTACTACTGCTTTAAAAAGTATAAGTATTGGTAAGTGTAGCAAATAAGCCATGTACATTTAATGTGTTCTACTTGCTAGTATTAACTGTATAATTAATGAATGTGTTATTTAATGCCCAAGTTTGTTAACTTTTATTCTAGAAATCATCCTCTGAATTTATCTATAAATCACAAATTTCATTGTGCTCTGTATTTAGTCATTCTCAGTTGAATTCTAGAATATTCCACAGTACAATGTAAGAAAGTATTACAACCAACTTGCTTGAACTATTTTGAACCAATGTTGTAATTCTATATATTAATCAGTATTTAGCATTTCTGCTACTTTTGAGGTGATGATGGTTTAACTTCAGGAAAGTGACTTTTCTGACTTCTTTTATTATCATTGTGCAATTTTTAACGACAAAACTTACTACATCTTTGTCAGTTCTTCAGATGTTGCAATACTGCCTGCTAATTTGAAACAAAAATAACAATGGTATTTAAAAAGTCATTGATATTACTGATATTTTCCGTTATCATTATATTTTTTACTATTATTATGTTCTTTTTGCCTTGTCCACCCTAGAGAATAGGTAAAAATGAGTAGTGAGTATCCAAAAACTTACTAAGATGGAGAGAAGGCTAGATGGTGCATGAATAATCAGCATTTCAGCAACAGAGTTGACTGGAGCCAGTTTCTGACATCAGAAAATCTCTTTGCTGTAATCGTTTTAGCCTTTTCTCTTATTTATACCATTTTTATTGGAAGAGTTGTTAGTGCATATAAGCATTTAGTTTGAATTATTTGACTTAAGGAATTTATATTGCTGTCTCTCTTCAGTTGGTCAGATGCCTTCTATAAATATTTTAGTTTTAAATATTATAATTGTGTAGAGTATGATAACTTGAAGTGTTAAAAATAATGTGGAAAATGCAGCTATTTAATGCAGAGGAGAAATGAATAGGTTGACCAAAGTTTGAAAAAACTGGCACCTTTTCTGGAAATCTCTTATTGCAAAGAAAAGATACTAAGTGTATGGAAAATTTTGTCACCAGAGGAAAAATAAACAATATATAAGGGCAGCTTTCACTTTAACATTTGGGATATTTTGGAATTTTTGATACCTCAAAGGTCTCCATTTCTATTGGTATTTTGAATATGTGTAACATGTAATGTCGTTCTTATAACAGTTCAACACTGTTTTTTTGGTATTGATAGCTTTATATATAAACAAAGATGTGGACAAAATAACTTAACAGAAGTTGTGGGCTTTTTTGTGGCTTTGCTTGCCTGTTTGACTAAATACGGGGTTTAATTGTTTGCAGGCTATTAACTAAAGGGAAAGCTTACCTGTGTATTGCAAGCTATATATTCTTGCCAGTATGCATTAGATGATATTTTAACCTACTGGTGCCTGAAGTTAGTGTTTTACAACCTCAACAACTATGAAACATCCTGGTGCTATTCACTTTAGCATTGAGTGACATTTTTAATTCCTGTACCAAAGAGTTAATTTTCTTTTTGGTCAACTGAGTTTTCTTCTCACATCGTTGTGTGTTTATAAAGTAGAATTTAATGTTACTAAGAACAGTTTGATTAACGGATCTTATTTTTTGCATGCTGCTGTGGCACTTTAATGGATTTTAAATGTTTCTCATTTGGATTTTTTTTTAGGTAGGCATGTATGGATTTTAATTTTGTATTTTAATATAGCTTGGCTACTTTAAAAGGTAATTTGATAGGCTGAAATTATAAAAGATAATTGAAGCACTTTTCATAAGTTGTTTTATTTCTGCAACAATGAATAAAAAAAGAACTCTAATTTATATAAATGAACTATATAGCTTATTGGGCACTTTAGTGAATACTGAAACAAAATACTAAAATGAAGAGTTAAGGTTCATTCTCATTACAAATCAAGAGTTCAGCATGTGTGTGTGTGTGTGTGTGTGTGTGTGTGTAATCTTTAGTGGCTTTAGAGAATAATATTGCCATTTGTCTACTTTGCAAATAAAGATAACACCTTTAAAATATACGTATGTGTACATATGTGTGTGTAGATATATATTGAGAGAGATACGGAGAGACAGAGAGAGAGAGAGAGAGAGAGATGCTTTCCCAAGAGGAAATGCATATGTACCTTGATTTAAGCAAAACTGATAATAGAAAATTGAAGTTAATGAAAAAAAGTCTGGATATGGTTACTCACTTTACATAGAAAGTTAGAGTAAGATTTTTAAAACTAATTTTGCTTAGTAGTTAATTTTACAAAAATGAAGAAAAACACCCTTTAAGTGTACTCATAATTTAAAACACCTTTGAAATGTAATTATCCAAATGTAATGCTGCTATGTATATTTGGGTTCCAAATTTTTCACTTTAAAACTCTCAAAACACTCAGTGTCCTTACAACTGCAGCTAAAATGGTTAATCATTCTGGCAAGAAGGTGACAGTGTGTGTATTGGAAAAGCAATCACATTTGAAAATATTTTGCATTATTGTTAGCTAAAATCAACCTCTCCTTGAATGTAGGTACAATATATGGTTTTGCAGTCAATTCTGAATGGAAAAAAAGGATCAAGTCTGAAATTTATGTGAAAATGTGGCTTCAGATCATTTGAACAATATGTAGAAATCTAGATGAACATATCATTAGAGGTGAAAGCAAAATTTGTTTGAAAGCCTAATGAGATGAAGCAACATTGTCTCTCTCTAATCTGCCAACAATATTCCCTAGATTGTGTTGCCACTGTATTGATTCTGAGTAATTTGGCTTGTTTATGCATGATTTAAATGCATGTGGCTGAATGCAGTAATTTTTCAAGTTATTGAGTAGTAGAGAATTCACCACTATTCACCGTCTCCCAGAGATGAACATATAAAAGAAAAAATTTCTACTTTCATATATGTAAGAATAAAGCAACTAAATGATACAAAAATAAAAACTCCCACCAGAATCAGAGATATTCCGACAAGTGAATTGCGAGTCTAACACGGAAGGACAAAGATGGGCTCTTGCAAGGACAGAGCACACATGGATCATGCTGTATAAGCTCACTTTGTGTCCCTGGAATTAGTGTTTTTTGTGCATGATCTAACTGGCAAGTTTAATGAATAGCCAAAATCTGTGTTATTTTTGAGGCTCCTAAAATTATGTGTGAACCCCAAGTTCTGTCTAGTATTATATCCCTAAAATGCTTTTAATAGTGGTATGTTACAAGTGGCATAAGAAAATCCTGTTTTTAAATTTGTCAGGCATTTTATTATTCAGTGCATAATATGTATAGATCTGAGTGCTGTTTTCCTTGCATTGTCTGTTATTTTTACCTTGTCTTTCCCCTAAGAGAATTTAAAGAAAATCTTCACCAACATTTCTAGTGCTGATGGTAAATAGGAAAATAGTAGTTGAGAGATATAAGAATAGATTGAGAAGAGTGAGTAAAATGGGTGAAAATGACAAGTAGGAAACATGTAGCTGAGATGTATTTGTTTAGATGAAAAGTCGACACTGGTTCTTAATATGAAAATCAAACCATGTATCTACCTTAAGAACAATGTTGTTTTTAATTTATTGTAGTGATTTAGTTTTTTTCACGTAATATTTCTGTTTTCTTTGCAGATTGTTTTTAATTTAAATTGTGGAATTTTTACTTCTCAAAATGTATTAAGTACTGTATTTTTTGAAATCTTATTTTTAAATAAATATTTTTTAAAAACATAGGACCGTTTTTATCCTCTTACCTTTTTTACTTAGGAAAATTAACCCAAATTGTAGATTTCAGCACTACCAATGTAATAGGTCACTTTTAAAAATTTTATACAATATGGATAATTATTCATGATTACTATCCTTAGGATATTGTTCTACCATAATCATAAAATTCATTAAGTATTCAAAAAGAACTAGGTGTACATACTAGGGTTGAAATTGACAAATGCAATATCTCTAGTTAGGCATATTTATGTTAGAGATGACCCAGATGGCTGGATTCAGTCACCCAATTTATTTAACATTTATTGTGGCAGACACTATTTTATAGAAGTATTTTTTCTTGAGGGGAATAATTTACATACAGTAAAATGCAGAAACTTTAAGTTTACACCTAGGCACTATTTTAGATCTGGCAATATTGAATTAAAGCCTGTGCTCCTTGAAGTTATATTCTAAGAGTACTTAGCTCTTTGTTGACAAATTTTCTTAAGCTAAGCTAATTGCTTGACTTGTAAGAAGTCACAAAGAAGTAAACATGAGTTGGCCAAAAAAAATCAGCTCTGAAAAGACAAATCAATCAGCAGGTCTACAGACAGTGAGTTAGTAGAAACTGCCCTGAGATGGAAAGACAAGAGTTTTAACTTTATTTTTTAAATTCTTTTAAAAATTTTATTACCAGAAAAGTAATTTTGAAAAATATTCTAGATTAGTAGATAAATTATTTGATAGATTTGCAAATAAAGGTATAAATTTTGCTTTATTGGTAAGTCAAAGCAGATTTGTCAGAAAGTTTGCCTTCTGACAAACTTTTAAGGATTATAAATCTTTAATCTTGTTTCTTTTGCAATTTCCTTTGTTTTGATTCTAAGTAGCATTTATAGTAATGTTTTCTTAGTGATGATAAGTTACAACAGTTCTGAAACTTTTTGGTCTCAGGACTACTTTACATTTATAAGACTTACTGCAGGCCCCAAAGAATTTTTGCTTATGTAAGTTACGTTTATCAGTATTTATTGTAATAGAAAATAAAACTGATCAGGATCTAGGAGAATTTGAAACAAAATGGGAAAAAATTTAAATAGTTGCTAATTCATTTAAACATAAACTCATTACATGTTAACATAAATAACATTTTTATTTAGAGACCCATGATTTTATGTTTCTGCAAAGCTCTCATGTCTGCCTTCATAGAAGAAAGTTGGGTCTCATACTGCTTCTGCATTAGACCAATTGAATTGTTATTTTGTTAGAAGTATCTGGAGAAGTCTGATCTTGTGCAGATAATGTAGATGGAAAAAGGAGGAGTATTCTGATCTTTTCAAGTAACTGGATATTCTCCTCTGGTACTACACAAAAACTCAAGTGATGGTTTCTTAAAGTTTAGTTAGTTGCAATGTGGAGTCAGAAACAATACCAAGGAACTTTTCATATTCTTAAAATCCACTGGTCTCTTTTTCACTTTGGAAAGTTCTTTTAGCTATACAAAATTAAATTCATTAATATTACCACTGGTCTTGTCAGAAAAGTAAGTATTGCTCTTAGCCATACAAAATAAAATTAAATTCATTAATATTACCACTGATCTTCTCAGAAAAGTAACTATTGGGAAGCAGTTAAGTTTATGGTGACAGATTACATTTTTCAGAATTCTAGTTTTCATGTGAAAGCTTGAATTTTATTATTGGCAACCACATACTGTCAGTAGTTGTCCTTGAAGTGACAGGTTACCTTCACTTATTTTTGAGAAAATGCTTGCCAAATACCCAAGTCTGAAAAACTGCAGTTTGTCAGTCATTCCTTCAAGTATAAAATGGTGTTCCATGAAGAAAAGTGGCTAGTTCAGCTTGCAACTCAAACACACAAGTGCTTTTCTTTAGTAATATACAATTAAACTCTGGAATTCACCTGAAGTGCTTTATGTGTACTTCCATTTTGTCAAACAGAATATTTAAAATGTGCTCAAGAACAAGCTTTAGTAAAATTAATGGTTTTACTGTTTCATCAGTATTATTAAGTGAAAATGGCTTGTCACTTTTTTTTAGCTGTAATGTGGTTTAATCTAGTTAATTTGGCTTTGTTTGGGGAGGAAACAATTGGGGAAGGTAGAGCAGAGCAACATACATTTGAGACTAGATTCATTTACTCTGATAAGTGAGAAGAAATGTCCACTGCATAAAAATAATTTGAATTTGTATCTGTATATTCCAGCTTTTGAACACTCAAAATATGTATCCTTTACAGATTTACACCTACTTAGCCTTGTTATAAAGAGGCAAAAACTAAAAATATGTGATACTATTATAAGAGTGCAAAATCATTTGAGAAGTTGCCAGATACTGTAGATGAACAAATGCATACAAATGCTGCTCTAGGCTGACCAATTACCCATATGAGCAGCAATTATATTAGCGTGCAAGGGCAATTGGAAGGAAAATTGGACCCTGTGGACATCCAGCTGAGCAAACAGTACTGAGGAAGGATAGAGGATATGTGTTAGTTTGAAAAAAAAATACATCTAAGCTAACTTAAAAAAATATTTGTATCAGTCACAGCACATTCTTTGTGTGTCCTCTGGATGACTAGTATTTTCAAATTAGGCCCCTTCTCCAAACAAGAAAGCACCTCTGTTTGAAGATCAAACACAATAAAAATAGCAATGTGTTTTGCATTTTTAAAAAAAGCCAGACTATTGAGGAAATTAGGAACTTGGAATATACAATTCCAAGCACTCATATCCTACTGTAGATATGTATTTGAGTGTGTCTTTAGTAGTAAGTTTAATTGTAGCATGGTTTGGGTGATATTTATCTTTCTTAGTATTGAAATTTACAACTTTAAAAAATTAGACATGTTCCCTTCTCTCCAAAAGTGGCTACTGGCCATAACTGAATGTTTGAGTACCTAATATGAGATGGAGATTTTGCAACTATAGATGCGTAATCCTAGCTGAAGTCAGGACCAACAAGTTAATGAAATTTGTTTTATAACTTCTGTAAGCTTTGTAGCTGTAGACCAGATATCCTCATTATGTTAAACAGGTTCATATTTTAATAGTGTCTAGAAGTAACCAGTATCAAGGTTTTTTGGATGGTCTGCACTTGTAAATTGGTGTCTGGCTTTTAGCGAGTTTTTCAATGTTCAAAAGCATTTCAGATATTCTCATCATGGAAAAGTACCCATAATGTGGAAAACACTGATCCAGTCAGTGCACAGTACTGTGCTGTGAAGTGCTCTAATTTTTGTCATTTACTTTTCATGTGCATTTTTTACATTCGAAAGTCTCCAATAATTTGGGTAATCACTGTGGTAGGAACCAAGAGGGTCTTCAGTGATCCTCACTTTTTGGTATTCAAAGCCTTGTAGAGTCTTCTTTTTCCTCCTCAGAGGTGAACACTGTTTTAAACATGGTATGTAGCATTCTGATACATGTTTTCATACTTTATGTAAACATGGAAAATAGTTTGATCAGTTTTTAAAATTTACATAACCCTCCCACAACAGCCCTGATGTCTTGTCCTTACTTTCTCCTCACCTCCTCCATAGCACGTATCACCATCTAGAGCAAAATGGAAAAAATTCCTGTTACCAGAATCTTCACTCCCACCCTCCTCCCCAAAAGTAGCTACTGGCCATAATTTGATGTGCATCATTCCACTCCCCTTTCTTCACATTATCATGTGTTATATGATATATGATATTCCTATCATATAATGATATATGATTATCCCTATTAACATATAATAACTGTTTTTTGAGACAGGGTCTGCCTCTGTCACTTAGGCTGGAGTACAGTGGCACAATCTCAGCTCACTGCAGCCTCCACCTCATGGCTCAAGTCATCCTCCCACACCCAGCTAATTTTTATAGTTTTTGTAGAGTCGGGATTTTGCCATGTGGCCCAGGCTGGTCTGCAACTGCTGTGCTCAAGCAGTCTGCCCGCCTTGGCCTCACAAAGTGCTTGAAGATAGGCGTGAGCCACCATGTCCACCCTCTTCTTCTTTTCTGTACAGTTCATATCAATAAACTATTACTTAACCATCCCTCTAGTGGACATCATACGGTTTTTTTTTTTTTTTTTTTTTTTTTTTTTTTTTTTTTGCTATTAGTAACAGTGCTATGGAGGACAGTCTTGTGCAGAAATCTTTGTGCCCATTTGTTAGTATTTCTATAGGTAAAGTCTAGAAGTGAAACTGACAAGTCAGAGGATGTACATATTTTTAATTTTGATAGGAAGTACCAAAATGTCTTCCAAAATTCTTCACACACATTCTCACACGAATACTATTAATCTTTAAAATTCGTAGCAAAGTAATAGAGGTGAATGTCTGTTTTTTTTTTTCTCTTGTGTATTCCTTGTTTATGGTTTTTGACTAGGTAACCTTTCCTGGTCGAATGTTAGTAACTTTTTATTAATATATTTCCTGGGAATTATTTTTTAATCTATTTAATAGGTTTCTAAAATTTAGCCCAGTCACTTGTATTTCTTTATGGTGATTGTTCCAGTTACTTTTACAATATAACCATCCCAAACTTAGTGCCATAAAACAACCAACCATTTTTTTATGGTCATGGTTTCTGTGGGTCAGGCGTTCAGAAAGGGCACAGCAGCTTTTCTGTCTTCCATGGTGTCTCAGGTCTTAGCTAGAAGACTGAAAGATCCTGGAAGATTCTATGGCTGGCAGCTGCAATCAACAGAAGCCTCATTTACTCACATACCTGATGGCTGATGCTGGCTGTCAGCTGACAGCTCAGCTTGGGCTATCATCCAGAACACCTACACGGACCTCTACATATAACTGTTTGGGCTTCCTTACAGCATGGTGGCTGGGTTCTAGAAGACAGTGGCCCAAGACAACCAGAAAGAAACTATATCACTTTTTATCACCTAGCTTCAGAAGTCACAAACCTGTAGTCCCAAGCTTACCCAGCGTCAGTGGGAGAGAACATAATTCCATTTCATGGGAAGAGTGTCAGAGTCACATTTCACAGGAAAGGTATATAGGATGGGAGATATTGTTGAGGACATCTTTGGAAAATTAAATTTGCCCAATCATTATGTTGTATGGAAGAATTAAACTACCTTGAAATTTAATAATTTTTATTATGACTTCTGGGTTTTATTACCTTGTTTAGAAAGGTCTTTCCTAAATCAAGATTATGTATTTTCCTTCATTTTTCAAAAAAACTTTGATATTTTTATTTTTTTAAATATTATGCTCTTGAATCCATTTGGAGTTTATTTTCATAAACTCCAATGTAGCTTTATTTTTATAAACTTCAATGTTGTTCATTTTTGGAAACTTTTGTTTCTGTAATAGTGTATAGTGAGAAACTAAATTATTTCAGATGGACAAAATATTAACAACACGTAAGATCTGACAGTATAAAACTCCTAAAAGAAAACATAGGGGAAAAGCTTCATAACATTGTTGACTTCTTGGAGATAACACCAAAAGCACAAGCAACAAAAGCAAATACAGACAAGTGGGACTGTATCAACTTTAAAAGCTTCTGTACAGCTAAGGAGACTTAATAGAATCAAAAGGCAGCCTATCGAATGGGAGAAGGTATTTTCAAACCACATATTTGCTAAGAGGTTAATCAAAATACAAAAGGAGCTCCTACAACTTAATAGAAGAAAGAAATCCATATAAAGACTGATTAAATAATGGGCAAAGGACTTTAATAGATATTTCTCCAAAGAAGACACACAAATGACCAACAGGTACGTGAAGGGATGCTCAACATCACTAATAGAGAAATGCAAAACTACAACGAGGTATCCATCTCACAACTGTTAGAATGGCCATTTGAAAAAAATAGTGTTGGTGAGGATGTGGAGAAATTGGAACTCTTGTGTACTGTTACTGGGGGTATAAAATGATGCAGCTGTTTTGAAAAACAGTATGGAAGTTCCTCAGAAGAATTAGAAATGCTATATGATCCAGGATTCCCGCTTCTGGATATTTTTCAAAAAAGGTGAAACCAGGATCTGGAAGAGATATTTGCACTCCCCATTTCATTAATGCATTATTCATAATAGCCAAGAGATGGAAACAACCTAAATGCCCATTGATGGTTGAATGAATTTAGAAAATTTGGTATATACATACAATAGAATGTTATTCAGCCATAGAAAAGGAAGGAAATACTGTCAGATGCTGCAACTTGAACCTTGACAACATTTTGCTAAGTGAAATAAGCCAGCCACGGAAGGACAAATACTGCATGATTTCACCAATATGAAGTATCTAACGTAGTCAAACTTATAGAAACAATGGAATGGTGGCTGCTGTGGGGAGGGGGAATTGGGGAACTGTTGTTCAAAAGGTATAGAGTTTCTGTCATGCAAGTTTAAAAAGTTCTAGAGCTCTGTTGTATAACATTATGCTTATAGTACTTCACTGTACTTAAAATTTAACAGTACCATACTGTATATTTAAAAATTTACTAAGAGGATTGATCTCATGTGCTTTTTACTACAATAAAAAGTAATGTGAAGTATGAAAAATAATAACTGGAGAGTTTACTAAATTTGTGTAATTAAAAATACCAAGATTAATTACAAGCTAATGTTTGGCTTTTTTCAATTTTCTCACTTTGTTTTCTAAAAACATGGAATGTTACAGATACATCTAAATCCTCAACCTGCAGTTTTCCTCCCTAGAGGTAGCCGCCATCCTAAAGTCAGTGTGAATTATTTTCATGAATGTTTTCGTACTTTTATGATGTATGTAGCATCCATAAATGATACTATTTTAAAATTTTACATTTATGTAAATTTTAATCAGCATCACCTTTTTTAAACAAAACATCTTTATTAATGTAGATCTGGGCCATTCATTGTAAATCCCACAGAACAATTATTTGAATAAACTGTAGTTTATATATTATTCACTAAGTGGATTATTTCCCTTGTTATTAACTTGTTCAAAGAGAAGTGAAATAGTGGAATGGTAAGGTATGTGCATCTTCAACTGGAAATCTTTCCCAAATTGCTCTTTAGTCAAGCCAATTTACACTCCAACCAACATATATATTGTTTCATCTGCCCCCACATCCTTACTAACCCTATATAATGAATTTTTCCAATTTGTTATTGATACATATTTTTGCATCTTCCTGCATCATTTGTCAGTCCAATCATTTGCCAGGAATCTAATGTAACTTTCTGGAAAAAGTCTTTGTAAATATCGAGAGAAAAAGTGAATAAAAACATGACTCTAATAACTCAATAATTCATGAAGGATATATTTTCTTAAAAAGGCAAATTAAGGGATGAGTCAACATCTAAGACTATAAATATGAATAAAAAATTATGCTCTTATGAGGTAGCCAGAGATAAACCACATTACAGAATACTTAGAGTTCGACCCCTCTAAAGTTCAGGATCCACTTGATTGTATTTGTTTCTTAATAAAGAGCAGCGATTCCCTTTTTTTAATCTTTCACAGGTAGATGATAAATTTGTAAAGTCCTTATAAAAATAAGTATTGCCTGTTGAGATCTTATTTTCGTATTTTATCTAGCAAATCAAGATTAGCTCAGTAATTTATATATCACATGAGGGTAAATTAATGAGCTTTGGTTGCATTTATGTAAAAGTGGTTGAATCCAAATCTTTCATGTTACAGATGTGCTTGTTACTGGGTCTTCATAGAAGTAAAAACCACACTGGGGAAAAATATCACAACAAGTTTTTGTTTAGCACATTTTTTCACATCTGATTTGCAGTGTCATTTGTGTCCTTGAAGTATAGCATGCATTTAATTCTTCCAGTGGTTATGTTAAAAATTTCAGAAGCATTTACCTATGTATTTCTAATTGTAATATTCATATAAGAAATGGTATCTGTTAGTAACTCCTCCTATTTGAAATAAGAATTTATGTTTTTATTTTCTATCATACTTTTAAAAATATAATTTGGAGTTTAATAGATTAATTTCTGTCTTCCATTTTAAAGTTCACTTTATTGAGGGATAGTTTAAACACAAAATGTATTCATTTTAAGTACATTTCAGTGAGTTTTTAGAAATATGTATATCCATGTAGCTATCAACATATTCAACATATGGAATATTCAATCACCCAAAAAGTTTCCTCAGGCCACTTTACTGCTTCCCCTCCTTAACTCCCACCCCTCCAGGAAACACAGATCTGTTTTCTGTGACTGTAAGTTAGATTTGCCTTTTACAGAATTTCGCATGAATGAAATTCTCCATTTTTTTTTTTTTTTTTTTGATTCGAAGTCTCTCTCTCTCTCTTGTCCAGGCTGCTGGAATGCAGTGGCATGATCATAACTTCACTGTAACCTCGAACACCTGGGCTTAAGCAGTCCTTCTGCCTCAGCCTCCCGAGTGGCTGGGATTATAAGTGCCTGGCTTTTGTCCTTTGTTTTTCACTGGCTTTTGCTCAGCATAATATTTTTGAGATTGATTCATGTCGTGAGTATATTTCTTTTCGTTTCAGCACTTTAAAAATGTCATCCCGTTTTCTCTGACCTATAAATTTTCTACTGACAAATCTGTTAGTCTGATGAGGATTTCCTTATATGTGATTTGATGCTCTTCTCTTGCTGCTTTTATTTCCTTTGGCTTTGGCTTTTGACAGTTTGACTATATTGTGTTTGCATTGGAAAAGACCTGTTCAGGTTTAATATACTTGGGAATCACTGCACTTCGTCTCTCTAGATGCCTGTGTCTCTGGCAAGACTTGGGAAGTTTTTAGCTATTATTTCATTAAATAAGTTTTCTGTGCCTTTGGCCATCTCATCTCATGGAACTCCCAAGATCTGAATCCTTTGTCACTTTATGAGGTCCTATGTGTCATTGTAGACTTTCTTCATTTTTTAAATTTGACTGAATTATTTCAAATGACCTGTCTTCAAGTTGAGAAATTCTTTCTTCTGCTTGATCTAGTCTATTTTTGAAGCTCTCTATTGAATTTTTTTATTTCATTCATTGAATTCTTCAGTTCTGATATTTCTGTTAGGTTCTTTTATTATTATACTTTAAGTTCTGGGATGCATGTGCAGAACATGCAGGTTTGTTACATAGGTATACACTTGCCATGGTGGTTTGCTGCAGCCATCAACCCGTCATCTACATTAGGTATTTCTCCTAATGCTATCCCTCCCCTAGCTCCCCCACCCCCTGACAGGCCCTGGTGTGTGATGTTCCCCTCCCTGTGTCCATATATTCTCATTGTTCAACTCCCACTTATGAGTGAGAACATACAGTGTTTAGTTTTCTGTTCCTGTGTTAGTTTGCTGAGAATGATGGTTTCCAGCTTCATCCATGTCCCTGCAAAGGACATGAACTCATCCGTTTTAATGGCTGCATAGTATTCCATGGTGTATATGTGCCACATTTTCTTTATCCAGTCTATCATTGATGGGCAATTGGGTTGGTTCATAGTTTTTGCTATTATGAATTGTACTGCAGTAAACATACATGCGCATGTGTCTTTATAGTAGAATGATTTATAATCCTTGGGTATATACCCATTAGTGGGATTGCTGGGTTAAATGGTAATTCTGGTTCTAGATCCTTGAGGAATTGCCACACTGTCTTGCACAATTGTTGAACTAATTTACACTCCCACCAGCAATGTAAAAGTGTTCCTATTTCTCCACATCCTCTCCAGCATCTGTTGTTTCCTGACTTTTTAATGATTGTCATTCTAACTGGCATGAGATGGTATCTCATTGTGGTTTTGATTTGCATTTCTCTAATGACCAGTGATGATGACCTTTTTTTTCATGTGTCTCTTGGCTGCAAAATGTCTTCTTCTGAGAAGTGTCTGTTCATATCCTTCACACACTTTTTGATGGGGTTGTTTTTTTCTTATAAATTTGTTTAAATTCCTTGTACATTGTGGATATTAGCCCTTTGTCAGATGGGTAGATTGCAAAAATTTTCTCCCATTCTGTAGGCTGCCTGTTCACCCTGATGATAGTTTCTTTTGCTGTGCGGAAGTTTTTTAGTTTAATTAGATCCCATTTGTCAATTTTGGCTTTTGTTGCCATTGCTTTTGGTGTTTTAGTCATGAAGTCTTTGCCCATGCCTATGTCCTGAAAGGTATTGCCTCAGTTTTCTTCTAGGGTTTTTATGGTTTTAGGTCTTACAGTAAGTCTTTAATCCATCTTGAGTTAATTTTATGTATAAGGTGTAAGGAAGGGGTCAGCTTCAGTTTTCTGCATATGGCCATGCAGTTTTCCCAGCATCATTTATTAAAAAGGGAATCCTTTCCCCATTGCTTGTTTTTGTCAGGTTTGTCAAAGATCAGATGGTTGTAGATGTGTGGCGTTATTTCTGAGGGCTCTGTTCTGTTCCATTGGTCTATATATCTGTTTTCATACCAGTACCATGCTGTTTGGGTTACTGTAGCCTTGAATGGTTTGAAGTCAGGTAGCATAATGCCTCCAGCCTTGTTCTTTTTGCTTAGGATTCTCTTGACTATATCAGCTCTTTTTTTTGTTCCATGTGAAATTTAAAGTAGTATTTTCTAGTTCTGTGAAGTCAATGGTAACTTGATGGGGATAACCTTGAATCTATGAATTACTTTGGGCAATATGGCCATTTTCACCATATTGATTCTTCCTATCCGTGAGCATGAAATGTTTTATCATTTGTTTGTGTCCTGTCTTATTTCCTTGAGCAGTGGTTTATAGTTCTCCTTGAAGAGTTCCTTCACATTCCTTGTAAGTTGTATTCCTAGGTATTTTATTCTCTTTGTAGCACTTGTGAATGGGAGTTCATGCATGATTTGGTTCTCTGTTTGTCTGTTATTGGTGTATAGGAATACTTGGGATTTTTGCGCATTGATTTTGTATCCTGAGACTTTGCCGAAGTTGCTTATCAGCTTAAGGAGATGTTGGGCTGAGTCGATGGGGTTTTCTAATTATACAGTCATGTCATCTGCAAACAGGGACAATGTGACTTCCTCTTTTCCTATTTGAATACCCTTTATTTCTTTCTCTTGCCTGATTGCCCTGGCTAGAACCTCCAATACTATGTTGAATAGGAGTGGTGAGAGAGGGCATCCTTGTCTTGTGCCAGTTTTCAAAGGGAATGCTTCCAGCCTTTGCCCATTCAGCATAATATTGGCTGTGGTTTTGTCATAAATGCTCTTATTATTTTGAGATACATTCCATCAATACCTAGTTTATTGAGAGTTTTTAGCATGAAGGGGTATTGAAATTTATCTAAGGACTTTTCTGCATCTATTGAGGTAATCGTGGTTTTTGTCATTGGTTCTGTTTATATGATGGATTATGTTTATTGTTTTGCATATGTTGAACCAGCCTTGCATCCCAGGGATGAAGCCCACCTTGATCTTGGTGGATAAGCTTTTTGATGTGCTGCTGGATGCCCTTCCCCCCGCCAAGCTTGAGCATCCCAGGTTGACTTCAGACTGCTGTGCTGGCAGCAAGAATTTCAAGCCAGTGGATCTTAACTTGCTGGGCTCTGTGCGGGTGTGATCCACTGAGCTGCACCACTTGGCTCCCTGGCTTCAGCCCCCTTTCCAGGGGAGTGAACAGTTCTGTCTTGCTGACTTTCCAGGTGCCACTGGGGTATGGAAAAAAAAAAACTCCTGCAGCTAGCTCAGTGTCTGCCCAAACAGCCACCCACTTTTGTGCTTGAAACCCAGGGCCCTGGTGATGTAGGCACCCAAAGGGATCTCCTGGTCTGCGGGTTGTGAAGACCATGAAAAAAGTGTAATATCTGGGCTGGATAGCATTGTCCCTCATGGCACGGTCCCCCACAGCTTCCCTTAGCTAAGAGACGGAGTTCCCCAACCCCTTGTGCTTCCCAGGTGAGGCGATGCCCCACCCTGCTTTGGCTCATCCTCCGTGGGCTGCACCCACTGTCTAACCAGTCCCACTGAGATGAGCCGGGTACCTCAGTTGGAAATGCAGAAATTACCTGCCTTCTGCATTGATCTCACTGGGAGCTGCAGACCAAAGCTGTTCCTATTCGGCCATCTTGCCAGCCCCATAAAGGCACTTCTTACATGGTGGCAGCAAGGGAGAATCAGGTTCTTTTTTTATGTTTATCTCTTCGTTAAATTTCACACTCAGGAATGGGTGAGGTGGCTCACATCCGTAATCCTAGCACTTTGGGAGGCCAAGGCAGGAGGATCGCTTGATCTCAGGAGTTTGAGACCATCCTTGGTGACATGGTGAAACCCTGTCTCTACAAAAATAACAAAAAAAATTTAGCCAGGCATGGGATGTCACATGCTTGTGGTCCCAGCTACTTGGGAGACTGGAGTGGGAGAACCATCTGTGTTGGGAGAAGTTGAGGCTGCAGTGTGAGGCATAATTGTGCCACACTGCACTCCAGCTAGGGTGACAGAGTGAGACCCTGTCTTAAAAATAAATAAATACATGAATTAAATAAATAATAAAATAAAAAATACATTTCTCATTCAGATCATGAATTGCTTTTCTAATTTTTGTATTGTTTGTGTTCTCTTATATTCCACTGAGCTTTTTTAGTATAGTTCTGCATTTTTCCAGGCATTTCATAGATATTTTTTCTTGTTGGAATCTTTTGATGGAGAATCATTGTGTTCTTTTGGACGTGTCACATTTCCTTGCTTTTTCATGTTTCTTGTGTCCTTACATTGATATCTGCACATCTCATGTAATAATTGCTTCTTCCTTTTTATGGATTGGCTTTCATAGGGAAATAACTTTTTCCTGTAGATGTACCTATAGTGTTGATTGGGTAGGGTGATTTGGTTTTGATTCTGAGTGGGCACAGTAGTGTAGTCGTTGTATTATTTCTCTGGGTGTAATCAGCATCAGTAGTGTCTGTCAGTTCACAGTGGCTTAGGCTATGGTTGTTAGTGAAGGTTGCGGTGAGGCTTTGTTGGAGATGAGGACACCAGGTGGGCTAGTACTCAGTCACCAGTGGTAGAGGCAGTTGGCTAGGTATGTTGGCCCTTGGGTCTTTGGGCAGCATTCATGGGCATTGCAATAGTAGGTCTAGGTGGACTAATCCTTGAGCCTCTAGGCACCTTGCTCTGGGCTGGCTGTGGAGGCAGTGGGCCAGAGAGGTCGGTGGGCCCTTGGGTCTTTGGTCAGTATGCATGTCTTTGATGATGCCAGTAGTGGTGGTGGGCCAACCCTCAGGCCCCCAAGCAGCATGTGTGGGCACCAGTTGTGGTGGCAGTGAGCTGGGCAGGCAGGTTCTCTGGCCCCTAAGTTGTGTGGAAGGGGAGGGCATGTTGATGGCATTGGGTAGAGTGGGTTAATTCTCAGGTACCCAGATGGTGTGTCTGGGTGTTGGTAGGCTGGGTGGGTCTGTCTTTAGACCCCCAGAAGGTAGGCAAAGGTGCTGGTGGTGGTGGGCAGAGCAGGCCTGTTGTCAAGGCCCGTGTTGCTGTGTGTGGCCTCCAGTGGTGGCAGGTAGGGCAGATCAATTCTCAGGCTCCTGGATGGTGCACTTGGATGGAGGCAGCAGTGGCAGTGGGTGGGACAGACCTTACCTCAGACCCCCAGATGGTATGTGCAGGTGCCAGCAGTGAGGGCTGGGGCAGACCTGTCCTCAGGCCCCTGTGTGGCACTGGGGCAAGCTGGTCCCTAGGTCTCCTGAAAGCACATGCAGGTGTGCGGTGACTCTGCTGCTAGGGAAGGGGCTGGGTTGTTCTCAGTGGCATTGGCCCAAGGCAGGCCGCTCTCAGATTCTGAGGAGTGTGTGCTTCAGCTCCCTTTGTGCCAGAGCAGCCTCCCTGGTCCACTGCACTGTCCGTTCCCTGGGATGTAGGATACTGCTTGGGCTAGAGTGCTGGATACCCAGCCACACTGCTGAGTCCAGCCAGCATTGTTCTGCTGCAGCCCTCTTGGTGGATGTCGTGGAATGGCAGCAGGGCTCCAGGGATGTGGAGATAGAGAGGGTGTTGGGCCCTAGGGAAGAGTGTAGTCTCGTGGGAGCTGAGCTCTCAAATGGCACCATGCTATAGTTGCTTGGGTCTCAGGGGTGTGTGGGACACATCCAAAACAAACTCCCTCTCTGGAACAATGCTGTTGCATGGACTTCAGGCATTTCCCTATACTAGTCTCAGGGCCTGCGAGGGCCGAGGGGCTCTACCTTGGCTAAGATTGCAGGAGTTCGCAATGGAAAAGTGAACTGGGGGATCTCTCACCTTTTCCCTGCACTGGAAAGTTTCTCCTGGCAACGAGCCTATCCCAACCAGGCTGGCTGCTTCACTTCCCTCTCCTTCCATGCCTCAGAAGTCTCTCTAAGACACTGTATGCAATGTGTGATCTTCTACTCACTGTTTTGGTCCTTTCTGGAGGAGACAAGTGCCAGGTACCTCTAGCCACCAGTCAGTAATTTATTGTATTAGGAATTCTGGGATATTTTGTTCTCTTTTTTTTTTTTCTTTCAGAATTCTTTGCTTTTTCTTAATCAGACAGTTCCAATGCAATTTCCAGGAATGAAGCAATAGACAAAGGAAGTCTTCCTATCTGAGTCTAGGCATTTGTTAGTCAAGCTCTTGCTAGTTTTCTTCTTTTCTCTGCAGGGAGGACCAGGAGATGGTACCAGGTCTCAGTCCCCACTGCTTTTCCTACAGGACTAGTGAATACTCTCACTGCTCTGCTCTTGGAGAGGTGGCCAACAACACACACAAGCAGTACGTAGGTATGTGGAAGGTTTTCTAGGGACACCACCCATTCCCAGGTAGCCGTCCCCATCATACACACACTTTCAGGGCACTGAGCCCCACCTCTTCATACCAACAACCTAGCGGCTTTCCTGGGGTGCAGCCTCATGTTGCTACTGAAGAGTGATGATGTGGCTACCACCGCTAGGGAAGGATGAGGTGAAAAGACACTGGGGGTCAAACTCATTCTGCTCTTCCATTTTGTTGCTGAGCCAAATTCCGTTGTATTACCAATCTTCAATTTGTTATCTATTCATTTACTATAAACATTTGGGTTGCTTTCCATTTTGTTCTATAAATAAAACTGCCATGAACATTCACATACAAGTCTTTGTAAAGACATGTTTTCATTTCCCTTGGATAAATGCCTTAGAGTAGAATTACTGGGTTGAATGGTAGGTTTATGTTTGATTTAATAAGAAACTACCAAATTTTTCATGATCATGCCATTTTACACCCCACCAGCAATGTGTGAGTGTTCCAGTTGCTCCATGTCTTTTCCAGTGCTTGGTATTTTGGGTCTTTTCAAGTTTTAGCCACTCTAGTGTATCTGGTTGTGATTTTAGTTTACATTTGCCTGATGGCTAATGATGTTGAACATCTTTTATGTGCATGTTGACTAATCTTGTATTTTCTTTTTTTGGAGATGTCTTCTTTTTTTTCCTTCATGGCATTTGCAGCCAATGGAGATGTGCTTTCAAATCTTTTGACTATTTTTAATTGGGTTGTCTTCTTACTGAGTCAAAAGGGTTTTTTATATATTCTGGATACCATTCCTTTGTCAGATGTATTTATATTTTCTTCCTGTTTGTTACTTACATGCCTTAAAATTCACCTGTTGTATTGTGCACAATTGAATATTTTGTGGTAAATGTATAGTTGTGTAACCTTCACCAAAATTCAGTTTTAGAGCATTTCCATCACCTTAGAAAGACCCCTTAGACTCTGGCAACCACTAATACGCTTTTATAGATTTGATTTTTCTAGGCAGTTACTATAAATGGAATCATATATTATGTAGTCTTTTATGTCTGACTCTTTTCACTTAATGTAATGTTTTTGAGGTTCATCTATGTTGTACCATGTGTCCGTAATCTATGCCTTTTTATTGTTGAACAGAACTCCATCTTATGAATACGCCACATTTTGCTTGTCCATTCGTCAGTTGATGAACATGCGGATTGCTTTCAGTTTTTGGCTATTATGAGTAATACTGTTTTGAATTTACATAAAAGTGTGTGGACATATGTTTTATTTATCTGGGGTAGATACCTAAAAGTGGAAATCTGCATTGAATGGTAAATTTATATTTAATTTTTTAATAAACTATTAACTAGTTTTAAAAGTATATGTCACATTTTACCTGACTACTAGAAATGTATGAGGGTTTCAGTTTTCTACATCTGTACTAATGACTTATCTTTTTTATTATAGCCATCCAAGTTAATATCTAGTGGCATTTCATTGTGGTTTTGACATTCTCAAATGGCTAGTGATGTTGAACATATTTTTATGTGTATGTTTATTAATCATTTGGATATCTTCTCTGATAAACTGTCTATTCAGAATTTTTGCCCACTTATTAAATTGTTTACTTATTGTTATAATAATTATGTGTTCTGGATACAAGGGCTTTATCAGATATATGATTTGCAAATATTTTCTTTTAGTTTGTGGCTTGTCCTTTAATTTTCTTAATGATATCCTTTGAAGCACAAAATTTTTGATTTTGATGAATTCCAATTTATCATTTTTAAAAGTGATCCTGCTTTTGGTACTATCTAAGAGCTCTTTGCTTAACCCAAGGTCATGCAGGTTTTTATCTAGAAGTTTCATAGTTTTAGGTTTTACATTTATATCTACTGTGATCCATTTTGAGTTAATTTTTATGTATACTGTGAAGTGAGGGTCTAAGTTTTCTTTGTTACATATAGATAATCCGATTGTGTCAGTACCATTGGCTGAAAAGACTGTCTTTCCCTATTGAATTGTTTTGGCAAATTTATTGATAATCAATTGATCATAAATTTAATGCTTATTTCTAGCATGTGAATTATGTTCTCTTGTTCTTATCCTTATAGCAATACCACTCTGTAGCTTTATAGTAAGTTTTGAGTTCAGGTAGTATAAACCATCCAGCTTTGTTCTTTTCTTTCAAAATTATTTTACCTATGCTAGGTCCCTTGTATTTTCATATGAATTTTAGGATTATTTGATCCTTGTTGGTGCTGCTCACCATGCCCATTGCACCATGTGCAGGCCATAGTAGGAACTATCTACATCTGAAAAAAACTTTTCCGTGGAACTGGGGTTTTTATTCTCCAGATTTTCAAATAACTTATCTAGCAATTTTTGAAAACTTCCTCTATTTGCTTGAGGGCTATCCATTTCTTAGATGCTGCTCTGTGGGTTCCTCGATTACTGTGCTGAGGTGACCAGGGAAAGTTCAGAAACTAGGCCCTGTTTCCCCAAGCTGTCTCCCAAGCTGGGAACAAGGTACATCCCCTCCTGCTCCCAGCTAGTGGCTCAGGGAGCTCTTCCCACTTAGTGGCTCAGGATCTCTGTGGAGAGCAGGTGGTCTAGAAGCACTTGCCCCTCACCCTGGGGCACCGCCATCCACCATTTTCCATCCTGGGTCGTCTCTCTTGAATCTGCAGGACAGTGTTGGTTATGAGGACCCAGTGGCAGAGGTTGGGCTGGACCAGCATGTGGCAGAGCTGTAGCTTAACTAGGGACGTGTCCAGAAGTGACTGTCGTTGCAGATTATAGGAAGGGACAGTCTCAAAGCTGATCAGGGCTCCTTCCATGTCTTCCTTGTAGTCCACGCATTTCCTCTTTAATCCTTGAGCAAACATTGTGTCGTGTGTCATGACGGTTGCCTGCCCAGCCCAGTCCACTGTCATCGTCCCACTCACCACCACTGAGTAGGGTGTGACATCTGGCCAGCACAGGGTGGGGAAGAGCTATTCAGATTTTGTATTTCTTGTTAAGCCTGTTTTGGAAATTTATGTTTTTTTCTAGGAATTTGTCTATTTTGTCCACGTTATCTAATATGTTGACATAAAATTGTTCATAGTAGTCCCTTAAAATCCTTTCAATTTTTTTAGTGTCAGTAGTGATGTCCTCTCTTTCATTCCTAATTTTGGTAACCTATCTTCTTTTTTTGTTTTGTTTAGTTAGTGTACTTAAAGATTTGTCAATTTTGTTAATCTGTTTAAAATACATACTTTTATCTTGATTTTCTTTATTGTTGTCATTTTCCATTTCCTTTATTTGTACTATAGTTTCTAACTTCCTCCCTATTTCTTTTTTTCTACTTGCTTTGAGTTTACTTTTTGAGATGGAAGCTTAAGTTACTGGGTTGAAACCATTATTTTTTCTAATATAGATTTTTAAAGCTATAAATTGCCCCCCCTTTACTACTTTAGCTGTACCACGTAAATTTTGGTATGCTTTGTTCCTTTTTATTCAATTAAAACTATCTTAATTTCCCATTTGATCTGTTGTTTGATCATGGATTGTTTAGAAGTATGTTGTCTAATTTCCGAATGTGGAGATTTCTCAAATTTGTTTCTGCTGTTGATTTCTAATTTAATTTCATTGTGGCTGGAAAACACACTTTGTATGAGTTCAGTTATTTTAATTTGTTAGGATTTATTTTATGGATTAGCATATGATGTATCTTGAACAATTTTTCATATGTGCTTGGGAAGAACATGTATTCTGATAGTAATAGGTTACAGTATTCTATAAATGTCAGTTAGGGCAGTTGGTTGATGTGTTTGTTGAAGTCTTTTATATCCTCACTGCTTTTCTGTTTAGATTTTCTGTCAATTATTGAGAATGGGGTATTGAAATCTTTAAATATTGTTGAATTGTTATTTCTTCTTTTAATTCTTTCAGGTTTTGCTTTATGTATTTTAGAGTGCTGTTGTTAGGTGTGTATAGATTTATAATTGCTATATGGTCCTGACTGTATACTGTACTCTTGGGTTTATAACAGAAAATACATGTACAAGTCAATATCGCTTAAGAAAATCCTTCATGAAGCAGTAAATATGTATAAATGTATATATTTTAAAAGAGAAAGAGGAAGGAAGGAAATGGAATTATATCAAAACAAAGTTACTGTATTTTACTGAATTAAATAAGTATAAATCCAGAATAGATTGTAATGAGTTACAATGGACATTCTAATTGTTACACTAACTGATAAGAAAATAAGCCAATAAAATATGCTTAAAATCAATAGAGGAATTAAAATGGTACACTAAAAATAGATGTTTAATAAAAGCAGGAAGGAAGGAACAGAGAAAAAAATATAAGACACAGAAAACTAATTGTAAAATGGCATGCAGACATCCAATTGTACCAATAATACTTTAATGTAAATGGAGTAAAAAACCTCAATAAAAAGGCAAACATTTTCAGACTGTATAAAAAGCAAGATCCAACTATATGTCTGTAAGATAAAATTTAGATTCAGACATAAATAGGTTGAAAATAAGAAAATTAAAAAACATATGCAAGCAATAATCATAAGAGCTAGAATAGCTACCTTGATATCAGGCAAAATAGATTTTTAAGCTAAGAAATATTACTAGAGATAGAATAATATTTTATAAGAGATATACTGAAAGGTTATAATTTAATGTCAATAACTTTTACTATTTCATGAAGTATTTTTGTGTGTGAAATTGGCTTTTTTCTTGTAGTTTTCATGATGGACAATACAATGATTACTAGTAAAGACTGATGTTATGTCTCAATTTGTATGAAGGGATCATGGACCACAGTTTTAGAACTGCTGACTTAAGCCATTTACATTTCATATAACTTCATTATAATTGTGTTTAAATCTGTCATCTTGCTATTTGTTTACTATTTGTCTCATGTCTGCTGCTATCACAAAATACCTGAGACTGGAGAATATATAAAGAACAGAAATGTATTTATAGACCTGGTGGCTGGAAAGTCTAAGATCAGGGCTCCAGCAGGTTCAGAGTTTGATGACCTTCTTGTTGCATTCTCAGTGGCAGAAGGGACAAAAGTGCTAAAAGGGAACAAATTTACTCCCTCAATCCTCTAATAAGGCACTAATCCATTCATGAGGGCAGGTCTCTCATGACCTAATAATCTCCTAAAGGTCACACCTCTTAATGCCATTATGTTAGGGATTATATATCAACATGAATTTTGGAAGGGACAGAAACATTCAAATTATAGCATTCTATCTGTTCTTTGTTCCCTTTTCCTGCCTTTTTTGGAGTAACTCAGTATTTTCTTTAACCCCATTTTATTCCCACTATTGGTTTACTAGGTATATCTCTTTTAATTTTTAATGGTTTCTGTTAGAATTACAATATGCCATATCACAGACTACCTTTAGATATTACTATGCTACATCAAGTATAATGTAAAAACACACAACATTTTGCTTCTATTTCCCCCTTTGTCCTGTTGCATATTGTTGTTGTGTATTTTTCTGATATATGTGTTATAAACTTCCTGGTACCTTATTATTACTTTTCTTTTGCCAGTCAGTTATCTTTTTAAAGAATTTAAAAGTGGGAAAAATATCTTTCAAATTTCCCCATATGTTTATCATTTCTGGTGCTCTTCGTTCCTTTTGTAGATCCTAGTTTTCATGTAGCATCTTTATCCTTCTGTCTGAGAATTTCCTTTTACATTTCTTGTGATTCAGGCTTGCTGATGATAAATTTGCTCAGCATCTGTTTGTCTGAAAAATTTTTCTTTCACCCTCATTTCTGAAGCATATTTTTGTTGAATATAGAATTTGAGGTTGGTGGAGTTTGTCCCCTCCCCACATTCAGCCCCTTCCATTCTATTATTTTCTGGTATTTATATTTTCTGGTGAGAAGTCTGTGAAATTTTTTTCTTTTATTCAATATGTCATTTTTCTCCATTTTAAAAATAGTCCCATTATCTCTGATTTTTAGTAGTTTAATTATGATGTGTCTTGGTGTGGTTTTCATTGTGATTGTCTACTTCAGTTTAAATTTGTGAGTCGATTATTTTCATCAGATTTGGAAAACTTTGGTCATTATAACTTCAAATATTTTGTCCAATTCCTTACTTCTAAGCACATGTAATATCACTTAGTATTGTCCCCTAACTTACTAAGACTCAGTTCATATTTTTCAAGGCTTTTGTTCTGCCTGTCCTTTTGTTTGAATAGTTTCTATGTTTCATGTTCACTCTCTTTTCCTCTGCAGTGTCTAATCTGCTACTAACCCTACTGCTAACCGTGAAATTTTCATTTTAGATATTGTATTTTTCATCTCCAGAAGTCATATTTAGTTTTTCTTTATATCATTCATTTCTCCTTTAATTATATACATGTTTTTCTTTAAATTCTTAAACATGGTTATAACAGCTGTGTTTTAAGCTCCTTGTCTGTTAATTCCATCATCTGTCATTTTTGCATCTGTTTTTATTGACTAACTTTCTTCCTCATCATGGTCACATATCCTTGCTTCTTCCCATATTTAGTAAGGTTTAGTTGGATGCTGGATTGTTTTAATTTAGCATTTTGGAGTGACTGCTTTTGTGCTTTCCTTTAAAAGTATTGGACTTTGTTTTGATAGTTGAATTACTTGCAAATCAGCTTGATCATTCTGAGACTTGTTTTTAACTTTTGTTGAAAAGGCTATGCTACTTCAAGTATAATAAAACTTAGTTTTAGTTTTATCCTAGAACTAAGGCATGTGTTCAGTTTGAATGTCTCCAACCCTGTGTGAACTCTGAAAATTGTTCAGCTCCCAATTTCCCAATAATTTTTTTTGTTCAGCCTTGCAGTCTCATCCTACTCAAGTGTGGCTCTGTATCCAACAACAGTCTTGGAGATCTCGTGAAGATTCCTGAAACTTTTGCTCTGCAGGATACATTCCTTTGTGGTTATGTGCCCTGAAAACTCCAGCCTCCGCCTCTTCACTTAAGTGAAACCACTACTATGCTTGGATTCCCCTCTTACGCAATGGTCTACCAAGTGACTGCAAACAGAAATCTAAGGGAATTTCAGGAGTCACCTCATTTATTTTCCTTTTTTCAGCGATTGTAGTAGTACTGTACCACCTGTCAGACAATGTGTGAGAATGGTTGTTTCATACATTTTGTCCAATTCTTTCATTGTTACAGGAGCTTCCATTACTTTTCAAACAGTAATGCAGTTGCAATTGCCTCTCCTTTTCTTCACTATGTGTTTATCTCTGGCAGTTTGAGCCAAGAGAGGGCATGGAGAAGTACAGTGACTAGAGAGCACTTCTGTTGAGGCTCATTCATTGACCCCTACCCCAGTGCTTTGTGAATGTGTGCTGCAGATGTCATACAGCATCACAGCTTCTTCTCTAATTTATGAGCCAGAAATTTTTTTTTTGTATTTTCATTGTATTACCTGCTTGGTTGCAAGAGGATGATGAGGAGGACTGCTATAGGATAAATTTGTTTTTATAGAGCAATTTCTCGTGGGTCACGAGGGATAGTACCCCGTTTTCCTCATTGATGTTGGCTTGATCATCTGAGTCAGTGGGGTCATTGTGGAAACATATGGAATCCTTTATGCTTTTTCTCAGGCTGCTTCTGTTGCATGAAATAAAGCCAGAGTTGATTGTGAATTGAAGCCTCTGTAGATACTTTTTAAAAGATCTTGTTCCGTCAGCCTTATAACTAATCGTCATCATCATTACCACCACCATCATCATCTATACTTTACTGAGGAATCTCAACCCACTGGAGCAAAGATATAAAGATTTTTTTGTAAATAATTGTGCCCTGTTAACTTCCATTTGCGCTCCTGGATGCTGGCTCCCTTAATGACATTTTGCTTAGATTCTGTAATGTTTTTCAGTCACTTTTGTTTATCAAAACATTTATTCTGATAGTTAAGCCTTGCTCATGTTTAATTTTAATTTTTTTTTTTTTTTTTTTTTTTTTTTGAGACAGAGTTTTGCTCTTGTCACCCAGGCTGGAGTGCAGTGGCGCAATCTTGGCTCACTGCAACCTCCGCCTCCTGGGTTCAAGCGATTCTCCTGCCTCAGCTTCCCGAGTAGCTGGGATTACAGGCACCTGCCACCACGCCCAGCTGATTTTTGTATTTTTAGCAGAGAAGGGGTTTCACCATGTTGGCCAGGCTGGTCTCGAACTCCTGACCTCAGGTGATCCACCCACCTCGGCCTCCCAAAGCGCTGGGATTACAGGCATGAGCCACCGCACCCGTCCTAATTTTAATCTTTTGTACAATTCAAAGCCCTATTTCACTCCTACACCTGAGTCAGGCTAGAGTTGAGACTCCAGAGCTGCTTTCTTATGCAGAGATTCAAGTAGGAAAGAGGAAGAGGCCAAAGGACAAGAGCCAGGTTCTTCCCTATTGGTTGTTCCTGCTTCTCTTGCCGGTACCAGCTGACTGTTGACATCTTCTGTGTGGTTAGTTTTCTCTTACTGGCTCTTTAATCGTCTCTCTGGAGAACCCTGGGAGAGACAAAAGATACTCCCCTCTGCAGATCCCTTGATTTGAGGCATCAGGCTTCCACTTGACCTCTTTCCTCTCCTTTGACTCCAGTGAAAGACAGTCCACCCGGCAACATATTGTAGCTGGGATGCTTTTGCATGGTAGGTGAGGCTCTATTGAGGTATAGGTGAAATGAAAAATGTTCAGCCACCCCTAGGTGGTATCCACCCAGCCCGTGGAAATTTTATTCTTTCTATGAAAACAGTGGAAATGTAAGCAGCTTCTCAGCTAACTCTCTCAACTCCACCATCTCTTCCTCACTAATTTCTCCAAGACCAAACAATACAACACATACTCAACAGGCCTGGTGCCTTACCAGCTTTCAGGGGAAAGATGATCATTAATCTCTTGGTTAATGAAAAGCAAGGGTTTGGGGAACCTACAGAACTTAGCTAGAATTTCTTCTAGGGTCTTTCTCCCTTAGCTTTGAGGAGAAGAAGCATCAGGTATCCTCCCCCATGGGAAAAGGGAGGTTATAGCCTCTTCTTACGAATATTCACTCACAGGCAACACATCTTTGCCAGTTTTTCCTTTATTTTAATAGGATGGCTGGGGTTGGCGTTGGGGAATATGGAAACCAGCACCTTGCCATAAACCTAGAACATTTTGTGCCATCAGTTTATGCATTTGCTGCAATTCCAGGACAATGGGGAAAATCCTGTTTTATAATGACAACAACCACCATGAAACTATACTACTAGTAGCTGACATTTACTGACTTTCTTATTAAATGCCATGCATGGTACTGCGAGCCTTACAGGCATTACCTCCTCAAATCCTCAGGACTATGAAATCATCCCTTATTATCTCTATTTTACAGGTAAGAAAATTAAGGTCACCAGCTATTCGGTAGTGGAGCCAGAATTCAAATCTGGAGTCTGCATTTTTAGGTACTAGTGGTATTTTTCCTTCCAGATTATGCATTTTGGGCATTGTTACTACTGAGTTTCCATCTTTAGGTGCATCTTCACAAGTATCAATTGGAGGAACTGGAGAAGATGCACTGGCGCTGAGACAGAAGTCATTCTCAGCCAGGAGTGTCATTTTCTCCTTGGAGTCTCTAACTTCAGGATTCTGTGATTTGGCCGTAAATAATAAATATGGTTTAGTAGAGGTTAATAAAATGCTTGTTGAATTGCTGCCAACTTTATTCTAGGTCCTTGTTTCTTTGGTTGTTCTTTTAGGGACTAGCTGCCTCTCTGGGAATTAATTTCCCAATGTGGATTTGAATTAATTCCCCCAGGCCACAGAATTGTAATCTGGAAGAGTTCATTCAGCAAATGGCACCCAGCTTTTCTCACTCTGGCTTGCCAAAGAGACTGTGAGGCTTTGTTTGAACACAGGCAACAGTGCTGGACGGCAGATGTTTACAAATAACATTTGTTTAATTGCTTAGGTACTTTATAATATATTTTTCTCTTAAGCTGTGGAAAACACATCCTTTATCAGCTTTAAATCAGAGTGTAACTTTGGAGGGCCATTCTGGCTGCCTTTTTTCCTTGTGCATTGGTCCAGACAGATGCAGTGAACAAAAAGAAGAGAAAGGGGAAGCTGTTGGCAGTTACCCTCAACTTTGCCCCTTTGTAGCAGCAAGCAGCAATATAGAAATGAGTACCCTTTCCAGTTTTGCTCCCCACCCCCTAAGGAGAAAAAAAGCACCCAAACCAGCAGAAAAGCATACAGAGCCATCTAGCTAAAAAGACAGTCAAGGAGGGGGATTGTTTGGTGGCAACCCTCTGTAGAAGTACACCTTAACAGCATCTGTAGTCAGTTTCTGAATTCTGCGAATTTCGCAGGGACCTGGCATGGCCTTTTTGGCTGGTACAAACTGTAGTAGAAGGTTTATGTGGGCATAATAAGAGTGCCCAAGGTGGCCTTTTACTCTGTGCACTGTGACTTCAGTCCCTTACAAGTGCTACAGAGTGCCTGACTATTGCAAATTGAGAGGATGCGGGCATGCGGTAAGTTGGTCTAGATTTCAGATGCCTTCATGTTTCTAGGGGAAGCCCACAAGAGGAAATGGGACTATCAGAACCACCTTCAGAGAGATATTGTGGCCACAGACTCTTCTCACTCTAGCCTCAGCATGCCAAGCTTTAGGGCCATTCTCCTCCACCCTTACATCGTTTCCACTGTTGCTTCTGAAAGTACCCACAGCCAGACCTCACCAGGAGAATTTGATTCAGTAGGGCTTGATGGCAAATGGGAATTTGCATCCATATATCAATCCATAACAATTGAGATGTTCAGCTATGGTCGGTGTAACCACTACATTAGTGCTTTCTAAAATATGTCACAAAATATATCCTTTGTATGTAACAGTTACGAGAAGGTTCTCTAGAACTAAGATTCCAAACCTGGCTCTGCCACTTATTAGCTGTGTGACCCTGGACAACACACTTAAACTCTCTGTGCCTTATTTTCGCAATGTCTGATATGGGGATGGTAGTATCTACCTCATGGGGCAGTTTGGGGATTAGATGAATTATCACATGTGAAACACTTAGGATGCAGCAATCTCTCAGTACATTGTTATGATTTGCCTATACAGGAAAGAACATTTGCTTTGAGGTTTGGTTTGCTGGATTCACATAGAAAAACAGAGAAAATTGCCTTGCTCTACATCTGGCCATTACATAGCAAGAGGCTTTGGAGCTACTCTGGAATGCCAGTATATTGTTTCCTTTTAATTCTTGCTTTGATTTATGTCTCTCCTTCAAAAAACAAGCTTTCTTATACAACCTAGATTTTATAAAACGTTTTTATTTTCAAATCAATACAATTTATTTAAAAATAAAAAATAAATCTTAGGGACTACTTTGGCTTCTCCAGGAGTCAGTCGGATAGTAGACAAGGTGCCAATCCTCCTGTGACAAATACACTTATTCTGGGCAAATACTCTTAGTATTTTCAAGTTTAATTAGCTTCAACAAATATTTGCTAAATACATACTAGATGTGAGGCACTTTTGGGAAAAGGAGGAAATAAGGGAAATAAATCTTTATGGAGTAGCTGTTTTATGCCAAATACTATTGTAAGAATTTAATAATCACCCTGTTTAATATCTGCAATGGATGTGGTTAGCTGTCGTTTACAGATAAAAACCCTGAGACTCAGAGTTTGTTGCTCTGGCATTTATAAAACCCCAGGCTCTCCTCTTTCCACTGTGCCATAGCATCTCAGAAGATTCAAAGATAAAGATGGAACAGAGTCTGACCTAATGATCGTGTTTTATATTTACATAGTCTATTGTGGTTTATAGCAGCATGCATGTCTGCATTCTGCATTCTGATTTGAATACAGATCCCATAACTGCTGCCCTATCCTGTATTCCAGCCGACGTTTACAGAGTTGATCATAACCTATGTTTGTAGGGACCTTGATGCTATCGGAGTGCTTTTGTCCTACTTCACATGTTTATCATAATCTTATGAAGGAATTAATGACAATCCTAGTGATGGCAATATTTAGTAACCATTTACTGTGTGCCAAGCACTATGCTAAGAGTTTTCCACATTGTCTCATTTAACCCTTAGCATAGCTGGTAGATCATTTTCACATCTCCATTTTATAGGTAAGGGCACTACAAGCATTATTGCAGTGCAAAAGTTAAAACTCACATCCAAGTCTATCTGCCGCCAGATCCCCAAATCTTAATCACTGTTATACTAAAATATTATATGTATCTAATTAATGAAGAAACCAAGGCTCAAAGGGGTTATGGGCTTGCCCTAAGTATGTCAGTTAGACTGGGAATCAAGCTCCCATCTTCTGATGATATACTTCTGATCAATAAAGTACACAAATGCAATAGTAAAAGGCAGAATAGGAAACAAAATAGGAAAAATGGCAGGTGTGTGGTCCAGTGGGGTCAGGAAAGGCTTATGAAGAAAGTGAGCTGGACCTAATAGGATGAATAAGATTTCCAGAAATAGATATAACCAGGAAGGATATTTCAGATGAATGGAAGAGGATTGGCAAAATGAGAAGACATGGATAGTACAGAAACAAAAACATGCTAGTGTTAATTTATCACAATATGAGGTGTACCTAGGGTGTTGGGACATGAATCTAGAAGCTATGTGTGCTTCTGTGCAAGTCTGAAGTATTAGCTCCTACATTGTTGGAGAATGGGGAGCCATTGAATGTTTTTGAGCAAGGAATGTGCCATGGTCAAGGCCACACTTTCAACAATTTTAAAAATTGATACATAATCATTGTTCATATTCACAGGGTACAAGTGATGTTTTAATACATGCATGCAATATGTAATGATTAAATTGGGATAATTAGCATATTCATCACCTCAAACATATATCATATTTTTGTGATGGGAACATTTCAACTCTTCTAGCTATTCTGAAATATACAATAAATTATTATTAACTGTGTTCAGCCTACTGTGCTGTCTAACACTAGAACTGAGTTCTTCCATCTAACTGTATGTTTGTATCCTTTAATCTCTCCATCCCTCTTTGCTCATTTTTCTCAGCCTCTAGTATCCATCATTCTACTCTCTACCTCCATGAGATCAACTTTTTTAGCTCCCATATATGAGTGAGAACATATAGTATTTGTCTTCCTGTGCCTGGCTTATTTTACCTAACATAATGATCTCTAGATCCATTCATCTTGCTGCAAATGACAGGATTTCATTTTAGTATTCCACTGTGTATATATACACAACATATTTTCTTTATTCATTCATTTATGGACACTTAGGTTGATTCCATATAATGGATATTGTGAATAATGCTATAGTAAACATGAAAGTGCAGGTATTTGTTTGATATACTTATTTTCCTTGAAAAAATGCACAGGAGTGGCATTGCTGGGTCAGTTTTATGAGACATCTCTATACTGTTTTCCACAATGGCTGTACTAATTTACATTCCCACTAACAGTGTGTAAGAGTTCCCTTTTCTCCACATCCTCATCAGCCTTCATTAGTTTTTGTCTCTTTGATGGTAGCCATTCTGAGGTGAGATGATGTCTCACTGCAGTTTTGATTTTTATTTCCTTAATGATTAGGATGTTGAGCATTTTTTCATATACCTGTTGCCATTTGTGTGTTTTCTTTTGAGAAATATTTATTTAATCCTTTGACCACTTCTTAATGTGATTATTTGGTTATTTGCTGTTGAGTTGTTTGAGTTCTTTGTATATTCTGTATATTAGTCCCTTGTTGGATGAATAGTTTGTAAATATTTTCTCCCATTCGACAACTTCACTCTTCAATCTGTGATTGTTTCCTTTGCTTTGCAGAAGCTTTTTAGTTTAACATAGTCCCATTTGTATATTTTTGTTTTTGTTCCCTGTGCTTTTAAAGAGTGGCTATAAAATCTTTGCCTAGGCCAGTGTCCTGAAGCATTTCCCAAATGTGTTCTTCTAGTAGTTTTATAGTTTCAGGTCTTACGTTTAAGTCTTTAATTCATTTAGTTCAATTTAATGACCTTTGTATATGGTGAGAGCTGGGGATCTAGTTTTATTCTTCTGCATATAAGTATGCAGTTCCCAGAACCATTTATTGAAGAAGCTATAATTTCCCCAATGTATGTTCTTGGTACCTTGGTCAAAAATCTGTTGAGTGTAAATGCCTGGATTTATTTCTGCATTCTCTATTCTCTTTCACTGGCCTGTGTTCATTTTTATACTAATACCATGCTGTTTTGGTTACTATAGCTTTATAGTATATTTTGAAGTCAGATAGTTGATGCTTCCAGCTTTATTCTTTTTGCTCAGGATTGCTTTGGCTATTTGGGGTCTTTGTGGTTCTATGCAAATTTTAGGATTGTTTTTCTACTTTTCTGAAGAATGTCATTGTTATTGCCTTAGGGATTGCATTGAATCTGTACATTGCTTTGGGTAATGTGGTCATTTTAACAATATTATTCTTCCAATCCATGAGCATGAGATGTCTTTCCATTTGTTTTTGTCCTCTTCAATTTCTTGTATCAGTGTTTTGTACTTTCCATTGTAGAAGTTTTTCACCTCCTTGTTTGAATTCATTCCTAGGTATTTTGGGGGTGGGGTGTAACTATTGTAGATGGGACAGCTTCATGTCATTTTCAGCCAGTTTGTGTTTGGTTTATATAAATGCTACTGATTTTTATGTGTTGATTTTGTATTCTGTAACTTTACTGAATTCATTTATCAGCTCTAAGAGTTTTTTGGTAAAGTCTTTATGTTTTTCTCTATATGTGATCATGTTGTCTGCAAAGAGGGGCAGTTTACTTCTTTTCCAGTTTGGATGCCTTTTATTTCTTTCTCTTGCCTGATTGCCCTGGCTAGGACTTCCGGTACTATATTGAATAAGAGTGGGGAGGCTGGGCGCAGTGGCTCACGCCTGTAATCCCAGCACTTGGGGAGGCCAAGGCAGGTGGATCATGAGGTCAGGAGTTTGAAAGCAGCCTGGCCAACACAGTGAAACCCCGTCTCTACTAAAAATACAAAAATTAGTTGGGCATGGTGGCGAGCACCTGTAATCCCAGCTACTTGGGAGGCTGAGGCAGGAGAATCACTTGAACCTAGGAGCTGGAGGTTGCAGTGAGCCGAGATCACACCACTGCACTCCAGCCTGGGCGACAGAGCTAGACTCTCTCTCAAAAAAAAAAAAAAAAAAGAAGTGGTGAAAGTAAACATACTTGTCTTTTTCCAGTTCTTAGAGGAAAGGCTATCAGTTTCTGCCCATTCAGTATGATGTTAGCTGTTGGTTTGCCATATATGTCCTTTATTATGTTGAGTTATGTCCCTTCTATGCCTAATTTTTGAAAATTTTTATTATGAGGTGATGTTAAATTTTATGAAATACTTTTTCTGTATCTGTTGATATGATCATGTGGTTTTGGACATTCATTCTGTTGATGTGCTATATCACATTCATTGATTTATGTATGTTGAACCATACTTGTATCTCTGAAATAAATTCCACTTGTTCATGACGTATTATCTTTCTGATGAGTTGTTGGATTTGGCTTGCTTGTATTTTGTTGAGGAGTTTTGCATTTATGTTCACCAGGCACGTTGGCCTGTAGTTTTCTTTTTTGTTGTGTCTTTCTCTGGTTTTGGTATCAGGATAATTCTGGCTCCATAGAATGAGTTAGGAAGAATTCTCTTACCTTCACCTTTTGAAATACTTTGAGAAGAATTGGTATTCTTCTTTGCAAGGTTGGTAGAATTCAGCAGTAAAGCCATTCCGTCCTGGGCTTTCTTTGTGGGAAGACTTTTTATTGTGACTCCATCTCATTCTGTATTATTGATCTATTCAGATTCAATCTTGGTAGGTTGTATGTGCCCAGGAACTGATCCTTTTCCTCTAGGTTTTCCAATTTGTTAGTGTGTATTAATAGTTGCTTATGATAGTCTCTAATGATCATTTGTATTTCAATGCCTCATTTTTCATATATGATTTCATTTATGATTTATGTTTTCTCTCTTGTCCTGGTCAGTCTAGCTAGTGGTCTTTCAATTTTGTTCATCTTTTCAAATAGCCAACTTTTTGTTTTGTTAATCTTTTGTATTGTTTTTAAGTCTTCATTTCATTTAGTCCTGCACCAATCTTTATTATTTCTTTTCTTCTCCTAACTTTGGGTTTGGCTTGTTCTTGCTTTTCCAGTTCTTTAAGGTTATTTATTTGAAATTGCTAGGTTGTTTATTTGAAACCTTTCTACTTTTTTCATGTAGGAATTCATTGCTGTAAACTTCTCTCTTAGGACTGCTTTTGCTGTATAATTTTGTTATGTTGTGTTTTCATTTTCATTTGTTTCAATCTTTTTGATTTCCTTGTTAATTTCTTCCTTGACCCAGTGGTCATTCAGAATCATGTTGTTTAATATTCATGTATTTGTACAGTTTCCAAAGTTCCTCTTGTTATTGATTTTTACTTTTATTTCATTGTAGTGCGTGAAAATACTTGGGCTGAGCGCAGTGGCTCATGCCTGTAATCCTAGCACTTTGGGAGACTGAGGTGGGCACATCACCTGAGGTCAGGAGTTCAAGACCAGCCTGGCCAACATGGTGATACCCCATCTCTACTAAAAATACAAAAATTAGCTAGGCATGGTGGTGCATGCCTGTAATCCCAGCTACTCAGGAGACTGAGGCAGGAGAATCACCTGAGCCCGGGAGGCAGAGGTTGCAGTGAGCCGAGATCTCACCACTGCGCTCAAGCCTGGGCAACAGAGCAAGACTCTGTCTCAAACAAACAAACAAACAGTTGATATGATTTTGATTTTTAAAAATTTTTTGAGGCTTGTTTTGTGGCCAAGCATGACCTAGAGAATGTTCCATGTGTTTGTGAGAAGAATGTGTTTCCTGCCACTGTTGGATGAAATGTTCTGTAAATATCTGTTAGGTGCATTTGGTCTAAAGTGTAATTTAAATCCATTGTTTCCTTGTTGATTTTTGTCTAGATTATCAGTCCAATGCTGACAGTGAGGTGATGAATTTCCCAACTATTATTATATTAGCATCTATTGCTCCCTTTAGGTCTAATAATATTTGCTTTATATATCTGGGTGCTCTGGCTTGCATACATATATATTTAAAATTGTTGTATTAAATTGATACCGTTATCATTGTATAATAAACTTCTTCGTCACTTTTTATGGGTTTTGACTTAAAGCCTGTTTTATCTGATATAAGTATAGCTACTTTTGCTGGCTTGTGGATTCCATTTGCATGAAATATCTTTATCAGTCCTTTCACTCGCAGTCTATATGTATCTTTACAAGTGAAGTGAGTGTTCGTATAGGCAGCATATAGTTGGGATGTTTTTAATCCATTTATCCAGTCGGTATCTTCTAAGTAGGGAATTTAATCTCTTTTCATTCAAGGCTGTTATTGATAGGTGAGGACATATTCCTGTCATTTTGTTAAATGTTTTCTGGGTGTTTTGTATATCCTTTGTTCCTTTCTTCTTCTCATATGTTTATCATTGCAGTTTGGTGGTTTTCTGTAGTGGTAAAGTTTGAATCCCTTCTATTTCTCATTTGTGTGTCTGCCCTACCAGTGAGTTTTATATGTTCATGTGTTTTTGTGATGGTAAAGATCATCTTTCACTTCCAGATATAGGACTCCCTTAAGCATTTCTTGTAGGGTTATTCTAGTCATAATGAATTCCTCAGTTTGCTTGTCTGAGAAACTTTATGGCAGACAGTTTTTTTCTTTCAACACTGTGAAAACATCATCCCATTTTCTTCTGGCCTGTAAAGTTTCTGCTGAGAAATCTACTGTTAGTATGATGAGGGCTTCCTTATATGTGACTTGATGCTTATCTCTTCTTGTTTTTAGAATCTTCTCTTTGTCTGACCTTTGACAGTTTGACTCTAATGTGCTTTGGAGAAGGCCTTTTTGGATTGAACCTATTTAGGGATTCTTTAGCTTTCTGTATCTGAATATCTATATCTCTCGAAAGATTTGAGAGATTTTTAGCTATTGTTTTATTAAATATGTTTTCTGTGCCTTTGGCCACCTCTTCTGCTTCTAGAACTCTCAGAATTCAAATATTTCTTTGCCTTATAGGGTCGCATATGTCAATGTTGGCTTTCCTCGTTTTTTTTTTTTTTTTTTTTTTTTTCTGTCTGACTGTGTTCTTCAAAAGGCCTGTCTTCAAGTTCAGACATTCTTTCTTCTGCTTGATCTAGTCTATTGTTGAAGCACTCAATTGTATTTTTTATTTTATTCATTCAATTGTTCAGTTCCAGGATTTCTGTCTGGTTCTTTTCTATGATATCTACCTCTTTGTGTAATTTCTCATTCAGATCATGAATTGTTTTTCTGATTTTTTGGTATTGTTTACTTGTGTTCTCTTGTATCTCACTAATTTTCCTGAACATCATTATTTTGAATTCTTTTCTGGGTATTTCACAAATTTCCTTTTCTTTCAGATCTGTTAATGGAGACTTAATAAGTTCTTTTGGAGGTTTTATGTTTACATGTTTTGTGTGTTTGTGTGTGTGTGTGTCATTACATGAAATCTATGCATCTGGTATGGCAGTCTTTTGTAGGGAGAGAGTTTTTCATATATATATATATATATATATGAAGTCAACACTATATATATATATATATATATAAAGTCAACACTATATATATATATATATATATATATATATATATAGTGTTGGTTTGGTTGGGTGCTTTGGCTTTGACTGAGTGGGCACAGCAGTCTCTGTATGATTTCTCTGGCTGTAATCAGCATCAGTGATCCTATGAGTTCCTCAGTGGTCTACACTGCAATTATTTATGGATACTATGGTGAGGCTGTGCTAGGGACAAAGGTGCCAGGTGGGCTAATCCTCGGGTACCCTTGTTGGTGATGGTGGGCAGAGTAGGCCTGTCTTCAAGTCCCCAGATTATATGCATGAGCACCAGTGGTGGCAGGTGGGGTGGATCAATCTCTAGGAGACTGGATAGTGCACTTGGGTGCTGGTTGTAGTGGGTGGAGTGAGCCTGTTCTCAGGCCCCTGGATGGTGCACATGGGTGCTGGCAGTGGTGGATGGAGCAGGTCCATTTCCAGGTCCCCAGACAACACACATATGTGCTGGTGGCAGTGTTGGGAGGGTGTCTTCAGACTCCCCTGATGGTTTATGCAGGCATCAGCTGTAGTGGGCAGGAAGATCAATCCCCAGGCCCCTGGACAGTGCACTCAGGCATAGGTGTCAGTGGTAGTGGGCAGGGCAAGCTTGCTGTCTGGACCCAGATGACACATGCAGTCACTGGCAGCGGTGGCCATGGTGGGGCAAGCATGTCCTCAGCCCCCAAATGTTGTGCACAGGTGGGCAGGGCGCAGGTTGATCCCCAGACCCCTGGATGACATGCATAAACACTGGCAGTAGTGGGCAGCACAGGCCTCTACTCAGGATCTCACAGTGGTGTGTGCCAGTGCAGGTGCAGCAAGTGGAGCAGGTCGATCCCCAGACCCATGAATGATGTGAGCAGGCACCGGCACGAAGCCACAACTTAAGGAAGATTCTTGTGGCAGGCAACACTGAGACTAAGAGGAGCTCATTGTAATGATCCTTGGGATAGAAGGAAAATGTAAACCAGTGTGGAAAATGTAGAAGGGGAAAATTCAGATAATATTGCAATATAGAATTAGCAATACTTCACAACTGTCTAGATGTTCAGGGCCAGAAAGAATGAGATATCAAATATCATTTGCGTTTGAGCCTAGATCCCTAAAAAACTTGTGTTGTCACAAATGAAAATGGGAAATTTAGGATTATGAGTTAATTTAGGTGAGCAGATAATGATCTCCTTTTGGAATAAGGCACTTTGAGGTGAAGCCACTTATTAAAATTGAAGTACATCAACACGAGTGAAAAACAATGCAACCAAATATACAGTTAGGGGAGGCAGTCAGAGGAAGGTGATAGTGGCTTAGGCTATCAAGGAAGCAGGCGTGTAAAGAAAAAAGACAATGCACAACTTTTGAGCATTTCTATATTTAAAGTGAGGCAGGTGATAAGGGGCTCTTAAAGGAGATAAGGAAGTAAAAAAAGGAATGACTAACATTAAGAAATGTGACAGATAGTCAAGGAAGTTGAAATCAGAACAAAAAATTTAAGAGCAAGTTTGATTTCAGAGTGATTGTGAGCAGGGAGGGCTTGACATTAGGGAAATCAAGAAAGCAAAGGATTAAGAAGCGAGTGAGCTGGACCAGGCAGAAAGAATGGGCAGCGAACTCTCATAGGAAATCTGTCAGTAAAACTCTCATCAAGGGACAAGATCAATTCAATCCCATTTTGCAGCGTCAAATGGCAAACTACATGCAAGGCAAAGGGGGTATATGCTGTGTTAATATGCAAATCTGTATTTTCAGAAGATTTGGAGAAAATGAAAAGTATTCAAAATCAACATGAGGGAGATTTCTAAGGCAGTTCTTCTAAATAAGATAAATGAAAAATACCATGTCGGGCTGGGCGCGGTGGCTCATGCCTGTAATCCCAGCACTTTAGGAGGCCGAGGCAGGCGGATCACGAGGTCAGGAGATCGAGACCATCCTGGCTAACACGATGAAACCCCGTCTCTACTAAAAATACAAAAAATTAGCCAGGCATGGTAGCGGGCGCCTGTAGTCCCAGCTACTCGGGAGACTGAGGCAGGAGAATGGCGTGAACCTGGGAGGCAGAGCTTGCAGTGAGCCGAGATTGCGCCACTGCACTCTAGCTTGGGCGACAGAGCGAGACTCTATCTCAAAAAAAAAAAAAAAAAGAAGAAGAAAGAAAAATACAATGTCACAGGATGGAAATGAATTTGCAACTTAAGAAAAGATCACAAGTTTGGCTTTGATACAACATTTCACTAGTAATTAGAAGAGAGAAAACTATAGCTTCTGAGAGAAAAAAAATTCTAACGTTATTTCCAATTCAGACACCAAGTTTCTGGAAATAGCTAGTAATGCACCTGGCTACACAGGGCCCTTGTAGATAAGACGGCTTCCTCATAGTGACACAGTGTTCAGAGTTCTCTTATTAAATGCTTCATTTCAAAGCATACATCTCTTCCAACACATTACAATGAAAGGACAACACTCTTTTGTTTTTCCTTATTATTATTGTGACTATTTTTTTGCAAGCTGAGATCTCTGTAACATGTTACAGTGTTGGCCAGATTAAAATGAGTCTTTTCAAAACAGTCAATATGTGAGTATTTGAAGAGGATACACAAACTTTCAGTTCTTCACAGGTGTGATAACTTTATCATGTACCTCTGGATAAAACCAGATTATGCAAAGAATAGACTCTGATTCCAGATCATTCATACTTACCTCTGAGTTCAAAACACACACATATACATGCACACACACACACACACACACACAGAAAGAGAGAGAAAGAGAAGCTAAAATAGTACAGTTAGAGAACCAATGCTTAGTTTTAACTCTTTTGGAGGTAGCAAGACCTTCCCTTCCTGGGGAATATGGAAGTCTCATTGTTTTATGATTTTGACATGTGACTGCCTTTAGATGAGTTTGTCTTTCTTTCAGTACATAGTCAAGAATCAGGAAATGAATAAAATGCTCATTGCTTACTTGCCTGTTTTCTCTACTTCAGTCCCTTACAAATTGAGAGAGCCCTGTTTGCTCTATTCTTGTGTTCTCTTTATTTAGAAAAGTGTAGAATGTGAAACAGTTACCTCCTTCTTTTTAATGTTATTGTGAAAAAATTATAGAAAATCAAAAAAGAAAAAGATTATCTATAACTTCATCCTATGAGAGAGCACAATCTTTATTTTAATGTATTTCCATCCAGTCTTTTTTTGCTATGTGCATTCATTACATAATTGTACTCATAGTCTAATACAACTTTGCATTCTTTTTTCATTTCAATTTCTATCTAAAGCACACATTCACTCTCCATGCCTCATCCTGGGGACTGACACAGAGATTTTCTACTTTGTCAAGAAGGCTGACTGGGAGACTGATATTTACCAATTCACTCTTGAGGGAAACACACTGGTTGGTTGGACTTGAATCCAGCTGTATCCTGGTTACATTTCTTCTAGTCCCTTAAAACAAAGAGGCTGTGTCACCCTTGAAAAGGCCTACTTATCTGTCTTAAACAATGTGCCAGTTCTTTCATCTTACAGAAATCTGAAAAGAATTTGTATCATGGTATATAAAGGGTATAACGTATATAAAGTACAATGTAAGATGACAGCCAGGAGCAGTAGCTCACGCCTGGAATTCCAGCACTTTGGGAGGCCAAGGCGGGCGGATTACTTGAGTCCAGGAGTTCAAGACCAGCCTGGGCAACATGACAAAACCCCTTCTCTACAGAAAATACAAAAAATTAGCTGGGTGTGGTGGTGTGCACCTGTAGTCCCAGCTACTCAGGAGGCTCAGGTAGGAAAACTGATTGAGCTAGGAAGATTGAGGCTGCAGTGAGCCACGATTATGCCTCTGCACTCCGGCCAGGGTGGGAGAGTGAGACCCTGTGTCTCTAATGCTTGGTTACTAGACTTTTTATCTTATATTCACTAAAAACAGAGTTGGAACTGGGATGACCACTCACTTCAGCAACAGCCCAGAATCATGCCATGGGTTGCATAGTTTGGAATGAGGATGGCAAATAAGGTTTGAATTTCTATTTTTCTTCAGTTGGCGGTGGTTGTACTGAATAGAAATCTGGGTGTGTTTCATCTCAATAAGAAAGAGTATCATGATCATTTAGCAATTGATCTCCTATTTCAGACACGAGAAATTTCCAGCACACATGCCTCAGATTTACCATCCTTTTGGACAAATATTTATTTAAAGTCTACTACATGCCATGTACTTTGTTTACATTACACAATATATCCCTCATAGCAATATGAGGAAACAGATACCATGGGCAGTATAGGAGAGCAAAAGTGAAGTGTGCACCCAAAATTAGAAATTAGAAAAATAAAATCAGAGGATAAAGCTGTGAAATCAGCATATAAACTTATATTGTCAGAATGGCTCCCAGAATAGCAAAATTTGCCAATAATCATATTTAATGTATAAGCATAATTTGAAGAAATATTGTCAACCAGAGGAGGATACGACTGATAATAGAAGCTTAGGAGATAAGAAAATAAGGTATCACTGAATCAAATGTTGGCTATACATTCCCAGCAGGGCTGTTCAGCTTCTTATATTCAGCAAACATTGAGTGTCTGCTGTGGGCCATGCATTGTACTGGATGCTGGTCATATGAACGAGGCTGGAGTACTTCCTCCCATTTATTTCCTTCAGTCTTTTCTCCTTCTCTCGGATGTGATTTCTCCTTCAATCTATATGTCCTCATTGTATTTCAAAACTATAATCATGAATATTCTGGGACTAGGATGCAAAAGGAAGGAGGGGAAGATGTGATCCAGGGGAATTGCTCCGTTATTATTATTCTCAGTTCCTGTCTGAGAACACTTCAAAATCTTTTTTTTCTTTCTTTTTTTTTTTAAATTATACTTTAAGTTCTGGGATACATGTGCAGAAAGTGCAGATTTGTTACATAGGTATACACGTGCCATGGTGGTTTGCTGCACCCATGAACCCATCGTCTACATTAGGTATTTCTCCTGATGCTATCCCTACCCTAGCCCCCCACCCCCTGACAAGCCCTGGTGTGTGATGTTCCCCTCCGTGTGTCTGTGTGTTCTCATTGTTCAACTTCCACTTGTGAGTGAGAACGTGTGGTGTTAGGTTTTCTGTTGCTGTGTTAGTTTGCTGAGAATGATGGTTTCCAGCTGCATCCATGTCCCTGCAAAGGACATGAACTCATCCTTTTTTTGGCTGCATAGTATTCCATGATGTATATGTGCCACATTTTCTTTATCCAGTCTATCATTGATGGGCATTTGGGTTGGTTCCAAATCTTTGCTATTGTGAACAGTGCTTCAGTAAACATACGTGTGTATGTGTCTTTAGAGTAGAATGATTTATAACCCTTTGGGTATATATCCAGTAATGGGATTGCTGGGTCAAGTGGTATTTCTAATTCTAGATCCTTGAGGAATTGCCACACTGACTTCCACAATGGTTGAACTAATTTACACTCCCACCAGCAGTGTAAAAGTGTTCCTATTTCTCCACATCCTCTCCAGCATCTGTTGTTTTCTGGCTTTTTAATGATTGTCATTCTAACTAGCATGAGATGGTATCTCATTGTGGTTTTGATTTGCATTTCTCTAATGACCAGAGATGATGAGCTTTTTTTCATGTGGTTATTGGCCACATAAATGTCTTCTTTTGGGAAGTGTCTGTTCATATCGTTTATCTACTTTTTGATGGGGTTGTTTTTCCCTTGTAAATTTTGTTTAAGTTCTTGTAGATTCTGGATATTAGCCCTTTGTCAGATGATAGATTGCAAAAAAATTTGTCCCATTCTGTAGGTTGCCTGTTCACTCTGATGGTAGTTTCTTTTGCAGTGCAGAAGCTCTTTAGTTTAATTAGATACCATTTGCCAATCTTGGCTTTTGTTGCCATTGCTTTTGGTGTTTTAATCATGAAGTCTTTGCCCATGCCTATGTCCTGAATGGTATTGCCTAGGTTTTCTTCTAGGGTTTTTATGGTTTTAGGTCTCACGTTTAAGTCTTTAATCCATCTTGAGTTAGTTTTTGTATAAGGTGTAATGAAACGGTCCAGTTTCAGTCTTCTGCATATGGCTATCCAGTTTTCCCAACACCATTTATTAAATAAGGAATCCTTTCCCCATTACTTGTTTTTGTCAGGTTTGTCAAAGATCAGGTGGTTGTAGATGTGTGTCATCATTTCTGAGGCCTCTGTTCTGTTCCATTTGTCTATGTCTGTTTTGGTACCAGTACCATGCTGTTTTGGTTACTGTAGCCTTGTAGTATGGTTTGAAGTCAGGTAGCGTGATGCCCCCAGCTTTGTTCTTTTTGCTTAGGATTGTCTTGGCTATAAGGGCTCTTTTTTTTTGTTCCATATGAAATTTAAAGTAGTTTTTTCTAATTCTGTGAAGAAAGTCAATGGTAGCTTGATGGGGATAACCTTGAATCTTTAAATTACTTTTGACAGTATGGCCATTTTCACAATATTGATTCTTCTTATGCATGAGCATAAAATGTTTTTCCATTTGTTTGTGTTCTCTCTTATTTCCTTGAGCAGTGGTTTGTAATTCTCCTTGAAGAGGTCCTTCACATCCCTTGTAAGTTGTATTCCTAGGTATTTTATTCTCTTCGTAGCAATTGTGAATGGGAGTTCATGCATGATTTGGCTCTCTGTTTGTCTATTATTGGTATATAGGAATGCTTGTGATTTTTGCACATTGATTTTGTATCCTGAGACTTTGCCGAAGTTGCTTATCAGCTTAAGGAGATGTTGGGCTGAGTCGATGGGGTTTACTAAATATACAGTCATGTCATCTGCAAACAGAGACAATGTGACTTCCTCTCTTCCTATTTGAATACCCTTTATTTCTTTCTCTTGCCTAATTGCCCTGGCTAGAACCTCCAATACTATGTTGAATAGGAGTGGTGACAGAGGGCATCCTTGTCTTGTGCCAGTTTTCAAATGGAATGCTTCCAGCCTTTGCCCAACCCCACTGTCAATATTAGACAGATCAACGAGACAGAAAATTAACAAGGATATTCAGAACTTGAACTCAGCTCTGGACCAAGCAGACCTAATTGGCATTTACAGAACTCTCCACCCCAAATCAACAGAATATAAATTCTTCTCAGCACCACATTGCACTTACTCTAAAACTGACCACATAATTGGAAGTAAAACACTCCTCAGCAAATGCAAAAGAACAGAAATCATAACAGTTTCTCAGACCACAGTGCAATCAAATTAGAACTCATGATTAAGAAACTCACTCAAAACTGTAGAACTACGTGGAAACTGAACAACCTGCTCCTGAATGACTACTGGGTAAATAACGAAATTAAGGCAGAAATCAATAAGTTCTTTGAAAGCAATGAGAACAAAGACACAACGTACCAGGATCTCTGGGACACAGCTAAAGCAGTGTTTAGAGGGTAATTTACAGCACTAAATGCCCACAGAAGAAAGCAGGAAAGATCTAAAATCAACACCCTAACATCACAATTAAAAGATCTAGAGAAGTGAGAGCAAACAAATTCAAAACCTAGCAGAAGACAAGAAATAACTAAGACCAGAGCCAAACTGAAGGAGATAGAGACACAAAAATCCCTTTGAAAAATCAGTGAATCCAGGAGCTGTGTTTTTTTTGGTTTTTTTTTTTTTTTTTTTTGAAAAGATCAACAAAATTGATAGACCACTAGCCAGACTAATAAAGAAGAAAAGAGAATAATCAAATAAACACAATAAAAAATGATAAAGGGGATATCACCACTGATCCCACAGAAATACAAACTACCATCAGAGAATGCTATAAACACCTCTATGCAAACAAACTAGGAAATCTAGAAGAAATGGATAAATTCCTGGACACATACACCCTCCGAAGGCTAAACCAGGAAGAAGTTGAATCCCTGAGTAGACCAATACCAAGTTCTGAAATTGAGGCAATAATGAATAGCTTACCAACCAAAAAAATGCCTAGGGCCAGACGGATTGACAGCTGAATTCTACCAGAGGTACAAGGAGGAGCTGGTACCATTCCTTCTGAAAGTATTCCAAACAATAGAGAAAGAGGGACTCCCTCCATAACTCATTTTATGAGGCCAGCATTATCGTGATACCAAAACCTGGCAGAGACACAACAGAAATAGAAAATATCAGGCCAATATCCCTGATGAACATTGATGCAAAAATCCTCAATAAAATACTGGCAAACTGAATCCAGCAGCACATCAAAAAGCTTTATCCACCACGATCAAGTCGGCTTCATCCCTGGGATGCAAGGCTGGTTCAATATATGCAAATCAATAAACGTAATCTATCACATAAACAGAACGAATGACAAAAACCACATGATTATCTCAATAGATGCAGAAAAGGCCTTTGATAAAATTCAACACACCTTTGTGCTAAAACCTCTAAATAAACTAGATATTGATGGAACGTATCTCAAAATAATAAGAGCTATTTATGTATGACAAACCCACAGCCAATATCAAATTCTTATTCTAACATTTTGGAGTTTGATTCCCAAGCTTGTAAAGCATTTAGGTTTTTATATATACATGCATATGATGAGTTTGACTCCATTAAATTCAAATTCATGATTAAAAGAGTAGCAGGTCAGTCTTGCATTTAAAATTTCTGAAACTAAAATCTGTAAAGGAAATGGGATTTTAAAAAGTTAAATGAACTGAACAATTAGCAGCTTTATAGCATGTATTTTTATGGTTGACTCCAGCATCAGTAATGCACATTACGACATTTTTTCATCACTTCATTTAAAATAATTTCTAGGCTGCGCGCAGTGGCTTAACGCCTGTAATCCCAGCACTTTGGGAGGCTAAGGTAGGCGGATGACCTGAAGTCAGGAGTTCAAGACCAGCCTGGCCAACATGGCGAAACCCTGTCTCTACTAAAAATACAAAAATTAGCCAGGCATGGTGGCAGGCGCTTGTAATCCGAGCTACTCAGGAGTCTGAAGCAGGACAATCACTTGAACCAGGAAGGCGGAGGTTGCAGTGAGCTGAGATCGTGCCACTGCACTCCAGCCTGGGCGACAAGAGCGAAACTCTGTCTCAAAATAAAATAAAATAATAATTTCTAACTTGGAGCTTTAGAATTGGCTTAAGTTAAACTGGTTTTTGGATGAACTGGTTTCTCTAGTTTTAGAATGCTGTTTATTTAAATGATAAACTGAATATGATTGGCATTAACTCCACTATAAACAAAGCAAATGATGCTTGTATCTAACTATCCAGAGATCCAAAGCAACAAATGGATGGGCAGAAGGAATCACAAGTGAAAAATCTACAGATTCATTTCTATTTTTAAAATGAAAAATTTCTATATTAAAAACATCAAAGCCTTCCTCCCTCTTTCCACCCTCCTTCCTTCCCTCTCTCTCTTTCTCATTTTGAATAATGTGCTGGTGTGGTTTTTTTTAAAAAACAGACTTCCATTTACCCTAATTTCTTCTCTTATTTCTTTTCAATTTAGATATGCTTCTGTAAGGTGACTTAAACTCTTTTTAGGAACAAGGCTGATTATGAACAGAGAAATTTAAAATAAATAGAATAGAAACACACTAAATAAAGGGAGAAAATTTTGCCTTTTGAATTGGCTGTAATTTTCTTTCCATTCCCCGCTATCCCATCTCACGCATATGTAGGAAACATCTTCTGAATGTCTAGCACCAAATTAAGATTTAGTGCTGACTGCAAAGAGCTTAAACCCTAGTAGGAAAGACAGACAATTAAACAAAATAAAATACAGATCAAGTGTAGTTAAAGGCTATAGCATGAACGTTTTCTCATCAATGTATTGACTTATGCACGTTTCAATGAGCTAGTCCTATGAGCACAATTACGTGAAAACACATACAGGCGAGCCATGGACTAGCTGGTGAGACAACGTCTTTAACAAAGAGAGGACATTTAAGTAGATTTTGTTTATTTAAAAACAGTTACTCTAGCAAGAGTAATGCAGGCAACCTCCGTTCTCTCCTCCTTAGAGTCCCACTCTGTAGAGACAATGATTTCCAGCACTTTTAGGTTTTAGTTCTGCTAGCAATATTTTTCTAAATAATATGCCTTTCTTGATTTTTTTCAAAGGTAAATATTGTGTACTGGCTTATCTCTATGGAAAACATGGACTTCACTTTCTTATTACTGGACCTCCACTACCTACTTCCCATTTCTTTTTGGGGGTGTTTGGTTTTGTTGTTATAGCAGAGGCTGTGCTCCAAGGTCTCATGACCTTGGGCAGATTGTTCCTGTGTAAAACTGCCCGAGAGCTCTGTATGGAAGGGCTAGGCCTGTTGACTGGAGGCTTCACTATAAGTTCCACCTGATTCACACCAAGGGGGGATCAGGCAGTTATCCTGGCATTTAACTATCCAGCTCAAAAATGTCAATATTTTCAGGTCTTCTCTCTTGGGCTGGTTAATTTTATTTTCTTCTTTTCATTTCTTTTCTTGTCTTGTCTCTTCTTTTCTCTTCTCTTTTTCTTTTCTTTTTTTGAAATGCAGTCTCACTCTGTCGCCCAGGCTGGAGTGCAGTGGCGCTATCTCGGCTCACTGCAACCTCTGCCTCCCGGGTTAAAGTGATTCTCCCATCTCAGCCCTCTGGTAGCTGGGACTACAGGCACGTGCCACCACGCCCAGCTAATTTTTGTGTTTTTGGTAGAGATGGGGTTTCATCATGTTGGCCAGGCTGGTTTCGAACTCCTGGCCTCAAGTGATCCACCCGCCTTGGCCTCTCGAAGTGCTGGGATTACAGGCATGAGCCACTGCACCCGGCAGGGCTGGTTAATTTTCCTAAAGAGAAACCCTACAGTTTCTTGCTTGGAAGGTATATGTCTAGTTGTCAGCTTTCCCAGAACCAAGCTGGGCATGGAGATGGGAGTTTCACCTTCCAGTGTGTAGACTTCTCCTTTATCCTACTGTTTTCAGAATGGCACCCCTTTCCTGAGCTATGCATGCTCTTTCCAAGTGCAGGATTCCTCAGGGTTAATCTCTCCAGGCTTCTGGGTGGAGAAGGATATTCACATAATTGTGTGGGGAGGTTGAACAGATCCAGGGGTGTCAACCGCTTCTTACACATTCAACAGATCCTGTTTTCACACCACCCACCCCTGCCTTCCTAGGCATCCAGTACTCTTAGTTTCTGAGTCCTCTGGGCTCTGTGATGAAATTCACCTTATTGCTTGGCTCCCCCACACCTGCAGGTGCTCAGCCTTTTTTGGTCTGCTAAGTTGGATATCATATATCTGCTTTGCACATCCCAAAGTTTTGTTGAAATATTTTATCACCTGTCATCTTCTCTTCTCTTTGCCCTTGTGGGTTTATGCATCTTTGTAACAAAATTTCCTTTTATGTCATTTTACTAAGTTTTCATGAGGTGGAAGAAAAGGTGTCTTCAGTTTGCCTTTTGGAACTTGGAATCATAAGTTATATTTTAAAGGACAATTTAAGGATGAAAAGTCATGGTGGAATGAAAAGGGTATTTTAGTTCAAGGAAATAGGAAGCCCAAAATGTAGATTTCTAAAAGGATCTGGCACCATGTTTAGGAGATAGGTATTGTAGTTTGGCTGGAACATGGGGTATAATGGCAAGGGGGACTCTAAGGAAAGTAGACAACACTGTTGCAAAAACAGCTCAAATTAGTTCCCTCCCTCCATGCATGCTCATTGTAATGTGACTTTGCAGTATTTTCCATCAAGAAGGAGAGTTTACTCCCCAACCCCTAGAATCTGGGCTGGACTTGTGATGGCTTTGGCCAATAGGATGTGGCAGATTGGTTACACACAGTTTCAACTAAGCCACAAGGGGCCTTGCATCTTGCACTCGCCATTTTGGAACCTGCCCAGCTGCCACTAGAACAAGCTCAGTTAGGTTTCTGTGAGTGAGAGACGTATGACCCAGTCATTCCCTATTGCCCCAGCTGAGAGTCAGGCAGACCCAGAAGCTGTCACTTGGCTGACTTGTAGTTGACCACACATATGTGGGAGCGCAGTTGAGACCAGAAAAAACACCCAGCTGAGTTGCTAACCCACATAATTATGAGCTAAATATGTGGTGGTTAAGTGGCTACATTTTGGGGTTGACTGTTATTCAACTGGAGCTAACCAGTCTTGCACCCAAATAGAAATTTAAAGAGGCATTGTGGAGCCAAGAAAATAATACTGGTTAAAACGACACGTTCAGATTCTAGTTCTTCCTTTGCTACCAACCCGTTGTGTGTCCTTGGGCAAGTCACTTAATCTAAGCCTCACCATCTGTAAATTAAAGGTCCTGGGAGGTGGACCAGATAAGTGGTTTTCAAGCTTCTTTACATATGTGAACCCTCTAGGAGCTTGTTGAAAATAATCCTTCTGCCCTCAATCCTATAACTATGAAAAATCTATAATTTCCTTTATTTCCCTGGTGATTCTGCTGCAGCCAGGCCAGCAGACTTACCAGACACCAATGGTTGACAACCATGAGATCTTCCAGGTCCCTTCTGGGCTAATAATCCTATGAGCTTAAGTCCCTTTTCTGGGTTTTGCTGTGGCTTTAGATGTTTTTTCCTGCCTCCACCATGGTGCCAAGGTTTCTTTCTCAAAATGTCCCTCCCTGCCTGCCTCCCACCACTGGGGCTGGATCACTTTCCACCTCCCTGCTTTCCCAGCCCACCCCAACCCCACAGGCTCATGCTCAAGCTTTGTTATCAAGCATGTAACTTAGTGATAGTTCTGCTTTTAACACTCATTTCCACATCCACTTCTTAGCTCTTTTGATTATTAAAGAAAAGGACATTCTATCTGGGCATTGTCCCTCAATCTTAAAGGGAAACCACTGATTCCGTAGCCTTTTGGATTCCCCAGTAATCAACTGCATGTTTCCAGTGTTCTGTGGCAGCCTCGTGTAGGGGTTATACGTTGTTTTCTTAGGTTCTCAAAACCGGTTTTTCGAAAAGACCATAGCCTTCCGCCCTTGAAATCGCTCGTTTCCATCTGGAATGCTCTTCCCTTAGGACCAGGTTTCCCCAGCTAGAGTTTCTCCTTGGTAACAGCTTTACCATGAATAACAGTAGTGCCACCTCTCGAATCAGATACAAAGCATTAGTCAAAGCCTTACTGTCTATTCTCCAGCCGTGTGTGTGTGTGTGTGTGTGTGTGTGTGTGTGTGTGTGTGTGATGGGGCAGGGGGTGAGAAGATGGAAGATTTTTCATAAACTGCCTCCATATTGTATACCCCCTCTCCATCCCTTAAAAAAATTATCTTGGGACATCAGACAAAAGCTGTAAGGCAGATGGCAAAACCTAAGTAGTTCCCAGCCTTAGGACAGTGGGTGGGGTTTGCAAGAGGCAGGCCTCCTGGGAGTGCCAGGCTCAGGGAGATGAAAGAGACACCCTTTGTTGTTGCTGGGTGACCTGAAAGTTTGACCCTGTCTGGCACTAAATACACCCGTCTCTTTGGATTCCCCTCTGCACTGGGGGAGTCAGCTCCTCCCAGCTACAGTAATTAGCAAATCTGGACAATTTGCAGATAGGTTTTAAGTCCTATTTAGGATTTAAAAACCAGCAGGGGTCAATAAAGTTAATTTAACTTTTTTATTGTGAAGCTAGGGTGATTTATGAGATAATGCACATTCAGCATAACGTGCTCAGAGCATGCAGCCACTTACTGTGAACTCAGCTAGCGTCAATCAAATAAATAACTTGCTAACAACGTCCTTCATTTTCAACATAATCTTATCTCAATAAACGTAGCTTTCTTCTTACTTAAAACAACAACAAACTCTGTCTTCTCGTTATTTGGCCGTGAGTGAAGCTTCCTTCTCTGTGGATGGATGGAGCCTTGCTGGAGCCTGCAGATGAACCAGCTTGGTGGCCGATCAGATTGTTGCCTTTCAAGGGGCCTCCCACTCCTCTTGCTATGACCTGTGGATTCTGTCTCCATCACACTACCATAAGCTCAGCAGCAGGAGGTCCCGTGGGGCCCCATGGGACGAGCTCTGCTCTGCACTGGGAGGACTGCATTTTACATAAAGATGGGCACCTGCTGGCAGAGTGACCCAGGACAGTTCTTTTAACCTCCCTGTCCCTCGTGTGTGTTTCTTATTGATATAGAAGGGTGTAGCACCCATGGTCCCAGAGCGGTTTCAGCTCCAGCATTTGTGAAGTGAACACACTTCTAATTTTCCCACCACTTCAGTCTTCCAGCAGCTGGTGAGGCAGCGGACACTGTGAGATCATCCACAGGGCTCTTGCCTGACTGATAGAGTTGGGGTTGGTTCTGCTGCCCTCTGACCAGTCCTGGATACCATTGCTCACTTCAGAGGGAAACACTGAGACCTTTTGTGTTTTAATTCATAAGACTCAACACTAAATAACATTAATTTGTTCATATTCCAAATGCCAGCATGTGCTTTGGGGTATGGTTTCTCATTTGCTCTTTACCTGAATTGGAAATCAGGACAAAGGTTAGCATTTTTGTTAGAAAAGGAAAGTAAGGTGTGGCAGCTCTAAGTCACTTGCCTAGAGTCATGTGGCTAGTGTTGGTGGCATTGGACTAAAAGTGTAGAGCTTTGGATCCCTCGTTGGAGCCCTTTTCGCCATACTCCATCACTTCAAAGATGAAGCCACTCCTGAGAAGTGACACCCCATTTGTACCTGTGTTCTCAGTCTTTCCCACGCAGATATTTCCCAGGACTTGTAGTAATTATAAGCTGTTATAAGTGCCTATTCATTTTCAAATTTCTTTATGAATTGGGTTTGGAAGAGGTGGAGAACTACAGGAAAATCTCTGCAAAATGAACACAGTCATTCACCCATACAGCCACATCTAGTCTGTGGACAAATGCAGGGGCCACTTGGTGCTGGGCAAGGTGCCAGGAACACAATGTAAATCAGACCCAGGAGCTTGACAGCCAAGAAGGGAGTAGATGAATCCATAGCATCCCTAAGCTAGAGTAGGAACTAGTTACCTCACAGCAGTAGCTACAGTCTTTGGGACCGTAAATGCATTCATTCCTAGGACTTATTTCTTCAATCTTACTGTCTCATTTATCCAAACACCAGAAAGGAAATTAGTTGAGAACGTTAGAGCTGTTCTGTGTTCTCCAGCGTAGCACAGTTCAAAGGCAATATAATTTGAGCCACATATATATTTTAAAATTTTCTAGCAGTCACATTTTTAAAAAGTAAGAAGCAGTGGTAAAATTAATTGTTTATTTTCTTTAGTTTAATATACCACAAATGTTATGATTTCAACATGTATTCAATGCAAAAATTATTTATAAGACATTTTAACATTTTGTACTCAGTCTTTGAAATATAGTGTTTTTTAAACTTTCAACACATCTCAATCCAGAGCGGCCACATTTCAAGTCTGCAGTAGCTGCTGCTGGCTGTTGTTGCCGTATTGGACAGGGCTCTGCACTGGGGTTGCCTCAGAGAACAGGCAGTGAAGCCACGGGGCTGGTTTTGTAATCACCTGTGCCTCCCCACAGGGCACCGGGCCCAACTGGGCAGGGGCCTCCTGGTCTCCTGCTCTGATTATGCTTTCGGGGAGAGGCTGCATCCTCCCTCCTGTGCATAGCTGATCAGCAGCGGGGAGAACACTCCCCTCCCCCAGGTCTCAGCTCAGGCAGGTCTCCTTTCCTAGCTGTGAAACATGACCGCTGGTCAAGCCAGGCCTGCCGGTGCGCCTGGGAGCAAGGCTCCTGTTTGCAGCTCTCATGAATTGGTCTTTCATTTCCACGGAGCACAAAAACCATTTCCCTGACTCCCTTTACTCTCATCACAGCATTACAACGACCTGCAGAGGGAAGGTACACAAGGCTTCCTTTGTTTCTCGGCTTGGAGTCATACAATGTACCTGCTTTAGATAAAAGTCTTACCCTGCAAAGCCACATTTTTTTTGTCCCCTTTCTTCCTTTCCCATTTTTACAGAGCCAACCATCAAACCTTCACTTTCAACGTTTAACCTTATAAAATATGAGCAGGTCTCGACTTTGAAGGTGGATTTGAGAGTTTCCCAGCTCCCTGCCCAGGGTTTGGCTTTCTGAGAGGAAAGCTATGAACTGGGCATTGGTTCTGAAGGCTCCAGAAATCCCTTTACGATGCCCCCTGATAATTTGGTGACCTTATGTTGTCCTCTGTTCTCACTAAAACCATTTCCAGACGTCGGGGGAGATGCCCTTTACAGAAACGGGTTGGACGAAGCTACTGTGTAGTTAGGTGGTCCTCACAGAGAACTGGCATAAAGGGATGGGCGTCAATGCCATCTCTGAGGACAGTCACTGCCAAGCAGTGGAGCCACCTGTCTCACCTCACCCACCCCACCTCAGAGAGCCCACTCCCAGGAGAATGTGTATAATGTGGACCTTCGCGTCGCAGACAACTTTGTTCTCTTATTTCAAAGGTAGAAATCTTGCATTTACAGCGTAGCAGGACAGTTTCAAACTCAATCAAGGGATTTTGTAACATTGTCTTAGGTACACCTTAAAAAACAACACTGAAAAGAAAGCAGTTCCCTGGAGGGTACAGACACAGTGGCTTTTCAGAGGATCCTTAAGTGGTCCCAGGACTTAGGATGCTTTTAAGGTATTGGAACCTTTATTTTGGGGAGAGCCTTGGTGCTATTGCACACGGTTTTCTTTTGAGGAAAATAATGTTTATTGCTCCTTTCCTTCTCATCCTCACATTTGTTTTGCTCCACACTCAACCTTCTCTAGGAGTTTGCTGCAGAGCAAGCTTGTCCAACCCGTGGCCTGTGGATCACATGCGGCCCAGGATGACTTTGAATGTGGCCCAGTACAAATTCATAAACTTTCTTAACACATTATGAGGTTTTTTTTTGTTTCAGCTCATCAGCTACTGTTAGTGCTAGTGTGTTTATGTGTGGCCCAAGACAATTTTTCTTCTTTCAGTGTAGCCCAGAGAGGCCAAAAGATTGGACACCTGTACTGTAGAGAAACCATGGTTCAAGTTGTGAGTACGTATTGAGCACCCATGATTTACCTCCCGCAAGACTGAGTCCTAGAGATGCAGGGAGGCCCAAGAATTGCCCTGCCCTTAAAGCGCTCACAGGCAGTTAGAATGGGTGAAATTGATATTTTTGCTTTTCAGTAGTCATTATCCCCTGAATCTCTCAATTAGAGGTTGGTAAACTAGACTGAGGGCCAAGTTTGGCCAGTGGCCTATTTTGTTTTGTTTTGTTTTAAATTGTGTTGAAATACACATACCATAAATGTATCATTTCAACCATTTTAAAGTGTATAGTTCAATAGTGTTAAGTATATTCACATTGGTGTACAACCAACCTCCAGAACTCTTTTCATCTTGCAAAACTGAAACTGTACACTCATTAAAAAAAGAACTCATCTTCTTTCCCCTCAGCCCCTGGCAACTGCCACTCTACTTTGTTTCTATGATTTTGACTACTCGAGGTATTCCTACACATAGAATCATGCATCATTTGTCTTTTTGTGACTGGCTTATTTCACTTAATATAATGTCCTCAAAATTGCACCCATGCTGTAGCGTGTGCCAGGATTTCCTTTCTTTTTAAGGTGCTACAATGGCAGAGTTCATATGGGCTGCAAAGTCTAAAATTTACGATGTAGTTCTTTACAGAAAAAAAAAATTGCCAACTTGCTTCAGATAAACAAGAGTTGGTTATGTAAATGCCCTTATCTTCTTGTTTAAAATGAATAGACCCTATACATAATAACAGCTTGCACACAATTTTACAGATGTGAACTTTCACACACACTGCTGCACTGTGCCATGGTATGGTATTTAAAGATGAGGAAACTGAGACTTGGATTCCTGTTCCTAGCCAGCTCCCATTCTCATGGCTCAGGGCAGTGGTCTGAAGTGATTTCTACTCTCCTCAGACTCACTTACCTTAAAACCATCCCCTACTTTTCAGAAATGACCTTGCAGAAAATGTAGCATGGGGCTGGATTTCTTCAAGTTTTTTCCCCCACTAAATTTACATTTGTATTAGTCTGTTGTTACACTGCTATAAGGACATATCTGAGACTGGGTACTTTATAAAGGAAAGAGGTTTAATTGACTCACAGTTCCACAGGGCTGGGGAGGCCTTAGGAAACTTACTATTATGACAGGAGGGGAAGCAAACACGTCCTTCTTCACATGGTGGCAGCAAGGAGAAGTGCAGAGAGAAGCAAGGAAACAGCACCTTATAAAACCTCATGAGAACTCACTATCATGAGAACAGCATGGAGATAACTGCCCAGATGATTCCATTACCTCCCACCAGCTCCCTCCCATGACACATGGGGATTATGGGAACTACAGTTCAAGATGAGATTTGGGTGGGGACACAGCCAAACCATATTAAACTGCTTCTGTTCTTGCTTTCTGTCTCAGAGGGACTACCCCCTCCACCTGAGCTTGCAATCCCATCTCATCCCACTTTCCCTGGAAGCTCCATCATCCATCCTCCTTCCTTATATGATCAGCCTTTCCATCTTCTGAGTCATTTGCCTCTGCTTTCAAACAATGCTACTTCCCTAAATACATCTATAGCTACCTAAACATATAGAGAGACAGATATAAATATCTTCATATAATAGTATATATCCGTTGTCTAGCTATTGATTGAGCTATCATCTCCCTCTTTCTCTCTACTATCTATCTATCTATCTATCTATCTATCTATCTATCTATCTATCTATCTATCTATCTTTCTATCTTCCCAACCTCCCTTTCCTGCAAGTTACCATTTTCTATAAGGCTTTATTTTATTTTATTTATTTTGGTAGCAAGTGACATGAAAAGCAACCTGAATGAATTTAAGCAGCAAGAGGAATTGGTAGGATGGGTCCCAGGGTGGCTCAGACAGCTGAAGTGAAAGCCAAACAAGCAGCCAGGCTTCAGGAAAGACATCCGAGGGTGGCTCAGGCCCCTGAGGGGCTCCAGAGGATGCCCTGTCTCTGTGTTACACATCTCTGCTTTTCTCTGTGTGGCTTCATTCACCCGGACTGTTTCTCCACCAATCTGGAAACATGGCTGTGGGTGTCTCCCAGGGTCATATCTCTTCAGCATTGCCACCAGAAAGGAATGACCAACTTTTATTTCCAGTGGAATCATCATCAGGGGTGACTCCAATCAACCTTTCTGGGGCCACACACTACCCTGTGATGGGTACCATGATTGCAACATTTTCAGACCCCTGTGCTAGAGTGGAGGGTAGAGCAGTTCTTCAAAAGAAGGCAGGCTTGCTGTAGCCAGAAGGAAGGGAGGGGCACTGGGCAGCAAAAATAAATGGATTTTCACTACATGCTTTATTTTCTTTCTTCTCTTTTCCACCAAGTGTATTGAAGACACTGCCATGCTTTGTGTATCTACTTAATCAACTTTTATTCACTCAACCAATTCAATCAGGCTCACCTTCCATCTCTACAAATACCTTGTTAAGGTCACTGATGTCCTCCTTGTCCATCTTTGACTTCTCTTGAGGGCTTTGGACCTATTCACACCCTCTTTTTTCATCTGCCGTGGCTTTGGTGCCAACACTCTCTCCTAGCTTTCCTGTTTCTCTGCTGACATTTCACTGTCTTTTTTGGCCTTCGTCCTACTGATTATTTCTTTAAAATGTTTATTCTCCAGGCCAAGATTTTGCTGTGATTCACACCATACATTTCACTTGGGCATTGTGATGGCCTCCAGACCCATCACCACATATAAGCAGGGACTCCCAGGTCGTTAGATAACAGCCCTTTCTCCATCCTGCTCTCCTGGTAGGCATTTGCTAGCTCTTCCTCCCTCAGACACCTCTCATATGTACAGAAACAGACTCGCCATTTTTTCCTCCCTGGCCTCGCCTTTAAGAATCTGCTTCTCTTTGTGAAGTTCCGTTTTGAGTATTGGCACCCCCATCCTCCCAGTCTGCTAAGCCAGGAAACTGGCTTCACTTTGCCCTCCTCACTCCTCATATAGACAAGACAAGCCCACCTCACACATATCAGTCAGATCTATGTTTTGTTTTGTTTTGTTATCTCAACGCCCATATCCACTGCTTTGGTTCTGCAAGTCATTATTGCCAGAACTATTTCCAAAGTTTGCACACTCACCTCTCTGTTTTTAAACTTCTCCTAATTCCTGCAGGGTGAACTTATATACAAATTTTTCCAGAGTACAATCTGATCTTGTGACTCCTTTGCTTAAAAATGTGCATCTTTTCCTTGCCTTCTGAAGCCCTACACAATGGGCTCAACCAAAATTTACTGGTTTAATGCCTTGATACTCTGTTCCATGCAGCCCTTGATTCAAACACTTCCAACTGGACACTGTTCTCTTCATGCTTTTTGAAATATGTCATGTTTATTTCTATCAAATTCTTACACGTGCATAGTTTTTATGGTGAAATAAATTGTACCTTTGAAGGTTTTCTGTGAAAAACAGTAACCTCTGTTTCTGCTCCTTTTAGAAGTAACCATTTTCAACTCTTTTCACTGTTTTTCTTTTCTTTTCTCTTTTCTTTTTTCTTTTCTTTTGGTGTTTGCCTCCATATTTCTAAATAACATGTTCAAATGTCCTCTTTTGAGTTCTCAGATTTAGCATTTACACGTATTTTGTCCTCTCCTGCCCATCTGACTCGCACACATACATTTTCCCTTCTACATCCTTGCACTATAATTATAGAGTAAGTTTTGATAGAAACATTCAAATTCTGCATTAATATAACTAGGTGAATATTTTTCACAACTGAGCCATGTTATATATCAAGACTACGTTTCCATCCTTAAACAATTTTTTATTTTCCCATGCATTAATAATTGCCATGATCTTTGAATTGTTTACTTTTCTATATACCAATCAGTGATTCAGTCCTAAGCTGGTTGCCAGAAGTTAAAATATTCTCTCAATATATTCACAGGTCAGGTAATCCATCTGTTTTATTTATGTTGTTGGGATTCGTCTCCTGAATCTATCTCCTCATACGATTTTTCAATTTGAGGGGAGTGAAGATGAGGTTAGGAGAATGCACTCAGAAACAAAATACTAACTATGGCACTCTAGCATTTGGAAGGAAGAGAAAACACTTTTCCTCAGATGTCAACCCCACTTACTTTATTTTAAGCATCATCAAATCCATTTATTTCCTATGTCAAGTTATCGCGTCTCTTCTTGAGCTACACGGCCTGGGGTTTTCCTTCCGACTAGTTCATTGCTACTTACACACAGCTGGAAGGCACTTACAAAAATAGCCCTTCATCTGGGCACAGTGGCTCAAGCCTGTAATCCCAGCACTTTGAGAGGCCAAGGCAGGTGTGTTGATTGAGGCCCGGAGTTTGTGACCAGCCTGGGCATCACGGCAAAACCCCGTGTTTACTAAAAATACAAAAAATTAGCTGGGCATGGTGGTGCACGCCTATGATCCCAGCTACTTCGGGGGCTGAGGTGGGAGAATCACCTGAGCCCGGGAGGTCGAGGTTGCAATGAGCCGAGGTCGTGCCACTGCACTCCAGCCTGGTCAACTGGAGTGAGACCCTGTCTCAAAATATATAATTACAAATACAATAAAATGTAGCCTCTTCCATCAATGTATTGTGGGATGATGACAATGTTGGTGATGATGATAATGACCCTATGGAAGATTATGCACAAACATGTCTAAATTATATCCGTTTTGATCTTGCAAAGGACATACAGCAGTCACAGAACAGGAGCAATCAGCCTGCTGTGTCTACACAGCAGCCCTAGAGATTAAACTGTGAGTACTCTCATTTTACAGAGGAGGAAATGCCAGCAGCTTGCACAGTGTCACAGGACTAGTGTTTACGGGACTCCGGAGTTGAGCTCAAGAAGTCTAACTGCAGAGCCCACACCTTCCTCTGTGCTGTACCACTCTTGAATCTTAGAAATGATATACTAGGTGTGGTACCAATGGACACAGTAACAAAATACTGTTACTATTCTCTCTGGTCTCACTTCTAGACCCAACTGGGCACACCCCGTGTCCCAGGATATCACACTTTGTAGTCATTCCCTGACTCTGCCATGTCTTTCTCTGTGCTTTTGCAGATGCTGTTCCACTGCCAGGGACTCCCTCCCCATATCTTCCTGGAAAACACTTGTTCATCCCTTAGGACAATTCAGTTATCACTTCCTGGAGGGACACTTTCCCTGACTTTCCCAGAAGATTTCCTTTTCCATGTTCTGCAGGGACACCACTTATCCTGCTTCCACTATAGCATGAATCAGTGCACTCTATACAAGTGCCTAGTACACTGCTTGGACCTCTGAAGGTATTTAGTAAAAGTTTACTTAATAAATAAACAAATTAATCAATGAATGGATGAATGAATTTTCTTAAGTAAACTTTCTCCATAGACCAAGAACCTTGTAAATTCTCCAGAACCACTTTCTCCAATTAAGAAATTTTCCCCAAATCTTTCCTCCATGGTTTACCGTCTCCTAAATTCATTTTTTTGTTATTTAAAATATTGCATAATGGAAAGTGGCCGACTCTGAATTTCTAACTATTTTTATTATTCCCAACTGAGTGCAAATATTCCATTCCGCTCCTTTGTTATTCTTTTCAATATTCAACATACGTATTACTCATAAAAACGTGACTTCCTGCTTTATTTCCAGTGTAACATGAAATCTACCAGAGAAGTTTGCATAAAACCTACCAGAGAAAATGAAACCTAGGAGAGACAGAAGATTTTATCTGTTCTTGTGGCTCCCCACTGTCCGCTCGCATCATGTAATTCTGCTTAGCACTTCTGGGCCCATGTCCTTCAAAGCACTTTCCAAGCATGACCTAAGTGATGTATCACAGGCGAGGGGGTGGGACGCCAGGAACTTGAGCTGTAAATGCAGAACTGTTAAACTCAGTTTTGGAGGAAATTAGATTTTAGAGTTGGAAAAGAAATATGGTCCTGTTACTAACACCCTGTCTCACTTCAAATGACCAAACCTCCACCTCTCCTCTGACATCTCCTCCATGAAGACAAGGGGGGTATTATGTTCACTGGAAGGGTGACTGAGAAGTGGTTCTTCCAAAGATCACAAAAAGCTGTAATCCCCAGTGGGCAGCCACATTAAAGGACAATTATTTTCTTAAAGATTGTCAAAAAAAGAACTGCCATCACTTCGTAAACAAAACACAGTATGCTGGAAAAGCCAGTAATCATTCAAGAACACACATCATGTTAAATTATAATAATTAACACTTGCTATTTGTTAAGTGCCTACTGTGTGCCAGGTGTTGTACATACAATATTGTTAATCCTTTTCACAACACTCAGAAGAAGGTAATGAATCTTCAAAAGTGAAACCTTTTCCCAGGTCCAGTCTCTGTGACCCCTTTTAGCTTCAAACTAGGAGGATTCTCTCACATAAGAAGGGCATGTTTTAGAAAATGCCACTGGATAAGGAAGAGGCTAAAGGTTAACTAAGGAATTGTGCTCACTGAGTGAACTTTTTCAGAATTAGTTTTTCAGTCTCATGGAAAGGTCTGGAAGGTTCAAGTTAGCACAGGTGTGACCGCTGGGGAGTGAGACTAGGGGCTGTGTATCCAGAGAGGGGAAGTTTTTGGTTTTTAGAGTATAGCCTTCTGTATCACTCACAGTTATGTTTTATGCAGTGATTTAGTAATTTCTAAGTATTATAATGAAGATACAAGTATAAAGATCCTTTATGGCAGGGCACAGTGGCTCACACCTGTAGTCCCAGCACTTTGGAAGGCCAAGGCAGGTGGATGGCTTGAGCTCAGGAGTTCGAGACCAGCCTGGGAAATGTGGTGAAACCCCATCTCTACAAAAAATGCCAAAACATTAGCCTGGGGCATACCTGTAGTCTCAGCTACTAAGGAGGCTGAGTGGGAAGAACTGCTTGAGCTCAGGAGGTCGAAGCTGCAGTGAGCTGTGATTGTGCAACAGCACTCCAGCAAGACCCTGTCTCAAACAAACAAACAAAAAAGCCAAAAAAAATCCTTGATAATCCAGATCCTATTTCCATTTATTACATCTCCTTCCTAGTCTGGTGTTCCCTGCAAATTCAAGTAGTCATCCTTTGGTTCTTCCTGCAGGCAGGGGTGGGCTCTGTCTCATTCAGCACTGGATCTGCCACATCTGGCAACTGCCCTGTGCCTTGTGAGTGCTCAGACATTATTTGTTGAATGACTTCTCTACAAGAATTCAAAATTTTCAGTTTTTCTTTTAAAGTTGATATAAAAAGTTGAACATTCTAGACGTCTTGGGACTGACATGACATTTTGGTGCATTTGTTTGCAATAGCATGCAAACTTCTCACCAAAATGGCACAGGCTAATGAGAAAAGAAAACTAGGCAACCTAGTATATAGCTGATGTGTTTGTACTAGGCTAAGGCCAAGAACACAGTGTCAGACTATGGAATGATAACTGCACAGACGTCACCAGGCCCTTCACAGTATGAAGACGAGGGGCTCAAAAGCCCCTGCCCCATGGAGGTCAGGACGACACATGTGTTAAACCAGTGATTTCACGTCAACCAAAGAACATCACCTGTCACATTAATGTTGTTAATTGGACTCTTATAAGATTTTCATTTTATTTTTAAATTTTAGATTTGTAATTGTATAAAAGCCATAAGCAATATTTATAATCTTGAGTGTGCCTATGTTTAAGTAATAATATGAACAAAATACCAAGTCAAACACTGGGGGTCCATCAAAGAATCAATCTGAAGAACTACAATCTCAAATTGTTATTGAAAATACTAAAGCAGACAAAGCCAAGGACAAGAGCCCTATGGCATGTACCTTGAATTATTAACACACAGTTGTCAATCAGGTAAAAATACAGGTAATAGAACTATTACGCAAGCTGTGCATTTTATCCGCAGGATATAATCACAGCTTTATGTGGTGTTTATCAAAATTAAAGCATACAATGTCTTTGGCCTCCTCCTCCTATCAGTCTAGTACTAGAAGTAGTTCGTTTAACAGATGTCTACAGAGAGCCGTGAGGGTACTGGACCCTGTTTTAGGAGCTTGGGATCCCAGCCTTGGGAGCTTTCAGTGCACAGTCCTTCCAAAATTCTCCTCACGCCTCCACCAAGTTGTGGCTCTCCCTCTGATACTGTTTGCCAGATTGCATACAGTTTTTTTTATCATACATCAATGAACATAACCAGACCAGAAATGAGATATATGCAGTTTCTACCTTTCTGGAGACTTGAACTCCACTAAGTTGAGCTTCCACTGTGCTTGCGGCCTCAATGCTGAGGCCAGGGAGCAGCCAAGCATCCCCACCTCGTGGCTTTTCTCCCTACTTGGCTTCTTTCTCCACAGGCCAAGAAGACTTGTGTACTTTGGCCTGAATTTACGCATGTAATTCATTTGAGTTCTATATACCTCTTCTGCCCATTCAATAGATCCTCCCTCTTAGTAACACAGACCCCTCAGCATAAGAGATCTGATTTATGTAGAGAAGTGAGAATGTGTTTTAACTGACATCAAGTTGAAAGGGTAGGAAATAAAACTGTATAAAATCTGATTACAGTTATGTGTAATATATGCATGCATTCTAAAAAGATTGAGAGGGAAATTGTTATATTACTATATATATTATAAATATATTAACAGTTCCATGCTTGTTAGTTTTCCCATTGAACTTGAACATAGTTAAAATGTAATTAAATAACTGAATTTAGTTGACATGACATGTTTGGGTGAACATATGATGCCTTCATGTTTTCACAACTTTTTAAAATATTCACAAGAAGGTGATCAAGATTGGCCTTAAATTTATAACACAATTGCCCACGAAGTTATCTTTTTCCTCTTTTTTCTTTTTTTTTTTTTTAATGGGGGCATATGCTTTGCCCAGTGTTCTAGACTGTTAACTGTTTCTATGATTTATCAAAAAGACAAAAAAAAGTTGACAATGATTTTGATTTCATATTCTCCACTTCTCTCAGTGCCCTTGAAATATAGTTCATTAGGGCTGGGTGGGATTCAGTTTCCTCTTTATAAGTTTGGTCCTGTTTTGGGAAATCAGCATTTCCATCTTAAAAAGAAAAAGAGGATTAAAGAAGATTATTTCTAGTTTACCTTCAGGTATAAAACAGCACATTAAGAACAACTCTGTATGATATACCTATGTGAAAAGGTCTATCAGATGTAAAGGAACTATAAACAATTGAACTTGGAACGATAAATTCATATAAATTTAACAAGGAGTGGAATAATATAGTGGTGACTTCGTTTTGGTTATAAAATAAAAATTATTTAACTTCTGAAAAAATGAGCAATTGATAATGTTAAAAAATTAAGAAATAGTGAATGTTAACATGAATTGTAGAATGTTTTTTCACCGATATCTCTATTCTATTAAGAGACAATATATTAGCCCATCACAAATGAACAAATATTGTATGATTCTGCTTATGTGCAGTACCTAGGGTAGTCAGATTCATAGAAAGAATGGTGGTTGACAACTGGGGGGAGGGAAGAGTGGGGAGTTATTTTTTAAGGAGTAGAGTTTTAGTTTAACAAGATGGAAAGAGTGGATGGTGGTGATGGTAGCACAACAATGTGAATGTACTTAATTCCACTGAACTGTACACTAAATAATGGTTAGGATGTTAAATTTTATGTTATGTGTATTTTACCACAACTTAAAAGAGAGGCGATGTATTATATATTATACAAATACAGGAAAGTCTGTTTTAGTTCCATATATTTATTTAAGTTGGGAGCACCTTTTTTCCCTAATTATAAAGGTCAGACATAAAATTGGAAATGTAAAGACAAATTACTTCCTTACAGATGTCATAATGAGAATTCTGTAAGGTATCTGGTAAGAGAATTGATTTTTAAATGATAGAGCATTCTTATAAGTACATGTTATTCAGAAAATGTAATGGAAACACGAATCTTACATATAACTTTTAAAATAAAATACTTAGAAATAAAATTAACAAGAACTTATAAAATTTGAGTGAAGGAAAGCTTAAAACTTTACATAAGACATAAAATAAATTTGAATAATTGGAGAGACATGCGTAGTTCTAAATATGAAAACTCAAAGTGTAAAACTGTTGTCTCAAAATCTATAAATTTAATGTACTCTTTGCAAAAGTAGATAAATTGATTCCAAAGTGTATATCAAAGATACATATGTGAGAATACCCAAAAAAGTATTTTAAAAAAGAAAGAAGAGTAATTAAAGAGGATTGGTACCTCTAGTATTAAAATGTATTCTCAAAACTAATTTTAAATGGTTGGTACTGTTGCTAGAGTAGACAGACAGATGAATGGAACAAAATACAATTCAAAAATAGAGCTAAATGCATATGTGAATTTGCTATATGATAAAAGTGTATTCCAAATCACTGGGGAATTGATGTAATTTTTTAAAAAATTATATGAGGGCATTGGCTAGCCCTTTGGAAAAAAGAAACTTAAGACTTTGCTCCTCATGCCAAAATAAGTTCCTGAGAGCTCAAGAATGTAAACTTAAAATAAGTTAGTAAGTAACTAAATAAAAGTACGAAATAAAAATATGAGCGATAATTTTTTACGAGAGTGGAGTGGCAAGGCCTTTAGAATAAAGACTCAAGGGCCAAAAACAATAAAGAAATAGCAAATAAATCGGACTGTATCAAAATGAAACACTTCTGCAGAGAAGTACCATGGATAACATAAACAGCAAATCTTAAAACTAATGTCCTTAAGATATAAGGAGCTATTAAAATTAATAAGGAAGAAAACCAACAAACCAATAAAAAAAGAACAAAAAATTTGAATCAGTTTGCCAAGAGAAAGAAAGAAATGTAGCTTATAAGCTTAATAAAAAGATATTTATTATAATTCAAATAGGAATACAAAATTGAAAAAGTGATTCGCCATTTTACACATCAGATAAGCTTGGATATGTTGCTTTAGTAAGAGTTTAGGGAAACTTGCACGTTTATCCACTGATTAAAAAAAAAGCAAGAATTGCTACAACTTCTTTGGAAGGCATTTATGCAAAAATATCAATATTTTAAATGAACATACTATTTTTCCAGTAATTATCATACTAGGGTTTTATCCTAAAGATACACCTTCACTTGACAGCAAAGACATCTATGTAAAGGCCATATAAAGGATGCTCATTTCAGCTTTCTTTTAATATCAAAGGACTAGGAATATATATCTATCCATAAAAAAGAGATCAGTTAAGTAAATTAGAATACCTCCATGCAATGGAGTATTATAGTCGTGAAAAGAATAAGTTAGATATGATAGTTTTAAGGCCCAATAGACAAAATGACTGAAACAAAATACAGAGAGCCCAGAAACAGACCAAATGATATATGCTCAATTCAAATTCAGTAAAGTAGAATACCAAAGAGCCATTAAACATAACAGCTATTTGTAATGCAAAAAGTAGGAATTAAAATAGGGTTCTATTTTTACCTGTTAATGAGCAAATATTTAAAGCATGGTAATATCAGTATTAGGCTACCGATTTGTTCTCATTTTTTTTTTATTTATGTATGTGGTTTTGTTCATTCATTCGTTCATTCATTTAACCAATATTTATTGTGTAATATACTATACATTATGCCAGGCACTGAGTTCTTATTACTCAAAGACTACTTGATGAGAGTATAAATTCCAATTGTGGTAGTATAAATCCATAGCTTAAAATAGTCATACTTTTTACTGAACAATTTATCTTCTAGAAATTTATATCATATAAATATTCAGATAAGTGTGCACAGTAGTAGTTGAAAGGATATTTAGCATAGCATTTGTGGAAGATTACCAAATGTCCAAAAATTCCTTCATTCTTTTATGTTACACCTCTTGTAATGTGACGTTGCAGATTTTCACCAAGCAATGGAGTCTATTCTTCACCCTTTGACTCTGGGTTGGACAGATGACTTGGGTTGGGCAAAAAGACATTACTAAGTATATTAGAAGCTAAGGCTTAACAAGCACTTGCACATCGGCCTCTGAGACCACTGGTGAAGAAGCCCAGGCTGGACCACTATGGATGAGAAACCACATAGAGAGAGGACCGCTAGTTGCTTCACAGAACCACGAACTAAAAAAAAAAAATAAGAAATATTGTTCTTGTAAGTCAAGAAATTGTGAGGTTGTTTATTACACAGTGAAAGCTAATTGATGAGGCATTATTTGTAATTTCCAATCAACAATCCACCTATATGTTTACCAGAAAGACATATAGGTTGGTTAAATTCATACAATGGTGATAAAGTTTGGATGTGTGTCCCCTCCAAATCTCATGTTGAAATACATCCTCCAGTGTTGAAGGCGGGCCTAGTGGGAGGTGTTTGGGTTATGGGGACAGATCCCTCATGAGTGACTTGGTGTCCTCCCATGGTAATGACTGAGCTCTTTCTCTGGTAGTTGATGTGAGAGCTGGTTCTCTAAAGGGGCCTGGCACCTCCTCCTCTTGTCTATATTTCTCCCTCTTTCTGTCTTGCTCCATCTCTCTTTCTTGTTCCTTCCCTCACTGTGTGACATGCCTGCACCCTCTTCACTTTCCACCGTGAGTAAAAGCTTCCTGAGTGTTCATCAGAAGCTGAGCGGATGCTGGTGCCATTCTTATACAGCCTGCAGAATCATGAGCCAAATAAACCACTTTTCTTTATAAATTACCCAGTCTCAGGTATTCCTTTTAGCAACTCAAAACTGACTCAGAAAATTGGTGCCAAGGGGTGGGGCATTGCTATAAAGATACCTGAAAATGTGGAAACAGCTTTGGAGCTGGGTTACAGGCAGAGGTTGGAAGAGTTTGGAGGGCTCAGGAGACAGGAAGATAAGGGAAAGTTTGGAGCCTCTCAGAGCCTGGTTAAGTGGTTGTGAAGCATTCTAAAATGCTTTTAGAAACATGAATGGTGAAGGCCGGGCTAACAAGATCTCAGATGGAAATGAGGAAGTTATTGGGAACTGAAGCAAAGGTCACCCTTGTTATTCCTTAGCAAAGAACTTGGCGCATTGTGTCCATGCCTTAGAGATTTGTGGAAGGTTGAACTTAGGAGTGATGATTTAGAGTGTCTGTTGGAAGACATTTCCAAGCAGAAATGCATTCAAGAGGTGGGATGGCTGCTTCTAACAACTTACATTCAGATTTGGGAGCAAAGGACTGAAAGCTGGAACTCATAGTTGAAAGGGAAGCAGAGCGCAAACATTTGGAAACTTCACAACCTGGCCATGTGATAGAGAAAGAATCCAAGCAGGCTGTGGAACAACCACTTGCTGAAAAGATTAGCATGACTAAAAGGAAGCCAGGTGCTAATAACCAAAACAATGGGGAAGAGGCCATGAAGGCATTTCAGAAGTCTTAGAGGCAGCCCCTCAGTTTGGGAAGCCAGGCCCAGAGTGCTACTACTGCTCTGTGCTGCCTCCGGAGGCTACTACTGCATCCGGTCTGCTGCATTTCCAGCCTCAGCTCAAAGGGCTCAAAGTACAGCTCAGGCTGCCACTTTGAAGAGCGCAAGCGACTATAAGCCTTGGAGGTTTCTACTTGGTATGCAGAATACAAGACTAAAGGAGACTTGGCAGCTTCCACCTAGATTTCAGAGGATGTATCAGAAAGCCTGGATGCCTAGACAGAAGCCTGCTGCAGGGGCAGATCCCCTTCAGAGAGCTTCTATTAGGGCAGTGCTGAGGGGAGACGTGGGGTTGGAGCCCCCACACAGAATCCCCACTGGGACACTGCTTATGCCCCACACAGAGTCCTCATCAGGACACTGCCGTGCCCTTCAGACCCAGGATGGTAGAGCCACAAGCAGCGTGCACCCTGAGTCTGGAAAACCTGCAGACACTCAACTTCAACCAGTGAAAGCAGCCATGGGGGCTGTACCCTGCAAAGTCACAGAGGCGGAGCCGCCCAAGGCCTTGGGAGGCCCAGTGTGCCCTGGATGTGGGACATGGAGTCATGGGAGGTTATTTTGGAGCTTTAAGGTTTAATGTCTGCTCTGCTGGGTTTCAGATGTGTGTAGGGTCTATTTCTCCTTTCTTTTGGCTGATTTCTCCCTTTTGGAATGGGAATGTTTACCCAATGCCTGTACCACCATTGTATCTTGGAAATAGATTGTTTTTTATTTTACAGGCTCAGTCTCAGATCAGACTTTGGACATGGGACTTTGGACTTTTGAGTTGAGGCTGGAATGAGTTAAGACTTTTGGGAACTACTGGGAAGGGATGATTGTACTTTGCAATATGAGAAGGACATGAGATTTTGGGGACCAGGGACATAATGATATAGTTCAGATGTGTGTCTCCTCCAAATTTCATGTTCAAATGTCATCTCCAGTGTTGGAGATGCACTTAGGGGGAGGTGTTTAGGTTATGGGGCACGTCTCTCGTGAATGGCTAACTGAGTTCTTGCTCTGGTAGTTCACAGGAGAGCTAGTTGTTTAAAGGAGCCCGACACCTCCTTCTCCTCTCTCTCTTACTCACCCTCTTACCATGTGACATGCCTGCTCCTACTCTGCCTTCCATCATGACTAAAAGCATCCTGAGGCCTCACCAGAAGCCAAGCAGATGCTGGTGCCATGCTTATACAGCCTGCAGAGCCATGAGCCAAATAAACCTTCTTCTTTATAAATTACACAGTCTCAGGTATTCCTTTATAGCAATGCACGATGGCCTAATACAAATGAAATATGAGACTGCTGTTAAGAATGATGATGTGGATTCATATTTACTGACATGGAAAACGTCTTGATGTGCTAAGTGAAAAAAAGACAATTATGAAACAGTATGTCGAATATGATTTCCTTTTGTTTTTAACTATAAATATGTCTGTCAGGTTATACTCTAATGTTAACAGTGGTTATTTTTGATGATTTCTTAAATTTTAAAAATAATTTTTTTTGCTTGTATCTGTTGTCTCATTTGTCTACTTGGATTAAAAGAAATAATAAGAGTTTGGGTTTTTTTTTTAATAGAAAAAATACTGAATCAAGTCTGATTTCTATAAGTAATATTTTAATTAACTGACAATTTTATTTTAATTGACAACTAATAATTGTACATATTCATGGGGTACATAGTGATGTTTTGATATATGTAATGTATGTATCAGATCAGAGTAATTAGCATATCCATCATCTCAAACATTTATCATTTCTTTGAGAACTAGCTTTATAAAAAGCCATCATCTGTATATACATCCTGCTCCCTAGCACCGTCTTCTTTCCATTTCTCCCCTCACCTCTGCTTTCTGAGACTTCTTTTGCACCCCTGCCCATGGGCTCTGCTTCTGTGTCTCTCTCTTTCCACTTTCCTCTCTGTGGTTGTTGGCCTCCATGAAACATTCATTATTATTTAATTTTTTGCCTCTGTCACAGCCCTTTTCTATCCTACTCAGGTTCCCATGAAGGATCTGTGTTCGTGAATGAGATCTGAGAGCACTTGGCTGCAGACATACTTTTGTCTTCTCAGGAGGCAAAGTAATGTGAGAAGACCTACGATGGAACGAACGTTACAAGTGCCCAGGGATAGTATTGATATGGGTGGCGGGAGGCGGCAAAATTAGTGCATGAGAAAAATGCCTTCTGGCTCAATGTAAAAACATAATGCAATGATAACACATTGCACTTCCCATTCTCCCCAGTGCCTGCTTAGTATTTTTATTATGACTTTTATTAAATAGCTCAATACCCTTTCCAGAGTGTTTGTAAAATTCTGACTAATCTTGAGATAAACACACAATCCCTTTTTAGTGATGGAAAAACAGATTACCAAAATGATTAGGTGATATGTCTTTGGACAGAGGAAAACCTGATTTTAAACTCTGTCTTCTGATTATTACTAGTGAGCTGAGTACTTTAAACTTCCACAGTTAGAAATTCTGAAAGGAATGGCGTGGCCATGCCGATGGTCTTTCCACAAGTAAAATGTCATTTTGCTATGGAAAATTTAAAACACCAGTGATGAAAAAGTAACAACAAATAGTCTTAGACTGGGAAAATAACACTAGTGTTTGTCTGTACTTTTCTACCAATCTCCATGTTTCTGTATTTATTCACCTTTCCCCCCATACATGATGTGGAAACAAATTTTTTAGGTGGGTTTACACAGGTAAAGTTACCACGTTTATGAGGCATTTGAGGCAGGCTGTGAGCCTTTGTATCAGGTTTTCCAAACACTCAATCAAAATGCTAAGTGATGCAATGTAATTATGTGGTTTTGTGAGCTTCGGGATAGTTTTTATTTTTTTAATTGGTTCAGCCCCATGTTTTCCCTAATGGTTACAAATGATTAGAGGCTTGGAGCTATGAAATCTGCTTAGTGGAAGGTAATCCTGCCCTAGTAGTCATTCACTGTGCCTGGGAAAAAAAGTAGTGTTTAATATATTATCAGTGTAAATGGTTGCACTGATGCTAAACTGAAGCAACTATTAACTGTGGGTGTGTGTTAATCCATAATTGAACAGTTGAACCTCTTTCTTGGAGTCACCAAAGATTTGTCTTGGGTTCTTTAATATCATGCAGTAAGTATGGGAATAAATTCCTCAAAGCTATATATAATCAGACTGAAGCACATTTCTCTTCAATGTGTGTCCTAAAATGTGTACACAACTCTCTATCCTTGATTGGAAATTCATATCTTATTGGCCTATGCCTTTTTCTGGCTGTTTCTCATTATAATATCACCTTTAAGTCTAAATATATTGAAGGAGCAGATAGATATGACAGTAAGACTAAAATAATGTGGTTTGTGCTAAACACTCTTTAAATCATGTAGAAATTGTCTCATGGCTCTGGTAAATGCCCCTTTTTCTCCACCCCTCCCTGTAAGAGAAGTTTGGAGGCTGAATTACAAGTATTATGGGACTGGGTGGGTGTCAGTACTGAGATTCAAGAAGAGAACAGTGCACCAGTTTACTAAGTCAAACTAGTGCTTTCAAATAAGATGCTCAGAAACTCATTGTTCCTCAAATCTTTGTGACCTATTATGTGCCAAGAATTGTGCTGGGTGCTCTGAATATACATGTCCTAGGCCCTGTTTTCACGAAGATGTGGCTGGAGTCTAGCTGGAGACACAGGCAAGCAATCATATCTGCATTGCAGTGTGATTCGTGAAGATCACAGAGGAAAGTGTGCATTGCAAGTATTGGCCAACTTAGGTGGGTGAAGGCCAAAGGGGTCTTCAGAGAATAAATGGTGATCATAGACACAGATGCTTCCAATACAGGCATTGGAGCAGGTCTGGATGCAAATCACACTTCTACAGAGCACTTATTCCATGAGCCTGGGCAGATTTTCTCATCGACACTCAACTTTGGTTTCCTCATCAGTAGAAATGTAATAGATCATACTAGTGAGGCAATACATGTGAAAGTTTAGTGCAATCCCTGGCTGGCACATAGTAAAATCTTATTAAATGATAGTTATTGTTATTCTTATTATATTGCTCACCACCCTCACATTATAGATGAAACTGATGGAAGCCTATGGGGGGCAGTCTGTTATCCCAGTGCACGCAGCTGTGTGAGCAGGAACATGGCTTTCAAACTCTCTGTTCACACTTCTCCAGTTACACAGTGACACCTGGGAAGCTGAGCCCATTGAAAAGCCAGCCTTCTCTGAGCATCTTTTAGACTTTGTTAGTGTGTGCCACTCTGCAAAACAACAAATGAATGGCCACGTTGCCTTTGTACTTGTGAAAATGAAATTTGTCTGGTAGGGCAAGGGGTTACTATTCTTTCTCTGTGAATATGGTCTGAGATGGGCAAAGTGGGGAAAGCAGAGGAGGAGATGGAGGAGAAAGAAGGATGGGAGGCAGAAGGGCAGCAGGATCAGAGAAAGGGCCCTTTATCTCCAGCCACGGACACTAAAAACCCAATGTAAAATTGGCCTGTTGTCTCTAAAGCACTTAAAGTAGCATTCAGTCATCTTTTCCACCATCTCCTTGTGTTGGAGTGAGAAGGGGAGAGGAAGTGGGTCCATTCTGAAACACTGACTTTCACCGTGAATGGGGCAGGGGTTCTGTTTAGAGGCAGGAGGTCCAGATGGGACTTATGAATGGATTCGGCCTGAAGGGACAGTGATGAGAGGGGAGAGGAGGTTTTGGGGTTTTGTTTTTCAAGTGTTGTTTCATTTGCAGAATTTATGGTAAAGCGCGTAAGTCAAAAACAAAATGGTTCTCTGTTGGCCCAGACATCTGTGGAGTTCTTTCATAAGCATCCCTTATACTTTTCCAAGGCTGCAGAGACCCCTAGAAGGCAGCAAGAACAGGGCAGGGGTGGTGACATTTGAGGCTCAGTACCTTGGTGATGCAGGGAGATGGGAGTGAAGGACGACACCTGTGCTTCCTACAGCCTGCTGGAACTTTGAAAGTTGAAGCACAACCTGTAAGAAACCTTGTTCAAATGCCATCCTCCTGGGAAATCCCTTCCATTTGTGCAGCCCTCCACAGTGTCTTCATCCAGACCTCCCGCCATCACCACACAGCAGGAGCAGGTGCAGATCAGTGTCGTTCTCCTGCAGGTGAGGACCCTGCAGTGCACAGAGGCTGAATGGTATGTGCTGTTGTCAAAGCTAGTAAATGGCAAAGCCAGGGCTTGAATTTAGTTTCTTTTGATTCTAAGCCCAGTTCTTTTTCCTCAGTGTTCAGGCCTGCTATTGTGTGTAAATGTGAATTAGCTCATGCACAGTTGGTCAAAGAGAAATGATGTTGGTATAAGGAGGACATAGTGTTGGCTCATGCATGATTTATCTGAAGAGACCTCAAATAATAACAGTAGAATGAAAATATTCATTGGGAAAAAGAGAAACCTTAGCTTGGCTGCTGTATAGGCATCAGGAGTCCCTGTCAATTGTATTTTTACAGATTCAAAATAGGAACTGACCTCTGTGCTGTCAGGCCAGGCCTGTGTGGCTTCTGGCTCGTGGCCACTTGCACTGCCTCCATGCCCACCTTCATGGGTGGCCCTGCTGACTCACAACTTCACTTCCAATTGCATTGCTTTATCTCTTGTTAGCCTTGCTCTAATTTTCAGCATTTCTACCCCGTTATTTTTGTACATTTTGAATATGTAAAGTGAGAGTCTGTGGCCATGTTGGCGGCCTTGCAGGGCAGCAAAGTCTCTCCCCACCTACTGGTGATCATTGCTTTGGTTGGTGCCTCGGTTACAAAATGCAACGGTTTTTAAAGGTCTGCCCGAAATTTATGTTTCTTGTTAGCCCTCTTACTTAATCTCTCACCTTCTGATTAGATATATGTATTTACTTTTATTAAACACACATAATCACATGGACTCATTACAAGAATGGGTAATATAAGGTGAATTCTACTACTTTCACTTTCCAAAAAAAAAAAAAAAACAAACAGACTTTAAGAGGTTAAGTAATGTTTTCAAGTGGCAGAATTGGAGCTGAACCCAAAGTCTGCCTGACTCTAATCACATTTGTGGTTAGTAGCTACCATACTGGGCAGCACAACTGTAGACTATCATGTTCTACTCTACCATGTCAGTTTCCTGAGCTTCACGGCATTCTGAGCTTGCAATTTGTGACATTTTAAAATATTGCAGAATGACCTGTCTATTGGAATGCAGAATTGATGTTTTCAGTCACGGAATGGGTGTTCTATAAGAAACTTCTTATTTTGTTCACATTTTTGCAAAATTAAGATTTAAAATTCAAAAGAATATCTGAGTTCAGATATCAAAGGATATTTGACTTGCTCCTAGTTTTTCCCCCAAGATCACATGGCATGGTTAGCCTGAAAAACAGAAAATTGGGAGATATTATAATAGCCAACTTCAAATATTGAAAAGGCAATTTTATGAGAAAGGGTTCGATGTCTATATAACCAAAGGTGGCCACAAGGAGAGCAATGGATAAAGAATAGTCAGTTTTATGTGAAAAGAGAGGAGGCTGGCTTGGAAGAGAGTGTGTGCCTATATTAGAACAAAATAAGTATATGAAATTAGTGATCTATTGTCAACCTTAAGTAATTACAAAACAAAGAGCAGATTAAAGCAACTGTTAATTTTAAAAAAGGAAATTCTAAAGATGTAAAATAAATGAAAAATAAAACAGCAAAGCAATAGAGAAAACCAACAAAGTCGTCAAAAGTTGGAGCTTTTAAAAGATTAATAAAATTGACAAAACCTTAGCTAGACTGATCAAGAAAAAAAGAGAAAAAGAATTACCAATTTTAGGAATGAATGAAAGAAGGGTTATCATGACAGAACCCATTGACATTGACACAATAAGAAGATATTATAAACAATTTTAAGTCAGTTAATTTGACAGATAAAATGAATAATTTTTTGAAATACATTTTACCAAAACTGACATGATAAGAAATAGAATCTGAATAGCCTATAGCTGCTAGAGACTTTGAATTCATAATGTAAAACTTTTCCAGAAAGAAAACTCCAGACTCATATGGCTTCACTGGTAAATTCTATCAAATATTTAAAGAAATAATAATGCTCCCACACAACCTGTGTCAGAAAATAGAGGGGGAGAGAAGACTTCCTAGCTTATTTATTGAGGCCAGCGTTGCATCGATAGCAAAACCAAACAAGACTATTCCAAGAAAAGAAAATTACAGACAAATACTCATTATGAGTATAGACACAAAAATCCTTGACAAATCAAATTGCTGAATATTTAGCAAATGAAATCCAGCAATTTATAGAAAGAATAATAAACAACCAAGTGGGATTCAAGAATGCAAGAGTCATTCAACATTGCAAAATTAGTTAGTAATCTACAACCTTAAGAGATTGAAAGAGAAGTCTATGATCATCTCAATAGATGCAGGATAAACATTAGATTTACATTTATGACTTTTTCAAAAAGAAAACTCTAAGCAAAATAAGAATAGAGGGAATTTCTTTAATCAAGACCACTATAAAAACCTATAGCTAACATTAAACTTAATGATGAAATCTTGAAGGCTTTCCACCTAAGATTGGAAACGAACAAGAATGTATTTTCTCACCACTGTTATTCAACATTGTAGATGGAGATTACGGCCATTGAAATAGTGAAAGAAAAAGAAGTAAAAAGCACACAGCTTGGAAAGGAGGAAGTGTAACTCTCCTTCTCCACAGATGACATGCTTGTGTACAAAGAAAATCCTAAAAAATCTACATGCCATTCTCCTGCCTCAGCCTCCCGAGTAGCTAGGACTACAGACGCCTGCCACCATGCCCGGCTAATTTTTTGTATTTTTAGTAGAGATGGGGTTTCACCATGTTAACCAGGATGGTCTCGATCTCCTGACCTCATGATCTGCCCACCTCGGCCTCCCAAAGTGTTGGGATTACAGGCGTGAGCCACCGCGCCTGGCCCAATTTCCCTAACTCTTACAAATCAACTGCCTTCCCAGTTACACATTTTCATAGCACTTCTTTAAAGCATCCGTCATAGATGTAATTTTGTATGTACTCAACATGAATGTGTGATTAATGTCATCCCCCCTATCCCTCCAACTGTAAGTTCCTCAAGAGCAAGGAGCACGTATAGTTTTGCTCACCAGTACCTAGTACAGTATCTGGCACACGGCAGGTAAGCAATAAATATTTGCTGAAAGAACGAAGACTGCCTGATGAATGAAAATTTTTATGGTAATCAGTTCCTCTTCCACTTTGACAAAAGCAGGTGAAACCATAAAACTCTGCTATCCATTCCTCCCTCTCTCCTCTAATTCCAAATCTATGCACTGCACGCACACCCCACACTACCTATGGGGGCCTTCTTTTTTTCTTTCTCATTTTCCTGAGTTCATTGGCACCAGATTTTACTTGTCTTACAACATGTGTGTGTGGCAAAGGCATTGAGAAGGGGAGTGAAAGAGGTGGGGTTGGGAGGGTGGGGGGGTGGGCATATGGGGAGATTTGCCTCTTAATGGCAGCTTTAAAGAGATAACCCTGCCCTTAAGGAGCCCAGCAGTAAGAGACTTTGTCGGTCATTAAGAAATCTGCAGCGGCCTTTGTTCGTTCATAAGAACTTTCACACTGGAGGGCATTCCAGGCCACCTATCACTGCTTTCCATCAAGGCTTGGGGGTTTCATGTTTATCTGTGTTACTCATGTGTTGAACTTGCACCAGCCTCCCTGCGTGGCTTTAGGAGGCTTATTTGTGAAACCCGCCTATCGCTTGGCAAGATTTGCTTTGTTAGAAAGGGGCAACATGGCAGTATATTGTTACTCTGCCTTCACTAGTGCTTTCATTTTTTATCTTATTCTCTGCCTTCTGAAAGCATGAAGGGAGAATACTGCTCAGATCTCATGGACTGGGACTGCTTGTAGCACTAGGCAGTCCTCTATAGAGTCTGCCTATCACCGGCTTCAGATATTCAAACATTGAGATGGAAAAGGGTATTGATTTACTTTTTTTTCAACTTTGTATTTTGAAATCATTTGTAGACTCAAAGGAAGTTGCAAAGAAAAAAAAAGGTACAGGGAGGTCCCACACACCTTTCATCTTTCTTTTTGTTTTTATTTACAAATGCGATACATGAGCATTATGGAATTTCAAAGAGTACAAAAGCATACAAAAGCGCATGTTCCCCCTCATTAGTACCTGAGTCAACATTTTTCTAATATTTTTCCTATGCACAAATGAATATATGGATATGGTTGTGTTATATATCAAAAACAGCATCATGCTGTCCGGCAAACTTCTTTTCCTTACCCAGAAGCAAAATAAAAAATATTTCTGTGTCGGTAGCCATAGCTGCCATATATTCTTGTAAACAGCAACATAATAAGAGAGAAAATGTTTCAAACCCTTATTTTTAGGAAACGTGGCATTTTTTTGGAAACTTGCTAAAGAAAAGTTAGTATAAGAATGAGCATACTGCAATTCCAGACTTACTTCTCAAAAGAAAAAAAAATACCTTTTCTAAGGGAAGCTCAGACTCTCAGACCCTGTTCATGGTTTTAATCATATTATCCTTGTCTGTAAACAAACACCTTCTCCAGGAGAAGCTGGAGGTGGATCTTACCATCACTGGTATGTCTCCCACTTTGATAATCAATTGTTTCCATTCCTTTAAGTGCTTAATCTTCCTGTTTAGGAAGGTAAAAATTTTGCTACTTGTCTCAAAAATGGCCTTTTGTCCAGCATGCTGAACGAGACTCAGGGCCTTCCTCTGGGAGTCCTTAGGGAAGAGAGAGATCAATTCCAGTGAGATCTCGAGGGAGGCAGTGGGAAGCACTACCGGAACCCACCATGCAGGTGGGTGGGAAGCCAGTCCTCCCTAGTGGGTGAGCACTGTCGGTGGCATGGGATCTGCTTAGTGCAGACTTGCTTTTTAAAGAGAGGCCGACTCGCTCCAACCCCCCTCCAGACAGCATCACCAAGGGCAGAAAGTGAAGGTGGGGCACTGGGGATTGCTCCTGGCTATTTTGATGGGCTCAGGTACTAGAGATGAGGCCCTTGTATTCTTCATGTTGGATCCATCTCTTCTCTGCAAAATCCAGACCCCTCAGGACACTGGCTGGAGGGGACTGCAGAGTATGACAATGGTGCCAGAGGCTGATGAGAAGTAGCTGTTAGAATGGCCACAGGTCCCTCCCTGAACCTCAGAAAGAATGGAAAGCTCGACTTCTTCCCTCGGAGGAGAATCAGAGGGACTGAAGATGTCTCTGTCTCATCACCTGGCTTGCTACACGTTTTCTGCTACCCTCTTGCTGACCACGGGCCCAGTCTAAGGCTCACCTAAATTCCCCTGACTGACACTCTGTTTTATTTCTGCCAGGTCCAGGGAAATGATTGGATAACATGCCTGACTACTCCAAACAGGCTCTTAATGGGCAATAGTCACTTGTTACTGTTAGCTGGAGTTGCCTTCTCCTACACTTTGCATTTTGGCTCCACCAGGACCTCTGAGCCTGAAACCCAGAAGTCATTGCAGGCTCCTCTCTCCATCAGCCTGCACACCCAAGACCTGCTCTTCTGTACTCTAATGACTTTTTATGGGCACCCCTATGGCCTGAGGTCATTCATTCACTCGACAGATGTTCGAGTGTTTGTGTGCCAGCCTCTGGGCATGAATGATGAGCAAACTCAGCCCTTCTTGTCCCTGCGTTCATGGCGCCTGTGGCTTAGGGAATGAAAGTCTTCATCTGTTTTTCCTAAGCTTTCGCATTGGACTGCTCTGTTCTCAGCTTTGCTAACTCAGTTCATCCTCCATGTGGTCTCCAGCACATTAAAAAGAAAACACCCCCACCCCCAACCCAAGTCTTAATCTCATCTTTCTTCCTGATGGTATGGGGAAAGAAGCAGCACTATATGAAGTGGCAAAAGAGCAAAGGCTGAATTTTAACTCTTCTGCTAATCATTTGTGTGAGTTCTGGTAAATCTCAGTTCTCTCACTTTAAAAATGGAGTTGGAGGAGATAATACCAATGCTAAAATTTATACTGATTCTAATCATTAGCTACAGCTAGAAATGGAGCTTTGCATAATTTTTAAAGCACTTTATTAAGATATGATTGCTGTATAAATAGCTATCCATGTTTAATGTATACATCTTGATGAGTTTGGGAGTAAGTATACACCCATGAAACCATCGCCACCATCAAGGCTCCAAACACGTTCATGCATGACCTTATTTCATCCTCACGACAACCCTGTGAGGGATATTATTCTCAGCCCCCTTTTATAGGTAAAGAATCTGAAGTTTACAAAGTTTAAGTAACCTGTGCATGCTCCCCCAGCTAGCAAGTGGCAGACCAGAACTCAGGACTGGTTCCCAAAGGGGAGCTCATTTCTCTATATGCTGTACTATGACCTATTACTATGTTTGTGAGCACAGGCCTCCTACACTCAGTACAGGATTAGACTGGAATTGACAGAGCTAAAAAGCTAAAAATAAAATAAATCACAAAATAGCTTAATAAAATGATTCCCCAAATTGCCTCTAAACCTGTTGGCTCCATGGGTCAGGATCCCTGAGCACTGATCACTCCTATCCATGGAGCCGGAAGGGAGTTAAGCCGACCCCAGAGCCTGGGGAGCGCCGGGGATGGTCAAGAAGCCAGCCAGAGCCCTGGGCAGAGGCGAAGAGAGCAGGCTGTGAAGACATCTGAATGGCTTCATTTTCACTTCCTCACTCTGCTTTTCCTCTCTATTTTTCTCTCTCGATCTCTATATCTGTTTTCCTCTCTGATTATATTTATATCTCCCCTTCTCTTCTACGTGGTGAAGTGAGACTTCTTTCCCGTCTGCCTTCTCTCTCATTCTCCCTTAGTTATTAGCAATGTGATTTGGGGCTATTTATGGGCACAGAAGTTAAGTGGCCTGCCCAGAGGTCACACAAGTAGTAGGGAACAATGCTGTGATTTGGACCCTGGCTTCTCAGACAGTGCCCATTGGCCACAGTCCATCTTGCTTGTTGAAGAGGCGGTGACTGTGAATAGTTGAAGGCAGTGAGAGACACATTGTAGCCTCTCTGCGAAGGTTACTGTCCTCAGGCTCAGCTCTAGGCAGATCGCTAGTTTATTTGCCAGTGGTGATGGAAATTAAAGCACTGCCAGGACATGCCTGAGCAATAGTTGGTGATTGCTTTGGGCTACAGACCTGGCTTTTCCCAAACATTTGTTCTAGCCAGTGAGGTGTGCAAGTTGGAAAAGGCTGTTAGAGGCAGCATGGCTAAAGGGTGGGAGGGGAGGCTGCCGAAGTGGGGGAAGTGGAACTGTAGGCAGGGGCAGATGCCGTGGAAAAAGGAATTGGAGAGGAAGAGCTGAGATTTGGGATTTAAGCAAGGCAAGATGTAATCACCCCCCAAAGCGTCCGTGAAGCCCTCACTAGTGCTTTTGAAGTTACTTGTTTTTAAACATCCAGTTAGCGTTTAGAACGGTGTCAGGTGAGATGAGTTCAGTCAATGAAACCAGTCACAGCTGGCGTCCACCTGAGAGCCCCGTTGGCCTGATCTCCCCAGGTTATGGGCTACACCGGCATGCTTAGAAGTTTCACTCTCAGTGAAAGACGCCCCACAGGCCCCCGAGGGAGGAGTGCTCAGCCCCTGGGCATGCCTTTGGGAATGCTGGCCCCAGTTCTGAATTTGTTTCCTGTTTAGCTCTGCCAGTGACCCCCCCCCCGGTCAGCTGTCCTCTGGCATTCCCCAGCCTCACAGAAGGGGAAGGGCACAGGTTTGTCATTTCTGTCCCCGTCTCTTTGTTCCTCTCGGATCCCAGTTTTGTCCATAAATGCTGCAGCCTCTCTCTCCCGGCCGCTCCTTCCCCTGCTTCCCTTGTCATCTTTCGGCATTTCCCGCTTGTGTAATCAACTCATCAAAAGGAGGGGTCCCCACAGTGACAGTGATAACGAGCCTCCCAGCAGGTCCGCCTGTGTATGGGCTGCACAGAGTGCCTCGATGATGAGAGGATGCCCAGGGGATCTGTAAAGCCTTGGTGGGCGGGCGCTCTCAGGCCAGCACCCCAAAGTTGACCTCTGCTTCCTGAGAGCTCGTGGAGGGCTGTGCTGGAGGGAACGGCAGGTGGGAATCCTCCTTCCATCTAGAGCACCTGAGGGAGCCAGGCTGAGGCAGGCACTGATTGCAGGGAGAGGAGGAAGTGTGTAGCCACGCTGTCCTCTCCACCAGGCCAGAAAGCTGCCCCAAAGGCAGCTCTGGAAGTGCCTCGGGAGCGACGACCTGGGCTCTAGGGAGTTGCTGGCCCTGAGCAGCCCGAGGAGGTCTCTGTCTGGCCACATCTCTTTCCCTGGCTGCGGTCACAGCAACTGGACTTCCTGCTGCCTGTGACGACATTGGGTGAACATAATTGTGAGACTGATGAGACACAGACTGTATCTCATTGCCCTTCACAGCCCCAGTGTTTACTGTGATGCTTGGCACGTAGTAGGCATTCAGCATCATTGCTGCCATCTGAGAAAATTAAAACAGGAAAATACGATTACCATTAACAGGCTTACTACCCAATCATTGCTCAGGGGAAAAAAAAATACAAATAAGGTGAAGAGTAGGGAGAGAGAGAAAAAAGGAGGCACCCAGAGCATGGGGTACTTCAAAGGCAGAGACCTGGGTGGGGCATTTCAGTCCCCTCAAACCCCCTCCTGCCTGAAAATTAAAAACAAAACAAAACAAAAAAAAACTGGAGGAGGGAGAAACAGAAGAATCGCCGGCCATGAGGGGATAAGCTGGTCGGTGAAGGCCAGGTTCTTTTGCTGCCAGCCCAGAGTCAGGCTACCTTAAGCGCCTGTCCTGTCTGAGACTGTGGTTGACATGTCTCCCCAGGTGAATATAAAAATACCCAAAGGACAGAGCCCTTCGGCAGCGGTTGCTTTTCTTCTTTGAAGTTCACAGGCTGAAACAAGTTGCCTCTTCTGCCTCACACACAGAGAAAACTCCGGTAATACAGCAATTTTTTCCCTTCATTTTGACTGAATCAAATAAGAGTTTGTCCTTTTAAATTGTCTGCAGAAAATGTAAATTCTAAGCCTGAAAGTCATTCAGAAAATACTAGCAGGGCATACGGAAGGCAGAATGACTACATGCCAGTTAAAAAAGGTTGCCTGGATTTTGTGGTGTACGATAGGGGCTCCAATAATCAACAGCACCATTTGTAGAGATGTGTTTGCCTTTTCGTATTTTAGCAAAAGAGAAAAGCAGGAATAAATATACTTGTCCTCGTCTGGATTTCTTATTATAGTGGCATGATTCTTTAAGATTCTCGCTGCAGTATTCAGGTTTTTACTCTTCAGAAGAAAAAAAAAGGCTGTTCAGAGCAAGTTGTTTTATTAGTAAATGTTAGTTCCTGACTTGTGTGTGTGCTTATTGGAAGGACTAGTTCAAAGTCCAGGAAGAAACAGAAATGATCAGTGCTTAGGGGCTAAAGCATTTTTTTCCCGAGAGTAAGACAGAATGACCAAGTGAGGGAGCAGGTCCAGAGTCAGATTCTGGGCACACCCTACTCCTCCCTCTTCATTTTTGACCAGCTCTTCTCTAGATGAAGGAAATCATGTTTCTAGGCCATCTTCAGAAGGAAGTGAGCACCAGGCCCATTGCCTCCTGATTGAGAAACTGTTCTCAAGGCTGATTTATCCTTCCAGACTGCAGGGCTCTTCTTTAACAGTGATTTCAAAGAGTTAAACTGCTTCCATATGTCCAGCATGAGAATGGAGTTTGTAGCCTTTGGCAACCTCAGCTGAATCCAGCTGCAGCTGCTACCTGTGTGTTCCACTGTGTGTGTGCGTGCGTGTGAGTGTTCTCACACACACCCGCACACCCGTGTGTGCAGTGACATCTGAACCATGTTCTGACTGTGTCAATGAAACTGTTATGTCTTTGTTGGGGAGATATTAATTCTGAGCAATTACAGCTCCCTCTCTCCTCATTCCCTCCCACCCCCCTCCCCTCCCTTCATCTGCTCAGCGAGGACCATGGACCATGTCAAACAATATACAACAGAGAAGAATGCAAATAAACTTTAGTCTGCATCGCCCAGCAAAGCAGTTAGCCGCCCACTTGCAAGATACTTAACTCTTGTACACATGATACACAAAGAACGCTAGCTACTTTCACCAATCCCTTTAGACCAAAAAAAAAAAAAAAAAAAAAAAAAAAAAAAAAAGGCAAAAGAACTGATCCTTGTCTTTCTATCTGTGAGGTTGCAGTTCCTCCTGTTAATAAAGGAGCTTTCTCCCATGATGCAGTGTGATAAGGATTGGCCTACATGTAGTCCAGCAAGCCACCGCTGATGTTTTCTTGATTAGGTATCTTATCTTCCATTGAGCTGCATCTGATGAAGGTTGCTGACAGCATAATGGCTGGGAAAACGTCGGACAGCTCCATAAAATGGCAGCTATGTTATGACATGTCAGCCAGGACCTGGTGGATGGTAAGTTTGGCATAATAACATTTTTTTCACCCACCCCCAAAACTTCCCTCCCTTCTTCCTTTCGAGCTCCTCCTTTATTGTTCCATGCACGTGTTATAAAGTTCGCTGCCCGTGGAAAGTTCAAGCTCAAGTTTTGGGACCCTGGGGTGCCTCTGCACACCAGTGTGCCAGATAGGATTTCCCTGCTATTGTGGCCGGGGACATAGGCCTTCTTTTTAAAAAGGCAGCATGAGTTTTTGTTCACTTTTTTTTTTTTTTTTAAAGAAAAATGCAAATGGTACAGTCGGTCCCCCAGGCCGGCTGCTGTGAAATATATGGAGGTGGGGCAGTCAGTAGGGGATTGGAGCCTTCTTAGCTAATTGTTCTTGCATTGGTCTTAAAACAGAGTAATGTACTTCTTTCTCCGGCTCCTCTGAATAATGATTTAGATAGTGTATTGTATCATGTTGTGTGCGGCTCCCTCATCAGTATGCGACTGTCCCCCACGCTTTGCCTTAATTTGGAATCCACCTCCCTTTCAATGAATACTGTAACTGGAGCAACCACTGATTACTATGCCACTCAGCGTAATTAAATTTAGTTAATGAGGATATGCATATTCAGTTCATTATTTTTCTTTGCTCAGGCAAATGTGTGTGGGTTCGTTGTTGCTGTTTTTCCCCCTTTATATTTGTCCAGCTGCAAATGTGGGGAAGAAGGAAAGGGGCATAAAAATTCAGGGATATTGGTGAATCCTGTGACTCAACTTTTAACATAATATTGGGAAGAGAGAAGTTGTAACTTTCTGTAATCAGAGTGCTGGGATGAGAGGTAGTAGTTTGGGGAAAGAAAACCTTTCACATCCAAAAAGTGCTACATGATAAATTTCAATATACTGATTTCTGTTGTGTGGACAATGGTCTCTTGTATGCAATAGTCGTGACAAGAATGGGGAAACCTTTCCACAGGCAAGCATTTCATATGACTATTAAATTCGTCACTGGGTTCATTCATCTGAACATTTACTTTCTTTTCTCATTTTCTTTTTCTTCTTCTTTTTGCCCCTTTCCTTTTCTGTCTTGATTGCTTTCACTTGTTTGCTTCGATAATTATTGTGCTTACTACAAGGGCTGTTTTTCTCACAATTAGCACCGTGGAAGACAATGGGCACTTTATTCTAGGTGGGGAGGGGTATGGCCAGCCCTGGTGGTCAGCTCATCCACTGTGCCCGGACAGAAGGTAGCTTGGTCTGATTAGTCCTGGCTTCTGGCATTGCCAGGCAAGAGGGTTTCTTATGAATGTGTTTGAATTTCCTGAAAGGTGGATGTTATGCTGTTGCTCCTAGGCGTCTCCTGAAAGCTCAATGTTCAGGGAAGCTTCCCTGGAAGCTGAGTCCTTCTCCGCACCCTTTCTCATTAATGTGAGACGTGTAAACCTGCGGGAAAACTTTTCTGCCGCTGCTACTTGTTGCTGTTTTGAATACTCTGACTCAGAAAGAAAGGCCAGTTCCTCAAGGAGAGACAGAAACCTCTCTCTCTCTCCCTCTCTCTCTCTTTCCCCTCACCCTCATTTTATTCCTGATGAAATAGATTTTACAAGTGATATAAACTCTAAAGTGGCCAACTGTTATTTATGGTTGTATCTCTTACTATACTTTATAGTACTGTGCGTGTACATGGTGAAATCAACTGGCAGATGCTTGGGGGAAAATGCTGTGAAATGTTTGTGTAAAAGGTTTGCTTTATGTGACAATACCAAGGCTTGGAAGTGATGTTTTAATAGTTACCCTGCCTCTTAACTGTCATTTTACGTTGTTCTAAGAAGTGAGTTTTAAAATCAATATCCTTACTAAATGAAACATTCTCTGTTGGGGAAAAGTAAAAAGGTTTACTCTCTACAATTTTACTGAAAAACTGCAATTAATGTGGGTATAGTAAGCTAATCACTATTAATATTTTGACATTAAATTTCACCATTCTACTTCTGTACAGTCACATTGCAGCTTCTCAAGAGAAGTTTGCTGTGAATATTATTATAAAGATTTGCGTAAGCTGATTATTCAGTTTTAGAAATTGTGGTCTTTTATTGCTGAGAAGATGCCGAGTATGTACAAGGACAAGTTCAGAGGTAAAATATTAGGCTAAAAATTATTGCATAATTTATTTTGATATTTAATCTTCATTAGGTTACATGAACACTATGTAAGTTTCTTATTGGGACCATTCTATTTTAATAAACTTTGTTATTTTGGCATCAAAGTGTTTAAGGGATTATGATTTAATGTGTCATTGAAAACTTGGAATGACAGATGCTTTGTGGAAAACCTAATTAATCAAACTAAATGATTGCTTATCTTTAGTAATACATTGGAAGAGAGAGAATTTAGAAGATAGACAGAATACATGGGGGTTACTTTTACTTGGTTCCCCTGTTGTGGATGTAAGGAAGATTTTTTTAATGTGTTTGAAGGTTCTTACAAACTCGTTTATTGTGATTCTTCTCTTACCGTGACACTGATTCTTTTATTTTTATAGCAACTCTGGGCTCTTTGTGTAAGAAAGGATATTGTGTCCTTCTTTGGCTTAATCAAATAAAATTTTAGTAACCAGATCCTGAATTCCAGAGCTGCAGTGTTAAAGGACCCAGGCAATTGCTTCCTGACTTATTGTCTGTTTCAGTTAGATTCTCTTATTGTGTGACAATGATCATAAATTCTACTTGACAGGGAAAAAGCCCAAACAAGACGTAGTTGTCCAATTCTACATCTGTTTTCCTTCCTAGACAGGCATGTTTTAGTAAAACAGAGGGAGGAAAAACATTTTATTGAGACAGCTAAAAATAAACAAGTACACGAAGAGTAAACTCCTGTGTGTGTGTGTGTTAAATATCATCTACCTACATTCAGTTTTTAAAATGACGCATCCTTATATGTTTTACTTCTTCAGATGATTTTGTATGTGACTTCTTTCAAGGAGAAAAATCATGTAAGCAGTTTAAATTACAGTTGCTTGGCTATATTTAGAGTTCTGTTGATGACCTTTCACATTATTTAAAAATACCGCTTGGAATGTATTAAAGACATATCTCCTAAACAGCACTATTTCATTAATGATTATTGATGATGCTATATGTTTCCTTTTAAAGCACTCATAAACAAAACTACCAAAACCAATTTTTGGACTTTCCATTCTATTTTGTACTTCACGTTTAAAGCTCTCTGTGAGACTTAGTGGAACTTGTCAGCTATTTGGAACTTCAGAGTAGCAGGTATGCACCAGACATTATTTTTTTCTCCAACTTTCTTAAATCTAATGATTGGATCCCATCAGAACCAGGCCAGAACATTTGTAAGTTTACTTTAATCATGAAGGGTAATTATTTGAATATTAATCTGTAAAATTAATTTGAAAATTAATTTGCCAGTCTATGCAAATTGAAATTCCCATAGTCTTGTAAATAGTAACCACAGTGAATAGGCATATAAGCACAAAAACTAGGCTAGACCCTCTATTATCCAAGGTTATTCTTTGTTGAACACCAATCAGTCTGCTCAGTTGTAATGTGCTTTTTGTCTTGAAAGAAAATCAATTTTACTTTTTGAGAAGTTAGTGTAGTGTGTTAAAACAGCGAACCAAGTACCCTCACATAACCTTATTTTGTTTAAGACAATGTTAATAAAAGTGATAAATCCATCAATTGTTGGCTAGGCTGTTTTAATAATGAAATTTTGTTCTCAATGTTAATTTTAATTAAACAACTTGGCAATAATATCAGTATATGTAGGCCACATTGAAAAGATTGTTTTCACAGCAAATGTTTCTCTAAAGCCTTTGAGAAGTTGAAGTGAAAGATATATAATTGACTATTTTAAACTGAAAATCCTAAAATTAATATATCCTCTTATAAATGCTGAAACTAGTATATGTTACAGTCTGTATTTCATTTTCTTTTACTAAAAACTAAAGAATTTCTAAAGAGTGATAAATATGCTAAGTATTATATATCTATATATTGGAAAACTTCTGCCTAACCTAATAACCACATTTCAACTCCTGTGGTAATCTACCAGCCATGAAAAGATATATCTGAAAATCAAAATTCAATATTTATTTAATTTCAAATTTTATTTAATTTCTAGAAGTGTAATTGAATATGGAAATGTAGAAATGTGGTAGAAACTAGTAGATACCACACCATACATATAATAACCATATCAACTAGTTGTCTAAAGATATTATGTCTAAATATTGGATCTACTTGTGGAATTTGAAACTATGAAATTTATGTTTCATTTGACAAATACTTGTAAAGAACATACTATATGCCAGGCTCTTTCTAAGGTGCAGAGGAGACCAATCCTATCGCCCCATTCTGGAATCAAACCCATGTCACAGTGTTATGGAGGGGGGTGATCGACATCATATTAATGAAAGCTTCTGAATAATTTGTTTTCTCTAAAATGTTGCTAACTATATAGCTATTATAATACATTTGCAGATTTACCACTCGGCGTCATGGTAGTTAGCACATCTTTTCAGTGTCCTTTCTTAGACCCATAGGTGAATGTTAATTTTACTATTACTTCTAAGCGATCTCCTGTACAATTAATGACATAGATAAAGAATAATGGCTTATTGAATACTACTTTCTGAGTAAAACAACAACGACGATGATGACGATGATGACATCTGAGTAAAAAAAAATTTAATATCTGTAAATAATAGTAATTCTTTTTTAATATATCAAATTTTGTCACAGACAAATTATACTTTTTTCTTTCATGTCTTCCTTACCTATATTCTTTAGTGATGCATTTGCGTTTGTAGTACCATTTTAGCATATTTAAATACAAGCGAACTGTATGAAAGATGTGGTAAAATACATTAATATTCTTCCAAGATACTTTCTTATATGGGAATGACTTTTATTTCACTTTCCATGATTTATTTTCATGTGTGTGCCTGCATAACAAATGTAACATGTAAACTTTGGATAAAGAAAAGTATCCTTAGATCCTATCTTAATAAACAGTGATTAGATGGTTATTAATTTAATCAGAGAGTAAGGAAACACAAGCGCCTGCCTATCCTCTTTTCCAGTTCCTTTTTGGAAGCAAAGGGTCGTGTTCTCAAGGAGTGTTATCTCTTCTATCTATGGGAAAGCTGGTGTTGATTTTCCAGTTTAGAGACTAGTCAACAAAGAGAGATATCTGATGCTCACGACGTCATTGAAACTACAGCATATTTCTGTAACATGGCTGAATGATGTCAATCACTATTTTTAGGCATTTTAAAATTCCCCGAGATTGTTATTTTGTGACATTTTCTATGCTGTGATTTGTAATACATATTGTTCTGAGGGGGTGAGAAAGTCTGCTCAGAAATAGGAAAATTTAGCAGGGCAGGAAAAGAGAATTACATTCCCCTGTTGCGTCTCAATGTGCAAAAAAGTCAGGATATTGATATTCAGTGCAAAAGTTCTTTTCACAAGAAGTTCTGCTAAGGGATATATGTAGCTATGCTACATGTTTTATTAACTTTTAAGAATTCTAAATTTTATTGCATTTTAAATGCTTAGCAAAGAGCCAGGAGAAAAGAAAGCACTCAGGAAATGTTCGTTATGATCATTATTATTTTTTCAACTTACACTAAGCATGCTTTATAAATGGAACAGATTTAACATATCATGTAATAGACAGCTTTAATAACAATTTCCATTTCTCAATGTTCTAACATTAATTCTACCCCAGCACCTCCCTAAAAATATGACTTTATTCAGAGAGCTTTTTTTTTTTCTAACTTCTCACATACTATGTTCATTTTCTGAGGTTAGAACATAATGGATATGTTTATGAGCACAGGGCTGAATCCTGGGGAATGTAGATTTGGTGACCTCTGGCAAATGAATTTGCTCCTCTCATGGCTGGTGGAGGCAGCTGTAAAGTGCAGATAATCACACTCATTACGTGTCGCTCCAACCTGTCGTGAGGATGAATGAGATGGAGTCGGCGAGGCACCTGGTGAATGCTTTGTAAATACAAGGTCCACGACACATACCCAAGGGGGGCTAATACAAATTGTGGCTATTTATACAGTCTCAGGTCTGAGCACTTAGTAGGTGCCCGAAAACACACACAAATAACACAGTGTGTAATTTGAATGGAACCATAACATTTCCTATGGGGTTTTCATAATCGTGTTGAGTTTTTAAAAATTCACATGAACAGTTTTGTGGGAACTGCATACATTAAATGAATCATAAAAATTCAGTATTTTCCATTTCAAATTGTAGCAGATTTCTTAAAAACAGAGACTCCTGAAATATTTTCTCATGGTTAGCAAGATCCAATGGCTAATGTTATGCATTAGCTTAATTTTAAACATGAAATACCGTGATTTTAAGGGTAAAAAAACCAGTGACTATGGAGGGCCTCCTCTTTGCCAGGTGTTTGCCTGGTACTTTGGAAGGCAGTTTATATAGATCATCTCCTTCAGTCTTCAGCACAGACAACAATAACATAGACATTACCAGAATCACTTTACAGGGGAGGCCACTGGACTTCAAGGTGAAGCAACTTGCTGAAATGCACTCCACTGATAAGGGGAGAAGAGGAGAGAACACGAAAACCCTCAAAGTTTAAATAAAGTTTCTCTGCTCCTTCCCAAGAACCCGACCAGTGGCTGTTTCACCCATCTGATCTGAGTTATAACTAATTATTGGTGACCATGGGAAGGTGTTTTACCATTGCCTGCTTTACGTCAGTTTGCCCCTCCAGCGCCGTTTCATGCCTCTTTCTGGGGCTCAACTCTCCCTCTGTGTTAAATGGGCCAGGACACTCGCTCCAGAGCTGTGTCTGAGAACTGTAGAGCTCTGGGATTGGAGGTAGTTGAATTCTTTGGAAATGCGATTCCATTCATCTTTCCTCGAGACAATTAGACTCGCTATAGTCATAAGCCATCTGGGGGAAATTTTTTGGAAAGAAATTGGCAAGTGAAGTGTTTCCATTTTCAGGTTTTGATGATATGTTTACCTCATGGAGCTCTTGTGAGGCTCCAATGAGACAATACACAGTCAAGGACTTGAAAACTGTAAAATGCAAAACAAATCTAAGGTATACATATTATTATCTGGTGGTATTAAACATGGGTGGATGAAGAAAAGCTTTCCAGAATTTTGCTGGTGTTCTGGAGTGTGATATAGTGGTAAATTCTCACCAGCCAACAGAGAAAATGCCAGCTGCTAAAACATTGTATGATGCTATCTGCAAATTCTGCTGCTAAACTCAAAAGTATTAATCCTTCAGATAACAATGCACTGCTAGTTCACCAACATCTCACGTAACAGTAGTGATAATATCTACCACCTCTTTTTGTACATTTAATGAGAAGCCATGAAATTTTTTAAAATTTCACCTGTGCCATTTTGCAGTTCAACTCACATTTTTCATTGATCTGAGTTTGCACCTTAGCTTGTACCACAAAAGACTCTTAATCATTCTTAAATGAAATTATTATTTTAACTCACACTTAGCTTGTATCATAATGGGAAAGATTTAGCTGGTCACATAACGAACAGTACATTATGTTGTAAATGGGATTTTTTTTCTGTTATTTTCAAGATTGTGAGAGAGAATATTACCAGCAACTGTTTGAGAGAAAACACCCTCGCACATTTGATACGTTTTTATGCTGGAGGTATGAATGTTTAATATAAATGGGTCTACTATATTATATAGTACTTATTATATATGAATATAAGATTTACCTTCTGTTATTTAGTTGCTCAAGTGTGCAACCAAAATTATAAGCCCCGAGAGGATGGGGACCACATCTTATTTATTAGCCCTAAACAGCATTTTGTACATAAAAGGCCCTTAATGAATAATTGCTAAATTGCGTCAAGACTGCCTCTATCCCATTTTAGTAATAGGGGAATCCAATGAGCACTCAAGTTCTGAGTTGATCAATGGTAATGAACTCAAATCTGTGGGCCCAAGTTATGAATTGTTATGCTGTCTTTTTCCAGATAAAACTTAAACGTACTAGAGGCATGTTGGAATTATGATGAAATTAGCAGCCAAGTTTTAAAACTGAAGGTAAGAGTAAGAAGAAGGCCCATAGCAAAAGCAATAAGTTTGTATTTCTCTTCAAGCACACAAGCTCAGTCATTATTAAGTGGTAAGGCAGCAGACGGATCCACCACCCTTGTCAGCAAACGTCGTCTCTAACTGTCGCAATTCTTTTATCGGACTGTCTGAGATCGTTCAGGGGTGTAATAAGTTAGAGATTTTGGAAAAGGTTAATGTATTTGGGGGATAAATGATCAAGGCAAAGTGACTTTGGAACAGGTGAGCTTTTTGTATATTTTCTTATTTTTGACGAAATAAGTTTCATTTAAGAGGACTGATTATTTTTCCAGTGTAAGGCTTCAGTCATTTCCCCATAATTCTCACATTTATGGCGATGTCGGGAAGGTCTCTGGCATGGGCTGGCATTTTAACATTCAGTGTTTAGGTGAGAGTTCCGAGGCACACGCAGGCATAACAGAAACCTAAAGTAGAGTGGGTAGACTGTGGAGAGGTGTGGGTTTGTGGGAAAGTGGGTAGGAAAGTATCCACTTGTGGAGAAGTACGTGCTTATAAATCATTTTGAGGAAGAGATAAAGTTAAAAAAGCACTCCATTTGGATTCAGCCCTGCTTTGGCCACTGTAAGTTGGTGTCTGCGTGAAAGCTGAGCCAACACCAAGTGTGCTCAGGTATTATAAACTCTGCAGCCCAATCTCCAGAGCCCGAAAAGTCACCTGCCCTACTCTTATGACCCACTTTTCCTCAGGGCTCTCACGAAGTAAATTTGAGAGAGTATTCTGGAGGCCCCTGAAAAAAATCAGGTCCCTCTCAGCCAGACGCTACCCCTCTATACCAGCAGGAACTTTTCTTTACCTCACCTCTGTCATGCTTATTTTCAGGTATTTTGAAGTGAAATGATGGTAGAGACACAAGGGAGAAAAATTTGATAGTGGATTATTATTTTTGCTGCCAAACACTCTAGTCACTGTTAGAACCAGGAGCACTGTTCTCCCTTCTAGAGCAGAGCCTCTGGTTTGACGGAGGAGGGAAAGAGCTGTGTCTACAAGATAAGCAGTCTTCACCTTCAACAGTTCCTACTATTTCAAGGTGCAATGCCGATGCTGACAGCTAATCTGGTGAAAATTATGCGGAAGGAAATAAACTTTCATTTCTCCAGTTTGGACTTTGAATAATAAAGGTGGAAGAATATGAGACTCAAAGTAGCATCATATATGCTCTAGAATGCACAGCAGACGATAATAGTTATTGTGATTTTCCAGAATTGCAGGTAGTTTGCTATTATCGATAGTCCTAAATGACCTCACGCGAACTTCGTTTACCTTCTCTAGTATTTCCTCTGGCTTCCTGTTAGGTGGAATCGTGGAATACTATGTGATACAATAATAACAAAGACTTTAAAAGAGACAACAATGCTTTTTTAATCCATACATAGAAGAAATAACACTAAATTGTTATTTTATTTTTCCAATAAGATATTAATTATCATATGTGAGGCTATTCACTTTATTGGCACCAAAGATGTTTATAAATGGTACCCCACGTAATACAAACCACATGTTTATGTAGCATGAATGTTCAATCAATTAGTTTACACACATAAACGCTGGAATATTGATGACACATGTTAGTTTTTAGTGGGGAAAAAAGCCAACGGAGCTAATTTGATGCATTGATCCTTGCGACCTTCGCACAGATGTAAACCTTTGACTTCATCGCAAGTGATTTGGCCGACAAACAGTAGCTTGTAATTATTGCTGTGCCGTCATAAATTAATTAAAAAATCAATCAATCAGCTTAGGCCAGGCAGGCCAGCCATATTTGTCAGTTTGGGCTGTTTCCCTTCACTTTACTTCCCTCACATGTTCTCTTCTTATCAGACACTTTGAAAACATTTGATTGTGCCAGATTGGCTTTCTCTTAAACTTTCATAGGGAATTCCAAACAGTAGCATGGGTATGGGGAGATATTGCTGAGGTATTGATCAATATTCTCGAAACTCCTGGCCATAGGACTACCAATGGGTAGAGTGAATAATTATCGAGCATTCAAAGCCTTTTGGCCAAAGCCAACTCCCCACACAAGGGATAGGAAAATAGCACCTCAATCTTTGGGCAAACAGGCATCATTTAGGGAATGAGTGATTGCTAATGTAACAGTTTTCAACATTGTCCTAAAAAGTGCTTCTTTGGTTATCTTTCCACCCAAGCCTATATTTTGAAAGATTCCATTAACTGGACACATTGCATGTATTAAACTGTGAGCTGTTTTTGCATTTTTCAGATATCACCGTCCACTAAGAACTCCTATGTGCCAGGTTCTCTGCTAGGTACTTTGCATATATTATCTTATTATTAAATAACAATTTGCAACAACCTTGAAAAGTATATGTAATTCCCATTTCACAGCAGAAAAATACTGAGGCCCAGGGAATTTAGATAGTTTGTCCAAGCTTACTCGGCTGATTATGGGCAGTGCCAGGATTAAAAGTCAGGTTATTGGCACTTCCCGTAACACCATGATTAACCGAAGACATCAAAGGACTTCTGAACAGAACATTATAAGCCATGTTTTCACATGGAGTTGATGTGCTTCTAGCCCAAATCAAAGAGATTTGACATTGTAGTTAGAGGACAGAGCCTTATTCTGGATAAACCTACCATTTTCGAATGGTATTTGTGAAATATTAAAAAATAGTTCCTGCATAATTTTATTCAATCTCCTTTCAAGAAATTTGAAAGGGTGGAGAACTTCTGAATCTTTCTTTGTCCTGCTCACTAAAGCCACCGTTCCTGTCAATGCAGAAGCATCATCCACCACTTTGTGAACAGGATGTCATTGCTGCTTTTGTTTAGCCTCATTTTCTTGTCCTGAATCAATGCGGGCAGGAGAAAAACAGCTGAGCATCCAAAGAACCAGATGGATGTCCCCAAACTGGTCTGTAGGCATAAGCAAGCCATTTAACCTCTGAATCCTCACTACTTTTTTGAACCACTGTAAATGAAGCAAAGGAAAGTCAGTGGTTTCTCACTTTTTGGGCCTTAACATCATTTACACATAGAACTAAAATAATCTATTCATGAAACAGCCTTACCCTTAGTACCTGAAATGCACATTTACTAGTTTTCTATTTTATTCTATTTTATCTTTTTAAATGAAGGTGCTGTCTCACTAAATTGATATCTTGACCTGCTAATGGGTCATGACACATGGTTTGGAAAATACTGAGTGAATGTAAAAGTTCTCTGTAGAAGCTAAATTTAATATCTGCACAGAAGTGCTTCAGATTCTTGTGTTTAGAGGCCTTTCATTATTTCAGCCCCTCCTTTTAAAGGAATTTCATACTCATTGGAAGAGAGTGACTATTTTGCAGAATGTGATCTTGGTCTGTGGCATCGCTGCAGAACATTCCATTGAGGTGTTTCTCCTCTGAGCTGCTCTAAGTACAAGTCAGTCAGCCCTTGGAAGAAGGACTGGGTGCAGAGTAAGTAAGGCCTACCGGGCTGGGTCTGTGTTCATAACGCATGTTGAATTCTTATCTTAGATCATTAGGGAAATAGCACCTATGAAGACAGACCCTTATTTTGTAAATAAGATCATGGAAAGAAATCGGAAAGTTTTAGGGAAAAAATGTGTGTAGCTCATAATTACTATTTAATTGGTCATTGAAAACATAAAGAAATGGCCTTTGGATAAAAATACAAGTAGATAGATAGAATGGGTATTTCCTAAAGAGTTATTTTTTTTCCCTGAAATTTTTAGTAGAAGGAAATCTTAGGTGCAATGTAAGATAATATCTATTGTGCCTCACATATCCTCATGTGAATGAAGGAAAGTTAAACATTATAAATAGTTTCTTTAGAATATGGACTTCATATTTTCACCAATCTGAATTTTATCATGTTTATAATGTAGAGAACTAAGGGGAAGCTGAAATTAAAATGGGAGAGAGTATGGGATAGAAAAATACTTTTTGGAGAGTGTTTTAGGTTATGTGAAGAGGAAGAATAGCATTATGGTTAAGGGCCCAGGTGTCTAAGGCTAGACTATCTGGGCTCAACTCCCAAATATGCCATTGCCCAGCTAGGTAAACTTGAGCAAATGACTTAACATTTCTGTGACTCAGTTTCCTCAGCTGTTATGTGGGGGTAGTAGCAGGATCTGCTTAGTAAGATTGTTGTGAGGATTAGATGAGTTTTATTCATAAACCATTTTGCCAGGCATATATTGGGTCCTCATGCTAATAGTAATTAACTCTAAGTGGGGCATAAGCACAACGCACTGCAGTAAAATGCCTGACAGTAAGTAAGGTATACAAATAAGAAAAGACACAAATAAGGTTACAAAACAGAAACAACCCCTGCCTCCCCACCCCCCACCAAGAAAACGCACAACAGAAACTACTACTAGGAGAAGTGATTCTTAGCAGTTAAATCAGTGGCTTTAGGCTCAACCAATTTCCACAAAGACTTTGCTTACTTTTCTGAGAAAATGATTTCTTCTAGACTCTGAGCTCCTGTTTAGTGTATTTACTCCTTATGTCATTAATTTCATTTTCCCCTAAACTCAACGATAAACTTCTGGAAAGCAGAGATCCAATCTTACTTAGCATTCTATTTCCTCTCTCAACTTCTCTTCCTGGCACTCAATATCCTTATACAAGCACCGATACCATCAGACTTGTTGAATGAGGTTGAGCTTGCCTTAAGTTCTAGTCTCTTAGCCCATTATTAGTGCTTTGAGAGCCCAGGACATACATTTATAAATGAAGCCAGTCCCGCTTTTCATAGAGGCACCCCACCATCACCACCATACACACAACTTAAAAATGAGCTGTGCTTTAAAAGCTCATTAGAAGCTATTCATTGGAAATTTTGTGATAAGTGCAGCGGGTCCAAAAGGACCCATCAAAGACGATTTCACCCACAGTGCACCAAGCACAATAATGGCTCCAGGAAACTGGGGCCTGGACTTTCCTCTTCCTCCTTCCAATAGCCCCCTTCTTAGCAGGTGAGTGGGAATCCCCCACCTCCCAGTGGCTGAGCATAGACTCCACTGCTCCAATCCAGAGAGGGGAGTTGGGAATTGGAAATATGGCCTGAGGTTCCTGGAGAGTGCAAAGAGGGTGAAGGAGAGATCTCTACCTCTCATCCTCTCTACCTCATTTCTCTTTCATTTTCCCATTACTGGCAAGGAAAGGAGGGAGTAGTTCTTCAGCTTCCCTTCCTCTACAACTTTGTTTCTCTTCTTTCTTTTTTTTTTTCTTGAGTTTCTTCCCATAGTCTTGAGCCCAGAAACTGCAGGACAAAAGTAGTGGTGTTAGGAGTAGGGATGGAAAGTGGACCTAACAGCTATCTTCTTTCTACTCCTCTTTCTCATATCCACTCTATTTTTTGTTTCCCACTAGGCTATCCCCAATCTCAGCACTGGATACTAGATTACGATGACAGCTAGGGATCCTGGGCTATTAGTTGAATAATGGGTGGCATTCATCAGGAAGACTCTTACCAGCAATGGGCCTATAAATTCGTGGGGAATGGTGACAGAGATGGGTACAGAAGGCAGGAAAAGAAGGTCAGTTCTCAAGGTAACCTTGCTCAGCCAGCTGGAGCAAGTCATGAGTTGCCTGTATCCATAGATATAAACATCTAGCCTCTATTGCCTACCTTGCCCCAAAACAGAGGGCCATGGCCATAGATTGAGAGGTCACTAGCCTCTATAGAAAAATATTTTTATGATGACCTTATTGCTAATGTCTTACCATTTAGGCCATCCATATTTCCAATGGTATATAGACCCAAACCTTTCTTATCAATACTGCATTTGTAACCGCATAAATATATTCATTCTATCCAAAATTTTTTATAGTGTATTTATAACAAATGCTGTATGAACAAGGCAGGCTTAGTGCTCTTCCTTGGGGAGTTTACATCTAGTTAGAAGACAATGCAACAAGTCCTTTCTTGCTGAAGTATTGGCTGTCTTGGAGCTACATAATAGAGGCACCTAACTCATCTTGAAGCTGGTGCAGTTTCTTTAGATGCAAATAAGAGAGAGCAGAAGATTAATTCCTGCAGAGGGATGAGCAGATGCAAAGGCCCAGTGGCAAGAGAGAGCATGACTCTGAACTGGGAAATAGCCCATGGAAAAAGGCATCATTCTGTAAGTGAGGGCACTTAAATTAGGCAGAAAAAAATCCACACCAACAGCCCTGCTATTTTGCTGACTGATGTAAAGAAAGAATGTCCAAGAACAGTGCCATGGGCTATTAAATCACCCTATCTACACACACATATACACATACACCACCACGACCACCACTACCACTACCACCACCACCACCACTACCACACACCACACATCCACTGCAGGACAAGGATTTCATTATAGTGAAACTTCACAGACATAGATCAAGTAACATAGGACAAGGGTCTAAGCTCAGATGGCTGCTGTTTCTGCAAGTTTCTGGTTTATCCAGCCTATTAGACTGCGGCCAGATGTACTGTGTTACCTACATAATCCTTATCAGCAGCATTCCATCTGTGTCACCCAAGTAGCAGGAATAAGCATGCACCCTTTTGGAAAGTGGCCCAAAGGGTACAGAAAGCCAGTACGCCTTGGAGGCATGTAACCCACGTCCCTGCAAGTCAGGAGAGAAGAAAAACACATCGAGTTTCTGCCCCAGATACTCACTTGAATTGCTCCTGCATTCCAGAGAGATGTTGGTGGGGGGAAATTTGGAGGTTAGCTGTGGGCCTTGGAGTGATGATTACTTTGTAATGGAACAAATTAAATTATGTGAAATTTTAGATGCTTTCCTCCTGCCCTAGTGGCTCCCAATCTATTTAGGGGTAGTCAGAAAAAGGGGACCTTCACAACAGCTGCTTAGCTGCTTGAGCTCAGAGAGGAAACCCATAATTTGTCTGTAATCCCTAATGCCAACAGTTGTTCATTAAGAAACAAAACTAATGTAATCTTGATTATTTGCTCAGATTTCTACTCTATCATGTTTTGTACATCTGGCAGGCTAATGTAATTTTCCTCAGAAACCCAAAGCAATCTGGTGCTCAGACAACACCATGCAGATTTAGGTAAATTCCAGGCTCAGATTAGCATAATACTAACTAATCACGAATATCATTTGCATTCATTAGAGTGTTGGGGAAAAATTGTTTCTAAATGGCAGAAAATTGAAAGAAAGATTAAGGGCAAGAGCTTGAAAATCCTGTTTGGCTTGATACGACTATATTACAGATGATTTTTCTCTTACAAGGCCTAATATTTAATGTGGAAGTATTAATTAGAGTATTGGAAAAAGATTGCATCTAATTGGAAGAAAACTAAGAGAGATTAAGGACCGGGCATATGGACTTGCTTTTGCTTGATTCAAGTGTGGAACAGATAATTTCCCATGCAATGCCAAGGAGCTTAAATGTGTAAAAGATAGGGTGATTAATTTTTCAGAGAGAACTGAGCCTTTTTTTTGAGATAACAGAGAAACACAATTTCTTTCCTTATGGAGTAACAAGTTATCGGTCAGTGCCTTTGTTTTTGTGACCAAGGAAAGAAGATAACAGAATTAAACTTCTGAATCTGAAATACTTCCAAATAAGGGGGAAATCCCATAAAGCCCACACACTGGGCAAACCTCAAATGACTGGTAATAGGTCCCAAATGTTGTACTGATTTAAATAATAATAATAAAAAGATTCAACCCCCACCTCCTGGTGGCTAGCTATTTTCTTTGCAATTTCCAGGGCCAGTCATTTGGCATTTGTGGAATTGGTTACAGGCCGTGTGCTGGGGCCTGCGCCTGACTGTGGTTCCAGGCAATTGTCTGCAAATCCTGTCTCTGCGCAGCTCGGCTGCTGTGGGGCTAAATTCAGCGCTGGCTTCCTGAGGGCTCGGAGCAGGTGCTCGCCAATGGCTTTGGCTTCTCCCTCTGACAGATGAGCAAGCCGAGCCGCTCCCCTGGAGGGAAGCCAGCTGAGCAGCCATTAGCAGTCACAGCCTTTGAATGTCCAGGCTAGTCTAGCTGCTCGCAGAATCCTGACTGTGTGGGATTCAGGCTTTGGCCTTAGCCTGAATGAGGTCGGGCAGCACGATAGAGGAACTTGTTACTTAAAATGTGTTCTGGGCAGCCAAAGCTTTGGCGTCATCTAGAGGCTTGTGGGAAATGCAGAAACTCGGGCCCCACCCCCAACCCACTGAGTCAGCCTCTGCATTTTCACATGGCCCCGAGGATACGCATAGACTCATTTAAGTTTGAGAAAAGCTGGGTTCTAGGACATTGGGCCTCAGACATTCAGAGGCATAATGAATGATCATACCAAGAACTTGTCACAGACTTACATTCCTGGCCCCACGATTCAGTTTCAGGAGGTCTGGGGAAGGTGAGGTGAGGCCCCAGGTGACTCTGATGCGAAGGGTTCCTGGCACCACACTAGAGAAACACCTGGCTAGAGGAACACTCATGGATTCAAATCCACCTTGCCCAGTGAGTTAGTGGAAAAGTTGATTAATGGCTCTAAACCCCAATTTCCCCGCTTTAACATGGGGCTCCTATTTTACGGGTTTGTTGTGAGAACTGAGAGAGCTCAGGTCTGCAGAAGGTTTTAGCACAGCATCCTGTGCATTTTAGGCCCTGGCTAAGACATTACTTCCCTTTTTCTTCCTTCTCCACTTTACAACCCACTTCCTCCATCCGACTCCCTGCCCACAGGGTCTTCCCTATGCCCCAATGTCCCTGCCTTAGCAATAGCTTCCCAATGCCCCTTATGCTTGTACCTGTCTAGTTCTATCCTTCTGGCTAGGTCTCCAATCTCCAAGTTTTTTCTAACAACCCCCATCCCGGCCCCCATTTCTAGCTGCAATGCAATAAAGTGTATCTGTCCCAGAGCCTAGCCTTTTAGTCTCAATTCTCTGCTAAACTGGCAGATGACTCAAAGCTAATAGCTAATATTCTGTGCAATGGTTTAAGTATGCCGTTTCTGTTGGGTACTTTAAGGAGATATAATATCTTAGCCCAGTGGTTCTCAACTATGGCTACATATTAGAATCATCTGGAGGTCATTTTATAAGATGCCCGAGTCTTTCAAATCCACTGTGATTCTGATTCATTTGGTTGGGATAAGACCCACGCGTTGGTATATTTTTAAAAATTCCCAGCCAACTTTTGGGCTGCTCAGAGCAGCCCAAACTGAGAATTCGTGTCTTAAAGAAAGTAATCAAGGAGGCCAATAAAAAGAATATTTTAGCGGAAAAAGACCTTTCAGCACACACCAGATTAGATCAATTCAGCCATCTCTCAAGCAATATGGGTGTTAAATGTTGGCCCACATCTCATTCAGTTATCTAACATACCATTATTTAGGTTTTTCATGATAAATGCATCCTGGAATTAGCTTTAGAGGTGAGATTCCCTTCTTTGTTAAGTCATTAAAAACGCTGTGAGAAAACAACTTCTTCCAAAACCAAATCTATGAATACTAGGAATATCTTTTTAGTACCTAGGTAATTCCATAACATCTTGCTCTTGTTTTCAGTAAACTACTTTTTGGAAAAGAGCCAAGTGGGTGTGCATGCCCAGAAAGGTGGTGGACATGTGTGTGTGTGTGTGTGTGTGTGTGTGTGTGTGTGTATGCGTGTGTTCCAAAGATAAAATACATGTTAGGAAATTTCAGTAGAGTATCATAGTGAAAAAATTGCAGGGTTGGATAACAGACCAACATATATCAGATCCTTGCATTCCTATAATAGAACTCTGAAAACAGACAGAAATGTGTAATACAATGTCAAACAATGCTCAATAAATGTAATTTCCTTCCTCATTCATTTACCTCAAAGCTACATTGCCACAAATTTTACTTGCTGAATTCTCTAGCTGCAGTGTAATAAAGCTAGCAATTAATAAAAATTATTAAAGCCCTAATAACTGAGGTAAGCGGCATTCAGACTACAATTACAGACTGTTAAGAAAATAAAAAGTAGCATCATACATTTGTTCAGTACTTCCTATCTGTCAGTCACTATTAAAATTATTTGCATATATTACCTCATGTAATCCTCGTTAAAACTCTGAAGTGGACATTAATATTTTCCTTTTAGGTTAAACAAACTGAGACACAGAGAGGTGAAGTCACTTGCTTAAGGTCACAAAGAGAGTAAGTGATGGAAGTGGATTTGCCAGCATGCTATATTCAATATCAAAACTTATAGGATTATCAAAACCATAACTAAAGAAAAAAAAACTATAGCTTTTCTTTCTTTTTTTTTTTTTTTTTTTCTTTGAGACAGAGTCTCACTCTGTCACCGAGGCTGGAGTGCAATGGCACAATTTTGGCTCACTGCACCCTCTGCCTCCCGGGTTGAAGCAATTCTCCTGCCTCAGCCTCTTGAGTAGCTGGGATTACAGGCACGCGCTACCACACCCGGCTAATTTTTGTATTTTTAGTAGAAACGGGGTTTCACCATGTCGGTCAGGCTGATCTCGAACTCCTGACCTCGTGATCCACCTGCGTTGGCCTCCCAAAGTGCTGAGATTACAAGCGTGAGCCACCGCACCCGGCCTTCATTTCTGTTTCATTTAAAATGAAAATAAGTGAATTAAACCTTTACACAGGAAGATGGGGAAAACAAATCTAGGAGAGCAAGAACAAGTTTTTCTTTTTTATAAAAAGCAGAAATTAATGAGATAGAAGAAAAACAATAGACGTGAAAAATAAAGAGTTGGTCTTTGGAAGAAAAAAGAGAAAACAAACTTGAATACAGAAATATAGGCTGAATAAGAGGTATTTTTAATAAAAGAATACTTTCTGCATCTCTGTGTGGGTATATTTAAAAATTTAGATGGAATAAATATTTTGCAAGTAATAGATAAGCTACAAAAACTTGGGTCTAGAAATACAAAACCTAAGCAGTTACATTGTCTTGAAAATTCTTTTAAAAGTTAACAGAATTTTCTCTAATCTTTTTTTTTTTTTCAAAAGCTTTGTAACATTTGATTCTATGGAAAAATTCTTTCGAAGTTTCAAATAATTTCCATGTCTGGAAAGAAAAAATATAGAAAGCTATTCAATTCATTTTATGAAGGTAGCTTAACTCTGATTCAAAAACGTGACAGAGAAAAGAAAGAAGGGAGGTAGGAAAAAAGGGATGGTGGAAGAGAGAAAAGGGAGGTGGAAGGGAAGAAACACAAGAGGGAAGAAAGGAGAAAATTTACTCTAGTTTATAAATAAGAGTACAAGAAGCTAAGTGAAATATTGATAAATCGAACCCAGCACTATATTAAAAGCATAATAATAAATTGCCAGATCAAATACATTTTTTATTTCTGTATGCATATTGAGTTAATGTTAAGACTTCTATTATTTAATCCATTATATCAATAATTCAAAACAAGAAAAAACCCATATAATCTTCTAGTTATATGCCTAGAAATATGAAGATACTTTATTAATATGATTATAAATATCTGTCTCAAAGAAACAGGCAAAAATCATACTTAATAATGACTTTCACAGAGTATGTTGTCTGAAAGAGCAGTCCCTCTAAAATCTAAAAATACTCCTCAAAATTACATTTCTATACTAAATAAATTTGGGCATTTCATATTCTGAACCCCTCTAAAAGTTTCACCAGCCACATGTACCTGGGGTTTGAGAAGTGTTTCCTCAGCTTTGTAGACCTTGGAACCCTTTGCCCAAATCATATCTTGGGACCAGCACTACTCATGGGACATCTTGGGAAACATAGAGTTAGAAAATACAACGTGAAGGAATTCCATTCACAATAGTAACATACATATAAAATAATAATAAACCAGACAAGTAATGTGCAGAGTTTATACAAAGTATAAATTGTACTGAGAATCTCTTTAAAGACTTGAGGATAGAGAATCCATTCTTTATACCTAAATAAGACAGTTTAATTGTGCAAAGATATCGGTTTGCCACAATTAACTTACAAATTAACTATATTGAACCCAAGAGGCCTTTTTTTTTTCTAACTGGACAAAATGATTCTAAACCTTATATGGTAAGAGAAATAAGAAGATCCAAGAAAAAATGGAAACATATTCTGACTTATCAGAATATATAATAATTTTATAATCATTAAGGCAGTGTGATTTAGGGGTAAGACATCAGACAGATCAAGTAGTGGAATACAAATTTCAGAATTAGAACCAAAATACCTATAAGCATTCAGAATACATTTGAAAAGCAGTGTGTCATAGTGGCCAAGAGCAGTCATAGTGTGCGGGTTCTAATTTCAGCTCCACCTCTTACTGGCTGTGTCATCTCAGGCTAGCCTTTTAGCTTCTCTGAGTTTCAGTTTTCTTGTGTAAAAAAGTAGAAGTAACCATAGTACTTAACTCATACAATTAACATACAGTGATGAAATAATGTTTTCAAAATATACAGAAACTGTTATATAATAAGCACTCAATATTTGCCAGTACGATTATGAAAAAATAAATTTGATTACATAAAAATTAAAATTATGTAAACATAAATTTGATAGGGAAATGGAAAATTTACATAATAATGAAAAGATTATGAAGATTCTTTTATAAGGTAATCAAGTGTAAAATCCTCAAAAATATGGGAAAAATTTAAAGAAGCAATAAACATACACAAAAAATAAATATAAACGAACCATGAATGTATAAGAAAATATGTACTGATAACCAATTAGTTACTTTTTTCTTCTATAAAATTGGTAAACATTCATGATTCCTAGTATTGGAAAGATAAAGAAGCATTGCTAGTGGGAATATAAATTGGCAGGTATAACACAAACTCTTTGGAAGGCAAATTGGCAATATTTATCAAACATCTCCAAAATTGGCAAATCTTTTAACCTCAACCGCCCAATTTATTGACAAAATCATCCCTAATGTGGGACACAAATTTGGTTACAAGGAATTGAAGCAGCATCATCAGAGGGGAAATATCTGAAATATTAATACCTGAAGGTAGGGGGGGATCTTTGTGATGTACTACCACTAAGTAAAAAGAAAAAGTTATGATTCCGTATTGCAGTTCAGTCACTAAGAACATAAAAAAACACATACAAATGAAGGCTGAAAAGATGTACACCAAACATTTTATAGTGGACATTTCTCAATTGTGAGATAAAGATTTCTGGTTTCTTAAAAGGTGATTTTGAGGTTTTTGTACTTTTTTGAATTCTCCAATTTCATACAAGAAAACAATAAAAATATGTTTTTCAACTTACTTTTAAAATAAAAAATACTTTTAAATGGGTAGGAAGACAAAAGAGAGATTAGTTGAATCTACTCTGTGAAATGAAATCTATACACATTTTCCACTGCAGTTATAATATGTTATATGCAAAAACGCTACAGATATTACACATGTGGTTTTGATATTAATATACAATATCTTCCCCAAGATTTTGGTTTAAAACAAAACTTTTGTCATACACACACAAACACATGCTTTAGCCAAGAGTGTCAAAGAAAATTGAGTCTATTCTAGTGTGGGGTGGATTTCTGGTCTCTCATTGGGTACCTTCTTAAGCTTTTCTGTTTCCCCTTATTTTTGTCCCAGCCCATGTTCATCTGCCCTAAGATATTGCTTTTTCTCTATCAGAGTTCTTACTGCTAATTGCAGATAATTTAAAACCTTTAACTTAAATCAATCACATCTCAGATTTAAAATGAGTCTTCAAGGCTGGGCACGGTGGCTCACGCCTGTAATCCCAGTTCTTTGGGAGGCCAAGGCAGGCGGATCACTTGGGGTCAGGAGTTCAAGATCAGCCTGGCCAATATGGTGAACTCCTGTCTCTACTAACCATATAAAAATTACCTGGGCGTAGTGGCATGCTCCTGTAATCCCAGCTACTCAGGAGGCTGAGGCAGGAGAATCACTTGAACCTGGGAAGCAAAGGTTGCAGTGAGCCAAGATTGTGCCATTGCACTCCAGCCTGGGCGACAAAGCGAGACTCTGTCTCAAAAACTAAACTAAAATGTAAAAAATAAAATAAGTCTTCATAAACTCCACTGTAAGAAGCTGCTTTCTCGAAAATGCTCCAAGAACTTACCACACCTGCTAGTTTTTAACCAGGGAGGGCCATTTTCACCATGGGCTGGGTCCTTCAGCTCTGTGTCTTCTGACCCTATTCTGTCTTTCTTCATTTTGTCCTGGTGCTTCAGGGGTGGGATGGTTGTTTCATCATTCCCTGGCCCTTTTGACAGATGGAATGACTTCCAGATTGGACCCAAGGAAATGAATTGGACAAAAGGAGAGGGCAAGGAGTACTGTTGATACATTTGCTCCCTACAAAGTACAGGCTATCTGTGAAATTTGCCAGGTTTGTTGGCTTGTGATAGTAGTATGATGTTGATAAAAATGTGTGTTAGGAAATATTTAATACCAGAGAAAAAAAGGAAATGGGAGATCTAAGTTTTTCACCATTTTAGTTTTGATGAAATGGAGCTCAATTTAGCAGAAGCAAGAAATGGTATGGTTTTCATTGATAGAACTTAAGGAACTAATTTTTGCCATATTATCTTGGGTGGGGAAAGTGTGTGGAGAAAGATTATCATTCATCTTCTGCAGAACATGTGTGGCTGGCCAATGACAAAGATGCCTAAACTTCCAAATTAATTAGCACACAACTGACATTCTAAATTATCCAGAAAGTGTCTGATTTATTCCTATAGGAGAAACCAGGATATGAGCTCTACAAGGGTAGGGATTTTGGTCTGTTTTGCTGACTAATGTCACCACCAACATCAGTGTCCAACACAAGCAAGAAACACTTGCTGAATGAAACAACTCATTTTAAGAAAGCAACTCGTTTCAAACATTTATTATAAACAGAATGTATTCCATTTCCTGGGGTCAGTACTTCCATGTCTTTACACCTTCATTCTCATTGCTCTAAGTAACTGATATACTGAGTATCAACCCAGAGAAAGTAATCTATGGTTATATTCAGGATGTCAAACAAAGAAGTTTCAGTTTGTGAACAAGGATAGAAGAAGAATTAGTTCTCCATTAATCAAATGTTTTAATTCAGCAGCATGTTAACTAGGACTCCTTTGCTAACAAGGGATCCAAACCAGCTTGAACTAGCACAGGCAAAAGGGGGGCTTTTTGGTTTATGGAGTCCAAGGAAATGTGTAAAACCAAAGTGTAGGAGTAAGAGGCATGTAGCCGGACCATCCTGGCACCAGAGGCCAAGCACCACATCCCATTCGGGCTTGCTTCCAAGCTTGAGTGTTTGCTTCATTTCCACTCCCTGGAGATAGACTTTCTCCATGATATGGGACACAAGACACAGTGGTTCCTGGACTTTATGTCATATAATTCTCGCCCTCTAAGAGAAACCATTGATGTCAGTTCTAGACTGTATTTACATTGCTGAGAAGGATTCTCATTAGATTGGCTTAACTAACTCCTCACCCCTAGATCAAACAACAACTTCTAGAAGGATGAGGTAATATGAGGCATTGAAATTTCCCAAAAGAGATATATGGACAAGGAGTGGGCGGTTTCCAGGAGAAATGAAAGAGGGGCATCTGGGCAGATCATCTCATCAGTGTCCACTACACTCAACTGCTGCTCCTGCAATGGAAGGTGATCATTGCTTTTCTACATAAACATCACACATACACACATACACACGCAAACACATATACATATTTACAAATATATGTATATATAATGTTTATGTAGAAAAGCAGTGATGCTTTCTGTGATGCTTGTATATGTACACATATAATATGAATATATGATATGAATATTAACATGTATATTTATATATTAATATTATACATGCCTAATTGTTTGGATTCATGTGTTTAATATTCACGTCCCTTCTGTGTGACACAGGTTCAGGACATGAATATATATATATATGTATGTGTGTGTGTGTGTGTTTGTGTGTGTGTGTGTCTGTGTCTGTGTGTGTTTATGCCTCTTTGGATTCATGTGCTGAACCTGTGTCACATGGAAAGAAAAATTTTGTCACCTGTCTATTTCTGATGCAGGCAGCCTGTGTGATGGAGGCTGACACTCAGCCTCAGGAATATCATGTCTATTAGAGAGTTTTGATGATTCCATTATTTCTCTCTGACCTCCAATCAAGGAGTGAGTTTCAGCATTCCAACCTCTTTCTTCTTCTCACTCTCCTCAAAAAAACCTAACGCGCTGCCAGTTCCTTGTGCTGCTACTTAGGCATGGAGAAGATTAAGATGTATCTGCATTGTCTTCCCTTTACCAAGAATGGTCTTTTTTTGGAGAATACCAGTTCAAAACAGTTTGAGTTGGAAAAATATTCCTAACCAAACCTGTATTTAGTGTTTAACCTAAGGACATCCTTAAAACAATTGCCCACATTCCAATATTTTTCTCATGTTTACTTAAAGAACAAAGAAAAATGTTATATTTCTAAAGGAATTAGTAATGAAAGCTTAACTTTACAAAATAAACCTACTGAAATGGGTGCTTTAAAAGGCATAAAATAATCAACTATCATGTGTTGACCGTGAAGAAACAGATATAATATAGAAAATATGTCTTTAAAGCTCCACTTATGCAAAAATAAGAACTTTTATATCAGGCTCCCTTCAAAGAATGTATGACAGATATTTTAAGATCGTGATAGTGGAGTAAAGGAATGAAAGCCAGAATTCAGAACTTTGGATGCTAAAAAGTGACTGATTCTGTTTAACCTTAAAATTATGTGGAATTGTGAAGAAATGTAACAGGACACAGTTGGATTAGTTATGCGATATTTCTTTATCAATTGTTAGCTACTGTGTATTGCTCTAAAAACTTTTAAAAATGATTTTAATAAGTTTTAAAACATTTAAAAATCTTTAAAAACTATTTAAAACGTTTAAATCTTTATGGTGTCGCCTGGTAGATATGCTGTTCTTTGGTAGAAAATACCCATAGTCTGTATTTAAAACATGCCTAAAAGTTGTTTTGTGTTACTTTTTAGGTCCATCCAATAAGTTATGTGTTTTCTAAAAGAAGAAAGAAAACCTAATAAGCCTGTATGTTTTCTCCTGTCAACAGCTCCCATGCCAAAACACACCTTCCTAGAAAACTGCTCTCCCCTTTCAGCCAGGCACCTCCCCACACTCTCTGCTATTTATGGCAAAATATTCGGCTAAAATATTCAACCAAACCTTTAAGGGTGGAGTTTTAGGGGTACAGTAAAGATGGAAAATGAGAAAAAGGAAAGGTGAGGCTATTTAGAATAAACCTAACCCACATACTCACATTTTCAATATATAGGTACTTCCAGCATCTCTCCATTTTTATTTACCTTCACAGCTCCTCCAAAAATAATCCCTCTTAATTATTTGCTTCATGTTATACTGTCCTTATGAAACCTTTATTTTCCCATCTCTGGAATTCTTATCCTGTTCGTTTCTTCTCAAGAAAGAGTTAGGAAACAGGACCGTGAAACCTCATGCAGTAGCCTATCCTTCTTTCTTCTAGAGACAAGGGGTTCCTCTCTAAAAGTTCAAGCTTTGGCAAATCTTTCCGTCCTCCTGAGCACCTAGCATGTCTGGTGCATGGCAGGTGCTCTCATGGGCAGCACGTCCACGCATTTCAGAGGGTGAATCACTAAACACCCCTCTGTGGGTAATCTCCCCTCCCCCAAGCAGCATAAATCAAAATTAAGATGCAAGACTTATGTCAATGGTAATAAAACATAGGAAGTTGGGTGTATTCATACTTTGTAGGATGTAAAACTTACACACCAAATTTCAAACATTTTGTTAGTAAATAACACAAACTTCACAAAATCCAGAAAGTTGTATAATGGTTTTTATTTTGCCTAGCATGTTTCTATAATGACTTTTTCTTTCTATTTGGCTGCATATGTTTTATTACCTCTTTGTATTATAACAACTTTGTAATACCATTTCTATAGAGATAATAGAAAGGTCATTCAGGCTTCTAGGAGAGTGGCTCAAAAAATACATCATTTACTTTGTAGAGAAGTTTCAAGTCACAAATGGTTTTCATTCATGATATACCTATAATTTCCTCTGCAGTTTCTTGCTCAGGTATTTCTTGGTGGGAGTCAAGCGCCAAGCCCTTGAAGAATTCCCACCCTTTGATCCCCAGGCAGGGCCCCCCTGGTAGCTGATGTAGCTAGTCCAGCTCCATGGCATTCCTGCTGCTCTCTCTTCCCCTTCCCCAATCCCACCCTTCTCCCCACCAAGTCCTACAGAAGAGGTTAGGGGGCTTTGAAGTGGGAGCAGAATTGCAAATTCTACAGATTCTTCTTGGTTATGGGCATGGGGTGGAGTAAGTGGGGTTTGTGTTGGTATTCTACCTGCACCACCAGCAGCCCCTAGTCCCCAGTTATCAGGAGGTGACCCCTAGACCAGAGCAGGGCTTCATGCACAAGTTCAAGGCTCTGACTGCTGCCTCCTCCTGGCATCCTTGGAAAAGGCTCCAGCAAAGTGAGATGCTGTAGCTCAAGCTTCATTAAACTTCCCCCTAGGGAATCCTCCCTAAGTTATTCTATGAAGCTAGTTATCACCCTAATACCAAAACCAGGGGAGGACATAACAAAAAAGAAAACTACAGATCAATATCCCTGATGAACATACATGCAAAAATCCTCAACAATATACTAGCTGACCAAATCCAACAGCATATCAAAAAGATCATATACCTAGAAAACCCTAAAGATTCCACCATGATCAAGTGGGTTTTTTACCAAGGATGTAGGGATGGTTTTATATCCACAAGTCAATAAACATGATACACCACATAAACAGAATTAAACACAAAAATCACGTAATCACCTCAACAGATGCAGAAAAGGTATTTGAGAAAATCCAGCATCCCTTTATGATTAAAACCCTCAAAAAATTGGCATAGAAGGGACATACATTAAGGTAATAAAAGCCATCTATGACAAACCCACAGCCAAAATTATACGGAACAGGGAAAAGTTGAAAGCATTTCCCCTGAGAACTGCAACACAACAAGGATGCCCACTTTCACCACTTCTATTCAACATAGTACTGGAAGTCCTAGCCAAAGCAATCAGACAAAGGAAAGAAACCAAGGGCATCCAAATCAGTATGGAGGAAGTCAAACTGTTCCTGTTCGCTGATTATATGATCATATACCTAGAAAACCCTAAAGATTCATCCAAAAAGCTCTTAGAACTGGTAAATGAATTTAGCAAAGTTTCAGGATACAAAATTAATGTACACAAATCAGTAGCTCTGCTATACACCAACAGTGAGCAAGCTAAGAATCAAATCAAGAAATTAACCCCTTTTATAATAGCTGCAAAAAAATAAATAAAATACTTAGGAATATACCTAACCAAGGAGGTAAAAGACCTCTACAAGGAAAACTACAAAACACTGCTGAAAGAAATCATAGATGACACAAACAAGTGGAAACATATCCCATGCTCGTGAATGGGTAGAATCAATATTGTGAAAATGACCATACTGCCAAAAGCAATCTACAAATTCAATGCAATTCCCATCAAAGCACCACCATCATTCTTCACAGAACTAGAAAACACAATTCTAAGATTCATATGGAACCAAAAAAGAGCCAACATAGCCAAAGCAAGACTAAGCAAAAGGAACAAGTCTGGAGGCATCACATTACCTGACTTCAAACTATACTATAAGGCCATAGTCACCAAAACAGCATGGTACTGGTGTAAAAATAGGCACATAGACCAATGGAACAGAATAGAGAAATCAGAAATAAAGCCAAGTACTTCAAATACTTATAGCCAACCGATCTTTGACAAAGCAAACAAAAACATAAAGTGAGGAAAGGACATCATATTCAACAAATGGTGCTGGGATAATTGGCAAACCACATGCAGAAGAATGAAACTGGATCCTCATCTCTCAGCTTATAAAAAAAATCAACTCAAGATGGATCAAAGACTTAAATCTAAGACCTGAAACCATAAAAATTCTAGAAGAGAACATCAGAAGAACCCTTGTAGACATTGACTTAGGCAAATTCTTCATGGCCAAGAACCCAAAAGCAAATGCAACAAAAACAAAGATAAATAGATGGGACTTAATTAAACGAAATAGCTTCTTCACAGCAAAAGAAATAATCAGCAGTTAAGAGACAACCCACAGAGTGGGAGAAAATCTTCACAATCTATATATCCAACAAATAACTAATATCCAGAATCTACAAAGAACCCAAACAAATCAGCAAGTAAAAAAACAGTCTCATCAAAAACTGGGCTAAATGAATAAACAATCCTCAAAAGAAGATATACAAGTGGCCAAGAAACATATGGAAAAATGCCCAACATCACTAATTATCGGGGAAATGCAAATCAAAACCATAATGCGATACCATCTTACTCCTGCAAGAATGCCCATAATCAAATGCCACATAGACTTCAGAATGCCCATAATCAAAAAATTTTAAAAAAGCAAACAGCAGATGTTGGTGGATGTGGTGAAAAGGGAACACTTTTACACTGTTGGTGGGAATGTCAACTAGTACAACCGCTGTGGAGAACAGTGTGGAGATTCCTTAAAGGACTAAAAGTATATCTACCATTTGATCCGGCAGTCCCACTCCTGGGTATCTACCCAGAGGAAAACAAGTCATTATATGAAAAAGATACTCGCACACACGTTTATAGCAGCACAATTTGCAATTGCGAAAATGTAGAACCAGCCCAAATGCCCATCAATCACTGAGCAGATAAAGAAAATATGATATATATGTATTATTTTATACACACACACACACACACACACACACATACATATATGCCATAAAATACTACTCAGCCATAAAAAGGAATGAATAATGGCATTTGCAGAAACCTGGATGGAATTAGAGACTCTCATTCTTTTTTTTTTTTTTTCTTTTTTTTTTTTTTGAGACTGAGTCTCGCTCTTTTGCCCGGGCTGGAGTGCAGTGGCGCTATCTCGGCTCACTGCAAGCTCCGCCTCCTGGGTTCACGCCATTCTCCTGCGTCAGCCTCCCGAGTAGCTGGGACTACAGGCGCACGCCACCACGCCCGGCTAATTTTTTGTATTTTTAGTAGAGATGGGGTTTCACCATGTTAGCCAGGATGGTCTCGATTTCCTGACCTCGTGATCCACCCGCTTCGGCCTCCCAAAGTGCTGGGATTACAGGCATGAGCCACCGCGCCCAGGCGGAGACTCTCATTCTAAGTGAAGTAACTCAGAAATGGAAAACCGAAAACATTGTATGTTTGCACTGATAAGTGGGAGCTAAGCTATGAGGACACAAAGGCATAAGAATGATACAATGGATTTTGGGGAAATGGTGGGAGGGGAGTGAGGGCTAAAATACTACACATTGGGTACAGTGTACACTGCTTGGGTGATGGGTGTACCAAAATCTCAGAAATTACCACTAAAGAACTTATTCATGTAACCAAACACCACCTGTTTCCTGAAAACCTATTGAAATAGAAACAAATTTACAAATTAATTAAAAAATAAAAATAAAACTTCCCCCTAGGAAACAATAGGGATTCCTTACCAGCAAATCTGCCCATATTTATGAAGATGTGGAGGACCTGATGGAAAAGGAAAGAGAAGTTAACATTTGTTAATCATCTGCTGTGTAAGAAACGCACAGATGACATACATACCCATTTATATAAGTAACTGATTTCTTGACAAGTGGAATTCAGTGATGTTTGAGCAGAAAAGGTTTTGCACCACTTTCTTTCCAACTCACTATTAGATTTCCTGTCCCTGGAGATTATTTGGGCACATTCTTAATCTTCTCAAGTCGCTTTCAGGCATCAATAGACATTCTTATTTTCAGGACTCTCACCTCAATCCCTTATCTGCAATTCTGAAATCTCCACAGTTCTAGAAGTCTAAACTTTTTGAAGTTTGCTACAAAGACGTTAGGTGGAAAAACTGTACATAAACATATGTGAGGCTATGTGTGGTGATTTACATACCTTTGCCTTGTGTGGAGAATAATACATTTTGCTGCAGAAATATTAAGGGGTTTGATTACAGAGTGCTGCCCTACACCAGCTGGTGACAGGATCTGCATCATATGTCCTTTCTAAAACTCACAATTAAGCGCTGGATTCTGAAGTCTATCTAGCCCCAAGGGTTCTCAGTAAGAGATTAGAGACTAATAGCTAATGTTCTAATATCTAATATCAAAACTTCCATTTCTCATCCAATTCAAATCTCTCCCTGGCCGGCAGAGGTCTGTTCATTTGTTCTGTGGAACAGCAATGGGAAGCGTGGAGGTGACCCTGGGCCCTGCCTGTTCTGTAATAATTCTTCCATCTGCTTTTCCCTCTCGTTCTCCCCTACTCACCCAGGAGCCTCTGACTTCTCCAAGGCAGGGGGAGAGAAGGAAGGAGGAAGGTAAATTCTCTGGTGCTATTGTCATCTGGGCGTGGTGCCCTCAGTGCTCTTTCCCTTTGATGCTCTCATTGCACCCCTGCAGGGGGAAATGGGCTTCGAGGCACAGAAGCACTGGGGGCAAATCCTGCCTAGATGGTCCAACATCCCTGTGTAGAATGAGGGGGCCCTGGCTACCTATTGTTCTTAGCTTTGGAGGCCCAACAGAAACAAAGAAATATCCTATTGATTACCCTGTGACGCATCCATTATGTCATTATTAATTTTCACAATTAACCTGTGAAACAGGAATGGCCAATTTAACAGATGAAAAAGCTAAGGTAATACAGCAAAGTGAGGATTAAAATTCATATTAATTCATGCATGTAAGAAAGGAAATTAAATTTTTTTGAAGAAGAAAGAAAATTAAAATACTAAGATTCAGGAAGCAAAGAGCACAAGAAATTTGTATACCAAGGAGGCCAGAAAGGTGAATTTGAAGGACTCTGTGTCTCTTTATTTTATAAGCAACCAGAAATAAGACAGCTTCTTTGAAGGGCAGGGAAAATATTTGTCTCTAAATAGTATGATCACAGAAGCGGAAAGAGAGGGCAGATTCTAAAGAACCACATTTAGACAAAAGGAAAACAGGACATGATGAACAGAAACTACAGGACTGTATCTTCTGGAACTTTCTGTTCCCACTCACCACTCATCAAAATCCAGAAAAGTCTGTAAGCTTTAAAAGTCAAAAGTGGGTTTGAGATCCACTGCGATGAGTTAGAAGCCTCCATTGTGCTCAGAGTGGGTCTAAATTTGGAAATAAACTCAATCCCACAGATTCATTATACAATTGGCACGACTAGGAGAGGAACTGAAAACTTTCCTTGTCTGAATTTCTCGCTTCTTTTGAGAAGGAGACTTAACGAGAGAGGCTGACATTTCAGAGACATAGCTTAGCTGAGTTTAGAAACCAGGGAGTGGGCGGTTTTCAGAAGGCACCTGTAAACACCATGTAGATTCGCTGTGGGAAATGCGTGAGAGTCCCAAGATGGCATGAAGAGAAACAAAGACGAATATTCTCCTCCCACTAAGAAGAGAAAAAATGTAGGACTCTAGGGCGGCAAGGAATGTTTCATTCACTCATCCATTCATTCAAGAAATACTTATTGAGTTGGATTTTTTATTTGTTTGTTTGCTTTTACCAGGACTGGGCACTGGGATTCTAAAGTAAATGAAATATTAAATAAGTCACAAATGTTTATATAATTACAAACTGAGACAAGTACTCCAAAGGACAGTGTGACTCTTTATAAGAGGGTGTAAAAGAGGGAACTGATCCACATGATGGAAACTGAGGTTTCCCTGAGCGACTCTCACTGGATGTCTCATTACTCTGTGATGAGTAATAACCTTGGCTAACGTTAGTTGATCCAGCCATCTTCTAATTGTTTTACATATATAATTTTTTGCAAGCCCCAAGACAACACCGTGGGGGTAAACGTGTTCTTGCCTCTTCCTGGAATAGTCTTCTTTCCTATTCACCCACTTAATGTCTTGGGGAAAGGCAGTGGTCTGGAATGTAGGCTAAGAAGCCAGGCTTCCTGGGTTTGAATCCTCACTGCCCTGCTGACTTGCTGTGTGACCTCAGGCAAATTACCTAACCCCTCTGTGCCTGTTTCCTCATCTGTGATAACAGGACCATGATAGTACCTACATATGCTGGAGAAATTTAAAGCAGACCAGTATGACTGGCAGGAGAGTTGTGCGAGATGTGGCTAAAGAAGTAGGCAGATTGCAGACCCTGAATTTAGCAACAATTGAGTGCCTGCTCTGCGACGGGTACTACACTGGAAGCTTTGTATCTGTTATTTCAGCTGAGTTGCTTCTCTTCAAGGAAACACTCATTAACCAAATTATTGAATGATTAAAATGCAATTGTGCTCTTTTAAGGGTGATTGAATACACTGCCTTCAGCCTAGGATTCTTCTTCAGAAAGGAACTGTGCCAACTGTATAGCTCTCTTACTAAGTAATTTCCTTACTCAGCCATTTCTAGTGGCAGAGTCTCCTGGGTCAGAGCAGAAGAAGTGAATGCAGTTAGTTGGAAGGCATGAGATTTGCACTCAAAAGATTGAGGCTCACGTCCCTCTTCTGCCATGTTTCAGGCTGTGTGAGCTTGGGCCAGTCAATTACCCTTCACAAGCATTATTTTCCACATCCAAAGAATACAATACTCAGCTGCCTTTTCAAGTTGCTATAGAGATCAGGTGAAATAATGCACGTGGAAACCATTTTCACAATCCAGGAGGCAGCACACAATGTTAGGGACCAGTCAGTATTCATTGAGAGTTGACTTCTGCTTGCCCCCTGTTCTGGTCAACCTACTGGGCCCAAGCTAAACACCCCATTCAAGTAAGGAGACCTGTTACCATGGGAGATGCCACCTCACACAGGAGGGGAGGGGGCACAGCTGTCCTGACCACCTTCCCAGCTTCCACTGAAGAAGCTTTTCCTCCTTGGGCTGGGTCCTCTCTCCTGCTACCTCCACCATCCCGGTCTTCACTCCCAAGCCTTTCATCCAGACATCAGAATTTCTCCTTGCACAGGTGCAGTTCAATAAGGCTTTACTCCTGGGAGTATTTGTCATGTAGATGGCTCGCTAGAAGAAAAAAATATATATTTGCTGGCATAAATGGGGGTTCTGAAATCTTCAGTATTAATACTCCAGATCTCTGCTTCACTCTCTCTCTCTCACACACGCACACCCCCACACACGTACACACGTGCACATACACACACGTGCACATGTGCACGTACACACACACACACACACACACATAATTGCCAATGACTTCCATACATAGCCTTCAACTGTAAAGCTCTGAAGGCAGGAACCCCATCTTGATTGCTTAATCTCCAGTGCTCAGCACAGAGCCTTACACATAATAAGGGACTAGTAAATGTGTACTAAGAAAGCAAAAGAAGGAAGGAGGGAAGGAGGGAAGGAGGGAAGGAGGGGAGGGGAGGAAGGAAGGAAGGAAGGAAGGAAGGAAGGAAGGAAGGAAGGAAGGAAGGAAGGAAGGGACAGCCATGAGTGTTTCCAGTTGTGCATGGTTGCAGACAGTTCTTAGACTAGCTACTGTAGCCACTATTTCCCAGTATTTCTCCCCTAACCAGGAAGCTCATCACACTGCCTGTGATTTGGAACTTCCAGACACCCAAATTTCCTCTGAAGTTTATGCTGTGACTCCTGTGTACATCAGTGATCTGCATTCTGAGCTGGTCCAAGCTATTTCACCTCATGTGATGTTGTTCTTGAGTGTATCTCAAGGTGGTTTTGTCTTATTTTGTCCATCTGATTCAAAGAGGAGTTATATCCACTTTCCTTTCAGCTGCAGCTAAGTGTTCTGCTAGTCTTTGTTTTCACTGGTTGTCCACGCTACCCAGTAGGACAGTTGGAATCACTCCAGAGCTATTTGTTGGTAAACTTTTCTGACCAGGCTTGTATTGGCTCAAACCGAATGTGAGATTCACATAAACCCTTGTCTGTTTCAGTCATATTACAACTCTTGGAGAATTAAGACATTTGGGAAGAGTTCCACAGCTTCTCCTGACCTTCCAAGGAGGCATCAAGGTAGAAAGAGCACAAACTTTGGAGACAAAATGATCTGGATTTTAGTCCTAGCCCTGCTGCTTTCAGGGCAAGATTGTTTCTTCCTCTGAGCCTTAGTTTGCTTACTCATAAAATGAACATAATAGCTCACCTTTTTGCCTGGGACTCTTTTAGTTGCAAGTGACATAAACCCAATTCAAATAGGCTTAATCCAAAAACAAAGTGGGAAATCCTTGACAGTCTGTCCAGCTTCAGGCAAGTTTAGATCCAGGAGTTAAGACAATCTTTGAAACTTCTGGTACTTCCTCCATCTCTGAATTCAACTTTTCTCTGTATGTTACTTCATCTTGAGGCTGCCTGTCAGCAGGTGGCAGTAGAAAAGGCATGGCAAGTCCTTTACTCAGACCCTCACTCTTCCTGCAAGCATTGCTCATAGAGGAAATCTACTCTGTCAAGCCTGAATCAAATACCCACCTCTGTGGCCAGGTAGTTGGAACTTGGTTATAGACAGCTCTCCAGGGGTTAAGCATGTGTACAGTGATAGTTACCACATGGAAAGCATCCTGCAAGACGAATCAGGCTCATTACAGAATTCCCTCAATGGGTCCTTATAAGGCAATTTGTAAAGTGCCTCATTTGCTATGAGATGGCATTTGAAAAGTGTCTTAAACAATGATGAACACATTATGTTTGGCTTTAGTTCTTTTCCTCCCTTTCCCTAGTTCCTTCCTAAAATCAGAGAATCTCAACTATAGGACCCAAAATGAACCATAATTAAGCCACTCTCTAGGACATAACCTCCTAGACACTGATGAACTGCCATTTAGGCAGAGCCACCAAGACTGCCTTGGACAAAATGATTTGAACATTAAGGCACTTCCTGTAATAACTTTTATTTATACATATGAGCCCCCTTGTCACCTGTCCCATGTTCACCTTATATGATATTACCAAAAAAAGTGTAATTGGGTGACATTGATAGAATGTAGTAAGTATAAAATAATCCTGAACAAAGTAACATCTGACAACATTGATGCCTTCTTACAAGATGAAAAAACAAGGACCTACATACCTGGAATATGACTTAAGACCCTCAAATTATCTTTCTATAGAAATTGGCATTCTGTTCAAGTAGTACAGCTTGGACTCACAGGCAGGTTCTCGTGACTTTGTGAGTACTTCGTAACTTACGAAAATATTAAGTAGTAAGTAGATCTGAATGTGTGAAACGTTGTGTGGTTTGTTCCTAAAAGACTACAATGAACTAAACCTTTCTGATTTGGTGACCATGCCAATTTGTAGAAAAAGAAATACACAGACCCATTATTGGTGTGTCACAAACTAAGCAGGAAGTGTAGACCATTTCATATTCACAGAAAACAAATGAAAATGCAATGGCTGGTATTTTATTTCCCAAGTGTCTAATAAAGTCCACGCCAGTGTTTATTGGCTAAGAGGATAATTCTTGGGGAGAAATCTGGCTCTGAGAGGGGAAGTCCTAAGTGTTTCTGTTTGACATTTTCTTTGCTGGGGAGCAGCAAATGCCATAGGAATTGTGTGGGTACCTCGCTTATTAAGGCCATAGGAATTGTGTGGGTACCTTGCTTATTAAGGAACAGGGAAATGACTTACATGGACTACGAAATGCAAGGTGCCAAGGGTTCCCAGTGTAATGACAACTAAGATGGTGTAAAGAAAAGAGATAGGAGCTCACAGATGCTGAAGATGAGGTTCTTGTAGGTTCACTTCTGCTGAAGGCAACCAAAGCCACCCAAATTAAACACAGGTTGAACATCCTCAATCTGAAAATCTGAAATCCAAAATGCTCCAAAATCTGAAATTTTCAAGCACCAACATGGTGCCATAAGTGGAAAATTCCACACCTGACTTCATGTGATGAGTTGCAGTCCAAATGTAGGTACACAACACAGTTTATTCAGTGTCTCCAAGGGAAAAATAAAATTACCTTCAGGTTATGTAGATAAGGTATATATAAACCATAAATGAATTTCAAATTTAGATATGGGTTCCATCCCCAAGATATCTCACTATAGACACGCAAATATTCCAAAATCCAAGATAAAAATAAAAAAGTTGAAGTACTTCTGGTTTTAAACATTTCAGATAAGGGATACTCAACGTGTAAGAGTAAAAATAGATTGTATTTATTGAGGGCTTGCTGCTTGCCAAGCCCTGAACTAAGCACTTTAGACATATAGTCTCATTTAAATCTCACAACAGCCCTATGAGGTAGCTTTTATTATTCTCATTTTACAGGTGAAGAGATGAAGACTTAGAAAGTTGAAGTAACTTTCCCAACACTCTACATCTAGTAATTGGAAGATGTGGAACATAAACTTAGATAGTTGATCCTAGAACCTTAGTCACTAAACCATAATTTCTGTATTAGAGCAGAATAGATTTAAGATAGTCTGTGAGAAAATTAAATACAGGGGAATATAGCAATGGTGGAATTTTTCATTTTTCTTGATTTTTCTTTAAATATAGTTCTGGTCTAGAAAGAGGCTTTTCTTGTACACTAAGCTTCTATTGCCTCCCATCTGTGTTTTTAACAAAGAAAATGAGGGTCATCTTGGTTCAAGCAGACCTTCTTATTTTTAATTACACTGCACCTGGCAACCTGAAAGAATGTACATATTCATCTTAGCTTCCAGCCAATGCTTGAAATGATTGGCATTGCCCTCAAAGGACAAGAGGTCTTTAGTGAAGAATTCAGGAAATTAGGCCTTGGACCAGTCCACATAGTCCAGCACTTAAAATTGCTCTCTAACTCTGTCTCTCAGACAAAAAAAAAAAAAGTTCATTTCTCTTCTCTTCAATCTATTGCTGCTGTGGTGATGGCAAAAGCACAGAGTAGCTCTGCTGTTCCTGAAATCCCCGCAGATATGTTGCAATGTGCGAGATTAGCTTGACTTGTCCTTTAACTCGACCTCAGCCTGCTCTCCTGGACTCTCTCAGAACCATGGCTGTGGAAGATTTGCTCTGGGATTTATTTCTGAGAAGCTTCAGATGAGGTCTATGTGTGAGGGTGACCTTCCTTAGTCCCCTGATCCTCTCCTCCAGATTTTACTTCAAAGGAAGAGGGCTGTAAACAGGAATGCTGTGAATAGAGAAAGGATCAAGTAGCAGATCCTTTTGCCTGTATCTCCAAAGACATTGAAAGGTACTACATCAATGCCACCAGAAGTTTTTAAACATGCTTTTCCAATTAAAGACTTAAGAACATGTTTGGAATAAGTGGAGTAAATGGCTTGTCAAAAATTTGACAGCCACAGCCAGAATTTGAAAAGAGAAAACTAAAGCACAAGAGTACTGCAGCTGTGACGATTTTAAGGAAGATTCTGTGAATTAATGAGTGCAGTGAGTGGGGAAAGGCCCGGAGTGGATGGTTTTTTGGATAGGATGGAGACCTAGGCAATTGAGAGTGGCCAGTCTGAAGGACTTCAGAGGTACAAACATGCAGGAGAAGCAAGGGGAGTGCCTGTTCTGCAATAAGTCTTTGTGCCTAGAAGAAAGAGCCCAGTACATTTGCTGATGTAAAATCACTGGGTGGGAAGGAGTGGGCATGCCAAGCGCCTCTTTCAGAAATAAAAGCAGAAGCAGAAGTCTCAATGGCCATAAGAGAAGGAGTCAGGACCATGGAACTACACTCTATGACAAATACTCTGCCAGCTTTGTAGCACTCCATGTTGGTAACATCTCCTGGATCTGCCAAAAAGAAAACAGGCCTCAGGAAGCCAGTCCAGGCTAAGAAGGACCTCCCAATAGAGCAGCATTTAAAAGACCCTTTAATGGATCTACAGTGCTGGTAGGAAATAGAAAGGTCATGTTTATGTCTTTGACATGTATACAGTACAATAGAGAGCCAAAAGGGGAAATCAGAAATCTGACAATGAGTCCAGAGAACATTTGAGGAATTCAAAGTTTCGTAATAGTAAATTTGAAACTGTTGAGTCAAATGTAAGATTGCTGTTTGTTATCTGGATACAAACTTCTTACATGCAGGAAGAAATGTTTGTTGTTCTTGTTGTTTTTAGTTTTTGCTGAATTTAAACCATAGGCAAATGGACAAATACCACTTGCCTAATGAGTGGAGGACTGAAAATGTGAATTCCACTCCGTCATCCCACCAGGAACTCTTAAAATAAAAGACAAACCAGAAAACCCCCTCGCTTAAGAATATGTCTCATGTATCAGCCAAACTCTAAACCTTTTTGAAGAAGAGATACGTTTCCACAGTTATGCTCAGGGATAGTGCCTTTAATTGATGTGAAAACTGATCTAACTTAAAAGAACTGATCTACTTCAAAGGAAAAGCTAGTCCTCTCTGATACTGCCACTTCCGTTAATGAGAAATAGATAATAATTGTTTTGCCGCAAAAGACCTTCCCCCATATTGTGAAACAACCTTTACCTACAAGGAGAAGAAGGAGGGAGGAAGGAAAATAGCCTCACAGGGAGATTAAAGAAAGTCTTTCATATTTTGTTATTTGTGCCAGACACACTAAAGTACATTCTGGTCCTGGGAAAGGTCCATTTAGCCATGTTTTCCTTTAAGAGTCAATATTCATGCAAGAAACAGTTATGGACACCTACACTGAGTCGGGTAGGAGCACAAGGTATCTGTTCTTAGCATTGAACAGATGAAGTAGTTATGACATCCTTGCTCTCAAGATGTTTATTTCATAATCTAATAAAGTCTTGAAATAAATTATTTAAGCATCAAGGTGATGCCATTATGGGATAATTTAACAGTGGAATACATTCAGGAATTTTCCTCTTTTAAAAGATCTAATGATAGAGTTACAGAGAAAAATGCTTTTTCCTTTCTAACAATCTGTGAAATTACATTTAGCATGCAAAAAAAAAAAATGCTTCTGCCTCAATTACCAGTGCTTATTCCTGGTAATTCAAAAACTCAGAATTTATAACTGCTAGCCAGTAATATCATGTGGTGTGACATTTTATATCAAAATCATGACAATATCTCCTGAACAGGGTAGGAAAGTATAAACTCTAAGAATGGAAGCTAGGCCAAATATGGCCTTCACGAATGTGGGTCCTGGGAGGCCCTCCACCCTGCCTTGTGAACATCTGTGTTGTAACAACAGAGAGAGAGCACTGCCTTAGAGTAAGAAGAACTGAGTGAGTCCAAACCTGAGCTCTACCCTTGAGCAGCAATAGTAATCACTGCTACCATTTAGAGCACAGCATCATGGGCTAAAGCCTTATTGAAATATGAACAAAACCCAGTAGGGCCTATTCCTCATTCTCCATCAAACAGCGGGAATATGAAGCTCAGAGAGGTTAATTTACCCAGCTAAGTATCGGATTCAGGATTTCAACTCAGAACTGACCAGGTTCAAAGCTGTTCCACAGTGGACACGCCCCCTTTCACATCATGGCCCTTAGCCTCTTTACCTATAAAAGGGACCTAGCAAGGCCTCCCTGCTGTGGTTTGGGTCTGTGTTCTCCACTCAAATCTCATGTTCAATTGTAATCCCCAATGATGGAGGTGGGGCCTGGTGGGAGGTGATTGTATCATGGGGGTGGATCCTTCATGAATGGGTTAGCACCATCCCTTTGGTGATATTCTCCTGATAGAGTTCCCGTGAGATCCGGTCATTTAAAAGTATGTGGCACCTTCCCTTCCACCTCCCTCTTCCTCCTGCCCTGGCCATGTGAAGTGTTGCTTCCCCTTTGCCTTCCACCATGATTGTAAGTTTTCCTGAGGCCTCCCCAGAAGCAGAGCAGACGCCAGCATCATTCTTCCTGTATAACTGCAGAACTGTGAGCCAAGTAAACCTCTTTTCTTTTTATTTATTTATTTTTATTTTTTACATTTTTATTTATTTTTTTTGAGGCAGAGTCTCGCTCTGTCTCCCAGGCTGGAGTGCAGTGGCGTGATCTCAGCTCACTGCAAGCTCCACCTCCCGGGTTCATGCCATTCTTCTGCCTCAGCCTCCCGAGTAGCTGGGACTGCAGGTGCCCACCACCATGCCCAGCTAATTTTTCTTATTTTTACTAGAGACAGGGTTTCACCGTGTTATCCAGGATGGTCTCAATCTCCTGACCTTGTGATCTGCCCGCCTCGGCGTCACAAAGTGCTGGGATTACAGACGTGAGCCGTCGCGCTTGGCCCTCTTTTCTTTTTAAATTACCCAGTCTCAGGTATTTCTTCATAGCAGCATGAGAATGAACTAATACCCTCCCTCACAGCATTGTCAGGGAAGAATAACTTAAATGTGGTAACAAACTTGAAAAAGATGTATAAACTGTGAGGTGCCAATGCATGAGATTCTGAGACATCATGCAATGAATGAGCAATTCATAGAACATGAATTCAGATTATATTTATCCCTTCATCATCATGATTTTGATATTTTGGGCCTCCTTTATGAAAAAATGGATATAGATTTTGTAGGGCAAATAGAAGCCACATCTCATCGTTCCTTTGAATTTAAGAAAAAAAATGGAGGGGGGGAGGCTTTGAATTTATAATTAAACTTCTGTGTCAAGAAGCTAGAAAAAACTCAATAGATAAGAAGTAATTTCCTCAAGGTAAGGAGAAACTTCTAGATCATCCTACTTCAAAATAAAGGAAGCTATGAGTGTCTTGAGAATGCCACAATGCAATTAACAGGCTGTGGATTTTGACAGGACTCTCACCTATCACTGATGCTGCTTCAGGTCAGGCCCATGGCTTTCTCTCAGCCCTATCTTCTACTGTCTGTCTTGCCCACATTCTCTGCCACAGAATGGTTATAGTTGTCCTGGTACATGATTTTTTCCCACACTTCCTGACATTTTACATTTTGTTCCCACTTCCTGAAATTTCTTCTTGCCCTTATTCATCCGATTTATCCTCAGTTTATATGTTCCCTTGTACCTTCACCATCTAATTCAAATCCATTTCTTGACTTTTTTTAGATCCATCAAAACTCTATCCACAATAAACATACGTGTGCATGTGTCTTTATAGCAGCATGATTTATAATCCTTTGGGTATATACTCAGTAATGGGATGGCTGGGTCAAATGGTATTTCTAGTTCTAGATCCCTGAGGAATCGCCACACTGACTTCCACAATGGTTGAACTAGTTTACAGTCCCACCAACAGTGTAAAAGTGTTCCTATTTCTCCACATCCTCTCCAGCACCTGTTGTTTCCTGACTTTTTAATGATCGCCATTCTAACTGGTATGAGATGGTATCTCATTGTAGTTTTGATCTGCATTTCTCTGATGGCCAGTGATGATGAGCATTTTTTCATGTGTTGCGGCACTATTCACAATAGCAAAGACTTGGAACCAACCCAAATGTCCAACAGTGATAGACTGGATTAAGAAAATGTGGCACATATACACCGTGGAATACTATGTAGCCATACAAAATGATGAGTTCATGTCTTTGGTAGGGACATGGATGAAATTGGAAACCATCATTCTCGGCAAACTATCTCAAGGACAAACAACCAAACACCGCATGTTCTCACTCATAGGTGGGAATTGAACAATGAGAACACATGGACACAGGAAGGGGAACATCACACTCTGGGGACTGTTGTGGGGTGGGGGGAGGGGGGAGGGATAGCATTAGGAGCTATACCTAATGTTAAATGACAAGTTAATGGGTACAGCACACCAACATGGCACATGTATACATATGTAACAAACCTGCACATTGTGCACATGTACCCTAAAACTTAAAGTATAATAATAATAAAATTTTTTAAAAAATTTAAATAGCCACACAAAAGGAAGAAATGTCAAGAAAAAGAATTCAGCTCCCTTCCTGGGTCATCAGTGTTTATAAAAGTTTTCTAGTGGATTCTCTTGTTTCTTTTAAGTAGAGAATCAGAATCAGCGTCTGCCAAAATGATACATTTACCCCCGCATTTCGAATTACATACTCTCTTTTTTCCTTGTCTAATTGCATTTGCTAGTATCTCTAGTGCAATGAGGAATACAAGCAAAACATTGAATGTATATTTTGTTTCTTATTCATTTGGATTATGAGTTTGCTCTCTTGCCACGAAGAATACTTATTTTTATGCAAATTCATTTTCTTTTTTTTTTTTTTTTTTACAGTTGGCATTTTGATTTTTTTAAATATGTCTTTTTAAACTACCCGGTTAAATTTTCTTTGGAACCTTTCTATTTTTTTTTTCTGGTTTTCTAATCCTCAGACATTTGTTCCACATGGAGTTTGTTACAGGGAGACTAGATGGATATCCATTCCACACACTAGGGTAGAATGTGTCACTGCTATGTGAAGTAACCCATTTTCCACATGTCAATCATATATCCAAGTCAACCAATACAATATATTCAAATCAAATTAAAAAAAAAAAACTCTATCCACACTCTTTCAATAATGATAGCTAACACAGGGTGCTTGCTGTGTGCATATATGGTTCTCAGAGCTTTACATGCCCTCAATCATTTGATCTTCACCATAGAGATATAAACTATAGTTGAAGAAATTGAAATGAAAAAACATTAAGTAATTGTCCACAATTACACCGTTGGTAAGTGGGAAAGCCAGGATTTAAAACCACATAGACTAGCTTCCAAGCCCACATTTGGGCTTCTTTTAATTTCTACATAGTGTTCCATTGAATGAATGTAACACAATTATTTATTCTTCAGTCAATGAACATATGGGATGTTTCCAGTTTTTGCTATTACCACTAGACTTGCTGTGAACATTCTTTGCACTGCAGGTTTTCTCCAGGGTATAAAACTAGGGTTACAAAATATATATCTAGAGTATTGTGAACGATAATCTCAAATGACTTTCCAAAGTAGTGGTATACGTTCCTACCAGCAGTGTAAAAGAACCTATATTTTTTGCCAGTTCATGGTAGTGTTGGATAGTAAGATGTTATGTCATTGGTATCTCAATGTGCATTTCCTTAAATACCGATGAAATTGAGATTCCTTCTGTGTCCAGAATTGGTGGGTTCTTGGTCTCACTGACTTCAAGAATGAAGCCGTGGATCCTCACGGTGAGTGTTACAGCTCTTAAGGTGGCGCTTCTGGAGTTTGTTCCTTTTGATGTTCGGATGTGTTCAGAGTTTCTTCCTTCTGATGGGTTCGTGGTCTCGCTGGCTCAGGACTGAAGCTGCAGACCTTCACGGTGAGTGTTACAGCTCTTAAGGCGGTGCGTCTGGAGTTGTTCCTTCCTCCCGGTGGGCTCGTGGTCTCACTGGCTTCAGGAGTGAAGCTGCAGACCTTCACAGTGAGTGTTACAGCTCATAAAAACAGTGTGGACCCAAAGAGCGAGCAGTAGCAAGATTTATTGCAAACAGCAAAAGAACAAAGCTTCCACAGTGTGGAAGGGGACCCAAGCGACTTGCCACTGCTGGCTTGGGCAGCCTGCTTTTATTCTCTTATCTGGCTTCACCCACATCCTGCTGATTGGTAGAGCCGAGTGGTCTGTTTTGACAGGGTGCTGATTGGTGTGTTTACAATCCCTGAGCTAGACACAAAGGTTCTCCACATCCCCACCAGAGTAGCTAGATACAGAGTGTCGACACAAAGGTTCTCCTAGGCCCCACCAGATTAGCTAGATACAGAGTGTCGATTGGTGCATTCACAAACCTCGAGCTAGACACAGGGTGCTGACTGGTGTGTTTACAAACCTTGAGCTAGATACAGAGTGCTGATTGGTGTATTTACAATCCCTGAGCTAGACATAAAGGTTCTCCACATCCCCACCAGACTCAGGAGCCCAGCTGGCTTCACCCAGTGGATCCCGCACCGGGGCTGCAGGTGGAGCTGCCTGCTAGTCCTGCCATGCGCCTGCACTCCTCAGCCCTTGGGTGGTCGATGGGACTGGGCACCGTGGAGCAGGGGCTGCGCTCATCGGGGAGGCTCGGGCCATACAGGAGCCCACAGAGGGGGTGGGAAGCTCAGGCATGGCGGGCTGCAGGTCCCGAGCCCCGCCCCACGGGAAGGCAGCTAAGGCCCAGCGAGAAATCGAGCGCAGCACTGGTGGGCTGGCACTGCTGGGGGACCCAGTACACCCTCCGCAGCCACTGGCCTGGGTGCTAAGCCCCTCATTGCCTGGGCCGGCAGGGCCTGCCAGCTGCTCCAAGTGCAGGGCCTGCAAAGCCCACGCCCACCCAGAACTCCAGCTGGCCCTCAAGTGCCACGTGCAGCCCCCTTTTCCCGCTCGCACCTCTCCCTCCACACCTCCCTGCAAGCTGAGGGAGCCGGCTCCGGTCTTGGACAGCCCAGAAAGGGGCTCCCACAGTGCAGCGGTGGGCTGAAGGGCTCCTCAAGTGCCGCCAAAGTGGAAGCCCAGGCACGGGAGGCGCCGAGAGCGAGCGAGGGCTGTGAGGACTGCCAGCACGCTGTCACCTCTCACTCCCCTATGTATATTCAACATTCACATTGTCTCTGCTATGAAATGCTTGTTCATGTTTTCTACCCGTTTTTCTACTGAGCTGGCTTTTTTTTATTGAGTTGCAGAACTCTTTATGTAGTCTGAATACTAAGCCTTTGTCAACTATAAGTGTTACAATGTCTTCCATATTTTGGCATCTTTTCACTTCTTCATAGTATCTTTTGACAATCAGAACCTCTTTAACATAATCAAATGTATTAATCTTTTCCTTTATGGCTAGTACATTTGAGGTAATATTAAAGAAATATTTTCCTACTTTGAGGAAGATATTTTCTCATATTTTCTTCTAGAATTTCTATAGTTTTGCCTTTAACATTTAAGTTCAGAATCTATTTTATTTGATTTTTTATATGTGTATGTCCAACTAGATAATCAATTGTCCCAGAACTAACAAAAGTTCTTCCTTTCTCTATCAATCAAAACACTTTGATTCATATGAAATGCAAATGCTTCACTCATTAGATTATTAAATTTTGGTAACACATCAAATGTTGGCAAAATTTGGGGTCAATAGTTTTTGTTGGCAGAAGAGTAAATTAGTATAATTTTAGTGGTGAACAATTTGGCAATTTATCAGAATTACAAATGACCCATTTCTACTTCTAGGAATTTAGCCTATAGGTGCAATCTCAAATATGCCCAGAGGCTTATGTACAAAGATGTTCATTTTAGCATTGTTTGAGCATTCACTGAAGCAAAACCACCTAAATTGAAAACCACATGAATATTCGTCAGTGAGGTAAGATAAACTATGGTACATATTATGGAGCTGTTTAGAAAGGATAGGACAGTGTTATATCCACTAAGATGGAATGTTCTCTAAAATATAAAAATAGAAACATATTTAATACGTATGTATAAAATAACATATGTGTATAGATATGTAAAATATATTTTGTAAAATATAAAAGCAAACTACCAAAAATTGGGTGTGGCATACTATTATTTTTATAAAATGTAATTTATTTTTATAGACTATCTCTGAAAATGTACACAAAAAATTTGAATAGCGATTGTCCCTATGGAGGAGAACCAGGAGGCTGGTACCCTGGAAGGAGACTTTCTTCCTCTTAATGTCCTTCTTTCGTGTAGCTTCATTTTTTTTAACACATGCATGCATTACCTATAGCTTGTTCTTAGTTAAATGAGAAAAATAAATGAGTGAATACAAAGATAGACAATTTGTGGTCTCCATATTCAAGGAGTTTATAGTTTAAAAGGTACAAAGAAAGGCACACAAATAGCCATAAGATAAGATGGCACGTGATAGGGAAAGTTTCCAAGAGAGGAAAAATATCTTCTTGCTGGACTTCTACATGAACTCCATGTCTCTTTTTAGTTTCTGTCCAGTATTATGTTTAGATAAACTTAAATCTGCCATCAATCTGTTATATTTCCTCATTATTATTATGAACATTTACATGAAACTAGTTTTGCTTATAACTCTTTTCAGTAAATTCCCAAGGAAAAAACTATAGATCTCCTACAATTCAGATCTTGAAGAGAAAGAGGCAATTCCTCACTTACCTAGGGTACCAAATGGAGTATTCTGTCCACTGGAGGAAAGATGAACATTTATGGAACATTTTTAGAATGTCAGACTTTGGGCTAGGGCTTAAATAGTGTTATCTTGTTTATGCCTTACCACAATTTCAAGAGACAGCTGTTATGTCATTTTCAAATGAGGAAACTACTGTATGGTATGCTGATTGCTAGCTGCTAACAAAGCTTCTCAAAGTTTTCACTGGAGACAGAGAACAGAGAAAGCGTATCCAATCTGAGAGATACAATCAAAAGCAGCCTACCATAAGCTCATTTTTTAGAAGTTTCAGGTTTCATCTTTGATATTCACTCAAATCATGTATTCATTGTGTATTCATCTTTGCTTTAATAAAAATAGTAATGTTGTTCCATAGACCAGCAGTTAGAATCATTACTCAAGAAAGGTTGAGACTGTGTAGCCTACTAGTACGTAGCCCTTGCTTCATACCACACACACCACCTAGAGGTACACATTCCCCAGCCAGGGCCTGGGGGAACTAGTTATGCTTGCTTCCCAGAGTCCACTGATCAAAGCAGTGCCAGCATAGGGTGGCATGAAAATTATAAGCTAACATTTCTGAACACATTTCTGAATAACCCAGCATACTATTTTACAAAGCAAATTTGTAGTGCCCATCCCAGGCATAACTGAACCAGAATCTGGGGATGATGACTGGGAACCTCCATTTTTAACAAACTTTTCAGGTGACTTTTTTTTTTTTTTTGAGAGAAGGTCTTGCTCTGTTGCCCAGATTGAAGGGCAGTGGCATGATCATGGCTCACCGAAGCCTTGACCTCCTGGGCTCAAGCAATCCTCCCACTGCAGCCTCTTGGGTAGTTGGGACTGCAGGCTTGGGCCACTATGCCTGGCTAATTTTTAATTTTTTATAAAGATGGAGTCTCATTATGTTGCCCAATTTGGTCTCAAACTCCTGAACTCAAGCAATCCTCCCAAAGTACAGGGATTACAGACATGAGCCACTGCGCCCGGCCTAGGTGATTCTTTTGTAAGTTAAAATCCAGATACATATAAGTCTTCCTGAACCTACTGCTCCTTTCTGAACCTATCTGGAAATCTAAAAGCCCCAAAGGCTGGCCTGTGTCATGTTGTCTAGACTTCCTCAGGCCTCAGAACAAGAGGTTTCTGACCTAACCCATTTCATGGGAGCTGAGTCTCCACTAACTCTGCCCTCCTTTGCCTGCCCATGCCCCTGACTGAAATCCTTCATCGTCTGTCTGGAGCATGTACTGACATAGCTGAGGAGGTTGTCTGTGAATGAAAATTCAAAAGGAAGATATTTTTGTCTGAAGGTTTGCAAGAACTAATGATTAGCTTGGAAAGCCGTGGTGCTGGCTGTGCGTTAGCTGTGGGAGGTATGTGGGGTGTAGAAAGAAGGAAGGAAGAAATCTAGTTTCCTTTTTTAATCACATCCCTGATGGATTTGAGCAAGGGACTCAAGTTCTTTGATTTTCTGTTTTCAGTTGAAATCACCCAGTTGTCATCTCTCTTTGAAAATTTGCTTAGGAATTTGGGGGTGCGGTCAGGGAAGACCCTGGGCATCCGGCACTATGGCCACTGAAGTCGGCAGGGGCCTAACTGCCTGTGCTCCGCAAGCTTGAGTGTGCTACTAGTTTGTTGCCCAAAAGACCTTAAATTCTAATAGACAGTTTCTTTCCAGGAGATCTGAAAAGTGTTTCTCTCTGCCAGTTACATGCTTTCCCTAAATTAATTGTAAAAGGGTAACCAGGATGCAAACTGATTATTTTGTTTTTTCTGCTCTTTTGCCAATTTTGAGTGAAAGGCAGCAATGTAAATGTTACCGTAACCATTTATTTTTTAAATCTATGGCTCTGCGTGAAGGGAAGAAAGGCAAAGGTAAAGATGGTTTTCGTGTGTGCTCAAACCTTGTCTGAATCCAGGGCAAATTTTCAGTGTCATTACCCAAAATTGGAAGATGTCTTTCAGGCTCATAAAACCAGTTTGTTTTTATCCAGACAAAGCCTTCCTTGGTATCCAGGCATGTAAAATGTTGATGGTTAGAGAGTGAAAAAAAGAAAAGAAAAAAGCATTTGGATAACCTGACACAAAAATTAAAATACACCATGTTTTAGTTCATAGGCAAATCAATCCAGATTGGGATATCTGCCTTCATCCCCTATGTAAGTCCGTTTCTAAAATTAGTTTTATCATTTTTATAATTTTAAAATAATAGATGTTCAATGTAGAAAACAATAAAATATAGAAAACAGTAATGAAGTAAGTACAAATTTCCTATTGTCCCACCATCCAGATATACCCCACCAAGCTATATACCCCAGCTAATATTTTGTGGTCTGTCTTATACACACCTAACTCTGTGTGTGTGTGTGTGTGTGTGTGTGTGTGTGTGTGTGTATTTACATGCATACATACTACACACCTTCTATTGTTTTGAACATGGAAGGCATCATCTGGGGAAGGCCTGCTATCTAACCAAATTCGTTCTCATTTGGGCCAGCAAGGTAAATGAGAATAGGTGTAACAATAGCTCTTCCCCCTACCAGTCATTGAAACTGATTGCACCAAGTTTGTCAGCTACTTCCTTTTGCATTTTGCGCAATCCCTAGGCATATTTTCCTCCTTACTTCATCTCTTAGCATTTTTAATCCAGATCACCACTCTCCCCTTCTAGAACAGTCTCTTGCCTTGATTTCCATGACAATGAATCCTCCTGGGCTTTCTCTTGCCTCCTGGCCTTGTCTCTGTTGATGACATGGAATACCTAGTCTCTCCCTCCTAATATTTCAAAAGATGGCTACTCTTGAGGGTTCTGTCCTGGAATCTTCCGTCTCCTCACTCTCTGGACATTTGGTTTTCATAAGGAGCTATGTCCTCTCTAATCTCCAAGCCTTCTTTTTATATTCTTCTTAGTTCTAGATCACATTCCCCACTCTATCCCTGTTCACATACACACTTGACCAAGAGAACTTTTACTTATCTTTAAGATATCAATTTAGACATGACTGCATTTGGAAAGCCTTTGTTGACACCCGAGGTCCGTGTCAGTGTGAGTTCTATGTGTGTCCGTAAGACTTTATTGTTTTCCTTCCTCTACTTATAGCACTATTTTATATGTATCTGTTTATTTGTCTGTATGTCCCACTTCCATTGTAAGGACAGGGACTGTGTGCGTGTTGTGGGGGGGTTGTTTTTGTTTTTTTGTGTTTTGTTTTTGAGATAGAGTCTCACTCTGTCACCCAGGCTGGAGTGCAGTGGCATGATCTCAGCTCACTGCAACTTCTGCTTCCCGGGTTCGAGTGATTCTCCTGCCTCAGCCTCCTGAGTAGCTAGGACTACAGGTGCCCACCACAACACCCGACTAACTTTTGTATTTTTAGTAGAGATGGGATTTCAGCATGTTAGCCAAGCTGGTCTTGAACTCCTGACCTCAGATGATCGACCTACCTTGGCCTCTCAAAGTGCTGGGATTACAGGAGTGAGCCACCGTGCCCAGCCAGGGACTATGTTTTATTAGTCATCACTACATCCCAGATCCTAGCAGTGTCTGCAATTTAGTAGACTTATAATGTTTATTGAATAAGTAGGTGCCAACAGAACTACTAAAACCATTCTTTGTGGTGTATTGTATAGTTCAATCAGTGAAGACTGATACACCATCTTATATGAGCTGCATTCCTTCATCTTATGACAAAATAAACATGATTTTAAAAGTTGAATCTTGTCGGAGGACAAAATCAGGTAAATTGCCCTTTATCTGCAATTTGGAGTTTAGATCAAATATAAATGAGGGGCATTCAACCCAAGAACTACCTATGGAATAAATTTGTAATATTTCTTCTCTAGAGCTCTTTGACTATTGGACAAGATATCATGAGGTTTCTGTTATGGACTGAATTTTGTCTCCTCCAAATTCATTTATTGAAGCTCTAATCCCCAGTGTGACTATATCTGGGGATAGGCTCAAATACCTATTTGAGAGGTAATTAAGGTTAAATAAGATCCTAAGGGCATGACTCTAATCCAAAAGAACTATGGTTTTATAAGAGGAAGGAATCAATCAATCTCTCTCTCTCTCTGTCATGTGACGACACAGCAAGAAGGTGGCTGTCTGTAAGTCAGGGAAAGAGCTCTCACCAGAACCTGACCAAGTTGCCACCCTGATTTGGACTTCCAGGCTCTAGAACTTTGAAAAAAATATATTTCTGTTGTTAAAGCCACCCAGTCTATGGTATTTTGTTATAGCAGCTTGAGCTGTCTAATACAGCCTCCATACAGATACAGGCTTTGCGAGACTTAATCTGTCTCATTAAGCATTAATCCCCTACTTTGAATGGAGTCTGGCATATTGCAGATGGTCAATAATTATCTATTACATTAACGAACTTTCATGAGTCATTGTTCTGAGGCTGGAGGTGAAACATGATGGAAAGCAAATGGCCTCCAGGATGCTAGTAGCTGTAATTTATAGTTACTTGAATTCATACATACCTATGTTTGTATTGCTATATTTATTTATTTCTCTGATGCGTTTATAAATTCTTAATTTTGTTTCTCCTAAAAAATGTTCTGGTTACTTATAAAAACACATATTTTGCAGCAGAGCAATAAAGAAGTAGATGAGAAGATTGGGTATAAGGGCAAGATAAATCCACAAGTAAAGTTAGCATACAAGGATATATGCCATAAAAATCTGTATCATTTGGCTCTCAACCTGCTAGAATCCAAAGCAAAGAGTTAGATCTATTCTGTTACAACATTTGCAGTACCTGTAAGATAAAAGTAAACTAGTTGCCAAGGAGCTAGAAGATGAATGCTGCTACCCAGGGCAGGGATTTTGTCTGTTTAGTTCACTATTCTATGTCTAGTGCCCCAGAACAGTGCTCAGCAAAAACTGAGTAAGTTACATTTTTTAAGTGAATTAATAAATATAGTATTTTCCTAAGTTTAGTCACTGGAGGATCTTCCAAAAGGAGAAACTAGGTAATAAAGTAGGTAACATCCTCAAGACAACCCTATGATCAGCAAACTATTTAATTCCCTAGAGCTGTTTTTTTTTCACACTTCAATATAAACTGTTGGTGTGAAATACAATTCAAAAAAATTAAATTTTGTAATATCAGTTCCTTAAGTTCATCAGTTGTAGCTTTTCCTGATGATCTGCCTTGTGCCAAGAATAAAATGTGTTTTCAGGCAAGTGTTCCGTGAAGAAACATTGAAGCTTATTTCTCATAACATTTGATCAAAAATAGGCAGCAGAGTCTTAAATAATATTCTTCAGCAAAGAATCAATGTGCACCTGTGCATTATTGTTGAGGAAGGTTAGCCATGTGCTTTGACAGTCAAATGTCTGTAAGGAAAGATAGTGCTACTCTTAGATATGCTTATTGCTGACACTCACTGGGTAACTTCCATGTGCCGGGTACTGCGCTAAGTATTTCCTTTAATCCCTAGGAGGCAGGTACTCTCGTCAAACTCACATTTACCAAAGCTTAGAGAGGTTAAATAATGAAAATCACAGAACTAGTAGTGTAAGGGGCAAGATTTAGCTCAGGATGTCTGACCTCAAAGCCTGACTTCTTAACCAATATTGATGCCTTCGTGAAAATTAGGGAAGCATCCTGAGATGTGCCAGAGTTAATAAGCTTTGTTTTTCTCCTCCCCACCAAGCATAAACACATGTATCCAGTATTCTCTATATGCAAAGATAAGCTTTTCCACAGAATCCCATTCTGAACTTTAATGTATTCTATATATCCTGGTAGCAATGAAATAAGTGATGTGGTAGCAATAGAATGTAATCATGTTCACATCTTAGCAATTTCCCAAATGTATTTTGTTGTTAAATTTTTAAATAATTTTAGTCACAAACTTACAGAAATTGAGTCTTTCTTTTAGAAACATAACAATTCTTTCTGTTAGAAACATACAATTCTGTTTCTTTTCGAACAGCCTAAGCAGGAGATTATGATTCAGTTCATAGCCCAGTTCCAGAAGGGCCATTTTCCTGTGTCTTTTCCTTGAGTAAATAATGCACAAGATGATCATTGTCTGGGTGCAATAACATAATGGGTTTTATTTTTATTCGAATTTTCATTTATTGATTTTGTTTCTCTTCCACATGAATAATGCATCCTTTCAGAAGGCATCCAAATTCACATTATTTGGCACACTCAATAAAAAGTCCTTTATTTTGAGCAGTTACAAATACAAGTTATGTAGTCGATGTGTTTTTAAACTGTTTAAATATGTATTTAGATGCTAAACTGAGGCATTATTAGAGAGGTTTGTATAGCAGGTGGCACACAGGTTTAACATTGTCCAAATATCTGCTCATCCTAATAAAATAACATTAAATGAGGCTGTTGTGGTTCATTTGGGAGAAATGGCATATTTAAATATTGATATGAACAGCATCCTTGTAATCATTAGCAGGGGCTGTAACTGTTAAGGTAAACAATGCAGCCCCTTCAGTGCTTTGCACAGATAGACATACTTGAGGAATGCAGTGTATCACTTGTCCCAAGAATTCTTTACTTACGTTCTTATGATCAAAAGAGAACTTAAATAATGTCTAAACTGTTCACTCCTGATTAATCTTCCTAAGAACCCGGTGAGGGGGTGAGGGGTTCTGCAAATGGGGACTGGAGAAGGAAGCTGGCAGTACTCCAGAGAGGGGGAGGCATGGCTGAGGAGGAGGGGACCTAACACTATATCCGCTCCTGCCCCAGGGCCACTAGAATGGGTTTAGGGCAGATACATGATGATTTTATGGCTAACTATGCCCTTGGTCAGGGCACTGTATCTGGCAGGGATTTGTTTGAAAGGAGAAAAACAGGGGAGATACTTTTGATACAGACAAAGAAGTTTAACAGAGATGGGATTCGTGAACTAAGAAAAATAATTTGTTCAGCTCAGCGACCAAAACCTTGTTTTTGGGAGAAAGAAGTGATCTCCTAGAACATGGCATTTCAGGAAGGTCTGGTGATGGTCATTTGGGGTCGGGGGTGGGCATTGTCTCAGTATTCCAACCCTTAGTTGGAAGATGAGGGTAAGAGTCATTGAAGGTAAATAATTTTCAAGGGCTTCAAAGGTCATTTAGTCTGGCCAATAACTGGAAGAGGACCAAAGGTAAAAATGGTGCCAATGCAGGGAATGGAGTGAGGGGAGAGACTGTGTCAGAACTGGGGAAAGAGAGGAAGGAACCTGCATAGCACCAGGTGTTGGGGACCAAAAAGCATGATTTCTACCTTGGGTGAGTCTCTTTGACAGATCACAAGGCCTTAGAGGTCTCAGATTCCTTCCTGCCCAGTTCTAACATTCTATGTGTTAGCAGATTTAACTTTCCAGGTAGTAATATCTGGAGAGAACTAGTGAATGGAACCAGGAGTGGCCATGGAGATGGGGAAACATTTAGTTTGCAGGTGGTCAAGCAAATCTTGGGACCCTGGGAAATCAGTCGACGGAGGAGAAGTTCTAAAGGGATGAAAGAAATCCAAAGTCAACAGGACTAAAGAGAAAGGCCAAAAGCTTATTTTCTTAATGATCATTTCCCTTTTCATCCAGAGAGTGTGAGTCACCCTTGTCTTGTTTTGGGTTCCTCTTGAAGGAGACTCAGAGACAAAGATTTTAATGCAAGAGGTTTTTTTGGGAGATAATCCCAGGAAACAGCAGGAGGGAAATGGGGAAATGAGACAGGGAAAGGAAGGATGCCAGCAAAGGAAGCCTTATTAAACCAGTTGCTGCTCTAGGCACCCGGAGCTCAAGAACTCTGGAGGACAGAGCAAAACACACCTTGAGTTACCCCAACCATGAAGCTGGGATGCTAAGCTACATATATATATATATATATACTCAGTTTTTGACTCTTTGTCCATCAAATTAGTTATCCATGAACCCAGCCATTGAATGAGAGCAGCTTCTGGGGGAATTTACAGCCTAGCACTTCCTACTTGCTTTGCACACTGGTCTGTCATGCTCCTCAGTCTGGCAAAATCCTCAGGCAGTGAGTCATGGGGTTCACAGTAAATGTCCAAGGGGTTATAGGTAAGGCACCAACTGTGTCTGCCACTGTTTTTTATTTTTTAGAAATTAATTTTAAAGCCTGGATCTGAAATTTTTAGACTTCTTTTGTTATGAAGTGATTTCCAGCAGGAGTGATGCAAAAGCTGAAAGGCTTTGTACTAGAGGAAGAGGATATGGTTAAAGGCATCAGGATGTCTACAAAACAGATTTATTTCCATCTCAGCAGGAGGCAGCCATGTTTCTCTAAGTGTTGATTAAACTGTTCCTCCATGGTGGCTCCCTTGTTTGTCTCATTCATGTTGTTCTCATTTACCTCCTTTTGCTTTGGGAATTTGCCAGCATGGAACTTGTTTCAACGGCTACATTGATTAGGTACAAGCTTATGTTAAGCTGGAAGCCAATAAACGTTTGGCTAGAGAACTTGTGGGGCTCATTAACCCAAGACAAGGTTTTGGGCTGAAAATACAAATAGACCCAGGAAGGCGATGATGAGTGTATAAACACTAGACACATAATGGACTGTCCTTCTCAGTCAGGGGCACTTCACTTAACTTTTGAGATTAGCATCAAGGAAATCTTTCAAGTTCTTTCACATAGAGTCTCTTGAGGGGAGTCTGAATATGTGGGTCTGATGTCATTGGCAAATCTTATGCTTGCTTTGAGCTTTTGACTGGGTCAAGAAGCAGCATGGTACAGCTAAAAAGCTCAGGCCTAGGAGTCAAGAAGTGTTAGATTCAAATTCTGGGCAAGGTAATTGCCCTATGACCTGGTCAAGGTACTGAAACTCTCATTTCCCCAAAAAAGCTGGGCAATAATTTCTACATCTCAAATTATGAGGAGGATGAAATAAAGACCCCATATCCAAAGAACTGAAGAGGGCCTGACTTATAAAATGTGCTCAAGGAAGTTATTTCCCTCCCTATACCTTTGATTATCTCTGCAATTAAAAAACAAAACAAAACAAAAAAAACCTTTCTGTCTCTTTCCCTTCCTCCCTCCCTCCCTGCCTCCTTCTCCCACTTCCTTCCTTCCTCTCTTCTTTCCTTTCTTTTTTTCCAACCAGGGATTTTCAGTATATTCACAAGGTTGTGCAACCCATCACTGCTATCTAATTTCAGATCTCTTTTTCTTTTGATTTGTTGGAAATGGGTTTTGTTGGTTTGTTTGTTTCCCATAGTGTTTACAAAGAGCTGTAAGACAACCTTCTTTTTTTTTTTTTTTTTTTTTTGAGACGGAGTCTCGCTCTGTCGCCCAGGCTGGAGTGCAGTGGCGCAGTCTCGGCTCACTGCAAGCTCCGCCTCCTGGGTTCACGCCATTCTCCTGCCTCAGCCTCTCCGAGTAGCTGGGACTACAGGTGCCCGCCACCACGCCCGGCTTATTTTTTTTTTTTTTTGTATTTTTAGTAGAGACGGGGTTTCACCGTGGTCTCGATCTCCTGACCTCGTGATCCGCCCGCCTCGGCCTCCCAAAGTGCTGGGATTACAAGCGTGAGCCACCGCGCCCGGCCAAGACAACCTTCTTTATTAACAAAGCCTTACATTTGAAACCCAATTTGTGCTACAAACTGCCTTAATATGTGTGAATGCACATGATCTTTACTTGGAAGGTATGTGAGGCCTTTGTAAGACCCAATTTACAAATGAAGAAAGTGAGACATGAGAGTTGACCTAAGGACAAAACATGAGTGAGGGGCAGTATCTGAGACAGATCTCAGATCTCCTGTTTCCATTCCCCAAATAGTACTCAGTGGTAACATCTTTACCCTAGAAACTTTGCCAACATGTGCAAGGAACTGTGCTGTGTATGAGGTAGGCTGTAGCTTCTAGCATTAAGTCTCAGGGCTGGGGACATGGACAGATTGTCAGAAGCAATGTGGCCAAAAGCTCCACCATACCCAAACCTGTAGATTGAAGGATGGCCCTCCGTGAAACCCACAGCTGTTTCTCAGAAGAAGTTTCACCTGGAAGTCTGCTAGTATGGGTTTCAGTACCATGAGGATGTTTCCCATATAAAGAAGATGATGATGTCACTACTACTTGCTGGTATCTGCATGCACTCCCAGAGCCCCCTGCAATCCCCCACAAGGGTGCTTTTCGTTGCCTTTCCTCAGTAATTGTCTCTAAGATTAGCTTCCTACTAAAATTCTAACTACACTTAGATTCTCTTTTATTCATTGGGTGAGGGACCTGGGATCTCTATTTAATTTCCAATATTTTTTCCCTGTCATGTAGATTTGCAGTGGGTTTAGGTGGCAGTGTTTACAAATAATTTCTTGGTCTAATCCCAACTATTTAACATCTGCAAGGATGATGTAATATGCCAGCAACTGTTTAAAGTTGTTCTAAAAGGCTTTACAAATATCCTTTGTGAGTGTGCACCCTGCTGATGGGAATGAATACACATGCTATTTTGTGAGCAATTTGAGAGAGTCTATCAAAATTTTAAATATGCTTATCTCTTGACCATAATTCCACTTCTAGGAATTATGGGCTTTTCCTGCAGCAATCACTCATAGCAATGTGAAAATATGCATGTTCAAGGATATTCATTACATCATTATAAAAGTGAAAAACTGTAGAGAAATGCTAAATATATACTGATAGAGGGGATTCCTAAATATAATATACTATGAAATAATACTCAGCTATTAAAAAGAGTAAGGTTGATTTAAGTTCCCTGAAATGTTATTCATGATATGCTGATGAGAGATTGAAAAAGCAAATTGCAGAGTAATATGTATTATACGGTCCTATTTTGTAAACTATAACAATACCCAAGTGATTTCTATATAAATGGAATAACTTTTTCCCATTTTTATACAAGGTCTCTTTAGGGTGGACTCTGTTAAACGGTGTTCTACTCAGTACTTTAGTAGGTTTGGAGATGCAGCTATTGCAGAAGGAAGTGAAGAAGTCTAACCTGTTCTGTGTGTTTGAAGCAGGGAGATGACAGCAGAAAAGATAAGGAGAGGAGAGAGAAAGAAGGTGAGGGGCTAGCAGCATCTGAGGCAAAAGCAAGTGTAGCTCTCCCTGAAGCAAGGTGGAGGAAAAGACTTAAGAAGTGAAGTCGTTAATGAGTGATTTTAAATAGCTTGCTGTGTGCTTCATCGTAGGAATTCTGGCCAATAATCTTCAAATCATCACTAAAGTCACTAACGCTTTGTGTGAATACGTATGTGTGCATGAATGTGTGTGTGCGTACCTAAATCCAGGAAGGGGCCAAGTTGTCTGTACAAGTCAACAATGCAGAACAGAGACAGCAGCCAGAGAATAGGGAGCTCTTCTTGGCTTTGGAAACACATAAAATCTCTGAAAATATGTGGAAATCTTGGGGAGGACATTAGATTTCCTCAGGGCATAGAATGGGGGGTGGGGTGCTTCAAGCTGTTCATCTAGATCTTATAGGTCTGGAAGACATCAGCCAACATCAGGATTACAAATACAGTAGAAGAACTATTTTTTGCCAAAATGCTTGCAATATGGCTAGATTAACAAATCTAGATATTCTACCTACAAAAGAACCCAATGATAACAACAAAACAAAACCTTAATCCAATCTATAAATCTTCTGAATACATTCTCCGCTTTCCATTATATGTATTATGGAGTAAGAATGGGATGTGTAATATATTTGTATAATTTCATTTCAGTACTTTAAATTTTATTGCTTTTACAACATAGAAATAACTCTGAACCAGCCCAACTCGTGTATTACCAGAACAGCCACCAACCTCACTTTGCAATACACCACCAAATGAATCTCCACGGCAGCCAACCAGCACATCCCACTATATGCCATACACCATGAGAAATTACTCTTCAATTATTACTTGGCATGATCGTTTAAATGGATAAGCATTTCAAAAAAATCCTTTTAGGCCAATCTCATTATTTGGATGGTTCTGATATTGAGAAATCTGAATAGGTGACGTTTTGTTATTTAGATATACATTCACTTATATATACCCAGAAAAAGATTTGGAATACCTACCATCACTTCAGAGGGGGACTTTTAATTTTCACTTTATATATACTATTTTATTATTTTCTTTTTTTAATCATAGGCATATGTTATTTTGTAATCAAAGAAAGAAAATGTAACTTTTGCTGTCCCATACTTGGTAAGCAGTCACTTCTCCTAATGCCACACCTTTATGGAATGCTATCCCCTACACACTGCCTCAGGCAGAATGGAATGTCATATGGGGAATCGGTTGCAGCTAGATGCTATTATTTTAAGAAATTTTAAACATCCTCTGCCTTTTCATTGAACTCAAGATGAGCACTTAACAATTACAAGTATTCCTAGAAGCAAAGAAATCATATATATTCTGGTATTTATTTAAAGTACTAAGAAATTCAAATTCTTTATATAATAAGAAGTAGCTTTAGTCTTTATCAGCTCAAACATTATGAGCTATAATCCATGAAACATGCTATTTTTAACAAATATTTATTCTTCCTATCGTTCTGAATGTGAAACATTTTCATTTCTTCCAAGAACATTCTAGGTTTAAGTCTGAGAAATGATCCTGGTCTTTTAACAATTGAAGAGATTGTGGACACCTATCTCACCCCAGTGTTTTAGTGTCAGGGATTATTGGGTTTTCTTGCTGTCTTTTGGTTGGTTGTTGGTTTTTTTATTCGAAAGCTTAACTTGTCAATGTTTGTACAGATGACTAAATTCCCTTGTAATGTTAATATTAAGAAAAAAGTCAGGAATTTTGCATGATGATCTCACAAGGAGAAATAATCCTGAAGCAGTAAAAAGCCTCTAGAAAGTAGCCAAAGGACTATACAGAATAGCATATGGGGATTTTATATCCTACCACATACTCTATTAATACAGCTTATTAATGGAAAGCATGAGAGGCTGACAAGTCAATCAAGGCCTGATCATGAACATTGATCTGACTCACATCACTATCCAAGTTTGAGAAGGTGAGTCAAGATGCTTCAGTTGGGCATCATCTATACTCCCCATTATCTGATGGGCACAAACAAATTAAAAATTGAGCTGTTTTTACATTTTTTTAGATAAACTAAAATTGAGTGTTTTTCCCATTTAATCTTCCCAGGTGGGAAAAAAAAAAAGCTTAGAAAAGCTCTAGGAAATTGACCTTATCTTTGTCATTTGCAAATCAATCTGAAAAAAAATTATTTTTCCTTTTGAACTTCTAATATTTAGTTTAGGGAGTGGAGTTAGAATTCTCACAGATAAAATATTGATTTCACTTTTCTGTCTGTTTCAAATTTGCCTTCTATTGGCATGTGGCATTGACTTACTCTTCTGACAAGTCCAGAAATGTATTTTCTGAGTTTGGATTTATTAAGTCCAATTTTTTTATTGTCAAATTTATTTTTTATGGTCCAGATCCTTTGGAACTCAGGGAGTTAGTGTGAGTAAAGTGGGGGAAGATCTACCAAATTGAATTCCTTTTCCCAGTGGTATTCTAGCTGAAGAAAAGGAGCCCGCTAATTATATTATTTAGGCATGGAGATGGTGAAGGGGATGGTGAGGTAAAAACCATAAATTTTGTGAGAAATTGTATCATTTTGCCAAAGAAGAATGAGAAGAGGTCTTTGGAAAGCTCAGATGCTCCCTGCTTTGTGTGAATTTGATAGGTGGATTGGTAGGTCCTGAAACATATACCCTTGGGAAGGGTTGGGGAAGGTCAAGGAGATGGGACATGTCATTGAGTGGGAAAGCAGGAAAAAGTGGGAGCTAATGTGGGTGTGGGGAATAGGGGCTGTCAGCAAGCAGCTGCAGGGGTCAAGGAGGAGAGCAATGAAGGACAGGAAGCAGTGGGCATTCAAGACTCGCTGGCCTTGTTTCCATTTTCTCCTGCTTTTTTTGGCACTTGACTGCTACAGGTTTTTAACTTCCTGGACTGTACCGTCCATCATGGAAGGCTTCTCCTCACTTACTGAGGCTAAAAACACAGGCTCCATAGCCTCTTCATTTTATCACCCTAATGGTCAAAAGGTTCTTATCCCATTTTGCATTTGTGTCTTGAGGGGAACTTGAGAAGCAAAACTTTGGAGCCTTACTCCCCAGGTGCAAATCTCAGCTCTACCACTCCCTGCTCTGTGACCGTGGGCAAGTCACTTAGCACTCTATGCCTCAGATTCATTTTTTAAATTAGGATGGTAATACTAGTATCTTTACAAGATTTTATGAGGATTAAATTAGCTGTTGGGCACTGTTATGGTTAATTTCAGGTGTCAACTTGGCTGAGCTAAGTGGTACGCAGATAGCTGGTAAAGCATTATTTCTGGGTGTGTCTGTGAGAGAGTTTCTGAAAGACATTAGCATTTGATTCAGTTGATTGAGTAAAGAAGATCACCCTCACTGATGTGGGTGGGCAGCACACAATCCATTGAGGGCCTAGATAGAAAGGCAGAGTGAAGGGTGAATTCCCTCTCTGCTTAAACTGAGACATCCGTCTCCTCCTGCCCTCAGATATCAGTGCTCCTGGTTCTTGAGCCATCAGATTTGAACTGGGACTTACACTATTAGCCCCCAACCCCTGTTTCTAGCCTTAAGGTCTAATGGAATTTGCCTGTCAGTCCTGTCTTTCTTTTGATTTCTCCCTTTTGGAATGGGAATGTCTATCCTATGCCTGTCCCCCATTAAAAGTACATAACTCATTTTTTTTAACGGGTTTATAGCTGGAGGGGAATTTGGCCTCAGAATGAATCATATCTTAGGTCCCACCCAGATCAGATTTAGACAATATTTAGATGAGACTTTGGACTTAGATTTTAATGTTGATGCTTGACTTTAAATGCTATTAGGGTGGAAAAAATGGGAGGACATAAATTTTGAGAAAATGGGGCGAATGCTATAGATGGAATATTTTTGTTCCTCCAAAATTCGTATGTTAAAACCTAATCCCCAGTGTGATAGTGTTTGGAGGTGGAGTCTTTGGGAGGTGATTAGGTTTTGAGGGTGAAACCGTCATGAATGGAATTCATGCCCTTATAAAAGGGACCCCAGAGAACTTCCTTGACCCTTACACAGCAAGAAGGCAGCCATCCATGAACCAGGAAGAGGACCCTCACCAGACACTGTATGTGCCACCACCTTGATCTAGGACTTCCCAGCCTCTAGAACTATGATAAATAAATTTCTATTATTTATAAGCCACCCAATTTATGATATTCTATTAAAGCCACCTGAACAATATAAGACAGGAACATGATAAACGCTCAGTAAATGTTAAGGGAAAAAATCCTCCCTGAAAACATAACACATTTATTCAGTATATGTCTGATAAAATCCTTGTAGTATGGAGTTGATATCGGGGTTGTGCAGTTCATCTCCCTCCTCATAGCATGTCCAGCAGGTTCCTGAAGACTCTGCACAGTGACTTCTATGTGAACTGAAGCCAGTGCCACAGCCAATACTTAGGAGGTGATGGTGAAAAACAGTCATGGTTCTGAAAATAAGCCATGCATTTGTGTGTTGGAAATCTTCCCTTTGCATAACTGGAAAACAGATCTATGAGTTTTTCAGCAAAAGTGGAGACATAAAAAAATCATGTGGGCCTAAATAAATTAAAAATCAATTAAAGGCACACAACGTGGATTTGTGTGTGTGCATAGAATACTGTTGGAGTTCAGGTGTCGCAAATGCCTTGTAGTATACACATGGAACTGTCCTCAAACTGGATTATTAGCACAGAGTGGGATGCAGACTTGGAGAGAGGCAGTATAGCCTGATTGAAATCAGAGCCCCGTAAGAGACTAGTCTTGCAGGTCTGTGATGTTGGGAGAAGAAGCTTGAGAAGTAACACAGTGGTGAGTGATGAAATGTCCATTCGTGAGAAACCTGCTCCTTTGGGCCTGTTGAATGTGTGAATAAACAGTACCAACATCTGCAAATAGCATATTTTACAAGCTTGAATTGACATTTCTACAGAACTTGGAACCTCTTCATAGCTTTCTTCTCTGAAAATAATTCAATAATAAAATCCAAAATAATACTTTTTGTTCTAGTCTTGGAATCTTTGCCGTGTGTCAAATGACCATTGATTTTCTACCCCAGGTCAAAAATTGTATCCCTTGATAAAAGGTTGTATGTATAACATTTACTATACAATGGGATTTTCCCAGGGTCTCCTCCTGAAACATAGCCTGTCCTTCAGTGTTTCTGCAGCCTAATATTGAGGGAGATTCTGCAACACGTCAGGCCTCTGAGAGCTAAGAAGTGTTCATTGCTTCACCTCTAGAACTACAAAACCCCCTGTCCTAGGTAGGGTGTGGGGTTTAAGAAAATTCTGCATCATGGGATGCTGAACATTGGATTCCCCTTTTAAAGCCTGGATGTTAAGATGCTTCACTTAATATGGTTTGTGGAAGCTAGAAATGGTAACTAAAATAATTCTAGAGCAGTGCTTCTCAAAGTATCTGTGATGAAAAACCAGCTTTGGTTTGGTTGTTGTTATTTTCAATCTGTTGCAGACCAATCCTTTTTTTTTAATTTTTTAATTTTTTATTTTTATTTTTATTTTTTTGAGACGGAGTCTTGCTCTGTCGCCCAGGCTGCAGTGCAGTGGCGCAATCTCGGCTCACTGCAAGCTCCGCCTCCCGGGTTCACGCCATTCTCCTGCCTCAGCCTCCCGAGTAGCTGGGACTACAGGCGCCTGCCACGATGCCCGGCTAATTTTTTATATTTTTAGTAGAGACGGGGTTTCACCGTGTTAGCCAGGATGGTCTCGATCTCCTAACCTCGTGATCCGCCCGCCCTCGGCCTCCCAAAGTGCTAGGATTACAGACGTGAGACCAATCCTTATATAAATTGCAATAAAAACGAATTACTAGAAAAATGAAATTTAAAATAAAGCTTTACAGAATACAAGTTACACATTTTGTTTTATTTTACACATTTTAATTACTAGATTCAACAGACATAAAATCACTGTACAATTGCCTTAATGTTCCTAAACTCTTGCTCTTAATTTCTGTTCTTGTTCCGATGTGGATCTGGAATAAAAATTTTGTAGATGGACACTGGTCTATGGATCACCACTTGGAGTAGCACCAGGCTAGAGGGCGTTGAGAACAATACACTTTCGTCCTTAACTTGGACCTAGACTGGGAGTATTTCAGAACACACAGCAACATGTGCATTGCTAGTGCTCACTTAAATGACCATATCATCAGAAAGATACTGTGTTAAAATTATATATTGCAAGGAACACAACATAGACCTCAAAATTTCAGTCAACCTGATGATCTACAGGTAATCCATTGACCAAGACAAATTGTTCTGTGTGATCCCTCATCTTTCCTGTTTCTACATGGGTGAAAATGCCTATTACAGGAGTGCCAAGGGCAGTCTAAAGAGCAAGGGAACTCACTGAAGGAAAAATATAACCTGCAGGTCGGAGATGGAGTCAGAGAATGGAGGGGTGCCAAGTAGCTAGGAGCAGTAAGACCTGGACTATATGCCTGCCTAACACAGGTGGGTCAGTCACTTCAGAGGCCTCTTCAGGGGCAATTATTCCTGTTTGTCCCAACTGGGAGACAGCTCAGACTGGAAATAACTGTGGTTTCTGTAGGGCCACCCTAAGGCTGATTGTCACAAATTGGCTTGGTAAAGTGATGGACTAAACTTCCCGGATGAGTTCCAAGGCCCTGTGACAGGGAAAAACAGAGAATAGATGGGGACTTATGTGGCAAAAAGTGGAACCAGAAAAACCTTAAATTCTACTCCCAACTGGTAAAAGGAACTATGTAGATGAGGTCTGGCTAAAGCATCCACCATCCAAAGATCAATTCTTCCTAAATAGTGGCTATGATTTTAGAAGCTTTGCAGTCTTCTACTAAATTGGTTATTGGGAAACGAATGTAGTCTTTCTTTTCCATGTGTTGCTTACTGCACATTCTTATTCCTATAAAATCGATATTTGGCCCATATGATGGCAACGCTTCTGGGGTGCATTGCACAAGTGGTACACATTTGACTCTGCAGCTTGTTTATAAATAAGCTCAGGCACAGGACAACAGTGATTAAAGACCAGCCGGCGCCTGACCTCAGGGAGGAGGCAAATCCATTTAGAAGCCATTCACATTTCATCCAGACTTCATGTCCTACATGCGTAACATCAGTGATGTGAGGAAGGAAGTTGGAGCTTTAGTCATCAGTCCTGTTTAAGTGAAAGACTGGATCAGTGATTTTGAGTTTGTTGCTTCCTATGATTATAGAAGTTTATATTTCATTTCCACAGTATTTTTTAATAGTAACCTTATGCTAATTCAACATATGCTTACTGTGGAGATAATTGTCTCCAAGAATATCAATACATATGGAATTTTTCAGATCATTAATGCTTTAAACTATGCATCGAGTTCAATTATCTAACCATTTCAGGTCCAAGGTCAGATTTTAGGCACCCTGCCTCATCATTTCTGTTTCCTTTTTATCTTGGAAGTGGAAAGGAATTTAGAGTTCATCTTCTCCATCCCATTCCCTTGACAGATGAGGAAACTGAGGCCTATGAGGGTGAAATGGGTTACATCGAGGTCTTACAACAAATGATTAGAGTCTGGGTTCCATTCCCCTGGCTCTTTGTCCAGTCTTCTTTTAGGTATTTCCTCCTAGTTTTGGCAGAAATCAGAGTTCATGAAAGAAACTCTGAATGTAATTGCTGTGGACATGTAGTCTCGAATTTATACTACAAGATGCTAATCATTGCCTGCCTGCCTGTCTGCTCATGCCCTCTGTAAAGGAAATCCCCGTATCCCAGGCCCCTGCTGCCTAAGCAGCCAGGTTTTGTACTGTGTGACTCCTCTACTCCCACCATTGTTAATTAGTCCAGAGATGACCATCTGGCCCTTATAGAGTTCATCCATAGAAGGGTAAAAGGTAGACAGGACAATTCAAATTCTCTTTTTCAGGGGGGCAAACCAAGGAACAGAAGGAAGTTGCTATTTGGAAGTGAGATCATGAAGCTGAAATAGGAGTAAGTTGAAAGCTCACAAATATGGCAAACCAAAACCATATGCAATTTAGAGTTGTATAAGAACAGGAACCAGGAGCAAGCAGGGAAAGCCCGTGAGTAAAGGGAGAAGAAAATGGAGCAGACATACAGAGTTGCACATAGACTCTGCAACGTGGCTCTGCTGCAATGACAATAACAGCTGTTTCCAGCCTGTGCCAGGCATTGCTCCCAGCTCCTCACCTGCATGAACTCATTTTAGCCCTCATGACAACCCATGGGGTGAATATTAATGTGATCTTTCTTTTCAGATAAATAAACTGAGGCACAGAGAGGTTAATTAACTTGCTGAAGTTCATACAGTTCCCTTCACTGCTTTAGTACCTGCCAGTCTGTTTGCATCCCTTGTGGGAATCTCTGCAATAGTCCTTTAAAACACACACACACACACACACACACACAATGGTAAATGTAGTTATTTAACCACAACAAAAATAGAATATTTGGGGAAAATTGGACTTGAAATTTTCAAGCCTGTGATTGAAAAGTCACCTAGACACAGTGTAATCATTTCTATGATTTGGTTCTAATGTTCTTCCTCAATCACTTCCTGGGGTTAGTTTGAGTTGGAGACCTCCGCAGGCAGATCCATGATGGACAGCCATTAACAACTATATAGGAGAGGACTTTATAAGGAATGCAGGCTGGATATTATGTTCTTGTCATTTCATGTCTGAAAGGGGGAATAGAAGACAGTAGCAGAAAGAGGGAGGAAAATGGAAACCTAGCTAGTTAAATGCAGGAGAGCCCACATGCCCGGCTTCCAACCAATTCGTCTCAGGCATCTGCTGAATGCTTTAGGAGCATGCATGCAGAGGGAAAACGCCAGTAAAATACACAAGATTATGTTATTTCCAAATTTGGAAGTGAGGGGATTTTAGAACCAGAGAATGGGCAAAGGCAGACTCACTGATTTGATACCTAAGTCATACCAATGAGAAGAATACAGTAATCTAGAGATGGGTTCCGAATACACATTTCCAGGGAAGAGCTCTATACGTCAACAAGTGTCTGGGCACTTCTCATCACCAGGGAATTTTGTGAAACTCACAGTGATCATCAGTATCCCATGTCATCCTCACACTAACCTTTCCAAGTTGATAACAGACTTATATCTTTTTGCCAGATGATAAAACTGAGTCCTACAGGGTTTGGGGGCCCTGCTAGGTTCAGTTTGCACAGTTCTGTCCCCCAATCCCAATGTGTTCATACCTGTCTGCTTTGGAAAAGAAGTGGGCATCAAAGAATGGTCTTGACTGGGACAAAGGCAGTTAAAGGAAAGTAGACAGAAGACCACAGGTGTTCTACCTGGAGTGTGTGGAATCGAAGTGGGCATTGTTGTGCCTGCCTGCCTGTCCCAGACCCGCTTACGATACCTGGCTATGTCAATGTGGAGTACATGGTTAGGATTAGAATGAGGAAGGAAAGGGGATATGAGAGTGAGAAGCCACCAGTATTTCTGGAGTTATTTTTATTCCAAATGGTGGTCCCATGTTAACCTCCGGTTTAAGAGAGAGACTATATAAGCTGGACGCCCCATACTTGTAGGAATTACTTCCTGCCTATTTCATCAGAGTGACTAGCAATAAAATATGAATATTTGTAGTAAAAAAAAAACCCTGTGATTTCCTTGAGAAGCAACAGAGAAGGAGGATGTGGTTCTGTACCTTTCCACCTGTGAGATCTGGGCAATTTACTTGTGAGAGTCCTAGTTCCCTCACCTATCAATCAGTCAGTGTGATCATTTCTACCTCTTGAAATTGTTTTGGAATTTAACAAAATATGTATGTAGAATACCTAGCATGCAAAATGCCTCACAAGTGACAGATAGCTCCTTCTTCCTATATATCCACTGTATCTCCACCAGTCTTCTATCCAGTTCCTGCCAGCATCTTATTTGAGTGGAGAATATCATCTCATGTTCCAAACTTTTCCTGAGGGAAGCTGAAAGAGGAGCAAATTAGAGCTGCTTTGGACAGCAATTTTTACACACTCAGTGCAACAAAATTAAAGCCTCCAAACCAAACGGCATACCCACTCTCACCCCTCTACCCAACCTGGGTACCAGTTAACAAAGAATGCATCTCTATTCATTAATAAGTGGGCATTTTTTTGTGTTTATGTTATGCTAAATGTTGGAAATGACTCCCTTCGCTGCCCTGAATACGTTAGATCATATTATCTCCTCACCTTATCTTACTGGCAAAGAGGTGTACCTTAATTAGCATTTTACAAGCATTTTGTCTACATTGGTTACCTTTACTCTAAGTTTGATGAGTCCTTCTTGAAAGCTCTATATTCATTCACTCTTCTTAAAGTCTCGCTAAATACTCTCTTACACAGCCAAGCTCTGATGACATCATGCTTCATAGCAAACGTACATCCTTGGTGAGTGGCCTTGCCAAATCGCTTGGTTTTCTACATTTGGCACTTTGTGTGTAAGTTGGTTTGTTCCCCTGTGGGGATAATTTCTGCACATAAATTCTGGAGAAACAGACTCACAAATACCTAACACAAAGCTGATTACTCTTCCTTGAGTAAAGTGACATCTCCACAGGACTAAAGTCATATTTGAAAAGAACACAGATTTGGAATTGCACAGATCCGGGCTTGATCATTTCCACGATTTGATACCTACATTGTTATTAAATCTCACTCAGCCTCAGTTTTTTCATCTGTAAAATGGGGACAACAGTGTCTTCCATATACGTTTACTGTGAGGATCAAATCAAATGTAAGATGTTTGGCCTCCTGCAAGGGCTCACAGACACAGGTCTTAGGTTTCTTTTCTAATGTATCTCAAGCACCTAAAACAGAGCTTGGCCTATGGTAGGTGTTTGAGAAGTATTTATTGAATGAATACAAATCAATAAATATTTATTAAATGAGTAAATCAATATCGAATGAATAAATACATATTGAATGAATGCCAATTGATTGAATAAATAAATAATAAATATCGAATGGATAAACAGTTTATAAAACCCTATAGCACCAGGACATAAGATATCCCCTCACCCCAGTAAGAGCCGTTAATGAGACCAGCAGTCAGAGGTGGCTTAGTTGGCAGCCCTAAGCCTATTTTCAACCTCTTCCATCCTCTCTTTGGCCTCTCTAATCACTGTCTCACCCACTCATGCGTCCCCAAATTTTATAGGCTTCTTAATAACCTTGCTGATGTGCCTGGGTCTACTTGTGACCTGGCCAGACCCTGTGTGCTGGCTGTGCTGGGAAGAGGAACAGCTCTCAGTGACTCAGGTAAGGTGGAGGTCAAGGAGAAAAGTGAAGCCAGTTCCCTTTAGCATGGAATAGCCTTTTCTTCACATCAGGACAGCCTGTGGTGCCCTAAACTCGTCAAATGATGAACTCTATTTGGATTCTAAATGACCGTTGTCAAGGAAACAGCAACTATTCCCCCACCACCCAACACCTCAAAGGAAAACCTAGAAGTCTCTCTCATTAGAGCGAAGCCTGACTTTCGCTGGTTCTCCTGCCCTCTTGCCCTGGCATGCCGGGACCTCACAGCCCCTTCCTGCACAGCATAGCAGTGAAGCCTCAGCTGTGGTCCTGGAATGGTGAATCTTTGGGACTCTAGATCTTAACATCCTAACCCCAGCTTTGGCTCATTTTCAGGCAAGTAGAGGTCAGCCTGTCTGGTTGTCTTTCAGTGGGGCTAAAAGCCAGGCCATCCTTTGGGTGTTTTCAAAATCTGGGGCAAATTGCACTGTGTCTCCAGTCTCCTCAGCCCCAGCTCCCCCACCATAACCCATATATTTGTTTCTGGTTAAAATGAATAACAAAGGCAGACATAAAGAAGAATAGAGAGGGAGGAGACACCACAAAGCAGACCTCGGCGGCGGGGGGCAGAGGAGAGAGAAGAGAGGAGAAAGGGCAGAGAAGGCCCCTTGCTGGTAGGACTGTGTTCCACCGCTGTGGAGAGGAGGAGGGAAGGCTGACAGACAGGAGCTCCTAGCTTCCGACTGTTTTCAGGCTGGAAGCACCCGCCTCCATTGCTTTTTCCTCTGGCCTCATGATCTCTGCAGCCAACAGAGCGGGAAGTATGAGGGGAGAGTGTAAAACGCAGAGCTCAGAGGATGGTGCGATCCGGAGAGCCGTGTTCCTAGACCTTCCATCTGCACAGCCCCAGTGCCAGTGCAGAGTGTGCTTTCAGAGCAGCCCAGTCTTTCCATGCCTCATCTTCACTGGAAAATAGGAAAAGACACGTCCCCTGCCTTAGTATTGCCTGCATGCTACCACTTGGCAGACCTTCAGGATTTTATGACAAATAGTAATGAATAATTAACTAATCATTTGAGCTGCTGAAGATAACAGCCTTGCCTCAGCTTGCACCATCCCAGACAGGCCTTGACAGTGTTTCCTCTCTTCGTAAAGGCTGGCTGAGATGCGGGCTCTCTCCGAACACCCGTGAGGCCATCAGGGAACTGGATCATTCCTTCCTGCATTCTGCTTCTCACTGGGCTGCTCGCAGGAGAGTGAGACAAATACAGCTGGTGACTCGACTCTCTCTCAGTCCTGCCGTGCTTTTCTATTGGAGACCAAAGTGTTGGGGGCCTACGACCTCCATGAGCTTCATTAGAGCAGTGGCTTGTCCCCTAGGGGACATTTGGCACTGTCTGGACACATTTTGATTGTCACAACTGGGAGAGGGAGTGTTGTTGCTACTGGCATTTAGTGGGTAAGGTCCAGGGATGCTGCTAAACATCGTACAGTGTGCAGGATGGGCCCCCACACCAAGAATTGTCTCGGCCCCAAATGTCCACCCTGCAGTAGAGTAGCAGAAGGATGTGTCTCCCCAACATGTTCCATTGCATCCTGGTGACTGTAGCTAACCCAGGACCAAAGAACCTTGGGCTCCCTCGAGTGGTGATTCACACTATGACAGCCAAGAAGGGCCCTTAGCTGCAGGGGGTAGGGCATGTGTGTGTGTGTGTGTGTGTGTGTGTGTGTGTGTGTGTGTGTGTGTAACAAGTCATTTCATTCATCACAAAATATGCTTTGGTTGATGGTGACAGCAATTTTCATAAATCATTAATGAGCCATTTTCTTCTCTCTATGTTGTTAATATCTATGCAGAGGCCTTTGAATTCAGAGAGCAGATTTCCTTCTGATTAGTCAAACAGAGTGTTTATTTTTTGAAATATGTTCTTCCCATTTAGAGTAGCACTTGAGTGTGAATTTGTGATTTCTTTCTGTTTGTTTTCTTCCTAAATGGAAACTCCAAGAGCTTCCATCACGTTTCCCAGTCCTTCTTTTGGAAGGAGAACATTAGAAGGTTCCAGGATGGATGGCTCAGAGATAATGCTTCCACTTACATTTTTGAAGGGATGAGGATAAGGGGGTGGAAGGTAATTTTAAGATTCCAATTCTGATCATATGAACCACAATGAGAGCAAATCTTGCATGGTCCTATGAATGTCTCTACAGTGAAGGCTTTGCAACGCACATCTTGTTTATGACAGATTATTTGGTTTCCCAACCAAGCAATATTCTTAATGGGTTATTTAAAATTTAACTGACTGTTCTCATTTATCTGTAGCCTGTCATCATGCCACTCCCATGTTCATATAATCATAATAATATCTATTGAGTACATTCCACATGACAGGTACTGTGTCACATTCATTAACTCATTCATTCTTCACAATAGTTGTATAGGGAAATACACCTGCATCTTTCACAGGAGGGGTTGGAGACAAAAAGATAAATAACTTCACAAGGTCGCTCAGCCAGCAAGTAAGAAAGTGGGAAAGGAGTCAAGGTTGGTCAGGTCCCAAAGCATGCTGACTATCCCACTGAGATCTTTAGGGTTCTGGTCCATCAGAACAGCTCTCCAAGGGGCCCTGGGGGTCTCAGGCAAGCACCCCACCTCCTCCATCCTGGCATCGTTCTTGTGATCCTTTCCTCCTAAGCTCTCACTCCTGAGGCCACTTCCTTGCTAGGCTCCATCGGCTGTTCTCCTCCTCAACTTCAGGTCTGTATGCCTGTTTTCTCATGAGAAACACCCTCCCTTTTTCCTCCAACACTTCAGGTTCTGTTTTTGTTCAAACCCACTTCTTACCACCACCATAAAGCCTTCTCTAATGTTTTCCATGTTGAAAATGTGCACCGTCTACGTTTGGACGAAAGCCTGGCTCCTTCCACACACAGCACTGCCTAAGAGATAATAAAATATATCTATGTCATGCACTGGGTTTACAATTTGAGGTCTCCGTACCTCCTTCATTACCTGCACAATAAGCTGAATCGATGGAATTAAAATACCCAGCCCACTTCACAGGATTCTTACCATACATAAATGAGATAATGGAAATGAAAACTTTTTGTAAATGTGAAGGCAAAGTTTGATTATCATCCTAGTCTCTCTATTTTCAATTTTTATTACTTTTATTTTTCTTTTCTCTGTCTATTCCCAGATTTTGTTCGGTCAGAAACACAGCCAGTCACTAGTGGTAGGGTTGGAGAGAAAGTGGTTTTTCTTTTCTTGATTTCAGAATTTCCAGCTGTAAAAATGCTACATGTTACAAGCAGCCTCAGACCTCATCGTAGATTGTGTTTTTAGAAAAGCAGGGAGAGGCTGGGCACCGTGGCTCACGTCTGTAATCCCAGCACTTTGGGAGGCCAAGGAGGGCGGATCACGAGGTCAGGAGATCGAGACCATCCTGGCTAACACGGTGAAACCCTGTCTCTACTAAAAATACAAAAAATTAGCCGGGCTTGGTGGCGGGCGCCTGTAGTCCCAGCTATTCGGGAGGCTGAGGCAGGAGAATGGCGTGAACCAGGGAGGCGGAGCTTGCAGTGAGCCGAGATGGCGCCACTGCACCCCAGCCTGGGCGACAGAGCAAGACTCCGTCTCAAAAAAAAAAAAAAAAAAAGGAGAAAATCAAATTACTTCAGTCATGTAAATGATCTCAATAGCATCTTACATCCCAGAAAATGCAGATTTTAATAAAATGTGGGAAAAATTCACTTAATGATTCCACTCTGCTAGGAGGGGAGGAATTAGAGATTTCCTTTGCTGTTAACAACATCACCATCCTGACATTGATGGGTGACAGAAACAGCTTTTTTTCCTAGGATATTTATTAAATACATAAGGGAAAAATCCTGTTAAATCTTCATTGAAATTATATTGGCTTTAGAAATTAATTTATAAAGAATTGACATCTTTACATATTGAATGTCTCCATCTAATAAAGTATAGCTCTCCATTTATCCAACTCTTCTTTTATATCTCTTAGTAATTATGCCCATAAAGTCTTTTGTATTTTCTGACATTTATTGCTGGGTAGCTGCAGCTTTTCTTGCTATTACTATAGGCAGTTTTTTATTTAAATTAAGCTTATTTCAATAAAATAAAATAATTAATTAGTAAAATAATAAAATCATAAAATAATTATTTTATGATTTAATTATTTAATTGAATTTTAATTCTCATGTGTATTTATTTAAATGTTTGCTATAGTTGTTTATTATTAAATTTTATTAAATTAAACATTATGGACAAACTTCCCTGTGTTTTGTGAAAGCGCTACCATTGTTTGAATATTAACATTGTAACATTTATGAAGCACATATTCAGCACACAGGAACCACTACAATCAGCCTTTGAAACAAATGAATGTGACATTGTCTCTGCCTTTGGGAAGTGTTGCATAACTTTAAAACATGATAATAACTAAAAGCATAATTAATACAGTAAACTGATTGGCTATGGCCTTGTGCTAGAATCCCAGAACTTTCTAATAAATGCGAACACCTATTCTATGAGCCTAGAGGCCCCATAGTCCCTGTGGTCAGGAACGCCTCACTTTTAAGTATGAAAAATTCTCCCAATTTATAGTCACTTTAACTAAGAACTCTAAAAGCCAAAGATAAGAATTCGATAGGCCTGTGTTTCTCTTACTGGTTACTCACACTCTGGAAGACTCCCGTGATGGATTCAAGAATACCACACCGTGGCCAAGCGTGGTGGCTCACGCCTATAATCCCAGCACTTTGGGAGGCACAGGCGGATTGATCACGAGGTCAGGAGATCGAGACCATCCTGGCTAACACAGTGAAACCCCGTCTCCACTAAAAATACAAAAAATTATCTGGGCGTGGTGGTGGGCGCCTGTAGTCCCATCTGCTGGGGAGGCTGATGCAGGAGAATGGCGTGAACCTGGGAGGCGGAGCTTGCAGTGAGCAAAGATCGCGCCACTGAACTCCAGCCTGGTTGACAGAGTGAGACTCTGTCTCAAATAAAAAAAGAAAAAAAAGAAAAAAGAATACCATACCGTGATTCAGCATAATATACTGGGGTGATCAGCAGAAACCAAAGAATATATTTTATGCATCAGACTGAAACACTGATTGTGTATTAAAATGTTTTGACTAATTTAACTTGCAAATAATTTAAAACACCTATATTAAGATAACTAGGGATACCTTACGAGCTGGAATGTGAAATTTCCATTTCTATTTAAGAAAAGGTGTTAGGACACTCTGCCCAGGAGGTTCCCAATCAGTCTCCTCTGCCTTTGGTGTCTTCAGGGGAAATGCCTTTGATGCCTCAGAAGAAATTATCAATAACATGTGTATACGAGACCCATCTGAATCCAGTTCTCCCCTTGCTTTTGCTATTCCCTCGTTGCTCTTTGGACTCTTCAGGAAGATACCATAATGCCATTAATACATCTTTTTACCTGCTCCAGTGATCCTAGAGCACCCATTTAAGATCTGGTGGAATAACTGCCCCAGGCAAAGTTTCCACAACTTAGGGTTTACAATTTGAGATCTCTGTGCCTCCTTCATTACCTGGAAAATAAGCTGAATAGATGGAATTAAACTCCCCAGCCCACTTCACAGGATTCTTACCATACATAAAAGAGATGATGGAATGGGCTGCCGACGCTGGAATGCAGAGCATGGCATTTGGTTTCCTGTGTGCTATGTTAGTACTATATCCAGAAGGGGTGAGCTGATTGATGAAATGTGGAGGGGAAGCAACACATTTTTGCAAGTAGTTCCACAGTGGAAGAAAGACTTGAGCCAGAAGGACTCCTGCCTGCTGCTGATAGAGGCTGATTTGTAAGATGAGGCTTGGCAGAGAGTATCAATTCTGAGCTGAATTTTACAAAGTCGATTAGTTGGCTATGACACATCTATCAGCAAGTCCTGTGTATTTTTCTTTTGGATTATTTCTTCCTATCACCTGTGTTCCTCCATTCCTATTGCCACCTCATAGTTGGATTTCTTCAACGGATTGATTCATTCATGTTCTCATTCAATAAACATTTAATCAACTCTGTGCTGATTGCTCTGCCAAGCTCACAGTTCCCTCAAGAACTCATCCCGAGGGAGAAAAAAATGAAGAATCAATTACCAATTGGTGGTGTAAAGACAATTGCAGAGAACAGTGTGGGATGCTATGGGACTGTGGAGAAGATTGAGCTTATCCAGCCTTGGGGGTCAGGGAGACTTGATATCTAATTACTGAAGAACAAGAGGGTGCACGGAGGAAGGGAAAAGAAGGTAGGATCCTCTAAGCCAAAAGAAAAGCTGCAGATAAACAGAGACATATAAAGTTCTGGTGTGGAGCTAGGGTCCTAAAGACTAGAGAAAATTTGGAATAAATGGAACAAGATAGGGAAAGGAGTAAGAAGTGAAGTTGGAATAACAAGCAGAGACCTGGGCAATGGAAGGCCTTGTATGTTACACTAAGGAATTTGGATTTCATTATCCTTAGGGCAATGAGGAGCCATCGAAGGATTTAAAGCAGGGGAGAGACACTATCAAATTTGTGTTTCAGAAAGTTCACTGTAATTTCAGTGTAGGAAATGGATTATCTGCATACTAATTTATTTAAAATTTCATTATTATAATTACATACAGGTCTATACATAGAATATGATTGATGGTCATTTATTATATTGAGTTCAGGATTTGTGTGTGTCTGTGTTTTTCTTTTTTCAAATCAAATAAGATCTAACTATCTGCAATGGAAATAGCCCTCTGTTTTTTTTTATTATACTTTAGGTTTTAGGGTACATGTGCACAATGTGCAGGTTTGTTACATATGTATACATGTGCCATGTTGGTGTGCTGCACCCATTAACTCGTCATTTACATTAGGTGTATCTCCTAATGTTATCCCTCCTCCCTCCCACCACCCCACAACAGGCCCTGGGGTGTGATGTTCCCCTTCCTGTGTCCAAGTGTTCTCATTGTTCAATTCCCACCTATGAGTGAGAACATGTGGTGTTTGGTTCTTTGTCCTTGCTATAGTTTGCTGAGAATGATGGTTTCCAGTTTCATCCATGTCCCTAAAAAGGACATGAACTCATCATTTTTTATGGCTGCATAGTATTCCATGGTGTATATGTGCCACATTTTCTTAATCCAGTCTATCATTATTGGACATTTGGGTTGGTTCCAAGTCTTTGCTATTGTGAATAGTGCCGCAATAAACATACATGTGCATGTGTCTTTATAGCAGCATGAATTATAGTCCTTTGGGTATATACTCAGTAATGGGATGGCTGGGTCAAATGGTATTTCTGTTCTAGATCCCTGAGAAATGGCTACACTGACTTCCACAATGGTTGAACTAGCTTACAGTCCCATCAACAGTGTAAAAGTGTTCCTATTTCTCCACATCCTCTCCAGCACCTGTTGTTTCCTGACTTTTTAATGATCGCCATTCTAACTGGTGTGAGATGGTATCTCATTGTGGTTTTGATTTGCATTTCTCTGATGGCCAGTGATGATGAGCATTTTTTCATGTGTTTTTTGGCTGCGTAAATGTCTTCTTTTGAGAAGTGTCTGTTCATATCCTTTGCCCACTTTTTGATGGGGTTGTTTGTTTTTTTCTTGTAAATTTGTTTGCGTTCTTAGTAGATTCTGGATATTAGCCCTTTGTCAGATGAGTAGATTGCAAAAATTTTCTCCCATTCTGTAGGTTGCCTGTTCACTCTGGTGGTAGTTTCTTTTGCTGTGCAGAAGCTCTTTAGTTTAATTAGATCCATTTGTCAATTTTGGCTTTTGTTGCCATTGCTTTTGGTGTTTTAGACATGAAGTCCTTGCCCATGCCTATGTCCTGAATGGTATTGCCTAGGTTTTCTTCTAGGGTTTTTATGGTTTTAGGTCTAACATGTAAGTCTTTTTTTTTTTTTTTTTTTTTTTTTTTTTTTTTTTGAGACGGAGTCTCGCTCTGTCACCCAGGCTGGAGTGCAGTGGCGTGATCTCTGCTCACTGCAAGCTCCACCTCCTGGGTTCACGCCATTCTCCTGACTCAGCCTCTCCAAGTAGCTGGGACTACAGGCGCCCGCCACCACGCCCGGCTAATTTTTTGTATTTTTAGTAGAGACGGGGTTTCACCGTGGTCTCGATCTCCTGACCTCGTGATCCGCCCGCCTCGGCCTCCCAAAGTGCTGGGATTACAAGCGTGAGCCACCGCGCCCGGCCAACATGTAAGTCTTTAATCCATCTTGAATTAATTTTTGTATAAGGTGTAAGGAAGGGATCCAGTTTCAGCTTTCTATATGTGGCTAGCTAATTTTCCCAGCACCATTTATTAAATAGGGAATCCTTTCCCCATTGCTTGTTTTTGTCAGGTTTGTCAAAGATCAGATAGTTGTAGATATGTGGCTTTATTTTTGAGGGCTCTGATAGGTTCCATTGGTCTATATCTCTGTTTTGGTACCAGTACCATGCTGTTTTGGTTACTGTAGCCTTGTAGTATAGTTTGAAGTCAGGTAGCGTGATGCCTCCAGCTTTGTTCTTTTGGCTTAGGATTGACTTGGCAATGCGGGCTCTTTTCTGGTTCCATATGAACTTGAAAGTAGTTTTTTCCAATTCTGTGAAGAAAGTCTTTGGTAGCTTGATGGGGATGGCATTGAATCTATAAATTACCTTGGGCAGTATGGCCATTTTCACAATATTGATTCTTCCTATCCATGAGCATGGAATGTTCTTCCATCTGTTTGTATCCTCTTTTATTTCATTGAGCAGTAGTTTGTAGTTCTCCTTGAAGAGGTCCTTCACATCCCTTGTAAGTTGGATTCCTAGGTATTTTATTCTCTTTGAAGCAATTGTGAATGGGAATTTACTCATGATTTGGCTGTCTGTCTGTTATTGGTGTATAAGAATGCTTGTGATTTTTACACATTGATTTTGTATCCTGAGACTTTGCTGAAGTTGCTTATCAGCTTAAGAAGATTTTGGGCTGAGACGATGGGGTTTTCTAGATATACAATCATGTCATCTGCAAACAGGGATGATTTGATTTCCTCTTTTCCTAATTGAATGCCCTTTATTTCCTTCTCCTGCCTAATTGCCCTGGCCAGAACTTCTAACACTATGTTGAATAGGAGTGGTGAGAGAGGGCATCCCTGTCTTGTGCCAGTTTTCAAAGGGAATGCTTCCAGTTTTTGCCCATTCAGTATGATATTGGCTGTGGGTTTGCCATAGATAGCTCCTATTATTTTGAGATACATACCATCAATACCTAATTTATTGAGAGTTTTTAGCATGAAGGTTGTTGAATTTTGTCAAAGGCCTTTTCTGCATCTATTGAGATAATCATGTGGTTTTTGTCATTGATTCTGTTTATATGCTGGATTATGTTTATTGATTTGTGTTATGTTGAACCAGCCTTGCATCCCAGGGATGAAGCCCACTTGATCATGGTGGATAAGCTTTTGATGTGCTGCTGGATTCGGTTTGCCAGTATTTTATTGATGATTTTTGCATCGATGTTCATCAGGGATATTGGTCTAAAATTCTCTTTTTTTGTTGTGTCTCTGCCAGGCTTTGGTATCAGGATGATGCTGGCCTCATAAAATGAGTTAGGGAGGATTCCCTCTTTTTCTATTGGTTGGAATAGTTTCAGAAGGAATGGTACCAGCTCCTCCTTGTACCTCTGGTAGAATTCGATTGTGAATCCATCTGATCCTGGACTTTTTTTGGTTGGTAAGCTATTAATTATTGCCTCAATTTCAGAGCCTGTTATTGGTCTATTCAGAGATTCAACTTCTTCCTGGTTTAGTCTTGGGAGGGTGTATGTGTCAAGGAATTTATCCGTTTCTTCTAGATTTTCTAGTTTATTTGCGTAGAGGTGTTTATAGTATTCTCTGATAGTAGTTTGTATTTCTGTGGGATTGGTGGTGACATCCCCTTTATCATTTTTTATTGTGTCTATTTGATTCTTCTCTCTTTTCTTCTTTATTAGTCTTGCTAGGGGTCTATCAATTTTGTTGATCTTTTCAAAAAACCAGCTCCTGGATTCATTGATTTTTTGAAGGGTTTTTTGTGTCTCTATCTCCTTCAGTTCTGCTCTGATCTTAGTTATTTCTTGCCTTCTGCTAGCTTTTGAATGTGTGTACTCTTGCTTCTCTAGTTCTTTTAATTGTGATGTTAGAGTGTCAATTTTAGATCTTTCCTGCTTTCTCTTGTGGGCATTTAGTGAGAAATAGCCCTCTTTCAAAGGGTGTTGACATCAACTCATTCAAACTAAACTATCATTTTTTTAAATTTAATTTTGTAAATAGGTAATATATTAAAGTGGTTCAAAATTCAAAATGTGCAAAGGCTATGCAGTGAATAGTGTAACTTCCACCCTGTTCCCTGGATATCCAGTTCATCTTCCCAGAACCAATGTTATTAGCTCCTAATATGTTTTTCCATAGAAATGCTGTACTTATGTGTATGCTCATGTATTCTCTATTAGCCTTTTTAAGATCAATGGCAGCATACAGTACACATTGCCCTTGGCGTTTTCTTTCTCACATGACAATTTTATTTGAATGTCTTTTTATGTCAGTATCTAGAATTGTCTCATTCATTGTTATGGTTGTACATTGTTCAATTATGGACCTGTACTATAATTTATTTAGCCATCTTCCAAAAATGGGCATTCCAGTTGTTTTAAGACTTTTGATTTTGCAAACAATTCTGCAATTAATAATGTTGCCATTGCCATTTCACACATGTACAGGTGCATCAATAGGATAAATTTCTCAAAATGGGATGGCTGGGTCAGAGTATGTTCTTCGGTACTTTTGGCGGATATGGGCAAATTGTCCCCTATTGAAAACGTAGCAATTTGTAGCCCTACTGGAAGTGCTTCCATTTGCCAACATAATGTGCTGTCAAACTCTGGGATCTCTGCAATCTAATAGCTGAAACAATTTTATCTTACTTTATTTTTAATTTGAATTTTCAAATTAAATGAGTGAGGCTGCATGTTATAAGTGAGGCTGAGCATCCTTTCACATGAATAACAGCCAATTAATACTTTGTCCTTTGAACTAGGTGTTGATATTTTATTTTAATTTTCCTAGTGCATTATTGGCTTTTTGTGCCTTGATTTGTAGAAGTTCTTTGGATATTAGAGAAATTAATTATATGTCTATATAAGTTGAAAACATTTTTGCAGGTTTGTCCTTTGTCTTTTTACTTTGTTTGTGGTGATTTTTGCTTTCCAGAAAAACTTTATTATTAAGTAGTTGAATTAAACCACCTTTTATGCTATAGGCTTTTGGATTCTGTGTCATAGCTTAGAAAGTCTTTCCCAACATAAGAATGTTTTTAAAAGCCAAGTGATTTTAACTTTCATGCCTTAAATGATAAAAAAAAAATGCCGAGTAGTTACTCCAGGTACTTTTGTAACTTCAGTTTTTATTAGGTGAATCATATGAAATCACCAATATTTGATAATTTTTGACCTACAGAAATAGTATTATGATCAAATCTAGTACATTCAATGCTTTGATCCATTTGGAATTTATTCTGCAATATATGAGGTCAGGTCCAACTTGTTTTTGCAGATGCCAATCCAACTGAATTATCCATCTTTTCCTACTGTTTATTAATGATACCTCTTGATACTAATTTTCCAAATGAACTTGTATATGTTTTTTATTTTCAAAACTCTCCCATTGATCTGCCTGCCCATTCAAATGTTGTATTAATTATTTAGATTCTATGTTTTAATATCTCATAATTCTTTTTTAGAATGTTCCTCTTTTTAAAAAATTTTTCCAAGTGAATTTAGAATTTTCTAGTCTAGTTCCCTAAAAATGAATGATAATCTTGTTTACACTTTTGTTAAGGTCACTTTGAATGTATAGCTTACCTGAGAGTTAACTGCCCTTTTTTTGATGGTACATTTTCTGAAGTAGCTTCTTAACTGTTTCCAGCCTCTCAATTCTCTTCTCTAATCCGTTCATTCTGCAGTCTGCCACCTGACTAATCTGCCTAAACATCATCTTCATTAAATCATATCCCTGAGTTTCCCTAATCCACACGTTTTGTTTTCATCTTTCTCCTTTTAGAAATCTGCCATGTCCTCCTCTCACCCCTCCACTAACTAAAAGCCTTGATAAATCCACTTGTTCATCCAGTTCACATCCTCAAGTGAACTCTCACCTGGCTGTTGCAACATACCACTTTTCCCTCCCTTCCATGAATCACTGCTCTACCTCACTAGTTAATACTAAATAATGCATGACTTTTGTTACATCACACATGTTTAACTTGAGTGACTTAGGTTTCAAAAGCAGACAATTACATGTTTATTACATTAAACCTCACATTTCTGTGGTTGAAATAATGATACACACTTAGATTTTTATTACTTTGCACCTGCATCTGCCTTAAATTCCTGTGTGTCTCCATTATATATCTCTATTAATTCATTCAATCTGTCACCAAATATGTATTGCAGGCCTACCATGTGCCAGGCATCCTGAAAGTCATCAGATATTTGTATCAGTCAAATTAAGCAGCAGTAACAAATAACCCCCAATCATGGAGGCTTACAACCATAAAGGTTTATTTTTTGCTCATATTACATGCCTGTTCCCACTCAGCTTGACTCTGCTCTAAGTCTTCATTTCAGAATTCAATTCCTTCCAGGTTCGAGGAGCAGCCCTGTCTGGGATATGCTGGTGTCTTGGCATAGGGGAAAAGCAGTAGGGAGACCATATGAAAACCTTTAAAGCTTCTGCTCAGAATGACACATGTCAATTCCACTTATATTTTATTGGTCAAAGCAAGGCATGTGACTAAGCTTTGGGACTGGAACTATAACATTCTTGTAGGGATGGATTCCGTAGTGAAAGGTACAGAATATTTTTAACAAATAGAACAATTACCACAGCAATAAAGTGGTGGAAAAGGCAAATATAGAACTGATGTTACAGAGCTTACCAGCTAGCAGAAAATGCAAACATTAGCCAAATAATAGCCCAGTTGTGACAAGTGCTTCAAAGGAGTAAGAGAAAATGATAAGAAAACGTAAAATAGGTAAGTCATCATAGTCTAGGTGGCTTAAAAGACCCTGTTTTCACTACCACTAAGAAACATTTGAGAGTTAACAAAAATTAACTAGGCGAGAGACAGGGTTACCTCCTGGTCAAATGCTTCGAATAACTTGATGTCATTCAAACCTCTTGGATGTGTTAATTTGACCAAGATGAGCAGAATTAGCACGCTTCTATTGTGCAGATTGTCTGCAGCTAAATAACAACATAATCTTCTCAGAGGTTCACTGTTCCACAATTCCTTATTAATATGTTTTCCTCATTTGACAAGTCAGGTCTGACTTTACAATTACATTATTGTATTGACAATTGTACTGGTTTTGAGGAGTCCTAAATGACAACTTGTATTTGGACTGGAATCTACTTTCCTACAAATGGCAACTTGTGGGTCTTCTTATTTACACTACCTATATGTTTGTAGAACATGTGTAATATATGTTGTATTTTTTTTTTTGAGACGGAGTCTTGCTCTGTCACCAGGCTGGAGTGCAGTGGTGCGATCTCGGCTCACTGCCTCCCGGGTTCAAGCGATTCTCCTGCTTCAGGCGCCTGAGTAGCTGGGACTACAGGTGCCCACTGTGCCCAGCTAATTTTTGTATTTTTGGTAGAGATGGGGTTTCACCATGTTGGCCAGAGTGGTCTCGATCTCCTGACCCTGTGATCCACCAGCCTCAGACTCCCAAAGTGCTGAGATTACATGCATAAGCCACTGCGCCCGGCCAATATTGTATTTTCTTTTTGTTATAAAAATTTACCGCTATTTGCTAAAGAAGTGGGCAGTAATTATGGAGCAGGGGAATAATGTCACCATTTCAAATGGGAATGTACCCTATCCCTAACATGTAATTTTTAGACCATTTCTACTTTCCTAAGACAATATTACTCTCAATGATTTACTAAGAAATAAGTGAGTAAACTAATAATGATGCTATGTTCTTAGTCTTGTTTTCTTAACGGATGCCTCGGAAGAGAGCCTTTGTCATTCCGTCTCCATACCATATGTCTCTGTTGACATTAAAGTGCTTAGTTCCAAATGAGTTGGCTTCATTCAAGCATCTTAATTCAAGAGTAGATGATTAGATCTTAAGCTAAAAACCTATTAGGATGTAAGCACTTGTATTTTTGAAAAGTATTAAGGGAACATCATAGTGTGGTTGCAGATAAATCCTCCCTATCTAGTAGTGGGTTGGCAGAAATCTCATTTGATCTTCAAACATGACAGACTAGCTTCATGTCAAAATTAAACACAGAATGAGAAACCTGCCAGTGTTTGTTATACAGTATACACACACTGGATCATGTCTGTTTTTATCCTTTGCTGGGAGTCATTTCGGTGATCCTGTCTTTGAGCACGGATAGTCAGAGAAGACCCAGTGTCCTTTAAACACACAAAAGATACCCTGAACAAGATTCTGAGATCAGGGTGGGAACCCACCTCACTGGGAGTTCTAAAATGAATGCCACACAGTGGTGGGCTTATGTACCCATAAGGTTTCTTAACAGGCACCGTGCTACAAAGTAATCAAAGTGGAAAAAGACAAATCACATTCCAAATACTTTCAATCCGTTTGAGAAAGCACGTACTGATCTAAATAAAACCCAGTGCTATGATTGTTCCTGCTTTTATTTAACCACATGTGTGGCCCAAACTAATAGGATTCTCCCCCTTCTCCTCCCTGCTTCCAGTTAATTTGTTTTAGTCCCTATGTAATCCTGTCATCAGCAGGGCACAGTGATCTTCATACAGGGAATGTGAAAATCATTTGATAACCATCTGCCTAAAGTTTTGGCAGATATTTGTTTAGCTTACAGAGCTACTACCAAGTTGGGACTCCTCATCAGGAGTAGACATGTCTACTAGGGAATAGGGCCAAATATGAAGTCCCAGGGTTGAGATTTTCTCATTATACTCTGACAGATGACCTGTAGATGACTGTACCACTCCTGAAGAAGGAAACACAAGATTGATATATCATTACCTAACTTCAAAAGCACCTGCTACTTCCTTCCTTCTTTCCCTTCCTTTCCTTTCCTTTCCTTCCCCTCCCTCCCTCCGTCCCTTCCTTCCTTCCTTCCTTCCTTCCTTCCTTCCTTCCTTCCTTCTCCCTCTGTCTCTCCCTCCTTCCATCCTTCTTTATCTCCATCCCTCCCTCCTTCCTACTTTCCCTCCTTCTTTCTTCTTTCTTTTCTTTTTTAATGTAAAAAATATCATGGATATAATGAAACAGTAAGGGTGGGTTTTGATTAAAACTGCTTGGGGAATTTTAGTAGCTCATACCTCTAACTGTACAACCCCTCAGTGTGTTACCTCTTGGTTCACATCAATGTTGACAGCTCCTTTATTACTCATTAGAAACACGAATAACCACAAAGGAATAAGGCTTTATGAGAACAGAAATGCAAATTGCTGCTAGAGAAAAAGTCAGATCTGTATGTCAAAGTAGTTATTGACTTAAACATGAAAACCTGAAAAATGAGAGCAGACATCCCGGATTAACTTGTATTGATAATGCCTCTTAACTGCATCCTCCCCCCAGCCCCAAGGGGCTTTGAGTACCATAAAGATATTACATGTTCCAGACATACAAATTAAAACAGGACGACAGGTTCAGAACTTGCAAAAAAAATAAGGTCATGCTTTAAATAAATGGGGCTTCATGAAAATAAAAATTTTCATGAAAATTCAGATCAAAACATTAAGAACTAAGACTATAGTGGGAAACTCAAGCTGCCTTTCAACAGAAATATCCCCATTAGGACAAGTTTTCACATTCTATGTTAAGTGGGGGATTACAGCCCCCTTGAGTTACTGAAGTTTAATCAAATTATACAAGCAAGCTCTAAAATATTATGATTTGTATGTGGCAACTGGATATTTGGATGCTAGTTCGATATTTGATGATGCTTAGAAACTATTGTCAAACTTATGTTCGGCCTGAAGTGGTATCGTGGGTTTTGTTTTGTTTTTTTAAGTGCTTACCTTTTACAGATACATACTTTAAACATCTTTATATTTTAGAGATACAAACTAAGATGTTTATGAATAATTGGCCAAGAGTTGATCAATGTTGAAACTGGGTGGTGGGCACATTAAGGTTCAATATATTATTCTATATTTCTATGTTTAAAATGCTTCATAATAAAATTTCAAAAGAAATACTGTGAAATATCAGGTATACAAAGATGTAATAAAGAATAATCTGGTGAACACCTATCGATCCACCATGCAGCTGAAGATTTAAAACATATAAATGTTGTTGAAAAATTATAAAGTGACTCTTCTACCTCAATTATCTGGCTACCTTTGTGGTGTCCCACTGGGAGGGTAGGAGCTGGTGTCGACTCATTAAAATTAGTAACACCTCAAATGTTTCCTCCAGCTGGCTATAGCAGACCTGGATTCAAGCTTCACCGAGGCAATGTGGTGCCAGCACCTGGACCAAAATCCCTGCTCTAAATAGTTGTGTGACCCCTTGTAAAGTTCCAAATTTCTGTGAGTCTCATTTGTGAAAAATATAATTAGTGATACCACCCCTGAAAATGTATTCAAAGCATGGCAGACAATGTCTGTAAATCACATGGCTGGCACTGGGTAAAGTGTAGCTGTTTTCTTCAATGTTTTAAAATAAGACATCTGGACATTTCCCAACTGAAATGTATGAGAATCTCTGAAGAAACAGTAAATAGATACTTCATGGCCAGTTGATAAATAAAACAAAGCCCAGTTTTTGCCACTTATAAAAGAAAAGAAAATCACCTTGAAAGTGTTTTAGTAGTTCCCAGGAATCAGGAGGACAAAGTTAGAGAATTTATGAGTTTGTGTTGGGGGGCAGTGCTGTAACATCTGATTTAAAGGGAGTCTGTCAATGCAGTGTAGGGGGCTACTTAGAACTGAACAAGGTTTATTATAAATAAAGATCGGAGTACACAGAGTGGGGAGGTTTTCAAAGTAAAGAATAAATGATCTTTTGAAATTATCTGTTATTCTAAGAAAGGGTGATAAATGAAGACAGGATAGTAGACTTGGGGAAAGTTCTTGAAACTAACTATAATATTATCTTCAACTTCAGCTTCTTGGGCAAGAGTTTCCTGGAAAAGTAACGTTAGGTCAATGCAGTTTGAAGAGTAAAGTTGTGTTGATGTAAGCAGTAGGTTGAGTGGGTATAGATGTTTTCTTTTCCCAGTTATACAGAGGGCTTTAATGAGAATGAAACCATCATTCTCAGCAAAGTATCACAAGGACAGAAAACCGAACACTGCATGTCCTCACTCATAGGTGGGAATTGAACAAAGAGAACACATGGACACAGGGAGCGGAACATGACACACTGGGGCCTGTCGGAGTGTGGGGGGCTGGGAGAGGGACAGCATTAGGAGAAATACCTAATGTAAATGACGAGTTAATGGGTGCAGCAAACCAGCATGGCACATGTATACCTAGGTAACAAACCTGCACATTGTGAACATGTACCCTATAACTTAAAGTATAATAATTTAAAAAAATAATTATTTTATTTATTTATTTATTTATTTATTTATTTATTTTTAATCGAGATGGAGTCTTGCTCTGCTGCCCAGGCTGGAGTGCAGTGGCGTGATCTCGACTCACTTGCAACCTCTGCCTCCTGGGTTCAAATGATTCTCATGCCTCAGCCTCCCGAGTAGTTGGGACTGCAGGCATGCACCACCATGTCTGGCTAATTTTTTTGTATTTTTAGTAGAGATGGTGTTTCACCTTGTTGGCCAGGCTGGTCTCAAACTCCTGACCTCAGGCGATCCACCCGCTTCAGCCTCCCAAATTGCTGGGATAACAGGTATAAGCCACTGTACCCAGTCGAGAAATATTTTTGTCTGTTTTGACTTTTGTTTTTCAGCCCCAGCATGAACAGGGATTATATAATAAAAAATGATGCATTTCAACAAAATTAACTTCCTTTATGATCACACTTTCAACTCATGCATTCTCTATTGCTTTTTACCATCTCATTTGAATATTTCTGACTGTCTTTAGAATGCTATTATAGCTTTATGCCAGTGATCCTCAACTTCGCCTGCAAATTGAACTCATTTGAGAAGATGTTTGATGTCCTGAAGCCCAGGTTCCATCTTAGGCCAATTAAATCAGAATATCTGGAGTGGTGCATAGGCATCAGTAAGTTTAAGCTCTCTCAGTGATTCCAATGTGCACATAAGTTTGAGAACCACCACTTGAAGCACAGTTGGAGAAATAAAATTTGGGGGGAATTATGAGACTTTGGTTGGACCCTGACACTAACTACTGACGTCTGAATATTGAAGCAACTTTCTGATGCCATTAAATATTAGTAGAAAATATTAGTAATGACACAATATTATATACAAACATCCTGCCCTTTAAGGTCTGGGAATTAAATTGCATCAAATTGCATCAAATTTTTCAGGAACTTAAAGTTTCATGGTAACCTTCAATCTTTGATCATCCACCCCAGCAACTTCCTTTTCTTCACTGTCTCATAGTGCTGTTCCTTTATTCTACCCTAGCATTGACTCAAACTGGGAGCAACTCCCTTTCTTTGATTTGTATGCATATTCATCCCTCTATCTCCCAATCCTCACTTGAGCAATATTTATGCAGGTGTAGCAGACATTGCTGGAGGTTGGAAAAATGAATGGGAAAATTGCAAAAACATAAAAATCTTAATGTCAGGTATTAGATACCAGCGATCCATGGGATGACAAGTTCTTTGCCCACCTTGCTTGCTGTGCTGCTACCACCCTACACACCTCTGTGCTCCCACTCTATTTCTTATTTGCCCCTCTTTCAAGAGAAAATGAAAAGTCCTACCCTTGTCTTATTCAGTACACTGCGTTTGTTTCCAGCCTCATTACCACACTTATCTTTGGTATTCCCTTTGCATATGCAAAGATTCATTAAAATCCTTTGATAGACAATAAAGCATTTCCTCTGAATAGCACCTTCTCCATCCCAACTAGATTTTTTAAGATAAAGAAAGCACTGGAGAAATACTACTACCACTCTCATGGGAATTATGACAATCCCTTTCAACTCTTAGAATATATAAATAGTCAAATCAATTCAGATTTTAAATAAAAATGGTTTTTTGGATACAATCATTTAGTTCCTTGTTTCAGCCAATAATTATGCCTACCGCCATAGATACCACAAGATACAAACTTAATAAGGAATGAAAAATCTTTCAGGAAGCATCAGTTTATTGAGGACATTAAGACAGATTCGTATGGCATAGTTAAGTTATACATAATAGAAGAGACTAATTTTGTGTACAGTGAACTCATTCCCCAAGAATTGGTTTTGCTTTATTGATAGTCACTTTCTGTGATCCATATTTTCACACTGTATAATGTTTGCAAAGAACCAGGCTTTTTCTCAATCCCATCTATGGTTACATATATGGTCAAACCACAAGTTATTTACTTTTTTGATTCTCAGTCAAGTTTTCTATAACTTCATTGATAGAAAGCCAGATCAGTATAGGCTAAAGAATCAATAGAGGGCTTCCAATTTCAGGGTAGGTACCTTGATCAGCCTTCCTTCTATGCATAATTTAAAAACTTGTCTAAATATGTGAAAAAGCATCATCTTAAATCGATCAATGAACTCTGAAAAAAGAAAATAAATTTCAGCCTAGGAACTGGGATCATTTGTTGAAACAAATGAACATGAACTCTTGTTTTTATGACTTCTAAGATACTGGGAATGGGAGACAAATCCCAGAGTCCACCAAGGTGGGGAGTCCACATGCCTGTATCCCAAAGAATTATACTCTCAGAATAAAAGTGAACTAATTAATGCAGCTATTTCTCTTCACTCCCACTCTCAACCAGAAAACTACAAAGAAAATATACAGCTTTTAATGGTGGTGCAGAGCAAAGGTGAGAAAAGAAAAAGAAATCACTACTGAGAACTTATAGCCACAGCTTGTCTGAGATTTACAGCCTGAATTCACACTCATTTAGTGGTTTTAAAAACCTCAAGCCAAGAATTTAATTGAGAGTGACCCCACACTAATTGTACCACCGGGTGAATGATAGAAATAAATGTAGATCCTCTCTGAAGGACACATCTTCTTTCCAAGCTCTAAAGAACTCCCACGAATACAATTCCGAGAATATGGAGCATACTGCAATAAAACTTTACTAAATGCACAAGGAAATAATGCACAATGAGCAATAACTAAAAACAAACAGGGCAGACATAGATTCATAAGGACTTCAGGTCATGGAAGTTTCAGACCCAGGCTATTAAAAAATTATGTGTAATATTAAAGAAATAAGTTGCAAACTTGAAAATATGAAATAGAAACAATAAACTATAAAACATAACCAAACAGACTTTCAAAGAACTTCATTGAACTTATGAAATATAAGATTCTTATGATAAAAATGCCTCAAGCATATAAGGAATTTCTGTGTTGGTTTATTCATATGTGATAAAAGCATATTGGTTCTGAATAAATATAGATGTTCTTATCCATTAGAGATGACTACTAAGGTATTTTCAAGGGAAATGTTATTGCAGATGGAATTACGTGATATCGGAGATCTGTCTGAAAATTTTGCTAAGAAAAATGTGTTTAAAGTGTGTAGGTAGAAAAAGATAAAATAAGATTGTTAAAATGATGATTATTAAAGTTGAGTAATGCGCAGAAGTTGTTTTTATTAATACTATTCCCTGTACTCTTGTGATGTCTTTAAAATTACATAATAATACGTTCATTTATTTAGGAGACAGAATATATTTATGTAGCTAGTATGGGCCCAGATATTGTTAGTGCTCACTACATAATTTTTAGATATGATTTTAAAATGTATGATTATTCTGTTTTCAAGTCATATTATTATATATATGACACACATATAAATTTTCACTGGCCGCTACAAACCAAAAGTAGATGTTATACAGGAAAGAAATGAAATGGATGAGTTTGACAGTACAGTAATGAAAGCCGAAAAGAAAATTTGTGAACTGTAAAAGAGATTTGTAGAAATTATCCAGAAAGAAGCATAGGATAACAAAACAATAGTAAAAATAAACAAAGACACAGACATGTGGGGTGTAATGAGAACACGTAATGTAGGTTGGACTGGAGTCCCAGAAGGATAAGACAAGGGGAATTAAGCAGAGACAGTATCTGAAGAGATAATGGCTAAGGATTTTTCAGAACTGATACAATGTTCCAACCCCTAGATTCAAGCCCAATTAATCCTAAACAGTATAATTAAAAAGAAATCCATACTAGACACACTATTGTGAAACTGAAAACATAACATACAAACAAAACCAAAATCAAAATGAGGAAATTACCTTAAAAGGAGCCAGACAGCAAAGGCACGTTCTTTGGGTGAGCAACAGTCTGAAAGCACCTACATCAGCAATGAAAGCTGGAAGAGGGCGATTATGTCTCCAACATGCTGAAAGAACTTGGAATTCTATGCCTAGTGGAAATGTACTTCAGAAATGAAGATTAAATCAATACATTTTCATACACACAAAATCTGAGCCAGTGTGTTACCAGAAAACTCTCTAATAGCTATTCTAAAGGATGTTATTTAGGCATCAAGAAAATGTTCCCCAGTCAAACACTAAAGATGCAAGAAGAAGAGAATGAAAAGTGACAAATATGTAAGTGAATAGAAATAAGTATTGGGTGTATAAAACAATAGTGTCAGGCTAATCTCATTTGAGAACACAGCATAAATCCTAAACAAAATTTCATAAAACCAAACCAGCAGTGCTCCAAAAAAAATAGAACATAATGACCAAATTAGACTAATTTCAGAAATGCAAGGTTGGTTTAATATTTGAAAATTAAAACTTGTAAATTTAGAAATTAATGTACACATTGACAGATTAAAGGAGAAAAATCGAATGATCATCTAAATAGAAGCCAGAGTATTTGCTAAAATTTAATACTCATTTTATGATCTAAATTCTAAAAAAGATCAAAATTTCTTTTGCCAACAGGCAATAGGAGGTAACTTCCTTAACCCAATAAAAGGCGTCTATAGAAACTTACAGTAAATATTATAGTTAATGATAATAATGGTAAGAACACTCTCTTGAAGATCAGGAAAAAGAGAAAAATGCCCGCTATCACTCTTTTCCTTCAAACTTGTACTGTAGATTCTAGCCATCACAATAATAAAAAAATAGAAATGATTAAAATTATCACTATTTGTAATGATATGTATGATTATCAAAATAGAAGACCCCCAAAATATACAGGTTAATTATTAGAATTAATAAAAGAGTTTGGCAAGTTTGCCAAATAAAAACCAATACAGAAAAATCAACTACATTCCTATATACCAGCAACAAATAGTTGGGGCCAGAAAGCACCATATGGCACTGAAAATAAACAAACTACAACTATACACATCAACATGGACGAAGCTCACAAACATATCATGAGTATAGAAAGCAAACCACAGAAGAACACATACTGTATTGTTCAATTTATATAAAGTTCAAAAGCAAGCACAGCTGAACAATCTATGATTGAGGAATGTATACATAGGTGGTAAGACAAGAAAGAAAAACAGGAGAATGATTATCATGTAAGTGAGGATATTAGTTGCCTCTTGGAGAAGGCAGATAGTGCACAAAAAGGGTCTTTACTGTCCTTGTAATATTCTGTTTTAACTTGGTTAAGCTTATTTTCTTGTCTAAATTATTAATGATGTACATATGTTTTTATATTCTTCTGACATATTTCACAATTTTTGAAAAGTCAAAGAGTAAACAGGGATAAGGACAAAATTTGGTAAATGTTAAATGGCTGGGTAAGGAAGTGTTGGCTATATCATCTAAGATTTGCGTTTTCTTTTAACCAACACATTTCTGAGGCTTTCAACATCTAATCATGAAAACAAATCTTTCTCTCTGGCGTGAGGTTAAGTAACACTTTCAGGGATAATTCACTCTTATTTAGAAGCTCATCCATTTTCAGAGCTTCAACAATTACCATTATGCTTATGACTTTCAAAACTCTATTTTTATTGCTTTCCATCAGCCAGCCTAAGTGTCATTTTTTTCTAGCCATTACCTTCTAGAGAGTGCCATTTGAATGACCTACTGTTACCTAAAACGCTGTATCTGGTTTGATGATCTATGTTGAACTTATGAATACTCTTCTAAAGTCTACACTCTGTCCATAGGCGTGTTCTTTCATTGTCTTGGTTTTAACACCATCTATATATTGCAGCTTCCAAACTTCTTACTCTAACCCTAAGCCTCTCTTGTGAGTTCCTGGTTCATGTACCTAACAGCATGTTTGATGTCTCAATTTGGATCTTTCATTGGCATCTCAAACTGACACATCAAATATGTAATTTTGAATGATTAGGGCCTTGAAAATCATAAATATGCTTAGAAAATGACAAATAATTTTGCTTAGCTGATCTTAGTATGAGGGATTGAACAGAGGTAGAAAATATTACCAGAAAAATAGTTTGGGGACACACACTGAAGAGCCTTTGATGTTTTGTTTAACAGTTTGGACTTTGTGGGCAATGGACAGTGACAGAAATTTTTATTTTCTGTTCTTTTTTCATACAGTAAATATTAATTGAGCACCTGCCACATGTTAGGTAGACAGTATGCTCAGCAGTGAGAGTACGTCCACATCTGTAAGTCAGTTTCTGTCTTCATGGATATTACAGTCTATTGTGAGATTTATGCCACTAGATTTATATTTTAGAATGATAACTTTGTACATGTGGAAAATTAAAAGGTGAGACCACAGGCAAAAACAGGAAGGCAAGAAAGCCAAATGCCTGGACTAAAATAATTGGGAAGTAAAGATGAAGAGATATCTCCGAGAGTTTTAAGAGGAGGATATATTGCCATTGGGGCCAGGTTAGAATAAATGGAATGGAGAAGCAGGGCTTAGAAAGGGACTGAGGGCCGGGCGCGGTGGCTCAGGCTTGTAATCCCAGCACTTTGGGAGGCCGAGGCGGGCGGATCACGAGGTCAGGAGATCGAGATCACGGTGAAACCCCGTCTCTACTAAAAATACAAAAAATTAGCCGGGCCTGGTGGCGGGCGCCTGTAGTCCCAGCTACTCGGAGAGGCTGAGGCAGGAGAATGGCGTGAACTCGGGAGGCGGAGCTTGCAGTGAGCCGAGATCGCGCCACTGCACTCCAGCCTGGGTGACAGAGCGAGACTCCGTCTCAAAAAAAAAAAAAAAAAAAAAAGAAAGGGACTGAGGATGGCATCGCAGTTTTCATCTGGCTCATGAAGCTTGAGGAATGGCAGTGCCTTTACCTGAGATAGGTGATGTGGAAGAAGAAGGGCAGGTGGGTGGGAGACACCTGACTTCAGTTTGGACAGTGAACCTGAGACACCTATGAGACAGTCAGTGAAGGGGCTGGGTAGCTAATTAGAAATATGGCATCATGTTTTTTGAGAGAAGCTTCAGATGAAGGCATTGGTTTCGAAGCCCATCTATAGGAAGTAGTGGGTGAGCATGGAGGATGGAGGTGGGTAGCATGGAGACTGCCAAGAAGGAGAGCCGAGATGATCATTCAGATGACACACAAGAAGAAAAATTTGGCACTGCCCAACTGATTACCCTCAGCACTGCCATAGTTAGCTGTGAACCTTGACCTTCCTTTCCCAAAGCTCTGTGAGTCGGCCTCCCACTGTCCTGCATTCTGGGAAGGACAGAAGCAACACCACATATAGGCAGAAGAGTCATGGCGGGGGTGGGGGTGGATTTAAAGATCTGTGAAAGGTTTGCCTGCCACCAACCTGGGATTGGCCATGTCGCAAGTGTGGCTCTAGGTTAAAGCCTTGTGCATAATAGCCTTCCGCAGACTGCAAACACTATACTTGATAGAATAAACATATTCTAGTTATACACATTAGTGATACCGTTGTTACTAATAAAAATAGCAGCTCATGGTTTGTTATGGGTTAAGCTGTGTCCCCTCAAAAAGGTATGTTGGACTTGAACCCCCAGATCCTCAAAATGTGATCTTATTCAGAGATAGGGTCTTTACAGAGATAATCAAGTTTTATAGGACTAGTGTCCTATCAAAAGGCAAAGTTTGACACGGAGACAGACACACACACGCAAAGACGAAGACAGAGATTAGAGTGATGCCAAGCCAGGGAACGCCAAAGATTGCCAGCAAACCCTCAGCTTGGGGAGAGGCCTGGGACAGATTCTCCCTCCCAGCCCTCAGAAGGAACCAGCCCTGCTAGCTCCTTGTAGCCTCTAGAACTGTGAGGCAATCGATCTCTGCTGTTTAAGCCACCCAGTGGCAGTGCTTTGTTACAGCGGCCCTAGCGGACTAATACATGGCCATGTTTCACTGGACATTTTGTCAAATGCATTTTTTCCTCATGCTCATTTGATCCTCTCAACGACCCCTTGTGGAAGATATTATTAGGTAACCTCTTTTACAAGGTGGGAAACTAAAGCAATCAGAGATGCATGTTCCTGTGTGATAAGACACGGGAGACAGAAATTTTAGTGGGGAGAACATCAGAAAATTTCACACATGGGGCCCAGCACACTAACCAGCATTGTAGGAGAGGGCGGTGATTAAGCGAGGTGGACCCACAGTTAGCCTCCTAGGCTGCAGTCCCAGCCCTGGCAGCTCTGGCCGTGTGGTCCTGAGCAAGCTCCTTCACCAACTCTGCACCTTGGTATGATGAAGAAAATCATATCAAAGGTTCTCCTGAGGATGAAATGACCTAATTCCTGTGAAGTGTTTAGCACAGTGCCTGCCATATTACTATGTGCTCAACAAATGGTAGCTATTTTAAATCATTCATGGGAAATTACAAGGGAGCAGAGAAGCCCTTGTCATAAGCCCTTGAGGGTAATACGATCATAGTTGCCTCTCGTAAATGTACTGTACAAAGGGTCTGTAATAAATGCATTGTATATATTTAATGGTCTCTGGGTGTCTATGGGTAGGGATGGATAGCAACTACTGCTTATTCCATAGGCAGACATGGTCACTTGGTGATTCTCTTCCACGGCCCATTCACTTAGCACTGGAGGAGGCCCTCTCCTGAGGTCAAGCCCATCTTGACCCCCCAGGAAGCTGCTTGTCATAGTAATAAGGGTTGAGACTGCCTTGTTAGATGACAGGCAGGAAAAAAAAAAAGAAGAAGAAGAAGAAAGAATTGTGGGCTATATGCAACTGGGAATTAATCAGTTAAAAGGTCAGAACATAAAGTATGGGTTTTGATATAGACGGATCCCACATGCTTTGAACTTTAAAAATCACCGCATAAGGTTTCACTATAAGCACGTTCACCATAAAGGGACTTCACTACACAAATAACGAGAAAAGAAACGAAATCTCCATCCTGAATTTTAAAAATGCAATTAAAATCGGCGCAGACCCACTGAGCCTTGCCAAATCCTGCTTTAAATAACAGTTTGGAGAATCACAAACTTCAATTACTTTTGGCAATGTCTTGGTTTTCCATGAGGCACTACAGGTTATTAAATGTCATAGCTATTTAGCTTGCTAATGAATAGTTTATCCTACATTCAATTAGGCTGGATTTCTCTCCGTTTTTTTTGTTTTGTTTTGTTTTGTTTTCTCTCTCCTTTTTTTTTTTTTGAACCCACTCAAAGAATTGATGATAATTAAGGGAAAGCTGTCAAGGGTCCAGGTTTTTTTATCCAAGATATCTTTATAGTTCTAGGGCTACCTAGGGTAAAAATCTGGCTTCATCTTATAAACCTAATATCTATCTTCCACATCAGGAATGGCTGTCATAATGATGATAATAGTAAGAAAAATTGCAGTTGTATGTTCTACACAACACCTTTCAAACCGTTCTGCATATTTCACATTTTTCTCTTAATACCTTTGTGTAGTAGAAAAAGAGCAGGTTTATTATTCTTTTTAAAGTCAATGAGGCAAAGGAGGATAAATGAATGTTCCCAGATATCAAACTTCATCATGAACAAAGCAGAATGAAACATGAACAGGTAATGTAGTGTTAATTCTGTGTTCATTTCATTGCATTATCCAGTTCCCTGGTTTCTCTCTCACTCTCAAGTGACTAAGGCATTGTTATCAAGGGATGCAAATAGTATTTTCATGTATTTTTGAATCACAAGATTATCAAGGTCTGATCAGCTGGACAGCAGTCTCTTCCTGATCAGTGATGCGCTTGTTTATTTCATAGCCCCGCTTTAATCAGGAGAGATTGTGGCCCTAGTGATTTTTGACATTCATAGAGAAGGACGAAATCGGACATAGACCCTGTGTAATTCAACAAGTATATTTGTGAAATGTACTTCAGAAGAGGCAAAATTAAAATCACCAATAACAAAACACCTAGCCACAAGAAAAATAGGCCAATTAAAGAGCCTTTCAATCGGTATCAGCTCTTTCTGCAGGTCTAAAATGAGACCGCACTTCAGGGATTCTGGATCACACCCAGGCCAATTCAATATTTCAAACCAGTCAGCATGTGCTCTGTCCTAGGTGCTAAGGTGAAGCGTGTGGGAGACAGAAAGATGAGGAAGACACAGCTGGCCCCTTGCAGAGCTCTGTGGCAGTGGACTGCCCCAGCCCCACCCCAGCTCACACCAGGTGCCTCATGCATGTGAGGGCTCAGCCATTTTCGGAGCAAGCTCATTGTCACCACTATAAGAACAAATCTAGACAAAAAGTAGGTCCACCTGGTGAGCCAAATGTCTGGATCATTCTACAGAGGAGGGCTTCCAGCTCCCGTGTGGCTCAGCCACCCCTTCTCCTTCCAATTCCCACCCGAAAGTTCTCCTGCCCTGCCCACTTTGCTCCTGACGAAATTGACTGAGATATTGGTTCATATAGGGCAGAAAAGGCAATGTGTCAGCCCAAAACTGGGACAAACTGCTTCTGCCTCGGGGGTGTTTTCAACCCTTACACCGTGTTTTTGCCTCTCTACTTGTTTTCCTCCCATGCCCCTGTCATGTCCCTATCTCTGGAATTGGAACCACCTGTCCAGACCCTGAGGCACTCTGGCCCATCTGGTGTCCAACTCACCCCTTGGCCCTGACCACTTCTCATAAACAGAGCCCAGTCCCTAAACCTCAGGCCACTTCTGGGGCTCAGCATGTGCCAGCTCTCCTGGCACCCCCTCTTTCTGGCCTGAGGCTCAGGGAAGCTCACTCCCACATCTGGGGTAGCCAAAGTATAGCTAATATTTATTAAGCACTTACTAAGTACCAGGCACTCTTCTAAGCACATTGTATGTTTATTCAATCCTCACAATAGCCCTATAAAGTAGATATTATTATTATCCTCTTTTTAGGAAGGAAATTTAAACACAGAAAGATTAAATCATTTGTCCAAGGCTATCAGCCCCAGACCTTCGAGTAGCCTGTGCCTCGTTCTGTCACCCAGGCTGGGGTGCAGTGGTGTGAGCTCTGCTCACTGTAACCTTGACCTCCTGGGCTCAAGGGATCCTCCCACCTCAGCCTCCCAAGTAGCCGGGACTACAGGCCTGTGCTACCATGCCCAGCTATTTTTTATTTTTCATAGACAGGGGATTTCACTTTGTTGCCCAAGCTGTTCTCAAACTCCTGGCCTCAAATGATCCTCTTGTCTCAGCCTCCCAAAGTGCTGGGATTTTAGGCATGAGCCACAATGCCCAGCCTGAAACTTCTTAACAAAAAGTAGCTCCACAGGGATTGGTTAGAACACTCTTGGCCGTAAATCCAGAATGCTAACTGGGCTCCTTCCTGCCAACACTTTTCTTTCTTAAAACCTCAGAATCTTAATGTGATGGTAAGAGAAAATGTGGTCATTGGGGGCGTTCCCAGGATCTCCACTACTCAGCAATCCCTCTCTCCACCCCATGTCCCTCTTCCTCGGGCGTCCTGTTGCCACCCCTCTTTCTACACGCAGAGCCCTCATTCTCTGCCGCCGCCCCAGGCCTTCAGCTGTTCTCCCCGCTCTTTGTTATTACACATTATCATTAATGGATCAGCCCCCCCTCACAAGGTTTCCAAATAGAGGCCTGGCCCACCAGATCGTAAAGGTTAGGCCCGTGTATTCCAGGGGGCTGTGTCAGATGAGGAATTCTATTAGAAAGCTTTGCATCTGGAGTTTTCTAATGGTGCCTTCAGGCAAAAAAAATTAAAATTAAACCACCAACCAACAACCCCTCTCCACCCCCACCACCACCCTCTTTCCAGCTTTCCCCACAGCAAGATTTCTGACTTGGTTAAATAGAATTCATTAATAAGCAAGGGGGAAAATCACTCCAGGCAGTTTACTCTCGAAAATGTAAACTGTTAAAACATTTTGTGGTTACAAGAATTCTGAAAATAATGCGTTGTTCTCTGGTGTTTCATGCTCTCTTAGGATCAACAATTTTCTGATACACACAGGAAGCGTTGAGATGGTCACACCTAAGACCATTTAGCACCCAGCATTTCTTTCTGATGGTGATGTATTTGGAAGCTTGAAATCTGGAGCTGCAATTGTATTGGACTTCCTCTGCTTTCAGCTCTCTTATTTTCCCCCTAAAAATATGATTTATCTCCATGAGTGTGTGTAGTATATGAGCAATCCTTGGTACCCTTACAAGCACGAGATTTGTCCAGCCTTTCTCTCCTTCCGTCCCTGCTTCTCTCAGTCCCCCCTCATCTCCACCCCCACCAATCTCTCTCTCTCCATCTCACAGACACACATGTGCACACATACACACACACACACACACACACACACTAGGATGGGGGTGGTGTTCTAGAAAGTACCCAAGAAACAAGAGACAGGACTCTGGGAGGAGGGAACCGTGGAGTCTTCATTGCAGGGGGGTTCCCAACCTGTCTTTGTCTGAAAACTGGGCACTGGGCCAACCTCAGCCCCACGGATTGCCACTCTTGGCCTCCAGCCCAGTGATGGATCTGACTGTCATTTCCCTACCCCCAGCGAGGCAGGAGGCACACTGAGAAGAGGGACGAGCAGGAGAACACAGAGCTTGGCCTGGGAAAAGGGGTAGGAGTGGCGACGCTGGAGATAGGACTCAGCTGGGGAGGCGCGGGACCCCCTCCGGTCCCAGACCCTCCTGTCAGCTCCCAGCTCCTCTGTTAGAATCCATTATAAACAACCAGGGAGAGGAACAACTCCATCAGAAGAGCAGCACCAGGAGGCCAGAGGAGAGTCAGGCAAGCCAGGCTCTCTCACGTGGAACAATGAGCCCCTGGTAAACATTCATCTTATTCTTAAAACTCTGAAAGGGGAAGTCAACAGTCTTCGGGAATGAATTCCATAGTTTAATGCCCCACACAAGCAAGAACTTCTTGCTGACACCCAACTTAAATCACTCATACAGCAGACTGATCCCTATCTATTTAAAATGTGTTGCCATAGGCGGGGAAATAAGGCTGACAACATTTGGAAACCGACAAAAGGACAGCTTCCATGAACTTAAGAAAACACATAAAAGATAACTATAATAGCTATAAGATTCTCCTGCTTTGAATAGGTATTTTTTCCTGCTCACTTTTTACATTTGGATATTGTTTGTAAATGTATTTCCCTATATTAAATGTATGGCATGTCAGAGGCATAAAGAATCTGAAAGCTCATCTAGCCCAATTTCCCTTACCTTTCTGATGAGGACATAGAGACACAGAGAAGTCAAGTGACTAGTCCAAGGTCACACAGGGAGAAGGGTTGGAGAAAGAACTGGAATCCAGACAAAGCAGGCCACTTTCTTCTCTGTCTCTTTCTCTCTCCTCCCTCTCTCTCGTAATGCCTTCCTGCCTTTCTCAACTTCAACCTCATTTGAAAACTTTTAAGGAAATCTGTATTTCCTTCCGGGGTGCCAGCTCATATATTATCTCTATTCATCTGTATCTCAGTCACTAGACTATAAATTGTGTGAAATCATGATCCATTTCTGTTTTCTTCTCCACTGAATCCTTAAGATTCAGAAAAAATAACTATAGTAGATCCCAAGTCTTTGTGAGTCATGAACAAATTAGTGGGAGAGTGATAATAATGTCACTATTGATATAGCACAATCAGAGAAAAAGAATAATCAGGTGGTAGGTTGCAAAGAAGTTGCAAATGCCATCAGAAACCGTGTTTTGGTTCTATGGATTTTTCCTTTTGTAGTGAGTCACAGGTATTTGGTGCTGTGGAAGAAATCTGAATGCATATCCTAAGAAGACAGTGAATGTGCAGGAGAAATTTGGTAACTGTTCAAAAGTCCGTCTCACTCTAACAGGCAAGAACCTTTCAGAGTCTATCCACACGATGACTGACATCAAGTAAAGGAGAAGCCCATACAGATGCCAAATGAAAGCCTTACCTGGTGAACACTTCTGTGTGTCAGGGTTTTGCTCCCCAGTCGTGTGTGTCTTGAGGCACACAGCCTCACAGACTTCTCCAAGCTGAGATTCACCACTAGTGGCATGGCTGGAAGTCCTGAGTGATATTCATCTAATATTTCCAGCTCTCCGCTTTCCGGGCGTATGGCAGGGATGCACTGCCTGGGACTTTTATAGCAGGCTGAGGCCATGGAACCAGATCTAGCCAGTGAGTTGTAAGAAGAGATTTTCGTTGCTGATTCCGGAATCTGCAGAGCTCTTTCCATTTGCCAAAGCAATGAGCAGTGTTCATGACAGTGGTTACCTTAACCTTGTTCCCTGAGTGAGGAGACAGAGAGCAGGGCCATGCAATGAATGCGGATCAGTGCAAGGGAAGGAAAGCCTTCCTTATTCCAAGCCACTAAGATTTGCACATTGTCACATAGTATGACCTAAGCCGACAGATCCCATGTGTGAAGTAATTTAAGGAGTTACCTAATGGGTGTGGCATTTAATAGTATTAAAAGCTGTGAAGAGAAAGTTATTCCTTTTTCAAATTTTTGTGGTCATTCGGAAGAGTCCAGAAGAAGCCTGGTTCTGAGGCTGACGAGGTTTTTTTTTTTTTTTTTTTTTTTTTTTTGAGACGGAGTCTTGCTCTGTCACCCAGGCTGGAGTGCAGTGGCTGACGAGGTTTTAGCAGATTTCCTGCCCACCTTCCTTTTAAACGCAGAGCAGAACTTGAGCTTGGAGCATAGGGTGTCTGCTAGGATTTAATTCTATTGGTTTGTTTTCACATTTTGTTTTAGAGTGACCTCTATTTATGGAATGTGTTACTATGTTTTTAAAATGTATGGAATGTCATAAACTTTCCTTTGAAAATTTATTTATTTAAATTATAGTAATGTAACTAACATTTCCACTGTGCTTACTATGTGACAGACCTATTTTAGGTTGTTGACATGTACTTATCTGTTTAACCCTCATAACAATCCTATGAAGTAGTTGCTATTTTTATCTCCACTTAATGGATGAGAAAACAGAAGCACAGAGGTTAATAAGCAGCCCAAGTTCCCGCAGTTAGTAAGTGACAGAGCCAGAATTCAAATCCAGATAGTCTGGTTCCACAATTTGTATGCTATGAGTTGATCTTTTAAAAATATTATTTCTCCTGTGGTTCAGTTGGTAGATGCCCATAGCAAAAATTATGAAGGTGGTACATGAATGATTATACTTTGGGAAACAATTATGTCCTCTTTTGTCGACCAGGAGATTGGGTTTGCCCTCTTGCCACAGGGTGACCTTTCACCAGACTCACCCACATGCATTCCTCTTCAGGTCAGAGAATGCCTTGCCTGGTTCCTGCATAGGGCATGCAGGGCTCAGGAGCAGGAACTCCCAGCAAGAATCTTCTATGTGGCCATAGAAGGAAGATGTATTTGTGAGAGATGGAAGAAAAAGAAAAGGGGCTATAGATGATCAGATGGGAGTGAGTGAGTGAACATTTATGTCTGAAACTTTTCTCTTCAGAGATATCCTCCTTCCGGAAGCCTTGAAGCTGTGGGCACCCAATCAATACATACATGAGGTTCTTGCCACCCACATATAGTGCCAGCTAGCTCCAGCTGTTCCCAGGTCCTCTCTGTATAGAGGAATTAAAGGAGGCACGCTGATAACAATCCACTGATTAGAAATAGGTATTTCTGTGCATTTTGTTTTAAGATTTTCAGCCCTTGGCATATCTTGTGTAGACTACTTACTACTTCAAGTTTTACAGCAAAGGAATCTAAAATAAATTTCCTCTTGAAACTTATCTAGCATAGATCACTCCAGTTTCTTTGTGTGGTGGCTCACTAATGTTATCGGGAAGCTTTTCTTGCTGAGATTATTGTGGCTTTAAGGCCTATAGATATTCTGGCAGGGAGAAAACTAGCTTCAAGGATCAATGAGTTTGAAAGGAGCCTTTCCTCCGTCAGGATGTACTGACTTTGGCTTCCCCAAGTAGGAAAAGCAGATCTTTCTGAGTCTCTGCAGTCCCCAGGCCATTTTGTTCTTGCTATATTTTTTATTGTTGTGCTGCCTAAGCAAATGGAAATAAGGCTAGTGGTGAAAAGATGCACAAAAGAGGCTCAGACTCAGACGTTATTCGATGCAACATTATTTGGTGGTGGTTGGGGTGGGAAATCCATATCCATTATTGATTAAACATAGGAAGTGTGAGTCAACAGACTGGTATCTCTTAGTCTTGTTACCTTCATCACCATTTCTGGACAGCAAACCCAGTGAATCCTCTCCTATTACAATTTTCCCAGTCAGCCAAGAGGACAATGTCTATTTCATGGACAGCAAACCCAGTGAATCCCCTCCTATCACAATTCTCCCAATCAGCCAAGAAGACGATGTTCATTTTATTTTCAAGGAATTTGTTATTGTTCCTCTAAATAATTAGAAATTACGGGAACATAGCTTCACTTTCCAAATATTAAGAAAATGTACGTATTTAGGCAATAGATGGCAGTGTTTCCACAAATTTTAACATTGCAATAGCTCTTAGAGAAAGCTTAGTGCTCAGCTCTTCAGTAGCTTGCCGTGATCGTATAGTGGTTAGTACTCTGCGTTGTGGCCGCAGCAACCTCGGTTCGAATCCGAGTCACGGCAGGAAGGGGAGAAGGTTTTTGGAAGAGAATGAGACTGATCCCAAGCTGTATCGTATCTAAACAACATTTGCAACCAGACATGCAATCATGAAAATCAGTAAAACAGAAACCATTATGAATATTTTCAACTTCAGGGAGATGACATATGCAGAGTGACTTTATTAATGCACTAATCCTGTTGCAAGTGTGTTGTGTGTGGGGTTTTTTATTTGCACTGATGGGTAATATGATAAAACTGGAGTGTAGTGGGCATGTAATTATTATTAATTACAACTACTTAAGCTCTGCTTTGAGCAGACTCGTCAAGTCTGCTTGCTTTTGAGCCTTGCCAGGGCCATACAGTAATAACAACCCTGAATTATTTGGAAAGATGTCAGCAGTAGATGTGGAAATCCTGTTTAACCAGGCATGAATTGTTGTTGGGAGGGTTTTTTCAGGATGACAGAGAGAAAATGAACTGTCCCTTATCAGTAATTGCAGGAAACATTTTGTTTCTATGATATGAACTGGCTGTAATTTAACTTTCCTGCATCATTGGATAATGTAAGAAGCCAGTTGTTGCTCAAAACGAAAATCTCTGAAGTGGGCATTTGGGTCTGATAAAGGGCATATTATAAGCAGACAACGGGGCTCGAACAATAAATAATGTCCATATATGGCAAAAAAATTTTTAATGACATTTTCCAAAAGACTGGGGTTTGTATTGTAAGTGGTTAAATGTTGAATTAATGTGAGAAACACAGCTTTAATGGGCCTTTCTCCAGGACTTAAAAACATGGACAATACAGCCTGGAAATGTCAACTGTAAGTATGTTATAATGAGGTTTTACTGCTCCAAAATTATACCCCACTGTGTTTTAAATAAGGGGTCACCAGAAGGTGTTTTTTAATGCCCCAACCCCTGTCTCACAGACAGCCTAGCAAAAATTCATATTTGTTATTTCTGTAATACTAAAAATATTTTCAAATAAAAATATGTGCAGAAACTAGAAACAGAATCTATCAAGTTCTTTCAGAGCCATTCTTAGAAGTAATATTCTAGAAAAACTGCAATAAATATCTCTTCTCCCTTTCCAAAAAAAGATCAGTCTCTGATTATGGACCCAAAAATATTGGCCTCATAGCATTATGAAGTAAGGAAAATGTGCTTATTTCCTCTTTCAATATCCACTTTCAAGACTATTTTCTACTCTGAGGTCTCCTCTTCCTAAATATGGCAAATTCCCCAGTCCTCACCCCTTGCCCCTTATCCCCCACAAATTCTGCTTTCCCTTCTGCAAAGAGTTTAACCTAGGCTTTGCCTCCAGTCTGCAAGTCCTTCTCAGCTGCCTGGTACTAATACTGTTTCAAGAAGACAGCTGAATTGCAATTGTTCTTACATTAAAACAGAATAAGCCCATATATGGTTATTTGTATTAAGAGGCTGAAAGTGCAATGAATTTCTCATTTGAAGAAGGAGATTGTGTTGGTCAGAATTCAATGGTTACAAGCTAAAGAAACAACATGTACTGATTTAGAGAGAACCATGTACCCAGGAATGGGTGTAGCAGGGGCTTAAGGAACAATTAGAACTAGGGAATAAAAGATGACCAGAACCAACTATCTCCATCTCACCCCATATTTCTTTCTGAATGTTGCCTTTATTCTCTGAAACTGACTTCTACATGGCAAGAAACATGGCAGCCGGAAGCAACTCCTGCCTTTTATATCTGAAGCATTGCCTCCAGCAGGAGATTACCTTAGTTACTGGTCAAAAAATACTAGGGAAGGATCTTATTGGCTTACCTTTGGTCAGGTGTCCATCACTGGACCAATCAGCTGTGTACATGGGGATAGATATATGTAGCATAAAAGAGAGCCCCTCCCTTGCCTTGAGGCCAGTCTCACAGTGAGAGCATTGTTAGCCCTAGAGACACCTCAGTTGTTTCCCTCAGAAGCCTTTCCCACTGCACTAGTCAAGCACACCATTTGGTGGCTACTTCCACCAACCCATGAGTTCAGTTGCCAAACTACTAACAAGTTTACTGCCTTGTTTAAAAGAAAAGCAGTGGGGGAGGGGAAGTCAGAATATGACAATCAGTCTGGACTCAAATTTGAGCATAGAGACACAGGGCAACTGCTTGGACCGGGGGAGCACTTCCTGTTTTCTCTCCTCTGTCTCACCAAGAGAGGCCTTTTTCCCCTGGATGACAGTGCTCCCATCTTAGCTAGGAAAAAGCACAAAATCTTCTTGACTCTACCAAATAAATCAACTTGAATTTGGGCAAGTTATCTAAGCTCTCACAGTAAAAAAAAAAGGTAGAGAGAGGGGAGATATTACCTCGAGAATTGAAAGAATAATATACAAACAAACAAAAGCCACTTAGCACAGGAGCACATAGTAGAAATGCAACACTGGTGCCTAGCAGGCATGCAACAAATCATATTTATTCTTAATATTTTAAGGCTGCCTCGTGCCCTCACCCACCATCTAGCCTCCATTGATAGACTCTGTAGAGTGAGTTTTCCATTAGGAAAAGGACTCTTTACCATTGATTTCAGAAGTTTTTTTAAAAAAATGTGATTAAGTAAACTACAACCCAGGGGTAGAAGAAGAGTCAGGATCTACTGAGTGGCCAGATCCATGTCCAAGTTTGCAGTCTGTGTTCACTCTTCATGAGGTTATTGTGACTGAGCGTCATAATAACCAATGGTTGCTTTCGTCAACAAAGAGTTTGCTGTCATTGGGTTTCCTTCTTGCTGTTGTTAAAATGTGTTTTTATTCTAAAAGCAACACAATATTAAGTTGGTTTTCAGAAATGTTAAAGCCCAAGTTATGAGAGAAAATTCTAATTTTGAATTATATTGAGAAATTATCTGCTTTTAAATTTTGTGGAATCATTTGACAAATATCTCAAAGGCCCCATTATTTCCATGCCCATATTGTCTATATTTTATACCAAACCTAATACCTGTTCATGAAACATCAGGGAGACTATGATATAATCTTACAAAAACTGTCTCTCCAAAATGTCAGTCATAAAGCATTTCAGGGCCGGATGTGGTGGCTCACACCTGTAATCCCAGCACTTTGGGAGGCCAAGGTGGGTGGATCACTTGAGGTCATGAGTTCAAGACCAGCCTGGCCAAAATGACAAAACCCCCTCTCTACGAAAAATAAAAAAATTAGCCAGGCAAGATGGCGGGTGCCTGTCATCCCAGCTACTTGGGAGGCGGAGGCATGAGACTCACGTGAACCTGGGAGGCAGAGGTTGCAATAAGCTGAGATCATGCCACTGCACCCCAGCCTGGGTGACAGGATGAGGCTGTGTCTCAAATAAATAAATAAATAAATAAATAAATAAATAAATAAATAGCATTTCAGGGAAAAGGCAAGCAATTCTCAAACTAGATTCCTTAACAAGTCTTTAATGAGGAAACATTAGAAAAAGGACAGAATCCTGATTTTGATCACATAGCTTTGACAACTGTAGTTTTCACCAGTTGCATTGTCATACCCTGGATCCGTTTATTCAAATTATAACATCATTTGCTCATTGAAAAGTCAGGAAAGCTTTTTTTTTTCTTTTCTTTCTAGGAGTCAACTACCGTGGCAAGGGGAAGTCTTAATTCGCTGTATTATCTGTTATTTTCTGTCCCTCGTGTTGGTGTAGCAGCAGTCAGTGATCTACTAGAGTTTGTTCAAGCAAAAAAAAAATTTTACCCATGTAACTGTAATTGAGTACCTGAATTAAAAATTCAGAACTACATATGCTTGCTTTATCACTATAAGTTTATGGCTTTACCTAAATGCCTCTTTCTTGCTTTCTCCCTCTGGTATAGTGGGACAGAGCTATCTTCTTAATCTCCACCATTAACCTATTGAATTGGAGAGGGTTTATATTACAATATTTTCTATGCCTATATTTTAGTGAGCTTTCATAAAAAAAAGAAATTAACATTTATTTTTCTGATTAAGTCATAAATTGAATTCAAAGTAAATTAGTCATACAATGAATACTCTCTTATTTAAAAACCAACATTGATTTCCAAATTATGAAGAATGTTAAGTGGTTTTTTTCCAATAAAAATATGCCAATGCATAGAAAATGATTTATTACATCAGAATCTGAATGGATGGAATTCACTTTCAGGAAGTACTGCTGGCCAGAGAGGTTGTTGCTGCAGGCGCCATGGTAGCGGTGGGGAGGGGGCGCTCCTAAGGTGCAGGACACTGGAGCAGCAGTGGACCCAGAGTGTCAGCTGGTGGTGGCTTTGCGAAAAGAAAGTGCTTACCCACCAACGGCTGCTGCAATTTCACCCACAGGATCTGAGCATTGAGGGATGATGAAGGGACTATTCCCTCTGTAGCTCAGCCACAGGAAGCATGAGACATTGACAATTCTGCCGGTGCTCCTACTGTTCTAAGGTGTTATCACTTATCTAGTAACATCACCCTTAAAAGCTGAAGATCTGTGGCAAGGCCTGGAAATGTGGGCCTTGCAGGGAGGAAAATTCTGACAAAAGCTAAATATGAGAGAAAGCTTTTCTAAAGAGACCTGGATTCAGATCCTGCCTTTGCCACTCTTGACTCCTTGACTTTGGACTTGACCTCTTTGTACTTTGGTTTCTTAGCAAACCGGGGAGATTATGTGAATTAGGTAAGGGGATGTATATCTGGTGTGAATACTGATGACCAGTACTCCCCTTCCCTTCCTTTCCTTCCCAGAGCCATAATCTTTGTTCTATGTTCTTTGTACGGACTTCCCAGCATACCAAAGTTAACCAAAAATAAACATGCCTTGGGTTGAGCCACTCTGATTGGCAGCAGCTGTAAGACGCGCATGTCTTCACCTAAGTTCTGTCATTTGATTGCAGGTCATGCGGCCACTAGAAGGGTGAACTTGTGTGTTCCAGTCCCTCTGATAATAAGCAAAGAGCCAGGCAGGGAGGTCTGGGTCAAGACGCGCCATGATAAGCGAAGTTGCCACTAGATGGCGCTGCTTTTTGTTGTTCATCAAAGACCAGGGGCTTTTTCTTTCTTTCTTTTTTTTCTTCCACGGATTCCTGGCCCAGGGTGTCAGCATCCAGGATCCTCATCTTACCAGACCTCTCTGTTTTCTGAAGGGAGGTCCTATTTTCAGCATATTATCAAGATCAGAGGACCAAACAGACTCCACCTACAATCTGGGGGAATTACCTCAACAGTGTTGTCTTTAACCAGAGGTGATTTTAAAAGAATATATTGTATTTGAATGTCAACGTTCAAAGGCTTTGAAGCAGAAAATTCCATTTCAAAAGAAAGTGTGATTAATGAAGCCACATAAATCCCGTAGAGGCTGGAGCAATTTCAGAAATCACACCATACAAATCAAAGAAGCAGGTTTTTCTACATCCTCTCTCACTTTCTCTTGCTCTTATTTCTGCACCATCTCAACCTTTCCTTCCCTCTTTCTCTTTTGCAGTTTCCTGAATACACGTCCCCCCAATCTCCAAAACATAAGGGAACTTGATTAGAAATCCTAGATACAGCTAGCTTCAGGCTCTGGCCTGAGCCATTTCTCCTCATTCTTCCCCCAGGAGATTCAAAGAGAGTTGAGGCTGTAGCATTCAACTCACACACCTCACTACTTACTTGTAAAATGGATTCAAATTCTGGAACTCCACTTGGCCCAGTCTTAACAAGATGTTTTCCTTAAAGAAAAGCTAGGCCAGGCACAGTGGCTCATACCTGTAATCCCAGCACTTTGGGATTCTGAAGTGGGAGGATTACTTGAGCCCAGGAATTGGAGGCCAACTTGGGCAACATGGTGAAACCCCATCTCTACAAAAAATATAAAAATTAGGGAGGTACGGTGGCATATTCCTGTAGTCCCAGCTACTCAGGAAGCTGAGGTGGGAGGATCACCTGAGCCTGGGGAGGTCGAGGTTGCAGTGAGCCATGATCACATCACTGCATTCTGGCCTGAGTGACAGAGTGAGATCCTGCCAAAAAAAAAAAAAAAAAAAAAAAAAAAAAAAAAAAAAAAAGCTGAATTAAAGAATAATGTAGATCTATACCTTTTCTAGAAGAAGTGGCAGGGGAATTTTAGAGACTGCCCCACAAAGAAAGTTACCCAAAAATCCCCTTTAGGCATATCTTTGTCTACTTCAAATTTGCTGCTTATACCAGCTGCTAAGTGTGCCGCCGACTCTCCTCTGGGTTCTCCAACCAGTCACTCTTCTATTAGCCTTCTCCGCTCCTGCATCCTGTTCACATTCCCCGTTCCATCCATAAACATAAGCTCTCTATTCCTTGTGCTAGGAGTCCCCTCAGCACCCTGGAGAGGGTGATCGTCTTGGCCCGGTCTATGTCAGCTTCCAAGATGAGCTCCTTATCCAGAGTAACAATGTATCAAATTGTGTAGTGTAGCAGAGTGGAGTGTAGTCCAGTGATTGAGCACATGAACTCTGGCGACCGATTCCTGTGTTTAAATTTAAGCTCCACCAATTACCTGCTTGATGACTTTAGGAAAGTTTCTTGGCCCCTCTGTACCTCAATTTATCCTCATGTAAAATGTAGATAATAATAGTATCTGCCTAAAGGGTTGTCATGCAGACTGAATGAGCTAATATAGGCAAAGCACTTAGAAGAGTATCTGGTCCAGAGAAAGTACAATACAAATATTCACTGTAAGTATTATTAGTATCACTATTATTACCATCATTGTATGCCACACATGAAGATGAGTAAAGAGAATACAAGAATGAACAATATATTATCTTTGCCTCCATAGAGCTGTCAGGCTAACGGAAGAAACTGTTAAGTCAATCGGCACTTGCAATCCATCATGATAAGATTATGAAAAAGAAAGCTAAAAGTATGATAAGAGTACACATAGGCATTTAACCCCTAGTTGGGAATCTAGAGAAGACTTCTTTTTGGCACTGAGACCTGAAAGGGGTCATGGAGTAGCCCCTTTCCAAAGACAGCTACCAAAACACACATCTCTTCTGGCTTTTGTGGGAAGGACACAAGCAGAAAAGAGGGAATCTTCTTCACATTTCTGCTGGATCTCAGCATGGCTCCAGTGCAGTGAGATCTGAAGAGAACTCAGCACCATTTTGCAACTTGAGAGCTTTGCATCTGCAGGAGCTATAAGAGGTTCCCCAGGCAGGGAAGTAGGACTGTTCCTGACCGACGTGATATGGGAGGGGCATATATCAAAGCAGTCAGAGAAGGAGGATACAAATGGATTTATTTCTGAATGTCCTCCTGGGTGCTCCTGGAAGTATTCTGACATCTTCAGCTAGAGGAATGGTTGGAGGAAGGCAGAAGTTTGGTAGGCTTGATGAGCTGGTTGGGACAGAAAAATATAAAGTCTTACACATATTGGGAAAGTAAGTTTTTCCTTTTTTCTGCTTTTAAAGATTCATAAGATATCCAGTTTGATCAGTTAGCAAACATATATTACATGTCCGCATTGTATGAAGCACCATATAATGTGAAGATGCAAATGAAAGCAAAGGTTCTCAATGAGCTTGCAGTCTATGGGAGAAAATAGACATGCAAATCAGTTCACTTATAATCCAACAAAATGTGTCATCATAAAGGTATGAGAAAAGCCTCATGGGAACACAGAGGAGAGTATAAAAACTACAAAGGCATGCCACCTACATCTGGCCTGTAGAGCTCGCAGTGGTGGAAGGGCACAGAATGCAGGATAAAGACAGGGAAAATCATGGAGTGATTAGTAAGATTATCGTGCTATAAACAGAGGGCTCTGAGGTTTTCTTTAAGCCAAGAATTGCCATAGAAATTTAAGAATCTTCTTAAGTGACAGTTTCGGAGGATTTGGGAAAACTCAACGGCAGGACCACTCCTTCATTCTGCCAGCTACCTCCGTCTCCAATGCATTTCCAAAAAACGCAGAGTAAAAAGAAAATAATTGAATAGAGATGGAAGAAGTAAGGAAAAGAAGAAAGGACATAGACCTATGAAGAAAGGTAGCTGTCATCAAACTCTCCAAGGAAGACTCGTTTTTCTTCCTTTAGTCAAAAAGAATCCATAGGTGAGCTTCCCCCTAGAGCATCTACTGAGGTGCAGAGCCTAAGCATATTTCATTCATTCATTCATTTCAACTATCATTTATTGAATGCGTATTACATTAAGGTGCTACTCTATGTGTTGGGAGAAAGATGAATGAAACTAGGTCTCTGTAGTGAAGTAGCCCATGGTCCAATCAATCAATAATCACAGTACCACACTTCTGGGTTTGCTGTGGCAATCCTGCAGTTTGAGGGAAAACAAATACCTGGAGATTAAGTGGTCCCATCTAAGCTTCAGTGGATACCAAAAAAAAAAAAAAAAAAAAATGTAGCAATGCTGAAATTTCAATCACACTAAAATTCATAGATGCAGAGAAAATATAGTTTCTTATATATGTTTCCTTATATATGTCTCAATCATTTGTGCCCCTTTTCCCCAGATCTCTACAACAAGGCATCAAGCGCACAGCTGGGCAAGCAGCAGGGCTCACATGATCTTGTAGAGGATGGAGTGAGGGGTCAGAGACCACACAGTGTCCCTGTTTTGCCCTCAATTCCTGCTGGTACAAATACTAAAGGCAGGACTGGCAGACCTTGTGTGCCAGCTTCTCTCATCTTGATCAGGGTCTAGTGGCCCTTTGTGGCTGAGTCAGCCTCCTCATCCTGGTTCTCTGTGACACTAAGAATCACTGTAGAGCAGTACCACTAGACCTATCTGGCCCCAAGCAAGGCTCGCTGACAATTCATCTGCCCTTGAGTGCTGTAGAATGTGTGGGTGTCAGCCACGCCATAGAGAAACCTTGAGCTGAGCAGTAAAATGAAATTCCAAACCCTTATTTTGCCTGTCCATGCCAGTGGCTAAACCCAAGGCCTCCCGTAGGAATTGGGCACTTGAGTACTTCCGTATTTACTCACTACGCCCTCTTCGTCTTTAGAGCAAAGGCCCAGGAAGGGAAATTGGAACAGAGCTGATCAATTCACTTTCAGCCCTTTCTTGCCATAATTATCCTCCTAATGTTGCCAGCACTAGAAGAAATGGGCTTTCCTTCCCACTTCCTCTTCTTGCCTAGGTGTCCCTCATGTAAAATTCTGTCCAGTCCACCAGACTTATTCCCAGATATGTCAAACTGGAGCTAAAGAAAGTTTTAAAAATCCTTTCCCTCTCCATAGAGCCTGTTTGGCCTGCCTATTGTCTCGCTCAAAATGTCAAGAACCCGCCCTCGGAGCTCTGCCTCTGAGTCAGTAAGACCCATGGCTCCAGCCTCTGAGAGCAGGCAGTGGACAGTAACTGAGGAAGGAAATTAAACTCTTGTCCTTAATGTCTGCAAACAGTGTGTCACTTTTAAGATAATAAAATTGTATTTCTTTGTCTTCTGATTGGGTAGTCCAAGGAATGTCATTCTGCAGGTCGCCTCTGGGTAAACTGGGGCAAATGTTTCAAGCTCGAATAAGTTTAGGGAATGCTTATTAGGTAAACAAAGATATACAGGTTTATTTAATGTGAAATCGTCAGAGCCTTAATATGCTAATATGTTCTGTGAATTCCGATATGCTATTTCCAAAACTTATTTGACCCTCGAACACTTTTTTCACATCTCCTAGAAACAGTGTTCTGCAGAATACAGCAATGGAAAAGGCTGAAAATCCTTTGTCCCCAGAATCATCCATCACTACATTTCTTCTTCTGTAAGGGAGAAAAAACGAGTGGCTGAGGCACAAGTGTTTCAATATCTGATTTGTTTCCCGTCTAGTCCCCTTCTTTACTCCCTTGGGTCTGTGCTTATTTTTTAACTTAAACTATCATGGCATCGGTGTTATGAGCATAGAGTACGTGGGGGTTAGACAGTTGGAGAGAGTAGAACTTAAAAGACTTAAAAGTGCTTCTCTCAATGTAAACAAGCAAGCATACCCAGCCCCCACCCCTTGCCAAAAAAGCGGGAGATAAAAGGACCAAATTCCCGAGCTTCTCTGGGAATTCTCTGGTAGAGATGCATGCCGACCCGGGTTGCCCTTGTGAAGGTTGGGAAATGGATGATGGGTCATGGTTAAAGAATGCAAAATAAAGATCTCATGACTTTCAATATAAAAATACATATGGTGTAAGATTACTGCACAGTTCCCCACAATCAGAAAGAATGCAAATATTCCCTGCATGGCAGGAACAAGGAACACAGAATCTGAGTAGACAGAAAATGGGGATCAACAGGAAAGTTCTGGCCAAACTACTTTGCAGAGAATATAATGATCTTCAAATAGGTTCCCTAAAAGGGGCATTACCTAAGGAGAAATAATCAAAACTCAAGGGACATAGATGAGTTTTTAGGGAGGACAATGATGGATGAGAGGAAATGGCAGGAGAAAACTATAGACGGCCAGGATAATGGGCCCAGTCACCCTTTTACCTCTTCGAACTTTTCTTCTGTCCTGTGTAAATAGAGAGGAGGCCCGATGTCACGCAAAGTAAAAAAGAGGAAAAAATTGATATTTCATGTGCAGCCACATGTGGGCTGAAAGTATAACTCATAAAGAAAAAAATCAGTCCGCTTGTCCACATCTCTGTGTAAGAGGGCTTGATTTACACGTACAGCTTTAGCACGAGAAAACATCTGAGCACACAGGAAAACAGCAAGGAGTTCTGGGGTCCCAGAAGAATCAGATATTAACTGGTCACTCCACGCTCCCATGGATAGGAGCCATAAACCAGCCTTAAGAATGAAGTAGATGAATACTTTTTGCCCCTGATCTGATTACTACTCTCAGACTTTTCCTCAAAATAAAACATGATGTATGTATTATTTTCTAAGTCAATCAAAATTAACTAATGGTAGCACTCTGAATTAAATTGTTAAATATTGCTACTGGCATGTGGGCATACTTTTTTTTTTTTACAAAAGGGTCTAATAGAGATAGAAATGATCATTTGAACTGTTCTGAATCCATATAGCTCTTAAAAAATGAAATAAAATAAAAGCTGCCCATATCAAGGCTGTTGTGATTGAAAATCCAGAACTGTGGAAACATTTCATCTTCCTCTAGACGGAGGCTGGGAGCCTCCATGTGCATCTTTGTTTTACGTGCCCAGCATCCCCCTGACCCTTCCCTTCTTTCTACTTTCAACTTCTACCACAACACAGGGCTATCTATGGCTGGCAGAGCTGGGAACACCGCACTCTGCACCTTCCTCAATCGCAGAAGTGGTCACTGGATTCTGGTTGGACAGATTTTGCACCATATTCTTCTAGCCAAAGAGATGAGTCCAAGGTGTGGACCTATGACCTATGCTGAGCCAATCTGAATCCTTCCTTGGAGTGTCTTGAGTGGGAAGTGAGAGGATATTGTCTCAAGACCGGCCTTTTCAAGGTTGGGTTTTATAAGTGTGTTGGCCTTTAAGCCTTATTGCCTTCTTAAAGTAATTTAAGCTAGATGCTTATCACGTGCAATTGAAAGAGTTCCAACTAATACAGGGGCTTTGGCAGAATGAGAAAGGAGCCTTACTTTCCTTTCCTGACTCTGTAAGAATACCTATAGCAGGCAGAGAAGCACCAGGCCAGAAACATCATGGTGAGCAAACATGGACTCCAAGGACATTCACGCCTTTTGGGAAGAACAAGCATTCATGGACTGCTAATAATTAATGAATTTCAACTGATCAGTGTTCTATAAGTAAAAGTAGCCAATAACCGGAGGCCTAATGTCTGGGGAAAAGGCAGGAAAGTTTCCATAAGGATCTGACAGTCTGAGACCTGAAGATGGGGAGTTGTTATTCTCATCTTCCTGGGTGGGAGTCTCCATTGTCATGTTAACCCTGCAGAGCATGGTGGCTGCTTCCATTTTAAAATGTCTTTTTCTCACTAACTGAGCTAACACTAGCCTGTTTATATGATTATATTAGTGGGAATATAATTACTTTTTCTGTACTTTTCATACTTCCTGTGGCCTCATCAGAATGCATAAGAGAAACTTTTGGTCTGAGTAAAATGAAGTGCTAGGTAGAAAAGTGAAAAAAATAGCCCTCAAGGAAAAAAAAAAAGTAGCAATTCTAATTCTTCTCTCATGAATTATCGTTGGAGTCCTGAATATCTATTAAAATTTCTGACATACCTGTAGATTTCTGCTCAATCATAAATCATGAAAATACAGAAGAATTGGGTATGCTTTGGTACAAAGAATATGCACTTTCATTGAAAATGAACTCTATAAAGGTGTATCAAAATGAATCTTTGCTGCTATGCAAATTAGCACTGGGCCAATTCTAGTGTGGCATCCTTTGCTTTGTTGAAATGTATCCAACTGTGATGGATCCACTGTCCATTGGCTTGTAGCAAGTAATTTACATTTGTCAACTTTCATTTGTGTGTAGATAAGATAACTGACATTGAAAACCAATCTTCTTATCTTTCTCAATGGAAGAGTTAATCTGATTTACCATTTTCATGATGTATACTCTGCATTCCTCTTCAGTATCTTCAAATTCCAGGTAGTGTTTGACTGATTTGTTGTGTTCCTGCTTTCGCATCTTATCTCATGAAAGAACATGTACACCCTGTTAAATTAGATCTTAGGGCTTCTAGCCCTCCTCAGACTTTCTCTACCATGCCCCAAAGTATCTCATCCAATAATTAATACTTATAATTATTTAACAAATCTGTATTGAGCCAGACATTGTTCTAGATCTGAGAATTTAGAAAATAGGTGTTCATTTCAATTAATATGATTGTTATTTATCTCATTTAATATTTCATGAGAATTGGCATCTAGAAAGAAACGAAGGAAGAAAAACAGGAAGGAAGCAAAGAAAGAAGGGGCTTGTCTCTTTACGAATGCTACAGTTTTGCACATGGTAAACATGCCTTATTTTTGTTTTTGCCAAAGACCCAGAGCTCTTAAATTGTGATATTATTTTGTAACAAAATAGTTGAAGGCAGGATGTGAAAAAGAAACCAATGCAATTTACTTATAATTAACTAAGACTAAGTTTAAAAACAAACAAAAAAAGGCTTACTCTCAGTGGTGCTACTGTTGAACTGTCATCTAAAAGCTTATATAATTAGTGGAAGCATGTTAATTGAATTATGGCAATTAAGTCAGCCTTGAGACAAGTGGGTCCCTCCTGATTGACGAGATAGTGGTAATTCTGCAACCCATTTCCCCTGGTAGGAAGTTTCGGGACTGTGTCTCATCCTGCCCCTTAGTATTTTAGCTATGATGAAGTAGCCAGATCTCGATTTCTCTGGTGTTAATTATCCACTTTGCGGGTTTTCTGGGCCCTTGGATTCTTCTCTTCCTTTCTACAGGGTTACCAGGTCGACAGCATCAATGGTAGGCTAGAGCCATGAAGAGGCCATGCAATTTACATCTGTTGTTTTTACTACCAAATATCTTCATCAGTAAAAGATAAGGAGTGAGAGGAATGAAAATATTTGGGGGGTTGATGTGAAGAAAATGATTATCTTTCCAGCCTTTCTTTAATAGCATCTTTTTTTTTTCTTTTTGAGACAGAGTCTCGCTCTGTTGCCCCAGCTGGAGTGCAGTGCTGTGATCTTGACTCACCAGAACCTCCACCTCCTGGGTTCAAGTGATCCTCCCACCTCAGCCTCCCAAGAAGCTGGGATTACAAGCATGTGCCACCAAGCCCACTCATTTTTGTATTTTTAGTAGAGATGAGGTTTCGCCATATTGGCCAGGCTGGTCTCAAACTCCTGACCTCAAGTGATCTGCCCTTCTCGGCCTCCCAAAGTGCTGGGATTGCAGGCATGTGCCAGCATGCCTGGCTCTTTAATAACATCACTGTTGATTGAAGCGTTGAGAAAAGACTGAAGCCAGAGTTCACATGACTTTGGGGACAGTTTGGGGACTATAATTGTTCATGTTAACTCCTTTTTATAGAGCCTGCAGAGTGAGCTAGCAGCATGTATATCAGATCCTGTCCCCAACCTGATATTAATAAATGAAGTAGCCTTGGGAAATTTCCTTCCTCTCTCCAGGACTAATTTACTCTATAAAACAAGAATGCTGTAGTTCTTTTAAACTACAAAATTCTATACTTTTGGTCTATTCACAAGCTCAGGTTCATGTTTTCTAGGGTTTTGAATATGGATTGCTAGCATCATATGCCCTGGGGTGACAAAGCTGCGTAAGCAGTGTGTATGCCAGCCAGACATACCGATGGGAAGTGGAGCAGATGCCACTGAGGACTGTCAAAGGGTCGGTGTTGTGGATACCTCCAGAAAAAGAAAGCAAAAGAAAAGCCAACAGGAAGGAAGGGGTGGGAGGACCTTACTGAAATGTCTGAAGACAGCGGTCCTGGGGAAGTTCTGTGAGCTGGGCCAGCTACATAACATGCAAGGCTACATAACGTAACAGGGCTCAATGCAAAATTAAAACATGGGGTCTCTTGTTCAAAAATCAAAAATTTCAAAATGGCTACAGTGGAGCATTCAACTAAACGCAGAACCTTTCTAAGTGCCAGGTCACATGCCGGTGAAGTGGGCCCTGTCTGTGGGCATGGTTTGTAGGGATTAATCCTGTTTCCAGGGGTTGGAATCACAGCAACCTCCCCTCCCTGGTCCCCTGAATCTGCAAGGCTCACTTCAAGTCTGCTTTTCATTCAGTGCTATGCTTCTTTCTTGCTTGCTTTTTTTTTTTTTTAACAGTGCTGCTAGCTGTATAAATATTTTACAGTTCCCCTATGAAAAGTTTCCAAGGGGCCCATGTTGAGGGAAAAAATCTTTGAAAGGATTTTTTCCATAGCAATTAAAACCTTTCAAAGCACCGAGAGCTCCCCAGTCCCACTTTAGTGCAACAAACCTCTATTTTTTTGCCCAGTTTGGATGGCTCTGGGTCTGAAAGTAAGCCAGCCTCTTTGTTTGGTGACTTTGCGGGTTGCCGATAGACATTTGGAATTTAAATTCATTAGATACATGGCAGAGCCGTGGATGGAACTGGGATGGATTTAGAAATGCTGTGATCAGAAACTCTAACCCCTATTTCCTGTATCTCATTTACTGGGGTAAAATGACTATAAATCAACTTAAAGCTCATTTTAGCTCCCCAGATGAAGTCAAATGTACACTCTGACTTATGCATATACCATTTTTAGTTAACGCACCAATAAAAATAATTGTGCAAGCCTAAATTTGGAAGTGTTCCCAGCGTTTATGACAAAACTTAATAAAGCCAGGCACATTGAATGTAATATGGGAATTTTATTGAAATGAAATTAGTCCGTCATGTAAGCTGCACGTTTTCCTCAGATTTCTTGGACTTCATATGAGAGCTCTCCTGGGGACCCTAATAGGGTCTTGCAAAAATTCAAGTCCAGTATGTAGAGACACAGGGCTCACACGCAGACTCTGCAGCTGGTAGGATGGTGCCCTGAGTTTCCATGCAGCAAACCACACACACTTCTCCAAGCCTACCCCTACTCTTTTCACCCCGGCTCTAAGCAGCAGATATATTGTTGTGGTTTTACTCAACACACGAGACTCCTGGAGAGATGGGGGTGGGGGTTCATTTGTAATTCTAGTAACAGTGGTATGTGCCAGAAACCTATTATGTAATTTCCCTGGGGAAACAGCATGGTGGGAGCCATTGTGGATGTTCATATAGTTTGGTTGCTGAGCTGTATTTAGGCATGAAAGCCAGGGGGCTGTGAGATGCTTTTTTGGCTGCTCAAAGGAGGAAGCAATATTTATTTCTTTGAAATGTAGGGTTGAGGGTGGTGGTGCAGGGACGAGAAGATGCGAATAAAGAAATTGAAGTTCTGATACAGATTATATTAAATTTACAGTGGTCCTCAGATTTTAATGAGTACATAAACACTTCCTGGGGTGCTTGTTTAAAAAAACTGTTCCTGGCTGGGCGCGGTGGCTCACGGCCATAATCCCAACACTTTGGGAGGCCGAGGTGGGTGGATCACTTGAGGTCAGGAGTTCAAGACCAGCCTGACCACCATGGTGAAACCCCATCTCTACTAAAAGTACAAAAAATTAGCTGGGCGTTGGGGGCACCTGTAATCCCAGCTACTCGGGAGGCTGAGGCAGGAGAATCACTTGAACTCAGGAGGCAGAGGTTGCAGTGAGCTGAGATCGCGCCACTGCACTCCAGCCTAGGCAACAAGAGTGAAACTCCGTCTCAAAAAAAAAAAAAAAAAAGAAAAAGAAAACTGTTCCTAGGCCCTAACTCAAGAGATTTTAATTTATGACACCTATATCTACACCTAACAACTTGCATTTTAAATAATACCCCAGAGGATTTTGACAGAGGTAGCCCAAGGATCTCATTTCAAAATACTTCTATCTGGTTAGTCCTCAACAACAGCAAAGAAACTTCAATATCTTTAATAAATGTTTGTTTTTGAGGTGTTACCATGTGCTGAGCATAGGGGAAGGTCTTCCAGCCCAACCACTTCACTGCATTCGGACCATCATCTTGGTAGGTGTCTAGTTTATTTTTTAAAACCTCAGGAGACCGATACAGTCACGATGGATATGTTCTGAGAAATACATCATTAGGCACTTTTATGATCATGTGAACATCATATAGTGTGCTTACACAAACCCAGATGGTGTAGCCTGCTATACACCTAGGCTCTGTGGTATAGCCTGTTGCTCCTAGGCAGCAAACCTGTACAGCCTGTTACCGTACTGAATACTGTAAGCAGTTATAACACAATGGTAAATATTTGTGTACCTAAACATATCTAGACACAGAAAAGGTACAGTAAGAAATACAGTATAAAAGATTTAAGGCTGGGTGCGGTGGCTCACGCCTGTAATCCCAGCACTTTGGGAGGATGAGGCAGGCAGATCACGAGGTCAGTAGTTCAAGACCAGCCTAGCCAACATGGTGAAACCATGTCTCTAATAAAGATACAAAAAATTAGCCAGGTGTGGTGACAGCTACTTGGGAGGCTGAGGCAGGGGAATCACTTGAACCCGAGAGGCAGAGGTTGCAGTGAGCCGAAATCATGCCATTGCACTCCAGCCTGGGCAACAGGGCGAGACTCTGTCTCAAAAAAAAAAAAAAAAAAAAAAGTAAAAATAGTGTACTTATATAGGACTCTTCTCATGAATGGAGATAGAAGGACTGGAAGCTGCCCTGGGTGAGTCAGTGAGTGAGGGGTGAGGGAATGTGAAGGCCTAGGACTTTACTGTACACTACTGTAGGCTTTATAAAGACTGTGCACTTAGGCCACACTACATTTATATTAAAATTTTTTCTTTCTTCAATAATAAATTAATCTTAGCTTACTTGTGACTTTTTTACCCTGTAAACCTTATTTTTTTAACTTGCTAACTGTTTAGTAATAATGCAGCTTAAAACACACATTGTACAGCTGTAAAAAATTTTTGTCTTTATATTATTATTCTGTAAGCTTTTTTCTATTTCAATTTTTTTCTTTTATTTGTAAATATTTTTGTTAAAAACTAGGACACAAACACACACATTATCCTGGGCCTACATGGGGTCAGGGTCATCACTATTACTATCTTTCACCTCCGCCTCTTGTTTCACTGGAAGGGCTTCAGCAGCAGTAACACACACAGAGCTGTCACCTCCTGTGTTAACAATGCCTTCTTCTGGAATACCTCCTGAAGGACCTGCCTTAGGCTTTTACAGTTAACTTTTTAAAAATAAGTAGAAGGAGGTGTACTCTAAAATAACAATAAAAAGTATAGTAAATACTAAGTGATAGGACTTTTTCAGCTCTGTTATAATCTATGGGACCATTATGGTATATGTGGTTTGACATTGACCTAAAAGTTGTTATGTGGTGGATGACTGTACTTCATAGCTTTGTTTTATAGCCTGTTTCAGTGCTTACTCACCATTGCTGTTTAGACTTTTTTTCTTAGGTTTATACAAATTTCTTCTTGCTGAAATTCAAGCCCATTTCTCCCTGGTTCTTCTTTAGAAGGAATAGAGACTAGTCGGATGGTGTCTTAATAATAATCCTGTATGTATTTAAAGGAGGTTAGAGTTATCTCCCCTATTAACCCACAGGCAGACAGATTTGCTCATGGCTCAATGGCCAATTTCCATCTGTAAGGCTTCAAACCATTAGGTTCAAAGATGGCTGAATTAGGCCTGCACCACACATGGGTGTCTCCTTTGATTACCTTCCCCAAAGCCATCTTGGTGGGACTTGAGGGATTTAAGGACCTATTTTTGGACACCGATGTCAGCATTTCCACAGTCCATATGGAGACAGTGATTATCTTTTTGACTTTCTCTTAAATGCGTTCTTTCTACTTCGCTTCATCTTCCCTAAGTTTCATGTCTCTAATTAACAGATTATGAAACTTCCAGACCTCTTGGGCTAGAACAGAAAATGAATTGGAAAATTTAAAGGGAAATTGGACAATGCCTTTTCCTCTTGGTGACAGCATTAGACAGCCTCTGAGGTGGCCTCCTGCTATTCACACTTTGTGCAGTCACCTGCCTTTGAGTGTGGGCAGGACCTGTGACTTGTTTCTAGTTGATAGAATATAGTAAAGGTGATGGGATGTCATTCATGTGATTATGTTACATTGTAACATAGTGTATGGAATAAGTCATGTGTTGTGGGTTATGCCTCGTATACAAGACTTCGTTTTGCTAGCAAAATTGCCCCAGAGACTCTCCTTGCTAGCTTGTTGAAGTAAGTGGTCATGATGAGAAAGTCCATGTGGCAAGCAACCATGGTGGCCTCTGGGAGCTGAGGGCAGTCTCTAATCAATAGCCAGCAAGAAAGTGGGGCCCTCAGTTCAGCTGCAAGGAAGTAAATTCTATTAAGAACCTGAGTGAGCTTGGAAGCAGGTTCTTCCCCAATCAGGCCTGCCTATAAGAATGCAGCCTGGCTGACAACCTGCTTGCAGTCTTATGGGGTCCTGAGCTAAAGACCCAACTGAAGTGTGTTCTGACTCCTGCCCCACAGAAACTGTGAGATAATAAATATGTGGTGTTATTTTAAGCTGTTAAATGTGTGGTGATTTATTAGTCAGCAAGAGGAAACTAATAGAATGGCCATTTGATTTGTCTTATCTGACAGTGTATGGGGAAGTGTACAAGGATTTTTTGAGAGAAGGCCTCCAAAGAAACATTTAGCCTAAGTGTCAGGCTCAATAAAATACCTCATATTTATATACTTGTAAATATTTTGGACCATGCTTAAGGTATTCTATAACATTTAAATAAAAGCTATTTTCCCCTTAAAATGAATAATAAATGTAACAACAAAATTGTCATTTACTGAGCACATTCTGTATGCTTTGGAGTGCTTTGTAGATACTAATTCATTTAATCCTCTTAACTGGCATGTAGGTAGGCACTATTATGAACTCCGTTTTACAGATGAGGAAGCTGAAACACCAAGAAATGAGGCCATCTACTTATGGTCACAAACTATTAAACAAATTTGCAAAAAAAAAAAAAAAAAACAAAAAAAAACAAAAGACAAAACATGAGAAAGGCTTTTGGCCTTTTGGTATCCAGTTATGTCCAATTACGTTTTCCATGTATCTTCATTTTTTTTTTTTTTTTGAGACAGAATCTCACTCTGTCCCCAGGCTGGAGTGCAGTGGTGCAATCTCGGCTCACTGCAACCTCTGCCTCTCGGGTTCAAGCAATTCTTCTGCCTCAGCCTCCCGAGTAGCTAAGACTACAGGCACATGCCACCACGCCCAGCTAATTTTTGTATTTTTAGTAGAGATGAGGTTTCACCATGTTGGCCGTGGTGGTCTCAATCTCTTGACCTTGTAATCTGCCCACCTTGGCCTCCCAAAGTGCTGGAATTACAGACGTGAGCCACCACACCCGGCCCATATATTCATTTTTAGGATTATGTCTAGAGATTATGAAAACGGGACATGGCATGTGCCTCACTAGACTTCTGAGAGGGCCTATATAAATTATTCAGCTATTTCCACTAATAATTACAATAAGTGCTATGTAGACATAAGTGAATGCTTCGGTAAATCTATAAAGCTGGAAATTGAGACGTTCAAACCCTTGAACCAAGTAGGATTTCCACAGGAACATTCATTTTGGACAAGTTATTTGCATGTTGTTTCTATTTGTCTCTATTTTAGTGGCTTTTTTCACTATATTTTTCGTTTTCTTAGCATTATTTTGAAAATGTAGAAACAAAAGACTGAGCCTGACATGGTCAATGGATGGACCATTTTGTGGCTGTCTTAGGTCATGCTGTTTTTATGCATCATGGAATGATATTAAATTACCTTTGGAAAAATAGTTGTACCATGTCCCAAGCTGGTAGGAAGCCTATGATTTACTTTTTTTCTACAGGTCTGAAATATAATCAAGCATTCCCAAATTCTATTTGCAGCTTTTTTATTTCCTTTGGCCTTAAGAACCCCATTCAGATTCTTAAATCTGAATGCTAGGAGGTTTTTTTTTAGTGAATGCTAGGAGGTAATTTCTAGTGTCTTCACTTTACAGATAAAAAACCCTGAGACTCAGAAAAGCAAAACTCTCTGTAGTTAAACAATTAGAAATAACCAGTAAGGGATCTGAAATCAAACTATCCTGTTTCACACTCAAGGCCCTGTCGACTATATAACAAACTGAGTGCAATGTATTCCCTCTAAAAAGGTTCTTAATGACAAATGATCATGAGCTAGACCATGCATGCTTCCCCCCACTCCTCATTGTGGAGTGTGCAGAAAAATTAAGTAGAAGTTATTTAAATATGCCTGATACTGTGCCCCAAAATGGTGCATTTTTTAAGCTCACTGGGGAGGCTCTAGCTGCCCCAAGTGTGTCCTCCATTGCCGTCCATGCCACTGGAGACTTATTCCTTTGGTGCTGGAGGCTTTGTGCTCCTCATAAGTTTCATTACAAATCCAACAGATGGAGAGAGCACAGAGCATGATGGGAAGGCAGTTCAGAGCCACCCAGGGGTTCTTTGAAAGCCTCCTGCATATATTCTTCCAGTTAGAGATGGCAGTGCCAGTTAAAGAGGTGTGATTTGAGGGAAGGAGGAGGGGTAGTTTGTACTGTGGCTCTTCTGGAGTGGTCAGGGCTGAGCCATGAAGTGGAGGCGCCCTTCCTAGTACATTAGTAACCAGACACCACCCCACTTAGAGAAGTAACTGAACTTTTAGCCTCCTCCGAACAAACATTCTTTAAAGCTCCTAAATAAAATGTAAAAGCTCCCTACCCCACCCCTACTTTTGCTTTGTCCCTGAGTCTAGTTTAATTATGTACCCCATGCCCTGAGTGCTCCCCTCTGGGGAGTGTCTTCACAGTCTGCATCTCTTGTGTCTGGGGCATTGAAGAAATTGTTCCTTCTCCCGGAGAGTCCATCTGAAGTAACCCACAACAGCTGAGCCCTGCTCGTGTCCCACATTCCAGATCACATCTTCTGGAAGCCCTACAACTGATGAGAAGAAAGTAGGACTTGACTCATGGGGAATTTGCAAGGGTCGTAGGGAGGCCAGTCGCAGCAGCAGGAGAAGAATGAACCTTCATTTGGAATCTCTCACACTCAGAGAGAATAACCCAGTTTGAACACTGCTAACTTGTTCCTTAGCTGGTAGGTCTTCTGATGCTATCTGAAACCATCTCATTTTGCTTTACTCATTTGTTCAATAACATTTTCTTACTGCGTGTCAAGCACTACTCTAGGTATTGGGGATACAACAGTCAACTGGGTCCCTTTACTCAAAGCATAAATTGTTCAATGGGAGAGTCGGACACGTGGATGAGTGATTGCAATTTAGAACAATACATTATGTGGGAACACATAGGACAATCTAAGACCATATATAAGTACTTTATTGATGCATAAAAAATTACCCCCAAACTTGGTAGCTTAAAACAATACGTATCTATTGTCTCATACAGATTCTAAAGGTCAAGAGTCAGGGAGTAGCTTAGCTGGGTGGTTGTGGCTCAAAGTCAATCATGATGTTGCTGTCAAGGTGTCAGCCAGGGCTGCAGTTATCTGAAGGCTTGGCTGGGGCTGAGGGATCTGCTTCCAAACAAGCTCACTCACGTGGCTGTTGGCCTCTGTTCTTTACCACGTAGGCCTCTCTTTGGGCTGCTCACAACACGCCCTGCCCTAGCCTCCCCATCAAAACAAGCATCCTTAGAGAGAGGCAGCAGACAGAAACCACAGTGTTTTTTATACGTAGTCTCAGAAGTGACTTCCCATCAATTCTGCTGTATTCTATTGGTAACAGACCAGCCTTGATACACTGTAGGAGGGAATTACACAGGGCATAAATACCAGGATGGGGGTTTACTGGGGACTGTCATGGAGACGGTCATCCTCATCCAGTCTAGGTGCATGAGAGAAGGACCCCAACAGAAACCAAGGCCACAGGAGGAAAAGAGTTCAAGCCCTAGTATTGTTCCATGGCTCATGAAGATTTGCAGTAGCTCTCAATTCACTAACAAGGGGTGGTTTCTCTTCTGACACAATCTCTTTCCTTCTTTGGATGTTTAGGATGGCCAGGTGCCCTTATATTGGGCTCATCTAGTCTCAGGACCTATCATTTTCTGAGCCAGGAGGAAAGTGGGATGAGAATATACTAAATTCCTTGGCCACTCTGAACCATACCCCCCTGCATGAGGAGCTTTATCTGAAATCTACTAAGACCTCTGTAATAGATCAATTGACAAATGTATGGGTCATAAATGTATCGGATTTGTATCATTATTATTGGTGCAATGTGGAGACTAATTCAATGTCAGTAAAAGTACAAGATGACCAGCCGAAATTGCTAATATCCACTGAAACTTCTTTTTGTCTTAATTTACCAGTGTCTTTGTGGGAAGTCTGAAGGTTGGGGATTCTTAGAAGATTTCTAAATAAAATAACATCTTAATATTTTTGCTCATTTTTACAACTATGTCAAAATGGAAACACATTTACAAGAATTTGACTTTTTACTTACCACTAATTGAGATTTTTTTAAAGCATCAATTGTGGGGTTTGGTAAAAATTGACATATTTCTTCCAAGGGAAAATATACTGACCTTTGCAAGATGTCAAAGATAACAGAACTCTGACAATAGACTGATCTCAGAGACTGATTGTCTTTAACAGTTATATTCCGTGTATCAATAGAAATAAGAAGGAAATGAATGAGTCTGAATTTTAAATTCATCATTTTCTGTGTGCATTTGTATTCTGGGTCTGCGGTCACTGAGCCAAGCACTTTAGACCGCAGGGCACAGGAGAGACCTCATGTTTAAGAAAGTCAGAGTTGTTTCGTGTCAAAAATAGTGGCAAAAGGAGTATGATGCTCCCAGGAGAGCAGGAAAGCATCTATCGGAAGACTCAAGTGTACTTTCTCTCTGCTCATAACCTTCAACCTTTTTGTTTTCTCTGAATCACTCTCAACTTTCTTCCACCACAATCTAAGGCAAGGCTGATTTTAAAGTACCTTTTCATTTCCCTTTTATTTTTAGGAGGTTACCAGAGGCAACAGTAATCATGCTTTGATGAACTGTAACTCTTCCCAAATCTCCTAACCTCTTCTACCTTATGCATACTAGTTTACTCTGCCCTTTGCATTAATATTAGGCCCTTTCCAATAAATGATTCAAAATGTAAGATAATTGATACACAGTATAACAGAGCCCAACAGTAGGACTCACATAACTGAAATATTGGCTACAGTGGGGCAAAATATGAAAATATGGAGCTATGAAGTAAAATGCAAAGATTGCAAACATATAACAATATCCAGAATCTGCTTGGTCATTTGGAAAATGATTGTTTTTTGGAAAAGTTGTTTTTTTTTTTTTTTGGAAAATAGTAGGTATCAAGAAAGAAACTCAGAGAAGGCTAGGATTGTCTCATGTCACTTACTGTATTTTGACGCATGGCTGAATTTTAAATGTTAAAATGACTTAACATGGTTACAGACTTTAGAAACCTGCCCCCCACCCCCTATATCCCCTACAGCACATAAAAGACATTCCTGTAAAAGATACAAATGTATACGAAAAGGCTAGCAGTACTAAAGTTTCGGTGATAAACTTATCTGTGTTTCCAAATCATAATATTGAACATTCATTCTTTTGCTTTAGCAACAGGTTTTAACATCAATTTTTCATATCCCAAATTCCTGATTAGTTCTTTTCTTAACCATCTGTTCTTTTAATTGTTTATAATACCTTCTCTTATCAGACTGAAGATATTAATTATACTTCAAGTCCAATTCTATTTTAACTGGTTTCTTGAGACATAAGTTCTTTTCTTTGTGTGATTGCTGTTTGCCTTCCTCCTTCCCAACTATGTTGTTGGAGAGGAGGAAGAAGCTACTTAACTTTTCTTTCTACTTTTTCAGCAGAAGTGGGGAAAGGTGAGCTGTGTCATAGACAGTATTCTAGTGGCTGGCCTTTGGAGTGTTGCCGCTACCCTTTCCTCATGGGGCACTGCCTGGTCTTCTCTAACCCTAGAAGTACTCCCTTCAAAGAAAGAGCCCCCCTGTTGCTGCTGCCTGGGCCAGGGGTGAAGGATGGCATGGGCAGGCATTGGCATTCCTGGATATCCTACTGTAGAACTGCATCCAGCCCTGTGGCTGGTTGTTTGTGAACCCTCCCCTGCTCCTAACACCCTTCATCTCTAGACAGGGAGCACCAGCTCTGTGCTGAGGCTGGCTTGCACCTGCTCATAAGAACAGATAGTTCAATTTTCAGGAAATTTGCCAGCCGGTTGTTAAACATAGCCATTATTAAAAATTAAATTATATAAGCTTATAATTAAATAAATTATATGAAAAGCAAGATAATAAGTACTCAAAACTCATCACTTCCTAGTTATTTGGCTATATGTTATTATTATTCATGTTCTCGAGGTTATTTATCCATGATGGAAGTGTTTACAGCATGCATGTCAGCAAACACTAAAAATCTGGGCTTCTTCTCCACCACAGAACCAGTTGTTAAACATGTACCAGTATATCACTAGGCATACACTTCCATAACTTCTCAATTTCTTGGCAGTACTTAAACCAGACTGGCTGGGTTTAAACCCAGATTTTGCCATTTACTGGCTATATAACTTGGGCACATCATTTAACTTCTCTGTGACTCAGTTTTATCACCTGCAAAATAGGGATAATATAGCAACTATTTCACAGGGTTGCTATGAGGATTAAAGGAATGATATTTATGAAGCACTTTTAAAAAGTGCCTGAAACCTAATAAGTACTGTGTATTTGCTAAATAAAATAAAATAAAAATTATTCTAAGAACCACTTGTCCCCTCTTTGATTCTATTGCAATTGTTTCTCATCTCTCAAAATCTATTCTACTCTTTTTCCACACTAATAAAACATCCAACTTTCGTTGTACCCACGACCATTCAAAATAAAGATAAGATTTCTCAGCCTCCCATGAATAAATTAGGATCAAGTGATATAAACAGAAGCATCATGTAATCACATCCAAGAATTAGTCTTCAAGTGACAGTTGGAAAATTCCCTTTGTCCTCTTTTTTTTTCTTTATTCCCTCTTCCATTGTGGTCTCTGAAACTTGGGTGTGATGGCTAGAGCTCTAGTCACCATATGGTACTATGAGGAAGAAAGTCATACCCTAGGGATAACGGAAATCTGAACATACAAATATGAAAAGAACCACTCATAGTTGATGACAATAAAGATGTAAAAAGTGGCTGAAATAGGTTCATGGTTTAGAATGAAAATAAAGATATACAGATTCAGGTGTTAGAGGATTGAGAGCTCAACTTAGACTCTTAATGATCTTCCAGTTCCAGATCCATGAGGCCCAGCTCCCGTGGCTCATGTTATTGGATTTCTGGAAGATTCCATGTCCCTTATTGCCATGTGCATCTTTATAATATACTTTCACTACTGGAGCTAATATAATTGGCAATTCCTTGAAACTAGGCCTGAAACTAACTAAACCTTTTCATTTAGAATACAAATGTGAAGGTATAATTCTACTTATTTACAGGTATATTTTGTGCACTAAAATTTTTTTGTTGGGCCGGCACAGTGGCTCATGTCTGTAACCCCCGGGCTTTGAGAGGCAAGGATGGGAGGATTACTTGAGGCCAAGAGTTCAAGACCTACCGAGGCAACATAGTGAGAAACACGTCTCTACAAAAATTTTTAAAATTAGATGAGCACGGTGGTACATACTTGTAGTCTCAGCTACTCAGGAGGCTGAGGTGGGACAATTGCTTGAGCCCAGGAGTTTAAGGTTACAGTGAGCTATGATTGTACCACCACACTCCAGCCTGGGCAACAAAGCAAGATCCTGTCTCTAAAAATAAAAATAATAAGTAAATATTTTTTTGATGCAGACAAACTTATACCACAGGCTTTCTCCTTTGGAAATGCTTATTCCACACTATCTGGATTTTTATATATTATTTTTAATTCATGTTTTCCTTGGGAAAAATTGCATAGATGAAGTTTGTTTATCCTCTAACTCCTTTGTTGCTCATTCTCATCTGAGTTAAGCTCCGTTTTGAACAGAGGCGTGCACCTGATGGACCCTCCTCAGACCTACTCTCAATTCGGTAACACCATAGACTTTCTCTCCTTGTCTCGTCACAATTTAGCAATAAGATAAGATTTTCCTTAAGACAATACTAAACAACTGGCCAGTTAATCAAAAACAATCTGATTTGCATTGAGACAATATTTGATTCTATTATGGATTTTATTATTGACTCATATGAAAGTATTAAACTGGCTCTTCCAGTTAAAGCAAAGAAAAGTTTAATATTTGCATAATATTTAGTTAGATGTTTGGCATTATCCTAAGGGCATTATTTAACTGAACTTTTACAATGACTGTATCAAGGAAGGTTTTTTAGTTGCAAGCAAGAAAAACCAATTCTGGGTAACAAATAGGAAAGAAATAAATTGAAAGGATATTCATTTGTGAGGTCACAGGGTTGCCAAGAGGGCCACAGAATGAGCCTTGGAAAATGGGCAGAAATAAAGATAAGGCAGTCCTAGTATTAATTTTAATATTGATGCAGTCTCTGCATTAACAGATAAACCATGATATCTCAATGGCTTAAAACAATATGTATTTCTCACTCACAGTTCTACTGGTGTTTGAGAGAAAGAAGGTGAGGCTTTGCTCTACGTAATCACTAAAGAGGTCAAACTGACAAGACTACAAATGTTTTCAACATTGGACTTCCAGGATCACCTTGACCTGAACATTCTGTCACCAGATGAGGGGAAAAGAGCAAATAGAGACACAGTCCATGTGTACCTTTTTTATAGGTCAAGCCTGGAAGCAGCCTACGTCACTTCTGTCTACATTTCATTGGTCAGAACTTAGTCACATGACCACACGCAGCTATGAGAGAGGAAACACCACCTAGTAAGAAAGAGGAACAGCTAGCTTGTCTCTGCCCCAGCCTATCCTTCTGGTTGCCACACATCTGTGTCATGCTTCCTTCTACACACAGCACAATCACACGCTCCCCAAGAAAGAGAACTCAAAGCACTGTCTACTCACTGAGTTAGGCTCTATGTCCAGATTATCTAGGGATGCCATCTTCCCCATCGGGTCCAGATTCATGGCTCACCATGGCCCAGCTAGCTATAACTAGAAGGACAGTTAGCTACTGCCTCCTCCCCAACACATCCCTTCTATAGTGGTGGGATGAGGACAAAATAATTGCAGTAAACATACCCTTGTGAAAAAGGGAAGACTCACAGCAGTCACTGGTGAAGGTGTCATATTTTACTGGAGGAAAGATGTTATGAAAACCCTGCTCTGGGAGTGAGGAAAGTTTCTGGAATAGATCCTAGATCTGCTTTCTTGGAGAAACTCCCTTGTCCATTGGTCTTCATTGCTCCTGGATCCGCTATCTAAAAGTTTCTTCTTTGTCCTTTGCCTCCTTGGCCACTTGTAATATGAGTGAAGGAAAATACACCCTCCTAGGAGGCTGTATAACTTTGGTGGCCCGAAGGTTATTTTAATAATCACAAGTATGTTTTAGTCTAACTTTATGGTTTCTTTGGCAGTACAATTCCCTCAAAAACCTAGTAGATTTCTAATTTATTTACTTCCAATCAACTTCATGTGCTAGAAAGCATATCCAAGGTTCTTCCCTAGTGATAGTTCTTAGGCCTGATTTATATTCTTGCTTTCTAAGTGTTCATGTTTCATTCTCTGTCTACTGTATTGAGCCCATCGGGTTTAAATAGGAAGACTTCACTCTTGATTTGTTCTTAGCTGCAAGGCTGAGTCTTATTCATTCTGATTTCCTACTGTTTCCGTTTTGGAAGCAGTCAATTTTTCCAACTTTTCAACACCTCTAGTTTCTGACATTCCATTTCATTTTTGCTTGAAAACAAGCCAATTCTTGCCTGAGTTCATCCATTTTTTTTGGAAATTGCTACTAACATTCTGTTTTCCAACCCTTTTCCCTAGAACTAAAGAATCAGCATGCACTTGGCCTGTCTTTTGAGTTACAGCAAGAGGCAGTTTTATCAAAGGTTTTGCCACTGCATAACATAGATCTTCATCTTTCCAGCCTCCAAAGTCAGTTTCCCTGCCATTCACATCCTCGTTGCTTAGCTGATGCCAGGCATTTTAGGTTTTTGTTATGGCAACATTCCACGCTCTGGAATGAATGTGCACATTAGTTATGGAAATTCTAGCTGTTATTTGGATTTCCTGAAATCTCAATGACATAATACAATAGAATTTTTTTTCTCATCCACTAAAATCTAATTGGTGAGGAGACTCTGCTCCCTATAACCATTCAGGGACTCAGGCTGTTGAAGGCTGTGCCATATTTAAATATGACTTCAAGTTTAGACTGGGCATCACCAGCTAGCTAATGGTTGAAGGAAGACAGATTATGGAGAATCCGGTGGGAGGACTTTATGGATCAGACCTGAAGTGATATCTGTTTCTATCGACCACAACCTATTAGCCAGAACTCTGGTAATAAGATCAAACCTAACTCAAAAAGGAGACTGAAAAATATAGTACAGTTGTATGCCCAGCAGGAAAGGAAAATAGGTAAAAAACTACACGAAGTCTCTTCCATGAACTGGAACCTCAGCCAAAATCATGCCAAACAACAGACGAGTGAGGACACCTCCCCTTTTGCTGCTGGAGGCTGGACACAGAAGCTTGTATCACCAATGCCTCCAGCATCCAAACAAGATACTGTCATTATGTTGCTGCCCCTTAGAAGACAATGTTGCTGCTACTGTCACACCATCCACACTGGAATGGGTTCTCCATGGTCCAAGTCTCTTTAACTCACTAGCTCCCAAGTCAAAGCCCAAAGCAGATTTGTAGAGTTTAGGTCATAGGCCTACTCCCTTATTTGCACAAAAGGCTGGGAAAACAAGTCTGCATTTTTAGCTTCTATAGTGAGCTGTAAACTCTGCCCTCAATCGTAACTCATAAGGTGAGAGAGTCTCCAAATAAACATGGGGAATCAAACTAAATCAAAGGAACCAATTTCATGATGGAAATTTCAGCAACAATGGCAAGCTGGTAGGAAAGAGTATTTTGAATAAGTAGGAGGTGGCCTACTTTATTCTGTATATGTATATGCATGTGGTCTTGATTCCTATCTACCAAGATTTCTGAAGGTTTGCTTTCATCTAGTGCTGTCTTGCTCACCACAGCATCCCACTGCCTAGAATAGTGCCTGGTACTTGGTAGTCACTCAATAAATATTTACCAAATCAAAGAATCCTTGGTGTGGTAGATGTGCTCACCTATGCTTCTGTTCCTTCTTGCGTTTTTGATGGCTGGTAGGGGTTGTTTAAACCTAAATACAAGAATAAGAATAAAAGAGCTTCAATAGTAGATAGATGGACCACACCACAGGGGTGTCTCCTGCCTGGTTTCTGACTATAGAAGTATTCTTTTAATTATATAATTGAGTCCATGGAAATCAGAGGTAGGAGGAAAAACCAATAAACATTGCCAAAAATTATTTTTCAGGTTTTCTACATTTTGTCTTTCAGAAGGATATACTGAAATTTAAGTCTGAAAATTAATTTTTTTTATCCAAAGAGATTCAAGTTCTTGGTCCGTATATTTGGAATGATCTCTTTGAGGTGCTTCTTTTTCCTTAGTAGGCTAGTGGCCTTGAGTATGTCTTATGAGAATCTGTGTTTGTTTCCTTTTCTTATAGAATTCCTTCCTGGGAATGTGAATTATGGCATCTCTTTGACAGAGAGAGATTTGCTTTTCCAAAGGTTTTAAGTGGCACTGATATTACACGACAATATTTTAAAAGACAACCGGCTAATACAGGATAAAGATGTTTAATCCTTTCCTCCCTAACAAGAAAATCTCCTTTCATCCTGTATTATTTTCATAAGAAAAACTATGGCATGCATTACCATGTCTTGGTTTATTTGCCCTGATTTAGATGAGGTTAAAAAGTTATATGTTCAATGAGCTCTTTAGGAAAAACACAGAAATGGGAAAGAAGAGGGGAGGGGAGAGGAGGGGAGGGGAGGGAAGAGGAGGAGAGGAAGAATCTGGCCTTCTTTTCCAGTATTACTTAGATTTAGAATTAAGAGTCTGAAAATTACAAAATATGGATGTTGGACACCATAAAAAAGGGAAATTTCTGGGAAAGGGGCATTCTGTCTCTTCTATTATACCCTAAAACAGGGATCCGGGAGCATGGCCACCTGGCACAGATGTCCTGCCTTGCCTGCTGAGGCTGCCTGCAAAAACCTATCATCTCTTAAAGAGACAAGGCTGTATTCTGAACATGGCTCATCTCAGCCTGAGGAATCAGACCCCTTTTACATCGTTTCATAGCTGTGGATACTTAGATTTTAAGAGCGCAGAGCCAGGTGCCTGTATAAACTATGTGTCTGAAAAGGGGCTGGGATAAAGGTGCAAGAACAGGACAAAAGAAATGTTCTGCTCAAACAGTGCATAAGTGGAGAGTCTATACATGTCGGCCAAAATGATTGTAAATAGGACTGAGACTATTAGCCTGGATGCTCCAGTCCAGATTCAGTATTTCAGATACCTCCTGGTACTGTATTTGCGAATCATATTTGAGTAAGCACTGGAGCTTTTTTCCTTTTTACAAATTGACCACTTTTTGTTGCAGGATAAGATGAAGGGTAAGATAAATGCTTTACAAAATTATTAAAAATTATTATTTTTAAAATTTCTGAGCACGTTGGAGTTAATAGTTTTGGCATCTAGTGTTTCATTTCAAGGCTAATATGCCATGCCATCTGCCAAGTGACAGTGTCTTTATTAGGTTACCATGGTATATAAAAAGCAAAATGCTTTGCAAAGTTTTTGAGCAGGATGATTTTTATTTCCCCCTTCAAATTTTTTCAAAATGTAAATGAACATGTTTTCAATAAAACTGTTGAAATGAGTTATAAATATTGAGATGGTAGTACCCAATAATTTAAGGCTGATATTTTCTTTTGCAATCTTAATTTTTTTAAATCTGAGAATAATCCTAAGGCTTCCAGAATCTTACAAATATATGTAAACTATTAATCCCATTACAACATTAATGACTACAAAAAATACTCAGAATTATTTCCTCATAATTGAAAAAAAGGCCTTTACTTCAACTGTATTTAAGAAAAATGAAACTATTCATTTTTCCTTTGTTTAAGCTGGGAGCAAAGTACAGAGGCTCAAAGAAGGTGAAAAGAGAAAATGGGATTTGCAGAGTTTTTGACATAAGCTAATAATTTTCTCCTTAAAGCTAATGATTTATATGCACTAGTTTGCCTCTGCCTCCCAAAATGTAGTTTGAGGTGGCAATGTAATTCAGCTTTGCTGGATCAATTTCATCCAGCTTCATCTAAGCCGGATGATTTTTGCAAGTGTTTTTAAAGATAATGTGTGATCAGTATGTCTCTTTCATGCTCTGGCAGTCAAAGTTTCAGGCTTTCTCCCCCTTCTGTCTCTGGGGAAAATTTTCCAGGCTTCAATTTTTCCATATGCCTTGTAAAAAGAATTTTTTTAAATAAGTTGTTTGTGTCCAGGGGTACATGCACACATACACTAAGAGGCATACATATGTATTTAACTGAAAGAGACAGCAGTCATATATACTTTTGACAGTACTTTGACATTCATATAAGCAAAAGGTACAGGGAAAAAGATTTCTGGCCCACCAGTCTCACTTTTGTTATTGAAATGAAGCACATTAGGGATTGTTCTGGAAAAGAATTTCTGTATAACTCATGACCTAAGCCTACTGTTACAAAGCCTAGGACTGCACCTCCCATAAGAGATAAGATTAAAATGACATGGAGATGGGCACTGGTGGGAGGCCCAAGAAGTACTCAGCATCACCACTTATTTCCAATTAAAACCAGTGTTTCTAATTAAACGCCAGGCCGCTAGGCTCTGTTTAGATCCACGGTAGAGAAATTGCCTTCCTAAAAGCAACATGAGGGAATATAGAATACTTAACTTTCAAAGTAAGTCAATAAATACTTGTTGAGTAACTATTTATATGATAGGAACTGTACTAGGTGCCAAGAAGATGACTTGAGTAAGATAGACTCTGCCCTAGGTTTCTTGCAGCTTCCAGGCCAATGGTGAACTGGTATTTCCCAATGATGGATAGTAATGTGCTTAGAAAACTAAGACCCCAGAGATTGGAAGCAAGGCCTCACGAGGACAAAATTTCACAAACCCAATCTCTGTGCCACAAGATTGATTTCAGTTAGAAAATAGAGCAGGTAGAAGAGAGATTGACAAAAGTTGAACAGATTCAGGACATTGACTCAGTGAATGTCAAGAGGCTGACTGATCCCTAGTGTGGTACTGCTGAAAGCTGTTGAGGTTGTCAATGGGTGGACACACAATGAGCCTTTTCAAGTAGTTTATTCTCCAATGAGCCTTTTGATAAAGACTTGGAATCGTCTGTCATATCTATTGAGCATCTACTTAACCACTAGTTCTTGGAACTTGTGTCATCCTAAGTAGAAATCCACCTACATAATATTCTGTCCCTTCTTGGGATGATTAGAAAAACATTCCTGGTTATGAGGGTGAAATATCAAAGAGGGGAAAAAACTGAGGCTACTCTGGCCCGAGGAGTGTTCGCTGATTGGCTACTTCGGAAGTGGCTCACCAGAAAGGCCTTTGCCAAGCCATTGCCTCCTCCCTACCCCAGTGATGCAATATCACCCCACCAGAATGTTTTGTTCTCCAAGACCCTTGTTTCAATGGGTACATCCCATTAACAAGGCCAGCAGATGTCAGTCCTGATCCACTTTTTCTCAATAATGAACGAGGAGGAAGAGCCTATCGCTTTCCCAATCACTGCCTTCTATTTGCTGCGTTTCTTCTTCCTGAGATGGAGGCCCCCTGCTTGGTTTGCTTTGTTAATATTTGCATTATTCAATAGTTATTATGTGATAAGCATGTTGTTTGCTTTCGGTTTTGGTTGGTTTATTTTCTCGTGCTTTTATTCTTAGCTGGTGGCTTAACTTGAGTTACAGCTGTGACCTGTATATTACTCAGCATGGATAGAATGTATGTTTTTACAGCTTCTTACCTGATGCCTCAACAATCCAAAGTTGGGTCAAAAAAACAAAACAAAACAAAATGTAACGGGAAAAACATGTAGCTTTTATTCTGCAAAGTCATCTCCTTGGTGTCAGCCTTGGATATATCCCTTTTAGAATGAAGACGCTTAGGCTTGCAAGTACTTCAGCATACGTCGTTTCTGAATGCACATATTTTTAGCTTTCTGATTAAGAAGTAATAGGATCCCTGTGCATTTATTGAGTGGGAATCTTATCCTTGAGTTAAAACATTTTATGTTTAAAGATTAAGTAATTTATCATAAGTGCATATGGAATGATTTTAAGTAAACAGAACATAAAGCTACTGTTTAGAATGCATTCTGCTGCTTGCAATATACTATTCATTATGAAGACACGCTTTAAAATTGCTATTGAAGTTTTAAACTCCAGGACTTACTAGTGAAGAAAAATGTGTGTTTTTGCCTTTGATCTAGTACCGTTTGTTACAGCTGATTAGCTGTTACGTACTCCAAGGTAAAATTGTCATGTAAGATGATTTCAACATGTTATAAAAGAATCTGAACATTGAGAGATGGCCAGGGACAAGAGTGCATTTGGGCAATACTCTGTGGCTTAAGTTAAATGTTACATACTTATTATACCAAGTTGCTTAACTCAAACAACAAGAACTTTCTTGGTTTATTAAGAATAGTAATACAACCTAGAAGACATATGCAACTTTTAAACAACTCTCACTGAATATTGCAGTATTTTATTTCTTTCAAAGTAAAGACTATAATAACCAGATGCCTAATGCTGACTTTTTTATTTTTCACTTGAACATGACTTCTGGCTTTCAAGAATTTTAAAATCGAATCTAAGTAAACTTAACTCTTCTGGGGGCAGGGAGACAAAATCAATCATTATTTATAATTATTTGCAATGTTAAAAATTAAAAACCAAAGGGTAGGTATTTGTAATTTTTTATTTCAAGCTGTTATTTTAATTACAATTTTTTTGCCTATTTTTAACTAAAAAAGAGACTCACTAATAAAAATACATTTATACCAGAAAAAAGTATTCATATAAAACATCTTTTCATACTGTATTTAGAATTCCTGTGTTAATGTCAGCTGCAAAATTAAGAACAAAACAAAGATAATTTCAGAAGACTTGTCTTGGCCTATAACATCGTGTCCTGTTATTCCATCCAACTATCTAGACCAGTGCTTTCAATGGAAATATATAATGTGAGCCTTAAACAAGAGTTACACTTGTAATTTTAAATTTTCTGGTTGCCACATTTCTAAAAGTGAAAAGGTGAAATTAATTCCAATAATATATATTCAAAATATTATTTTAACGTGATCAATATAAAAAATTGTACATTACATATTTTGTGTTCTTTTTTATGTGTCCTACGTTTTTGAAATTCCCATATAGTTTGCATTTATAGCACATCTCAAATCATGCAAGCCACACTTCAAGTACTCAGTAGTCATCTATAGCTAGGGGCTACTATATTGGGCAGTACAGGTCTAGATGATCAAATGCCTACACTGAATGACTTCATAGAATATCACTGTTGAGCTGACACCGATCTAAAATAGTGGAGTAAACTCCTCGAGTGTACAGGACCCCTTTGTTCTTGTTCTATTTTGTTTTTAACAGCTTGCTCTGCTCCATAAAGATCCATCAGTCACCCTCAAACTCTTCGGACCTTCTGCCTGTTCATGCCTATGAAGATGTGTTTGCCAAGGTACTCAGTGACCTGGAGCAAACATTCTAAAACAGTGCAAATGGCAGAAGCGGAGCCCACAGGCTTCTTGTCGGGAATCCGTTCAGAGTATGGAAAGAATCCCAGTGTCTGTGGACTTCTGGGTTGTCTGCTGTGCAGTTCTGAAATGTAACACTGGGATTCCTAAAAGAATGTCAACTCTATGCTTTGGATTTTCTGTGAGTCTAAATTTCACAAATTTAACCAGTTTTTCTTTCAGATAGGTCCCAACTTCTTAGACAATGTGTCTCAGTGTGGGGTTCAGAAAATATGGCTGCTCTAGAGAAGGTCCCTCCTGTTGCAGTGCTGGTTTTCCAATGCAGAGTGACTACTGAGGTGGACTTTCAGAGCTGGCATAAGGCTTATTTGGAAATGGTAACAGAAAGAATACAGAAGCTGGGGGATAAATTGTAGATGTTTTGGGGAAAAGAAACAGCATAGGTATTATGATGTTAATCCCCTTCCCATAGGCCCTAAATTGCTGCAAGGTTAGCCGAGAGAGAAATTAAACTGAAAACTGAGAAATAATCCACGAAATGAAGATAAGTATCTTTCTTTGTTTTTTTATACCTCTACTATTTTACCCCACTCTCAGCCCTTATAAAACATCAATAAGCAGCCTTTAGTCTTGACATTTCCAGTAATATAACTCAATAGTATGAGAAATATTCGTATATGTAAGCACGTTACATGGAGCCTGGAGCATAGTGGGCACTAAATGAACGGAGGCCATTACTACAAATGTTATATTGCTGAGGAAACCACCCAGGCGACATGAGAAAACCAGAATGACAGTATGGTGCCATCTCCTCCGTATGTGTCACTTTTCTGTTTTATCTTGGTTCTCTGAAAAGCAGCACGTACCCATTATATCTTCTCTGTACCCTTCTGAATGGAATATTATTTCTTCCTTATTAACATACCTTAATTAATAAAGGTGTCTTTGTATAGCTACTATGTCAGAACACCTCAGTGGGGTAAAGGTTAGGCATGATATTGCTGGCTATCTTTTTATTTCCTTTATTAAGTTGAAAGAGAATATTGGTACAAAGTAATAAGCATGACTTCATATGGTCTTGAATAGGAATGTGATGGTTTTCTTAAAATGACCCTGGGTCCTTAGTTGTGGGCCTGATAAAGACTTGTGAATAATTTCTGAATCTTTGTGGGGGGGAAAGGGGATACTTTTATTCTTTACTGATTTTACAATTTATAAAGAGAAGTGTCATATTAAATAGTCAGAAATATGGATTGTTTTCTCCAAAATTAGCACTTAGTTATTACATTTGCTACCCAAAGTTCCATTGTCATCACTGAATTGTTAACTGCATAAAGCCGTTCAAGAAGAATTTGTCCAATGGCACAAATACACAGTTATCTTTGCATATTTACCTGAAACACAGTTGTTTGCTTGTTTTTCTCAGAGACTGCATTAGAAATAACCATATGTAGCACTGCAGAAACAACCTATATTTGAACATGACAACAGCAATTTTGTTAAGGTTCAGTTTTGCTTTTTCTCATTTGTTCCATATTTCCACTGTTGCCCATCTAGTATCAGTGGGCTTTTTACTTAAAGAAGAAGAGTGAGAAAGAAAGAGTCAGACATAGAGAGAGAGAGAATTGGACATATATCATTTATTATAAAGAAATCAAGTTCAACTCCTCTTCCCAGAACTGAAAGGAAGAGTTTCGTTAGGATCTCTTATCCTACTTAGTTTTTAGAATCCAAATTATATTTACTTCCTATAAAGTCATGGCATGCAGGCTGTAACAATGGTCCTCCCAAATCCATCTGCATCCCCACATTCTTGGGGCACTTCTCTTCTTTTTCAATTCTATTAATGGCTCAAAGACCACAGGAACCATCGATTCTGCTACAGAGAATGATACTGGGTCACAGGCTCCTGTGACAATGACATTTTCTTTAGGAGTTCAGCAAAGCTGCCTCACTGTTAACTTTTAATGAACATCTTTTCTTCCTTTGAAAGGTTTCAGTGAAATGAAACAAATGAGCAATTTCTCCTTTCATCTCCACTTTTTGGGGGATAATATATAGTATCTCGGGTGCCGAAGTCTCCTGTGACATGCTGAATTTGGGGTGTGCCAAAGCATAATTTTTCCCACAGTTACACACGAATGTAATATAAGGGCTTTTAGGTTTTTTTTTTTCCAAAGCCCAGGTCCTAAGATATCTTATAGCCTATAACACACCAAAAAGTAAAGAGACTCCCCACCTGAATTTGGGCCCCACTGTTCATTTCAGAGGACTGCTGACTCAATGGAGAGCTCCCATGGGAGGCGTGCCAGTAGCTCCTGGGACAATGAGTGGCACAGAGGCGCCACAGTCATTATTTTGGAGCATTATTCTTTCTTGGTTTCCACAATAGCTGGGATCTCATAATTTAGCATTAAGCCTCTTTTCAACTATATGGAAGTGTAATAAGGTGATTTAGCCAATGTGCCTGTTCATTGTCCCAAAGATTCTGTGATCTATTATGCTGTGATGTGTAAAAAGAGAAAAAAAAGGAGAAAAATGGTGAAAAAAACATAAACCAACTAATCATCAAATACATTAAAAGCTGCTTTGAGAGAGCTGTTTTTTATTGGCATTTTTAATAAATCAATATAGATATAGGAATCGGCTGCAAAAGCTTCTGGGTTCATTCACATAATGAAAGCCCAATTAATATCCGCAAGCACAGTGCACTGCCGGCAACAGGGAGCTACAAGGACAATCACTGGCTTCCGCAGCCAACACTGACAGCTGCAGTGCCCTGATAGAAAACAGCTTCAAAGGCCCGATCCCCACCCCCACCCCCACCCCAGCCTCAACTGAACACTCCCTTCATATCTCACCCGCACTGAGGCAAGGCCTGCAGGAACAGATGGGACACCAGAAGCAACCCATGGCTATCTGTGATGTCACCAAATGAGGCATTCTGGGATGCTGTTTGGGTGGCAAAAAAAAAAAAAAAAAAAAAAGTCAAAAGAATATGGGAGGGGGATGAGGAGGGATGAGGAAGAATTTTTTAGGAGGTAAAATTAGCGTGGCAAGGCAACCACTAGATTGGAGAATGAATGAACTGTAGGGTGGTGGAAGAGGTCATGCTGCATACAGATCGGGGCCGGCTTACATTTCAGTTTTATTTTAGTGTGGATTAAGGGAGCTTTATATTTGTGGGGCTCACGAGAAAAACATGTGGCTTCATGTCCTGTAGGCCTGTTTGCTTTGAATTCATCCAGGCCACAAAGCCCCTGCCAGCTCTCAGAGCTGGTATTGGGACGCTATTCCCCTTCTCCCCATCCCCCAATCACTACTATCTTTTTCAAACAGGATCCAAACTTTCTTCCTTAAGATGTTGCATCTCTTGATTTTTTTTTTTAGGTTTTTTTTTTTTTTTTTGGCTGTCCCGAAATATTAATGAATATCTGACTAGACTAAAACCCTGAGTTCTAAAAATCACAGCATCCAAAACTGCTGTTCGGACCTCCTGTTCTGAGCAGCGATGGGGTAGCTAGCACACATATGGAAGCTTAAAGTCAATCTGCCAGGTGTTCTGTCACAGCATACACTGACATCTTGGCACCCAGGGATCTGAGGAAGCCACCAGACACCAGTCTAGTAAAAGCAGAAAAGTAGACCTTGACTAAATAGATTAAGAGAAAAAACTGGTTCTACCAAAAATTTCCAATTCTTGCAGAGATTGAGTGGACCAGAGGAGGCTGTAAGGGAAAAATATTTTCCTTTGCCTTGTAATCAATATAATAATAGTAATTGCAATTCATTAACTAATTAATTATATTCTTACAGCCCTTTAGAGTTTACACACATCTCCCGTGTCAGGAACTTTTAAACAAGGACTGCAATGATACTATTGTACAGAGAAGGCAGCTGAGACTTAGGGCAGTTCAGTGACTTGCTTATGATCAGAGTTAGGAAATGTCAGAGGTGAGGCTTCATTCCCAGTCTTCCAAGTTCTCTACAAGACATGAAAGCCATTTGAAGAAATCCACAAAACAACCCATGATTGGTGACACGATTTGGCTGTGTCCCCACCCAAATCTCACCTTGAACGGTAATAATTCCCACTTGTTATGGGCAGGGCCAGGTGGAGATAATTGAATGATGGGGGCATTTTCCCCATACCGTTCTCATGGTAGTGAATATGTCTCCCAAGATCTGACGGTTTTATAAATGGGAGTTCAAGATCTCTTGCCTGCCACCATGCACAAGCTCTCTTGCCTGCCACCATGTGAGACATGCCTTTGCTTCTCTTTTGCCTTCCACCATTATTATGAGGCATCCCCAGCCATGTGGAACTGTGAGTCCATTAAACCTCTTTCCTTTATAAATTACCCAGTTTCAGGTATGTCTTTATTAGCAGTGTGAGAACAGACTAATATAATTGGGATTTGTTTGTTTGTTTTGGCTCAAGAATCATTACTCTGTGAGCATATATGTCCAACTAGAGTGTCTGTCCTATGTTATCCTTATAATAGCACTTGTTATGTTGCATTTGTACTGATTTATTTATTTGGCTGTTTTTCCCCCACCAGATTGGGACCTCTTATAGGGATAGGCCTTTCTTATTCACCCCTGCATCTGCAGTGCCCTGCATAACACCTGGCATGTGGTAGGCATCTGTAAATGACTATTGAAGTAGGATGGATAAGTTAATGTATAAACAGATGGATGAGTGGGTGGATGGACAGATAATAAAAGTCTTATTTTACCTATTTGTCTGATTTAGCATTCTCTCTCATGACCTTGAAGAAATGGAACATGTTGGGATAACAATTTCTATATTTGTTAATTTGCCAAAAATACTGTAACTGGCATTAATAAGAAAAAGAAAAGATGACTGACTCTGATAAACAAACCAGAAGAATTATAATTATACAAAAACAAACCAATAGGAAAATAAGGCAGTCACTAGTGGCATTTATTTTTATTTTTATTTTTATTTTATTATCAGTTCTTGGAAATGGTCTCTGCAGACAACTCAGTAAAGCCTATTCTGGAGTGCTCTGCTAAGTGAGATAAATCCTCCTGGTAGGCAAGCTCATTTGAGTGCTTGAGTTAGTTTTTTGGATGACATCCAAATTAGCATCACTTCAGTAAATGTTTACTGGGAGCCCTAGATGTGCTGGACTCAGCTAAATGTGGAAAACGTTACCAGGTACAGGAGAGTTGGCTTTAGCCTAGAGGGAGTTAACAAACTAGGAGAGATTACACAGAATGCCTGCAGAAACCTTCAGTATAGGATTGTGCTTCCAGTACTCAACAGCAAATTTGAATTAAGCACTCAGGAGAGGGTAACAAGACTTCCAATTTGAGTTGGGGGCAGGGTCAAAGAAGCTTAAAGAATGAAGTAGAAGGAATGCAAGTTTAAGTAGGAACCAGACATGGAGATACTGTGGTGAGCAAACACCAGATGGTGAAATGTATTTTTTTAGGCCATAGCCAATGTTGCAGTGTGACAAAGATGTTCCAGTGCACTGGGAGGATGCACAGCACATTTCTGATCATATGACTAGAAATTAAATTTGTTGGCTAAGGAGACACGATTGGAAGAAAGTTATTAGAAGGAACATTACCGAGCTGTACACAGAAAGGTGAGAGAGTTTAATAATCCAGAGGCATAATGCAATTCATTCCTTGGAGTTTTATCTTAAATACAGAATAATGCTGGAAAATGATGGTAATGACAATAGACTTGCCCAGCAAAGATAACAATGATAAGATTCCCAAGATCATTGATTTGTAAAAACATGAATAAACACTTAAGGTGGTGGAAGTTATGAGGTCTTTCTTCAAGTAATATGAGTATTCTGCTTTTGAGATGGATTGCTAAGCAGCTCATGCATTAACCTTGCTTAATAATGCTAATCAATAATAGTTGCCAGGTATTGGCATGTACTATGTGCCAAACGCTGTGCTAAATGCTTTATGTTTGGTGTTATGAGGATAACCACCCTATGAGGTAACCATTTTTCTTAATAATCTTTTTTTTTTTTTTGAGACAAGGTCTTGCTCTGCCCCCTTGTTATCATGCAGTGGCACAATCACAGCTCAGTGCAGCCTCTGCCTCCTGGGTTCAATGGATCTTCCCATCTCAGCTTCCTGAGTAGCTGGGACTACAGGTGCGCACCACCACACCTGGATATTTTTTGTATTTTTTGTAGAGACAGGGTTTCACCATGTTGCCCAGGTTGGTCTCAAACTGCTGGGCTCAAGCAATCCATCAGCCTTGGCCTCCTAAAGTGCTGTGATTATAGGCCTGAGCCACTGTGCCCAGTCTATAATCTTTTTATGTTAGAATAGTTTTAGACTTCTAGAAAAGTTGTAAAGATAAAGGTTTTCTGTATACCTTCCACTCTGTTGTCCTGATTATTAACATCTTACTTTAGTCTGGTACATTTTCTCACAATTCAGAAACCAATGTTGATAGATAATGATTACCTAAAGTCCATACTGTATTCAAATTTCTTCATTTTTTTACCTAATACCCTTTTTCTACCCCAGGGTCACATCCAGGATGCCACGTTGTATTTAGTCATTATGTCTTCTTTGGCTCCTCTTGGCTGTGGCAGTTTCTCAGACTTTCCTTGTTTTTGATAACCTTGTAAGTTTTGAGGCATATTGGTCAGGTATTGTATAGAATGTTTCTTAATTTAATTTCTCTCATGATTATACCAGGTGAAGGGTTTTTGGGAGGAAATCTGTTACCAGCAGAGAATCCACCTGGGTCTTTAGCAAACTTGATTCTTGTTTCCTTGGAGGAAAGAATTCAGCTGAGGCCCAGAAGTAGCTATAAGGCAGAGGGAGGGACTGAGGCCAGTCTTAGAGCAGAAGTGAGTAAACGTTTATTAAAAAGTTTTAGAGCAGGAGTGAAAGGAAGCAAAGTACCCTTGGAAGAGGGCCAAGTAGGCAACTTGAGAGATCTCAGTGTCCTGTTCAGCCCTGGACTTGGGGTTTTATACATTGGCATGGTTCCAGGGTTTGTGTTTTTTCTCCCCTGATTCTTCCCTTGGGGTGGGCTATGCACATGCACAGTGGCCTGTCAGCACTTTGGAGGGGCCACATGCACAGTGTGTTTACTGAAGTTGTACGCGTGCTCACTCGAGGCATTTTTCCCTTACCAGTCAATGGTTCCTGGAGAAAAGTCATATTTCAGTTAAAGCCTTTTAGTGCACATGCTTGAGCCTGCTCACCCAACTCCTGAGATCTTATCAGGAAGCTGCTGATTACTGGCTTCAGGTGTTTCTTATCTACTGAGAGACTGCCTTTCGCTGGTACCCGCTCTGACCAACTATTAATTTAGAGAGACAGTTTAAGAACCGCCTGATCATCACCTAATGGTCACCTGACATTCCTGGAAGTGGGTGGGGGGCATCTCCTGCCCTGGTCTTGTCTGCCTAACTACCTACCCTAACAAGACCACAGAGATAAAGTGCCCATCACATCATATCAAGGATTCCTGCTACCATCATGGTTTATCACTGATAATATTAAGTTTGCACCAATGACAAGGTAGTATTTGTCAGGTTTCTCCGCTAAAAAGTTACTCTCCTGCTGTCTTCTCTCTATACTTTACTCTTTAAAAGAAAATGTCAAAGCACAGCCCATGCCTAAGGGGTAGGGAGTTATATTCCACCTCTTTGAGGGGAAAGTATCTGTATAAATTGATATTCTTCTGGATGTGAAATGTGTCTATTCCACCCCCCATTTCTTTATATATTCAATCATTTTGTTATATCAGTATGAACTCAAGAAATTTCGTGCTCCACTTTTGGTTATAATCCAAAGTCTTAGTCTTTTTAGGCTACTGTAATAGAATACCATAGACTAGGTGGCTTATAAACAACAGAAATCTATTTCTTAGAGTTCTGGAGGCCAGGAAGCCCCAGATAAATGTGCCAGCAGATTTGAGGTGTGGTGAGGGCCCACTTCTTGGTTCATAGATGACCATCTTCTCACTGTATTCTCACATAGAAGAAGGACCAAGGGAGCTCTCTAGGATCTTTTTTAAAAAGGCACTAATCCCATTCATGAGGGCTCCACTTTCATAACCTAACAACCTCCCAAAATCTTCACCTCCGAATAGCATTACATAGGGAATTAGGTTTCAACATATGAATTTTGGGAGGACACAAAAATTCCGTCTATTGCATCTAGTACCAAATTTTTAAAAATCAAATTATGACAACTTTTTCTATTGAGAGCTCTTTTAGTTTACTCTTATGTAGTTTAACTTTTTTAGTTTACTCTTACTCTTGAGTGTAGTCTTTTAGTTTACCCTCATATTCCTTTGACATATCAAATTTTTTTAGCCCTTCCTTACTTTCTGGCATTGCAAGATGCTTCAGGCTCCTCTTGTACATTCCTTGCCCCTGAAATTAGCCATTTAGATCTGGGCATCAGGTATGGAAGTATTTTTATTTTCTTCATTTTATATACAAGGAAACTGAAGCTTAGAATGGTAAGGTAATCTGCCTAAGGTCATGCCTTAGAGAACTGTAGAATCCACATAAAACTCAGATCTGTCTGTTGTTATAACTGTGGCATGATTGCTTGCCTTTTTTTCCTTTGGGGGCATCAGTCTGCTTTCCAATGAACTTTGAGTAGTGCTAGAAGTTTTCCTGGTCTGTTGACCTATATTGTATTTCAGCATTTCTTTTCTTACTGTCCCTGAGATCAGATTTTGGTAGGGTTTAAGACAATGGCACTTTAGTTAGTGGTTCTAATCTAAAATAAGTATCTTTAGAGGTAGTGCTAAGGTCTGAAAGCGATTTTTCCGTGTTTTGAGAAATCTAATGGAAATCATATGTTTATCCATGACACAACTGCCCAGACTAGGGAGAATGTCACATTTCTTTGATTCTATATCAACTCAGTGTGTCTGGCTACATCAGTTATTTCAAACCATTAGAAGCTCTGATTGGTTGATGATGATGTCATAGAAATTTCTGAAGTTGGGAAGGATAATAAAGAGTCTTTGGGGGTGGAAATGTTGGGAAAGGCCACACTCATTACTGTTCTGCTTGTGATCCAACTCTAATTGAGGAGGACCCATTATGAGAGTTGTCTGTGTGTATGGCAGGGAAAGAGTAACTTTTTTGGATATAAAGTAGACATCTATATATTTGGTTTATGTTTTACCAATTTGCTGTAATGTTTTAATGTTCGAAATTCTGGTCCAAGTTACTTTAATTTCTGCTTCGTTTTAGATGCCTGCTTAAAATATTTAAAGTGTACACATTGGAATGATTTTTTTGTATTCTATTTTCTGAAGGAAAAATCTATATCTTAGTGTAGATAAGCATATGGATGTATTTAATATGTTCAAAAGCAATGCATATGAATGACTCAGAGCTTAAATTTGTGGTGCTTGGATGAATTGCTTATTGGGATGGACTCAGAAAGGTGGGAGGAGAAAGGGGGAGGGATGAACAACAACTTAAATGGGAGAGGAGAAACATGTGATTCCAGAAAACAAAAGAATCATGAGCACCAGGAAAAGATAAGTGGTTGTGATAGAAGGAAAGTTCTCAGTGAATATTAACAGGGCCTAACTTCATGTTACACACAATTGTGTTCACATGAAGCCGTATGAGGAAACTGCAATTAAAATGTTTAGAAACAGAAAATGTTGTTTGAAAGAAACCTTTGAGATCATCTAATTTTGCAGTTCTTGATCCAAAGCTACACACTATGATCACTGGAGAGGCTTTTAAACAATACAGTGTCCAGGCCCCAACCCTTAAGTTTCTGATTTAATTGGTCTCTGATACAGCCCCAGCATGAAAAATTTTAAAAACTTTCTTGTAATTCTAATATACATCCAGGCTTGAAACCATTGATCTAGTCGTTCCTTTTTTTTAATTACAAACATGTCATATACACAAATAGTGAAAATATATTTTAAAACTATGTATTTACTACCTAGATTGAACACATAAACTTATTGCCACATTTGTTTTATTTTTGTTTTTTAAGAAATACAGTATCACAGATATCCTTAGACTTCCTCATCCACTATCAAATCCCACTGCCTCTCCTCCATTTGCAGAGGCAATTGCTATCTAGAAGTTGGTCATATCCTCCCTATCCATAATTTTTATGTTTACTATGTAGGTATATACACTTTTGATGGTTTTAAAATTTTGTACACAGAGTATCATAGCACATGTATTCTTTTGCGTTTTTCCCTTCCTCCCTCCCTTCCCTCTCTCCCTCTCTTCCCTCCTTACTTTCTCTCTCTCTTTCTCTCTCTTTTTCTCTTTCTTTTTTCTCCCTCTCTCACTCCCTCTCTCTCTTTCTCTCTCTCTCCTTCCTTCCTTCCTTCTTTCTTTTTCTTTTTGAAAAGGTCTCATTCTGTGGCATGATCACAGCTCACTGCAGCCTCAACCTCCCAGGCTCAATTAATCCTCCCACCCCAGCCTCCTCCATGTAGCTGGGACTACAGATGCATACCACCACACCTGGCTACATTTTGCTTTTCTTACTGAACATTATGCTTTTGCAACTCATCCTTGTAATTCAAGCTTATTAATATTAACTGTAGTATCTTATAATACTTTCATGCATTCACTTACTGATGGGCATCTAAGTTGTTTTTCTCCTTTTGTTTTGCTTGGCTTTTGGTATGATAAAAATACTGTGGTAGACATTTTTGTATGTCTTCTTGAGCACACAGAAACAAGCTTCTCTAGGGCAGAGCTTATATACAATTCTGTATAGCAGTGCCTCACAGTTGGGTAGAAGATGTGGAACCTGAGATGACCACAGCCCCATAGATGGGCACCTCCTGCTATGAGCAGCCTCCTCAGCTTACCACAGTGTGCTCTATGAATATTATCCTTCTCTATGTGTGTCATAATGGGGAAATTGGAAAACACTACCCCAAGAAATGTACCTAGAAGTGGCCATCGTGTGTCATAGAGTAAGCACACTTAATTAACTCTGTAAGTGTTGCTAAAATATTCTAAGAATTATTGTACCAATCCCCATGCCTACCTTGTCAGACTGGAAAATTTTTTGCTGGTCTGATAGATGTGAAATGATATTTTGTCTTAATTTGCATTTTCCTAATAAGTTAGAAAGTCTTTTCATATGTTTACTGGCGTATGTCTACAGCTTAGGAATCCTCAATTTCAATCCTTTGCTCATTTTTCCATTGAGTTGTTTCTTTTTCTCACTGATTTTTAATGACTGTATGTATTCTGGATACTAATATTGTGTAGGTTATATGCATTGCTAATATTTTACTCTAATACCTGACTTACATTTAACTTCGCTTTAGAATCACTTTTCTTAAAAGCATTTATTTTTTAGTTATATTTCAAGTGAAGAAATGTGAGGCTCATGGTTGCATAGTAATAATGTTTTAGTACCAAATGATGTCACCGTGCTTGCTACTCTAAAGCAGTACAGCAAGATTGAAAAGAACATTCGTCTGAACCCAAGATTACACAGGTCTTCTATATCTGCTTCTAATAGTTACTGGCAAAAGCCAGTATAAAAAATAATTTGTTCACGTTGGTTACTTAATTACCTGATTAAACTGACACACAGTGATGAAAAATTAGTCACCTAACCCCAAGTCATACACCATTTTAGTGCCAAAGCTGTCAGGATCTCACACGATTTCCCAAAGTTTGCTCTGTGGAACCCTAGTCCTTGAAAAGCATTCTGTGGTCAATTTCATTTTATATTTTTTCTCCTCTTAAAATTTCAGAGTTTGCAGTGTGATATTAAAAGTTCTGTTGAGTCTTGCAATTAAAAATGCAACTGACTTTCCTTTAATGAGCATTTTTCTAAACATATTTGTCTGTGGAACCCTCCTTTGCTATGGAGCACCTAATAACACACCAAGGAGCTGATGTTCTATGGAATGGACTTTGAGAATTTCTATACTTAAAAATATTCCCCTCCAGTCTCCAAGGCTGTCTTCCCCCGGGCTGGTACTTTGTCTATACAATCTAATAAATACACAAAAATCGAAGCACTAACATTCATCATACTGAACTTTAAACACTGGCATATAGTAAAGAGATTCTACTGGCTTAAAGCAGAAATAATAACACTGATTTTGTCCCCTAAGAGGCTCTCATGAGTTCCTCTATGAGAATGCATGATAAAAATATTTCTCCCCCCTTTATGAGCATCTCTTAAATAATATGGGAATTATTATGGTGCATGGCATTATGATCAATTCTTGGGGCCTGTAGGGTAAGACAGTGCTCTTCAGAAGGGTGTGTCACTCACCTGAGGACCTGAAGTCCTAAGGCAGGAGACAGGACCTTCGAAGCTGGACTTTTGCTAGGGGCAGACTTTCTTGCTGGACTCTGTTCTTTTGGGTTCAGAATTTAAGAAACTAACTCATCCAAGCATATGCTCCTAAGTAGTGGGTACTAAGATATTTGGGAACTTAGGCTTCCAAGCTCTGGAGAGCAAGGTATCCTTATGAGTCAGGAGTAGGAGGGTGATGTTTGCTACATATATTTTGCTACATTTAAATTTTGGACAAGTGTATGTAATATATACTCAAAAACATAATGAAATTATTAATGACTAGATTTCATCTAATGATTCAGCACATTTATCAAAATTCCACCGTGTCGCCGAGTGTGGTGGCTCATGTCTGTAATTCCAGCACTTTGGGAGGTCAAGGTGGGTAGATCACCTGAGGTCAGGAGTTTGAGACCAGCCTGGAAAACATGGCGAAACCCTGTCTCTACTAAACATACAAAAATTAGCTGGGTGCCGTGGAACATGCCTGTCATCCTAACTACTCAAAAGGCTGAGACAGGAGAATCACCTGAACCTGGGAGATGGAGGTTTCAGTGAGCTGAGATTGCACCACTGCACTCCAGCCTGGGAAACAGAGAAACACTGTTTCAAAAAAAAAAAAAAGATTCCACTGTGTCTCTGATCCCATATTAGAAATGATGACAATCATAAAAGTAGAAAATACCTGTGAAGAAGTGATTTATAAAAGATTACAAATATATAAATTGTGCTCATGCTCAGAAAAATGGCAAGAAGACTGTATACCTAAATGTTAACTGTGATGGTCTCTGAGTTGCTAGGAATATCGGTGGGGTTTTTTCCTTCCTTCTAATTAAGAATTGTCGAGACCACGGTGAAACCCTGTCTCTACTAAAAAATACAAAAAATTAGCCGGGCGTGGTGGCGGGCACCTGTAGTCCCAGCTACTCGGAGAGGCTGAGGCAGGAGAATGGCGTGAACCCGGGAGGCGGAGCTTGCAGTGAGCCGAGATCGCGCCACTGCACTCCAGCCTGGGCGACAGAGCGAGACTCTGTCTCAAAAAAAAAAAAAAAAAAAAAAAAAGAATTGTCTGTATTATTCATATTAACATATGTGACATTTCAAATACTTTTTAAAAGTTAATTTTATTTTTAGATGTATAAGAAAAATATTTTTATGTAGGTATGCCAGATGCAGAGATAATTTTACAAATAATATGTGTTTTGCAAAGGCCTCCCAACCCCCTCTGTATGATGGCTGTATCATGTATAATAATTGGCCACAAATTTTCACTTTAATAGTTAGAAGAAGGCAGTTTGAAAGTTAGTGATATCCACAAAGTTTGTAAATACATAGACTGTGGGGCTTGGGTCCCAAGTTTGCCAGTTACTCTGCGGCCTGATCTTGGTTAAGTTCCTTAGCCTCTCTGAACTTTAGTTTCCTCATCGGCTGAGTGGGTAAAATAATGACACCAACCCCCATAGGAGTTTTATGAGGATGAGATAAGAATTCATCAAAGCCCTGAGCCCAGTGGCTGGCACATAGTGAGCCCTGAGGATTTTTAGCTCTTGCTAGGAGTTTGAGTCCAAGAACTTTAGCTAAGTTGGAGCGAATGCCTCATATTTGATACAGACGAATCAGCAAGCCTATGTATTTACAGAGGCTACTTACCTGAAAATCAAGATGTGAACTGGCTTTGGAGAGCGAAGTACTATAAAATACGCAAGAAAAGGGCTAATATTTTTTTCTAGAATAAGATTTAGGAAAAAGAGAAGGTGAAAATTAATCAAACAATCTTGGATGCGAGGTGTAGTGTGACCTGTGGGAAGGAGATAAATGCGAGGACTGTAAAGCTACTCATCAGACAAAACAAAAAGAGTATGAAAGAGAGGGTTTGATACCAGGCTATGAATAGAATTTCAGGAAAATGAATGATGGTATGGGGTTACCATGTTATAAATCAATGAGGTGACTGAGATGATATCGTAAACCAGAAGAACAAAATTTAAATAGATATTAATGGCACCTGACCTTGGATATTAACCTTCAACATAGTGATTTGTAATGTAAAATCCCTGGTTGGACAATCTACTCTATTCCATATGGTTATTTTTTTGAGGGGAGGAAGTAGCAAGGATCAGGTTTGGAAAGGAGAAAAATAAAAGCAATTTAAAACAGGACATTTGGGCTTTGAAGGCAAAGGGGTTTGGAAAGGTTCGAAAGCGCTGAGGCAGAGCTATCAAGTATCATGGTGGTGTCAGGTTTGTTTTCTGGGAAATATTTGAACTAATTTTATCAGCAGCATTTCTCTCAGGCTATTTACTACCTGAATATTTGTCAAGGCCTCTAGAGGAGGGAGCCAAACATGTACATCTGAAATTCTTTCTATTTGGAGCACAACTTGGGTGGGGAAGGCTCTCTTGTAACAGGGGTGGGGAGCTGACAGTAGATGTTGCTGCGAGAAAGATGAGATTTCGGGAGCTGTCATCAGGATTGCGACTTCTGGTTGTAGTCGATATTTTTCCAAATGCCAACCACACAAGGATTTAAAAGAATGTGCAAAGAAGCATGTGGCGTGCTCCTCATGAAGCAAGAGCGGGCTAAGTGGCTCGCTTAGCATCACGCCCCCCCAGCCAATCACGAGCCTGGGCACCCCGGCCTTTTCTCTGCAAGGCCTTGGCCACATGCCCTCCTATACAATTGTGAGGAGATTGGATGAAACACGATGGTATTTAAAGCGCTCTTCCATGGCGCTCTTGCAGTTGTAAGATTTCCCAAGAGGCAGTTGCCAAGATTATGTTCTTTCCCACTGACTTTTAATTTGTAAATTGTAATGGGCTCCCCTTTAGATATGGCGATATAGGTTGCATTCCATAAGGTGGCCAGAGAAGAGATGGTCCCATGTAAATCTTCAGAGTACACTCTCTGCCATGATGAAAGGTGCAGGAAAACACAAAGTAATCAAATTCTCTTACGGTCGGGCATGATGCTTGCAGAAACTCTCGTCTTAAAAGAGATCTGTTATCAACTATGTTCTTAACAGAACTTGAAAAAGAATCACATAATTTTGTTTAAAAGTAAACCACCCTTATAAAGGAAGAGGAAACAAATCAACCACTGGACCATATTTCTCTTTATATTTTTACCCACACTCATCATGCAAACCATGCTGGCAGTTTTCCCAGATTCTTAGCACCGCCTTGACACTCTTTTCTCTCCTCCCGGTGTAACAGCCCTATTTGAATTATTAATTCTAGGATACCTCCTTCCTTTCAACCCAGGAGGCAAACAGGTCCACCCTTTCTGGGCACCAAAAACATAATCAATAGTGTACTAAGATATACCTGTATTTCAGTATCTGGGCCCTCACACAAGGAGATTAATTTGAGAGTTACTCAATAACTATCCTATGAATAAAGCTGTAAACAGATTTACTAAGCAATTAAACTTCATTTATTAGATAAGTTGCAGCTATTTCTCATTGAATTTGCCACTGAGCTTTGTTTATTAAACTGTAGGTAAGAGTTTCAAAGACAGAGTGAACCTATTACCTTTCATTTTCAATTTTTTGTCATATTCCTTTTGCCTAATAATCCTCTTCTGAAGAGTTCCACATTGGTTTTTATTGAGGCCAAGGATAAGCTGCTATTACTTAGCTACTTCTCTCCAAATTGTGCCGTATTCTGTTGGGAGGCTTCCAGATACCCGGCCTGAGAAACTCAATATTCAAGACATCTAGTATCACCAGGATGGTTTTTTCTGCAAAAGCTTCTACCATCCCTTGCTTTTTTTGCTTGCTTTTTCTTCCTGGACTTTCATTCTCTATTTGTTGCATTTTTCTAGTAGTGCAGCTACAGTTCATTTATTCCAATCATCTTTCTTGATGTGTAATAGTCCCTTGGGTGAATATATGACTGTTTTTTGTTATCCTTTTGATAGACACAGGTTGGTTCCATTTGGGGGCTCTTACAAACAGTGCTGCTAGGAACTTCCTTGCACGTGTAACCTGCTACCCTCATGCAAGAGTTTGTTGAGGATTTTTACTGAGGGTATGCCTGTCTTACTAGACAATGCCAAACTATTTTCCAAAATGGTAGTTCCAAACAATTCCCTATTGAGCCAGGCTGCATGTCAGGCTCTGAGCTGGCCCTGTGGCCAGCAAAATATGTCACCTTCTCCCCTGACAGTGCAACAGTACCTACTTATATTCTATTGGGAAGAGTGGATCGGCCATCTTCCAAATAAATAAGAACCACAAATGGAGAGACTCCTATCTCCCTCTCTCTCTCCCTCTCTCTTCCTCTCTCTCCCTCTCTCTCTCTTTCTCTCTCATCACTTTCTGCCTCCCTGGTGCCGTCAACAATTGTACAGAAGCTGCACAATCCTTGCTGTGTTCTCAAGCATGAGGTAGTTATTCATCCACTCCTCAAGAAGCCTCTTCTTTGCTTTGAAAAAGAATTGCCTTCCAGAGGGTATCTCCAAGACTTTATAACTTGTTTAGGAAGCTAACTCAACAATTCAGCTAGTAGTGACCGGGTACCTACTAGAGGCCAGTTGCCTTTTTGTCTGCCCTCAGGCACCTTAGATTTTAATGGGAGAGACAAGCTAGTCAAAAGCAAACTACAAGGGTCTATTTTAACTTCCCTTTTCAAAAACAAACCAACAAACAAATTCTCAGGTTTTTAGCATTTTTTCCAGCTAAGCCAGACATGAAAGGCTGGTGCTTTATGCAAAACATCTTGGTACCACTCTCTTAGTTGCCCTCTGTAAGGGACTTGAATGAGGAGCACTCAAAATGTTTCACCCTTATTCATTCATTCAACCGATATTTTTGTGAGTGGCTGCTATGCGCAAGGCACTGTTCTGGTACCCTGCCCTTTCAGAGCTTACATTCTAGTAAACATGAATGTCCACTGGGTTCTTTCATTGCTTCTCCAGATACTGTTCTTGCCTAATGTTGCCATAATTGCCCCAAATCCCAGTTATATTATTGGCCTGTCCTAGGCCGTAGGTAAAAAATTTCCTCTTCCACACAGTGCACACTTGCTCTTAGTCACAAAATGACACCAGCTGCCTGGATGTATTTGCATCCTGTATGTCTACGACTTCCTTAGATCTCCCAGACATTGGTCCAAAGTAATGATAATTACTATTTAAAAAATCGTTACAATTTAGAAAATGCTTTTCAGGCAAGTGTGGTGGCTCACACCTATAGTCCTAGCACTTTGGGAAGCTGAGAGAACCAGATCACTTGAGCCCAGAAGTTCAAGACCAACCTAGGCAACATGGCAAAACCCCATCTCTACAAAAATTAAAAAATTAGCTGGGCATGGTGGCGTATGCCTATGGTCTCAGCTCTTCAGGAGGCTGAGGTGGGAGGATTGCTTGAGCCCAGGAGGTGGAGGTTGCAATGAGCCAAGATTGCACCACTGCACTCCAGCCTGGGCGACAGAGGGAGACTCTGTTTCAAAAAGAAAAAAGAAAAAGAAAAATACAAGAAAACGCTTTTTGCATCCATGATGGTGTACAGATTCACACCAAATATAGAAGGTATACAAATGGGCGTTATTATAATTATCTTTTTTTTTTTTTTTTTGAGACGGAGTCTCCCTCTGTTACCCAGGCTGGAGTGCGGTGGCGTGATCTTGGCTCACTGCAACCTCTGCCTCCCGGCACAGGAAATCAGATGAACAATGAAGGAGGAAAATCTAAGGTTAGGGAACCGGGGCCTCCACTCAGTATGGAGGAGATCTGGGTGCTGGAAGAACAGATGAGGTGAACTAGTGACAGCACCTAGCTTCTACCACATTGAGTTCGAATCCCTGCTCGGACCCTTCCTGGTTGTGTGGCTTTGTGCGGTCACTGAGACTCTTTTTAGAAGAAACAGGGACGGCAATAGCTCCTCTGCAGAGTGATCGTGTGGATGAGAGATCATGTATAAACAGTACCATGCTCCTGGTCATTGCTACTCTCCAAAATAGTTTAATGTGCTGGCATAAGGATAGAGGCAGGGGTGGTCCAGGCAAGATAAGAACAGCTTTTTTTTTGGATTTATTAGACAGCTGCTTCCTGTAATTTGTTATCATAAATGAAGAGCTTGCTCTAATCATTTCCCATGTATACTCAGTGTTCTTGACTCTAGGAGGATTATGTGATTTCCTTGTTTTCTATGTGGATAAATTCAGAAATGATGCAAAGTGAATGAAGATATTTCCCTTGAGTTTTAACCTGTGCCGATACATTTTTCTATTTACATTACCATTTGATTGGGCCAAATTCTGGCGAAAGTATTAGGCAAGCATGAGTCCCTAGTTTGTTTTTACATTTTGCCTTTAGCCCTCAGCTCTGAATTCCCCTTTTGTAACCCCCTTCATCACCTCAGTGATTGTGGTTGAACTGGCTTTCCCTTGCTTCCATGGAGCTTCTCATGGTGGAAGACCCGGAAGCATTGTGGACCTTGGTAAAAGGGAGTTTTTGTGGTGCTGCCTGTCATTCCACTAACCTGTAGTATTTTCCATGTTGTAGTAGCAGAGGTGAGTCTATTTTCCACTAACTTGTAGTAGCAGAGGTGAGTCTATTTATTGGATTGAGTCCATTATTTTAAATGTGTTTAGAAAATTGTACATTATTTGAATAAGAAGTAATGGCAGAAGCCAGAAATATTCCTATATCCTGTTCCCAAAGGGTCAAATGAGACTTGGTTTTTTTTAATTAAAAAAAAAAAATCTGACTGGGTGCTGTGGCTCACGCCTGTAATCCCAATACTTTGGGAGGCCGAGGTGGGCGGATCACCTGAGGTCAGGAGTTCGAGACCAGCCCGGCCAAAATGGTGAAACCCCATCTCTACTAAAAATACAAAAACTAGCTGGGTGTGGTGTCAGGCACCTGTAATTCCAGCTACTCAGGAGGCTGAGGTAGGAGAATTGCTTGAACCCGGGAGGCGGAGGTTGCAGTGAGCCAAGATTGTTCCATTGCACTCCAGCCTGGGCGACAAGAGCAAAATTCCATTTCCAAAAAAAAATAAATAAATAAAATCTGACAACCTAAGAAGAAAAAGAAGGAAATTCTGCAGTGTGATTGTAGATTAAGCTCTCTGCTAACCCTCTCATGCAGAGCCAAAGTGACGATATAATACCGCAGTGGCATAAGGACTTTGAGACCCTTATGAGTCAGGTTATTTACAAAACATTATTCTTATTTTCATTAAAATAGCGAGTAAGTGGGGAATTTTCACCTGCATTCAGATCTTACAGCACACCACAAATAGTCTTTTATGTCTCAGCTGGTGAAACCATAAAGAGGTTGTTATTCTACAGAACAGCTTTTCACAGAAACATAATTCAATTTTAAGAAAATGAATATGAAATAAAATACCTGTTCCTGCTCTTTCAATAGCTCTGTCTTCCCACTCCCACTCCTGCTCAGTCAAGCTTCCTTTATCCTTCCCTAAAAGGCCTCAGGAGTTTCAGGTTTTCTCAGCAAACAATTGTCATTCATTGTTTGGTATTAGAGAGAGAATCATGAAGAGACGATATGGGGTGAAGTAATAAATGTACAGACAGAGATATACTAGATGGTAAGATATGCTGAGAGGTGATTGGTTATAAGTTCTGAACCCTCTCTTTGAAGTAATTCCATCATCAATAGGTTGTGAATACTTGTGAACTCTGCTTGTGTAATACAGATAGCAACAATGCATGCGGTCTCTATCGTCTCAAATGCCTTTCTTCTTTGTTAATTGTGGGAGGCTTGCATTCTTCTTAATGTTACTGAAATTTAAAAATTTTTCACATCAAAACCAAAGTCAAATCAAATCAGAAGTACAAGGTGCTGCTGTGTTTGCAAACTACACCCTGATTTCTCTCTTCTGTAGGGCCGGAGGGTGGGCAGGGATGGGATAGGTCCCTCCATGTAATAATCACAGTCCCACGCTTACCTCATTTTTTTCTTCTTAAGTGGCTGTACCATGACCCATTTTTGCAGATGATGCCTGTTCACCTAAACAAACCCTAATCAATATCATTTTGTGCTGTGTAAGAATAAAGTAATTGGGGCTGGGCGTGGTGGCTCACACCTGTAATCCCAACACTTTGGGAGGCCCACACGGGCGGATTTCGAAGTCAGGAGATTGAGTCCATTCTGGCCAATATGGTGAAACCCCATATCTACTAAAAATACAAAAATTAACTGGGTGTGGTGACGCATGCCTATAGTCCCAGCTACTCAGGAGGCTGAGGCAGGAGAATTGCTTGAACCCAGGAGGCAGAGGTTGCAGTAAGCAAAGATTGCGCCACTGCACTCCAGCCTGGTGACAGAGCGAGATTCCATCTCAAAACAAAAAAAAAAAAAAGAAAGAAAAGAATAAAGTAGTTGGAAGGAGGGATGTAAAAATAATAAGTAATATAAATAGCTACATTTATTGAGCCCTACATATGAACCAGACATTGAGCCTAAATATGAACCAGATAAATCTCTCACATGCATTCCTTTATGAAATGTTTATAATACCATTCTGAGGCAATTATTATTCCCTTTAGAAAGCAGAGGAAACTGAGGAAAACAGTAGTTAATTAATTTAATCAGATCACGCCACTCATAAAAATGTGAGCCAATGTTTCATCCAGACAAGCCCCCACTCTCAGGTGGTGTGGAGCACCTTTTTAATCCTTTCAGCTGATCCTAGCTAGTTAATCTGTCCATTAGTTACTACTAGAGTGATCACTACTACAGTGATCACAGATTTGTCATCCAAACTGGGACCACTTTGAGGATGAAAGTGGGGACTATTAAAAACTATCATAGGAAAATAGGCATAAGTGGGGATTGTCTTAGGGAAATTCAGATGTTCTTTTAAAATTATTTTCTTTTATTCAGGCTTTCACCTCCCCTCCTTCCCAAAGAAAAGAAGAGAGAAGTTTCAAAGGATATCTATAACCCGGTCTACATTTAGGGCCCGGGGACAGCTAGCTATTAGGTCAATAGAGTTCCAGGTCAATCCACCCTTTTCCTTCCTCTTAAAATTTTCCTTTATAAGCCCTAGGCTGCTATAACCTTCACAATAAAATTTTGAAGAAAAATGCTCCACCTTTCAAAAATATATTATTCTCTTCCCCTACCAAAAGCTTCTATTTTAACAGAGCCTTTTCTTTTAATGTACCAGGTATATGTGCTGATAAAAAGCATTCTCCAGGCCAGGCCTAGTGGCTCATGCCTGTAATCCTAGCACTTTGGGAGACTGAGGCAGGGGATGACTTGAGGTCAGGAATAGAGACAAGCATAGACAATAGAGCAAGACCCCATTTCTAGGAGGAATAAAAGAAAAAATAGCCAGGTGTGGTGGTGTGCACCTGTAGTCCTGGCTACTCAGAAGGCTGAGGCATAAGGATCAGTCCAGGAGTTTGAGGCTGGAGTGAGCTTTGATCATCCCATTGCACCCCAGTCTTGGGAACAGAGTGAGACTCTGTCTTTAAATGGCACATAATAATACACATAGTACATGCTCATTTGGGCGAAACGAAAGAATTTTTATATATTTGCATTGTGTGTATGTGTGTGTGTGTTAACACTTGTGTATACTTAAGCATGCAGAGTATATCTCTTCAATAATACCCACAAAATGTTTACTTATTATTGCTTCATGGAGGGAAAGAATCTCAGAATTTGGGGTGAAAGGTGATTTGTTTTATACAGTATATCTTTTTGGTCAGATTGAAATTTTGGCCTTGAGTATATTTTATTTCTCAAATGAGAAGAAAAACTAGACAGATAAACACCTTCCATACAGTGAAGTTGTATCATTGTAGGAAGGCAATCTGGTTAAAGTAATTGACGCAGATTTTTGAGTGAGTAATAACTTTCTCTCTTTAAAAAAAAAAAATGGCACTTTTAAGCCAGGCTCATGCCTGTAATCCCAGCACTTTGGGAGGCTGAGGCGAGCAGATCACCTGAGGTCAGGAGTTTGAGACCATCCTGGCCAACATGGTGAAACCCTGTCTCTACCCAAAAATATAAAAATCAGCTGGACGTGGTAGCATCCATCTGTAATCCCAGCTACTGGGGAGGTTGAGGCAGGAGAATCACTTGAACCTGGGAGGCGGAGGTTGCAATGAACAGAGATCATGCCACTGCACTCCACCCTGGATGACAGAGTGAAACCCTGTATCAAAAAAATAAATAAAAAATGACACTTTTAGAAGTGCTCTTTAACCAGTGGAATGTTAAGCAGTATGAAAGACAGAAGTGAAGATATTCAAGCAGTGAAGTTATTTGTGGGTAGAGTGGTCATCCCTGCAGGAAATAGTGTCTTCTAAGTTGAAGCTACTCTTTACTATTTCTTCCTTTTTTTAGCCCACAAATATTCCAAAATGTTAACTTTTTTAAAAACTATGTTTTAAAACATGATTGTAAGCTCCAACAATAATGTGGAATTTTCTGCTCTTTAGTTATGCACACAAAAGGTTCCATAGCTTAAACTGAACATGGTGGCTGGCATCCCTGTGGTCCCAGCCATTTGGGAGGCTGAGGTGGGAGGATCACTTGAGCCCAGGAGTTTAAGACTGTGGTGTGCTATGGTCATGCCTGTGCATAGCCACTGAACTTCAGCCTGGACAACTTAGCAAGACCCATCTCTTTTTTAAAAAAGTTCCATAGCTTAAACTACTCAAATGAGGAAACAATCAGTGATGTGTATGGATGATGTATTAGCTCTAAGGATGTTATATGTGAGTATGACAAGGACTTTTAATTTCCCATCCCATACTTGCTCTTCTGTTATTACTAGTAACAGAACCCTGACTTCATTTGGGACAGTAATTTTTCCTCTTAAAAGATTCCCTTACCAGGCTCCCTTGCAGCTAAGTGTGGCCATGTGTCAAAGGTTTGACCAATGAGCTGTAAGTGAAAATGTTCCCAGGTATTTTTTTTTTTTTTTTTTTTTTTTTTTGAGATGGAGTTTTTGCTCTTATTGCCCAGGCTAGAGTGCAGTGGTGCAATCTCAGCTCACTGCAACCTCCATCTTCCGGTTTCAAGCAATTCTTCTGCCTCAGCCTCCCAAGTCGCTGGGATTACAGGTGCCCACCACCACGCCCAGCTAATTTTTTTGTATTTTTAGTAGAGACGGGGTTTCACCATGTTGGTCAGGCTGGTCTCGAACTGCTGACCTTGTGATCCACCCACCTCAGCCTCCCAAAGTGCTGGGATTACAGGCACGAGCCACCGCACCTGGCCCTGTCCCCAGGTACTTCTGGAGAAGCTCCTTAAAAGGAACTAACTTAGCTAGGAGGGGTTCTCATTTTGCCTTCCTCTTTTCCTTTCTCGTGATTGGAGAGAATAAATGATAACCAGAGGGATATCATGGCCTAAGGCTGGAAGAACAGAGAGATAGAAAGAGCCTAGGGCTCTGAGGACTTTGAGGAACCACTATATGAGCCCTGTGCATCCAGAGGTAGAGTTTCTCTTATGTTGGAAATAAGTCTTGGATGTTTAAGACATTGAAGTCTGGTCTCTGTTACTGCCAGTTAAATACAAATCCTTACTGAACAAACTACTTCTCTCCTTTGGGAGGAAGCATAGCATGTAATAAAATAAACACGACATTCATTCATCATCATTCCTAAACTATGCCTTTTGCTATGCCTGCTTTTTGTTTTGTTTTTAATTAATTCCTTTATTTGTTTATTTATTTTGAGACAGAGTCTAGCTCTGTTGCCCAGGCTAGAGTGCAGCGGCGCAATCTTGTCTCACTGCAACCTCTGCCTCCCCGATTCAAGCGATTTTCCTGCCTCAGCTTCCTGAGTAACTGGAATACAAGCACGTGCCACCATTCCTGTCTAGTTTTTGTATTTTTAGTAGAGACAGGGTTTCACCATGTTGGCCAGGCTGGTCTCGAACTCCTGACCTCAAGTGATCCGCCCGCTTCAGCCTCACAAAGTGCTGTGATTACAGGCGTGAGCCTCCGTGCCTGGCCTTGTTTTTAATTAATTCAATTTTTAAAAGACATTTCTTTTTTTAGAACAACTCCTGAGCTGAGACTTCAGCTCCATGTACTCTAAAAAAGTTTCTCTTCTTTGTAAACAACCCATTTCTCAACTCACAGAAACCTCAATTAATAATCATTTTTCTCACAAGATGACTCTAGGGGACATTTACTGAGATACTATGACTGTCACCGTTGCTGCTGGTACTGAAGTAACAGACACAGATGAACTTTTCTCACTTGTTTATTTTCCGTGTGGGGTGTCCCATTTAAAATAATTCCATTACGTGTCCCCAGGCCCTAAATGTAGACTGGGTTATAGATATCCTTTGAAACTTCTCTCTTCTTTTCTTTGGGAAGGAGGGGAGGCGAAAACCTTAATAAAAGAAAATAATTTAAAAAGAAAGAAAGGAAAGAAGAAACAAAGTAAGAACCGTATTTTTAACAAAAGGATTTTTGAAAGCCTTGGAAAATGTTATATTCACTCATATAAGGCCCCACTGTTTTAAAACATATTTTACTATAATTTTATCTTCAAAACCCTGACATTCGAAGTTGAACGGGGCTCTTTCAGTGTACAACCCCAGGACATGGAGAAATAAAAAGAACAGTATTCCAACTAATGCATACTTAGTGGGAATCATCATATCGCATAATTGCTTGAAATCCACAAGCTGATCCGATGTCATCTTCAGAAATATGCAAGTTTCCCTTTGTTTTCTGACTTAGAGATATTTCCTTGCTTTAGGGCTTAACCCTTCAGTTGCTGCCCCCGGTTATTGAAACATGATTAAAATGAATGTGGATCTGCCTTCCTAAACTCTCCCCAAATGGTAGGTAAGATTCCCCCAAACCTGCCAAATTTTATTCTAACAAAAACACAAAATATGAACTTCAAGTGTTCCTTTTCACTGATTTTCTTTATCTACCTGTTTCTAAACACCACACACACACACACACACACACACACACACACTCATGGGGACACACACAGCCCTTTAAATGTCTTTCTACAAGAAACTGTAAAAGAACAAAGAGTTGCCATTTTGGAGCATGTAACGACATGTTTAAAAGTTCATCAACTTCCCCCTTTAAAAAAACCTGGCAATGAGTCTAAAATAATAATTCAAAAAGATTTAGAGAAAAGAATCCTTAAGACTTATTCCTCTGTAACATGATGTAAATCATACATATACCACTGGTCTGGAAGTGATTACAGCAGGCTATGAGACAAAAGATATTCCTAAGCAGACACTGCTGGCAGTGGGCTCTATACTCCCATCCGCATGTAAGAGGATTTGGGAAGGTAAGTTCTCATAAATGCTAATAAGAGATTCACACCACTGTAAAAAGAATTCCCAGGTGTACATGTTCCAATAATAAATTGAAAGTCCTGGGCCACAGCTGATTGCATAACCCTTTACAGAAATCTGTCCTCTTATTCAAGGTGAATGAATCTTTTGGTGTTCCAAGCATCCCCTCCACCCTTCTCCAGTGTTCCCTTTGCTTCTTGATTGCCATTGTCCCTGACCTTCCTAACAGGATCTCTGGAATGAAGAGGAGGAAACACTATATAAACAGCTCATTCTAGAAGTGTGAGTCATTCGGAATCAGTCCCCACCCCCCACCACCGTTCCCTATATAAGGGATGCTTGCTCATATCTAAGCTTCTCAATTGCTGTTAGAAAGCATTTTTTGTTTTGTCTTTCCCTATACCTTCTTCCTGAGGGCAAAGGTTTAACTTTTTTTATTCTTCTCTGAGTGATTCAACACTTGAGTTAGAGATTCAGTTCACAGGACATCAAGAATTACATTTTGCTTCATAGCAGAGCATTAGAAGCTACAGCCAGCCAACTCAAAGGGACACTGCAATGCCATTTTATAATTAAGCAGGGCACCCGCTGGACCGCATGTTATAACAGATGTTTCCTGGCCCCAGGTACTAAGCCAGCACACAGTAAAACTGCCCAGAGCCTCTCCCTGAGCCAAGATGGGTCAGTGTCTGGAAAAACTCCTGTCTAGTGTCTCTTACTGTAATTAGAGAATGAGGCTAGCTTTTGGTCATTAATTCCATTTGAAAAATAGCCACAGCTAAATTAAAAATAAGAAAAAGAACATCAAAGTGCTTTTAAAATTGAAAAGCTTGCTAAGAAAACAGAGATAATTTATTGGTGATTTATTGTTTCGATGAGTGTTTAAGATCTTATATAAATTCTGTATAATGCCCTCTCTTCAACATGTTTTGCAAAATTTTCACTCCATTTATAAAATGGATAAAATTAGAGGCTCCTTATGCTTAAGCTGGAAGAGAGTTTTAGGTTGGTTAGTACCAGGAAATCAAACTCAGATGTTTATAGAGGCCAGTTCATAAATGAACAAAGCAAGCCAGAGCACAAAAAATCGTTCTGCTTTTTCTTTCTATTTTTATTTCATTTTCTTGTTTTCAATAAAAGCCATGGGTATGGAAATATCTACCTCTACTCTGAAAAAAAAACAAACAGTTTTGGCAGGGCTGACATTCAGATGGTGAGCACCTGAGATTGGGGTGGTCCTTACCAACTCATGTATAGATGGTGCTCTAAGCTCACCGAGTGAGGCCCATCCTCAGCTTCTCTTCCAAGAGTTCTTGGACCTCCCCATGACCAATTGGAGCAGAGCGGGGAGCATCCAGGAGCTGCTCTGGCACAAAGGTCAGTGTCCATTCTGATCGGTCAGTTCCCGTGCCTTAGTAGTTAAATATTTTTAATATTGCTAAGAACAAGAACATCGACAAATAGCAGTTGGTATTTTGTCTCTGTTTAGGGCAAACCAAAAGGGCGATAGGAATTGATGGGGTCACTGGAGCCCTGGAGAGCCCCTTCCCTGTTAAAGGGGGTAGCTACTACCAAATGAATAGGAATGTGAGACTCCTGTGGCCAGATCTTCTGATTTCTCAAGGGAAAGTAAAAACCTATGTTCTTATGTAAAGTTTCCCAACTAAATTATCAACTCATTTAAATACTGTTAGGGGCAAACTAAGTGTTTCTGTGGGCCAAATGTAGCCTAGGTGTTCCCAATTTGCAACCTTTTTTATTTCTGAGACATAGGAGAGGACTAAAGTCTAAGTGACTTGCCCAGAGATCACCCAAGTAACTAGTGGCAGAGCCAGAATGAGATCCTGCAGCTCCTGACTCCCCAGCCAGTGAGATCCGACCTTCTTCAAAACAAATCCTATAATACCGCTGAAAACCCTTCAAAAAGGATTTCTAGACTGCCTACCCTAAGAAGCAGGAACTTAGATTATTTTTAGTATTACAGTTTTTTATACTAGTGTTTTCTCCCACAACATAAAAGTAAAACCTCATTTCCAAAGCTGACATATAATGATGGAAAAGATATGAAAAGTTCCAGAGATGACTGAAGCCTTGCACAGCTACAAGAAAAGGTTGGTCCTCTGGCAGGTTGGACATATAGTTTATGTGTGTGTGTGTGTGTGTGTGTTTTGTTTGTTTTGGTTTGGTTTGGTTTGGTTTTTTTGAGACAGGGTCTTGCTCTATCACCCAGGCTGGAGTGAAGTGGCGCAATCTTGGCTCACTGCAACCTCTGCTTCCTGGGTTCAAGTGATTCTCCTGCCTCAGCCTCCTGAATAGCTGGGATTACAGGTGCCCACCATCACGCCCGGCTAATTTTTGTATTTTTTGTAGAGATGGGGTTTCGCCATGTTGGCCAGGCTGGTCTCGAACTCCTGACCTCAAGTGATCCACCCGCCTCGGCCTCCCAAAGTGCTGGAATTACAGGCATGAGCCACTGTGCCCAGCCTGGACATTAGCATTTAAACAAAGAAATTGATAGCATTTCCAGAAGAACAGGGGTCAAAAAAGCCCTATGGCAAAGGTGACCCCTATCAGGGTAAGAAAGTCTCCAAGTCTGAAGGAACCTCACTATTAGGAGTGATCTGATTTTTATGGAGTTCCAGTGTCGTGTGATCCTGAGATGAATCTGTTCTTTTCATGGTTATTTCTTACCTTTGTTATGGAACCAGGTTGTGCCTAAAGTGAAGTCAAGTGTTTATAAAGTAGATATGTTCACAAATTTAACACATATTTACACTATGGGCTAGACCAGCATTCTCAAACATCTGTTATTATCCCACCTTCTACGTGATTTGGCTTCCTCTTATCACTTGCACTCTTATTTCTTTAATTTTTAAAAAGCCAATGTACCATTTTTCTCTTGACCAAAAAAAACAGTTAACTACCCTTGTGTTGGGGTTGGGGTTACACCAATGAATTAAGTAGTCCTTGACCTTATGGCTCCATAGACCATTAATATACAAATAACTAACTTTGATAAAAATATTGAAAGTGCTATGATAAATGCGAAGAGGGAGCCATTAATTGTCCTTGAGTCAGATGGGGGTAAGAGTGGAAAAGCTTCACCCAGGATGTGATATTGAGCTGGGCTTTCAGGAATAGCCAGTAAGGAGGTGAAGGTTATTCTAGGCAGAGAAAGTTGCTTGAAGAGAGGCACAAAGTCGTAAAATGTACTGGGTGTTTGGAGACGGCGAATGGTTCGAAATAGCTAAAGCCAAGAACACACAAGGTGAGTGACAGGAAAATCTGCCTGGGATTGGTTTTAAGTGTAGTCATACACAGTAGGGCATAACCTTTTCTTACCCTGGAGGTGAAGAGATAGCCCCCAAAGTTTTCAGAGGTGGAGAATGTCTGATCTGCTGTAGGTTATGAGAATCTAATTTTACCTACAGTGGGCTGGTGATGGAAGGGACTGAAGGTAAGAAGGTCAGTTAGGAAGCTGTCCAAATATATCAGGTCAAAGATGGTGAAGTACTGAATTAAGGAGTAGAAGCTGTGATGAAAAGGAAAAGCTAGATTTGAAAACCATTCTTGAGGTAGAAACAATAAAACTTGGTGATTAATTAGGAGAAAAGAATGAGTAGAAGTTGGGTCCAAAATCTCTAACTTGAGTGCCAGATATATGGAAATGCCATCTATCAAGACATGAGGGAAAGCAGAGCTTTGGGAGGGTGTGTGTGGGGAAGGGAGAGGTGGGGCTGATTGAGGAGTTCTGGCTTGGAGATGTTAAAGCTGAATCACCTTCTGAAGACTCTGGTAGGTAGATCTACCCGGAAGGCATCAAAAACATGAAACCATGGCTCCAGAAGGAAGAACTGTTGGCTATGAGATGGACCCCTGTGGAAATACTCTGCAAATGACTTTTAATGATATAGATGGAAACTAATTATCCTGAGAAGACTAACTTGATGATAATTAGAAAATTTGAAAACTGGTAGTAAAAGAAGGCACAGAACAGCCCTTCGACCAGCTTCCACGTCATCTTCTTTTATACACTAAGATTAGGAAATCACCGTGCTTGAAATGATGCAGACACAAGTCTGAATGCTGATCGTCATACTACTAGCTAGCTGTTTGACCTTGGACGAGTTACTGTTTAACCTCGCTTAGCTGCTTTGAGGCAGACATTATTCTGGGGTCTGGGAATATAATGATAAATAAACGCTACCCTCAGAGAGCTTAAATTTCCTTTTCTGTAAAACTACTAGATTGCAACGAGATATTATATATCAGGCACAGTGCATGATACAGAGTACCAAAAACCTGTCACTTACTATATGTGCCAATCACTTTCTATTCTTGGTTCATTTAATTTTTACACCAAACCTATGAGGTAGGCATTGATATTGTCCCTATATAGTTGGGAAAACTGAGCTCAGGTACCTTGCACAAGTTCACAGGGAACAATAAGGGTCATCTGACTCCCAAAATGCTATACTACATCTCCTTTCCTTTGTCAAACTAAATGAGCTATGCAGACATAAGCACCTTCTCTCTCTGAAAGCACCAAAATATGAGGGAATGGAGTAGAAGTCATCATCCAAAGAAGATGCCAGTTAAATTGAGATAATATGGCATATTAACATGAAGATAATCAAAGCTGAAGTTAGTCAAGATAGCACTGGTATAAATCTCTTTAAATGCTCTTCAGATGACTGAACCAAAGATAATGGTCGAGAAATGCTTATCAGTTCAAGATGGCCAAGGCTGCCACTCTGTACCACTCCAAGGAGTTGTGTGTGCAGTTGCACCATAACCGGTCTGCCTGGCCAAACATGGTGGCCCTGTCCGTAGCTACAGAGTTCTTTTCCTACCTCACATCATTTTTGGAAGTAAGTGCAGAAAAATATTAGTAAGTAAACAACTTAAAAGCATTTCAGGAGTAATTTTTACTCATAAATAATGAAATACAAACTACTTAAAGTCATTCTGGGGTGGAAATCTTTACCATATTACTACCTCTTTACGTCTGCTTCTTGGCTGTCATCTTAAATCTTCCTCTTCATTCCCTCAACATTGGCCTAGTTCACGCCCTCTTCATTTCTCTCAGGACAGCATCCAGCCACTTATTTCCCTCTCTTTCTCTCTCTCTCTTTTTTTAAATCTTACTTTACTCACTTTACATGTAAGATACATGTGCAGAACGTGCAGGTTTTGTACATAGGTATACATGTGCCATGTAGGTTTGCTGCACCCATCAACCTGTCATCTACATTAGGTATTTCTCCTAATGCTATCCCTCCCTTAGCCCCTCATCCCCTGACAGGCCCCGGTGGGTGATGTTCCCCTCCCTGTGTCCATGTGTTCCCATTGTTCAACTCCCTCTTATGAGTGAGAACGTGCGGTGTTTGGTTTTCTGTTCCTGTGTTAGTTTGCTGAGAATGATGGTTTCCAGCTTCATCCATGTCCCTGCAAAAGACATGAACTCATTCTTTTTTATGGCTGCATAGTATTCCATGGTGTATATGTACCACATTTTCTTTATCCACTCTATCATTGATGGGCATTTGGGTTGGTTCCAAGTCTTTGCACTCTCATGTATCATAATATCACAGTTGCTCTAAGGTGTAAACCCCCTCAGCATTTCCCTATCAATGAAAATACACACCTGTATTCATGGAGGAACACAGGTTGCTTACAACCTTTTGACCCTCATTCCCAATTCACAACTTCTTAGATCTCAAATGTGCCCTTCTGTTTCACACCTCTGATCCCTCTGTGCTTACTAGTCCCTCTGTTTGGCATGTCTTCCCCAGGATCACCTGATGAACCCCTACTCATCTTTAAACACACAGCTCAAGAGACACCTCATCTGAAAAGCCTTTTCTGGCCTTTCCATATTTAGTCTTTGTACCCACACAAGACTCTGAGTTCATTATGGAAACTGTCACAATTAATAATGTTTCCTTGTTAACATGTTTGTCTCCCCTAGTAGACCTGACACTCCTTGAAAGGATGCACATTATCTTCTATAGTTTTGCATTCCCATACCCAGTAGAGCACCTGCATAGGGTAGGGACCCAGTAAATACTGTTGCACTGAGTAGAATCGAATCCAATTGTCATTATCACGGTCATCAGCTCAGGGTTAGTGGATTCGTACAGGAGTATAATTTGTTGATAAGTGTTACATTTAGCGTTTAGAGTGGTGGAAGGAGAGACAGCCAAAACTCTTTTTGATTCTGATGCAAAGAAAAGAGGGCCCTTTAAAGTAGGAAGTAAAGAAGAAAAACTGGAGGCGCCTGAAATGTGTTCATTTCATCACTCTCCAATGCAAAAGGTTGGAATTTCAGTGCAGGCCAAGCCACTTATCCTAGAGGGTTCTGACAGATTTTCTGGGAAAAAAATTAAAAAAGAATAAAATTCAGCCAGGCACGGTGGCTCATGCCTGTAATCCCAACACTTTGGGAGGCTGAGGCAGGCACATCAAGAGGTCAGGAGTTCGAGAGCAGCCTGGCCAACATGGTGAAACCCGTCTCTACTAAAAATACAAAAAACTAGCCAGGTATGGTGGCATGCGCCTGTTATCCCAGCTACTCGGGAGGCTGCAGCAGGAGAATCACTTGAACCTGGGAGGCGGAGGTTGAAGTGAGCTGAGATCACGCCACTGGACTCCAGCCTGGTTGACAGAGCAAGACTCTGTCTCAAGAAAAAAAAAAAAAAGAATAAAATTAAAATCTATGGTCAGAAGGTTACAGAAAGGAAAGACACACATATCCGCTAGGGAATAGGAAGTGGTCTTGTCTTCAGCAGCAGGGCTGTCTAATAAATCTGGAGAGTTTTATTGACTTCATAGGCGCAAAAATAACCACCCGGAGAAGACATCGGGTTTCACTTATTTTTTGGAAAGTAATTTTTCACAGACGCGAGGTTAAAAGAAAGTGGTTGCACGGGCCTCGGCTGTGGTGGTGTGTCTTCTGGTATGCGTAATGCAACTAGATCTCAATTCTGGGACAATGCCCAGATTCAGGGCCCTAAAGCCTCTGTTGAAAGCAACGAGGACAGAGTGTTGCCAAAATTTTATATATGCAACTATAGATCAATTGTCTTAGTGCAAGGGTAGACTTTGATCAGGAGCGTCTGAAGGGAGGGGCTTCATTAAATGCTGTTTTCAGCCTTTAATTCTAGGTTTTACATCTACTTGTTCCTAAGTCAGCTACAGACTCTGAATGGCCCTGACATAGAGAAACTGTTCCCTAAGCCCACATCTGGCTCTCAGGCATCAGCAGTGACTGGCATGGAAGGAGTTCCTGGGTAGAAAAGATGTACAGTTTGGGAGGTTTTGCTCTCACTCCATAGTTTTTGGTTTCACGTTAGACCAGTCAGAAAGGAACTTGCTTGATACTCTCTCCCTCCTGCCTCATGTCTGTGATTCATTAGAAAAACTTAAAAACTTCCCCTACACTAGGACAAGCTTTCCTAAGAAAATAATTGATAAGAGCATATGTTTGTTGGATGAATTCTTCCTGGAACAAACGTCTGGCCAAGAATAGAAAATCCAGCCAGTCTTAGAAGGTATAAGAATCTATTTCTGAACTCCTTCAAATGAACTCATCATTATGGAAAAGATGGAAACTAAGTAATATTTCTAAGATTTTACAACTTTCATGCTTATTCCTCCTGGTCTACCTGCAGGGATCTTATCCCACAGGGCAGGGAAAACTTTTGTACTACCATATTTCTTCTACAAATCAACAGGAACACAGACAGAATAGCCATGGTCTGGCCACACTTGGTGGTGAGTGGAGTCTCCTGGGGTGTGGGAAGAACATTATTCTCAGAGCCTCCAGCATTCTCAGCAAAATTGGACTGGGGTCCGAGAATGAGAGGGTCTGAAAATGACCATTGGACTGGGAAGCAGGAAACAAATAAAAAGTAAAACCATTACATCTGAAATAATCATCTTATTGTAGAGATGACAAACATAAATGGTGGTCTCGAAATTTATTTTTTAGCAGCAGAATCCTGTTTCAGAGCAAAATCTTAGATAAAATAGCCAACATTTACTGAGTCCTTGGCATGTGCAGGACACTGGGCTAAGCACTTTACATGTGTAGTGTTATTTAATTTAATCTTCACTACTCTAAAATTGGAACTATTATTAGGTCTATTTTACAGACAACGAAAATGAGAAATCAACGTGCCTCAGATAACATAATACACAACCCACTATATGGCACAGATCAAAATGTGGCTGATGTGGTGGAATTGCTGTTAGATTACCAAGAACTCTTAAATTCCCCTGCTGTCTTGTTCCTCCATTACCCTCTCATCTCTCTGAAGCAACCCTGAGGCTTTATGGGGAGCAGAGTTTGATAATGTTTTTACTAGAAAACTCCTAAAATTTCTTTTTATTCTAACGCCCAATTATCCTAATTCTGGAGATGTAAACCATAGTAACTGTCAAAATGTGCTCTTTAAGACTGGATATTGGCAAACCTTGCTCTTCCTTAAAGGGCTGGCTCAGGGTCACTTTTCACACACCTTTGAAGACTAGATTTTTAAAACTATTTTGATCCAATAAATGTAGGAATGAAATCAAAGAATTGTGCAGATGTAAACATTCTGATGCGATAAGATGAAATGTGTTGTTTATATTAAAATGTAAGGGCCAATTTCTGTCTCTTTAATAATTAAGTTATTAGGTATTTTCTCACTAACACATTTTCTTATACATTCAGAGACAAATTGTTTCTAATCCAGCCAGACGCTAGTATTAAGCATTAGAATTTTCACCTCTTGCATTAACTAGATGTCTGTCTGGGCAGCTGGCTCACCCAGAGCAGGGAGTTCATCAAGGAAAGGGAGAGACTTTTGATCTCTTTGTTGGCTTTTCACAAAGCCAACAAACTTCACAAAGCCAAAAAAACTCCACAGGCTGAAACTGTTAACTCCTAACCCACAGCAGACATTCCCAAATTGCATGATTTTAGGGTTGCTAAGAGGGTGGGGAAACAGACAATTTCTTACAGTGTGGCTGTGAGTGTAAATGGGTATAAAATTATTGGAGGGCAATTTGGTAATAGCTATTAAAAATGAAATACTCATACCCTTTGACCCAATAATAATTCACCTCCTGGGAATTCACTGTAGAGAAAGATTCTACAACTGCTCAAACTTGTTTAAGAGTAAAATGATGTTTGCAAGAATATTTGTTACAGGAAAAACTGGAAAGAACTCAAAAGGTGAATTAACAGGCAATTGGTTAAGGAGAGTATGGTTCAGCCATACAATACAATTTCATGGAGCTACTTAAAAGAAGATTAAAAGATGATAACTTTTTACCAACTGACATGAAAAGATGTCTAAGACATATTGCTAGATAGAAAACAGCATGCTTTTGAGTTGAGAGTATAATCCCATCTTTTTGTAAAATAATAAGTGAAATGTTAATATATGCCTTGAAAAAATTTTAACTGCTTTTCTCAGCTGTGTGTGATTATGGGGGATTTCCACTTTCTACGCGACATAAAGTTTAAAGATGTTTATGTGTGTACATATACATACATGTATGTATATATGTATATGTACACACATCTACACATGCCATTCCTTTTGTAATCAGAAAAAAATAAATGTTTCTATGGCTGGGTCTTCAGAGAGACCTCTTAGGAAAGTATGGAAGCCTAGTCCAAATCCATCAACTTTACTGTAAAACAAAAACTTGGTTGACATCAGAACAATGATACCACTTAACCAAAAGAAGGACCACGCTTGGAAACTTGTCTGGTCTCTAGAGTCTATAAGCCATTGTAATAATTAGCCCACAATGGAGTGTTCTTCCAAGGAGGGGCAAAACTGAAAACTGTAGCCAGTTTTTGAATCACTGCCACAGTTAAGAAAGGACAACTGACAACCAGGGCCTCAAACTGAGTAGTCTCAGTCCCAGTGGTGACTTGCCAGGAGTGGGGGTGAGGGAGTGTCCATAAAAGACAAAGAGTTTGTGTTTCATTTTAATTTTTATGCTTTTATTGAGCTAAAATTTGGTGCAACTTCTCTAGCTCAGTTTGATGCAATGTCTCTAGCAGATCCCCATTTCGTAGAGTGTATACTTATATTAAAGGGACTCTTAATAAAATGAATGCAAAATTACAAATATAAAATTAGGCACAAGAGTTTGGAAGAGGACCCTAAAAAGGAGAAGCTCTTAAGCTAAGCTTCATTAGGTTCTTCTCAGTGAATTCTTGCTACTCTGACCCAAAGTCCTTTTTTTTTTTTTTTGGAAACAGAGTCTCACTCTGTCAACCAGACTGGAGTGCAGTGACAGGATCACAGCTCACTGCAGCCTCAAAGACCTGGGCCCAAGCAATCCTCCCACCTCAGCCTTCCCAAGTAGCTGGGACTACAGGTGCACAGCACCATGCCTGGCTGATTTTTAAATTTGTTATAGAGATGTGTCTCTCTATGTTACCCAGGCTGGGCTCGAATTCCTGGCCTTAAGAGATCCTCCCTGCCTCAGCCTCCTGAAGTGTGGGATTATAGACATGAGCCATGGGACCTGGCCTCACCAAAAGTTCTTAAAACCAAGAAAACACAGGGCAGTAACAGGTGCTATTCCTTTTCTTTTTTTTTTTTTTTTTTTTTTTTTTTTTTTTTTTTTTTTTTTTTTGAGACGGAGTCTCGCTCTGTCGCCCAGGCTGGAGTGCAGTGGCACAATCTCGGCTCACTGCAAGCTCCACCTCCCGGGTTCACGCCATTCTCCTGCCTCAGCCTCTCCGAGTAGCTGGGACTACAGGCGCCCGCCACCACGCCCGGCTAATTTTTTGTATTTTTAGTAGAGACGGGGTTTCACCGTGGTCTCGATCTCCTGACCTCGTGATCCGCCCGCCTCGGCCTCCCAAAGTGCTGGGATTACAAGCGTGAGCCACCGCGTCCTTTTCTTGAAGAATTATCCTGCCAAAACAGTTTCCCTACAATTTGAGGTGAAAGCTAGAGGCATCCTGAGGCATCCCAAGGCAGCTTGGAAGACTGCGATCTGTGTTCTTTTGGGGATTCTTGAGTTTCTGTGGATGGAAATGCTCTGGAGAAGCTCTATTTGTTGACAGTGGCAGACACCCAGTTCTTGATGTTCATAAAACTATGGCAGGCAGAGTTGGGAAAGATATATTGGGTCATAAATCTAGATTCGGGTCCAAGGCAGAATGGTTCACCATTGTAGTCATTCCAAGTCATTGTCCAGGCAGCTTTGAAATATCTTGAGGGCCTAACTCTTAGAAGGCTGTTTTTCTCCTCTGGTTCCTGGGCAAATGTTGGGGTGTTTGATTTTTTCTTTTTTAAAAAGACATGTTAGAATTGGAGCCACAGAACTACTTAATTATATCCATTCACCTAAATTTCTATAGTGGTTTCTTTATGAAGAAAACAATTAATGTAGAGAGGCCTTTGTACCTCTGGCATAAAGTTGTCATCAAAGAACAAATCAATGATTTTCTTTGGTTCCTTGTATTTCAACTTTTGTGTTGAGTTTTGTTTCAGCTTTAAGGAAAAAGCAAACTTGCTGGGCTTCTCATTAGCCAGCATTATCAAGAATGAGTAAGATTTAAAAGCTCCTTTTTGTTAATGGAAAGGAAGTAGCTTCCTTGCCTTTCCTATAAACATTTACATTGAGTCTGTTTACTTCTGTCATTGGTAAACCTCATTTGTTCCCGAGTTTTATTTTAGGCTATTATAGGGCTAAAAAAAATGGGAAATCCTAAAACTAAGCTTTCATTTTTTCATGTTTTCTTTTAACTTCATATTGAATGATCCTAATCTTCCAAGAGATTTTAGTGGCTACTGTTGTGTAGCAAAGAGGGAGACTGTTCTAGACTACAAGGAGAGTAGACTTGAATTAATACAATTGCTTGACTAATGTATGCTATATGTCATTAATGAAATCATTTATGTGCCTTGCATGCATGCATGTGTGTATATGTGTGTGATGTGATGTGGTTTGCTTGTTCATGAAAATATTCAGAACAATTCTGTTTTTGATAAGTAATGCTACTAGCAAATACAGAAGTGCTGAAGAATAATATAATATTTGGATATTTGCATTTGAAAGCCTATTATCATTTTAAACCAAGACAAGTGGGTGTTAGTTTATTGATGCCAGTGACATCAGCATTAGTAACGGGCTCTTTTAGCAAAAAGCAATCCTCGAAAGTCTTTTTTTTTTTTTTTTTTTAAGAATTCTGAAAGATGAGCTCTCAGTTAATCAACTATCAAGGAGCTGACTGTAAATGTTATCTGAGTTAAACTTATCTGAATTTAATTAGATTAAAAAGTTGACTGGGAATTCATCCAAAATGTGAGCACATCAAAAAACAAAGGTATTTGAAAGTGGAGGAAAAGAAACAGGATTATGGGTGACAAAATTAATTTGAAACCTCTTAAACCTGGAAAAATCATTAAAGATAGAAATGCTGAATGTAAAAGCATTTTATTTTTACTTTAAAAATAATTAATGCAATATGTCTATCCCTGGGGTTTTCTGTGACATGTTCCTTTCAGAAAAGTGCTCTTCCACACTAACAAATAAAAATTATCAAAAGGTGCAAAATTAACCAAAGGTACAACATCACTGAAAATCACCGTAAGGCCGGGCACAGTGGCTCAAGCCTGTAATCCCAGCACTTCGAGAGGCCGAGGCGGGCGGATCACGAGGTTAGGAGATCCAGACCATTCTGGCTAACAAGGTGAAAACCCGTCTCTACTAAAAATACAAAAAAAATTAGCCGGGCGTGGTGGTGGGCGCCTGTAGTCCCAGCTACTCGGGAGGCTGAGGCAGGAGAGTGGCGTGAAGCCGGGAGGTGGAGCTTGCAGTGAGCCGAGATCGCGCCACTGCACTCCAGCCTGGGGCAACGGAGTGAGACTCCATCTCAAAAAAAAAAAAAAAAGAAAATCACCATAATAATATTTTTCCACCCAAACCATTCAATTTGCCAAAATATTTTTTGTTACAATTTGTGGATGTAGTTAAATGTAATCTCTTAAAGAATTAAAAGTATTTTAATTGCGTATTAACCAAATTCTGTTTAGGAAAAATAATAAAATTATTTGAATTTAGAGCTATTCAGAAAATTATAGACTATATAATGAAAAGTTAACACTGCTAGTGACCTCAATATGTGGGCTATACCAAATTCCTTACTGGCAAATAAATTGTAAGTTCTTAAATAGATGGATATCTGTCCTGAATCGAATGCTTTAGATAAGGGTTGGGCTTAGTATAAGTGTTTGTAGCACAAATGAACATGATTGAATTCAGGTAGGTCTTAAATTGTTCACTGTTTGGTATATATTTTCCTTATTGTCTTTTTTAGTTATGCCTCATTTAAATAGTAACTGACCAAGTGATAACAACTGCTCTCCGTGCAGATGAGCACTTTCAAAAGTTCTCCAAAAATTAACATGTCTACATTGGCTAGGAATTTGGCTTAAAAAGAAAAAAAATAATTTTCTCATATAATATGTAATATTTAAAAATCTAGTGGTAGAATAGATCCAGTTTCTTAAACAATGTCTTTCTTTAAATCTAACTTTACTACTTTCTGTGCTGCTTTAAATGTCTTTCTTTAAATCTAACTTTACTACTTTCTGTGCTGCTTTAAATGTCTTTCTTTAAATCTAACTTTACTACTTTCTGTGCTGCTTTCATTCATAGGTATATCTAGTAGCAAAGACGGAACCACCCAGCAACCCCAGGGAGAAGGAGAGTGTTTGTTTTACGATAGAAGCTGAGTTCGCATTGCTCTAGCTTGTATCACATGCCCATCCCTCAACCATACACTAGTGCTGCAGTGGTGAGCTGGTGTATTATTAATAGTTTCTTACGGCTCCCATAACAAATTACCAAAAACTGGTGGCTTAAAACAACAGAAATTTATTATCTCACACTTATGGAGGCCACCAGTCCAAAGTAAAGGTGTCAGCAGGGTCATGCTACCTCTGGAAGCTCTGGGGGAGATTTTGTTTCTTTCTCATCCAGCTTCTGGTGCCTCCAGGTATTCCTTGGTTTTTGGCCACATCACTGCAATCTCGGCCTGTGTGGCCATTGCTTCCTCATCGTATCTCTGTCTGTTTGGTGTGTCTGTGTCAAATTGCTTCTGCCTTTATCCTTTAAGGGTACACATGATTGTACTTAGAGCCCACACGGATAATCCAGGAGGATTTCATCTCGAGATCCTTAACCTAGTCACACCTGCATAGGCCTTTTTTCAAATAAGGTCACATTCACAAGTTCCACACGTTAGGATTTGGACATATCTTTTTAGGGGCCACCATTCAACCCACTACAGCTGCCAGTTTCACAATCTCTTTCGCAAGAAAGGGTATACCCTGATCTTGTAGCATTTGCCCAGTTCTGTAGTGTAAACACTGCTACCGTGGCCAACTTCAAGCTATCAAAGGGAAGTCAACGAACATGGAATTGGGAGGAGATGTATAGCAGCACGCCATTATCCAGTATTTCTACTGCCAGATCCAATAGATATAAGTAACCTCAAGAGCATAAATAACAGTAAAGTGCAGTCAAATGATTACGAAGTGATGATAAGGTTGATGTATCATTACCTTCATTTTTAACATAATTATAAGGTTATGAACTTTAAATTTTAATGGTGAGTGGTTAACAACGGGCACACGAAATTTCTGAACATTTACCAGTTGGTTTGGACGAGTTGGTATGAGTTGGCTGCAACAGACCACTGGATAAAATATGCTGACTAATGGGGCTGGAGTCACAGACCCTAGGGCGTAAGGTCAGCAGTAGCCAAACCGCATGAACTGGAAATAGGGTGTGTGGTTTCTTTTAGAGAAAACTGGGGTGCTACTACCTAAAGAAGGGGAAAGTAACATTGGGAAGACAAAAACAACAAATCCACCTCAGTCCTCAGTGTCATTGTTTAAACATATTTTAATGATTTCAGGCTAGGGAAAAACTTTCAGCAAAGTTCACAGGAATTACAAGTATGACTACTGTGGGTATGCGTGTACCTGCAAATCAGACTCTCTCCTCCTATGGAAAAAACCGGATTTTTTCACATTTTCATTTTAGTTAGCCCATAAAATCTGTGCTTTTTAAGCCTGGACACATTTATCCCAACATGATTGTGCTCAGAAAATGCAAAAGAAACGAACAGCCTTTTTTTAAGTATATATTTTTTCGTTTTTAGCAGTTTTATTTATGTATTTATATAGAATTCACATTTTATATAAATATAAATTTATATAGTATATATTTATTGATATATTAGTTATATATCAATAAATAGATATTAATTATGTAAATAAACATATCTAATTCACACATTGTGCAATTCATCCATTTAAAGGGCAAAATGCAATGGTTTTTAACAAAATCACAAAGTTGCACAACCGTCACTACAATTAATTTTGCAACCTTTAATCAACCTAAAAAGAAACTCTGCACCACTTTGCTGTCATCCTCCAGGCTCCCCGGACTCTCCCCAAGCTCTAGCCAATCACTAGTCTAGTTTCTGTCCCTACAGAATTGCCTGTTCTAGGAATTTCATATAAGTAGAATGGTACAATACATATTCTTTTGTGACAGGCTTCTCTTACTTAGCATGATATTTTAAGGTCCATCCTTGTTAACGCATGTATTAATATTTCATTTCTTTCTTCACCAAATAGCATTCCATTACATGTATATCCCACATTAAGTTTATCCATTCATTGGTTGATGGACATTTGGATTGCTTTCCCTTTTTGGCTATTATGAAAAGGCTGCTGTGAACATTCATTTACAAGTTTTTACGTGGACATAAGTTTCCATTTCTCTTAAACCAATGGTCTTTTTAGCAAGTGTTCTTATTTTCCACATGATTAAGGAAACTGCTATTTAGGAGTTAACTCAGAAATATCTCATGTAGAATTTCAAACCTCTTAAATATTGGGTCACTACCTCCAACCCTGCTATTTCTTGATAGGGAGGAGGAGGGCGCTGTCTATCAGGAAAAAGTCGGATCTGGCTTGGGGCTCACAGATCACTGCACAGGGGTGACTGAATTCCCTTTGCAGCACCTGAGGCCAGGTCTGGCTCACAACTGGCTCACAGTAATCAGCCCATCACAATGTTCCTTCAGGGACTCTCCACATATAAAGTATACAGAGTAAGAAAAATAAAACCTTAGTCTCTGACCTGGAAATCAGAGTCATGGGGTTTGGGAAACTTGCAGGAAAGAAGAGGAAAAAAAATAGCTTTCCTGATAGAAGCCAATGAAGTTAATTTTCTCCCTTGTGTGACTTGGAGGAGTTCTTTGGTGTGTCCTGCAGACCTGCAATGAAAAAGAAGGCCCTATATTAATTTCTACAGCAACTCTTTTCCAAGAAATTCAGAGCATTTCAAACAGTCTTTCACTCATTCCCCTGAGGGAGTTTGCACAGTGTGCATAAGAAATTACTTCTTTTAAAATTTACACTCTTCAGTTAGCCAGTACTGAGCAGAAATAGAACTAGAAAAGCAGACCTCCTGACCAAACATTCCGCTATAATATTTTCAGTGAGCTTCTATAAATCAGTGTATATCCTTAAAAACAGGATCTCCCCATAACAGCCCCATGACCACTCACCAGTGACTGACATTCCTTTCAGCAAGAGCAAAAGTTTCCCTTCCAAATTAGAATCCACTGGTATGGCATGCACTATAAAACTGAAGTATATCATTATTCATAATTAAGTGCTCAGGATCGCCCAGACCCTCAGACCATCCAGTTTCACTCTCCCGCTCAGCCCTCCTAACTCACCCGAGCTGAGGACCCCTTAATAATCCTGAAACTGGCGGAGTGCAAAAGAGGAGTCCTGCTCATAAACCCCAGGAAAAAACAGGAGACGAAATCAGTCCTGCTCTCACTGTTGTTTCTTGCTGTGTCTCGGTGCTGTTTTTACACGGGGCTGCACTGCCCCTCAGGGCCTTGCTGACCATCCTGGGCAGCATATTCAGCTCCAGCTTCCTAAAGCCCACCAGCATCAGCCACGTGCAGGGCCAAACTTAGCCCTCAACCCCAAACACTAGTTCCTCGTGTAGGGCCTTTTCTCAAGATATTCTTATTGTGAAATCCTCAGTATCCATCCCTGGGAAAAGAATCTTGGTCCGAGCCACACTAGCTCATGTGGAATCTTGGGAAATAACATCCTGGGGAGTATCTGTGCCTTTTGTTTTTCCCACTTCAAGAAAACCTCTGGGATCCATAAGTTCCCTCCTAGTGATTACCAGAGAATGGGAAGTTTTAATCCAGTTAGTGACAAAAAGTGCGTACTAGTGTCTCACACTGCCCCAGCCTCACTCAGGCATATTTTGTTTGGGACCCCATAATCTTAATATGCACATTATTTAAAATGTGTACTAGTTGTCAGCTAGCACAGGCCCGTTGTTGAAAGTTTAAGAATTGCAAGCAGGGCTTTTTTTTTTTTTTCTTTGTTTGTTTATTTGAGACAGAGTCTCGCTCTGTCACCCAGGCTGGAGTGCAGTGGTGTGATCTCGGCTCACTGCAAGCTCTGCCTGCCGGGTTCATGCCATTCTCGTGCCTCAGCCTCCGGGGTAGCTGGGACTACAGGCGCCCGCCACCACGATCGGCTAACTTTTTTGTATTTTTAGTAGAGACGGGGTTTCACTGTGTTAGGCAGGATGGTCTGGAACTCCTGACCTTGTGATCCACCTGCCTCGGCCTCCCAGAGTGTTGGGATTACAGGCGTGAGCCACCGCAGCCGGCCAGGCAAGCAGGATATTTAAGCCAATGTGGGGCACTTCTAAGTATGGGATCCCGTGTGACTGCAAAGGACAAACACCCAGGAAGCCAGCCCTGCTGCCAATATTTAAAAAGCAAAAGATTCTTAAAATAGAGAATCTGGTAACCCTGGGTCTGCATCTCCAAATGGCTGTACATAATGGGTTGGTGCAGAGTATTATCTTGTATTGGTTTGCTGCGCTTGCCATTACAAAATACTGCAGATTGGGTGGCTTAAACAGCAGAAATTTATTTTCTCACAATTCTAGGGGCTCAAGTCTGAGATCAAGTTGTCAGCAGGGTTGGTTTCTTCTGAGACCTCTTTCTTTGTAGATGGCTACCTTCTCCGTCTTCATATGGTCTTCCCTCTATACATGTCTGTGTCCTAATCACTTCTTACAGGGACTCCACCAGTCATATTGGATTAGGGCCCACTTCATAATAACTTAAGTACCCCCTACCCCCTTAAAGACCCTATCTCCAAATACAGTCACATTCTGAGATAGCAAGGGTGATTTTGGAGTGGCACAGTTCAGCTTGTAACATAGCTGTTCCCTTTGGGGAGGGGTGCAGTGTTCCAAGTCACTGTGCTTCCTCCACCCCAACACATGCTCACACACACACAGCGCCTCCCCATCCCTGAAGCAGGGGTCAGTTGCTATAGGTCGTCTCATTTGTGCTGCTGTTCTTCCTCTGGTTCGCCTCTCTCATTTAGAGAGACCTGCTCCTCCCCTGCCGCACAGGGAACAGTGACAGTGTTCACAACAGGACAGGGGCTACACACTCCCTCCACATCTGTAAAGCTAAGGTTGCTGTTCAAGTGATCCTTCATGGGACAATCCATTTCTACACACATACACACACACACACACACACACACACACACACACACAGTACCCATTACATAGAGATAACCATTTAAATGCAACGCTGAAGGAAGAAATTGCCATGAGGTGTAACTGACTGCTCACCTCAGAAACTAGACTTGGAGGTTTTAGGAGAGAAAAACCCTCAGCGACTACATAATTATTCCCCAGGGCTGATCCCGCTTAAAAAAATCACCTGACTGTACAAGGGATGGCCCTAAATTTCAATGGAAACCCAAACATGTAGCCCCTTAGAGAGAACGTACTCTCAAATTGGTCTTTGTACCTATTTATAGAAAAATGTTAGCCAGATTATAGCTGAAAACTCTGCTAATTCTGGGGAAGATTTTGGTCTTGTGCCTGGAACTATTGAAGCATATATTCACACCTACCACATGTAACACTTAGTAGCAGAATTTCCAGCACAATACTTTGGTACGTTATTTTTAAAAGAAACAGAGCAGAGACTGGAGCCCTGTTCACTCTGCAGCTTTCTTGCAGGAGGCTCCACAAAAGGTGGTGGTGAGGGAGGTTCTGTGCTCAGAAGAGCTATTTTTTCATTTTTAAAAGGAAAGGAGACACTAAAATCTTTGCTCACAATTAGGGAACTCATGATGCTGAAACATAACATTTGCACCTGCCTGTAGATTGAAAAAATAATGTCAAATTTGCAAGGCTCTGAGAAAATAGGGTGCTGTGTATTAGTGATCTAATAAATCCCAATCAACATTAAAGTTCAGAGAAGAACTTACATCTTACTGTAACCCCTTTGGTTTTTAGACAAGGAAGGGGAGGTTGGAAAATTTTAATTGATTTGCCCCAGATCAGCTCTCCACCTAAAATGCAGGTCTTTTCTTTCAGATCAGCGTGCTTCCCACCGCACCAGGCTACTTCTAAACAGGCATTGTCCTGTCAGCTTCAATTGCATGCAAAAAAAGACAAAACCCCTCTCGCTCTCCACTAGAGTCTCTATTTGGACTCTAGAATTGACAAAGCAACGGCTATTTCAACTTCAACTTCCTTAGCAAATGGAAGAAAAGGCATCTGACCCGTGGACTCCTCCAGCTGGTCCCCGGGTCTCGCCGCCTGCGGGTCTCCACGTCAGCTCACAGGCATCGGTGGCCAGTCGGACACCAGGGGGCGCAGCAGCCTTTGTCCTGACAGGCATTGAAGAATGAAGCCTGACTGGGCCGTCAAGAAAAATCTGACTTCCCTCCTTTCAGTTTCTCTCATTGGAACCAGCCCACTCCCCAGCCCCCTTCATTCGCCTGAAAGCCATTTTCTGCTTCCCCCTCATGCTCAGATTCTCAGGGTTCAGAGATGCAGCAGTTCAGAGACCCCTCTCCAGGAGCTCCCCTGCTCTGCCGAGGAGACCCTAGCAGTGGCCCACCATTTGTTCTCACTTGCAGGCCTCTGAACTCAGGATGTTTTTGGCTATTCTTCCTGAATGGAGAACCCTATAGAACAGGACCAGCTTCCCGGAAGAACTGTCACATCTATCCTCTAATATCCCTCCCCTTTCCACGCACAAAAACAACCACAAACAAATTAAATAACATGTTCTGGGAAGCTCACGCAGCCTGGACCTATCCCTCACCACCACCTGTCTGCCCCTACAGTCTAAGGACAGCCTTTGGTAGTAGCTACCTACCCAAAGGGACAGGCTTCAGCACCTTCGCCATGCCTCTGCCATTCTCACCAACCCATGGTGCACCCCAAGCAGGATAACTGCTTCCTTGTAACCTCACCAGCTTGCCTCTGTGTGCCCTCCAGCAGAAAGAAATCCACTTCACCCTTGCCAAAGTCTCCTGATTCCAAAGATTCAGTAATAAATGAGCATCCTCTTCTACTTTAAGACATACTCCTAACCCTGCCCCTATATACACAAACGGACACAATGCAAACCCTCAGATGTCAAAAACTTACTCTTTCTCAAGGACTCCTGAAACTCCTCTGTTCCAAAGGGAAAGGCTACAGGGTCCTTCCTATGCAGGCCTTTGAAAAGCAGCTATATGTTTACATAGAGAGATTCCAAGTTTACACACTCCTTTCCCTGTCTGTTATTGGAGCCTGTCAACAACCCTGGGAGATAAGCAGTGAGATCTAAAGCTTAGAGGCTTGCCTCAGGACCAGACCTAGTACAGCGTCGAAACAGCACTGAGGGCCCGGGTGACAGAGCATGGAAACACCTGCTTGTCCAATTGCACCAAGGCCTGGAAGAAATGCAGCCACCACAGAAGATCATCAGATTACATACACTGAGGGAGCCTGTGGTCTCAGGAGCCACGCAGGGGCAGGAGGAACAGTGCAAAAGAAGGGGTGATGTCAATTCTGACCTCACTCTTCTTTTTACCTGTGGCCTCACTCACTTCTTTGTTTCCACACTCATCTTAGCTAATGTAGAGTACTGGGAAGTGCTGAGCCTGGAGACAGGTAGCCATGGTTTGTTATCTTGGTGGTGAGCCTCCCAACTCCACACTCATAAAATAATGATAACATCTATTATATATACAAACACATCAGCAAAGAAATGAAAAAATCAGTGTAATTCCAGGAGACAGAGCAGGGTAGGAGACTTTTACTTTCATTTTATGCTGTTTTGTATTATTTGAAGTATCTTGATTTACGCACGTATTCCTTTTATGATTTTATTTTTTTAATTTTGTTGGGGTTAATGATGCTCTTTAGCGTTGCTGCAAAGATGACTTATGTAACATATCTGGCATGGTACGTGGTCTGGCGCACAGTTGACGCTCACTAAACAGTAGTTTATTGTTAGCTATATACTTCCCTCAGAACTGTGGGCAAATGGGACCTCAAATCAAGAGACCCAGGATCTGCTGCACACTCTGCTCTCAGATCCATGTGTGCCTTTTAGTAAGTCAAGCCCCTTGGAATCTATGTAAACATAGTAGCTGCTTTTCAAGGCCTGCATAGGAAGGAAACTGTGCCTCAGTTTCTTTATCTGTAAAGCAATGAGACACAAGCCAATTGATCTGAAAAATGCTGAGAAGGACAGGACAACATGCTCACCACCCAAAATGCCTGAGATACCTTCTAAAATTCAGTCACAGTCTTTGCAAGGGAGGCTTCTTAAGTTTGAGTTCATCAGACAGAAACTCTTCCTAGGAGAAGTTGTCATCTAGGATAGACAGAAAGGGCTGGAGATAGCTGAATAAGTTCTAAAGCAAGTACAGAAATTAAGTCAGGAAACAAATAATGTGTGAACAGTATAGGGCCATCAGCGTAGGGTGGGAGGTGAGAAAAGAAGGTTTGAGCTGTTCCTTGAGTGCAGTTGGCACCATGATCATTTCCTGACAGGGGAGATGCCCTTGGTAGGCAGAAGGGGTGTGATTCAAGGTCCAGGCATCCCTGGCCCAGACACAGCCAGCCCTAGCCCAGCTCCCTAGGATGAGAGTTCTGTATGGGTCACAGGGCTGGCACTGTTGAGACCAGGCCTCCCTACGCAGATCCAGGAGCAGAGCTTTCCTTTGGACAAATTACTTTCCGCAAAGTCAGAAGGAACCCACTGCCCACAAGAATTGGGCTAAAGCACCTCTGAAGTTTCTTCTGGCATAAACTTTATCTTAACAACAACCAAAAAAAGTGGGGAGACGACCATAGGAGGTGCAGATGCCCAGACATGATCTCCCTGCTTAGCAGCTGGTCTGGGGATACCTGTTTTTTCTGCACTCCAACTCCTGAAAACCAACTAAAGATGTGTTCCTGGAACACACAGCTGATTCATTTCCTACCCTACTCAGAACGGGAGATTTTCCTTTGGCAAAGGATACTCCTTTGCCAAAGCTTGGCCTTTGGGGGACAGGAGGCAGGTAGTCTAGTGGGTAGAAAGGTTGTGACTTTCTTTTTGCCCCGCGGTCTCCTTCCTATTTAAAGCAGCACCGCCTGTCTTAACAGCCTTGTGCCAATATTTGCAGGCAGGAAGATTTTCTGACATTGTAAGGGGGGTGTTGGAAGCAGATGGGAGGCCCTTTCCCAAGGCCATCGGCAGACCAGAAATTGGTTACACCCGCACCCAGGGAGGAATCCCTAGCCCCCACTCTCACGATCAGCGCCCATAAGGTATCTGCATTTACATTTTAAAAAGAAAGAGGAATTTTTTTGTATCTCTGAATCATCTGGCAGCGCCTCATATTATACATCTCCCCCTAAAGCCCCTGTTGTCCCTCCCTAAAGAGGAGGTCGTGTTTTCAATTCTTGAGAGATCTAGAATAACGGTATCAGAGCATGCCAACACCTAGAAGACCCCCAACTTCCCCCCCACCCCACCCAGGTCTTTCACCCTATAGGAATTGGGGGTAGCGGGAGTGGCAATTTGCAGCGAGGCAGGGGCAGGTAGCAACAACTCCGACTGATCTCCAGAGGCAAAACCAAACTAAACGTAGTTCCGACCATCATATTTTAACAAAATTTGCATTCTGTGAAAATCTGTTTTTTTTCTTAGAGAAATGCCCTTCGTTTTACATTATGCGTCACTTTCGCAGGCAGCCCTGAATGCCTAGCCACTTGTTAAAATGCCTCTGTGCTTGCTTTTCCGTGTGGTTCTTTTCTGTGCCCGTTTGTATCTCTAATAAGCGGCATTGTTGATTATCCTTGGGTCGGGGCCCCTGGGACTGAACCGAAATAATACAGAAGCACCGAGGCTGAGCGCTGGAAAGGACTCTGGGTTTCCCAGGCCCAGGAGGGTCCCCGGGGCCGCCAAACGACCCGCCTGGGGAAAGCCCACCCGCGCGCGCGGGCCTGGTGAAGGGCAAGTTTGCACGAGTTTTTCCAGGTGGGGAGAGGTCATGGGCAATCCAAAGCCCGGATGAGTGAGTATAGGAAAGGGGCACACAGGGAAGGGAAATGCCACTGAGGACCGGTAATGGGGGTGTGACTTAAGGGCTAATATTGACAGGATGATTTTTTTTAAGGGGGGGAGGGACTGCCGCGCGGGAAGCGTTCTGAGCCGTCTTTTAGCTCTAAGTCTCAACTCTCATCCCTATGCAAGAAATTCTCACTAATAAATTCTGTTTTCCGCATAGCCCGTCAGTCCTCGCTGTTAAAGCGAGTATCCTAAACAAGATGAGGCTAACTTCCCTCCTTCTCCGTAGTTACCTAATATTTGCCCACATTTCGTTTGCAGCCGGGTGCTTTGTGGCCGTAGGGAATGTAAGCGCATGCCCCAGGAAATAAAGTGCCGCTGTTCCCCAGCCACGGATCAAGTCTTTTCTTCCCTTTGGACCCCAAACGATCCCCACTTTGAGGCTCTCCAAAATTTCGCTGCTCCCAAAACGTAGTGGGGTTCGCTATCAAAAAGCAGAAACCCGCATGGGAAACACAACGCGGAGTGCCTTTGGCGTCTCGGGGAAAATTTCCCGGTTGATCCCAGTCTACGCTTCTACACCCCCTAAATTTAATGTCGGGCGGGCTCCGTTGCAGAGTTTGCCCTAAAGAAGGTTGTTAAATACGTGCCAGTCTCGGGGCTGTGTGCTCCTCAAATGAGACTTCCAGCCCCAGGGCCCAGCCTGAACTGTCCTTTCCACAGGTTCGCGGGCGAGACCAAACCCCCACCCCCTTAGCTTCCAAAAATTCTCCCAACAGTCTACAAAGACTGCTCAAATTGTCTTCACTAGCTTCGCTACCCCGTTCAGTTAGATTGTTTAAAAATACAGAGATTGTTTGCTCGCAAGAGCAGAGTGATTTCCCTCAAGCAACTCGTGCAAGAGCTTTAGGCAGCCCCTGGGTTGCAGCGAGTCCAAGCGTCGGTGGAGTTTTCCGAATTTCAAGAAGTAGTAAAGTGAATTTCGGTACAGGGAAAAGTGCCGGGTGTTGGAGCGCAAGGTGGGGGCGGGAGCCCAGGAAGCCGCCAGGAGGCTTTTTGTTTTTAATGTTAGACACGCATGAAGGCGCAAGCTTCGTGGTTTCCGAACTTAGAGAATCGTGCCGAGTTTGGGCCCATCTCTGCAGCCAGGGGCCCAGCACAGAGCACAGGGGGCTGTTTTCAGTTTTCAAAGAGCGAGTAGAGGCGCGGGAGCAGCTCGCTAGGCACTGCCACATGCAATTGACTGTCCGCTGCTCCCGGCTCTTCCGCCCTCTCTCTTCCCGTGCCACCCCCAGAGCCATCCCACTGCTGCCAGTATTGCGCAGAAGAAGGGCTCTAGGCGGCAGAATCCCCCAACAGGTAGTTTCACCCGGGGGCTGGCCTGGCTTAAATATCAAAGGCTGGGCCGCCTGTGCCGCGCTAAACTGGAGCCGAGGCACTGACACCTAAAGAGTCAAGGAATGAAAGCTGCGTTCTGGGAGTCACTTTAAATAACCTTGTTTTCTCTCCACCCTCCAACTTCTCCCGAAATAGCGTGAGCCCTGCCGTTTGGAACGGCGCTCAGCGAGCCTAAATAAGCTGCTTCAGGCTGTAAACTCACAGCCAATTTGGGGTCTTTTTTTTTCACCCCCGGTAGTTACTACAGAACCCAACTCGGCTTTAGAGCCATAGGTATTTATTTGGGAATTGGAAAATTCCCCTCAAAGCAAAAGAGGAAAAGGGTGCGCTGCAGTTGGACGATATAACTGAATTATGCCTTCCCCCGGCGCACAGTAAGGAAAAGCGGAATGCCAGTAGGTGTGTAGAATGGGCCGCGGCGGCCTCACGCCCCAAAGGGCGCACCACATTTCCTTCCCAGGGTGCAGGGAGAACTTGGGTTCGGCGACTTCGTTCCGCCCCCAGCATAAATGCCCAGGTTAGCGCATCGCAAAAACCTAGTCCTGGCTGCTCTGTCGGATCGCTAGCACGAACGTCCCCGCCAAGGACCGCGGGCGCACGTGGTGCGCGGAGACCAGACACCGCGTGCGACGCGAAACTACGCGCGTCGCTCCAAAGCTCCCTGGCGCGCTCGCGCGGCCCTTGCTGGGCGGCGGGATACTGGGACCCTCGGCAAGAGGATCTAATCCCGCCTTGGCAGATAAGATTTTCCCTCTACCGTCCTGAGCGGTCGCCGGGTAGTGATTTCTGCACGGAAAAAAACCGCGGAACTCCTGGCCCTGCCTTGTCTGTTTCCTCAGGAAATGTCTTTTACACTCCGCACAGTCACCCGACCCCCCAAAGCCTCTGGGACCTTGGGCGGACCTGACCGAAGAGACTTGGATCTTTAACCGCCTAGGGAGCTGGCCACTCCTTCCCTTCTTCCCTCTCCCTTCTCCCCTCTCCTAATCGCACCCAGCTCACTCCCTCCACACCCGCCCCAGCACTGTTAGCTTGCCCTGAGCCTCCGCCACTAACTGCGCTACCTTAACTTTCCAAAGAGAAGTTTTCTCGCGCTTTGCCAGCTCAAGTTTGCCCCAGCTGGCGCTGGCAGGAGGAGAAAAGGAGTCCCTCTTCCCCCTCCACCTATCCTCCTCTCCCTCCCATCCTCTCCCTCCCCTAGGAGTCCAAACCTTGAGGGTGGGAGCGCGCGGTGGTGGAGCCCCCGAAGGCACTGACTGTGCAGGGGACGGAGTTCGTTTCTCATCCCCCACTCTCAGTGCCTCGACCGTTCCCGCCCCCTCCTCCCCCACCTCGCTTTCGGCGGGGAACTGCGGGCTTGTAGTTTAGTTTTGTTCAAATTTATTTCTCTTTTTTAAGATTTTTTTTTAAGATCCCACCCTTCCCAAGCCCCACGCGTCTGCCTGCCTTCCAGCTCCCAGCGTGGGACTCAGGAGACGCACCCTTCGCGCCGGGCGGGTTGTCTCCCGGGTGGGGGCCAGGGACTCCCTGGCCGCGATTCCGCTGGCCTAGTTTCGTCTCCCTAGGAGACCTAGCTCCTCTTGTGAGGCTAATTCGTGCGGGCGCTCGGCCTCACAGTAAGTGCCTCTTACCCCATCCACACCCGAAGCTGTCGATGCAGCGGGTTTAGGGGGATGTCTGCAAGACAGCAATAGGTAGCAGTTGATAGGAGACCCCGTTCTGACGCCTTCTTGAGTTCTTTACACATACAGGTAATTAGAGATAGAAAAGATACCCCCCCTTAAGGTTCTATAACTCCTTGCGCACCGCCAGGTGACCATCACAGAAGGCGCCCCAAGCTGGTTAATTTGTGGCCTATTATGTTTTTATTTTGTCTAGGATTAACGAGATTTGAGATTTTGTAGCCACATTTACTACCCCGGGGCTTCAACTTTCAAACCAGCAAGCCAACGGGAACGTTCTGGCGAAACTGGATCTCCTTCTGCGTTGCTGGGGCGCGTGCGGGGAATAGAAACGAAATCCATCGCTGACGGTGTGGCGCGGACTGCTGGGCCTGGGGACACTGGGCGGGCTTTTCTGAATCCCATCGGGTTGGGCTTGAAATCGGACTTGACCCTGCCAGGGTTGTGGTCTGCACTTAGCCTAGATTTTTCCACATGGCCAGAGGGCTCCTATCGCACGTCGCAGGTGACGCCCGTCCGGAGCGACGTTCCCAGGGGCAAGCGGTTTCAGGATCACCTTTACATTTAGCTCAAGTTACGGGGGGTGTCGATTACCTCGTGTGACTGCGGATATGAAATCTCTACCCAAAGCAAAGATGGCTACAAATCCTCTCCCCTCCGCATGAACATCAGGAGACTTACTCCGGCGCCCACCACAAGTCTCTTTCCAGTGCTGGGGTGAACACGTGCCTCACGCGCCCGCGGCGCGCCCTCCTTCCCGTGGCTTACGCACAGGCCCTGCTTCTACTGTTCACGCCGGGGATCAGGGTTGTGCCTCCCCAGCCCACAGGCGAGGCCTCCCACCCGCTAGGCTGGTCCCGGTACCACTTGGCCCATGTTGCCACCATGGCGGTGTCACAGAAAGCCCTGCGGAGGGTCAACTAGAAAGGCAGGAAGTTTCTAGGCTCCTCCAAATGGCACCCAAGGAGAAGCAAAACCATGCAGCGACATTCGTGGAACCCCTAAGTCATCTTTGAAAGGCCGTTTAAAGAGGGAGGGGTGTGAGGGGAGAAAAATTCAGGTGAGGGGGAGGATAAAGTTATAGGTGTAAGCTGCCTGGCTTCTTAACTCTTTACCTAACCACCTTCAAGTCTGAGCGGTTGACACACTGGGCTTTTAAGTACCAAACTCCACGGAGATGGGGCAGAGGAGAAGCACCCTCAAACCCGCAGAGCTATCCGCTGCCCGCTCTCTCCAAATGTGGCAGCCGCACTTCGGAGAGCAGAAGCGCGGCTCTGATTAGAGTTGGCTTCGAAAATAAAGGATCCCGTTCACAAAGGAATCCCCGTTCCCTTTCCCTACTCCACTCCTCTGCACCTTTCGCATAGCCTCAGGCCCTTTGATTGCATTTATTTATTTTTAAGCTCCGGCACCCTAGATTTCACTGGGAGATTTTAAGGCAAGAATGGAGAAAGAGGGGATTAAGAAAAAGAGCTGGCTGTGTTCTAGGGCAAGGTTTGAGAGGAATTGAAAATCGAGGGTAGATGAATTTGGGGATGTTTTAAAATTTCATTTCCCACGGAAGCTACCTCCTTTGCACCAGAACCTATTTAAATTATTGGGACAGGAGGAAGCTAGGGGTCTCCGTGAGAACAAAAAGTCAAAGGCTTTGGAGATGCCCCTTTCTCTTACCTCTACTCAAATAAATAAAAAGCAGCTCTCAATTTAGTGGCTGTACCCTTCAACACGCTCACCTCTGCCGCGGAAGTGTGTTAATGGCCAGTTCCCCCAGGGAGGCCAAGCTCAGGAGAGTGGCCCAAGACAGGCTCCCAGAACCCCTGGAGCTGGGCTTTTTATTCTCTAGGATGGATCCTGGGAAGGGCGGAGGGTGGAAGCTGCAGTGCCTAGGCTGTAGGGGTGTGGGAAGAATGCCCCAACCACCCCTCTTCCTTCAAAGCCCCTCTTCTGCTGGTTATTTAAACCCTCAAGTTTGTATTGCTAATCTTGATGGCCATGTTGTTCTTTTTTGAAAGTAGCAACGTATGTTGATAGTTATTTTAGTATGTATGTCCTTCATTTGCTTTTGTTTGTAGGATTTTTTTTCTCCTTTTTGTCTTTCCTTTCTTTACCCTGCAGTCTTGGCAACCCTGTAGGAGGAGGTTCAGTGGGGAGGATGAAATCGACCCGTTTATTCTTGTTAATCACACACAAAACAGTATAAACACTGACTCTCAATTATTAATAGGATCCTTCTATTAAAAAAAAACAGTCATTTAGGTAGAACTGGTTAGGACTGAGAAATAGATAATACTGGTGAACTAGCTAATTCTGTCCCTTTAAGAAAAAATCCATAAAGCTCTTCCATCAGCCCAGTGTCTGGGAAAGAAGCAAACTAACTGCTTGGAACAAAAGAGACAAAGAGGCCAAACAACAAAACAAACAAACAACTCCCTCTACCCCCCCCTTCTGAGACAACAATAGACTAGACACAGCAAGTGCAGTTACTGCCTGGCCCGGCTGCTCCTGTCGACCTGCCAAGTCTCCCGCATTTGGCTAGAGACTTTCTCTCTCACCCCACTCTGGCAACCCCATCACCCCCCTCTCTCGGCCCTTTCTGTCTTTCTCTCTGTGTGACTCTCTCTGTGTGTGCCTCTCTTGGGGTCTGGCTATGTATGTGTGTGTCTGTCTCTGTTGTTTTTGCTTTCACTTGATGTCGCTCTGTCTCAGGCACCTTAGTGTTTCTCTCTCTCTCTCTCTCTCTCCTTCTCTTTAAAGGTCCTCAGCATATTAGCATACTCTGGCATTTATTTACTTATTTGCTAGGCCATTTCTGTAGCATCTCCTAACTGCCTCCTCAAAACTTCTGTTTCTTCCAGTTGTCACGGTGGCCTATTTTGTATTTTGTTTGCAGCACTCTCTGCCAGGAAGATGCTGAAGTCCATTTGCACTTCAGTTTTTAACCATTCTTCATGTTCAGTTCTTTGCTCTCTTTCTATAAGGTTTCTGGCACACTTCCCCCCCGACCCCCCCTTGTCCCCAAGCAGCCCTTTCTCTGCTTCTTGGCACTGCTTGGGACTCTCATGCATGCCTGCCCTCTTTCTCTCACTCCCTCTGTCTTGTGGCCAGCCCCCTCCTCCCTGTCTCCCAATCCAGCCTTTTTCTTCCTTTTCCCTCCTCCACCAAACTTTAATAAAATACTGTACATGCTTTTGCCTGGGGATTGCTTTTCTTTATAAAGTGAACCTAAACCTTTGTAAAGTGGGAAGGGAGGAAAGGCAAGAATCCAGACTGCAGCCAGCAGAGGCTGTAGCATGGAACCAGCATCCCTGCCAACAGCCACATCCCTTTCACACTTTTTTTTTTTTTTAATAAACCCTTTGTAATAGCAACTCCTTCTGAAGCATCTGTGTCTGCTACAGGGAAAACCTGGCCATGTCTCTCTACTGGGCTGCAAGGGTGAGGCTGAGTGTCCAATAGGGAGGGCAGCTGCAGCCTCAGTCACAAGCAGTCTCCCCCACCCCAGCCCATTTCCACCTCCTCTTAGAGAAAAATGAGAAAGTAGGGGGTTCTCTGGCACCGGGGTAGAGGTCTTCAATTCCTCTTCAAGAGAAGTATAGCATGGTTACTTGAAAAGAAACTTCTCCAAGGATGGTTGACTTACAGTAACAGGGGAAATTTCAACTGTCAGAAGATTGTGGGAAAAACAGGACTAAACTGTTTATCTAAAGCAGATCTGAGAATTCCCACAGTCAGGTGGTACAGGGTTGGCAAAATGGTGGCATCCCCTCGCCACCCGCCCCCTCACCCCCCGGCCATGCTCACTAGGCAACAGAAACAGGACAAATTATTTCCGTTGGCCTCACCCCCTTTTCTTTCCCTCCTTTCTTTAATAATATACAGACAAAAACATATGAAAACAACATAAGGGGCAACTCTGAAGGGAGAAAACTCATTTAGTCTGAGAAGAGTATGAAAAACAGAAATAGGAAATGTACCCTCATTGTTTGGTTGCTTGGTGATAAGGGCAGTATGAAGAAGCATTGATGTTATAAAACACACATATGCACATGCATATACACATGTGTATATGTATGCATATTTAGTTGGTAGTGACAACTTGTCAAGAGAGGAAGGGAGGAGTTTTAAAATCAGACACACATGGTTTGAATGTAATTGGCCACTTATTAGCTAGGTGACTGTGGGTAGCCCACTACACCTTCCTCACAGTTGGGGTTCTAAAGACTAAGTGGCATTGCATATATGAAAAAGCCAAAAGTAATGTCTGGCATGCAGCCCGTGTTCAATAAATGAGCTCTCCTTCCCTCTTTTTCTTTCTTCCTCCCTATTTCTTTTTTCTCTTCTTTCCTTCTTTCCTTTCTTCCTTCTTTCCTTCCCTTCCCTCTTCCCTTCCTCCCATCTTCCTTCCTTCCTTCTCATTTCACTGGCTTTTCCCCTGATCTTTCCGAAGGTGTAAGCAAAGGGAACTCATGCCAATTGCCCCAATTTTCAGTTCCTAAGGGAAACTTTGTTGCTCCTTGAGTCCCGGTAATGAAACACTGCAGACCCTATAGTAGTCTACTCTTTCTAAGCCAAATACTGCCTGAAATAATTTGTTCTTGGGTGGGATTATTTGGCTCCATTATTCTACCCCCTTATCTAGGTTCTTTATTTTCAAATGGTTAATGAGAGAGACCCTTACCCAAAATCCAGCCATTTATATATTTTTACATGCCCAGAGAGCTTTTGCTCTTGGGGGCATATTAAAAATTGCCCCATGGCCAAAAAGCTTAAGAAGGGAGAAACAGAAAAGAGTATGTTCCAGTGAACTATTGTCCTGACCCATAACTTCCCAATTGGGAATGCTGTTTTCTTGGTATTTTGACCTTGTCAAAATGACTGATTTTTTTTTTTTTTTCCCTCCCGAGGAGTCACTCTCTAGCTAAGCAATGTTTCTTGAGTGGGATTTTGGGCTGAGACATCAGTGCATCTGGAAGCACTCACTGATGGAGATGCCTGTCCTAGCCCGACTGTTGCTGAGATTCCCTCTCTTTCTTTGTCTTCCCCAGAAGCAGAACCAGGTTGTAACAGCAACTGGCAAGCCCGTGAGCCATGGATGAGCCCCCAGCTTCAATTGTGGGAGAGTGAACACATAAAAAATGTTCCCACCTCAGACTTCCTTTTTCCATGGGTCTTATTGTCTATTCTACAGATACCCCATTTCCACATTTCACTGGCTTCCTGTCCTATTTTCCTGTTTTATCGGAGCCTTGGCAACCCGTGAGCGGCACTGACACTGGAGTCTGTGCTGGGGAGGTGGCCAGTCCCTCACAGTCCCTTCCCAGCACTTCTGATCCTTCTCTTTGCTTGTCTTGCTACCTACCTGTTTTCATTGAGGGCCTCTGCTACTTATGACATAGATGTGGAAACCTGTTTCATCTTTCTCCCTCCTTAGGCATTCCAGTTTCCATGTGGCTCCTTTCTGTAAACTACAAAGAGAGCTGTCCATCCTTCCTGGAAGCACCCCTTTTTATTGCAGATTTCAACTCCCATGCACCAGGTACCCATGGGCAGTCCACAACCTGCACAACCAAGCACAGGTACTCTGAATTCCCCAGTTCTGACCCTGTGAGTGCTGGTGGGCACTTAGTCATTTAGGGATGTTTCCCTCAAATGGAAAAGACCACAAGGTGTGATGCCAGAAGCCTAGCAGATTCTGAAGCCTTCCAAAGCCCTATCTTGCATTCTTCTTGGGCTGTTGTCCAGGAAGAAGCTTGAGACTGTGTTTCTTTATCTTGTCTTTGACCTACAGTCCTCATCTACTAAGGCTTCCTTGGCATACCAATGGCAGGAAGGTATTTGTTACTGCAATGGGTACAACGAGTATTAACGTATAAATAAGAACCACTACCGCCACTGCTACCGCCCACCCGCTCCCACCCAACCCCAACACTGGTCAGTTCTCTGTTCTTGCCATGACTTTTCTTCTAGTAGGCCAGTTTTTATACTAAGTCAGTAACTCATTTCCGGACCACCTGAGAGGTAGCACTACTCTTAAGTTGGCACAACTGCCTACAGAACTAAAGTTAAGTTTGGAAAAAATGCCAGGCATAAATACCACCACCAGATTAATAGATTCCAAACCACATCATTCTGAGCTGGCAATGTAATTCACATTCTGCACAACGAAAAGTTTTGAAGAGCAGTCAGTTTCCTGTTTGAGAGAAAAGGTTGCTTCTACTTGCTAAGTTACAGCCATTCTGTATGAACCCCTTCTATAGAACAAGAAACTTCTCAATTTAGGAATCTTTGGAAAAACATTTTATCCTCTGAGTTGGCTCCCAACCCCACTGCACATTAGAATCATCTGGGGAGCTTTAAAAAGTTACCAGTGCCTGGGCCTCTCCTCAATCCAATTAAATTAGAATTGCTAGGAGTGTGGTGTGGGCATCGGTATTCTTTTTTACAAGTTCCCCTGGGTGATTCTAATGTTTAGCTAGGGTTGAGAACTCTAATTTATAGTTTAAGAGAATAGTGCCTCTTGGTGAGGAATGCCCATTCTTTTATTAAGTATGCAATGAACTCCTATTGTGGAAGACAGTTTGCTAAAGACACAAAGATGAAGTCGGTAGGCACTGGGCTCCTTAAGTTAAAATTTAGTAGGAAAATGCTAATATGCAGATCAGAACCTCTAGAAGCAAGATTGAGTGCTTCTAAGTTCTTACAAACAGCATAGGACTGAAAGTTAGAGCCCCAAGTTCCAATTCAGGTTCTGTAACTAACTAGAAAGGTGAACTTTGGACAACTCACTTGACCTCTTTGGGCCTCAGTCTTGTTATCTGTAAAAAGAAGTGGCTGGACTGAAAACTCTATATACTCTAGCCTTATGGTGCATTCCTAAATTCTCAGAAACCCATAAGATTAGCCAGGCAATTACCAAATACTTTGGGAGGCTGGCTCACTTACTCCTGCATGCCACTGACAACTGTCTTTCTGATATTTTACCAAATCCCTTTCCAAAACCCCAAGCATCAGGGTGTTAATTTTTAAATAATCCTGGGCTCCCTTAATTCTCTCCCCTAGTCTCTTACAAATTAGCAGATGAAGAGAATGGAGTAGTGGTAATGTCTGTGAGCAGTGGGTAATAACTAACAGAAGTTTATCCAGTTGGATAAATGTCTAGTGGATTGCTGCTGGGGTCAGTGTTAGTTCTGGTCTTAATTAACATCTTCATTAATAGTGTGGGAGAGGGAATAAACAATAGCTAATGATATTTGCAGATGGTAGTAAATTTGGAGGTGTTGCTACTACCAGTGAGAGCAGCAAGAGCCATGGGGATATCAGAGATGTGAACAAGAAGTGATTATAATGATGTTTGTCCTGGAAAAGGCAGAATGAAATGTTTATGGGGAAAACAACAAGGGGAAATTGGGAAATGATAAAAGAATCAACTATCGCCATTCTTTGTAACCTGGGTGTGCATTTAGCAAACGAGGCAGCTAATAGCCTTACAACTTCTGTTGCACATACTGGGATGTTGTCCTGAACAACAATAATAATCACAGAAACGAAAAATAATAGTAATAATAGCCAACATTTTTGAGTGCTTACAATAGGTCAGACAGATTTCCAAGTGATTTACATGGAAGCAATTTTTGTCCCTAAAATCATGATTCAGTTCTTCTAGGCTTTTTACATTTTCTGACAGGAGACTTGCTACGGATCTGGAATTTCTAGATTTGAACAAATCTGTGAATTTTAGGGGAAACAAGAAGTTTAAAATGGGACGGCCAAGTAAAGTGGAGAATGTGGTGTGTCCTCTTTTCCCAGGCCCATGAGCAGAATGTTTCCATCTTTGATTTTCCTGTCCCCAACCTGCCTACCATCTTTTCTCTATTTAGGCAATTGCTGGGTTAACATGATTGGTGACAGTAGATGGAAAACCATTGCAAATGTTCAGAAAGAAAGGAAAGAAGGGAGGGGGATCCAAGTGGGAAAGGAGGGGCAGGAGAAAGGAGGAGAGGAAGATGGATAGATAGATGGATGGATGAAGGAAAAAAGTAATAACATAAAAGAAAGGGAAAGAAACAAGAATGAGGGAAGGAGGGAAGAAAGGAAGGAAGAAAAGAAGAAAAGAAGAGAAAACCCTAATGTATTACTGTGTGTCTACCACAAGTCACACGGTAGCTGAGGTGATGAGCTAGGTATATTTCATATGTTTTCTGGTTTAATCTTTGCTGATCTACTTCCCACAATGACTCTCTCCAGTATTCATTATTAGCCTTCACTTCTGTAGATAAAATAAAGGGAAGCTCAGATGTTAGGTCACTGGCTATGAACACACATCTGATAGGTTGCAAAGAGGTTCAAACTCCAGTTATTTTACTCCTAAGCTCATTTCCTTTCCAACCACAAATACATACTTTCTTTTCTTTTCTTTTCTTTTCTTTCCTTTTTTTTTTTTTTTTTTTTTTTTTTTGAGACAGTCTCGCTCTGTCGCCCAGGCTGGAGTGCAGTGGCGCAATCTTGGCTCACTGCAAGCTCTGCCTCCCGGGTTCACGCCATTCTCCTGCCTCAGCCTCCTGAGTAGCTGAGACTACAGGCACCTGCCATCACGCCCGGCTAATTTTTTGTATTTTTAGTAGAGATGGGGTTTCACCATGCTAGGCAGAATGGTCTCCATCTCCTGACCTTGTGATCCGCCCACCTTGGCCTCCCAAAGTGCTGGGATTACAGGTGTGAGCCACCACGCCTGGCTACATATTTATTTTTCTTTCAGTTTAGCACTGCCTGAGTTAATGGCAGCATACAGCTACACATAGAGAGCCAGAAGATAGAAATATTAAGAAAAGAATCAACACCGAGGAACAGAGGGACAAAGGGAAAGTGGCCAGTACATGCATTTACTGCCCAGTCTAATGTAATTGAATTATTGATAATTACATTTTGAAATTACAAAAAATAGAATTCATAAACAAGAAAGGTTTCAAGACAATGGAACTCATAATAATATGGATTTGACCTTGAGGGAATTTGGCAGACAGCATCAGTGTCTGAAACAAAAGTAAACTGAAAAGAAAAACAGTTGAATGTATAAAAGCCAAGACTCTTCTTGGGAAATGTGGAGCCTGAGGCCAGATGGATGCCAAAGGTCTTCAAAATGACATCAAAGGAGCTTTAGGAAGTTGGAAACGGGTGGCCTGGGCATGTGTCTCCCGCCACCCCAGTAGGGCTCCAAATGCCAACTCAGGGTTAGAAAATGAGAACTGAAATTTTAAAGTGAGGAGATGTGCACTTCCGAGTATACACATAAAATGTCTAATTCAAAGAATATAGAGTAAACACCAATGCAATAATGACCCCAAGTCAAGAAATACAACATTGCCAGGTCCCCACCCCATCACCTCCCTCTCCTGAGAGGTAACCATTATTAAGATTTTTCTCACCATCATTTCCTTGCTTTTACTTTTTTATTTTGATTTCAGCACTTTTGTATGCTGTTTTTGAACTTTATATAAATAAAATCATACTGCACGTATCCTTTTATGACTTGCTTCTTTCTTTCAACCGTGTGTTTTCTATAAATAAGTACAATGCATTTATCCATTCTACGGTTGAGGGAACTTTTGGTTGTTTCTCCTCTGGAGCATTTATGAACTATTCTACTGAGAACTTCTTGTATATGTTACCTTCTGCACATGTGCAGGAGTCTCCCTAGGGTAGGGGCCAGAAAACTATCACCCAGAAGCCAAACAGAACCTGTTAACTGCTCTTATATGGGTTGAGAGCTACGAATGGTTTTTACATTCTGAAATGGTTGGAAGAACAAAAAAGAAGAAGAAGAATATCCCATGACATGTAAAAATTTTATGAAATTCAAATTTCAGTATCCATATATAAAGTTTTATGGAAACACAGCCAGGCTCATTGTTTATGTATTGTCTGTGGCTCCTTTTGTGTAACATTGGCAGAGTTGAGTAGTTGCGACGGAGACTGTATGACCTGCAAAACCTAAAATCTGGGCATCATGGCTACAAAATGCCCAGTTTAAACTGAAAAACTCAGCAGTGCCTCTTACTTAAATAAAAAGGGAAAAAAGCAATAAATAAATAAATAAATAAATAAATAAATAAATAAATAAATAAAAAGTGTTTCAATGTGGTGACTGCAGAGCATTAAACCAAGCACAGGAGCTTTCTAAGCACAGGCTCTGGGCCACTGCGCAGGTCCATGCCCATGAAGCTGGTCCTGCTTAAAATATCTAGTCCTTTACAGAAAAGGCTTATGGACCCCAGCTTCAGGGCATATCTCTAGGAGTGAGATTATAAGCATCTTAGAAAAAGTGAGTTGCTATATGCAAAACACCCAGCAATGCCTGGTTACTTGTAAGCATTACCATAAATAGGTGGCTCTCTTCCTTCCCACTTTCCACCTGGGTTTCCCCAGGCCCATGTGATCAGTCTGTAGAGTCTTTTTCCAAAAAGGTCAGGTGCTCAGCTGGTGGTCAGTTACCATAATAGCTGGTGATAATTTGGTTAAATACCACCACAATCCCACTCCTTTCAGGGCTCATACATTTATAAAAACATATCTTTGAATAAAAATGACTTTTAGGCCCAAGGGAATAAAGGAATTAAAATCCACAGGTGCTAATTGCAGCTCCCTGTTGTAACATGGTCTGAGCAGATTCAAGGTTTCTTGGAGAAAACTTGTTAAAAACGAGACAAAATACCAGAAGAGTTCATCCAAAGATAATATTGAAGGCACAAATCTGGAGAACTAACACTACCTGATTTCAAGACTTCTTATAACGACACAATAGTAACTAAGACAGTGTGGAACTGACATCGATAAAGACAAATAAATCAATGAAACAGAATAGAAAAACAGAAATAGACCCACATGTATGTGGACAACTGACTTTGGACAAAGGTATGAACTCAATTCAGTGGGGGAAAGAAGTCTTTTCAATAGATGGTGTTGGAACAATTAAATATCCATATAAAAATAATCAATATTGATTCATACCTTCCACTAAATACAAACTTTAACTGAAAATGGATTATAGATCTCAATATAAAACATAAAACTATAAAATTTCCAAAAGAAAACAGAGGGGAAAATCTTTCATGACGTTGGATTAAGCAAAATGTCTTAGATATGAAGCCAAAAGCTCAATCCACAATTTTGACTTCAACGAACTTTTAAAATTCTGCTCTTCTAAAGAACCTGTTAAAAGACTGAAAAGCAAAACCACAGTGTGGGAGAAAATATTGTAAATCAAACATCTAATAAAGGCTTTGTATTCACAGTATACAAAAAACTTAAAAACTCAGTAAGAAAACAAACAACCCAATTTTTTAAATGGGCAAAAAATTTTGAATACATATTTTACCAGAAAGGATATAGAAATGGCAAGTAAGACATAAAAAGATGTTCAACACTATTAGTTATTAAGGAGACAAATACTATGGTGATAATGGGATACATTACATACTTACTAGAATGGCTAAAAATAAAAGGACTTGATTATACTAAGTGCTGGTGAGGATGTGGAGGAATGGGAGCTCTCATACATTGCTGGTGGAACTATGAAGTGATATAGTCACTTTTGGAAAATGGTGTTGACATTTTCTTAAAAAGTTAAACAGACACCTGCCATATGCCCAGACATTCCTTTGCTAGGTATTTACCCAACAGAATTGAAAGTATATGTCCATACAAAGACTTGTACATGAATGTTCATAGCAGCTTTATTTGTAATAGCCAAAAATTGGAAAAAACCTAATTGCCCATCAACAGGTGACAGATATATTGTGTTATACAATACAATGGAGTACTAATCAGTAATAAAAAGAAATGAACTATTGTTACAACAATATGGATGAATATCAAAATAATTATGCTGAAAGAAAGAAGCCAGAGGAAAAAGAGTACATACTATTTGATTCCATTTGCATAAAATGTTATAAAATGCAAATTAAGCTATAATGATAGAAAGCAGATCAGTCGTTGTAAGGGAGGGAGAAAAGGACACAGGGATCACCAAGAGGCATATAAACATTTTTAAGGTAATAGAAATGTTGCCTATCTTGATGGTGGTAATGGTTTCACGGGTGTATATGGATGTCAAAACTTATCAATTAGTACGCTTTAAACGTGCAGTTTATTGTATGGCAGTTACACCTGAATAAACATGTTTTTTTTTAAAAAAAAAATATCGCAACATTAAAAGAGTGGAATTGTAAGCCTCAAAGTAGGAAGAGAAATCTGCAACAGATATAAACTGGCAAAGGGCTCATATGTAGCGTATACAAAGAACTCCTACAAATCAACAAGAAAAAGATAGAAGAGTGCAAATAAAAATGGGAAAAATATTTGAACAGACATTTCAGAGAGGATATCCGAATGGTTAATAAGCAGATGAAAAGGAGCTCAGCCTCATCAGTCATTTGAAAAATGCAAATTAAAACCACATAGAAATATTACTATATGTTGGAATATAGTCTTGATGAAGATGTGAAACAATTGAAACTGATATACTGCTGGTGGGAATATAAATTACTACATTGAATTTGAAAATCCGTTTGGCATTGTCTACTAAAATTTACCACAGGCATACTTTATAACCGAGAAATTTTACTCATAGGCTTATACCCCAAAAGAATGCATACGTATGTGTAACAGAAAACATGCAGACAATGTTCCTATCTCCATTATTTATATTGGCCTCAAACTGGAAACAACCCAAGGTTTGTTGGGTATAGAATAGATAAACTGTGTTGTAGGCATACAATAGAATTCCATACTGCAATGTGGAAAAAAAAAAAAAAAAACACTGTTACCTGCAATAGCAGAGAGGAATGTCACATGAAATGCTGAACAAAATAATTCAGACATAACAGTAAATACCGTATGCTTTTTCTTATGTAAAGTTCAAAACCAGGCAATACAAGTTTGTATTGTTAGAAATCAGTACAGTGGTTGTCTTTGGGAAGCATATTAGGGCTAGTCATTTGCTGAGATTGGGAGACGGTTTCTGCATTGCCAATAATTTTTCATTTCTTAATATGTATGGTGGTGACATGAAAATACATTTAGCTATACACTCATGATGTATACTTTCCTAGATACACATTATATAGAAGGTTGTTCTTTTCGGTGTTATGTAATATTCAATGGTATGACCACACAATAATTTCTTTTTTTAAAGCACAGGAAGAGAGACAAGGCAGTCACTTGGGTCTTACTTTTTAGGGATCCAAAGACTTAGGCCAAGGCTGCTGAAGTGACTCTTTTCCCTTCAGTGACTAAGTCTTGACCAGGCTTTAGTGTGGAGTAGTTGAGCTATAAAGGTGCCCACAATATGCCTCCCCATTAGGGAGTTGTGGGGCCTAGAATGAGCCCTAAGGGAAGGAGGAGAGATTTCAAGGGTGGGTACAAGCCACTCTATTGAGTGGGAGGATGAGGAAAGAGGGGTAAAGAAAAAGTCTGCTTATAATTCATGGCTAAGAGCTAAGGCTCTAGAACCACATTTCCTAGGTTCAAATACTGCCTCTGATACTTGCAAGCTATTGACCTTGGGTGATTTATTCTCTATGCACACAAGTCTTCTCATCTGTAAAACAGAGACAAGATTACACCTGTAATATAGGATTATTAGGAGGATCAAATGAGTTAATGTGTTTCATAAGTGTTGTGAGAGTGAACATAAGCCAGCTTGAACGGGCATACATCTCTCAAAGCATTCAGACTTGCAGGGTGCTGCCAAGGAGAGACCAAGGTGGTTCCAGATCAGCTGCCAAAGCTCTACAATAGCGTTCCTTGGAGGCTGCTCTATCCTCTCTCCTCTCTAGATACCCCTGAATACCCCTGATTGACTCTAGGCTGTAGAAAGGCTTTGCACACTTCTCATTTCCTTCTTTTGATAAAAGCCTTCCTGCAAGACTTCTAGAAATAGACCACCCTTCCGACCTCATTGAACAGACTGGCAAGCTCATGGCCTCAGAACAACAGCACACAAGCTCTATGTTTCTGTTAGCTATAGCCTCATTTTCCCCTCCCACTCCCCATCCGTCTCTCTCCTCCACACTAGAATATCACTGGTTTTGTTCATACTGTATTTCCTGGGCACAGCAAGCACTCACTTGTTGCCTGATAAGTGACGATGTCTTCTTCAATAGATGACTAAAACTCTCTGTGTTGGTAGGTTCTGATATGTTCTCAATTCTTAGCATTTGGGCAGCATCATTCAATGCCTGTCACCAAAGCACCTTTTGGACACTGCTCCCGTCCTCACTGCTCCCGTCTCACCTTGAGCACAGGGCGTGGCACAGGGGAGGTGCTCCATAAATATTTATGAACGTGCAGTTGCTCAAGACGCTGTTAAATTTCTTACCTTTCTAGGAAAAACCTAAAAGTAACCTTGAGATAAAACTGCCCCCCCAGAAACTTCAAACTACAACACAGTCTACCTTAAATCCATCTCTCTTGGCATCAGGGAGCTAGGGAGATTCTTCTTGTGTTTTTGTTTTTGTTTTTTTTTGATGGAGTCTCACTCTGTTGCCCAGGCTGGAGTGCAGTGGTGCGATCTCTGCTCACTGCAACCTCCGCCTCCCAGGTTCAAGTGATTCTCCTGCCTCAGCCTCCCGAATAGCTGGGATTACAGGCGCCCGCCACCACGCCCAGCTAGTTTTTGTATTTTTAGTAGAGACAGGGTTTCACCATGTTGGCCAGGCTGATCTCTAACTCCTGACTTCAAGTGATCCACCCGCCTTGGCTTCCTAAAGTGCTGGGATTACAGGCGTGAGCCACCATGCCTGGCTTCCTCTTGGTTTTTAAACTATAATTGCAAATAAATGCTATCACAGGCCTAGGGGCACTCAGAGAGGCTTGGAGTCTGGTCGTTGTCCCAGACCATATCTATTCTTGTTTATCATCTCGCACCCTATTTGAAGAACGAGGACAAAGAAAAGTAATAATAGATATATAGATTCAGAAAATATTTATTGAGAAAGGACTATGTTTCAGAAACAGTCCTACATATTTTGACGAATGAAAAATTTTGATCCCCAAACAACCACACTGAAGCAGGCATGATTTTCGAAGGTAAGGGAACCGTGGTTAAGAATCATTACCTGCCTCATCCAGAGTCACATAGCCTTTGCATGGCTAAGTCAGGATTTGAACCCAAAAAGTCAATATCTCCAGGTCCAAGTTGAAAGCCTATATTCCATTACTTTCAGAACATACTGGAGAATGAATATAACCTTTTTACATTGTCATGCCTCGTTTTCAACCCAAACTGGTTTACCCAGCTTGATAAGTTCTTTAATCCCCACAGGGTATTGAATGAATCCTGGCTATATCCAAAACTTAAATCCACACTCAAAGGAGGAAGATCTACCCCACTGATAATATTTAAAAGAATGTGCCTGGGGTTTAAAAGGCAATTTCAAAAGAAGAGTGATAAAAATGCTTTGAGGCATAGTGGAAAGCCTCCAAGGCAACTCCTGTGACTGGGCCCCATTCATCTAGTAGTTTCATGTCCTTGCTGCATAGACTATTAAGCTATGGCAACGGGCTTGGGAATTAGAATGACCTGGATCATGAATGCTCTGACCTTCAGTTGGTTACTCAGTCTTTCCAAACCTCCAGTTCCTCATCTTTAAAAGAGCTCAGATGAGATACAGTACTGAGCACAGGGCGGAAGCATAGTGAGACCTCAGTAAATAGTAATTATTATCACTTGTCTTGATAGTACTTTTAATCTAAAGTTGGGAGAAACCATTGCCCCAGGGAGGCCTTGCTTAATTAAAGTGCTGCCATTGGCCTAAATTGGTCACAGAAGAGAAGATCCGGCTTGTAGGTAGTCACTTAAAATGCCCCCCAAAAAGCTTGCATATCTAGACCTCAGGGAAACTCAGTACAGAGGGGCTGGACTCCTATATATGAAGTAGAGAGCCCAAGCTGCCCAATTAACAGGGTGCTTTCATTAGAATAAGGGCCATTAAGATCACATCTATGAATGAGCCTGGAGCCTGATTGAATATGGACCTCTTCTTTGCCCACCAAGAGAGTAACTGTAGACTCCACGTGTACGTAATGTACGAGCTTCTCAATTATTCACCGTGTTGACTCTGTGGCACTCTATGTGTGTCCTCAGGTCTACCTCCATTTGGGAGCAAAACCTAGAGAGTGGTGTTCTGTCTAAAAAAACAAAGCACTGCAAGTACAAACTACACAGGATGCTTATGATGATAAAATGGCAGTGATTGTCATCAAATCCCATTTTCTAGGCAAATTTCTAAGAATTGTACAACAGACATGGATCATCATTCTTAGATGGTATACATTTGTTATTTTCATAGAATGGATTTATTAAAACAGTTAAAAACTATTTAAAAAAATTTTTGCAAAACTTTTCAAAATCTTGAAATCACTTAAAAAAATTATTGGTTGCACCACGTGTTCTGATTTAGTGATCGGAAAATATGGTCTCTGTACAGAGGGAATCTTTATTTTTTTCGGATGACGATTACTAGGGTATTAGCACATGATCACATTTCTGTGAGGTATGTCAGATAAGAATATTATAAAGTATTTAACCTTTTAGTTAGGTACTTCCTTTATCAATTAGAGCATATTTGATGTTATCCCCATAAAGTGATCATCCTCCCTCACTTGCATTCTGTTACTGGTTTTTGTTTGTTTCTTTGTTTTCTGTTTTGTTTTGTTTTTTGAGACGGAGTCTCTCTCTGTTGCTCAGGCTGGAGTGCAGTGGCGTGATCTTAGCTCACTTCAACCTCCGCCTCCCGGGTTCAAGTGATTCTCCTGCCTCAGTTTCCCGAGTAGCTGAGGCTATAGGCCTGTGCCACCACCCACGCCCAGCTAATTTTTTGCATTTTTAGTAGAGACGGGGTTTCACCGTATTAGCCAGGATGGTCTTGATCTCCTGACCTCATGATCCGCCTGCCTCGGCCTCCCAAAGTGCTGGGATTACAGGTGTGAGCCACTGGGCCCAGACTGTTACTGGGTTTTTAATAAGAGAAAGACGGCTGGGCGCCGTGCCTATAATCCCAGCACTTTGGGAGGCCGAGGCGGGCGGATCATGAGGTCAGGAGTTCGAGACCAGCCTGGCCAATATGGTGAAACTCCATCTGTACTAAAAATACAAAAATTGGCCGGGCATGGTGGTGCGCACCTGTAGTCTCAGCTACTCGGGAGGCTGAGGCAGAAGAATTGTTTGAACCTGGGAGGCGGAGGTTGCAGTGAGCCGAGGTTGTGCCACTGCACTCCAGCCTGGGTGACAGAGTGAGACTCCGTCTTAAAAAAAAAAGAAAAAAAAGAAAAAGAGAAAGATGAGGAGTCACTGTGAGGGGGCCCAGGATTTGCAGGGGGGTCAGGCGTTTGGCATGTGGACATCAAATGTTAATTATGACCTGGAGCATAAAAGGTGATGAGTGGCTATCCTGGGACGTTTCAGTCTATAAAGGAGCTTGTGGTCACAGTAGTTACGGTGAGGCTGCTCATATTGGCACACAGAAGCCCCTTCCCCACATGCTCTGAAAAAAACATTAATACAAAGAGCGCTTGTTTAGAGTCAGGAGGTGTCCTTTAGGATGCCGGCACTGCAACCAACTAGCTTAGCAGCCATAAGTAAGTCACTTTACCTCTCTGAACTTTGTTTTTCATCTGTAAGAAGAGCATTTGATCTAGATCAAGAACTGTACACTTAGGGGTATAGAAAGCAAGTCAGAAATCTAAGTGAGGAAAGCAGGCCAGTATGATACAAGAAGGGGCAAAGGGGACTGTGGAGCCCAAGCCCCATCTAAATGGGGCAGTTGCTACTCCACTCCAAACTCTTGGTGTTATGTGCAACACTTGCCCAAAAAGTCTCACCTTCCACTTTTTCAAAAAAAGCAAAATATCTAGTTTTCAACAAAATATACCAAGTTTTAAATGTTAACACTAAATATCAACACTACAAATTTAGGAGGGAAAAAACAAAAGTTGGTTCCAGTTTTGTTTCTTAATCTCTTATCTACAGGTCTCAAAAGTCTCTTTTAATTTTAACAACTTTACAATTCCGTGGCCATTTGTCACTGATTTCACAATTTTGTGACCATTCACTAATATCAAAAATGCAAATAGAAAATTAAGTGGAAAAATTATGAAATGAAATTATATTCATTTTAAGATTATAACTATGCAATCATATATATATATTACATATAAGCAGATACCAGATATACACACGAAACAAATTTTTTAGGTGATGGGACTGTGGGTGGATATCTTTTTTATCTTGTTAATTGTTCATTTAAAGTATCTCTACTATTGTTCATATAACCAAAAAAAAATTAAAGATAATGGTTAAAAAATATATATATATTAAGGGCAGCTCAGGGCCCCATGCCATGGCTCACGCCTATAATCCTAGCACTTTGGGAGGCTGAGACAGGAAGATCACTTGAGCCCAGGGGTTTGAGACCAGACTAGGCAACATGGTGACATCCCATCTCTACAAAAAAATATAAAAAATTAGCCAGGCATGGTGGTGCACACCCGTGGTGGCAGCTACTCAGGAGGCTGAGGTGGGAGGATCCCTTGGGTCTGGAGGTCAAGGATGTAGTGAGCCCTTATAGCACCACTGCACTCCAGGCTTCGTGACAGAGCAAGACCTTATCACAAAAGAAAAAAAGGCGGGGAGCAATTCAGAGGGTGCCAGATATGAAGAGAAAAAGGGAGAGGCAGTGACTTTAGGTATGTTCCTAAAACTTGTATTTCTATTCTGACCTCCGTATTTGCTTGTCAATCATCTTTGAGCAAAAAGTTGGTAAAAGAAAGCAGTACTGGTTGGGTGCTAGGTAAATTCTATGTGCCTGAATTTTTCCATCTACCACTGCTCCCTTCTCTCTTCTTCTGTTTACAAAAATATTTCTCACATCATGAACCATAGTGGTATCAAAATTTTCCCAACTTTGTTTGTTTGACTTTTGAATATATTATAGGAGGGTTTTGTTTTGGTTTGTTTTGTTTTAGTGGATGAAGTGGGATGAAAAGGGCAGCTGACTTATCATCCCTAATTACATTTTTCTTTGGTTTCTATATGAACACTATTTTCATTCTACAAGCCCACAATTCTACAAGCTGCCTGCAAAGTGAGCAGAAAACCACAGGTTGTTATTTAGAGTTTATTTGAAGGTTTTCAAAATACCCCATGGGAAGGGTACTCTTTTCTAAACAAATTTGGAGGAAAATATTAGCACAACAGAATAGAAGGCCTTTATACCACGAATGCAGAGATCCTCAAAAACCTATCTATCTTTGTATGGCAGCACCCAGCCCAAGGTCCAGACCCATGCTAAGGATGCAATATGTGTTTGCAGTAGGAATGAATTCCTCCTCTACTCCCTGGGCTACACATACGATTTCTTACCTATGGAATATACACACAAAATATAGTTATTGATCTTCTTTAAGTAAAAGGCAACTTGAAATGATAGCAACATGTTCTAGATATGCCAACAGGAATCTGTGACACTGGGGACATTCGGCCACAGGATTTGAATACAGGGGAATTAACATTGACTTTCTTTTGAACGTGGCCTCGCTGAGCAAAAGGCAGGATGGTCTTTTGCCAGGACTACACTGAAGGATCAGTAGACTGTCTAGCGCTTTTGTGCATCCTGTTGCCTCACTAATTTCTGGATTGCCAGATGCCTCTGTTTTTTGAAAATGGTTAAAAAAAATACCTTAGTAATTCTGTTGTTTCAGAAACCTTACATATGGCATAAAATATCCTGAAATTTTTTGCAGAAAACACTTGCTTTTTTATGCTCAATTTAATCATTATAGCTGAAATTGATTCCAATTTATTGTTTTCTTTTTAAGGGCATTTTGATGGTTGAAATTCTAAAGTTACACAAAAGTGTGAGTAAGCAAGATAGGAAGATTAATTGCTCATAGTATTTTTATAAGTGTTAAAAACATAAGTAGGCTAAGAAATCGTTGATACTTCAAATTGAGAATTCATAACAATTGCAATAAACATTATTTTTTGAAGCTAGAAGGCATCCTGGATTTACCACTGTTGAATCAGAGAGCAGATTTTTCACACATTGAGTCATAACTGCAGGCTTTTTTTTTTTTTTCTGTAAACCACTTTAACCTGCTCTTGAAAACCTCTGGTTGGTGCATGGAATAAGTCTGAGTCTGTCTCTATTTAGCTTGCGAAATTTAACAAGGCCATAGCCTGGGGTTGGTAAGGCTATGAGCCATACCACCATCTCAGGTTTTTGATGACACCACAAACCACTTGAGATTTATTATGTTAGCAGATGTCATCAGATCTATGTGTGCACAGGTGCAGCATGTAGTTAGTGAAAGAAGGAACACTGCATGTGTATATTTATTTTTGTACCCATACTCTCAATGGTTAGAAAATGACCCAGTGTGTCTGTCCTGGGCAGTGTGGTGTTTCAACTCCACTGCAGATGCCTATCTTGTAATTTCTTGAAGTCTTTTCCACAAATATAATTCTTTACGATGGGCGACTATGTCTTGTAGGAATGATATCGCATTTGTTTTTACCATCAATATCTAAAGAAGAGGCATAATGAATTACAGCTAAAGAGTGCTATAACCAATGAAAAATACAAATTATTACCATGACTTGTTATTTATGCCTGGGTTTTCCTCTTACAGGACAATACGCTAGACACGCACTGTCCTCTCCTGAATAAAAGTAGTGCAGGGACAGCTCTCATCTATTGAAATCTGACAAAATGCCAACATTTGGCACTTTATAAATGTATTAATTTAAGCCTCCCTATTTTTATATAATTAGGAAATATTTAAAACTATTGCCTGAGGCAATAAGAAATATGAATCTTTCCAAATTTATATTAAAAAATACAATACACATTTTAAATTCTAAAAACAGTTATCCAATTGTTTTAAAAGAATGTGTTTATATGTTCATATTCAGAAATATATTATGCATTTTTAAAATTCTAAAAATATTATTTTTCAATATCATTGAATTGTTTTAAAAGATGGTATATGTTTTGTTTAGTATTGCATCCTAAATATGCCACTATCTTTATTACATACTTTAAATTTGCACAAATTCTGGTATAATAATGGACTAAATATAAAAATCTAATAAATCAGTGTGTACCCTTTAATAATATAAAAATCAAAGAAATTAAAACGCACTTTCTCTATTTTTGAGAAATAGAAAAGTAAGACAAAATAAACACCTTTGGGGTAATGACTGAAAATTACTGGTTTAGATGGGGTAGAGGAATTACTTCAATTATGATATAAAGCATTGTAATAATGCAGGCCTTTTAGAAATAATTATATAGTGATTATTCTCAAAGATAAATACACACAGATGTTGCTAGTACATTTTTTAAATTCTTAATTTGAAGAAAACATACAGAAACTGCATTACCAGTTAATTGGCTTTAGGAAGAACCAGAAAAATCTTAAGTGCAAGTGTACTTGTGAAGCTTCTGGTAAGTTCTACGGAATGAATTGTGCCTGCAACTTAAGGCAGAGAAAAATGACATTTAAAAACATTGGAATCACTCAGTTAGATGTGCCAGAGGCCCAAAATGCTTAACTAGTGTTGGACAGTGCTTATTTTTAAAAAATGAATAATTAGTTATAATTTATAACAAAAGATTAATATAAAAAGATACTGGACCTTAATTACATTCTTAGAAAGGCTTTCAACCAAGATGATTTTCATTTAAAAAGGAGCATCTATTTCAAAACACTTCTCAATTTTTTGCATATTTATTTACATTGCAAAATATGAAAACCAGAAAAGCAGGCGACGTAGATTAAAAGACCATAACTATTTACCAATTAAAAAATGTAGAAGCAACAACATATTGAGGTAACTAAAAATTAGCAAGACCAATTTCTATAAGACATGGTTGAAAATCAGTCTCCCTATTTTATAAACCTTAGGTACCATCTAATGATAATATGTGTACATATTTGACCAACAGAAGAATGATGGATATAGGAATAAGTATCATTATAAGCTTCACATATCAAAAGAAACAAATGACATGCAAATAAAAAAAGATAATCTATGAAAGCCTGAACATGACACACAATGGTACATTTTATGACTAAATAAAATGCTTAGAAATTCTTTGACAGGTGATACAAACTCTGGATTCCTCCAAGTCATCATGAGAATGGAGGAAATACTTTTCTCTTTCTTTCCCTATTCCTTTTCCTATTTTGTGTCTCAAAATATTTCCTAAACAAATCTAGATTCTCTCTACAATGTCGTTTCTCCTTTGCATGAAATGACATTGGGATGGATTGGTAATTCTGCGGACTTCAAATAATAACAGAGAAGACTTTTTGCTGCACACTTACATAAAAGTTTTAGTAGTTGATTACACTGCCCATGTAAGTGTTACTTACATGTTACTTATTTCTGTATCCATCATTCTTCTGTTGGTCAAGTGTTATCCTCTCACTCTAAATAAATTTTTTATTTAGCTGCATAGAATCTTTATATTTTATGTTTGTTTCCTTAGTACTAAATGTGATTTACTTGACCATGAAACTACTATTTGGAAATCCTAGAATGAAAACAGATCTGTTTGTTACCCACTTGAATTGAGTGGGGAGACTGAGTTATAGCTATACTCACTGAGTGGTTAAAATAACTTGGAGCAAGATAAACATTAAAAATTAATTTTCCTTGGGAAGTTATAGCTGAGTGTGGAGATAGATACATGTGTGTATCCCCTCCCTCCCAGTCATTCATTCCCCTTCTCCAAGCTGTATATGCTATTTTTTTTTGAGGGGAAAGTGGGAACTGTTAAACTTGCAGTTAAACAAATTATTTTAAAGTTGGGCATTTTCTAAAGTCTAATTGGGTCAATCCCACTTTTAGTTTTGCACTTATTATCACTGAAAATAGCTATGTATATTATTCACACACAGCCAAACATATGTATGATGTGTATATATGTATAAGGGGAAAAAAGTTTTTTTGGTAATGAGGCCATGTCTTTTTTTTAAAAAAATACTGTGTGTTGTAGGAGGTATGAACCTGAACGATGTTGTTTAAGTTCTCTAGGACTTTGAGGGTAAACATAATTGAGATTAAAATACTGACGTGCTCACATTTAGTAGAGAGATAAGAATAATTCATCGGGAGCTATTCTAGTCTCACTGGTAATCACATAATTCAACAGGGTTTTCAGAGAATAGCTGAAGCTATCGTCGTCTGTTGTGCAATTACATAAGTAGTCAGGATCTCCGTAATAAAATCTTTTCTAAATGTATGTGGGTTACTACTAAGTAAATGTTAGGGCTAGTGTTATATTTTTACTTTTAATACTTGTATAACAATTTAAACTGTTAAACATTATTTCCCCACATAACTACAGATACTTAACATGAAAAGAATTGCATTACTCGAAAACTAAGAAAAAAAAATCCCCCTACATATATTTAAGTTTCCAAAATGCTGATCAAAACTGCTTGCTTTATGAACATTAACTCACTATCCAATCTCCTCTAGAGTGTTTACTTCTGGGAACTCCGGGGTCGTATATCTCTTTGGTGTTGGTTGTTTCCCCCACTTCTAAATTACTGATCTTTTTTTTGATATTCGCGTGACTACCTATCAATATAAGTCAAAGTGCGCTCTTTTTGGTCTTTTTGCTTTAATGATAACGCTGCGCAGCCAAGAACATTTCGGGAGTCCTCTTACACGGAAACAAACGTGGCCTGGCGAAGTTGAAGCCAGCAACGTGGCGGGAAGTGAGGAAGTAACAGCAATTCCTTACTCTTTATCATTATTGTTGTTTTAGAGTCTTTGCGTGGCGTTTTCGGCCGGGTTCCCGCTCCAGAAGGCCCGCGCGGGGCCCCTCGCCCGCGGCGCGCCGCAGACACAGTCGGGGAAGCACAAAGGCGCGGGGAGCCTAGGCAGCAGCCCCCGAGACGGTCACGCCCTCGCCGCTCTCCGGCCCCACGCGGCCGCACAAAGACCAGACCCCCACAGCTACCCACGCACCCACCCACGCTCGAGTGGGGCGCCGCGCGGCGCAGGCCGCCACACCCACTCGGGCCCGCTCCCGCCTCCCCGGCCCCGGGCGCCCTGATGAATATGTATCGCGGCGCGCCCGCCCCCGGCTCCTCCTTTCGGTTTCCTTCCCGCCGCCAGGCGGAAGCGAAGAGCCGCGCTTCCCGCGCGCCCAGGCCGGCCGGGGTGGGGTGGGGTGGGGCGGGGCGGGCCGCGAGCCGGAGAAAAAGAAAGCCAGGGAGGCGACTGCAGGAGGAGCGCGGGCCGGGCGCGGAAGGGTGCGCTGCTGGGTGGCGGTTCCGGGGCAGCATCGCCGCGGGCCAGGCCAATCCGAGGGCGGGGAAGGGGCGGTCGCGCGACCCCGGGGCCGTGCCGGCTGCATCTGACCGGCGCAGCCCCCACTCCTGTAGCAGCCCCGCTAAAACAACAATAAAACCCACCAAACACACACACATGCACACACGCACACGCGGGCGCACACACACACACCATCCTGGACGGCGTTCAAGTCAACCACGAGAAACAGCCTTCTGCAAGGGAGAGGAAAGAAAGCTGGAAATCCAGACAGACTGAAGGACTGCCTGCTTTTAGACTTGACTTTGAACGCCTTTTCTTCTCGGGCCAAGAATTGTGGCAGTGCAGAAATTACAATTAAAAAATATATAAGACTACTCCCGGATTGCCTTTTTTTTTTTTTTTTTTAAACTAAACACAAAAAGCGACACCAAAACAACCCCTGAGAAAATCCACAAATCTGTACCTGAGACACGTCAAGTCAGCGGCCCAGGGTTCTGTTACAGACTCAAGATCTCTTTTTATTTAATGCAATACAGTGCGATGGTATGTGGCTTTGAAATGATGGGTTTTGTTTGCTTCTTTTATTCGTTCTTTGCACCCCCTCCTATCCCTGGCACAGTTTTTCTTTTCCTGTTTATGGATTGCAAAGTGGCTGTTTTACCCCTTTCCTAAATGTCATTTCTGTTTTACAGGTGGTGAGCTATAGTGCTGTATTTGCAGAGCTAATTTGCAAATATGTATTATTATTTAGCGTTGGCAACTTTAGTACATGTGACACACTCTTATGACGGGAATCAGTGAGTAACATTGTGAGTCCAAACGGTGCAGAATCTAGCATTTTTGTTCTGCTTTAACTCTCTACTTTATCCCCCTCTCCCCTCAGTGGTGGAAAAAAATTACTGTTCAAATGATACTTTAGTTCTACCTTGTAGGCCATTCTCTCCTCTTGAAGCATTCCTTTCTCCATTTTAATTCACAGACATTCTCATTTAAAAATACATTTTTAAGTGAAAGAAGTACTATTTAACTCTGATTGGTGTGTTGGAATGTTTAAAGTCAGTATTCATTTTAAAGTATAGTCCTAACCCCCATCCCCTCACTCCTGAATTTGTGGCATCCTATTGTTAGCCTTTCTTCCGCACTCCCACCAACTTTTTAAAACAGATTTTGATGGATTTCTTTACACTCTTGTTAATACTTTCCCCCCAACCCTGCTATTTTTGCTGCCGATTTTTTTCCTCTTCCTAAGTCTATGTGTGTCTCTATCTCTCGTTCCCCTTATCTTCTTTTCCCCAATACGTCTGGGACACATTTTAATGCACAATATCCCATCCATTAAGTTGTGGGTGAATGTGAAGTGTCTGAGGACTTGGCAGCTTTCAGGCTGAAGGGGGCGGGGAAGCCAGTTTCGACTTTGACACAAGATGCTGAAGTGGCGTGATCAGAATTATTATTAGGGCTGTGAACATGGCCATCTTCTGCTTGGGTTGGAAGAACTGCCATTGAACTTGAGACGGGACAGACAAGATCTCCAAGTATTTTTCCCCCACCCCCTAAGTACAGTAGCTGGCAGGGAAAAGGCGCCAAAATACACAAGATTAACTCTGACTTTCTTTGAACGGATCTTATAGCACCGTCCTTGTAACTTTAACTTCCAATAGGCGGGAAAAAGTTAACTTTTGATCCCACACTTGAACAGACATTTAAATCAACCCTAAAATGGAATAAGTCCAGAAAGTCACACACGCATGCTTATGTGGTTAGAAAAGAATGCACGTGTAAATAAGCAGGGTGTATGTGTGTACATGACTGAGGAGTTCAAGATTTAATCAAAATCAGAATTAGTGTGACTTTCCAGTGCATTTACGATATGAAGAAAAGCACTGTGAGGCAAAGAAACTGACCTTTAAGCATCCTAAGTAAAAACTGCAAAGAGTTTGTGAAACACAAAACGCTGTGGTTTCCAGTTTTACATTTGAGGTTTGATGCTTTCATTTAATGGTATGAGAGATGGAGAAAGCTCTAGCGCTGAAAAGTCCCTATTAAATCATATGTGGGCAAAGGTCAAGCACTCCAACTCACTGATGCAATATACTACAGATTCCTGCCTAAGTGATGAGGAACACAGGAAAAAGTGCTTGGGCAATAAAATTATTAGAATGGTAATTATCGGTGGTTGGGACTGCATTCTTATGCACTAGGAAAACCTTTTTACTGGCCCTGATGAATTTTAAAGCCAAGTATTGTTGAAAGCTATTTTAATAGGAAATTGATTAGCTGAGTGTTCCATACAAGAAATGGTGACAGTTTCATTGTTTGAGGTCCAAAATAAATTTTTATTCTTTAGCAGACATAGGCATCCATTTAATTTTAATATGGTCAGACTGAACAGCAGCATAATTTTGAGTGAATGTGATGTCATGAACATCTGTAACTTTGTTTTTGGAGTTTTTGACATTACACAATTTGATAATATTACTGCTTTGAAATTTATTGGCTTGTGTAGTTAAAATTTCAGATACATTCAGAGATAAAGTTTACTGAACATATATTTTGTTTAGGCCCAACTGTTTGTGTTTTTTCTTTGTAATTACGTAATTGTTTCTTAAATTTTAATTTGAAAATTAAAATGCACAATTCTGTTGTTATGCATTGTTTTGATTTTGAAATTTTGTTGTTATGCATTGTTATGCAGTTTTCAAAGAAGAAATGAGAGAAAGGAGTGCAGAAAGTTTGAGTTGCTCTGCCATGCACTTTTTATACTTAATACAGAATGTAAAGACTACTTAGCCATTTTGGACAGAGCTTTCTTTACCTGTCTTAAAAACCCATCTGTTTTCCTATGTTACAAGGCATGTGTATGTGGGTAATAGAAGCCAGTTTACATGTAGAAATAAAATGATCATATAGTTTTACTTTATAGGTCAGCTATTTTGAAAAAGAGCAATAACGGCAACTCTCTCAATATCAGCAGACAAGAGACACTGTGTGAGAGTATATGGAACCTTTGTAACATTGTGGATGAAGCGAGGCAACTATTACCTTTATTTTCAAAGTTTAAAATACATCATGCAAAAGTTACAGGGCAACTGCTGACTTTGTAATCTGTGGAGCAAGTGTCTTCCAATGTTGGGAATCTGTGTTGATGAATTGGCCTTATCTCTGTTGAGAAGTGAAAACCAGATAACCTTAGTGGAGGAATCTGGCTCAGCTGGTGTTGAGATCAGAACTGTATTATAACTTGTAAATGTGCTAGAAATGTAGACACACTTAGTGGGACGCTTTTTTTTTTTTTTTTTTTTAAACAGTGGAGTAGATTCATTTCGGCAGTGACATTATTAAGAGCGTCATTTTTCTCATTTACTTTTGTCCTCAGGGGACACCAAACAGCTCCCAGAGGAGGAGAAAAAGGTCCAAGGTTATTTATTCATTTCAGTGAAAGGCAAAGGGCTAGCAATGGGGGTGGGGAAACTAACCAGTTGTGAATTCTCTGGTGGGGAAAAAGATTACTACCCTAATTTGACAGTAGTACTTTAAGGGCTGGATATGATTTTGTTTTTTGTTTAAGAGTAGTAGACAGTAGTAGTTTAAGAGCTGGGTAATTTGATTACCTGAGCTGGTAAAATTGATTTTGCAATTCTCATCAAGTACAGGCACTTTCAATACTTGTTGGTTGTTTATATATGCATTTATGAGCGGATTTTTGGTGTTCCTCCTTGTGGATATAAATTTGTGTTTTCCAGACTACACATGTATGATTTTTGTGGTTCATTTGGGAAAAGGAAAGATCCCAGGGCATGGTGCATGTAGTTGCAGTTTTGCAGGCCTGCTTTCTGGGGTCAGGAGGTCATCTGTCTCTTTTGTATTTAGTTTTTAAATATTGGTATTGGCGATGAAGCCAGGGTGTGTAGAATTGTTGAACCTTCTTGCAAATCACATGCAAGAGCAAAAAAAAAAGGCATCGGGTGTATTGGAAATGACAGCTTTGTTAAGTTCCAAGAAATGTTTCATGAAACTGCCCAGGATTTGCAACCTGTCGCTGCAGTTTCTTTAGGAAGGAAAAGGTTAAAAGAAAAACAATATTAGTTACTTGAGATGTCAAGCTCCTCTCTGGAGATCTGTAGTGAAAGGATCAAATGTGGTAGCATTGCTTATTTCAAATATACAACTGGGTTTTGAAAAATCCAGTGAGCTGAAGCACTGGCATTCTATTTAGAAATCAATAAACTTTCTGTTAGTTAGAAAGGAAACTTTTTTTTTTCCCTTATAAGGTAGCAAGGAGATCTAGGGAGGAGATCTTTAAGAATACTGAAATAACAGAGTTTCCTGTTACTGAGAGAATCATTCACTTCTTTCTACCTCCTCAGCCAGGTTTTGGGGTGAATGAAAGTGGCCTGTCACACCAGTGCTTTTAACCCTCTCAGTGTGGGAGGGAGAGATGAAGAGTTTAGGAGTGGTAAGTACCAAAGTTTAAGAAGTGTTTGGCCCATTTTGATACTATCAGAAGCTTTTCAGAGATATTTCCACTCTTAATACCACGACACAGACGTGCTAGAAAAAATGGAAAGTGAATACAATACATGCACTTTCTCAGTTCCTCCTTCTACTTGGGATTTAAAAGATTGAGATTTTCAAACCAAAGGTGGTGGACAAGTGTTGTGCTAAGAGAAGCCAGGCGTCCCATGCACTGAAATCCACCAGGCCCTCTTTCCAAACAACTCCCTAGAGTTCTTCCAGGGAAGGCCTGCAATGATCTTGGCATTGGCTGGACAAGAAGAAGTGTTTTGGGGGGTGTCAGCCATTCTCCACATGGCTGCAAGGCCTGAGAAGACAGTTAAAGCCATAGAAACTGAGCACCCCCATAAACCTTCTTTTTTAGGAAGTCTGTTACTCTTCATTCCTTTTTGGTTTTCCTCGCCTCACCATACTCCTATCTCATTTTCCTTTTTCTAGGAAACAAATCAAACCCAAAAACTATCAAGCATCCTCCATGGTCATCAAAGTGCAACCAGCCATAAGCACCCTTAAACGTGGGGCAATTGAAAGAGATTTGAACCCCTAAGTGATGGGCCTGGGAGGCCCCAGACATCTTCACTTCTCTGGGGTCTTACCTGGATCTGACGCTGCTTCTTCGCCCCTGGTGCTGCTGAAGCTTTTGTGGGCTCTTCTGTGTAATACTTGTCAATTTTTCGTTTTTCTTTTTTAAGCTTGTGAAAAACTTTTGGATGCAACCTAGTTTTGGTGGCAGAAGGAAATGGTTTCTGTTGGGAAAGGGAAACTAATAAAGGGAGGAGGGGTAGCGATGTCGGGAGACACTTGCCCAGGGCTCAGCACTGGGCCTCTTTTTGCCAGGGGACAACGGCTGGTTCTGGGCTCTCAGGCTGAAAGGAGTGCTCTCTGGGTGCCAGGATTTCACTGGGGGTGGTGTGGTGAGGAGGGAGGGAAGAAGGGAGGGAGGGAGAGAAGGAGAGATGGGCGCTCGATTTTTAAAGAGACCCCGGAATAATGGCTTCTCTGAGAGTCCAGGCATTCAAAGAGGTGTGTTCAAGGACATTAGTGCATTCCTGCCAAGGGGAATGTCTTTTATGGTAAATTAACTCCAGTTAAATTGAATATTTGTTCAAAGGGAAACTCCAGTAGTTAAAGCTGGTATTATCAGTAGAGCTTCCCCACCCCCTCCCCTCAGAATCTGGTGAGGGTGAGAAAAGGGATGCAGTGTAATGTGCAATACAAAGTGATGCTTTCGTGCTGGTGGTTTGTGTGTGTGTGTGTGTTTAATCTAAGATGAGGTTGCCTAAAATATCTGAAAGAAATGAGTATTTACTTGGATTAACCCTGACTGTCACCTTATTTCTTTCATCCATAAAGACTGCCAACTTTATCCCAGCTTTTCAAAAAGAAAAAATGACCCGCACAAAGGAAATTAACGTTGTCAGAACGCTGACTCCAGGATTTGCCGGGGCAGGGGCGGGGACCGCAGGGAGGCCGCTCCCAGAGCGTGTGGCGGAAAGGGTTAACTCGCAGGGGTCCGCGCGATCTCCCCGACTTTACCTGTCTTCCTAGCCCCAGCAGCCCCCCTCCCCGGCCTCCCGAACTCCCCACCCCCAGCGCCTTTCTTCTTTCGGCTCTGGGTTTACGGGAGCTGCAGCTGGTAAACTTGGCAAGCTCGCCTCATTAAGAGCGCTCTTTGAAAACGGACTGTGTTTGAGCATTTCCCTAATGAGGACAGGACGGGGTTAAAAAGTGACCATTTCATGGTTGACTTGAACCTGCCTACTTTTCTTGATGTGTCGTTGTGAAATGCTTGATGTGGATAACTCCCACTTGGTGAAGGAAAAAGTCACTGGTTCCTCCAGGTCCGCTGGGGGAGGGAAGAGGGGACGGTGGACAGAAACCAGAGCGAGTGAGAGGGGCTAAAGTTGAGGGGACAAATCACGAGCTGGGAAGCGGTGGAAAGAGGACCGGGGAATCGGGGGCGAGCCTCGAAACGCCCCAGCAGCACCCGTGGAAGCGGGGCGGCCCCGCCCTGGGGATGGGCCCGCGAGGACCCGGTAGCCCCAGCGCCCCCCGCAGCCCCCAGCTAGGTAGACTTGGAGCCCCAGGCGCTCACTTTTCCTCCCTCCATTGTCTGGGCGGCCTTTGCTTCCACCTCTTCCCCATCCACCCCAAGCAGAAAACCGGATTTGGGGGGCGGTGTGTGTATGTGGGCGGGGGGTGCAGAAAGGGTGCAAGGCGAACCGCCTCCTTCAAAATCCCCGGAATCAAGTTCATTCACTCGGAGCCTGCACGGGCGACGGGGTGGGGGCGGGGCAGCGCCGCGGTGGGGAGCCGGCGCGGGCGCCGAGCGGCTCTGGGCCGGCAGCCTCTGGAGGGCTGCAGCGGCACACGCACCCTGCGCGCGCGCCGGCGCGCGCTCCCGCCAGCCCGCCCCGCAGCCCCGGGCGCGCCGCGGCCCCGCCCCGCCTGCACCCGGGCGGGTAGGGAGACGCTTTCCGCCGGCGCCCCGGGCCCCGGGGGGTGGGGATTGGGAGCCAGCCAGCGGGGCTGCAGGAGGAGGAGGAGGAGAGCGAAGCCAGGCGCGGGGAGGAGGTGGAGGGAGCAAGAGGCGGCGGCGGCGGCTCGGCCCGGTCCTCCCGCTCAGAGCGAGGCCACGTGCACTGGGCACCCCCGGGGAGGGCGGCAAACCGCGGCGAAGCGCCGCGCGCCGCGACGGCCTCGGGTGCGGGCCCCTGGTGGGCAGACCTGGGACGAACCCGCACCCCCTCCCTATCCGCGAACCCGGGCTCCGGGCGGGGCCGTCGGGGGCTGGGCGCCGCGCCCCCCTGGTCCGCGCCGGCGCGCCCCAACTACTTGAGCCCAAGTTCGCTCAGGTCCCCGCCTGCTCGGCCTCCCCCCTTTTCCCTGCAGCCGCAGGCTCCGCGGACTGAGCCCGCCCTGGGTGCGAGTGTCGGCACCCCAGCCCCGGCCTGGGGGCGGCCTGGGTGTGAGGGAATTTTCCACTCGTTCCTCTCTCGGGCTCAGACCGGTTCAGTGCTTCTCCCACTCGGATGTTCCCGCGGCTTAAAGAGTCCGCAGCGAGCACCGAAATACCTCTTCCAGGGCGGGTTTTCGGGGGTGTGTATGTGTGTGCTGGTGTGGGGAGGGCAGCGGAAAGAAGAGCTATTTTGGAAAAAAAAAAAGTCATGGTTCTGTGGCACCGGTAGGATACCTTTAACAAATGAGGGAGAGGTGGGGGGAGAGAAGGAGAAGAAGGAGGAGGAGGAGGAAGGTGGGGGGGCGGGGGGTGTGGAGAGGCTGGTGCAAAAGGAATGCGCGTTTGCAGGAGGAGGAGTAAAGCGATGATTGTGTAATTAAATAATAAAACAATCCTTAAGTCTGATTTGGAGAGAGCTCGAGCGGGGTCCAGAGGGTGGAACCGGTGAATTTTTCAACTTCCAAGTTTTGCAACGAAAGAAAGCAAGAGAGGGAGGGAAAAAAAAAGAGCCCAGAGCAGAAAAGAGAGGAGTTTGGAGCCGAGCGGGAGAGCGGGATTTATCATTTGGAATTTTTCAGGAGATCGTTTTGATACCCCTGGGCTCTGGGCAGCGGCGGCAACAGCAGCCTCCACGCTCGGCCGGGTCAGACGCGGGGCGAGGCGGGCGGGCAGGCGGTCGGGCGCCGAAAACCCGGCGCGGGCGGCGGCGGCGGCGGCTGCTGCCGGGGACCACGCGCCGCGAGCCTCTTCCGCCCCAGAGATCAGCTCTCGCGCCCCCTCCCTCACCCCGGCCTCTCCCTTCTCCCCCACCCCACCCCGCCCCCACCCCGGCCCTCTCCCGCGCGCGCCCCGCCACCCGCGCGCACTCGCTCACGCTGCCCCTCGCGCACACACATGGTCGGCTCGCGGCAAAGTTTCGCCTGCGATCACCACTCCGGGATCCTGCCGCAGTGCTTGGGGCTGTAACCTTGAACTTTCCCAGCGCGGTGACACATTCTCCCCGCTCTCCCTCGCGCCCGTCCGCTCGCCCTCCTGCGCCCTCCTGCGCCCCCCTCCCCGCCTTTTTTGAAAAAGCATTTTACCACCAACCACCACCCCAATCCAACCCACACCGAACCTTCGCGCACCCCCTACCCCCCAACAACAACAACAACTGCAAAATAGAAAACAAATCCCCAAACCCAGGCGAAAAGCAGCCAACACCGGCGGCGGCGGCGGCCTCGGCAAGCACGGCCAGCGCGCTCGGACTGCAAGAGGGTTAAAAGTGTAGATTGGATTTCACCCCTGGAAATCTAGCACGCCGAGTGAACTTGAATCTTTGGCTATTTAAGGAGGACTGGGTTTGTTGTGAAGTTGCGGTGATCCAGCGCAGAGCCCCGTCCTGATTGATCGCATCGCGGGGCTCAGATGACTGTAAAATGAATAGATGAAATTCTTGCTTCTCGAAGATTTTCTTGGGCATCTCCGGGAAAGTGCGTTTTAAGGCGAAGTCATGATGTATTCTCCCATCTGTCTCACTCAGGTACATGTCTCGGTCGCTTTCTCGAGCTTTCTCTCTGGCCCGAAATGCCTTTGTTTTGTTTTGTTGCGGACAATTAGCGGCTTGAGTTAACCTCCGCACATCCCCGTCCCTTGGAGAAGTGGCCCGGAGTTGCAGCGGGCGTCGCGGGGCGGCGTGGGAGCCGGAGAGCGGCCCCTCGCCCACGGCCACTGCGAGCGCCCAGCCCCGCGCCCTGGGCACGGAGCGCGGGCGCTGGGCCGGGCAAGGCCGCCGGGGGTGGGCAGGGCCGGGACCTGAAAGTGCGAGGCCCCGTGCGGCCCCTCAAGTGCCCGTTGTGGTGCGGCATCCCCGCCCTGGGTGCCCGTAGCCCCTCTCAGCAGCTCGCGCGCTGAGGTGGACTCGGGCTTTGGAGGACTTTACGGGGGACTAAGCTTTTAAAAACAGCCAGTGAACTTGGGCGAGGGGACTGTAGCACGAGTCTGTGTGGGCGCCGCTGGACTCCGCTGCAGGCGGTGGGCGGGCGACGAAGCGAGTCGGAGGTTGTGGTCCGGGGACCCATTCCTTTGCTTTATTTGGGGACCTGAAACCCTGGTCCATAGTGACCCGCTACACTTTGGGGTTTCTAGTGACCGCACCACAAAGGCAGTATTTACGTTGACACGAGTCAGTTGGTCTCGGTGATTGTTAAGGAGTTTTAGAACGTGTTCCTTTTGTGGAAACCTGTTCATTTGACGATATTTGGGCGTAGCTCGTAAGGCATTTTAAGTAATGCTGGTAAAAGTAAGGTCATTTTTTTTCTACTTTGAGAATTGTCCTAAGACCTTAGGAATAATGTTATGAAATAAAACACTGGTTTTATGCTTTTTAAAAACACGATTTATATCACTTTAAGCCAGACGGTCAAATAGAAAAGTGGCGAGACTGAACAGACTTACCTGCGGGCAGTTTTCATCGCTGCCCAGGGAACTAACAACTGACAAAGTAACTAAAATATCTTAGCCCAGAACTGTTATTTGAGGCAGTATTTTAAACCTCTGAAGGTATGGGGCAGCTTATTTCAGCTTTTAGGAAGATGTGTCACCATTGGTAATTGATAACTATTTTCTTTGACATTGCCATAAAAACTAGTCATTTAAAGAAGTGTCAGCCAGTCTTGGGCGTGTTAAAATTTTAAAAATATCTAATATCACGATGATGCATTTTTATAATGGACAAATAATTAAGATTTCAATTGTATGACAATTAGAAGCCATTGTGATTCAAAAGGACTGAGGCATTCATAAATTGTGAATGAAGATGAAAACAATGATAAGGCTTATTCAGTGATTGGATACAGTCCTGTAGCTTTTTGGCTGACACATTTTTTATTGTTTATATTTTGTTTGGCATCTGAGTATGATTAACTTAGATATGGCTATTTTCAGCAAGTAAACATGTACTTTAATTTAACAAAACTGGAAAAATGAGTTGCTGAGCTATTTGTATTTTAAAAGCCATGAATGATAATAGCCAATAAATATGATGAAACTGTTTCAGGTATAACGAATTGCCTTTACTTGTAAAAGTTACCATTAATATTACCCATCAGCTGGATATATTTTTCTCTCTTTCTGATAAGCTGTTAACTTGATATTATTTTTACACCGTGATCAAATAAAACAAATCAAAGCAAGATTTTCACTTACAGGGTATAGCATCACTTATTCTCACCTGTAAAAGATTGAATAATTGTGCATTTCTCTATATTTCTAGCATCAGCTTTTCAGAAACATTGCTAGCAATTACATTGCATTTTTAGTCTCCTCCAAATATGTATTGAAAAGTCACTAGTTTTATCTTAATTTGTATAAGTTAAAAATAATATTGCAGCATTGAGACATGGAATGTTGGGATCATATACAGCATAATCATTCAGCTATCGCATTAGTATTCAAAGATACATACTTAACAACAATAACTTGTGATGACTAATATTCTCTACTATTTTAATAATATAAGTCTAGGCTTATGTATTAAAACAAGGCCTATACCGGGGAAGGAATTTTAGCTTAAGAATTTTCACTTCACTAAGCTCCATGTGACTTTGCAGGTAATGTAGGTGTCACAAAAGTGAGGCCACATTAATAGTGTCACTTTTGTATCAGATCAGTAGTTTTGTATCACAAGAGCCTAGTAGCTGTAGAAAAACATGTCTCAGGACATGTAAATTGCAAAATAGAGTATCATTCTTAATTGGTTATAAACTTTTAAAAGTATCTCAATTGTTGCAATAAGGTATCTAGGTTTTAGAAAAAAAATCTTAATTTAAAAGGACCTACCATTAAATGTTGTGTTTAGCAAAATAATATGCTACAGAATCAGCACATCAATAACCAATATTTATACACCAGTATAAATCAGATATAAAAGAAAAATTAAGAACTATCATATATGATTTAATATTTGTTTAAAAATAATGTAAATCATTAATAATATAACTTTCAATTGGCATGATGGCATTAAATGTATTTTTCTTTCGTTGCTTTTAAGTTCTTTAGGTACATTTTTTGCATGATTTGTTGTTATATAGCAATGCGCCAAGAGCACCTAGTATTTACTCTTCTACCTCTATGTTGGTCTAAATTATCCATCCCTTTCATGGAAACGGAAGAAAAATAAATATGCCTAGTGGAATTAAGACTCTTTCCTTTTATATCTGAAATTTGTAACTTTGTTATTTGCTTTGTCAATTTAGTTCAACTAAAGGAAGTTTTAAAAGAGAATTACTGAACATCAATGCATTTTACTAAAAATTCTGAAAGAGCAAAGTTGCATATTACCTTTGTATACAGTTGTTTGATTTTAAATCACTTATATGTTTTGCTTTTTAAAAAAATTTATGATTGCTTAATGTTATTGTAATAATTCACCACTAGTTAGGATATTTGAAAACCTTAATCACCTTTTAAAAAATATTTTTGTATCAGGACAGTTACTATGTTCCATATTCATGTCACTCATAATCTTTAAGACTCTAGTGCTACTCAGCATTAGGCAATAGTCGCACTTGGGAGATGACATTTAGGCATGTTAATACAGAAATATATGTGACTTATAGCAAACCTCAACTTACAGTCATTTTTGGAGGATACGTCCCCTTGTCAAATAAGTGCTTCACTTGAATTAACATAATAGTGAAACCTTGAATGATATCAATAAGGCAAATTGGCAGCCTGAGAAAGTTTGCTACTTTTATTTCTCAAAAAAAAAAAGCATGTTTTAAAACAATATTTGGCAGCATTGACAGCAAACTCAAAAGAACATTTAAAAACTATGTGCATTTGCTAAGAATTTTCAAATTCAACCTTCAAATTTGAATTTTGGTTGTTTACAATAACTCATTAAAATTTTGAGCTTTCTTGCGTGATAGATTATATTTATAATCAAATATTGAAACTCAAACAAATTTAATCAAAACTGTGTTTGATGTCTTTATAAGAAAATGAAATGTCACTGAACATAGTACTTAAGGCATAAGTACTTACGTGTTACCACATGGCTTAATATTTGTAAAATAATATCGCACTTTAAAAAGCATGGCAAGGGTAAAATGAGTGAGACAGAGCCCACCCACTTCACCTCATGTGCTCTTTACATTCTCCAGGTTTTAGTTTATGAGTGCATATAAGTGTGTTTTTTAGTCATATCAATAAATCATAGTAAAAGATTATAGGAAGTGAGTTTCCAAAGCACATTTAAGTCCACATTTCCTGAGCAGGCTTTCCTTTTGCATATATTCCTAAAGGGGATAAACAAAGTTTTTGTAGTTACAGTGAAAGCTAAAAGCATGGCATCAGAAAGTGTATGGAGATAGGGAGGTCTTATCATGGGATGTGGTTGCTGTGAGCAGGGCTGCCTTCCCACACAAAGAACAGATTGTGGTTTAACTCTTTCCATGGCCTAGTTTAATGTGCTCGCATAGTAACTGAATTGTTCAAATCTCTACTGGAAACTACTGATCGGTTTAATGATTTCCTCTATGGCATTTGGTTATGCCTCATGCTGTGATGTAATCATCAGCATTCTGTATTGTTATAAAATTTTGATTCATACTTATTCTGGTGAAGGAACACTTACAGTAATGTTAGAACACTTGATAACTACATTATTGATTGGATGGGACATGTACTCCTTCCATATCTGAAGTGCAAACAGCTAACATGTTGCAGTCTGTAGCATTAAAACTTTGAATTTCTTCTTCAAAATGCATTCATATCTATATTGGATTTTTGACGCCTTCTTTGTTAAAGAGTCATTGGTTGTACTTTCATCATATTTACCTAATGGAATGAGTCAGTCTGCTGTTAAATAGAATTTATTCCACATAGTTCAGGGTGATTAACATGAGTATGTAAATTCTAACTTGGGATACAATCAGAGTTATTTTGTAGTTGGGCTGACAATATAGTCAATATGATCAGAAAAGTGGTGGTGGAAGTTCTCATTTGCTTCAAATCTTGGCTTATTGCGTACATACGGTGTGCATGCACAGGACGTTAAGCTCTTTCTCTTTGAACAGTAATAGGCCTAAGCTTATAAGACAGGTTTTACCTAAATCAGGAAGTAATGAAACTGACTGCACTGGGAAGTAACTTGAAATATCTGTAGGTAAAGATTATCCACCATTCCTCACTGATCCCCTCCCTTAAAAAAAGGCTTGGATGAAACAGGCAGGAAAAATGCAGGAGCCTAAAGGTAAACTACTTAATTCAAAAGATTCCTACTCTGTAATCTATGTATCAGCAAATTCACATGCACATGCATATATGCACCCACAGTTCTAACTGATAATTCATCTACATGGCAAATGAATTGTATAGATTCCACAAAAGCAGTAACTGACCAGCAGTGTCACCCCACCACAGCATGCAGAGACACAAAGAATGTAAAGTTGGTGCCAAGTTGCCATTTTTCATTGTTCACCTCAGATTGATTTTTAAGAGGTTTAGAATAATTGCTATACTCATGTGATCGGTGAACAAATTAACGGACTCTGTGGGGCTGCGTATTCTATAGGGAAGCTGATGGAAGAACATTCATGTAATTTTTGTTTTCAAGTTTGAAAACTTCTATTTAAAAATGCAAGAGAGTGTGTGAGAAAGCAGGAGAGTGCAAGTGTGTGTGTGTGTGTGTGTGTGTGTTGGGAGCTGGCGTTGGTAGTGTGGGGAGAGAATGCACTGCTCAAAGTATGGAAACCTTCTGTTCAGGACGCTGATATGACGAGCTGTGTCCTTTGCCCACTTTCCCTCACTGTATACCGGTTTCTCTAGTTACCACTTTTGGAATGGTGCTGTTTCAGTGTTGGAATGTTGGATGTTTGATAAGAAAATGGATCAAGTTTAATGGCGCATGCTCTTTGTGCCACCAGCAGCCTCTTGCTGAGAGCATGCTCCAAAAGCGGGAACTGTGTGGCATTACACTGAGCATCTATATGCTTTGTGTTTCTGTGCCACAGAGAAGAGAAATGAACTGTGGCATCGCTCCTGCCTTCTGAACAGCTCTACTCCGATTAAAAAAAAATCTCACTGTGTTCTTTGTAAAATGGTACTGCATAGTGTTAGTTGGTCAATCAAATATTGAAATATTATATTAGGTGCCAAGCACCTTAGTTAGTTGCATATATTTTAAAGAATGTAGAATGCATGGCATTGGGGTGGAAACAAGGGGGATGGGGCCAGAGTGTAATACAAAATATAAACCTTATTTTCTTTATAGGAGGGAGAATTGACCTGTGAATTTTGGTGGAAAGGGGACAGCTGGGCATACTTTACTTTCTTCTTGTCCTGTTATTTTGATAATTTTAAATAAGAAAGGAATGTTATTTTCACGTATAACTTTTTGTACTGAATCGGAAACTGGTTGTGGTCTTATTTTCTTATTTTTTGAGCTTTTAAAATTAAACTGACTATGCACATCTTTTCCTCACCCCTCTGTCTTCCACAGGATGAATTTCACCCATTCATCGAGGCACTTCTTCCACATGTCCGTGCAATTGCCTATACTTGGTTCAACCTGCAGGCTCGAAAACGCAAGTACTTTAAAAAGCATGAGAAGCGAATGTCAAAGGATGAAGAAAGAGCAGTCAAAGATGAGCTTCTCAGTGAAAAGCCTGAAATCAAACAGAAGTGGGCATCCAGGCTCCTTGCCAAACTGCGCAAAGATATTCGCCAGGAGTATCGAGAGGACTTTGTGCTCACCGTGACTGGCAAGAAGCACCCGTGCTGTGTCTTATCCAATCCCGACCAGAAGGGTAAGATTAGGAGAATCGACTGCCTGCGACAGGCAGACAAAGTCTGGCGTCTGGATCTAGTCATGGTGATCCTGTTCAAAGGCATCCCCTTGGAAAGTACCGATGGAGAGCGGCTCATGAAATCCCCACATTGCACAAACCCAGCACTTTGTGTCCAGCCACATCATATCACAGTATCAGTTAAGGAGCTTGATTTGTTTTTGGCATACTACGTGCAGGAGCAAGGTAGGAGCAGATTGTTCTTTTTTCTAGCACGGCAAACACCGCCCACAAATCTCCGTAGACAGAGTATCTGGCTTGAGTTAGATGGTCCTAAAGGCCCCTAGATATCCTCCACCCTCTCTGGGTACAGTAGGGTGTCCGCTTTCACTCACATGTCTGCTGCCATGTGCGAGCCATGTAAATAGACACGGAGCTTTCATACCTGGATAGGCTTGGATATTTAAGAAAGACCACAAAGAGGTGCGTTTTCAAGTATCTTTAAAATAATACTGTTTTTCAAAGGCATAGGGTAGTCTAACAAATATAGTTCATTACACTATACATTCTGTCATAGGCTACATTTTTGCATCTAATCTAGTAATCTTTTCCTGATTTGAAAATGTAACTTTATTTAGGAATAGTCAAACCATCCTAAATAATTTTTGTATTAACCTTTTTAATTAATGAGGTAGAGGGACTTTGTTTATGAATTTAGTGTTATTGCACTGAAAATAGAACTAATGTTTACTATTACAAAATGCTTAAGATAGATAATATCAAAAAGTATATCTTACGTAGACCTAGATTTACTTAATTTTAATATTTCTGTCATCACTTTTGATTGTGCAATATTCACTGTCGGTTAAATGGAATTGAGTTATTATTTAAATTATTTATAGTATGTTCCCAGAGTTACTTGGGAACACTTAATAATGTTAGTTTACTTGTATGTAAATTCATAAAACTTACCGAGGAGGAAAGTCGCAGCGCTACTTACAGAACAAAAACAGAAAGTGGACTGGTTACACTGGTTTAAAACAAATCTTAAAAAGAATACCGAAACCGCATACCATACCTATTATTTAAAATACCTGATAAGGAGAATGGTATAAATGTTGCCTAAATAATGAAAAAAGATGATGTTATTACTGAATATTTGAGTTAATGAAATGTTTATTATTTTTATTTTTCTTAATATATTTTCCTTAAGTAGGTAAGAATTTCTTTTCTTCAAATAAGTGCATCAAGTTATAGATGTCCTTGCATTAGCAACAATCCATAGTAAAACAATCATTTTACAAAGCAGCATACCAAAAGTAGACTGAAGTTTGAACTGTCACAGATGGTAGGTCATTTCCAAACTTGGCCTGGTGGGAGGAAAAATGGCATGCAGATAGCCAGGTGACAGACTGTTATCTGATGTTTGTTATATAAATGTGGGACTTAATAAACTGCTATGAGCTTTATTATTCAAAAAAATCAAAATTACTTTTTTGACTCTGAATTCTAGGCACTCACTATGTGCTTTTTGTCTTGGTTTTCTTGTAGCTTTGGAGATACGCTTAAGTGTCATTTTAGAATTTTTAGTCTGATTTTAAATAATTGTGTCGGACATTGCACTTTTAGAAATATTACCTTTTCCTGAAAAAATGAAACATCGCATTTAATATTTCCATGCATTTAAGAATCACAGTCCAAATAATGATGGTTTGGGGAAAATAATATTTTTGTCCCATGTGTCCTAAAATAAAACTCAGTAACACATGACACTTATTTGATTGACAGATGTCTAGGTGGTGACACTTTAAGGTGGGCTGTATATATGTGTTGGATTGACTATAAATGTGTTGTAACTGTGTTGTGAAAGTCAAGGATGGGAGTAAAGTTTCAAAAAGTGGGTCATGTAACTTTTTAGTGCAGGGAGGGAAGATTTGCAACCACTTCACTACTGCTCGCATTTTAAGTTGCTTGAAGGCTAGGTTTTGAGGTGTGCCTGCCTGCATGCACATTTACTCCTGGGGCAGGGAGCCAGCTCTCTTAGTTTTGATGAACTGACAATAAAGATTTGTAAAGATAGATTGAAAAAAGAAAAAAAAATGCATAAATGCCTTCCGTGTTCACCACTGGTCATGATAACCATAAAGTTTTAAGCAACTCGTAAGGGACCGTGGTTTTAGATAAAACATTGATTTTGTTGTTGTTTCAACAATCTCTATTGTAAGAACTTCTCATTATTTTATGTTGTGCATCTAACTTGTATCCTCTGCTACCTGCCAGTGCGTCATCTTCTCTTAACATCTGTTGGTTCTTCCTTTGAAAAACTCACATCAGGATGCTTTTGTGTTTTCCCCTTTTCAAAATTTATATATTTTTCTTTGTCAAGTGTAGGTTAATCATGTCATTTTGTAGCGCAATTGATTAAACAAGGCAGATTTTAAAAGATAGTTCTCTAGTCAGTCAGAGGGCTGCATATCGCGACTGATGACTTTTTATTTCTCTTCTAAGTACGTGATAACTCACCTAAGTCTGTTTTATAAATCAGGTAAAGAAGTATAAAGGAAAACACGAAAGAAAAATCAGAAAAGAGAAATGTAATGTTTGCAGCAGAAAGAGCAACAAAATTACGTTTCCCCCTTTTTCTCTCTCCCCACTTCTAAATGACTGGGAGAAAAACATGAGAAAGAACAGAGAGAATGCCAAAGATGGTTGCCACTGGCACCAGGATTGGCATCAGACCCTCTTTGTTTAGCTCAGGATGCCTGTGATTTGTTAGTTGGCATCCGCATTGCAGTGTGGAGTGATGTTACAATATATTGACAATTTCCAGATCTAGAAATGTCAATAGTCCTCTTGGTTATTTATACAAGATCACATACTGCATCTCTTCTGGAAGATGAAATAAAGACCAACATGTACTAAAGTTTCATTGTTGACCAACTTCCTCTGCTTTTCTTTTTCCCTCCTTCTCTTTTGGTTCAACCCACACTTTTTTTCCTTCTTCATGCCCAGCAGCCTCATCTTTCTGAAATGTGGGAAGAGTTACTAGAGCTTTGACACAAGCTATAATGCTACATCTGCATCTGATATGGTTTGGGGACAAATTTATGCTTTCTGAAATCATTTTTGATATATAGTTCATTAGACTTTTGCATCACATGGCCATGAGGCAGTATTTTCTTTAAAGCTAAATCTCTTTGTTATTCAGCTACTATGCATATAGTCTGGTTGACCGCAATTCAGTCCATTTTGCTATTTCCTTATATTAGCAAAGGCTGATGTTCAGTATAGTTATTTATAAAATTAAATGCCTCCCTGCACTTCACCTAAAATGTACACATCATTTGGGCGTAACTGCGTTTAAATCCATAAAATCATTTGATGTTATTGATTCAGAGGGCTGCGCTTCGGCTGTTTCGTTGCTACAAGAACCGCCATTTTGTTTGTGAAGTGCCAGGCGAGGGGGAAAAAAAAGGCAGACACTGTGTTTGATGCCAATAATGGTTGCCAGTGGCACCGAGGTTGGCATCAGACCCTCTTTGTCTAGTTGCTGAATGCCTTTGATTCGTTGGTTGGCATCCGCATTGCAGTGGGCACACTGGAAAGTTTTTGACAATCCCTGAATGAAAGCTGCTTGCTTGTTTGCTGCAGCAAATCTTAGCTAATATAAAACTCTTCCTTTTTTTAGGTTTTGTCTAAAAAAATTGTGACAGATTAAAGAAAAAATAGCTCTAAATGGTATCTATTTTCCCAAAGATATTAAAGATGTCCAATGATTCTTGGGCAGGTGTTATCTATTCCCCATATTGTCTTTGTTACTGCATTCGTGAAAGCAAAGCAAAAACAAAACCAAACAAAAACCAGGCAAGCCTCGCACAACACACCTTCCTGGGATATAAGTGTTCTATAGGATGCAGGGTGTGCTATGACAAGTGTGTGGAGGACAAACCTAACGTAATGATATGTGATGCATTCATTATGACTGACTGTTGCTCTCAGTCACATCACTGCTTATTTGTTATGCAATTTCTAGTTCCCTCACTTGCCACTCTTGCAAATTTTATAGTAACATTTTGAGAGGACTTCATTTTTCCTCTCTAGTTAGAAATGTGTAACAGAATACATGTTTAAAAAGAGAGAGAGAAAACTTTAAAGAGGAGACCTATGCGTTAAGGTCTGATGTAAAATCAGTCATTCTGGAATTTCTCCATTCTGCACCACACTGTTATGAAATTCTCAGTGCACAATTTTGTACACTGGGAAAATCAACCAAAAGCCTAAAATAATTTTGGTTAGAGTTTCCTAGATAGTTAGCATTAATATTGCTTTTCAGTTAGCCACCCTTATCTCGTTAATTAATAAGAAGGATTAGCAGTTCTACCCAAAGGGCTGCACAGAAGGAAGTCTGGCCTATGGGAGGCCTTGAGTTGCCAGACTGTGTCCTGTCTGAAGGGGAAAAAAGGAAGGGGGTGGTGGTGGTGGTGGGAGTGGGGGGCGGGAGTGGGATTGGCCTTTCTCTGAGGCAGGAAAGCGTTTTGAAGAGAGAGGTCACAACACACCAAGACATTTAAAGATCTCAAGAGATAGCAACTGTTGTCGTGTTTATAACAGATTAGGGTTTAAAATGAGTCAGCCTAACTGATTTTTGGACTGTACTTTGCACTCTTATTAAACATGTTTTGGAGTGTTAAAGAGAGCCCAGAAACCTCATTGCTATCCTGAAAAAGTGGTTTCCTTTAGCCTTGTTGAACCCTTAAAATTATGATCTATTGTTGGATGGCCACTTTTGTTGCTTTATTGTTAAATGTTATAATAATTGAAGTACATTTTGAAGTTGTGAAAAATGTGACTTGTTTACAGGGGAAGTCATAATCATTATTATCGTTTTTGAAATAGAAGCCTTCCTGGTTGTCACATATCATTAGTGAGGAAGCAAATGCTAAGAATTATTTTCTTCCTACAGTTACTGAATTTCAGAATCCTTTCGGGTAACAATTATTTCTTTATGAAAAGCTTAAGTAGATAATTGTTTGCAAGTTGGCAGTGTATGTTAACATTTTAATAGATTTCACTTCATTTGCAGGTATTTCCCATTATGGGAAAAAATAAGCTTTCATAATTGATTAAAATGAGGCTGCTCTCTAGGATGATTTGGTGTGTCTGCACTGTGAAATGCTCTGGGAGCATAAAAGTTTGTGTGTAGGAGAAATACTTGGTATGCATGTTTGATTTAGGGGAGCACTGTTAAGTTTTCCCATCTAGCAACTTGTCCTTGACTGAACTTGTGAACTCTAGTGCACATTTGTTTGCATTCTGGCTCATACACAATTCACAAGATAAAGAAGGGCTCTTATTGGCATGTCTTGCTCCTAGGCTTAATGAGACCTCTGTGGGAACATATATTGTGAGATAAGATACTTAGCAATTTTCTCACTGATAGGAAAACACAGTCTCCCACCAGAAGTTCACCCTCTATGCCATGAGCTCTCTGCCACAAGATAGCTTTAACAGACAATTTAAGAGTTAAACTCTGAGGCCCCAGTTGCCAGCTGGGGAAGCTTGGCATCTGTGTTCCGATATGGCAAACTAAGCTCTTGCATTGCAGTTAATATGATCTCATTTTTCAAAGGGAAGGGTGGGGAGAGAGAAGGAGAGAGGGAGGGAGGGATGGGATGCTTATTTGTTACATCAATTACGATTTTAAAATATTTAAAAATATATAGTACCCCGCTTTCTGGAGGCAGCAAAGGTTGGTAAAATATTCTACTGACAGCATTAGTCATCCTTCCCCCCACCCTGTATATACAGCACTACAAATTTTCCAATGAAAAATATTTAGATGATGTATTTGGATTTACAAATTTAGTGCACGATGTCTCTTGTGTGGTAAAATAATTCCAAATATCTCCATATTTGTAAGAACCAACATAATATGCATTGTTCGAGAATCACGGTAATTGGAGAGGACTGTGCATTGCAGTGACGGGAGTGATGGTCAGGTCTCCTGAAGAATGCCTTCCTGATAGGCACAGTTATAGCGTCTGTGCCTGGAGACTTAAAGCTGGGTAGAAGCCATTTAGAGAGGCCATCTATTGCTGCAGCTTTAGTTCTTTAAAGTTACTGTTTTCTAAAGTGGTACCTAAGAAGCACTTCCAAACGTAAAGATTTGTAATAGATTTGGTAGGATTTTTCATTTACTTACTTGTTTTTACCTAAATTTGGAATTTAGGAAGAAGCTGTCATAAGGAAGTTAAAGTTGTAATCCTCCATTAACTTTTTCCTTTTGAATTTGGCACTTAAAATTTGAAACAGCAATCCAAGATACCCAATTTAGCAAGGTCTTTCTCCTCATAAGCTCTCAGTCAGCCAGATTAAACTGAAAAACTAGATTGGTAGGATATATAAAACTGTTTGCTTTCTGACACTAGCACTCTTGCCATCACTGCTGGCCAGTTAGAATTTCAGCACCTGAAGAGAGAGGGACCCAGCGGGAGGTTATGTCAGAATTCACAGGATTTCTTAAAAATGGAGATAAGTTAGTTTTCATTTCTGTTATCATGGTGGCTTACATGATAATGGACTTATAATCAAAGAAGTAGTTATTGCTTTGTTTGAAGCTCCAAGTTTGCAAAGAGTGCAAAGAGTATATGAAACACTCATTAAAATGGTCAATTATTAAATTCCTGAAAATAATGGGCAAAGGTGATCCCTGGCTCTGAAACTAGCTTCTGGGTAAATGTTTCTCTTTGGTTTACGAAAGAATAGCATTTTCTAGCTTGAAGTTGATGAAAGTAGAACTTGCGACACTTAAGGGGTTTTCCTATGTATGTGCTATGGCGGAGCAAATGATTAGCCAACAAAATGTTCAAAGCAAGTTTTCCAGCCTTTTTCCCTCCATCCTTGTGAAGGAGGAATAATTTTAGAAATCTCAAGGACTAGTGGTTATGCGATCGGAAACTTGAGTTATTACGGCCGCATGCCCCAGTGCCAAGCATAGCAAGAAGAGACGCTTCCTTCTGATCATGCTCACTTTTCTGTGGCAACGTGGTATGTCGTCTCATTTTAAAGTAAATTCTTGGGACCTTGAACTCTAATTATGTGATGCGGTTAATTTAACTGAATTTAGTTGTTAGAATTTGGCATAGAGAATAAATCATCAAACTGCAGAGAACTTGTGAAAACTAACTGCGTGTAGTAAGGAGTGAGTCTGTGGGATTAGCTTGTATTAGATTGAACGTTAGAGGATGTGAGACTGATAGGACTTGAATCGTTGGGCTTTTTGGTTGTTATATTATTCAGAAAATTGGAAGAAATGGCTAACCAGTGAGGTGGAAAGTCCTTGAGGCTGAATTGAAAGCCACACATATTAAAAAAAATCTTCAAAATTTAATTGTTCTAAAGTGGGAAAGCAGATGATTACATGCATAAATATATTGTTTATAATAAAACACTTAGATACACATATTCTGTTTATGATGATAGCTTGAGCAGGACAGCATTGATGAATCACTGACAAATTAAAGAACTCTGAACAAGGACTATATAATGAAAAATATGGGGTGATGGATGAAGTAGTTTTACTATCAAAAGTTGCCTGGAGGTTGTGTATTTTCAGAATCCTATTTTAAGGCAGTTCAGAACATGTAGTAAGTTATTGATGAAGCATAAACCAGTTGAAAATGGAATTTGTTTAAACAAGTGCGAAATAAAATAAGAATTACCTTTAAGAAAAGCATTATTTCATGTTAAATACATGCAGTTTTAAAATTTTAGTTAGCTTCAACTCCATTCAAAATAGTCTATTTCTCAAAATAGTCAACTTCATAGTATTCATTGAATTTTGAAATACACGTCTCATAAAACTACATAAAAGCATTTAACAAGCATCCATTAATATTAAGCGACACATATATATTCTCATGCTGAATGAAGATGAACTGTTTTTTTTTTTAAAAAACCTGATTTTTCATACTCATTTGAAAAAAATACATGGATAAATGTATTGATGCTAACAGGGAATGGTAGAGCTTGGGACAAAAAATCTCATCATGAGCACAGATATTAGGAAAAAGTTATTTGAAGTAGGGTATATTCTGTAATTCATGTGAGTGGGGGATTACATTTATGCCTATGCTAATAACATGTCAATGTGAAGTCTATACCCCTCTATTAGTGAATTCTAAAGTGTAAAAAATGTTCCTTCTAGGACAACTTGTATTTTATTATTCTGACATCTGCAGTTTCTGGATGGATTACCTTAAATTTGCTATGCTATGTTAAAAGCCTTGTTTTATGAGGTCGGTCTCAGCTTCTGGCCTTGGTGTCAGGAACCCTGCTACGTGATGCAACTTGCCTTGTTAGGTTTAATTGACCAAAGCTGATGTGTTAAAACAATTCATTTGCGCTGTAACTTATGCCCTGGCTAAGTTGCTACCTGAATCCCTTGACCTTGACTTGTTTGGGTCATGGAATGGCTGCAAGCTGTTTGACCTTTCTATTGTGTAATAATGTCACTGTTTCCTCTTATTCTTTAATGGTAATAGCTGACAAAAAGGCCCAAGCCCTTACTTTACACACCAGTGGATTCAAGGCGTCCCTCTGCAGTAGCTACATCTTCTGTTTGACGTGGTCTGGCTGTAGAAGTGACTTTCTTTTGTTTGCTGACAGTGATGGGGACAAATTTGCAGCCCTCCTTGCTACAAGAGGTGGGGCATAGTATTCTGGCATTTGGAGGGCTTTAGGTCTTTTCTGCTTAGATTTTCAGTTTCTGTGTTTTATGATGGTGCATATCACAATTTCCTTTTCCACACTCGTCTGAGGTTGACTTTTCAACTTTCTATATTTATGGTTTCTTTAGTAATTACTTTTCAGCATTTTCAGCTGCTACAATAAAAATATTTTATTGTCATAATATGAGGTAAAAGTGGGAAATTTAGTTATGCTTTTGGTTACCGATGTGAAAACAACTGGCTTTTGCACTTAACACTATAAATCTTTGACTAGTACTGAAAAAATCTGTATACTAAACATGTAGGGTAAAACCAAAATTTTTTTTTTTTTTTTACAAATGAGTAATGTTGTAACTTTATATATACCATCTTATGTTATAGCTTTAAGGGAATCCTATCTTTTGTGACTTAAATAGCTGAATTTCATGACATAGTAGAGAACCATTAGTAAATATGAAGATTTTATTTCTGTGGGGACTTTTGCCAGCATGTAAAAATAACTATTTATTTTAATGAATATAAAAATTGTTTTTTTTCTACTCTCCTGAAAACCTCATGTGCAAAAATAGCGAATTTTACCTCCGTTCTTCTCTTCTGAAGCAGTGAAATAATTTTATTTTTAAAATACTGGAAAAGCCTTCTAAAATGTTAAAACACAGATATTTTTATCCTACCAAACTCTTCTTTGCCAAATATGACATTATAGTTCATGATTTTCCTATATTTGCCAGATTAAATATTGAAAATCCAAGCTGTTACATTTTATTTTTAAATTATTAGAGGAAAAAAGGAAGTTTAAGTTAAAATGTACATTTCCTTACTTGCGTGTTACGTACTGTTTACACATGTGTGTAGATACACTGACACATGACAGACAATGTGCTACAGGCGCTAGAACTTTGGAAAAAAGCAGTAGATTTCTGTATTCCCATCTAAAAAATATCTGAAAATAGCAGGTGAGAGGCTTTCTTTTCTTTCTTTCTGGTTTGTTTGTTTGTTACTGTTGTATTTTAAACTGTTTTTCCCCCAGGAATGTTCACAAGATCAAGGAATTTAAATGCTTTTCAGAATGAATCATGTTGATAATCCAGAATCATAGCGGTCAAAGGAGGAAGGTTGAATGAAATGCTCTGAATCTGATTTTAGTCCATGGCCTCAGTTTTTCTCTCTTCTCCTGTAAAAACTGGTCTAGAATAGAAAATATCTCTTTTGCCTTTCTGCTGGTTCATTAGCATCCTCAGGGACAGCGCCAATGTGGAGTTGGCTTTAGATGTGGTTAGTGGGCTAAGGGGTCAGATGACAATGGGACTGTGATATGAGAACAGCAACCAGCCCAGAGGATTTAAAAATCTCTTTAGTTTTCTCCAGACATCTACCTCAGTTCCTACATCGAAAGAATTTTAAGGTGATCTCACCTGTTGAGTTAAAGTTCTTAGTCCAACTTGTGTGTTATCCAACCTGGGTGTGTGTGTGGGCAGGGAGCTGGGGGTGTGCGCATGCACACGTGTTGTAGGGAGTTGAAGAAGTGAAGTTAGAAGAAGAAGAGAAAGGCAGAGTTTAGATCTTGCAGGAATTACTTAAGAAAGATGGCTTATTCTTAGACTGAAGAGTAAATAATATTCAAATTAAAATATTCTGTCATGCTTTGAATTTTGAATTGCTTAAGAAGTTGAGCATATCCCCCTTCTGCCTTTTCCATTTCTGTAGAGCACAGAAAATGTCTTAGTTCAGGCTACTATAACAAAATAACATAAACCCTGTGACTTACAGACACTAAAACTTATTTCTCCCAGTTCTGGAGGCTAGAAGCCCAGGAGCAGAGTGCCAGCACAGTCAAGTTCCAGCGAGGGCTCTCTTCCGGGTGGCAGTGCCAACTTCTCCTTGTTTCCGTACATGCAGCAAAAGCGTGAGAGCTCTCTGGGATCTCTTTTATAAGGGCACTAATCCCGTTTATGAAAGCTCCAATCTCATGACCTAATTATCTCCCAAAGGCTCCACCTCCTAATACCATCAGATTGGGGGTTAGGATTTCAGCGTAGGAATTTGGGAAGACCCAAACATTCATTTTGTAACAAAAATCATGTGCATTGAATTGGACATTTTGAGTTCTAGTCTTGGCTCTGCCATTTATCTGCTTTGTGACCTTGGTCAAGTCACTTAAGCTCCATGTGCTTTGCTTTTCTGTTTTGTAAATCGAGGATTAAAATGCCTACTTCACTGTGCTGCTTTAGGATTAAATGAAATAATTCATGTAAGTAAAAGCAATAATGTTAATAATAGCAATTACTGCTATATATGAAGGAAAACAGCATAATGTAGACTGCCAGGGAAACTATCCAGTAGTGAAAAAAAGGAATGACTGGATATGAAGCAGAGGGTCATCATTTAGTTCATATTTATCTCAGGTAACAAGACATACCAAAGAGAAAATCAAAGTCCTGCTCACTGTAGTGTGCGTAAATATTTATTAGTGAAAACTCTTTGTTATAGGCACATGAAGTTAGCTAGTTGTGTGTAGTTTTAAAACACATTTAAATTAGAATGATTGTATGGTTTTAGAAGACTTTTAATCTCAGATTTACCAGAGAATAAATTTATTGATCAATCTAGGTATATTTGAAGGGAAGGAATCAAATAATTTTATTAGTGGCTCTCTGAATAAATAACAATTTTGGTGTGGATAAACGGTGTCCTATCAAGTACTTGTAATTCACCGCACTCCAATAAAAGTGTAAAACTGTCATGTACAAAAAAATTAAATTGCCAACATTTGGGAGAACTACACTTACGTTTTAGATTTGTCTGGGCAGAAGTGATGATGATGTGGCTAGATGGGATTGTGCTTTTTTTGTTTGTTTGTTTGTTTTTTGAGAAGGAGCCTGGCTCGGTAGCCCAGGCTGGAGTGCAGTGGCGCAATCTCGGCTCACTGCAAGCTCCGCCTCCCGGGTTCACCCCATTCTCCTGCCTCAGCCTCTCCGAGTAGCTGGGACTACAGGCGCCCTTCACCACGCCCGGCTAATTTTTTTTTTTTTTTTTTTTTGTATTTTTAGTAGAGATGGGGTTTCACCGTGTTAGCCAGGATGGTCTCAATCTCCTGATTTCGTGATCCGCCCACCTCGGCCTCCCAAAGTGCTGGGATTACAGGCATGAGCCACCGCGCCCGGCCAACTGGATTGTTCTTAAAAAAGCATGCTGCTGGTTTTTAGACTCTTTTTAAAGTCCGAAAGTATCATATTTTAAAATGACCCTTAGCTGAGTCAAAACCTCAAACCGTTTAATCAGTTGCATGAATTGTTTTGATTTTATTGCCATTTAATTTTTCTCCTTTAAGTCACTCTTTCCCATTCCTCCTTTTCTATCGTGTTAAAAAATTAAATAATTAAATGAGCTCTGTAGGAAATAAGTTAATATTTATTACTCAAATTGGCTTCACTTTTGCTAAGAACAACTGGAAGCCAAATGGAAAATGGTTACAACATTTACTTCTTACAAAACTGTGATTTGGGATCACGGTGTTTGACTTCAGTGGCTCTGGTTGGTTGTGTCCGTGTAGGTCCTTGGAGGAACTAGTTTTGGTGCTTGTTTCTCTACGGCCAGTGAATTGTACCCCTCACTTTGCACGGGAGGTTTGGAAAGTGGAGAGATTAGCCCATATCCACAATCCCTACTAGGAAAATTTAAATCACATGTCACATTGATGTAGTGTAAAAAGGCATCATATTCTTACATGGAGCACTTTATAATAAGTGTATCATATACCTAGGGGTTCTAGCCAGGAGTTAATAGGAAAAGTTATTTCACTGTTTGTCCATTAGTTAAAGGGTAACTAGGGTGTACAGAAAGCAGGATCAGTACATTGATTAGCTTGTTTGGATTCTGGCACATAATTTTTAATAATCTGTGGCATTCCTTTTCTTTTTGATAACACACTGGTGTTCAGTAGCAATTCTGTTCATGGGATACACAAAACTCGAAAATCATATACGTGAAACGGTGCAGCCACAGTTTTTAAACATATGTAAACTGGGATTGCGGTTGATGGCAGAAAGATTTGATTTTATGTCTTTCTAATGTATTTGAAAAGCTTTGCTTACACTTATGATTTAAAGTTGATGTTCACTTAAAGTGGGAGCGTATACATGGTTCTTAAATACTAGTTGCCTTTCATAGCCTCTCAGAGATGCTTGCATATTTCTTTATTCCTGATGGTAAAGCATCAACATTTTAGGATATGACTTATAGTTATCATGTAACAATTTCTGTTCTATTTACAGTCTCCAAATAAGGGAAAAGCTGCTTATAGTAATATGAGGATCACTGGTCTTACAGTAATTAAATAGACTTGTTATACTACATTAATCCCTTTTGGAACATTTGGAATGACTTCTTAGTACTAACAAACACAGCATTAAGGCCTACAATTAATCTGCTTTTTGTATCCAACATTCGTATAATATAAAACATGTGCATGGAGAAACATATTTTGGGTTTAAGATGAGTTCATGGGAGGACAAAATGAAATTATTTTGGACTGTTGAGCAATATGAATATAATGCCAAAGTACTGATAAAATATGGAATTCATTTAGAATCAACATAGGTAGACAAATTGTTTTTAGTAAGGTTTTGTTTTTTGGTGAATACCGTGTTTGGGCTGTCAGACTTACTTTTCCCCTGAGATCCATATTTTGTACATGACACACCAGATATGTGCAATACAAAACAGAAACAGTTTTTCAATCTAATATCCAGGAGTTTGTGTTAATGTCTTGTGAACTTGTGGCTCTTGGTATCTGTCATTGATAAGGCTATCTATTAATCCTAGAGAAAGGGAAGTAGACTTCATTTTAAAGTCTAGTCCAGTCTTGTTCTTTAGTTCATAGAAATGGTCTAAGTTAATGACAGACTCTGCACTTATTGTTCAGAAAGCATCATTACAGCTTTGTTGAAGGGACTTCTGAGTAAGGATTATGTTTGCATCTCCTGTTGTGGAAGGCCCATGAGGCATAATTTCCTCCTCACCGTGGGCTTCTTTATTGTTGTTGAGTTTTTCATACTCAGGGATGTGAATTCAACCTTGGGTGTTCCAGTTACAGAGAAAATATTTCATGAAGGATGAAGTGTTAGTTCAATTCTAGGACAGATGCATGCGTATATACAGAGTACTATGGAAATGCTGGGATTATTGAGTGGTTTGCAGCCATTTTTGACCATGTGCCTGGGACTAGCTAACACATTGTCAGGGAAAAACATGATGTAGCAACAATATTAGATCATGCAAATGAGACTACTGAATAGTAATAGTTATGGGCAATATTTTGGAAAACACTGATTAGTGACAGTTTTATTACAGCAAATGTATGTATCAAGTCCCCAGATTTCATTGTAATGCACTGAAAACAGATGTCAAAGTGTCCCAAACAGAATTTCATGGTTAATCTACATATTGCATGGAAAGTACAAACAAACCATTTAGAATTCTGTTATTTAATCCTTTTAGAAGGAATGAAAATATACAATTTAGATTTACTCTATTCTTTCTTTTAATTTCAGTTTTTGTTTTCTGGGGACTGATGATAATTTTTTTGTTTGTTAAGATGCATATAGGAGAAGACATATCTGCATATGGACATAATTTTACTTAATGTACTTTGAAATGTAAGTTTCTGAACGTAAGGTCTTTACATTAAAAAAAAAAAATTAGACTCTAAAGTATTTAGTGACCCGGTAATGGAATTACCTTCTTCCATTCCTTTGTTTACTGCTGTAGAGATTCACTCTGTGCCATATAGTGATTGAAGCAGCTTGCTGAAGTGGAAGAGGAAAACATTGGTGGTGCTACTGCTGGCAGGTGCTTGGGAAACTTTGTCCCTCTCAGTAACTCAGTTTCCATATCTGTCAGGGAAGAGAATTGGCCTAGAGGACATCCACTATCCCTGTTAGCTCCAGCATCCTAGGAATTTGGTTTCTGGTTATCTTGGCAGAGAGCAGTCCTCTTCATAGTAAGCAATACTTAATAAAGTTTAGCATACGCTTGTTAAATTTAGGGTTTTAATAAATTTTATTTATTAAAGAGAAATAGAAAATGTGTAACCTGACTCTTGAGTAACACTTTCACGTTGCTCAATTCAAAGTCCAATAGTTAACTCATTTGGTTCAATGTAGATAAAAGCTTACTTTTTAAGAAAGAGGTCTTTAACTTGCAGAATTTTAGAGTTGGGAAAATCCCTACAGATCTTCTCACTTTACAGTTTGGGATACTGAGTCTAAGAGAGGCCCAGTGCGACTTTGGATGTGTTGCTTTTACTGCTGTAGGAGGAAAAATAAACATAAATTATCAAAAAATAATGAAAGGTTATTATTTTGTGAAAACATGGCAGCAATTTTTAAAGGAATATAGAAGAAAAATAATGATTAAATATCTTGTATTATTATTTGTAATTAATTGAGATAAATTAATTCAAGAGACTAGGTTTTTTCTTTTATACATTTTCATAGGAAGTATTCGAATGAAATCAATCTGCAGCCATGGTCTTTCTCTTTTTTGTGTGTGTGGATGGAAGATAACACCAAATTGCAGTCAACTAATATCAAAATTTGATCCTGGTTGAAAAACAGAAAGGACCCATTAAAAATCTACGGCCAATTTTCCAATAATATAAGAAAAGATGATTGAGATTTGTTATAAGAAAACTTTTTTTTTTAACTGAAAGTCAGATTTTTAAAGAAAAGGTCAGAGCTAGTTATGAGGAGCTGTTATAAGTTCTGCTTTTGGGTGTTTATAATTTTCCGAGTAGCTTGATAATTACTACATCTCCGTTTTCCTTTGTGTGGCATGTATCATCTCAGTTAAAGAATTTTTTTTTTAAGTTTAAAACAAACATCCATATATCTTTTATTTAAGAGATGTTTCTGAGAATTTTTTATTAGTTTAATATTTAGTAAATAAAACATATTAAATTTACAAGGGGAATTTAATTTCAAAAAGCAACTTTCAGTGGATCTTTTTGTTAAGGTAGAAATTCTTTTACAGAGTCCCTGTCGCCCAGACTGGACTGCAGTGGCATCATCTTGGCTCACTGTAACCTCCACCTCCCAGGTTCAAGCGATTCTCCTGAATCAGCCTCCCAAGTAGCTGGGATTACAGGTGCATACCACCACACCTGGCTAATTTTTGTATTTTTAGTAGAGACTGGATTTCATCATGTTGGTCAGGCTGGTTGTGAACGCCTGACCTCGAGTGATCCACCCACCTCAGCCTCCCAAAAGTGCGGGGATTACAGGTGTGAGCCACCTTGCCTGGCCAAGAATTCTTTTATAACATGAAAGAGTTGTTCATAATTTATGTTTTAAAAATGCCCTGTGTGTGCTTATATATATCAAGAGACTCTGGAATAAGGCAAAGATTAATACATTGAAACAGAGATATTAGTATTAGAAAAAGTTTAATATCAGCTACTTCTAGTAGCTAATTTCGAGTTTGACAGTGTATGGTGAAAGTTTGAAAGCATATTTTTCAGGCACAATTGTTGATGGAAAAATAGGTGAATAAAAATGGGTACAATGCAAGTACAGGAAACCACAATCAATAGAAATGTTATGAGAGCATACCATAAAATAGATAATATGTATTTGTTGATTGAATGGATGAATGAATACAAGTTATTTATACTGAATATAGAACATTAGAGGCAAATCAGATTACTGTTTGTGAAGTAACACAAGAAAGTTCCTCAAACTAGGAAAATCTACTTTTTACTGAGGCTTGTTTCCTTTCTTTTGTATCTGCACTAGTGATTGGTCACTGTTTTAGAAATACATTTCCACTTTATGTGTACATTTTTAATGTTAAGAATGAGTAAAATAAAACCATATGAATTACAGGGTCTGTATTAGCAATAGCACGTATTCTGGAATCTTGCTGTGAGTTTTAATGTTTGTTTTATACTATTCACTGTGTAGTTGGGTAAATTAGTTTTATTTTCTAAGATTCAGTTTCCTGAGCTCTGGAGTAGGCATGCACTTTATTTGGCAATTGTGAGGGTAAAATGAGAAAATACTTGTGATGTGCTTAGCACCACGCCTGCCATATTGTAGGTGTGCCATAAAATGTTTGCAGTTATTGCTCTGACTTTTAATCAGCAACTAGCAGAGCGCCTGTACATAGTAGGTACTCAGTACTTATTTGATCAATCAGTGAGTGCTCACCACCTTTCTCTGAGCTTTCCAAAAGACTTGGTCTCCCTTTTGTGTGGCAGAGCTTTAAGTTAAGGGCAATGCTATGCCTAAAGTAGGAAGAAAAATACTAAATTTGGCAAATTTTCCAGTTTCATAGATATATGGCAAAAATTTAAGTATTGTAATTGCTATGTAATGTCTCAAAATCCACTCCTAATGTGAATGGTATAGAGCCACAGCAAATCACAATGCCAAATCACAAAATTTCAATATTTGTGAGATACTTAAGGAAATAACCTTTCCTAGAGTACAAAGACATGATAGATTCTTGTATAAATTTCCTGGTACAATCCAGTATACTTTACTACTATCCATTTTTCATGAGGTCTTTCATTTGAGTATAAGACAATCCCAGGCACAAACATAATGAGAGATAAAAGTGAACATACTCATAACTGTTGCCTAGCAGGGAGTGTTCAAGGTGATGGTATTTATTTATGCAAGAAACTAAGACTTTAAATTCCCAAACATTTTCATGGTCTGGAATGGTGATATGTTTATTTTTTCCTCTATGTTTCCAATAGCACTGAATTTTAGTCCCACAAATAAGATTGGAAGAAATATCTCGATATTATGAGTAAGATTATTCTCTGAAGAATAATTTTGACTGTTTTCTCTTATTCATTAAAAATGACATATCATTTAAAAAATCATTTCGCTGGTAATATAATTAAGTCCCTGGATAATAATCCTTATCCTGTCATTTTTTATTAGTCTTTAGATTTTTTCAAAGTGTGTGTGTATGTATTTATATGTGTGTGTATGTATGTATGTATATGTATGTGCATATGTATATGTGTATTTATGTGTGTGTGTGTATGTGTGTGTATATATATATATATATATGGTATACCAAATATATAGGAAAATATAACCTTCTCACCAACTACCAAATATTGGCCTACCAAATATATATTGATCCTAGTTTATGAAATTCTCAGTTCCTCTATACTGCCCCATCCCCTCAGCCAAATAAAAGTGAACGTAAGTTCTTAGATGACAGTGATCAGGTGTTATTTTCATACTTCTTTTCCCCTTGTTCTCTATAAGGCAATATACAGTGGGCTTGTTGATTCTTCAGTCCAGTATTGATTATATATATTAATGTATGTACATATATATGTGCGTGTGTGTATGTGTATGCATATATATATGTATTTGGTATGCCAAATTATGTATTTGGTATACCAAATTATATATTTGGTATATATTATATATTTTGGTAAATATTATGTATTTGGCATACCAAATATATATATGCATATACACACACACATATATACACACACACACACGCTTTGGAAAATCTAATGACTAATAAAAAAGGACAAGATAAAATATAATATATATATGGTATATTAAATCCTTTTATTTTGGTATGTGTTTAATATGATTCCATATGTATCATCATATAGTCAAGTAGGCGTTTGTGGATTTATTAAAATATATCCTTCAAGGAAAATATAGAACATTTGAGCTAAAGGTGAAAAATTGAGAAATGCATTTATGGAGCAGAAGCCCTTACTGAGCACTGTTTTCAATATTTTAAGGAGTTAGGAAAAAACGGTGAAATACTGATGGCCTTGTCCAAGTAATTTACAAGTAGAAATGAGAGGGTCATGGTCACTTGCAGTGTTTATGAAAAACAAAAATACCAAAGATAGTGGGACAAGTATACAACTAACTAACCCTCTCTCCAACTACTATATATAGTCAGATTTGCTGAGCTTTCTGGGAGGGGACCCTGTGGGACTATAATAGAAAGGTCATGGAGAGGAGGTGAGTGTTAAGCAGAGTTTTCTCAGGGGTTATGTAACAAAACCAAAACAAAATGAAACAGTTAACCAAGAATCTAGTTTTCACATAAATTAACTGCATTTGGCATTGATACATACTGTTTTGGGAATATTTGTTTTGGTGACAAATTTGGTGTTCTGTTAAAAAAAAGTTAATAAAAGAATCTAATAGGAATTTTAACACAGATGCCACAATATTTAATACTAAATGGCTTTGATTGATTAATCTCTTTTTATTATTGAATCGTAACATTGAACTCTGATATCTAAATTATTCTTACATATAGTTTAGCTCTTAGATTTCAGTGTATGCCCTATACACATTGTCTTAAAATGTTTTGTAGAGTATCTTTTAAAACTAATTCTGGTATTTCAATTGTTTATGTTATATAATCTTGAATGAAAAGTGTCAATATATATTTGTCATGTGTCGATAATTTGTTTTAAGATATTTTGTAATTGAGAAAATAATTCTATAGGCAATTAAAAAATCTGGAAAGCAAAATATTCTGCAAAAAATACTGTGTTTAAAAATATTCTGATGTTAGCTGAGTTGAGTTTTGCATCCAGTTTACATCACTATCATTATTATTTTAAAAATCAAGTGTGGCTGTTCAACTCAGCAGAAGAAAAAATGGTTTTTGTTTGATGAGGTACGTTTTATTGTCAGACTAAAATATCTGACCTGATGCAAATTTATACTTTTTTGCTGCTAAAAGCAATGGGCTGATCTAGTCACACACCCAACAATAAAATAACACCCAGCTTTAAATATTTTGTTTTCTGTAAATGATGCCTGTTCCAGAATATAAGTGTTTCCTCGTAGGTAATTGCAGAAAAAAGTGTAAAAGGAGAACTGTAGGCCGCGCACGGTGGCTTATGCCTGTAATCCCAGCACTGTGGGAGGCTGAGGCGGGTGGATCACCTGAGGTCAGGAGTTCAAGACCAGCCTGACCAACATGATGAAACCCCGTCTCTATTAAAAAATACAAAAAATTAGCTGGGTGTGGTGGTGCGCGCCTGTAATCCCAGCTACTCGGAAAGCTGAGGCAGAAGAATCGTTTGAACCCGGGAGGCAGAGGTTGCAATGAGCCGAGATCGCGCCATTGCACTGAGGCCTGGGCAACAAGAGCAAAACTCCGTTTCAAAAAACAAAAAACAAACAAACAGAAAAACACACTGTGATAATCCTGTGACTATGGCTTTATAATAGCTCTTTTTTTTTTTTTTTTTTTTTTAGATGGAGTCTCACTCTGTCGCCCAGGCTGGAGTGCAGTGGCGCGATCTCAGCTCACTGCAAGCTCCGCCTCCCAGGTTCACACCATTCTCCTGCGTCAGCCTCCCGAGTAGCTGGGACTACAGGTGCCCGCCACCATGCCCAGCTAATTTTTTGTATTTTTAGTAGAGATGGGGTTTCACCGTGTTAGCCAGGATGGTCTCGATCTCCTGACCTCATGATCCGCCCGCCTCGGCCTCCCAAAGTGCTGGGATTACAGGCATGAGCCACCGCGCCCAGCCTGTAATAGCTCTTTTAAAGTAGCTTTCAATCTTTTAAGGTTACAAATCATATACCTAAAGATAGATTCGAACCTAGTTTGTGAAATTCTCAGTTCCTCTGTACTTCCCCATCTCCTCAGGCAAATAAATAAAAAGTGAACGCAAGTTCTTAGATGACAGTGATCAGGTTTTCTTATTTTCATACTTCTCTTCCCTTTGTTCTCTTATAAGGTGATATACAGTGGGTTTTGTTGATTCTTTAGTTCAGTGTTGATTATGTTGTGCACATGTAGGAAGATTATGATCACTGACATTTAAAAAGAAATCTTTCTCAGTTTGCCACTTTATGATGGCATTTAAAAGCCATTCTGTCTGCAGTGAAGCTGCTTATTCATTCAACAACTATTCACTGAGCACCTACTATGTATCAGGCACTCTGCCAGGTCCTAAAATTGCAATATAGAGAAGATAGACATTTTACAGTGGTGAGAGACAGTTTAAGAAGAATTACCCAATTTTTGTTGTTCTTTTTCTTAAGTGTTCCCATTAAGTGCTTAATAAGTTATAAAAAGAGTAATGGTAGTGATTATACAAACATCATCTGAAAGAAATGACATGAAAACTTGTGACAACTTCTAAGAAAATAGTGAGATCATGAGAAAGGATTATTGTGATGAACAAGTATAATTTTTTTCTCTGTATGACAAAAAAAATTTTTGTGTTGTATACATGGTAGTTATACATAACAAGCATGCTTGTATGCTTGTATGACATCTTGTAGCATGTAGCTTTTCTTGCAGGAGGTTGGAAACGTGTCAGGATATATTTCTGGACTCTGCCCTGCTCCTAACTGGAACAATTTGGGTTCTGAGTGGCACTAGCACCCTCCCATTCAAACGTGAGTAATCAAGAACTGTAATGAAACTTGGAGGAATAGTGAGTATGTGTTAGGCTTCCTGAAGGTGATTACACTGAATGGAACAAATAAAAGTATAGAATGTGGCATTGGGGTACACCCAATAATTTCTCCAACTCCTGTCAGATGTCAACAGACTTATTGCAGGTTTTGCAGTTAACATGTCAGTCTGGTGGTGTCCCATCATCAAGGGGCAGTGACTAGGCGTGCATGGAGTTGGAACTTGCTAGAAGGAGCCCTGGAAATAGTCAAACAGTTGGAAATCAGGAGTACTTCTAAAATCTTGTTTTTGCCATTTTTTAACTGTATAACTTTCAGCAAGTGTTTTGAAGTCCCAGAGGCTCCATTTCTTCTTGTGTAAAATGGAGAGAATACCAGTCTTACAAGTTAAGGCTTTACATAGTGACCTGATGCTTAATAGATAACTTAAGGTGGGTAGGATTTTCAAGGCTGTGGTGCTTTTCCACATGTGACCATTGCCATTTAGCTAACATTTAGTGAGCATTTACTACGCACCAGGTATTGTTTGCAAAGTCACCTGTTTGACTCCTTTAATCCTTAGTAACCGTATGAGGTAGATACTTTACTGCCCTTTCACAAATGAGGACTCTGAGGGCAAGCTAGTTAAGTGACAGAGTCAGAATTTTAATCCATGCAGTTATCGCTGGACTTCTTTCTTAACTGTAATTCTAGATAATGAACTTCCTCTGGCCCCAGTAGGGTAAAAGAGACAAAAGAAAATATTATATAGTATGAAATAACCTCTACATATTAAAAAAGCTCATTTCACTTATTGACACACTAAAAACAATTGAAGTAGGACTGGGCGCGATGGCTCATGCCTGTAATCCCAGCACTTTGGGAGGCCGAGGTGGGGGATTACCTGAGGTCAGGAGTTCGGGATCAGCCTGGCCCACATGGTGAAACCCTGTCTCTACTAAAAATAGAAAAATTAGCCGGGCGTGGTGGTGTGCACCTGTAATCCCAGCTACTCAGGAGGCTGAGGCAGGAGAATCGCTTGAACCTGGGAGGTGGAGGTTGCATTGAGCTGAGATTGCACCCTTGTGCTCCAGCCTGGGTGACAGTGTGAGACTGTCTCAAGAAAAAAAAATGGAAAGAATCATTAGTTTTATCTTTAATTTATGAGTTACTGCTTTCAGTTTTATTAATTTTGATATACAAAATTTTAGTGATTTCCAAGCACATCTTTTAAACTAAGCAGTCTTTCTCATTTTTTGTTTTCTCTTGCTCTATGCTGCTTATGTAGGAGACCTTGAAATTGGATGTGTTTATTGTGCAGTCCACAAAGCCTACATAGGGAAAATAAAATGTCCTTGAAGAGAGGATTAAGCAAGTCAAGAGCCATACATAGTAATCCAACTGTTCAAGAATAGGTATCGTGGTCTTTATGATTGACTTATGATAAAAATCTTCCCTATCCCACTCACCCTATGCTAAATTAATGGTTTTCCTTAGAAGTCTTAGAATAAATTTTTATTCTGTTTTTCTTATTGATTTGAAAAGTTGGGATATTTTTCAAATAAAATATCTATGGACACTTGAGTAAATGGACTCTGGGCTCTTTCTGTTATGAGAGATTTCTGGAGGAAATAGATGAACAAAGAACGTATATTTTAGTTTCCATAAGATTTTTGGTTGCATCTTTCTAAATAGAGTCCATTTTTAATTAAAAAACTTTTGAATTTTGGGTGCTTGCTTTGTGGATTATTTAGATAAGAGTTTATGAGATTTGTAAATCATCATAAGTTTGCAGGACAAAAATTCCCCCACCCCTTATTCCTATACATTACATTCACTGTTTTGGTTTCAAAGACTGATTTTCTTCTTAGATAAGACTATGAATCTCAGTGAGAAAGAAGATGTATGGAAAGATCCAGAAATGACTTCCCTTTCTCTTCCAAAAGACAGCAATCCTCCTTATTATTACTGTTTTTTAATTATGTTAGTATTAGTTGGTAGCAATATTAGTAATAGTAAAAACAACAAAATGTCCCATTCCCCCCATTAATTATTTATTGTAATGATTACAGTTACCCAAGGAACTGGGTATTATCATCAAATAATAGACAAAGAAATTGAGGTTAAGTATATTGAATAACTCTCCAATCAGAAAGCTAATAAGAGGCAGTCAGAATTTCAACCTGTGACTGCCCCTTCCCAGCTCATATTCCCAGCTTCACTCCCACTACTTCTCCAGTAAAACTATTTTTAAAAAAGGGTCTTCTCTGCATCTCCAAGGGTTATAAGCTACGTTTTATAATAATGTGTGTATGAAGCAGAGTTAGAGAACTCTCATGAGATCTCAGTGTAGTCCTACCTACCTACCTAGACAAAGAAATAATTGTATGGTTTTTCTTTTCCTGTCTACCATAAATGTTTCTTCTTTCTAGTTGCTTAGATGTGCATCTGTTTGTCCTACAGACAATGCTCCTCTGTCCCTCAGTGAGCTACAAGCAACAGAGCTTTCTTGAGTGTTCCTGGATGCCAACGCACAACATTTAAACATACTGACTTTATGTATTTGCTCCCTAACATGAGTGTGGATATTTTTCTCTTCCGATTTCATTTCCTTTAAAAAGAGCAGTGACGGCTCAGGCCAAATTAACTTGAGTTCACGCAGCCCTGAGCATGATCAGGATTGCTCTTGCCCTGAAAGAGGAGTCCATTGTCCTCAAGGACATTATGTCAAAGCCCTTAACTGTGAACTTTCAGTCAAGATGCTAGACTTGCCAGTTAGTTACACAGAAACTATTCGGTCCAGGATGGAATGTGGCAGTTAAAACAGAGGAACTTTGATCCCCAAGATAAAGTGGATACAGACACTAGTATGCTTGCATTTTACAACAGTTTTGATTTGCATAGTTTTTCTCAATTTAAATTCCTTCAACCTGTGTCCAGTGAGTGGTGTGATGATACAAATACACAAGCGTTTTGCTAGAAAACCTGTAAGAATGGCTGATGCAAGTCATTCCCCAAGAGCCCCTAGTCCAGAGTTACAGTGATACCCAGTTATTTCAGTTCATTCTCTTTTAAAATGTGTGCTAAATGTTAATCTCTTTAAAAATGTGCGCTAAAATGTGTGCTAAATGTTAATCTCTGGATTTGATATTTATGTGGTTATTTATTTAATCCTTTAACCTTGCCAAACTTAGCCAGAGTAGTTCTAAGATGATAATAACAGTAACAACAGCCACAACATCTAATATTTATTAAACACTTACTATGTGCCTGGGACTGTGTTAAGGGCATTACATAGCATGTTTTATTTAATTCTCACAACTAACTTATGTGGAAGCTGTTATAATCATGGAAAGTAAAGTTCTGAGACAAAGGGAGAGCCAGTCATGACCGAAGTTCATACAACAGTGGTTAAAAGGAGGAACAAGTATTTGAACCCAGGTGTTCAGGTCTGAAGCCCTGCAGGAGGAACTCACCTGGCTGTCGGGCCTAATTCAGAAACTCATTAGTCTGGTAGCTTTGGGCAAGTCGCCCTCCTTCAGGAACCTGTTTCCTGATCTGTACAAAGGACAACTACTCTTGCCGTCCTGATCACATTGTTAAGAAGACCAAATAAGAAAGGCACATTAAAAAAGTACACTTTTAAGAAATACGCAAATAGATGAGACTGTTTTAATGACCTTAGAACACTCTAAAGACTATGTTTATCGACTGTCATTTCTGTGAGTAATCACATTAGAAAGTCACATCACTTTTAATTTGGACTTCTGCAAAGAGGTCCACTATGTGTAATATAACATTATTATAATTTTCACATCTCTACTATTACTGATTGTACAAATAATTTTGTATATTAGAAGAAAAGTCATTAAACACAATACAATTTTTTATCTGACAACATCATGCTTTAATAATATTTATGGGATATTTATTGCCCTCTTGATATTGCTTGGTACCACTTTAGTAGGGGAGGAGAAGACTGTCTTTTACAAAAAGAAATGAATGCAGCGTTTCTGTCTGTAGCAAATAAAATGAGGTAAATAGTTGAATGGTTATTGAAAAAATGTTATCGGTGTAAGGGAATGGTTTAAATATTTAAAAATTGCCCTCCAAATAATGTAACTTCAATCCAATTTATATAGTAGCAGAAGTTTTTGTACTGAATCAAATTTCTGCAATTCTTCTTGCCCCCTGAGTAGATAGAGCTGCAGAATAGAATATTTTTAGAATGAACACTTACCACAAAGTTTTTCCTTTAAAGTTTACATTGGTTTTTTGAAATATAATGAGATTTTTTTTAAGTACAGTTATTTGACCCATGCAGCATACATTTTTTATTCCTCTGGGCATTTATAAATACGTGATTTAGTCATTCTTATGTTCACTGAATTAATTTCCCTAAAAAAAACAGGTGTGGGGTGTGCACGTGTGTGTGTATGCATGTGAACGTGTGAGAATGCAGCCTAAGGATTATAATCATTTAGTCAAGGTCATAAGTGACCTGATGTGCCCTGGAGCATGCTGTTTATAATTGCTGTGGTTAGTTTTCCTTCTCATTGTTTTTACCTATAATGTCAAAACACAATTATATGGAGTTGGTATGTTCACTAATAGCAGTTTATCTCTGCATGGTTTATAGACAGAGTCAAAAGCCAACAACTGTAATTACATCCATGTTTCTAACTTAGCAGCAAGCTAGAAAAGTGTGGTTGAAGTATGCTGTGGATATAGTGCAGCCAGTAGGAATTATAGGGTAAAGTCATTTCTCTACATTCTTTTGGTTTTACGATAATTGTTACTTAAATTTTGTTTTCTGGATTTTACCACTGTCTGTTGTGTTTATATGACCACATAAAGAGTGGTTGAGTTACGTGTCTCTCCAATCTATTTTTCTACTCCTTGCCTTCCTTTATAAATGTACTAGTTCTCCTTTCACTTTCTTCTGACTCAGCAGACAGTACATTACAGTTAATAGTTTTCTGAAGCAGCCTGATATTCATGCTCTATGGAACCCATAAGACTTCTATTATTTGCATTATATGTTTAATTGGATAATTATGGGAACCATGTTGAACTGTTAACAACTGTCAAGCCTTTGATTAATCTTTTGAATGTTCATTGGCATGGTTCAAGTTAGCAACTACAATACAGATTTTAGGTTTTTATTTTTGCTGCTCTCACAACCATTTGAGAGGGTAAAAATGATTTTTCTAGAAAAATATAATTTCCCATTTTGGCTCACTGTACATATTGTGGCACAAAGAGCTATGTAACTTATGTAATGCCATAATTTCCTTTGCATATGAAGTATTGTAGTTTAATGAATCTCCAGAAAATTAGAAGAAAGTCTTATTTTTTAAATGATCACAACTGTATAACATATAAAAGAATCCTAGTCTTCCTCCAAGGAAACCAGTTATCAGTTGAGTCTGTAGTCTCCCTGGCCGCCTTCTATACCCGAGGATTCTTTTCCTTATTTTACTACTCATAAAATAGTAAATTTCATTATTTACAAAACAGGTGCATCCTCCAAGGAACCACAGACACCTCCTATGCACCCACACTGAGCTGTCTTCTGAGTCCCACCTTGCCTAATGTTGTCTCCTGTAGAAGTGGAATTCCCTGGGAGCTACTTGCTACAGGGGGAGACTAGTCAATGAATTGCCTTATTCTTTTAAGGTGTGTTATAAATTGAATACTGACCACAGAAGCACTAATCTGATAGAAAATACTGTCTCTAATCTAGTTTTAAAATAAGTAAAGTGTGAGTTTAGGGTTAGAGAAGATTGAGGTATTTCAAAAATGATTAGGATAGGTCTTACTTGGTAAGGCAACATTTAAGTAAAGGCTTGAAGGGGGTGGTGAATATAGATACTCTTTTAAACACTTGAATGTGTGTGTGTGTGTGTGTGTGTGTGTGTGTTTGTGTATTTTCATCTATTCCTTACTTCAGCCCCATGAGGCAAGATCTATTAGTATCACCTCTGTACATGTGAGGGAACCAAAGAACAGAAAGATTATGCCCAGGGTCACACAACTAGCAAGTGGTGGAATCAGCCTTTGGACACAGGCATTTTGTTAAACTATTATTTTAGATCAGCCCCTAAGCTGGCTTAGTGAGGCTAATCCAGGATAGGACTAACCTCCTTAGCAGACTTTGTAGTAAACTAGATATACAGGACTCAGATTAATTCCTCTTCCTGGGAAATAAAATCCTGGATTCTACCTGTCATTTCCAAAGTGTGTCATTTTGAAGTACCATCTTGGATCAAGTTAATAAGATTGGAATGGGCACTTCAGCTGCTATCAAAGCAATCCTGCTGGTTGTGTTTTAAGTGTGTTTTGGTGCTTTAATCAAAGCACAAAAGATGTGAGGGAAGGAAAATTGTTTTAGATGAGAAATATGCAAAAGGAATCTAAACATCATTCTTACCTTCTGAGTTCACATCATTATTACAAGACCATTGTTTACATTTGGGAGCTTTATGGTAATTGTACCTTCTACTGAGGTCTGAGATGGCTTCTTCAACCAGTTCATAATAAGATAAGGAACCAGAGATGAAGAGTGTGAAAGGAGCGTGCAGAAGGAGCAAATACAGACTAGCAGCAGTACATGTTGTGGCCCATAAATATCCACCCTGGAAAATATGTTAGGTGCTTTGAGTTGTAGATGAGCAATCTAATCCTTCAAATTAGATTTATATTTTATTCTCTGAAGTAAATTATATTGATCTCTGTTGCCTTGAGAGTCTTTCTTTGAAGTCGTGCCTTTTGACCTGCCTTCTCTATGGAGCAGTCTGATCACTGTTAGCCTTAATTTCCCTTTTTGGTGAGGATTTAATAAGGTCTCAATCTTAGGTGGTCAAGTCTTAGGTAAAATGTTTGTGTGAAAGTAGTGGGAAGGGGATACAACTTGGAGAATCTAGTTATTGTTGAAAACAGGATTCAGTTTCCAGGCATGATGTACTTTTTTCATCGTAGTGATTAGTAGATGTAATATCCTCTTATTATCACAGAAAAGGTAAGGGATATGATGGAAAGACTGGGCTTCCGTTTTTGGTTCCATTACCAGTGACTGGGACTTGTGCTTCAGTTTTGCCATCTGTATAATGATGGCATTGTTAACAGTCACTCCTGAGGATAAATTTTGATGACGTGTGTGAAAGGGCTTTGTGAATTGTAGGCACACTCTCTCTGTGTCTGTCTGTCTCTCTGTGTATGCATATATTTGTCTCCCTACCCTCACTAAAATGAAAAATTCCTGAGGATAAGAAACACCTCATTTTTAACACCTGTTTTATAGATAGTACTGATAATGTTTTTATATTGAACCTATTGTGGACTTTTAGCTTAGGTGTTTTAGTGAAAGTGTCTTAAAGTTAGTTAACGCATTTTTTCCCCTCAGTGTGCCTGTAGTTTATAAGTAGGGTAAAGTTCTACTGCTGGAAAATACAATGGACAAGTGACATGGTTAGCTTTGTGCTCTGACTGGAAATATTTTCCCCCAGTTCGTTTTTCAGTTTATCCCAAGAAAGTCACTGCTTCTGAATCATGGTGGGGTTAAAGGTCGAAATTCCCCACAAAACAGTCAATAACATTATACCTTAGTAATGACCCTAACAGGGTTCTGTGCCAGCTTCCAGCCCACATTCATGGTTGATGTTGTACTCACCAAGCTCCAAACCCAAACGTTCTAGGCTCTGCCCGCTCAAGGGCTTGCCTCTTTCCTTTCCTCAGCCATTGAGGCAACCTGAGGGGATACATGGTCTTCCTTCCGTACGCTGTTGCTTTTGATTTCCACATGTTTCAGACCATTGGATGGTCCAGTTTTGGAGGTGCAAAGTAAGACTTTGACTGAACATATGCATCTTGTTAGGAATGTTATGACAAATAACAGCAGCTGTATAAACTAATCTTTCTGTAGCTTCACACAGGGGACTCAATTAACAATGGACCACTGTCAGCATTTGGTCCTTTTTACCTCTTGGTTCCTGTGAACTTTTCTATTGGACATCAGATTACTTTTACCTACCAACAGAAGAACATGTCAAATACTGCAAGTCAACTGCACTTCCCATGGTGATCTGGGGAGGAACTGCCAATTATAATGATTACTGCATTGATTCTAATTAGAAAGACATACTGGTCATCAGGATGGTTGTGACAGTTTGGGATTAATTTTTCCCAACTTAGCACCAAAGCTCATGGTTGTAAGATGCTGGTCTCTGAAGTTTAGAGTGACTACAGCATGAGGCAGGGCGGCAGGGACATAGCTTCCCCCAGAGATCATCACGGGAGACAGAAACATCTTTGTGAGCACTTTGCCATGTAGAAGTCTACTGTTGTGCATGGTAATTTCAAGTCGTGAGAAACAGAAATCTCAAGTGACCTTTTATCTCTTTAGGTAATTTCTATCTGTACCTTTTGTGAGAAAAAAGGAGGGTCCACTGGATATTCAAGTACAATGGGGAACTCAGAAAAGCAGAGTTACAGCCTTAGAGTAAGGATGAGTAAAAGTTCAAGTTCCAGCTTAAATGTACTTGACATTTGAACCCCCTGTTTGAAGCCCTTACTTTAGGTCTATCTGCAGAGGACATCTGAAATTCTTTTGGCTTCTAATCTATGGCAAGTGAACAAGAATGGATGACAAAGGGATATAAAGATAGAGCTCAGACAAGTCGTTGTTAATTCTTTCTTTCACCTACGAGGACTAATGAAAAGCTTAAATTACTAAATTCAGACTAGACCATTGTCGCTACTTGCCAAACAGTACATGCTTGTGCGTCTGTCTAATCCATGTTTGAAAGCCACAAACAGAAGCACATAATTTGGCAAAACACCAAAAACATGCCTCGGCACACTTCTGGAGATTCTTCCAAATGACTTAATGATTCAAAAATTTGTGTGTGTGTGTCTGTGTGTGCGTGCATGTGTGTGCGCGGGTGCACATGCATATTGCCCGGAGATGCTTGGAATAAATTCTGCCAGCAAACCATGTGTATTACACTTGTTTGGAGGATTTGAGGATTTCTTTCAAAATTCTGAATTGTAGAAAGCAAAAGATAAGGCTGTTTCTTGGGCAGTTACTTTCTCTTTTATTTTAAAGATGAGTAAGTAAAAACTTGTTATTTAAAAAAAAATCTCCTCAAAATACAACATGTAAAACATTCTGTCTTTTAAGAAAGTTTAAGCATTCTGTTTGTTTTTGAAATGTGTTTTGAGCTTTTTTTAACAGGTGGATCACAAATAGCAGTTCAGTACAAGAAAAATTCTTCATAGCACCATGAAGAAATTTCCTGAATTGAGAAATTATTCTTTCCTAAGCTTTTTACAGAAGTATTTTTTTCTGGCCTGATTTCTGCTTGATATAGAAAAGATGTACTTTTTAAAAAAGCATGTAATCTGAATTCAGTTTACAATACTTGAAGATATTTAGGTGACTGCATGAAGCTATATTAATAAGACAGATATGGAAAGCAAACAGTCCCTAAGAAACCTTTGGTGTGATCAACTTTCCCTTGCATGAATATTATTTTTAAAGTCAGATACTTTTATGTGTAGTATTTTATTTATATAAATCTTAAACTTCACAAGATAGATATTATTATTCCTCATCTAAAGTTGAGAAAATTAGAGTTCACAGAATTTTACAGTAAGTTACCCAGTATTTCACATGTAGGAAGTGGCAAAAGTAATCTGAAGCCTGAGTCCACAGATAATGCCTTTGGTGTTGTACCTTTCAGTCTTCTCTGAGAAAGGTACATTTGTATTACAATTTATCTTCCTTTCATTCCTTAAATTGCAAACCATATTGCTCTGAAGGTCATTCTATGTAGATTATGTTAATGTCTGCCAATTAGCTGTTTAAGTTATATCTCATAGTTGTAAATTGCAAAGCACCTTTATCTTTTGTTTAAAGTATCTTATTTAATATTTATTTCAATTGGATAAGATACTGTTTCCATTTTACAATTGAGAAAATGGGATTGGGAAGCAACTACCCCAACAGATAGTCTAGATCTGGGGATTAAGAACAGTATCTTTTCCCCAGCTATTTTTCCACTGCATTTTAAATGTTTTAAGTCCAAAGAAAATTTGTGCTTGATTCACCACCTCATACCAAAAAATGGAGTATGGCAAACCTAGACCTTTTTTGCTTAACAAGACGAAAAACCCCTGCAGTACCTAGTCGTGTAATTCTTAGTGAACATCTTCTCATATTTCAGTATAAATTGGTAATTTGTCAAGCTATCCATATATGCTTGAGAGACTCTTCATTTTTGGTTAAGGGTAAGAAAGTTTTTTTTTTTTTTTCCTAGTTTCAAAGTTTTTGGTATACTGGTAGAGTTTTGAACATCAACAACTTTTAGTCTTTTGGCATAATAGGATTAGATAGATCATGGTTACCGAATTCATACAAATGTAAAAGAAAAATAGAGATAGGGAAGTGAGGAAGGAGGGACTTAGTTCTTACTGCTATATTTATCTATTTTTAGTGCCATTTGAAAATTGCTCCAGGAATGTAGCATCTCTTTTCTCCCACAGACGTAGTTTTACATAAGTTTCTTAGTATGCCATATAGGATAGCATTATACTCATGTCCTTTTAGATAAATACTCACAACTAGGAAATTAAGATGCTATGGGTATAAGCCCCTGGGTGTGATAGGGTTTTCACTCATATACACAGATATCATTCTTCAAGGTAATGCTTGTGAATGGGATGACTCGGGAGATGTTAATGAGAGTCTTCCTAGCCTGGCATGATTTCCTAACCATGGCGCCGTGCACTTTTTCTTCCCTGTTTGCCTCAACTGCACTGATACCACTTTATTCTTCTTCTTACTATGACTTTATGATTGATGGTTACGAAAATCCCAGAACTGATATGAATTCAAGTGTGTTCAATGATTAGAGTAGGAGAATGTTGGTTGATAAAGAAGAAATTGACTTTAGTTGAACAGAAAGATATTGAACTCTAAATTACTCATTTAAATATGTGACACAGAGGTAGAATTCGCAGAGGTTAACCCCTTGGAGCACTCAGAGACCATGATCCTGGCCTTGTCCACATAAAACAACTCCCGTCAGAAGGAAGGAGAGCAAGGTCCAGCCATTGCAAACTGAAGCCCATTGAATACACTGGGACATGGGCAAATTAAGAACTTTTACTGGTAGTTCGCCCACTGAATTTTATCATAGATCTTATCAGCTTCATGGTCTATGACTGTTGATTTGACTTTCTCATGAAATAAATTAACTTCAAAACAAAACCCCACTATCTCTTATCTGTTGCCTAAACAATGTTTCCAAAAATTGACTCCTTTACTACAGTTCACTTGGATTTCTTAAGAAATCAGTTAATTTAGCTAATTGGGAAACAGAACTCCACCACCTCTTCTCTGATTCTGAAACAACGTTTCCAAAAGATTGTTATCCTTTAGCGTGCTGTCAGAGCACAGTAGGCCCCAATTTTTAAAAGAGATAATTCTTTGTCTTTAATTTTGTCAATTTTAGCCAAGTTAGACTTAGTTCTTGTGCCTCATATTGGATAGTTGCTCTAGAGAAATGTGATCCCAGGAATGCTGGTGATTTGCTGTTTTAAAATGGTGCTGTGCTTTAGGTTTCTGTTCAAATCTAAGATTTCAGAAGAGTCAGTAACTGCAAATAATCTAAAAGGGGAAGAGTGAAGAATGCTTCTAACTTCCCTTTGAAATGAATAGCTCTGCCAGAGCAGCAGCTATTAGAAAAACAAAAACGACAAAGAAAGCTGCTCAGCCCAGCACACAGAGGTAAATTTACTTACATCAGACTGAAAAATGAGGGCTGGGCTTTGAAAAGACATCCCTTCTGACTAGAGGAAAGCTTGTAATTTTGGCACGGCTGCCGCCCTCCTAAGCCCCTGAGAAATTCTGAAAAACATTACAGAAGACTGTTCTTAATATTAATGGATGTCTTCGTGTGTGTGTGTGTGTGTGTGTGTGTGTGTGTGTGTGTGTGTGTTTAGGCAGGAAGAATGCTAGAGAGAGAAAGGGGTTAGAGCATGAGAGAGAAGAAAAGATTACTTAGGAGGAAGAACTACCAGTGGAAATGTCTACTTTCTGAGAAATAATTTGCATCTGTCATTTTTCACTCTTCAGTAAAGTAGTGGTCAAGATGAGATATAGAGAAGCATTCACCATTTACACTTCAAGTTAGGCTTGCAGTATTGTGGCTCTTTTAACAAGACTTCCAAAAATACCTGTAGATAACATTGCTGACTGATGTGATCTCAAATCTATTATATGACATCAGAGGTGGAAAAAAAGACTGTTTCCCTGTGGCTAATTGTGGTGAGTGTCACATTATCTTGTACTGTAGTGAACAATTTCAGGGGCACCGAAAGCCTACAGCTCTGCCTCTTGGGAGGAGACTTTTCCTTTGCAGCTCAGCTTCAGGAAACGTGAACATTTGTGTTTTCAAGACCACATACCATTGGGAAGGAAGCAGGGGTGGAGATGCGTGCTGAGATTAAGTGGGTATGAGAATCTCTGTACTGTGTATGATCTGGAAACTGCTGAATTTTATGTAGCCCTCTTTCTGGCATGCCTTTAGAATTTTCAAGTCACACTGACCATAATACTGATCCTTGCTAAGGATATTTTTCACAAAATAATTTATTTACTTTTTAGGCGTGGACAGACAAACCTCTGTATAGCATGCCTGACCAGCTTGTCTCTGAGCTGTGTGTCAATGCGTTTGGGGAAACAGAGACAGAATACTGCTGGCAGGTACCCCACAGTCAGATTTATTTGGGATATATAGCTGTTACCTATCATGGTAAATAAATTTAATATATAATTGTGGGAACTAGTTGTTAATAGACAACTTGAAAGTTATTTTGAGAAGGGAGGCATTAACTCCCCACTGCCCCGAGTCTTCCACTCCACCTCAGACACTGGCCCATGTTACCTTAAAGGATACAAGGCCTGTTGTAGTTTGACATGTAGAGTTACACAGGTAATACACAGAGAAGCTCAGTTTCTTTTTGGGGTTGATGAGGGGGAAAGAGACGGAAAATGTACCTGTTAAAAAGAGTGCCTTGATTTGCTGTGGAGTTTAAAGCTGGGAACATGTTTTCCCAGACGAGCAAAAGCTTTGTAGCATTGCTGGCTCGTTAATGAGTGATCTTCTCCCTGGTGTGCCCTGGCTGGGCATATTTTCTTGACTTAGGACTGACACTCTCAATATAATCTTAATTCATTTTTAGTCTAGGCTGACTAAATCTTCTGATTTGGCAAAGCAGACTGTCGGGATTGCCATTGTTATGTTTACTCTGGATTTATATCTTAAGTTGAGGCTAAGTAGCACATTTACATAAATCAACTCAGCGTTAGACTCTAACACAAAATTGTTTTACCGAGAGAAAAGACTAATTGTATTGCTTCCTGAGATTTGCTTTCATAATATATTAAAGCTCAAAGGATTTAAAAATGTAGCATGTTCTGTTTTAAAATTAACTCTAATGTGGGTTTTGCTTTTATAAAAAGATAGAATTTTTTTTTTTTTTTTGCAAGAATTGATTATAGCTGTTGCTACAGTGCTACAGTGGATGACTTCCCTGGAGGTAGAAGATAAAGTGGAGCAGGCTGATGTTATTTAGCAAGAGTCATATGCTTTCATAGAAGGATTTATGTTTTATGAAACTGGCAGCACAAAGACTAGAAAAGAATTTAAAAAGTTCTTTTAATACTAAAGATATTGCAGAAAGATGAAGAGGCTTTAAATTTATAGCTGCAAACATTTTCGGTAGGAGTGTTTTTAAATTATAGCATTTTATGATTCATGCAAATATCATGTTATAATTTATTTCCTTTAAAATAATGGCAAGGAAAAATGTCATGGCTCTGTTGCATGGGTCATCATCCTATTAATTCATGTTCTATTTAAAATAATTTTACCTTTATTAAAATTTACTTGCATTTTAAAATTATGACAAAAAGCCAGATTGAAAAATTGGGAGTAAGATATTTTAAAATACATGTTATAGTCGCAAGTTCCAGAAATATGTGGGGGAAAAAAGAGGTTAGTAGCTATTTTAAGTTTGTTCAAAATGTATAATGAAAACTTGCACCTTTTAATAGTATGAAATATTAGCAAAATATTACTGATCATGAGATATACTGTTACATGTCTGACTTTTAAATGTAATTTTTTAATGGCCACTGGATGGAATTTGCCTTTTAAAAATGCTAGTCTTACGCACTCATGGTTAGGAAATGCAGTAACTTCATGGCAAGTTTTTATTTTTATTTTTAAGGTATTTGTTTGCTAAAGTCATTAGCACCCTTAAAATATTCTTTTGTACCTAAGGACAAAAATTCTCTACCCAGAGTTCTTATGAGTGTTTTTAAGATGGACCAAATGACACAGGGTCACATTCATTGTGGGCAGTGTATTTTGCTCTGTGAAATGGCTTTGTATAGCGTTTTAGTTTTTCTGAATAGATTATTATTCAACCTTACAGTGTTTTCCGTGAGGTTCCCTAATCCTTGACTTTATCTCATTTTGCTCCATGTAACAGCAGTGTGGTTATCTGGCCAACCACCTCATCCCTCTTCATCAGTTTCACTTGGAAAGATAGGAGCCATATTTCCAGTCTCTGCAAGGTGGAAGCATGTGTTTTGTCCAGCTAAGTCTCTTGGTCTGATTTTGTTTCCCGGTCCTAATACATGTTTATTCCTACATGTGACAAATCTGCAGTCGTGTTTTCTTTCTGAGTTATAATGACTCAGATGTCATAATTAATTTGATGAGCAGGTGGGGGTTATTAGCCTTGTGCTTCACTTGCTAATAGCTGCACAGTTTTTCTAAAGTACTCTTTCAACTAAGGAGGCATTTCTTCACATAGAATAAACAGTACAGCACAAAAGCCTCAGTTAGATAACTATCCGTGGGCTTGAAAAGCTGCCAAGCAGATGTTGTTATTGGAGCTGGCCCAGGCGAGATTGGGCCAGGCAGATGCTCATGGGGAGGGGTGTGGGGAGGGAGGAGGAGAAGGGGGAGGAGAAGTAAGAGAGTAGAGGTTAGGGGGAGAGGGGGAGGTTCTATGGGACGCTGGTGCTTTCTTTGCAGGGTTGGGCCAGATTTTGTTGGGGTGGGCGGTCTCTTCTAATGAGCCACCTCCATGGCTATGGCCTCTGGTTGGTCTCTTAAAACATACATACATGAGAATGGGAGTGGGGGTGGAGGAGACCCTCTCTAAATATCCACATGGGAGCGAATCTGAGTGTTCATCCAGCAGCCTGAGACTTCTGGTTTGCATTAGGGCGGCTGTGTGCAATTTTTGAAGGGCCTACGGAGACTCAGCTTCATACCTATCCACATATGTAATGGACATGACTGCCCTGACATTTACCAGAACTCATAGGTTCTGCTTTATTGCTATAAATTGGGTTGTGCAAATTTAGGACAAAATGCTGTTTTGTTTCCTGTCACCTTAATATGTAATTTTTCACTGAGCATTCCCTACTTATTAAAATGTTGCAAAGAAACACCTTTTTAAAATTAAAATCAGTCTTGGAACATGTCAGATTTGTAGGAGGTAAATGTGTGGAAGGTTTAATCTAAGCTGATCTTGTTTCTGTCCTCTGCCTTTTTTTTTTTTTTTTTTTTTTTTGTGATCTAAGGCTTTTTAGAACTCATCTCTCACTCCCCTTCACTAGATTAAATTCTGTAATCTCATTTTTCTTTGAGCTGCTCTCAAGCCAATGGTCTGGGGATTTTATAGCCAAGGGATAATTTTTGATAATGGGCTATTAAAACACTTGCAGCTCCTACCCTGTCTTTCAAATTAGTGTGTGCACAGATTGCCTTTCTGGGGAAAAAGTCTTTCCCTTGGCAATAAGCAACTGATTATGTGCCACAAGCAGTATAAAACCTTCCAGGAATGTTTATACTAAAAACACAGGTAAATACGAGATGATAAATAATAATAGTAACTGTACAGTATGAACAGGAACTCTGCCCAGGATTATTATTATTTTTTTTTACCCTTTGGAGACAAAGTCTTGTTTTCCCTTATTCAGACAGATTTAGTGTGTTCTGACAACAGGGTCATCTAACAGTTTCCTTAACGATGGAAGCACAGTGGCTTGAGACAGCTGTGTAAGGTCACGTAACTTTCATTGTTGTTTATAGTGTGGTTATTAATAGGTTAAAATGAATAACTTGCTGGATGGAGGTCAGGTAGCACCTGTATAAATAATGAATTTGCCTTTCCAAAATATATAATGTAAAATTAATCAATATATGTAGTTTGCCATTTTGTTTTTATTCAGTTCAACTTCCTTGCTGCTCTGTAGTTTTCAGAGGGAGGAGTAAAGTAAAAATTATGAGTTCTGAGAAAGCAAATTTGCTCACTCTAACTCCATTTGAGTGTCACTGCGATTTTGTTAGCATAAGATTGAAGCTAATCTCCTAAAGAGTATATCTGATTCTGTGTCTTAATCATTTTTCACAAGAAAGAAAAATCGGGACATATAGGCATATGTAGAGTAACATAAAGCCACCAGTTGTAGAACTGATGCGATGTGAATTGTACCGAGGGTTGGCATGAATGCTTTTCTTTTTCATGTGTAACATTAGGTTCAGACATATCGTATGTGTGCAGTGCATTGCTGTAATGTATGCAGATGGTAAGAACACATATGTCTCAATACCATTCTCTTACCCTGTGTGCTTTATCACTCAATAGCCTGACAGATGTATATGGGTGAATTCATTCATTGCCCCCTCTGTTGATTGGTAGTACTGTGAAAATGATGTTGTAATTTGGCAAACGAAATCTTGGTCGGGGAGCAGTACTGAAAGTATTGAAGAAATGACACGATTATAGTTTGATCCTTGTACTTAGAACCTTCATCAAATATAAGGTTTTAGGTATTCTGTAATGTTTAAAAAAGAAAGGAAAAAGAGCTAGTTTTACGTATGATGCAGAATTTGAAAAATTTGTCTTTTTATTGGCAAATGCTGATTTAAAAGTCCCTGAATCATTTCAGAATCTGTAGAGAATGAGATGTGGTATTATATGTGATGTCACATTAAAAAGTAAAAGTTCAGTCTGTGGAGAAAGTCTATTAAAATATTTTTAATATAGTAGAGGACCTCGTAACATGAGCCACTGTTAGTAAAAAAAAAGTTTAAAAATGTATATTTACTCATATGTACTAGAACATAAATAATTTTCCTGAAACAAGGGCTACATGAAACAATTGCTAATAAGGCATAGTTAGCGGTAAGTGGAGATTGATACTATCTGTAATTTAATAAATGGTTGTACTGTACCTAGGTCTTCAACTGTTTACAATTGAAACCCAAAGCAGTCACCATCAATGCCTCTTTCGTACTTCTAATTTTGTGGATGTCTAATTCAGTGAACATTTGTTTTGTGCTTACTGCATGTCTAGGAGCATGCTAAAGGTTAGAGAAATATGAAGACCAATGAAGTAATCCCTGTTCTCAAGGAGTTTCTAATCTAATCTAGCAGTGGAAACAGAAACATAAAACTAAGCACCTAATTCATATAAAACAGATAGTAGACAATGCCATATAGATACATAAAAAGAGCTATTGGAGTGCAGAGGAGGCAATTCAGAATTCACAAGAATCCAAAGAAGGTTCTCATGACTCAAGAATTGAGCTTGAAAGATGAGCACCATTTCGTTAGACAAGGTTGTGAGGCATGGGGGTCCTGGAGGCAGGAAACAGCATAAGAAAAGGTAAGTCACTGGGGATGGGGAAAGCATGTTGGTAGTTGGGGGGTCATGAACCATCAGGGCAGGGTGACTAGACTTTAGCCTGTGTAGGCGAAGTGGAGGAGAGTCGTAAGAGTCTAGGCTGAAAGAGTAGGGTTGCTGAGGGCTTCAAATGCCACATTAGAGAGTTTCCAGAGGGTAGATCATCAAGTTTTCAAGCTGTTATATTTAGGTGGTCCTTTAGAAGACAATTCTGACAGCAAAGTGGAGGATGGAGTGAAGGAAGAAAATGGAGTGAAGGGAGGAGGTCGTTTTAAGCCAGGCTTTTAAATTTTCATATAAAATATTACCTTTGTCTTCTCCATATTTTTTGGGTGCAGTATATAACTTTTTTTTTTTTTTTTGAGATGGAATCTTGCTCTGTTGGCCAGGCACGATCTTGGCTCACTGCAACCTCCACCTCCTGGGTTCAGGTGAGTCTCATGTCTCAGCCTCCTGAGTATCAGCTGGGATTACAGGCACCTGCCATCATGCCGGGCTAATTTTTGTATTTTTGTAGAGATGGGGTTTCACCATGTTGGCCAGGCTGGTCTTGAACTCCTGACCTCAGGTGATCTTCCCACCTTGGCCTCCCAAAGTTCTGGGATTACAGGCGTGAGCCACTGCGCCCAGCCCTAAATGTTTAGAACCTAAAACAGGCTACGTATTTATTCATTTGAAAGGTTGTAAAGTTTCAAATGAACACCCGTCATACCACCGATGTTCCTAAGGGCTTTGGATACAGTAGTGTACAAGACAGACATGGTCTCTGCCCTCAGGGAGCTCACTGTCTGTTCACAGGGAACAACAAATGAATTCAACAAATTTATAAGCAAGTCATTTCAGATTGTGTTAAATGCTATGAGAAAACTAATAGAGTCATAGATATACATAGATTAAAGTAAAAATGGGGTATGGGGTATGGGGGTCTTTGTTGGCTAAGGTCTTTTGGGAAGGTCTTTCTGAGGAAATGAAATAGGAAAAGATGAGAATTAACCTAGTTTCCTAGTACTTTCAGTACTCATTTGTGACGTCAGTTATGAATATAGCTTTGGTTAAAAGTCCCTTTGAGGCATTTGCATTTATTGAGATAACCTCAGGGACAGGTTAACCTTTCATAATTATCAGAAAGCTATCTATGAGAGGCATTTTCCTGTATTCCTCTATAGAGTACCTTTGTGGAATCATGATTTAACCTTAGGTTGCCTTCACCGTGAATTAAATCTTTAAAAATATTTTATATATAAAAGATCCATATGCAGATCTTTGCTTTTGTATAAAACTATCTTTTTCCTATTATGTGTTCAGTGTCCCTTATTGAAATCCCCTGCAATATATTTCTCTGAAAAATCCCTTCCAGGAAACAAATTTTCTTTTTCTGATAAGTTGTCATGCCTCTTTTCATCTGATGATGAGAATTGTGCATGCAATCTAGTTTTCTTCTTTGCCCTATATGCTAGAAAGCTCACAGCCCAAAATTTGTTTTCATTTGTCTGTTTTCCCCAGTTCTGATTCTATGAATTTTCTACTGCCTGTCTGCCTTCATCTCTTGGATTCTGCATTTTGTTTTATATTAGTGGATTATTGAAACTTTTGATTAATTAAAGTATTAAGTCATTATTTGTAAAATAAATCAATAAAATCATTCCTCAAATTTGGTGCTTAGGATCTGACCGAGAACAGAAACAACAGGAATGGATAGATTCTGGAGATATTGAGGAAAAAGAACTTGGTGATGATAGATGTAGAGGGTAAGGGAGAGGGAGGACGAGAAGATGACTGCATCACTGGATCAATGCTGAGATGGTCCACAAAAATGAGGCATATAAGAGGAAGAGGAGATCCGAGGGAAGCATGAAGACTTGGGTTTTATTTTATTTTATTGTTTTTTTTTTTGAGACAAGGTCTTGCTCTATTGTCGAGGCTGGGGTACAGTGACACGACCATGGCTCCTTGCAGCCTCCGCCTCCCTGGCTCATGAAATCCTCCTGCCTCAGCCTCCTGAGTAGCTGGAATCACAGGCATGGGACACAATACCCTGCTATTTAAAAATTTTTTTTTTTTGTAGAAATGAGGGTCTCACTATGTTGCACAGGCTGGTCTTGAGCTCCTGGACTCAAGCGACCCTCCTGCCTCAGCCTCTGAAAGTGCTGGGATTACAGGTGTGAGTCACCACAATTGGCTAAGACTTGGATTTTAAATAAGCCATTGATCACATGCCCTGCTGCAATAGCTAGTAGTCAATTAAAAAGAGTGTTTAGAGCACAAGGGAATGGTTATAATTGGGAATGCAGATTTGGGTGTTATTGAAGACTTAGAAGCCAGTGGAGCTGTCAAGGAAGGGATTGCTTCCTGAGGGGATCTGAGGGCTACAGATGGACCCTTGAGAGAGGTCTACAGTGAGTGAGTATGGGAGAGGAACCCACATCTTTCAGCCCTCAGGACCTTTTTACTGTCATCACACCAAACATCCTCTCCCTTTCCCTGACCATCCCATCCTTCAGCTAATTAGTTCTGATTCATTCTTCAGGGCCCATCTGAGACATCTGGTAGTGCAGTAAGTTGACCTCCCCTTGTTGAAGCTGGCTGTTCCCCCTATGGACACTTATAGTACTTTCTACTTCCCTGACATAAGACTGATCACAGAATGCTAGAATTGCTTATTGCTAAATGAACTCCTTCTGTCCACTACACTGCAAACTCATTGAAAAATGTATCTCTAGCATGTAGCTCAATGCTTGATGCATAGGTGATGCTCAATACGTGTTTGTTAAGTGAATAACTGAATTCATCCTAGAAGGGAGAGGAATGCTGTCTCAGAGAGAGGGACATGGTGGTCAACATATTGATGTTCATGGTAGTCAACTTGGGCTGCCATAACAAAATACTATAGACTGTGTTGCTTAAACAACAGAAATTTATTTCCTCACTGGAGGCTGGGAAGTCCAAGATCAAGGCACTGGCAAGGTAGGTTTTATTCTGAGGCTGCTTCTCTTGGCTTATAGATGGCAGCCTTCTCATTGTGTTCTCACATGGCAGAGACAGAGCAAGCAAGCTCTCTGGTGTCTCTTCTGATAAGGACACTAATTCTGTCATATTAGCGCCCCACCCTTATGATGTCATTTAATCTTAATTACCTCCATAAAGGCTTTATCTCCAAATATGAAGGCCTTGTTCTGCCTACATTGGGGTTGGGCTTCAACATGTGAATTTTGGGGGGACATAAACATTCAGTCTGTAGCACCTCCCTTGTAGCTGAGTACTGTTCATCACTTATAGAGAGATAGATAGTCCTAGTTGCAAATAGGATATAATGTCCAATCTACAGTGCTAGATACAACCTTTTCTCCAAATCCTGATCCAAAGAACATTGCCGAGACCTAGATATACCTTTCCCAGATCAATAAATTCGGGTCCAGTAAGTCTTTGGGTTTGTTCTCATGACTGATCTTGCAGAGCGTCTCATGTTGTCCCCTGAATCTCTTTGTACTCACTTAACACTATTGATAATAACCGAATGTGCTTAGGCTGCAGCTTGAAAAGAAATTTCATGAGTAGACGGGTGTCAGGCACAGGAACATGTTAAGAGGGAAGTCACGGAACCTAACTTACCCTAAAGTTAGATTAGGTTATTATCTGCTTGGGTTGCTATCAGTGTGGCTTTGCCTTAGGTTGGGGGATAGCCCAGATTTCCTTTCAAGTTCCTTATTGGCTTTAACATTCTCTGATTGGAACTTAAAAATGGTATTTTCCAGACTGTTTGAAATCCTTTTCTTTTCTACGTTCTAGAAATAGAGTCTGTTGAAAATAAGAACAGATCCAGGAAAGAAGTATGTACTTAATATTGTAGGGGACATATAGCAGATCAGATCCTTTGAATGGTTAATGCAAATTTTTGTCTTACTGTAATCTGGGTAATCTTCAGGTAGATGAAAATTCATCATTGAGTGTTTTTACTTTTCTAGAGAAACCACAGTAATATGTCTTTTTCTCACCTAAATGCTCTTAAATGCACAGAGTAGGGGTTTCTTTGTTTTCTATTTTTATAATAGTATCTTCCTTTAGTCAGTTTCTTTATTCCTAGAACATTATTTATTGGGCACATACTTTTGAATTAAAAAACAAATGACCTAAATATAGAAATAACCTTCCATGGGGAAAAGAATGGTTGTTGACTGGGCAGGTGAAGTAAGGCCCGGAGTGGGTATTGAACCGCCTCTCTTAGTAACAGAGAGGAAGGAAAAATAAAATTGGACTTTTGAAATACATATCTAGTCTTACTAGGGATATCTATTTGCTTTTCTTTTTTGGTCAATTTTAAATAGTCGTTTCTATATTTCTGTAATATTCACTAGGAAATTTGTTTCCCTGAGGCCGGAAGTCGGGGCTAGAGGCAAAACCTTTGAAGTTTGTCTCCTTTCTTCCTTTGTACATTAAAATAAATCAAAACAAAACTCTAATCCTTTTATTATATTTGACAACCATGGGCAATTGTTCTGCCCTGTCAGTGAAATCACTCTTTCTCATTTAAACTGAGAACTTTTTCAGGGTTGCTTTTTTGCCTCCAGCAAGTTTTAGGAGAGCCATGGACATAACACAGGAGCAATAATAGTTTGTACGAGGGGGATAAGTAACTGCCAGATGCAGAGGACAAACCCTGATATTTGGGTTTCACGGATTACACCATATACTTTCACTTTTATTGAATGGGCCACTTTGTCTGCAGCTCAGTTTTCGTTTTGTTATCCCTAAACTTCAATTCTGAATTTGATAATGTAGGCTCATAACTGTTCTTCATCACAGATGCACACACAAATTATTTGGGTGATTTTGAGTAGTAAAGGTGAAGAATCTAAATGGCAAACCTGTGTATAGCCACTCAGATCCTTCTGAGGTCTCAGTGCTGAATTCCATATGTATACAGGGGTTGAGCCAGGCTTTTGGGAAAGCTGCACCTGAACTCTGTCCACCTCGAATCTTTTTAAAATGAGTTTATGTTTTAATATTTTAAACACAGTCTTTTTCCATAGGTAAATACAGGTACGGAAACAGACTTTTAAAAACAAGAGTACTTAGTTGGTTTTGTTAATGAAGGAGAATGTTGAAAGTGGAACTTCTAGAAGAGTTTTTCTTCATAGGGAAGAACTGAAGGAAACCATTTCTTTATGAACATCCTTGAGTTTGTAACTTTTATGAAAAAAAAAAATCCCCTCATGCTATTCAAATGCCATTGAAACATCTACCTTTAAATAATGCAGTAAGGGAAAAAAAAACCTTGTTTAACAGTAGTTTGTTTTAGAGACTGTACAAATAACAATATCATGTTATAGGTTAAGACAAAAAGCCACAACAACCCACCCTATCAGCCCTTTTCTATTAGGGGGAAGTGAGCCAGATGTTTAAACAATATAGCAGGATATGTGCATGCCGCAGTACTTGGAGACCTTGGGAAAGAAATCATGTCTGCACCCCTAGTGTTTCACAGTTTTAGACCCCTGACCTAGAAACAGTTTAAACAGATGTTTAGTTCAAGGGATTTATGTCGACATTGAATTTTTTTTCCTTTGGAAGTGGCTGCCTCTAAAATGGGAGCCTTTTACTAGAAAAAGGACCAGAGAAACAACTACATCTCAGAACTTTCCAGTTTCATGTTGAAACTGTTCTGGTGCAGCAGGAACAACAACAACAAAAAACAAACAAAAAAACAAACAGCTGCCTTACCAGTGACTCTTGATGTGTATGAACATCTTTTCTTTCTCCGCTCTCGGTTCTGTCTATAGTAAGTTAGGATTTTCAACAGTGACAGAGTTTACGAAAGGAGAAAGCATCTCAGAAAACCCTAGCCATTATAAGCCAGCATAAATTGTGGCTCCTCTTCCTTGTCTCATTTCTAACCCTCTTTTCCAGCCTCCTGCCCACCACAATCCCATTGCGCTCCTTCTTCCAGAAATGATTCTTCTCACTTTAATCCTGGTGTGGGGAGTTCATTCCATAATTTGGATCAGTCAAAAATGATACATTACATCATAGCTGCCTTTATGAACGTGTTTATTTCATATCTGAAATGTTTTCATGTGCATTTGCTCTGCTTTGACTTGCAGAAGGAGAAAGAAAGTAGTTTTACTGGAGGCAAAACAGCCACCTGTGAAAACTAATTGCGTAGGTAGAGGTTTGATGGTATCTCTGGGAGGGATCCAGCAGGAAGAAAGTAAATGTTCTTAATCTACAAGGAAATCACCTGTATGCCAAACTGACCCTCACAATCAAAGCCAGGTTTGAAATATCCCATCAAAGAGGTGGCCTGTGTTTAGGAGCCTGGAGTGAGAAGGGCAGCAAGAGGGAGGAGTCATGGTGAGGGCCGGTGCAGTGCATCTTAGTGCCCTGTGTAGATAAGTGAAAAGTGACTAACATGATAGTGTCAGGGCTCAGAAACTGATACCCCAAAATGTGGCACTTTGACATGCTGAGCTGAAGAAGCAGCCTTAGGTCTCTCTGACACTGTACCCCCTCCACCTCCTGCCTTGCAATCCTCTGTCTCTCCCAAGCAAAGGAGGAAGTTGTTCCCTGAAGTTCCCTTATCTGCCTCAAGTTCGGATGCACCAAAGAATAAAACAATTATCTCTGGTTCCTTCCCCGAATTTCCATTAACTGAGCTCATGTCACGTAAAGAAACACTGAAGCCTGTCAACACATCTGGACAGACATTTGTCACAAACCATTGTCTGCTGTGTGTGCCTAGTGACTTTGTCGCAGGCCACTTTAAGTTCATTAAGTTCCCCTAAAAATCATTTACTGCCCCCTTAATACCATCCAAACTTCCCCATCTCCCATTCCTCTAAGAAGGAGGATATATAAGCATCTGTACCCCATTGGGATATGGGGCAGTCATCCCTGGATTCTCTCCTTTGCACACTAATAAATTTATATGCCATTTCTCCTCTTAATCTGCCTTTTGTGAGTTATTTTTCACCAAACTTTTAGAGAGCAAAGGGGACGTTTTCCCTTGGCCCCTACAATAGACTCAACTACGCTGCCTTATTACGGGCTGAAATGTGATACGAATGGTATATATTATCTTCAAACAGAAGATTTGAGATGTGACTGCTTTTGAGTTTCTTCTTTCTTCCTTTTCATCAAGTTTCCCTTTTCAGTCTTTTTTTTTTTTTTTTTTTTTTTTTGAGACAGAGTCTTGCTCTATTGCCCAGGCTGGGGTGCAGTGGTGTGATCTTGGCTCACTGCAACCTCCACCTCCCGGATTCAAGTGATTCTCCTGCCTCAGCCACCCGAGTAGCTGGGATTACAGGTGCCTGCCACCACACCCAGCTAATTTTTGGATTTTTAGTAGAGACAGGGTTTCACCATGGTGACCAGGCTGGTCTCAAATTCCTGACATCAGGTAATCTGCCTGCCTCGGCCTCCCAAAGTGCTGGGATTATAGGCGTGAGCCACTGTGCCCGGCCCCTTTTCAGTCTTAAATGCTGTCGTCTTGACTTTTTTCCTCCTCCTTTCCTGGATTCCACCAATTTAGTATACCTATATGTTTCTTGCTATTAAAAAGCTAAGACATATTGTGATGGAGAGGCAAGAACCAATGATGTGGCTACCTTTTGCCACCATCTGTGTAGTTCCCTGAACTGAGTGCCTTCAAATTCAGAAAAAGCAGGTCCTTTGGGCCAATCCATGCTGCATATAGGCCAATAAGCATGTTGCTTTGCCTGAACCAACTATAGAAGACAGATCTGTGATTGGTTGTCAAGATGGTAGGATCTGAGCTATCCTGCAAGATTCTACATTTTGTTTGTCACTCTAGGTAGACAATGGCTTGGTCTTTTGTTTGTACCTCTAGGTAGACAATGGCCAGTTCAGATATGCTCGACCGGTACACCTCCATGTTGCCTTAGCTGTGCGTATATCTGCATGCAGGTAACTCTCCTAAATGGCTGTCTTCCATGGGAAATCAAAACTGTAGAGGAGGGAAAAGTTCCTATTATTTGAAGCACCATGAGATTTAGGGAATAGTTAGACAATCCTTCCTGGAGTCCAACAAAAGTAAATCTTTAGAAAGTGACAAACGAGTTTCACACAAGCTACATAAACCAAGTAAGAACATGAATTAAAAGGATATTTACATGACTGAAAAGCATTTTTGTTTGGAAGACTTTGGTCACATTTCATAGTGTCGTCGGTGAGTCATAGCGAGTGCTTGGATTGGGCCTCTGCATTTATACATATTCAGCCTCTGCATTACAGATATTGAGCCATCCTGGGGTGGATGAGGAGATCAGAGGCTCTCTCAGAACTACAGTGAGCTTCAGTTATCACTGACTGGAAAGAAACTAGATCCATTCTCTGAAGTCAATGCGCCTCACTTTTCTTAGTGCACTTGGACTCTTCTCTACCTGTTCTCACCCCAGTGTCTTGTAGTTCTTTCAGGACCCAGCAATTCTACTCGGCACCTGTTAATAAAAGTGCTTCCTCCAGACCCTCACAGAAGGCAAACTTGTACCACCACGAATCCATCTTCAGGTTGTATTGGAGGCCTACTTCTCAAATTAAGCCCCAGTCAACTAAAATATCTGTTTTTCACCAATAGCTTTTGTTTTGTTTTGTTTTGTTTCGTTTTGTTTTTGAAATGGAGTCTCACTCTGTTGCCCAGGCTGGAGTGCAGTGGTGCTGTCTCAGCCCACTGCAACCTCTGCCTCCCAGGTTCAAGTGATTCTCGTGCCTCAGCCTCCTGAGTGGCTGGGATTACAAGTGCCCACCACCATGCCGGCTAATTTTTTTTTGTATTTTTACTAGAGACAGGATTTCACCATGTTTCCCACGCTGGTCTCAAACTCCTGACCTCAAGTGATCCGCCTGCCTTTCCCTCCCAAAGTGCTGGGATTACAGGCGTGAGCCACCGCGCCCGGCCACCAATACCTTTTAAACAGAGGATCCTACCAACATCAATGTACGGCAGTACCCCTGGACCTGTGTTTCCGGAGCTTAAGCCCCATGGGCCCATGCTTATGTGAAAAACTTCTCCCTCTTCATACCCAAGACTCAGCCATAGGATCTTTTGCTCAAGTAGAATCCACAGTCAAGTCCAGTTTATTTCTATGATGCTTAGGAACTTAGACCATTTTGATATGTAGCAGGTCTTTGACATTTATGAAAGATTTGTCCAGAGATAATGATGAGTTTCCAAATTTATAGGTAGCTCTTTGGAGTATAATTTCTTTCCTAGACATCTGTATTCTTCCAAGAACCATCACTTCCTTAGGCCTTTTCACTTTCTCTTCACTTTCGTCACCATCACAAGCAACTGACTTCTTTTTCAGTGCTCTTTTATTTTTAAAACAAAGAAATGTTATCACTTCATGAGCTTTGTATGTAACAATGAATGAGATGTGAATGTTGAATAGTTGGCAGGGTTCACTCAATACCTAAGAGATTCTCACGAGCCTTATGTGCCTATGATTCAGATTTGTCTTAAGGCAAAACCACAAATTCGATTATACCACTCCCCCTCTCCCCGTAGAACTATTATTAATATTTCATGGACCTTAGAACATGGTTTGAGGAGCACTGGTATGGGATATGAGCCTCCAAATGAAGCCAGATCCTAGAAAGAAGGCATAGTAACCAGAGCCCTGGACTGTGTGTTTGTTAGTCCTGGGGCTTAGTTTCAAGTTGAGCAAGTGTGTTGTGTGCATGTATACATGCGTGTTTATGTATTTTGTTTTTATAATGTTTCTATGCAACATGCTTTAAAAAGGAATGATATCCTTACTAACTTGATTTATGAAGATAGGATGTAAAACTTTTAAAAGCAAGTGTTTTGGAAATGGGGTATCATGGAAAAGTAAACAGTTGAAATAATGGGACTATTTCTCAGAGTGGTTGCATAGTTCATACTGAACCTTCAGCAAAATCTTATTTGGAATGGCTTCTACTGTAAAACACCTAGGAGCAAACTTCAAAATACTATATGTTGTTGGCAGCAGCAGAAAGAATTCACAGGGAATGTAGTAGTGCAACGTCATCTGTCTTTGTTCAAAAAAGTTTATAAGATAGTCCTGTTCCACTGTCTTGCCCCATGGCAGAAGAAGTTCTGGCTGGGAGAGCAGGCCCGGAAAGGCAGCACAGGGCCACATACTCCAGATGTGTAGAAATGTTCCCAGATACTTAGACAACATGCTGTTCTCACCCACCAGCAAAGTTCTTTGACTGGAAGGGCTGAATTATTCAGCATAATCCTGAAAGCATTGTTCCCTTACTAATAAGTATCCAAGGTTAAACAGCCTATTGGTTAAATTGCATGTTGGAATAAATTGCCCTGTTAGATCAGAGCAGTTATAAAACTGTGGTAGATCTGAATGAATGTTCTCAGTGGTGATAAGCAGTACCTTTGCTTCTATTAAATTCATGTTCTAATATGAGTCATCAAAAGGTTCTTTTATGCTAACTATGTTCATAAAAGAACACTCAATGTTTGACCACCACAAGACAGCTACAGCCACTGAAAACATAAATATGGGAGAAGTCCACACTGCTCGGACAGTTCAGTAAATTGTATTATTTAAACAAAATCTATTTATGGGAGATACTGAGATACTGATATAATGCTTTAAGAAAACCTTGTCCCTTTAAAAATCTCATTTTTTCTTTGGCATGATAACAAATAATTCTGCTTGCTTATATTAATAAATTCAATGACAAGGAAACCATAGCTGGCGCATTATTGGCCTTAGTCTTGGAATTATGTTTCTTTCTTTCTTTCTTTCTTTTTTTTGAGATGGAGTCTCTCTCTGTCGCTCAGGCTAAAGTGCTGTGAAGCGATCTCGGCACACCGCAACCTCTGCCCCCCCGGTTCAAACGATTCTCCTGCCTCAGCCTCCCAAGTGGCTGGGATTACAGGTGCCTGCAACCATGCCCGGCTAATTTTTTGTATTTTTAGAAGTGACAGGGTTTCGCCATGTTGGCCAGGCTGGTCTCAAACTCCCAACCTCAGGTGATCCACCCACCTTGGCCTCCCAAAGTGCTGGCATTACAGGTGTGAGCCATGGCACCTGGCCAGAATTATCCTTCTATTACTGAAAGATTTTTGAGGTTTTCTCTCTTGTTCATTCAGCACTGAGCTAGGCATTGAGAATGCTGGGTTTTGCTGGTCCTGGGGAGTTCACAGTCTAATATCCAGCTTGTAGAAGAGTGACTTTCAGTCTTTCACAGTTTTATTCAGCTGTGCAGTAGCTGTAATAAGGCACAGCTGTCACCTTGTGTGCACCATGTTCTAGGACTATACTCAGTTTTATATATGTATATCTCATTTGATATTCAGAGTAACCTCGTACTTCCCCTCATTTTATAGGTCAGGAACCTGAGCCTCTGTGTTAACTAACTTAACCAAGGCTAAACAGTTAGTAGGTGTCAAAGTCAGCTTTAGAACCAAGACAGTCTGGCTTTAAAGCCTTGGGTGCTAAACCTTTAGGCAATACTGCCTAATACATAAAAGTGACGGTGTTTTTGATACTATGTGGGCCCTTCTTGTGCTCTAGGCCATGGAAAGGCATCTTGGCTCTCACCTCTGCTTAGTTCTGGGGTAGCAGAGCATAATCTCATCAGAACTGGGGTAGTGACAAAGCCAGGTCAAACTAAGCCATGGAAGCTTAGTTCCTGGTTCTATTTCAAAGGCAGGAGTCAGGAAGTTAACAGCCTCAGGATGCTGTGCTGTCTCTTCAAGTTCTGCAGAGGACCTCTGGAACTGGTGCATTGTTGGAGCAGATCACCCTGCTCAGCTCCCTCTCACCCTTGTCACCCAATGGTCTTGTCACTTTGGGTCCAGTTTTATGAGCTCACAGTGATTAAGTAACTGTGATTCTCATGGTTCTGAGACTCTGACTGCCAAACAAGCTAGTGTTTCTGAAATATTTTAATGGTCTGGCATATTCACTTTCCTTTTTGGAAGTTAGTGGATTGGCGGCTAGAATATGAATATTATATTTCACTCCTCTTCCTTTTTTTCTCTATCTTCCAATTAGTCTTTCTCTGCTTTCTGATTTTTCTTCTGTCTCATCCCACTTATATGTTTTCTTTTTTATGGTTAGCAGTGAAATTGGTCTAAAGAGAAAACTTTTGTTTGTAAGGAGGGGTTCTTGTCTAGGTAAAAGTTTTTGGAAAATTATTTCGAAATATGCAGAATGAATATATAATTAATAAATTTTTTTCTTAGAAACATAGTTTCCCTGTAACCATGTTTTGGTATGGAATGAAAGATGAAACTGAGATTAGTAAGGCAAAAATGCAGTAAGACCTCCCTCACCCTGAAATTCAACCTCTCTGGAATTTGATTAGTGTTTTTGTTGGTTTTACATATGAGTATTGTTAGAGGGAGAGGCTTCTAGAAAAAAGGGGTCAAAATGAATATTTTTGGTAAGCAGAAGCTGCATAAAATGTCTCATCTTTATACTCATAATAGTCCTGTGGGGGCAGGCACCATTAGTAGCTTCCCTTTGCACATGAGGGAGAATTAAGGGACTTCTCGAGATCACACAGCTAATAGGTGGTGGATTTAAACTAGGTAGCTTGAGTACAGTGTTTTGTATTTCACTAATACTATGCTAGCATAGTGTTTTGCACTTCAGTAATACTATGCGAGCATAGTGTGTGGATTCTGGAGTTAACTTGAGCAGGACAGGGTTGAATTCAATGTTTTCCAAAGGCATTCAGGCTATTTGATCATTTCTCTTATATGTGATTCTCACAGTAAGTTGAGTGCTTCACAAAACACACCAAGACTCATCGCTGAGCTGGATTGTTAAAAGGTAATTTATAGTGACCTTGTGAGAGTCTAAACACTCCAAGTATTTCATCAATAAAAGTGAATAATAACGTTTATTATCTTTTTTTAAGGATGTTAGGAGGGTTAATCTGTCACTACCTGTAGAGGAATTTATATAAACTGAAGCATGTCCGTGTCCATATTATATTAGAACTAATTCTTACCAGCCCATATCTGGTCATCAGTATGCCCTGGATTTTTATAGCATGTTTGGTTAATATAAAGTTTATCATCCCCTCAGTCATTGACCATACATCCATTTCATGAGAATTGTAAAACAAGGTAAAGTCAGATGCTCACAGTCATTGATATGTACTGTAGTTGAGATTTAATCCCCAGGTGATCTTACATTAAGGAAATGTCAGTAATCTGTTAGAGACACAAGTTCAACAAATTCAGCAAGATTCTTTTACAGTTGCAGAATCAAAAAGTGTCCAAGTGTTAACTCCTCATGGTTTAGCCAACTTTCTTTCTCTTTCTTTCTTTCTTTCTTTCTTTCTTTCTTTCTTTCTTTCTTTCTTTCTTTCTTTCTTTCTTTCTCTCTCTCTTTTTCTTTCTTTCTTTTTCTTTCTTTCCCTTCCTTCCTTCCTTCCTTCCTTCCTTCCTTCCTTCCTTCCTTCCTTCTTTCTTTCTTTCTTTTTTTTGAGTCAGGGTTTCACCTTGTCATCCTTGTTGGAGTTCAGTGGTGTGATCATAGCTCACTGCAGCCTCGAACTCCTGGGCTCAAGTGATTCTCCAACTTTAGCCTCCCAAGAAACTGGGACTACAGGTGTATGCCACCACACCTGGCTATTTTTATTTTTATTTTGAAGAGATGGGGTCTTGCTATGTTGCCCAGGCTGGTCGTGAATTCCCGTCCTCAAGTGATCTTCCTGCCTTAGCCAAGGTTATTTTGTTTTGAAATTTGGAAGCATGGTTGGCACTTTCATAAGCTAATACTTTAAAGCTTGTAGCTTTAATGTACTTGTCTGAAGTTCATTGAAGAGATCATTATTATTATTTAGCCCTCTAGACCTTGCTTGTTAATGCACATATATGCACATGCATAGATTCACACACACACAGAATCCCAACTACAAAGCATTTTCCAGAAGTCTTATTCAAATAAAGAGGTAAATGGCTCTGCTCTTGGCGAGACCCTAATAAGCATGTGATAATTACATTATTTATCTCAGGAACCTGTGTATCTTTATTTATTTATTTATTTATTTATTTATTTATTTATTTATTTTGAGACAGAGTCTCGCTGTCGCCCAGGCTGGAGTGCAGTGTCGCGATCTCGGCTCACTGCAGGCTCCGCCCCCTGGGGTTCACGCCATTCTCCTGCCTCAGCCTCCCGAGTAGCTGGGACTACAGGTGCCCGCCACCTCGCCCGGCTAATTTTTTTTGTGTGTATTTTTAGTAGAGATGGGGTTTCACCATGTTAGCCATGATGGTCTCGATCTCCTGACCTCGTGATCCGCCCGCCTCGGCCTCCCAAAGTGCTGGGATTACAGGCGTGAGCCACCGCGCCCGGCAAACCTGTATATCATTATAAACACTAATATTACAGCAGATGAGCTTTTGGATCAGCGGGGGCCTTTGAGCAGCTATTAGAGAACCAATGCACGGGAGTACTGTAAAATAAATTAGCCTCATCATTTCACTTCAAATCAGCAAACGATTATTGAGTGCACATCCCTGAAGATGCGTGTCTCCATGCTTACGTGCTTATGTCTGGTAGAGGGATAAGATCAGTAAGTAACGCAAGCCCATATCAAGTCAGTCTTTAAGAGAAGTACTGTATAAATGTGAAACTACTGAGATGCAGTGGAGGAGCTCATATCTGGTTCTAGGGGAGGAGGGAGCATCTTATGGAGAAATGCTGTTTTGTTTTGTTTTTTTGAGACAGTGTCACTCTGTTGCCCAGGCTGGAGTGCAGTGGTGTGATCATGGCTTGCTGCAACCTCTGCCTCCCAGGTTCAAGCGATTCTTATGCCTCAGACACTTGGGTAGCTGGGACTACAGGCGTGTGCCATCACGCCTGGCTAATTTTTGTATTTTTAGTAGAACGGGTTTTCGCCATGTTGGCCAGGCTAGTCTCCAACTACTGGCCTCAAGTTATCTGCTTGCCTCAGCCTCCCAAAGTGCTGGGATTACAGGCGTGAGCTACCACGCCTGGCCTGAGAAATGATGTTTTTAACTGACTTTAAAAGATGGGTTTTGTCAAGTGTTGGGGAGGCAGGAGAACAGCATGAGCAAAAGTCAAAGGGCAGGAAAATGTACAAGAAGTTATCCAGTGTAGCTAGAATACAAGACCCATGATGTGCTGGAGGCCACATGAAAAAAATAGAGATTACTTCATGGAGAGCCATGAATGTTGACTTGAGAGAGTTTTACTTGCTGTAACAATTCCGCAAAGATTCCTTGAGGCAGCACCCAGGTTATTACCTAGTCTCAAAACAGGATTTCTGACAACTTCATTTTAAACATTTTTTTCTTTTTTTTATTAAAAAATTATTTTTAGAAATGGGGTCTCACTATATTGCCCAGAGTGGCCCCTAACTCCTGAGCTTAAGCAATCCTCCCGCCTCAGCCCCCCGAGTAGTTGGGACTACAGGTGTGAGCCACTGTGCTAGGCTAAAACATTTTATTTGTGCATTATTTCTTCATTGCCAAAGGATCGAAATCTCCCTTGCTTTTTTCCTTCTGGGAGTTTTGTGGGCTGTTTTGGTCTGCTTAGAGAAAACCACACACTTACAGGCTATTCTGCCTCTGTACATTTCCAGCCTTCCTTGAAACAATCATCTCGAGAACTGTGAAATTATCCAGCTATAATCTAATTGGTGGTGACTACTTAGTCCCTTTGCACCAGAGAACTTGTATCTAGCAAGTCTCTTTCTTTCAAACATTTGTTAGTTCGTTAAAGACATTACGTTAGCGGTAGGATATGATGCATTTGAGAAGGAAATAAAAGACCAGGACAAAAGACATGTTGAATAGTCAAAGATGAGCTGTAACCATCAGGGAACGCTAACTGTAGCACCTGATTTTGATTGAATAACATGATAACATTGGCTTTGAAGTTGTTGCAGATCTGCTTAAACTTTCTTCATGGATGGAATGAATGAAAATTATGAAGGATTGATGTAAAAATAATTGTTTTTGGTCTTTTTTTCTTTGTAGAAACCAACCTGCCTTCCCTCCCTTCCTTCCTTCCTTCCTTCCTTCCTTCCTTCCTTCCTTCCTTCCATCCATCCATCCATCACCAGTCTTTTCTTACTGTACAATTGCCTTGACAGATGGACTTCTTATAGAGGTTTACCTGAGTTTAATACGGGTGACCATCATGGGTGCAATATTTTGCTGCAGGAGATGGAAAGGCATTATTTTTTTTTTTCCTCCACAAAGCTGTATGGCAGGAACATGTAAAGCTACATCAGTAGATCTTAAGACACCTGTTCTCATGATCTTGTTCTCACTTTGCTTAGAGGTTTCCCCAAGGTAATATTTAGTAAGGATGTATCCAATAGTGAATAATAGATAGTTCATTGACTCTATTATTTCTGAAACATGTATTGTCTTTTACGTAATAGTAGTTACTGGAGTCATTACAGTTCTTTTTCTTTTACATATTATAACTGAAGCAGTTTCTGTTTTCTTTAAAAAATATAAATGTTTAAAAATCATGACACTTCTTTACCTTGCTGCCCATTATTTCTCAGCAGTTAAAACTTTATTACTTTACTGACAGAAAAAAGAAAGGATGAGAAACTATAACTATAATGATATAGAAAATCCACAGTATTTTTAAATGTCATATTTTAAAGATTTAATCTCTTTAAAATGAGTTTTTAAAATGAATTCATATAAATAAATGCAAAGTGCCATAGAAGTAATGAGGAATATTAAAAGTATTTCAAGGTTTTTAAGGCATTGGGAAATATGTTCATGACTTTGAAAGTGGAGTCCACCAGCTATATCAGCCCATTTGCTATTCCTGGTGTTTGTATTTTCTTCTGGAGCAAGAACGATTAAAAAGTGGATCTTGTTTTTTAATTCTCTGCGTTGTGTGTTAGGGAGTGAAATACTTTCTCTCACTGAAAGATAAGGGTAATCACAGTTTTAAAAACTGGCTACTCCTTACGTGCATGTACCCTTGCAAATCCTGTAGCAACTGAAAAATCTCCTGATAGATGTAAAAATTAATTAATGTCTTATTACCATGCAAAGAATGTGGGCATGGGTGTATAAAGGTGACTAAATCCCACGGAATTTGTGTGGCTTGCCTACTAAACCTCAAGAAATATAATATAAGTTAAAGCCAAAACCAATTTTCTGTTGTTTTCCTCTCCAGCTTGTTCTTTATAAAAGTTGGACCTGTTTGTTGTGTTCTCTAAGTGTGCCATGTGCAGCGCACCTGTGTAATTCCTGGACCTTGGAGCAGACTGCGGTGTGCAGGACGCCCCTGCAGGATTTGGGTCGCTGGAACTGACCAACTGGGATTAGCTGACCTCCTGCAGGAGGCCCCAGCAGCCCCTAGGCCGTGGTGAGAAGGAGCAGTGCCTTGGCGTGTATGTGACCTCTAACAGTGAAGTGATGCCTAGTTCACTGATACCACTTGCAGTAACCTGAATGACTGGTTATTCTGGTCAGGAGAAAATAGCACTGACATCATGTGATTCTGGCAAAGTAAACCACATTGGAACTTGGCCTTTGAATACCCAAGGGTCTGGCAGCAATCTCAGGGGTTGGCTGGGAGCCCCATTGAGTTCACTAGTAATCAGTTGACTGCTGAGCTGGACAAGCTGCCCTAGTTTTTCTGACAAGCTCTGTCTAAAAGAATGATGGGCAGCCTGCCATTAGGATTTTTAAGCAGAGTTGCTAAAGATTAACTCTTTAGCTATTGTAAATATATCATGTCCTTCGTTATGTTTTGGTATGCAGTCAGATGAAACCTTGGAGGGAGGTTCTAATTTCTCATTCAGTGATTGCACCTGGAGTTCCTCTCTTGTAAAACCAACACCCAAAGGCAAGGAAAAACACCGTAAAGTTCTTTATATGTATGTTTCAAAGGAATGCCAGTGGATAGGTTTTTCTTGAGGTTTCTAGTTTGCTTTTTAAAACAAAATACTACAATCTTTAATTATGTAAAATGTTAGATGTTGAATTCTGATCATACTTCAGGAATAGACATCACCTAAGAAAAGTCTCTGAAAAACTACAAGCACTTAGTATTTGCCTATTATGACACATACCCATGGATTTCATTTTCAAAAAACTTTTATTAACTCAGAGTATTCTAGAAGAAAGGAGGTACTATAGTCAAATGTCTTAAGTCCAGAGAAACCAATTATTTTGAATTATTTTGAATAAACCTTCTCAATGGATCTATTTGGTTATCTTTTACTAGAAAAGGTGATATCTTAGTAACTTTTATTCCTTCTGTCACATAGTTAAAATAAAATATAATTGACAGAGGTATACAGATTGACTTAAAATATTCTATATATTGTAATCCCAGTGATGAATTTGGTATGTTTAATGTTGCTTTAAACTGAAATATTTCCTAAGGCATACTCTCTTTTCTCTAGATAACTATGACATTAGCAAGTGAACACCAAAGTTCTTTGATAGTGCTTCAGCACTCCTTCACAAAATCAAATTGAGGTAGCAGTGAGGCCACTGTGGGGATGTAGTAGCAGTGATGTATCGTTTATCTTGGGACACACTTGGAAGTTTTAATGGCAAAAGCTGAAGTTTTGGAAATCTGTCTTCCTTTTGAGCTAAGGCTTTAATTCTGCCTCCTCTTTGATCTTCCCTTCCAAAAAGCTGCTTTTGAGAAATGGTACAATTTCTCTCTCATGTTTAAGAGGTTTGTGACATTAGCTTCCTGGGGACATTATTGTCCGTCAGAGAACTTATATAAAGAAAACAAAAAAAGATATTATATGCACAGATACTTTCTAATGGATTCTTCCTGTTTCCCACTCCTCGTGTCTTCCTTGACTCAGCACAAAAGTGCTCAACAGGTCATAACCTCAAAAGACCTTCCTCCCTGGCAGAGCCAAAAATCCGGTGTGATAACCTTTCAGATGTTCAGTTAAGGGCAAATTTGTAACTGAGTTTTAAAACTTGGTGTGTTACCCTAAGACTTATCAAGAAAAGAAGAAAGAGACCCAAAGGGTTTTGAATAAGGGGTTAGGAATAGGTGAAACTTTTTATCATGTTTGTTCCTACTGTGTGGGGTTTTAGGGGAGTCAGAAATGGTATCCATAAGACTTTGGCATTTATGATGATATTCCTGCCTTGTTCAGGAATTCCTTTATCCCTTTTCATGAGGACAGTGTCACCACTGTCTATTGCTAGGCCCTAAGTTATCTCAAGAAAGGGCTTAAGGGTGGTGAAGGGGTTGTGGAATTACCTTCCCCTTTCACTTTTCCATTCTCTCTTCTGCCCTCTCCCTCCATCCTCATTTCTTTTCCCTTTACTCTCCTTCCGTCCTCTCTTCTTCTCCCCTCCCTCCCTCTCTCTCTTCCTTCCTATTTTTTTTACAGTACTGGCTAAGTATCTACTATTATCAGTCAATGCATAATGATATGCAATAATCATGATAGACCTAAACTGAGGAAGTTTATAAGATAATGGGAGAAAAAAATTTCTCAAATCAAAGGATCACAAAAATCCACTTTAGCCTGGGCAACAGTGAGACGCAATCTTGAAAAAAAAAGTAGAATGAACAATTATGGCGAATCATTTGGTGAAAAGGCACATGATGCTATAAGAACATAAAACAAAGGGATTTTATAAATATGTGAGATTTCCGAGTAGTACTATTTCTTGGTAATACTTAAGAAAAGAAAAAAGCTAAATCTTAGGTAGTATCTCATCTCCACCATTTACTATTTAAACTTGGGCAATTTGTTTAAGTTCTTTGACTCATAATTTGCTTATCAGTAAAGCAGAGATAATAATATCTACGCCCATCCTCAGTTTATGTGATTGGAAATACTAAATTTGAAATATTTAGTTGATGTACAGAGAGAATTTAATGAAAGGTATTTCTTATCACTAAGTTCTTATTTCAGTGGTCCTTTTGGTCACTGAAAGGTGTCAAATTCTTGCTGCTATTTGGTTTGTATGTTAATTGCAAGTGTAAGAAACTGAAGTTATGCAGACCAAAGTGAGAAAGGGAAATTATTCTCTGATGTAACTTAAAAGTCAAGTTTATCTGCAGGTACACTTTGATTTAGGTGTTCAAATGATGTGATTGGGAATGTTTCTCTGATTCTCTTCCTATGCCATTCTCTTTGTTCCCTTACTTCTCAGGCAAAGAGGGTCTCTTTCCGTAGTGAAGGCTTATATTCTATTAGCCGAGCAAACCCAGTGGGGAGGAAAATGTTCCCTTCCTTACTAGTCCCTGCAGACGTTCCTGGGCTGGATCTCCTTGGACTACCCCTGAACCTGTTGCTGAACTGGTGCTTTCTTCTCTTTGGCAATGCTTAAGTCTCCTTCCTGTTTTTGGAGAGGAGCTAGAGGATGATCACAAGACACCCAAACTACATGATCTCAGAAAGTGGGAAACAGTGGCTTCCCAGAGGAAAATTATTGTTATTACTAACAAAAAGTAATAGAGGCCGGGCGTGGTGGCTCATGCCTGTAATCCCAGGATTTGGGGAGGCTAAGGCAGGAGGACTGCTTGAGTTCAAGAGTTTGAGACCAGCCTGGACAACATAGTGAGATCCCATCACTACAAAAAAATAAAAGATTAGTCTGACATGGTGGTATATGCCTGTAGTCCCAGCTACTCTGGAGGCTGAGGTGGGAGGATCACTTGAGCCTGGGAGACCAAGGCTACAGGACGGAAGGAAGGAAGGAAGGAAGGAAGGGGAGGGGAGGGGAGGGAAGGGCAGTTTAGGTGGGAAGGAAGGAAGGAAGGAAGGAAGGAAGGAAGGAAGGGCAGTTTAGGTGGGAGGATTGCTAGGATGGAAAGAAGGGAGGAAAGAAGGAAAGAAAGAAAGAAGTAGAGCTGAGGTGGGAGGATTGCTGAGGCCAGGAGTTCAAGACCAGCCTGGGCAACACAGGGAGACCCCATGTCTACAAAAAAATTCAAAAGTTAGCTGGGCATGGTGGTGCATGCCTTTAGTCCTAGCTACTCAGGCGACTGAGGCAGGAGGATTGCTTGAGTCCAGGAGTTCAAAGTTACAGTGAGCTTTGATCATGCCATTTGTACTCCAGCCAGGGTGACAGGGAGAGACCCTGTCTCAAAAAAATAAAAGAAAAAAATTAGTAGATACTGTGTGGACAACACCTAAACAAACAGGGCAGATATCTACTATAGATTTTAAAAAATAATAAGACCACCCTGTTCCTGCTTTTAGTTTAGGTAGAAGTGAAACTGTTAATGAGGTGACATCGAAGCATGCAGAGTACCTGCTAATTAGAGAGTCTTGACTGTATGCCAAGCAGTGGGCCATGTACTTCTGTATGTTATTTCTGATCTTCACAGTAACCCTACAAGGTAAGTATTAAAATCCTGCTTTAATTTTATATCCAGTGAAATTATATAACTTTTTCACGGTTTTTCAGCTAGTCAGTGGTGGAGGTGGCCATTGGATGCTTGATCATCCTTTTGCCCTGCAGTGGTGCCTGTGCAGTGTCAGATGGCCCTCCTGACCTGGGGCAGTGCAGAGACATGCTGTGTAGGCCTCCATGACTGGCACATTTTCCTGTGAGAAATGGAGTAGTCTTTTTTTCTAGGTCAGGGATTTGAAAGGCAGGACTTTAGAATCCTGTTCTGGGCATGGTCACTGACTCTCCCTGCATTGTTGGATGGCACATGGAAGGCCTCCAACCATTAGCTGGATCTGTCTGTAAAATGGTGACAGTGTTAAGCTTTTGAGAGATTAATGAGTCTGTTTGTAAAGTTAAATACATTGTGCATCATACCAGAGATAGTCTCACCACTTAATTGTGGACTGTTCAAGTTCTCTTGACTATGGTATAAGTCCTAGTCAGCTTGGGTTGTCATAACAAAATACCATAGACTGGGTGGCTTAAACAGTAGAAATTTCTTTTCTCACAGTCCTGGAGTCTGGGAGTCTGAGATCAGGGAATTAGCATCATTGGATTCTGGTGAGGGCTCTCTTCGTGGTTTGCAGACGGCCACCTGCTTATTGTGTCTTAGAAAGCAGAGAGAGAGAGAGAGCAATACAGTGAAAGAAAGCAAGAGAGAGAGAGAGAGATCAGGCACATTGGCATCTCTTCTTTGTGGGGATACTAAACCCATTTTAACAGGGCTTCAACTTTATGACCTCGTTTAACCTTAATTACTTCCATAAAGACCGTGTCTCCAAATGCAGTTACACTGGGGATTGGGTCTTCAGCATATACATTTTCAGGGACACAGTTCAGTCAATAGTGGGGTGATATTAGTGGTTTCATGTGAACCACACATATACCTTGATATTTCACTCTAGCCTGTTAGCACTGTCAGTGGCACCAAATAAGAGGGTTTGGCATAGGATATTTCCTAATATTTGCCTGTTAATTTGGGGGAAAGTAATTGGAAATTACTCACTGAAGTTCTCATTTAGAGCAAAAGCTTTTCAAAAATGATATGGCAAACATATGGGCATTCACTCTGGAAATCCATGTATGAGATATGTGGAAATAGAGGTATCAACAAAGAGACTGAAGGCTCAGAGGAGGACACAATGCAGGGTTGATGAGGAAGGACTTCAGCAGAGCGAAATTAAACGTTGATATCCCAGGGTAAATGGGATTTTGCAGGGTGAAGGGCAGAGAGGTATTTTGGTGGCTGGCTGGAGCATAGTCCTGTACGAAGGTTTAGTGACCTCCTGTACCTAAGGCAAAGGGATGTGGAGAGCAGTGGGAGCTTCCTCCCATCTAATGAGTCAGAGTTTAGAATACCAGTGCCTTGCCAATGCAAGGTATTGGATTTTATCCTAGTGGCAGTGGAAAGCCCTTGAAGGTCTTATGGAAAAGGGAAAGTGTTATAATTAGGTCTAGGTTTTAGACAAGTGAGTTTTAAGTGTAAACATGTTGATTAGAGAGCTTAGAGTCTAGCCCATGCTGTCCCTGATATCTAGAATGCCTTTTCCTCTCTAATTCTCAGGAATTAGAGAAGAAAACCACACATTCCTGTTCATTGCACACATTTGTGCAACCACACATTCCTGTTCATTCTTCAAAACACTCCTCTGGAGTGATGGATATTTACAGTAAACTCATTTCTGACCTGTCTAGATGGAATAATCACTCCCTCCTCTGTCCCACTTTTATAATTTATGTGTACTCATTATCATTTTTTGAGACAGAGTCTCACTCTGTCACCCAGGCTGGGGTGCAGTGGTGCGATCTCGGCTCACTGCAACGTCTGCCTCCCGGGTTCAAGCGATTCTCGTGCCTCAGCCTCCCAAGTAGGTGGGATTACAGATGTGCGTTACAATGCCCTGCTAATTTTTCTGTTTTTGGTAGAAATGGAGTTTTGCCATGTTGGCCAGGCTGGTCTTGAACTCCTGATCTCAAGTAATCCACCTGCCTTTGCCTTCCAAAGTGCTGGGATTACAGTCGTGAGCCACTGCGCCCGGTCATGTGTTGTACTTATTATTGCTTGTATAACGTTATAGTATAATCATGTGTTTACATATCTCTCCCATTACTTGAAGAGCCTTGAGAGCAAAAGGGTTGCATTTTTGTTGTTGTTGTTGTTGGTTTTTTTTTGTTCTGTTTTGTTTTGTTCTGTCCTGGTTTGCATTCAGAGTGTATGGTGCTTGCCATATCTTAGGTGTTCTTGTTTATTGAACATAACCAAGCTAAGACTTTCTGTGAAAGTCAGGAGAGCAGCAAGAAGGACATGGGAAAGCTTGCATTGGTAGGAATAGAAAGAAGGAGGCATATTATTATGGATGTAGGGAGAAGGAGTTGGGTGTGACTGTGATGTTTCTAATTTGGTCACCTGGGTAAATGTTAGTTTCGTTAACAGAGGCAGTGGAAGAACCACTGCGTTTGGAGGTGAGTTGTTCCGTTTTTTTCTTCTAGGTTGGGTAGGAATGACCCAAGTGTTGATGTCTGACAGGCAAATGAAAATACAGGTCTGAATTTAGCTGTTGTTATCCCAAACCTTTGAAGCCAAAGTTTGATTGAGATTGCAGAGGGTGATAAAGAGAGCCAGGGGAATGCTGACTTTTAGAAGAATTGGAGTTAATACAGGAGAATGACAGTGAGAAGTCAGATAAGTAGGAGAATCCGGACACCCCAATGTCATGGAATCAGAGATGAGAAATTAGGCACATGCTGCACTAATCTAGACTGATCTATGGCCAGAGAGTTTTATCATTAAAGTATTGTGTAATAATAATAACAGCAGCAAGAACAACAATAATAGTATTTACTGTTTTTTTAGTACTTATTGTGTTCCAGGCATTTTGCTCAATGTTTTTTCTACATATCCCATTTGTTTCAAACTTTGAGCCTATTATCTTTATTTAAATAGATGTACAAATTCAAATTCAGAGAGGTCAGTAATTTGTCTAAGGCCAACAGCTAGTAAGTATTGGAACTGGGCATGGTTTGTGAACTTCGATATGCTGCAAGGTTACTAAGCAGTTATTTTATTTGTTGGTGGGGGTCAGTCTGTGGAGACTGTGGAGATTAAAGTTATCGGTAAAGCTTACTGTAATCATTCCCATTAGCTCAGAAGAAATGTAATTCTTTCTTGCTTACATGGATGAGAAAATGTGTGGGTAAGTTTCATTCATTTTGAATGTCTCTCATTTAATCAGCAGATTCAGAATGTATTAGTGACTCCAATATATCTGACTGCACTGGTATATGGTATATATTTTAACTTTGTTTTCTACTATAAGGTCATTTAAAAACCATTCTGACCTATCATTTCCTCTACAAATTTCTTATGCTTATATTGTACAAACTGAATTTTTATATAATAGAGAGGATTATTTAAATAGAAAAGAAAATCCTGAATATCTTTAAGCACTTATTTTGTTTAGTGTGTCTCTGTGGAGTTGCATGCTTAAAAGAGACATACACCATAGCCATTCTTGAAAATATTTGCTCATAATTGCTACACCCTTATGGATGTGTTTTCATATATAATTCAGGAAAGAAAAATTATTGCATGTGATAGATTAGTATTACCACATAAAAGTACTGATTTGTGTATCCTATTTTAGTGCATTGCTAATTCTCAAGTGATAAATACAGTATACAGTAATTTCCGTGAAACCAGACAGTTTAATTCTGCTACCAATGTCATTTTAATGCAGTTGCAGCCATATCTGTGGCTTCAGCTAGCCCTTGTGCAGGAGACCCTCCAGCAGCAAGGATCCTGGCTTGAGCTCACTCGGTCATTTTACTCCCACGTGATGTCATGCGGCTCAGGGTTTCCTGGTCTTTGAGTGGATGAACATTTCTGCCTTTTAGGCTATCTGAGATGAGATTGGGATTTCTTAGGAAGAACTTTTACGAAGAAAAATGCCAAGAAAAAAATGAAATACAGTAAGATACCATAAAAAGAAATGGATGAGCACAGGTTTTTGTTTTCGTACTTTTTTTTTTTTTTAATCCCCAATTAGGTAAATCTAACCATAGGTTGACTTTCTGGCTGGACTTGAAAACTCATTTATTTCCAGTTTGTCTTCCCTCATGAAACACAATAAAACAAAACAACTCCACCCCCGAACTTGCTCCTCTTCTAGATTCTCAAGGGGCTTAGGAATTGGGGTAGAAGAAAATGGTCAAGACAGCCCACCTGATTTATTTCTCGTACTTATCCAGATTTGTTTTGGAATCACATGCCAGCTTCTCTACCTTCAAATGCCTTGTAATGCAGAATATTATATATTTTTTGAGAAGGTAATATAAGTTGCTTTTTCTTCTCTTTCAAGTAATTAGTTATCTTTTTTCCACTTCATATGCTAGAAGTAAAACAATAAAGAAACCTCTGGGAATTTTCATTAAGTGATTAGTTTTCATATATTCTGTCTTTCTAAGGAGGGAGGGAAACAATGTGATTTAAATTTTTAAACTCTAGTCTTGATGACTAAAATGTTCTCAAACTTGGTTAAATCAGCTATCTCTTTACATAACTATTGGATTTCTTTCAGGGGGCTGTTTCCTTACCGACATACTGTACAAATAAATGCAGTTTAATATAGATATATCTTGATGTGTTTAGATTTGGTAAACCCTCTTATCTTTCAAACATGCATCATTTATTTAAAATGCATAGGCATATGTTCAGAACAAAGTTATTTTCAGTACATATATATTCATTAGCCTGTGTGTGAAAGTACATTTCAAATCACAACCATTTCAATGTTTGTTTTTCTTTCAAAACTTTCTTTTCTCTCCATCTTGGTTTAATTGAACCCTAGACCTGAACTCTTTAAAGCATTCCTGTGGAGCCAGGGTACATTTGAATGTCTTTGACTGATATAAAATAATTTCTTTGTTGATCGTATACCCATGCATGATAAGATATGCATAAGAAGAAATCTGGTACAGAAGTATAAATAATACTTATCTTTAAGCCAGCATCTGTCATCTGCTTCAGCAGACAGTGCTTGCTTTCTTCCTAGCACAAAAAGGCCTGAAAGATTTATGGAGCAGCTTTGTTTGTGCTCTGTGATGCTTAATCAATTTTTATTAAATTCTAAATTAAAACTTGGCTTTCACTTCAGTGACATCTCTGATGTATAGAACAAGGGGAGAGATCATGATGCCCTGAAAAGGTTAGGCATGGGTGATCTAAATCCCCAATCTATTTCTTCCTACAGGACTTCTTGCAATAACTTTTGTAAGTCTGAAGGAATCCTTGTAGGTTTGCAATGTAAAAAGCAAATACAGCCCAAACTTTAGACTTTTCAAACTTCTAGAGAGTGGATATTTGTAATTTGTTTTTTAATACTCATGCATATTTCCATATGTGGGAAAAGAATACATAAATTCTTTCAATGTGCAGATAATATGCTCATTTTGCATTCAGAATCATCTGAAAAATACTCACTAGTTATGTTTACAGAGAATCTTAAAAGTTTTGGTAATTGAGATTTAACATAGTAAATATCTGATAGACATGTGGACTCTGTAGCCTTTTGCTGGCTGGTTTGCCTTATAGGGTTAAATTTGGAATTTTTTTTGCCTTTTCAAACAAATTCTTCTGGTTGAATATCAGCATATGGTAGGAGGCTCACTCTGAGAGAGGATAATTTATAAATGACCATTTCTTGTCTTGTAATCTTATGTATATAAAGAATCTAGAGTCATGAGTCAATTTGGGATTTTTGTTCAGGAAAAAGGTTAAAAAATTAGACATACAATTGGCTTTCTTTGATTCTGTGTCTATAAGGAGAGGAAGAATGGGATTTAATTAAAAATATATTTCTGCATTGAATACTGATATTTCAGTTTTTGAATTTGCTTTTTTTAACATCTGGTACATACCAGACTAACCTGTACATATTATTCCTTTGGAAACATATGTTTGTGGGCCCTGATCCAAAAGTAGCTTATGTATCTACATTTCAGAGTGTAAAGTTTCTTGCAGAAAGGTGGGGAGGGAACAACTATGAGATATGTTGTTAATTATTGTTTATTTTCTAGGAAATATGGCAAGCTGTGAACTTAAGATGACAATATCAGTGTTTTTGAATTATATAATATGCTACTTTGGAGAAAGTGGATTAAAGAAAAATTTGGAAGCCAATTCTTACATGCCCTAGGAAAATTAATAATTCATGCAGCTACTTCTGTCCTATCACTCATCTTTTCATTGCCACATTTATACTTATGTATTATGAACTGCCATTTTTTTAGTTATAAATGCCACAGGTAGATATGGATGTTGATACTGATATAGTCTGTTTATCTACTTATTACCTAAGCCTTGATGCATATTCTTGTATTTACTTAGCCTTGGTAATGGCCTGGTCCGTTACGCATACATAACTATTGAGGCAGTTTTTGAGGTTCTGGAATTATTCAAAAGACCTGGCCAGAAATGGTTAAATGGCAGGTAATTGCCGAATACATTTGCCCCTCATTTGCCTAAAAGCTATTCGGTGCCTGAGTGTATTCTCGCCATGTGCCTTCTTTCTCAGCTGTGGCTGATTCAGAAAGACCCGTTGGAATTACTGTGAGAGTAGAGAAGAGACCCTGAATTACCAAAATGAAGACAGCCCTGCTTAACTTGATATGCAAATAAGCTTTGAGGATACAGTTTAGTTGGTCCTGGCTTTCTAACCTCAGAGCTCCATCTTACGCTGTCACTTGCCAATGCTACTTCATTGTGATACTTGCAGCCTACAAAGCTAGAGAGTTTGTCTGCTTTCTGTGGAGTAATTTTGAGTAGATGAACTGAGGCTTGGGAGAGATTGCCAAATGAGGTGGTGATGATGGCTAAAGAGACTTGGACTTAGGGAGTGCTTTCTGGCAGAAGTACAACGCAGACGGTATCATGTTTTTGACCATGGTACTTTAGACATGCTGCCAAGTGTTTGTAACGAGATAGGGCTGTTACTATACTTTGCTTTTAACTTTACTTTTGCATACAGTACATCGTTCTTGTTTTATAAACTGTGTCGCATACTTTTTGTACCTCTATAAACAAGTGAAGCTGTTGAGTTTTTGGATAAAGTTTGAAGCAGTCTTGTGTTGCTTCTTCTTTGCTTTATGCTCCAAGTTGAGAGCTGAATAGTAAGATCTTTTTTCACACCATTTATAATGCGATGCACATTTTGAAGGCAATTTAAATTCTTTTGGCTCCCCAGCCATATGCTTCAAAATGGAAGCATTATACGTGTCTGAATAGGGGACTAGGTAGGAAATTAGAGTATAAAGATATATGGCAGGATATATAGTAGGGTAATATTATCTATTGAGAGAGAGGGAGAGAAAGAGAGAGGGAGAGAGGGAGAGATGGGGACAGAGAGATTAATTTCACTCTCTAGGAATTTTTCCAAACTTTAGGCCCAATTTTGCTGAAGAAAATTTAAAATGTTTCCATAGGCTACACAGGAACTTTTATGTATGCAATTTATATATTTAATGAAATTTTGGAACTTGACCAGTGTATTATTTGAGAAATTGGCAATATAGTCAAGAGTGATGGACTTTAAGGTATAATTTTTAATGTAAGGACAAAACTAATATAAGTGGAAACCATATTCCTCTTTTTTTATTACATTTTTTACTCATTCCTTTTTATGATTTTCTCTTCATCCTCACCATCCCCTCTAAATTTTCTTCAGTTTATTTCTACATTGGAAAAGTGAAATGTAATGTTCTCTTTAACATATAAACTCTTTCACTCTCTCCCTCTGGAGGATATCTGTCACTGTTTTCATAATTTATTCTGCTGGGTAGAAAACCCCAGGTTCCTCCAATATTCTGAAAATAATTTGTGCTTTTTGTAGATAGAAATTTTCTGTTTCGAAGCTTCTCTCATTATAATCATGTAAGGTTCTTGTGGTTATGCCACACTGATCACCTGGATATCATTATAAAATAATTTGGCTCATATTTGGATTTATATGTTTATATATCTTTCAGTTAGAACAGAGATTCCTTTATCATTCTTATTTAAATGTTGTTTTCTTATCTTTTTCTGTTTTCCTTCATAGATAATAAGTGACTTGTAGTATTAGATCATACACAACTGGTAGTTTCTTCTGTAACTTTCATCAGAAATGAGTATTGTGTCTATCCAGGAGTTCCTGCACTTTTTCCTGAAGGAAATAGTTTGTATGTTAAGTATACCTCTAAACCTTATTTATTTGAAGTGATAGTCTTAGAACGTATACACATGCCATTTTCTTCTTTTCCTCTCTACACCTTGGATTTGGAAATTATGGAAGCTTTTTACAAAAAGACCTAAGGGGATTTATATGTTATTTTCTTTGTGACCATTCTGTAAAAATACTTTTCAAAGTTAAGTTACTGTTCTCCTGTGTAACATTGTGAATATAAAATACTACAAACCTTTTTGGTGAAATGATGGAGAAGAATCAATTTGTTCTTTAGTACAAATTTCTTAATTTTAGTTTCTTAGAATCCCTATGTAATGGGCACATTACCGACTGCTCTTGTAGAATCAAATGTAACTCCTTTTCCTATTATAAACTATATTGTATAACATAACAGCTTTTGAATAATTATCATATGATGTAGTTTCACCATCACTTGACCTTATGCTGTTTAGGAGACACCAGGGAGTCCTGGGAATTAGGAAACAAAACAGAGAGGGAAAGAAAAAAAAGCAGGAACTGAATTTCCTTCATTCGTTCATTTATTTTTGAGAAGGGTGGAGAAGCCCACAGATTTATATCTCGGTTGGGTGAAATTGTGTTACTGTTTATCTGTACCTTTTTCCCCCTGTGGCAAGAGACGTGGAGAATAGACACTCACTCCCAAAGATACCAAGTTCCAAAGCACTGACTCATGAGTCCACAATGAAATACTAGGATGCAGCCATTTCCTACCTTTGTTTGGAAATGAACTGATTGGACCAGGCGGATGTAAGCCCTCAGCTGCAGGGCTTTACAGAAGGAAATGCTTTTGGTCTCTCTTAGGTACTTGATGCTGTTCTGTAACTTCTTTGTATTTGACTGAATCAACCAATGTGAAAATGTTTCCTAGACTATATAAAATTCAGTGCATGCACCCTTCTGTCTGTTTGTGCACATATACTTTTTATGTGATGGTAGGGAAAGCATCAACTGCTTTTAATGCAGTGAATTTTTAATGTAACCTTACGTATTAAACTCTCCACAAGACTCTCTCTTGAGTAGTCTCATTTATGTTTGCAGCCCCTACTTTTAATGGTGACTTCCAGGTTCTGTGTGATCTGACCCTTGCCTCCCTCTCCCCAGTGAGTCACTCTGCCTGCTCTTTTCAGTACCAGCAATACTACCATCCCTCCAGTACAGATGAGCCTCAGGCACTTTGCTCTGTCTGTCCTTTCTGCTGGGAACCCTTTTTGTCTCAGATGGTCGTAGGTAGGGCTTGCTCCCTTACCTCATTAAGAGGAAGACTTAAATTACATATGCCCCCAAAATCTCCTACCACTCCAGCTACCACTGTCTTCTTCCCAGCTCTCTTTCTCCTTACCCTGCTGTACTGTTTGCCCCATAGCTACCTCACATGTTTCATATTCATTTGTTTCTTGGTTTACTGTTTCTTACCCCTCCTAGACTGTAAGCCTCATGTGGGTTAGGACTTTGATCATCTGCTGTTTTGCCCAGAACCCAGAATATGGTAGAATATATATATATATATATATATATATATAATATTGTACCTAGCACTGTGAGGAGCTTGGTAGATCAATAAAAAATGTTTATTGAATAAGAAACAGTGTAGATCAGCAAGAGATGTTGCTGACCTCTTATATTGGGCTATTTGGAAGTTATTTAACTTCTGGATGCCTCAGCTTTCCCATCTGGTATGTGGGGACAAAATTTTGCATACCTTGGAAGCATGATGGGAAGTCTGATTAATAATGATTAGTAATCATGAGCAGTGAAAAGATCAGACACCAGCTCTGTTTTATGAGAAGGTATATAGACATAGTGAAGAGTTTTTGTGCTCAGGGCAATGGTATATCTTAGGTGGCCAAGCTTTTCCCTGTGTGTGCTGGCTTTCAGCACTTTTTGGGTGTTAGTGATTTTGATGATCTTCTGAAGATGGATGAGAAGAGGGCTAAGAATGGCTAAATCTTGGAGAATAATTTGGGGAGTCACAGTAAATCAATAGGATGAGATAGATGAAAGAAATTGGCTCTAAAGAGAGCATTGGAAGTTTTAGATTGTCATATTTACCACCTTCAGTTCTCAGACCTGATAGTTTTCAGTGAAGTAGCCTTTTAGGAATTTCAGAAGTGTGATTTTACCTTGAATTTATTAGGGCTAAATACAATTGTTTATGTTTATGCAGTTCATAATTTTGCAGTTTAGTTTGTGTGGGTTAGTGGCCCTACTGTTCAACTGGATGGCAAATCTGTGCTAGGAGGATACCATATGCACAAGTATTTTCTTAAATAATGTTGGCGTTTGCCACTGGTGTTAGGGGAAGAAGAAAAAAAAATGAGAGCAATTCTGGAAGCCCTCCAGTAAGGGGTTAGGAAAGAACTTAGGGACAAATGCTCCTACTTGGAACACAGCACCAAATAGTGGCTTTTTTGTGTTTTTATTTTTTTTTTTTTAAAGAGAAGCCAAAATTAAACACAGTAGAGTTTACTGTTTGCTAATCAGCATGTGTTTACTTTCTCTTCCAAAACTGAAGTTGCCAACCAATACATTTCCTACCCAGTGCTATGAATCTGTCCAAATAAACATGGGAAGTAGTGAAACAATGACACCACATGAAAAATATATCCTTATTCATTAAATAGAATCCAAAAAATTCTCTGGAATTTAATTGTAGCAGTGACGTGAGGACTGTTTGGTCTATTAAGAGAGGATAGTGACTTCCCTCTTCAGTTAGTCCAGCGTGGATGAGTGTGATTTTAAGTGGCTCTACAGTTCTACATGCATCGTCCTAAATCTAGATAGATGAAAATGGATCATTTCCTATCAACCCCTCACTCACACCCGTGGACTAGGGCATTTGTGGTAGAGTTTTATGATAATTACAAACATAAGCAGCTTGTCAGAATTCAAATAATCAATTTTAATTTCTGTCTCAATCACTAAAGATTACTGACCACTAAGATGGAATTAAGGAGTGCCTTCTCTGGAGATTGCAAACACAAGGGCAGAGAGAAGTTAGAAGCTTTTATTTTGTGGTCAGTTTTGAAAAATACAGTCAAAAGCAGTAGCCATAATCAACATTATAGAGAACCTTAAATTCGTAAAGACGCCAATTTAGCTATTAGTGGGCAGTTCCATATAAAACTGGTAGCTATAATGCATACACATGTCTTTGTTAAGAGGCTTTGTTGTAGGAATGGAAGATGAGGGTATAGTGATTATTGTGTTATGATCAATGCTATTGTTTAAATGTGTCTTTAAAAAATATCCAGTACACTCTTGATACTGGAGCCCAGCCTCTTGTCTTCCATCAAAATCTGCTTTTAGGAAAAATGCAGTATCAGGCATTTATTCTTTATTGTGAGTTTAAATACATATGGTGAGCTTCCAGTAGTAATTGTGTTAAAAACCCAGTGGGTAAAGTTTCATAGTTAAAGTTCAAGCCTTGGGGGTAAGTGGTGTTTCTGATAAGGACAAGCATTCCTTCTGACAAAACTCTTACTGCCCAGGTTACTATTTTTTTCTTTCTTGTACATATCAGGTCCTAGTGATGCTTCTGGATGAGCCTCAAAACAAAAGGTTCATTCTTTGAAGGTGATTTAGCACCTAATTGTAATTCAGCAGTACGTGAAGATTAGAGTTGTTCTATCCACAGCAGTACAACAGTGCTTTTTTTAAAAAATAAGAAATAAATTAACTGAACAACTGTACTTTGTAATTCTTGGACTTAGTCAGGTAAGTGACATATAACCAAATAAGAGTTGTGTATAAAACCAAGATTATAGCCCATGAAAACCCAAAGGGATCTTTTAGAGTGAGATAGTATATGTCAAAGTTGTCAGCCAAACTGTATAAACTTGGTTGTTGCCTTTGTTATCTAATCTAATCATTTACAGATAAGGAACCTGAGGCCTTCAGCACTAAGGTCTCACACAGGCTTTTACAGCTGGTGAGGAACAAGGTCGGGGCTGGCAATACTGGGAGTTCCTAAACACAAAAGGCATTCTCCTCTATCAGTCTGCCTCCCAAGTTTTAAATGATGTCCTTTGAACATCAGATCGTCTTTATCAAAAAATTTTTAAGCCTGAATTTTAAAGGAATGAGATGGAGTGAATTAGTGTGAAGTCTTTTTTTCTGAGCTTGGTGTTTATTCTTTATTTTGTTTTCAATCATACAACATTTTCTGTAATGTCCCATTTGAGTAAAATTATCATTATCCTCTATAGGCATATACTTATTAAGTACCTACCAGTTGTGAAACCCTAAATAGTTAAGATTGCCACATTTGAACTGCAAGAATAATGAATGATTTAAAAGTCTAAAAGATGTGGTTATTCAACATTTGTTCAAAAAGACCAAATGAGCATATTTGAAGCTATTTTTTTGGTCCCCTGCTTGATCCAGTGATTTCACCTCACTGTTGTTACTCTGATCCTCTTGGATCTGGTTTTTAAAAACGTATGTTGAAATAGTTAAAACATACCAAAAAAAAAAACCAAAAAAAAAATTTCAACAAACAAATGCATGCACCACCAAGTTTAAGAATGTTTAATAAAATTTTAGTTAAATTTATGTAAATTAAATTAAAAATATGCTAGTTTTACAAAGCATAACGAACAAAATGTTAAAAAAGAGTAGACTGAGTGCAGTGGCTCACACCTGTAATCACAGCACTTTGGGAGGCCGAGGTGGGCAGAGGTCAAGAGTTTGAGACCAGCCTGGTCAATATGGTGAAACCCTGTCTCTACCAAAAATACAAAAATTAGCTGGGCGTGGTGGTATGTGCCTGTAATCCCAGCTACTCAGGAGGCCAAGGAAGGAGAGTTGCTTGAACGTGAAAGGTGGAGGTTGCAGTGAGCCGAGATCCTGCCACTGCCCTCCAGCCTGGGCGACAGAGCAAGACTCCATTAAAAAAAAAAAAAAAAAAAAAAAAGAGTAATGATAATATACCTACATGCCTCCTCTTACCAATCTCATTCTTTCTTATCCTACTACACCATGAGGTAGCTTCTCTCTTAAATGTGGTGATTCTTGTTCTAGTACTTTTATTGCATGTACTTCTGTTGCACATGCGTTTGTGATCTGGTTTTTGATGCTTAGAATGCCAATCTCTCTCTGCCATCCAATCTAGAGAATAATCCTCTGACATTTTACCGTAGGATAATTTCTCCTAGGTTTGATTGTTCAATAAGTCAAAGGACTGCAGGCTTCAGTCCTGGATTTTCCAAGAGTCACAGAAGTTAGCTCTAAGTCTCCTTTCCTTGACATGTAACACAATAAAACAATGCCGTTGACTCCTGTTTTGCTAATTATAATTGATAGGTGCTTTCTATAAGTAAAGCATCTATAAGTAAGATGTTATATAAATTAAACAAAAATTTTCATTCTGAATATTGGAATGAGTGCTGATACTGACAAAACTGCCCTCAGGGTTATTATTTCAGATCAAAATTGATAGACTAGAATTAAGCTACAATATTTCAGCTCAGACTACTAGTTAATTTTGTCTTTGTACATATGCTTGCCTTTCAATATTTGTAGTTTGCAAACAGTTATTAAAGAATAATAGCAAAACAAGTTTGGGCCCAGTGGTTCACGCCTGTAATCCCAGCACTTTGGGAGGCCGAGGTGAGTGGATCTCCTGAGGTCAGGAGTTCGAGACCAGCCTGGTCAACATGGCGAAACTCTGTCTCTACTAAAAAATACAAAAATTAGCTGGGCGTGGTGGTCTTGGCCTGTAATCCCAGCTACTGAGAGGCTGAGGCAAGAGAATTTGCTTGAACCTGGGAGGCGGAGGTTGCAGTGAGCCGAGATCGCACCACTATACTCCAGCCTGCGGGACAGAGTGAGACTCCATCTCAAAAAAAAAAAGAGAATAATAGCAAAAGAGCTAAATACTGGACATCAGACTTTACCAAAGCTCTTTATGGTTAAATTGTTAGATGTTTTTCCTGAAAATTTTTGAGATCACTTTCTGAGAAATTCCTTCACATCTGAAAATTTCAGCTTCCAGTTTCTCATGAAGGGATATAAATAGTTTAACTATTACTTACATATTTAAGGCAATATTTGTGTGATTTTGCATTTTCAACACAACGTACTATGTTTATGGCTAAACTACATGTCTATAAGGGATCTTTTGAAGAGCAGTAATGACATCATTGTTTAGGAAGTGCCACAAGTTAAACTTTCTGTTCTTTGCCTTGGTTTTCTTAAAAAGTGGTGACTTTCTGCTCTATCCTATCAAGAGCAAGTGCAGCATGTGTTAGTAGAAGGAGGAAGCCAGAGGCAGACCCGCCCTCTTGACCTGTCCCACTGAGCACGCCAGTTTCCTAGATGAGCCCTGGCCACTGTGCACTCTGCTTTAGAGACCTCTGCAAATAGGTGGTGGGCACTCCTGATTTATTTGATTATAGACTAGGATAGTTACAGACTATAGTACATAGGCAGAACAATTGAAATAAACATTTAAATAAAATAAGTTAAATAGTTCAACTCATTATAGGAACTTGTTACACTTTAGGATTCTGTAAATCACTTAAGAGCCATAGAAAAATATAAGGATTCTGCTCCTTAAATTTCTCATTTGAAAGTTTCCAAGGTGAAAAGAATTCTTAGAAAAGAATTTGACACTGACGCTGATCCTTAGCCCTCTAATACTTTAAAATGGACTTCTAGACTTCATTTCTCACACCTGGCAACCTTTAGTCTTCCTGTCTCCCTTGTCTTAACAAGTTCCATGATGTGAAGTAAATCTGATGGCTTTTGTTTATTTAATTTTTTCTTTCCTTGAGCAGGTAGGTGGTGTGTCAGTAGCTGAGTATCTTCTTTCCTGGTGGCAAATGATTTAGAAGAATCCAGGACCACTGTGCATTTGGCGCGTTTTGCAGCAGGAAGACAGGCACACAGGGAGTTAAGCCCATGGCTGCTCTGTGTTAACCGAACATTCCCAGTGTGACGGGGTCGTAATCCCTAAGCAGATGCTTTACGGGGTCTCATTATTGTCCAGAAGTGGCTCTTGTATGAGAAAAAGCAGCCATGCAGAAAAGGCACAAACACTATTGACTTGCCCACCGTGGCATACGTTTTTTTCTTCCTAACATCCGTGAACCCATTTCATTCTTACCTAGCCATGATGTCGCTCCTTCCCTCGCTACACCTTTAACTCACTGAAAATCAAAAATAGAACAACAACAAAAAACTAGAGTAAAATCATACTGTTCCATACTGATAAGAGACTGCGATTTACCTTAAGATCTTTTGAGTGTGTTGTTGTTGACGAAGACCTTGTTTCTTTCCCAAGTCTTTCAGCCACATTGTGGCCTTTCAAAACCTTTAAGTCCTGTAATACTACATTTTGTGAAGAAGGGAAAAAATGAGATTTTTTTTCCTCCTTGCTTTTGTTAACCCATTCTTGTTTTAGACTCCAACAAAAAGGGTTTTTGTTAACTGGAGCTTAAAATCGGCCAGCGTGCAAAGTATTCTCTCTTTTTATGCAAGGAGGATTAGCTTGACATGTTATGCAGTTCTCTTGTAGGAGCCATTCACGTGTCCTGTCATAAGGTGTATAATTACTGCACTTCACCATCAGCAATCGTTCTTAAGCTAAAACCTGTTTTAAACCTCTCATTAATATAAATCATACCAGGAAGGTAGAAAATATACCTTCAAAAGGAACCAACTGTTAGGGAGTTAATCTGTTCTTTTCATAATAGACCTGGAGTAAATAATTTTTACTTAGCACTTTTCTTTCTATGCAATCAAAATAGTTTGTGATAAAAGATCTGGTACCTGGGATTGCATAAATGTGCAGTGTTTTATTTAGGCAGGATTGGGCTTCCTGCTTGGTGCCAGCCTCGTTTTCCCTCTGTCACCCTTGAACAGTGAAGTGTGTAATCCTCCATTCTTTTACAGTCAGCCCCCTGACAGGACTGCCTCTCTCTCCCTCTCTCTGCCTTTCCTTGTCTCTCTCTCTCTCTCTCTCTGTCTCTCTCACACATACTTGCTCATACAAATAAATTCAAGAGCAAATAATTTTTCTTTTCAGGACTTTCTCCCAGTGAATTCTCCCAGCATGCTTAGATAGCAATCTGAACTTATAAACAAATGTCTCAACGAATATATATATATATATTTTTCATGGAAAAACCATAGGCCAAGGACTCAGATATCCCTGCTGTATTTATTTCTTAGTGGTTTGTCCTAGTGACAGAGTGGCAGCTCTGCCACTACAGCTCGGGATCCTCAGTTACTCATCTTGCCAACTCCATTTCTCCGCTCCCCCTTTGCCTTTCGCCACCAGAATCTACATGCCACTGCCTCAGAACTCTTGTGAGGGATGATTGTGGAAAGTTCAATCCAAGCTGGGCTTTCCAGGGAAGTAGGCTAGTCAGTCTCAGGGAAAAAGTCTCCAATTCTTTGCACATCCCGAAAGGCCCAGTTTGATCTGGATTTTACCCACCTTTCCAAACTTGTTTCTCACTTTTCTTTCTGGAACTTCTGCCTCATCATCTGCACAACCTGCTTCCTCTTTAAATTTGTCAAAAAGTGCTACTTTTTTCTACCTAAATGCCTTCACTTCTACTAATCCCATTTCCTCCAGCTAATTTTTATTTACCCTTCAAGTCTAAGCTTAAGCTAATCTTCCTTTTCTCTTTCACGTATTTTTAGTTAAGTGCCTACCATGTGCCTGAAATTATTCTGGGCTCTTGAAATTCAGGGTTCATTTGGATATAGACTGTATCTCTGCTCTCATGGGACTTACATTCTAGGAGAAGCCTTCGACAAAGAATTCTTCCTTGACATTCCGTTCTGTTAGCGCCCTTTATTTTGCATTTCTGTTGCTCTCTAAGGTTCTTCATAGCATTTTATTCACTCTGTTAAACAAATATTTGCTAATACCCATTGGAAATAGTCATATAGCTTGGACAAGTTCTGTTTTCCCTGATGAACTCAAAGCTCTATGAGGACATGATCTCTGACATATGTCTGTCCAGGAAGATAGAAGGCAATTCATAGAAGCTGAATGAATTAATAAATGAATGGCTTTCTCCCTGTCCCCAAATATTATAATTGTACTCTGCCTGAATTATTTTATACCATTCTTTTATATTATCTTAAAAATACCACTAATTAGAAATTCCTTAGGTCAGGCCGGGCACAGTGGCTCACGCCTGTAATCTCAGGACTTTGGGAGGCTGAGGCGGGCTGATCACCTGCGGTCAGGAGTTCAAAACCAGCCATGAACAACGTGGAGAAACCCCGTCTCTACGAAAAATACAAAAAAATTAGCCGGACATGGTGGCATATGCCTGTAATCCCACTACTTGGGAGGCTGAGGCAGGAGAAGCACTTGAACCCGGGAGGCAGAGATCGTGGTGAGCCGAGATCACGCCATTGCATCTGCTTTTCTTTATCACCTGGCAGATGTTAGTGACTGCAGGATGGGGATAAAAGTCAGGTTGGGAGGGGATATTTTAGAGCCTGGAACAGAGAGAGGTCTAAGGTGGTTGGATCAGTGAGGGTCTTGCACTGGGCCTTGAAGCCCGGAAGGGAAGGTGGAGAGGAGTGCAAATGATGAGGGAAATTAAGCCTGGCTTCCTTCAAGAATTTATGTAAAGCTGAGAACTCCATTTCTTTCTTCTTGTTCCTCAGCAGAAAGGAAGAGAGTTAAAATTAGTAAAGATTTTTTTATGTGCCACAAACTTTACATATATTATTTTGTTTAAGGCATTATTTTATCTCCAGTTTATATTTAGGAACCAGGCCTTTTTAATTCCAGAATTAGTACATGTAAAGCTGGCACTCTGCAGCCTTTTGGTGCTCAATTAATGTCTACTGAATGAATGAATTTATTGTAGAAGTACTTGATCTCCCATTTGGCATAATTCTTCATAAGGCCACCCTCTTTAGACTCAGAATTCTTGTTGGTGCTATTGGTATGATGGTTGAGTCGCATTCAGGATTGAATTGGGCTTTGCGTGCTGGTGTAACAACCTGATCGCCTAATATGTTATTGGTTCAATAGAATTCATTGAGTTCCGACCATTAACTTACCTATGAGCTTTTAGAGCACAAATCGATAGTAAGTTGGAGATTACCTGTACGTGAATGTAGAAATATCATAAAATGAAATCTTAGGTAGTTGATTTTCCTGTGATATTTAGGGCACTTCTTTTCTCATACTTAGTTTAAGTGAATTTCTCTACCTCTGTTTTTTTTTTTCCCCTATAAACCTGCCCAAAGCGTTTTTACAAGTAGATGGTACATATAATAATGATTATAATAAAAACAACTACCTAAAAATTTAAAAAGAAGTAAAAAAGATAAAGGAATTTCTAAGATTCCAGAAATATAAGATCTTCTTATATGTCCCCATTTCATATTGAGTCACCTGGAACATGGCATTAAATTAGTTTTGGTTTGGGTTCATGTGAAAGAGAAACCACATCAGTAACACACTCTAATAAAACTAAAATACAGTTATAAAGAGACATCTCAGATGGACTGAAAGAGCCAAACTGTCAGATCCTTTCTTATGTAGTGGTAAAGCCTGGCTAGAAAGGAAGCTTTTTCATTAGAATATTTTCAAAATCAAGCATACATCAATTTGCAAGCAATTTGAATTTATGTGTAATTAATATAGCTCAAATAAATTAAATGAACAATTAAATGTTTACTCTTTTGACCAGTAAAATGAAGTGTGGCTTTTGTAAATGGGTTCGAGTGGAACATTGTATAGTTTAGACGTGGGAATTACTATTAAGAATCGTGTCCGGATGTGGTTCTGGGAGGCTTTGGGAGGCTGAGGCGGGTAGATGACCTGAGGTCAGGAGTTCGGGACAAGCCTGGCCAACATGGTGAAACCTCATCTCTACTAAAAATGCAAAAAATTAGCAGGGCATGGTGGTGTGCTCCTGTAATCCCAGCTACTCGGGAGGCTGAGGTGGGAAAATTGCTTAAACCTGGGAGGCGGAGGCTGCAGTGAGCCAAGATTGCGCCACTGCACTCCTGCCTGGATGTGAGACCCTGTCTCAAAAAAAAAAAAAAAGAAGAATCATAAAGTTTATTATTTTATAGTCTGATATCTTTGATGCATATGATTCTCTTCCTATGTAATTATTTTTAAAGTTAGTAGTTTAACACAATAGCTTTAGATTCCTTCTACTGGCTACTATATGTCTTAAAAAGATAGAAAATGCAGAGTTGTGTGAGTCATCTGATTAAAGGAAGAGTAAATGAATTCTTAATGAGTTAAAAATAAGAACTTGGATACTTAAAAATGATGTTAAAGTATATAAAAATAAATTATGTAAAATTGATTTAAATTAACACCGTAATAAGACATGAATTACTTCAAAATACTGAGAGGTTCAGTGGCTGGAGCTTAGACTCCAGAGGTTCAGGAGGCTCCTCTCTGCAGGTAAACAGCAATATTAACTTGGGCATGTTATTTAACCCATTGAGGCCTCCCTTTCTTCATTTGTAAGACGGGGCTGATCATAGTATCCACCTTGATGGTTTGTATTGAGAATTAGAGGGAAACATTCTGAATCTTTTTATAAAAAGCTTGCTTACAATTGACATATGTAAGGCGTGGTTATCATCATCAACAACATTGGAGAAAATACATTTTTTTTTAAAAAACATGATTACAGTACCATTGTAAATTTTCGGCCGGGCGCAGTGGCTCACGCTTGTAATCCCAGCACTTTGGGAGGCCGAGGAGGGCGGATCACGAGGTCAGGAGATCGAGACCACGGTGAAACCCCGTCTCTACTAAAAATACAAAAAAATTAGCCGGGCGTGGTGGCGGGCGCCTGTAGTCCCAGCTACTCGGAGAGGCTGAGGCAGGAGAATGGCGTGAACCCGGGAGGCGGAGCTTGCAGTGAGCCGAGATTGCGCCACTGCACTCCAGCCTGGGTGACAGAGTGAGACTCCATCTCAAAAAAAAAAAAAAAAAAAAAAAAAAAAATTTTCATGCCAGTATTCGTATTACTTAGGTTCAGGGAAAATACCCAATTCATGAAAATCCAAAGTAGGTCTGCCTTTCTCCATAGTATGATATATTTCAAGTCTATGGAGAGATATTCAAGAACAATGTTTTCCAATTCATTGATTTTAAAAAAATTCATCCATACTTTTTTTTATTCAACAGATAGATTTGAGTACTTGCTAATATTTCATGCCCTATACTGACCTAGAAAAGAAAAGCACAGGCTCTATCCTCAAGGATATCACAGTCTAAAAATAAGATCTCACCAGCAAACTGGGAATCCATTTAGACAATGATAGGTGGCAGAAATCTTTGAACTGATAAATTAGCTTTTAAAATTGGTAGTAGTTTTCTGCACGTGTTTAGAAGATATTCCTTTTCTTTTACTTTCTTTTTCTTTTTTTTTTTTTTTTTTTTGAGACGGAGTTTCACTCTTGTTGCCCAGGCTGGAGTGCAACAGCGTGATGTCTGCTCACTGCAACCTTCGCCTCTTGGGTACAAGCAATTCTCCTGTTTCAGCCTACCAAGTAGCTCGGATTACAGACATGCACCACCATGCCCGGCTAATTTTTTTTGTATTTATTACAGACGGGGTTTCACCATGTTAGTCAGGCTGGTCACGAACTCCTGACCTCAGGTGATCCACCCACCTCGGTGTCCCAAAGTGCTGGGATTACAGGTGTGCACCACCGTGCCTGGCCAAGATTTCTTGCTCTCTTCCACAGCTTCCCCACCCATATGAGTTTATGATAAATTGGGAAACCATTTGGAATCCAAACAAAAAAGGTGTTTTTAATTATTAGTCCATCGAAAAGACAGAATTACCAAAATAACTACAGTTCTTTATTTCTAAGGTTTCTTTGGCTGCATTAGTCTAATATTTATTTTTAAAATGTGATTAGCAATTATCTGGACTAATTTTTAATATATGCTTATATTAATAAAGGTCGTAAGAAGTATTTCTTAAGACTAATATGCTTATATATTCATTGCTTTTTTTTTTTCTGAGATAGGGTCTTGCTCCGTCGCCCAGGTTGGAGTACAGTGGCATGATCATGGCACACTGTAGGCTCCACCTCATGCATTCAAGAGATCCTCTCATCTGAGCCTCCTAACTGGGACTACAGGTGCATGCCACCCTGCCCGGCCAATTTTTGATTTTTTGTAGAGATGGGGATCTCACTCTGTTTTCCAGGCTGGTCTCGAACTCCTGGACTCAAGTGATACTCCTGCTTCAGCCTCCCGAAGTGCTGAGATTATAGGGGTCAGCCACTGTGCCTAGCCTCATTGTTTTTGTTGATGGTCGTTTGACCTAATAGACTTTAGTCAAAAAAAAGTTCTCCAAATATTGTTTATTAGCTTGTTAAAAGGGAGATGATCCGTATCTCAATGAATAAATATTTTCAACCTGTGTTACAAAGCCAAATTGTCATCATTTAGATTTTAGAAAAAAAAAAAGCTCTTTAAAATGTATAGTACATACCTTCCCAATTAATTATTCTGTTAATGCTGTATCTAACAATGACTGTAATAATGAAATCTGAATTAGTGTTAAAAATTTTACCTGATCAGTGTTCTAAACCATATTTCAATGAATTTTATTGAAATGTGATTCATTCAGATTTCAAAAGGAAATAACATGTATTTCATCAGAATGACAAAATACAGTCAGCATAAAAGAAAAAAATTATTAAAAAACATTTGGCCTGGGTCTTTAAATATTTTGTTCTGTATTTCTGAATTGTTTTTCTTTTGGCTCTTCTTCTGGAGAATTCCGGTAAAGTTGAGAGTGAATCCTGATACTTTGAAAGAGTCGAATCTCCCTTTAAGCCCCATGCCTATGGTGGAAAACTTACTATTACTTTCTATATCAGACTTTAATATTATAAGCAATGATTATTTTTTCATGTTGTTTCCATAAAATGAAATTTTATCCTAAATCTAAAGCCATTAAACCAAAAAATTCCAGGCACAATACATCACTTCATTTCAGCCCAAGCTCAATCATTGCTTTCAAATCTATCATATTACCTATTTTCTTCTTGAGGAAGAATGTAGTGTAAGGATGAACCTAGTACCAAACAATAACTGTCTTCTTAAGAATGGGATTTATATTTATTTATTTTTTAGAGCATTCTTGAGATAAAAAGATTCTTGGATATCCAAAGCAAATGTATTTAAAAAATGAGGCTACAGTTTATGTTCTAAATCATACCTTCTGTTCTCACTTATATCCAGAATTTTAAAATGTTGGGTACTTAGAAGCAGAGTAGAATGGCACTGAAGTGGGGAGGTGGGCAAATGCAGAGATCTTGGTTAAAGGGTACATACAGAGTTGCAGTTTTGTAGGATGAATAAGCCTTGAGATTTAATTGTTGAGTTGAGGACTATAGTTAACAATATTGTAATGTATACTGGAAATTTGCTAAGAAAGTAAATGTCATGTGCTCTCATGTAAGAAAAGGTAAAAAAGGCAACAAATTCTTTCAAAGAAAAATTTATAAAATTGAAAAACCACTTATCCTCTCAAGGAAGACACTGTATTCCTATTTTAAAGGTAAAGAAAATATGACAATGGAAAATACAGTCGTCCCATGGTATTTTGGGGCAATTGGTTCTAGGACCGCCCCAACCTCAGGCCCCACTGGGGATACCAAACACCGTAATGCGCAAGTTCCTTGTATAAAATGGCATAGTATTTGCATGTAACCTGTGCATATCCTCCCATATACTTTAATTCATCTCTGCTTACAATACCTAATACAGTGCCTACATATCACTTCATTTGAGTGGATTCAGCATAGCACTCAGTGTGCGGCAAATTGGAGTTTTACTTTTGTAAGTTTGTGGAATTTTTGTTTTCTGAATATTTTTGTTCCATGGTTGGTTGAATTCATGTATGTGGAGCCCATGTGTATGTACATCATTCTTGAAGAGACTAAGATAGGGCAGAACATCTAACCGTGATCCTCTACACCTTGATTTTTCTCAGGACACTTTCAATCTAAATATTCTCTTTAGTTCTTAGCTGTTAATTTTTAGTGATAAGATCATCATGGTCTTCCAATATTAGGGATATATGGTTTCTACACAGAACGTCATGTGGAAACTGAAAAATAGCTGTGATCTTAGTGAACAGAAGCCTTAGCAAATGATGGCACAATTTTCTGTTTAGCCTATCACTTGTTTTCCACCTTTTTGCATATTGCATATGGCCTTCTGGGTCAACCAGAAATATCTTAAAAGCTGTTAATTGTTCGGGCAAGCATAATAAGTGTGGAGACTGGAAGGTGTAATTGGATGAGGGACATTTTACTATTTGTTTTATTTTGATGTGACCTTATTTCTTTTAATATTGTTTTAGATTATTTTGGAAGGCAGGGGGAATCCTGTTTGCTCAAGGGACAAAATTTGAGAAGATACACAGGACAGCCCTCAGTGACTTCCTGGCGAACTAGAGTGTAGTGGGCGGTGAGGGTGGCTGATAGGATATAGTGTGGCTGAGAAGGAAACGAACCATTGCCCTTGAGGAGACCAGGTGGATTCCTAGTATTGTACTTCTCTATCAATCACAGGTATTTCCATTTCCTTATTAGATTTTGATTTCGTATATTTAGAGGAATTGAACTAGAGCTGATAAGATTTTTCTGCGTTTGCATTTCCTTGAAATTAGATTGGCCTCTAACCAGTCATGTAACACATCTTCCCCCCTTCTTCTTCCTCTTTTACACATTGAGGGAAAACATGATTTCTCAAAAAATTTAACTTTTGATTGATCTCCTATTGAATTGCACAAGAGGAGAACTTGAGGTATGAAAAGAGTCTGTAATTATTGAATAATTAGTGGTTTCTACATTTTTATAGATAAATGCCCTAAAAAAATTGGAATGCTAATTTTTAAGCTTTGTTCTAGTTAAATTTGTTTCTAATTGGTGAGAGTTGGACTTGCTAAAATTATTACAAATAGGTTGCAGTTCAGAAAAGCAATGCAGTGGAGAAGTTATTAGTATCATGAGTCTGAACTGGAGTATTACGTAGTAGTCACTTATCAGTAAGGCGAGGACAAGGTCAGGGTAGATCAGCTCAGTGACCTGGGGGAATCGTAAGTGTGCCCCTGCTGTAGATTTCTGTCAGAAAGTCCCTGCTCTATCATCTAAGCATAGCAACTCCCCTCTCTGAGCTTTTATTTAGCTCAAGCTTGTTCAACCCATGGCCTGCAGGCTGCATGTGGCCCAGGATGGCTTTGAATGCAGCCCAACACAAATTCATAAACTCTCTTAAAACATTATGAGATTTTTTTTTTCTGCTTTTCTTTAAGTTCATCAGCTATTGTTAGTGTTAGTGTATGTGTGGCTCAAGACAATTCTTTTTCTAGCGTGGCCCGGGGAAGCCAAATGATTGGACACCCCTGATGTAGCTGCGTAACCCACTAGATAGAATTCCAGGTGATGTCTTGAGGGAGCAGTGGAAAGAAGAAATGGATTAACGTTGAGTCCAAAGAGTAGGAAAGAAGGGGTGTTTGAGCTAGTCTGCAAGGAATACTTTTTCTTTTCTTTCTTTGTTTTTTTTTTGAGACAGGATCTCACTCTGTTGCCCAGGCTGGAGTGCAGTGGTGTGATCATGGCTCACTGCAGCCTCGAGTTCCCAGGGCTTGAGCCATCCTCCCAGCTCAGCCTCCCAAGTGGCTGGGACCACAGGTGTGTGCCCCTGTGCCTGGCTAATTTTTTGTAGCAATGGGGTCTCACCTTGTTGCCCAGGCTGGTCTGGAACTCCTAGGCTCAACTGAGCCTCCCATTTTGGCCTCCCAAAGTGCTGGGATTACAGGTGTGAACCACTGTGTCTGGTCCTGGAATGCAGATTTCTAAACTTAATGAATAAAGGGACAGATTTACCTGGGAATTAGCTTGGGCAAAGGCTCAGATTACCAGTTTACCTGGAGCTTGAGGTGCATGAATTAGTGTCAGGTAACCTGAGCCTGGAATCCAGGAAATGACCCTTAAGGACCCTGAATGCCATCTGATGCAATGGATTTCCTCATTAGGTGCAGGGCTTGTAGATGAGGGTGCAGGAAGTCTTAGGGGCCATCTTAGAATTCTGCCTTCCGTGGTAGATAATGGGGAGCTTCTGCCAGTGTTTGAAAAAGGAAGTTACATGTTCCAAGCTGGGTTCTTGAAAGTTAATATTAGTGGGATGTAGAAAGTGTTTTGGAAAGATGAAGAACTGGAAACAGTTGACAAAGGAGGAAGTCTTTGCAATATCAAGATCTGAGAGCACCAGTGCATTGGAAATGGGGATCCAAGGATCAAAAAGAGAACTTGACAACTTGCTACCTCCTCATTCAAGCCAAGATTTGCTTCCTTTGTGCTTTGTGGAGGGAAAGGTAATGAAGGGTAGTGCTAAGCAGACAGGCTCTTAATGCTTTCTCTTAAACAGGGTAGCCTTTTTCTAACACCCTCATTTAATAATTGAGATATGGTGGTTCAGAAAGGGAAAATGACATACTTACCAGAGTTTTTAAGCTTTGCCAACTGTGCAGTTTAGTTTGAGAAGAGATGACTCACTGGTAAAGAATGATTAGCTGGCATACAGGGCATAAGAAGGGCAGCTTGCTCAATTATACTACGGATTCCAAGGGAGGCTGGGGCCAGCTTGGCTTGCAAGTTGTCAGGACAACTTCATGGGAGAATGTGGGTCTTACCCTGGCTGTTAAAATAAGTTATGGAGAGGACATGAGCATTACTTAAGTAAAGGTCAGAAGACAGGACCAGCTCTGTGCAAAATTGGGGAGTAAGATAAGCTTGAGGGGCAGTGTGGTATGTGGCTGTGAGCCTTGGGGTCTTATATACTTGAGCTGTGTGACTTTGGGAAACATACTTTGTCTCATGAGCCTCAGTTTTTCTAACTGTAAAATGGAGCTAATAATAATGTACATATAAATACAAAATAATTGTTTCATGGCTTAAATCTAGCTGTGTATTACAAATATCGTGTGATTCAACCAAATCTATTTATACCTTATAGGGTTCTTATGATTTCTGTGTCAGATAATGCATGTTTAGCATAGTTCCTGCCACATAATCAGTATGGCATCTTAGTAACTATTTGCAATATTATTCAAGGAATAGGAAACTTCAGAATCTGGAATTTAGGTAGAGCGGTTAACTTCTAAAGCTGGAGAAGGCTTTTACTTCGCGATATGGGGAAGTAGCCAGGTTGTAAGGGAGAGGATGTTGAATTTCAAGTGAAATGTGGGAATATCAACCAGAAGCTGGGGTTGGAGCGGCAGAGACTCCTGGTGTGTCAACATTTGGCTTGGCTTGACCTCAGGATGCAGAGTTTAGTATCTTGCTGCTGATGGACACCTTACAGGAGTTCAGACTTTTGGGGTGAGGGAGTAGATGGGCTAGTAGGTAGGACATAACGTAGTTCAGAGCACAAAACTCTCCTTGGGAGGGGGTGAGAGGAATAGGAAGAAGATGGGATGTGGTGTGTGTGTGTGTGGTGTGTGTGTGTGTGGTGTGTGTGTGTGTGAGGTGTGTGTGTGTGTGTGTGTGTGTGTGTGTAGGGAGATTGATTTCACTGGATAGAGCAGAAACTTGGGGTGGTAGAACCTCATCTGCACTGGGCCGATTCTTTGCAATTCTTCCTGAGGAAGTTACGCTTTGATGAAGGGGATTTTCTGAATGGGAAATAAGGGAGAGGGCAGGAGGAAGAGGAGAAAGTGAAGGGGAGGTGAAGTTTGAGAGTGTGGGGTTGATGGGTATAAAAAGATATGAGAGCTATGGGCTGTGATCCACTGTTGAGGAGACTGCAAGTCCAGCATCCAGAGAGACAGCAGAGAAGAAACTGGGGCTCCCAGGCAGGGCTCCTGGTTTCTTGGTGCTCTAGGTATGGTCGAAGGGGGGCCACATGCCCAGAACAATCCTGCCTTGTGGTAAAGATGCCTCTCCATAATATTTGGAGAATGCCATGTCTTTCCCCTAGTACAATACATAGGAGCAGAATTCAAAGCATCTCTCTCTGAGCCTGTGAACCACAACAAGGGCTTTAAAATAGTTTCAGATAGGCACCTTTGCCTTGTTTATGAAGCATGTACTAATTAGAAAGAGTTGTGTTTTCTTTGTGGTATAAGCCTTTGCAATGGATCTACATTGTCATTGTTACCAATAATAAGTAATGAGATTAAAATTTAAAACAGGTGTCTGATAATCCTTGATGAAGAGAATTCAGGGGATATTCTTCCTGATTTTGCCTTCTCTCCACCTGGAAAGGAGGTGGATGAGCCCATCAGACCATAGCCTGTTGCTGGGAGGAAATTCCTTGGCTCAACGTGAAGAAAGTGTACTACGCCTAGATTACAGTTTACCAGGGACGAGGGCCTGTTGCTTTGATGCTCTCCCAAGACTGGAGTTGGAAAAATTTTTTTGATGTAGTTCCATCCTCTCATAGTGAAGTTCTTCGATTTCCCAGGGATGGAAGCTTTGTTATAAGAGTCACAGTGTAGATTCTGATGTAATGATTCAAGATATTGGCTTTCCAGAGGATTCTTAATATACTGCTTTATTCACCATAGCTTTAATTCCATTGTGTTAAAAAGAATATGCCACTTTCTTGTCATCTGAAGAACTCTTAATTTCTTATATCCCATCAAATGTAGTGTTATTTACTCAAGCTTTCTTTCCAAATTTTGCCCTGGAGTGTTTGTAGGCAGTTACATTTATCTCTAACATTACTCACCATTTAGTAAAAGAAACAAAACAAAACAAAATGCCAGCAAAAGTAACTCCTCCATAAAATACGTGTAAAGCAGTAATAACATGTGAATGAACAAAATCCTGGCTTGAATCTGTTCTTTTGCAACAAATGTAATGCGGTTGTAATTTTGAGAAAAGAAGCCTGCAAACAAAAATAGTTAGTAGTTTAATTTTAGGTTTACAGTTTTGACATTGTAACCCTAAATTACATCTTATTTGGAAAAATCTCTTCAACTTAAACTTTTTTTTTTTACCCTAGTGCTACAAGATGACTCTATATTAAAGTTTCTCTGGAGATAAAATAGCAATATTTGTCAATCTATATAATAGTTAATATTCAAAGTAACATAATTTATCTGCATCTTAGATTTGCTCTTCTTGTTGAAAATACTGGTAGTTTTAAATACATAGAATAAAAAACAAACAAATGCAAAACTCCTTTAAACATGGCAGATAGCGAGTTGTGGGAGGCTGTGCCAAACTTCGTAAGGTGCAGCATTTAGGAGAGATGAAAGGCTAAAACCATCAGAGTTTCTACCAAATTGGGTGATCTACATCGGCTTCGTTAGCCACCCCTTAATGAAGAGCCAGCACTGAAGAAATGTTTCTGCAGTAGGAGAATGAGGCAACTATTTAATGGTATCTAGTTAAAGCCAGAAGGAGACCATGAGAGGAATGATTTTAAGTTCCCTAGAGGACAAGAAGTGTTTCTCCATGTGGTACTTCCAAGAGTAAGATAAACAAATAGGTACTTAATAAATGTCCTTTGATGATGGAGAAGTTAAAAGGAGGGTACATCAATAACTGAAATTACCTGGACTTAACACGACTAAAAGTTAATAGAAATCTAGGCATCCACTGTGATCAAGGCCAATGCATTTAAATAAGTACATTTCCAATTTCAGCTCCTGGGGAAAAGAGTACGTTTCAGATGCCAAACCCCCAACCAAATCTGATTGGTAGTAATAGCCTCTTTTGGCCTTTGGTAAAATTCCCAGTAAGCCAGATACCAAAATACAGTATTAAAAACTGAAGAAAATTCATTTGTTCATTGATTGGGTGACATCTATAGTCATCAGTCTCTCAGGAGGTTAGAAGCCCAACTTGGAGTTCTACAGCAGTGCATTGCTGTTTGCCGTGCACCTTCAGTGTCTCACATTACTGTATGCAAAGTCTTTTTCAAGCACCTTATTAAAGCTGTGTTGGCTTGGACAGAATGCCAGTGGGTGGAATCTGGGTTTTATTGGTGCTACCTGAGGGAAAATACTTAGTTCAGGAAGGCACTGAAAACAGAAACAGGGTTTTGAGGTTGTTATTTGGAGTCAGACTCCTGAGTATATCATGGAAACAAAAGAATTTTAAACTTAAAAAGTATCACTTTATTTTCTATTTGGCTTCAATATTGTGATAATGTCTGTCCCTATTTCCTGTACAACTGGCCTTTTTCTTCAGTATTTTTCCTCTGGGAAAAAGTATGCCTTCCAAATACCACCTTGGAGCTCTCACCTTGCTAGGCAAAGCAACCACTGCCTTCTTAAAAGTTTGATGAGATCTACAGAGTAATACAGGAACTCCCAGCAAACACAGAAGAAACTGAGTCTGGGACAGAAAGTACAGCTTTACTGGCAAAGGATCAGGGACCTAAAAGCTTACATTTTTGTGCCCTACCACTGCCCATATAGATTTACTTTCTTATCTTCATTCTGACTTTATCCAGGTTTACTTACCTATCTATTTTATCTCAGTGGCAGGAGTATTTTTTGTAAGTGTTCTCATATCTTTTGGGGGAAAGAAACAAAGTATAAAATAATAAATAAATATTGGTATGATGAAGTAATATCTTGAATGAGATAATATGACTGTTTGGAGCAGGATTTTTGATGAGTCTTCCAAAATAATATCAATTTAGATTTTGCTTAGTTTGTCTTTTTTTTTTTTTTTTTTTTTTTTGAGACGGAGTCTCACTCATGTTGCCCAGGCTGGAGTGCAATGTTGCAATCTCGGCTCACTGCAACCTCCACTTCCTGGGTTCAAGTGATTCTCCTGCCTCAGCCTCCCAAGTAGGTGGGATTACAGGCATGCGCCACCACGCGCAGCCAATTTTGTATTTTTAGTAGACACAAAGTTTCTCCATGTTGGTCAGGCTGGTCTTGAACTCTTGACCTCAGGTGATCCACCCACCTTGGCCTCCCAAAATGCTGGGATTACAGACGTGAGCCACCATGCCCGGCCTAGTTTGTATCTTTTAAAAGAATTTCCTAGCATTATTGAATAATTAGATAATTTGTATCTTATCTTTTGGTTGCTCATGCCCATTCTGGAAATAATTTATAAGAAGATCTAATTTAGATTCTATCTGCTATAAGTGTGAATTAGTGTGAGTTGCCTATAACATATATAAAAGCTGTAACCTGGGAAAAAGTTATTATCTGGAAGCTTTAGAAATTAATGCTGTTCTTTCTTAAGTATCATCAGGAAATTGATCAAAATGGCCACCTTGATACCAAAAATAAGGTTTTGGGGCATAACATCCTTATGAATTCAAATGTTAGTCATTTCACATATCTTCCACTTTATTTCATTAAGTCCTTCCTAATAGACACTGTTCAAACATTATTCATCATTTACTAATGCTGTTACAACATTATTTTAGAGGATGGATATGGATAGCTGTTCTAGCTTTTAAAGTTTTCAGTGTAAAGCACCATGGGCTAAACATTGGCCAGGATATTCTGTATGAAATGGCTTTAGTTATGGGCCTGTCTGACAACAGTTTTCATCAGAAAATATGCTTATTTTCCTTTCTTTTAGAAAATTTGGCTGAAAGCAATTTTGGCAAAGTCAGCATAGCCTTGAGTGTCACATGAGAAAGATGGAATTGAAGTGGCTGTTATGTAGACCTGACCTGGGTATGGTAACTGTGGTGACATGAGTCCTTTGGAGGACACAGCATCTCTCCAGCATCTCTCTTCTGAGGTTCACTCTCTTTTGTAGGGGCTTACCCCCTTGTCAGTGCTATACACACACACACACACACACACACACACACACACACACACAGAGAGAGAGAGAAAGAATGGAGAACCTTCCTTCTTACCTGTGGATACAGATGCACCTTGGCAGAGCCCACTTGCCTCCTGCTTCCGGCCTTTCTCAAACCAGAGCTTTTTTAGTTTCTACCTCATCCACACAGAGACTTATAGTGGCCAGCAAAGTGACTTGAAAAACTAATACATGCCACCATGTTAATGCACACCTTTCCAGTGGGATAAGCTCAGCCTGAGTGCCAAATTTTATTTCTTTGCACATGATTATCAGTTAAAATTATTTGTCTAGTTTGTTATTAATTAAATTTATTTTAGAAAAGTACACAAAGAAAAAATTGTGACCAGACAATTAGGTAGCTTCTAAGGTAGCCATGCCAACCTATCTTTTGTTATGAAGATGAAGTCTGTTATTTCTTAATATTGAACATTATTTTTGACTAAATTTAAATTCTACTGTATGCAATAGAATTGAAAATATACCAGCTTTATTGTCATTACTAAGAGTGATGATGATTATACCTCCTATTTATTGCACACCCCCCATGAACAAGGTATCGTGCTGAGAATTTACATAAAACAATTCAGTTAATTCTCAGTACAGTGCTGCTTGGGAGAGATTGCTTTTTGCCTTTTACAAGATGATGAAAGAAGCTTGGAGATGTTGAGTCATTTATCTGAATTACAAAGCAAGTGAGTGGACAAGATAGTTGAAAATTCTTTATTAAATTTGCTTTGATAACAAAAGTAATGTTTGCTTTTGGTAATACAATTGGAGTATTACAGAGGAAGTTATGCATACCATAGGAAGCTAGACTCATTTTCAGTACATTATCCAGAAGAGCAAAAAGTACTGTTAACAAATGGGGCATCTTTATCTTTATCTGACTTCTTGAGAATAATCTTTGTAAATTATCTGATCACTTTTTAAGTAGTAGTTTTTTTAAATGACTTTTTGATGACATACTTTCAACTTTCTTTGCAATAGAATCAAGGTACATTGTAAATTTAGAATAAGCAAGGATTTTCAGGACAATATATCTTTTTACACATTTTCTTTCTGACAATTTTTCACCCCCAAATACTCAAGCTTTTACTTATTTATTAGTTAACTTTTAATAATCATTTCTTCTTAACATAGTCTTAGTATATGCAGATGTTTAAGGTTTTCATTTTCACTGCTTTTCATTTAACACCATTAAATGTATACCAGAGGTTACATTTTTCAAGTTTATCGTTCTGAGTATTTATGCCTGCTCTTTTTCTTCGGTTACAATATGCTAGACAGTCTATGAGAAACTGATGTGAAAGTTGGTGTCTTTGGAGATTAAGTAAAACTGCTTTAGCCATTATTTTTCCATTTCTTGCTCTGCTAAGCACCCAGTTAATGAACTTGACAGAACATCGTTTTACTGAGCTGTTTACTTTGAAAACTTATAAGTAATGTACTTACAGAAAATAATTAAATATTATATACAGATAAAAATGAAAAGTAAATCTCTTCCTTCCCCTCGTTTCTCCTTTGGCCCTTGCTCCCAAGCCTAAATTTCTTGTTTCCACATTTTCTTAATGGGCATGTAAGCATAGGTATGCATGTGTATACGCATATTTTATGAAGTCAGATCTCTTTAAGTTCAGATTGTATCGGATGGCTCTCTGCACTGTGTGTGCCTCCTTCCTGTGTGTACTGGATTGTGGAATAAACAGCTCTCAGCAGGATATTCATATTCAGTAAAATAAATGATGAATTTCCAATGGAAAAGGGAGTCAGGACCAAGGAAATGGAAACAGAGACTCAAAATATGGGAAACAGTACAAATTTATAGACCATGAAGTTCAGAAATGTTGTCTGCTAAATTAGCATCATGTGTTTAAAAAGTTTCCTGGTAGTTATGTAAAAAGCATGATACAATCCATAATATGATTTTGTTTTACTCTGAAGGAAGGAAGTATGGCAGGTTCTTAGAGGAAAGCGTGACTTTTCTGTTAGGCTGCTGGGAGCTGTGCTGCTGAGATAGTGTGGGTGAAAATGGGATGTGGTAATGTGTGCATGCTGAGGAGCTGAGATGTATCCAGTTCCATAATTTGCCTTCAGGACCAGCTCCTTAATGTGTGGGCCTCTTGTTCAAAAATTAAGAGTTTCAAGATGGTGACAGAAGAGCATGAAACCAAGCATGGGGACCACGTAAGTGGGGCTCTGTGTGACTGCATGGGTCCATGCCCCTGACACTGGCCCTGTGTGCTTTGAGATACTTGAGCATGCCCAGGACCTGTGAGGAGAAGAGCAGGCTGGTGGGGAAGGTGAAGTTGCTGCCTCATTCAGGGATGTGCTCAGAGAAGTGCAGGTTCTCTCTTTGGGTTTTCCTTATCTCTGTCGCTTCTTCAGGAAGGGGAATTAATGGGGGGCTAGGATGTGGCCTATTTGGGGAGCAGAGTGGGGAGTAATAAAGAAGGGTTGAGGAGGGCTCTGCTAGAAATATTGGAAATGAGACCTGATGCATAGCCCGAAGGTGGCATCGATTCTTAAGTAAAAAGATGTGAGGTGAAATGAGGGGACTCCTTCCCCTTAAATTTGGAGCAGTGGGAGTTGGGGGTACGTTTACAAACCACTTCTGGCATGTTGAGAACAGAGGCAAGGAAGCATGTGATAACAGTTCCTTACAGTGTTAGGACACAGGGAATACTTTTTCCTAAGAGCACAGATGAGGGACATAAAACCCAGCCCAGCAGCTTGGGGTATCAGGAAAGGCCCAGAAAGAGATCCTGTGCAATGCATCTGGGTGGATACCTGGGTGTCCACATACTGTTATTCATTTAGGACTTTGGACTTTATGCTAAAGGCTATGGGGAAACGACTGAAGGCTTCCGGAGAGAAGCTACATCAGATTTTCATTTACTGAAGTGCTTTGGTTTCCCATGTTACTGTGTAGCAGTGGTTCCCAAAGTTTGGTTCCACAACCAGCAGCACTGGTCTCACCTGTGAGCTTCTGGGAAATGCAGATTCATGGGCCCTATCTGGACCTATTAAATAAGATCTCTGAGGATGGGCCAGAAACTCTGTTAGGACAAGCTCTCTGGGTGATTCTTGTACATGTTAAAGCTTAAGAACCACTGCTGTGGAGAATGGATGGTGGACCTGACTTAGGAAGTGTTTATTACAGATCCCTTATGTGACTAACAAGGAACCTGGGGGCCTGCGTGAATAAGTAACTTTCCAAAGATCAACCTACTGGTGGATGGTAATCAAGAAATACCAGTTAACTGACTGTGCCTAGTCTTTCTGCCATGGAAACTTCCTAGGCAGTGAGAAGATTACCATAGCATTTTAAAAAGAAAGATGTAATTATATGCTATATTACCTTTCAAAAATAGTGCTTACAAAAGTACAAATGGAAATAGGCAAATAATGTAATGCATAAACATGATTGATATATAATTTTTGGTTTTATCACATTTTATATGTGATGCATATTGTGTTTGTGTGTCTCTGAGACTGGAATGGGGAAGCAGGAAGTAGCTGTTATCTTAACTTAAGCTAATTATTCTCTAAGCAGTGAATTTACTAGGGCTATGACCTTGGGTAAAACATTTAATCTCTGTGAGCCTCAATTTCCTTATCTATGAAATGGGGATAGTAATATCTACCTGACACAGTTGTTAGGATAAGGTGGCTTATGTGAAAGTGTTTTGTAAGTTGTAAAGCATTGTAAGTGTGAGCAGTATATTTTTATCATATAACTTAAATCCAATCATCTAGCAAACATTTCTTAATTATATTATGTGAAATATTGTAAGTGTAGAGTTTTAAACATGTGTTTTTTTTCCCAGAGGAATTATAAACTTTTGAGATGGTTACCTAAGTTATTCACACTATTACTCAGTGGTGAACCCATTCAAACAATATGGACAATTTTATTAGAAATTCCCAAATCTATATTTTGGACTGAATTTAACTTAGTTGTTAGTTGTTTTCTAACCTTGTTTTAATTTTTATTTTTAGTAGGGATGCTTAAGCACATTGTGACATGGTGCACTGTACTTTAATGTGTTTAATGTTGCCCTTAAGGAGATCATTCAGTTTAAGAATTAAATGAGTATATAATCATTTGTATAACCTTCCAGGAAAGCAACAAAAGTGCATGAGCAATTTCTAAGTAAAATTAAGTCAATGAGTGGTTTATGTGACTCATCAACCTTAATGTGAATTGGAGTAGCTTTGCTTTCATCAATTGGAAATAAGTATTCTAATTATTTATATGAGTCTTTTGGTTGCCCAGTTAAGCAGTTAGGTGTTCCTTATAGCCACAGGCTAGGCTTTCTCAGGGATTTATTAATTTATGCCTCTTTCATGTTAGAATGGTTCATTTTTAAGGAATGTCCAGTGACCTTTAGAGATGGCACTTATTTTATAATAAATGGTAACGTATTTGCATTAACGCTAAGGCCATATTCCATTTAATATGGGCTAAATTGCAGCTACCAATAAAACCCAGTGGTACATTATTTTGATGTGGGTATTCTGGTCAGTGGAGAGATCATTCTTTAAACACTTTAATCTTTTAAATGTCTATTCTTTCTAGAGGCTGAAGAGCTTTCTAAAGTGTATACCTCCTTTATTGAAAGTATAATATTCATGTCACAACTCAGATCACGTTTAATAACAATATGCTATACTGTTCAACTCTGATTTCCTTGTGGAGTCCGCGAGAGGGCTGACGTGGAGGGGCCCACCAGCTGGGGAAGCACGGGATGTGGGAAGACCCTCAGACGGCCCCGCAGGGTGGATGGCACAGAATCTGATATAAACGGGTAAACTTCTGGCCATTGCCCTGGTCACCAACTCCTTTGACTTGTTTTGTCCCTGGGTCTGGATTCTGTCTTCTGGATTCAAATTGCAGTTTGTCCAGTTCCGTGCCTTGAGTAACTATACTAATTTTTTTTTTAAGGTAGACAATGGGAGTGGTCAAAGCTTTGATCTATTTTCATTATTTTTCAGCACAGTGTCATTTTAAAGTGAGTAGAATTATTTTATTTAACTTTATTTCTTAACCAGTGTAGACCCAATTTATATATTCCCTATGTCCTGTTTCTATGCATTTCCTTGCTGTTTCTTACTATTGATCTAGGATAAAATGTATTTCTTTTAAGAAACTTCCCAGATCCATTCATATCTGAATCCAGGATGTTTTTTGGGTGCAGTTTTAAAAATTGAATTCTAATTCCAGATTTTAAAAATAGCCCAGGTAATATTACTGTTAATCACACAGAAAAACTATTTTTGAATACAGTATTGTAGAGGATTAAGCTAAGAGCACTCTTGTTTTTAAATGAAAAATTTTAATTTTACCCTGGGTTTTTCCAGGTTGCAGTGATACTTAACATTGTACAAATACATGTATGTAATTAATACTTTAACTTTTTAGGGAATGATTATTGAGTATCTGGCTTTCAGTCCAAACAGAGACAAAAATGATCATGTATACAGAGAAGCAGAAATTCAATATGGTTTCAACCTGTTAATTAGACTTTCCTTTACTTTCATATAATCAAAGGTGAGTAACTTCCCAGAAAATCCACAGTGTACAAGAGATGCAGCTATTTTGATACATACTAACACTGACGCAAATGAAATTTGAAATGGGAAGTTTTTTTAGGACTCAGTGATGAACGTTTACATTTGAAAGTTAAAAATTTTCTTTGTTTTTTTTTCCAATAAAAATTCAAAACAAATTGAAATAGTGAATGATGTTTTCTATTGTACTTACAGTAATCATCTCTTCTGCTTGAAATTTTATTATTTGGCCATATAAAGTGACAGATCATTATAATCAATTTGTGGTTTTAACAATCAGAAGTAATTGACTAATGATGCTATTTATATTTGGTTAGGGATTAATGGAGGGGTGTATGTGTGTGTTTGTGTGAGTGTGCACACGTGTGTAGGTATACTTACATTTTAGCATATTTTCTTCATAAGTGAAGTGCCAAAAACAATTTGTAAAGCAATTCTGGTTTTTTTTGGTGTTCTCAAACTCAAGGGTTTTAATCACTTTTTAAGTTCGTTTTTCGTTACTTTTAAAGTTTTGAATTATTTTTTGCAAAAATCTTAAAGTAAAAAAGAACTTTTATCTCTAGAGTGGAACAGATGAAAAGGGTAGAGATCTTAACCACAAAAATGTTTTAAATACCCTCTACATTTACTGCTTTACACGTACAACTTGGATGCCTCTCTATATATTTAGTTTCATTCAAGTTTTCCAGTTTTCATTCTAAAAAGGAAGCAAAATACAGAATCCTTTTTCCAAAGGAAAATGTTTGTAGTGTCATGAAAAATGAGAACAGATGGCATTGTAAAGCTTTGGGGAGATGTGTAGCACTTCAATTCAAATTGTTAGGCAAAGTCGGAGACAAATACGTAGCTACCAATTGTTGTAGTTATTTATATGACTTAATTCAAGTATGTAAAACAAAAAAGTATAAAGGATAGAATTTTGCTTCTTGTATTAAATAAAAAGCATTTTTGTAATTTAATGATCCAGCCCTTACCAAGTGAATGCCTAAGCAACCAGGTTTTTTTTAGGAAAAAAAAATAATCAGGAAAAGCAGTTCTAGTCATTTAAAATGTATTCTGTGATTTTGGGTTTCACAGTGGGCAAGTTTACCCAGAGGCAGTGTGACAGGCTATTAGCAAAATAAATAGATCTTCCAAACTTGTAGTCCTCTGCTCTTTTCCCTCCACTTTTAAGTAAATTAGCTTTTCAGTACGTGTGGGCTTGGGTTGTGGTAGGATGCATTAACTTCTCCCCACACTGTTCTGATCGCGCAGCAAAGCGTCCATTACCAATACCATATCCAAAGTGACGTTTCCATACAGGCTGCCTGCTGTTTCATTCATAACCACAAAACAAACTGAAATGACTTTACTTCTTTTTACAACTTGCAAAGAGTTAATGGACTGTGCTGGCCCCCTGCCAGAACCTTTAAGAAACTTTATTAATGTGTTATGAGGCTGGGACACCATAGTGTGGGATTTTATTGGTTATTCATCTTAATGAATAAAAATATGTATGCACAATTAAAGCCACATTCTCTAGCAATTGCCTTCTAATAAATGTTGAGTCTTTGTCAGTGCTCGTCATTGCATTTGCTTATCAATTGTGATCCTTTTCCTTCCAAATCCTAAAGTTACCAGTAGTGCAATAACATGAACTTTAAAGAAATACCAGCTTAGTATTGGGAACGAGCAAATATTCAGTGATGAAAAGAACATAAGCATGTCATAAAAATGAATTAAAAATATCTCCATGTCAAAAACAGTAGTTATCATCTGAAGCATTTTTCCCATTATATATGAAAAAGGCTGGGCTATGATGTATTGATGATTCATAAGACAGAGGCAACATAATTTTGCTGCAGATCATGTAAGAAAGTGATAGTGGAAAAAAATAACTTGTTTACTCTGACATGCTAGTCATCAGAAAACATTTCATTTTTATTTATGTACATTTTTATTGTTCTTTCATCTCTGACTGTTTCTTCTTTTCCCTTACGGGTGGGGTGTTGCAAGGAAGAGATGAGGGCAGAAATAATATCATATTGTAAACTAAACTTAAAAAATAGATTGAGTGAATCAGTGGGTCTAGATGAATTTAATACTGGAGTTGTTTGAGAAAAGATGGATATTTTTGCAGTTTTTGAATGTATGCTTTGTCCTCTGAATAGAATACTATACATCTTCAAAACATTGTTGAATGGTCCTCAGTTTATGAGAATAATCCCAAGTACCTAAAATGAGGGAAACTTCCAGGATGTTCTTTGGCAAAATGATTTTCGTATTGTGGTCATTGGAATAGGATAATTTTATACCACTCTACCAAAAGTACTTGTGAAGAGTCCTTAAGGAAGAAAAAAAAAGCTCTTTTAAGCAAAAATACCAGGAGAAATGAATACATTACAACTTCAAAGTAGTAAAATAAAAACTTAAACCATGTCTGTTTTTATGAATTTAGTCGTAATTCATACTAACATTTCTGAGACATAATTTCTTGTTTTACCACAAGTAGATGTGAGAATAATTCAGTTTTTCTGGAATTAACAAATTTGGAATGAGGTGTAATTTTTTTCTTTTTTAGGACAATTTAACCTTGATGTCGGAATGATTACCAATTGAAATAAAAAAATCTAAACTGCCACTACATTGAACACGTATCGGTTTACTCTCTCAGTCTTTTTTTAACACCACATATTGCTTTGTTGTATAGATGAATTAGAACCTGTCTGGAGTTTAAAAAATGGCCTACCCTGAGGTCATTAAAATCAGATTACAAATATGGAATAAATGTGGAAAGATGATTCTAAAATGACTTTTGGGGGATAAAACTATTTAGGGAGTGGGAAGTGACCTTCGAATTTAGATTTTGAACATTGTGTGCAGCTTGTCATCTTTTCAAGTCATCGTGCTGAGGCATTTGGCCTCATGAATCTGATGGTGCTGTGCTCCGTATGGGAACCCACCACCTAAATTCAACCAAGGAAATGTTTGACTTTGGGCTGTTCCGTTGAGTCTCATTTAGCCCTGTGTGAGAAAGTGGTGAACACTGTGTTGGATTGTGTTCGTGGATCTGTCTCTCAGGTGGCAATGGAAACGGGCTCTTCTCTGTGGTCGTGTTGTCTCTGTAGATAAACCATCAGACCCTGAACTCTGGTTAAGTACAGCCAAGACCGTAGTAACATTCATGTGAAAAATGACACGTGGGAGAAATTAGACTCTCATTTACGAGATGTGGCTTAGAGGGGGATTACTTGATCCTGTGGTGAAGCTTCAGGACTTTGGTGGGAGATGAAGAGGTTTGTGGGGAAGGAGAAAGGTAGTGGCTTTGAAAACGGTGTCTGGTGTCACATGCAGTCCCTGCACGGAGCTGTTCATGCCGAGCTGGCCCTTTGCCTGTCAGCAGCATGCACTGACGTAGTCCTCAATTTGTGGCATGCTATGGGCAAAAGGGGTTTTCTGGTCTCATCCTCCTCCCAGTTTGTACACATTACCAAACCACAACATCAACTCACCACAGTCAGTGGCCTCCACTCAAGGGAGGCTTTTGCCAGGAAAATTGGGAAGGTATGTGTCAAAAATTAGAAAAAATTGACTAGGGAGCCCTGTAATTGCAGAGGTGCAACCTCAACCTGGACTGTATCTCTTTTTCTGTTCAGTGGTGACACCCCTAATTTGGGAAGACAGTAATTTAGTTTGGATTGTGGGGTCCGTTTGGCTTGGGTTTAATTCCTGGCTTTTTCAGTTATTAGTTGGATAGCCTTAGGCAAGTTTTCTCGTCTGAAAATGGGAATAATAATAGCATCCCTTAGTGTTATCGCAAGGACGAAATCTATGGATACCGTAATATTGAGAACAGTATTGGACATGTAAACAAATACTCAGTGACTGTTAGCCTTACTATTATTTTATTACGGTTCACCTAGAAGATATTTGCTGCTGAAGAGGAGGAGAAGCTAACACTGTAAGCACGTACAATGTATGGAATAGTGGGGTTTTACACAGCTAATCACCATTTAGCCTCACTGGAATCCTTTCAGTTGTAGGTGACAATTTTATATGCATCGCACTGTCTTGTGCAGTCAGTAAGATATAGAGTATGATCTCCAAAAACTTGTATTCTAGTTGGGGATATAAAATATTGCTACTTGGCAATATATACCAAACATGACTGAAACTAAGACACAGGCAAAATCTGAAACCATCCCTTAGGTTTTTTTTTTTGTAAAGCATGTTGTCTGAATCTCCTAACTCTTTATATAATACCATAGGGTCTCTTTGCAGGTACTACGTGGTCAATCAACATTTATTGAATTCTTCTGTTTGCTGAGCAGATTGTTGTTTCAGTATTTGGAAACTCTCAAGGAAGAAAAGGTAACAAGTCAGCAGTGTCAGACCATAAAATCTCATGAAAGGAAAGAAATTAGCTCAAGTTCTAAGAGTGTTAGTAAGGGCCACGCGCAGTGGCTCACGCCTGTAATCCCAGCAGTTTGTGAGTCCGAGGCAGGAAGATTACTTGAGCTCAGGAGTTTAAGACCAGCCTGGGCAGCATGGTGAAACTCTGTCTCTACCAAAAATGCAAAAAATTAGCCAGGTGCATCTGTGGTCCCAGATACTCAGGAGGCCGAGATGGGAGGATTGTTTGAAACTTGGAAGGCGGAGGTTGCAAGTGAGCCAAGATCGTACCACTGCACCTGAGTGGCCGAGTGAGATTCCATCTCAAAGAAGAAAAAAAAAAGAGAGAGTAAGTTACTAGTGAACTAGAGATATTTTTTGAACACAACCACTCTGTTCCACCTGTCTGTTAAGAGTGGCCCATTATTAAATAGCTGTGTGACTGATTATTTTGATAACTAATTAAACAAAGGATAAAAGTCCTCAAATGTCTTTTACGCAGCAACATAATTAATAATGCTGAGAAATTATTCTGCTGTAAAAAGGCCCAGGAAAAGTGTGTGTGTGTGTGTGTGTGTGTGTGTGTGTGTGTGTGTGTGTATGTATGTGTTTTTCAGGTGACTACTGGAGAATAGACATTATTCAAAATATACGATTAAAGAGACATTAGATTTTCTTCTCCTAAAATGGAGACTTAAAAAAATTAAGTAAACAATATTGGTGTGGCTCTGCTGAGTGTGTGGACATATAATTCAAGCTAGAATGGGCATTTAGTGAATAAGCACTATGATGAATACCACCAGTTTGTGTCAGCATTATGGAATTCATCTTTCACCTCTGAATTATCTCTCAGCAGAGGCAAGAATGTTGGATTCAGTTGAAGCTTAGATTACCAAACAGTAATCACTGCCAACGATGATTACAGGAGTACACCAGGCCTAATGTGTCTCTCAACCTGAGCTTAAACTTGCGGAACAGTCTCAAAGAAAAATCCACTGACCTCATTATGCAGTATTTGGCTGCTGTGAACATAGCCTGTTAGCTGGGATTTAAGTTTAATAGAGAAAAAAGGACAGAGACAATATATACCTTGTGTATATATCATACTTATGAAGGTGTACTTATGAAGTATTTTTAATTCTTCAATTGTTTTTTATATTCCTACTATGAACAAATCAGTATGTATTTGTAGTTCCATGCAGTGTCTCCATCATTTCCTCCCTCCGGCGTTTTCTTTCCCCTTCCTTTCTTCTTTCCCTCCCTCCCACCCTGCTTTCCCTCCCTCCCTCCCTCCCTCCCTCCCTCCCTCCCTCCCTCCCTTCCTTCCTTCCTTCCTTCCTTCCTTCCTTCCTTCCTTCCTTCCCTGCTTTCCCTCCCTCCTCTCCCTCCTTTCCTCCCTCCTCTCCCTCCTTTCCTCCCTCCCTTCCTCTCTCCCTTCCTTACCTTCCCTTCCTTTCATTTCCTCCTTTTCCTCCCTTCATTTCCTCCCCTCCCTCCCTCCCTAACTTGCTTGCTTCCTTCCTTCCTTCCTTCCTTCCTTCCTTCCTTCCTTCCCTCCCTCCCTCCCTCCTTCCTTCCCTTCCTCCCCCCCTCCTTCCTTCCCTCCCTCCCCCCTCCTTCCTTCCCTCCCTCCCCCCCTCCTTCCTTCCCTCCCTCCCTCCCCCACTTCCTTCCCTCCCTCCCCCCCTTCTTCCTTCCCTCCCTCCCCCCCTTCCTTCCCCCTTCCTTCCTTCTTTTTCCCCCTCCCCTCCCCTCCCCTCCCTTCCTTCCAATTTTTGTTCCTTTGGTCAGCCCTTGGAACTCACAGAGACTATGTATCTGATCTCAATTTTTTTCGGTTTTATGCTACAGACATAGTTAACTCCTCAGATGTTTTTTGAAGGAAAATCTGTATTATTTTTATGTACAGAAAACTCAGCAGTGTACATTTAACCCAGCTTGGTGGCAAGTTCTTTAGCTTTTGCCTTTTTGAGCTTGGCAATGCAAGCCACAGGCTTGGGACCCAGGACATTGCCTCCCCAGTGATGACGGATCTCATTGGCTCTGTGGTTGTAATTGGTTTTGATAGTTTCCACCAGCTTAGCCAAAGCCCCTTTGTCTTCTGAGTTAACCTGTATGAAGGCAGCAGTGGTGCAGGTCTTCCTGTGGACTAGATGTCCCAGTCTTGTCTTCCCCTTGATAATGCAGTAAGGGACCCCCATTTTACGACACAGGGCAGGCAGGAAGACAGCTAGCTCGATGGGATCTGTGTCGTGTGCAGTCACCACCAACTGAGCTTTCTTATTCTCCGAAGGTGGTGATGGTGTTAACTCCTGCTTGAAGGACAGGTGTTCTTCTTAGTGGGGAGGTCCCCTTTGCCAGCGCTTTCTTCTCCACCCAGGCCAACAGCTTCTGCTTCTTCTCTTGCTTTGTCTCTGGTCTGTACCTGTGGGCCAGCTTAAGCAGCTGAGTAGCCGTTTGGCAGTCCAGGTCATGGGTGAACTGGTTAATCGCAGGAGGCATTTTCAGTCGCTTATAGAGGATGACTCTCTGCTGCTGCAACCTGCTATAGCGGGGCCATTTCACAAAGTGGGCGAGGTCTCTTTTGGGCTGGATGTCCTGTCTAATGCCAAAATTCTTAGGCCTTTTCTCAAACAGGGGGTTCACCACTTTCTTGGCCTCCTGCTTCTTCAAGACAGCAGGGGCCGGAGCCAACTTCTTCCCCTTGGTCTTCTTTCCTTTCCACATCTTGGGCGATGGACGGTGGGAAAAGAGAGCTACTTCCTCAAATTTCGAGGCCTGTGTCATAGAAAGGTATGAAAAGGTTTTCTTTTGTTAATGTTATTTTAATGTTGTAAGAGAAACATACCCTGTTAAAGGATGAGAAGAAAACAAATTAATTTTTTTGTTTTCATTTTTCATACACATATGAAAATAAAATATAGAGATTTGATAGAGATTATAAGTTTATGTCAAAATCATGTCATTGCAAATGGGAAAGTGTTGGCTTTGCTCATGCTTCTCTATAGTATGTTTTAATATGGTCAGAATTTGTTGGGGTTTTTTTTTAACCTTTTTTTCCCCCACAAATTAAATGAGTTTCTTTAATCAGCAGAATATATTGCAGGCATTATATGTGATTGAAATGTTGAGGTCAGCAGAATTTCATAAAAGACCTCTTGTCACCATTTTCTAATTGGTAGTATTCCAATATTCCTTTGTAGTTAGTTTTTCAAACAGCTTTAACTACTACAACACAAAAGTTGTGGTACCAAGTCTTGTTTATGAGGGAAATACACATTTTGGCTTCCTGTGAGACAGACTTTAGACCCTGCCTTGGTAGCAGGGTTGGCCTTTGCCCTTGGTGAGGCGGGCCCAGGCCGGCGACATTTCAGGAGGCCGCTTGGCAGCCATTTTAGATCCTGCCCGCGCGGAGAGCTCCTGGCTGCCAAAAACTGCAGTCGCTCCGTGCCAAGACACTCTTGGCAGTGGAGATAAACTTTGTAGAGATACACAGTCCAGAAATATCTTATAATTACAAAGCACAGGGGGCAGAATGTTTTTACAATACAGCTGTGCTAATGTAAACATTTAATTTGGCAGCCTTCTCCACCCACTTTTCAATTAACCGGGTTTATGCAGATACTTTAGGTCTGTAATAAACTTTATTGCTAAAAGTACAGTTTATGAAACACAGATTTGAGGGGCTTTTTTGAGGGGTTTTCCATCCATTTAGGAAAGCACATTGTGAATGTTATGTTGCCTTGAATGGAAAGGGTAGCTTTCTGTCCCAAAAGATGCCATGGGCCTCGCTTAACTGAAACAATTGCTTTAGGAAAAAAAAAATGTGGGGGCTGTCTCCTTTGGCTTCTAAAGTATGCAAGAGGATATTAATAGAAAGAGGTAAAAATCACTTATATAGCTACAAAAAGACACTCGTGTTGATGATCATTAAAAAAGATAAATGTCCCCTGCAATGCATGAGACTGTTTCAGAGATAAATTCCCAATAACAGTTCTTACAGATATAATTATAATAATTGTGTGATCGCCATGATAATTATTCTTATGGAGTGAAAGAAATAATTTTCTATGTAAGTAGCATTCAACTGTTCAGCTCACAAAGCTAGTCAATAGATCGTTTTCAGCTAACCTAAAAAATGGTAGAGGTCATGGAGTTTTAAAGCTAAATTTGGTATTAATTGACATTGTAAAGGTGATTTTTTTCATAAGAAATATGACATCACAATCCATGATATCTCTTTGCATAGATTTGCTTACACATTTCTCAGATACGTTGGAGAAAACCATATAAAATGCTATACATACGGGTCGTTTTTCTAAAAGACAAAAAATGTACAACCGATATTTTTATGTCATTCCATTTAGAAACTTTGCCTTGGTTATGATTTTTTTAAATTAGCTTTTGTTTTTTCTTGAGGATGGATTTGAGTAGCAGAAAACCAATTCTTACAATGTTTTCTCTCAGTACTCCTTTTGAGACTTTCGTGTAGTCTGGCTCCATCAATATTCTATAATGGGATGTGACCACAAAGTAATTTTCATTCTAAAATAGTATTTGACTCTTCAGCTCCCAAACTAGTCAATAGACCCCTTTCACCTATTCTGAAAGATAATAGAGGTCAGAGAATTTTAAAACTGTGGTCTCATTATTTTATAGTCTCATTATTTCATGCTGCAATAGCTGTTTTGTCATCATACCACCTTTACACATTCTGCTTATCACAGCTAAACAATGCTTTTGCAGTCTGTGGCTTCTAGTCTCTCATGTTTTAGTTGCTATAAACAAAAATTAAATGAAAAAGTTTGTCCCACTGCTAAATCTTTGTGTGTGTGTGTGTGTGTGTGTGTGTGTGTGTGTGTGGGAAAAGTGTCAATTTTATTTTCACAATGTAATGATTACAGATTCTGCTTATATGTAAATTGTATAGAGAGCACATTTTACCTGCTAGCAAGTGAATGAAAGTCAACATTGTACAAATGAAACCATGAGCTGCATGAAGATAAGAACAAATCATCTTTTATTGACTGTTGTAGACTGAGTTCCAAGGATGATACATGGACCACTGTAGGTGTTCAGTCCTTTTCAAAAAAATAAACAAATGGGTAAATATCATCTGTATATGTCACAATCAGAATATTGAATGTTAATTACCTGTATAAATTGATAGCTCATTATGACTTTTTTCTTTTACGATTACTTTGTCTTTCTTTTGGGAATTAATGCTCTTTGTCTCAGTTTCTTCATGGATAGTACATCCAAGATAAATTTGTATGCCATTCAAATAGATTCCCAAAATTTTTCAGGGTAAGTTGGTATACAGGAGGTCACAATCTTGGAGAGAAGTAATGTATAAACAACCAACCATAATGCACTGGTCGGGCCCTGCACTGAAGTGTGAGCAAAGCCATGTGGGCCCCAGAGGGAGGTCTCATTAGATGGGGCAATAAGGTTCAGGAAGGATGTAACAGATGAAATTCAAGAGCTTTTAAAGATGAATTAGGAGTTTGTCTTGCGTCAAATAAGGGATATTCCAGGCATAGAAGCCGTATGAGCGAAGGCACAGACCTGCAGTTGCATGGCATATTCTAGGACTGTTAAGAAGAATATTAGGAAGTTGGGTGTCGGTGTGAGGGGGAGGGTAAAAGGTGATGGTTTCTGTGAGTGTGAGGCTAGGCTAGGGCCAGGTTATGGAGCACCTTGAATGCTGTACTAAGGAGGTTGTAGATTATTCTAGCTAGCAATTGGAAGCCACCAAGGTGTTTTAAGGAGTGAAGTGTTGTGATTCCTGGTGGCTGTGCAGAGGATGGAGTCTGGTTATAGTGTGAAGAGTGAATCCTAATGGCCTGAGGAGGCTGAGGCTATTGTGAGGTAAAAATGTGAAGCTCAATAAGGGACTTAGCACCAGTTGGGATGGAGATGGGGAAATAGGCTTGAAAGGAAGATAGAGTCTGGGCTGACAACTGAATGTGAGGCTTTAGGGAGGTGGGATTTCTGGAAAGAGCATTTTCAGCTTGGGAAACTGAATGGCTGTGAATGCCATTAATTGAGATATGGATTGGTTGGGGGGAGGTGAGAGTGTACAAAGGTTGCGCACTAGCAATATCAGGAGGAGTTTTGCAGTTAAAGAAGAGGTTAGGGCTAGATATGGAGATACGGAGTTCTCAAAAAATGGGTAGTATTTGTAAACGTGGACCTGGCTGAGTTTGCTGAGGGGGAATGTACAAAGACAAGAAGATGGCCAAGTTGGATGGATCATCTTTGGGATCACCAACATTTACAGGACCAACAGAAGAGAAGGAGATAGCCATCAGGACAGGAAAGAAGCCCTCAGAAATAGAGGATTGGACCTAGAAAGGAGTGGTTCCCTAAAGGAAAAGGGAAGGAGAATTTCCAAAAGCTAGGGATACTTAGTGTGAAAAGTCAACTAAGTAGAGTCTGGGAAAGTCAAGTTGTGTCTTAAAAAAATAGTAATTTTGGAGCTGAAACACACATTTAGGCTTACTGATCCTGAGAGCTAGTGTTGGGCATGAGGATTATTATTTTCTTATCTCAGATCGTGATCAGAGAGTATGTGAGTTTTGGTATTGTGTTTTATTCCTTGGTCTAACTTCACTGAAACAGATTCTGGGGTCCTGGGTTGCTTAAAGGATGAATATTCTGTAGACTTTAAGAAACTTCTGATGAAAACAGTGGATTATGTTTATTGTAATCTTTCTCTTCTACCAGTTCTGAGAAGAAATTTGCATTTTATTCATCAAATTTCATCACTGGCTACTATATTTTAAGGAGGAGAAGCTAATTTGAAATTCTGGTTTGAGTTTTGAAGAAGGCATGAACAGTTTCACAGAAAATAGAAGGAAATATGCCCAACTACTGAACACACCTCTTTAAATTGCTCTTACCAAGCCTTCAGACCTAGGGGCAAAATTATGCTCCAGGCTCCGGGTCCCTGGATTCACTCTGTTAGCAGCAGCAGTGAGGAGCAGTTTATTTGGACAATCCCCTCTGCTCCCGTTCTCCCTGTGTGATTCCCCATTTTAGCTGTAAAAGACTCAGAAAGTGGTGATTTTATGCTAGTACATACAGAAATACCTTAGCAAATATGATTGAGCCAGCTAATGTGTAAGTAAAAACAATAGCTGACTGGAAACTGGGTGCAACTCTGCAGTCTCCTTGGATATCTTCAGGAGTTTTGAGAAATTAAAAAAAAAAAAAAAGCCTGGGTCCTCCAAATGAACTGAAGTCATAATCAGTCTGCAATGTTGAGAGTTTCTTTTAAATAAAAATAAATGAGCAAGTGGAAGTCTTATTAGCTAAAACCAAAAGCACAAGCATACATGGCCCTTTCACAAAGTAAAATGGCCATAAGCATAATGAGACTCCAACACATCTTTACTTTTTTTGCTGTTTTAAGTTTTCCAGCCCTTACATTCTAGGATGCTGCCTTACCACTTCCTTAAGGAAACACAAATGGATGAGTTAAGTTTTTGAAAGTAAAGGAGGATCCTGTTTAAGTAGATTAGGGTCTGGCAGGCCATTTAACTTTATCAGGCATTTAAAGCCGAGGATGTACACTGTAGCCGGCTGTGACTTGCCAATTAGCTGGGCTTTCCCCACTGTTTCTGGTTTGGCAGGGACGAGGTGGTTCACCCTGCCGCACTACTGCCTGCCAAGGACACATGGCCAGCTCCCGGCTTCCTGTCTTCCTCTTTGTGTCCTGGCCTTGCCTTCCAGGGAGCTGCCAGAGCACAATTGCCAAAAAATCTTCCTTCAGAAAGGTCAAGTAACCTCAAGTCACCTATGCCAATATTTGTGTTTTCTTTTTAATCCTTCTGTGTTCGACTTGGAGAAAGCTGTAGATGCGAACATGCAGAATGGAACCTGGGTCACTTTGGATCACTTGGATAAAGCAACAGAACCCAAAGAATCCCTTGGCCAGTCAGGGTGTGATGTTTTGAGTAGAATTCTATTTAAAGCTCTGTGAAGTGTGATAGAGTTCAGAATGGTTCAATGTGGATTTGGATTTCGTTGCTTTTTAGGATTCACTGTACACATGTGATTTTTGGCCAAAAATCACTGGTGCATCACATGGCAGGGAGAGGGAGAAAAGTGGAGATTGGTTTTGGCTTAAGGACTGCATTTTTGTTTGTTTGTGTTTTCAGGACTCTATAGTCATATACTGCCTTTTGCTTTCCAGTTTGGTGTCTGTGAGCAAGCATCAGCAGCCAAGTCCCTTGTACACTGGCTGAGAACAATGTACGGGAGTTACCTGGGGTGCTTGTTGGGAGCGCTTTCTTGGCCCCAGCATTGCTGTACGAGTCCCAGTCATTGCGGGTGAGGTCGAGGAATCTGAATTTCTAACAAGCATCTCAGGTGAATCTGATGCTCACTAGAATTTGTGGACTGAATGTGTCACTGATTGTGAAATGACAATAAGGCAAGTAGCATTTATTGTCATGATACAGCAAGTTGTTCTACTTCTCCTTTAATTGGTCTTTTTGGAGCTCTGTGTTTAATTGGAATCTAGATAGTATGCAGATCTCCACTGACACCAAACACTTTTCTGAAGATCAAACTTTTAAAAACCTGTTAATATAAGAAACTTTATCCAAATAATTGTTCCAGGTTTAAACTCTAAATTTTAGGATGATTTATGAGGCATTTTTAATGACATGTAGAATGCCATAGTGAACATCCTAAATGACTTTAGAAGGCTCCCTCCCCGTAGCCACACTGTGAATCATGCTCCTTGGAGATGTGCAGTGTGATGGGGCCTAGTGATGTCTATTATGGAAGGGAAACCCCACGTCTCTAATACTTCATAAAGCAAAGCTTTTATTATTTACTTTGAAAAAATTCCATTTGAGGAATATGGAATTCTTTTTTTCTTTTTTTTTTTTTTTTTTGAGACTGAGTCTCGCTCTGTCGCCCAGGCTGGAGTGCAGTGGCGCAATCTCGGCTCCCTGCAAACTCTGCCTCCCGGGTTCACGCCATTCCCCTGCCTCAGCCTCTCCGAGTAGCTGGGACTACAGGCGCCCGCCACCACGCCCGGCTATTTTTTTGTATTTTTAGTAGAGACGGGGTTTCACTGTGGTCTCGATCTCCTGACCTCGTGATCCACCCGCCTCGGCCTCCCAAAGTGCTGGGATTACAAGCGTGAGCCACCGCGCCCGGCTGGAATATGGAATTCTTAAAGTGCCTAAACCTGAGCTGCCTACTAATTCTCATAGCTATTGGTAATTAATATAGGGGGCAATGTGTGTTCTGTCTGTAGACTCCAGGAAAGTTCACCATAGCCCCAACATTCCCTTTTGGCTTTTCATGTAAAATTGTCCATAGCACTTTCTTCCTAAGCTCAGTTTAATTTTCTTTCGTGCCTTTTGTACCTTGAGATATGCTGTCTTTCTTGGTGAGAATGGTGTAGCCGTGAACCTTTTTGTCATTGTTTTGTAGCATTTGTAGAGTGAGGACCAGATTAACTTTGTAATTTACCTTTTTTTTCCTAAGTTATTTCCAAAATTTGCTAAAAAAGCTGCAGCCTCAGGGACACCTCTGACTTTCTGACACAACTAACAAACGCCACACTAATTTGGAACACATGTTCTGTCAAAGTTTACCTATAGCCTTGAGTTCCAAATTTGCAACTTCAGCATCTTCTGTTGAAAATAACAGCATATTTTTTCTTAAGCTCCCTTTTTGCCTCCCCTTGAACTCCGCAGTCTTTTATAACAGTAATAAGGAAATGTGGTTATGGGTATAATTGCCACAAGGCAATTATACCCTAGAGGACTGACAGAATTTTCTTTTCTATATCTGAGGGCTGGGCTCCATCAAGAAGATCCATTTGCAAATAACTCAATTAGAAGAATAACAACAGTGTCTTTATTTTTATAGCAACTTTCCCTATAGAGATCAAAGTGTGTTAGGGACGTCCTATCAGATTCATCGTTCTAATACCCCAGTGGACTGGAATAAAGTTTTATTATAGCTTGTTTGAGACAGGAGAGTGAGACAGAGAAAGGTTAAGTGTTGTCTCTCAGATCATAAGAAAGTCAGAAGGGGAAATGCAATGAAAAATCAAGGGTTTTCTATTACTCTGCAAGTTATCAAGCTCTGCATTCCTTTCTGGTTAATTGTAAAGGATCAGAATAAAACAAAACCTATTTTGGGATTGCAAAGTAATGTAGATGAAAATGGCTTGAAAATAGCTAAGGTATTCTTGCTATCTTTATCATATTTAGTACAAGTGGAAGGTAAGAAAGAGCCTTATTGTCAGTATCTAATTGTACCAATATATATGAAATGGATTTTACACATTCTTGATTGATTGGATTCAAACTGCCAAATTGTCTTAATTATTAATAAAAGACTAATGGAAAATAACATTTATAATTCTGGATTTAAAGGAATTCCATAAGATTTGACAACAAATTTTGAACAGATTAAGAAGCCAAAGATCAAAGTTACTCTGATTACATAAACGGCCTAACAAAATACTTAATTAAGTAGTCTGATTTTTCTTTTTAAGGTTTTACTTGTAGACTCCATAGTTCTGAGGGTAGGAGTGATGATCTTAGGCTCTGTTTTTGTTTTTTTTTTTTTAAGTTAGAATTAGAGAATTGGGAGTAAAATTACTACTAATCTTTCAACCTGATTTCAAGGAGCCTTGGAGGACACATTCTGTGGGGAGTAGACACAATTAACTTGATGCTCCTAATTACTATTGTTTGATTTGTGATTAAAGGTGGTGTATTTTGGTGTAGGGCTTTTGGCTTCTCAGGTGTCCAGTGTGCTGCTGCTGGGGAGAGTAGGGGGTGGCAGCATTCCCTCCCTTAAACAGGAATCCCCTTCCACAAACTAGAAGCTGAAATATCAGAAATAACCCACATTTAATCAGACCTTGCCTTCTAATGAGAAAAAATGAAAAATTAGGCAAAACATAAACACATGGCTTTTTAAAGCTCTCTTTGATTTTCAAAGCTCTAGAGTGGGTTCATATTTCTTCACTTTAACCCAAGTAAGTGAAGTTATCTTTCACTTATAGATCCTCCCTGAGTGCCTCATGGAAGGAGTAATGACCTTGAGACTTTTATCTCATCATCACTGCGCCTCTTGTTATGTCTTGATGCTTAATGAATGTTAAGCTGGAAACTAATCCAGGTAAACAGGTGAAGGGAAAATTAAGTTCAACCAGCTTGAACATAGGAAAAAAAATCCATCATTTAGGAGCACCATTAGCACTGCGAATGGACTAAGGAGACACATCCTGTTCCCTACCAGGTGATTGGATCATATCAGCTAATTTATTCTATTTTTAATAATTGCTGGATGATATTAATAGGGAACTTTCAGTTATTATTTTATTATTATGCATTTTCTTTTGCAAAAAAAAAGTTTAAAAAACATTTTTTTAAATTCCCCATTCCCTTTTTCTTCCCCATGCCCTTACTAGATTCCTTTCTCTATGTTTGCAATGTCATTGTGTTTTGCATGGTGTGACATACATACCCTTAATGCCATAAAAGATTCCTGCTCTGTGAAAAGAAAGTTGAACAGTGTTGTCACTTTGAAAACACAGTGATAGCTTTGAATGGGAGTCTAATGTGAGGAGGAAGCTTTGGCTTTGGGATCCAGATTGCGGTAACCAAACTTCCAAATTCAAATTTGGTCTGCAATCCTGGCTTCACTGCAGTCATTTATATTGACAGTGAATAAAGAAACCTAAATAAATACGAATGAAGCGGCAACACAATAAAAGTCGTCTCATATGTGCTTTATACTTTCAGATAAAAATTAGAATTTATCATTTTCTTTGAGATTATTTCTCTGGTTCATGTGCTTACAAAATTAGCTTGATGTTTTAACTCATCTTTATTTCATTAAAGTATTCCTTAGATATGGAGGTTTCTAAAAAATAGAATATTTTGTCAATAAGGTGGAAAATGACAAGGGTTATTTCCTAAAAGCATCACAGGAGAGAGAAGCATTGTGCATTTATTAGGCAGTGACAGAGCTTTGCAGATGGATGATGGAAGTTCTAACATCAAACCTTGCCATCTCTGGCAGTTTAAATTCTGTGTAGTTCAGTTCTACCAAAAGTTTTTTTTTTTTTTAACTTCTTTTGCCAGTTGATTGGTCCTATGAAGTAAATTTCAGTTCAATTCTTGGGCAGATAACCACCCCAGTTAGCATTCTCTGGGGCCCTTATTGGCTTTAGCAAGCCTAGAAGAATAGGATTTCCTTCCAGGTCAGGTATAGAACGTTGTGGAGAAGCTTACGAGATCTCTTTCTCTTCTGTGAAAGAGGGGGAGAGAGAGAGAGAGAGAGAGAGAGAGAGAGAATGTGTGCTGGATTGAGCTGGTAGAGTGCACCTCCAATATTAAAAAATAATTTCCCAATAAATTATCTCAGCGTTATTTTGTTCTATCTTTCTGCGTCGTTGGTAAGTGGATATTTTGTGTAAATTGGCTCCGAACAGACCTTCAAATACATTGAAGGTGGAGCTTAGTTCTTTGCTCTGTCATCCCATTTCTAGGATAGGGCCTGTTTCAACCTATTTCTCAGCCAAATTTTATCATAATTTGCTATCTGCTTAGTATAATATATCTCATTTGTTTTATCTTGGCTTTAATTGAATTACCTATTCCTATGGCATAATTCTTAAATCATAGCATATACATATACAGTACTTTGGAAGAACTGGGATAATTTTTTTTTCTTCTTATTGTCTTTTTTCTTCCTTGACTGTAACTTAGAATGAAAGTTTAAGTTTCAAATAGTATGTGTGTAATAAAAAACTTGGTTAAAAGGTGGATTCATTTTCCTTTCTGGCTTTAGGCTCCCTGTCCCACCCATTCTACCCCCCATTACCAGAAAAAGTCAAGGGCTTTTCTATCTTGTGGTCTCAGCATTATTCCTATGGTTTTTAGTGTCTGTGCAGTATGTCTGCTGTCATATTTATGGAGATTGTCTCTTAGCTTACCTGTCACACTATAATTTTCTCATTGGGGAAAGTAAAGGGTGGTGGGAAAACATGAAAAGTGGAAGTTATTGCTAGACTTACTTCATGGCCACTTTATGTCTATTTAGACTCCAACCCATTTTCTTTTTTCAGTAAATATTTATTGAATTAAATTTATAAATGTGCATTAGAAATTTGCCTTATGTGGCATAGATTGACTAAAATACATTTCAGGCACAGGCTTAAAAAATAATAAACATGTATTTTCAGTTGAAATGATCTCTGTATGATGTTTGGTGGTAACTGTCACCAACTAGGAAAATAATGTTTTAAAAAGAGACATAAAATAAATCTTGGGGGTGGGGATTCAAAATGATTGAGAGAGAGGATGTAGAGGGACATTGCATAGAGTGCAATGCTGGCAGCTAAGTGTGCACATCCAACGCCAGTGTCATCCTGTTAGTTCTATCCAAAAAAAGTTGGCAACATGTGAATTGATGCTGTATGTTTTTCCGTTATGTCACTTCCCTCTAGCCAGGCTGTTATCTAGCACAATTTAAAACACTAAGTATGTTGGTACTGTTTGCATTTGTGATTCTAAAGTTTTGGTACTGTGAGTTCACATATATCCCTGTGCATATGAGCATAAATATTTTTGTTTTCTCCTGTTCGTAGAGTGTTTTAGCAAAACACCATAGAGTGTTACTATTCTGATGGAAAAAATACTTTCGTCTTTTCTTATTTTGTAATTTTTCTTATGTAAAATGCCTGATGTCAAGTGGGGACTTATGAACCATTTCCTAAAGGAAACAGAGTAATGTTGAAATCATTTCTCTTTCCTGTTAGGTATTATTCTTATGTTGATGTATACTGGTGCATATTTAAGAAAACCTTTTGATTATCCCCATGAGACTGTTAGTTATTCTGACAATTGATAAGCATTTCAAAGTTGTTAGTGGCATGAAATATAAGTAAATGTATAATGTTTTACAAAAACAATCAAACTTATAATTGTTCCAGTCAAGGAGCGTACAGTCATGTGTGAAGGAAAAACACATGCACAAGAAAAAACTTGTTAAAAATTGGATAGAGAGACTAGGAGGTGATAAAAAGAAGAAGTAAACTTGGATGGATGGGTAGGATTATCAGAAGACCTCCTGAAAGAGATATATTTAGAACATGGCATTGAGAATCTAGTTACCTTTTTTAAAAACTTGATTATTTTTATGTATCAATATGCATTACAAAAAACTTTGTGATATAGAATTTTGTACTTAGTACTGAATGGTGGCAGTACTTTCTCATCTTTTTTTAACAAATACTTGAAATCTATTGATTTTTTGAAAAGTTATTATATTTGTCTAATACTGTTTAACTCTATTACCTGACATGTATTTTAGAGTGATAGATATGCCAAATTCAAAAAACAAATATATCTGTCAGATTTGAGTAAAATAAACTACCAGATAGTCCAATAGCTGGAATTTCATGGGCAAGGCCAGTTACAGTGATGTTAGAATAGGTGAAAAGCTTAATGGGCAATGAGGTCACCCAGTCATTAGCATCAGTAGGAACCTACTACACAAATTGAGTTGGAGCTGCCTGAAGGGAGGGCACCACAGAGGGAGGAACTTGTTCAGTGGAAGCAAGAATCACAAAAGGAAAACTCACCACTGTTTGGAGACAAATGTCAAAGCAGAGGAGGGAAGGAATACCTCCCCTTCTCCTTTCTTCCCACCCTCCAGATTCCCAAATTCCTACCATTGCCTCCTGTGGGTTGGACCTAGCCTGAAGTTAATAGTTAACGGAACTGGGAAGGGTGGTTTGCAGGAACAGAGTTCAGGATGGATCTGAGGACAAGTTACTCTTACAGGGCAATTCTAATTTTGGGGGTGGGTGGAGGGATGAGATTTAGGTAAGATTCAAAGCAATTGTTTGGGGCAGGGGAATTAAGTTTGCATAATATCATCCAAAGCTTTATCACACCAGTTTTTCTTACCGGTGTTGAGTTACTAATTTTTTAAATCCTATCTGAAAATTTAGTTTATACATTTCTGTCACTGCCTTGCTGTTAGGTGGTTTTGAAAAATATCCGTGAACAATCTTGTTAGTTAATTTTAGAATTTTAACATGCTTTAAACATCAAGAAGAATTTGATCTTGTCTAATTAGAAGCAATCTTTAAGACCAAAAACACAGGTGACAGGCTCAAATTATTCCTATGGCAATTAACTCTGACAAAGAATTGGATGATCCCTCCTTCCCCTTTTCCATCTTTTGGAGGTACCAAGAGTGGACAAGGAAAAGTTCAACTGGTCTTGTAACCAGGCACTATCTAGAACTTGGAAATAATGATGTGATTTCTTGTTTTTGTGTGTGTGTTTATTGGAGGTTGAGTATGCCGCATAGTTTGTTTTTTGATTGGATTGGAAGGCAATGTCAGTTTTGAAATGGCAGCATAATAATCAATTTGGAAAATTAAACATTAGCCATATGTAATGGTACGTGCAATGAAAATAATCTTTATGAACATGGGAGATGAGTCTGCAGTAAAAAGCTTGAAGTTGGTCTGTGTTAAAATTTTGTCACATCTGGAAGGCGTTGATGTCTAAGATTACATAGGTTTGATATCATTCAGGGTTAAGGCATATGGATGGGACATTATGCAGAACCTTGATTTTTTCATACTCTTTGGATTTGGCTTAGGCATTTTTGAATCATAAGGAGTTGATATGAATCTCTATTAAAGATAAAATGAGTAACAAGACAAAATGGGAGGAATTTTGAGCACCTGGTACACAGCTCTGTGCCATTATACTCTCAGTTGCCTTCTTTAAAATGGATATAGCAAGTGAACATGCCCCTCATCATTTATTTTCCCATTTCCCAAAAACCATAGTAATGAGTAGTAGATTTCATGGTGGGCTTCTGTTATTCTTTATTATTCTTGGTTATAATTATCTGTATTTTTTTATTTTTGTTTATTTTTTTCAAGATAGGGTCTCACTCTGTCACCGAGGCTGGAGTGCAGTGGTGTAATCTCAGCTCATTGCAGCCTCAACCTCCAGGGCTCAAATGATCCTCCCACCTTAGCCTCCCAAGTAGTTGGGACTACAGGCACCCACTGCTATGCCCAGCTAATTATTGTATTTTTAGTAGAGGTGGAAATTTCACCATGTTGGCCAGGCTGGTCTCGAACTCCCGACCTCAGGTGATCCTCCCACTTCAGCCTCCCAAGTAGCTGGGACTACAGGCACCCACCACTACGCCCAGCTAATTATTGTATTTTTAGTAGAGATGGAATTTCATTATGTTGGCCAGGCTGGTCTTGAACTCCTGACCTCAGGTTATCCACCCACCTCAGCCTCCCAAGTACCTGGGACTACAGGCACCCACCACTACGCCCAGCTAATTATTGTATTTTTAGTAGAGATGGAATTTCATTATGTTGGCCAGGCTGGTCTTGAACTCCTGACCTCAGGTTATCCACCCACCTCAGCCTCCTGTATTGTTGGGATTAAAGGCATGTGCCACCGTGCCTGGCCAGGATTATCTGTATTTTAAACTGTTCTCTTAAAGTGACTGTTCGAAAGAATATTGCCCCATAAAATGCCCCATCTTCATGTCTCTGTGAGCTTGTAAACTTTTCAAAGTTCTTTCACACACATTATTTCACTTATTAGAATATTCTTGACCTTCTCTTTTTAAAAAAGGAAAATCATGTTAGCTATTTTTTTGTTTTTATTTTATCAATATAATTGAGTTCCTTTCTTTGTATGCACAGTTTTAATTTGCAAGAGGAAGTTACTGTCTCCTCATTTGTTTCCTCATTTTATCCCTTTTCAAAAATGTTGGTTCAATGATGCATTATTCAAGTAGTTTTATTCCTGGTATACTAACTTTTGCCTTGAAAACATGGGGACAGAAGTTCTTTGAACCACTTATCAAGGAACTGTTAGGACATTTAATACTATTATCTGCCACATCAGCAAGCTTCCTGTTCATCAAATGACTTATCTAATTTTTTTCCTCTAATTATGGTAAAGTTATTTTATGAACAGAAGCAGTAATGAATACCCCACGTACAAATCTACTTTACCTTGGTAGAAAGTAGGCTATGCGTCATCTTACTGTGTTATCCAGTTAATTGTTGTGCATCTTGAGATGAAATATATACATTTATTTTTATATGAATATATTATCACAGACTTAAGAGCCATAATTTAATAATAAAAAAAGGACTGGTTATTAATCACATGTAAGTAACATAAGATGTAAAAAACCCATCCAGTTTCTTCTCTCTAAGCTCACATAATGATATAAACATAAACATTTTAATGATTTGGCAAAGTATCTTTTTTAGCTAACATAATAGAGAAATCTGTATCCAATTTAAAAAATTTTTTAGGAACATATGCCTATGAAAAAATGAGCAATGAAAAAATAAGGATGTGACTTTTTGGTCACTGAGTCAGTCACTACATTTGTATTTGTAGAGAGGTTGTAGAAACTTAAAAATTAGAATATGTGTAGATAATAATCAAAAACTAAAAGTTATGACTGGTATTACTGGCAGTTTGTTTGTAATTTAAGGAAGATGAACTGTTTTAACTGCTACCAGTCATCATCTTGTTCTCTGTAAAACAGTGGTTAGTCATTCAACACGTATTGATTGAGCATCTAATATGTGCCAGGAATATGCTAGGGCAGTGAATAAGACTAACATGTTTCTTGACCCCATGGATTTTAAAATGTAGCAGAAGAGTTGCACTCTAACCCAGTCCTTCAATTACCTGTGTTATCAGCGTTTGCAAGGGGCAGTGCAACCAACTAGGTGGGGATTTTTTTTTTTTAGGAGGAGGAGGAGGAGTACTAATTAAACCTTAAAGAACATTAAATATATATATCTCATAGCCTTTTTCCACAAAAATACTTGTGCATATTTCACTGTTGTGTGAAATTATTTTTTTCCTATTATTTCTAATTCCTTTGAAAACAACTAAGACGAAACTCTTTCCTTTCCTTAACCAGTTGCGACTGGGCAAGATCAAAACTGATTCATGCATGAAATGGTTTGCTTAGAGTCAGCGTACAAGTGCTTGGCAGTTGACGAATAGAACCCAGGAGTTCTGACTCTCCAGACAGTTTGAAGAGAACATGTCGTGCTCCCTGAGAAGAAAGATTGCCAATGAAATATTAGAAAGTCTTACATCTGATTTTAACCTAGATATACTAAGTTTGGGGAAAATACATGAAATAACATAGCACAGAGGGACCATGTGTACACAAGAGTGTTGTATGTGTGGGATTTAGAATAATGCGTGAAGACTCCAGGATAAACCAGATATGTAAGTCATGGTGCTAGGTAGTAACATAAATGCTGTTCAGGACTTTGGAGGTGAAACAGCACTTATTTTTCTATGCTTTCCTTTTAAGAGAAAAATTTAAGACTAATAGGATCATAAACATTGCATTTGGTTTATGTTGAAATTCTGCATTGATTTTTCAATTTGCCTTCATGATTATGTTCTTGAGTCTGATGACATTCTGGTTTTTCATTTCCAGATTCTTATTTCACCAACATTTTCTTTGCACTACATACCTTGCTGTAAAATGCAGGTTTCTTGGTTTCCAAGGGGAAAAAAATGTATATTACATAGCATAGCTGAAATCCAAAATGTTTCCCAGATGGAAAAGACAGAACATTCATCTCATCTTTTCCTACTGGATCTGGCTGGGTTTTGGAAGGGACTTTATTATTTTCATGTGGCAAACTGTGTTGGCAAATTGTTCCTCAAAGTACGCAGTGGCGTGTTCATCTAATATTATAAGATATGGGCAGCATTTATGAAAGATTATAAATCTTACAACTCTCTTCAGAAACTTAAAATACAGCTGGAAATGTTTTGCTTCCAACAAATATGCAATCTTCATAAAATTCGAAAAGAAATGTTTTGAATAAATAATGTTTTAGTTTATTTCTCTCTAGTGCGAGAGCTATTTCTTTTAGTCAAAATCATGCCATAAAACTCTTCCCTCCTCTACATTAGCACCCTTGCCTCTGTATTTATATTATGCTGGTGCATTTAATATATATTTTTAAGTATGCCAGATTGCTTTGCCTTGTTTTTAAAGATAGAAAACTGGATTTGCTCCCAGGGACTCTTTCCCTAACTGGACCAGTTTAAAAACTAAGCAAGGATTGAGTCAGTTAATTAATTTAAATAAGATTACAAATCAAAAACATATTATGCAATCTTGATTTAATTACCACGTTTTATTTACTTAATTGAAAACACACTGTAGAAAGTCAGCAATCTTGACAATGACCAGTACGGTGTTTTTGCATTCTATAGGTTAAAGCTTTCAAAAGCAAGAACTGTAGGTGATCCTGATTATGACCTTTGTTTCACTCAATCCCTAGATCAGTAGAAAGTCATTGAACTTAATCTTAGGTTAGGGCAGAAAGGTCAGATATGATTATCCTAGCTTCCCATTGTTGTGGGGGGTGGGTTGGTACTACTTAATAAAGTACCACAGCCCTCTGGTCAGAGATGTTGGCAGGTTTAACACTTTTTGTGCAGGGGTTTCATTAGTAGTCCCCTGTGGTAGAATGATTTGCTTTGATTTTTTTTTGATATATGATTTTTGAGATATGATTTTTTTTCCACCTTAAATTTCAGTGGCCTATTTTTTCAGTTAATTACCTGTGGACAAATTTCAGTCTTGAGCCCTAACAAATCCTTATTTTAATCCTTGGGATATGACTCTTTGAACCTAATCTCCTTGTTAAGCAAAAAAGTGGCTTTTTAAAAGAAAGCTTAATGATCAAACAACTGGAGTGTTCAGGAATGAAATAGGATATATTATATATCTACTGTCTTGTTCTATAGTTTTCTTTGGTTAATGAAATTACTTTATCATGAAGATCTTAAATGTAGCAATATCTTTTTAAACTATGCGTTTTGCTAAATGAAACATATATTTTAAAATCAATGTTAACCAACAGAAAGACGGATCTGAAGATACAGGACTTCAGATCTGAAATAGTAAACAGTTTAAAATATGCAGGAAACTGCATCTCCCAAATGTTATGTTGGTTCTGCCAAAATATTCAGAGGGGTCTAATTTCTCTTATTGCTGAGAACTGGGTTTAGGAGGAGTACAGATTCACTAAACAAACAAACAAGAAAACAAACAAACAAGATCAAGGATTCCATTAACAAAGTGATAAAGTTAAAACTTCCCATGAACAGCTTGTTAACCAAGTTTTGCAGTGAAGTGGACTCCAGATAATTTAATGCCCTATTGAAAAGAGACAGAGAGACAGAAATACGGAGACAGAAGCAGAGAGAGAGAGACAGGAGATAAAGGGAGACACAGGCACACACATACACACAGAGAGAGAGAGAGAGAGAGGAGAGAAGAATGAAGGAGGGAGAGAGAGAGAGAGAAACCATTTCCCAAACATTCACATGCTTATGAGAGGCAAGGAAAACACTCAGTTTTCCCATGTTCTTTTGTTGTCTTATTTTAATACACATCTAATAGAGAGAAAATAAAATAATGTAAAACTATAATTTTGTGTCACCCAAAGCAATGAAGCAACCTTCCATTAAAACTGAAGCTGCCTAGTGTTTTAACTGTGCTGGAAAAAAAAAAACCAAACCAAATTATGTAATAGGAATCTTGATTATGGAAAGCTAGTGTTCTATAAATCCCAAGGAATCAGTTATGAGAGACAGTAAACTGCAAAGGGTGAGGTAGAAAACTTTGGGCAGAGAGAGGGGAAGAGAGAAGAAGGTTTGGCCCAAGGAGAATAGTTTGCTCTCCATTACCCTTAATAATATAGATGTTTTTGTTTTACCTTTTTCTTTCCCTACTATAAAATACATGCATTTGTATTCCTTCCCTTAAGCTTTTGTTTCTTACCTGTTGCGTCTTGTTTCTGGCATGTTATATATTTAATTGTAAAAATATACTGTTATATTATCAATTAATAATGTTTTAGAGAGAAAGAGACTATTCTAAGCCTTAAAAAAAAATCTCATGGTATTCTTTCATTGACAATGGGCTATTTCTTCACCTGCTTAAGGCAAAGGACTAGGACAAAGGGGCCTTTTATCACGTGATGACTAAGTGTAGTTCTAGCAAGAGGCTGTCTGTAGGTTAACAGGTTACAGTGTGGGTTTCATTTACTCCTCTGATATCCCTTGATATAAAAGCTATATTGTTATGGAATCACAGAATTTTAGAGCCACAGGGGACCTGAAAACTCACCTTGTACAGCTCCTTCTTTGCACTAAAATCATTATAAATTAAAATTATGCTTCTCCAGTTGTCTTTTTCTGTTGATCTTCAAGCTATGGTGTCAGAGAATAAAAGGAGTTCCTAAAAGAAGTTTCATCTAGGAGTAGAAAGTTGATATATAAAGGTCACTAAAACTGTCTTGGCCCAGTGCTTGCAAAGTAGGGACATGGACCTTCACCAAACATTTATTCTCTTTATAAGAGATGGACAAAAAATAATTTCTGACTCAAAATAGTATGTCTTATCCACCCTATCTTGTTTCCAAATATTTCTTCAGGGAGTTGGGAAGTAGGATTGAGCCTTACATTAGACTGAGAGACTTAGCCCTGGAAATTGTGTGTCTGTTTCCCTGGCTTGCCACAAGAAATTTATCTGTTTGACTTCTAATGTATGATTTTACACAGAGCGGTATGCTTTGTCTTTCTTTTTTGTGCACTTTTATAGTTTATAGACTGATGGTTTTCTGTTCATTTGACTTAACCGAATGTGCCAGGCCCTATCCCAAAGATTCGGGCTATAAGGCTAAATAGGGCAATAGACTTCATGTCATATTGTTGAGGATCTAAAGGGGATGACCTCACCATGGGGGACTTCAGGGAGAAAAAAGGGGGAACATTATGCACAGACTTGGAGACATCAAATGCAGGAGACACACGAGGAATCAAAAGGCTAAAGTATGACCCAGGTGCTGATGGGGACCAGATCAAGGTGCCATGAATGGCATACTATTTTCAGAATATATGTAAAGGTTTTAGCAGATGTTTAGCTTAATCAGTTTTGGGTCTTATAAAGATCATCTTGGTAAAAGAGTGAAATATGTCTTACAAAGGTGGGAAATCAGGTCGTTTTTTCACGGCATTGTTCCTAAGGTCACCTTCTTTTGATGTCTTTTATGATATGCCCTTGCCCCCCCTTCCTAGGAAGAATCATCTGTCCCCTCTTGATTTATGTATTTTTTTATTTGTATATTTCTGTCTCTTCAGGCAGCCTCTGAGCTTCTACATGGCATAGAGTGTATATTCTTTTTTAAAAACAATATTTAAAGGTCATTATTGTAAATTAAATATAAATGTAATAAGCCTTACAGAGCACGTGCTGTGTTCCAAACATTACCAAGAGTTTGCAATACATGAGCCGATCTTGGCTCACTGCAACCTCCACCTCCTAGGTCCAAGTGATTCTCAAGTCTCAGCCTCTCAAGTAGCTGGGATTACAGGTGTGTGCCACCACACCTGGCTACTTTTTTGTATTTTTTGGTAGAGACGGGGTTTCACCATGTTGGACAGGCTGGTCTCAAACTCCTGGCCTCAAGCAATCAGCCTGCCTTGGCCTCCAAAAGTGCTGGGATTTATAGGCGTGAGCATAAATCTTAATTGATTTACATTTAAATGATGTTTACATTAATGACCTATAAAAAAAATTTGACAATTTTGATGATTTATTTACCTCAGATAGTTGCAGTGTATCTACTCCAGAAAGTTAGTGCTCAGTAAGAAATACTTTACAGGCTATTATTTATTTATTGTCATATATATTTAACACACATCTTACAGAGCTTCCACCAGATTGTCCATAAAACATTAGAATTTCCTCTGCTTAATGGAGACAATCCAAACTAAATTTGATTTATAGAACTGGCCTCTCTTTAAAACATCAATTAGTGTATGGAGTTCAGTGATACTAATAATTACTTCCAACTTAGATATAGAAAATAGCTAAAGGTTTAAAAAAAAGATTCTGAAAAAGATTTTGAATGTATTGGTGAATGGTGGGAAGGGTGAGGGAAGTTAGGGGAAGGTAAGTTTCCCAGAAACATTTAAACTACTGAAAAATCATTTGGCTTTGCATTATTTTAGGATTGCATCATAATGATTCAAGAAGTATTGTGTCTGAATAGGCTGTCCATATAAAGAACATAAGTTTTAATAGTTGCTGTGTAACTTTGGACAAGTCGTTTGATCACTTATGTGTCTTAGGATCTTCCATAAAATTGGGTCATAGGAAAAACTGCTCACTCCTTAGGTAAAGCTTAGACATTAGAAGAGCCACGAGCGATTGACTGCTTTTTAAAAAAGGAGTGGATGAAAGGATTGAAAAGTTGGTAAGGGTCCTGCATGAATGTGAACCTTTTCTTGTTCCTGGAGAATCTTTAACCTGGAGAAGAAGGAACTGATTGAGTTTAAAATATAGTAATTTAGAAATAACTTTATTACTTTTTTTTTTAGAAGAATAAACATATGTTTAACCCACACTTAAAGAATGAGGAACATGAAACTTTTATAAGGATGTAATACAAAATTTATTTCAGTTCAACATTATGCCCAGTCAAGTCAGAAAGAGACAACACAGAAATGTAGAAAATAGAGAATGAGATCAAGGAAGATAAAATGAGAGGTGGAAGGGAATGAGGGAGGACTGGTTTTGGTTGGCTGCCTTCAAAAACTCCTCTCTTTTTCTCTACTGCATCAAAATCTTTCCAGACACTAAACTGGGTGTGGTGGCTCACACATGTAATCCTAGCACTTTGGGAGGCCGAGGTGGGCGGCTCACTTCAGGCCAGGAGTTCAAGACCAGCCTGACCAACATGGTGAAACCCCATCTCTACCAAAAAATGCAAAAACTAGCTGGGTGTGGTGGTGTGTGCCTGTAGTCCTAGCTACTCGAGAGGCTGAAGCACAAGAATCGCTTGAACCCAGGAGGTGGAGGCTTCAGTGAGCTGAGATAGTGCTACTGCACTCTAGCCTGGGTGACAGAGCAAGACTCTGTCTCAAAAAAAAAAAAAAAATTTTTTTTTCCAGACACCAGACCCAGATGCTGGGCAGCTCACAACTCTTAGCAGCCTTGTTCCTCAAAGACTTCAGCCTTCTGGAAGGTAATTTTCATCAACTGGCTGGTATCTACTGCCTTTTGAGCATGACAGCTGCTAAGAGACTTGAAGAGCAGTGGGCTCCTCCCTTTTGGGGAGTGAGGGGTGAAAGCATTTACACAGGATTTCTCAGATGGGCACACACTTCATGCTCAGTCAACCCACCAGTCATTTTTAGATGCGTGTGTTGGGATGGACAGAACTGAGTTATGTCCCTTTTCTCCCTTTCTTCCTAAAAGTCAGTTATGATTAAGCATAGAGCCACATTAAAAATGATTAATTTTTTTCATTTTAGTATGTTTAAACCATTAAATATATTAATCATTTTTAATGTGGCTCTATGCTTAATATTAATATCTTTTATTTACTGATAATGTAGACTGTGTCTGACCCAATGCTTTTGGTGCTTCATATGATAGACTCTTGCAATGATTTTACAAGGTAGATAATATTTTTTTTTTTTTTTTTTTTTTTTGAGACGGAGTCTTGCTCTGTCTCCCAGGCGGGAGTGCAATGGCGCCATCTCGGCTCACTGCAAGCTCCGCCTCCCGGGTTCATGCCATTCTCCTGCCTCAGCCTCCCGAGTAGCTGGGACTACAGGCACCCGCCAACACGTCCGGCTAATTTTTTGTATTTTTAGTAGAGATGGGGTTTCACTGTGTTAGCCAGGATGGTCTTGATCTCCTGACCTCGTGATCTGCCCGCCTCGGCCTCCCAAAGTGCTGGGATTACAGGCTTGAGCCACCACGCCCGGCCCAAGGTAGATAATATTATTGCAGTTTTCAAGATCCAGACACCAAGACTCTTAAGAGTAAGTAATTTTGTACAAGATCATGCCACTAGTGAGGGACAGAGCCAGGCTTCACTGTAACATATTAAGTACACACACACACACACACAGACACACACACACACGGAGAGAGAGAGAGAGAGGGAGGTTGAGCAAAGTGATGGAAGTGGTTAAATAAAACCTTTGGGTATAGAGTAATTTGACCTAGGTGGTGAATTGGAAGGGGTTTAGATGTGGTCTGAATAATTCCTTCTCTGAAGTCAACCACAATAACAGTTCATTTTTGGTTTCTCTGCCAACCACGACTCCCTGATTACTTCCTTTTCCAGCAGTTGGAATTAAGTGACCGATATGAGGTGACATAAGAGTTAAGAGTAGATTACAGTGTTAGAATTTACAGTCTGAAAAGTAAATGCTCTATCATTTGTTCACTGAGAGGGCCCTCTCCTATGTTTCTGAGACACAGTATACACTGTTTTATTTCATGAGAAGGCACGGGCTTTGGCGTATGAAGAAAAGTCTGTCATTGTGTGCCAGTAAACACCAGATCATTTTAGAAAGTGGAATTGTTACAAAAAGCAAATGTGTGCCTCAAATTTAGGGTCTACTTCAGCTTTCCCTCAAATACTTGTGGTTTTTTTAGTAAGTATATTTTTTCAATTGAATAAGTTGGTCTACAGTTGTTGGAAATGAGAAGAAAAAGTAATTTACAGCAGAAAAGAATAGAGTTTCCCAAGTGGGATGTTGTGGTAACAGGGGATGCCATTGTTCTAGCTGGATAGTTTCTTACGAATGGAAGAGACTTTTCATTCTTTTCTCTGCTGGACCCAAATTTTAGCAACAGATGATGGAAAAGAGTTTTGTGGCACCATTTTGAAGTTGCTGTAACTAAACATGCTAAGGCTCATGAAGAGTCTACAACTCCTGAAATAAGGCGACTGCTGCAACAATTGACAACTTTAACTATCTCAGGTGTCATCACAAGCTTGGCATTAGCCAACTTGAGGGGTGCATGTCTAGACCTTCATAAGAGTGAGATAGCTTCGGAGGGAAAGTAAAACATAGGGAGGCTCTGGTCAGTGGGTGTATTATACATAAGTAGGAATTCCTAAAAAATGTTAGAATCGCTTGAGAAATTAAACTGGAATGTAATATCAATGCTGAGAGACATTTGTCAGAGGAACTCAAGGGAAAAATAGCTGATGCTATAGCAAAAAGTTATGATTTATCATTTTTATGTAGCTATCATACTCCAGGCCTGGAAAGTGGCCCATATTGTTCCATTTTTTTTTAAAGGAATGTAGAACGAAGAAGATAGATCTCCTAATTTATAAGTCACTGAATCTTGCCTTGATTTCAGAAAAAGTAGTAAGAGGACTTCATGGGAGATGAGAGAGATTTTCAGAGAGTTCTCAGCTCTCTGTCTTCAGGAGACCTGAGCCAGATGAAGAATGGTCATTTCTAGTTTATTTACTTTCATTTTGAAAAATCAGGAAACAACTGGAGGAAAATGTGGGAATCACTAAATATGCTTGCTAAGATTTCATGAAATCTGTTCTAAAATAAAACCGAAAAAACAAGGAAATGGGATGAAGGGGTAAAATTCTGATCTCGGCATTACATCTAAGCTAACAGGCATGAGGCAAAGGGCAGAAATAAATAACCAGGTTTCATATGAGAAGAAACTAACAGGATGTTCTTGCATTTAATAGTAGGAGCAGCAATTTCAGTATGTTAATCACTTACCTGGAAGGACAGAATAACCCCGATGAAAAAAACCAGCATATGATTTTCCTGCTTAACCGAATCACTTTCTTGGCTCAAGTATAATGGCAAGGTTTGGGGGAAGAGACTTGTCAGTATATGGCAGTACATGACAGAGCCGTCATTTGTGCCCCACCTATCAAATTTTGTTGAAATTCATTATCAAGTTCAAAATTGCCTTTTCTAGGCAAGCAAAGAGGCTGCTGGAGCTGAGCCATCCATTCCTCCGGCGTTTACTGCAAGCCTAGTGCATTCACAGCCATGAACTGAGGAAGACACAAAAGAAGTAGACAGAATCTCTGCCTCTGCTTAGGAGTATGCAATTTAGTTGGGGAGACAAAACTTAAATGCTAGAACCAATAAAAGAAGATTACAAAGCAACTTGCAAGTAAGTGTATAATAATATGGGGCAAATGACACAGATAAATGCAGAGGGGACGAGGGAAGAGGAGTGAGCAAAACACAACAGTGTCAGATCAGTCCGAAAAGGCATGTTGCCTAACAGTTGTATGTCTTCCACGTTTCTTTCTGTAGCATCAATGAGGAATAATATGGGGTAGGAAATTCAGATATACGACATTGATCTCTTCCTCCTTACCTGCGAAGTCTGGCCATCTGTCATGGATGGAAATTAAATTGATCCAACCATTTGCTCTCCACAAAGCCATGTTGGTTTCTACCTAGTAATTTATGCTTTCCTTGGTGTTTGCAAATCGATTGCTATTATGGGATGTAGATAAATCTGGGCCTGGATCCAGTAGGTTGGGGGATTATTGGAATGGGTGTGTGTACTTGTGTGTGAAATCCTGGAAAAGCGGACTCTCATTTCTATGTATTTTACTCATTGAATAAAAACATACTTTCAGGCTTTTAAATGCATGTTTAATTACACTCAGATTGCATTTTTAAGAGAATATATCTGCTTTATTTCATATTGCTACTGACAGGCCTCAATATTTGCCTAACCTTCAAACCATCTCCAGTGGCTTTGTAGCCAGATCTTTTGTTTCAAAAAAACCTTGCTCTAGCCCCAGAAAATTGTAGATCAATACTTGTGTTTTTCTTTTGACAGAAATATGTATATGCATTCATGTAGTTTGATGAGTAAAATGTTTCTATCAAAAGGCTTGGGAAAGTATATTTTATTTAAGCACTCAACTTCATTTTTATACCTTAAAAATTTTTTTTCGAGTCCTTTGAGGATTGTGAAATTCTTTCAAAACAAATTAAAAAGAAAACATTTTCTGTGATTTCTTTACAGATTCTGGACAATCAGGAAGTCCAAGCCACAATGATCCTGCCAAGAATCCTCCAGGTAAATATGTGTTCCAGGACGTTTGCAATCTGACATTGTTGGAGAACAAAGGTACCACTGTATAGATAAACACCCCATAATTGGTCAGCTGCCTATTTTGTTCTGGCAGGCAGGTATGATTGGGACAAGATGTGATTGTGCTTAGGCCCTTTGCAGTGGCAAATACTTTTATATTGGCGTCATCAGTATCTACCTAATCACCAATGTTTTAATTTTTGTTGGTGTTTCTTTGAAAATAAATACGCATATATTTTAGTTGTGTTATCTTTTAGGTGCTAAAATAATTGCTGTTTGAAAAGCCAATGAGCCTTTTAATCTTTCTTTTAAAACTCATAAGAAAATGTAAAAATTTCCATACTGTAATTATAGTTTATCAACTCTCATTACTTTAAAAGGGGGTTGGGGGTGGGAGTGGTTGGTTATGTTTTCACGGAAGGATTTTTGCAAGACTTTTTATTCCATAAAGTTTTTATTGGATCTCCAGAATCAGGAAATAATGAAAGCAGGATTTTTTTTTTTTCTTTAGCATAAGGTATCCCAAATACCCTCTTTGTTTTCAGAGGTTGTTCCAGATCTGAAAATGGGCTTTTATAACTTGGCTGTCTTCATATAGCTCTGAACATACAGCATTTTGGTTTTGATTTAGGAGCAGTGTTTTTTCTCATGAGATAAAACTAGCACAAGCAGTTTTTCATTATTAAAAGAATGTGAATTATATTGGTGACTTTAGTAAAAGAGTGCTCTAAGAATAAACTAACAAAAACAAAACCAAACACAAAAACCCTGAACCAGCTACCCATGCCCCCCACCTCCCCAAACAATCTCATCTGTCTTTTCGCTGAAAATAAACCAGAAAGTTTATATGAAGTAATAAGAAAAGTTTCCTCAGGTAGACTTAGTTTTTAGGTCCTCCATCGTTTGATCTTCCTTGAAGTCGTGCTTAGCTAATATGAGGCTGAAATACCCAAAATTGCAAGAAAGTTTATCAGAGCAATTTTGTCTTAAAATGATTTTAGAAAGATACAGCAAGTAGATATACAAGTAAAAATGCAAAATCAAAACAGACTGTATTTTTCTGAGTCCTGTCTGTTTTTTTATTTTAGAAAAATTATCTTTTTCCAAATATTTATCAATTCTGTATTGTACAAAATCATATTGTTGACAAAGGTAGTATACACTTCAAAGATAAAAAGTTCTAATTAAACACAGGTTTAAAAATGTCTGCTAAGTTGATTTTTCATTTTCTTCATAAATCATTTAAATATTACTGTACATTGAGAGCAAAACATTAAAAACAGAATAATTTAAAATATAATTCCCAGTTAAATTTATTTTATTTTGTTTGTGTGAATGGAGGATTGATATTATTTTAGTTATCTTTCCAAAAAGGCTACTTAGAATATAATAAATTTTGTCAAAAGTTTTCTGAAGTTCAGAATATTTCATTAACTTATAAGGTCTTTTAACTTTACAAAGATTTTTTTCTTTTTAATTAACTGATATTTTCCCTGTGTTGCATGATAGACAAAATGAATTTTATCCAAACATTTTTTAAAAGTCTCCTTACTCCTCTTACAAAGAATGAGATAGGAGTAGAGGGGAACCTTTGGTAGAAAAAGAGTTGATAGCTATTATAAGTCAGACTAAACAACGGGTATGTTTTCTGCATTTGAATGAAAGCTTGATTTGAAACTAATAAAGCAGTTATTCTTTGAAGTGCATTTCTGAACATGTACAGAAGGAATTATACTCACCTAAAACTGTTCTCTACTTGAGCTGAATAAATAATCCTTGAATAGTTATGTAACGTCATTCGATTTTTCAATATTTGTCAAGAAGCTTGGTTGAAATTTCGTTTTTGCTACATTCGATGTAGCATCTCTTTATTTCTCTGTTTGCATATAACACGGCAAACAAAAACAACCAAGGTAGAACACCTCTGATTTTTTTCCGTTTTAAATTTTCCTTGGAACTCAAACCTTTTTGAGACTGTATCCTGAAACTGGGATGCTACAGACAAATACATTTTATGATTAGTTGAAAATTGTATATATGTAAATCGTACATAGATTCTATTTTTTTTAGAGCCAGAATGTAATATAAAATACATATTATACCCAACTTAAATGGAATATAATTAGAATTTTATTTAATTATCCAGAATGTAAAATATTGATTTTAATATGCCTTGTGTATTATAATACCATGAACTCAACCATAAGACTTATTAAGGAATTCTATTTTGGACTTAACGATAGAGATTATTAAAGAATTTTTTATGAGCTTAAGAGTTTGTTTTGTAATACTTTGAAATAAATTAAACCTAGAATATAAAATGTTTTCTAATTTTAAATGTGAACAACTAGAACTTATTAAGTTTTTTGTTTTATAGTCAATTGGAGTAAATTATACTTTCTATTAAAAGCTTCTTTTTTAAGTGTAAGCATATTTGGTATTTTAGGACATAATTTATCTTTAGGAAGCTCTTTTTATCTCTGTATTCTGGCCTCGGCCACAATATGAAATCTCCAAAATTGAGATGCCCTATCTTGAGAAGGCATGATCCATGTATGAGAATATTCAATCTACCACCACAAGCAATGAAACAATCAAATCACTTTGTTGCTTGAATTGTTATACCAAATACAAGCTAAGCTTTTGAAAAAGATCACCTTGAATACCAACACTTTCTTATCACTGGTAGTTTTCCACTGGGAGATGTGCAACCCATGGAAATTGCTACCGTCTATTCCTGTGTTTATTCCCCAACAGCTTGGGAAGAGATGGCAAAAATTCAAGCCTTTTTGGAGATACAGGCTCTTTGAAATCTGTTCCCCACTGTTGACTTGAAGGTGGAATCCCATCCGATCATCCTATAAGTGCAGATGCATATGCCTACCCACAAACTTAACACCTCCTCTGGCTTGGCTTTTCTCCAGCATCAGACTTGACTTTGAGACTACTTTCTTACTGACTTAGAACTTCTGAAGGGTGACCCTAAAGCTCTTCAAACTATAGTATGGACATCTACAGATAGGCCTTTAGTTCTTACCTTGAGTTTCTGTGTTGGAATTAGTATTTAAGCACAAGCAACAAAGGCAACACATTTTTGGAAGAAGGACTATTTGATATTATTTTATAAAATATTTAAGTAATTTTTTGTCATTTGTTATTTTATAGAGCTTTTAAGTAGCCTTTATGATATTTCTTTAAACTATTTGTGACTTAATATTTTGTTTGCATTCTTTGTTACGTGGCAGGGATGGGCACCATAATCTTTGCGGAGTGAAGGTGCTCTACAACTCAGATAGCACCCAAGGACATGGCATTGCAATTTTGGCTGAGAAGCGCTAAGCACTTCATTTTTCTAGGGATACACATTTGCCTTGTTTATGATAGAGTCAGAAGTTATATATTTATATTCACTTCTTCTTCTTCTTCTTCTTTTTTTTTTTTTTTTTAACAAGTGAATCCCTCCTGAGCAATAGAACTGAAAATGTCCTCTCTTGGCTATAGCAAGCAACTCTTGTGGACCAAATGAGGGTAAACCATTAATTTTGGGACTTAGACATGGATCTCTTTTTACCTTTAATAATTAAAAACTCCACTGCTACTTTTAGGAAATGTGTGATTGATTGGATTGTAATCTTTGGAAATTAGCTTTGACTTGCTTTATTATTTTGTATGTCTACATTCTTTGGACTATGATCTTTAAGATTTCCCAATCTCAATCACTTGCCTAATGCTAGAATGGGTAAAATCCAAGGAAAACATAGCAATCTAGAATTCAGATTTTTGCTTCTAAGTCAATTCCAAACTAATGTCTTATTTTGGAGTTCAGGAAGGCTGTAGTTTTGTGGGGAATTCTATGCTGGTAATATGACAAAGACATGTTAAATCCTAGGGCAGTTTTTGCAAATTTTATGATCTAAACTTTTGGGGCCTTTCTAGTATCATTAAGCAGAACTTTCTTACCTGGAATAACATGGACTTAACATGCTACTTTCCTTTTTGTAGGTTTTATAGGTGCTTGTGCTATTTTGTGTGTTGACTTATGCGTGCAGTGTGGCAACACCTCTGGGAACCAGTAGGATTATATATTGGGTGTACCTCAAGTAAGCCACCTTAGATCCTCTCTGGAGCAAGGATGACACTAAATAAATAATTGAGTAAATCAAAGAAGGATTATCTATTAACGATAGCTATGTGCTTATCTTGCACTTAAGAAATTCTTTAAGTCGCTGGCTGGGTGCGGTGGCTCACGCCTGTAATCCTACCACTTTGGGAGGCCGAGGTGAGTGGATCCTGAGGTCAGGAGATCGACACCACCCTGGCTAACACGGTAAAACCCTGTCTCTACTAAAAATACAAAAAAATTAGCCAGGTGTGGTGGCGGGCGCCTGTAGTGTCAGCTGCTGGGGAGTCTGAGGCAGGAGAATGGCGTGAACCAGGGAGGCGGAGCTTGCAGTGAGCCGAGATCGCGCTACTGCACTCCAGCCTGGACGACAGAGCGAGACTCCATCTCAAAAAAAAAAAAAAAAAAAAAAAAAAAGAACTTCTTTAAGTCATAAAAATTTTGAGATAGCTCTCTCTCCAATGTTATTTTATAGATACTGAAATCAAAGCCAACAGAAGGTTGTCATAAAACTAATAGAAACGAACCAAGTAATTATTAGGAAAACTAGTTCAAAATCTGCAGTATTCATTGTCATCTGTTCATCTGTTGAGATCACTAGAGCCAGTATTTGCTTGAGTTTTCAAATCTTAGAATTTAGGACACACTTAGTACTTTTTAATCTGTACATAAAGGCAGATAAATTCGCATAGGTCCTTGAGGACCTCATACCACGTTTTATCTTGGAATATGGTGTTCAAAGTCAAAGTCAAAGAAAAGAGAAATTTACTCTGGCTTTTTCAGTCATCATTCCCTTTTTTTTTTTTTTTTTTTTGAGATGGAGTCTCACTCTGTCGCCCAGGCTGGAGTGCAGTGGTGCGATCTCGGCTCACTGCAACCTCTGCCTCCTGGGTTCAAGCGATTCTCCTGCCTCAGTCTCCTGAGTAGCTGGGATTACAGGCGCCTGCCACCGTGCCTGGCTAATTTTTTCTATTTTTAGTGGAGATGGGGTTTCACCATGTTGGCCAGTCTGGTCTCGAACTCCTGACCTCATGATCCACCCGCCTCGGCCTCCCAAAGTGCTGGGATTACAGGCATGAGCCACCACACCCGGCCTCATTCACTTCTTAATAAATTCATGTCTATTCCTTCTCATGTCCTCATTTATTGTGTCCGTTAGGATCAAGATGTTTTTAATGAGGAAAAATGCACTATTTCATGACACTTAAAAGGTGATTTTAAACGTTGGCACTAGACAATGTGCATTCGACTATAAATAGACTCTCTTTTCATAAAAATATTTGGAGAAAGATGCTGAAAGGACTGGTTAATGGCAGGTAAGACTTGACATCGTAGGTAAAGCCTTTAAGTAGTTTGAGAATGAGGTCTGTATGGGTCATTGCTAAAATCAAAGGACTTTTTTTTTTTTTAAATGTATTTTGTTTTAAAACATTTTTCTTCTTTATCCTCTAACTTGTTTAGAGACATCACATTCAATAAAGTTCTTAAATGTTCAAATTTAGAATAGGATTCAGAGTAAAGGAAGAGAGGATGAGGGAAGTGTTTCTTTCACAAATTAGTCTTAAAAAGCCAGAAGAACGCATAGCCCTCAGCTACATAATTTTACAGGGTACATTATGGGAACTTGTATACAGCCCACTCATGAAAGGTTGAGCTGCATAGCAGTTGGCACCATGCCCAGCCTCCACAGTGCTTCTAGACTAATTATTTGTAATACTTAATATGAAAGAGGAAAAAAAAGGGGACAATTTAGGAATATCTTATAAGGTCCTGAGAGAAGGAGATTTTTCCATGTCTCCCCAGTCACCTACTCTATCAGATAACAAATAATATTAATTGCTTAATGATTGCTGAGTTAACAATTAAATACTACATCTGAGTCAACTCATCATTAGAAGCAGAGACAGCCATTTGCCCTTGTGTAAAATACACACCATTTTATACCAAGAACCATAACCAATTCAGAAAGAGCTGTCTAAAAGTAGATTTTTCAGCCAACAGATATTTATTGAGCATCTATTGTATGCATCACACTCGGCTAGATACTGGAGAAGGTAAAAATGTGAGTTACACGTGAACCTTGCTTTTCCCAAATGTTTTTGTTCGTAAAATATACAAAATAATATATACATAATTATAATATATGAAATATATATTACATATGTATTTATATTTAAGATAAAGACTAAATATTAATGTTACAACGCAGGTGTTGTAGGAGTTCAAAGTTGTGAAATACCGTTTCCCACCATTGTAGGTGGCATGGTGGAGTGAAAAGAGCATGAACTTTGGAATTAAAATTTTCCCTTGAAGGATTGTAAGGGTCATCAGGAGAATGAGCAAGTCAGCCAACTGCTCTGTGCAGTCAATTATGTTCATGCCAGTTGTGAGGATCCCATAGGGGAGCACACCTGACAGATAGCAGGTGCTTGATAAAAGTGAGGGGTTTCTTCATTCTACTTTCTCTTCCAGCTAGTTTGATCAAGAAGGCTTCCTGCAGAAAGTATCATTTGATATGGAATCAAATAGAAATGTGTTAAATTGTAATCCCAGCACTTTGGGAAGCTGAGGCAGGTGGATCACAAGGTCAGGAGTTTGAGACCAGCCTGGCCAACATAGTGAAACCCCGTCTCTACTAAAAATACAAAAATTAGCTGGGTATGGTGGCATTTGCCTGTAGTCCCAGCTACTTGGGAGGCTGAGGCAGGAGAATCGCTTGAACCCGGGAGGCAGAGGTTGCAGTGGGCCGAGACCGTGTCATTGTACTCCAGCCTGGGTGACAGAGTGAGACTCCATCTCAAAAAAAAAAAAAAAATTTTGAATTTTTATACTGCTCTTCTCTAAAGGCTTAAGATGACATACCCGAGTTACAGAAAATGCATAAGAATAGAATGTTAGAGATTTTATAAAGGAGGCAAAAGAAACAGATGCTTTCAAGTCTCATGGTGAAATAGAATTGTAATTTTTAGAAAGCAAATGTTGTTGTAAGCCTACTGGCATAAAAGGAAAGGTGGAGTGACTTTTATTACATAAATCTCAGTATTGACATGAGAAAGGGTACAAATGTATCTTTAGAGATTACTTTTTTCCTGCCAAGAATTTATCTTGTAGAAGCTTGTATTAACATTGTATAAATTTTTTTTTCCTCCTTTCCCTGGTGTTTCTACTTTATGAAGCCATCAACTTTCTGTGTCTATTGAAACTTCTGTCTGCCCTTTACTTGTCCTAGCCCTCTTATTCTGATTTCACTGATTCCTACCTACCAACTTATTTTAAAACATACATCTTTTATTCCTCATTCGGACAAACCCCTTTAACCAAGTGTCTCATCTCTCTCTTCTTCTTCGTAATATGACATGAAGGATGTCAAAGTCTCATCTTCATTTCCCCTGAAATTCCATCTTGATTTCTCCTCAGCTTCTGTCCCCACTGAAATATTCTCATTAAATCCATGACCAGTGGTTTCTTTCCGTTCTGTTCTTGCTTCCATATTCCTATTTATTTGATTTAGTTGGCCATGCTCTGTTTAAAACTTTGCCCGTGCCTCTGAAAACAGGACCTCTCCTGGTAATCCAGGAACCTTCCTGTGTTTAAAAATTGCATATGGTAATTTCTTCTGTCTTCTTAATCAGATTTTTGTGTTTAATTCTCTGTGTTTTCAGTACCTTGCGATTTTTAAAGTGTATTTACTTTTTCTCCTAGATGTATACCTTTGAAATAGCTCTCTCTCCTAATGATTTAGACCTACGTGCCCAACTACTTTTCGGACATGTTTCCCTAGATGTTTCATGGTTAACTCAAATTTAACATTTCCAAAATTAAATTTATTTTATTTTCCCAGACTTGGGTTTTTTGTTTTCTTTGTTTTTGCTTTTTCCCTTTTTAAGATATCCTGGAGTCACCAGAATCCTCTCCAGACACCCTTGGTTAGAGTTGCTCATGATTTCTTTCCCAGGAACCCTTTTTCTTCCTTATCCTCCACATATTCATTCATATTCTACTTTGAAAGGTCTCTTGAATTTACTTTCACCTCTCAGTTACCATTACCCTTATTTGACCTCTGAACACCATTTCTTGCCTGAAATTGAGGAAAAACCTTTAAAAAATGTGACTGCTGGCCGGGCGCAGTGGCTCACGCCTGTAATCCCAGCGCTTTGGGAGGCCGAGGCGGGCGGATCACGAGGTCAGGAGATCGAGACCATCTTGGCTAACACGGTGAAACCCCGTCTCTACTAAAAATACAACAAATTAGCCAGGCACGGTGGCGGGCGCCTGTAGTCCCAGCTACTCGGGAGGCTGAGGCAGGAGAATGGCGTGAACCCGGGAGGCGGAGCTTGCAGTGAGCCGAGATCGCGCCACTGCAGTCCAGCCTGGGCGACAGAGCGAGACTCCGTCTCAAAAAAAAAAAAAAAAAAAAAAATGACTGCCTATTGGGCAAGAGATGTGGGCACACAGGTTTATATTTAAAGGAGCAATCATAGTGGAGTCAGAGATGTCTACCCCTTCCCAGGGAATATAAGATGCATGGAACAGTTTGGATATAAAGGATGAACGAGAGGTTGTAGGGTGGATATAGTCCTAGCCGAGGAAAGAGCATTTCACATGGAAGAAGGGGAAAGGAAGGGAACTTGGTGTCTGATGTTGAGCAGCATTTAAAGCCATGACATAGAATATAGGTTCATAAGTAGTGAGTCATCAGGGGTTTTTCAGCAAGTCAGATTTGTGTTTCATGACTTGTGTCAGAGAAAGAAAGAATGGGGAGAAGAGTCAATTTCAACACAGTACTCTCCTTTCACACAATGCTGTCAGAGAAAGGACTCGTTCATGGGCTATGGGCTACAGTTAGTTCAAACTTTCCTTAACTTTACAATGGTATTTTAAGGTCTCGTGTTAACCTGAAATGGTGTCATAAGGTAACATAGAATCCAAATAACATTTTAATATATTGATGTAGTCACTTAATTAATACTGTACCTAGTTCCAGAAAATGTCCAAGAGGGCTTGCACATAAATAGGTTGTAATTTGCTAAATTTTAAAGGCTATTGCTATAACCTATATTTTTCTTAGTTGAATGTCTAGGTTCCCCTTAAGGGGGGAGGGTCAGAATCCTCATGTGAAAAGAGGTCTGAGTCATAAATTCCTCTAGGTGAGGTTGTGATGGTACCTGCTGCTCTGGGCAGTATTGTAGTGATTGCTTTTACCCAAGTATCTCATGTAACTCCCCCCCTCACCGAGTTGGGGTCTTGCCCTGTTGCCCAGGCTGGAGTGCAGTGGCATAGTCATGGCTCATTGCAGCCTGCCTCTTGGGTTCAAACAATCTTCCCACCTCAAGCCTCTCAAGTAGCTGGGACAACAGGCATGTGCCACCATGCCCAGCTAATTTTTAATTATTTTGTAGAGACAGAGCCTTGCTATGTTGCCTAGGCTGGTCCCCAGCTCCTGGGCTGAAGTGATCCTCCCACCTCAGCCTCCCAAAGTGTTGGGATTATAGGCATAAGCCACCATGCCTGGCCTCATGTTCCTTTTACAGTGGCCTCCTGCATCTAAAGTTTCCTCTCAATTTAAATTCCTGCCCTCTCCATATTTACAAGATCTGTTTTTGCCACATACAGCTACAATTTAATAATGCAAAGCATTTTATTTCTCACAGATGGAAAGCTGGGATTGTTTTGTATCACAAATATAGTGGACTTGCTCTAGGCTTGTTAAAATCACTGAACTTTGCAGAAGTTAAGCTCGCTGGACTAAACTGTCCAGGCACTAAGGCAACTCCCACTTGTATATTTAACCACAATGTTTAAAAAGAGAGTACAATTCTATAGTAATATATTGCAAACAGAATAAAATATTAAGTAGATATGTATCTAATTACCCGAGTTTTAATCTTTTTCTACCTTATAGGATTAAAGGATGTGATTTAAAGATGTTAGACAGATCTCCTACTAAAGTCTCAGTTTTTCTTTCCTTCTCTGTGACTATGAAAGCGTACTAGGTAACGAATAATTTAAGCAAGTACTTTTGTGTGTTAATTTGACTGTTGTTTGTTTGAGACGGAGTCTTGCTCTGTTGCCCAGGTTGGAGTGCAGTGACATGATCTCAGCTCACTGCAACTTTTGCCTCCCAGGTTCAAGCAATTCTCCTGCCTCAACCTCTTGAGTAGCTGGGACTACAGGCATGGGCCATGTCCGGCTAATTTTTTTATTTTTAGGAGATATGGGGTTTCGCCATGTTGGCCAGGCTGGTCTTGAGCTCCTGACTTCATGTGATCCGCCCACCCTGGCCTCCTCAAGTGCTGGGATTACAGGCATGAACCACCACACCCAGCTGACTCTTATTAGCTTTTGCTTGATAATGTCATTGATCATGGAAGAACTTAAGAAACAATGGTCAGGTTTTGGTTTTCAAAGTTGTTACAAATCTTTTTGGGGTCTTTTGACTTACATTCTGCTCTTTAGGGACCTTGACATCTTTCATTTTATTTTATATGATAAAACTAGGACCAAACTCCTGTTTTTGCTGAGATATTTTAATTCCTGATTCCACTAGACATATCTTCCCCTTGCGCAGTGCTCTATACCTTGCACATATCTATGTTCCCGTAGTATTCAGCAGGAAGAAGACAGGAAAACCACTTGACTTTCAGATTTGATCTTATTAAAATCATCACTTCCACTTGTTAATGTCATGAAACAAACAGTGACATGATGAATGGTAAGATGCTGGCTGCATTGTGTATTTTGCAGTAATATTTGTATTTCAATGCAATGGAGGATTTTTCATTTTAAAATTTGGTATTTTGGACTGCTATCATTTTCTGAATTGAAGTACTTTCTAAGCAGAGCAGTATCTTCTAAATAAGTAAGAGAGAACTAGAAGATGGCCATGTCTGTTGGGACATGGTAAAGTATTCTGCTATTTTATGCTTACCATGTCCAAATTGATACCCAGAAATAGCCCACATGAATACTGTTACCTTATATAATGTTGATAGGTGAAGAAGGGAGTACCTGTGAGCTTTTGGGAGAAAGAATATAGAAAGAACAGAGGAATGAGTACAAAGGTTCAGGCCGCTGATGAGAGGGGCAAAATGTTTTAAAAAGAAGATAATTGATGCTGAATCTTAATAACTCTTTAAAAACATTTACACTTTGCCTCTTTAACTAGCTCACCTAGATCATTTTAATCATTTCCTAATCTCTGTAGCGATATTTTGCCTCATGTCTTAATCCCTCTGATATATCCATTACAGGTCTGTGGTGATGTGCAAATCTGATTATTTCATTCACCTCCTTGTATGCTTCCAAGGTCTCCACTCTAGCCTAAGCCTAGCTGGTTAGCATGACATACAGTATGACCCTTCGTGGTTTGTCCGTTGCACACATGGACCATGCCTTTAGCGTTAGCCATGTGCTGCTGCTTTGTGTCTTTGCTCATGTTGTTTCTCTGCCTAGAATGCTCGTACTCCCTTGTCACCTCCTCAGTGAGACTTCTTCAGAGCCTCTCTGCAGTGCTGTTTTACAATACTAGCATTTAGTGTACTATTTTATCTCTATTTTCACATCTACTCCCCGTAATGAATTCTGAGCCCCTTTGGGTGAGTATTGCGTTCTTCTTTTTTGTATACCTATCATCCAAGGCAATGCCTACCTATAGACAATGTCCAAGATTTATGAAGCAGAGGCTTAGACCAATAATAGGCTAAATAAATAACCTGTTCTTGGAGTGTGTGGGATCATTCCCATACTCAGAACCTGACCTAGGCCTAGAAAAAGCAGGTACTTCTGCAGAGATACTTACAGTGATCCTCTTATGCCCTGTAGGTAGACCACATCCTAGACATGATTATTTGGAAGATTTTTCTGAACTCCTCATCTTATGTAGCATACTGATGATGAATTTTGTAGAGTGATATCTGACTGAGAATTGTAGCACTCCGATATAATTGCTGATTCAGAATACTAATCTCAGGTGGACAGAGTTTCTCTTCTCCCAGTTTGACAAATTGTAGAGAAGTCCTGGTTGCTGCTTTTGTGCTTTTGTTTACTAGGGAATATGCTACAGTGTTCTTAGAGTTCACTTGACCATGAATGAGGAACCTGGTAAGATAACTTTCTAGAAGCTGCAAAAAAAATACCTGATTATTGTAATTCATACCTTCAAAAATGTTCCTGATTGCACTGAATGTTTCTGATTCACTTGTGATTCTTTTTGTGCTGTGGAAATAGCACTTTTTGAAAATTTGGAAACCACTCTTTAGAGGTCACTTGCTAACTTTATTGAGGTATAATAGCATACAGTAAGTTACATATATATAGTGTACAGTTAGATGAGTTTTGACATATGTGTTTGTTTGTTTTGTTTTGTTGAGACAGCATCTCACTCTGTTGCCCAGTCTGGAGTGCAGTGGTGTGATCTTGGCTCACTGCAACCCCTGCCTCCCAGGTTCAAGCAATTCTCGTGCCTCAGCCTCCTGAGCAGCTGGCACTACAGGCACGTACCACCATGCTAGGTATTTTTAGTAGACACAGGGTTTTGCCATGTTGCCCAGGCTGGTCTCAAACTCCTGGACTCAAGTGATCCACCTGCCTCGGCCTCGTAGAGTGCTGGGATTACAGGCATGAGCCACCACACCCAGCCAGTTTTGACGTATGCATATACTTAGGAAATCAGTACCACACTCAAGGATGATGACGTTTCCTCTAATCCCAAAGGTTTCCTCTGACTACTTTGGAAGTCATTCTTTCCTCTACCCTTATCTTCAGATGACTTATTGATCTGTTTTCTGTCTCTTCCAATTAGTTTACATTACTGAATATGTTAAAAAGGGGAAAAAAAGCCACACACACACACACACACACAACAATATGCCCTTGGTGAGAAAATATGGAGGAACAAGGGAAATGGGATATGATCAAGAACCACAAGGACATATCTTTGAAAATAAAGAACTAGAAAAAAATTCCAGAGAAAACAATTTGTTTACTCGGAAGACTTATATGAAAAGTGAACCTACAAAAGAATAGCTTCAATAAATACGGTATTCTGTGAGATGAGGAAGAATATCAAGAAAAACTAAATTGCTTTCATAGCGTTAAAATTGCGTCGGAGGAGTAAGAAACAGCACTGATACTGTGGAAATAAGCATTGATATAGACGACAACCCCAAGATACTTATTCCAGAAGCAGAGGAAACACAGAGGTTAAGATGATGAGAAAAGGGTTGATGATGGGAGAATAGAAAATTCAAGGTTTATTTAGGTGTTCATTGTGGAGAAATCAGAGAATGTAGGATCAAAGACAAATAGAGAAAAATTTGATGAGCTAAAAATTATCTATGTGGATCAAAAGGACTAATGCTATTCCAGCCACATAATGAGAGGCTTGTATCTAAATATATCCTGTTGAAATTTTTACATTTCATGGATGAAGAAAATTTTGAAATGTCCTGGATGAAAAACAAGTTACTTCTATATTTCCTTTTATCGACATTAAATAACAGGAGACAGTGGGAGAATACTTGAAATTGTGATGAAAAAAAACATTTTTTTTCGCTCAAGGAGTTTCACCTTCAGTCAAAGGCAATGGAAATATATTCTTTATTACTCATGGTATCAAAAAATAGAGTTCTTCATTTTAGTTGTAAAAATTTTACTTGAAAACCTATTCTGACTGGCAATGTGATGACTCAATAAAAAAATTAAGAACAGGAAAGTATAGCCATAAATATATGAATACAAATATAGATATAGACTAATCATGAGAATAGTAACAATTAAGGTGAGAATTATGACCAAGTAATTGTTATAAATAAGATGACAGACACAAATGTCAATGTAAAAGATTGTTCTTGAATATATGTAAACCAGAATATGGTAACAATCTAGGTCCAAAATTTTAGACTACATTTTTAAATTTTAGTGAAATACGCAAAACATTAAATTTGTCATCTTAACCATTTTTAAGTGTACAATACAGTAGTGTGAAATATATTCACGTTGTTGTGCAACCAACCTCCAGAAACTTTTCATCTTGCAAAACTGAAACTCAATGCCTGTTAAACAACAGCTCCCCATTCCCTACTCTCCCCAGCCCCTGGCAACCACCATGTAACTTTGTTTCTATGAGTTTGACTACCCTAGATATTTCATGTAAGTGGAATTATACTCTATTTGTCTTTCTGTGACTGGCTTTTTTCCAGATTACATTTGTAAGGGCTGCAAAGAGGAGGAGGCTGGGGAGGTTGGGAAAATAGGAATGACAGACTAGTGTTCCCCTTTTAGAATAATATATTGTTGAATTTTGCTGAAGAGTCTGTATTGTTTGCTTTGTCTATTTGTGCTTAGATTTATTGTTAGGTAAGCCTGCCTCTTGGTGTCAAGTACATTTTCAGCATCTTGATATGGTCATATGACTTTTTTCTCTGTGTAATGATAGCTTTTCTCATAGTGAGCTGCACTCATTCATGGAATAAACCCTAATGATAATAGTGTATTGTTCTTTTGATAATATTGCAATATTTAATTTGATATTTTATTTAGGCATCTTGAAGTCACATTTACTTGTGTTCTTGGTCTTTCATTGGTTGGTTCATTGTTTTGTTTCGAAGAGAGAGGCTACAAATTTAGGTATTCAAGTTTTGCTGGCCTCAGAGAGGCTCATAAGAAAGCGTTCTTCTTAAGGAAGCTTGTCTTATTTCCTAAGGCCTGGGAGAGTGTAAATAACATTGGAACCTAAAGACTAGATAAAGGATACATAAAATCCAGCTGTGCACTCACCTGGACCTGGTGCTGTTTTCAAAGGTAGTTCTTTACTCATATTTCTAGTATGTTCTAGGATTGTCAAATTTTTAAGTACACATATGAATCACCTGCAGATCTCATTAAGCTGTGGATTATGATTCTGAGGGTCTGGGGTAGAGCCTATTCTTCACTTCTAATAAGCTCCCCAGTTATGCCAGTGCTAGTGGCTCTGGAACCACATTCTGAATGTGGTGTCATAGTGATTCCCAAACTTTGCTGCACATTTGAATCACTTGGGGGAACTTTTAAAAGGGTTCTCATGTCCAGATCTCACCCCATATCAATTAAATCAGAATAGCTGGGGTTGGAAGCCAAACATAAACTGCTTTGAAGAATCCCAGATGGTTCCAGTGTTCAGCAAATTTGGCAACCACTTCACTAGGGTAATAGGTCCACTCAGGTTTTCCACTTCTTTGCTCAATTTTGGTTACTTTTATTTTACTAATAATTGCCCATTTAAGTTTTCAAAGGTGTAGTCAATAAGTTGTATGTATTATTCTTTCATAATTCTTTTAATGTATTTGATTTCCTTGGTTATGTTTTCTTTTTATATTTGTATGTCATGCACCACATCATGATAGGTCAGTTGAAGACAGATTACATGTGACAGTGGTCCCATAAGATTATGATATTTTTATGGTACCTTTGCTATGTTCAGATATGTTTAGATACACACATACTTACCATTGTCTTAAAATTGCCTACGGTATCAGTACAGTAGTAGGCTATACAGGTTTGTAGCCTAGGAGCTATATGCAATTTCATGCAAATAGCCTAGGTGTGTAGTAGGTTATACCATCTAGGTTTGTGTAAGTACACTCTGTGATGTTCATACAACCATGAAATTGCCTATTAACACATTTCTCAGATTGTGTCCCTGCCATTAAGCCATTCATGACTATACTTGTATATTTTTACTTTCTCTTTTTCCCTTAATCAGGCTTGGAAGTAGTTTTTCTGTCCTGTTGGTCTTTTTAGAGAATCATTTGTTTTATTTATTATTTTAAATATTTCTTTTTTCTATTCTGTTAATTTCAGCTTTTATGTTTCATTTCATCTTTTTAATTTTTGGGGTGTTTGTGATGCTGTTCTTTCTTTTATGGTAAGTAATGGGTTCCTTTCTTCTTTTTCTTTTCATTGCTTTTTAGATAGTTTATAATTTCCCTTTTGATTTTTCTCTTTGGTTCATGGTTTATTTTCTTAATTTCTAGGTAGTTGAGATAATTCAGTCATTTTTTATTATTTACTTTTATTTGCCAAAGATGAGACAGTATGGCCTCAAAAGTCTGTACTTTTAGGGATTTGTTAAAGTTGCCTCTTTGGTCAAGAACATGATTGATTTTTTTAGAAGTTCCATGAACATATCAGTAAAATATAATTTGTATTTGAATGATACGAAGTTAGTCTTTGTCTAATAGTCATATTCAATTCTGAAAAAGATACATTAATAGTAAAAATTCTCACTGTGACTTTATTTTTTATAAAGTTTCTTGTATTTTAATAGATTGTATTCATAATATTTTTTGGTTTGTGTGGGGTTTATGATTTATCTTCTTTATTAATTGTGCCTTTTATCCATTTATAATTATCTTTATTGTAATTCAGCTTAAGTTTTCTCTTAACCGTTGCTAACTGATACTGCTTCCTTTTTGTTTGAATTTGCCTGATTTCTCTATGCCTACCCATTTATTTACAACTTTTTGTTCTTGTTATTATCATTTTGTGTTAGGTGTGTTTCTTGAAAACAGTTGGATTTTGTATTTTTCAACTGACCTAAACTCCCTTTATGGGAAAAATTCAGTCCATATACATTTATTCTAGTGATTTATGTATTTTATTTTATCTCTTCTATTTTACTTCATATTATTATATATTTTTACATCCTATTTTCTTATTTTTGCTGCCTTAATTGCATTCTTATTTATTGTGTTTTCTTTTCTCTTTGCTAATTTGGAAGTTCTACTTTTTCTTTTCCTGCTCTTCAAATGTCTGCCTTACTATTACTTGAAAACAATATGCAATTTTTGCATCTACTCATAGGTAGTATGATTATTACCTATATTTTAGGGAAGAGAAATGTGAGGTGTAGAAGAGTTAGACAGCTTGCCTTAGGTTTACATAGTAAATGGCAATAGTCTTGCCCCAGGGCTGCCTTTTTAGCTAGTATGCTTTAACGCCCTTGGAGAGAGGCATACCTTCCACATCCATTAAAAAGATAAGAGGGCATACATTTAATTTTATTATGCCATAAAAATAAACATAGCCCACTTAGTAAACTATAAAATATCGGTGCTAATAAATTTATAAATCTGAAAAATTGAATTTTTTTGGAAAATATATAATAAAATTATCTCAACATTAGAAAGCAAAAGTAGAATAGTATTCACGATTCAGAGTTATCTAAGAGTCTTCTCTGCAACAGATTCAAGGAAGATGATATTACATCTTCCTTGAAATTGTAAAATGTTGTAAAATGTTTGTAAAATGTTTGAAATTGTAAAATGTTTGTAAGATTTTCCAAACATTCAATGACTTTTTATTAAATAATATTTTGTTTTGTTCCAGAGCATAAAACATATTGGGACAATCATCAAAACCATTTTACGAACCATGTGTATACTCCTGGTATAAAAACTTAACGAATAAAATACAAAAATTTCCATAAAAATTTTCCAACTACCTGTAGAAATATTAGAAGAAACTGAGCCAACCAGTTCAACAGTAAATTTAAGAACTATCTTCCGTGGATAAGCAAAGATAATTAAATCTAAGAATCCAGTAATATATAACACCAATGAATGCTGTTAGAAAAAAACCGGATAGTCTTTACTAATGCCAAAAAAGAATTTGATAATATTCAATAGCCATCCTCATCAGAAAACTTTTAAAAAATCTGAGGAAGCTAGGAATAAGTGAGTACTTTTTCAGATAATGAGAAAAAAAATCAGTGATAAATTCATAGCCAACATTTTCATTATGAAACTGTAGATGCAATCTCATTGATATTAGGAAAAAAATTCCTGCTAACACAATTTCTATTTTATATATTTTTAATGTTTCTGTATTTATGAATGTTCTGATTTTTCAAAGTTTTGTTTTTTAATGTTCTGTTGAAAGAAATATACACATATATCTGAAATGAGTCCATTTTATTAAAATGAAATAAGTGAAAGTTGTAACATTAATGTAATGACCTTTTTTCTCTATCAAGTTGCCACAAATAAAAACAAATCCGTACTAATATGTAATTCTGGCAGCAGGATTGTGAGATGGACATGCTCACAGCTTGCCCTAAGGAGTATAAGTTGGCAAAATAACTTTGTGGAAAGCTGCTTGACAGTTTTTACCAAGAGTTTTAAAAGAGTTTACGTCCTTTGACCCTGTAATTCTAATTCTGGGAACTCCAGCCTAAGGAAATCATGAGAATGGCTGACAGAGATTTGTGTATGAGGATGTTAATTACAGTGCTATTTGTTTGTTATATTTTAAAAATTGGGAAATAACCTAAAATGCCAGACAATGGAATGGTTAATATAAAGTAGATACAACCATGCAATGTATAGTCGTAAAGATCATGCTTTTGAAAAACTTTATCTAAAAGGACAGATACAATGTTAATAGGAAAAAAGCTGGATACAAGTATATTTAAATTTGATACTGATTTTATAAATATATATATATATATATATATATATGCAGGAAAAAGTTTAAAGGACTGGAAGGAAATATTGAAAAAATATAGCACTATCAGGGTGTGTTAAAGTTGGGAAATTTCTGACTCCCTCCAAGATCACATAAATCATCATCATGGGTTTACATTTCATATTGAGAGATACACTTAATTCTAAACTAATATTAGAACGTTAACCTAGGCTATAGGCTGAGATTTAATCTCTGTGAAGAAAATCACTATCTTTGCAATGATTAATATTTTTATTTTATAATCACAGTTTCAAGCTTTAACCATGGATAGTTCAAGTCAGTTGAGAAACTGAAGATAGAGCTATGTCTTGTAACACCACTACCAGAAAATTACCAATGGGTTAGTTGTGGTATCTGAAGTTATATGAAGATTAGCAAAGAGCTAGTATAATCTCTTCTTGTCCCTTTACAAAAAGAATTAGGCCTTCTTTTAAATTCTGTTGAAGAAAGTGAACAATTGCAATCATAGGGCTGGAAAATGCCTGTAAATGTCTTATGTCCACCTGTTTGTTCTCCAAATGAACAATGCCAGAAAACTAACATAGGAAAACATCTATGTAAGAAAGGAGAATCTGAGGGTTGCAATGGCTTTTGAGGTGCTTTTTTCTTTTTTTCTGTTTTTTTTTTTTTTTGAGATTTCCTTCACAAAGCAAGAATTTTTATATCCAGTGGGAGTCTGTATAGCCATTGAGAAACTATCTCTGTAAGATAAAAGTTTCCTCATCTGTAAAATGGCAACACCAATAATATGCCACATTTTATAAGATAATTGTGAATGTGAAGTTAATGCCTGCTTGTGAATGTCAACACAGTTGTTGGGAATTTATTGGTTATGTTACCTTTGCAAAATTTCACATACCTTTTTAAGCCTGTTCCCATTGGATGACAAATCTGTTTATTGAACCAAAAAACAGCTCCTGGAACTATGCAGAATAAATCAAATCCACCATCTACATTAATAATCCTTCAAATACTTGAAGACGGCTTTCATGAATTTAATAACTGCTTTCTGTGGCTTCTTTTTTTTAATTTCAAGAATAGAACACAGTAGACTGTAAAAATGAGCATTATCAGTCTTCCTTTGGATTTTCTATGTAAATGTTGTTTAACATTCAAATGGTACTGATTATAATTTGAGATATTAGCAGTTAGATATGCCATTGTGTCCCTCTGTTATTGTTTGTAAAGGAGGTTAAACAGTATATTAACTTCTGAGTAGTGATTTACTGTTGCTTTTGTCAGAGAAAAATAAAAAAGAAGTAAAATAATATAATTTGATATTGCCTTTGAGACTTTTCAGTTTGGAGAAGTCTTTATTTCCTACTCAATTTTATTTTTTTTTAAAAAGCACACATGTAGCGTAAATACAGCGTCACACAAATGCAGAGTTGTTCTTTTCTTCCTGGATTAAGCTGTTGTGTAATATTGCTCTGTAACCATTAAGCAGCTGCTCTGCCTCAGAGATGCTCATATTTCCTTTGGTAGATGAAGGGAATTTACTATATGAATGTCTCCAAATTGCTTTAAGATCTTTAGCTGTTGTATCAGCTATTTAGATTTACAGTGATCTATGAAATGTGAAAAACATGTTCCTGAAAGGGCCCAGTACCCTGGAGGTTACGGATGGGGTTATGTTAGCAGCAGATAACCTGACATTTTGCTGAGTTTCACCCCCTATCCTACTGCAGGACCCCTGCCCGTTGCAAAATCCCCCCAGTTATTTTGCTACAGCCCTCAAGTATTGTCTTCTGTATGCTAATGAGTAAGCACTAGTAGGTATCCGAGTACTATTTTAAGTATCTGAGTACTATTTCATCCATGATTTCTTTTTCACTCTGCCGTGTCTTGGGTAATGCCTGTCCGTTACAAAGGCTATGCTGCCTGCAGACATGCATGAAGGTGGCAGCCATCGGCTTCAGGTGCTTCTCCCAGGCTACCCCACTTGCCTGATTCTCACCTGTCCCTGTTCCCATAGGTACATGGTTAATAGGCATCACCACTCATCCTCAAGAAACCTTCCTCCACTAAAGTCTCACTGGGCTCCATGCAGGAGTAGAGCCCAATGGGACCTGTGTGGTTTTTTGCGTTTTATCCAGTAGGTTCCAAAGATGTTCTGATATATTTCCAATGCTTTTCATAGTTTCAGTAAACTACCTCTTTCCACTGTTTCTGTAGATTCCAATTTCTTAGAACCTGGGAAATTGGGGGTGGGGAGTGGAGAAACACCCTGCTACATTCTGAATTGTCTTCTTTTTTTCTGTGAATAGCTGCAATAGTCATTGTATTGTCTATGTCTGGCTGCCTGAGTGTCTTCCCACTGGTTGAATTGGCCTTGAGCTGGCTCATCCCTTCTTCATGATTTGGCTTCCAACAGGCTCAGACCCCACTCCATCTTAATGGTCATGACTTAGGAGCAAATGGATCTCTGACTCCTCATTGGAGTAATGAGGAAATGAACTTCAGATTACACATACATATTGTAATGTTATGTATTACATCTCGTATAGTTTATGTAAATACATTGAAATGTTCATCACTTATTCATCGATTTATTTAACAAATATTTTTGGGCTCTTACTATTTAAACACTTCCAGTTCTTTGGTTGTTACTTTGTATTAAATGCTTGACGTTACACATTAGTACACAACAAAGTAAGAGATTCAATCCGACCCTAATCATTACACTTTCTCATGTGACCCAAAAGCCTAAATACACTCTTCAGCAAACAAGTTCTAGGGAATAACAGAGGTTAGTATAATTATCCATAAATCTTAAACCATCTGTATCTACATTGTAATAAAATGACTAAGATGTTAATGTGTGACCATGTTTTTAACGTTGAATTTTAAAATTTTGTTCTGTGTTTATTTAGTACTTACTCTATATATAGGCAATGAGTTAGTCATTAAGGAAGATATAGAGATGAACAAAACCCAGTCACTTCCGTAAATAAAGGAGCTGATAATCCAGCAATGACCGCAAGACTTGAAAACAGATCTCTCAGAACATCTGAAAGTACAAAGTATAAAATTAGCACAAACTAGTTGCTATACAAGTACAGAGGAAAGAGATTTCTGGCTGGGCCAGTGGGTGGGAGAAGGAGGTGGAGGAGCAGTTTACAGAGTGGGTGGTGGTTGGGCTGGATTTTGAAGGATGAGACTAGAGTGTGTAGAAAGAGGGCCATCTCATCGCAGGGAGCTGCAGGAGGAAGATATGAAGGTAGGCATTTACAAAGTACAATTGGGTGATGAAAAATAATCTTGTGTGACTGGTTAAGTATATGAGCTGTAGTCATGATAAAGGAGGTTGTTTTGTTTTTTTGTTTTGTTTTTTTTGAGATGGAGTCTTGTTCTGTTGCCCAGGCTGGAGTGCAATGGCTCGATCTCGGCTCACTCCAACCTCTGCCTTCCGGGTTCAAGCGATTCTCCTGCCTCAGCCTCCCGAGTAGCTGAGACTGCAGGTGCCTGCCATCACGCCCGGCTAATTTTTGTATTTTTAGTGGAGATGGGGTTTCACCATATTGGCCAGGCTGGTCTCAAACTCCTGACCTTGTGATCCACCCACCTCGGCCTCCCAAGATAAAGAAGATTTTGTACTTAATATATTTACTTTGTTAAGTTTAGCCTATATAAAATAAAGTATAATGAACTATAAACAATAACAAAAGCAACAACAATCTTTCTATATGATAGTAAGTTACAGTGGTCCAGAAGAGTCAAAACATCTTTTTCCCCCACCAGGCAAGGCAGTCAGTGTCCTTTTTGGTATTCATGACTTTTAGCACCTTGTACAGTGATTGTTACATAGAAGTTTCTCAATAATTACTGAAATGAATTTAACCTGGTAAAAATTAATTGCTCAAGAAATAAGAGTTTCTTAAAATAGAAGTGCATTAAATTGGGACATTTTGTTATAATACTCTTAAAAATGTATATATATTTTTCAGAATAGTGACTTAATGTGGCACCTGTTTTATCCCCTACTGAGATCTTACAACTTCCTCTCACTCCTTCTTTCATTCTGTTTCTAAAGAAGGTGGGTGGGTGGATGTCAAACATCCATGGCTCCTCAGTTCATAGCAGTGAAACACATATGCTAATTGAATGATTTTCTGTCTTTTCATGCTATGTATGGTTGAAAAGCAGTGTGGTGCCTTTTGTTCTGGTAAATTTTCTGAATAAAGATTTGCGGATCATTTTGGACTGTCTGGAAGCCAGTGTGCATAATTTGGTATATAGCTGATGGCAGGTTCCACTGGCCCATCTTAATTTATTGGTAACATGCTTATCATGGGGTTTATATTTTTATCTCCCTTAGTAACAACTCTATAAGATAGGTGATTTTTATTGTCTCCAATTTGTAAGTGAGGAATCTGAGGCAAAAAGAGGACTAATAACCTAGCCAAGATTTCATAACTGGTCATCTGTGGCTAGGATTCAAATCCCAGCTCTTTGATTTCAGTGCTCCGTGTTGCTACACTACCCATGCCTCAAATCTCTGAACTGAATCTAATTCCTTGGTCAGCCCTAAAGCTTTATGTAAAATCCAATCAAATTGCCAGTTCTTAGAATCTAGTTTTGTTTGTTTGTTTCTCAGATGTATTTCAATTCTGAGGATTTTCAAACTTATTCTCTCCCTAGGACAGAAACAAGTAGGCCATAACCTCCCCCTCTAAGGTATTCCCTCCCTCCTCACACTCATTACACCCCCTTAACATAGATGAGAATGGGGTGGGCTGGGTGCAGGGTTACTGCTGTTTGTGGGAGTTCTCATCTCTAGTTTTGGATATGGTTAGACCAGCTAGCAAGCAGGCTCCATGGCCACTGTGGACTCTGCCCAGGTGTGACTAAAGGGTCATGTGGCATTCTCAGAGGCCTGGATTCACCACCATTTGCCAGAAAAGGTGTCTAATTCTTGAAATAAAAGGAGTCCAATGGAATAGTAGCAAGGGTGAGGAAAGCAGTGAAATCGTGCAATGTATATTAAAGATGCCCAGAAATAGGTCAACGTGAAGTTCTGTATTTGCTGTATATACAAGTTCTGCTTTTTATGTTATTAGTAACCCTGGAACAAGGGTGGGGGTGCTAGTAACAGCAGCTCACTTTTCTTTAATCAGAGAAGGGTTTACAAAAGAACAGTGGCCTTAAGAGATCTTTCACGTTATTCCAGCAAGGTGCTAATTGTGGTTGTGGTTTCCTTTTTCTTTCTTTTCGTTTTTCACTTTAGTCTACCAGGTGCTACTGAGTCAAAAGCTTTCACTGAGAGCTCACAGACCATTCTGTATGCATGGGCCATGGCAAATCAAACCGCATCAATAACCCTGTACTTTTAGAAAGGGAAGAAAAAAATTTCCTAAGAGATTATTTGGTATCTAAACTTTTTATTTTTGTTTAAACAAACCTAATTTGCATTCATAAGAGTTATTTTTTAAAGTCCTTATTGTAAGCATATTTGGTTTTTGTTCAAACCTTTGGCTTTAAAACACTTAAATTCTAGTGTATAATTATTTATTTTACTTTCTGCTTATATTGATCATTTTTCCTTTAATGTTTATTTTCAGGTTACCTTGAGGATAGTTTTGTAAAATCTGGAGTCTTCAATGTATCAGAACTTGTAAGAGTATCCAGAAGTAAGTAAATTGTTTTCTTACTACTTAAGCATGCAGTGTGATTTAAAATACTTTATATTTTGAACCTTAATTGTAGTATAAAGAGTGACCACATATTAGGAAAATTTGAATTTTAAAATCTTAAAACTTTTGATGAAATAACTGAATGTGTTTTGCTTGATTTTCTAAAATGTTTGCATTCAAATAGTCAAAACTTTTTGTTGTACAAAAATAATTTTGGGGTTTTTCTGATTGCCATGTTATTGGTATTCATTTAATTCACTGTTCTCTGCATGACCATAGATGGCCATTTATATCAAAGGAAGTGTGATTAATTAAATGTACTCTATGTTGTTATGATAACCCACATAAGTTTCCTGTAGATAAGTGCTTTTTCATTTTACTAACATTTTGGTGGGGGTTGGAGATGTACAGGATATACACACTAACGTGCAGAGTGTAGAGGGATGCAGAAATTAACTTTGCAGATTGTAGTTGGATATAGATAGAAAGCATTGTTATCCAAAACAATGTCCAATTGTTTTAACTGGCCACTTCACCTGAGACACCATTCTTGGCAGGCTGGATCAGATTTTTCTAGGGTAAGCTCACCTGGCAGGCTACCTAAGCAAAGGGGACGTTACCTTGATTAACTCTTTTACTTATTACTAGCATGTACAAACATATCCAAGATGCAAATGTATCTGTACTAATTATGTTAAAGGAGGTGACTCCTTTCTTCATACTCCCTTCGCTGATTTAGCTTATTTATGTAACTTTGAAGGGTATATTTTCACCTGACATTTTGATAGAATGCATCACACTTTGGAATGATGTTATTCAGATGATGTAGTCACACTCTGATACTTGCCTAAGTTGTGTTTCTCATTTGGGTCAAATTTAGAGGTCATGAATAAGAATTACGATGATCCGGAAAGAACAAAGAGTAAGGGAGTTACTGAGGATAAGAATAAGCAGTGTTTTAGAGTCTTGTTATTCAGTAAAGGAATCTCCACGCTATCACTGACTGTCTTTTGAACCATAGTTCCTCAAATAGCTCGCATTTCTAAAGTGAACAGTGCAAATAGCATGTATAGCAGGGAGTGATATACATGAACATTTAAGACTGTAAGTAGTTTATCCTTTCTGGTATAATTCTGGAGTAGATAAATGTATGCCCAAAAGACTTATCTCATGGGTCTTTTTACTTGGTGGCAGTGTAGGAGAAGAAACACAAATATCCTATATTCCGGTAGCCCCAGGGTATGTATTCAATGGGCAAGGAGATTGCCCGAGGCAATGTTCCTTAATGTGTTTTTCCAGATCAGTATGTGATATCCAAAGGTATCCAACATTTGAAAGTTTTCGCTTTTAATTTGGGAAGAAATATGCCTGACTTATCAGTAGCACTTTGTAGCATGAGGTAAGACAGGGGATATCTGAAGGGGGCGTGTGTGTTTTCCCCATACTGTTCTTTAGCGGAAAGGCTTATGGTGCTCCAGTTAGGAGGCTTATTAAATTATTTGCTTAAATTTGTACTTCTCTGAGTTCAAGTTCAATGGTATATTTTCATCCTTCTTAGGAGTAGTGCAGTAGAGTCAGCTGTCAGAAAATATTTATTTAGTACCTCATTATAGGTAATATTATTCTAAGGGCTGTCAAAGGAGAACCACATTAGAACCTTCAAAAGCCCAGACAGATATTTTGAAAAATCTGAATTTCAAACATTAAAAAAAAAGATGAAAATTATCTTTCTAGAACAGTTCAAAACCAGGTAAATTTAATATTCTTCATTCATTCATTCATTCATTCTTAACCTATAATGTCATATCCTAGAAATTTTTAGGTTATTTGTTATAACAAACATTACTGATTTGTAATTAGCACATTAATCATCTATGTTCATTACATAATTTATTCAGCAAACATTTATTTTCTCCTCCATATGTAAATAGGTGTCTCTGAAAGGCCTGATAAGTTGTCCTCCTAAGTGTTTTAATATATCCACATCGTAATCTTTGTTTACACAATTAAACTTCATTATTTATGAAATAAGGGTTTGCTAAGTAAACATAAACTTCAGCACAACACTTATGTGTGTATCACAAATTCTGACTTCTTGAGGGTTTACAGTATTCTAGTGCTTGCAATCCTCTAGAGTTTTACAATCATAAGACCCACTGATGTGTATGTTGACTTTAGCTAATGAAGCTGTTCAGCATTAGGATAGTGATCTCTCTGTTGAATGATATTATCTCCATCTTAAAAGTTGATTTAGGATCAGCTTTTGGAGTGAGGAGAACAATAAGGGATATTAAAGGTTGGCCTCTAACGCTTAGAATCTGAGGTTCTTTGGTGCTTCATTTCTAAGAGGATATCGGCAACCTCTTAAACATGATTTGCAACTTTCAGCCTTCTTGTAGCTCCCTGGGAGAGGCGCTAACACTGATCTTTGCATCTGACGTAAGTTCTTCCAGAGGCTCTTAAGCAGGAATATCTGACTGAGACTTGCTGTTCTCACACACTCTCTTTGTCATTAAATAATTTCCATGTGTGTTGTTTTATTACTTTGGCCATGTTTATTGTTAATCTACTTTCCTTTCTGTAATCTCCCATTTAGTGTCAGAATGCATACTAAATTTTTACAGTGCTCATGCATAAATCTGCAGACAAATTATTTTATTGCTATCTTTACAAAATTAAAACATAATATGTGTACATATTTATGGAATCCATGTGATCTCTGGATCCATGCATACAGTGTATAATGATTAAATCAGGCTATTTGGGATATCTGTCATCTCAAACATTTATCATTTCTTCATGTTGGGAATGTTTCAAATCTTTTTTTGCTATTTTGAAATACGTGATATATCGTTGTTAACGGTAGTCACCCTGCTGTGCTGTCAAATACTGGAAATTATTCTATTATAACTGTATGTTTTTTTTTTTTTTATTATACTTTAGGGTTTTAGGGTACATGTGCACAATGTGCAGGTTTGTTACATATGTATCCATGTGCCACGTTGATTTCCTGCACCCATTAACTCGTCATTTAGCATTAGATGTATCTCCTAATGCTGTCCCTCCCCCTTCCCCCCACCCCACAACAGTCCCTGGAGCGTGATGTTCCCCTTCCTGTGTCCATGAGTTCTCATTGTTCAATTCCCACCTATGAGTGAGAACATGCGGTGTTTGGTTTTTTGTCCTTGCGATAATTTACTGAGAATGATGTTTTCCAGTTTCATCCATGTCCCTACAAAGGACACGAACTCATCATTTTTTATGGCTGCATAGTATTCCATGGTGTATATGTGCCACATTTTCTTAATCCAGTCTATCGTTGTTGGACATTTGGGTTGGTTCCAACTCTTTGCTATTGTGAATAGTGCCTCAATAAACATACGTGTGCATGTGTCTTTATAGCAGCATGATTTATAGTCCTTTGGGTATATACCCAGTAATGGGATGGCTGGGTCAAATGGTATTTCTAGTTCTAGATCCCTGAGGAATCGCCACACTGACTTCCACAATGGTTGAACTAGTTTACAGTCCCACCAACAGTGTAAAAGTGTTCCTATTTCTCCACATCCTCTCCAGCACCTGTTGTTTCCTGATTTTTTAATGATGGCCATTCTAACTGGTGTGAGATGGTATCTCATTGTGGTTTTGATTTGCATTTCTCTGATGGCCAGTGATGAGGAGCATTTCTTCATGTGTTTTTTGGCTGCATAAATGTCTTCTTTTGAGAAGTGTCTGTTCATGTCCTCTGCCCACTTTTTGATGGGGTTGTTTGTTTTTTTCTTGTAAATTTGTTTGAGTTCATTGTAGATTCTGGATATTAGCCCTTTGTCAGATGAGTAGGTTGCAAAAATTTTCTCCCATTGTGTAGGTTGCCTGTTCACTCTGATGATAGATTCTTTTGCTGTGCAGAAGCTCTTTAGTTTAATGAGATCCCATTTGTCGATTTTGGCTTTTGTTGCCATTGCTTTTGGTGTTTTAGACATGAAGTCCTTGCCCACGCCTATGTCCTGAATGGTATTGCCTAGGTTTTCTTGTAGGATTTTAATGGTTTTAGGTCTAACATATAAGTCTTTAATCCATCTTGAATTAATTTTTGTATAAGGTGTAAGGAAGGGATCCAGTTGCAGCTTTCTACATATGGCTAGCCAGTTTTCCCAGCACCATTTATTAAATAGGGAATCCTTTCCCCATTTCTTGTTTTTGTCAGGTTTGTCAAAGATCAGATAGTTGTAGCTATGCGGCATCATTTCTGAGGGCTCTGTTCTGTTCCATTGATCTATGTCTCTGTGGTGGTACCAGTACCATGCTGTTTTGGTTACTGTAGCCTTGTAGTATAGTTTAAAGTCAGGTAGCGTGATGCCTCCAGCTTTGTTCTTTTGGCTTAGGATTGACTTGGCGATGCGGGCTCTTTTTTGGTTCCATATGAACTTTAAAGTAGTTTTTTCCAATTCTGTGAAGAAAGTCATTGGTAGCTTGATGGGGATGGCATTGAATCTATAAATTACCTTGGGCAGTATGGCCATTTTCACGATATTGATTCTTCCAACCCATGAGCATGGAATGTCCTTCCATTTGTTTGTATCCTCTTTTATTTCATTGAGCAGTGGTTTGTAGTTCTCCTTGAAGAGGTCCTTCACATCCCTTGTAAGTTGGATTCCTAGGTATTTTATTCTCTTTGAAGCAATTGTGAATGGGAATTCACTCATGATTTGGCTCTCTGTTTGTCTGTTATTGGTGTACAAGAATGCTTGTGATTTTTGTACATTAATTTTGTATCCTGAGACTTTGCTGAAGTTGCTAATCAGCTTAAGGAGATTTTGGGCTGAGATGATGGGGTTTTCTAGATATACAATCATGTCATCTGCAAACAGGGACAATTTGACTTCCTCTTTTCCTAATTGAATACCCTTTATTTCCTTCTCCTGCCTGATTGCTCTGGCCAGAACTTCCAGCACTATGTTGAATAGGAGCGGTGAGAGAGGGCATCTCTGTCTTGTGCCAATTTTCAGAGGGAATGCTTCCAGTTTTTGCCCATTCAGTATGATATTGGCTGTGGGTTTGTTGTAGATAGCTCTTATTATTTTGAGATACGTCCCATCAATACCTAATTTATTGAGAGTTTTTAGCATGAAGGGTTGTTGAATTTTGTCAAAGGCCTTTTCTGCATCTATTGAGATAATCATGTGGTTTTTGTCTTTGGTTCTGTTTATATGCTGGATTACATTTATTGATTAGCGTATGTTGAACCAGCCTTGCATCCCAGGGATGAAGCCCACTTGATCATGGTGGATAAGCTTTTTGATGTGCTGCTGGATTCGGTTTGCCAGTATTTTATTGAGGATTTTTGCATCAATGTTCATCAAGGATATTGGTCTGAAATTCTCTTTTTTGGTTATGTCTCTGCCAGGTTTTGGTATCAGGACGATGCTGGCATCGTAAAATGTGTTAGGGAGGATTCCCTCTTTTTCTATCGATTGGAATAGTTTCAGAAGGAATGGTACCAGTTCCTCCTTGTACCTCTGGTAGAATTCAGCTGTGAATCCATCAGGTCCTGGACTCTTTTTGGTTGGTAAGCTGTTGATTATTGCCACAATTTCAGGACCTGTTATTGGTCTATTCAGAGATTCAACTTCTTCCTGGTTTAGTCTTGGGAGGGTGTATTTGTCGAGGAAGTTATCCATTTCTTCTAGATTTTCTAGTTTATTTGCATAGAGGTGTTTGTAGTATTCTCTGATGGTAGATTGTATTTCTGTGGGATCGGTGGTGATATCCCCTTTTTCGTTTTTTATTGCATCTATTTGATTCTTCTCTCTTTTCTTCTTTATTAGTCTTGCTAGCGGTCCATCAATTTTGTTGATCTTTTCAAAAAACCAGCTCCTGGATTCATTAATTTTTTGAAGGGTTTTTGTGTCTCTATTTCCTTCAGTTCTGCTCTGATTTTAGTTATTTCTAGCCTTCTGCTAGCTTTTGAATGTGTTTGCTCTTGCTTTTCTAGTTCTTTTAATTGTGATGTTAGAGTGTCAATTTTGGATCTTTCCTGCTTTCTCTTGTGGGCATTTAGTGCTATAAATTTCCCTCTACACACTGCTTTGAACGTGTCCCAGAGATTCTGGTATGTTGTGTCTTTGTTCTCATTGGTTTCAAAGAACGTCTTTATTTCTGCCTTCATTTCATTATGTACCCAATAGTCATTCAGGAGCAGGTTGTTCAGTTTCCATGTAGTTGAGCGGTTTTGACTGAGTTTCTTAATCCTGAGTTCTAGTTTGATTGCACTGTGGTCTGAGAGACAGTTTGTTATAATCTCTGTTCTTTTACATTTGCTGAGAAGAGCTTTACTTCCAACTATGTGGTCAATTTTGGAATAGGTGTGGTGTGGTGCTGAAAAAAATGTATATTCTGTTGATTTGGGGTGGAGAGTTCTGTAGATGTCTATTAGGTCCACTTTATGTAGAGCTGAGTTCAATTCCTGGATATCCTTGTTAACTTTCTGTCTCGTTGATCTGTCTAATGCTGACAGTGGGTTGTTAAAATCTCCCATTATTATTGTGTGGGAGTTTAAGTCCCTTTGTAGGTCACTGAGGACTTGCTTTATGAATCTGGGTGCTCCTGTGTTGGGTGCATATATATTTAGGATAGTTAGCTCTTCTTGTTGAATTGATCCCTTTACCATTATGTAATGGCCTTCTTTGTCTCTTTTGATCTTTGTTGGTTTAAAGTCTATTTTATCAGAGACTAGGATTGCAACCCCTGCCTTTTTTTGTTTTCCAGTTGCTTGATAGATCTTCCTCCATCCCTTTATTTTGAGTCTATGTGTGTCTCTGCACGTGAGATGGGTTTCCTGAATACAGCACACTGATGGGTCCTGACTCCTTATCCAGTTTGCCAGTCTGTGTCTTTTGATTGGAGCATTTAGCCCATTTACATTTAAGGTGAATATTGTTATGTGTGAATCTGATCCTGTCATTATGATGTTAGTTGGTTATTTTGCTCGTTAGTTGCTATAGTTTCTTCCTAGCCTCGATGGTCTTTACAATTTGGCGTGTTTTTGCGGTGGCTGGTACCGGTTGTTCCTTTCCATGTTTAGTGCTTCCTTCAGGAGCTCTTTTAGGGCAGGCCTGGTGGTGACAAAATCACTCAGCGTTTGCTTGTCTATAAAGTATTTTATTTCTCCTTCACTTATGAAGCTTAGTTTGGCGGGATAGGAAATTCTGGGTTGAAAATTCTTTTCTTTAAGAATGTTGAATATCGGCCCCCACTCTCTTCTGGCTTGTAGAGTTTCTGCTGAGAGATCAGCTGTTAGTCTGATGGGCTTCCCTTTGTGGGTAACCCGACCTTTCTCTCTGGCTGCCCTTAACATTTTTTCCTTCATTTCAACTTTGGTGAATCTGACAATTATGTGTCTTGGAGTTGCCCTTCTCGAGGAGTATCTTTGTGGCGTTCTCTGTATTTCCTGAATCTGAATGCTGGCCTGCCTTGCTAGATTGGGGAAGTTCTCCTGGATAATATCTTGCAGAGTGTTTTCCAACTTGGTTCCATTCTCCCCATCATTTTCAGGTACACCAATCAGACGTAGGTTTGGTCTTTTCACATAGTCCCAAATTTCTTGGAGGCTTTGTTCATTTCTTTTTATTCTTTTTTCTCTAAACTTCCCTTCTCTCTTCATTTCATTCATTTCATCTTCTATCAGCGATACCCTTTCTTCCAGTTGATCGCATCTGCTACTGAGGCTTCTGCATTCTTCGCGTAGTTCTCGAAACTTGAGTTTCAGCTCCATCATCTCCTTTAAGCCCTTCTCTCCATTGGTTATTCTAGTTATCCATTCTTCTAATTTTTTTTCAAAGTTTTTAACTTCTTTGCTATTGTTTTGAATTTCCTCTCGTAGCTCAGAGTAGTTTGATCGTCTGAAGCCTTCTTCTCTCAACTCATCAAAGTCATCCTCCATCCAGCTTTGTTCCGTTGCTGGTGAGGAACTGCGTTCCTTTGGAGGAGGAGAGGTGCTCTGTTTTTTAGAGTTTCCAGTTTTTTTGGTCTGTTTTTTCCCCATCTTTGTGGTTTTGTCTACTTTTTGTCTTCGATGATGGTGATGTACAGATGGGTTTTTGGTGTGGATGTCCTTTCTGTTTGTTAATTTTCCTTCTACCAGACAAGACCCTCAGCTGCAGGTCTGTTGGAGTTTACTAGAGGTCCACTCCAGACCCTGTTTGGCTGGGTGTCAGCAGCGGTGGCTGCAGAACAGCGGATTTTCGTGAGACCACAAATTCAGCTGTCTGATAGTTCCTCTGAAAGTTTTGTCTCAGAGGAGTACCCGGTTGAATGAGGTGTCAGTCTGTCCCTACTGGGGGGGTGCCTCCCAGTTAGGCTGCTCAGGGGTGAGGGACCCACTTTAGGAGGCAGTCTGTCCGTTCTCAGATCTCCAGCTGCATGCTGGGAGAACCACTACTCTCTTCAAAGCTGTCAGTCAGACAGGGACATTTAAGGCTGTGGAGGTTCTCGCTGAGTTTTTGGTTGTCTGTGCCCTGCCCCCAGAGGTGGAGCCTATAGAGGCAGGCAGGCCTCCTTGAGCTGTGGTGGGCTCCACCCAGTTCCAGCTTCCTGGCTGCTTTGTTTACCTAAGCAAGCCTGGGCAATGGCGGGCGCCCCTCCCCCAGCCTCGTTGCCGCCTTGCAGCGTGATCTCAGACTGCTGTGCTAGCAATCAGCAAGACTCCGTGGGCATAGGACCCTCCGAGCCAGGTGCGGGACACAATCTCCTAGTGTGCCGTTTTCCAGGCCCGCTGGAAAAGCGCAGTATTAGGACGGGACTGACCCGATATTCCAGGTGCCGTCTGTTTCCCCTTTCTTTGACTAGGAAAGGGAACTCCCTGACCCCTTGCGCTTCCCGAGTGAGGCAATGCCTGGCCCTGCTTCGGCTCGCGCACAGTGCGCTTCACCGACTGTCCTGCACCCACTGTTAGGCACTCCCTAGTGAGATGAAACCGGTACCTCAAGCAGAAATGCAGAAATCACCGGTCTTCTGTGTCGCTGGGGCTGGGAGCTGGAGACGGAGCTGTTCCTATTCGGCCATCTTGGCTCCACCCAACTGTATGTTTTTATCCATTAACCAATCTTTCTTCATCTCCCCACCTCCGCACCCTCCCCCGCCTCTGACAACCCCTTCCATGAGATCAACTTTTTAAGCTCCCATGTATGAGTGAGAACATGCTATATTTGTCGTTTTTATTGCTGTCTTGACACTCTGGAATAATCTTTCTGGAACAAAATTTAGAAAAACAAAATTTCTGAAGATTTCAAAATTATCATTTACTACAAATTACATCTAGTTTATTTATGGGTAAGCAAATTATGTTAACTGTGGAGCCATATGTATTCAATAGAAACTATAAATCTTTGCCTAAATATTGCATGAGCTTAATAAATTGAAAATAGTTTATGTAAGGTAGAACCTCTAAGTTTCCTGTTAGTAACTCAGGTCTATGAATTGTATCCATTACTGTGATAGGAAGCCAGACAGATTGTTTACTTCACTTGAGCCCCTGAAATACTCCTTCTAGCATGTACCCCACTTCCAGTGTCATATAGAACATGGTTCTAATAATAAATTATAAAACGTGGTTACTGTGGGATTTCTTACCTCACATTTTTTTTAACCTTTGGTGTGCCTCAACCACAACAGACGTAGCTACATTTTAGCTGTCCAAATAATTCAAGCCATCAGGCATAGATACTCATTGGATACAAATATTTTCTGTGTAAAGGATGTTACAGTGTATTATATAACATGAACAATCTATCAGAAGGCTGATAGACAATCCAGAAGTTTGGAGCTGATACTAGTCATGTATATACTGATGTATTTAATTTTCAGTCCAGAAAGGGAGATTTTCATTGTGTATTCCTTGGTTACTTCTCTGTGATAAAGCTTGTACCTCCTAATCATACTTTCTTAAAAATATTTTAAGTTAATCTTAGCCTGCCTAATATTAAAATACAGTTCAAAGGATAGTGAACACATTTGGAATATTCATTAAAAATCCGGGCTAAGAAAACTTCCATAAAAATCTGCAGTTCCTTTGGAATTTTATACTCAACTTGAGGCAGTTGGGAGAGAGGAGGAGTTTAAGTAGACCACGTATGCTTAGAGTGAATCTCAGGGGCTCTAGAATTTTGTTGCAAAGCCCCAGAGTACAATTTCATTTGAGCTTTTGAAGGGCTGATTAAGACAGGTAAAGAAATAGAAACTATTCCTAAGGAGTTCTTTGACACCAACCTGTCTGGTCTCCACTTTGCACATTATCTCTACCTATGATTTTCTTCTGCAGCAGTCCCTGTTTAGAATGACCTCCCTCTAATCTCTTACTCATTCTCCAAAGTCCATTGCCAGCTATGGCTTTTCACAGACTTCTTGGACAATTCGAGCTGGTATTGGATTCTTTTTCCCTTGAAATTCTACAGCAGTTTTGGATCATGTCATTAATTTGGACAGTTTCATTTTCATCTGTTTTGGTATTTATGTGTTTTGCATGAATGTTTTACTTACCCAGCTTGTTGCCCAATATTTTTATTAAGGGCAATATATGAGACTGTTTTGTACACATTGCAGCCAACACCTACCAGCAGTGGACACAGTCAATAATTTGTTGAATGAACAAAATTTCAGCAAACAGGTTCATTTATACCTCTTCCTCTGCTTTCAACGCATTTTTGAACTGTTCATCTTTGCTAACCATTCCAGTCTACCAGGGAAGAAGTTTGGAGGAGAAAGCAAAGAAGGAAGGGAACTCACAATCGTTGAGCACCTGTTATACACTAGGCATGATTCTAGGCTCTTATCACTACCTAGTTCATTTCATCCTCAAAATAATCATATGTGTCAGGTTATTATTACTCCCATTTTACAGTTAGGAAACTAGGGCACATAGCTTGTAATACAGAGGGAGTTTAAAAGGCTATTTATCTCTCAAGACTGCAATTCTAACACAATATGCTGCCTCACAGATTTGTTCCTTATTTCTAAAATTAAATTTAAAAAATTTGAACAGATATAATTGTACAAAATATCATGAGATATTTTGATAAAGACATACGATGCATAATAATCACATCAGGGTAAATGGGGTATCCATCACCTGAAGCATTTATCCTTTATGTTACAAACCAAAAATTGTTATTCTATATTATCAACATTAATATCAACATTAATATTTGAGTGGATTAGAAGTCAAGATATTAATAATTATTATTATATCCTAACTGGGAGGCTGCGAATAATAATTTTTGCTGTTTTTTTGTGAAACGGTTCTATGTTTATTTATTTAACAATGATTTGGTTTTCGAGAGCCTAAGTAGTGCAAAGCAGCTTGTTTGGTGTTGCTGAGTGATAGGACTCGTATATTCTGTTTCCTCCAAGGCATTTTTAACTAGCAGAGTGACAGATATAATGTCAACTAATATAAAGGAGTGAGTAAAGAAGGTTGAGGAATAGGATTAGGGAAATTGGTAACCAGTGATTATAATCTGATTACCTCAGATTTCCAAGCTTGAACGTTGCTAAGGTGAGCAAGTTTTCAGGTCCTACCCAGGTTGTATGGTGGGTATTAGAGGCTTAAGGTGAATAAAGTTCTATCTTTTACCAGAAGCATGGAAGATTCTCGATTATTACATTTGAATAGAGGTCAGAAATATGAATGTCATTCCCAGTGCTTCTTTGTCTTATTCCTCAGCGCCCATAACCCAGGGAACTGGAGTCAACTTCCCAATTGGAGAAATCCCAAGCCAACCATACTATCATGACATGAACTCGGGGGTCAATCTTCAGAGGTCGCTGTCTTCTCCACCAAGCAGGTAACTGAAAGAAGGGCTGCTTATATTCTCAGCTGATACACGTAGAGGTTTGTAGGTGGATGATAGGCAGATAGATGGGTAGGTAGGTAAAGAGAGATGGGAAATAATTTTTGCTGGTAGTACACAGATTTTTAATCTTTCCTGGTTAAATTTATTCGGCTGTTACAAATTAAATGTAACTGTTGTACACAGCAGTTTTAAAAATCTTTTTCAGGGGGACAGGTAACTAGGAAAATATATTAATATGATTTTTGTCCTGTTTTAGGAAATATTAAAATGCTATAAGTTAACAAAATCTTTTGATCACTTTAAAAATGATGTTGCTGTGGCAATGATCTCTGGTTTATAACTGATTCCTGGTAACTTTTACCCAAATATTACATCTAAGCTAAGGATAATGAAACTTAAAAAATAAAATGTGTCATTTACCTAGCCTTAATATTAAAGACCACAGTTTGCCAAGTTCTTCAATTAGTTGATGTTTTTTGACTAATTTAATTAACTCTCTGTTACCAGTGAAAATATTACCTTCCCTGAGATTTGGTTTAACCAGTCTATGTTGGGGGTCAGCTAGAGAGAGTTCTCTTTGCTTTTTACTTCTCTGTTAACATTCTCATTTTTTTTTCCTGATCTTCTCATTGTAATTGTCAGTCAGGGTGAATAAAGATTACAGATGTATTGATTTTTTTTTATTTGAGCTAGATCTTCAAGACCTATCTCATTCCTAGAGCATTAAATATATGTGTAATCAAATATAAGAGCATACATGAATTCTAGAGTAAAACACTCATTTTACAGTGTCACCTTTTTAAAAATAAAAGGATACCTGTATATTTATTTTTCTAAACTATTATCAGTAGTGCCTTTCAATTTGAATTAATTATGGACTGGGCATTTGTATGTTTATAAACTAAGATCAATTTTATGTCAGTTCCAGTTAAACCATTTTCATATAGTTAAATTATGTAGCAAGATAATTTGGTTTATTATTAAAATAGTCTCTGACATATCAAAGTCTTAGAAATGCTTTGATTTTTCTAAATTTAAAATGTGAGTAGTAATTTTTAAATTTTATCTGCTAAATCAGTATGTTGTCAACACAGATCTTTCTTCATGACTATATAAGATACTGTCTTTCAGAATAAGCAAGGTTTAAAAAACATTTCTCTAGTACTTCCTTATGCATATAATTTGTCCCCATTTTAATTTTTTCAAACAAATTTTCTGCTGACTTATAGATGAGAGAATAGATTTAAAAGAAAGTTAAAATGTAAGGTCTAACTTTGGATACTTTGGGAAGAAACTAAGCTTAGCATGGAAAGAAATTGCCATCTTCTACATCATGTTAATACTCTGAGAATTGTGAGTCAAATATTAATCATGAGTATCTACAAATGTACTCAGACATATACATGATTCAAGGGCTTGGAAACAGTGCAGTGGAAAGAGCACACTTCCGGAAGTCAGACGTCCTTACCTTATGTCTGACTGCTTCCATTAACTTGCCCTGGACAATCCACTGAATCTCTCGAAATGTGTGTCCGCATTTGTAAAAACAAGGGGATTGGTTTATGTATATGATTTCTGAGGTCAATTTCAGCGCTGAAATCCTATAACATTATGGTTATTATTGCTGCAAAAAGTTAATTTTGAAGATTTTTTAAAAGGTTTTACCAGCATAGGTGTGAATAAGATTTTTTTTTTAATTAAAGAAAAAATGTTCACTGGGCACAGTGACTCACACCTGGATTCCCAGTACTTTGGGAGGCCCAGGCAGGAGGATCACTTGAACCTAGGAGTTCAAGACCAGCCTGGACAACTACCTCTCTACAAAAAAATTTTTAAATTAGCAAGGCTTGGTGGCATATGTGTGTGATCCTAACTATTTGGGAGGCTGTGGTAGGAGGATCACTTGAGCCCAGGAGCTTGAGGCTGCAGTGAGCTGTGGTCGTGCAATTGCACTCCAGCCTGGACAACAGAGTGAGACCCTGTCTCAAAAACAAACAAAAGAAGAAAAAAATTCACTTTTATAGTCATAATTTCATAACTATCTGCTTTAGAGGATATTGGTGGGGGCACATGAAAGAAGTATATCAACCAGTATGGGTATAAAATAGCTTCTTAATCTTTGTTCTGTATATTCACCTTTCTTATTCATTGAGATGAGTTATATTTCCATATTAAAATGTATCATTTTGGCTCGGCACAGTGGCTCCTGCCTGTAATCCCAGCACTTTGGGAGGCTGAAGTGGGAGGATCCCTTGAGCCCAGGAATTCAAGACCAGCCAGGGCAACATAGCAAAACCCCATCTCTACATAAAATACTAAAATCAGCTGGATGTGGTGGCAGGCACCTATAGTTCAAGCTACTTGGAAGGCTGAGGTGGGAGGATTGTTTGAGCCCGGGCGGTGGAGTTTGTTGTGAGCCAAGGTTGAGCCACAGTGTACTACATCCTAGGTGAAAGAGTGAGACCCAAACTCAAAAAAAAAAAAAAAAAAAAAAAAGTATCATTTTAGAAGTGTGCCATTTAGTTTGAATTTGGAAATGGCCTTCTTTTTTCCACAGTCGATTTTAAGAATAAAGAATCAATAATCTAAGTTTTAAGAAAAAGTAAAGAATAATATATAAAATAGTTTATAATCAGTAAAATACTATAATTTTTTATTATTAATTATAGGGTTATTACTAAGAATTACTATTTGATAAGTATCTTCTAAATGCCAGCCACTTAACTAAAAGCTTTACATTTAACAACTCATTTTACCCTTCCAACCGTCTGCCTTTGAACTAGGTTTTATTGTTTCCAATTTACAGATGATTAAACTGAGTTTAGGTAAGTTAAGGAGTTTACTATTAAAAATTCGTACGTGGCCTACTCAAGATTTTATACTAGGACCGTCTTGACTCCAAAGCTCTTGTTTTACTTTATTACCTTGTCTTTGGATTGCATTGTCAATGACAAGTGCTATTAAAAGGAACACTGTTAGTATTGATAATGATACTGAGTCAGGTACACAATAACACAATTTTAATGTTAGACGGCAAGCAACATTAAGAGTTCACTTTTTATTAGTGGAATTTTTTTTGGAAATACATTTGAAAGATAAATATAATGAACACCATATTTGTTAGACAGGTTTAGGTATAAGATGGTATAATAAACGGTATATGCAACTAGAAATATTTGCTATTACTATTGATATCTTGAATACTCACCATTATTTCAAAATGATTCTGAGATACTATTACTTGTGCTTATGAAAATTTTCACAGTAAGGATCTTCTCAGATCATTTACTTTAAAATGTACACATCTTCCCAGGAATCCCATTAATATAACTGTTGCCATATTTTAACAGCAAAAGACCCAAAACTATATCCATAGATGAAAATATGGAACCAAGTCCTACAGGAGACTTTTACCCCTCTCCAAATTCACCAGCTGCTGGAAGTCGAACATGGCATGAAAGAGATCAAGGTGAGTAATAAGGAGACGCCTCTAGAGACCATGAGTAAAATGTTGGCTCGTTTCTTAAGGTTCGTTTAGTCAAAATTTCATAATTCAACCAATATGGATTGTATATTTTTTCATAAAATGATTCCTGTAGAATTATTTTTGAGATAATATGTTAGTCAAATGTTGTCAAAGTTAATTTATCCAAAATCTTATTTTTACATGTTTCGTTGGACTTTTTTTCAGACAAAATGATATTTTAGAACCCACAATTATGTATGTGACTGATTATGGTCTGTCTACATTTGTTGGTTGGAGTACAGCAGAACCACAAACTGTGATTCAATTAGATCCGCCTGCTCCTCTTTATGGAGTGTTGCAGGGAGCCAAACTTTAAGCAGTTTGCAAGTGCCAGGAACTGAAAGTTGTCATTTAAAGGAACCTGCAATTCCTTTTGGAAGTAGGTAGACCATATACAATAAAGAAAAGTGTAATGTAAGATACATTGTGTCGGAGTCAATCTAGCTATGCTTTCTAGATAAAACTGTGACCCAGTTCTAGGGCAGCTTTGAGGAGAAATATAACTTTAAGAAACGGGTATTGAAACCCAGAAGGATTGAGACTTAGCTCTTCTTAAAGTCTGTTGGATTTAGTATATTTCATTAGACATATCCATGCTTTTCCCCACAATCAGAGGGAGATTATTAAGCATGGAAATAGAAAAATTAGCTAACTGAAGTTTTTGTTGGTAGGTAAGCATGTGTGCAAATAAGATCTTATGTCAGCAGCATAAACATGTATTTTTAAATTGTCTTTTAAATAGAATTCTGCATTAAAAAAATCTAGCCTGGGCAATGTGGCAAGACCCCATCTCTACAAAAAAATACAAAACTTAAGCCAAGCCTAGTGGTGTGTGCCTGTAGTCTCAGCTACTCAGGAGGCTGAGGTGGGAGGATCAGTTGAGCCTGGGAAGCAGAGGATGGAGTAAGCTGTGGTCGCACTGCTGTACTCTAGCCTGGGTAATAGAGTGAGACCCTGTCTCAAAAAAAAAAAAAAAAAAAAAAAATCTAAAAGAAAGGAATAATGGTTTTCAGCCCAAGACTTGGGTGTGTATTGGTGAGGGTTGGGGTACTCTATGTTGAGTACTCTTAGGAGACACATAACTCTGGGCCTTAACAGTTAAGGCCAAAGTCAGTTCCTTATTCAGTGCTCCTTCTTTGCTGCTCAAATTTTTTATACCGAGTGCCATGGGGTTTAAAGAATAGTGAAAAATCTTCATGGAGACATTGGCCTTTGAGTCAAGTGTACCTCCCTTAGCACAACTGACTCAAAGCTCAATTCCTAAATCTCATCTAAACCTCCTTGAGATTCTAACTGGTAAGGAAGTGAGGGGCTGAAGAGGGTGGTGGTGGGAACTGAGACAAAAGCTTAACCATGTGTTACGTGGGGAGGCAAATTTGAGAATGGCTGTGTGTGCCGTGTGGCTGGACACAGTGCACATGGAGGGAAATAATGGAGATGACAAGGGTCATTTTATGCAAGGATATGAAACTCAACTGGAGAGTTTTGACTGTGAGACCCCCCTCAGAGGGAATTTTGTCTCTGAGACTCCCCTCATGAGAGACCCCGCCAAATCTGTTTTTCAGGCAGTAGGCAAAAATCATCTTTATAAAGTGTAAATAACAGCACATTACTCCCCTCCTTCAGATCCTCTAGTCACTTCCCACTGCTCTCCGGAAAAAATGGGAATCTTTTCGTATGACCAACAGGCCATAGCCTTGGCAGCGGACATTCTGCTTCCTCTTGCTTGCCCTTGAGCCCACTGCTTTATTTAAAGTTAGGAATTCAACAACCGGGACCTTCCTATAAGTTATGACCTCTGGAATGCTCTTCTAACTCTTCATCTGGCAAACTCTTTGTCATCCTTCAGAGCCCAGCTTAAATTGAGAAATTTCAGTCTAAATGCTGTCTTCCTGGTTTTCTCTGTCAACACCCAGTACTGTTCTTTCATTGTACTCATAATATGTAATCATATAGCTATTTATGGGATTAGTTGTCTATATCTGTCTACACTATGAGAGCAGGGACCTTATCTATTTTGACTACTACTGTAACCAGCACTTAACACACACTTGATGCATAGTAGGAGTACAATAAATAGTTGTATAAATGAACCATTGATAGGCAGAACACCAGTCTCATTAGTGAAGGCAAGATATAATAGAGACTTTTACCAGAGTTGCAGAAGTGAAACGAAAAACAAAACACTCAACCCTTTATATTTTATTGCTTGTTTTACTGACATTGTCAGCTTATTCTAAACAAAGCCATACTTTCCCTGTCAGAAAATTCTTCTGGAAAAGATTTTAATGGTAATAACCTTGTGAATGTGTGGGAATGGATGCGTTATTCAGAAGTGTAGGTGTTCTTTATTATAGAGAGTGTCACTTTGTAAGAATTGATTCCTCTTTAAGCCTATTGAATAAAGCCAATCTCAAATCATATTATGAAACATTTTTGAAAAGTAGAAGGGAAACTGTCATTCTTTTTCTTTGTGAAATCATTGTATTGTCTTGGTGATTTTCTTTTGTCAAGATGACTAGACTTACTGGAGGAGTCTGTAAAGGCATATTATATTAAGAGTAAGGAAGAATATTCCATTCTCAAATGTGCGTTTTAAACACACACACACACACACACACACACACACACTCTATCACTTTAACTGAAGACCCTGAAGACTTCGTAATGTGCACAATAAGCCATTGTGGGAAGAAGACTCAACTACAGTGAAGAAATGCAGGCAATACAGTACTATCTTTATAAATTTGCTAAGCCCAATGCAGTCCTTTTGTTCTTAGAAAATTGCTTTTTAAAAATTTGCAAAATAAAATGCCCAACGGTTGTTCTTGTCTATCTTCTAATGTTCTTTAGACACACTTGCCTGTGATGGAGGGAGTTGTCTAAAGCACATATTGAGTGCCACTCTGGTCATCGAAATAGCTTTGACATGTCTTGTATTTATAATATTTTCTCCTACAAATCAGTAGGAGAATCCTACTGATTCTCAGTAGCTATTTATTGGTTGATTAAAATATGCTTGTGTTTAAAATGAGCAGAAATGCTTAAAATTTACTATTAATTATTTCCTGGGTATGCCTTATTCCGTTAGCGTTAAATTTGCATTAAAATCTATTCTTGACATAGCCCTTAGCAAAATTGATTTATTAAATATGAGAATCAAAGATAACAAAATTGTGGACAATATATGGCATTCTACTTTCCCTTTCAATCTGAAATAACAACCTAAACCATTGAGATTTATTCTGAGTAGGCAAAAATAAAGGATATAATATGACCAAATTATTATATGTATTCTGTTCTTAAAATAAATGAAGCAAAATATTAACACAAAATCTAGGTTTATGTAATAATATGTTCATGCAATTTTAGTAACTTAATGAAAAAGTATTTTTATTTTAGCATATTACAATAATAAATTAATTATGTCCTTATTTCATTTCTTTTCAAAACAAAAAGTTACAACTTCCTGATTATAAGGGAATTGTAATTTATACTTTTGCAAATATAGACATGAATATTTTAAAACTAACCATAATTTAATGGTGTTAAACATTTGGTAGGGGGCTATATAATTTGCTTCTTCTGATGAATAGTGATGAAAATTAAATTAGTCAGCATCTATATTATGTAATATTTATATTTTTATTTTGTATTATTTTATACATACAGAAGGAAATGAAAAGGAAAATAATACTGAGTCACTAGCAAAGGGGTATCCAACAACTGTTATATTTCTTTCCTATGTTTCAGAATATTTCTCCTTGCTTAGTCTCTTCTATAAATCTTGGTCTTAAACTTCTGAATGCTTCTCTCTCTATGAAAAACTTTCTTTTGTGGATATTGTTTTTCTTCCTTTAAGATTTTAATGATTAATGAATAGAACCAGATTAGACTATCAATAGGCAAGTTGAACATTTCTTTTATTCCAGTACTTCCTCCTTAAAAAATTCCATTAAGATCTTGTCTTTAATTTTTTTTTTCCATCTGAGTCAATTCAGAGACTCAATTCCTAGTTGATGTACTTTTTTTGAAATTTTTCTTTGGAGCAATCTTTTGTAACTTGATATAAGAGGAAAAATAAGAGATCATAGTTTTTCGTCTAATTCAAGTTACTCTCATGAGACTAAATCCAGTTGTATTCCATTGCTCAGTGTGTTAGTCCATTTTCACGCTGCTGATAAAGACCTACTTGAGACTGGGAAATTTACAAAAGGAAGAGGCGTATTGGACTTACCGTTCCATGTGGCTGGGGAGGCCTCACAATCATGGTGGAAGGAGGAGCAAGTCACGTCTTATATGGATGGCGGCAGGCAAAGAGAGAGCTTGTGCAGGGAACTCCTGTTTTTAAAACCATCAGATCTTGTGAGACTCATTCACTATCATGAGAACAACACAGGAAAGATCTGCCCCCATAACTCAGTCTCCTCCCACCAGGTTCCTCCTGTGTCAGGTGGGAATTGTGGGAGTTACAATTCAAGATGAGATTTGGGTGGGGACACAGCTAAACCATATCACTCAGTAATTTAACAGACAAATAAATAGTATGCTTAAACATTGAAAATAATTCTTTATAAGGTCACTTTGCTACTGCCATTCTAATAGTCACTAATTTATCTAAGTCTGAATGTAAAACTTCTAAAACATTTAATAGACATTTAGTGAGAAAAAATATGATATGGTAAATATATTTGCAGTATGCAGGTGGGGATTTCCTTTTTTTTTTTTTTTTTTTTTTTTTTTTTGGTAAGCAGCAGCAAGATTTATTGCAAAGAGCGAAAGAACAAAGCTTCCACAGTGTGGAAGGGGACCCGAGCGGGTTGCCCTCAGCTGGGGATTTCTAAATGGAAATTTGAACAGCTTTTCAGCCACATGAGTATTTAAACAACCTGTAATCTTAGATAAAATATAAATTCAAAAAGACTTTATGCAGTAAAATGTTATTAATTTCTACATGTATAGAATTTGAGATAATTTGGTTCAGTGAACAATCTGTCAAATGTCTATCATATTGGAGGAATTTTTATAGGCATTGGGTACACAAATATGAATAAGTTAAGTTTCCAGCCCTTGACTTCCTGAATGGAAAAATAACTTTTACTGTTTAGAAAAATCGGGGACTAAAATAAATACGATTATGAGAGAACCGACTCCATATTTTAGAGCTAGCTTAGTTTTAAGGATGATGAGCGGTAAATCTTTACATAAAATCAATAAATTGGCATGTTAGCAAAAACTAGCACTACTTGGTATATTGGCATGTTATTACAATTTGGAGAATAGTTTGAAAAATTAAACTGGACTCTCAAGCTATATTTAGGCATTGTGTTCTGGTGTCTTAGGTACTAAAAAATAAAAATACTAATTTTTATAAAAATCTCCAGTTCTGTTATATAAATGTCTTCTCAGTTAAGTCTTTCTGAAATTTTAATTTCTTTCCAAGTCCTAGAGATTTATTTTTGATAATTTTGAAAGTATTCTCATTAGTAAGGTAGTCTTAACTGTTGTGCTAAATTTCAATTTGCACTTTCTGGAGTTCTATAAGGATATAGTATTAAATGTCAAATGCATTAAGCCAGAGGGCCCAAGGGAACACTGGGGGCTAGAGAGTAAAAATGCCAGTTTAGTATTATGTGCTCAATCAGGAAATAAGTAACAGTAAATAAGAGTGATAGCATGCTGACAGAACCAGAATCAGAGGCCAGCATTTCTACTTTTTCTCGCTCTGTTGCCCAGGATGGAGTGCAGTGGCACGATCATGGCTCACTGTAGCCTTGACCTCCCAGGTTCAAGTGATCTTCCCACCTCAGCCTCCTAATTAGCTGGGACTACAGGCACTTGCCACCATGCCAGCTAATTTTTAAATTTCATGTAGAGCTGGGGTCTCACTGTGTTGCCCATGCTGTTCTGGAACTCCTGGGCTCAACTGATCCTTCTACCTAGGCCTCCCAAAGTGATGGGATTACAGGTGTGAGCCACCACCCCAGGCTTCCCAGCATTTCCTAATGTGAGTTTAGGAATGTGAAAAGATATGCTACATACAAAAGAGTGGTCAGCTAAATTTGGAAAATTTTTTTGTAAAAAAATTTCAACTATTTTCATTCATAAGTGAATATGCAGAATATTTAATATGCTACTGTGTGCTGTGAATATCCAGGAGTGGCTCTTGACTGAACACATTTATTAAGTTTGTGACTTCAGAACCTTTTATTTCTATCAAAGAATCCATAGGGAGCATTAATCCCAGGCTCAAACTTTGGAACACAGTGCTCTAGCCCAAACCACAGTCTGACGAATGATATAATCTCAAGATTTCTCTAGAGCTGTGGAAGCTGAGTGAATAAGCAGCTTTCATAAATGGTTGAATAACTGCTAGCTGGGAGTCATTAACATTAAATGAAGTCCTAGAAAATGGCAGTGAAGACAGCTTAGTAACCATACTGGAAGAACTTTTTAAGTTCTCTTTGGGGACCAAATAGAACACCAGCAATTCCTTACATTCCTGCAGTTTGTATCACAGGGATGAAATAGCAAATATTCAAATATCAAAGTTTTGAACCAGAAAAAAAGAGAGCTACAAATGTGTTTGATGGATGAATAAGAAGAAGAGATGGTTTGAATTTGATGTTCAAGCCCAATTTTTAAGTTTCTTTGTTTAGCTTCTTATTATGGAAAATATCAAAAGTAAAGAACTCTAAGTGAATTTCCAGGTACTACCCTGGTATTGGAAAGCAAACTTCAAGGATGCTTCCACCCTGAAGAGGAATGCCTCTTCAGCTACACTGCTACACTGCTGTGATTGAAAAATCACAACACGATCTTCTTCAAAATGGAAAGGAAAACAATAAATTGTTGGTGAAGGCTTTCATCAGAATTCCCCACATTGCCTCCTAATTAGTGAATGTTTGTTCCCCCTTCATGTGTTCTAATCAAGAATAGCATTTTGGATGGGGTAAACTTGTATACATGTTAGAAGGGCTGGTACTGATTAATATGGAAAAGTCGTGCTCATATTTCTGTGCTCTGGAGGCTTAAAGATTTGAAAATACAGCATTTTGCAGAAAAACCACAATAGATAATTAGTTCGAAAAAATAACAACTTTCTATTTAATACTGGGTTTCTAGCTCGATGGAACACAGCTTAAAATAGGGAAGTGGGAAACCCATGGGAGATAATATCATGGTGTGCCATACAAAGTTTCTCTGCATAAGAAAAGGTTTTATTTCAAATCTTTTTTACATATTGAGTTCATGTTTAAGCTTATTGTGAAGTAGTTTGGAAAGCCAGTGTCATTTGAGTTATTAGACTCGCAATATCATATACAATAAGAAATTGATTTTTCAGGTACAGATCACAAATTATTAGAACCCTTAGTAAGACATAATTCAAGCTCCTGTTTCACAGCTAAGTAGTCCAAGGATCAGAGAGGCTGTCCTGTCCCAAGTAATGAATGGCAGAGCCTAGATCTTTGTTCAAGGGATTTTTTTCGTTTTCTGTTATCCTGCAGCCTGCCAAGGGAATCAGTATGTAAACTTACAAATGGCCTAGGAGATTTAAACTGCTTTGCAAGTCTTGCCAGAGGGACACTTTTCTTGGGAAGCTTAAGGAAGACTCTGTTAGACCTAACGGAACTAGAATGAGAAAATAGAGGTGTATTTGTGAGTTTTCAGGGTTCCAAAAGAATTCTCAAAACAAAATTTTGAGATGGTAAAATTTTACATATACGTACACACACACACATATAAATCAACTATTATTATTAGTGCCAGGATTAAAATTTTTTGAACTAAAATAAACTGAAGATATGAATGCTTTCGAAGAATAAATGTGGGGAAGAGTTTGTTTGAAATGAATGTTTAAGCACAATTTTAGGAAGTCTTTTGGCCTGGAGAATATTGAAAGTAGAATTGTAAAGTGAACCTCACTGTACCGTCACCCAGCTTCAACTGTTACTAACACTTTGCCAGTCTTATTGCATTTACTATCTCCCAGTTTTTAAAAGTATTTTAAAGCAAATCCCAGATATCTGTCATTTTGCTTGTAAATAGATCTGTTTTGAACAGTGAACTTTTTTTTTACATAATCACAGTACTATTATCAATTTAACAAATATAACATTAATTTCTTAATATAAACTAACATATAATCCATGTTCAAATTCCCTGGAATATCTCAAAGGTTGTCTTGTGTGACTCAGGACTCAACTTTAGTCCATAGATTATATTTGTATTTTCACCTTTTTAGCCTACACTGATTGTTCACCTCCTTTTTCTATATTATTTATTTATTGAAGAAAGCATGTAAATTTAAAAATTGTCTTCAACAAGCACATGTAAATGAAACAAGGAAAACAAGATTCTGTTGGCATTTGTGGTTGTCATTTATTTATTGAGCTCTTCCTTTCTGTCAGGTGCTTGGCGAAGTTTCTATCTATTTTTCTTTTAAACCTGACAGAAACCCCATTTTGCAGCTTACTAAACTGATCATTACAATACTTAAGAAATTCATCGTAGATCATGCAGATCATAAGTAGCAGATGTAGAATGGGAACCCCTGTCTCTCTAGCTGAAGAAACCCATGCTCATTATTGCTATATAATACTGTATCCCAAATAAGTCATTGAGATATTATGTTTATGATTTTGCAAACTAATTATAAAACCTCTATTACAATTCTTTTTAATGCATGAAACTTCAATACAGATAAATGTACATAACTTCATAGGGGCTCATAGACTCCTCAGAGATTCGTGCGTGTAGTCCTTGCACTGAAGTCAGGTTAAAATCACTTTTCCATTTAATAAGATAGTAATAAATAATCCTAAGTTCTAGAATGTCTTTAGTAGAAGTGTGTGATATATGGCCAGTTTAAAATGAGCTATATTTGTCAAAATATAAAAATAAAGTATATATTATCATACATATGTTTTCTTTTAGTTTTGTTCTAGTCTTTTTGCCTTAAGCCTAGCGTACTGTAATTGTGATTAGGAAACTCTAAATACTGGTGTGGTCTTAGACAAATCACTTAACTTCAGTAAATCTTGAGTTTTCCCATCTGTAAAATAACAAAGTTGTATACTAAGGTTTCTTTGTGTTCTAACATTTTAGATTTTGAATCTGTTGGAGTCAAAGAATTTGAAGATCTTCCGTACTTGAGTCTTTTCAAAGCCGTCATTAACATGGATCTTTTGGAAAATTCAGAAAGTTTTCTGTTTCTGAAATTATTTTTTGAATGTTCCTTTTAAACACTCTCATTGAGTAACAACAATTGGGCTGCTTATGTGCTTGGAGGCCCCATGTATTTTGCTTTACACCTGAGGAATGCGCAGTTCTCACAAATGCATGTCCTGTCCTGCACCATTCTGGTGCAACAAATGATTGATAGAGATTGAGTTATTATAACAGAACCTTGTTATGGAATCAGTGTCTCCTACTTTGAAAACAAATGACTCAGCCAGACAGCAACATTTATTTTCTCTAAATGACTAGGGATGTAGCAATGGGAGACCATTATCCTGTGACAATATTCGGTTTCATTGACATTATCTCACAAATGTAATTGGTCTATTACTAAATAGAGGTTTTGTTACTGATGAATTTCACATGATTTCTAAAACCATTAGGATAATAAAATATGCCATGATAGTAATTTCATTGACAGAATGTTCTTTTTTCTTCATTTACGTTTGTTGGAGAAAAAATATAGATTTAGGTTGAACTTAAACACTACAATTTATACCAATTTTGACTACTTTTCCATTAAGAGAAACAGAATATTGTGCAGAGTAATCATATTTGCATTGAGCTGCTAAACTGATGACCTTAAAATTTTTGTAATTCTTTTTCTACCACACTAAATCACATCAAATCATAATTGTTCTCAAGCAATTAGTTTACTACCTCAGTTTAATGATTTCATTTGAAGTAAGTTCCAGATCATTTATAGGACTTTCCTGTAAATCCACTAAAGTAACACATCAGTTAAATCAACCCTAACCATTACCAGCGTGGATAATAACAGCATTAGTAACAACAAAAACCTTGAGATGTCTTGTAGCATAAATGTTTTTAAATGTATGGCTTTTCCCCAAATGTTCTCCTCTGAAAACTCATCTGTAATCTTGTTAAATTAGAACTCTTCCAGTATCTTTCTGACTTTTACAGTTAAGGTTATGGTATTGATTTTATTTTATAGCCCATGGCTCTCAGATGCTTAACACTAATAAGCCTCCATAGCCAAGAGGTTTTCCCGAGAGGCATGGTGAATAGCAGCTATTTACCTATGCCAATGTTTAATAAGCGACTAAAATATGCTCCAAGTCCTGCATAATTGTTTGATGTTTTTTCTCTCTTTCAAATTAGGTTTACACACATTACTCAAGACACTTCATCATTGTCTGTCTGTTAAAATGAAATTGCTTAGTGGACAAAAGCATTTTGAAGTGTTTTTAAAAAGTAGTTTTCATTTATTCCATATTCATTGTTTTAGCACTGTTCTTCATTATTCAAAGGATTTTTTAAAGTGTCTCTGGAAGATGTTTGTGAGCTTCAAAGAGGTTTGCTTTAACTTTGTATTGGGTGTAGTTGTAGCCTCGAGACCTTTTTTGTAGAGAAGTGATAAAATTGAGACTTGTAGGAACATGCTACTTAACTGTGCTTGGGCTAAAATATATGGCTAGAGAGACTTAAACTATTAGAAAATATTTTACCTTACTGAGGAATACAATAATATGCTGAAGTGTAATTAAGATTAAACAACTCAATAATTAAAGTAAGAATTTCATTTATTTAACACAAAGACCACCATACTTTCTCGTTCGAAAAGGAACTGATTTCATAAATTTTAAAAAAATGGTTGAGAAATCTAATTGAAGATGACATCTTATCTCCTCTTAACGTAGCTTGCCATTTTTTCCAGTGTTATTTTAGAGTGTGATAAATGTAAATATATATAAGGAGATACTTTCTTAACATGGCAGCTAATTATTTTTTGAATCATCTGGCATCATCATCAAACTACTGTAGTGGGATTACATCCATATGTCTTGTCATAACATTCAGAGCTTTTTGTTAACTTGGAGTGTGTGGGAAGGACTTGTTCACATTTGCCACACAATCATAAAATTTTACATCTAGAGGAGTCCTTAGACACAGATATTTAGATATTCTTTTTTCTTCACTGTATTTTCAAAAGACATTGTTTTGCCTGTAGCCAACTAAATTGCAAATGTTACATTTAAGCATTTCATTTTACAGTTTTGCAATATCCAGTACCTAAACTAGTATGAAACTTTCCTTCTTGCAGTGTAATGTTGGACACCTAACAGGATTCAATATTGTCAACCCAGCTTTGGGAATTATTTATAGTATTCTGTGGAGCTACAGGCAACAATTTTCCCAAAAATAGGTATTTTACAATTTTTACAGTAAAAGTTATTTGTGGAGAATTTGAAAAAACAAACTTTCAAATATGAAGAAGAAAATAAAAATCACCTGTAATCTCATCACATAAATATAACTTCTGTTAATATTTGATTGTATATATGCTAGCCTGTTTTTCTATGTATTTTTCTGCATTTTGGTGCATTATATTTCTATGAGTGTATTTTTGCAGTAAATTGAGCTTATATGATATACGCTATTTTGTAAGTTTTTTTGTCTTTATAATCTAATGGCATTTTACCACAGCCTTCAATTTCCTTTTTTTTTTTTTTTTTTTTTTTTTTGAGACAGAGTCTCGCCCTGTCACCCAGGCTGGAGTGCAGTGGCGTGATCTTGGCTCACTGCAACCTCCACCTCCCTGCTTCAAGCAACTCTTCCTGCCCTAACCTCCCCAGTAGCTGGTATTACGGATGCGCACCACCATGGCCGGCTAATTTTTGTATTTTTAGTAGAGATAGGGATTCGCCATGTTGGCCAGGCTGGTCTCGAACTCCTGACCTCAGGTGACTTGATCCACCCACCTCAGCCTCCCAAAGTGCTGGGATTACAGGTATGAGCCACCCCATCCAGCGTTCCACTTTATAGTGAGTACATAATATGCCATACTTTGGCTACACCATTAAATATCTACTTTGCTGATGAATATTTAGGTAGTTTTGGAGTTTTCATATTATAAAAAGAGATACAGTGAACATCATTGCATGTAACTCTGTGCCTAATCTGATTGGGTGATTCTTGTCTAGTTCTTTTCACTGTCCCCAGTCCCTAGCATACTGCCTGGCATGAAGTCACCAAGTAGAAGTTCAATGAAATTTTGCTACAGGAATAAATACATTCCTACTGTAGAATTACTAAGTTAAATCTTATGTCCATTTCTAAGGCTTTTGGTAAATATTGGCGTAGATCTTATCAATTTGCATTCCCTAGAGCAGTGCCTGAGTGGCTTAACTCCATTGTTATAAGCCATAATAATTTCAATGTAGCACATGGCTCTATAAGCAATTTCAAAGCATGTCCTCTGATAGAAATTTATAGAACATTCTTTATGGCCCTGTGACTTTACCCATGTACCTCTTTTTTATCATTTATATTTTATTTAAACCATCAAGGAACACACCATGTATCTTCTCCCCATGAGCCAGGATAGCTCCATTTGTGAAGAAAATGGAGAAATTGAGAGGGTATTGTACAAAGGATTGTACAAAGCTTTCAAGTAAAGGCAGAGCCTACTTGGTCTCTCTCTCCTTTCTTCCTCCTCCAGGACACACACCCTCACCCATCATCAGTCTTTTATTTATTAGGTAAAACCTGTTAAAGTAAGGATTGCTGTCATTCTCTACACGGAGATCCTTAGAAATAAATACATCAAAACTTTGGGCTGGGATCTTAAGTATCTGGCAGGCTAGATGCTGCCCAAGTCTGGCCTTAATAGTTGTCTTACTCTACATAACACTCATACACTTATAAATAACCTGGACACTTTCCTCTTCTCAACACTATTTATCCCAGGGCGAAAACAGAGGCAGAGAAATTGTGGTCTTTTTAGCTTTCAGTTGGCAATCATCTTCTCTGCCTTCTCCTTGTCCTCTGGGAACAGAGCCCAAACTGTTTCCTTGTCTCAGGACTGACTCTGGATTTGTGGCCTGAAGTAAAAATGTCAGATTTCAGCACAAAACTCATCCCACACACTTGATTTGGTAGCCTCTCATTTACTACCTTATTTATTTTAAATAACATGATTATTTTATACAGATGGTTCTTTTCTTTTTCATGTTGTCTTCCAGCTTCCACCCAACATTTTAATGGAAAGCAGAAATATCCCAGTTAAGCTAAAGCTCATTTTTTGCTTTCAGTGCTGTGTTGCTTGACGGAGTTTCAATGGAGTGATGGATGTGTTGACCACCTTTGCCTTCAACCAACAATGAATTTGGTCTCTGAAGAGGTTTTCAATATTCAGAGTTTTTGTTTATCTATAAAACTCTTTTAAAAAAATCTATGAAAGTCTAATACTTTCAAAAGTCCAAAAAATGAAGAACTTTGAAAATTATGAGGGTGTATCAACTTGATAAAACTTGTCAATATAATATAATCTTGTCAAATCCCAGCCATTGGACTGTCTCTAAGCTAAGTGTGCTTATGTATGTTCTTTCCTTCTCTGGTCTATATCACACTCCTCTGGTCAGTATCATACCAGAGGGTCAAAGTTAACAGAAGTTTTGCAACTGTTTTCATTACACTTTGAGTTTTTTTCTGCCAAAAAAAAAAAAAAAAAAAGACAAATAATAAAAGGAAGAAAGGAAAAAAGAAGACCGTGTACAATGGATCAAGCCTATAATCTCAACACTTTCAAAGGCCAAGGCAGGAGATCTCGTGAGACTAGGAGTTCCAGTCCAGCCTGGGCAATATAGCCAGACTTTGTCCCTACTAAAAATTTACAAATTAGGTGGGTGTGATTGTGTGCCCATAGTCCTAGCTACTTGGGAGGCTGAGATGGGAGGATCGTTTGAACCCAGGAGTTTGAGACTGCAGTGAGCCATGATTGTGCCACCGCAGCCTGGGCAACAGAGTGAGACCTTGTCTCTAAAATAATTAAATAAATGTAAATGGATGAATGAAATTTACAAAATAATAAAAGATAGGAAAAAGAGGAATCCTGTAAATTGTTCAGCAGCTTGATAATCTGAAAAATAGAGAAGATATTTAGATATTTTTAACAATGATTATAGCTTTATAAGCACTTAGCAATAAAACAAACCTTAACATTAAATACTGGAGAATAAAAGTAGCCAGCAAATGGTGACTTGTCTCTATAGGGTTCATTTAGACTTGTTTACAAGTTGCAAGTATGGCATGTAAATAAGGAAGGCAATTTAGGAATATGTAAAATAATTAGGCTTTTAAAACATTTTGAAGGAATTTACTTCTTTGTTAACCAGATAGAAATAGGACTATTCTATCCTAGAAAAAAGACTAAATCATAGGACTGGCACAGTTAATACATTTTAATTTAGTGATATGGTATGCTGAAAATAATAGCTTCCAGAAATTCAAGAATTCTTGGGTGTTCTTACATAATTAATTTGAAATTGTTAAAAATTGTGTTACTATAGGGAAGAAAAGGAATTTTTCAAAAAAGAAAATTATATGTTTTCTATGTAGGCTTTAGAAGTCTGATTTGTAACCTTAATCTACTTGAGCATATTGGAAAAGCTAACATATTGCTCTACTATATGTGAAAAAGGAGCAGGTGTCCCAGACAGGCAGGTGTTAAGGTGGCTGTTTGAGCTTGCCCTAGATCACTAGTTGACTTCAGTGAAGTTCTACTAACAGGTGGCTAACTGATTGGAGTGCCATGTGACATTTATCCCCGGAGCGACTTGGATGACAGGCTGCTACAGACTGAGGAAGGGGTCTTTGCTTTGATGAAGAAATTGCCAAAACTCATGTCTCATTAGTGTTTCCTAAGGTTCTTTGGAAGTGAACAACAGTTTAATTAAGGGCTGACGTAAACACGTTTCTGCACACTTTCCCTGCAGCATTTTATCACATTAGAATTGATCAAAATTGTTGCCTTGGGCTGACTTGAACAGATATACATCTGGAGCACCATTTGTGCAAGCTGCCGATGAGTCGAGTACATACGCTGTGTTTCACAGCGACTCTCTTCCTTTGTAGATGAAATTACCTTGTTGGGAGATGAGTTGATCTAACTCTTTATTTGCTTAAGTCCTTATCTCCTTGAAGTGATGATGTGAAATAAATGACACATCAAGGCCTAGGATGTATATATGTTACAGTGCCAAAAATATATGTAGTATGGTCAGGAAAAATCATGTGATAATTTGATTTTACAAAATACTTATTTAAAGGGATGCTTAAGAATAAATGAACCACTTTATCAGTAGCCTACTTGAACTTTTTTCTTACATGATGATCTTTTATTACATATTCAACTACATGATGAGTTTCTAAAGTTATAGCTAATTTTCTAGTTATAAATGTAAACATGGGTGTACACATTGAAGAATAACATCATCAATGTGAATCTTTTTTAAAGAATTATTCTCTCTAATCTGTCATTAAGAAGAAGAATTTCTGCAATCCAATATTATTATGATTGCAACTATTTAATGCATTTCTGTCTTTAATTTCTGCCCTCTCTACTAAACCATGAGCCTCACCAAGACAGGGACCACGTGGTTTTGTTTGGCATCTTGATGCATAGCCATAGTTCCTCACACTTATTAGAATCTCAGTGATTGATTTTCTTTTCTCCTTGCTTTACAGTCAGCTACTTCTCATCTGGTGATATTTATTCATGGAACATGAATTTTAAGATATACTGGCTATGGTTATTTTTCTCATCCTGCATTACTAGTCATCACTTCATAATACAGTTTCACATGCATGAGATTCTAAAATAAGCTGCCTAGACACGATGCCTGCTCTACCTCTTCTTTCTTTCATTTCTACTTTTTTTCATTCTCTTCCCAAGTAGCATATTCTTCCAGCCTCTACATCTTTTTGTGTTTTTGATAAAAGCATGTTCCTTAGGAGGTAAGCCGTTAGTCAACTTTTTTAAAAAAACGTATATGTAGTGGATACAAGTAAATAACAATGAAAAATCCATCAAGTAATATAAGATACAAACAAAAGATCATTTATGAAATCTAGATCTCAGGGTTTTCCAAGAGAGATTACTTAAGGAGAAAATAAGTTTGTTCAGTGGATAAAACATTGTTCTATGGGTGGAATAAGGAGAGTGGAAATGCCTCATTTTCTAGTTCAAGGGAATGTCATAGACCAGGGATGGCACAGAGTTAAAAACATGTTTCTCCTGCTCCTAACGGAATCCATAAGAAAATCAGCTTCACCAAAGTTTAAACAAAATGGAATAACAAAGAAAAGGAGCTATTTAAAAATGTGATACTGTGGTAGATCTTGCAAGGAGAAAGATACTGTTTGAAGGATACGATGCCAGCTGCTGGTTTTTATAAAGTGCCATGGTGAGGAAGGCCTGGAGGAGACGAGGAAGAAAATTTTTGGTTCAACCAGGTACAAGTGAAAAGGGCGGTGAGAACAGAAAAAAAAAGTCAAATTTTAGGAAAGTTTTTTCTTCTGAAATCAATTCATTTATAAATTATTACTTTCTAAATCAAATTTAAATTGTTTTGTCTGACTTCAAGCCACCACTGGCCTCTACTTCTTTCTCATCAACTACCAGCAACTCCTGCCTCCCTCCCACCAGTAGAAACATCAGCTAATCCTTTGCCTATCATTCTGCATCTCTTTTCAGCTTCTTTATTTTATGTATTATTCAAGGTATGCATTAAAGTTGTATTTATGCATTATTCAACTTTATTATTATTCAACTTATTTTCAACTTAATCTTTTTATGTATTATTCTTCCTGCTTGAAGGACAGTAGATTGTGAAAAGCGTGGCATTTGTTTTTCTTCACAGAAAGGTCACTTTAAAGTATCTCTTCTATATATTCATTCTTCAAACTTTTTTTTTGTTGCATATGAGCACATTAAACATAGAAACAATATCATTTTTCACCTTGGCATGAAGTCTGTTAGACTGTAGACATTCAAAATAAGTTAAAATTAAAATAATACTAGTTTGGTTCCTGATTAAAATGGAGTATCTAGAAACTCTATCCTTACTTTTTCCCCAGATAATTGATCTTTTATTTCTCCTTCTAGTCTAGAGAGGGTTTTTTTTTTGATTGGGGATTCACTTTTGTATCTTCCTAAGTTCTTAGCATCGTGCCTTCTGCGTGCTGTGTAGCAGTATATTTTTATTAATGGGCCAAGAATTAATTTCATTTAATGAGAAAACAAAGGCAATTAAACCTATATTCTGATACTACCGTTCTTCACCTGTTTCTAAAGCAAATCCTTTCAGTTTGGTCAGTGAACCTTCCCATTCTTATATTGACTATTATAAGTTACTTTTGTTGTTTAAGGAAAGAGTTTGTGGTTCCTTTTGCAACTTGAATGGCAAATTTTATTCTGTTTCTTCTGTGTTGGTCTGTATAATCCTCTGTGAAGGTACCATTATTATTAGGTGCATGCCCAAAAAAGAATTGAAAAAATAAATGGACCCATAATAATTACTCAGTAAAAGCAAGTGTGTCATTTTGGCTAAGAAAATACAAATGCTTTGCTTCTTAAAATTTATATAATTTACATTAAAAATTACATAATCATCTTCAACTTCTATATAAACACCCTTGATTTATGTGCCCTTTACAAAAGGAGACCCATGAATTTGCCTGAGTTTAATGAAAAGTCTGATATAGTTACAGTAGTTGCCATTGCCTTAATTGATCCTCTTCTCCAGAAGCGACATACCCAGAATGACACTGTTCTGTGTCTCATGCTGTGGTCACATTAATTTTTTTTTTTCTTTTTTTTGAGACAGAGTTTTGCTCTTGTCGCGGCTGGAGTGCAATGACACTATCTTTGCTCACTGCAACCCCTGCCTCCAAGGTTCAAGTGATTCTCCTGCCTCAGCCTCCCAAGTAGCTAGGATTACAGGTGCCCTTCATCACGCCCAGCTAATTTTTGTATTTTTAGTAGAGACGGGGTTTCACCATGTTGGCCAGGCTGGTCTCGAACTCCTCACCTCAGGCGATCCACCCGCCTCGGCCTCTCAAAGTGTTGGGATTACAGGTGTGAGCCACTGCACCCGGCCTAAATTATTTTAAAATGAAGTATAATTATGCTTTATTATTTATTCTATGGAATTTTTAGAAACTGATTTACCCAGTTACATTTTACTTGAAATTTATATTTAAACATAGGTAAAGCAGAAGAGTATCAATAAAAAGTTCCCAGTTTCTTTTTCAAACAGTTAATTTTAAATTAAAAATTTGGAATGGCAAGTTATCGCATCGTCTATAACAAGAAAGACAGAATAGAGGTTCTTTCCACCTCTAATAATCTGTATGTCTATGATTTTACATTCATTAGTTAAAGGCCTATATTTGTAGCATTACCTTTTGAAATCACATAGCTCTTAAGCGAAATTAAGTATTATTTTTGGCATCTTGAAGATAGCTGAAATGAGCTCTCTTTGTCTATTTTTTAAACCATGGTTTAATTTTTTTTTCTTTTTTTATAGTGGCATTAATTGCTGTGGTTTTATGAACAATTTATTTCTGTTTTTTTTTTTTGAAAAAGATATACAGAAATGGTTCTCTGACTCATCAAAGTTCTGATAGATTCACAACAGCCAGTTAGTCACAAATTGTAGCTTACAGCTACAAATACGCCTGGCATTTTTTGTAGACTGTGATGTCTACTGCCTTTAGAGTAGCATATTCATCCTTTAAATGCCACCATACTGAAAATGCATATTTAATTTTATGAATGCCTTTACCAGAGCTTAGGTAATTTTTCAAATGGTAAAATGTAATGATAATTAGTTTCTTATATTAATAGCACCATAAGGTCTTTTTCTAATTTCAAGAAAACTCAAATTAAAAATGCAAGTTGTGTACATTTTGTATGTGTGATAAAGTTTTGGTGTTTTTTTCTTTTAATAAAGATTTATTTTCTTTTAGAGATACATGCTGAACTACTTAGAAGCAAAGTTATATGATATCTGGGATTTGCTTCAAAGTACCACAGGGAGAGAAAGTGTAGATGGGGATAAAGATGAAATAAGATTTGTTATGAGTTGATCATTGCCGAAGTTGGGTTATCGGTACACGGGGATTCATTACAATTCTGTCTACTTGTGAATACAGTCAACATTTTTCATAATAAAATACAGATTTTATAGCTCATATCATTTTTATAACATTTTACTATAACTTGATAAACTTCCATTAAAGGCAACATCACTCAAGATGTTAAAACCAAGGCACATCTCTTAACTCCCTACTTATTCCAACAAACTGCATGGTACAGTCTCTTAGTCAACTAAGTTGATGACAGTCTACCTAGCTTAATAATTTAATTGAGTGAATCCTGTTAAAATATTTATTGCATTAGCTCTATCATGATTCTTATTTCAAGCTCTCATGATCTATCTTTTGGCAGTATTAAATATTTATGAAATGAATGTGTGAATGAAGCCCGAAATCTCTGAATTCTTTTCCTATCACAGCACCTTTTGCAATTCCCTTCTACTTGTCCGCATCGCGTCACTAGATTTTAAGCTTTAAAGGAGCCGAAAGCAAGTCCAGTTCACCACTGTGTCCCAGGCTAGTGCAGCATGTGGCATACATTCGGTCTTAAACAAGTATTTATGGAATGAATGTATTGATGAATCTGTTTTCTGAAGCAGTCTTCATGATTTCTGTCTCTGTTTTGGCCAGTCCGCCCTCCATTTAGTTTCGGGGGGGTATTGCTTTAAACTGTCATTATGATCATGTTTTGCCCATCTATGGCGTTTCTCCCATGAGGGTAAGAATTCAGACATTTGTACAGGAAGCTGGAGACCCGTCATCCTGTGGGACCTTCAAGAGGCTTGCTCCTCTTCTTCATCTTTCACCACTCCACACACTGTTTACTTCTCTATTCTGTGCCATCTTGTTTTCTGAGCATTTCCTCTCTGAGAATGTCGTCCCCATTCACATTTTGAAAAAGACACCAATGGGAAATGCCTTCCTCATCCTGGGGAGACTGAGACGATCTCTGTCCTGTACATCGCAGCTGGGGACGTAGCAGCAAATGCCAAAACTTCCCTGCTCTCAATACACATTGTACCTTTCAACTGTTCACAACCATTTTCTTCTAATCATTTTCCTCCTCACCAACAGTGAGCATCCCTAGAGCAGGAATTACTTTTAATTTCTTTAACATCTTCATTTTAGCCGGCCAGTACAGAAACCCAGTAAACGTTTGCAGAAGGAGCAAATTAAGGAATGTATTTTTTGCTAATCAAGTGACTGAGTTTTCCATAAAAGCTGTGAAATCAGTGATATCATGACCAACATACCTGAAGGTTGTTTTTCACATTTGCACCAGTTGTCCTCTGTTGAAAGACAATCTTCTGAATCATGTAAATCTCAGTATGAAATGCTGAGGTAAAGAAGGCCTTTGCGTGAATCAAGGGGCTAAAGGAAACAAGACTGGGTTTTTTAGAAGTTTAAGATTTATTTAGTAATGGGTATAATTCTGATGATAATTTTAGTGAAGGCTTCTGCTAGCTTCCGTGGAGATTGAATGAATATTTCAGAGCTCCGAGATAGCTGGATCGTTGACACTCAGAATATATTTTGTAAAAGATCCAAAGTGTAAGAATACTAAAATGTTGCAAGATGAGATCTGTCATTATGTTGACAGGAACCTTAGAGCTTAAGAAGGTCATGGAGCTTTGGGTTTTTCTCTGTTTCTCGCAGATATGTCTTCTCCGACTACTATGAAGAAGCCTGAAAAGCCATTGTTCAGCTCTGCATCTCCACAGGATTCTTCCCCAAGACTGAGCACTTTCCCCCAGCACCACCATCCCGGAATACCTGGAGTTGCACACAGTGGTGAGGAGTTTGAAGCATAGAGGAGAAGCCTCCTTCTTGTCTGTAGGGCCTAATCCCTTAGGGATGGAGCAAAAGTTTATAAATAGAGCTATGGCAACCATATTTTCTCAACCCATATAGGGAGGGGCACAATCTGATCAAATATTTTTTCTTCTCGATTGATGAGAAAAGATTTCTCTGGGTGCAGGGGCTCACACCTGTAATCCCAGCACTTTGGGAGGCTGAGGTGGGCAGATCACAAGGTCAGGAGTTCAAGACTAGCCTGACCAACATGGTGAAACCCCGTCTCTACTAAAAATACAAAAATTAGCCTGGCATGGTGGTGTGCGCCTGTAATCCCAGCTACTCAGGAGGCTGAGGCAGGAGAATCGCTTGAGCCTGGGAGGCAAAGGTTGCAGTAAGCCTAGATCGTGCCACTGCACTCCAGCCTGGGTGACACAGCGAGATTCCGTCTCAAAAAAAAAAAAAAAGATTTTCAAAGTCATACAAGTAAATAATATTTATAATATGTATTTTAAAATTACCTTTATCAAAAAGATTGTTATCGGAAGAATGTGGAAAATATGGGTACATAGCTATCTTCATTATAGCTTCAGGATTGGTCCTGATATTTTACTAAGGGAAAGATGGAATTTCAATTATGTTGCTGAGTTTAGAGTATTTCTAAATGCATTAAGATGTAAGGCACTATTTCTGTAGATGTTATTTTCTACATATAAATCAATATTTATCTATTTGAGAGTAATCAGAGAATAAAAGGTACTTTTCTTTGACACTTGTTTTATATGCCCAAATCCTTTGGGCTAGTACACTTGATACTGTGTCTAATATCTTAATTTAAGTAGGAAAATGAATCCAGTATTTGTCATTTGTACTTTAACCAACAGCTAATATCAAATCTTTCAAAAATTAAAAATGAGATACAGCTAATGATTAACACTGTATACTTTTTACCTATTACTCTTAATTCCTAGGGAGGAGTAGACTGCATTTTAGGTGGAAAAAGTTTTATATATAAGTATGTTAATAGTGAAACTGTTATTGGTTTAAATTTATAGTTAGGCACTTCCTCGTCCTTCTAACTAATCAAATCTGGTTTTTAAATCTTTATGCAAACAATGTAACATCTTTTAAAATAAAGTCCTTATTGGCTTTGGTTTCTAAGTATATGTTGATATTTGTTGGTGCTATACTTAAAAAAATGCATGGCCTTTATTGCTATCATTAAAAATTATGAAATTGAGAGAGGACTATACAACTTAAATGTCGTGTAAGAACTTTTGCATTTATTACCTATACCATTGAGATAGGTTAAAAAAATCAGTAACTGTTACATAGGTTTGTAATGCTGAATATTTGGACAGAATTAACTGAGAAGTGAAATCACCCATTTGTTACGACACCTGATGAAAATATTCTTATTTCTAACATGAAAAAAAGTAGACAGTATATTTTTATATAACAAAATAGGAGAGACCTAGATGAACCCTCCACCTTGGTCTTTCACCTGATATTTGTTCTGTATCTGCATATTAGGGCCTGTGTTAGGCATCTTGTTCAGAAAGATCGTTTGTCCTTAAAGAGTTCAGGATATAGTGGGGAGAGAGTGGGGTCACGTCATTGGCTGGGCATCTAATCTGAACATGACTAGATAACCTGAAGAAGGATTAGATACCTGGAAGATATGTGTTCTGAGCTAAAGTGTGATGGCAAAGTTCACCACAAGAAGGAACAACAAACTAGGAAGAAGAGGGACAACCTGGGAGGCAGAGGGACATACTAGGAGGAAGAGGGGCAACTTGGGAGGCAGAGGGGCAAACTAGGAGGAAGAGGGGCAAACCGGGAGGCAGAGAGGCAAACTAGGAAGAAAAGGGGTGAACTGGCAGGCAAAGGGGCAAAGGAGGCCGAGGCAACAGCATGTATCAGTGCATTAGAGGCCATTGCAGCAGGGAACTGCCGTATAGCCAAGGATCCACAAATCTCTTCGTCTGGCCAGAGAAGAGGCCAAAGAAGTGATCCGGGACTCTGTCTCAGAGTACCTGAGGTTGTGTGTACTGAAAAACCTGTTGGGATTTTATTCTGGAAGCAGTAGGAAGCCATTGAAATATTTTTAGCAGAGAAGTTACATGATTATAATGGTATTTTTAAAAAGTCATTCACATAGCACTATAAAGGATGTGTTGGAAGGAGCAAGACTGAAGGAAAGAAGACAATAAGGCTTTTCAATAATGTATGCAAGAAATACACATACATGTGTATGTATTCTTTCATAATAGAGGAAAACTTTTTTTTGTTCCTGTATTTTACTTTTCTTATTTTTTTTCTTTTTTTTTTTTTTTTTTTGAGACAGGGTCTTACTCCAGGCTGGAGTGTAGTGGCATGATCTTGGCTCACTGCAACCTTTGCCTCCCACGTTCAGGCAATTCTCCTGCCTCAGCCTCCCAAGTAACTGGGATTACAGGCACTCACCACCCCGCCCAGCTAATTTTTGTATTTTTTTAGTAGAGATGGGGTTTCACTATGTTGGCCAGGCTGATCTCGAACTTCTGACCTCAAGTGATCCACTCCACCCACCCCGACCTCCCACAGTGCTGGGATTACAGCTGTGAGCCACCATGCCTGGCCTGCTTTTCTTATTTTTAAAGGACTAGAATGGCTTTTATGGAAAAGGTAGTCATTTTTACTCTCAGTTTGAAATACGACATTTTACTCAGTGATATCAGGCCACCTACAGCTCATGCAAGCACAGTGCCAGGTTGCCCATAGATTTGAGTTCGGATTTGATTTCTGCAATTTCACTTGAAAAGAGATCTCCTCCAGAACTATTAAGGCCAAATTAATCTCAAAACCTAAAGGACCCAAGATGGAACTGTGTATATATCTTTCCAGGGTTTGTGTACAGATGTGGGCAAAAATCATGGTTAAAATGAGCTGAGATTAAGAGCACTTAGACACTAAGTGAAAGATGCCCAGTTTTTCTTAGATGTTTGTATTTCCTTAAATGATACTTTGAAATGGATATACTTCTTAAATAAAGTAATACTTCAGTAAAGGGTTTTGTTTTAAGAAATATGCATTTGTTCTCTGAAATGCATACATTTGATGGAGGATGCTCAAACTTCAGTATGTAGGAAGATTACATGGACACTTATTTAAAATATACATTTTGGTGCCTTACCCCTAGAGGTCCTGATCCCCTAGGTCTGTGTGTAGACCACGGGATCTGCATTGTAAGAACAATACAGAGAATTTCAGAAACAGTGCTCTGGACGTTCAGAGAACAAAGTTGTGACTATAAAATTGAATTTATGTTTCTTCTATTATATACATTCTTAATTTCTTGTATCTTCTGAAAAAGTTTTTTTTGGGAGAGGTAAGCAATACATCCCATAAATAGCACCCCCCCCCCCACCCATGTAGTTTCAAAGTTGGAGATAAATCATTCCAGGTGATTTCCCTTTATAGGTTATGGCTAGAATTTATTTTTTTCATAATCTTTAAGTTGTCTTATAAAACATTAGACATTTATCATTTATAATTTCCTATTATTTGAATTGGGAAATATTAAATAGGAAGATATTTACTGTTCACTTCTACATATATTTGTTGGTAGTTTTAATTTGTATTTCTGTGATTATTTCTCTCAACATTATAGAGATAATGATCATATGATTATACTCTTTCTCCATCTTTCAAACTTGATTTATATTTCAAAAACTGAACAATAAATTATAAGAATACTAATGTTGAAAAGTTATAGTAAAATTGAACATTGTCCACATTGCATGTGTTTTATATAGTATTTCCCTTTATAAAATTATTATAAAATATGTGATTTAGGGGGAAGGTAATATACTTACCTATATGAAAGTTTAAATTTTCATTGCTGTGTGTTTTATTCTTGGTTTTATATTAACAATATCTTTTAAACTACATATAGTAAAAGTTAAAGTAGAAAGAAAAATAGTTGCAGAATAGAGCTCTTTTGGTTTTGAAAGAAACATTTTCATTAGGAGAGTTTCTAGCTCTATGTTCCAGTGTTCATAAGCATTTATACCATGACCAGACAATTATAAATGACATGGGATGACGTTGTATTAGTGATTGTCTTTCCTTCTAAACAACTGCCAGGTAGGATGTGTAGGGAAATGTTTTATTTGAAATTGAATTTCACTTTTGTTTTTAATTTTGGTAGAAAATTTTTGGGTCTTTTGCCCTCTACTTAATGCTGTGACTTGCTCTGGACTTATGAGACGAAGTGTTTTTTGTTTGTTTGTTTGAGATGGAGTCTTGTTCTGTCGCCAGGTTGGAGTGCAATGGCGCCATCTCGGCTCACTGCAACCTCCGTCTCCTGGATTCAAGTGATTCTCCTGCCTTAAGCTCCCAAGTAGCTGGGATTACAGGTGCCCATTACCACGCTCGGCTAATTTTTTGTATTTTCAGTAGAGATGAGGTTTCACCATGTTAGCCAGGCTGGTCTCGAACTCCTGAGCTCAGGTCATCCACCCGCCTCGGCCGCCCAAAGTGCTGGGATTACAGGTGTGAGCTACTGCACCCGGCCTAAAGATTTTATAATCAAAGAATATGTTTTCAACAGGATATAACTTTGCTCAAAGAAGTGTTTTATCAAGTATTGACATAACCTATAAAAGAGAAACTTATAACCACTCACAGAGCTAGAAAGCAAGATTGTTAATTTTCTAGAGTGATGTTTTGTCTCTGTGTAGTTAGCAGTACTGGTGTTGAGAATAAAAATGAAAAAGTAACTGTTTTTTTAGGAGAGCTTGGTTAAATCATGGGGACAAAAATGAATGTTTATCAGTTTTGTAGTTTCGCAGCATTCTTCAGCATCAGAATGGAGCAATAAGGTAACCAGCTGATGAGTCAATCTTTCCTCTTCTGTCTTCTGCAGTCATCTCAACTCGAACGCCACCTCCACCTTCACCGTTGCCATTTCCAACACAAGCTATCCTTCCTCCAGCCCCATCGAGCTACTTTTCTCATCCAACAATCAGATATCCTCCCCACCTGAATCCTCAGGATACTCTGAAGAACTATGTACCTTCTTATGACCCATCCAGTCCACAAACCAGCCAGGTAAAAATAAGAGAGAAAATAAGATTAGCACCTAAGGGAGATGGGACAGGTCTAATTCTGAGACACAAAGGTTAGTCAGACAGTGTGTCTGGCAGAACGTCAAGCCTTGAAATCCATCTTCAGGAAGTTGCTTGGTGACTCAATAAGTTTTTATTTAAAGGTGGCTGAATGACAGGTAGGAAGTGTGTTGCCCCAAAGGGTACATTTGTGAAGATGGTTTAATGTTTTTGGATTTTCACTGACTGAAGGGAAAGTTTATGCAGAAAGTACATTGACAGGAAGGCTCTGGGCTGGAGTTCACGCCTCTTAAATACCTGGTTTGACACAGAGACAATGTGCTTATTTCAGGCAGGAGTAAGGTATGTGCTAAAATAAACACACACAAAAGAACTTACAGTTGTATTTATAGACCAAGTATTAGGTATTAAAATAAGCTTTGGTAATGTAAACATTCTCAGTGTTTGATGACTACTTGAATATTCTTTGCAGAGACATGACTTACATTTAATAATGAGTGACATTACTAGAAGCGTCTTTTTTTTTTTTTTTTTTTTTTTTGGAAACATTGTGCAGAGGTTTTGGGGATTCATTTTGTAAGTGTAGTGACTCATGAGCATTTCTCACTCCCCTAGACATGTGGTTTCTTCTACCGAGAGGTTACTTCATAGGAATTTGGTACATGAGCATTTTCCACAATCAAGTAGACAGTCTTTGTGCCAGACCTGGGGCTATCAATAATCGTAATATCTAAAACATGTAATTTTGATATTAGTATCTGGTATTTAGCTTTGCTGCTTTACCTCTAAGACTCCTGTCCACTCATTATACCTTTTAATATTTTGGAGAATTTTCACAAACTATCATTACTACTGTGGAACGCTTCCTAAAATGCTAGTAAATAGTGTGTGTCTATCAATTTATAATTAGCAAAGAAAGGTGAGAAAAAAATCCCTTTGGTCTTAATTTGTTAAAATGAAACAAAATGGTCCTTTCTGAACTTTTAATTTAGAATAACAGTATATCCAGGACCCTTTGGGTTACTTAAAAAGTTATCATTACTTTTAGTCTGACTGATTAAGATATTAAACTCAATATTGAATTTTGAATTTGAAGTTAAAATTATTATTTGTCTTTTAGAAGAAAATGTTAAAATGTTGTAGCACTTTTCATGACTGAAGTACAAAAGACAGCTAAGTAAGAGTGGGATCTTAGTATATCGTTTAGAAATAAAATTTGTTGTCAGCACATGGATTCAGAAGTCTCAGTTCCATAGAGCGTTTTGCTAGACTCAGCTGGGAACAGTGCATACAAGGTCTGATTTTAATTTGTGTAGAATTTCCATGAATAACAAAGTCTAATTAAGACATCCATTAAAAGTCCTTAACGTTAATTCAGTGTGGAAAATCTTAGAGTTCCATTGGATTTTTTTTTTTTAACTGATGTCTTAATTAGGCACTGTTAGGGGAAAAATTATGCAAATTAAAATCAGGCCCTTAGTGTTACACATTTCTTTAATTATTCAGTGCTTGTTTTACGTATATTTCAATTTCTTTATAAGTTAAGAGGGCATATTAGGTGATAATCTGCCTATATTGTTCTCAGTTTTTCTTCACCTTTTCAAGATACATATCACCTTCTAAGAGAAGCATATTACTCTCGTCTCAAAAAAAGAAAAAAAAACAAAAAAAACCAAGCAACCAAAAAACTCTCAGGATATTGTATAATAGGAACCGTGTGTAAAGTAGAATAATCCTTTCCTAATGCTGTTAGCTTCACCTTCAGACAAGACATCTCTCTTTTCTATCTACAGTATGAAAGTTCATCTATTAACAGCCTTAAAAGATATAAATTTTTAGTGTAGCTTCATCTGTTTGAACCAGTAGAAAACTGAGGAGAAAATAGCCCTCAATTCTTCTGACCCTGAGTTTTAGGAAAGTTGTCTGCATTGGCTTGGGAATTCTTTCTTTGTCACCTTTATTCTTTTCAAATGAGAGAAGTGTCTACTAGTTCATGTTGTTCAATTCCAGTAGGTGAAGTTTGTAGAATGGTCAGGGTAAGATAATATATTTGGTGGCAGCATTTCCTTGAAATTATTGTCATTCTGCTCCAGACATTTTGTTCCAGGTAGGTACTTTCAAACTGTTTTGGTGAACACTGTATGTAGAAACATTTTTACCATTGAATGTACCACTAATGATAAAATGAGACCTGTCTTCTTTCTTAAGATGTTTAAAGCACTTATTTCCAATGTTCAGATAACCAGAAATGGATGGTCTGCTGTAGAAACAAACTACTTTTTCTCTTTGAAAGGAAAAATGGGTCTTTATAGTTAAGTGCAGATTTTTTTTTTAAGGACCAGTGTATCTGCTCTGATTTTTAACTCCAACTCAAAACCAATTAATTTGCATTTCAAAATAGAATTCTTGGTATTTACCGTTTTAGCTTTAGAAATGGAAAAAAATCAGTATTCCTTCACCATTCACTTCTAGTCAGCTGTTGCTTCCCAATATTCTCCAGCACTGCACTGATTTTGATTTTTAAGATAAGCAACTGAGATGCCTTTTCCTCCCCACAGCAATTTTGAGATTAATTGCATTACTGCTGCACCAATTATAGTGAGACAGTCATGCTATTCAATGGAATATTTTGAATAAAATTAGTTTAAAGATGTAACTCTCCCATAGGTTTCCATATTGGAAAACTCTGGTCAATTTTCCTGACATCAAGTTAAATACTTAAAATTACCTGTGATGAATAATCACGATATTCAGGAAGTCCATTTTCTTTATAGAATAAATAATGTGGCCTCTGAGGAGCCTAACCGAAGACTCAGTTCATGTCTCTAAGTCACAATATTTAAGTGTTATTAGCTGTTCATCTTTTTCTCTAAATAAATGTCTACTTGTAATTTATGTGCAGATATTTTTTTTTTTTTTTTTTTTTTTTTTTTTGAGACGGAGTCTTGCTCTGTCACCCAGGCTGGAGTGCAGTGGCGCGATCTCGGCTCACTGCAAGCTCCGCCTCCCGGGTTCACGCCATTCTCCTGCCTCAGCCTCTCCGAGTAGCTGGGACTACAGGCGCCCGCCACCACGCCCGGCTAATTTTTGTATTTTTGGTAGAGACGGGGTTTCACCGTGGTCTCGATCTCCTGACCTCGTGATCCGCCCGCCTCGGCCTCCCAAAGTGCTGGGATTACAAGCGTGAGCCACCGCGCCCGGCCAGATATTTAGAAAAATATTCTGCTTCATTATTTTTTTTGCCTTTAACAGTTCAGATTATAAAGACTATATACTTGTCGAGAATAGCCTCCCAGCAAATTGTGATGAACACCGTGCAGTGGAGAATTCCAACATGGGTATAATCAAAAATAACATTCTCAGTCTAGAAAAAGATATTCCACTATTTCTTCAAAGAGTGTATCCTTAGGATTTTGTTTCCTGCCACGGAAACTATTTTTGTACCCAGGGGCTAAAACTCAGATAATAATATCTTTTCTATCATTGCCCAGGGGATTTTCTCAGTTAATTCCCACAAATGTCAACAATAAATGTTTTGTGTAACTCTCCATGCACCACCATGGATGGAAGAGTAACTCAAATAACAATGTTCGTTTGCTTGTCCTCTGCTTCCCCTCAGTACAATTTAATTTACTTTGGAAATCTTTTACTTGTAGGTATAAGGACAAACGTAGCTCAGCATTTTATATCATTGTATGAGCTCTGAAATTTTAGATGCTTTACATCTCATTCTATCTTCTTGTATTAGTAAGTCATCAAAAGTTGACCGTAGATCTCGGAATCTAAATTGCCTAATGTGTGCATCTCAGCACACCTGTGTGTAAGAGAGCTAGAGTTTTGTATGCAGGAGAATGGCTCTTGACTGTAAATGATGAAAATTCCAGAATTCGTTGTGTTTGATCTCCTAGATATTTTTGTGTCCTTTGTTTCAGTGATATCATCATGTAGGTGAAAATTGCGTTCTAAAAGCCAAAACTGACTCATTATAGAAAATGAAGAGCAGAGAATAAGGAAGCATTGGGTTCCAACTCTAGCTAGTTCAGTAAGGAATTCCATTTTAGCCTTTGGGCTAAGCATTTAAGTCTGCACTTGAGTTTCTTGGCCTACTACATGAAAGGATCAAGTCTACCTGGCTCTCAGGGGTGCTGTAAAGAGGAATTAACCTATACCATGAAGATGAAAACCTTCTTTGAAATGCTGCTGCTCCTTATTACTACCAACCATTGACTGGCCTCTGCAACTCCGACTCAAGAGGGCCTGTGTGGCGCCTATGTGCAGTGTGCTGGATCCACACAGTCGTGTGTGCTGAGTGGACTTGTTGGACAAGATGACTGCCTTTTGGATTGCTTCACCCGGCATTCTGTTTTTGTTTTGTAGCCTAACAGCAGTGGTCAAGTAGTAGGGAAAGTGCCTGGCCATTTCACTCCTGTCTTGGCACCCTCTCCCCATCCCAGTGCAGTGCGACCTGTGACCCTGAGCATGACAGATACTAAACCCATCACTACATCCACTGAAGGTGAGGCAGCTTCACCTACAGCAACCAGTAAGTATTTCCATAGGAAATGAGAAATGTCCATCAAAGGCACCACTGGATATCTGATCCAAGGTGGAAAACACGGCAATTTTTCCAGCTACCCGACCAGATGGAGATTTCTCATTTAAGTGGAGCTAGCAGGCATGGATGTGGCCCTGCTATCACAGGCTCTCTCTTCTCAAATTCCAGTCAGTGAGTCATATTTGAAAAGGGAGAAGCTCATTTGTTTAAGTTAACAGCTATAACGAAAATGATAAGTCATGCCTGCTTGTTCAAGGTATACATTGAAATTGCACTAAGTAACATAACGCAGAATACAAAGTTTTCATATCACCCAAAGAGAGATTAGGTAATTGGTACTTTTTGGAGCATTCCTATAGAAATCAAGCCCCTTCACAAAGCAGATGGAATCAGTGCCTCTGTAAGGTAATTGCATGTTTACATCATCGTAGGTTATGTCATTGTTAAAAACAGTTACATAAGGTTGGGAACAGATGAGGACATTTCAAAACTTAGTATTAGGCACATGTAAGCTACCTGTACTTTCATTATCTGCAAGCTTTTTTTTAAAACCTTTTGATTATTTTGCCTATCATGGTACATCAAATACTGTGCTTTTTAGTGTGGCCATAACATTTAAATGTCAGAGATTTAGCCAGTGAACCTTCCTAACACATACCAATAAGCCACATCATTCCTTTGTTTTTTCATGTAAAATACTCAGAAGTATAGAAGAAATTAATTTTGAGGTGGTTTCACCCAACTGTCAGCTTCTTAGTACTGGAGCTAGAATGTACAAATTGGTGAAGTAGAATGGATAAAGCTATGGAATTTGTGGAATTAGCATGCACCTCACCAGTTATACAGATATCTTAAATTCAAATCTTTTATTTTTCTTTCTTAGAGCAAGAAAATCCCCATGATCTTGAAATTTCCATGTGAATCAGAGACAATCAGAGGCATGCACCACTCATTCTTTCTCAGCCATTGGAAAGATGCTCTTTTTTTTTATGGTTTCTGAAAGACTAGGAAGGAACCCTATAATAAAAATGGACAATACTTTGTACAGTGAATTCAGCGTTTCTTTCTCAAAATTCATGAGCCTCGTAAATTAATAAGTTCCTATAGGCTTGTAATACCCATCAGTAATTCTTAATGCTTAGAATACTTCCCTGAATGCACAGATGGATGCGACCCACTCAGGAAAAACTAAAAATTATTTTGTTCTAAAGGTTTGCTATGTGCATTACAGTCACCAAAACACTAAGTACTCATTTTAAAAGTGGATGTCTTGACATCTTTGAGCAAACAATGTCAGCAATTTAAATAAAAGCACATAGAAAACAAAGATTTTTTTTAAGTAGTTGAAAGATTATCACAGGATAAATGGTCAAAACCAAGTTCTAGAAACTCTGATGCCTACTCTTACGGTGTTGTTAATAGAAGAGATTCAGGAGAGGATCAGACCCAGATGATCACAGCTCACTTATGGGAGTACCCTCAGCCTGTTTGTTAATAAATTGTTTCTATACTTACATACAGGTTGTTCAAAAAGGGATCTGATTTGACTAGTAAAATTACAAAATATTCAAAAGGAGTATCTTGGTTGTATAAAGATGGCTGCATCAGTCCATTTTCCACTCCTACATAAAAGAAACATAGTGAGTAGTTTTTCTTTCCTATAAACAAGCTTGTAGCTCCAGGTTCCTAGGCACCACCAGTAATAAAAAACTGGTCATTGAATTGATACAGTACTATGGTCAAAGAAATCACAGAAGCCAAGGAAAGCTCTTTCTCATAGATGAAAAGAAAAAGCAGCATAGACTTGGTGCTCTTCTGTAAGGGTGAGGCTCCTCTCCGGCTGTCTGTGAGGTGTGGTGAATTCCAAAGGCTTGGAGATTGAGTAGGGGTCACTGGTTGCTGATGGCTGCCTTGCATGGCCCCTTATTCAGGAGCAATTAAAATATGAATTGTGAGCATCTTCACTGTTTTTAAAAAGTTGACCTAAAAAAGCTTCCATGGATCAAATTCTGCAGTCCTTTAAGTGAACAAGGCAGAATTAATATATTGGTTTTAGAAAGCCAGTTCATTTAAAATGAAGCCTGGATTCCTCATTAATCTGGTGGTTTTAAACCGAACAGTGTAGCTTTCTTCAGAACAATAAAGGTAATACATGGTAATATGGAGCAGTGGGATTGCCTAGTTCTGGGAAGATACCTTACTCCTTTCCTTGTGAAAAGTAACAAGTCTTTAGGAGTAGCTCCCTATTCATTTTTTTGTGTGTGTGTGAAAAATTTACTCTATACCAAAAAGCAAAAAGCAATTGTACAAAAAGTACTTGCAAATGAGACTATAACAATGTAAGGAGTAGTCACCATATATACTTATTACCTAGTGGCCAGCTATTTAAAGGTGCATCAGCTTCCTTCCTGGATCAATTACAAGAAATCGATTTTTGTATGTGTGCTTATGGGAAGTATTTTTTTCAAAAACATTCCTATCAGACTTGAGGCCATTTTCACAGGTCAAATACCGAGCTGATTCATTCTACGTGCTATAGGCTCCTCCTTCATGATAGTAAGATTTGATTTCCTTTTTAGCAAGAATTTTAAGGAAGACATTTTCCATCCCATATCATTAAGCACATCTGCTTAAATTCCATCATTAAAAGCTGTCACTTTTTCCTGGCGGACTTTCAGTCTGCTTTACATTTAGAATCATATACCATCATTGATTATTTCATATTAGACAACTACTATCTGGTGAAAAAGTACATCTGGGAATAGGGCCCTTCTATTTATCCAATCCTTAGTACCTCCGCAGGACAGTTACTAGAGCATGTAAGTGTGAGACACCCACACTGAAGTATGAGATCTGCTTTACTGGATAGATTTTTTAGGGGGAATAAGCGAGTTGATTTGAAGTCAATTATTATTTCTTTTCTATCACCTGGTATTTACTCAGACAAAAGAGAAGAGAAATGAAGACACTTTTTTTTTGGTTGCAAATCCCACTTCTCTGGGTTTCTTATACATGGACAGGGTGTTCGTTCTGATAGTTCACAATTTTTATCTTTGTTTTTGTTCTTCCTTAATCAGCCTACACAGCCTCAGGCACATCTCAAGCCAATCGATATGTGGGACTAAGCCCAAGAGACCCATCCTTCCTACATCAGCAACAGGTGGGCAAGTTTCACCCAGGTGTGACGGTGTAGCCACGCTTTCGCTTCCGTGCTTCTCCATGTTGCCTCTCAGATCCGGACTCAGAAGGGGGCTCCTGGGGCTTCTGAGACCAAAACTGATCATTTCATTTCCCAGAATTTTTTCTCATTGATCCTTTGTTTCTCACCTCTTTGAGGAGAGTTTCTCGAATTGGCTCATGACCTTTTCCATCTCTGTAGCATATACTGATAACATGCATGAGTAATAGTGTTTCAGCCAAAGTGTATTTTTCTCAGTCTCATTGGCTATGGAGAACTTACAGACTATAGCTTTCAAAGACAAAAACTGCAAACTGTTTTAAAAGCCAACTAGAATAGAAGCAGTATATAATTCGAGTTTTTGAGTGATTTCATATTTTCCAGATGTTTTGCTCCTCACATTTGTATTTTAGTCCAAGATGATGAGTTATGAAGCTAAAATCTCAGGCGACACTTCATTCCTATTTTAATAGCTTTAAATTGGTTTACTGATTTCAGATGTGATAAAACACTTTTTTTGGTTCTGCTTTCTTACATCATTTATGTTTCTAGTAGCATTTTAAATTTCACATCTCATTAATGCTGTAAATTTAATGCAGATGAAGTGTTTACCCAAACTGTGAACATATACAGCCAGGATTAATGGTGGCTTATAAACAGATCAGCCACAGTCAAAAGCATGGACCATACCAATGTAGAAATCCCACGATTCTAGTTACAGGATAAGAGAAATAATTCTAAACAGTTCCGAATTTAAATATGTTTTATGATGCATATGTTTGCTGCTCTCAAGTTTTGATCGCAAAGCAGTTTGAAATTAACGGTATGCAAAATATTACATAGGGGAAAATTAGGCTATAATAAATAATAAAGAGCTGGTGTTAACTAACTTGCTCTTTATTTATAAATTGCCTGTGCATATATATGAGTTTTTGTATAGGTAGTAAGCTACTTTTGCCCACTTACTTCATTCTTGATCTGTTCACCTCACATACCCTTGTTGTGGCCTAACTCAACTATGCTTGGTGTGGAGTTCTCAAGCCCTTTCCAGTTGCAGCCCAAGGGGGCAGACTGCATATTAGAGGTCACCACATGCAGAGCTCAGAGAAAATCATAAAGATGGTAGCTTATTCAGGATACTTGATGTTTTGCCAGGTTTAAAAAAAGCAAAACAAAACAAACCAAAAGAGTGAGAACTAACTGAAAACATCTGTACACAGTTATGAAAATACCAAATAATAATTAGTGGTTTTGCCAGCCATTGGCTTCTCAACATAATTCTCTGGAATGTTGCTTTTTTTTCACCTCTAAAATTGCTATAATATGAAATGAGTTACAATGACTAGAATATGGTTGTGTTTGACAAATGTATGTGTCCATTGTGTTTTTTAAAAAACATATGCAGGATGTATAGGTTTAAAAACTTGTTCTTTTAAAAATCATTACACATATTCTGAGGAATATTTTTCTCATGGGATTTGCATTATTCTTTATGACACATCTCTAATTTCCAGTTAATTTTTAATGCATAAAACACGCCTCCATTGTTTAAACCTTTAGCCCCAAATGCTAGTTAGAATACTCTGACCAATTCCACGTATTTGGAGGCAGCCTTCCTCCTCCACTACCCTAATCTGTGGCAGCTTTAATTTTCTTATCCCTTATGATAAATGTTGAAGCCTCATGTAATTGTGATTACTAAAGTCCATTAATATAAGAGTTACTTCTCCTCTCACATATCTAAAAATATATCAAGAAAACTTAGCAAGCATCGTGAAAATATGAATTTTAATGTAGATAGCATTCTGGCACATGATATGTTTTAAAAACTGAGTTCTAGAACTATAAACTATTTTAAAATCAAAGAAGACAGCCACTTATTTAAGTGGACAACATTGAATCAAGACTGCTTACAATAAGAATACATTTTGTTCAGTCAACTATGGTTAATACTCATGGAATACATGATATATATTAATCTTTGGAAGCAAAAAAAAATGTTCTTTATAGCTGAAAATGTTAAATACCATGCAGACAGATAATTTGTCCTCTATGTAATGAAAGAGTTAGTGCTACTTTTTAATTTGAAGAAGCCCATATATGCTTTATTACATAATGAACTCCAGTTTTGAGGCATGCAGAAAATACCTGTAAATAAATGCATATCATGCTACAGATGTATATTAGTAAACTAAGGCTAGAGTCAAAAGCCTATTCATTTTAGCCTTTCAAATTTTAAAGGAATTATAGAAATGAAGTTTTATGTTTACTGTCCAGGAATAAAGAGACAGAAATAGTTTGAATGACTTCAGTAGAGTAAAGATTATTCTTTCCTTCAGTAGAAATGAGATTGATTTACTGTGTCCTTTCATTACTTTACAAAGATTTAAAAGAGACCACTCTTCTAGAGGCAGTTTCTAAATGCATTTGGTTTAAAGCACTCAATGATGAATGAAAAGGAAAATCAAGGGGTACATGAAATAAAGGTAATCAATCATGTTATATTAGCTAGGAGAAATTCAAAATTAGAAAGGCAGTGCTTTAGTCTGAGAGGGTTCTTTTAAACATTCCCTATAGCCTTTAATATAGATGACCCTTTAAGAATAAATATCGTCACCAGGTACATTCTTCAGTTCATGGTGGCTGCTTTATAAAGATTTATCCTTTTAGGTTATGAAAAGTACTGATGTGTAGTTTTGAGTGTTGTTTTTTTCTTAGAAAAAACTTTAATACAGCCTACATAAATTAAAGTTAATGATAAATTTAAAGTGGTTGTGTAATTTTGACTATTTCATAAATAATCTTTCCACAAGATGATAATACAGTGGAGTTTCCAATATGGTCATTTTCTAATACATAAGCTTACTAGCATTATCAAATTAAGATGAAAAGCTTTGTAATGTTAAAATGAACCCTGTACTTTACCTGTAAGAGTAATACATTGATAGTGTCAAATCTGAATACTAAAAGTATACACTTTTATATCATTTACTTGGTACACAGACAATTGTTATTAGTAATTATACATCTTTGTGTTCCTTTTTATAATAATTATTGCTGATGACATTAGTTGCTAACTGCTTGAGAATACTAGTTTATTCTGACTGGAAGGAAGGTCACCTATCACTGAAAATATATCTCATTTGAGTCTAAAAAATAAATTCACATAGTCCTGAAGACTGTTTCAAAAAGGTTCATGTAAACCAGTTGATAATCTGCCATTAAAAATAATCCTCTCTAATCGGTCATAATAGTCAGCACATACCAGCTGATCAGTATTTGACTTCAGACTTTTTCTTTATCTCTTAACACAATCTTGAATACTTTTCAAGTCTAGAACTAGTCTGTCTTTGGGATTATTGGCGTAGTTATTGCATTTGCTATTGGCATGGGGGAAATCTTAAAATCAGAACTTCAACTGGAGCTTCATTCTTCTTTAACTTTTCTATTGGAAGATGGTTTTGGTGGCTTGAAGAACTCATGGGTCCTGCTTTGGCAAACTGAACTCATTAGTCTCTGCTGAGAAATGTCTTTTTATGGTTTGGAACATTTTCAGAAATGTGGAACACCCAACCCCTCTGACTTAACTTCAGAGAAGTTTAGTAAAATGCAGTATATCCTTTTCTCTCTCATACTTTATAATTCATGAACACATCGTGCAAATTTATTATGATAGGCAATGAAGTAACCACGTTTCCCAAATTTTATCTGCCTGAGAAAATGGGAACTATCAATCAGAGTGTTGGATGTTGCTTAGAAAATATAGAAATTATTTTATAATTCAGTCTAACAGTTTTAGCATGGATGAATAATATGAGACAACTTACTTGAATTAGCACAAGTTTCTTATCTGGTCTACCTCATAGTGAGTTGCTAATTTCAGGCCTCCTTCCTTTGCTATCATAGAAAGTTTGGTAATATTAATACAAGAGAATCTGGCTAATTTGATTATCACCATTACATTTGAGTCTAACGTCATAATAAGAGCCTAAATTCTTACTATTGTACATCAACATATATTTAAAAATCTCACTGTAAGTTGGAAGTAAAAAGTTTGCAGCTAAGAAGCTTCTTGTTTAGAAATAAAAGTTCACCATCCAAACAAGCCATTGAAGTACATATTAACCTTTGATGTATATTTGAGATTTCAATTGAATAAATTAGGAGCTCACTTTTGCCTTCCCTAAGTGAGACAATAAAGTCAAGTAAAGTCTAGTTTATAAGAAATCGGTCTTATTTTTGTAATCTCAAAATTATAATCTCCTGACTATATATATATTACCTCTAATAAGAGCTAATGAATCAGTGGCCTGATCAATTCAGGTCTTTGCATTACTTCTCACAATTGCATGGATTTTATTGGTGCTTGGGCTTCAGCATGTTACATCTCTTGCATGACTATATAATGCTATTATTTGAATTTCAATTACTGGTCTAGTTTATATTTAAATTGTTTCAACACTTTTTTTATAACACTTTTGTTTTTAAAACTAGAATTTGAAAGTACTTCTCATTACACTGAAAATTTCTGTTACACAAAATGGCCTTTTTAAGAAATTACCTCTGGATGATTTTTTTAAACTAAGATATTACTTTAAATCTTCTTATAATATTTGTCCTGGCAAATGGCAAAGCCAAAGCTTGGTACTACCATTGGAAAGGTAGTCATTTATTAGAGGCAAGCAATTAAAAGGACACAAGTGGACTATGAACAAACTTTTCAATACAGTCAGGAAGCAGGCTATCAACACTTGGGCTGTTCTTATTGTGTCTGTTATCATAATTGACAGCTTGACGTAAAACGCTATCACATGACTTCTGGGTAGGTATGTAAGTGGATAAGAGGTCACTTTTCATGTATGCTAGCTTGAAAGGAAACACATTTAAAGGAAGTTTCAGTCGAAATAATGGCTATGCAAATGTTTAGCTCTTTGGCTAGTTCTTAAATTCAAAAAATCCTTCCATTGTCTTTTGTCATTCAAGGATTTGTTCACTTACCTTTACTGGGAATCAAAGACTAATATCCAGATAAGCTGTTCTAATTAATGTAAAAGTAAAATTACGTTTTATATAACCTTAAACTTTAATCAACAAAAACACAAGGAAAAAATTATCTTCTTTTCTGAAAATATTAATTTAGATCTCAGTTGAATCAGGGAGGTAGAGGGAATTCTGAAGGTTATATTTACAGATATTTTAGCATTAAATATTCTTGAACTGCACATAAAGGACAGGGTAGGAAAGGAACAATGACAGGCAACTGGTGTAGTGGGTGAGAACCAGGAATTAGGAGTCAGAAGGTTTGAGTTTTAGTGTTAATGTGAGAGGGCATTTCTAACCTTGGACAAGTCCTTAAACCTTGGAAAGGAAAATAAAGAGGTTGAACTACATGAGCTCCAAAGTCCCTTGAAACCTTAAAATTTACAAGTTGTAGTAGCCTCTAATTTAAAAAAAAAACTTTCATTTTCTAATACTTATCTTATGATTTATGGTTAATAATGTTTATTCTGCTCATGGACTATGCATATTCATTTAAGTTAATTCTACTTCTGCTAATTAAATTAAATATCAGGAAACATGGGTTTCAGAAATTGGCGTTAGAAGTGACTTTTAAGATATGAGGATGATCTTGAGTATCTTTTTTTGTTGTTTTGGTTTTTTTTTGTTTGTTTGTTTGTTTGTTTTTTGCATGTGTTGTGTGTGAAACATACAATACAATTTTATTCTGACCATTTTTCTTGTTCATACCATTCCTTCAGAGGTTACATGCTATTCATCTAGAGACCATTTAATTTGCTCCATGTAGGTAATTAATAATAGCAATAAAATAAAATTCTCCTAATCCAAAGTATGAATATTGGAGTGTTAATCCTTTTAAGCATCTGTCTTCCCCCGCAAAAAGAACCTCCACCCCTTAAAAATCTGTTTCATTGAGGGTCTGGAGAAATGAAGAAACACAAGAAAACATAAAACATACCTTTCAAGATGTTCTCCTGAGGGTCATTGTGAACTTAAAAAGAAAAAAAAGTGAGAAGGTACATTTTACTGTGTTGATTGTTCTGTTCACAGTTTAATGGTTTATTGGTTCAACTGAGATTTGTTGTCATCATAGGAACTGTTAGTACCTCAGCCTGTTTGATGAGTCTAGCAAAGTAGAACGTTTTGCTTACCTTCTTTCTTTTGTTCCCAAAGCTAATTGCTGTGCATTTAACAAAAGACCCTGGTAATAACAATGGAGGACCCCCATTTGAATAAACAAACTATTAGTCTGAAGTCACAAGCAATATTAATTCTTTATGGCTGTCTGCTACTTACATGATTATTTGAGTGTAGTTTAGGAAAGGATGATGATCCAAATCTTAGGTGTTTCCCCTTTATGTAGCCATTTGAGAGGAACCAGATGGCCCCTATCCTTTTTCTTTTTTTCTTTGAAGCAATCTGATTTGAGCTGGGCCTGGAACAAGGTTCTCCTTCCAGAGACCACAGAACTCCACCCTAAGAACATATGCAGTGAAAACTTCACCTTCACATCTTCCTTAGTTGTTTAAACTGTTCCAACCTTACCCCTTTACTGATAGCTTTTTTGGAAGATAATCTTACTTTCTTAGTTCACCTTTTGTTTGGTTTTGAAATTCTGGGCATTTTCTAGACAATAGAATTTCATGTTGGTACGTGCATATAAATTAAAGGATTAAAATGATTTATATGAGTGTGCATTTTTGTAAGGATATGCATATGATCAGTTCTTTTTGAGAGTCTATATTGTTACAAAAATAAGAATTGTTCCCCACCTCCACATAAAAACAGACAATTCTAACAGACTAAATTTCTAAACTGAGTGGCACTTGGTGTTTTAAATTTGATTACTATTGGGAGAAAAAAGCAATTTCCTATTTCTTAATAAAAAATACTTGGAAAAATTCTTAGAGCATTCTTAAAGCTTTGAACTTAGAAAAATTCTATATAAATGAAGGGCATGTATTTATGTGCCACTTAAAATTAAAGTTTTAAAATAAAAAAAGAATTTACAGCTGAATTATCTAACACTGATTCTATCACAGGACAGAAACTAAGGAATCACCACTCCAAACTCAAAAAAGATTATTACCTCTTATGTTAAACTTATTTAAAGCCTAATGTAAAATTATTTTTTATTAGGAAAACTGAATTATGCTAATGGCAAGAATATGTAACATGACCCCAAAAGAAGCTTAAATACATGTAGTATTAACCTTTTAATATCTAGAGTCTGTTCAAAATTTGCTTGGTCAGGAATATCTTGGTCAAATAAGATTAGAAATTGATTTTCTTAGGAATTACTATCATGGAAATCTTTGGTGAATAAGTGATTTCTATTTTAATGATTTAATTGCATCCCCCACCCATACCATCACTTTAAAATTTTACTTTATCAGGGAGTTTTGTTAGTTCCAAGATGCTTTATGACCAAGAAGGTTTATTAATTGAAAAAAACCAACATGAAGAGAGAGGCTCTTGCTCAAGTAACCTGGCTTAAGTTATAGTGTGTCTCCTCAGAAACTTCAAGAAATGTTGATAATGGTACTGCACAATCTAAACAGATAAATAAGTTTATTATATTTTACATTTTTAGTAACTAAAAGGAAATTCAATGCTAATTAATATATTGCCAATTTCTTTGGCATTAAATTATTGCTAAATATATTTATTGTTTATTTTGAATGTACTTAAGCAGATTTTTCTGTTTGGGAGAAAATATTTCTGTTGCATATATCTTAAATAGATGATAATGAATAGCTGTAGTCAGGTTTATCCCCTTTGAGACTACTTTTAGAAAAGAAAAGTCCAAAAATATGTTCATTTTTAAGTGTGCAGCATATGGTCAAAGATAGCCCACTTGACATTTTTGGGGATGGTAAAACAAACAAACAAAATATTAGCAACATTAACAACAAAAAAACTAACTCATTTACAACACATCCTCCTGAGGAGATGTGGTCCTGCAGCTGTCTGTGGGACAATAAGCCAATCAGTGAGTGGTATTTAGATTCCCCTGGCTTTGTGAAAGCATATTATTTTTCTGAAAACTTCTCCAACTTAAGCTGAGAGCCCCATAGATACTAATCTGAAGTTAATAAATTAACATAATTAATATGTGCTATGCCTAAATATACATCTCCCCTCTTCCAAATGTTTGATTCAAAACTAGCATTTTCACCAGCCTGGGCAACACAGCAAGATCTTATCTCTACAATTTTTTTTTTTTAATTAGCCAGGCATGGTGGCACGAACCTGTAGTCCCAGCTACTCAGGAGGCTGAGGTGGGAGGATCACTTGATCCCTGGAGGTTGAGGCTGCAGTGAACCATGATCGTACCAGTGAATTCCAGCATGGGCCGCAGAGGGAAAGCCTGTCTCAAAAAACAAACAAATAAAAATTAAACAAAACCCTTCCATTTTCATTGACTAGAGTAGAATCAGTAAGTGATAAATCATTAGCATTATTGTTATACAAAGCCAAGTTTCTTGAACTGTTTTTTGATTGTTTTCATTGTACCTTTAAAACTTTTACAGTAAAAAAAAAAAAGAAAACTGTAAAAAAACAAAACAGAAAACAATTTGCCCCATCACGCTAAATTTGATTAGACAACCCATTTTGAGAACTTTTAAGAAATCTTGCCATATTGCTTCCCACTAGACTGAACACATTTACTTCTCTGAAATATTGAAAATATGTCATCTGATTTAAAACAAGGCAAAGTATACTTTTTTTTCCTTCATGCGAGTATTTTGGTCCGTTTTAAGAATATTTATGACCAGGCACCTGTGGCTCACACCTGTAATCCCAGCACTTTAGGAGGCTGAGGTGGGCGGGTCACTCAAGGTCAGGTGTTTGAGACCAGCCTGGCCAACATGGCGAAACACCATCTCTACTAACAAAAATTAACTAGGCATGGTGGCGCACTCCTGTAATCCCAGCTACTTGGGAAGCTGAGGCAGGAGAATTGCTTGAACTTGGGAGGTGGAGGTTACAGTGAACTGAGATGGCGCTGCTACATTCTAGCCTGGGTGATGAAGTGAGACTCTGTCTCAAAAAAAAAAAAAAAAAAAGAATATTTATTTTTCTTTCTAATTCATTTACTGATTTATGACTTCTTTAAGATATATATCCTGAGCAGAATCTACATGTCTATCAATCTGTTGATCTATCTATGTATATGCAGGGAATTTTTTTCAGTTCTTTAAATCATAAAACACTTTTACTTGAAATCCTGAAATATGCAAATAACTAAAACACATGGTTTGGAAATTTTAGCTAGTATTTTTGGAGCCTCATAGATCGATAGAAAAATGAGCAAAAACTATCTTTCTAAAACTCCTGAATCACTATTACTTAGTGTGGGCAGAAGCTCAAGAGTCTAAAAGGGAAAGTAAAGATTCTTAATAGCCTATTTTTTTTGGCCATAACATTATCAGAAATGTTTAAAATAGTTTATCATAAATTTTAAATGTATGATAATGTATGGTACTTTGGTTCCAGTCATCATCTGGAAATTCTCACTGAAAAGCAGCAAACAAGGTTTAGTGGATTACTGTGAAGAAGTCATCTATTCAGTGTAAGATGCTGTTAATTTACAGTGTGGCCATCTGAAGGTTAAAAACTATGACTTTCTACTGTGTTTCCCCCCACCCAAACCAGATAAGTTTACTTTCTTAACAATAAAAATAAGCAATATATCTTTTCAATAAATCTGCTAGCACTGTAGGGCAACTGTTAACCAAGCAGAGCTGGATAGGGTTACTCGAACAATCTCTGAAGGGCAGAGCTTATGATTCGGAGATTTGGGAAGAATTTGTTTCAGCTTGTATTCAGTGCATTCCTCACTTTCTTCAGATATAGTAAAGTATTTTAAATGCCATTACTCTGAATTTAAAATAAAACTAGAAATGCTTATCAACTCTTTCTAAACAATGCCAGTTTAAGCAAAACAAAATTAGTAAAAGGTTAAAACTGAAGACCTTGATGCTTCTAAACACGTTAGGGCGAATGTTTGTAAGGGGCCTTTCTCCTCTAAACTGCATGTCTTCTGTGTTTTGCAAACTGCATGCTTAAAGTTATTGATTATTTTATTCAGTGCAGATTATTTGGTGTGATGCATAGAAAAAAAGCATTTTTATTTTCTTTCTAAAATATATCTCTCTATTGAACATTAACGTTTGCTTTTATTCCAGCTCAATTTGTACTCTAATAATGGCTAATTGTTATGTTCTAAGCACTTGTTTCTCTTGTATGCTTTAATTAATAGAGAAGCATATTGCAATAGCTTTTTCTAAAAAAGAGTCTAGGAATTTTGCTTTTCAAGAATAAGATTTTTTTTTTTGCTTTTTTTTTTTTTCTTTAAGTTGCCTCTTGGGAAAGTAAGGTTAATGCCATGTACAGTACTAGTTTGCATGTGTTCATTTAAATACTAAAAACTGTAGTACTGCTCGATCCATATCTGACTGCTAGGTTTCAATTGACAGCTGAGGATTTGTGACTGGACCATGAATCAAAACGGCAGGCATTTATACCCCAGTACCAGTGAGGATACATTGGGAATTACTTGGCAAAGGTAACATTTTAATTATTTCCAACCCTACACTTACACCTAAAAATTACATGAGCTATAGTGTTTGTTTTTAACTAGCTTTACAGAAAATATATGTTAAAAATTTAGTTGTTTTGGCTATACCATTCTTCTTTCCCTGTCCTCCTCCTTTATTTCTTATGTAAATGGAACGTCAAATTAAGTTGGGACTATAGCACATGCTTACTGATCATTGGAATTTTTAAATGCTATAAAATGTTTTCTACAATTTATACTGTTTTTGGTGGGGGAGGGGGTGGAATGTGACATTTAGATTTTAGGACCTGAAAAGTGAAATCACAGCTTTAGCGAAGATTTTCCAGCTACCTGAGGATAAAGCATTGGTTTTCATATTGTAGGTTTTTGTTATTTTAACTCTTTCCTCTACTGCTAATTCTAAGCCATTTCACTGTTCATTTTTTTCCCCTGTTGTAGGCAAAAAAAATAGCCAAAAATTTTGGTTAGTCAATGTAACTGCTATTGACAGCACCCATAAATTTTGGAGTAGGCAGATTGTTGGAATCAGTAACTAAAGAAGGAATTTGTTAAAGTTTTAATTTTTGTTTGTGTACTGATGTGATTCATGGAAGATTGACCTTATTTGGTTGGCTGAGAAAACTATTCTAAAACTTCATTTTCAAAACCAGTTCTGATACTGTTTCATGCATTGCCTTTAGAAAGTAAGTAGTTCAAAGTCAGCTGCTTCTTATGTATTATTTATTTTGTTTAAGAACAAATTGTGTCAAATTGACAAATTAAATAATTAGATTTATGGTATAATCATAAGTAATAAGAAATAAAAATTGGCAGAAGAGAGTGAGGTAATCCCAGAAGGAGTTCACCAAATAGAGTCGACATAATTTTCCAACCCTGATCTGATGTTAATCCTCCGTTTATGGAAAGTGTCTATAGAAAGGTACATACTCAGATAGAGTTGTAGATCGTCTGCCCGTCTCCGTATTGGTTCACGGAAACTGCTGAAGAGTAGATTTTAAAGAATCAAAATAATTAAATGTCCACTTTAATTCAGATAAAAATCAAGGAAATAATTCAGATTATGTTTTTAAAAACAATGACTTTGTATTAATTCACTACCAAATTGAATACCATGTGACTTTTCTTCTTGAAGATTGATATAACGTCCACTTTTAAAAGGTATACATTTTTACATATTGTGATTTTTTTAACAAGATTGTATTCATCCTCCCTTTTGAAAATAATACAATACATGCTATGAAAAGAAGATAAACTCAACGTAACCATCTTATCCAAATAGCCTTAATGATTAATAGTCTTAATTAAATTAGGTGAAAGTATCTCATTAAAATATTCTGAATTAATATACATTTAAAGGTTAATTTAATTGAATTTAATAACCTAATATTTCCATATGTTATTTAATAAAAGTTAATTGAATTTAATAACCTAATATTTCCATATTTTATTTAATAACTCTCTTATATTTCTTGCTCTATCAGTTAACAAAATGACTCATGTCTGCATACAAGCTTACCATATTTACACCAATTACAAACCAGTTGACGTGTACTCATGTTTGTAAATGCACCTATAGCTGTGTGAACTTCCAATTCTGTGGAATATTGATTGGCTTACTAAATCTAAAAATAGGATAGACCTCTAAAGCATATTTGTAAATTGTTAGAGATTTAAAATATAACTTTACCTAGTTATTAGTATTTTTTTTATTTTTTTTTTTTTTTGAGACAGAGTCTTGCTCTGTCACCCAGGCTGGAGTGAAGTGGCGCGATCTCGGCTCACTGCAAGCTTCGCCTCCCGGGTTCACGCCATTCTCCTGCCTCAGCCTCCTCAGTAGCTGGGACTACAGGCACCCGCCACCACACCTGGCTAATTATTTTGTATTTTTTAGTAGAGATGGGGTTTCACCGTGTTAGCCAGTATGGTCTCGATCTCCTAACCTCGTGATCCGCCCGCCTTGGCCTCCCAAAGTGCTGGGGTTACAGGTGTGAGCCACCGCGCCTGGCCGCAGTAATTTTTTAAATAAAAAATCGATAGCCCATGGAAAGAGAAGATGAGTGGGCAGTAAATCTCGGAACACATGTATTGGAGGAAATGAATCTGATGATTAAACTCAGTTCTTAGGGCAGTATTGTTGCTGTTACAAATCCCCTTCCTGGTGAAAAATTGATGTGGTAATCAGTTTCAGGTCATAGTAAGTCAGAAAAAAATTCAGAATCTATTTAGGTAAAATTTTTCTTCCCTCTCAAAAATAGTAACTTTTCTTTTGATTAGTAGGTAATGGCGTGTAGAATGGTCTTAATGATCCTAAAAGCTCTTTAAAAGGTGTCTTGGTTTTTTTGTTTTTTTTTGTTTTTTTATTTTTTAGACAGTCTCACTTCCTCACCCAGGCTGGAGTGCAGTGGCACGATCTTGTCTCACTGCAACCTCCGCTTCCCAGGTTCAAGTGATTCTTATGCCTCAGCTACCAGAGTAGCTGGGATTACAGGCATGCACTGCCACGCCCAGCTAACTTTTGTATTTTTAGTACACACTGGATTTCACCATGTTGGCCAGGCTGGTCTGGAACTCCTGACTTAAGTGACCTGCTCGCCTCGGCCTCCCAAAGTACTGAGATTACAGGCATGAGCCACCATGCCCAGCCAGTATCTTGGTTTGTTTCTTCTCTTTCTACCCTGATTCAGAAAGCACATAGTTAATAATGGCAGCTATCACATTTCTACATTCAACAGATATTATCGAATCTTTATGGTGGGCTGTGCTAAATGCTGTGGTGAATCCAGTGCTCACAGTTCTTAAAATCTAGGTGTGATGCAGTTCAGAATAAATAAATTCAAATAACACAGTTTGCTTTGCTTTGTTATAGTTTTCAAAAATGGACACAACAGAGTTCATATTTGATAATACAAATAGCCCTTGTCTATGGCATGATAGTTTTATCCATCATTTATAGTTTATGACTTGTGGTTATTTTTAAAACATTTTTTGAAAGAATTTTGAAAAAAAGTCATAAATGTCTGTAACGCTAGCACTTTTAAGGCAGATAATAGACATCTAAAATCTTCAGGGCATGGTTATAGCTTTAGAATCATCTGAGTAAGTTGAAAATATTTAAGAAATATAGGTCTATTCATCCAAAGAATTAAATCATTTGCCTTTGTCACGATGGAATAAATAAAATATCACAGGTTATTTTTGTTGTGGTAGTTGCCTTTTAACAAAAGGCAATCCCTGGAGACTGTAGTAGAAAAGGACAAAGCAAAACGGGTGTTTTGGTTTTGCCTTATTTTGATTGATTGTTGTTTGTTGTCATTACTTTCTTTGTGCAATCACTTTTCCATGGTCACCCTCTTTTCTGCTTTATACTAATTGCCCTGTTGAGGTGTTTCCATGTCAAATGCAGCTCTTGTCAGAACTGAAAATGGCAGTGCCAAGGGAGCTGTGCAAGTATAGTCAAAGCTGGAAGATTTCCTCCATCCACCCCCAACCCCAAGGCTTAAGCATTCCCTTAGGAACCAAAGCTGACGCTTTGGGAAAGTTTTCACAGCCTTATTAGGTTACAACCCTGAAGGTGTTTTGTTGTTTTGACCTTAAAATTTTGTGAACTGTTTTGTGAGCTGTGTGTGTGTGTGTGTGTGCACACATATGTGTAAAGGAGTTGCTTGCACCTTGAGAGAGTCCATTTTTCTGCCTAAGTTCAAGGTCAGGAACTGCAGTTAACCCGGAGTAAAATACTGGTTTGGTGAAGGGCTCACTTCTAGTATAGTCAGGATGGGCTCAAGATCTTAGGAGGATGATAGGTGATGAACTGCTTAAGGTAGGTACTGTTGTGTTTGTGCCTTGTCTCATGTGGGCAAATTACCTTGTTGCATATGTAAGTTATGTGGACATAAATATATACAGCAGTTACTCCCTGACTGGCTGGCTTTCTGAAAGTGATAGAATATAGCCTGTACTATCAGATATGAAAGATCAATATAATTGAATGAAAAAGAAAGCCGAAGGACAATCCAAGAATAATATAAACATAAGCTATTTTAAAACATTAGAGGGAGTGCTTTATGCAAAAGAGAAACTGAATTTATTGTTTCATTCTCTCTTCTCCCCCTTCACCCCTTTCAAGAAAACGCAAAGCCACAAGTGAGTGGTTGTATGTGTCTGATGGCTTATGTAAACAAAGAAGTCTTCAGATGGCTAAAATAAACATGCGCGTGTTACCGAAGGATATGTTTACACAAACCATTTGCTCGGCCTCTGAAATAATGAATAAATGAAGATTTTACTAAAATAATTGGAAGGATTTTTGTGTTTCTGTGGATGCCATAATTGAATGGCACCAAAGAGACTTTTATCAGCTATTTTCCATATTACATGTGTTAGCAGTTCCTTTCTATGGGTTGAATACTTCATTCTGTAGTTACTTTACACATGTTTTTCTAAGAAATTGTCGTTTATTACTGCAATTCTAGAGAGTTGCTTGATTTCTCAAGAGAAATTTAGCAGCCAGTAAAGGTTATTTGGATCTGGTTGGTCGGGAGAGGGAGGGCAAAAGAAAAAAAGAAAAAAAAAGTGTGAGGGGGTAATAGCTCTCATTTTATCCATGTAACTTAATTTGCATAACACTCACCTCAACCATTTTCCTTGCTTTGTTCATAACATTTTCTTGTAAAATGTATGCTCTCAAAAGAATGAATATTTAAACAACAAATAACTTTCAATAATGGGTTGCAAACCATATGTTTGTATTACATATATGTGTTTGTGTGTGTATGCATCTATATGTGTGTGTATATGTAGTGCGTGTGTATATCTCCACATATATGTGGCATATGTATGATAAGGGCAGTATGTCCTTAGGTAATATTAAGAGTTAACTTTTATTTCAACATTACACTTAGACCATCCCTGCGAATTCACTAGGTTAGCATTTCCTGCTCTCAGTTTGTTATCTTGACACATAACTACAGTACAACAGCTGGGTTGTTCCTGGAGTTCCTGGGGGGAGCTTTATTCTCCGAGTGCTGAATTTCCTTTTCAGCTGTCAGCTCTAAAGTGTGTTCAAATCCTCAACTTTTTATACACCATTCTGGGCCCCTAGCACCACTCTGGGACTATGATAGAAATGCTGATATGGTAGATGAATGGAAGAATCTTTGGTTCAAGGTGGAGAATTGCAAAAACCAAAATTTCACATGATCATTGTTTGGTAAAGGGGCTGCTAACTACTTTTGTCTTTGTATTTGAATATTCTTTTTAAAGGAATTACTCTATTCTCATCAGAATTATTTGCACCTGTTATGAAATCAAAAATAAAAACATTACCGTTCTTAAAAATGATCTTGATACGTTTTTCACAGACGCACAACATCTGTGGTCTGGCTTTTGAATAATATGTCGGGATTTGTCGTAGTTTTGCCTAACTTTCTCCATTTATAAAGAAAGATTTGTACAACACGACATTTCCTTTTTTATCTAGGCAAACTCTTCAGAACACTTCCTAAGAAATTAATTGTATTCCAGCCAGACTTGCATGCTGCCATCCCACAGGAAATGGGTCAGCAATCCATTAAGATGCCATTAGATAATCTAATTTGGAACTTAATCTCTAAATTAACCATGCTCCATACTTGAAGCATACTTGAGAGAAAGAAAAAAAGTTTACGTTTGAATCGATAGGGGAGGCGAAGCGTGAAGAAGGCTGTTTGTTTTTTCTGTAGCTGTGGTCACGTCTCAAGCCGTCTGGTAACCAGGAGAAACCAGACATGATGTAATTCCAGATTGAACTTGAACTTCAGGGACTTAGGATGGGGGAACAATGGACCATAGGAATCAATAATGTCCATTTTCCACATGATTATGTTTGGAGCTTTAAGTTAACCTTTATGGGAGAAGCAGCAGGATCTGCAGTGTGACCAAAATGAGATGATCCTGAGACAAGATGTTAGAGGAAAGAAAACAACTTTTTTCCGTAATATTTTCTGAGCAGGACTGCAGATTCCAGCAGGATTAGAAAAGTTCCCGCTCTGCAGTAAACCGGTGGCCTGTTCAGAGCACTCTTTGTTCGCTTAGGTAGGACAAACTTAATCTTACGTTTCCTGTCAGATGATTTTTGGCAGCGCTACTGGAGAGGGAGGAGCGTGATTCTGAAAATTCCCAAATGTAAACCTTGCTGATTAACCCTTTGTAGTGAAAGGAAGTATATTAAACATCTACTTCATTTGAATATGTTTTATGTAAAGTGCCATATTTACAGATGTATTTCGTCCGTAAGAAATCAGTTCCCTCGACAGCCAGTGCACCATTTATTAGCTTACCTTTTTGGTTCTCATTTTTGCTAATGCTGTTAGTAGGGATATGATGATTTTTTTAGTCATATTTACTTAAATAACAAAGCCTATGAATCAATAAATATAATAATAAACATAATAAATGATAAAAGAAATGGCAAAATCCTAAGGTCAAGTCATTGAAGAACACGAATTTTGAATATTCAGAAATTGCAGAAAGTTACAATTATTCTCTCTTGCTCACTTTGTTTCACACACAGGAAGATCTTTTGCCCATGTAAGATGTTTTGCCCTTGTGAACAGAGTAGCAAGCAAGATATTAAAATGTGTTCAGTTCTTTAATCATTTGTAATTTTATGCTTCAGCATTCTGATACAAATAAGTTTCATCTTTAAGAGATAAAATTGTGCAAATAATGCTAATTTTTGCTTTTAAATGAAAATCATTTATAAAAGAATCTCTTTTTGCTTTGTATAAAACTTAACATTTCTATTTGATTTAGTATGCCTTGGGTGATTTTCTCTAGTGAAAGGCACTATTTTGAAGCACCATTTTTGTAGAGAATTTTATCTGCTGTTAAAGCGTCACATATGCAAATAAGAGGAGCAGTACCACTTTTAACAATAGCATTGAAAAAGAGCCCAGGGTAGAGAGGAATACAGACAGAAAGAGGCTGGAAATCAACATGTGGGCTTCTCCACTGTGCTGTGGTCTGTGGGAGGAGATAAAATAATTACTCTGAGCCTGATAATTCTGTATTTTTTAATTGGCTAAAACCTCCCACAGCTACCTGAGTTCTTATATATGTACGCATGTGTGTACTGTAATTTATTTATAATTAGTCATCTTCATAATAATTTTTCATCTTTCATTTTCAGTTCTAAAATTTGAAAAAGATTGAACACAATTTTTTTTACGTCCTTAATTTGGCCTATTGAGGAAGAGCTTTTTTCTTATTTATGTTTAAACCGAACATTTTAAGGAAGTTTTTATTTACATGTAGGTTGCCATATTGAAGTCTTCAAGGATTATGTAAGAGTTTTTTACTAAAAGAGTGCAGTAATTATAAGGAGCACATTTAATATTTAGTGGCAGTGCTCCCATATGGAGTGGCTTTTTCTTGCCCTATGCTCTTTATTAGATAAAATATTTCAATGGTAGATGCTATTATTTTACTTAGAAAGTGCTAGCACTCATGCATGGTAAAGTTAACATTCAATCCACTGTGCCCGAAGAACAAAAAACTTCTGAATCAATTGAATATAAATTACCGAGGTTTGATGGGCTACCATTTTGATATGCTGTTTCCAAAACCATTGGTCCCCAAGGAGTAGCAATAAAGAAGGCTATTTACCTACTTAGTTAAGAAACAAATACATTTCTCTTTCATTACTGTGAAGTCCTATTGCTTGCAGTTAGAATAATTCCATGAGCCACCTGCAGTTTTTGATATTTGGTGTTTCCCAGAGAGCCCACAAGAGTACTTTGCAGTTCAGGTAAGAGCTAGCCAGGGAGCTTTCTGATACAGATTATTACAAATAATAATAATCATTAGGAATCATCTTGCATGCAAATAGGATCATTCAGATGGCAATAATGATCCCTAAAAATGGTGAAAATAAATAGAAGAAACCCAAGACCGGTGTAAAGCACTTTGTGTATTTCACTTCCAGGCTAGCCTCATCTGAAGTGGAACTCAACAAACAAATTATTGACATACGGCCACATCTGCACATATGTAAGACAAAAGCAAATACTGCATTCAGCTGAAAAGCAACTGGAATTGGAGAAATAAAGCACAATTATTTGTGCTGAATTTTGGGCTCAAGAGTTATACTTCCACAGGAATTTCATTGTGATATGAACCTTAATTCACAAAGTCTCTTGTATAATTAAGTGGTAATATAACTTCTAGTCCAGTGAAAAAAGTAAACTATGCTTCACAAGAAGGGGAGATGAGAAAAGTTTAGTGGGTAGAAATACAGATCCTAGAATGACATTGCTCAAATTCAAATCCTGCCTTCTACAATTCAATAGCAACATGAGTTGGGCAAGACACTTAACTTCCTAGCTTCAGTTGCCTCATCTGTAAAATCAGGATAATAATGGTCCTTTCTCCTAGATTTGTTATGAGGATTAAAAGTTTTAAGGTAGGTCAAGCATGTAGAACAGTACCTGGCAAATAATACACATTATATAAGTGCTAGCAACTAGTATATTTATCAAGTACTATTTTCTTTGTTCTAATACATAAACAGATTCAACTTAAGTGTTTATTCCTTCTACTGGTCTGAGTGAGCATTTTTTTCACAAGACGTAATCTGCAGCCTTTGTGTTATATTGAAGTAAGCAGCCAGTCCAAATGCACCCATGTACAACCCAGGGCAGCATAGTTTTCCCAACAGGTTTTCAGCAATTAATAAGGAAAATTGTTTATTGTGCATTTTACAAGAAATGCTAATACTTGTGTTTTAATATTTTGCCAATAAAATTAAGAGTGTTTAGCCAAGGAAGTAAAAACCTTTCCATCTTGGGGAGATCAGGAACTGTTGCAAAGGAACTAAAGGCAAATGCTTCTTTTAAATTAAAATACTTATTTTATTTATTCCCCATGCTTTCTGGGCCATTGCTCATTTTTATTGCCATCTATAAATAATGTGGCTACTGGTACAGTTGAGGTATGTATTAATATGTACAACTCTTTGTGCTTTATTCCTGTAATATTTTTTAAGCTTCTTGAAAGAGTATTTACTATCTTTTAAGTAAATATGGTATTTTCTCATGATTAAGCCAGTATATAAATTCTAAATGGACAATACTATTATTCCCCTCAAAAATATTCATATACTGGATACTTAAACATTTTATAAACTGTTTAACTAGTGTGTTATCTCATCCATTATCAAATACACACAGGCTAGTAATAAATGATTTTTGCCATTCTTAAAATAGCTCTTATTGTTTTAATCACCTCTAGCTAATAGGTGATGTAAAGTCTTTGAGTTTGTTTGGTTTCTGGCTCAATGTAATGGCTTCATACATGCTTATGTGGCAACCTCTGGTTCCTAGGTGTTAGTGAGCTAAAAGGTAAGGGCCTAATTCTTTTTGGCCTAGAAGACACACTCACATAATGCATGATTTTAAAAAAACATAACCAGAAAATGTTGGTATGGCTGCCCAGAGCAATTTCTCCCTTTCTTTCATTGAAAGGTATAGCTCTTTACTCTTTGTAGGTAGATGCAAAGATGAACTATTTTGCCCAGTTTATCCAGGATAAGACATATAGAAATAGTGCATCTTTTTAAAAGGAAGAAGTGGGTATCTTCTTCCCCCTTAATCCTCATGCTGTAGAACTCACCCTAGTAGAACTTCAACTAGACTTGTTTCAGAGGAGATGAATACGTAGAATTTCAGAAAATTTGGCCACTTAGACCAGCTACATATTCTGTGCACTAGTCTCTTCTGCAACATTAGCTAGGTTAAAATCCAGCTTGTGTGGTGCATGAAAAGTTCACCGTCTCCTGAAGCCAATTAATTTTGCCTTCAGACCACCCTGTTCAAAAGTTCTTTCTTACGTTAAGTCATCGGACTTCCTGTGGAGGCAATATAATATAGTGAAATGGCCAGGGAAATCAAACAGATCTGAGTCATAACTGAGGGCTAAGTGGGAGACTTTGGGCAAGGAACTTAACTTGCCTCGGTTTCCTCATATGTGAAACAGAGATAATGATGGCCATCTCATGAGCTCACTGAGAAAATTAAGTGGTGTTGCATATGTAAAACACCAAAGATGGTACCATGCTTATAGTAAGTCCTCAACATGGCTATCGTCTGGAGGTTTTGCCTTTGTGCTATTCCTTCAACCTGAAGCATGCTTAAGAGGTCTATATTCCTTTCCACATCAACTGCTATATCTTCCCTGTCTACCTTTAGCTGTTCTGCAATGACATAATTTGGTGAGTTTCTTCAATAAGTAAATGCTGTAAAGTTAGGTTTTCTTGCAGAGTGCTACCTAGAAGAAATACAGTACTTCAGAGGTAGTCTTACCAATAACAAAATGAAGCAGGACCATCACCAGTAATGCATCTTAAGCTCAAAATAATTCATTTGCTTCTTCCCTTTTGGGGGGAGCCATGTAATACATTTGGTCAAAATAGCAAGAAAATAGTATCCATGATATCAAATATTTTATTTTTGGAATTTTGATTTAGCTCTTACGTATTTATTTTATAATGAACTATTTCATTATATGCATAGTAATAGTCATTAGGATGAGTTGTACTTTGTGTTAAGGTACTATCAAATTCTTTTGTCTTTTTTCTGCTTGATTTTTTTGCAAAGTAATTATATCTTTTCTTTTTTAAATGGTTATATCTAGTTTATATTTTCTAAAGATGTGCTTGCAACTTTCAGCTATGCTGATCTTCTCTTTGCCTAAACAAATGTGATTTGGTAACGAAAAATTTGATAAAAACAAAGGAAATGCACACTTATAAAGATATATTGCTGAAGTAGCTGAATTTGAGCTTGAATATTTTGAAATCCTTTCAGTTATATTCTCATTTCTTTTATTGGAATACAGATAGTTGGAGTGAACATAAGATTATCCATATAGTAATTCTCACTATGAATTAAAACTGTTAAGCATTTTACATGCAACTGATTTGTTTTTGTGTGTTTATTTTATCTATACATGTGATTATTGATTTTTATATAGAGAGTTAGATGTATAAAAAGCACTATTACATTTTTACCTGAATAAGTATGCAATTTTAGACGTTGTATTTTTGAAATTAAATAATCTATATTACTTTGATTAAATATATTTATTTACATTGTTATCTCAGTCATCGAATTAGTTTTATCAAGTTTTTTTTTTTTCAACAGGACTACCAAAAATAGCTCTAAAAAATGTCTGTGCCTTATAGTTCTGAACTTAACCTACAAATTGGCAATAAGAGACTTGTAAAACTCATATATGGGGTCTGCATAGTGTTAATGTTTGAGATTTATTTTCCCCCAAAGGTTCATAAACAGTATTGACAAATATATTGCACTCTGCAGTTTTGATATGGTCATAATGTAGGATGGGGGGTTTGAAAGATTTAAATAAACATTTAAATCAAATTTGGTAGGCATTCTGCAGCAAGAGTCCTGTTAGTTACTAGCATCAATTTATTTTTATTGAACATTTTCCAAAGAATAATGACGTATGTGTCTTCTAAAGAACTAAGTAAGAGAGCTATTGCAAAATAAACCCTGAATTTTCTGCCATTAGTTGGTAGACTTGTCCATGTAAGGAGCCACATCTATTTTCAATTATTAAAATATACTTTATATCCCTAAAGCATGCAATCTCCAAATGACTTTCTTGAGCTCACTTAATTTGGCACTCTTGTTAATTTTGCAAAGCAATTTGCTGCTTGTTGACATTGTATTTTACTGTCAAGGACTATCTGTTTGACCTAGTCCTTTTGCTTTTGGTGCATGCTTCTTACTTCAGGTTAAAAATAATGTATACCCATTTTTGTAATTTATTTTATTTGTTAAGAAATAGCACCAGCTATGCTCAGACTCTATAAAGATAGATGTGACTAGGTCATTTTCTCTATGAAGCTCACCTTTCAGTTAGTAAGATAATCCCAGATAGAGATATTTGTGAAGTAATAAATGCTGTAACAGGACCATGTACAAAGTGCAGTGGAAACACAGTTGAGGGTAAAATAAGTTTCATGATTCATTATGTAACATTGTTCCCAATCAATGGTGCAAAGCACAAAAATAATTGTTGAAGATGTGTGTGGGAAGAGAAATATGTGGAAACAGTTAAGCTGCTTAGTAAAAGTTTCAATAACAAGTATTCTTAAGAGTTATGATTTTCATCAGATTGTGAGGACGTATCTTTTTAGTTTGAATGTGATTATTCCTGCTTAATCAATTTTTCTTTATGCTAAGTAGATCTAATTTTCAATTCAGAGATACTTATTTTCTTTTTATAGGGGATCAAATCACAACATGTTCATGAGTATACGTAATCTTGGGTGACAGCTTTTAAAAATATATAGCTGGATGTGATTTGAAACAATTAATTGATTTGTCTAAAAAGGTATTGAGCATCTTCCATGTGCTAGGTACTTTACTAGAGATGGACTTTGCTGTCATTGAGTTTGTAGTCTAATTATAAAATCCCTTGAGCACAAACGGTCGTTCTGATATTTTTTTGAAATGTTAATTCAGAAATATGTATGTGTAGCAACAAGCAACATTTTGTATAGAGGTATCACCAGAGTAAAAACAGTATGTATCAAGTTTTTAAAAAAATTCAGAATTGTTCCTTTAGGTTGATATTCCGTAAAGGTTTTTGTACTTTTGGAATTCAAATATGAACAAATGAGCATATCTAGATTGATAGCTACAACAATAGTGCCCATCTCACTTCATGGTTTCAAAAGTAAAGCAAAGGATATTCAATGAAATTTAAAACATCGAAAGTATGTTTCCATGCTAGGCCATGACTAATATGAGTACTGAATTGTCAGTTTGATGTTTTCTTGGTTCATGATTATTTATGCAGCTGTTACTTAACTGACATTCATTGGGAGCTGAGTGTTGGAACAGGCAATACATTAGATTAAGTGTACCCAAAATGTGTGCTGTAGAGTTGTTTCATGATATGTAGATCTGATGTTTTTTTATCCTCCATATGATACTTTTTAAAGGGAGATTATGCCAGTAGCAATTAGAGAATTGTTTTCCAGTCTTTTTTTTTTTTTTTTTTTTTAACAGCCCGTAATTCAGCATAGGCAAAAGTTGAACTGATGAGAGTAAGGCAGGAATCTTATCATTTACTGCCTCCAACACCCCCACCCCCCAACCCGCCATCTATCCCTCCAAACTCCTCACGTGCAGAGCAGCTCAAATGTGCTATCATTACTGATGGGGAGGAGCAGGGAATGCTCAGGCTTCTGTTGCAAGCCAATGTAGGGAACCATGAATTGGAAGGAAAAGCTCTGGCTCTCTCTAAAAGTAAGTTAAAGAGGGTTAGGACAAGAAAACCGCTGGAGAGCTATAGAACTAATCAGTGCAAGCAGGGACCTTTGTGGCCTCCTGTAAATGTTTTTCCTCACAATGGGTATTCTGTAGAGAACAAAAAAAGCTGTGTTCCATTTTGGTTCTATGATTCTTATTTGTTCGGTCTTTACTAAAAAACTCTGATTAAGATATGTTTGATAACTGGGCATTTCAAATTGCATATTTTGCATGGGCCTACCTTAAACATGTAGTTTTTTTTCCTGTTGTAAGGAGAAAAGAAATATCTTTCACTGTACTTTTCAATTTTATTCAACCCAATAGGCAGGTAAGAAATTGAAACCCATCTGACCACTGAATTGCTTGTGAATTAAAGGTAAAATAAGATTAGAATGTAACTGGCAAAGTATATTGGTACCAACAGATTGCTGCTTTTCTTTTTCCTTTTTTTTTCCTGTACAAAAAAGAATCATATTGCATTTATATTGAATAATGTAAAATATTTTAGAAAGAATATCCTCAATCGGTTAGAATTCAATAATTGTTTATATATCTTACTCTGGATTTTTCTGCCTCACTTTAGTCTTAATTTTCATTTAAAAAATAGACTATAGAGTGTAGATAGGTGTAACATGTATAATTTGGCACATTTATCTCATATTAGACTGTAATTTTGAAAATAGGGATAGTAATAATTTGATGCATCTGGAATTTATATTTCTCATATTGTTGTAGATTTTAACATTGTGTTTTTTTCTTTTTTCTTCCCTCCCTGCTGCCCCTCTCCTCTCAACAGTCCTGGTACCTGGGCTAGCTTGGTTCCTTTCCAAGTGTCAAATAGGACACCCATCTTACCGGCAAATGTCCAAAATTACGGTTTGAACATAATTGGAGAACCTTTCCTTCAAGCAGAAACAAGCAACTGAGGGAAAAAGAAACACAACAATAGTTTAAGAATTTTTTTTTTTTTTTTAATAAAAAAAGGAAAAGAGGAAGACTGGACAAAACAAAACAAAGGGAGAAAGGAAAGAAACTGAAGAAAGAAGATAATAGACCAGCAATTGCAGCACTTACAATCACTAATTCCCTTAAGGTTGAAACTGTAATGACATAAAAAGGGTCGATGATATTTCACTGATGGTAGATCGCAGCCCCTGCAACGTAGCCTTTGTTACATGAAGTCCGCTGGGAAATAGATGTTCTGTCTCTATGACAATATATTTTAACTGACTTTCTAGATGCCTTAATATTTGCATGATAAGCTAGTTTTATTGGTTTAGTATTCTTGTTGTTTACGCATGGAATCACGATTCCTGGTTATCTCACCAACGAAGGCTAGGAGGCGGCGTCAGAGGTGCTGGGTGACAGAGCCATGAGCCAGCCATTTTATAAGCACTCTGATTTCTAAAAGTTAAAAAAAATATATAAAATCTCTGTAGCCTTTAGTTATCAGTACAGATTTATTAAATTTTGGCCCTTAACCCAGCCTTTTCCAGTGTGTAACCCAGTTTGAAATCTTAAAAAAAGAAAAAATGAAAAAAAAAGGTAAAAAAGAAAAAAGGAAAAAAACAGTTTGAACACAAAGCCTCTATGGAAGAAATGCCTCTATGTAGGTGAAGTGTTATCTCTGCATGCAACAGTAAAAATTAATATAATATTTTCCCCACAAAAGAAACACTTAACAGAGGCAAGTGCAATTTATAAATTTATATCTAAAGGGGAATCATGATTATAAGTCCTTCAGCCCTTGGACTCTAAATTGAGGGGATTAAAAAGAATTTAAAATAATTTTGAACGAATTTATTTTCCCCTCAGTTTTTGAGGGCATTAAAAAAGGCATTAAATCAAGACAAATCATGTGCTTGAGAAAAATAAAATTAATGAAAACACAGCACTTATGTTGGTTTAGCTGCAGCCTCCTTGGAGGTAGAATTTATTTATTTAAAATTACTGGTTGCATCAAGAACCCATAGGGTGTACAAAAGGTTCTATAAAATCTGCATTATAGAGACAAAGAGGCAGGCAAATCCATGTCACAAGGGTAAAGCTTACAGTTTACAAACTGGGAACGCCAGGGTGTAGGATATAAAAACGCACTCTTGAGAAAACAAATGTGATCAGGGTGCTGAAAACTTGCATGGTGCTTTCAGATATTAGCCTTGTTCAACACATTTCTCGTATTGACAGATCCATAGTGTGCATGGGCAGACACATTTTGCCTCTATGTCTCTTAAAATTTTAATTAAAAATACTCTTTCCAGTAATCCTAATTTGCACGAAGATATAATGTCCACATTACGTGCCTTGCCTTGAAATCTAAAAAACAAAAAAAAAAAAAACAAAAAATACAACAAAGTGACATCACTACACTTGTTTTGCTGCATTTATTATCATTTTAAATCTTTACCATTTTTATGACAAAATATTTTGTACTCCAGACGAAGAAAAATGTGTGACATCATGGATTTTTTAGACAGTTATACCTTTATCTCACATTTATAAAGCATATCATGGCTGTGTATAGTTGCCGCTTAAAAATTGTAATCGACCAGCAATATTTTCAGTATTTTGGTGTTTTTTTCTATTAACCTTTCATGTTTTTCATCTTCCAATTAATATTTGGGGGGGAGGGGTTTCAAATTTATACGAATTATGCAATACCAAGTTTTGCCTATGTAGGTAGTGCTTTTAGCTGTATTGGTTATTATAGGTAAGTACACAGATTTAAAAAACAAAAATGTATGCTTTTTTGTTGGTTTGTTTGTTTTAATTGACCAAAGTGGGTACTGCTGTTTTTGCAGTGTGATAAGGTCCTTTTGTGTACTGAGAGATGGACAGGGGATTTTTTTTAATATACATATATATATATATTCTGGGGTGGGTGGGAGGATTTTTAACACTTTACAGTGTAGCTGTGAAGCAGTGCACCCTGAGATGGGCCTGGGCTGCAAAGCGACTGTTCTGCCTACTGTGACAAACTTCAACTTACACAGGTTCCCCTCTCTAACTTCCCACCTGGGGTGCAAGCTGAACTCATTACTGGTTTTCATAACAACACAATAGTAAGAACAAGCAAACACAACAAATTCTCCTGGAGGCAGACTTGGCTTAAAAAGGCAGACTTGGCTTGGTGATAGTTTTTCTTGAAAGTTCCAGATCCACAGTGGAGAGTGAGCCTGTCTCATATTTGGCAAAAATATTTGTTGAAATGTCCACCTAGGGGATGTTGGATGTTTAACACTTTTGAGAGTTTAACACACGAATATTCTTTCTCCTAGAAAACGCATTAGACCTGTTGGAGGGTCTCCCGTAGTCCTTTTCCGCCACTTTTCCGTCCCCATTTCATTTCATTAATGATAGGATATGATTTACCTGTGACTTACTACTTCAAATGGATGGCAGTGCACTTGGATTTTTTTTAATATCCAGAAGATTGAACAGAGGGTTGCTATTGTTGAATGTATTTGGACTGATAGATTAAAATCAAAGTTCAATTTTTAAGGAACAAAAAAGTAAATCCTGTTTTCATTTTACCTCCCCTTTTAAAACTGAGAACCAGAGCAGAAGGGAAATACAGAATTTTAAGCAATTAATCTTCCTGTGGATGAATTAAACCCATTAGATGCTGATGGGATTTTTTTAAGGAATGGTACCTTAACTATATATTTGATTTCGTTTCCCCTGAGGGCTAGAGGCTGAATGGAGGCTGGTTTTATTTTGCCCTTCCCTCACCCCCCAGTCCCATTGAGTGTATTCATTACTAGAAGGAAAATCTTTCAGAATTAGCGACACATGGTAGGCTGTCTTAAGGAGTCCCCTGGTCCCCTTCCCCTAGGCCATGGCCTAATAAAATAAACTGTCAATTGTTCTCACAGCATATCATTTAATAATGAATACTTTAGAACAATGCTTATGGGCTGGAGAATTGTATTTGATTAGCCCATTCAGTTTGATAGCCCAAATGCTGAACAGCACAGTGGGATCCTAGCAGTGCAAGTTCAAAAGTCCAATCATTTCTGTGATACTTGCCCTGGTAGCAAACAGATCATCTCAGCCAAGCTCTTCATGTATCTTTGACCTATTAGGTGAACAAATGAACCTCACAGGACACACAGTATGTTTTAAAGGCAGACTCGCTCTCTTTTTTGCCAGTGAATGAGCAGTTCTAGCTAACCAAGTTACACACTATGGGTATTCCTGCCTGCCTCTTGAATACAAAGGCCTAGTTCAAGTGTTGCTTTTTTATTTCAAATCAATTTTTTCTTCTTTCCTTTTTGAGATAAAACTATTAAAAGTACTACTATATATATAAAATCTCAAATCAACTTTTCGGCCTCCTCTTCGTGTACCAGGAAGTATATTCTGACGAAGGGCCCCACTTTTGCAGGTCTTGCACGCCCCTCCCTTACCCAGAACTGCAGAGCTTCAGGATGGTGAAGGTCACCCAAGGGCATGAGTAGGGGGTGGTGTCTCCAACCATCAGTTCCGTGGCACTTCAGCCTTTGTGTGCTGCTCTGCCACCCACCACTCACAGTGCCTCTGAAGCGTGTTTCCCCTGGAGTGACGTGA